>NC_060149.1:357292997-362092997 GCF_021461385.2 Schistocerca piceifrons | reverse complement strand
GTGCTTCAGTGTACTCAAATATGTGAAATCTGTGTCATGTTTATCGATGGTTGTTAGTGTAGATTTCGTTGATGCCATGTCCAAAGTTTTTTGTAGGATATGAATCTGAGACAAACTGATAATTTCTATTTTTTTCGTTCTTTACCTTCGTCATGACTCGAAAATAGTCCATTCCTATACATCCACGTCTAAAGCTAGGTAGTTTCTATGTCTGATGAAAATGCAATGCTTCTTCCATCCGGCTTTTCATAACTTTATCATGCACATTATGCAACGGAGGCTGAGAGATCTATGACTTCCCATATCTCGTCTCCATACTTTCTTGTGAAGTTTAATAATTGCGACATTATTCCAGGTTTGTAGAAATGTCTTCCGGTGCAGGCAATCATTGAGCACTTTTGGAGGATCCTTTTCTTTTCTTAAAGTTTTAATAATTTCCATTGAAACACTATCATTCCCAGACAACTTTGCATTCTTCGTCCCTTGAATGGCTTTATACCTCATCTTGCATTATTTCCGGAATTTTATCATTTTTGTTATTAACTATCTGTGTTTTTGATTTATCCCTTGATCTATACAAACATTCAATGCAATATTGGAATCCTTGCACAATTTTACGTCTGTCATAATTTCGGTGTCATTTACCATGTAAAAATGGGACACATTTAGTCTCATCAACAAATGTTCATTTTCACTAATTTTCATTCTACTGCTATTTCCAGTTGTGTCTTATCATATTTTCGTTGTTTCTTCTTACATCCTCTCGATGTCGTTTACGAACTTTTTTGTTTAACTTAGATTGTTTTATCATATTACTACTATGGTTCGTTGAATAAAAAAACACCGCTGCAACTGCATGGTTCCTTTATTTAAAAAGTAGAACCGGTTTCGTAACGTTAGTTACGTCGTCGGTTTAAGTCCAAAATAGAAAAAAAAGCTGTGAAATAATATCAGGAAGTGACAATCTTGAATAAAGAGAACGTCAGGTCATTGCCAAAAGTGTCTGAATGCGGCTGACCGCAAACTAACGCGGGGACAAATAATGGACCACTAGGCAGACGGCGCATGCGCAGAAGAGGTAAGACGCACTGAGTGTGAGAGAAGTACTAGGAATCGGGTACACACGAGATTTCAGAGTCATATACTTCCAATAGAAAATATAAACTGGATATGTTGGAAGTTGGAAGACGTAAATGGCGTAATGTGGGAAACTATTAAAATGTTAATACCGTTTGAAAAATCTTATAGGAGAGGGACCCATGTAGTATCAAACAGTAAAAAGACCAAATGATGTTGAGGGGAGGGGATGGGTGGGATAGACGAAGAAGGAGGCAATGCACGAACAGGGAAAGGGGCCTCGTTATCCATTGAGATAGCCAAAATTAGCTAGATCAATTTATGTTTCAGTTAAACTTGGGTGTAAATCTCTAGTTCTTCTATAACATCAAGAAAACTGCCCTTACATTGTTTCTGCAACAATGAAAGGTTGGGTGAAATACTGGTAATAGAGTGACCGGTTTCGAAAAAATAGTTATCCAAAGCTGAGTTAGAGCCACAGCCAGATGATTGTTCCCTAAATGTGACCTCAAATGTTATACCCGTCTGGCCGATATATTTGTACGGGCATTCATTACACGCAATTCTGTAAACCGCCGGAGACTTGAAAGGCTTTACTCCCCGTTCGACTCCTACCCCCCCCCCCCCACCTCCTCCCCACCCCGGCCTCTCACCCTTTAGTCCTTTTACGGCGTGATATTTTATGCGTCCCTCTCCTTTTGATTATCTCAAAGAGTTGTAACATTTTTATAGTTTCCCACATTACGCCATTTATATCTGCTATAGTATCCAGTTTATATTTTCTGTTGCATGTATGGAACTTTGAAATCTCGTGTGCACCCGATTCCTAGTATTTTTCTCACTCTTAGACCGCCTTAACTCTTCTGCTCATGTGACATCTGTATAGTGTTCCATCATTTGCTTCCGTGTTAGTTTGCAGTCAGCCCTGGCGCTGCCCTGTATTCGTGTGATCCTCTAGTACATGGTATGATTTTCTCCGGTTTTTCCTGTTTCTTCTGTCCCCCCATCGCACGTATTTTAACAGTTTATTTATAATCCTCTTTAGTTTTCGGCTATAAGCGCCCTTTCTACATTAGTCTATGATGGGCTGCGGCATGATTTTTAGGATGGAGTGAAATTCTAGGAATAGGGGAAAAGTTTAATATCAGTTGTACTCTAGTATCATGTTGTAGATGCCACGTTTTATACTACTTGCATTCACCCACGTTTGGCTATGATATTATGTTCTGTTTGTCCAAGGTTCTCAATCCCTGGTATTGGTTCACAGTTTCTTTCTATTTAGGACTTCCCATCTAATGATGTAACTAACGTTACGAAACCGGTCATGGTTTTTAAATATAGTAACGATACAGCTGGAGCGGTGTTTTTTGCTCAACATGAAATTTTTTAGTTATGGATGTCCGGTGAATAAAGTTTTGTGTACTATCTTTTGCTTGAAACTCTCGCCTTTTCATTAGTATCTGCCTCGTTGCATTTGAGATTTCCTTTTCCTCTACTCCGATTCTTCATATCCATATCTTCTGCTGTTTCCGTAAGTGCCTTTGTTAAATATTTGCCATTTTCGTCGATGTCTGTATAATCTTCATATTCTAAAATGCTGAACTTGTTACTTCATTTAATTTTATGATAAATTCTTATAATATACATTTAATGATGTCTTGCTTGATAAGACAGATCCTTTCTTTGTATCTATTTTTACTTTTTAACTGACCAGTTTAGGATCGCTTCAAATTTTAAACCACTTTAGTGAGCGTAACATTCCATTCAAATACTCAGTTTAAATGTTAGTTTCATCAGGTCTTTGCCGTGACCATTTTCTCTCATGTCACAAATAAATTATCTGCTTATTAGTTTCATTTTATCTTCATCAATTCTTGTATAACACCAAACTTTTTCCCCTGAGGTATCGTGCTGTACTTTCACGTTAAGACACCTCCTTATGAAGTGACCTTTGTTTTACTTATTTCTTTCTGCTACTGCAACTCATTACAAAGTGGTCGCATTGGAGCACATACTTAAACGATTTCCATAGAATTATTGCTGTTCTATTTGAGGTTCATTCAATAACTGCAAGACTGTCTTCTATTTTCTGAATGACAATAAAGCCTATACTTGAATTTCCTTCGCACTCTGTTCTTCTTTAGTGAAATACATGTCCTGATGTTATTCTATTTTGTCTTTACTTTTATGTTGTATTCCTAATACCCTACTATACCGCATTTGATCTTCTTTATTCTTCTTTAGGCTCTAATAACATATCCTTGGAGTCTAGAGTTCTACAATTTACTGTCCTAATAAAAAAAGTAGTAGAAGCAGTCGAGGTTTTTAATTGTTAAAACTTCTTGTGACAATGTGCAAATGCCGAAGTTGCTGGGCATTGTTGAAGCCATTTCCCGAGCTCTCCCAGACCACTACTTCCAATATTCTCTCACCCAGACCACAAAACTTACGTCCTCTGGAATTTATACGGCAACTCCGACAATCCTACCCATGGTACACTAACCTGCAAGGGCCCTAGGAGTTTAGTGCACACCGCTGTACGTTGGTAGAGCTATGCCTGCAGCAATCTCAGAACAGACCTGTGTGTTACTGGATCTCGGAGCAGGGTATCGACGCTACCAGTTTTGTTGCTGAACATTTGCAATTAGAGCCCCCAGGTCTTCAGTCAGTATTGTAAAATGACAGTCACTCAGTCTTTCCGTAAGCCTTGATATATCTAGTCTAAAGGACTAAAGGATAGCAGACTTGGTCTCGACGCGCCCTCTGCAGTGCCAGCTGGTGTTCACCAAAATAATGTCTTTGGCGTTCCCCAAAATGTGGTCCATTACAATTGTTACCTTATGGACACTGACAACTGCACAACATCAAAGTATGGAATCTACTCTCATGTATGCATATTATTCACAACTGGACCTTTCTGACTACGTAATGTACAACAGAGCTCATTTCAGGCTTTCGTTTTAGTTTTCCTTTGCGCCTGTATTACCTCAGTTTTCTCAGAATTTCCTACCCGCAGGCCAAGCGGTTCGATCTTCTTTGGACTTTATGTTTGCTCGACTGTCCAGACGCGAATTTTATGCCTAACCTTTTTTCTATCGTGTATTTCCTATCTTGTTACCCCTGATTCTTTCAGGTCTTGTTTTATTGATGCGATTTATTTTATTATCTTGATTTTAGCTTTACTGCGAGTGTCTCAGAATCTGGTTGGTTCCATTCTTTTAAAATAGTCATAGCATTGAAATTATTTTATATCCGAATAAATGTTGGTCTGCTTTGTAAATTTCGTTATTTACTCGAAGTCAATACGTTCCTCCTTCAGAGTAATTTGGACCTGTAATTTTTCTAATTGAGTTTCATGACCCCTTTTTGATTTCTCCATCTCTTTATTGTTATAATGATTACTCCAGACCCATTAAGACAATAGTTTGACGACCGTCTTGTAGTGTCCCAGTTTTGTGTATTCTGAGATCATTTTGTCGTTATAAATGAATTGTGCAAGTCTTAATGCTTTAGCCATTGTGTGGAAACAGAATTTCATGAGTCATCTTCTCTATATAAGTCTCTTGGACACACACACACACACACACACACACACACACACACACACACAGAAAGAGAGAGAGAGAGAGAGAGAGAGAGAGAGAGAGTAAGCGCAGACGTTGTTCAATAGTTATAATATAATTTAACACATCTCATTATTTTAATAAGTTTCCCTGTACTTTCAATGTTTAAAGTCAATTTTATGTTGATATTAAGTAAAAATTCTGGATTCCCACTGTTCTCTATAAATAACTGTCACATACAATTTTCAGAAGTTGCATAATTAATCAGTTTGCATCCATCAGCGTGCTATTGTGAGCCGAACCAAAATCTTGGTATGTCATAGTTTTGAAGTCTGCCGTTCATATCTGAGATTGTTTAACCACGCTGAGGTTTGGCTGTCTCTGTCCTGAACACAAACGCAAGGGAATGAATCTCTCGCAGATCAGTGGTGACTTTCTTCGAAAGACAGTTGCTTCAAGTGCATTAATTGTTCGGCAATTCCAGTCATCGAGGAAAATGAATCTCTATGTATTCGCTGTATGTGTGCAACCCAGTTTGTCTCTTAACATGCAAATTTCAGCTACTGCCTCCTCATATGCATTTAGTGAAGAAACGTACAAATGCATAGTCTTAAAAAAACTTCTTACTAATTTTTATGGACATACGTGAAGGACAAAACAAGGGAAGTTCATAATAACTCTCTCGACCCGGCACTCATCGCCCAGTTGATCATTTTACCCTCCGTCGTCAGCTTGTAGGTTCATGTACTTGTAATATCTTCTAATAATTCCCTTAGTACTCTGAATCTTTTCATGCTTACCGTAACTTTGGTTTTAAAGCATTGTTTGAGTATTTCAGTCGGTCATTCATTTCTGCTCTCAGAGCATCACCATAAGAAAATCAACTTGTACTTTACGTTATATGTACTCCAACATTCTCATACTTCAGACCACAAATCACTGTCAAATGTAGGATGAAAGAGTAAACTTATTGTCCTTTAGCTACTATCGCTTTTTTATCTTTCTACAGTCTCATGCAATACTGATGCTCTATTCCAGTGTATATCTGTTGTAAACGATATGTTTATCCTGTTCCACAAGTGAGTCGTACGTAAGCTTTAATTTGCTGGTCCTCTAAGTTTGTCACCGATGTGATGTTAAACTCAGATCTTTCATTGTTACTTCTAACTCATCTTTGATTAATACTTCTGTAATTTAGAATTTGTTTTTACTTGAAGAAAAATATATATTACTTTAGGTTAGTTAGGTCAGGATTTAAACTGAACTACAAATCCCTAAGTTAGTCTAACCAAACACATACGATTTCCGCTTAGCTTTGTTGTGCAAATATCGCGTTCTAGATAACCTGAACATTAAAGGACTATTAATGCTATCTGATTTTTAACTAATACAGTATCTCGTTAATGATAATGGCATTATAAGACTGGTGATATCTCCGAGGCGTCCGTAAACCAAATTCTTAGTCTGTTCATAAATCCACCTCGCTATTTTCCTGCGTGGTCATTGCATCACTGATGATTATTGTGAATAAGTGCGCGCAAATTTCGTATTTGTGGCCATAGTTCGACATTATTCCTTATTACTAGATTGCTCGTTAATGTTGGATGCTACGTATTCTCTACTAATAAATTCGTGTTGTTATCAGATATCAGGAACTAACGCACAATAAACTTCCAGAACGTTCACAAATTAAATTACAAACACTGAATGTGGAACGACCTTGACGGTGCTGCTCTACTCTCCTGAACTACCTTCAGAAGATTTTTCAGTACTCTTGCGCAGTCTGTGACTTGCCTGCTTCCAACGGCTCAAGTCAATGTCAGAGTCAGAGCCTTCCTCAAATTTGCTCTCTTGCGCGTACCTTTTTTATTAACAGGGTGTTATGGAGTTGGTGCCATATTGCTCACGATTTATCTCGTTTCATCTCCCATGGTGCTATATCGTCGGTGAATTCACGATTTTCAGCAAAACGCTTCCGCCAATATACTCATAACGGCTTTCTTCTCTGACATTTCATTCTTTCTTTACTTTTGATGCGCACGTCACATAAAAAGAATGTCTAGACAGCTCTCACGCCAGGCATTCTTGTTGATGCGTCCATTAATACTCTCTCTCCACGGCTTACGGCAGATTCTTAGTGCTTGAGACTCTGCAGAATATCGTTTATATATTTAATATTTATTAAGAAGTGTAAGATATTGCCAACTAAATTTCAGTTATTTAATAAAAAGTTAAAGATACTACAAATATGATTTCGGCCTGTCGTATTAGATAACGGGACGGCTGTTATACTGTATCGTTGACGTTCGTATTATTTGTACAAGCAAAGATAGTGGTTAAATGGAGTGATGTCCATTTTTAATGTCTGTGATACGTCTTGAAAAAGAAGTACATGGGTCTCGCGACGTGACGATGCTTAAATACTGTGGTTAAACATTTGACGTAATCAACAAACATTATACGTACGTAGCGCACCAGTTTGCAAAATTTGAAGCTGATGCTTGGCGTTGAAGTGCAGTGATACATTAGTTATTATTATGTTGCTTAAACAAAGACATTTAAAAGTATCATAGCTGCTTGAATATTTCAGTAGATAAAAAAATTACCTCTATTAATGATATATTGGACTATCATATATTTCCGTAAACTTGCCAAGAACCGCATTTCGTTATTTTAAAGGGTTAATCTTCTTTGAATTACACTTTTGTCTTTAAATCATTTTTGTGTTCTCATCGGACACTCCTTGTAACCGCTGCACCACGTGGAAGAATCCCATGCAGTCGGAACATTGGCCATCGGCGGGAATTTTCGAAGCCTATCTATTGGACGTGTAACAGAGTTCTTTTGTATAAGTTATTTTCAATATATTTTACGAGAATACAAAGAATGACTGAAAAATTTTAAGTTCTAACAAAATGGTGACGTGTTTATACGAATGACATTTTTTCACCCAAAAAAATCGAGACAAAAGCGTGCGCCGAAGATAGACTTTTGAAGATATCGCAAAACCACTACGTATGCTGACAGAGAATTCATTTTAGAGAACCAATATCAAATTCTGATCAAAACCGTATGTACCATTCTAAAGTTATTTTTCCCGCCAACTTGAAAATTACGGTTTCGAGAAAACGCATTTAAAGTTTTCAGTTACATTTTTTGTATTTAAGTTAAACATGCATCTAGTCAGCGATTGCTGGTCTATACAGCAATCCTTCTAGAAACAAAAGGAGGTCTTCCGTCATCTTCGTGGCCATGGTGGCCTGCAGGCCTCTATAGCAGCTTCTGTCATTCGCTGATCTGTTCGCTCTATGTGCTTTTCGTCCGCTCTTTTGCAGAAGTTTTAGCAGGCCGTTCCGATCTCAAGTTAGATCACTTTCATAATTTCCATAATGTGTGCTAGGTCGTTGTTGAAATAAAATGCTACCACATTGGTCGCATTGTCGACAATTTTTTCCCGCTGTGAATGGTTTTCGGAGAAACTTTTTCATAAATGGCGTTGTGACTCGATTACGGAGTTTCTGGCGAACTTGGGATGAGTACTAGAATAAAGTACACATCCCAAAGAACATTTTGAGGAAAGAAACGGTTTTCTGAAATTTTCAATGAGGACTACCCCCTTAAACCGTTCGGAAAGTATTAAGGATGGCCATGATGCGCAGAAAGCACTGTTCATTGATCTAGCATAGAGTCGACGGTTGTCGGACTTCCGGTAGACCATCGTTGCCGCACTCATGAACTATATACCTGTTGAGGTAACACATTAGCAAAGTATATGCTGAAGTAATCCTGGCTCTTTTTCGCAGTTTTTACTTTTCACGTGATTTCATTGACCTACAACCTTCGTGCGCCCTGTCCTATCACCAATGACACTCGTATGGTATAGTATAGTTATGTCATGTTCCGTAGATCATTTTTACGATTATTTTATCGATATGATGTGGAACAAGTCAGATTACAAGATATATATGCACACATGAATAGTGCTAATATTAATATTACTGAAATTTTTAGTTCTACACATGTAACTACATTTAGAGGTACAATTTTTTTTTTTACCAGTTCTGAAACACAAACTCGTCCATGGAATAGAAGGACTTGTCCAAAAGAAATGATTTTAAGGTAGATTTAAAACTTGATTTGCTACGTGCCAGACACTTTATGTTGTAGGGCAAATGATCAAAGATCTTTGTTACTGAATAATGTACTCCTTTTTGAGCAACTGACAGCTTCAGTAACGGATAGGAAAGGTCATTTTTCCTTGTAGTGTTCTACGTATGAACATCACTGTTCTTCGCGAATTGAGATGAATTATTTATAACGAATTTCGTCAGCGAATATATGTACTCTGATGGTGCAGTCAAAATACCTAACTCCTTGAATAGGTGCCTACATGACGTCCTTGGGTAACCACCACTCATTATTCTTACTGCTGTCTTTTGTGCAATCAATACTTCATGTCTAAGTGGTGAGTCACCCTAGTAAACTATTCCGTAAGACATTATTGAGTGGAAATATGCAAAGTACGTTAGGAGGCTGATCTGTTTATTACCAAGACTAGTGATTATACGAAGAGCGAAAGAAACTGCACTTAATTGTTTGAGAAGCTCAGTAATATGCTTCTTCCAGTTCAAGTCGTCATCAATGTGAACACCCAAAAATTTGGAGAAATGTACCCTGTTAACTGAAACCTGTTCATATGCTACATCAATTGTGTGCACAACTGTCCTAAAGTGCAAGTCGTTGGCGTGTGTGTTTACTCAATGCGCTCGTAAATATAGGTGTTTAGTCGTGAAAAAACAATTTATTAAGGCAATATTGTAGCTTAAATAAGTAAATTAGCTTTTACTTGCGTAGTTTTCGTGAAAAGATAACTGTTCTAAAGTGCAAACTGTTGGCGTAGGTTTGTTTTCGTTATCGACCGCAGTAAGTTATGTGATTATTCATTAATTTCCGGGTACTTTCTGTGTAGCTTTATTGTGAAGAGTATCGTGCGTGTATAGTTTGCATTCGGTTCGTGTTTTGTGTGTTTCTATACTTCCGTACCGTTAATTTCCATATTGTGCAGTGAACTCGTTAACTGGTGTTTCTGCTTCCATTAGAGTATTTATACATAATTCAGTGATAGCGCCTGTTCAAATTTTCGTTAGAAAATATCGCGGCTCCGCAGTGTCTTACTCGTTCGTGATTTCCGCCACTATAACCTACGCCAGCAATTAACTTCGCGCTGACTACATTCGCCTGCTGCTAGATTCGCCTGACGTCCAGAAGTTCTCTGCTCATCTCTCCGGAAGCTAAGTTACTTTCTACTAATTATTAATTGGTATAGCGGAATTGTTTGTAGTGTAATTTGTATTGTTTGCATTTGTGTTGTTTGTTTGTAGTGTAATTTGTATTCTTTAATCTGCCGTCATGTGTGACAAATGTGAATGTTGTCATAGATTAGTGAGCACGGGAGTGAAGTGTCAGGATTGTGGGTTGGTGTTTCACCGGGGTGATTGTAGCGGGAAAGCTGTTACAGTGCCAGATGAGGCTCGCCAATGGAGTTGTAGATTATGTAGCCGTGACAAGAAAATCGTGGAACAAGGAAAAAAAGATTTGTGTACTTCAGGCTGAACCAGAAATGGTGTACTTCGAATTAGACAGGTTGAAGGGGGAAAGAGACAATGGGAGCTGGGAACAGTGAACAAGTCGTAGTCAGAAGGAGAGAACCCCAGATTCCAGTGAGCAATCAGTTGATTTGTTACCGGAAGTAGAAGAGCCTCAAACAGTTTTTGAGCAAAGTAGGGTGCAGCGGACTCCCAGTAACAATTGTAATGCTAGGTCGGGAGTAAAGTCAAGCAGAAAGAAAAGGGTCCTGCTGTTAGGTAGCAGTCATGGGAGAGGTGTAGGCCAGTTGCTACAGGATAGGCTAGGAGTCGAGCACCAGGGCACAAGCATTGTGAAACCTAGTGCTAAGCTTAACCAGGTTACAGAAAACCTAGGGGCCTTGTGTAAAGATTTTGATGGTGAGGACCATGTTCTTATAGTAGAAGGAGCAGGAAACAGCCGGGCTAGCAATTAGGACTAGGGTATTAGGTGCGACCTGGATGTAATAGGAGCAGCAACAGCTCACACTCGTCTACATCTACATTTACATTTATACTGCGCAAGCCACCCAGCGGTGTGTGGCGGACGGCACTTTACGTGCCACTGTCATTACCTCCCTTTTCTGTTCCAGTCGCGTATGGTTCGCGGGAAGAACGACTGTCTGAAAGCCTCCGTGCGCGCTCGAATCTCTCTAATTTTACATTCGTTATCTCCTCGGGAGGTATAAGTAGGGGGAAGCAATATATTCAATACCTCATCCAGAAACGCACCCTCTCGAAACCTGGCGAGCAAGCTAAACCGCGATGCAGAGCGCCTGTCTTTTAGAGTCTGCCACTGGAGTTTGCTAAACATCTCCGTAACGCTATCACGCTTACCAAATAACCCTGTGACGAAATGCGCCGCTCTTCTTTGGATCTTCTCTATCTCCTCCGTCAACCCGACCTGGTACGGATCCCACACTGATGAGCAATACTCAAGTATAGGTCGAACGAGTGTTTTGTAAGCCACCTCCTTTGTTGATGGACTACATTTTCTAAGGCTAAGGACTCTCCCAATGAATCTCAACCTGGTACCCGCCTTACTAACAATTAATTTTATGTGATCATTCCACTTCAAATCGTTCCGCACGCATACTCCCAGATATTTTACAGAAGTAACTGCTACCAGGGTTTGTTCCGCTATCATATAATCATACAATAAAGGATCCTTCTTTCTATGTACTCGCAATACATTACATTTGTCTATGTTAAGGGGCAGTTGCCACTCCCTGCACCAAGTGCCTACCCGCTGCAGATCTTCCTGCATTTCGCTACAATTTTCTAATGGTGCAACTTCTCTGCATACTATTGCATCATCCGCGAAAAGCCGCATGGAACTTTCGGCACTATCTACTAGGTCATTTATATATATTGTGAAAAGCAATGGTCCCAATAACACTCCCCTGTGGCACGCCAGAGGTTACCTTAACGTCTGTAGCGGTCTCTCCATTGAGAACAACATGCTGTGTTCTGTTTGCTAAAAACTCTTCAATCCAACCACACAGCTGGTCTGATATTCCGTAGGCTCTTACTTTATCAGGCGACAGTGTGGAACTGTATCGAACGCCCTCCGGAAGTCAAGGAAAATAGCATCTACCTGGGAGCCTGTATCAAATATTTTCTGGGTCTCATGAACAAATAAAGCGAGTTGGGTCTCACACGATCGCTGTTTCCGGAATCCATGTTGATTCCTACAGAGTAGATTCTGGGATTCCAAAAACGACATGATACTCGAGCAAAAAACATGTTCTAAAACTCTAAAACTGATCGACGTCAGAGATATAGGTCTATAGTTTTGCGCATCTGCTCGACGACCCTTCTTGAAGACTGGGACTACCTGTGCTCTTTTCCACTCGGGTGGGGTTTGTGGATGTTTTGCAGCGCCATGACCAGCCCTGGGTTAATACGGCTGTCAGCCGTGTTAACATAGAGCTGGGTGGGGGGGGGGGGGGGGGGTTACTGTTGGCAGAAACTAAATCTCATATGTCTGCTGTGGCTGTTGATGCAATTGGGAGGTGGGGTTACACTAGTCATGGCCTGCACCTGAATAGGAGGGGGAAGGATAGATTAGTTGATCTTCTTGCAGAAAATGTAAGGGAGGCCACATGCACACAAGACAAAATACCTGTGATCACTGGAGTCAGAGGGACACATTTTTTTAGGTTAGAGTCAGGTTAGAGACAGAGAGTATTGAAAGAGATTAAAACATAACGGTGCCATAATGTCTGCAGCAGTATCCAAAGAAATAAAATTTGTGTATTTCATCAGAACATTATAGGATTGAAAAATAATATAGATGAGCTTCTTGTATGCCTAGAAAATGGGGTAAATTCTGAAGGTATAGATGTTTTGTGTCTCTGAGCACCATGTAACCGGAGGGATGGAGAAGTTTAAGGAATTACAGATTAGTATCTTATTCATGTAGAGTCAACATGGAAAAAGGAGGACTTGCTACTTATATAAAAACTGGACACAAAGTCGAAAATATTGAAACGAATAGTTTTTGTGTAGATCAGACCCTTGAAGCATGTGGTTGTGAGTTGCTACTGAAATATACTTCTATTATAATTGTAACAATCTACACATCCCCTCAAGGTAACTTTCAGCTATTCATGAAAAATTTAGAGGCATTATTGAGCTACCTGTCAGACAAAAAGAAGCAGTTAGTGGTTTGTGGTGATTTTCATGTAGATTTCTTAGATACGGATAGGAAAAATGAGCTAGAATCTTTGTTTGGTTGTTTCAATCTAGTACCTATTGTAAATTTTCCAACTAATGTGCAGCAGGATGGTAGGTCACTTATGGATAAAATTTTCATAGACAGTGTCCAGGCATGAAACAATTAATGTGTACTCTGTTGTTAATCTGCTATCTCATCATGATGCACAGTTAATGGAAATAACACATATAGCACTTTATAGGCTTCAGGCAGGTTCATACATGGCAGAGAGGCTAATTGATGCGAATAGGGTACAGAGTTCTAAGTGCAGCCTAGAAGAGGTAGAATGGGATGAAGTATACACAGCCCGCCGGAGTGGCCGAGATGTTCTAGGCGCTGCAGTCTGGAACCGCGCGACCGCTACGGTCGCAGGTTAGAATCCTGCCTCGGGCATGGATGTGTGTGATGTCCTTAGGTTAGTTAGGTTTAAGTAGTTCTAAATTCTAGGGCACTGATGACCTCAGAAGTTAAGTCCCATAGTGCTCACAGCCATTTGAACCTTTTTTTTTTTTTTTTTTTTTTTTTTTTTTTAAGTGTACACAGAAAATGATGCTCATGCCAAATTCAATTTATTCCACCGTAAATTTGTCTCAATATTTGAGAGCTGCTTTCCTGAAACGTTATCCAGAAAAGCCATTACAAAGTCAAGTAAGTCATGGATTACTAAGGGAATTAAGAAGTCGTGTAAGAGGAAGAGGGAAATATATGAACAGGCCAGAATAAGTCATGATTCGACGTTACTTGTTTACTACAGAAGATACTGTAACATTTTAAGGAAAGTTATGAAGAAGTCGAGAAGCTTATGTGTTCTGACAGAAATTAATAATGCGGATAATAAGATTAAAACTATACGGAATATTGTCAAACGGGAGACGGGCCAGCCAGACAGTGCACAGCATACCATAGCAATAAAGCTAAATGATGATGTTGTGAGTGATAATTCACAAGTTGCAAGTATTTTTAACAATCACTTTCTGAATGTAGCATCAAAAATATGGTTAAAGGGTTCAGTTGAAGAAGCAAAAAAATTTGTTAAAAATGTCATTCCCCAGGACTTTAGGTCTTTAGAAATAGCACCAACATCCCCCACTGAAATTAAGGGAATTATAAATATACTGAAAAACAAAAGCTCATGGAGTCCCTAACAGAATTTTGAAGTGTTGTTCTAATTTAATAAGTGGAGTCCTTAGTCATATATGGCTTCGCTGGCACAGGGAATTTTTCCAGACAGATTGAAATACGCAATTCTCAAACCTCTTCATAAGGAAGGGGACCTGAGTGACTTAAATAATTACAGACCAATTTCATTGCTGACTTCATTTTCTAAAATATTCGAAAAAGTTGTGTATTCAAGAGTAGTCCCATATTTAAGTGAAAATAATTTACTCAGCATGTCACAGTTCGGATTCCGGAAGGGTTACTTGACTGAGAATGCTATCTACACACTTACCCACCAAATAGTACAAGCCCTAAATAACAAATTGTCACCAGTTTGTATTTTTTGTGAACTTTCCAAGGCATTTGACTGCGTGGATCACGTCACACTCTTAGAAAAACTCAGGTTTTATGGAATTGAAGGCTATACACACAGCTGGTTTGAATCATACTTAACGAACAGAAAGCAAAAAGTTGTGATGAATAACACAAATAATGTTTGGAAAGTGGTAAATTCTAGTGAATGGGAAATTATCACAAGGGGAGTCCCACAGGGTTCAATTTAAGGTCCTCTGCCGTTCCTTATTCATGTGAATGACCTCTCACTTAAAGTTCAGCAAGCAGAACTAGTACATTTTGCAGTTGACACGAGTGTTATAATAAATCCCATTCCAGAAAAAGCAGCTGAAGATATTGTTAAGGATGTCTTTCAAAGAATTATTAAGTGGTTCTCAGAAAATGGACTATACCTTTTTTTTGAAAAAACTAACTATATCCGGTTCTGTACACCGAACAGAGTCATACCGACAATTGATGTAGCATGTGTGTGTCACACACAGTCCCTTTTCCTTCTTCTCCCTCCACAGAAAATGTTAGTCAATATTGAAAACTGTTACTGTTATAAGAACGTTTCGTACACAGCCCTGCGTTTCCCACCCTTATAACTACTTTTTCCGAAATTTTAGGTCCTAAAGACTACAATGCGTCCGTTAATTCACCTAAATTAATGAAACAGCTTGCGTCTAGCTGAAAATAAACGTATTTTCCGGTGGTGAAGTGCTAACAGCTCCACGTTAAACTGTATAAGATAAACGTCCTTCAGTTCATCACCACAGACAATCATCTTAAACTCCCGTTTCTCACTTGCGCAATTACCAGGCGGGTTTCGTAAACGTATTGCATTCGCAGTCGGGAGAAGGAAGATTTGAGTGTATCGTAGTTTCATTTGATTTTTTTAGGCAAATGACGCGTTGACTCTTTTGGAATGGTTACGCCAAGTTCTTCCTCCCATCCATTTCCAACGAAGGTGGTACTCTGACTGTAATAATGACTTCACTGTGGACTAGGCAAAAGTTTTAATTTCTCTATTTGTTAGTCTCTTCACTGCTTCCCTTTCTCCCCACTACCTTTCCTTCCAACTCAACTAGGAGAAAGTATTCAGTAAATTTAGGAAACCAATATTTCAGACAGAATATCTTCAGCCTCAAAAACCTATTTTAAGTTACTTCTGGCATATAGCCCATATCTTGAGAAGATCTTTATCTTGACAAAATTGCGTCCTACCGATGAATTCTTCGCTACTAAAACTGTGTAGTCACATAAAGGGATTCTAGAGAGGCTACATTAGATGTTAAAGTTTGAATCCTTTTGTAGTGAAATCATCGATACAAAATTTTTACCGCTATGCTGAACTGACTACCCCAGCAACTAGTGAAAATTTCAACACACCGCTTACGCTGAAGCGAACAGCCTGCATTGTCTTCTTCACAGACTTTGAGAGGTATTGTTGTTGTACTCTTCAGTCCGAAGACTGGTTTGATGCAGTTTTCCACGCTACTCTGTCCTGTGCAACTCCGAATAACTACCGCAATGTACGTCCATTTGAACCTGGTTACTCTGCTCATCTCTTGGTCTCCTTCGGCAGTTTTTACAACAAACACTTTTCTCCAGCAGTAAATTGATACAATGTGTCCTATGAGTTGATCACTTGTTTCAGTCAAGTTAGGCCACTAATTTCTTTTCTCCCCATTTCTATTCAATACCTCCTCATTGGTTACGTGATCTATCTACATAATCTTCAGTATTCTTCATAGCATCACATTCCAAAAGTTTCTCTTCTCTTCTTGTCTGAACTGGTTATTGGAGCGTTTCAGTTCTGCACAAGACTACACTCCATACAAATGCGTTCAGAAAATACTTCCTAACACTTAAATATATATTAGATGTTGATAAATTTCTTTCTCAGAAACGCTTTTCTTGTCATTGTCATTCTACATTTTATATCCTCACTACTTCGGCCATCATATTGTTTAGCGGCCAGGCAGCAAAACACTTCCATTGCTTTTAGTGTCCCATTTCCTAATCTAATTCCCTCGGCGTTGCCTGATTTATTTAGACAACATTCCACTACCTTTGTTTTGCTTTTGTTGATGTTTGTCTTATATCCTCCTTTCAAGACACTTTCCATTCCGTTCAACTGCTCTCCCAAGTCCTTTGCTGTTATGACAGAATTACAGCGTCATTTGCAAAACGCGAAGTTTTCAGTTATTCTCTCTAAACTCTAATTCCCTTTGCTAAATACTACTTCGTAAAGATAAAGATCTCCTGCAGGTATAGGATGACGACTATGTGCCAGAGGTGACTTGAAAATAGGTTGCTGAGGCTGAAGAGATGCAAAGGACAGAGTGCGGGTTATTTTGAAGAAGAAAATGAGTGATGCACTTTGTATACGATGTAAGGAGTACAGCTGTTGTATATTCTGTCTCAGATTTTGGTTTTCTATGTTTACCGAATACTGCATCCTAGTTTAGTGGGAAGGATAGGTAGTTGGGAGGAAGGGAAGCAGTGAAGAGGGGAGGAAGAAGGGAAGTTAAAAACTTTTGTCTCGTCCACAGCGAACCCATCATTACAGAAAGAGTAGCATTTTAGATGGAAAAGTATGGGTGGAAGAACTGGGCGTAACCATAACAGAAGAGCCAACCACAGAAATTTTGTGCTTGTGCTACACTCCAAAGCGTTCATATAACGTTCAGTGGGGTACCAGGCCTACGATATCATGAGCGAAGGACTGAATCGTCCAGGGGTCAACATTGCACTGCGGATTGTTGTTTTCGACAGTGAAATGTGTGGGAATCAACGTCCCAAGGGAAGGGGTTCATTCATTGACACCCTTCATGTCACTTCGTGAGGCCTTCTTGTGGCGATTCTGAGCGGCGGTGTCTCTGAAATGTTTTCCCCGGCTACTCATAAGAAAACCGCGTGATTGTTACAGTCGGCGTTGCAGTTGTGAGCAAAAAAATGTTCAAATGTGTGTGAAATTTTATGGGACTTAACTGCTAAGGTCATAAGTCCTTAAGCTTACACACTACTTAACATAAATTATCCTAAGGATAAACACACACACCCATGCCCGAGGGAGGACTCGAACCTCCCCCGGGACCAGCCGCACAGTCCATGACTGCAGCGCCTTAGACCGCTCGGCTAATCCCGCGCGTCTGATGTGAGCATCGCAGAGGCGTCAAAAGAAGGGATGATATGTGGGGTGTGACGAAATTCCCATCGTGTGATGTTTAGAATGGTGGTGAGATCTGGTGCCAATGTGACATCATTATCCCACCTTGCACGTCACATGAGCTTATGAGCTCTGGCGTCTCTTTCGATGCCTTGTATTTGAAGCGTCGTCGATCCTGTGGGTAATGTCGCTGGGTGCCACGCTTTTGCGCTATTACAGAGGAATGCTGTAGGCGCCTTTGAGCCAAATTTCACAATTCTGCGTCGCAATGGAAGACGATTACAGGGTTTCAAAACCGTGATCCTGTAATTGTGTTGCACAGTGTACTTAAAGTTATCACCTAGCACCTTATTTGACCTTCTGAGGACCCCGCTACAGTATTCATATCAATAGAAAATCACTAGCAGTACCAGGGATCAGAACCAACACAGCCAAGCACACTGAGCTGACTCTATGGGCCTATTTGCTTTACGGTGCTTATGTATCGTACAGTATTTTTATTCTGAATATTAGATTATTGAAAAAATGATTACACAGTGACAGAACCAACACTTGTAGTGAGACCTCGCCTGAAGCTACTATACGGGGTAATTCCGTGATGATGTTACAAACGTTCAGATGCGATGGAGAACTGTAAATGTGTCAATTTCAGGGTCACGGTCCCTTACCTCAAATTGATATACTTATCCTTCTTCATCATCTCTGAAAGTCTGTAACATCAACATGGAATCACCAAACGGTACCGATCGCCCACCGTGTTATCCTCAGCTGATAGACGCCACTAGATGCGGATATGAGCCGGCATGCGGTCAGCACACCAGTCTCC
Organism: Schistocerca piceifrons; assembly: GCF_021461385.2. Taxonomy (NCBI): domain Eukaryota; kingdom Metazoa; phylum Arthropoda; class Insecta; order Orthoptera; family Acrididae; genus Schistocerca; species Schistocerca piceifrons. The sequence continues at coordinate 362,074,522 of NC_060149.1, read as the reverse complement.
CCTCAGTTTTCGTGACCGGAAGCCGTTACTTCGCAGTTAAGTAGCTCCTCAGTTGGTCTCACAAGGGCTGGGTGCATTCCGCTTGGCAAACGCGCTCGGCGGACCCGGACGGTCACCCATCCAATTCCTAGCCAAGCCCGATAGCACTTAACTTCGGTGATCTGACGGGAACCGATGTTACCAATGCCGCAGGGCCGTTGGCGCTTGGTACTATAGGGAACGCAAAATAAAAGTAGTTCATGCACCTTAAGGTAGGTAACCATTCAGAGGATGATGTAAATTGCGTTGCCTATCTTGAGACTCTTGCGGTACTTTTATTTTACCCACAGTGTATGTTTACGTTATCGGAAGCGATATTTTCAAAGACAACTGGGACTTCCGTTATGAGTTGATTTTAATGCTATTTGTGGAAATTACATCACATTTATTTGATTGCGTCATGGTGAGAAAATCTGTTATTTGGTTTACTTGTCAGGTAGAGTCAGTCTCTCCTATCGTCTTCGTTACACAACCTATCAGAATAGCTGTGAACGTTAAAGCACCACTTCCAGTACAGGGAGGTGCGCAGGTGCGCCGACCCCGGATGGAATACATCTTGCGGATTAACGAAGAAGGGTGGTGTGCAGGCCAGCCCAGATTTGTTGTAGGTTGAATGACATTCAGTTTGCTTCGCGCTAGGTGAACTTTACTGACTGTTTTCGGGAAACAAGAACACTTCCGTTTATTCTCGACTTACAGAATTGTAAATGGCGACATGGCGAGAAAATCTGTTATATGGTTTCACTTTTCAGGTATTCAATCTGTTCTATCGTCTTCGTTATACAACCTATCCGACCTATCCGGATAGCTTTGAACGTTAAAGTGCCACTTCCAAGACGGGGAGGTGCGCAGGTGCGCCGGCCCCGTATGGAATCCATTTGGCGAATTAACGAAGAAGGGCGGTGTGCAGACGAGCCCGAATGCAATTTTAGGCGGTTTTCCACATCCCACTTGGCGAATACTGGGAAAGTACCAAAGACACGCCTCAGTTACACGAATCGCAAACAGTTACAAAACTTTCGTTCACTTACACAGGAATAACACTACACACAGGCAGTTGTACATATATTCCCTTTCGGCCACGTACAGGGTAGCAACAGGAAGGTTATCTGACAATTCCTTAAATTAACTATGGCAAATCCGTTACTAATGATGCCGACCTGCGTCGATGTAGGGAAAAACACAAGAAAAAGAGGAAGATATTTTGCATTACACAAGAATTTTCGTGTGATAAAACTTCTGGGAAAGCTCTCACGCACTGATACAGGAGCAGCTGCATTATGCACAACAGATCAAAAGAAATTCTGGCACAGAGCCTGCGAGACTGCTACTGTGAGTATCAACATTTGTTATAGGTTGTATGACATTCAGTTTGCTTCGCTCTAGGTGAACTTTATTGAATGTTTTCGGGAAACAAGAACACTTCCGTTTATTCTCGACTTACAGAATTGTAAATATAATTTTAAAGCTACAGTTGTTCTCAGAGTAACTGCGATCTGTGGTAAGAGCCACCAGACGCCCGTAGATGCGTAGCATCGACGGTTGTGTGCGTAGAAGTGATAACGACCACTGTTCTGCGTGAAGCGCTAGCGGCTGTCGCCACCTCTGCGTAATTGGAACCGCGCACAGGTGCAAGGCAGGACGGAAACCACACGTTTTAGACGTCTCCACAACAGTGAAATAAATTACACAGCTAGTAAACCTCGCTACATTACTGTCATACTTGTTAATGCAGAAGGAAAACTTATCGAGAGTAAAGTACTGTATAATTAGAAACGTACAAAGTAGAATGGCTTAATAGACACACAAATATTTTAATAATAATTTAAAAACGAAAATAAGTTCAGGAACGTGAAACGTAATTTACTGTGTCTTGTACTGCATCGAAAGAATGATCGCATAGGTTATGTTTTAAAAAATTACTGGTAAATTTCTGCATAGAAAGACAGGAATACTGATGCGTAAAAAACAGCGCGCGAATAAATGTTGGGTAGTGAAAGATGCTGCCAGCTGTAACTACTGAAGTACTGTCTAAGGAAGAGTGTGATACAGATCAAAGTGAAAGATTGGATGATACTTTTCGGAAAACTATAATGCGAAAGATGTTATTGCATCAACAGTGTTAACTGTGAAGCAGTGTAAGGCAGCTTTACGGAACGTTGCAATCGTACCGAGAAAATAGAAATTTTTAGGCTGTAGCAACAGTTTCCTCTTGCTCCCACAAGAATCCAACAGTTAGCAAAGATGGCGACAGGTGTTTAGAGAGCTTACTTCCTTTTCCCTAGCGTTTGTCTCATGTAGCACGGGATCCACTTTTTTCAGTATTTGACAAATTGTATTTTATTATTCCACTTCGTAGCCGGATGCCCTTCCTGACGCCATAGATGTCGAGGTAACCTGTGAGAGGAAAGTCGTGTGCGCCATCTCTATGTGAATCGTGTAAAATTTATTCTGTGGTGTGATATCGTATTTCAATTCTTTGTGTATCGTATTTTTTGATGAGGAATTTGGGGACCCGTTCAGCATTTGTGTAAACCAGCGTGGGAAACCCACTTAAAACCACAATCAGGCAGGCGGTGTACCAGCCCACGGTTGTTAATGCATCACGCGGATTCAATCTGGGCCTAGTTCACTTCTCTGCCTCGCCAGTCAGGGTGCTATCTGAGCAGGCCGTTGTGAAAGCTCACAAGATGCTATGAATTTCATCCGCACCAGCATGTTACAACAGCGTAACACCTCTTCGAAACTAAGTTTTGCAACTTTGCGTCAAGCGGCAACTCAGTTCAGTGATGGAGTACGTAGCTTACAGCCACTGGATGTCTAACAAGAAATCAAAGAGCCGGTCGACAGTAACTGAAAAAACGGATGAGCGCACGGGGGCGAATTTTCTACGTAACGCAAAACTGAACATTCCATAATTACCCTTTTGGAAGATATTATGAAAACAAATGAAGCAGATACATTATATCTTGTAACTGGTATAACACCTACTGAAAAAAGCGAGCTGATTTCGATACATGCATGAAGTAGAATACGAATGATAATGCTTTTCGTGAGTAACTTCGCTATACTGGTGAAACAAATTTTTTTGTGTATAGTTCAGTAAAAAGATACAATCTGCAATTCGAAAGCATAGCAACGCGCTACATTGTCGTGCAGCACACTTAGCACTGGAAAAAAAGATGTATTATGTGCAATCCCACAGTTTTCAGTCTGTGGTGCCTTTTTCTTCGCGTAACAGAGTTTGTGAGGAATTTCTGCAAAACTGATTCATGTTGGAGCTAGAGACATAAAGTATGGACTTAATCTATCAAAAGGGCGATGCTCCAGACCACTTCCGTAACGATTTTATTGAAGTCTTGAGCACGACGCCGTGAAACCGTTGGGTCGGCATTGGTGAGAAAAGTAAAATGTGCCCCGGAAACAGGTGACAGGGTTATATAAATTCAGAATATTCTGTCAAACGGGCCATGGGTCGGTGATGAGATTTACTATGCTTAGTGTCCATCGGCAGTGGCATACGGAGCGTCAGTGCGAGGTATGATAATCTCGCATAGGAATAAAAATGCACACTGAATCCCCATTCATGGCTTAATGTAGCGGACTCTATTCCTGGAGGTCAGAAATAGCCCATGGTCGTTTGTCCTTAAGTGTCCCATTGAAGTCCTGACTCTGCCGGTGACTAATCCGGTTTACATGGCGTGGTGATGTTATACAGGGAAAATTTTTGCGCAAAGCCAGTGGGATCCCCTAAATTCTAGCAAACACCTTCCCGTCTATACGCAGACGGGACATTTGTGTTATGTCCAGACTAAACTGAAATATCACGATTTCTTCTAACCCCTAAACTCTCTTTATCATACTGTGCGCGAGTTAATTTTCTCAGTGCATTAGCTAAGGGGACAGTGGAAGATCCCTTGGTCACAGCGTGTATTGGAAGCCATACACATCGGTCTCTTCATTCACATCTCACACTTTCCCATCCGCCATAAACAGTTACTGCGCTGAGGAGTGTGATCCATAGCGCCAACTCGCTGTGTAAGAGAGCCTCTCCGAAACAGTGCGACACCTTCAGAGTATTCCACAGGAAAGAGTTCTTAAATCTTCAGATCGACCGAGTGTTGCTGCAATGCCTGTGGAAGATTTCAGACAGAGTGCGACTAATATCACATCGGGAGGATTACCTTTTCTGGGTGAAGCTAATATGTGGAAAAATCGTTGGACTTCTGTAGAAACACTTCATCCACTGTATTTCACACCCGCCAACAAAGATAAAACATATGTGTTGTACTCTTAAACATGACTATGGTCTCCAACGACACATTTTTGAAACCGTGACGATATGGCATGTCGTAGGGGTAAGAAGTTATCAGGACAGTCTAAGGGAGGTGTAAGGAACATTTTCGATGCACCCCATCTTATGCACCCAAGGATATCAGCTGTCCCCGAACACTACCTGAAATACAACCATGAAATGAGATACAAGGCTAGCAACGTGGTGCAGGCTCTAAGTTTCTAGGACAGCGTAATTACGGAATCTGCTGCGATAAGGCTGTTGGAAAATCTGATAAACCTCTTCTGTACAGGCACAAAAAAAAAGAACTGTGCGTTCGTGGAATAACAGTAGGGGTCAGATTTCTACGTTCCCCTTGAGAACGGGCATTGAAAAAGAGATTGCTTACACCACGCTTGTGTGTCCCATTCTGGAGTATTGCTGTGCGGTGTGGGATCCGTATCAGGTGGGACTGATGGATGACATCGAAAAAGTACAAAGAAGGGCAGATCGTTTTGGATTATCGCGAAACCGAGGAGATAGTGTCACAGACATGATACGTGAATTGGAGTGCCAATCATTAAAACAAAGGCGTTTTTCGTTGCGACGGGATCTTCTCATGAAATTTCAGTCACCAGTTTTCTCCTCCGATTGCAAAAATATTCTGTTGGCACCCACCTACATAGGGGGAAACGATTATCACGATAAAATACGAGAAATCAGGGCTCGTACAGAAAAATTTAAGTGCTCGTTTTTGCCGCGTGCCGTTCGAGAGTGGAAAGGTAGAGAGATATCTTGAAGGTGGTTCATTGAACCCTCTGCCACGCACTTTATTGTGAATAGCACAGTAATCACATAGATGTAGATGTAGCTCAGACCTATTAACCCCCTGACAATGGTGTACTGTCACAATACTCTAAGCGCACTGTGCGGTGATGTCGATTGACTGCCACAGCACTTCAGCGCCGACGTGCCCGCGGCACAGTCCACTTAACGTCATTCACATGTCTTTGGCTCAGCTGTGGTGAAGTACGAAGTTCATTACATTTCAGCGCTACTTATGAATCGTCATGGCGTGTAAAAATCTCTTTACCGCTGACGAAATGATGCAACTGTTGATGGAGAGTGATACTGAAGAATCGCTGTATTCATCAACAGAGACAGATTCGGAAGAAGATACTGTTGTGAATATTTCACGCTCCATTCAAGCTAATTCTCAGTCTTCACAATCTGTAATTACTACTGCAGCGTCTTCGAAGCCTGGAAGACAAATGTCTACAGCTATGTAGTGCTCGTCATCCTCTGACGAGGCTACACAAACCAATAGGCAAGACGCAAAGAAAATGAAAATATAAATCCAAAGAAGTGTTCATCTGATGGACCCTTATCAGGTCTGACAGCTCAGATAAATGCAACTGACAGCCGTCTGTGTTACTGTAGACTGTTAGTAAATTTTTAGCCGAGCGGTCTAAGGCACTGTTGTCATGGACTGTGCGGCTGGTCCCGGCGGAGGTTCGAGTCCTCCATCGGGCATGGGTGTGTGTGTTTGTTCTTAGGATAATTTAGGTTAAGTAGTGTGTAAGCTTAGGGACTGATGACCGTAGCAGCAAAACACTCGTCTGGAATTATTGAATCAAGGTACCAGAACGGAAACTGTTAGAAATTATTTAGCATTCATGATCGAGCCGTGGCCTTTCCTAAGGTTTCACCTATGTTCGCTTCTACACGGACAACTCGCTCTTTCTCTTTAAGTAAATGTTTAACGTGTGACTATCAGCTTCACTGACCGGTTCACGTACTGCGCGGTTTTACATATTGAAACTGCTGCCCTATAAAACTTCCATTTTAATACACAGTAGAAAGTGAAGCAGTTTGCTTCCTGTACGGTAAACTAGACGTTCAACGTTTCTTGGTTTCCTAGTGATAACTTACGCTAAAGTTTGCTTAAAGACTGCAACACTATCCAGGGAACACGCAAATTATGCATACTTAAAGAATATTCAGAGAAGTAAGTGGCTTCAAATGACTGTCGTCAGAGTGCGTCATTTTGTTTATGGTCTGATTATTCATTTATTGTTCCGTGGGACCAAATTAAGGAGAAGTCTCCATGGTCATGGAACGAGTCAATACATGAAATAATAACACGATATTAGAAACAGATAAAATGAAATATAAAAAAACATATTCAGGTGACAAGTCGTAAGTTTAAACGAAGAAAATCAACAATGTCGCACTGGCATTTGCTTAATTTTTTAGCTCTTCCAGGAGCTCCTCGACAGAATAAAAGGAGTGAGCCACGAGGAAACTCTTCAGTTTCGACTTAAAAGAGTTTGGGCTACTGCTAAGATTTTTGAGTTCTTGTGGTAGCTTATTGAAAATGGATGCAGCAGAATACTGCACTCCTTTCTGCACAAGAGTCAAGGAAGTGCATTCTACATGCAGATTTGATTTCTGCCTAGTATTAACTGAGTGAAAGCTGCTAACTCTTCGAAATAGGCTAACATTGCTAACAACAAACGACATTAAAGAAAATATATACTGTGAGGGCAATGTCAGAATTCCCAAATTTTTGAATAGGGGTCGACAAGAGGTTCTCGAACTTACACCACATATAGCTCGAACAGCCCGTTTTTGAGCCAGAAATACCCTTTTTGAATCAGAACAATTACCCCAAAAAATAAAACCATGCGACATAAGCGAATGAAAATATGCGAAGTAGACTACTTTTCGTGTTGAAGTGTCACTTATTTCAGATACTGTTCTAATGGTTAATAAAGCAGCATTTAGCTTCTGAACAAGATCCTGGACATAGGCTTTCCACAACAGCTTACTATCCATCCGAACGCCTAGGAACTTGAACTGTTCCGTCTCGCTTATAAGATGCCTATTCTGTCTGATCAAAATATTGGTTCTTGTTGAATTGTGAGTTAGAAACTGTAAAAACTGAGTCTTACTGTGATTTAGCATCAAATTATTTTCCACAAGCCATGAACTTACTTCATGAACTACATTATTTGTTACTGTTTCAATATTACACACAAGATCCTTCACTATCAAGCTGGTGTCATCAGCAAACAGAAATATTTTTGAATCACCTGTAATACTAGAAGGCATATCATTTATATACATAAGAAACAGCAGTGGCCCTAGCACCGACCCTTGGGGAACGCCCACGTAACAGTGCCCCATTGGGACTGAACATCACTACCACTCTCAATATTGCGGAGAATTACCCTCTGCTTTCTGTTCGTAAAGTAAGAGGCGAACCAATTGTAAGCTACTCCCCTTACTCCATAATGGTCCAACTTCTGCAGTAATATTTTGTGGTCAACACAGTCAAAAGCCTTCGTTAAATCAAAGAAAACACCTAGCGTTCGCAACATTTTATTTAATCCGTCCAAAACCTCACAGAGAAAAGAGAATATAGCATTTTCAGTTGTTAAACCATTTCTAAAACCAAACTGAACATTCGACTGCAAATTATGTGATTTTAAATGCTCCAGTAACCTTGTATATACAACCTTCTCGATAACTTTAGCAAACACCGATGGCATAGAAATAGGTCTAAAATTGTCAACATTATCCCTGTCTCCCTTTTTATAAAGTGGCTTCACTACCGAGTACTTTAATCGGTCACGAAACCGACCACTCCTAAAGGAAAAGTTACAGAGATGGCTAAGTACTGGGCTAACATACATAGAACAATACTTCAGTATTCTGCTAGATACCCCGTCATATCCATGAGAGCTCTTGGTCTTTAGTGATTTAATTATTAACTTAATCTCCCTCTTGTCAGTATCATGGAGGAGCATTTCAGGTTACAGTCTCGGAACACTTTTTTCTAAGAGCGCTATATGATTCCCTGTTGGGACTAGGTTTCCATTTAGTTCACCTGCTATATTCAAAAAGTGATTATTAAATACTGTACATATATGCGACTTATCAGTAACACGGACATTCCCACTAAGCACTGATTCTATATCCTCGACCTGTCTCTGCAGACCAGCCACTTCCTTTACGACTGGCCATATGGTTTTAATTTTATCCTGAGACTTAGCTATTCTATCTGCATACCACATTCTTTTTGCCTTCCTAATAACATTTTTAAGCACCTTACAATACTGCTTGTAATGGCTACTGTATTTAGATTTTGCCTATTTCTAACGTTTTGATATAATTGCCACTTTGTTCTACAAGATATTCTTATATCTCTAGTCAGCCACCCAGGCTGCCTATTTGTGCTAGTACCCTGTTTTGAATGTTCTAAGCAACTTTCAAAGAGCACGAGAAAAGTACTGAGAAAAGCATTATATTTATCGTCTACTGTATCAGCGCTATAGACAACTTGCCACTCTTGTTGCTTGATAAGATTTACAAAGGTCTCTATAGCAACTGGATCAGCTTTCCTAAACAGTTGATAACTATATTTAACAGCAGCACAAAAATCTTTTAGAGTTAAAATTTGTGCATCATGATCTGAAAGGCCATTCACCTTTTTGCTAACAGAATGCCCTTCTAGTAATGAGGAATGAACAAAAATGTTGTCTATGGTTGTTCTACTGTTCCCTTGCACTCTCATTGGAAAGAATACGGTTTGCATAAGATTATATGAATTAAAGAGGTCTACCAGCATCCTCTTCCTTGCACAATCACTTATACAATTAATATTGAAGTCACCACATATAACTAACTTTTTGTATTTCCTATAAAGTGAACCAAGAACCTCCTCTAGCTTTAGCAAAAATGTTGTGAAATCAGAGTCTGGGGATCTATAAATAACAACAGTTAGAAGTTTAGCTCCGTTAAATTTAACCACACCTGCACAACATTCAAACACCTTTTCAGTGCAGTACTCCGAAACATCAATTGACTCAAATGGGATTCCGTTTTTCACATACATGGCTACTCCCCCACACCGCAAAGAGCTCCTAGAAAAGCTGCCAGCCAACCTGTATCCTGGTAAAGGAAGCCTCTGAATTATCCCCTTATGTAAGAAGTGTTCAGATATACCAATAATTTCAGAGTCAACATCTATAAGCAGTTCACTAACTTTCTCTCTAATACCTTGTATATTTTGATTAAATATACTAATTCCCTCATTACTCGGATACCTAAGCTTTGTCAAAAGTGATTCCCTGGCTAGAGAGACTTCCCTTAAGCAGGAATACCCATCAGCTGACTTCAATCTAAAAAAGGTGCAGCTCTAACTCCCACTACTGCAGGAATTTTTCCATGAGTGATCCCACCAACTCCACCTATGCTGTCACCTATAAGCTTTGCCAATCTCCCCCTCCCATACCTGTTGATGTACAGGCCATGTCTAGTGAAACCCGTCCTGCTGATAGACTCCACTGACACCACTGAAATGTGACCCATGCTTTCTGTCATCAGCGCACCCCCAAGTCTCATGTTATTACACCTGACGGCTGTATTAAGATGAGGCCGATCGTGACGCTGAAACAGTTCCACGAAATGCACATTCGTGTTGCCAGTCTGAGTGGCTATCTTTTCCAGGTCACCATCTATGTTATAATCCCCATCCCTATCAATACTATTACCAGCCCCACCCACAATCACTACCTGATCCTCTTTAGTAAAATGCCTACATAACCCCTCTATGTTAACAGTCACCTGAGCCAACCCTGCATTAGGCTTCACAATGCTGGTGACCTGGTACTCGCTCCCCAGCACTTCCTGCAACTGCTGGCCTACACCTCTGCCATGGGAACTACCTAACAGCAGAACCTTCTTCTTCCTCTTCGACTTTGCAACTGTTCTAGGCACAGTAACTACTGAGGTCTGCTGCATACTTCCTGCATCTACAGCTACTAGAGATTCCTCTCCACTAGACTCTGACAGTTGGTCATATCTATTGTAAACACCAATAGTAGAACTATCTGAAAATCTTCTTCTCCTAGCGGATCTCTTGCCAACAGCCAGCTCCCATTCCCCAACCCCCTTCTCCATCCTCATCCTATATAGCTCCTCCTGTGCGTTTTTCAACTGCACCTGAAGGGCACAGATCTTACGCTCCTGCTCCTCTATCAACTTACTCTTGCTACATAACCTGCAGTTCCAGGAGAGGATCTCACCAGAATGCCCACTGGCTTCCCCACTGCATTCCTCCCAGTGAAAATACTTCGAACAAGTCTCACACCGCAATCCACTACTCACGAACCTACGCAAAGCCCGCACTTCTCACTCATGGTAAAATTTTACTTTTTCTAAGTTCCGCTACTACAATAAGAAGATGTTAAAAACCTGACTACAATAATCACAAACTTACTCTGCAAGGAAAGTAACTACTATTATTAACAGTATTAATAAACAACAAATGTGAATATAACAAAAGACTAATACAGAAAGAGAATCAAACGTCTAATGACACAGTAACGAAGCTGAAAACAGTTCCCAAAAGGTTCTTCTGAAATTATTTCACCAGAAAACACCAAGAACGCCGGTTGAAGACTACTGAAGTTCCTATATAAACCAATATACACAAACAATTAATTAGTACTTAGCTTTCGATGCGCCGGTACAGCTGCAACTGGTCAGCGCGGAATGTAAACACAGGCAAGAGGTTAAGTTGCTCGATACGAAACACTCACAAATATCAGGTCACAACACAAGAAAGGCAGAGGTGAATGAAGAAACCACTAATACGTCACTTATATAGTAAATATTATCACAAAACCCGTTAAAATATGTAGCTGAAACCTAAAAATATATGAAAATTTAGAGAGCGATCTCACACGCAGTCACTCGCTTATGACGTCACATCAAAGATCCAATCGCCCGTGAAAGTCTGTGTGAGATCTACGCAAGATGCTGCTCATCAAATTCGTAGTGGCAGTTTAAAGATATTGGCGATCTAATTTCACCTTAACCAAGAGTCTCAAAAAATACTAAGTGATATGTTTTCGTAGCTTTATTAACTATTCAGATAAAAACTTAAACTTCATTTATTCAAATGGAACTCTTGGCTGCTGAGTGCTCCCCGATGCTAACAAAATTTCTAAGAGTCTTTTATTCCGTGCTTTTGACGGGCACTGCGTGAGTTATGAGCATTTATTACCAATATTTACACAGTTTACATTCATGTTTAGCGTATTTTATTGAATGAACATAAAAACGCATTTTCATTTGTAACAGATTCGTGCAATCTCTCCGATGATTTCGAAAATTTCACTAATTACATTCAGATTAAATAATTCGTACTTCCCTTTCGTTAAATATTTCCAGAATAAGCAAAATGTTTTGAACATCATCGAATCAAGAATACGGAAGAACATTATCCTGTACCACTTAGACTTCCACGTACATTCCACTTTTCTGATGAGCTTGTCGCTGTACTACTGATTTGTTATAATGAGCCGGCCTGAGTGGCCGTGCGGTTCTAGGCGCTACAGCCTGGAGCCGAGCGACCGCTTCGGTCGCAGGTTCGAATCCTGCCTCGGGCATGGATGTGTGTGATGTCCTTAGGTTAGTTAGGTTTAATTAGTTCTAAGTTCTAGGGGACTGATGACCTCAGAAGTTAAGTCGCATAGTGCTCAGAGCCATTTGAACCATTTTTTTGTTATAATGAACTCCCAGACTCGGTTTCAATTTCAGGTTACCAGGCTCCCGATTTAGTTTCTGGGTTACGATCATTTCAGATTTGTAAAATGTTGTCAACATAGGAAATTCCTCCCTGTCATGCCATTTCAGAACGATTAGTTTTCCTAAATCGGAATCTTATTCTTGATTTAGTGGCATTTTCTCGCCACATGCGCTTATTGCTCTATCATACAGCCAACATAACAGATCAGTACTTGTATACCAATCATCGACGGTCAAAGTACGTCCTTTAACCAGACATGGTGGAGTAATGTGAGAACTCTGTTTCACGATTCTCCCGTATTATGGGTATAAGTGTCTATTCATGCATCAACATAAACGATAAAATCTAGTATATAATTTGTCTCCCAATAGCGAATTACAAAAAAATTGCCTTGGATCTATTGGTTTAGTTTCAGGCGGCCTTCGAATAACAGCAGACTTTCTCAAAGGGTGGAAGGTTTCCTTCAAACCTTTCCAAAATGTTCTATAGTTGGTCGTATTTTAAATAAACCAGACGTTATTAACATCTATACATTTACTCTTCAGGTCTACATATTTATTTCTCAACTTAGTCACCTAGTGACACACACGTTTCTTCCAACGGGAGACCAGTTTGTTTATACCGTCTCCGCAGAATCTTTGACTTTATTGACGGAACCACAACCTCACATGTGCGTCTACCGCTTCGCCACCATTAAGCGAAGTCCTCGAAGATATTCTTTAAGTTTTGGAAACAGATACAAATCTGACGGCGCCAATTTGGGATTGTATTGAGAATGATCGATGATACTGAACCCATTGCAGGTGTCGCAGAGGGCGTGTGTGGTCTGGCATTGTCATGCTGAAGGATGGCTGCTCCAAGTGTGGGCGAACTCTACGAATTCGAAACTTGATTACAACGCGCTGTTTCTCCCGTACCGACGTAGTTAAGTTACACGACGACATGTTACAGGCTACAATACGGAGCGCTGTAGTGGCCGAGGGCTGCAAATATGTATCCATGAACAATAACAATTTACAATGGTAATAAAGATTGAGATTTTTCACATATAAAAATTTCGTGGGCGTTACTTTTCAGAGTGCCCTCGTATTTCCGAAAAAGCATGTGTTGATCAATATTCACTCAGTTTTAACAGTTTTACTCTTGCCATGAGAAAAAAGCTGCAGTAAAAACTAAATTTTCAGAGACGTTTCTATCACTCAGCTTGTTTATTCTGGAGTTTACCACGGATTCATTATTGGCTAATAGGTATGTGCATTGATTTTTTTCCTGGCAAATATTTTCAAATGTTTCTGAATTTACTAACAAAAAATGTTCAAATGTGTGCGAAATCTTATGGGACTTATCTGCTAAGGTCATCAGTCCCTAAGCTTACACACTACTTAACCTAAATTATCCTAAGAACAAACACACACACCCATGCCCGAGGGAGGACTCGAACCTCCGCCGGGACCAGCCGCACAGTCCATGACTACAGCCCCTTAGACCGCTCGGCTAAAATTTACTAACAGTCTACAGTAACACAGACGGCTGTCAGTTGCATTTATCTGAGCTGTCAGACCTGATAAGGGTCCATCAGATGAACACTTCTTTGGATTTATATTTTCATTTTCTTTGCGTCTTGCCTATTGGTTTGTGTTGCCTCGTCAGAGGATGACGAGCACTACATAGCTGTAGACATTTGTCTTCCAGGCTTCGAAGACGCTGCAGTAGTAATTACAGATTGTGAAGACTGAGAATTAGCTTGAATGGAGCGTGAAATATTCACAACAGTATCTTCTTCCGAATCTGTCTCTGTTGATGAATACAGCGATTCTTCAGTATCACTCTCCATCAACAGTTGCATCATTTCGTCAGCGGTAAAGAGATTTTTACACGCCATGACGATTCATAAGTAGCGCTGAAATGTAATGAACTTCGTACTTCACCACAGCTGAGCCAAAGACATGTGAATGACGTTAAGTGGACTGTGCCGCGGGCACGTCGGCGCTGAAGTGCTGTGGCAGTCAACCGACATCACCGCACAGTGCGCTTAGAGTATTGTGACAGTACACCATTGTCAGGGGATTAATAGGTCTGAGCTACATCTATATCTACGTGGTTACTCTGCTATTCACAATAAAGTGCGTGGCAGAGGGTTCAATGAACCACCTTCAAGATGTCTCTCTACCTTTCTACTCTCGAACGGCACGCGGCAAAAACGAGCACTTAAATTTTTCTGTACGAGCCCTGATTTCTCGTATTTTATCGCGATAATCGCTTCCCCCTATGTAGGTCGGTGCCAACAGAATATTTCTACAATCGGAGGAGAAAACTGGTGATTGAAATTTCATGAGAAGATACCGTCGCAACGAAAAACGCCTTTGTTTTAATGATTGGCACTCCAATTCACGTATCATGTCTGTGACACTATCTCCTCGGTTTCGCGATAATCCAAAACGATATGCCCTTCGATGTCATCCGTCAGTCCCACCTGATACGGATCCCACACCGCACAGAAATACTCCAGAATGGGACACACAAGCGTGGTGTAAGCAGTCTCCTTAGTAGACCTGTTGCACCTTCTAAGTGTTCTGCCAATGAATGGCAGTCTTTGGTTTGCTCTACCCACAGTATTATCTATGTGATCATTCCAATTTTGGTTATTTGTAATTGTAATCCCTAAGTATTTAGCTGAATTTACAGCCTTCAGATTTGTGTAACTTATCGCGTAATCGAAACTGATACGGAATTACAGAATGAAAAAACTTTAAAATTAGGTTTCTCCTGTTAGTCTTACGGTGCGGTGAATGATGGGACTGTTAACAACTTTAGCGAGAGGGGACACACTTAATGGGCTGTGTATCGCTCTTTAGAGGAACTGAATAAAGTGCCTATTTGGATCTGGTTTGTTCCCAGGTGTCCCTAAATTCAATGAAACATTATCATTTGCATTTGGCTAGAGCTAGCAAGGTACTTTATTGCAACAGCTCACAGGACTGCTGCATCTGAAGCTTCATTGGTAGTTTATTACAGTGAATAAGATTTCTCGAAGGAAAAACATCTCGCTGTGGCGAAGTCTTTGACATTACTGATGGAGATTGGAGGAGATGGACCAATTCTATCCGGCAAAGGTTCCACAGTCAGCTCTGCTATTCTTGAAGGATTTTGGTGAAATTGTCTGAATGTTAAACAAGTGAATAATGTGTCTATCTATGCTTTATAACTTTAACTCAGTCTATACCCAAAATGTATTAACAGATTAACGATATTTCGCTTTTCTAAAAATTTTACAAGCAAAATACGGCAATGACGATAACTGTCGGCGTACTTCACAATAAATTTCAGCGTAGCTCACAACGTAACCGGTCTACAGAGTTACTTATTCGACTTCAGGTCACTCAAATCCTCTGATGAGCAATACACAGCTAATAAAGTGTATCCGATTTCGACAAAGCATTTTGGCATTGAGAATGGCACGAATATTCGGGTGGAGTCATTCAACCTGTCGCCAGGATGGAAGAACATCCAGATTTTAATCACATTTTTACTTCATTATTTCTTGTCTGACCCATGAAATAGTTACCTCAGTGTGTTCCTCCCATCGATATCTTCCATGCCAGGATCACTAACTGTGCAGTTATACTTGAAAAAAATCGCAATTGATTTCAGTTGTTAATAATGTTATGATAACTCTCTGTTTTTCATTTTATGATACTCTTGCAACATTCAGATTAGGCCAAAATGAAACTGCAGTTCCATTGCCGAGGCCACAAGATACGTGAAATGACGCCCTGCAAAGAACAGCTTGTGAAGGAGCCGACACCTTTCGTGCTGTTGACTACGTGTATGTATTGCTTTTCAAGGGAAATTTCTGCACCAAATTCATATCGGCAGGACGCCTGGCTCCCAGATCCGACCATCTAGATCTAAGGACGACAGTCAGTATCTGGGGCAACCTTGCTTGCTTTGTGAGTTCCCTGACTACTAAGCTAACGAGGAGAAAACAGCAAGTGTCTTAAACCCATTTCCCAGAGACTTCGCACACTGGAAGAGGGCTCAAAACAAGCGAACACGTGTTTCGGGCTGTACTTAAATAAGCGAGCGTTTCTGAGAAAAAGACAGTCAAAGTCTCCGAGGTACTTTATGTGCCTTTTTAGCGAGTAAAGAGTTCAGTCGAAGCTGTGGCACAGTGGCGAGTGTCGTGGCTTCACAGTTTGGGGCCCCCGCCTTCGAAACCCGACTTTTTTTTTCTTCTTCATTTATCTACTTATGTCCGTAGAAAATTACTACACGAAAGCTTTCCAATGTGTATTAAAATAACGTTGTCCTTATTCGTCTACTGATTATATGTAAGGTGAATGAGTTAAGAAAAACAATTTATGAATGAGAAAAATATTTGAAATTGTTGTTGGTGAAATTCATGTAGTGTATCTCGATTCATAATAAATTACAATCGCCAGTGTTCGGAGAAATGATCTGTTGTGCGCGGTTTGCCGCGAAATTATTGCCAACGAGTGAAATCTTCAGCATTATGAACGACATTTCTTTCTCGAGTGAGATTCGTACGAAGAAAGGCCACTGTGGCGAACCTGCTATCGCGTGATGCTCATAGCGCTCGGAATTTCTATCTTTCAAATGTTTCTATGATCGGTGTAATCCAAGAGACTGCCCCAAATATTCCTGAAGAATGAAATGTAATAACTGATATAAGAATGAAAAATAAGAACATGAGAATTTAAAAGGATTTTAACCCCTGAAAATACCATATACACGTATATTATGTAATAAATGTATGACGTTGTGAAAACCAGCCGTAATTTTATAATTAATACAACGCCCGCCCTGACATCCCCTAACCTAAGAAGAAACATTTGTGTTGTAACCTTCTACGGACATGAGTAGATAAATGAAAAAATAAAACAAAATAAATAAAAACAATAACCGGGGTTCGAACAAGGGGCGCAAAAAGCGAGAAGCCACGATGTTTGTTACCTTGCCACCAGATCGGCTGAGATTATCGCGCTCTACAAGGCATCGAAATTACGTCGAAAACTTTGACCGTTGTTTTTTCAGAAACGATCCAGTGTCTACGGATAAGCCGAGACATAGGTTCGCTTATTTCTGACTCATCTTCCACTGAGCAAAGTTTCTGGGAAATCGGATTATAGCACTTGCTGTATTCTTCTCGTGCGATAATTGTAGAGACTTTTAAATTGTATTCTCCCAAACATTATTCCACTACAAATTTAACCCCCCCCCCCCAATTCACGTCCGAAAAAATGCACACTTCTTTCCGTTACAAAATTGACGATTCCTTGATGCCTTAAGACATGTTGTTTTAGTCAAATTGTGCATAAATTTCTTTTCTTCTCAATTCTGTCAGTACACCTTCATTAGCTATTCGATCCACCCCACATAATCCTCAGCATTCTTCTGTAACACCACATTTCGAAAGCTTTACTTCTCCTCTTCTCTGAACTGGTTATAGGCCACGTTTCACCCCCATACAAAGCTACACTTCAGACAAATCCCTCCAGAAAAGACTTCATAACATTTAAATTGTATTTGATACAAATTTCCCTTTTTCGTAAATGCTTTTCTTACTACTGTTAGTGAGCATTTTATATCCTCTCTACTTCGGGCCTCGTCAGTTACCTTGCAGCCCAAATAGCAAAACTCGTCGACTACCTTTTGTGTCTCATTTTCTAATCTAGCTCCATCTGCAACACTTCAGATAATGAGACATTCCATCACCCTAAATTTTCTTACGATGATGTTATATTCTTATAACTTCCCTTCCAGACACTATCCATTCTGTTCAAATGTTCTTCCAAATCATTTCCGTTTGTGACAAAATTAAAATGAAATCGCCAAACCAAAAGGTTTTAATTTTTTCTCTCTGAACTTTTACTCATGCTCCAAATTTCTCCTTGGTTTCCTGTTGTGCTTGCAGAGTGTACACATTGAATAACATTCGGAAGATGATACAACCGTGTATCACTCCCTTCTCGACTACTGCTTCCGTTTCGTGCCCTTCTATTCATATAAATGCAATCTACCTTCTTCACCCATTGCGAAATAACAGATGTTGGAAGTGGATTCCAACGGATTATTGCTCGATTATGTGGGACCCTTGAGGTGTCACGGGAGAAGAACTCAGGTCATAATTCTAGCTACTACACCACAGACATCATTGGCCAGCAGTTCTCTCTGTTTCTGACGCAATCTTCTTGCGCTAACGTGTTTCGGCAAGAAGCGTTAGTCTCCTAACCTCCCAGAAAGGTGGGAATCGATGCGATCGCTACGACGCCTGGTGTGCGCGCCGCGCCGTTATCGGTTCCAAGCAGATATCTTGATGTCATGACAGTCATCATCGTCTTCGCCACACTCACGGAGATGTATTTTGATACTGGAATTTTCTGAATCGCGAAAAATCACAAAATAAATGAGAAGCGGGTTTGCGATGCTACCAGCTGTGGCCATAACTTGCTGCTTGTGTCTTGTAATATATAAGTCGCATTTACACTGAGGTGACAAAAGTCATGGGCTATCTCCTAACATCGTGTCGGACCTTCTTTTGCCCGGTGTCGTGCAGCAACTCGACGTGGCATGCACTCAACAAGTCGTTGGAATTCCTTGCAGAAATGTTGAGACATACTGCCTGTCCCATAATGCTCCATAGGATTCATATTGAACGATCTGGGAGGCCAAATCATTCGCTCGAACTGTCCACAATGTTCTTCACACGAGTCGCGAAGAATTGTTGTCCGGTGACATGACATCGTTGTTTGGGAACATCAAGACGATGAATGGCTGCAAATGGTCTCCAAGTAACGATCGGTCGGTTAACGATCGGTTCAGTTGGACCAGAGGACCGTCCATTCCATATAAACACAGCCCACACCATTATGGAGCCACCACCAGCTTGCATAGCGCAGTGTTGTCAACCTGGGTCCATGGCTTCGTGGGGTCTGCGCCATTCTCGAACCCTACCACCTGCTCTTACCAACTGAAATCGGAACTCATCTGACCAGGCCACGGTTTTACAGTCGTCTAGAGTCCAACCGATGGTCACCATCAGAGGAGAGGCGCTGCAGGCGATGTCGTGCTGTTAGCAAAGGCACACGCGTCGGCCGTCTACTGCCATAGCCCATTAACGCCAAATTTCGCCACACTGTCCTAACGGATACGTTTGTCGCACGTCCCACATTGATTTCCGCGGTTATTTCACACAGTGTTACTTGTCTGTTAGCACTGACTACGCAAACGCCACTGCTCTTGGTCGTTAAGTGAAGGCCATCGGCTACCGAGTTGTCCGTGTGAGAAGCAGTGCGTGAAATCTGGTATTCTAGCTACACCCTTTACACTGTGGATCTTTGAATACTGAATTCCCTAACGATTTACGAAATGTAATGTCCCGTGTGTCTAGCTCCAACTACCATTCCACGTTTTAAGTCTGTTAGTTCCCGTCGTGCGACCGTAATAACTTCCGAAGCTTTTCACATGAATCACCTGAGAACAAATGACAGCTCCGCCAATGCACTGCCCTTTTGTACCTTGTTTACGCGATATTACCGCCGTTTGTATACCTGCATATTGCCGTCCAATGAGTTTTGTCACCTCAACGTACGATAGGGCACTCAGTCACTCCGTATTTTCCTGAACCAGGGCAATGCACAAAGGTGCGAAAGCGAATTTATGCAACGATGCGGACTGTTTCGCATTCATGTATGCGTATAATGTTTGTTGTAAAGCGAAGCATTGCAACTTGTAAACAGAGGGGAGCAGTGAGCGGCGTCGGTGTGGAAGTGTCCGGGGTGAACGCGTGTCGTTCACCTTGGCAGCGCGGCCGACGGCGCAGACGGCCGCGCACCAGTTACGGCGCAATCAATCCCAGCGGCCAGCGCCCATTCTCAGCCACTCCACAGCTGATCACACCCTTTTATTATGCACTTACGCCCACGTAACAGTAATCAACGATTTCGGGTAGAGTTAGCAACCGCTACTGTGGCCCGGCGAAGTGCGGTATAGCCACTACTGCTCGTGAACCGTAATAACGACGTGTCGTGATCCGTAATAACGACGTGGCGCACATTGTTGGCTGGAATCTTTGACAGCATGTGGATGAAACGGTTATCTATGAGGAAGAGTTATACGATAAAAAAGTTATAATGTGATCCGGCCAAATTTTTATCAGCTTGATCGAAAGTGTGCTAACTACCTCCGAATTCTTTTCTTTCTTTTGCTACCGTCTTTATCCCGCATTGTGCGCAGGGTCGGCAGGGTTAAGGGCGGATTTGGCATTGTTAATTGTAAGGAGTGGCCGGATGCCCTTCCTGCCGCCAGCTAACTACCTCCGAATATTCGGAAATATAGGGTGCGTTTCACGAGAAGCTGTTCATGATTCACATCTGCAATCTGTTGCGCCATATAAATACCTGTGAGCAACAATAACCGAGCATATTAAATGGAACTATAATATACAGGGTGATCAAAAAGTCAGTATAAATTCTAAAACTTAATAAACCACGGAATAATGTAGATAGAGAGGTAAAAACTGACACACATGCTTGGAATAACATAGGGTTTTACTAGAATCGAAAAAAGTTCACAAAATGTCCGACAGATGGCGCTTGAAAGATCTCTTGCGCGCGTCGTTTGGTGATGATCGTGTGCTCAGCCGCCACTTTTGTCATGCTTGGCCTCCCAGGTCCCCAGACCTCAGTCCGTGCGATTATTAGCTTTGGGGTTACCTGAAGTTGCAAGTGTATCGTGATCGACCGACACCTCTAGGAATGCTGAAAGACAACATCCGACACCAATGCCTCACCATACCTCCGGACATGCTTTACAGTGCTGTTCACAACATTATTCTTCGACTACAGCTATTGTTGAGGAATGATGGTGGACATATTGAGCATTTCCTGTAAAGAACACCATCTTTGCTTTGTCTTACTTTGTTATGCTAATTATTGTTATTTTGATCAGATGAAGCACATCTGTCGGACATTTTTTGAACTTTTGTATTTTTTTGGTTCTAATAAAACCCCATGTCATTCCAAGCATGTGTGTCAATTTGTACCTCTCTATCTACATTATTCCGTGATTTATTCAGTTTTCAAATTTATACTGACTTTTTGATCACCCGGTAGGTCGAGATGCAGCTAAACCAATTACTAGCGTCCTTTCTACACTACGAAACTGCACTTCGTTTACGAAGCAGATTGCTTGTACAACTCGTGTTCCTTCCTTCCGGGATTTCTCTGGAATTAGCGTATACAGTTAAGGGTAACACGAATGGAGGAATGCTTGTTCAACTTCTGCGTAGGTGTAGCACAATTGCTACAAAATCCAAACCGACAGACACTTTCAGAACGGCACCTAACTACTCACGGAAACCTACCAACAAAATTCCACCGGCAGTTTCGAGCATAAAATTTATTAATTAATTTGTTTATATAGAAAGGCTCTTTGAGGGTAAATTTATACTAATATCAGTTCGTTCAGAGACAAATGAGCAACCATTATTCCCACGGTCTGACGTAAATACAGGAGGAATACGAACTCTGAGGTGACAAAAGTCATGGAATAACCTCCTCGTATCGTGTTGGACCTTCTTTACCTGGCGTAGTGCAGCAACTCGACGTGACATGCACTCAACACGTCGCTGTAAGTGCTGTGCAGAAATATTGAGCCATGCTGTCTCTATAGCCGTCCATAGTTGCGAAAGTGTTGCCGGTGCAGGACTTTGTGTACGAACTGACCTCTAGCTTATGCCCCATAAATGTTGATGGATGGACTAGTCATTCGCTCAAATTGTCGAGAATGTTCTTCGAACCAATAGCGAACAGTCGTGGCCCTATGACATGGCGTGTTGTCTTAATCATCATCATCTTCATCGACACGCAAGTCGCCGGAGTGGCGTCAAATCGAAGTCGGCTAGGATCCAACGGAAATGGTCACGAGCCCTGGAAAGGCGCTGCAGGCGATGTCGTGCTGTTAGCAATGGCACTGGTGTCGATCGTCTGCTGCCATATCCCATTAACGTCAGATTTCACCGCAATGTTCAAACGGATACGTTCGTCATAGTCCCAAAATGACTTATGTTTTTACGCAGTGTTGCTTGTCCGTTAGCACTGACAACTCTACGCAAACGCCGCTGCTCTAGGTCGTTAAGTGAAGGCCGTCGGCCACTGCGTTGTCCGTGGTGAGAGGCAGTGCCTGAAATTCGGTATTTTTGGCACACCCTTGGCGCTGTGTGTCTCGGAATACTGAATTCCTTAACGACTTCCGAAATGGAATGTCCCTTGCGTCTAGCTCCAACATCCATTTCGCGTTCAGAGTCTTATAATTTCCGTCGTGCGGCCGTAATCACTTCGGATACCTTTACGTATGAATCATCCTAGTACAAATGGCAGCTCCGCCAACGCACTGCTCTGTTATACATTGTGTATGTGATACTACTGCCATCTATATTTGTACATATCGCCATCCCATGACTTCTGTCTCCTCAGTGTATTAACTTAATGTATGTCACTGTATATATATATATATATATATATATATATATATATATATATATATATATATATATATATATGTGTGTGTGTGTGTGTGTGTGTGTGTGTGTGTGTGTGTTATTTATTTGGGGAGCAAAATAACTGATGATGGTCGAAGTAGAGAGGATATCAAATGTAGACTGGCAATGGCAAGGAAAGCGTTTCTGATGAAGAGAAACTTGTTAACATCGAGTATAGATTTAAGTGTCAGGAAGTCGTTTCTGAAAGTATTTGTATGGAAGTGAAACATAGACAATAAATAGTTTGGACAAGAAGAGAATAGAAGCTTTCGAAATGTGGTGCTACAGAAAAATGTTGAAGATCAGGTGGGTAGATCATATAAGTAATGAGGAGGTATTGAGTAGGATTGGGGAGAAGAGAAGTTTGTGGCACAACTTGACTAGAAGAAGGGATCGGTTGGTAGGACATGTTCTGAGGCATCAAGGGATCACCAATTTAGTATTGGAGGGCAGCGTGGAGGGTAAAAATCGTAGAGGGAGACCAAGAGCTGAATACAGTAAACAGATTCAGAAGGATGTAGGTTGCAGTAGGTACTGGGAGATGAAGAAGCTTGCACAGGAAAGAGTAGCATGGAGAGCTGCATCAAACCAGTCTCAGGACTGAAGACCACAACAACAACAACAACATTTATTTCGTGTCTCATGATCTACACAAGAAGAGTTCATGTCAGTGTACACATCAGTTTTTTAAGTAATTGTTATGTTTGTAGTTTTTCTTTAATTTATGGAAGCCAATAAAATCGTTTAATTCTAACAAACGCTCTTCGCTTCGGTGGCCTTTCGATTTGGCTAGATTCCTATTAGCCTGAAATAGTGCCAATGAGTGATAATTTTGATAAACAACGACACTTTCACGTAAGCCACAGCATCAGCAAACCGTCGCAGATTACTGCTCACCCTATCTTTGAGATCATTTATGCATGTGGAGTACTTTAGTGAGAAATAACAACTTGTACTTAAAAAATTTGTGAAACTGTATAATAACCACTGTAATAAATAATAACGCGGTTATGTTTAGGCAGTGGTACGGCCTTTTTAGACGTCTAGTTGGGGGCTAAATTGTACATACGCAGCCGTGTGGCGTGTGACAGCAGTTGAAATGCAGGCATACACAGGTATGTGCGGTTCCCCCGTTTCATTCCACCTCACTACGTCAAACGCGTTCCAGTAAATCCGGAACGTGACATATTTAGCACGAAATCGAATCGTTCGAAATCCCACTTTACGTCATAAAGACTGGCGAGAAAGAGCCTGTACAAAATAAGAACGCGTAGCCACAAATATGCGCGGGCAATACCGTGACAGATTCTGTGCGCTTAATTAGGAACGTGTGACCGGTCGTGTGACCGCGGTTTGCTTGTGGACTTTGCGCTATTGCGTCGACTGGCCGCACCGTTTATTAATGCCACGGCAAGTATGCGTCCCTCAAACAACGTTATGAGATGACCGCTTCCCAATGCATCCGTACTATTCGGCGATAAAGGGTGATCCTCTCTGTCTTGTGCAAGCTGCCTCTATTGTTATGAACTCTGTTTGTACGATGAAAGACGTGTATTCAGGAACAGAAATTTCACTCCACAAAGTGGCGTGTTTGGCACAAGCAAAAGCCAGCTAGCAGCCATGGCCATAACTGAAGCCGATGGCACACAATCGGTATTGAGACAGCTATCACTAAATTTAGATAGCATGCAGTGGCTGGAACCCCGGTATATCAGCAGTGTCGATACAGAATTGATCAGTTATGTCCCTTCGGCCGACTTACTTTGGTCGAAGCCATAATGGAAAATTTGATTAATTACTTCAAAAAATATATATGAATTAAATAGAGAAGTTCCGTATAACATGACTGCAAAAGATAGTCCACCAGATTTACGTACAAAACTGTATTAAATAACACACAGTATCACGCTCGGGAGAGTACATAACAGATCACAATAATACTCAATTTGTTCCTTGTCTACGTCAATATGTGTACGAGATGAGGAATCTCCTGTATATAGGATATGAGGAATCTCCATATCTTTTCGCTGTAATCACGTGTTCTACCTTTGTCAAGAACAGTACCCTCTCCTTCCCTATCTTATCTGTCGCGCAGTTAGAATGTTATTGGGAGAAAAGGGATCATAAGAGATACATTGCTTATATGAGGTCTGACACATTCCAGAAATAAGAAACATTTGTAATTTAATTTCTTCAGTTTTAAAAAGTGTCTGTAGGTAGCGGCTAAAGATTGTCTATAAGTTATACAGAAAGCAGGCCCCATTTATAAGAGTCGAAGAACGTGATAAGGAAACGTTGTAGTCTATCCCCGATGTTATTCAAGCTGTGCCAAGAAGAAATGCATAAAATGGATGAAAGTTCAGGGAGAAGAAATAAAAGTTTTGAGGTTTTCAGATATCATTCTAATTACGCCAGAAATGGTAAAGGACTTGCAAGAGTAGCAGAACAGAATTGATAATGGCTTGGAAAGAGGACATAACATTATCGCCAATAAAAGTAAAACAAGGGTAATGGAAAGAAATTGGATTAAACTGATTCAGGAATTTGATTAGGAAACGTGACATTAAAAGTAGTAAGCGAATTCTACTATTTGGACAGCAAAATGAATGATGATGGACGAGGTAGAGAGGCTGTATGACGTAGACTGTCAATAGCAAGGAGCATTTTCGAAAAAGAGAAATTTGTTAACATCGAATATAAAGTTAGATGCGAAGCCTTTTCTGTAGGTATTTGTCTGGAGTACAGCCTCGTACGAAAGTGAAACTTGGACAATGAGCAGGTCAGACAAGAAGAAAATAGTAACTTACCAAGTGTGGTGCTGCATAGAAATGTTGACGTTTAGAATTGAAATCGGGAAAAAGATATGTATAGTACCATTTGACTAAAAGTAAGGATCGATTACTATGACACATCGTAAAGTATCAAGAAATAGTCACTTTGGTAACGAAATCAAGTTTGGATGATAACAATTATAGAAGAAAACCTAGACCTGAATATAGTAAGCAGGTTCAAATGGATGAATGTTGCAGTAATTATGTAGAAATGAAGAGATTTGCACAGGACAGACGAACGCGGTGACCTGAAGGCCACAGCAACAACAGTTTTAAAACACTTTCTTTGCCACTGAAATTATAAGGTGAAAGACTCATAATACAGTTCAATATTAAGATTACTTTTCCACATACGCTGGTGTCCAAAATTAAAGGAATAAACGGAAATTTTGAGAGGTTTCGTTTGTTTTGACACAAAACTGTGTAAAAATGGCGAAGTCCTACCCATTATCGGGCAAGGTCAGTTTTAGTTTTTTTCGGGACTTTCATAGTGTGGTAGTAACAGATTACCCTCGTAAGAGGCAACCTGCCACAGGATCATGGCGAAACCCCCTGACGATGTTACGGGAAGCTGTGAAGACGAAACGTGACAGGAAGCTGTACCAGATAATGCTTTTACTCCACGACAATGCCCCAGTTGAAGACAGCGATATACGCTGCTTCTTTGGGCTAGCGAATTTTGCCTCACCCCCTATTCTTCTGACATGGCACCCAGTGCCTTCTTCCTGTTACCTCGAATGATAAAATTCTTACGTGTATGCATTTCCAGAATGACTAGGAAACGATGTTCGAGGTGGAACGTTTCCTGGACAGCCAAAATGCAGACTTCTGCATCCAAAATCTCCGCCAAGTCATCAATGGTTGAGACAAATGTATCACATTGAAGCATTAACACACTGGTCTCCAGAATTAAAGCAACAAGCTGATATGTTGCAAGGTTGCGTGTATTTTGCCACACAACGCTATAAACAGGTGACAGTAAGGTAGAAACAATGTAAGGAATGCAGAACTTAAACAACTGCAACATACATAATGCTAGAGAAAAAAGGTTCTTCGTTTTCTCCAACGGATTTCCACACACATTCCGACAACTGGTTAAAGTGAGCAGCATGGGGTGTTACCACATTTGGCTGCAATACGAGCCTGAAAACGGTGGGGCATCCTGTGAGTGAGGCAATAACGCCCATTCTTCCTAGATAACTGTGTTTGTGTGTGAAATCTTATGGGACTTAACTGCTAAGGTCATCAGTCCCTAAACTTACACACTACTTAACCTAAAGTATCCTAAGGACAAACACACACACCCATGCCCGAGGGAGGACTCGAACCTCCCCCGGGACCAGTCGCACAGTCCATGACTGGAGCGCAACAGACCGCTCGGCTAATTCCGCGCGGTCCTTGAACTGCTCGCAAGTCTTGGAGAGTGGTTGGTGGACGCTGAAGTGATGCAACATATATCCCTAGCTCTATGGAATTCAAATCGGGAGAGCGCGCAGGCCACGCCAATCCTGAAGTAGTATCTTCCGTTTCTAAGAAAACATCAACTACCTGTACTTTATGAGGTCGATCATTATTGTCCATCAGTGCGAAGTCGGGGCCCACACCACCTCGCAACAACCGCACATGAGGTTCCAATATCTCGTCGCGATAGCTGACAGCAGTTAAACCTTGCCGATTCACCCGCACAATTTCATGGAGAGGTGTTCGTGTGGTCAACGTAATCCCTGCCCAAACCGTTAAGGATCCTCCTCGATATCGGTCTCTTTCCACAATGTTTGGATTCCGAAATCGTGTTACATGTTCCCTCCAAATGCGAATGCGTCGTGAATCACTGTCCAGACCAAAACGGGACTCATCTGCGAAAAGAACATTGGCCCACTGTTCGACCGTCTAGGTGGCATGTTGATGACCCTTCTGTGAACACCCGTCAGAGGTACACATGCAGAAGGTCTCCGACAGTACTGGCTACTCTTCCGAAGCCTTCTGTACGCCGTTTGTCTCGATACGACACGTCCAGTGGATGCTGCGAGGTCAGATTCCAGTTGCCATGCAGTACTAAGGCGGTACCGTCGTGCCCTTACGGCCAAATAAGGGTCCTCTCTTTTTGACAACACACGTGGTCGGTCCTGCTTGCTTTTCGGGATACTGTTTCCGTCTCTATAAATTGTCGCCACGTCCGAGAAACAGCAGAACGATTCACATTAAGCCTTCGGGCCACATCAGTTTGCTTCTGTCCTGCTTCCATTCTTCTTATGGCCCTCCACCGCAGAGAGTCTGGCAGGCGTCTTCTTTGTGCCATACTGCACCGTATGTGACTCTATACACAGCGACTGAGGATGTGGGACAACCCGTCGAACACCACCCCGTTTGATGGGTGCCCTGACACGTCATCGTTGACATTGTTGTCCATTGATCGGAATGTCATCTTCCGCACAGAACACGACTGGACGGACATCTATTGACATTTTGTATGATTATACCATGAATTAGACACAGCACGGAGAAATAGAGGTTTGTTGGTTTAATTTGGGACACCAGTGTAATATGCTTATTAATTATTTCATTACGTTACATGTATTCAAGGATAGTTTACTGATGTTATATTTAATTTGTATTGTTTAAACTGTACAGAATACCCAGAGTTTTAAAATTTTTTATGTAAGTTTAAACCATTTTAGGTGCTACAAATGAATACAAGCTGTTTTCGGCGAATAGCACTGATGTATTCTTGGAAGCACGTTTCCACAAGATTATTAGTTGTCATATTTTCGTGAAGTGCCCTAGTTCTGTCGAGTGCTGTCATAATCCTTCCCGAGCCGTGCCTTTAATCTCCTACAGTCGCCCCAGGTGGTTGAAGCGCGAGCGCTCGGCAGTGAGAGTACCTGGCGCGGGGGAGGCGGGGGTTTGTTGGCCGCCTGTCAAGTTCCATGGCCGCCAATCTGTCCTGTCCATCGCTGGTGCTGTAGGCAGTCAGATTACGTATCTGTATTACGTCATCCTGAGCTGAGATGGCAGCCGCTGTCTCTGATCACTAGATTTTCATGCCCTCCTGGCACGAGTTAGCACTTTCGTGTACTCGAAGTGTAACGTATGTTTCTCGATGAGGCTGTGCTCCACTACCACTAGCTGAGGCTCCCGTTTCTTGCGTTTTCTACACTTCTCTGTGAGTTGCAGAGTTGCGTTTAGCCGAAGTATTGGTGGGCGTAGTCAAACGTGGTGTCCAAAACGGCAAGTGTTCTAAGTATTTTAAGGGAGGTCCTTAATGTTACATACAGCGCGGAAAACAACCTGTTCGTCATGCTTGCCTAGTATCCTGAAAATATTGGTTCAAATGGCTCTGAGCACTATGGGACTTAACACCTGAGATTATCAGTACCCTAGAACTTAGAACTACTTAAACCTAACTAACCTAAGGACATCACACACATCCATGCCCGAGGCAGGATTCGAACCTGCGACCGTAGCGGTCGCGCGGTTCCAGACTGAAGCGCCTAGAACCGCATTAACTTATGTTTTTCTACATTTAGAGCAGGCTTCCGTTCATCACATCAATTAAATATTTTGTCTAAGTCATCTTGTATCTTCCTACAGTCACTCAACGATGACAACTTCCAGTACACCACAGCGTCATCAGCAAACAACTGAAAATTGGTGCATATTCCGTTTGCTCGTACCTTCGTTAACAGTCTGCAGTGTGGCACCGTGTGAGATGCTTCCCAAAAATCAAGGAATATGGACTCTGCCTCTTGTCCCTCATCTGTGGTTCACAGAACATCATGTGAGAAACGGACCAGCCGAACTACACACGAGCGATGCTTTCCTAATCTGTGCTGATTTGTGAACAGAAGCTCTCCAGCCTCAAGGGAATTTATTGTATTCGAACTGAGAATATCTTCAAGAATTCTGGGGCAGACCTATGGTGAGAAGTTGGTCCGTAATTTTTAGGATCCTTTCTTTACCCTTCTTATATACAGGAGACACCTGCACTTTCTTCCTGTCGCTCGGGACTTGACACAGGCCGAGAGATTCGTGATAAATATCAATCAAGACTCAGGGGCGACACTTTTGTGGTGTAGTCCATGGGGAAGAAAACCTTTTGGAGTTCATTTAGCACCGCAGCAGTGACTGCGTTCACACATCGACACAGTTCAAATATGAATGTTCTCCTGGACAACGCTGGAAGTAGGAAATTTCTATTACTTTATAAACTGACTTTGACTTATGTTTCACGTATTGGCCCATTTTAATGAGTTTACCAGGGTGATGGAGATACTAGAGATTTGTTTCTTGAGGAAGAAAAGAATATTAGAGCTTAATTTCGTGACAACGTCGTCATTAGAGACGGAGCACAAGCTCGGATTGCGAAAAGATGGGGAAGAATATTGGCCGTGCCCGTTTCAAAGGAACCATTCCTGCATGTCCCTGGAGCTATGTAGGGAAATCAAGGAAAACCTAAATCTGGGTAGCCGGACGGGAACTTGAACCGTCGTCTTCCCGAATGCGAGTCCAGTGCGCTAAACACTGCGCCGACTTGCTCCGTTGTTTTTCCAGTGCAATAGTATATTTTTTCGCCCTTTCACACATCTGGTCTTGGTAGAGACTTTGTTTTGGAAATATTCATAATAACATTTTTGTATTTTTGAGCTCGTTCGTAGAAAACAAGTTCCAATTTGAGTGTTCTGCAGGCGTGTGTCACCATCTTCTGTTCTTTCATTTTCATACTCACGGATAACAACACAGACACATCACAACACTGCACAAGCAGTTATCACCATCATCCACGTGCTGAAGCTGCTTATCCGAACTTACATGCTGAGGTAAGACGAAGAAACCGAGAAACTACATCCATTACGTAAGAATGCGAAGTCTCGCGGCGGTAACACTGAATAAAAAATTCTCGGGTTTCCAGTCGCGTCAGATGGTTAAAGATGCACTACGATTACCACACCAGACCTAATAACAAAAGCAGGGTCAGCATTGGTCGTCGAATTGGAATTCTTTATTTCCGTTGCAAATCTATTTCGACCACTGCGCAACTATCATCAGTGCTAGTATTGAAGACCTGTTCACCCATAAATACAAGCAGCAAAACTGCAATATCTGCACACACCGATGAAGAGTACTTGTCAGACCGCAGGTACAAATGCAACTGGGCTAGCATAGGTACCTGCGGTCTGACAAGTACTCTTCATGGATATGTGCAGATATTGCAATTTTGCTGCTTGTGTTTATGAGTCCACAGGACTTTAGTACTAGCACTGAGCGCCGGCCGAAGTGGCCGTGCGGTTAAAGGCGCTGCAGTCTGGAACCGCAAGACCGCTACGGTCGCAGGTTCGAATCCTGCCTCGGGCATGGATGTTTGTGATGTGGTTAGTTAGGTTTAAGTAGTTCTAAGTTCTAGAGGACTAATGACCTCAGCAGTTGAGTCCCATAGTGCTCAGAGCCATTTGAACCATTTTACTAGCACTGATGATCGTCACGCGGCGATTGAAATCGATTTGCAACAGAAATAAAGATTTCTACTTCACCGACTAGTGGTGACCTTCCTTTTGTTATTATTAAGAAATGTTTGTGGTACAACACAGACCGTCCGCCAGCCATCATACGGCGACTTGCGGAAAACAGACGTAGAAGTTGTGTAAAGTACATGGCGTTGCAATCGAATTGCAACCTTTCTCCTATCGTTGCTGCCACCGGCGAAGAGACGTTGCATTGAAAGTTCGTGTTGAGTCTGCCCATTTGCTGCCTCCGTACCTCAGTTACGTACCGATTTTTTGTTATCTTTCCCTTAGAAGTGTTTCTTTATTCAAATTAAACTGCGACTGTAAAAGAGGTAATGAGTCCGTGAAGTCCATAAGACTCAAAGAACGCAGTACGCATCTGCTCATCGGTATTAAGCTATTCATTGAAGAGAAGCCTGACAACATGTATGCCTTACAACAAAATATTCAAACAGTTCTCATTATGCCACAACATCGCATCGGAATTACGAAAAAAAGAAACTATTACTAGGGACAGAAAATATTAATGCCAACGCCTTTCTTCTAGACTCTAGAGGAAACCACGACTCTGTCGAGCAAACAGCAACATCGCTAATGGGAAACATCAGACATATTATTCCTATCTCGGAGAGAGCCATCGATTGGATTGCATTTGACAACGACAGCTGCCGGCCGGTGTGGCCGAGCGGTTCTAGGCGCTACAGTCCGGAACCGCGCGACCGCTACGGTCGCAGGTTTGACTCCTGCCTCGGGCATGGATGTGTGTGATGTTCTTAGGTAAGTTAGGTTTAATTAGTTCTACGTTCTAGAGGACTGATGACCTTAGAAGTTAAATCCCATAGTGCTCAGAGCCATTTGAACAATTTGAACAACGACAGCTCCTGTTGCACAGTTTAGGTGAACATAATTTTCATGAAGTTAGGTCGATATCGTCCCGTCAACAGCTTCATGAAACAATTTAGACCTGGTAACCCTGTTACTCTTCAGCCCTGCTTCATATAAGTCAACCATTCGTCGTGGTAACAGAAACATAATCAACGTGTGCTAATTTATAAAGCAGTTTACTCAAGAATTTTCATATCTACGTCTACACCTACATCAATACTCTGCAAACAACTGTGAAGTGTATGGCATAGGGTACGTCCCATTGTACCAGTTATAAGAGTTTTTCTCATTCAATTCAGATACGGAGCACGGGAAGAATGACTGTTTAAATTCCTGCGTAAGTACTGTAATTAATCTATTATTACCCTCACGACCCCTTCGACAGCGATTCGTATGGTGTTGTAGTATATTCCTAGAAGCATCGTTTAAAACCGGTTCTTGAAACTTTGTTAGTAGACATTCTCTGGCAGTTTCCGTCTATCTTCAAGGGTTTTTTAGTTCATTTCTTTCAACATCTCAGTGACACTCTCTTGCAGGTAAAACAAACTTATGACCATTCGCGCTTTCTTTCTCTGTATACGTTCAATGTTCCATGTCAATCCTATCTGGTACAGGTCCCACTCACCGGAGCAGTATGACAAGATGGGTCGCACCAGTGATTCATAAGCAATCCCCCTTGCAGTTCCCCAGTATCCTACCAATAAACCGAAGTCTACCACCGGCTTTACCCACCAATGACCCTATGTGACCACTCCACTTCACATAGCTACAAAGTGTTACACCCAGGTATTTGAATGAGTTGACGGATTCCAGCTGTGAGTCACTGATATTGTAGTCATAGGCTGCAACGTCATTTCGTTTTGTGAAGTGCATGCTTTTGCATTTATGAACATTTAAAGCAAGTTGGCAGACTTTGCACCACTTTGAAATCCTATCAATATCTGACTGAATATTTATGTATCTTTTTTCAGACAGTACTTCATTATAGATAACTGAATCATCTGCAAAAATCTGAGGTTACTATTTATGTTGTCCGCAAGGTCATTAATATACAACATGAACAGCAAGGTCGCAACACACTTCCCTGGGGTACACCCGCAGCTGCTTCTACATCTGCCGATGCCTCTCCATCGAAGATAACATGTTGCGCCCTTCTTAACAAAAACTCCTCAATCCAGACACAAATATCACTTGATAGATCGAATTCCTGATAATAAGCATAGATGTGGTACTGTGTCAAATGCTTTTCGGAAATCAAGAAATACTGTTTTTACCTGACTGCCTTGATTCAAAGCTTTCAGTGCGACTTGTATTTCGCGTGATAAGTGTTTTTGGAATCCATGCTGGAGGAGATCATTTTGTTCGAGACAGCCCGTTATATTTGCGCTCAGAATATCTTCTACGATTCTACAACAGATCGATGTCAAGGATACTGGTCGGTAGTTTTGTGGATTACTTCTGCTACCCTTCTTGTTAACAGGTGTAACCTGTGCGTTGTTCCAGTTACTGGGTACGGTTTTTGTTTTCGAAGGATGTAGAATAGATTATAATTCATAAATGAGCTAACTCAGCCGCAGATTCAGTATAAAATCTGACAAGGATTCCGTCGGACCCTGCGACTTTGTGCAGTTTTAAGGATTTCAGCTGTTACTCAGCACAACTGACACTAACACTTATATCACTCATCTTTTCAGTGGTGCTATGATGAAATTGGAGCAGTTATCTTGGGTTTTTCTTTGTAAAAGAACATTTGAAAGTGTGCAGTTAAGCATATCCGTAGAGCGAAAATTTCATTCTGGGAAAATCCCCCAAGCTGTGGCTAAGCCATATCTCCGCAATATCATTTCTTCCAGGGGTCCTACTTCCATAAGGTTCGCAGGAGGGCTTCTGTGAAGTTTGGAAGGTAAGAAACGAAAGGTAAGTAAGATTGTGAAGAGGGGTCGTGAGTCGTGCTTGGGGAGCCCCGTTGGTAGAGCACTTGCTCGCGAACAGCAAAGGTCTCGAGTTCGAGTCTCGGTCCTGTGCACAATCTGCCAGGAAGTTTCATATCACCGCACACTCCGCTACAGAGTGAAAATTTCATTCTGGATTTCTGCTATTGCTTCGCTACCCTCAATTTTAGCTCGTGTCTCATCCGCGAGTGACTGGACACTAACTTCGGTGCCACTAACAATTTTTACATACTACCAGAATTTCTTTGGGTTCTGTGAAAGATAATTTGGTAATATTCTGCTATGGGAGTCATTGAAGCAGCAATCTCTTCTCCTTTAGAATTTCTTTACAGTGATAGTATATCATGGAGGTTCATTCTCATTATGAACTGTTCTACTGGGTACATATCTATTCAGTACGTGGTCGACTATTCTTTTAAACTTTAACTAATGTTCCTCTAAATGCTCCTGTCCTGTGCTAAAAGTATCAATTTCCTCATTGAGATATTAATCTACTGCTTTTGATCTCGTTTACTGAACGTGTATGCCTTTCTACTTGTTTTAGTTGAGCTTTGTACTTTGCAGTCATTGTTGCCACTATCGTTTATTGGACACTGATCGAAATTTTGATCTGAACAACCTGAAAGAGGTGAGGTATATTTGTTGCAATTAGATCCAATATATTTCCATGATGAGTGGGATGCTGAACTATCTGTTCTAAGCAGTTTTCAAAGAAGGCAATAATTAATGTTTCACAGGATTTCTTGTCACACCCACCACTATAAAACTGTTATTTCTCCAATTTATTGCTGGATGATTAAAGTCTCCATGATTACGGTATGGTTGGCGAACTTACGTACAAGCGAACTGAGGGTTTCTCTAAAGTTTTCTGTTACATCAGGAGATGAGTGGTGGTCGACAGAAGGATCCAGTTACCATTTTATGGCTACCCCTAGTACTGAGTCATTTACCATTAGCCCCTCTTTCCAATATACACTCAAATTTTCAGAAAAAAATCTCACTGTTATTAACTTAGGGTTTTAACCAGCTTTCCGTAACTAGTATTACATGAGTTTCACTGCTTTTCAGGAGCACTTGAAACTCTGACTCTTTGTTGGAGATGCTTCAGAAGTTAACTACTAGGATTTTAGTACTCTCGCTTGTGGGGGGGGCATTCCGCTGAATCTTATAACAATAATTCTGGGTCTCCTACAGCTGTCGTTATCTGGACTGGATGGAGAGTCGCCTAATTTATAAAAACCTAGTGTACACCTCACACACAGTCAGCTACATGGGTAGCAGCCTCTGATGAGTAGCGCACACCTGACCCATTTATGGGGACCCTATAGTTCTCAACCCTTTGGCGCAAGTCCAGGAAGTCGTAGCCTGGCTTGTTACAGAACCTTCGACCTCTCTGGCTCAGTCCTTCCGCTCGACTCAAAATCAGGTGGCCATAATCAGGTCTGGAGGCATACAGCAAAATAAATTATTGAATTTTCGATAGTTTAACGATTTTTGAAGTTTTTACTAAAAGAAGATATTGAACGAATCTGAAAGCTCTTTTATAAATGAGAAAAAGTCATAGTGGTGCCATAACAACTGATTGGCCTATTTTCAAATGGAAAGTCTGATGAATGCCATTGGATTCCATGACGATGAGTGCTATGAACTCTGTTTTCAGCTTTTGGAAACGTATCGACGTAGAAAATACTGTAAAAGTGGTGTAAACATGTGGGTGCATTAGAGTCTCAGGCCGCATCAGCAGGACCGTCAGAAGCTTGTTTGGGAAATACACGCAAACTTAAAGCATACGTTCTATGCATCACATTACATCGCTTCGCACAGCAAGCTGGCAGCAATAATAATTCCAGAGCGTCTGAAGTGGACTAGGCAGTACTGAGAAGTAGGAAGGCAATTAAATTTTCACGTGACCATTAAGTCTCGCTAAAAGTAGTTAATATATGTTTCATGTGATAAACTGGATAGTAAACGGTACACGTGCCGGCCATGGGTCAGAAGACTACATGAGTTAGACTATGATACTGATTTGAACCGCTTAAGTTCTACAAGTCGGAATGTCGTCTCAGAAGCAGGATTTCTGCACCCTAAAGCTATAATATTGAGATAATTAGTGCAGTCAAAGGTCTTACTTAGATTCAGATTAAGAGACCATGGTGCCCTCTCTGTAGTTGCAGCTATCTGTTTGATGCGCTGAAGCGTAATTAACCACATCAAGTTTCGATTGTGTCCTCGGCTCTTATTAGAACAAAGCTGCCACTAAATTAGTTTAAGCTGAGGGACAGGTTTAACTGTGGGTGAGTCTTGCTCTATAAGTCAGTGTAACGTTCCAGTTAACTAGGCTGTCTACACGTAATGTCAGAAGTTTTTACACATCAAGACACGATCGATCTTATTCTATTCAGTTGCCCCTTCTGAAATAACTAAATAGGTCTTATTCATCTACATGTAGACGCTCGACATTTATGTCACGCACTTCGATCACCTTCAGCAGAAACACTGTGGAACATAAAAAGTAACGCCCGTAATGACGCAGACTCTATTTCTCAAATTTTTCGTGAAAAATAATGTATTAGCTCAGGATGACGGCTCGTTTAGCGACCTATAATACACGATAAAATCCATTGTAACTACTCTCCCCGTTATACGAGTGCATTAACGCGCCTCTTACATGACCAGGGGAGACGATCCTGACTCCGATCGAATCTGCACTGTGAGTTAACGACGAGGACTCATGAGGAGTACACAGATTCTGCCCTTGGGGTGAATAAGAGATCATGACCTGAGATGGTTGGTCCCTTCCAACCTTTAATCAGCAGTAGCATTACGTAAAGTAAACGCATGTAATCGCACTTGAGTATAATACCATGCAACTGATGGGCTAATGTGAACGTAGCTAGAAAGATTAGCAAGCAAATGTTAATTAGCAACAACTGTCGCATGGCCAAGAATACTTTCCAAGATCAACTGTGCACAAATTCCAAATGTATGTAATATCAGCTTTAAATGCACTATAAATTTCAATCTCTGATAAGGAATCAAGCTTCCTTCTCTTTCCTATTATTTGAAGAATTTCTAAGGAGTTTCTCTTCTCCAAACAGGGATCTACTACTGTCACAGGTGTTAATGTTTTTTCTAAATGTAACCTGCTTGTCCAATATAAAAGATTTTTAACAGCCGTAAACGGATGACTACTTTCAATAACGACCAGAAAACATTCGGCAGAGACGGACTCCATGAGACTCTACGTTGATATAGTTGTTGTATAAAGAAAAGTGGCAATGATACAAGATTGTAGCAATATAAACAAATGTAACGTATTGTGCATAAAGGATGGTAAGACATGTAATTTTATCATTATACTATTGTGTAACAGTCACCGGAAGCTGTCACATACATTAAATACCTTGTAGTATACTTATGGAGAGATTTAAAGTGGAATATTCATGGATAGGCAGATAACGGACTGAAAATCATTGGAAGAATCCTCAAGAAAATGTTGTTCACTTACGGAAGAAGTAGCTCACAAAAGTCTCGTCTGACTTATACTTGAATATTGCTCATCAGTCTAGGACTCGTGCCAGATAGGTTTGATAGAGTATATAGAGAAGAGCAGTGTGTTTCCTCAAAGGTATCATTTAGTAAGCGCGAAAGAGACAGAAATGCTCACCCAACTCTAGTTGATTTACTGTTAAAATTCCGAGAGTGTACGTTCCTAGAAAAGTCACCCAATATACTGCTACCTCCCCCGTGTATTTCGCAAAGAGGCCATGAAGGAAATATCAGACAGATTCGAGTTCGCACGATGGCTTACCAACAAACTTTCTTCTCACGCACCATACCTGACTGGAACAGGATAGGGAGACGCCAAGTGGCACAGGTAGTACTCTCCACCACACACCACAATGTTGCTTGCGGAGTATAGATGCAGATGATGTTAACTGATCACAGAATCTCTATGGACGATTGCAGGACTGCATTTTAGCGAGTGGAAGTAATCAAGATAATGATACAATCAGTCAACAGGCGTGTGACACGGTTAATACCTGTATGACCATATACAGTATATGAAATGTAAAATATGGGAATAAGACTTACTGCATGTTAGGCCATTACTTCGAAGCGCCTCAATCAGAGTTATCTTCAGTTGAAGTTTGGTAAAAAACTGATTATAGTGTCTTCGAACATCATGAAAATTTAAGAAAATTTATATCGTACTCTGAAGATCTTTTTTAATGGTAATGCCTGTAACTTGTTCGAATGTACGAGCAATGACTTCTCGGTGAGATACTTCATAGAGCTAGAAAGGGATATAGCTTTAAATATAGATACCATTCTACACTGAAGAGCCAAAGAAATTGTTACACCTGCCTAATATCATGTAGGGCCCCCGCTAGCACGCAGAAGTGCCGCAACACGACGTGGCATGCACTCGACTAATGTATAAAATAGTGCTAGATGGAACTGACACCATGAATCCTGCAGGGACCTCCATAAATCCATAAGAGTACGAGTGGTGGAGATCTCTTCTGAACTGCACGTTGCAAGACATTCCATATATGCTCAATGATGTTCACGTCTAGGGAGTTTGGTGGCCAGCGGAAGTGTTTAAACTCAGAAGAGTGCCCCTGGAGCCACTCTGTAGCAATTCTGGACGTGTGGGGTGTCGCATTGTCCGGCTGGAATTTCCCAGGTCCGTCGGAATGCACCATGGACACGGATGGATGCAGGTGATCAGATGGGATGCTTACGTACGCCAGAGTCGTATCTAGACGTATCAGGGATCCCATATCACTCCAACTGCGCACGCCCCACACGATTACAGAGCCTCCACCAGCTTGAACAGTCTCCTGTTGACATGCAGGGTCCACGGATTCATGAATCTGTCTCCATACCCGTACACGTCCATCCGCTTGATACAATTTGAAACGAGACTCGTCCGGCCAGACAACATGTTTCCAGTCATCAGCAGTCCAATGTCAGTGTTGACGGGCCAAGGAAAGGCGTAAAGCTTTGTGTCGTGCAGTCATCAAGGACACACGAGTAGGCCTTCGGCTCCGAAAGCCCATATCTGTGATGTTTCGTTGAATGGTTCGCACTCTGAGGCTTGTTGATGGCCCAGCATTAAAATTTGTTGCAATTTTCGGAAGGGTTGCACTTCCGTGACGTTGAATGATTCTTTTCATTCGTCGTTGGTCCCGTTCTTGTAGGGTCTTTTTCTTGCCGCAGTGATGTCGGAGATTTGATGTTTTACCGGATCCCTAATATTCATCGTACGCTCGTGAAATGGTGGTACGGGAAAAACCCCACTTCATCGGTACCTCGGAGATGCTGTGTCCCATCACCCATGCTCCGAGTATGAC
Source organism: Schistocerca piceifrons (assembly GCF_021461385.2). NCBI lineage: Eukaryota > Metazoa > Arthropoda > Insecta > Orthoptera > Acrididae > Schistocerca > Schistocerca piceifrons. Next base: position 362,035,520 of record NC_060149.1, on the reverse strand, counting down.
ACGACGTTCAAACTCACTTAAATCTTGGTAACCTGCCATTGTAGCAGCAGTAACCGATTTAACAATTGAACCAGACACTTGCTGTCTTATATCGGCGTTGTCGGCCGCAGCGCAGGGTTCTTCCTGTTGACATATCTCTGTATTTGAATATGCATGCCTATACCAGTTTCTTTGGCGCTTCAGTGTAGGTGCATCAACAAGGGAATCAAAGTATCTGAATAACTGTGGAGATTTGAATACAGTATCTGTTGAATAACTTGTCAAATTCTGCCTTTCCTCGTATATCTTGCGTTATGGACGCACTCTTACAATTTTATGCATTTTTCGGTGTACCGCAGTAATTTTTCAAAAAATAATTGTCTGCAATGACTGAGTATGTCCCGTAACTTACTGATATTTTGAGCTCCTGAAAGTTGTTGTTTGCTAATTGAATGACTTAGTTATTGCACAAAATTTAATATCTCATGTAATCAGCAGGAGTTCAGTGATATGATGTTAGCCAAACTTTTTAATAGGGATCTTGGAATGAAAAGGGCGATGAAATGTGACGGTGAAGTCTACCTGCCCAGCACAGTTTCCCATATTTCTTATGCGCACGTTATATAATGGGGCGGAAGCTGTTATTCTCCCAACATCATTAATGTATATAGCGCATTCACGGCAATTTATGTAAGGAGCATCACAGAAAAATTGAACAGTACCACAACAATATGCTACTGATTTCAATTGTTTCATCTGTGACTGAAAAGGATTTACCCAAGCTGAGAGGCTGTGGTCGATATGAAAGTTTCCCCTAACGCTTCGTCTCTGACTGCGGGAGATATCTTCAGAGATACAACAGAAATTGCATCAAGGCAGTCTGTCACGTTTTCCTGTACAACTTATGGCCCGAAGACCCGTCAACCCGTCTGATCACAGATACACTCGGAAAGTTAAGCTAGCCATTGTTGTCTTTTCTCCATCGCAAGCTGAATTATTAGGTTGATAATATCGACATATACAAAGAAGCCACAGAACTCCTCTTAAGCGTGTATCAATAGTACTGATGTATCATCCACATAGCAGCACCACCTAACTGGTCTTTCATTCTCTATCTGCAGCATCCATTGTTCGAATATCGCGATAAAAAAATTGGCAACAGATGATCTAAGAGGACTGTACATAGCTACCTGTAAATTGGCTCACAAAATTTATTACTGTACTGGAAATATGTCGTAGTGAGACATTTACATCCACATCTACATTTATATGGATACTCTGCAACTCACACTTAATTTTCTGGCGGAGGACTCATCGAACCACCATCACTTTCGGAGGAAAAAGTTGGTGACTGAAATTTCTTGATAAGATTCCGTCGCAACGAAAATCGCATTTGTTTTAATGATGTCCACCCCAGATCCTCTGTCATGTCAGTGATACACTCTCCCCTATTTCTCGAAAATACAAAACGTGCTGCTCTTCGTTAAACTTTCTCGATGTGCGTATACACGATATATGTTCCAAAATCTTACTGCATATAGACGTAATGATATGGGTCTTTAATTTAGTGGATTACTCCTACTGCCTTTTTAGTGAATATTGGTGTGACTTGTGTAACTTTCCAATCTTTAGGTACGGATCTTTCGTCGAGCAAGCGGTTGTGTATGATTGTGAAGTATCAAGCTGTTGCGTCAGCATACTCTGAAAGAAACCTATTTGGTATACAGTCTGGACCGGAAGACTTTTCTTTCATTAAGTGAGTCGCTTCACTACTCCGAAGATATCTACTTCCAAGTTGTTCATGTTGGCAGCTGTTCTTGGTTCTAATTCTGGACTATTTATTTCGTCTTATTTGGTGAAGGAATTTAGGAAGGTTGCGTTTAGTAATTCTCCTTTTGCAATACTGTCATCTATAGTATTACCACTGCTGTTGTGCAGACATGCCATTGATTGTGTCTTTCCGCTTGCACACCTTACATACTACCAGAATCTCTTTGTATTTTCTGCCAGGTTTTGAGACAAAGTTTCGTAGTGGATCTAGTATAAGCATCTCTTATTGAAGTCTGCGGTAAATTTCGTCTGTAAAATATCGACAATCTTGGAGATTTTGTGTTCGCTTAAATTTGGCTTGCTATTTTCGTTGTTTCTGCAACAGCGTTCTGACCCGCTTTGAGTATCAAGGGGATCAGCTCAGTCTTTTGTTAATTTATTTGGAATAAATCTCTCAGTTGCTGTCGATACTATTTCTTTGAATTGAAGCCACATCTGGTCCACACTTGCTGGAACATTGTTGAGTTGGAGTGAGTGGAGATTATCTCTCGGGAAGGGGTTGAGTGAATTTTTGTCTGCTTTTTTGATTAGGTATATTTTTCATTTATTTTTGGAGGATTTAGGAGTTATAATATTCAGTCTCGCTACGACAACCCTGTCTTCACTAATCCCTGTATCCGTTTTGATGCTCGTTATTAGCGCAGGATTATTTGTTGCTAAGAGGTGAGGTGTGTTTTCACAACCATTTACTATTCGAGTGGGCTCATGAGCTAACTGCTCGAAATAAATTTCAGAGACAGTGTGTAAGTAAAACTAGTATATCGGACGAAAAATATTTGCTATTTACGAAATCATCATAAATAAGGACATAATACCCAACTGTGGCCACTTTGTTTATTTGGATTTTCGAACAACGGGGAATTCAGAAAATCAATAAAAGACGAGTTAAGTGGTACCGCTATTTGAATGATACTTTTGCAGTGTGGACACACCATAGAGTTGGTGTCTTCTTGGTACTGTACACCAATTTGGCCACGAATGTATTATCAGAAAAAAGTTTACTGCATGATGACAGCTTTCCCTGGAAAGAATGAAATCTTTCATTAATTTAACACCTCGTCCCAGAATGGCTGGAAGAATGCTGTCAAGACTTTACTGCATAACGCCAGTATCCGATGCCCCAGTTGTGAAGCAGAAAGCTGTTGCGAATATTTAGAATCATCTCGATCAGCGTTTACGCTGTGTGATTTGTCTCCCACATTTTGTTTAGCACCTGTGAGATACACTGACCTCATGTGGCTACAGACACCCATGAAGACTTATCAATATTCCAGGGGAGCAGGGAATGAAAGAATAACCCTCATGAAACTAAAAAATATCTTTATTCTGAAATAAAAATAAAACACTATCCAGAATAAAGACAGTCTGTTCAGAAGTGCACATCTTTGCATTTTTGTGTAATCAAAAGCTGTTGCTGGGTAACATTCTATACCGTGTTGTTCAACCCCGTGCGTGTTAACGTACTTCATTGCTCCATGACACTATGCGCGAGGTAGTGAAGACGCTACTGCTCAACCTTATTCTGCAACTTGACGGCGACCCTCCTCTGGTCATCCAATCTATGAAGAGTGTTACTGTGACCACGCAATTCAAGTTACAATTGGTCTCACGCATGTTCAGTCGGATTCATGCCAATAGATATCGCAGCCCATTCCAGTCAAATTACTGCCGCCTTCTGGAGATGGGATCGGTGCGCTCGTACATTATCATATCGAATCACAAACCCGTCGCCAAGATATTGACTGCAGAGCTGAGCAAGAAACTGGAGGACCGACTACCGTACTGCCCTGAAACTACGCTCGTTTGTAATGAGGGGCTTCAAGCAGCGGTACATGCCCGCAGCACGAACATGACTGACCCACCTCATTGTGGCACTGCACGCTGAGACGTGCCTTGGTTCCTAGCCGCCTCCTCACTCTTCTACGAAGGTCATCAGACGCCAGGCAAATAGGCAAATCCTGCACACATCGATGAAGAGAACCCGACGCAATTGACCCAAGTTCCATTCGAGATGTCCCTTTGACCACCTAGGTGCACATGGACAATGGGGCTGTACTGTTGTTAGTAATGGACGCCTAGAAAACAAAGTGATTACGTGGAGACGGTTACGTAGTGTCTGGGTCAACGCAGCCCTACTAGTTGTTCCCAAAAAGGCAGCGCATAGGTCTGTTGCATTCTCCTCGGGCATCGACGAGCCAAAACTTGTAGGTAGGGATCATCCGATCATGTTTTTGAGTGCCTTATGACCACTACGAGGCAGATCGTCAACGCTTGATATATCACGATAGCGGCTGAATGTTTGAATGGTGTACTCAAATTCTGCGGTCAGCGTTCCGTGTGGACAATCCTTCTTGCCGTAAAGTGACAATGTGTTCGAAATGATCATTCGAGGCCTGCTGACAGACTGAACTGTGTACTAAAGCGGCTTTATTCCGTTCACTAGTAGAGGTACACCGCGCTCTACTTACGAGGGGCGTTTGAAAAGTCTGTGCAAAGTCCGAGAGATGGCACCACCGGCGCATATCGAGGTCATGTTTAGTTAGTAGCATCTTTGGAAAGAACGCATACCAAGTTTCAGCCATATTGATCTATTTATTTGTGTTTGGCATTCGTGTGAATCAAGGAAGTCGAGTGATTGTCAAAAATTGTACGAAAAAGTACTTCGTGTGGTGGATAAACATTATTTTATGAAAGGCAGAACGCCTCAGGAGACTAAAGAGAAGCTTGATAAACATTACGGTGACTTTGCACCTTCGATTAGAACAGTTCATAAGTGGTTTCAAAATTTTCGGAGTGGCCATATGGGCACAAGTGATGCTGAACGTTCTGGACGTCCTGTGGAGGTTATGACTCCAGAAATCATTGATAAAATCCATGGTATGGTGATGGATGAGAGAAAAGTTAAGGTGTGTGAGATTGCTAGTTCTGTGGGAATCTCGAATGAACGGGTACATAATATTTTGCATAAACATTTGTACATGAATAAGCTATCTGCAAGATGGGTTCCGCGATTGCTCACGCTTGACCAAAAACGGAGTCGTGTGAAGTGTTACAAGGATAGTTATGCAGCTGTTCAGGAAGAATCCGCAGGACTTAAAGTGTCGTTTCGTCACTGTAGATGAAACGTGGATACATTACTATACTCCTGAGACCAAACAACAATCTAAACAATGGGTTACCAAGGGAGAATCTGCATCAAAAAGGCGAAGACCATTCCTTCGGCCAGAAAGGTTATGGCGATTGTCTTTTGGGATTCGCAAGGGATAATCCTCATCGACTATCTGGAAAAGAGTAAAACTATTACAGGTGAATATTATTCATCGTTATTGGACCGTTTGAAAACCGAGCTGCGGCGATTGGACCGCAAAAAAGTCCTTTTCCATCACGACAATGCACGAGCACACACCTCAGCAATTGTGGTTGCAAAATTAATGGAAATAGGATTCTAACTCGTTTCAAATCCCTCCTATTCTTCAGACTTGGCTTCCTCGGACTACTATTTGTTCCCCAATTTGAAGAAATGGCGGGCGGAACAAAGATTTTATTCAAAAGAGGAGGTAATTACAGCAAGTAGTAGCTATTTTGCAGACTTGGACAATTCCTATTATTCGGAAGGGATCAACAAATCAGAACAGCGTTGGATGAAGTATATAAGTCTAAAAGGAGACTATGTCGAAAAATAAAAAAGTTTTACCCCAAACACGTAAGTAGTTATTATTTTTCCCTGGATTTTTCAAGCGCCCCTCGTAACTGCACTGAGAAAGCAGTTTTAGTTTTACCTCCATTCCACTTGTGGCTGTAAGCAGCGGTTTCGAATGGAGAAAGAGATTTTCGATGAAAGAAACAAACTATGAAAGTCATCTGTGTGGTGGAAAACTATCTATGAACAATTTCATAATGACATTCCTCGGCTGAATCTGAACGCCTCTAAGATGTCGCTGGACGGAGTGGATACAAAACAGAGACACCCACACTCTATAACCAGCCACCCTCGGCAACTCACAAACTCCCACAGCCTAGACAACATTCCCTTAAACCGCCTTTTTTAGCCACTTCCAACATTTTAAGCCACTGTAAAATCCGTAACTCCTACCGAATAATATTTTTAACTTTAAAACCCGTAATTTCTTCTGTTTAATCATCCCCGACCCCACCGTCTTCCATATGCCATTTATCTTCCTTCTTCACTCTATTTAGTTTTCTATGCCATTATTTCCACCCCCACAGATGTTAGCCAATTTCCTTAGCCCTACCTCAACTCTTATCACCATTTATTACAAACCGTTCGTGTAATACCTACGCCCGCATTTCTATCCTTTCGCTTCATTGGATCCTCATAATGTATACTTCGATATAACAGCAGAATACTCTTTGATTCAAACCTTACTTCATCTACCACTTCCATGGCTTTCACAAGAATCACACAGGAACAACAGCCACCTCTTACGTTTCATTTGGGTCCACTCTAAGTGGACTGCTGACCATTAAAATTGCAGTACTGCAAGGCAGCCTGCAGCAAACGTGAAACTGGCGTGGAATGTGTTACACCCATCGGTATACATGTAACCAAAAAAAACAACGCAACTGCAGAACCTAAGTAGAAGAACGCCGTTTGTGTTGCGGTCTTCAGTCCGAAGACTGCTTTAATTCTGCTCTCCACGCTAATCTATCCTAAGCAAGCATCTTCAACTCCGAGTAAGTGTATCCATTTCAATGTGCATTCTGTATTAATCCCTTGCTCTCTTACGATTTTACATCCCACATTACCCTCCAATACCAGAATGACGTTTGCCTAATGTCTTAGAATGTCTTCTACAAACCGATTCCTTTTTAGTCAAATTGTGCCATACATTTCTTTTTCCCCACTTCTATTGAATACCTCGTCATCAGTTACGCGGTCTATCCACCTAATCTTCAGCACTCTTCAGTAGCACCCCACTTCCTAAGTTTTTATTTTCTTCTTGCCTGAACTACCTATAGTCAGTGCTTTACTAAACATATTCAGAAAAGACTGCTTAACACTTTAACTTATATGCAATGTTAACGAATTCCTCTTTCTCAGAAATGTTTTTCTTGCATTTCATATCGTCCCTGATTCGACCATCATCAGTTTTTTTGCTTCCCAGGTAGAAAGACTCTCCCACTAGTTGTAGTGTATCATTTCCTAATCTAATTCCCTCAGTACTGTCTGATTTAATTCGGCTATATTCCAGTCCAGGTAACGGCCTTGCCGCAGTGGCTGCAACGGCTCCGGTGAGCTCACCGAAGTTAAGCGCTATCGGGCGTGGTCGGCACTTGGATGGGTGACCATCCAGGCCACCATGCGCTGTTGACATTTTTCTGGGTGCACTCAGCCTCGTGATGCCAATTGAGGAGCTACTCGACCGAATAGTAGCGGCTTCGGTCAAGAATACCATCATAACGATGGGGAGAGCGGTGTGCTGACCCCACGCCCCTCCTATCCGCATTCTCCTCTGAGGAGTACACGGCGGTCGGATGGTCCCGGTAGGCCACTCGTGGCCTGAAAACGGTGTGCTTTTATATTCCATTCCACTTGTTTTATATTTGTTGATGTTGACCTTACAATCTTTTTTTAGGACACTGTTCTGGTCGACTGTTATTCCTAGTCCTATACCATTTTGACAGAACTACAATGTCATCTGCAAACACAAAAATTTTTATTTCTGCTCCATGAACTTTAATTCCCTTTACAAGCTGTTCTATGACTTCCTTTACTACTTGCTTCATATACAGCCTGTATAACATCAGCGACTGGCTACTATCCTGTCTCACTCCATTCTCAACTACAGCTTCCCTTTCATGTCCTTCGAATCCTCGACTGTTTTCTGTACAAGTTGTAATTAATTTTTCGCACCCTGTGTTTTATCCCTGCTACCTGCAATGCTTCAGAGAGTGTATTCCTGTAAACTCTGTCAAAAACCTTATCTAAGCATCTGTAAATGCTATAAAAGAGGGTTTGCCTTTCTTTCACCTATTTTCTAAAATACGTCGTAGGGCTAACATTACCTTGCCTGATTGCCAAACTGATCTTCCCCGAGATCGGCTTCTACCAGTTTTTCGATTCCTCTTTAAATGATTCGTGTCAGTGTTTTGCAAACGCGGCTTATTAAACTGATAATACGGTAACATTCACTCCTGTCAGCATCCGCTTTCTTTGGAATTATTACATTTTTCTTGAAGTCGGAGAAAATTTTGTCTCTCTCCGATCTCTTGCGGAACTTGCGGAATAGTTTGTCATGGTTGGGTCTCCCAAAGATCTCAATAATTTTGAGGGAGTGTGTTCTTTTCCAGGGGCCTTGTTTTGACGTAGACATCTCAACGTTCTGTCAAATTCTCCTCACAGTATCATATCACCCACCTTATCTTCATCTACTTCCTCTTCACTTTCTATTGCATTGTATTCAATTTCATTTCACTTGTATAACATCTTTGTATATTCCTTCCAACCTTAAACAGTCACTTCTTGCTTTGTACTGCGTTGTCATATGATCTCATGATACTAATACACTTACTCCTCTTTTCTCCAAAGGTCTCTCTACTTTTCCTGTAGCCGATATATATCTTTCCCCACGTTATGCATGCAGCCTTGCCTTTGTCCTGTAGCCATTCCTGCTTTGCCATTTAGCAGTTTCTGTCAATCTCATTGTTTTTAGACATCCGTACTCCCTTTCGTAACCTTCATTTACTACATTTTTATATTTTCTCCTTTCGTCAGTTCAAGTCAACACCTGCTGCGATATCCAATGATTCATACTAGGCCTTGAGTTTTCTTAACTTTTTACGTATGTGATCCTCTGCTGCTTTCACTATTTCATCTCTCACAGCTATCCATTCATCTTCTGCTATATTTCATTCCCGTGTTTCAGACCAACGTTACCTAATGCCCCCTTTGAGACTCTCAGTAATGTCTGATTCTTTCATCTTGCCCAAATCGTACCTCCATAATTCCCTACCTTTTTGCAACTTGCTTTATTTTAATCAACACTTCAAAACCAAGTCCACGTCTGACTCTAGGAATGTTTTGCAGTTTAAAATCTGGTTCCCAAGTCTCTGTCTTGCCACTAAATCACACTAAAAGGTACATGTGTCTGCAGACCTCTTTCATGCATGCAGCATACTTACATAATTCTTAAACGAAGTGTTTTATGATTTAATTATGCTCTGTGCAATATTCTATCAGGTGAGTTCCTCATTGTTCCTTTTCCCCAGTCCATATTCCACTACTATTTTTCCTTCTCTCCCTTTTCCTCCTAACGAATTCCAGTCCTCACCACAATTAAATTTTTCCTTCTTTTTAACTATCTGGATAACTCCTTTTATCTCATCATACATTATTTCAGTCTCTTCATCTGCTGAGCTAGTGCTGTGTATTAGCTTCTTGTCTGTCTTGGCTATGATGTTCGTTGTTGCTTAAGCATATTCCTTTTTCCTTATTCATTATTATATCTACTCCAGAGTTCCTGTTGATTCTGCCACCGCACTTCATGAAATCCCACTATATCTACCCTTAACTTACTTGTTTCCATTTTTAAACTCTCTATTCCACGCTCCAACTTGTAGAATACCAGTTTTGTTTTACCTGATGACATGCTTCTGAGTAGTCCCTATCAGGAGATCCGAATAGCGGACTGTTTTACTCAAGAGGTTTACATCATCATTTAACCATACAATAGATGTGCATGCACTCTGGAAAAATAACGACTGTAGTTTTAGCTGTTCGCAGAACCAGCACAGCAGTGTCATGTTGGCTAATATTACCAGCAATTTCAGTTAGTCATGCAGACTGTTGCCCCCCCCCCCCCCCCAACTGCTGAAAAGGCCGTTGCTCTTCTTCAGGAACGAGATTTTTGTGTGGCCTAGCCACAGACACCCCTCCATTGTGGTTACACCTATGATACAACTGTCTGTATTTTTAAGGCACGCAAGCCACTGGAACTTCGCAACGTCCATGGTTCTCGGTAAAGGGGAGGGGGGGGGGGCCTTATGCATTGTGTACAGAGAGGAAGATTATGCAGTCAGCTTCTCATTTAGAAATCACATTTGAATATTGGCTGTATGTTGTGGTATTATACAAAGATCGTGGTTCCACACCAGAGTCAGTAACGCGCGTCAGTACCGCAGACATTAGCAATGTCCCACTGCAATCCGCAATGACGAATGGGAGGCGCTCCTGAAGATGAACCCTCCCTCTCAGCACCAGAGCGCCATTGCACGGAGGTCAATATAGAGCTGAGCTTGGACTCGCTCTGTCTCCAGTTCGTAACCCCCAATGAAGCAGTCAACATCATCTAGTTAGGATGCCAGTGCTATTCAAGTCTCAAATGTAAGTGTACTTCTGTAAATGTTGAATTTGTACTTCAAGAGAAGAATTTGTAATTGTGTGTGTGAAGTGATACTTTACTGTTCAAAGGCAGTTGCAAATATTCAGCACACCCCTGTGGCAATGGACTGTATAAAGTTACATACATCTCTTTATCATTCTTCAAATAAAGCGAACTAATGTTTCATATGTTGCAGCTGCGATCAGCCATCTGCCAGAGTAATAAAACCACTCACAACTATGACCAGACGACGTAGTTTGGTCAGGTCGTAACATTTGTGGGACACCCACGTTATGCCTCGTTTAATTTCTTTTTACTAACGTGTGTCGGAATTCTACAGTAGCTGGATCATGGCCTATCGATATAGTTGTCGATTATTACACTATATTGCTGCTCACAGTTGTTGCGATCCTACGATTCCCATGTATATATACGAAATGGATGTGTTCGGGATGGCCATTCTCAACGGACAGACATATTGTTTGTTCAGCCGTGCAGGATCGTGCATTCACGTCACGTAGCTTGAGTTCAGAAACGAGCTTGTGTTCCTCGAAAAGAACATCGCCTTCCCTCCTGGGATTCCCATTTGAGTTGCCGAAACATCTCCGTAACAGTCACGTGCTGTTCGAACCTACCAGTAACAAATCTAGCAGACCAGCTCTGAACTGTTCTGATGTTCTCCTTCAATCCGACCTGGTACGGATCTCAAACACTCGAGCAGCATTCAAGAGTAGGTCGCACCAGCGTCCTGTATGCGGTCTCCTTTACAGCTCCAGCACACTTTCCTAAAATTCTCTCAATAAACCGAGGTCGGCCATTTGTCTTCCATACCACAGTACTCACATGCCCATTCAATTTCATATCGCTTTGCAACGCTACGCCCAGATATTTCAACGAAGGGATTACGTCAAGTAGTACACTACTAATGCCGTATCCGAACACTACAGGTTTGTTTTTCTTGCTCATCCACATCAACTTACATTTCTCCACATTTAGGGCTAGCTGCCATTCATCACAATAACTTGAAATTCTGTCTAAGTTGTCAGGTATCTTCCTACAGTCACTCAACTTGGACACCTTACCGTACACCATAGCATCATCAGCAAACAACCACAGATTGCTGCCCACCCTGTCAGCCAAATCATTAATGTATATAGAGAACAACAGTGGTCCTATCATACTTTCCTGGAGCACTACTGACAATACCCTTGTCTGGACAACATACTGGGTTCTATTATTTAGGAAGTCTTCGAGCTACTTACATATCTGTGAACTTATTCCATATGCTCGTACCATCGTTAACAGCCTGCAATGGGGCACCGTGTCAATTGCTTTCCGGAAACCTATAAATATGGAATCTACCTGTTGCCCTTCATCCATAGTTCGCAGTATATCATGTGAGAAAAGGGCAAGCTGAGTTTCACATGAGCGATGCTTTCTAAAACTATGCTGATCCGTGGATATATGCTTCTCAGTATCAGAAAATTTATAATATTCGAACTGAGAATATGTTCAAGGATTCTGCATCAAACTGAAATAGTAATATCTGTCTGTAATTTTGCGGGTCCGTTCTTTTAGTCTTCTTATATAGAGGAGTCACCTGCGCTTTCTTCCAGTCACTTGGAACTTTGTGCTGGGGGAGAGATTCACGATCAATGCAAGGTAGGTAAGGGGCCCGAGCAGTAGAATATTCTTTAAAAAACCGAATTGCGATTCCATCCGGACCTGGCGACTGACTTGCTTTCAGATCTTTCAGTTGTTTCTCTACGTCAGGTGTGTTTATTACTATATCGTTCATACGGACGTCTGTCCGATGGTCAAATGTCGGTATATTTGTACGATTTTCCTGCGGGAACGATTTCTTGAATGCGAAATTTAAATCGTCGTCTTTCGTTTTGCTATCTTCAACTACCACACCAAATTGGTCAACAAGGGACTGAATAAAAGCCTTAGAGCCACTTAGCTATTTTACATAGGACCAGAGTTTTTTCGGGTTCTCTGCCAGGTCTTTTGCTAAGGTATGACTCTGGTAGCTATTGTATGCGTCGCGCATAGATCTTTTCACACACGCACGAATCTCTACTAACCTTTACTTGTCGTCAATGATGTGTTCTCTTTTGAACCGAGAGTACAACATCCTCTGCTTCCTCAGCATCTTCCAAATTTCGTTATTAAATCAGGGTGGGTCTTTTTCATCTTTAATTCACTTTCTAGTCGCATAACTCTCCAGACCATGATTTACGATCTGCTTGAACTTTGCCCATAATTCCAGTACGTCCCTTTACTGGAACTAAGTGACGTCAATTCGCTCTCTAAGAGAGATGCTAACGACTGATTATCTGCTCTATCTAGCAGAAATATTCTCCTAGCCTTCTTGACTGATTTATTAAATTTCGTAATCATAGTTGCTATAATGACATAACGATCGCTATTCCCGTTTCTATACTGATATTGTCGACAACATCGGGTCTGTTTGTAGCTACAAGGTCTAAGACGTTTCCATTGCATGTGAGCTGCCGATCTAGCTGCTCAAGACAGTTTTCAGAAAACATGTTCAATAGTATTTCGCACCACTGTCTGTCTGTACTCCCTGCAATGCTTCCATACACATCCCAGTCCATAATCTTTTGTTAACGTCGCCTCCATCTTGTATCTGGGTATTTATGTGCTGCTGAACGTAAACGTTCTTTGAATGACTGTGGAACTGTCACAGCGGTATCTGCTGGCCGTAAAAACGCCCAACAATTAACTTAGTTTCACCTACACCTGTTATACGCGACCAGATCACTTCACTGTCGCACTCCTCTTCGACCTCAACAAAAATGGTTCAAATGGCTCTGAGCACTATGCGACTTAACTTCTGAGGCCATCAGTCACCTAGAACTTAGAACTAATTAAACCTAACTAACCTAAGGACATCACACACATCCATGCCCGATGCAGGATTCGAACCTGCGACCGTATCGGTCGTTCGGCTCCAGACTGCAGCGCCTAGAACCGCACGGCCACTCCGGCCGGCCGACCTCAAGAGCGACAATAGTTTTTTCAATTGCAATGAACACACCGTCTTCTATGTCCTCTAATGTGTCTGTCTGATATACGTTCCACGACTCGCTAAATATCTCAGAGCGTTCCAAGAACAATTTGAGCACGAGAACTTTCCTTGGAGGCAGTAAAATCGGGCGCTTTATTACGAATACTTCGACAGTTTACTAATAAAATTGTGACAGTCCGTGTTGTTTTACTCTGAACGCGGTCTGACTTTCCTTGCTGCGCATCGACTGGCGAATGTTCATTAGAGTATCTCAAACCGTCTAGCCCAAAGAAACCTCATGTGCACTCCGTATGTACCCTGCTACCCGAGTAGATGCTTCCTTTGTCTAGTGCACCCCTGGCCTATCAAGAGGAGTCCTACAAATCCCACTCGATAACGCAAGTCTAGAAATCTGTAGCCAAGACCGTCACAGAATCGACGAAACCATTGGTTGAGACCGTCCAAAATGTTTGGAACACCATGGACTATCAGAGCGGTGATCATTGTTGTGGTATCGTCAGAAGATCATAGCACCACACCAACGTTGGTAACGCTCATCAGTGCTACAGACTTAGCGATGTCTCACTGCGCGACGACGAATGCGAGAGGCTCAAGAAGACACAACCTCGGTCTCAGCACAGCAGCACTCTCACACTGAGGCCGATATAGAGCCAGACATGGAACCGGTCTTGCTCCAGTTCGTGACCTCAGCTTAAACAGTCAAAATCATCGAGTAGGATCAATGTTATCCATGTCTCAGGTGGTAATGTGCTTTTGTAAATGTTGTATATTGTACTTCAAGAGAAGAGTTCGTTAATTAGTGCATCAAGTGATGCATCAATAGTCAATGACAGCTGTAAATTAGAAAGCACTCCTGTGGCAAAGCATTGTATCAACCTAAGCAAATCTTTTTATCGTTCATTTAATAAAGTGAACTAATATTTCACATGCTGAAGTTCAAATAAGCCATCTCCCAGACCAATCAAAGAACCCTCAGTCATTGCCGGACAATTGCGGTTTCGACTGGTCATAACAGGCGCACCGACAATGACGCACCAAACAATAACACTAGACACATGAGTGGCGCTGCGTCGTCTTTTCAGACGATTCCTAGTTTTGTGTACAGCATCGCAGTGGTCATATCCTTGTGTGGAGGCTGTAAGGAGAACAAGGTTGTCAGTCCAGACTCGTCAACGTCATCCAGGCACAGCAGCTGACTTTATGGTATGGGCTGCCATTGAGTATACTACACGATCATCTCTGGATCGCTGAGCCGGTAATTTGGACAGCAGCCATTACGATTCTGACGTGTTAAGGCTGGTGGCACTGTCCTGCCTTCGAGGTTTCCATGACGTTATCTTTTAAGGCGGTAGGACGTCAAACGGGTCGACTTCGACAAGGAGAGACACCACAGGACATTTTAATTTCCACTGTCTATACTATTACAAATAAATTCATAAACCTTTGTCAGCATGACCAGGAAGGATTCAGGATTCACACTCATAGTAGTGGAAGTTCAAAAACACGAAAATATAATAATTTTAAAAGTGAAATTTCATGATTTTTTTCACTTACTGTTCTTCATAAGTAAGAGAGATTCTTCGATGAATTTTGCACAGCTTACAAACCATACTTACAGGTGTATGAAACTCTAGAGTGTATTTAATCTATGGAAAAATGAATGGGCTGTTACGTTTTAAACGTCGTGTTTACAGAAAACTCGAATTTTATAGTTAATTATCTCAATGTTTACCACAGTTTTTAACAGATTTGGGAAATTCTAGAGTTTCATACACCTGTAAGTATGGTTTGTATGCTGTGCAAAATTCATCGAAGAATCTCTCTTACTTATGAAGAAAAGTGTACCTACAGTAACAAATGCAGCTGATACGAAGTGAAAAAATGATGAAATTTCACATGTAAAAAAAAATTGTTTTGTTATGTTTTTGAACTTCCTCTGCTATGAGTGTGAATCCTGAATCCTTCCTGGTCATGCTAACAAAGTGTTATGAATTTATTTGTAAAAGTATAGACAGTGTAAATTAAAATGTCCTGTGGTGCCTCTCCTGCTCCAAGTCGGCCCGTTTCACGTCCTACCCCCCTTAACAAGATAAAGCAAGACCGCAAGTTGCCTCTGCTGTATTGACTTTCTTGAGTGACTTGGCCTGCCTTCTGGGACAACACGTTGTTCAGATCTTTTACCCAATGAAAACATGTAGTCTTGGGTTGCCGAGAGGCCACCAGTTGAAGCACCAATGAACG
Source organism: Schistocerca piceifrons (assembly GCF_021461385.2). Lineage (NCBI taxonomy): Eukaryota > Metazoa > Arthropoda > Insecta > Orthoptera > Acrididae > Schistocerca > Schistocerca piceifrons. Next base: position 362,020,073 of record NC_060149.1, on the reverse strand, counting down.
GCGTACCTGTATCTGTCATCCGAGATGACTTCATTTCCATGCCCAGACGGATTAGAGCCACTGTTGCTGACAGAGGAGGCGTCTTTGTGTAGTAAAATTCGCACCACCACATTAATTTAATCGTGTATTCTTTCTACGGTATAGTATGTGCACAGTAAATAATATTTCGTTGAAACTTCCTAGCAGATTAAAACTGTGGACCGGACCAAGACTCGAACTCAGGGCCCTTGCCTTTCGCGGGCAAGTGCTCTATCAACTGAGCTACCCACGCATGACTAACGCCCCCTCCTCACAGCTTTACTTCTGCCAGTACCTCGTCTCCAACCTTCCAAACTTTACAGAAGCTCTCCTGCGAACCTTGCAGAACTAGCACTCCTGAAAGAAAGGATATTGCGGAGACATGGCTTAGCCACAGCCGGTCCGGCACACAGTTTTAATCTGCCAGGAAGTTTCATATCAGCGCACACTCCGCTGTAGCGTGAAAATCTCATTCTGGAAACATCCCCCAGGCTGTGGCTAAGCCATGTCTCCGCAATATCCTTTCTTTCAGGAGTGCTAGTTCTGCAAGGTTCGCAGGGGAGCTTCTGTAAAGTTTGGAAGGTAGGAGACGACGTACTGGCAGAAGTAAAGCTGTGAGGAGCGGATCTGAGTCGTGCTTGGGTAGCTCAGTTGATAGAGCACTTGCCCGGGAAAGGCAAAGGTCCCGAGTTCGAGTCTCAGTCCGGCACACAGTTTTAATCTGCTAGGAAGTTTCATATCAGCGCACACTCCGCTGCAGGGTGAAAATCTCATTTTGGAAATATTTCGTTGTTTGCTACGCTTTTTGGTGTGGCAGTTTTAATGGCCAACAGTGTATTTGGCTCTGAGCACTATGGGACTTAACATCTGTGGTCATCAGTCCCCTAGAACTTAGAACTACTTAAACCTAACCAACCTAAGGACATCACACAGCACCCAGTCATCACGAGGCAGAGCAACATTGTATTTGTAATTCGTGAAAATATTTGGTGCTTTTAACGCGAAGTGTGATCACGTTTATTTATTTGACAACACAGGTTTGAAAAAGCGGAATTTATTGCCGCTGACAGCTCAGCCTCGCCTGTGTGGGGACTAAATTACGTTTATTAAAAGCTACTGCGGAAGAATGAGGTCGTAGGCCGCGGGACGAGGCGCGCAACAGGAGCGGCGGGCCACACGTGAAACAAAGCGGGGAGGCGCGGCGCTGCCGGCGACTGGCGGTCGGCGTGCGCCGGCGCCGCGACGAGTCCCGACGCGCGGCGTCAGTCGAGCGGCGGCCGTGCGGCGGAGCGGGAGGCGCTGCGCTCGGGCCGGCTGGCGGTGCGGTAGGCAGGCGGAGCGCTTGGCAACGCGGCCGCTTATCGCTGTCCCCGACCCTGCCGGCGCACGTGACTGCGGGGGTGGCGCTGTCACGTGACACCCCCGAGCACACTTTCTTTGTACCGCTTCGTGTTTCTCCGCTTGTACATGTGCATACTGATAACCTCGCCACCGAACATCGAGCGTACCTCAATTTCCGCATATCCTGTTACCTCTCGCCAAAAATATTAGTAAGCTTAAGTAACTAGGTAATAAACGGCAACTGCTCTTCCTACTAAATATTATCTTTAATTTTTAACGCATGATGAACCTGTACTAAACGCCGCTTGGGTCTGACAGCTACAAATTCTTTAGTCTGACGCTGCCTCCAGATGTCCTCAGACAGCGAGACGGAAGAGGCCTTCCCACCTTTCGCTCGCTGTGTATTCGCTTCCGCTGCAAAGTGGACGTATTCTGTGGCACGGTCTGAGGACTAAATAATATTGTGCCAGAGACACACGAAAATTTCCCGTTTTTCTCTTTAAATCTATCCCCCTAAACCTCCTTCAGTCTCTTACGCTTTTCCTCAAATTTGCATTTCAACATATGTAGTTCTCACAATATTTAATGAATATCCGTCTCATAGGCGATGTCTGACTATTCACCAGTTACTTCACTGTTCCCCTGACAGCTAATACCTGCTTCGCCAAAATCCGAACACAAATTCTTTTCCTGTATCTATGTTGGGCTGTAGTTTGAAGCGCGTCTAAGCATGGTGTCGACGTTGTCAGCTGACGAATGTGCTTCTTTACGTACGCTTTATGTGCATTTCCTGTTTCATAGCTCTTTTGTTCTCTTGCATCTCTGTGTTTAGCATACCTTCCCTAAAATTCTAGTGTGTGCTGGGCGGCCTACATACCGTGGACACTGTCTTTTCTCATAACTCTGTTACTGACAAAGACAATGAAGCGACCAGGGGTTTTTAATTGGATAATATATTTGTTTTAATGGGATTAGATAGCTCTACAAAACAGAGTGCAGTGATACAGCACATTTCAGTGTTCACAGTGAAGTATTAACAGCCGTGACTTGTACGTCATAGAAAGCGGAAGTCGATCGACGCACTGCCGTTTCACCTAGATTTCCTTATGAAACAGTCTGGCAGAGCTAAAACTGCGCTGTGACGTCTGACTTCGGTCTCACTTTAAGAACATTTATCTGTTTATTTTGTAAATTTTTCACTCACTTAAGAAAGTACCGTGTTGAATTTTTTTTTCACTATAGAGACAAAAAGAAAGTTTTCTCACATTAATCATAATGTAAAATACTTTGCCTTCTGAGGAGAACCACTTTTCGAAAATTCTGTCTCATGCCTCAAGCCGTTTACCAACTATTATGTATGTCCATGGAATGTGGAAAACCTGCAAACTACCACATTAATTTAGCCAGTGTACACGAAGAAAGTGGTCTTCACCGCTGCTACTAAAATCTCTACATTTTATAATAATATGTTACTAAAATATTTGCAGCGCTGTTAAGAACAATTCTGCAGTCGGCAGCTTACGCACTTCCCTATAATTTCTCCAGGCGTTTCAAATGGCTCTGAGTACTATGGGACTTAAGATCTGAAGTCATCAGTCTCCTAGAACTTAGAACTACTTAAACCTAACTAACCTAAGGATATCGCTCAAATCCATGCCCGAGGCAGGATTCGAACCTGTAGCCGTAGGGGTCACGCGGTTCCAGACTGAAGCCCCTAGAACCGCTCGGCCACCCGGCCGGCCCTCCAGACGTTTATTTGCTTTGTATGTTTTCAACCGTCGCTCAAGGTCTGCAGCAATTCGACTGTGTCGTTCTGTCGCAGCTACTGGTATAAAAACGACGCGGTCGCACTCGTTGCGCCAGTTGCCGCGTATATTTGCGATGTACTTGCGTTTTCCAGGTTGCGCAATCTGGTCGGCTAATGTTCTCTTCTTTCTTCCCGATAGACATTTGTTGTTGAGCATCTGATGTTCATTCACTGGAGCACGCTATATTTTACACACCCTTTGATTCCATCTTTACCCTCCGCTGCATCATTTTGTTTGCTGGTTATTTTCGTTGCATGTCTTTGTGACTTCACTCATTTAACTGATTCCTTTGTTTAATGCGGTTTCGGTTATTGCGTTCGTTTACATATTTGTGTACTGCTGTCTGATACGCTGCTATGAAAGGATGGAAGTCCTTTATCCTGAGCTCTGTTTAATCGCCAGTATTCCGACTCGTCTCTTTTTTATTATTATTATTATTATTATTATTCGTGAATAATGGAAAAGCAAATCCTGCAGTGACAAAAATAATGAAACACAGCACGGAAATTACGTGTGTCAGAGTAAAAGCGATTATTTCACGCACCAGATACAGAATGTCCGCCCACAACATAAAATTTACACAGTTATATAAATTAATACATGAAATGACCACCACACAGAAAGAAAAGTTTGTCCTGACGAATACAAGGCATATGAATACTTGCACGCACAAACCATGACCAAACAATCACCCTGTCTAAATTTATGATTCCCTAAATAGTAATGGGCGCACGAAGAGATCTGGATAATAAGAAATGCGTCTCCACGTACAACTGCTGGTATAAAGTGCAAGTGAATTACTATATATCGCTTACCGCGCCTTGAAGCATAAAAAGTGAAATTCATCAGCCGAAAATAAATGTACATACGTCAGAAGATGTTCGTAACAGTTGTATCGAACATTGTAACTGAAACTAGAAACCTGACGCGAGGAACAAACGGACTAGTTGGTTCAAATGGCTCTGAGCACTATGGGACTTAACATCTGAGGTCATCACTCCCCTATAACTTAGAACTACTTAAACCTAACTAACCTAAGGACATCACACACATCCATGCCCGGGGCAGGATTCGAACCTGCGACCGTAGCAGTCGCGCGGTTCCAGACTGAAGCGCCTAGAACCGCTCGGCCACACCGGCCGGCCAAACTAACTAGTCGTATCATATACACTACCTGATCAAAAGTAACCGGACACCTATTACTGGGCTTTAATATGGAGTGTGACGCCTTTAAGACGGCTTGAACTTTGCGGAGGACACTTTCAATGAGGTGTCTGAATGACAGTGAAGGAATTTATCTTAAGTGCAGAAACAACATACAGTAATGGTGTTGGACGACGGGGTTTCGCACCAAGTCGACGTTCTAACTGATCCGAGAGGTGTTCCATTGAGTACAAGTCAGGACTCTGGGCACGCCAGTCCATTTCAGAAATTTTATAGCGCACAAACAATTGCCTCACAGGATACAATGTCACGCTGATACAAACAATCATCGTCTCCGAATTGTTCCTCTACAGTACGCAAAACACAATGCAACAAAATGTGTTCATATCTTGCCGGATTTAGCGTTTTCTTTACCGAGGTAAGGGGAACACATCCTAACCACGAAAAACACCCCCATACCGTAACACCATCTCCTTTGTACGTCACTTTTGGCGCTACACGTGATGGTAGGTAATGTTCTGCAGGAAATCGCCAAACCGTTCCATCGGACTGCCACAGTGTGTAGCGTGATTCATCACTCGTTTCTGGTCACCCTCTGTCCAGTGGCGTCACTCTTTATACCACATGAAGAGTCGCGAATCCATGACTACAGAAATGTGTGGCTATGAGGAATTGTTCGGCCATTGTACCCCATTCTTTTAGCTCCTGAAACGCGGTCTCTGCGCTAGATGGACAGCTAGTAGCATTTCGAACTCCTTCCCATAATTTCATGCGTTTTTTCGCAAACCTAACTAACCTAAGGACATCACACACATCCATGCCCGAGGCAGGATTCGAACCTGTGACCGTAGCAGCAGCGCGGTTCCGGACTGAAGAGCCTAGAACCGCTCGGCCACAGCGGCCGGCCCTTTCGCTATGCTCACCGGTCTCTGTCCGTCAGTATATGAGGCCTTGGTTTAGCTGTGGTTGCTGCTTAGCGTTTCAACCTCACAATCACTTCACCAACAGTTCGGGAAGTAATCGAATGGCTGAAATGTCTCTCATGGATTTGTTACTCAGGTAATATCCCGTGACTAGTCCACATTCGAAATCACAGACCTCTCCAGCCCGCCCTACTCTGCTGTTATTGCTTCTGTACTGACAACGCAATTCTCCCCGACTGCTTTTATGCTGGTAGCTTCGGCCCTCGTGGCATGTGAGAGTCAATTCCGCATTACGTGGGGGAGTTCGGATACTTTTGATCGGACAGTGTATGAACTAAGAGAAAATTTGAAAGTGAGACTCGACTTGTACCCTGCTTGAGTTGAAAGGAGGCGAAAAACACACATGTCGACCACCATATCGACATCCAGTGCATTACAACCAAAAGATGAAGAATTTCTATTCTATCCGTCATGATTTAGTGAATTTTATGTAAAGAAGATAGTTTCCCTTGGACGTTGAGAGCCGGCCGTTGTGGCCGAGAGGTTCTAGGCGCTTCAGTCCAGAACCGCGCGATTGCTACGGTCGCAGGTTCGAATCCTGCCTCGGGCATGGATGTGTGTGATATCCTTAGGTTAGTTAGGTTTAAGTAGTTAAAAATTCTAGGGGACTGATGACCTCAGATGTTAAGTCCCATAGTGCTCAGAGCCATTTGAACCATTTTTTGTACGTTGAGGCATAAATTCAGTTTCCCTCGTTGCATATGGGAAAAGAACATGGCATTGAGCGACTGATAGTTTGTCCAAATATCTTCCGCTATTGAATGTGCGCTGGCTAAAATGATTTTCAAATAGAATGACATCAGCTGTTAACTTGAAGAGCTTCCGGAAGCGCGGGTGCAGAAGTTCTCAGAAAAGTTATATAAGACAAAGCAGTGAGTGCTATTTTTTGTGTGTGAAATTCGTAACTGTTTTATCTAGTGAGAATATGAAGCCAGTGCGGTTTTTGAAGTAGGTTATACACCTTATTATAGTATTCAAGGGCCCTTGAAAGAAGAAAATGCTGATTAATTATCGACTACGCTTCCTGGGATCACTGTAGTTCGGTAGCAGAGCACCCAGTTTTCGGACCGGCTGGGCAGGACAAGAGCGCAGGAGCTTCCGGTAGAGCGCTGCGCACGTGAGGCCGCGTAGCCGCTGCCGTAACCGCGAGCCGGCGCGCTCTTCGCACCCTGTTGAAAGCCGGTGCTTTTAAATTTAGCTTCGTCTGCAGATGTTTGCGCGTACGGAGCGTGCTTCCTTGCTGCGACGTGTCGGCCGACGTCCCCGCGGACCCGGCCTGCCGCTCGCGCCGCTTGGCTCGCCGCCATCTTCTCGATCATCCAGCGGGAAGTGCGATATCGCGGGACGCCATCTGGCTTCCTTTCCTGCTTAGGTCCCGCTTCGCAAGGGGAACTACGAGCTCTTTTCGCGACCACAATCTTCTACTCCTACGAACCGTTATCGCTTAGATGCCGTATTTGCGATGTAACTCACATCCGCATCGATACTTGCAAGTAGTTTATTGACACTCGCTGCTGACGAAGAAACGTGTTTGTCGGAGAAACAACTTTAGAGGAAAACACGTACCGGTTTCTCTTATTTTGTATGACGCAGGAAGATAGAAATATCAGACTTCAACTTCTCGTCGACAATGACGTTACTGAAGACGGAGTATACGTTGTGGTTGAGACAGGATGGGAGTCCGCAGCTCATGATCGTGAGGTAGCGTTCTCGCTTCCCACGCCCGGGTTCGATTCCCGGCGATGTCAGGGATTTTCTCTGCCTCGTGATGACTGGGTGTTGTGTGATGTCCTTAGGTTAGTTAGGTTTAAGTAGTTCTAAGTTCTAGGGGACTGATGACCATAGATGTTAAGTCCCATAGTGCTCAGAGCCATTTGAACCATTTGAACAGGATGGGAAAGGATATCGACTGACTCATTTTCAGAGAAACGAAGTTAGCTTTTGCCTGAAGCGATTTAGGGAAATTGCGGGACTCCTGAAACTGGATTTCTAGGCTGGAATTTGGACCACCGTCATTCAAAATGCGCGTCCACCGCCTTTATCACTGCGCTACCTCGCTTGCTACATTTGGTAGGACATTAATCCCAGCAGTAATTCGCGACCTAAGTGATTAAATACGTTTTATTCGTGCTAAAAAAAATTAATTGCCCAGGAGAGGAGAAAATGAAATGAAACTTCACGGCTTGTTACTCCAAAGATTACAAATCTGAGCCAAATTTACGAAGGACTTTGCAGTTCAAGCTCACTTATCAGACTTCATGTCTTCAGTAAATAGACTTACCAGTTTGAGGTTCTGCTCCATTTGGCTCGGATGCATGCACTGATTCGGTTGGGAAGGTGTCGTAAAGCCGTTGTATCCTCTCCTGAGGCAAAGTTGTCCACTGGTTCTTTATACCCCGGATACTGGCACTGCGACGAAGTTGATGTCGGAGCTAGTCCCACACATGTCATATCGGGGATGGATCTGGGAATACTGCTGCCCACGGGACTATCTCAGTCTCACGCACATCGTTCACACAGACGAGTTCCATATTACAAGCATCGTTCTGTTCAAAAATGGCGCCACTATAATGTCGCATGAGAAGTAACCCATGAGGATGCAGGATGTTCGTGATGTACCGCTGTGCCACCAGAGTTCACTCAATCACTACCAACCACGACCTGAATTCATACCCGATGGTTCCCGCCACCATGACAGGCACCAGATCGTCGTTGTACTCACCTCTGCGGTACGGCAGAATCGCGATTCGTAGTCACAGCACCACGCCAAACGCACCCGTCTCTACTGTGGTGCTAACGGTAGCCTACGCATAAGATGGTAATTCCCGAGTCCGGCTGCTGCTAGTTTCCGATCAGGGATGCGAAAAGACACAGAACGTTGCAGGGGGTTTATTACTTGTCCTCAGACGGCAGGTGCAGGTTTTAAGGGTTTACGATGTGCTTGGTGCACAATACGGTGATCCCACTTTGTGGTGGTCACACGTACTCGACCGAACCTTGACGACTAGTACGCCTTGTGATAAACTTTTGCATTTCCTTTATGTTTTCGTCTTCCTTAAAGGCAAAGAGACAAGATGAAGCGGTAGCCCATCATAGAGCCTATGCCTACCGTCATGTATTTTTTGACTTTCAGTTGTTAATAAAGGGAGGATTTTTTCTGGTACCGGTAGGAGGAAGGAGGGATTCGCGCTCAGCTAGTGAAAGAGTGAGAAGCACGTCAATTTTTTAGCGAGTAATTGTAGACCGCCATTTTGGGGTCGCTATGAATAAGTGAGGAGTGTGGATTTCATATGTGCACCGTTTAGAAAAATACAGTATTGTTTTATTAACAGAAAGGTCGTGTGAGTTGTTATTTCAAATAGTACAATAATTACAATCACTGAAGCCCACCTGTGTACTTTGGAAAATTACGAAGATCCGATAAGCTTAATAGGAACACGGTCAAGACTTCAAAGGTGAACGCGGCGACCAAACATAGTATTATAAAGAATGGTAAGCACAAATCTACAGCGGAGAAAGAAACTACTCCGCCCTGCAAAATAATATGAACTAATACGGACTTATTTCCAGGCACAGCTCAGCTTATTGTGCTTGTCATTCACGCCGAAAAATTAATCTCATTAATTCAATACATTTTAAGAAGCCACGCATTTTATTATCATCTACTTCATTATTTTATTATACTATAGCCTGCCGTCACGTTTCCATACAGTCTAGCCTACTGTCGCAGCCAAATGCCCAAAAACGTGCATATTGTACTATTCGACTACCGGCCATATGGAAAGCCACGATTAGATCCCTTTCAAACGGTGTCTCACGCAAGTAACGAGACAAAATACGAGCAAAACTAACGCATTCTAGTAGGTGTTCTGCGACTGATATCATTTACACGCCTGCCTATGATGTGTAAGTGTAAGAAGTTACATTGAGATCTGACCGTATCTTCCATGTGCTTCACCTTATATATGTGGCCGAGGGGTTCTAGGTGCTTCAGTCTGGAACCGCGCGACCGCTACGGTCGCAGATTCGATCCTGCCGCGGGCATGGATGTGTGTGATGTCCTTAGGTTAGTTAGGTTTAAGTAGTTCTAAGTTCTAGGGGACTAATGACCTAACATGTTAACTCCCATAGTGCTCAGAGCCATTTGAACCTTGTATATGAGGTAGTGTAATTTAAACCCGGCAAATTCTCCAAGCGCTTCGAAAAGTCCTGATCTGTATATTCGGTGCGACATTTATTTATACTGGCAACTCTCGTCTTGGCGTCCATTATAGAATACCCATCCACATTACATGGCACAAAAGTAAGTCCAGTACCAACACAGTCCCTCAAGAACCACTCCATTTATACACACACCAAAAAAAGTTTTGCATCACCTCGGTTCCGAGAGTTCCGGAACCAGTACAGTAAATTGGAATAGAGCTCATCATAAACATCATTTCCGCCCTTTTTACTGCTCATGAAAACCACACATTGCATGTTGTACCATCATACAGCGCGATCTTCAGAGGTGGAAGTCCAGATTGCTGTCCACACTGCTACCTCTAATACCCAGTAGCACGTCCTCTTTCATTGATGCATGCCTGTATTCGTCGTGTCATACTATGCGCAAGTGCATCCAGGCACTGTTCGTCCAGATTATCCCACTCTCCAACGGCGATTCGGCGTAGATCCCTCAGCGTGGTTGATGGGGCACGTCGTCCATAAACAGCACTTTTCAATCCATCCCATAGATGTTCGATATAGTTCATGCCTGGAGAACATGCTGGGCACTCTAGTCGAGCGATATCGTTATCCTGAACGAAGTCATTCACAACATGTGCACGATGGGGGCACAAACTGTCGTCCATAAAAACGAATGCCTCGCCAATATGCTGCCGATAATGTTTGCACTATCGGTCGGAGGATGGTAGTCACGAATCGTACAGCCTTTACGGCGCCTTCTATGACCACCAGCGGCGTACGTCGGCCCCACATAATGCCACCCTAAAACAGTAGGAAACCTCCATCTTGCTACACTCGCTAGACAGTGTGTCTAAGGCATTCAGCCTGACCGGGTTGCCTTTAAAACACGTCTCCGACGATTGTCTGGTTGAGGGCATATGCGACACTCTTCGGGGAAGAGAACGTGATGCCAGTCCTGAGCGGTCTATTCGGCATATTGTTGGGCCCATCTGTATCGCCCTGCATGGTGTCGTAGTTGCAAACATGGACCATGCCATGGACGTTGGGAGTGAAACTGCGCATCTTGCAGCCTATTGCACACAGTTTGAGTCGTATCACGACGTCCTGTGGCTGCACGAAAAGCATTATTCAACATGGTGGCGTTGCTGTCACGGTTCCTCCGAGCCATAATCCGTAGGTAGCGGTCATTCACTGTAGCAGTAGCCCTTGGGCGGCCTGAGCGAGGCATGTCATCGACAGTTCCTGTCTCTCTGTATCTTCTCCATGTTCGAACAACATTGTTTTGGTTCACTCCGAGACGCCTGTACCCTTCCCTTGTTGAGAGCCCTTCCTGGCGCAACGTAATAATGCGGACGCGATCGAACCGCGGTATTGACCGTCTAGGCATGGTTGAACTATAGACAACACGAGCCGTGTACCTCCTTCCTGGTGGAATGGCTGTAAATGATCGGCTGTCGGACCTCCTCCGTCTACTAGGCGCTGCCCATGCATGGTTGTTTACATCTTTGGGCGGGCTTAGTGACATCTCTGAACAGTCAAAGGGACTGTGTCTGTCATAAGTTATCGACAGTCCACGTCTGTCTTCAGGAGTTCTGAGAACCGGAGTGATGCAAACCTTTGTCTGATGTGTGTATTTATCACCAATTCATTGTTATTGTTGTCCCTCTTGCAATAAGGCGCAGAGGACCGCGAGATACTGATTGGCCGCTGTGTCATCCTCTGCCATATGGTGTCATTCGGATGCTGCGTGAAGAGGCATGCGGTCGCCACACCGCTCTGCCCACCGTTGTCGGCTTTGCAGACCTTGGAGCCGCTACTTCTGTAGTTCCTCAGTTGGCATCACGAGGCAGAATGGACCCTGTTCCAGTCCTCCCTCCATGGAAAAATCCAGGACAGTAACAGAATTGAAGCCGGTTCCTCAGCATCGCAGCTAAACGCGTGACAATTCAGCTACGGAGTCGGACCTTGCTGAATTAAACGCTCTCCTAGCCTCATTATAGGACTTTCCATCAACAGATCTTCACGTTTTCCCATAGAGGTTTAATATTCGAGGCATAAAACTCCTGCAAAGCTATCACACAATCGTACCAAATACTTTCAGTTTTTCGTTGCACTGAATTCCTTCCCTTCCGACACTATCACTTACATCTTCAGTTCTTCTGTCACTGGTTCCCTGTGCTCTTCTGACGCTGAATTCAGCTCTTCTGACTTGCAATTGGTTCAAATGGCTCTGAGCACTATGAGACTTAATTTCTGAGGTCATCAGTCCCCTAGAACCTAGAACTACCTAAACCTAACTAAACTAAGAACATCACACACATCCATGCCCGAGGCAGGATTCGAACCTGCGCCCGTAGCGGTCGCGTGGTTCCAGACTGTAGCGTCTAGAACCGCTCGGCCACCCCTGCCGGATGACTTGCAATTGCTGACGTCGTGATTCTACATCATACTTTCCTCTGTGCATCACTGACTTCTTTCGTAACCCAAATCTCGTAGATAAACGCACTTTTGGAAACATTCCATTAAATCTGCCGTGCAAACTCGTACGGTGTTTAAGACAGAAAACTTATATGCAGTGGGATAAGAACAGAAATTCTCTTTGCCATTCACGGTTTGTGTTTTCCGTGGTTTGTCTAAATCAAGTTAAACGAATGCCAGGGTGGTTTCTTTAAAAAAGAAAAAAAGCCTCGTCCGGTTTCCTTAGCAGCGCTATCCAGTATGAGCTAGCGATCCGTCTCTAATAGCCTAGACGTCAACGCAACCGTGTCTAAACCGTTCATCTTAATTCCTTTCTTCCTTCCGCTAAACTTGTGATTACTCGTTCAGTCTAGAACAAATTTTTGATGAAGCAGCAGCGCACACTTCTTTAACTCTGCTTCCGATATCTTATGCTAAGAATTATACTGTACATATTTTCTCCATCAACTTCCTGAACTGATTGTGCCACAATTTCGTATACGTTTGAGGGAAAATTTTATCTTTAACTCGAGGCAGTCATTACTAAGAACATTAATCCGGCTTCCGAAAGATATAGTCATGCAGGTTTCTCCATTTAAACAATGTACTTTCGTCTGCCACTACCTTCTGTTCACTTTAGTGATTCGGTACTATATCCTGTTTAGCTCATAAGTGTCAAGAGGTACGTGGTCCCGCAGCTAGCATCAAGAGGTTAATCTACTTGTCAAAGTAACGTAATTTGCTCTCTGTGCTAGCAGACCTGGTGCTGTATGCCTTCTAAACCCTTTGCTGCCATTACTCCTCGATATCTCTCTCTTTTCTCATTTACGCATGCAATGATAAGGTCAGCTTTTACGTCTAAAGTTCCATCACATTGCATCACTATAAATAAACGTTATTGGCAACTCAACACAAAATCTGGAAAAAGATATTCACTACCTCTTGTTGGAAGAAATTTATTCCACGGTCACTTAATAAGAGATCATTTTAATTCATAAAACTGGTTTTTTTTCGCAATGAGTCAAGGTTGGCTAGCCTTAATCATTGTATCTAGCAGACTTTCGTGGGGCTTGCAGCTGGTTAATGATGTCGATTCGCACTGCAGTCATGGACTGTGCGGCTGGTCCCGGCGGAGGTTCGAGTCCTCCCTCGGGCATGGGTGTGTGTGTTTGTCCGTTGCATCATTTAGATTAAGTAGTATGTAGGCTTAGGGACTGATGGCCTTAGCAGTCAAATCCCATAAGATTCCACACATTTGATGTTGATTCATCACAGCGACCGAGATAATTCTCTGGAACGATTTCCCTCTTTTTTTCCTTAACACGTAATTCCACCTTCGCAACTGTACTTCCTTCGGCTCGTTACACATATTTTTAGAGGTAGGTGGCTTTGCTGTCTTGGCAATTATTGATATTCTCAGCATCACTTGGAAGCTTTTCCATTGGAGACTTGAATGTGTAATGTCAGATTGGTTATCCAGCAGAGTATCTTAGTCTCCATCGCCTCACCAGAGGTTTTCATCCTTTTCTGTGATGTAGAAGTCCTTGTCACAAAGCCCAACCCAGTTCAACTACGGCGTCCCAGTGTCTTCTAGACAACATCTGGTTTCGTCGATTTATCCAAGTCCCATTGCCTTAATTTCCGACCTTTTTGCAAGTTCTACAGTTTTACTCCGCAATTCATAACCGATAAATTATGGCAAGAATCATCATTTGCTCTTCGAAATGCCTTATAGTTTAAAATCTGATTCCGAAATCTGTGTATTATCATTACATATTCTGTCTGAAACCTTCCATTGTCCACAGGTCTCTTCCAAGTATACAACCTCCTTTCATGTTTCTAATACTAAGTGATAGCGATTATGTGCATAATTCTACCAATCGTTTCCTCTTTCATTCGTTTCCCCCATCCACTTCCTCCTATTTTTCCTTCTTCTTCCTACTACCGAATTCCACTCACACATGACAATTAAACAATTGTCTCCCTTAACTATCCGAATAACTTTATCTTGTTATACATTCTTTCAATCTCTTCATAATCTGCGGAGCTAATTGGTGAATAAACTTTAACTACTGTGTTTGGTGTTGGCTTCGTTCTCTTGGCTACGATAATGCGTCCACCATGCTGTTCGTAGTAGCTTAAACACATTCCTGTTTTCTTACTTATTATAAGGCCTTCTCCTCCATTACCCCAACTGATTTTGGGATGATAACCCTGTGCAGAATTGTTGGTCAAGGAGTAGATGACGTTAAGGAATTCTGCTAGGTAGCCAGCAAAATAACCAATGACGTACAGAGCAAGGAGGACATCAAAAGCAGACTAGCACTGGCAAAAAGGGCATTCCTGGCCAAGGGAAGTCTTCTAGTATCTATCGTAGGCCTTAATTTGTAGAAGAAATTTCTGAGAATGTACGTTTGGAGCACAGCACTGTATGGTAGTGAAACATGGATTGTGGGAAAATCGGAACAGAAGAGAACTGAAGCATTTGAGATGTGGTGTTACATACGAATGTTGAAAATTAGGTGGACTGATAATGGAGGGAATGAGGAGGTTCTGCACAGAATCGGAGAGGAAAGGAATATGTGGAAAACACTGTCAAGGAGAAGGGACAAGGTGATAGGACGTATGTTAAGACATCAGGGAATGACTGCCATGGTACTAGAGGGAGCTGTAGAGGGCAAAAACTGTAGAGCAAGGCAGAGATTGGAATACACCCAGCAAATAATTGAGGACGTAGGTTACAACTGCTACTCTGAGACAAAGAGTTTGGCATAAGAGAGGAATTCGTGGCGTTCCGCATCAAACCAGTCAGAAGACGACTCAAAAAACAAGAAAAAACAAAACAAAAAAAAACCTGTACTGACCTGACTAGAAGTCCTCAGTATGCCGATCTTAAACCTACCTATACCCTGTTTAGCTTTTCTAACCTATCTGACCGATTAAGAGATCTAACATTCCACGCTCCGATCCATAGAACGCCAGTTTTGTTTTTCCTGATGACAGCATTCTCCTGAATAGTCCCGACCGAATTTGCGAATGGGAGAATATTTTACCTCCCGAATAATTTACCCTGGAGGGTGATATCACCATTAAACCAGACACTAGAACTGCATGCCCTCGGGGAAAAATGATGGCTTTAGATTCCTCTTGCTTTCGACCGTTCATAGTACAGGCTCAGCAAAAATACTGTGGCTTATGTTACAATGCCAGATCAGTCAATCATGTACACTTCTTCCCTGCAAGTACTGAAAAGGCTGTTACTCTTCTTCTTCAGGTGCCACCAATTGGTATGGCTACTTCATAAATACCCAGCCATTTTGTTTGCACCAACGGTCCAGCTATTTGTATCGTTGAGGTACACAAGCCACCCCACTTCGGCAGCGTCCATAGCTGGTACAAATGTACAATCCAAATACTACAACACTGGTGTATAAGCAATATTATGGTTTTAGTATCTCTATGGTGCGGTTATGCCAGTATCTTCAGTCTGTAATGTGCTGTCTGTAATGACCTCTTCCTCGACAGGGCGTCGAATTCTATAATTTTCATTTCTTTCTTATGATCTTCACCATATCACTTCTCTCTGTCGTAGTTTTTATGCATGGTCAGCAGGAGAAAACGTAAATTGCTAAAACAGGTAGAAATTTTGAGGCAGTTTGAGAAGATAGTCAAATGGAACGGCACTGGCAGTGAAACACAACACCCTGGTTCGATCGCCTGTCTGACACACAGTTTAAATGTCATCGCTCTATACATACCAGCAGCATACGTTAAATATTTGTAGAGACTGTCTGACGTGTTGACAGATTTCAGTATTCCTATTTTTACATGTGGGTCAACCTGCGTGAGACACTACTTTGATGATTTATGCAAAGTCGCTCCGAGTGTTAGACGCCAGAGCACCCTTTGTTCTTTGTTGTTATCCGTGCCTAGGGCTGCTCCATATCGTATGCTATAGTTACTTAGTAACAAGTATTATGTTGTTCGTGCCGACCCCGTACTTTTCATTTTCCTGCTGTTTTTTACTCTTAGCGGACTCGGAGTCACGGAAACGTGTGATTACTCGCCTGTCTTCCTTCACGCATGTTCGCGTCGACGCAATGATTTTCGTATTCCTCCAATTTCTTAGTCTCGACAGAGCAAGTCGTTTGTGTGACACAGCACCCAATACATTTTTTCAGTTGTCCTGTTTTCTTTCTTACGTACAATACGCGTCCGGCTCGGGTGGATTCGGCAGTATTTGTATTCATCCAAGACCTTCGTTTCGCACGCTACGGTTTCCGTCGCCAGACAAATTGTCGGCTTTTCCATACCTGATGGTGGGTAATTGTTCAAGGAAATCGAACACCGAAGGTTATCAGTCTCCTGTTCAGCCGGCCGGGTTGGCCACGCGGTTCTAGGCGCAGGTTCGAATCCCGCCACGGGCATGGATATGTGTGTTATGTCCTTAGATTAGTTAGGTTTAAGTAGCTCTATGTTCTAGGGGACGATGACCTCAGTTGTTAAGTCCCATAGTGCTCAGAGCCATTTGGACCATTTTCTCCTGTTCATCCCTAGGACAGAAGCAGTGAACCCATTCTGTCTGCGTATAGGGTAAATTCTGTGTGCGAGTGAAGTGTCTGTTTAATGTGTATCTGAGGTGGAACGTGAGAACCAGCCCAGTATTCCCCTAGTGGGATGTAGGAAACTGACTACGAACTACATCCAGAGTGGCCGACACACGGACCTCTCGTCGTTAATCATCCCGGCGGATTTAATCCGCGGCGGGCATACCTGCCCGTCCTGGGAGCGGTCGCGTTAGCACGCCTGGCTACCCCAGTGCGTTTTCGATAGCCCACCGCGTTAAAGGGGCTTTTAACAGGGCTGTGGCAAGTGGCCGTTCGACACAGCTACTGCCGTCCGGCGAGCTATGCGCAGTGCTTCACTTCTACATATCCCGTGGCCGTGCTTACAGGCCGGACGCTGTACGCCAGAACTGCTGTGTCTGCCTGTAGTGGCCTATATGAAGGAGTGGCGTGGGGATTCAATTTGGGATTACTTTGATGTGACAACGAGTTCAACTTTAGCAACTTCACCTGGTACCATTAAAGCGAATACTTTCACGGTGACCATTCTGTTCTGATCACGAAAGAGAACCCTTTTAAATGGTGCACTCAAGAGATGATGAAAGTTCGAGTGTCGAATACTTCGTAACAGATATGTGGCTCGATAATACCGAATACATACGATGCAACATTTAGTCAATACTTTTACAGCCTTACCCATATGATTTGACGAGGTTTAGCCATAATATGTAAATATTCAACCAATGCGCTTTTCGATTTTGTCGAAGATTTAAAGACAACTGAAGCCCCTACTTGTCTCCCCATTGATTCCAGTAACCTCAGAAATTCTACAGCCGGCGAACGCGTGACACAACAGATTACGAAATTTCACGCGTAATGTCAAATGGCTCAAATGGCTCTGAGCACTATGGGACTTTACTTCTGAGGTCATCAGTCCCCTAGAACTTAGAACTACGTAAACCTAACTAACCAAGCGACATCACACACATCCATGCCCGAGGCAGGATTCGAACCTGCGACCGTAGCGGTCTCGCGGTTCCAGCCTGTAGCGCCTAGAACCGCTCGGCCACTCCGGCCGGCCCGTAATGTCAAGTTAGGAAGATATTTTTCAGGTGAACGACGGAAATGGGTACGAATCTGTGCGCGGTTGTCATCATTTGGGATATTGGCTCTGAGCACTGTGGGACTCAACTGCTGTGGTCAACAGTCCCCTAGAACTTAGAACTACTTAAACCTAACTAACCTAAGGACATCACACACACCCATGCCCGAGGCAGGATTCGAACCTGCGACCGTAGCAGAAGCGCGGTTTCGGACTGAAGCGCCTAGAACCGCACGACCACCGCGGCCGGCTTTGGGATATTCTGAATGAATCCAGCGAAAACCAGTACGTTCTCCATCCGCTGAGATGTTTCGCAGCCACAAAAAGAAAGCGTCAGTTCTGATTAGCTTACGAAGTTGTCATCGCAAAGCGTTTAACACGAACTGTGCTTTGTCTATGTTTAAGCTGTTCAGATGGTTCAAATGGCTCTGAGCACTATGGGACGTAACTTTTGAGGTCATCAGTCCCCTAGAACTTAGAACTACTTAAACGTAAATAACTAACCTAAGGACATCTCACACATCCATGCCCGAGGCAGGATTTGAACCTGCAATCGTACCGGTCGCGCGGCTCCAGACTGTAGCGCCTAGAACCGTTCGACCATTCTAGCTGGCGTTTAAGCTGTGTTCAGAATTTCTTTGTGTCAGATTTTTCTGGAAGTGTAGAGTGAAAGATTTGGGTAAGGTCTCCGGTCAACGACGGCGTCACTGGAGAATGAGCGCAAGGTCAGAATGGACAAACATGTGGAAGGAAATAAGCTGCATGTTCTTCAAAGGATCCATTGCGGTATTCGTCTTGAGGGATTTAAGGAAACCATGTAATACCTAAATCTGGATGGCAGAATGAGGATTTGAAAACCAGTCCTACGAAATGCGAATCCAGTGTCGTAATTACTGCTCCAGGTTATTCGGTCACATTTCTGGCAGCAGATCATGATATGCTTATTACAGGAAGCGAGTAGAAATAAAGAGACCATCGTTCACTACCAGTCCAGAACATTGTCAATGTGCTCAGTAAAACTTCACTGAAACTTCACAGTGTTTAGACTATAACTGTTTACATCGTAGCACAGTGGTGTAGGTATAGTCGAGACAAGCAAATTGCTACAGGACACTTATGATCTATCAAGCTGTGAAACAGCCTGAAAGTGGCCTTCAAAAGCCATCTAAGCTACAGGCATGTGCCCTGTACAGCTGTGTCACATGGCAAACAGTTATCGTTTACACTTTGTAGATATTCTTCCTGTTCCGGGAAAATATAAGAGGGCTGTTCAGAAGGTAAGGTCCGATTGAGCGCGTAATGGAACCCTCTATGAAAATCCCATGAAGCTTTCCACAGTTGCGTTGGTCAGTGTCTCTAGTATGCCCGTCGAACGCATAACATCGCTCTTTTCAATTCTGAGCTCACAGTGATGCGTACAACAATAGTGCCTCCCGCCAGATATCAGGACTGTTGAAATATTTCGACTGATGTCATGCCGCCCACATAACGAAACTGTCATGCATGTCCTTCTTCATCACAATTCTCGGCCGCAATGTGGAGGGGCAACGAATATTTTCCTGAAGCGTTTTCGATGGGAAGTGCTTTATCAATGACTCCCCCTGGGTTGCACCTCTGCTCACAAGAACCTCTGGCTGTGAAGACAACATTTTGGCACAGACAGCGAGCTGTAGATCGGCGTAGAGGATTGGCAGAAAGCACGGGCGACTGCCTTCTATGACGAGATATTGGAAAATTGATGTAACGTTGTAACCTCCCCCTCACTTATCGACCTTAATGACAGTGAAAAATTAAACCGCGTGTACCTAATGGAAATTTGGGAAAAAGCAATCGTCACCGAAGTTAACCTGTCGGTAAAGAGGGAGGAAAGGGTTACATCTGAATGAAAGGAAAAATGCAAATGAAACTGGTGGAAATTAATTTTGAAAAGTGGTAAAGTTAATAAAGAAAGTAAATGTGCGGTCGTCACGTTAACAATTAATTGGCGCTAATTAGATATCTGAGATTTGGGGAAAATTACGGTCGCCAGTCCTATGGACAACTACTATAATAACTGAAAATGAAATGTTATTGCACATATAATTAGCACTAAAAAGGCGGCAACTGAAGGTTGACACGTGTAGTGTGAAAACTGAAAGTTTGTCAGAAGTAATAAATTTCGCTACACTCTGACTTAATTTAGCAAAAGAATTAATAAAACCGGAAAATCGAAAGTTAATTTAGTGACTGAAGTTAATAGTGAGCTTTCTTTCTGAAGCACATCGAAATTCAGTAAAATACGGTTAGTCTTGGACTACCTCAACAATCATTTCAAAAGTTACTTGAATCTACGCAATTTAGAAATAAGAGATTTAACTTTGAACTTGAATTAAATGATTCTGAACAATTAACAATAATAAAATTTAGTACGTACCAAGCTGAGCTGCAGTCACAGGTAAGCTAAAATACGGTAACAAAACTCGCACTCTTAATTTGTGCTTGTGTAATCTAAATATTGTAGCCAGCTATGAATACCTTAACTGAACTTTGAAATTAAAGCAGTGAAATCGAATGATGCTGGCTGGCGTTTGAATTTCAACGACACTCGGGTTCATACCGGAAAAGGAAGGGACCCTGCTTGGTAATGCAATTGGGACAATGAGCAACGTAAGTTCATGCTACGTTGCTGTAATTTAGTTATGAAAACGGAACAGTTTGAAAAACTGAGGTCTGCCGTACAGTTCTAAAACTTTACGCGCTTCCAGTCTTCCTTGTTGGTTGATTGAAGGTTTGAAGCCGTCGATCGAGGAGGTGGCGACAGTCACTCATTGTCGGCCGTCGCTGTTGCAGAAGCTGGATGTTGGCGCGCCTTCTTCTCGACACGGTCATCAGGCGAAACGGGCTCTTGATGTGCGCCAGCTAATGCTTCCCGTCCGCGACACCGTGTCAGAAACTATCATAGCAAGTCGAGCGCAATTACATGCTGCCCAACCCCGAAAGCGCGGCAACTCGCGGGAGCGTCACACAACACACCTGCTCCACTGCACCACCCCAGCCAGACTCCCTCCGCTCTGCCCGCGCTCCACGCGGTAGAGTTAACACTACCAAAGATCCTAAACACTTTTGTTCTCCACACGACCTATCGATGTATTCGTTCGATATCATAGTTTTCCCTAGGCCAGACCCAGCGTATAAATACAAATAATATTCACAAAACAAACCAACATATATATATATATATATATATATATATATATATATATATGTATATATATATTCAGGTAACAAAAATAAGGGAAACAAATTTATAGTACAATAGATGGAAATAGGAGGATATGCATTTCTGGCGTTACAACGTTACGGCAAATGTCTAAATCGGAGAAGCGACTACGTAGAGAAGCAGCTAGAAGGTACAGCTAACTGCTGCAAACAAAACATTTCTGACTTTCACTGTGGTTTTCATTTCGCGACCGAACGGACCTTACTTTTCGAATAGCCCTCGTAACGTCAGTGCCTTCGACTCTTCCGCCGTATCCTTTATAAACACTACTGGCCATTAACATAGCTACACCAAGAAGAAATGCAGATGATAAACTGGTATTCATTGGACAAATATATTATACTAGAACTGACCTGTGATAACATTTTCACGCAATTTGGGTGCATAGATCCTGAGAAATCAGTACCCAGAACAACTACCTCTGGCCGTAATAACGGCCTTGATACGCCTGGGCATTGAGTCAAACAGAGCTTGGATGGCGTGTACAGGTACAGCTGCCCATGCAACTTCAACATGATAACACAATTCATCAAGAGTAGTGACTGACGTATTGTGACGAGCCAGTTGCTCGGCCACCATTGACTAGACGTTTTCAATTGGTGAGAGATCTGGAGAATGTGCTGGCCAGGTCAGCAGTCGAACATTTTCTGTATCCAGAAAGGCCCGTACAAGACCTGCAACATGGGGTCGTGCATTATCCTGCTGAAATGTAGGGTTTCGCAGGGATCGAAAGAACCGAGGGTCGTAACACATCTGAAATGTAACGTCCACTGTTCAAAGTGCCGTCAATGCGAACAAGAGGTGACCGAGATGTGTAACCAATGGCACCCCATACCACCACGCCGTGTGATACGCCACTATGGCGATGATGAATATACGCTTCCAATGTGCGTTCACCGCGATGTCGCCAAACACGGATGCGACCATCATGATGGTCTAAACAGAACCTGGATTCATCCGAAAAAATGACGTTTTGCCATTCGTGCACCCAGGTTCGTCGTTGAGTACACCATCGCAGGCGCTCCTGTCTGTGATGCAGCGTCAAGGGTAAACGCAGCCATGGTCTCCGAGCTGATAGTCCATGCTGCTGCAAACGTCGTCGAACTTTTTGTGCAGATGGTTGTTGTCTTGCAAACATCCCCATCTGTTGACTCAGGGATCGAGACGTGGCTGCACGATGCGTTACAGCCGTGCGGATAAGATGCCTGTCATCTCGACTGCTAGTGATACGAGGCCGTTGGGATCCAGCACGGCGTTCCGTATTACCCTCCCGAACCCACCGCTTCCATATTCTGCTAACAGTCATTGGATCTCGACCAACGCGAGCAGTAATGTCGCGATACGATAAACCACAATCGCAATAGGCTACAATCCGACCTTTATCAAAGTCGGAAACGTGATGGTACGCATTTCTTCTCCTTACACGAGGCATCACAACAACGTTTCACCAGGCAACGCCGGTCAACTGCTGTTTGTGTATGAGAAATCGGTTGGAAACTTTCCTCATGTCAGCACGTTGTAGGTGTCTCTGAAAAGCTTAACATTTGCATATCACAGCATCTTCTTCCTGTCGGTTAAATCTCGCGTCTGTAGCACGTCATCTTCGTTGTGTAGCAATTTTAATGGGCAGTAGTGTACTTTTGCCCTAAACGACAATAGCATATGGCGCAGCAAATATTGTCTGTCCCCTCTGCCTTATTGTTGCATGTGTGTTTCTATGTTATAAACAGCCTGGTATCGCAGCTTCATTTTGAGACCTGTTAACCTACCGTCTGTCTGCTATCTCCGCTTCTACGTCTGTGTTCGAATTTAAGTACGCTGCATGTCATGTTTTAGTTGCTCCGCTGATTGCCTACCGTATTTGCTTAGCCTGCCGTATAACTAAATATAAGCGCTTTTCGCAGGTACGACAAAACTTCGAGGTGCAGCTTTCCGGATTTAAGGGATAGGTTACTCCCGAACTGAATGTCGAGCGCCAGTGTGTAAATTACTGGCGTCGCCTCGTGTGCGGCTTTATACGTCGCCGCTACCCGAGTGTCTCGATGTAACTGGCGAATAGGTTACCAGAGACGTTCTGCTCGGGCACAGTTCACTACAGCAAGTATCGTGTATCAAATATTACTGAGAAGCTGCTTTATGGCTGTACAAATAGCGCATATATCCTGTGAGCGTTAACGAGAAGGTTTTTTTTTTTCCTGAACACACAGAATCGGCCTATCTGAAAGACGTCGAGTAAGAGGCAGTATAGTTACAGAGTGAAGGGACGGATGAGGAGACGCGGAGTGTCGAAATGAGGATTGGCAGGTGGTGAGAGCAGAGGATGAGCTTCTCGACGAAAGACGGCGTGCGGCTGCGGCTAAGCGCGGCCGTGCCGCCGCCCGTACCTCCGCGCACCGGCGCCGTCGCTGTCTCTCCGCTGCCGGCGGGCTCTGCGGCTGCTGCCGCGGCTCCAGCGTCGGCTGCGCCGCCCCCGTCTGCACACACGCCCACTCCTGCGCCACAAGCGGCCAGCGCGCCGCCCGCCAAGCCCGTAAGTCCCCGCTACACTTGTCCTACGTTTTATTTATCCTTTACGCGTAGCCATCAGTCCTCTGTCTACTGTGATGCGACCCGCCACGACTTCTCAACTTGTGCCATCCCCTTCATCTCAGAGTAGCATCTACAGGGTGTTACAAAAAGGTACGGCCAAACTTTCAGGAAACATTCCGCACACACAAAGAAATAAAATATGTTATGTGGACATGTGTCCGGAAACGCTTACTTTCCATGTTAGAGCCCATTTTATTACTTCTCTTCAAATCACATTAATCATGGAATGGAAACACACAGCAACAGAACGTACCAGCGTCACTTCAAACACTTTGTTATAGGAAATGTTCAAAATGTCCCCCGTTAGCGAGGATACATGCATCCACCCTCCGTCGCATGGAATCCCTGATGGGCTGATGCAGCCCTGGAGAATGGCGTATTGTATCACAGCCGTTCACAATACGAGCACGAAGAGTCTCTACATTTGGTATCGGGGTTGCGTAGACAAGAGCTTTCAAATGCCCCCATAAATGAAAGTCAAGAGGGTTGAGGTCAGGAGAGCGTGGAGGCCATGGAATTGGTCCGCCTCTACCAATCCATCGGTCACCGAATCTGTTGTTGAGAAGCGTACGAACACTTCGACTGAAATGTGCAGGAGCTCCATCGTGTATGAACCACATGTTGTGTCGTACTTGTAAAGGCACATGTTCTAGCAGCACAGGTAGAGTATCCCGTATGAAATCATGATAACGTGCTCCATTGAGCATAGGTGGAAGAACATGGGGCCCAATCAAGACATCACCAACAATGCCTGCCCAAACGTACTGTAGAGCAATGAGTCGCATGTCAACACAAGCACCAATGTCAACATTACCTTCCTTCAATTGGGCCAACTGGCGGTGAATCGAGGAAGTACAGTACATACTGACGAAACTAAAATGAGCTCTAACATGGAAATTAAGCGTTTCCGGACACATGTCCACATAACATCTTTTCTTTATTTGTGTGTGAAGAATGTTTCCTGAAAGTTTGGCCGTACCTTTTTGTAACACCCTGTATACCCAGTATCCTCAGTTATTTGTTGGATACACTGTTTCGTGAAAAATATTCCAACACCACTACGTAGTACGGAATCCACACATCCATACAGAAAGGAATACCTGATCTGGACGTAACGTGGGACGTGCTGGCAAGGAAATGTGCGTTGTTTGATTGGGCGTGGCCTTGAGCTTAAAAAAATCGCCGTTAGATGTCACTCAATGCGTTTTTCTCAGTTTGCAGTCCGTCAGAAGTAAGACGGTGTCCGTTCAGCAGAAGGCGTTTTGTGTGCTGCAGTTTGCAAAGAGTTAGTGAGTGATTTCTTTCAGCATGCTTTTCGTTGGCTTTTTGCACTGATCCGCCTGCACCTAAAATGTTCAAATGTGTGTGAAATCTTATGGGACTTAACTACTAAGGTCATCAGTCCCTAAGCTTACACACTACTTAACCCAAATTATCCTAAGGACAAACACACACACCCATGCCCGAGGGAGGACTCGAATCTCCGTCGGGACCAGCCGCACAGTCCATGACTGAAGCGCATCAGACCGCTCGGCTAATCCCGTGCGGCTGCACCTAAAAACATTCGTTGCTGGTATCGCCAGTTTGAAGGCACAGGATGCTTGTTTAAAGGTTTATATGGTTCAAATGGCTCTAAGCGCTATGGGACTTAAAATCTGAGGTCATCAGTCCCCTACACTTAGAACTACTTAAACCTAAGGACATCACATACATCCAGGCCCGAGGCAGGATTCGAACCTGCGACCGTAGCAGCAGCGCAGTTCCGGACTGTAGCGCCTAGAACTGCTCGGCCACAGCGGCCGGCTTGTGTAAAGGTAGGAGTCCAACTTGACCTTGCAGCTTTGATGATGGTGACTAGAATATGCTGTCTCCAGATGTTGCGGTGTTGGCTTTTTCCACATCTTCAGGAGCTCCACACATTGTCACAACAACGTACGTCACTTTCTCAATGACTCTCTGACGCAACGCTGGATAGGGTGCACGGGACCCCGAAACACTACCCAGCATCCTTGGACTGACCCCATGCGGTTTTATCCTGTGGGGATATGTGAAGGAAAGTGTGTTCATGTCCCCTTAACCTCGTGTCGTAGGAGAAGTGAAGAACAGAATAATAGCCGCCATCACTTCTGTAAAAGCATATAAAATGTATAAGGTTTATGACGAATTTAGCTATAGTCTTGATTTTGTTCGTGCTGCTGCCGGTGGACACAAAGCATTTGTGATAGCATAGCTAAAACTTTAACATTTTTGTGAGTATTTTACAATTCATCCCATGTTGTTAGTAAGTTTTATCAATAAATATGGAATTTTGAAATCAGAACATTGATTTTGAAACGCCTTGTATTATAAAAATGGATTTATGTATCTAGATATGTTTGTAAATATTCTCCTCATCTCCTCCTAAACTACTTGACTGATGCCATCCAAACATGGTACACTTATCACTTTCTGTCTGCAAGTCATCGCTGTGAGGGTAGAAACCACGTACTTATGAAAGGGTCGGGGGTGAGGGTGTAAAGGAAGAGTAGCACACGACGCGCGAATACACATACTTCGTTCACCTATTATTTGAGATTGAGAACACTTAGAGACTTGAAACAAACTTTACACTTAATTCCAAATCCTTAAGAGGCATTTTCTCGCTGACGACCATCACAGGATGATGATTCAAATGGCTCTAAGCACTATGGGACTTAACATCCGGCCGGTCGTGGTGGCCGAGCGGTTCTAGGTACTACAGTCTGGAACCGCGCGACCGCTATGGTCGCAGGTTCGAATCCTGCCTTCGCCATGGGTGTGTGTGATGTCCTTAGGTTAGTTAGGTTTAAGTAATTCTAAGTTCTAGGGGGCTGATGACCTCAGAAGTTAAGTCTCATAGTGCTCAAGCCATTTGAACCATTTGAACTTAACATCCGAGGTCATCAGCCCCCTAGACTTAGGCCTACTTAAAAGTAACTAACCTAAGGACATCACACACATCCATGCCCGAGGCAGGATTCGAACCTGCGACCGTAGCAGCAGCGCGGTTTCAGACTGAAGCGCCTAGAATGGCTCGGCCACAGCGACCGGCCACAGGTTGATGAAAGGAAAAAAGTTTATAGCTTACTACATTTTCGCTGTTCGTGCAGTAAAACTGCCGCATGAAGCGTGACGTTTTAATTTTTTACTTCTTTACTTTTAACTCTGTTCTCAAAACATTTCGCAGACTGTAGGCGCACGTAGCCTTGGAAGTACCTGCAAAATTATATCATCGAACCACACATAGTTCAGGAGATACATCGTCATAAACAATGAGCTGCGTGAAAATGAAAGTGCAGGGCCGAAATCGCTACAGATACAGATGAAAAATGTGTACAAATACGCGTGAAATATGTTAAATATATGTAAAATAGATTTGACGGACGTGTGCGTACGTGGGCAAAGCCACGGATAAAACGCTCATCCTAAACCCCTGGAACGATTTCAACCAAATTTGGTAAACATTTAC
Organism: Schistocerca piceifrons; assembly: GCF_021461385.2. Classification (NCBI taxonomy): domain Eukaryota; kingdom Metazoa; phylum Arthropoda; class Insecta; order Orthoptera; family Acrididae; genus Schistocerca; species Schistocerca piceifrons. The sequence continues at coordinate 361,993,115 of NC_060149.1, read as the reverse complement.
TTACGATCTGGAAAGAAATACTGTGGGTGTAAGAATCACCTGCCTCCTATTGGGCTGATCGTGATAACATGGAGAGAGAAGGAGGAGACAGACAGAGAGACAGAGAAAGGGAGAAATGGACAGAGAAAGGGGGGACGAGGAAACGGGCAGAAAGAGGAAGAGATGACAGAGGCGAGGAGAGGAAGACATAGTGAGAGAGAGGAGACAGGAGGTTATGAACAGAGAGAGGGGCAGGAGCAACTGGACAGAGAGAGAGGGCAGGAGGAGCTGGACTGATAGAAGATTGCAATAAATACATACCCGGGCAATGACGGGTACTCAGCTAGTTCACCACTAAATGACACGAGAAGGGTTATCGATATGCTGGTCGACCTCAGTGTTTTTAGCGCCCTTCTAATTCATATAGGGAACAAGCCGATTCGTTGTTTCAGATTTTCTCTTAGCACATGCGCTATCTGATCAGAAGTATTCGGACACCACTGTGTAATGCGGAATCGATAATTAGATGTCACGAGAACAGAAGCCGCCAGTCTAGAAGGAGGCGGGAAGAATTACGCTGTCAGTAGAGAAACTATAACACCACAATGCGTCGGTCAGGAAAGCTCAATGATTTCGAACGTGGACTAGTCACTGGATGTCACCTGAGTAACAAATTCATGGGCATTTCAACCCTTCTGCAGCTTCCCAAGTCGGCTTTTGCTAATGTGACTGTGAAGTAGAAATGCAAGGGAACAACCACAGCTAAACCAAGGGTCAGGCAGACCTAATGCACTGACGTCAGGAACCGTAAAGTATTGCGAGGGCGGTTGCAGGAAAAACGCATTAAATAAGCGGAAGGAGTCACTCGGGAGTTCCGAACTGCTACCAGCAGTCCAGCGAGTGCAATGACTGTGCGAACACAGTTAAAAAGAATGGGTACAAGGATCGATCAGCTCCACATAAGCGACACTTGAGTTGGCGATTTCCTGCAGTACGTTACCTGCCATCATGTGTAGTTCCAACAGCGAAGCACAGAGGAGGTGGTGTAACAGTATAGGAATATTGTTTTTATTGTTAGGACGTGGTCCCCTTATTGTGTTTCACAACACCCTAAATACGGAAGGTTTTGAACGCGCTGTACAGCACTGTGTACTGTGTGGAGTAAAGAATCATGTGGGAGACGACGATTCTTTGTATCAGCGTGAAAATGCACCCTGTGATAAGGTAGTGGCTCGTAGAGAATAGCATTCATCAAATGATCTGGCCTGCTCAGCGTCGCGACCCTTACCCAGTGGAACTCCTCTAGGACGAGTTGGAACGTAGACTTCGTTCCTGCAACCAACGTCCAGCATCGCCACCTTCCCTGGTTTCGGCTCTTGAGGAAGAATCAGCTGCCATTCCTCCACAGACAATCAGACACCTCATTGAAAGTGTGCGAGCAGAGTTCAAGCCTTCATAAAGGCGAAAGGTGGACACACCCCATATTAATGCCCACTAATACGTGTATATTCCAATCTATCTTCCCCTGCTGTTTTTACCCATACAGCTCTCTGTAGTACCATGGAAGTTATTCCCTGACGCCTTAAAACATCTCCTATTACCCTGTGCCATCTTCTTGTCAGTGACTTTCACACGTTTCTTTCTTCGCTGATTGTGCGGAGAACCTCCTCGTACCCTATCAGTCTACCTAGCTTTCAATTAATGCCTATGTTTGATACTAGTAGAGTTGTTTTACCCAGAAATGCCCTCGATGACTATGCTAGTCTACGTTTCCTGTCTTCTTTGCTTCGCCCGTAATACGTGATTTTGCCCCCAGCTTAGTAGAATCCCTTCACTTCGTCTACTCCCTAGTCCTCAGTTTTTAAGGTAAGATTTTCACTAACCACATTACTGCTACTCCTCATTACTTCTGTTTTTCTTTGGTTTATTCTCAAACCATATTCTGTGCTAGGTACACTGCACATTCGAATCAGTAGGTCCTATAATTCTTATTCTCTTTCACAGATAATAACGTAGCGTTCGACTCTGAGGCAAGTCAGTTCGAATCCTGATGAGGGACGAAATTTTCGCTACCAGTATTCGGCTGGCAGGAATACGAGAAGTGGTGGGGTAAAGTTCCTGATCATTCGTCTTCGCGCCAGGAAGTCTTGTCTGCAGTGTCACATTAAGAGAGGGCATGTGACACTATTCATGGTGATCCATCCGTCACACGGAGACGTTAAGCTTGGCGGTCCCGTTGGTGCTATTCGAAAGGAGTAGGTTATGTGCTGGTACCGGGTTTCAATCTCTCCCTTCTCTCATCATCATCATCATCATCATCACACAACACGACACCATACTTGCATCCATTACATCCACCAACACTTCACTAATGCACACATGACAAAACTCGCACATAGAGTTGTAAAACTACCGTAGCCTACCGTAAATTATCGTAAGTAAGCGTAGACTATGGTAATTTTCCTAGTAGCCTAAGTTAAGATCGACGCAGCGGTACCTGTACGTTAGGCGTGTTGCATACCTATCGGTCTGTACCCCTCATCGATCGCATTGTTTACGTATGCGATCAATGTCTTACTGGATTCCCCTAGAACCGGAAGCGGTGAAACGTCTGAACACTGGGTGATATATAGAGGACCGCTTAATCTACAGAACATTTTTGTTCTACGTATTTATCCTCCTTTCTATTACTTAAAAATAAACATTACTTGTAGTAAAATTGAAATGTCAATGTTTAATTCAGGTTTCACTCGAAAATTGCTTATTTCTAATGTGAGACAGAGGGATGTTGTATTAACAATAAAAAACAATATAGATTTATCATATAACGGTGAAAAATGCAATTACCTTAAAAAGAGATACAATTAAAAAGTCGCGATACAAGAACATATCAAGCATGGCTTCAATACCTCGTTAAATTTACATAAAACAGGTTTTTGTTATTCATACACAACTTTCGCACTTATCGATACTAACAGAGACCTATTGCCTTTGATCAGGATGAAGAACGCTCTATTGAGTATACAACAACAACAATAATTGTACAGAGTTTGTTTATTTTTGGGCACGTAAACTGCACTTGCATTAAAAGTAATCGTCTTGGTTGCATAAAAGAACAGATGTTACGCGGTCAGCTAATTTTTATTACTTATTAAATGCAGTTAGTATTCCGTAAGGACGTAAAATATACAATGGGCTAACACTGAATGATCTGCTGTTCTACTTACGTGCAAAACAAAAAACCAAACAAACAAAATAAAAGGGAATTCGTTGACTCACATTTTATCGCTTACACATTCATATATGTTTCTTTCCCTATCAGTTCTAAAATACTAAAGGTAATCCTCCCACTTTGTGTACTATACGAAAACTACCAAACCGTAGTTCTGGTAGAGCACAACTCTACACTCACATATCCTCAGGGAAAGGGAACAATGTGCGCAGAGAAGGAACACCCTTTCCCCTAGGCTGCTGCATATCCCAGAAAATAATGTCATACAACATTTTGTACTGGGCAGAAAAATTACATCAGCGAATCTTGTCACTGATATTCTCTTACCTTAACTGTCAATCGCACTCAAGAACTTATTTATTTCCGCCATTGCTTCTTCAATACACATATTAAAGAGTAGTCTAGAAGGACTGCATCCTCATTCCCTCTTGGCTCTCATAAATATTGTATATTACCTGTCTTTGCCCGTAGTGTACAACTATTTTCCTGACAATATCTAATACAGTGAACCATTTCACGCCGTCGAACGCTTTTTTTTATCGACAAATCAAATGAAGATATCATTGCTTCCATTATCAAAGGCAACGTCGGAACTGCCTCACTGGTGCCTTTACCTTTCTTAAAGCCAAAATAACAGTCACCTAAGTGATTCTTAATCTTCTTTTTCACTGTAGTACGTAGCGCCTCTCAGGTTTACGAGAGCTAGGAGGGTTGGACAAAAATATGGAAACACCAGAAACTCATCACATTACCACGCCTAATACGGTGTCGAAAACTCGATGGCATTCAAAACAGTTCCCAGTCACTCAGAATGGATAAGTGCACGTCCTGTAGATTTTCAAGGGAGTCTTATAGCATTCTTCCTGCAAAATAGTGGTAAGTTGAGGTAACGATGATGGAGGTGGATAGCGATCACGCACCATTCTCTCCAAAGTAGACCACAAAGGCTCAATAGTGTTGAGATCTGGTGACTGTGGTGGCCAGGCGAGATGCGACAGTTCATCCTCATGCCCACAAAATCAGACCCGGAAGATGCGAGCTCTGTGAACAGGGACCCAACCTTCGTGGAACATAGTATCACCACTGGGCAACAAACATTGTACCAGAGGAAGGACCTGATCAGCAAAAAGGGTCACATAGTCCTTTGCACTAATGCGACCTTGGAGAGTAACCATTGGGCCCATGGAAGGCCACGATATGGCTCCCATATGATCACTGAACCCTTGCCATATTTCAATCTTAGGATGTAAACTCGGCCAGAAAGTGGAAACAGTGTGAAAAGTGACTCATCCGACCAAATAACATTCTTCAATTGTGTTCTGGCGTAATATCAAGCGCCGGCACGTCAAATGGTTCAAATGGCTCTGAGCACTATGGGACTTAACTTCTGAGGTCATCAGTCCCCCAGAACGTAGAACTACTTAAACCTAACTAACCTAAGGACATCACACACACCCATACCCGAGGCAGGATTCGAACCTGCGACCGTAGCGGTCGCGCGGTCCCAGACTGTAGCGCCTAGAACCGCTCGGCCACCCCGGCCGGCGGCGGCATGTCGACCATTAGCCAATAGTACGCTGACTGTGACGACACCAAGACAGGAGCATAGAAGTTTTGCGCCCTAACACCACAAACAAAAAAAAAAAAAAAAAAAAAAAAAATACCAAGACAGGAGCGGCCCCTATACGAAGAGAATATAAGTGCCGCTCCGCCTAGCCGCGGCGGCACTAGAAGACGAGCCCTCATCCAAACGCTTTAGCCGTGACTTATGAACTGTTGTGTTTTGCCTGCAGTGAAATTGTATATACCAAAGGACATGTGATTATTTGCATGTCGCCAATTGCCTCAATTTAACTTACTATAATAAACTCTGTTAATAAGATCGTGGTCTGGTGGCTAGCGTTACTGCCTCTGGATCACGGGGTCCCGGCTTCGATTCCCGGCCGGGTTCGAGATTTTCTCAGCCCAGGGACTGGGTGTTTGTGTTGTCCTCATCATTTCATCATCATAATCATCATTTGTGACAGTGACCAAATTGGATTGTGAAAAAACTTGGATTGCGAAAAACTTGGGACTTTGTACATTCATCAGCCTCAAGAAAGTCTAGAAGTCCCTGTCTCCCCCTATCTTGATTTCGAATGGTTCCGAGGTCTCTCGCATGAGCTCCACTTTGGATGCTGTATTTGTTAATGTTTCCTGAATTAGCTTACTGGTCTTTTTGTCTGTCTTCATTTCTTCCAGTGTGTTTATGAGTGTTTCTCTAACTCCCATCAACACACTGGAGGAAATGAAGACAGACAAAAAGACCAGTAAGCTAATTCAGGAAACATTAACAAATACAGCATCTAAAGTGGAGCTCATGGGAAAGACCTCGGAACCATTCGAAATCAAGACAGGAGTGACACAGGGAATTGGCCTGTCGCCCACTCTATTTAACTCGGTTTTGGAGAAAATAATGAGGACATGGGACAAAGGAGTGAATGGGGTAAGGACAGGGAGACATGACGATAGAACCGTCAACATAGCGTAACATGTGTGGCCTTTTCTGATGATATAGCCTTCATAACAAATACATGAAAAGAAGCCGAAGAAGCTCTAGAGACACTACACGAAATCTCAGTCAAAACAGGACTACAAATCTCATATGAAAATACGCAGTACATGGACACAAAATCCACAGACACCCAACCACTGGTAACGAAGTATGGAAAGGTAACACAAGTAGAACGTTTAGAATACCTGGAAGAGAAGTAGGACTGAACTCAATATCCAATGAAGAAAGGGTCACAAAACTACAAAAAGCACACAGACTTACATGGTACCCTTGACAAAAAAATGTTTTTCCATCAATGCCAAATTAAGACACTATAGTACAGTAATCTTACCAGGGGCCTTGTATTGCCTCAGAGACAATAATAATAAAGGGGAGAACGAAAATCAGGGAGATGGAAAAACAAGAGAAGGAAATACTAAGGACCGATACAGTAAAAGGGGATCTGGATAAAGAGACCGACAAAAGAACTGTACGAACAGACAAACACGACTGCAGACAATATCAGGAAAAGAAGGACAACGTTCTACGGTTTTCTTTGAGCGTCTGCTGAAATATCTGTTTTCTCATTTTTTTCTCCAAATTTTTCCCTACCTCTCATGTCTTCTCCAGAGACGTGCAATTTCTTGAGGAACTCCATGATTTCGTTTACCCAGTCGGTATATATAAAGTATTAATTTTCGCTTTTACAAGATAACCGTTGTATTTTCTGTATTCATATGATTTAAAGTTATGAATACTACGCACAGAAAGCTTTCATGATAGCTGTTTTGTTTATAGTACTATTCTGACAGATATAGTGCTAATAATGAATGGAATAGAAAAAGTGAGACGTTTTTAAATTGATCGTCTTCTAAATATCTTGGCCGTTAGTGACTGAGTACTGAAGTAAATTGACAAAGAACTGTTTTCTTCAAGACCTCGTACCGGTTTTCGTCTCATTGATATGGGAGAACCATGCTAGTCTTTTGAGCTATCCAGTGCATCTCCTCGGTGTGCAACGTGATTAAATTCATTGGTGTAACTCTAATGTCCAGATAGAAATATACATACAGTGTCAGGGATCTTCGCCAAATGCTAATAGAATGGTGCTGAGCCAAATTGGTAAATGCAGCATTGATGGGCGTTTCTTGCAACGCTCCTGCTGTGTTGTGGTTACTAGAAATCTCAGAGATATTCACTTCTTGTATTTAAAAACATTCTTCACGTCAACAGATTTAAATTTTAAGGCTTTTGTTCCACACCATGACGAATTTCGCCATGTGTTATATGAAGAGAGCGACCTTACTAGGAACTGAAAATTACACCAGAGAAAATACACGTCAGATTTCCAGTTTGTGTACACTTCTAACTTAAAGCAGTTAGGCGATAACGACAAGGTTGAGCACTACATCTGTCACTTATACCGGAGGAGCGTTTCCATATCCTCGAGCGCCCAACACCACATGCCTTTACGGCGTGTGGCAGAGGGTATGCCATCATCTGACCTCTATCTGCCCCCTCTCCAAATCCCTACACCTGTTCCAGACGCGAATAGTGTACGGGTAGAACATTGTCGATAAGGGTCTCCATAAACTCGAACGCCTTAGGTTTTACTTTCATGATAATCTCGAGAGGTAAACGTGGGAGAATTAATACATCACACGACTGTTCTAGAGAAGTATGCTGTCAGGTTTTCGACAACAACCCTCTCCATGATGTACAAGCGTTCGTTGTAGTGTCGCCACAGTACTAGATGAGCTCACGCGCCTACTAAACGTATAGCTTTATTTTAGTCGTTTTCTGTCTCCGCCCTTAATCGTATCTGGTAAGAGACCCAGGCAGATGAGTAGTTATCAAGAGTAGTTCGAATGGAGCCTTTGCAGCTTTTAAGTGGTTCCTCTAAACCATTTGAGACGAATACTTTGGTAGTTCCTTCAGTGCGGAAACAGACGAATCTGGTCCCTTCTTCTTCTTCAGTGCGAGATTATGCATAATCTCTCAAGAGGTCGACGTCATTCCATGTTTGCACCCTAATACTGGACACAAATAAGCAACTACCAACAACTACGATAAAATTACCAGTATTTCAAATAGGTTTCTGGTGGTTGCATTGCTTTCTGTATTTGCATCTGTCCTTCGTCAAGACATCGCACCGATCGTACTGTACTATCATTTTCCACTTTTGTTGTGATTCTCGATAGGAATGACTGTCGGTATTTCTGCATATTCCCCGATTTTTTTTTTTCTAATTTTGCCATGAATGTCATTGCTTCCAAGTCATGTTGATGCTAGTTATCTTCTAGCTAATTTAAAATTATGCAGTATTCTTCTGTTCAGTTACGAACGCTCAATGTATTCCAGAAAGCAGCCTGTATAACGTTTCACGAGCGTTTTTGGATGAAGCGAAATGACGGCTCGTCGTAGCGGCAATTATCACACATTTGCCATGTGCGTCGAACGCAGTCACGAAAACAAGCACAATAAGCCTGTACCTGACACTCACGACGCCAGAAGCGACTGTTTTCGTCGCCATGCTTTCACTTAATGCCGTTATTAATTGGGTTGTGGGCATAAATGATACAATAGATTGAGTTAACCGACAGGATACAGCAGTAAAAGCACAGCCGGCGATCGGTGATGCAATCATCGCCCTGGCGGGTAGTGCTTTCAGAGCAGCTTAATGTGCCCATCCAGTAATTGGATTTGGAACCTATAATTCTAAACTACCCTCAGTAAAATGAAAACTAAGAACGAACTATTTTATACGTGTTTGCTTATGTGGCCTTAAATCTACAGTCGCAATTTTATGAATAATATCTAGTTTTATTATAATTTCTGTCTCACGAAGTTTATTTGTAATATGGCCATCTTCAGTGCGGTCTAGAAGGATGTCGTATTACACGTACCACGCAATTACATGTGACGGTGCAGTCAAAATCATTAGCCATTTCGGCTTCATCAAACAAATGACATTATTGTATGGAAAGAGCACTATCGAAGCATCCATACTACAGCTGAAGAGCGACTCAGTTATACTGTTGGCGACGCGTACATGGCGATCGGCAAGGGTTCACTTACGTCACCAGCCACTCGGCGAGCAGCCATGTTCATGTCCGCGTCTCCTCAGAACTTACGGCGGCTAGGCTTGATGCGGAGCTACAGCCGACGGCATTCTCCGACCAGGTCGCATGTGTCTGCACGCTATTCTTGCCACAGCAGATGGTGTGGCGTGGACGAGGCTTATGGAAGGTGAATGTTGGGCTCCTCAAGGAATCAGAGTGCCGGCAGCGGAAAACGGTGAAATGGAGGGAATGTGAGAGGCGCCTACCGTCATATCCGTCAACGCTTAGGTGGTGACTCGAATGTCGTGAGCGCGCCTTTCAGCGTACGCTGATCCAATATGGCCGCGAAACAATGCATTGGCATCACAGAACAATGGAGTACTGTTTCGTGCTGCTACGGGAGATCTCCGCCCTAACGCCGTCTGCTGCACGTCAGGTGGAATTACCTCGTACAGCGGGTAAAGGCGAAGATCACGCTCACACGACGCCGTCTGGAGAGCACACTATTAAGGGCACGTTGTCAGGATAGGATAGGAGGCGAACCCCCGTCCATACAGATATAATCCGTGAAAAACAGCGATGCCAGAGAACGATAGTACATGCCTTCGACATGCCGCACGGTCGACGCCTGACGGCCCAAAAGGATATTGCAGACGCCTTTGTGGAACACTACTGGCGGTTCTATGAAGCAGAGGATCATGATACCTCAACGACGAACGACATTCTCCATTCGCTGATTGATGGAGAGGCTGCGGTGACAGACCCCATCACGACTGATGACACTGAAGACGCTCTTCTCAAAGCGGCTGCCAACAAATACGACCGGTTGGTTTTCCGCTAGAATTCTACCACGCATTCAAAGACCTTATGGCTGCTCTCTTGATAACGATGTACCAGGGGCTGATGATACCCGGCGTTTCCTTACCACCCGATTGCCGGCCGGGGTGGCCGAGCGGTTCTAGGCACTTCAGTCTGGAACCCCGCGACTGCTACGGTCGCAGGTTCGAATCATGCCTCGGGCATGGATGTGTGTGATGTCCTTATGTTATTAGGTTTAAGTAGTTCTAAGTTCTAAGGGACTGATGACCTCAGAGGTTAAGTCCCATAGTGCTCAGAGTTATTTAAACCATTTGAACCACCCGACTTCGTCGAAGGCCTTCTTCTCCCCAAGTCGTCGTGTGGCAAGGGCGATGAACATTATCGGCCTCTCACTGTACTTACTACCCGGGTTCTAGCCTCTCGCATTCGGTGCGTCCTACCCCGAATTGCTTCCTGCGGTCAAACGTGCCTGGGAGGTAACAGAAATATATAGACGGAGTTCGGAGATTATAGGGACGTCATCGCCCTGGAAGACGCTTGTCCCTTGGGTGGAGCTTTCGTGTAGGTGGACTTCGACCACGACTTCGATAGGGTGTATCACGATTACGTCGAAGCGATTGCAACGGATGGCCTCCCCCCGCCCCCTCCCCCCTCCGGCCTTTATTTACTTTGTGATGCGTCTACTGCGAGATGCTACGTCGCGAATGATATCACCAGACACGAGGCAGGCCCGGTTACCATCTCCCGGTACGGCAGGGACGCTCACCAGCGATGATTTTGTACGCCATCGCCCTCGAGCCACTGTTAACATGGACTGCGATGCCGGCTGTTAGGAATTACATTGAGAGGTCATGCCCTCATCTACCGATACTCTTTAAAAAGTAAATAAATTGACGTGGACGTACCTGTGGCTATACATCGTGTCACTCTTCCCATCATTGATCAGAGTGTCATGCTTGCGTGTGTAAATATTTGAGTACTGTGGTGTCACCGCCAGACACCACACTTGCTAGGTGGTAGCTTTTAAATCGGCCGCGGTCCGTTAGTATACGTCGGACCCGCGTGTCGCCACTATCAGTGATTGCAGACCGAGCGCCGCCACACGGCAGGTCCAGAGAGACTTCCTAGCACTCGCTCCAGTTGTACAACCGACTTTGCTAGCGATGGTTCACTGACAAATTACGCTCTCATTTGCCGAGACGATAGTTAGCATAGCCTTCAGCTACGTCATTTGCTACGACCTAGCAAAGCGCCATTACCAGTTACTATTGATGCTGTAAAACATGTACCGTCAAGTGCGATGTTCGCCAATTATGGATTAAAGTTAAGTATTCCACAGCTACGTCCTTTTTTGCTAGTCTGATTTCCTTGACCTGTTCCAGACCTCACGCCAGCCTCCGTGAGCTAAAACGCGTGCCTTTCGGCTTCCTCTCATAGTGGGTTGGCTCTCTTGCCAATCCACAACAAGTACAACGCGTTGGAAGCGTGTCAGTACTTTGACAACGTCGCTCGCGGCAAAAGGGAGCGGGGGCAACAGCGACGTTGTTATTTATTGATTGATAACATTATTTTAAATGATACGTTAACCAGATTCACGACTTTTACGTCTTTTGACCTTGCCTTTCATATGAGTATTAAAGGAACCATACCAAAACAAGAAAAAATAAATTTCCTCTGTTCACGAGACAATTATCTTCTTCGATTAACGTATACATTTTTTCTGCTTTTTTTAATTCCAAAATTTTCGATTGACAGGCGTTCAGCGTATAGTTGCCGTAAGTCAGCTTCCCTATAGGTCTCCCTCTACATTTGTAGGCTATTTTTTTATTTTAATATAGCAGCTCAACATAATTAAAAGTATAAACAGATATTGCAACCCTCCTAGAAAGATGATTATCCGTAATGTTTTAAACTCCATAAGGAAACAGCAAAACTGTTACTTTCTCCACTTCAGGAATACAGACGTTTAATACGAAAGCATCAAATGGAGCGATTTTAGACAGCTGTAGATATGGTCCTGATGCAACTTTACTACTAGTCTTTCCGGTGTTTTTCAGTTCCCATTCGAAAAACAAATTGGGAACCACCATAGCAATTATTATTATACAGTTTAATATGCGGCCTTCCTGTCTCACGGAAACGCGGAGACTACGCTATTATTTTCTATTTGAGTTGTTATAGTTATTAAATTAACTGTCAGTGCATGGAATGCGCTGTACAGTCTAGGCTTTAGCAGACAAGCGTGATTTATCGGGGGGTTGTGATTAAAGTGCAGCTACTCATTGGGGTCCGTTGTGTGCTGTAAATATTGCACAAAAGCGAAACTTGGCAGATCTGCTAATGCGTTAATGCAGAACCGATTTACGCTGTGAAAATAATGATAGAAAGTTGTGTGAAGAACAGTGTGGAAACAGTGCACTGAATAGCTGTTGATCGAGATACCAACCAGACACGCAAAAAATGGAAAAAAATGTAAGTACAGAAGCGTACGGAACCTCTACCCACGGAATAGTTCCTGATAAATGCGCATTATTTTTCTTCACGGCTAGTGTGCAGATGACATGCTGTAAAAAAAAAAGACGAAAAAGAGCACAAAAAACGGTGTATAGTTCAAATGGCTCTGAGCACCATGGGACTCAACTGCTGTGGTCATAAGTCCCCTAGAACTTAGAACTACTTAAACCTAACTAACCTAAGGACATCAAAAACATCCATGCCCGAGGCAGGATTCGAACCTGCGACCGTAGCGGTCGTGCGGTTCCAGACTGTAGCGCCTTTAACCGCTCGGCCACTCCGGCCAGCGGTGTATAGTAATTCAGGTCATAGCGATGTAATTTTAAGCTGAGGATCTAAACAAAACACAGCAAATTGCACATATTGTAATTATTAGGCCTGCAACAGTTAAATTATTATAAAATCTGCTATTGTATTTTACAGAAATAAAAAAAAATTGACCCACAGAAAATGACATATTGGTGTCGAAACATATGAGTTAATACAAAAATAAAGTAATGTGTTTGCATAAGGCTGATCTTCAGAACAACCCAATTTTAAATCGAGAGGAGCTTCAAACCTTAGTAAAATGAGTGTATATGTACGTTTCTGCATTAATGAAAATTTTGAAGACTTATTCAGACTTGGAATTATTATATAAATTTTGAAGCCATGAGAGTGTTGATTTTGAGGTAACTACCTACCGAAATAAATTAGCGTTGTCGGATACGTTATCAAGGTTTACTAGTGATTTCAATAAGATATACTGTTTCGTGCTTTTAGCTTTCATAAATCAGAAATTCCACGAATTTATTTTTAAGTCATTGCCTCATGCACGACGCGTTTTTGTTATGACTGCGAGTGTACATTTTCGAGGATGTGTGTTGTCGTTTCATAACTGCCAGATGGACCAATGTGAAACCTAGTGGCGTTATTCGGAAGCCTTCAATTTCATCAATACTTCTGGGGAAACAATCGCACCGACTTGGTGAGAACTCTATATATCGACAGATTATGGATAGATTACGTCATGTAGGAGAGTGTGGCAATTGTCTTCTCCACTGAGAGATTCACATGATCGTTCCACAACTTACGATATACGAGCTTTGAAAGGACACCAACTCATTTGTCCTGTCTCAGTGACAAGTCATAGCGTTTCTTTTAGCAGTTTGTTTGGTCATCTGTCACAGACGGTATCAAACACTGATTTCATGCAAGTGTTCCAAAAAATTGCAATAGTTTTCTTGTGATACGTTTCTATTAATGATTTTTTCGTCTACAAACAGTGTTATAGAGATATTGATATCCGCTAAGCCATTGTACACATTTCGGACTGGGAAAGCCTCACAACACTTCCCTGTGGCACGTTTAATGATACAATTGCGTGATACGCTAACTCTTTGTCCAAAACATCTTTGGTTCACCTGTGAAAACTCTTCAGTCTAATCGCTCTCGTAGCCGTATAGTATGTAAAGCTTACAATGTTTGTGGAATGATAACGAGGATTACATAAAATCAAAAATAAGGAACACCGTAGCTGCCTGACTGTCGTCATTCATGATATTTTGACCTCTTAAACCAACAATGTCGCAGATTTGGAAAGACTATCAGACTGTGCTGATTTTCATAAAAGAAGTATTTAATCTCAAGGAACGTCATCGTATCTGAACAGAAAACTTGGCCTGCAGTTCTGCAACATGCAGACATGAGCAATAGCAGCGATTTGGAGAATTCGACAGACTATTATTCGAATTACAGTCTCTTTGAATCCAATCATTGAGCTGAGAATGACGTAACGTGCAATAGGAATGCCGGCCGCTGTGGCCGAGCGGTTCTAGGAGCTTTAGTCCGGAACCGCGCTGCTGTTACGGTCGCAGGTTCGAATCCTGTCCCGGGCATGGCTGTGTGTGATGTCTTTAGGTTGGTTAGGTTTAAGTAGTTCTAAGTCTAGGAGACTGATGACCTCAGATGTTATGTCCCATAGCGCTTAGAGCCATTTGAACCATTTGCAATAGGAAGGGGGTGGGACGCAGAGCTATCATTTGATAATTCAATATTCATACATGACATTCTTGTATCAAACAGCGGAAATGGCTTCCAGCGGGCGTAAATAATGGCTGTTGCGCGAATGTGCAACACTATTTTTTTTACGGGCGTATTCGACATGCTTGAGGACATCCGCTGCTAGAATGGCATGCTACGTAATACATCAGTCTATCTTTATTTTACTTACTTATTAGTCCTTTATAATGTCGCATCTCAATTGCAAAATATAGACGTATCGTCTTTTATGTGTGTAGAAAAGTAGGCCTCCTGAAATCTACAAATGCGATTAATAACTGAAATCCACAGTGCTATAGAGATTAGTTGAAGCATCTCCCATTTTTCCCCACAGGAAGACATACCTTCGAATTCGCTTGGGTTAGCCTATTTTTTATCAGCAATTTAGTGGTTCCATCCTGCAAAAGATCTGAAAATCTGTAGTAAACAGGAAAAATCGACGAGTTATTTGCCAAAACCGAAGGTCTTATCCGTACAGAGGAGAGAAACAGAGCATTTTACGCTATTTACTAAGTTAGAAGTAAGAAATCAAATTCCATATAACATAGTGGGCTGTCTGTGTGACTACGTGGAATGACTGGAAAATTTATAGCAAATACAACTGATAAACGCCAATTTACACCAGACCAGTAGTGCCATTATCTCTTTATTCCCTACTGAACTATTTACAGTTAAAACCCTCACTCTGCTTGCAGTTTGCTAATTTTGCTATGTAGATCTTCAGTCTGATGACTGGTTTGATACATATCTCACACTAGGCCTTTCCTGTGTAAGTCTCTTCATCTCTGAGTAACTATTGCAACCAACATCTATCTGAAACTGCTTACTATATTCAAGCCTTCGTCTCCACCTGCAAGTCCACCCCCCCTCCCCCCGTAGTTTCCACCGTTAACTAACCTACGATTCTTTGAAGCCTCAGGATGTGTCCAATCAATCGATTCGTTCTTTTAATCAAGTCATGCCATAAATTTCTTTTCTTCCCAGTTCGATTCAGTAACTTCTCATTAGTTGCTCGATCTATCCGTCAAATGTTCACCCTTCTTCTGTAACATCACATTTCAAGAGCTTCTATTCTCTTGTTGTCTGATGTTTGTGGTATAAACCAATGTATGTTATAATGGATGAAAACAATAAAATATAATACCTATTTTTAAAAATACTAGGTAGGAAGTCTTAAACTATGCAGTGGACGACACGAATGAAAAGCTTAGATTACGGCATTTACTAGGGTTAAGCAGGCTGTTTCACCAAAATGGAAACCTTACATATAGCATCCTCAGTCTGGTTGTATAGCAGTAAGGTTTATAGAACTGTAATCGGAAGGATGATGGACGGAATTCTAGACCAGTTGTCCAGATGAGAGTATTCATATTCTTCTCCTTTTTTTTAAAAAAAAAAATGTATCATCTTATGTACACAGAGATCATTACATTCGGAACACCAGCTCAGTTTGCAAGGTTTAGATGAGAATCTATTTTGTCCTATTAAAGCGATGTTTTTGAAGTGGTTTGAGAAACTACATAAAACATAATTCAGGATGTGTGAATGTGGTTCAAATCCAGAGCCTTGCTAAGTAAATTCAGTGTTTTAATGCTACGCTATTTCTGACTGCTTCTTTAGTCTTAATCGAGCAACACTCCAGAGGAATGCTATTAGTGTCTAGAAACGTCCTAGCTACTAGAGGCAACTAATTGCCTCGTTGATACAGCAGACTACAAAGATTCAGTAACATTACAAAACTTCTGCAAAGGCAGAAGACGTAACAGTAGACATGACGAGAGCAATGGCAGTACTAAGAAACTAAAGCAACGGTGATCAGCTAGAGCCAATGGACACAAAGTTGTCAAAAATCTCTCGTAATTCCTACCGTAGTCGTAGATGGAACTATAGAAACCGATACGGTCAGTGGAATCGACAAGTAATTGAATTTCCCGAATAAATTGTGATAAATGCAACGACTGGCGTACAAAGCACGTAATCTCTTGCGACCGTCACTGAAAGAGCAGACATTCAACATCAATACGACACGTGTACATAATGAAGAGCAGCAGAGCGAGTATTGGCGAAGGTAGCGGTAGCGCATCCGGCTGGATATTGGCGGCGAATGGGGGCGCCGGGCGGAAGTTGCCGCTTTGGCACCGCAGAATGAAACCCGCCACTCGCGCACTTCATATCCCTGCCACACCTTTGTAACTGCTGCAACATTGTTCCTGATAACGGCCAGCCCTCTGTTACGCGACAAATATTGAAATTGCTTTTCTATCAGTTCAGCTTAATTATGGCTATGTATGCGCCAGAAACTGTTTCCATCAAAAATAAGGATAGTCAGTACCAACTCGTGCTGCCAGGTATCGTTCTGGTCTCTGTCACGAAATTGAATAAAGTGTACAGTTTTTTAGTAAATTCTGTCTAGTTGCAGTCAATGAAGTCAGTATTAATAAATGGTAGTTACTTATTTTCGTGTATTACTTTTCTTAGTGCTCTCTGTGTGCTGTCATGCATATCTCTGCATTGACATATGAAAAGCAGCTTAGTGCTTCTTGGTGTTTTCTCGAGTATATTGAGCCCACTTATAATAATTTGAGGGCGTTTTGACCCAAATAAAAAAATGGTTCAAATGGCTCAGAGCACTATGGGACTCTACATCTTAGGTCATAAGTCCCCTAGAACTTAGGACTACTTAAACCTAACTAAGCTAAGG
Source organism: Schistocerca piceifrons (assembly GCF_021461385.2). Classification (NCBI taxonomy): domain Eukaryota; kingdom Metazoa; phylum Arthropoda; class Insecta; order Orthoptera; family Acrididae; genus Schistocerca; species Schistocerca piceifrons. Next base: position 361,976,235 of record NC_060149.1, on the reverse strand, counting down.
ACATCACACACACCCATGCCCGAGGCAGGATTCGAACCTGCGACCGTAGCAGACGCGCGGTTCCGGACTGCGCGCCTAGAACCGCGAGACCACCGCGGCCAGCTGACCCAAATAAACTACGGGGGCAGTGGGATAGGAGTCTGTCTCATTGCTTTTTGATGGCCTGTGTTTCTTCCTTTTTAGTAGCAGATAAACAGAACCTATCAGAATACATATTATTATCTGTTACGTACATTGGTTTGATGTTTTTTGTAGTTATTATTTTGTTTGAGTTACATCACATTTAGTTTATTTTCGTGGCAAAATTATTCCAAATTGTGCATACTTTTCCACTTTTATGCATGGACTTGATGATGACCTTTATATTTTTAGTGTATCTTTCCCTTTTTTTTTTTTTTTTTTTTTTTTTTTTTTTTTTGCCGCGCGGCATTAGCCGAGCGGTCTGATGCGCTGCAATCATAGACCGTGCGGCTGGCCCCGGCTGAGGTTCGAGTCCTCCCTCGGGCATGGGTGTGTGTGTTTGTCCTTAGGATGATTTAGGTTAAGTAGTGTGTAAGCTTAGGGACTGATGACCTTAACAGTTAAGTCCCATAAGATTTCACACGCATTTGAACACACATTTCCTTGTTTTTTAACCGTCGCTCGGCGTGTGTTTTTAGGTCATTTTCCAATTTCGTTTCTTCAAATGGTGATACCACATATACGTAATAATCATTTTAATAAAAGCTGTTAGAACTGCCATACAAATTCTGATAGCATTTATTCACAAAGCAAATGCTTTCTACCCTCTCTGGTATTCCCCCACAAAATCATCTACTCTTTCTTAATGTTCTTATGAGAGAGCAGATCTGCTAGTATCTTATGCATTCCATGTAACTCCCCCATCAGTCACGACTGGCTACATCCGTACACACTTAAGTGGTACTGCAGTGTAAATTGTGCGCAGTCTCTCTACAAGAAGTGATCTCAGTAGCTCGGCGGTCAAGCCGAATTAACTCATAATCGGGAGGAAGGGGTTCAGATACCCATCCGGCAATCCAGATGTAGGTTGTCTGTGGTTTGAAATCCTTGTACGGAACTTTAAACAAGCCCACGATTGATTTTCTTTCCAATATTCACCAGTCGAAGCTTGTGTTTATAATGTACTCATGGTAACCAGAGACCCTCGCGATGGTTGGAGGTAGGAAAACTGAAGCGGAGCCTGGCGTCTTGTTTAGTTAAATAATCAGTTTAAAAATTAAACGTTTAGTTGCCGCCATGGCCAGTCAGTACAGTCTCAAAGCTGTCACATTGTAGCACACAACCATACATTCAATCAACTGCGCACCCGTGTCTCACACACACACACACACACACACACACACACACACACACACTCTCTCCAACCAGGGTAGAAACTGTACTGTACGTAGTGTGTTGCCACTTCGTCGCCCGAGCTGGTTATATTATAGTCCGTGGTCTGTTAGCTTACAACACTTTTCAAAGGAAGCCGCTTGCGGCAGTATTGTACCTTTGTCGGTGGCGAACGAACTTTCCCCCCCCCCCCCCCCCCCCCCCCGGACGCCGCCTTCCACTGGCTTCTGCAAGTTTCCAAGCCTTATCGTTAGTTATCTCCGTGCCGTGACCTCGGATCCTGCGTTTTTATCGATGTCGACGCCGAAAGCTTGTTAAAGCTTCCTCTTCGATCCTTCCTCAACATAAATATTCTTAGACGAAGATATTCTGACTTGGAAGACTACTGTCTCAACATAACACTGCCAGATGCACACTCTATCGGTTAGGCACTTATTATTGTAAAGAAGTCTTTCACACGCATGAAGATTATTTAATTTATGTGTTAAGATCAGTTGATTGCCACATGTAGTCTCCTTCAAATCGCATGTGATACTATGGAAGCTTCGAACTATTCGCTGATACGGAAAAGAGATGAGATTTCGCTGCTTTTACTGATGCAGGCAACGCTAAATAAGACAAACGGTAGTTAATGTGCGCTTTCTCCCGTTTCATTCGTAGCAATAGGACGGCATATTTTAATCTTATTAAAAATTAAAAACAAGGATAATAAAAGGAGGAGATCGGTTTCATCGCCTCGTCGGCGGCGAATTAATTACAGATGGAGCATAATTTTGGAGCGTGGACTTACGAGGGAGAAAATTGACAGTGCTGTTTTTAAAAGAACTATCCAACATACGGGCGCCCTGATGGAAATGTTTTTTGTTTTCTGTTTCTCGGATCTGATATATGCGTTCCTTTCGGTTCACATTCATTACGTCATCCTCGTGAAATAAAAGGTGGGAGAGCTACGACAGACCACCGAATATATATCTAGAAGGACTAAATATAACTAGGCGCGCTTTTCGCAGTTATAGCAGTTACATGTGGCGAATATTCTGATGTGCGCTTGTAAGCTTCCGAGTCATGACACAGACTTCGTCTTTTTTTACTTTGTTTTTAAATAAGTATGTAATATTTTCAGTAGCTCTGGAAAAAGTTTTCTAATAGCACTTTACCGACATAGTGTGTGCGGAACTTGATCAAATAGTAACAAGATGACAGCGTCGCAAAGCTACTGTCCTGCCAGATGGGGAAGATGTCTTTTACCTGGCAGCAATACGTGCTTATCGGTATCACCTTCGTGTGACCCCCTGCGAGTCCGGGGTAAGAACAGGCCCGAGGTATTCCTGCTTGTCGTAAGAGGCGACTAAAAAGAGTTTCAACCGTTTCGGCCTTCCATGTGATGGTCCCCCTTGGGGTTTGACCTCCATTTTTCAAAATTCTACAGAAGTACGAGCGTTTTGGGGAAGGACGCCTTACGTGGTGTCTCACTGGTCCTCAGTGCACTAAGACCTTGGCACTCAGCATTGTGACGGCGTTGTAACCACACCCGCTATTCCTCAAATTGGGCCTAAACGCCTGATGGGTTGCACAAGTTACACCCACAGTGCGGCCCCATCTGCACCTACGATCATGATGGACTTTCCATGGCTCCCGAAATCCAGCACGGTAGCCAGCCCGTTGCGGTGGGGTCGTCATGTACCCTCTAGGTTGTAGCCCCCTGACAACACAAGGATCGTACTGCCGATACCTGAGCTGCACCCTTCCCATGTCGGCCAAGGAGTAGATGCCCGTCTCCTTGGGGCATCAGGACTCCCGGCAACGGTCATCCTGCCAGGTGGCCCTTGCTGAGGCTGGGTGGCGCCCGTGGGGAGACCCCCTGGTCGGAGTGGGTGGTATCGGGGCGGACGTTCCGCAGATGACACGTCAACATGTATCGGGTCGCTCTGCGTCCGAGTCTTTTGAAAAGAAAGGTACTGTCTCTGGTTCTGGTTCTCCTGCCCCTTCCCCCTTGGCCACTCCCTGGGATGAAGGACAGGCCCGCCGGCTTGGGGCGAAGTACTTCCCCCTCTATTTAGTCTGTTCTCGGACCAATGGGGGGACGTTCGCCACCTCCAAGCCCATGTTCTTTGTCCAGCACATCGAGGACATCTTCGGGGAAATCGAGGCTCTCAGTAAAGTGCGTTCAGGGTCCGTTCTTATAAAGACCATCTCCGCCACTCAGTCGGCGGCGCTCCAGGCGTGCGACCGACTAGGGGACGTCCCAGTGTCCATTGTCCCGCATCTGGCACTGAATAGGACGCAGGGGGTTATTTTTCATCTGGACCTCCTGCTGCAATCTAATGAGGAGCTCAGGGCCAACCTGGATCGCCGAGGCGTGCATTTCGTCCGGCGAGTCCAGCGCGGCCCCAAAGACCATCGCATCGACATCGGGGCCTTTATGCTCGCCTTCGAGGGGGACGTTCTGCCGGAGAAGGTAAAGGTGATGTGCTACCGGTGCGACGTGCGACCGTACGTCCCGCCTCCTATGCGCTGCTTTCGGTGTTTGCGCTTTGGGCACATGTCGTCACGGTGTGAGGCTGAGCCCCTTTGTGGCGATTGTGGACGTCCTCTTCGTGAGGACCATACATGCACCCCACCACCTCGGTGCGTCAATTGTCCTGGCATCCACTCGCCTAGATCTTTAGACTGCCCCGTGTATCAGATGGAGAAGAAGATCCAAGAATTAAAAACTTTGGATCACCTCTCTTATTCTGAGGCCAGGAAAAAGTATGACTGCCTCCATCCCGTGACGCTGACAACTCCGTTTGCCTCAGTCATGTCCACTCCTTCCACAGTCTCCTCACCCCTATCCCGTCCCCCCTCCACCTCCTCACCCCATCCGGGGTCTATGCCTCCACCTCCCAAATCCCTCCCTTCCAAATCCTCCTCCCTCGCGGCCCCTGCCCCCTCTGCCCCAGGGGCCACCCTTCCTCCTCCTCCCCCTCCGCCACCTGAGAAGCGATCCTCTTCTCAGGCGTCCATCGGGGAAACGTTCCGGACCCCGGCTTCCGAGGTCCGGCGTTCCAAAACAGACCCCGCACGTGAGGACCTTCTTCAGGTCCAGCCCACCATCCCCGTGCCTCATTGGACTTCCCAGAAGGCCTCCAAGAAGAAGAGAAGAAGTCTTTATCCCCCTCTCCACCCCGGCGCGTTTCGTCTGACGCTCCATCCGTGAGTCGCTGCTCCCGGCTGTCCTCAGTTTCGCCGGGATGCTCTGCTGCCAGGCGCTCAACTGGCCTCTCGTCGGCGACTGATGCTGCCCCTCCTACGCAACCCGGGAAAGCGGCCGCAGCTGGCGACGACTCGATGGAACAGGATCCGCTTCCCGCCGGTTGTAGCGTTGTTCCCTCGAAACCTGGCCCTCCGCGGCCGTCGAGGTGACCAGCTCTTCACCCGTTTCGTTCCCCCTTTTTTCTGACTAGCGATGGCTTTGTTACATTGGAACATAAGAGGTATTTGATCTAATTGGGATGAATTACAACTGCTCCTCCACCTGCACTGTCCGCTCGTCCTTGGTCTCCAGAAAACCAAGTTGCGCCCAACTGACGGTATTGCTTTTACCCACTACACCTCGGAGCGGTCTGACGTCACCCCTGTGGACGGTATTCCAGCTCATGGTGGGGTCATGTCGCTCGTTCGGGACGATGTCTATTACCATCCCATCCCATTGACCACCCCACTCCAAGCAATAGCTGTCCGTATTACTCTTTCTGCCCTTATTTTTTCGTTTGTACCGTCTACACTCCATCGTCATCCGCAGTTAGTCGGGCTGACATGATGCACCTGATCGCTCAGCTTCCTCCGCCGTTTTTATTGTTTGGCGACTTCAATGCCCATCATCCCCTTTGGGGCTCTCCTGCATTCTGTCAGAGAGGCTCCCTCTTGGCGGATGTCTTCAACCATCTCAATCTTGTCTGCCTCAATACTGGCGCCCCGACTTTCCTCTCGGACTCTACTCATACCTACTCCCACTTGGACCTCTCGATCTGTTCTACCACTCTTGCCCGACGGTTCGAGTGGTATGTCCTTTCTGACACCTATTCGAGCGACCACTTCCCCTGTGTCGTTCGTCTCCTGCAGCACACCCCATCCCCACGTCCTTCGAGCTGGAACATACCGAAAGCTGACTGGGGACTTTACTCCTCCCCGGCGACCTTTCCGGACCACGATATTCTCAGATGTGACAGTCAGGTCGAATACCTCACGGCTGTTATCATCAATGCTGCTGAATGTTCCATTCCTCGTACTACCTCTTCTTCACGTCGCGTTTCCGTCCCCTGGTGGAATGAGGCTTGTAGAGACGCTATCCGTGCTCGACGACGTGCTTTACGCACCTTTCGCCGCCATCCTACGTTGGCGAATTGTATTGGATACAAACGACTCCGAGCGCAATGCCGTAGAGTCATCAAAGACAGCAAAAAAGCTTGTTGGGCCTCTTTCACCAGCTCCTTTAGCAGTTTTACTCCCTCTTCTGTCGTCTGGGGTGGCCTGCACCGGCTGTCGGGCATTAAGGCCCACTCCTCGGTACCTGGCCTGACTTCAGGTAATGAGGTCCTTGTTCAAAAATGGTTCAAATGGCTCTGAGCACTATGGGACTCAACTGCTGAGGTCATTAGTCCCCTAGAACTTAGAACTAGTTAAACCTAACTAACCTAAGGACAGCACAAACATCCATGCCCGAGGCAGGATTCGAACCTGCGACCGTAGCGGTCCTGCGGTTCCAGACTGCAGCGCCTTTAACCGCACGGCCACTTTGGCCGGCTGAGGTCCTTGTTGATCCTGTGGATGTCTCCAACGCCTTCGGCCGCTTTTTCGCGGAGGTTTCAAGCTCCGCCCATTACCACCCTGCCATCCTTCCCAGGAAAGAGGCAGAAGAGGCTCGGCGACCTTCCTTCCACTCGCTGAATCTGGAAACTTATAATGCCCCCTTTACTATGCGGGAACTCGAATGTGCACTTGCACTATCCCGGTCCTCTGCTCCGGGGCCAGATGCCATTCACGTTCAGATGCTGGCCCACCTTTCTCTGGCAGGCAAAATCTTCCTTCTTCGTACCTACAATCACATCTGGACCGGAGGTCAAGTCCCCATGCGTTGGCGTGACGCCGTCATTGTTCCTATACCCAAACCCGGGAAGGATAGACACCTTCCTTCTAGTTACCGCCCCATTTCTCTTACAAGCTGTGTCTGTAAGATGATGCAGCGCATGGTTAACGCTCGGTTAGTTTGGATCCTTGTATCTCGACGGCTACTTACCAGTGTTCAATGCGGCTTTCGTCGCCGCCGCTCCGCTGTTGACCACCTTGTGACTTTGTCGACATTCATCATGAACAACTTTTTGCGAAAGCGCCAAACGGTAGCCGTGTTCTTCAATTTGGAGAAGGCTTATGATACCTGTTGGAGAGGAGGTATCCTCCGCACTATGCACAGGTGGGGTCTACGCGGTCGCCTGCCCCTTTTTATTGATTCCTTTTTAACAGATCGAAAGTTTAGGGTACGTGTGGGTTCCGTATTGTCCGACGTCTTCCTCCAGGAGAACGGAGTGCCTCAGGGCTCCGTCTTGAGCGTAGCCCTTTTTGCCATCGCGATCAATCCAATTATGGATTGCATTCCACCTAATGCCTCAGGCTCTCTTTTTATCGATGACTTCGCGAACTACTGCAGTGCCCAGAGAACATGCCTCCTGGAGCGCTGCCTTCAGCGTTGTCTAGACAGCCCATACTCATGGAGTGTGGCAAATGGCTTCCGGTTCTCTGAAGAGAAGACGGTTTGCATCAACTTTTGGCGATATAAAGCGTTCCTTCCGCCATCCTTACATCTCGGTCCCGTTGTTCTCCCATTCGTGGAAACAACTGAGTTTCTAGGGCTCACACTGGACAGGAAACTTTGTTGGTCTCCGCACGTCTCTTATTTGGCTGCCCGTTGTACACATTCCCTTAATGTCCTCAGAGTTCTCAGTGGTTCATCTTGGGGAGCGGATCACACTGTCCTGCTTCGCTTGTATCGGTCCATCGTCCGATCAAAGCTGGATTATGGGAGCCTTGTCTACTCGTCTGCTCGGCCATCCCTCTTACGCCGTCTCAACCCCATCCACCATTGGGGGTTGCGTCTTGCGACCAGAGCATTCTACACTAGTCCCGTCGAGAGTCTTTATGCTGAAGCTGCCGAATTACCATTGACCTACCGGCGCGACGTACTGCTTTGTCGGTATGCCTGACGGCTGTTATCAATGCCCGGCCACCCCTCTTATCAGTCCTTCTTCGCCGATTCTCTCGACCGTCAGTATGGGTTGTATGTGTCTGCCCTGCTGCCCCCTGGAGTCAGCTTTCGTCGCCTGCTTCGACAATTGGATTTTGCCCTCCCTACCACCTTCAGAGAGGGTGAGAGCACGACACCACCGTGGCTCCAGGCTCCGGTTCATATTTATCTCGACCTCAGCTCGCTCCCGAAGGAGGGTACTCCGGCTGCCGTGTATTGCTCACGGTTTGTCGAACTTCGTGCGCGACTTGCCAGTCACACCTTTATTTACACTGACGGCTCCAAAACTGACGATGGTGTCGACTGTGCCTTTGTCATCGGGGCCGGCACCTTTAAATACCGGCTCCTCGACCAGTGTTCCAGCTTTAAGGCCGAGCTTTTTGCTCTCCATCAGGCCGTTCAGTATGCCCGCCGCCACCGCCGTTCATCGTATGTACTCTGCTCTGATTCACTCAGTGCTCTTCAGAGCCTTGGAGCTCCATATCCGGTCCATCCCTTGGTGCAACGGATCCAGCAGTCCCTCCATTCTTCTGCTGCTGATGGCTCTCCTGTCAGCATTCTGTGGGTTCCCGGCCATGTAGGAGTGCCTGGGAATGAGGCTGCTGATGCTGCAGCCAAGGCTGCGGTCCTCCTGCCTCGGCCAGCCTCCCATTGTGTCCCGTCATCTGACATTAGTGGGGTTGTTTGTAGGAGGCTTGTGTCTTTGTGGTGGGATACTTGGTCATCACTTCAAGGAAACAAGCTCCGGGCAGTAAAACCGTTCCCAGCTGCTTGGACAACCTCCTCCCGACCATCTCGGCGAGAAGAGGTCCTTCTGACCAGGTTGCGGATTGGGTATTGCCGGTTTAGCCACCGCTACCTGCTCTCCGGTGACCCAGCCCCGCAGTGCCCTTGTGGTCATGCATTAACAGTGCGCCATGTTTTATTGTCATGTCCCCGTTTTAGTCAATCTCGTGTTGTCCTGTCTCTGCCGTCTACTTTACAGGATATTTCAGCTGATGACGCTCGAGCAGCTGCTCGTGTTCTTCGTTTCATTACTTTGACTGGCTTGTCCAAAGACATCTGACTCCTTCACTTATTTTATCTGCATCTTTGTGAGAACTTTCTGGTGTCCCCGACCCCCCCCCCCCCCCCTTGAGTTTTACTAGATTCTATGTGCTCTAACAATTGTGACTGGGCGCTAATGACCTCAGTAGTTGAGCGCCGTTAAACCCCAAACAAAAAAAAACCTTCGTGTGACAACTATTCACATATTCAGCATTTAGGGAGTCACAGTAGCAACACTATGTGAGATTATTTCTTTCATGAAGCGCCGATTCGCAATCGGCTACTTCTGAGGGCCACCGGCGAACCCTCCCATATACTTGCAAGGAGACCGCGTCTGTTCGTCATTACAGATTTCTTCCAAATTTATGGTACCTGCAGGACTTGACCATAAATTAACGTGACCGATTTGGGAGCTCCAGATGACCAAGCGTTTAGAAAAAAAAGGCATTATTGCCGCGCTGCGGGAGGCTCATCAGCCATTTGTTATTTTAGTTTTCAGGCGGCGCTTGACGCAGTGGAAAAAGTACAGAACGGTAATTCGAGATTCGTTGGGTCGAGTTCCTATGTGGGGAAATTTTTTATTTTCAATTTCTACGTTTCTTTATTGACAAATATTTTCATGAAAGGCATGAAAAGAAAGGCAGAAGAAAACTTGGGATTGCAAATACATTTTCTGGAAGGGGTTGTAAGGGGTACAGGAGAACTTCAAGTGTGAAATTAGAAACTTTTATTATTTTACAGTTGATAATTTAGACATTCTGGAGGTTATTCATCATAAAAACGGAGGAACCAGTAATTTTTTCAGCATCTTTCACGCGTTATAAACACCGCATTTTTGTAACGATATGTTTTTTTAACTTACTATAGAAAAACAGACTTGGTTTACATTCACAAAAGGTTCTCTCTCATCACACAATCTGTTAGCAAACCACGAGTAATTTCGTCAAATACTGGTGCGCATAGCTGGTGATAATAATGGACTGAATTTTGGTAAAGACTTTTTGGTGTTCGATTGCTTTTCCTCTCTCGATGAGGTAACAGCAGTTTTAAACTCTTTTGATCAAATTCTTTACCTGTCTATAAAAAAGAAGGAAAAAGTTTCCGCGTATGGACTCGATCCTACGACTCTCGGATTACCGGTTTGTGATCTTTACGCTGCGCCAAAACTGGAAACTACGTCAATATAAATGAGTAGTGCCTCGCCAACCCGCGCCAAAACTACAATTTTTTCTAAAAGTTCGTCCATTTGGAGGTCCACCTCGTGTCACTTTAATTTCTGGCCAAGCCCTGCGTACACCGTAAATTTGGACGAAGTCGATGACGAGTAGGCGCTGTCCTGCTGATCGAGCGGCCGATCGCGGCTGTCTCCATTTCGTACCGTAATGCCACAGTGAAAACAATTTAAACGCAAGTTCGTCCGAGATTAGCCAGTAGCCGAGGGATGAGCATTCCTGAACTTACGGCAACTGGCTGCGAGACGCAGGGAAACGGACGATATTTTCTCATTGTTACTGCCAGTTTGGGTTCGCGTTTAAGGGTTGCAGATATTTTAAGATCTGTTTATCAAAACTGTTCAAATTGAAATATGAACAACGAAAAGTCTTGTCTGTTGCGGTACTGTGGACTACACGCGAAGCATTTCCACTAACTCGCAGAGTTGCTCTCTCTCTGGGTGCCTGCTCGTCTCTCTTCCTTGGTAGAGTAATTAGAAATTGCATCATGGTTATGTAACCAGTTCTGTAAGGATTCAATGCATATGACTTTAGTATCCCACTCCGTAAAATGTTAACTTCGTTTAATCTGGTTTAATATTCAGTTGATGCAGTTGCAGTTCTCAATGTTATGAGTGCAGAGTAATACCTGTGGCCCACCAGGCTTTATAAATCAATTATCTATGTACGGACCCCTTAGATTCCTTTTCTCCCTTAGGCATTAAAAAACCAGTAACTATTGATTTTCTCATCAATTCATTTTAATGTATTTCATCCCACTATAAAGTTTTCAGTGTCTTCTTTGAAACCCGTTAATATGAATCCGCCCTTAGCCACAATTCGTGAACGCGTATTGAAGCTGCACATGCATCTCGCGGTCTATGAGTTCATCATCAAGTCCTTTCCTTCTAGCAGAATGCTTTCGTGGAACTTACACCAGTTCTGTTGTGTATGATATGATTGCCAAAACAACTCTTTTATTGTTGTACAGTACCTACTTCTAAGACGCAGAGACTCGAAATATATCATGCATTTGTGCCTGATGGCGTATATTTATCCTGTGTATTTTCTTTTTTTTAATAAAAAAATAATCACAGCTCTATTTAGATATTCGTAGTTAAAAATGAGATCTCCAAACCTTTTAAGTTTTAATAAATCAAGGGAAAGTAAGATTTTTCAAAGTAATAATACTCACCTAGATGAATAACGGTTATGTGCTGTTTTGACCGACTTACTTACGATTTGTTTGCGGTTTGACACATTTACCTTTGGGCTCTTTCACAGTATTTCATAGAGTACCTTCATTTCCACTCAGAACTGCTACATTACTGAACGGTTCTTCACCACGACGAAGTTCAAATTTTGAATTTTCATAGTCATATTCATATGAGCGTGCAAGCTATTGGAAATATGCCTCCGTGTCACTTAAATTCAGCGATTACAGGTTGTAATTTTGAATCGTATTTTTGCCAGACGGAGTACAAACGCTTCGCTCCATGTATGGTCAGAATGAAGCAAAGTGAAGTAGAGGCTACTATAACATTAGTCACCGATACAAAATTTATGAATTATCCGCTAGATTTGTGATAATATAGAGGGTGTATCATAATCAAACGCATACAGTTGAAAGTACACGATACTAGAAGCAAAAACGTCTGAGTAAACATAGGGTCGAAAATGCATACCTTAAGAGCTACGAGCAATTTTTCATCTTCGATACTGTGAAACAGATCTCTTCTACTGCAAGTGCTTTGCTTTCCATATTTTGGGAAGTGGTAGTATGGATCAAAATAAGAAAAAAATGTCCAGCAAACATGTGCTCTAAAACGCATACCTTAAAAGTAACGAGCACTTCATCAGTAGAAGAGTTGTGTTTCTAAGTAGCAAAGATGAACAAGTGCTCATAGCTCTTAAGGGATGCATTTTAGAGCACATGTTTACTGGACTTTTTTTCTTGTTTTGGTCCATACTACCAGTTCCAAAAATATGGAAAGCAAAGCACTTGCAGTAGAAGAGATTTGTTTTACAGTATCAACGATGAAAAATTGCTCATAGCTCTTGAGGTATGCATTCTCGACCCTATGTTCACTGAGACTTTTCTGCTTCTAGTATCGTGTACTTCCAACTGTATGCGTTTACACCATTAATTATGATACACCCTGTATGTTCCTAACTTCACCTGTCAGGATCGACTGAATACATACCAACTTTTGACTTGTGAGCTGCAGGTCCTCTTGGAAAGTTCAGGAAAGTTGTTCATGGTTTAACGTCTTGTCAACAATTAAGTCTTTAAAGTAGAATAATTAGTTCATGTGAAGAGGGAGGCGAAGGAAATCGGCCGTGAATTGTCGAAGGCAGTAACTTATCTCTAATAATACAGGGAACCGACAGAAAAATTAAATCAGCTTCCGTGTCGAAGGCAGTAACTTATCTCTAATAATACAGGGAACCGACAGAAAAATTAAATCAGCTTCCGTGAATGAGGGGTTTAGAACCCCGATGTTCCTAAACAGGAATTCAGTGTCCTAACGAGCAAGCTATAAGAGACAGTCAAATGAGAACAAGGGATATGGTAAAAAAGTAGGTAAACTGTTTATTATTTCAAACGTAATCGCTGTAAGTGTAAATACATTTAGCCTTCTGTGAGACAAGGCCGTCAGTACCTTCATGAAACAATGTTTGCCGTTACCTGCGGAACCATGTTTGTACCCAGCGAGCGGCTCTTCATACGAAGCAAATCGACGGCCACGAATGTCTTCCTTCAGGGCCCCATAAATGAGGATAGCGCATCGGGACTGTATGGAGGATGTGTAAGGTCTTTTCGGCAAAACTTCTGCATCGTACTCGAAACAACGTTGGCAACGTGTAGGCGAGCGCTGAATGAAGACGTATGTGACCGTCGATTTGCTACGGACGAGGAGACGCATACCTGGGTACAATCACGGTTCCGTAGGAAACTGAAAACATTTTTCCATGAAGGCATTGACCATCTTGTCTGACAGTGGCATAAATGTATTAACAGTTACGGAGATTGCTTTTGAAATAATAAACAGTTTATTTACTTTTTTCCTTGGTCTCGGTTTTGTTTGGCTGCCCCGTACACTTTTAAGGCAGGAAACGCCCAGCACTTCATTTCATCGCCATCGAACAAGCTTTTCCTTGGGTGTGTTTCGTTGCTGGGTGTAAGTAGCAATGTCCGAGTAAGACGTGCAGAAAATGATTCCCGCCCCACTTGCTCAAACCAATCTTCTCCATTATTTCTCTTATTGAACGTGCGATTGAATCCTACAAATAATATTTGAGCATCTCGCGTATTCGTGAGCACAGGGATATTTTCAGCGTGTTACCCTCAGGAGGAATATCTAGCTGAATTAACTGAGACTCTCTTAGCATCTCCGGCCGGTGTGGCCGAACGGTTCTAGGCACTTTAGTCTGGAACCGCGCGACCGCTACGGTCGCAGGTTCGAATCCTGCCTCGGGCATGGATGTGTGTGATGTCCTTAGGTTAGTTAGGTTTAAGTAGTTCTACGTTCTAGGAGACTGATGACCTCAGATGTTAAGTCCCATAGTGCTCAGAGCCATTTGAACCATTTCTCTCAGCATCTTCAATATTCTATGACAACAAATGTTGAACTTTTTGTACCATAAGGCCATTCATATAGAATCTAAAAAGGGCCCCACTACTCTCTAAACAGTAGCTACTTGAATCATTACAGTGGTAATTTACATTCGGCAATTATTTATGCAATTCTGTATTACGTGTTTCTTCACATTTCACGTCATGATAATGGCGAGTATTTGTCCTTCCACTCGGGGGAGGGCGCTCCATTAATTACAAAACCACTGCTTGCGAGTTTCTTCATCGCTTACCATAATCATATTAACAGTAAATGCAAGAGTAATAAACTACTCAGTTATAGTTCTGTTAATACAATATTTAAATAAAATCCAGGAGCCCTGTACATACACACTGTTTCCTATTTAATATCCTTTCCGAATATTTTACCGAAAGAGGTGCAGCGGTAGTTAAGGCAACTGGTATTGCTTTCCAAAAGTAGCGTAATTAAAATTTCCATGCGGCCATCATGTTTTAGGTGTTCCTTAATTTCTTTAAATCAGTTCTGGGATGGTTCCTATGAAGAGACTATGTCCGATTCCCTCCCCATCAGCCGACTCAAATGACAGCTCTGCAGACAGGACGATAAGGGTAACGTCGCTTTCTACATTTTTTTAATCTCTCTCAAGCAACTTGTTGCATTATTTTCCTTGTATGTAGATTTAAAACCTATTCTTTACGGATCTTTTACTGTCGTCGACATTTAAGGTGATTCTAACTTAACTTAATCTTCACCCAACATCAGGAAATCTGCGAATATTTAGAATATTCAAAAGTTTCCTAGTGTCTACATTTAATATCTACAGTATTTCCCTAAGTTATATTTGTAATCATCGAAAGCTTCGTTAACAGTTTAATTCGATAAAATTCGATCTCACCGTCGTTTTTGAAGCATGGCTTTCTGCTGCTGTGTAATAACACATTAGCGGATAGCCTAAATGTGCAGTGCGCATCGTAATGGACTGTACTATTGATAGGATTACACAAGTATTCTAGCGAATTAAAATCCGCTGTTCCATTTCACAGCATTATTTGATTTCCGACCAGTATGAATACGTCTGCATAAGCAATGCGATTATTATGTGCGTAAAAGCTGACCTGGTTAGTTTGACGTTTATCTACTCAAGTGAACAGTACTTGTTATCAATCCACTACTGATGGACAGTGGTATAGTGGGCAACACAAACTGGCTGGTAGATCTGTATCTACATACATGCTCCGCAAACCTCTGTACACAATGGCAGAGGGTACTTCTTACCAATACCACCAAATATACGTCCTATCCCATTTGTATACTCTCAGGGGAGAAGTGATCAACTGAATATCTCTGTACGCGTCCAAATCTCTCTTGTCTTATTCTTATGGATCCTACGCGATGCTTATGACTGTGGCAGCATATCTGTCGCACAGTCTGCGTACAATAACGACTCTCTAAATTTACCTAGCAGCATTTCGTGGAAACAACATCGCCCTCCTTACAAAGATTCCAGTTTGAGTTCCCCTAGCATCTCTATTACAGTCTCATATGGACTATGCCGAACCGTTCGATTTATTCTCTCATGACTACTAGAATATTATTTTCCTGGCCTTGTCCTGTATCGTCAGGGGTTGCCACGTTAATATGGATTTGGCAGTATAGTGATAGAGGCCAGATGCAAACACTTTCGAGGTGAAACTTCCTGGAAGATTAAAACTGTTAGCCAGGCCGAGACTCGAACTTGGGACTATTGCCTTCCGCGGGCAAGTGGAAATAACATTCGAGGTGTTGGGGAACCGTGTGACTGGGAACGTGGATACCGGCCCGGTATTCGCCTAGTCGGATGTGGGAAACCGTCTAAAACCAAATCCGGGCTGACCAGAACAGCAGCCCCCGCTGTTAATCCGCCGGGTGCGTTCGATCCGGGGCCAGCGCTTCCCCGAATCCCGGCTGTGGCGTGCCAATACGTACGGCTATCCGGGCGGCCTCACGACTACTAGAATAAGGACTTGATCACAGTAGCGTCTTATATTCAATTTCCTTTACAGATGCGTCGCGCTTTCCCTGAACCCTTCCAACAAATCTAATATTTTTCATTCGTCTACCCTAATACTGACTCTACATGTTCATTCACTTCCTATCGCTTCTTCGTTTACCCCTGAATATCTATAGGATGTGGTATGCTTCACCTGTTCAAACTAATCTTGTAATCCTATAACAACGGGATTTATTAATTTATTATGAACATTATCTTGTATTTATTCACATTTAAAGCAGGCTGTCATTCATTACAATAAGAGGAAACTTTGTTCAAGTATTTCTGCTCTTCCTTATGTAAACGGCTATCAAAATGTTTCTGTTCGAAAGCCGTACAGTCCAGAATCGGTGTGCCAATCAGGCAAAATCGCCGTGAGCATTGGGGCAGTCATACCACCGATGTACCAGGTTGAAGATACCCGTTTGGTAAACTGTTGTCTTGCTCCTTCAAGAAATCCGTAACTGCTTGCTG
The DNA here is from genome assembly GCF_021461385.2 of Schistocerca piceifrons. NCBI lineage: Eukaryota > Metazoa > Arthropoda > Insecta > Orthoptera > Acrididae > Schistocerca > Schistocerca piceifrons. The sequence continues at coordinate 361,960,242 of NC_060149.1, read as the reverse complement.
CATATCCTCGCCCGACTGGAATTGTCGATCCTTGAAAGCCTTTTTTAAGAGACCGAAGGCTTGATAATAGCATGATGAGAGATCAAGACTATAGGCGAGTGCTCGAGCGTCTTCCACTTGAGTTCACATAACTTCTGCGTTCCGACATTTGCGATATGGTGACCGTTATCATGAAGCAGCAGCACCTCTTTTCGCACTTTTCCCGGACGCTGAGCCTTAACTGACGTCGGAATTGCTACAGCGTTGCGCAGTACCGTTCCGCACTCATGGAGACATCATGTTCCTTTAAATTATTAAACAATGACTCCCGGTGATCGAAGAACAGGGTGAGGATCAACTTTCCAGCAGCCGGCTGGGGCGAGGGGACGACTTGCTGCCACATACACATTTTTCACTCTTCCATGGATATCTACCGGTGTTTGTCCATCAGCAGCCAATAAAATAACAGCACGTTGGTCCTGTTTCTACGCATTTGATAGTAACGTCGCCATAGATTTCGTTTCTGCATTTACCACACGCACGTCGGAAAGACACGAATACCGCACTAATCCCTCGCCAACATGTCTGTGCTTATATACCCCCATCGCAGTCGCGCTGCTTTGCATATACGCTGCAGCAACGCCCTCCAACGGAAACTTTTTTATCGCCTCATGTACATGTCGTCGCTAGTTAGGACCATTGTGCGAGAGTGATGTATTGTCGGAAGAGAGTAAATCTTCTGTGTTTCGTGGAAACAGATCTGCTACGGTACAGATAAGAGGTGCATCACAGTGTGGGAGTGAAATGGTGCGGCGGCTGGAAAAATGGTTCAAATGGCTCTGAGCACTATGGAACTTAACTTCTGAGGTCATCAGTCCCCTAGAACTTAGAACTATTTAAACCTAACTAACCTAAGCACATCACACACATCCATGCCCGAGACAGGATTCGAACCTGCGACCGTAGCGGTCGCGCGGTTCCAGACTGTAGCGCCTAGAACCGATCGGCCACTCCGGCCGGCGGCTGGAAACGCACTCCAAAGTTGAAGTACAAGGGACAGTACGATTCTTCTAGGCAGAACGTCTAAACTGTACACAGATTCACCGTGAACTTCTGGCGGTATATGGACAAAGTGTAATGTCGCGTCCCGCTGTAGTGAAATGGTGCCAACAAATTGACTAAGGGCGCATAGACTGGTCGGGAACGAAGACCGCCGACCACACACGAAAATGTCCAGCCTATCAGGAAACTAATTCGCAGCAATTTCAGATTTTCCGACTACGATGACGTTCACACAGCGGTTCTCGAACGGCTACGTGTAGAAGGAACGTGTTGCCATGGTCGAGAAATTGAACGGTTGGTAGAACTTTCCGACCGTTGTTCACAGATACTTGGTGACTATGTTGGAAAATAGTGTCATGTTTCTGTGTCATTTTGATGTGTAGTGCAGCATTCAGTAATAGTTACTTGGCCTGCCACAATAATGCGAAAGTTACTTTTTGAGGTCTCCTCATACTATTGTTAAGAATATATCCATGTTGTTACTACTTGCGTAAACAAAATAGACATTCGCTAGTAATGTACCATACCACAGCTATCCTGAAATAAGTTGAAAACCAACCTGGAACTCCATTCTGACCAGTACTTCATTACGTAATGTGTTACAACCCTTGCATTTCAATTATACCCCACGTGTCTCATTGAAACGAGGTGCGTAATACTCTTCTGCAATATTCAATCCTTTAGCGACAAAAAACACTTAAGAAGCATTTTCTGGTAACAAAATATTAAGCAATAATTGCAGCGAAAAGGAAAAAATATAGCTTAACGTATCGCTGATGTCAGGGACAGAGCTCTCCGTCCGTGAAAATCTAAATCAAGATGCCAGCGGGATTTGAAGACAGTTCCTCCCAGTTCAATGTATTAACCACTTGAGTGTATTACCACTTCAGTGTATTAACCACAGAGCTAATTCCCGTAGTGCATGTAAATGTACGTAGGTTGGACAAATATGTGGGAACACCAAAAACGCAACACATTACTGTAACTAATGCCTGTAGGAAAACCATTGGCATTCGAAACAGTTTCCAGTCGTCTCGGAATGGATAAATATAGGCCGTGTATGGTTTTCAAGGAAATCTTATACCTTTTTCCTGCTAAGTAGTGGCAAGTTCAGGGAATGATGATTGAGTTGGATAGCGATCACGCATCCTTCTCTCCAAAGTAGACCACAATGGTTAAAAAATATTGAAACCTGGTGACTGTGGTGGACAGGAGAGATGCGACAATTCATCCTTGTGCCCACTAAACTAGTTCTGGATGATGCGAGCTGTGTGAACAGGGGACCTGTCTCCTTGGAACACAGTTCGCCATTGGAGTCCAAACATTGTACCATCGGATGGACCTGATCAGCCAAAATGTTCACATAATCCTCTGCAGTAATGCTACCTTGCAGAGTAACCATGGTGCCAATAGAATACCATGATAAGGCTATCCAAATCATCACCGAAACCTAGCCAATTTGCACTCTTATGACGTAAGCTCGCTCAAAAATTCGAAACCGTGTGAAAAAAACGTTCGTCTGACCAAGTGAATTTCTTCCCTTGCTCCATAGCCCAGGTTTTATGGCTTCGGCTCCACATTTTCCTGTTGTAGCATTTACATCACTGATGAGTGGGTTCGAAATTCCAGCTCGACCTGATATTCTCAACTTATGGAGCAAGTGGGACATTCAACTCTTCAATGAACGTTTGTAACGATCATTCAACATATTTTCTACTTACTCTAGCCTCTTATGCACGAGGGCGGGCTGTTTGAAGGCGCCGTGTTTGCCCTAACACGCACTTTCGTCTTCGTTGTGAGTTAACGGATGATGTTTCTTCCGCTTTCGCTGTAAGCAGTATAAACCCTCTTCAAACACAAAATACTTCGGATCCTTTCTTTACGCAAGCACCCAGCATACGGGCACCAACAATTTTCCCACGTTCTAGTTCATTAGCTCTGATATAATGCACTCGCAACTACACAGAATATTGTTCTGATCACGGTTGACACTTGCAACGTATTGAGGACATTGCAAAGGTTTCGTTCGTGGTCAAAAACAACAGCGCAACTTGGCTAGCATGTGCATTTATATTCAAGCATGCATTACTCGCGGTGTTCGATATTTTTGGCCGGCCCCTGTATAGAAGGGTTTGAAACAAACAAATTTTTGAAATGCTGACGTAATTCGTATGAAAGAAACCGTAGTGTAATAAATATGTAATGTACTGAATCGAATGTGAGAAAGCTAAGTGGCAAAGACGTTATCTGAGAGACTCTATGATAATTATATCGTTGACTCGGAATATTACTCTCTCTGTGGTTTACTCGTAACTAAGGGTAACTAGAGTTTCCTGTTCGAAGACAGAGACATGGACAACAGCACTTGAACCTGCACTCTCATGTATGAATAGTTGCTAAAAGTATCCAGCCGTCTCTCCTAAGACTCTTCATACGCGCAACAAACAGTAATTCTTTAAACAGCACTATCAGAGACAATTTTATCACGTTGTTAGGACCTTTTACTGCGAACATAATACATCAACAACAGAAAAACAAAAAATAGACACACATAAAAGAATCTACCACAAAACTTGTAGTGTGTATAAGTTATCAAGTGTTTGCTCGAGCCAGGCCCATCTGTCACTACTTGAGACTGTATGGCCACAAACAGCAACGAATCGCCTCGGTGCTTCTACTTGCGGCGCTGAGGCACCTTAAGTGTCGTTTGAGCCGGCCATTCTGCCTTTGTCCTGAGAGGTATCGACCCACAGCTGATACAGCATCTCGGAGGGCTCAGGTGGCGGAAGGTTGTTAACGCCGGCCTTCAGCTTGCGTTCATTCACAGAGCAGGGTCGTTGCCGCGACTGCAGCCCGTCGTTTTCCCGACTTGAGCGACGTTTTCTCCATCTGAAAGCAGGACGTCACGCTGGCGGTATCTTCTCTATTAGGAAGTATTCATTGTCATTTTCAAGCCCGATTTATAATTTCTGTACCCTTCTATATCGATCGCAGATCGAAATACGGATGTGATGTATGGCGTTATTTTACCGTACCTGAAGTACAATATTGTACCTAAGAGTGTAATGCCTTCTTTTTATGTCTAACTGGGAAGAGAAGTTACGAGGGAGCGCTAGAAAGCAATGCCTCAGAATTTTTATTCTGTTTTCAGTGCCGGGTGGGGTATTGCATGTCACGCGTATTACTCGGTCGGCCTTCCCGCTCCACTGCCGCAAGTTACAAACTCCGCTGTTAGAGGGCTGCGTATTGTAGCGTGTAACATGGCGGTGTATTACGTAACGATGTCGAAGGGTGAGAAACAGCTTGCTATAATCAAGTTTCGAATTCGAAGAGTTCGCCCACACATGGAGCAGCCATCCTTCAGCATGACAATGCCAGACCAAACACGAGCGCTGCGACACCTGCCACAATCTGACGCCTTGTTTTCACTGTCATTGATCGGCCACCGTACAGCCCCGACTTGGTCCCAACCGATTTTTATGCGTTTCCTTAACTTAAATAACACCTTCGAGGACTTCACTTTGATAGTGATGAAGCAGCGCAAGCACAAGTGGAGTTGTGGCTCCGTCAACAAAGTCAAACATTCTACTATGACTGGTCTATCGTTGGGAGAAATGTGTTTGTCGACAGGGTGACTACGTTGAAAAAAAATATGTAGACATGAAGGTTAAAGGTGTAAAATGTTAATAAAAGTTCGTTAAGAAGCTTTCAGAGTCTCACATGAAAATTCAGAGCCTTTACTTTACAGCACTCTCTCGTAGAATTTAGGACCCCGTCTTTAAAGAAGAAAATTACTTCGATAGGATGATAATGGCGAAAACAAAACGCTATTGCCATGTTGAAGGAACCATTCCTGAAACCATATGAAGTGATTCAGGGAAGCCGTACTGTGATGGTTGGGATGCGATTTCCACTGTGTTCATCGGGGTCTACATCTATACGACTATTGTGCAGTTCACACTTACGTTCCTACCAAGGGTTCAGTGAACATTTTCAGGCTATTTTTCCACCGTTACACCCTGGAACAGCACACGGGAAAAGCGAAAATTTAAATCTTTCCGCGCGAGCTCTGATTCCCCCCCCCCCCGCACCCCTCACTCTTTTATTGCGATAGACATTTCTCCCTGTGTATGTGGGAGTCAACAATATATTTTCTCGTTGGTTATTAAAATTTCGTGAAAAGATCTCACCGCAACGAGAAACTCCTTTGTTTTAATGTTACCACCACAACTCGCGAAGCATATCCCTAACATTCTCTTCCTATCTTCGCGATAATACAAAACCAGCTGACCTTCTTTGAACTTTTTCGACGTCACCGTCAATCATATCTGGTAAGCATCCCATACGGCGCAACAATATTCCAGAAGAGGACGGACAAGCATAAGTATGCAGACTCTTTAGTAGATTTGTTACATTTTCTAGGTGTTCTGCCAATAAAACGCTGTCTTTAGTTCGCCTTCCCCACAACATTTTCTATGATAAGATTTCAATTTCAGTTGTTCGTAATTCTAATTCCCAGGTATTTAGTTGAATTGACAGCCTTTCAATTTGTGTGATTAGTCGTGTAATGGAAAATTGAACGGGTCCTTCTAGTAACATGTGGATAACATCACAATTTTTCTTATTTAGAGTCAACTGCCACTTTTCCCACCACACAGATATCTTCCCTAAATAATTTTACAGTTGGTCTTGATCTTCTTTGACTTTACTAGGAGGTAAACGACATCATCAACTGCAAACAATGTAGTGGGATGGCTCAAAGTGTCTCCTAAACATTTGCATAAATTAGGAACAGCAGTGGGTTTATAACATGTTCATGAGGAATGCCAGACATCACTTCTGTTTTCTCAATGACTTTCCATCAGTTGATACACACAGCGACCTTTGTGACAGGCAATCACGAACCCAGACGCATAACTGCGACGATACTCGACAAGCACGCAGTTTGATTAGGTGCCTCTTGCGAAGAATTTGAAATCCCCTTTCGATATCACTCATTATATCGTGTGAAGAGCCAGCTGTGTTTCACAAGATCCATGTTTTCTGAATCCGTATTGTATGTGTCAATAGATAGTTTTCTTCGAAGAAATTCATAATGTTCCAGAATACTACTGCAATACTGTAATTTAGCAGATTACTTCTGTTGCCTTTCTTGTGTACTGTTGTGATCTGCGCAACTTTCCAGTTTCTCGAACGAGAGGTTGTATATGATTGCTAGATATGGAGCTATTGCATCAGAATACTCAGAAAGGAACCTAATAGGTTCCCTTAGAATACTATTGCAGTGCCTATAATCGTAACACCACATCCCCCTAGAGAGGTCTAGTAGGTCATACCAGATCCAGTAGTTTCTTAATGCTTTCGTGTCTTTTAACATGCACCAGCCCTGAATCTCAATAATAAGACGCACCAAAAATTTAGATTTGAATTATATAAACCTAGACCGTAATATAACTAAGTAAGCGCTTCTTAAAATAAAATTTAAAGAGGAGAGAGATATAAATTTAATGTGGTCTGAAATTGTGATTTATGAAACTACCAAAATAGGGTAGGTCTCATGAAATTCCTTCTGTCGTGTATAGACTTTGGTTTTGTTACACTTGGTGCTTGTGGAATAGTGAATTTCATGGAAACATGTGAATTCCATTTCTGATCGATCCACGCCACTGAAGGGATTAAACAAAAGATTTTCTGCAAAAGTAGTGTTTCAGAAAATAGGATGAACATTTTTTTCTGAATAAGTATGTTTTGCAGAAGTTTATGTAGATACCAACAACCTACAGATGCACAGTTCTGCTTTCTGCATTCAGTTTATATGTACATTACAACACATCACGAATTTAACATTGTGATGTGGCCATTTAAGCCGCTTTAACACCTAAGCATTTCAACAATGATGAATCTACCCTGCATTTTTGCAAGACTACGGATAATATCGCACAATGATAAAACAAATGCGACTACGGTTCAGTTACGTACAATTCAATTACGTTGACTTTAAAGAAGCGAATGAATTATTTTTCTGCAACTGCATTTCCTGTTCTATTGCGGCATAATGCAAGTGGAACAGTTAAATCAAACAAAACGCTTTCTTCTTTTCTCCCTACCCTCACAGCACAGTCGAAGGGGATGAGAGTAAATTCACACATTTCGAAGGTTGTTATGCATACTTGAGAGATTCATTTTCTCCCCATAGGATTAATCTTCGTGTCATTGGAGACAATTTAATCCACTTTACAGGTGCAGAATGAAGAAGACATGTGCGTGTCATGCAAGGGTCTGTAGTCATTAAGTTATCCCACGTTGCACAGAATAGGAACAAAATCGGATGTAGAGGTACATAGTTGAACACTTTCTAGCATATGTTGACTATATCTTGTAATGGTCATTTGTAAAGTTGCTGCAATTTTGGTCGAAAGATGTTTAGTGCTAGAGAAGCTTTTCAGTGAAACTAGTAGCGGGGCACGTGCAACTCCTATGTTTGTGTAAAACCACCAATTAAAGAAGGATGCTGATTCGCTGAAGGCACCTGCTACACTGGGAACGAGGAAGGTTATACTTGCCCGCATCCGACGACATTGAGCATTCGACATCTCAGCTGAAACTGAATATTGAGCTTTGTGACAGTCTCCACCTGCGGCTTTCATCGGGGGCCCCACGTGGAAACCTTACAAGCTGCTATTGTGACGATTTCATACAAGGCTTCAGTTGTTGATAAAAGGAGAGAAATGAATCAATGTGAGGCGTACATAGGATAAAAGAAGCTGCCGTCTGAGGGGAAGGGTAATCGTAAAATTAGTCGTTTCGCTTTGCGTCGACTCTACCGAAGCAGCTAATCACGAGAGAATGCCGAAATACACGTTCAGAGAACACCGGAATGTAGGTCACCCGAGAACAATAACACAAACACATAATTCACGGCCTCAAGTTTACCGAGTCGGCGACCTACTTCGGAAATTAATCCAGGCTTAAACTTGGCAGGCACCCGCAATACAAATTAAAGTGGGAATTCGCTAAGACTCATGGTCGGAGGTATAACATTGAGAATTTGCGGTAGGACTCTTGTTTCATGTGTATGCACTTATTTCTACTATTGTTCATAATTTTTCGCATAAAACGATCTTATCAGACATTAAGAAACTTAAATATTTCAGATAAAAATACATTCGAGAAACACAGTTGATTCAAGCGCCGCAGAATCGCACTGTACGAATGTATTTAATACAATTGGTTGGATCTCCGTCTTCCGCATAGGTATTATACATAAATTAAAACATTTTTCGTCTTAAGCGTTATGCAGTCTACGCGTTTGACCCTATTTAAAATCGTCTTCAGTGGAATTTCTGTAAATATAGTGAATACAATAAGTTTATACAAGCTGTTATTTATAGATCGAAAACAGTTTTTCCTTATGAAATTTGTGTGAAATTTTACATGTTCTCAAGGCGACATCTTTCACACACACACACGAATACGAAAGTATACTGAAAACCGGTAGTCTAAGGACCAAAAGTTTTGTTATCATTAGCGGAAAGAAAAGAAATTTATTCTTTACTGAAAACATGACATTCGTGACGTTAGCAGTAATCACAACCCACACGAAAAATAAATGGACACACAAGATCACTGTGCTGAATCCAAAACAAGTGAACGTCCATAAAAATTTTCTATGGAAGGAACTAGCGTTAAGTTTTACGTAAGTGTACTGAGCTGGAAAGAACACAAATGTTACAAAAGAAAAAGCAGATTTCTGTAAGCCGAAAAATGGGAAGGCATGAAATTGGAAACAAGTTTTTTCAGTGTCTATGTCTTCTAACAACGAGGAAAACCTTGTCGACTTCAGAACTTTTAAAAAAAGTGTTGACCACCATAAGTAAATTGTAGACGAAATTCACGAGGAAAGACTTTTTTAATTTACAAACAGCAAATTGTAGAAACGTATTATGTATACTATTTACAGTATCAGCACGGTGGCAGGCATTGTTGGTGATGTCTTGATTGGGCCCCATGTTCTTCCACCTACGCTCAATGGAGCACGTTATCATGATTTCATACGGTAACCTGTGCTGCTAGAACATGTGCCTTTACAAGTACGACACAACATGTGGTTCATGCACGATGGAGCTCCTGCACATTTCAGTCGAAGTGTTCGTACGCTTCTCAACAACAGATTCGGTGACCGATGGATTGGTAGAAGCGGACCAATTCCATGGCCTCCACGCTCTCCTGACCTCAACCCTCTTGACTTTCATTTATGGGGGCATTTGAAAGCTCTTGTCTACGCAACCCCGGTACCAAATGTAGAGACTCTTCGTGCTCGTATTGTGGACGGCTGTGATACAATACGCCATTCTCCAGGGCTGCATCAGCGCATCAGGGATTCCATGCGACGGAGGGTGGATGCATGTATCCTCGCTAACGGAGGACATTTTGAACATTTCCTGTAACAGTGTTTGAAGTCATGCTGGTACGTTCTGTTGCTGTGTGTTTCCATTCCATGATTAATGTGATTTGAAGAGAGGTAATAAAATGAGCTCTAACATGGAAAGTATGAGTTTCCGGACACATGTGCACATAACATATTTTCTTTCTTTGTGTGTGAGGAATGTTTCCTGAAAATTTGGCCGTACCTTTTTGTAATCTCAGAGGGCTCAGAATCTTCTTCACCGATGTCATGCTTGCATTATGGTTGATGGCGGTCAGTTTCAGCACATTTTGTAAGACACTTTACAAATGGTACGTTCATTGTGTCAATGACGGTATTTGCAGTTAACTGTAACTAATGTAAATAAAAAAGTACGCAGTATTATGATTTTATTCCTATTATCTCCTGAAGCTGGCTTCTCCGTGTTCAGGTTCCCTGCCTCATATTGTTCAGTGGAGCATCTTCTATCTCCTGTTAAACTTTTGTACGCTCTTACGGAAACACCCTGTATGTGTGTGTTCTGTCTGTACTGTGGCATCATAAAGTATAACAGGGTTTCAGTCCCTAAAGTAGTGAGGATCTGGTTTCCATTATTGGAGTAATGTAAATCTGATGGCAGGTGGCCTGCAGCGTGCTGAAGGGCACTGCCTGTGCGGATTCATTCCTTTTGGAAGACGCCGGATAACGTTAACAATGTATCAAATAACGCTATTGCACCTGTAAAATGGCCCGTATGTCACCTAACTCGTTTTACAGAAATATTGACGAACATATTATTCAGCTCGTTCGTAGTTTACCAGATTCATATTGTTATTAAATTTAGAAGAGATAGCCGTATATGTAACATAATCGAACAATAATGGACAAAACCAAGCGCCACGGAAACGATGTATATACACTATGTGATCAAAAGTATCCGGACACCCCCCAAACATACTTTTTCCAAATTAGGTGCATTGTGCTGCCACCTACTCCATATCAGCGACCTCAGTAGTCATTAGACATCGTGAGAGAGCAGAATCGCGTGCTCTGTGGAACTCACGAACTTGGAACGTGGTCAGGTGATTGGGTGTCACTCGCGTCATACGTCATCACTCGAGATTTCCACACTTCTAAACATCCCTAGGTCCACTGCTTCCGATGTGATAGTGAAGTGGAAACGTGAAGGGACACGTACAGCACAAAAGCGTACAGGCCGACCTCGTCTATTGACTGACAGAGACAGCCGACAGTTGAAGAGGGTCGTAATGTGTAATAGGCAGACATGTATCCAGACCATCACACAGTAATTCCAGACTGCATCAAGATCCACTGCAAGTACTATGACAGTTAGGCAGGTGGCGAGAAAACTTGGAATTCCTGCGGATGCTCATAAGCCACACATCACGCCGGTAAATGTCAAACGACGCCTCGGTTGGTGTAAGGAGTGTAAACATTGGACGATGGAACAGTGGAAAAACGTTGTGTGGAGTGACGAATCACGGTACACAGTGGTACACAATCTGGCGATCCGATGGCAGGGTGTGGGTATGGCGAATGCCCGGTGCATGTCATCTGCCAGCGTGTGTAGTGCCAACAGTAAAATTCGGAGTCGGTGGTGTTATGGTGTGTTCGTATTTTTCGTGGAGGGGGCTTGCACCCCTTGTTGTTTTGCGTGGCGCTATAACAGCACAGGCCTACATTGATGTTTTAAGCACCTTCTTGCTTCTCACTATTGAAGAGTAACTCGAGGATGGCGATTGCGTCTTTCACCACGATCGAGCACCTGTTCAGTATGGACGACATGTGGCGGAGTGGTTAGATGACAATAACATCCCTGTAATGGACTGGCCTGCACAGAGTCCTGACTTGAATCCTATAGAACACCTACTTCGTGCCAAGCCTCACCGACCAACATCGATACCTATCCTCAGTGCAGCACTCCAAGAAACCTTTCCAGCACCTGACTGGACGTATGTCTGCAAGAGTGGAAGCTGTCATCAAGGCTAAGAGTAGGCCAACACCGTACTGAATTTCAGCATTACCGATGGAGGGCGTCACGAACTTGTAAGACTTTTCAGCCAGGTGTCCAGATGCTTTTGATCACATAGTGTATGTTAACTTACAATGTGATGACATTTGACGGTGAGCCTTCTCCGAAAGACAAATCATCTTGCATTGTTTAACAGCTGCGCTCAGCATCTAAACCACACATGAAACACAAGAATTAAAAGATTCCCACGTGAATATTAGAAATATTGGTAAAGTCAGTGCTAAAATATAATGTTCTGTTGGATACTTATTTCCTGTTTCGAAACACATAGTTCACTAGTAGCTGCAGAAAATTTGTGAAGACGACATTCCGCACTATTCAAGAGCTACAATAGGACTTGCTCTCTGACGATGAGTTAAGCGCCAAAACCAGTAAGAGGTGTAAAAGTCTACGACTGAGCCTGAAAATAAAATTGTTTCAGCAAAATATGTGACTCTTAGGGATTAATTTTCATCTAAAATTAAAGATAATGCAATATTAAATGCAATTAATCATTTGAAAGTAGTATCGGAGAAGGTAGACAACGAGAATGTGCTATTTATTTTGAAATTCGGAACTACAAGGCAATTCTGAAATATGAAGCCAGGATAAAGTTCAACGTTCCATGCAATTTCAGATTGCCGGATAATAGTAACTTGCTACCATGATATTTCAGCATAGTCTTTCGACCACATGAAGGTGTATAGCGGCGACAGTATCTGACCTCCCCTATTTAAAATGTCACCGGCGTATGTGTAGTGTACTGAGTTGTCGCTAAGCATGCGTTCCAGTATACACCTGAAGATGCCCAGAAGACTCTTGCGTCGAAATATCATGGCAGCTAGTTATTGAGGTTTCGCACCTAGCTAGAAATTTTATAGAACAGTCTATACGTGGGGAAAGTTTTAAATTTAGCAACTAGGTTAAACGAGTTAGTAACTGGACAGAAACCGCAAAAAAAATGGCTCTGAGCACTATGGGACTTAACATCTTAGGTCATCAGTCCCCTAGAACTTAGAACTACTTCAACCTAACTAACCTAATGACATCACACACATCCATGCCCGAGGCAGGATTCGAACCTGCGACCGTAGCAGTCCCACGGTTCCCGACTGCAGCGCCTAGACCGCAAGACCACCGCGGCCGGCTACAGAAACTGCAGGCTGCAACGTGTGAACAGGATGTTTCCATTTTGAGATGGTTATACGTTTACCGTTCAGTATCAGAATGTAAGCACTTATAGTAATGGCTTCCCCTAAAATTTAATTAACCAACAACTTTTCATGTCCTTACATAAGGGATCCGAGAGTAAAGTACGAACGGTGCCGTAGTAGAAGCTATTGATTACCTTCTGCCTTTGCACACTGATTACGAGCACGGTCCAAAAAATTATCCTAAGAACGTCGAATGAAGTGCATACGAGTAGAAAAGACGAAGTGCAATTCGAAGTACTGCCATGCTGTCAGTCAAGTGTAAGAAACTGCCTCATCTCACACGTTCACGATTTTCAAGACACTGGAGTCGTGTGCGGAAGGGGCAGCGTTCAAATCTCCATCCGGGCATTCTGGTGCAGTTTTCCCTGGTTTCTCTACCTCATTGGGGCTGAACGCAGGATGATTCTTTAAATTCACTGTCAGTTTCCTTCCCATTCTTGTAGAGCTCGTGCTGTAACACTAATGACCTCCACGTCGTTAAGGCATTAAGCTTGTACGTCTCTTGGTTTCATAAGAAAACAGCATAAACTTAATTCATGGTGAAAAATACAGCTGTGACAGTTTATTCAGATGGTAATAGTGTATATTGTCGAAGAAGAAAAATATTAATTTCGCCTAGCTTTCCGCCTTTTTTTGGTGAAGGACGTACAAGATGCACTGTTACGGGTAAATGTTGGCCAGATGTTCTTACAATAAATACCTGTTATTACGTACATAGTGGAGGGAATTTGACGAGGCGCATCGCTACACGTGCAGGTCGCTGCCCTTCGTCGGCTGCGTCCCGTTTGTCAATTCCCGCGGAGCCACAATCAGCCGCATTCAGCGCGCTGGCGTGTAACGCTGTACGAGCAGAATGAAGACACGTGCTGTGTGACAGAGTACCCTTCTCCCGTTGCTCATATCACATACTAATGACACGCAGACATCGGTGGATTACATCCAGTTGTCAAGAAACTGGACATAATCTCGTCTCGATACCATTTCATTTGATATGGTATTAATTTTTTCAGCCGAGCGGTTTAAGGCGCTGCATTCAGGGACTGTGCGGCTGGTCCCGGCGGAGGTTCGAGTCCTCCCTCGGGCATGGGTGTGTGTGTTTGTCCTTAGGATAATTTAGGCTAAGTAGTGTGTAAGCTTAGGGACTGCTGACCTTAGCAGTTAAGTCCCATAAGATTTCACACACATTTGAACATTTGCCGGCCGGTGTGGCCGAGCGGTTCTAGGCGCTTCTGTCTGGAACCGCGCGACCGCTACAGTCGCAGGTTCGAATCCTGCCTCGGGCATGGATGTGTGTAATGTCCTTAGGTTAGTTAGGTTTAAGTACTTCTAAGTTCTAGGGGACTGATGACCTCAGTTGTTAAGTCCCATAGTGCTCAGAGCCATTTGAACCATTTTTTGGTTTCATTCAGTAGTTAAGGCAGAGACGTAATGTAGGGTTTGTTTCAGTTAACGTTGAAAATCGTGTACATATATCACCAAGCATTCCTCTCTGTGCGCGTGGACAAGTCAAAATAGTCACCACCGGACCATATTGAAAAGCAACACACGCCAAACACACCCACTCGTTCGATATGTTACTGAACAGTTGTGCTTCGTAAGATCGAATTTCATTGGTATTTTATGGGTGTCTGTCTCTCTAAACACTATTGTACGGTATAAGCGTGTAAGAATGAATCAAGATTGATAACGTTGAATCACATTTCTTGATTTATCAAACTCTGCGCCTGTTAGCGAAAAATCCTCTCTATTAATGCACGAACGAGAGTAACTGCGAACACTTATTATTATTATTATTATTATTATTATTTTGTTATGATAGGAGGGCGTCTCGGCTGTACCAGGAAACCATCCCGTACGCTCAATAACGCTTGGTGGATCTTTTTGGGTTGGGGGGGGGGGGGGGGGCTGGAAGGGGGTATTGAGCGTGGGGATGAATAATGCAGCTTGTGAGGAATCCCGTTAAGTAGACATAAGCTTAGACATGCCGCAAATAGGCGAACATAAAGGGCAAAAAGGCCTCCATTCCTACTTCCTTTAAAAGTTGCAACGAAGTTTATATTCAGTACTAATAAACATTACCCACAAAGCATATAATAAAGCTTGCAGTATGAGAACAGTGGTTAAGTCTGAATCAGTGCCAGTTGATCTTACGCTGATGAGCCAAAACAATAAATGAACACCTTCCTAACAGCGTATTGATTCACCTTTGGAACGAAATAAAGAAGAAATTCTACACTACGTGATCAAAAGTATCCGGACACCAGACCGAAAATGATTTACAAGTTCGTGACGCCCTCCATCGGTAATGCTGAAATTCAATACGGTGTTGACCCACCCTTAGCCTTGATGACAGCTTCCGATCTCGTAGGCATACGTTCAGTCTGGTGCTGGAAGGCTCAAATGGTTCAAATGGCTCTGAGCACTATGGGACTTAACATCTGTGGTCATCAGTCCCCTAGAACTTAGAACTACTTAAACCTAACTAACCTAAGGACATCACACACATCCATGCCCGAGGCAGGATTGAAACCTGCGACCGTAGCGGTCGCGCGGTTCCAGACTGTAGCACCTAGAACCCCTCGGCCACTACGGCCGGCAGGTGCTGGAAGGTTTCTTGGGGAATGGCAGCCCGTTTCTTCACAAAGTGCTGCACTGCGAAGATGTATCGATGTCGGTCGGTGAGGCCTCGCACGAAGTCGGCGTTCCAAAACATCCCAAAGGTGTTCCTTAGGATTCAGGTCAGGACTCTGTGCAGGCCAGTCCATTACAGGGATGTTATTGTCGTGTAACCACTCCGCCACAGGCCGTGCTTTGTGAACAGGTGCTCACTCGTGTTGAAAGATGCAGTCGCCATCCCCGAATTGCTCTTCAACAGTGGGAAGCAAGAAGGTAAGAATGTGCTTAAAACATCAATGTAGGCCTGTGCTGTGATAGTGCCACGTAAAACAAGGGGTGCAAGCCCCCTCCATGAAAAGCACGACCACACCATAATACCACCGCCTCCGAATTTTACTGTTGGCACTACACACGCTGGCAGATGACGTTCACCGGGCATTCGCCATACCCATACCCTGCCATCGGGTCGGCACATTGTGTACCGTGATTCGTCACTCCACACAACATTTTTCCACTGTTCAATCGTCCAGTGTTTACGCTCCCTACATCAAGCGAGGCGTCGTGTGGCATTTACCGGCGTGATATGTGGCTTATGAGCAGCCGCTCGACCATGAAATCCAAGTTTTCTGGCCTCCCACCTGTCATAGTACCTGCAGTGGATCCTGATGCAGTTTGGAATTCCTGTGTGATGGTCTTGATAGATGTCTGCCTATTACACATAACGACCCTCTTCAACTGTCGGCGGTCTCTGTCAGTCAACAGACGAGGTCGGCCTGTACGCATTTGTGTTGTAGAGACTGAAGTGCTGACACTTTCTGCAGGACCTGACCATCATTTTGCAGGACAATGCTCAAGCACGTACAGTGCAAGCTGTTACTGATTTCTTTGACTGCTGGGGCTGCTAAGTGCTAGACCACTTACTGCACTCCCCTGACTTTAGCCCTCGTAATTTCAACTCGATTTCTAAACTGAAGGAAACACTTTACGGCATTCGCTTCCGAACTCCTAGAAATTCATCAGGCAATAGACCGCGCCGCTGGAACTGTCAACACAACTGGCACTGCTAAGAGTATTCTACGACTTCCACATTGCTGGCAACGGGTTATACATAATGCTGGTGACTACTTTGAAGGCCAGCAAAACTTTGAAACACATATCTATTTTGCACGAGCTGTAAATAAATATTTTGCCCGCCCGGTTAGCCGAGCGGTGTAACGCACGACTTTCCGGAGCGGGAAGGAGCGCCTTGTCCCCGGTACGAATCCGCCCGGCGGACTTGTGTCGAGGTCTGGTGAGCCGACCAGTCTGTGGATGGTTTTTAGGCGGTTTTCCATCTGCCTGCGAATGCGGGCTGGTTCCCCTTATTCCGCCTCAGCTACACTATGTCGGCGATTGCTGTGGAAACAAGTTCTCCACGTACGCGTACACCACCATTACTCTATCACGCAAACATAGGGGTTACACTCGTCTGGTGTGAGATGTTCCCTGGGGGGGATTCAGGGGTCCACCGATGGCCGAACCGTACAATAACTCTGGGTTCGGTGTGGGGTGGCGGAGGGGTGAAGTGGACTGCGGTAGTCGTCGTCGGGTTGTAGACCACTGCGACTGCGGCGGGGACGGAGCCTCTCCGTCGTTTATAGGTCCCCGGTTCACGTACAACATATATACAAATAAATATTTGTCACTATTAAAGTTCCAACTCTCGTAACTTTAACTTTCAATACGCTGCAAACCTCTGATTACAAGAAAATATATTACGGTTCTAGATGCTTCAAAATCAGTGCTGGTATTATGAACTGCAGACCGTTTGGCTGGTGCCAGATACTTTACATATAACATACTGCACCTTCTCTATCATTCATCGAAGCGATTTTGTATCAGAACTCCTCTTGTGGTAACGATTCGCAACACTAATGATTTTACTTTTGTATGGAGCCACCGCCATATAAAATACTTTGGAAGATATAACCGCCATTTTACTGTAGAACTGTCCTACAGTGAAATGGCGGCTATATCTTCTTTTTACAAAAAGAAAGAAAGAAAGAAAGATTCGCAATATGTTCCCGCATGCTAGGTAGCTAATAAATTTTAGATTCGTTAGCTTAACGCGTGATCCCGCAGCAGTGGACCAGAATAATTTGCTTTGCAGCAGTTACTGGTATTACAGCAAGCCTGAACTAATAAAGCGATGCAAGGCAGAGGAAATACAACATTCACTGAGACATACTGCAGCGTTACCAAGGGAGAAGCACGTCGTAGAGGCGACTCTTTAATTAAAGAGCGCGTGATTTCCGCGGGTTTCATTGCCAAGGAATTCATCTGAACGACCATGTGTTGTCGCTGCAACCGTCTGGCGAGCATTGCCCAGAGAACACAGGATGAAGGGCCCGCATTTTAATGAGAATCGAGAAATGTACAGAACGAGCTGAGCTGTGGTGGTGTATTAAACAAACATGCCGACGTTATAAATCTTCCAAACATTCAAATTATTTATAAAAGAATGAATAATTTAAAAACTGATTTAAAATTTGTTGTAAATCTCTGACCAATAAAATTCTAACACCTTGGCACCAGGTGTGTGGGAGAGAATGCTCTTTACTTAGACGTAACACATTTACACTAACAATTTAGTAGCACGTGCAAAACATGAAAGAATCTGCACGAATTTGGACTCGGACGGGTGCCAATAGCTGATGTTATGCGACCAATCACTGACAGTAAAATATGTTGGATTGCTACCTGGTGTATCTCCGTCCATTCTACCTTGAGGTTGGGTCAAAAGTCACGAAGGGACTATAACTGTGAATAACTTTTTTATTTATTCTGTTTAGCTTTCTTTTGTTTCAAACTATATTCCACACATAAGTGTGAACCATCTCACATGCTTGGCCTTAAAGTCTGTGAAACACAATAGAAACTAATGATAAATAAATAAAAAGTTATTCGCAGTTATAAACTCTTCGTGACTTTTCCGCTCACATGGTGCAAGTTAAAGCACAATGGATGGAGATAGAAAAACAATCGAGCCATTAAGGGCACAGACGTCCTTTGGCGTCCTAATCATTGTCCGTATATGAACAATACGTTTACAGAGGGCAAGAATCAGATGAACGCCGAGACGATGGGAGTACTTGGCATGGTGTCACTCAAGAATGTCGGGCGTTGCAGGCCGTACGGTGTCCCTCGGGACAAACGGCTCTGCGATGACCCGAAAGACAGGGTACATACAGTAAGCGGTTCCAGTTCTCCGCGATGTGATAGTCAGTGGTAAGCATACCAGAGATATGAGCTGAGATAAACCAAGCATTAAAAGAAGGGGGATTTAATTATGGCAGAATCTTTGGGATAACGATGAGACAGGGCGTAGAACACATGAGCTGCTTCCAAACATAGAGGAACGCGCGTAGAACACATGAGCTGCTTCCAAACATAGAGGAACGCTTAAAGCTCACATACATCAAACCAACTAGAGGCTTGGTGCACTTCCTTACTGGACATGGACCCTACCCGACATATCTGTGTCGGTTTGGGAAGCGGGCTACATCAGCGTGTGACTGTGGAGCAGTGCAGGGCACTCCAGACCATGTGGTGTACGAGTGCCCCTTTCGACGATGCTGCACAACAACTTAGGGAATAACTACCCAACAACGACACGCACCACCTGCTCAGGCAAGAGGGCACATTTAATGTCATGAATAAACTAGCAGATGTGATCTCAAGTAAAGTCCTCAGAGAATACCTAAGAAACAATTAAAGAATAAACTCCAGACTTAGACTCCGTACACCTTCCCTGTTCCGCCGGGACATGGATTTGGCCAGCCGCCTCACGGCTGGAATCCGCCATGCTTTAGGACTAGGTAGGGGGATAGTACATCATCACCGGACTTAACAACGCACCGATCATGACAGTAGATATAGAGATAGATTTAGTTATATGATCAGAAATAGGATAGTTAGATCAGTATAGAACTGCAGCGAAAAAGTCATCTGCCAGTCCAGTGCCAGGGGCACTCCCACTGGGATTAGCTCAGTGGGAAAGGCCAGCAAAATTAGGTTTGCTTCTACTGGCACACCTGTAACGCTGCAGGTAGAGTAGTCAAAGTAACATATTAAAAGTAGTATCCAAGTCTAACAGTAGAAGAAAATGCAAATTAATCAACATAACAACATGCATAATAAATTACAGTAGAATAGTCCCCATAGTGGTGAAGGCATTAACCTGTAGTGTTAGAAAGTAAGAGCTGCAGATTGTCAATTGTTAACAGTTAGAAATAGGACCTACTAATGTACTTAGGTAATAGGTTAACTTCTATAATTATAATGATTTGAATAAATATTTTTTTAAGTGTTGACCGACTCGAATCCAGCAGGAGGATGGCATTTTAAGTAACAAAATAGGTCAGGCAGCAGCAGGAAAGAAGGTGTCGCATACTTCGTTGTCATTAAACTGAGAGACAATGATGTGGATTAAATCCCAAAACTGTCCATGTCTCGTGCAATGAAGGAACGTGACGTTTTTAATTTGTGATTCATCCGTCGGATGGGAAATCTAAGCTCGGCGTCTCTGTTGGCGTTAGTCAAGAAGAGTAGGCTATTTTCCAGTATGGGTTTCCCTGTCCCTCTCCCACTCCCTCTCTCTCTCTCTCTCTCCCTCTCTCTCTCTCTCTCTCTCTCTCTCTCTCTCTCTCTCTCTTTCTCCTCAAAATGGTTCAAATGGCTCTGAGCACTATGGGACTCAACGTCTTAGGTCATAAGTCCCATAGAACTTAGAACTACTTCAACCTAACTAACCTAAGAACATCACACACACCCATGCCCGAGGCAGGATTCGAACCTGCGACCGTAGCAGTCCCACGGTTCCGGACTGCAGCGCCAGAACCGCACGGCCACCGCGGCCGGCCTCTCTTTCTCTCTCTCTCTCTCTCTCTCTCTCTCTCTCTTTCTCTTTCCATCTCCATTTTCTCTCTCTCTCTCTCTCTCTCTCTCTCTCTCTCTCCATCTCCATTTTCTCTCTCTCTCTCTCTCTCCACTCCATTTTCTCTCTCTCTCTCTCTCTCTCTCTCTCTCTCTGTCATCATCATCAGCGGCGCTACGCTCTGCGTGCAGTCATCGAAGTTGCATTTCATATGGAGAGGGGCAAATGCGCGAGAGTATAGAAAAGCCGTTTAGTTTAAGGGACAGAATTTTATCACTCGCGCTCTTCCAGCCAACAATACCTTCAGAATTTACTTACTTTACACTTGGAAGATCCCTTCAGTACGTTTTGTTTTCTCTCGTTTTTCTTTGTGATGCGAATGAGAGGAATAAATATTTTCTTTTCCGAAGAAACAGAGAGGAATCGTGTAGATAAATAAGTTGTGTATTCTATACGATCAGTGGCGGAAGCTCGTGTGTTTGGTTTGCAGTAGCGATATTCGGCGGAGGCGGCGCGGTGCGGTGTGGCCAGCCCTGGCTCGTGTCTGCTCCGCCCTGGCCCGTGGCCAGGTGCCGCTGGCTTCTAGCTTTCTTTCCTGTGTATGCACACGCGGCCGGACGCTCTCTTGCCGCATAGCGTCTTAGCGACCCGTATGCGTAGCCCGTATGCGTAGCTGAGCACTGAAAGCAGATGACTCCATACAGAATAAGTCGCTTGAGCTCACAGCTGTCATGCTCCACCGTATGCTTCATATACAACTAATGCACAGTAATATAACGTGGGCTATGACACGACATTCTACATGCTACAATGAGTGCTTTTGACAAGTGACGTACCGTACAGCGTTGCAAATATAAAGTTGGCCGGAAAAGTGATTGCATTGTTTCGTGACAACGTAATCTGAACAGCGAAAATGTCATGCAATGAGATCTTTACCAGCTGACCCCCGATTCTCTAAAGAATCAAGCTCCCGTGTATAAAACGTCTTCAAATGCCTGATTACTTTACAAATGAGTTAATATTTTAAGTATTTGCGGTTAAACACGTAAGCGAGAAGAGATTTGAAATTAAGTTTGAAGTTTGTGGAAAGTTACTCAGTGCTCTCATTATGTAACACTGGATGGATATAGTGTGGGTAATTTGCGCTCCATTTTAAGAAAAAGGAAGGTTTTTTTACTCATTTCAATGTTTATGACGTCATACCTGCCTCACTATGTGTCGTACAATGGTATAATTTTGCAGGAACATTTTGTGGTATATGTGGATACTGTTTGCAAACTTTGTTGCGAACAGAGTCAGTAGTGAAGAAGTAATAAAAAAACATCATTTGTGATGCTGAAGTTTTACTACATGAACAGCGAAAAAATAGCAAGCGATAAACTTTTTTCCTTTCGTCATTTTGTATGGGTTTCAGTGGGAAGAAGTTTCGGAAAGCCTTTGTTGGAATCCGCTAAGTGCTCTCATTCTCAAATACTGTATGATTAAAATCCGCGTATACCTGCGCCATCAGTTACGCCATCTCAAAACAGACACACGGTTTCTAACTGTAATACAGTACTTGTGTTATTGTGTTAAACTTTTAACATAAGATTATACTTCTTAATAAGCAGATTATGACAGCATTTTAAATTTTGGTATTCGGTCAATAATTATGCGAAATATCGAAAATCAAATTTTTGTTGCCTTTGGAAGCCATTAGATAGGTAACCTGTAACTGGTAGCTGTTTTCGTGGTTCTCTGATAATCGCTTAGTAATATAGATGAGATTTCAAAGTGTTGCAGAGACTGGTAACTCGCTTTAAATGTTCAAAAAGGTAAATTTGTGCACTTCACAAAATGAAAAAAAAAATTAGGACAGTACGACTGCATTGTCAGTGAGACACAACTGGAATATGAAAACTCGTACAAATACCTGAGTGTGAGAATTTATAGAGATATGGAATGCTCACATATGTTCAGTCGCAGGTAAACAAGGTGGCAGACTTCCATTCATTAGTCGGATACTGGAAAAATACAACCATTCTACAAAGGTGACTGTTTACAAAACACTCCTGTGACCCATCCTACTAGAATATCGCTCAGATGTGTAAGACCCCTACTACATAGGAATATTCCTGGGACATACTCGGAAAGGACGCGATTTAAATCATGCAACATTGTATAGACACCAGGCAGAAGGTACCCAACAGGAACGAACTCATCCGCAAACTGATAAACTCTACGTGGGTAGCGCATATCTAGCTCTGTGTTTCTCTGTACGCTGGTTCAGTCTGGAGGAACTCTGTACATCCTAATAAAGTTGATGTGGCTCTTCATGAGACAGACCACATATTCGCAGGATGCCTAGAACCTACTGCAGTCAATCAGATCTTTACACTCACGGGAGCGGTACCTCCAGATGTAAGGAGACAGATAGCAGCAGAGATTGAAAGATGAAGCAAGAAACAGATCCAAGGTATCCATTGTTATGACATCCCATTTATCCATCACGCCTGAAATTCAGAAAAAGCTTGCTCCTTTCAACAGCATCAATTCAAATCTAGGCAGAAGTCCGCCGAACTGAGATCGGAGAACAACGTTTCCTGAAGGATTACGGTCAGCAAAAGAGAAGCTACCATCAAGCTGCCGTCTTCAGTATGGGACCTGGAAAACGATCAACTGATCGAGAGCAGGAGTGGTATAATGCAAGACTGGTTGGATGAAGTGGAGTACCAGTGATGATGAGCTTACTGAGCGCGGGACGAGACATAACTGGGCACACGTGTTGCTTTGCAATAATCTAAGCGAACCGTGTGACGTGGAAGACTTGTTTGCAGCGAATGAACGTGCCATTCTGGTTGTGATCACTGGACTCACAAAGTGCGAAATTCTCTCTGTCATTAATGTTAGATTGTAATTTAGATTATATTATATTGCTAGTTTTTTTTGTTTTTACTGGGATAGATAAATATAATAGAATGCTGAATTCGGACAAAGAAGGGCAACATGTATGATCATAGGTTTTTCTCACACATGCGAGAGCGTCACGGAGGTGCTGAAAAACCTTCAGAGAAGATGCTGAGAAAAATTCACTGACACACACTTGAAGACAGATGTCAAATATCCCAAGAAAGCCTCCTTAAAAAGTTACAAGGAGTAGCATTAAGTGAGGAATCTAGAAATGCACCACAACCCCCTGCTATTCCCGCAGGATCCAAGACGTCAAGATTAGACTAACTGCAGATCGCATAGAGGGATTTAAGCCATCTAGATTTAGGTTTTCTGTGATTTTCCTAAATCGATTGAGATAAATGTCAGCCGGCCGCGGTGGACGAGCGGTTCTAGGCGCTTCGGTCCGGAACCGCGCTGCTGCTGCGGTCCCAGGTTCGAATCCTGCCTCGGGCATGGATGTGTGTGATGTTCTTAGGTTTGTTAGGTTTAATTAGTTCCAAGTTAAGTCCCATAGTGCTTAGAGCCATTTGAACCATTTTTGAGATAAATGTCGAGATCGTTCCTTTGAAACCCACAGTCGCTTTCCGGCCCCATCGCCATCTCAGTGACCACTCCATCGACGGGACGAGATACCACCAACTTGCTTCCTTCTGTTACTAGCAGCTCAATGTGATAATCGCCACATTTCGTCGGTTGGCGTATTCATGTCTAGGAACGTGAAATAGCTACGACTGCTGCCTATTGCTTTGTTAGAACAAATACAGAACATGAGTATGAAGTGAATGTCTTAGAGTGCCTTCAATATAGTCATGAACTGAACTTCCCGCGATAGCGTCTCAATCTGTAAATGAAAGTAAAATGGCACCACCTGCCGGAGGTTCAAGTGCTCCCTTGGGCATGGGTGTGTGTGTTGTTCTTTGCATAGGTTAGTTTAAGTTAGTTTAAGTAGTGTGTAAGAGTAGGGACCGATGACCTAAGTAATTTGGTCCCTTCATTCACACACATTTGAACATTTGAAAGTAAAGTAATATTGTAACGACCATCTCATAAATGACAAACTGTATGCCTAAACCTGGTATTCGTTATTATATATCCACCTCACAGGAAACTGAACATTTTATATAAAAATGTTTCATGCAAGTGCTTCACTTAGAAATGTTAACAATAATACGGACGTAACTAACCTGTACACACAAGTTGGAAATTTGTTAGATATCAAAAGAAATGGCGTGGTTGAGTTTAATAGTTTCCACGTGGAGACCGTAACACGGAGGAGGATTCGTTGCGTCAAACGAACTGGACTGGCAGTGGAGTCAATGACACGAAGATCTCGTCCGCTAGCTCTCCCACGACACGCGACCCCGAGGGAAATTATGGGAAACGTCTCCACTCGCACTGCGTGCCACGTCATCAGCGGCAAAATCTTTCAGCTGCCAGCCTACTTTTGTGGGCCAGTAGCTGTGAGAAGAAACACAACTGCTCTAGTGGGTGTTCAGTTCTCGGTTTTTGTACAGCCCAGAAGAGTCAAATTGAAGGAATGTATTTTAAAAGATTTCTGCCATGTATTTCTAGTTTTCTGTCGGAATGGTGTCGTCATGAATTATATAATTCTTCATAAAAATGACTCGCTTCCTAATCAGTATTCAGGAGAAGACAACTGTTTGTGTCTGGTATTCTTGTTGCTGAAATACTTATCGGAAAAGTTAGGACTTTCATACAAATATAATTCATTGATCTATGTTTCACTGGCTCTATCGATGTAACAGATACCAAAGCTCAAAGAGCAAGTTATATATAGGCATGCTAGTAAATCAGAAATATGTGTTTAGGCAGCACAAAATTCGTACAAGAATTGAACGAGGTTATACCTTTCCCTAGTTAGCTAGCCACCGAGCGTGGTGGCGCAGTGGTTAGCACACTGGATTCGCATTCGGGAAGACGATGGTTCAATCCCACATCCGACCACCCTGATTTAGGTTTTCCGTGATTTCCCTAAATCGCTCCAGGCAAATTCCTGGATGGTTCCTTTGAAAGGTCACGATTAACTTACTTCCCCGTCCTTCCCTAATCCGATGAGACCGATGACCTCTAGAATGAAATTACAATTAAATCAATACCGTTAGCTGCTGACGGGCGTTTCACTGGTTTTATCGATGTAACAGATACCAAAGCTCAAAAAGCAAGTTATATATAGGGCTGATGACCTTCTTCAGTTCGGATGCACACGATTTGCCTGAACTCTTACGGGACTCGGTGGATTGTCTGCCGCGAGTAATGGGTATAATGGCAGGGGCACTACGAATGTAGTGAGTGGACTATAAGTTGAGAATGTGGGTCTCACGGGGAGCGTGCCGGTGATAAATCCCTGCAGTCGCACTATCCTCTTTGCCCTCGGTGGCTCAGATGGATAGCGCGTCTGCCATGTAAGCAGGAGATCCCGCGTTCGAGTCCCGGTCGGGGCACACATTTTCAACTGTCCCCGTTGATCTATATTAACGTCCGTCAGCAGCTAATGGTATTGATTTAATTGTAATTTAATTCTTTTCTTGGCCAGTTTCTGTTGTGGAAGTTCGGAATTTGTTGTGGGACATCGTGCAATATTCCCGCTTCAGCCCCTATAGTTTCATGAAGCTCCGTTACGTGGCGGCGCAATACAAAACCTTCAGAATGTCGCCTGTAACGGAGGGGCGTTCCAAGCAGAGAGCTGTCATTGAGTTTCTTTTGACGGAAAACCAGAGAATCACAGCTATTCATAGACTCTTGCAGAATGTCTACGGAAACCAGACGGTGAACAAAAGCACGGTGAGTCGTTACGCGAGGCGTCTGTCATCATCGCAACAAGATCGCGCAAACCCACGTGCCGGCCGGCCGCGCACAGCTGTGACTGGTGCAGTATTGGAACGTGCGGACACTCTAATTCGATATGATCCATAGATCACCATCAAACACTTCACTGCACAACTGGACGTTTCTGTCGGTATTGCTGACACCCGAGAATAGCTCACAAAACATCATTAGACTGTTCTTCCCCATCCATTCTACAGTCCGGATCTCGCACCTGCAGACTTCCATCCGTTCGGCCCAGTGAAGGATGCATTCCGCGGGAAGAAGTACGTGGATGATGGGGAGGTTATTGTTGCAGCAAGGCATTGCCTCTGACGTCGACCGGTAGAAGGGTACCATGCCGGCATAAAATCCTCCCAATAAGATGGCGTAATGCCGTCGCATTGAAGAGAGATTATGTTGAAAAATAGGATTTTGAAGCCAAAAGAGTGGGGAATCATACGATGTATTGGAATCCTGAAACAGACAACCTACTTTCAGAAAAAATGTGTTGCTTTACTTGTTGAACGCCCTCGTATATCCTACACAAGTCTCTTCATCTCTGCGTGACTACTGCATTTTACTTCCATTTGAGCTTACTTGCTGTAGACAAGCCATGAGCTGCCTCTATAATTTTCACCTTCCCCACTTCCGTGAGTTACCAAACTGACCATTCCCTTATGTCCGAGGACGTGTCCTATCAACCGAAGCCTTCATTTAGTCAAATTCAGTAAGCACTTTTACACTTGATAAAATCTTCTCGTATGATCATCTGAGTGGTGGAGTCCTCATGTCGTAACTTTTCAATGAGTTTCGTACCGATCTTCTTATGGGTGCAGGGTTATTGGTACTAAACTCATTGAAATGTTGCGACAGGACGACGCCACAACTCGGCTGATCAGCAGTGACGATTTTATCATTGAAATACAGCGAGAAAGCCTGCAATCACATATACTTTTGCACTTTTTGCGACAACCCATTTTAACTGTGAATGAGCAGAAGTCTCCAGAAAGACGTAAAGAGGATATTATATGTTATGTTATATGTCGCACTAAATGAATGTTAGGCATACATAATAGTAATTTTATGTAAATTAGTAATGACGTTTATAACATTTGCTTCTCATGACGAAAAATCAGTCATCGCTTTTGAGTCGTTTTAGTGGTTGCGCTACGTTACAGAGTGAAAGTATGGAATTATTTAATGGCCTGTTGTTAGTGAGAGCGTTAGATAATCATTCTGAACTTATTTATGTGGGGTTAGAGGGAGTATACAGATTAATGACTTAGATGGTAGTAACATTTATCACGAAGATAACCAAGCCTGTATATGGACCTGTAAAATACATGCAGAGATAAGTAACATTCAGAAATTCTAGCTTCTATTGTCTTGGTTTGGATTTAGAAGAAAGGAAGGTAGATGAGGGTTTAACGCCTCGACGACGCTGATGTCATGCTAGACGTATCAGAAACTCGGACTGGGGAACGATGGTAAATGAAGTCGGCCGTGTCATTTCAAGAATACAAATGTAAGAAATATGGAAAACTCAGGGAAACCGAAAACTGGTCAGCTGGACGTTGATTTGAACCACCGTCCTCCGAATTACGAGTGTCATACCGCTGCAGCACCTCACTTGAACTTGGTTTATAATTCCCACACTGCCAGAGAGTTACCCTAAGTTAATTCCGAGAAAATCCCTTATTCACGACTGTGGTACAATGCTTCCCTAGCCTTATATGTTGGAGTAATCTCTGCAGTTGCAGAATTCGCAGGAGCTAAGCCTATCCTTCAAAGTAAAAAACTAATGTAAAAATGTAAATAAAAGCACAGCGTATCCCGTCAGTAAATTTAAAGTTTGTTTTTAATTACAACGGATTTCGGAGGCTTTGGTTATCAGGTGGTAGATGCTGTGTTAGATTCAGCTGCGGTGGGGGAAGCCAATGACGTCGAAAAATCTGCGGTCATACACATTTTCATTGTGAGACAGTTATTAATAGACATAGCCTGGAAATATCATTCACTGTTATTTTTTCTTTTTTCTTTTTGTTTTAAATTGTGATTTGAGCTTATATACTGCGGCTGTTTGCTCGCTTCAAACAAGGATGAAGTCCTTTCAGGATCCCAGTGGCAGAAACTTCTTCATGTCGTTAACGTTTAAGCCTCGTGGTGTAGTGGTAAAGTGCGTGGATGGGAAACGAAATGTCACGGGATAATACCCTATCGGACAACGGAATATCGTAGATTATTCTTAACATCTTCTTCACTTGTCAATGATCTGAAGATTCTCCAGGAATGACACGTAGTTCATATTCCACATTAAACTGTAGATCTCCTTTTTCCGGAAGGATTACTTGGGTAGTTTGGCTCAAGCAAGTCGCCGAAATGGCGTTCATCTGAAAGACTTGCACCAGGCTAAGCCGTACCGTACTATTATTATTATTTCCCACGGCGAACAGTTGATGTACGA
Organism: Schistocerca piceifrons; assembly: GCF_021461385.2. Taxonomy (NCBI): domain Eukaryota; kingdom Metazoa; phylum Arthropoda; class Insecta; order Orthoptera; family Acrididae; genus Schistocerca; species Schistocerca piceifrons. The sequence continues at coordinate 361,931,799 of NC_060149.1, read as the reverse complement.
CATCATATTCTTTTCCTTTTTTTTGTGTCCCAATACTTCTTCATGTCCCATGTTCCACCTCTCTTCTTCCGTGTTTTCCTCTGGGAACCATTGAAAAATGGTTCAAATGGCTCTGAGCACTATGGGACTCAACATCGTAGGTCATAAGTCCCCTAGAACTTAGAACTACTTAAACCTAACTAACCTAAGGACATCACACACACCCATGCCCGAGGCAGGATTCGAACCTGCGTCCGAAGCAGTCCCGCGGTTCCGGACTGCAGCGCCAGAACCGCACGGCCACCGCTGCCGGTGGGAACCATTGACTTTTTGTACCTTAACTTCTGTAAAGCACGAAATTTGGGTTTTTGAACTTCTGTCAAAGAAGTTGAATGTTTTTCTTGTCAGCTTCTTGTTATCCATTCTTTTTAAGTGGTCATAAAATATAAACCGTCGCTTTTTCATTATATGTATTTTCTCAGCTCCTTCATATACTTCCTTGTTGCTTCTCAATCTCCAGACCGAGCGAGGTGGCACAGTGTTTAGCACACTGTATCGCATTCGGGAGGACGACGGCTCAGATCCCCTTCAGGCTATCCGGATTTAGGTTCTTCGTGATTTTCCTAAATTACTGGAGGCAAATGCCGGGATGGTTGTTTTAAAATGGCACGGTCGATTTCCTTCCATATCCTTCCGTATGGTACTGTCGATTTCCTTCACATCCTTCCATAATCTGAGTTTATCTTTCATATCTAATGACCTTGTTTTTGACGTATTTTTCTGGCATTTATCCTGTAACTTTACGGGCCGAAATGTTAATTACTGGATTTGGAATCGTGTAACTGAGACGGTACGTGTGTACCACACCGGTATTAACTAGGGCGGATGTGGAAAACCGTCTAAAAAGCACATCCTGGCTGGTCGGCACATCGACCCCCGTCGTTAATGCGCAGGGCGGATTCGATCCGGGGCCGGTGAGCCTCCCTGAATCCTGGAGGCGTCGTACGAACGCGCTTGGATATCCGAGCTGGTGGAATTCTTATTATTGCATTTTCTTAAATTATTCGTACCAAATACTGTGGCCTCCATATGGCGAAGGGCAGGCAGGAAGGCGGGAGGTGAAGGAACTGGAGGGAGGTCTCAGGAGAGGACGAGATGACTTAATTGCGGATGAGGGTTTGTCCTGTCATTGAGACGGCGTGGGCTCATCAGCGCTCCGTATTGTCGTTGCCCTAAGACGCCAGCTGTCTGTCCCGTCGCAGAGACGCGCTTCTCGAGGCATCGGTAAATCCGGAAGGATCGATACGTTCCAGTATTCTGTCGGGGCTCCGTCTCTCGCTTCCGTCACCTCTCCTGCGACAACTCGGCTCTTTCGCTCAAATAATCGCACACTCAGGCGAGACTCGACAGTTTAAATATTTTAAAGGAGCCAAGCCTTCCGGCGTCAGAAGAGGAACGGTAACTGAAGCAGCAGATACAGGGTGTTTCAAAAATGACCGGTATATTTGAAACGGCAATAAAAACTAAACGAGCAGCGATAGAAATACACCGTTTGTTGCAATATGCTTGGGACAATAGTACATTTTCAGGCAGACAAACGTTCGAAATTACAGTAGTTACAATTTTCAACAACAGATGGCGCTGCGGTCTGGGAAACTCTATAGTACGATATTTTTCACATATCCACCATGCGTAGCAATAATATGGCGTAGTCTCTGAATGAAATTACCCGAAACCTTTGACAACGTGTCTGGCGGAATGGCTTCACATGCAGATGAGATGTACTGCTTCAGCTATTCAATTGTTTCTGGATTCTGGCGGTACACCTGGTCTTTCAAGTGTCCCCACAGAAAGAAGTCACAGTTCTGGCGAATAGGGAGGCCAATCCACGCCGCCTCCTGTATGTTTCGGATAGCCCAAAGCAATCACACGATCATCGAAATATTCATTCAGGAAATTAAAGACGTCGGCCGTGCGATGTGGCCGGGCACCATCTTGCATAAACCACGAGGTGTTCGCAGTGTCGTCTAAGGCAGTTTGTACCGCCACAAGCCGGCCGCGGTGGTCTAGCGGTTCTAGGCGCTCAGTCCGGAACCGCGCGACTGCTACGGTCGCAGGTTCGAATCCTGCCTCGGGCATGGATGTGTGTGATGTCCTTAGGTTAGTTAGGTTTAAGTAGTTCTAAGTTCTAGGGGACTGATGACCAGAGATGTTAAGTCCCATAGTGCTCAGAGCCATTTGAACCATTTTTTTTTTACCGCCACAAATTCACGAAGAATGTCCAGATAGCGTGATGCAGTAATCGTTTCGGATCTGAAAAATGGGCCAATGATTCCTTTGGAAGAAATGGCGGCCCAGACCAGTACTTTTTGAGGATGTAGGGACGATGGGACTGCAACATGGGGCTTTTCGGTTCCCCATATGCGCCAGTTCTGTTTATTGACGAAGCCGTCCAGGTAAAAATAAGCTTCGTCAGTAAACCAAATGCTGCACACATGCATATCGCCGTCATCAATCCTGTGCACTATATCGTTAGCGAATGTCTCTCGTGCAGCAATGGTAGCGGCGCTGAGGGGTTGCCGCGTTTGAATTTTGTATGGATAGAGGTGTAAACTCTGGCGCATGAGACGATACGTGGACGTTGGCGTCATTTGGACCGCAGCTGCAACACGGCGAACGGAAACCCGAGGCCGCTGTTGGATCACCTGCTGCACTAGCTGCGCGTTGCCCTCTGTGGTTGCCGTACGCGGTCGCCCTACCTTTCCAGCACGTTCATCCGTCACGTTCCCAGTCCGTTGAAATTTTTCAAACAGATCCTTTATTGTATCGCTTTTCGGTCCTTTGGTTACATTAAACCTCCGTTGAAAACTTCGTCTTGTTGCAACAAGACTGTGTTCTAGGCGGTGGAATTCCAACACCAGAAAAATCCTCTGTTCTAAGGAATAAACCATGTTGTCTACAGCACACTTGCACGTTGTGAACAGCACACGCTTACAGCAGAAAGACGACGTACAGAATGGCGCACCCACAGACTGCGTTGTCTTCTATATCTTTCACATCACTTGCAGCGCCATCTGTTGTTGAAAATTGTAACTACTGTAATTTCGAAAGTTTTTCCGCCTGAAAATGTACTGTTGTCCCAAGCGTATTGCAACAAACGGTGTATTTCTATCGCTGCTCGTTTAGTTTTTATTGCCGTTTCAAATATACCGGTCATTTTTGAAACATCCTGTATGAGCTAATTGATTTAAGGCGTCTGAGAAAAAAGGGCTTCCGTCTTACTCAAACGTACTCGCGTTGTGGGAGTAATCTAGCGCTTCTAAGTGATCAGTGATGTTTATTACATCTCATAACGATAGATATGCAGCATCGCGAAATAAACTAACGTGTAGCCCTCCATCATATGTACATCTACTTAGATACTCCGCAAGACACCTTAAGTGCGTGGCGGAAGGTACCGTGTACCACTACTTGTCATTCCCCTCCTGATCCACTCTCAAATAGAGCGATGGAAAAGGTCTGTCTGTACGCCTCTGTATGAGCCCTAATTTCTCGTATCTTATCTTTGTGGTCCTTACGCGTGATGTATGTTGGTGGGAGCAGAATCGTTCGGCAGTCAGCTTCAAATGCCAGCTCTTTACATTTTGTCAATAGTGTTTCCCGCAAAGAACGCCGCCTTTCCTCCAGGGATTCCCATTTGAGTTCCCGAAGCATTTCCGCAACATTTAAGCTTTGTTTTAACCTACCGGTAACCAATCTAGCAGCCCTCCTCTGAATTGCTTCGATGTCTTCCTTCAATCCGACCTGGTACGGATCCCAAACACTCGAGCATTACTCAAGAATAGGTCGCACCAGCGTCCTGTATGTGGTCTCCTTAACAGGTGATCCACTGTTTCCTAAAATTCCCCCAATAAACTGAAGTCGACCATTTGCCTACTTAACCGTATTAACTTACATTTTTCCACATTTAGGGTTAGCTACCATTCATCACATCATCTGGAAATTTTGTGTAAATTGTCTTGTGTCTTCCTACAGCCACTCAACTTCGACACATTACCGCACACTGCGGCATCATCATTGTTAATATTGCCGATGTTGATTTCACTTTTCCGATAGGAATTAACTGGTCGTTGAAGTAAATATATTGTGGATCAGCCAACTCGCAGGCTTCTGTACCGTTTATATTATGGAAACACCGTAAAACTGGGAAACTTTGTGGCACTTTTAGCAGTTGTTGCAATATTTAATTTTCACTTGTTTCGAGTTTTTTTTATCCTTTACTTTTGTTAGCAATAAAGATTTTGTGCGATGGGGTGTTTGTAATGTGAAACATTAACTGTCACACAGTTACTCCCCAGTTCAGGACAGCATTGTGACGTGAAGGTTAAGACAGTGAAAGTAGAATTAAATTTTCTGTCACAAAGATGAGCACACTCGTAGTGTTTCTGTATAACACACAGTTACAAATTTGTTACAAATCTTCCCAGTTTTATGAGTTTTGTTATATCCAAACACAGAAAATCATTTGTCATAAAGATTGACAGATCAGTGAGATTTATTTTTCAAATGTTCTTAAAATTCAAATAACTACAGGCCTATTTTCATTGAAACGAAACAATAACGTAAAATCTACAGTGTGTTAAACAAGGTAATCAAACTGTTACACACTTGTTTACGCAACTGTTCAGTGGAACCGGATGAGAAAATCACAGATCGCAACACATTTAACACACTATTCTGGAAGTAAGATAAAAACTGTAAAACACTTGCTGTTACAAGTTCAGTGGTGTAAGAGAAAACAAACTCATGACATTTAATACAATAATGTGAGCGACTGGATGTCTGTCACATTTAGAAACAAAATTATATGGTGATATGAAACAGACAGTTTCTTGACAGTTTTATAGATTCTATAATGAGTCTTTGTCTCCCCCTTTTTATCTGTTGACAGTCTCATAATGACTACTGTCTCATTCGGTTAAAGCGCTGTCAAATGCTATTGCGGTTGGGTCGTAAAAAAATAAAAGAACAAAATCAATCAAATCGCTATATCTCCGTGGATAGTGTACGGTGCTGCTAATTTTTCGTCTGACAGAAAACTGTCCACTCACCTTGCGGTGATTTTCTCGCGTTTCACAGCTCGAATACGCCCTATCCCTGTTACAGAACGAGTAATGTTCGTCGTCTTAAAAAAGCTATAACTTGTACAAGGCACACTACACATCTTTACATGTTACATAATGTTTTCTAGTTGCAGGATTACTGTGAGCTATTTATTGAAAGATGGTCTGTGGGTGAAAACTTAGATATATTGTTGTTCCTTTTACAAAATTATCTATAGAAGGAACCTGTCTACCCCTATCTGAGCGACAATGCCATGGCCATAATATGTAATACGTCTGCACGAAATATTTTAAGTACTATATCAACTTTTACTCATTCTTCCAAATAACGAAGATAAAACTAGAGAGACTTGTTCACTGGAACAGCAAAAGGGAATGTGGCACTGCATAGAGTACCTCCGCCACACACTGTAAGGTGGCTTGCGGAATGCAGATGTAGATGTAGATAAAATTCACACTTTCATATTTCAGACTCGCCATTATCAGTTGGCTTTTAAAATATGAAGTTCATCTTTTGCTGCATGAGACGGAGACTTCTTCTTGAAACGTTCACAAGTAATTTTCCTCATTGGTGGAGTATGTAACTTATTTGTCCAAACGTTTATTTCTGTTGCTAATATGCACGATTAACCTTGTTCTAGTTTCAGTCGACTTTTATGTGAATTGTGTCTTAAACCTGGAATTTAAGGTCACTTGTACCAATACACCAATTATGTGTCAGCTAGGACTGGAATATAAGACGGAGCTCTCAAATTCGGAAACGTGAGCTACTCCTTCTTTCCAGTCACTCGAATATTTATATCCAGACTACAAATCGAGGCACGTTTGACAAAATACACTATGTGATCACAAGTATCTGGACATCCCCAAAAAGACACGTTTTTGATTTTAGGTGTATTGTGCTCTCACCTGCTGCCAGGTACTCCATATCTGCGACCTCAGTACTCATTAGACATCGTGAGAGAGCAGAATGGGGAGCTCCGTGGAACTCACGGACTTCGAACGTGATCAGGTGATTGGATGTCACTTGTATCATACGTCTCTACGCAAGATTTCCACACTCCTAACATCCCTAGGTCCACTGTTTCCGATGTGATAATGTAGAGGAAACGTGAAGGGACACGTCCAGCACAAAAGCGTACAGCCGACCTCGTCTGTTGTCTCACGGACACCACCGACAGTTTAAGAGGTTCGTAATGTGTAATAGGCAGGCATCTATCGAGACCATCATACAGGAATTCCAAACTGCATCAGGATCCACTGCAAGTACTACGACACTTAGGCGGGAGGTGAGAAAACTTGGATTTCATGGTCGAGCGGCTGCTCATAAGCCACACATCACGCCGGTAAATGCCAAACGACGCCTCGCTTGGTGTAAGAAGCGTAAACATTGGACGATTGAACAGTGGAAAAACGTTGTATGGATTGACGGATCACGATAAACAATGTGGCGATCCGATGGCAGGGTGTGGGAATGGCGAATACCCGGTGAACGTCATCTGCCAGCGTGTGTAGTGCGAAAAGTAAAATTCGGAGGTGCTGGTGTTATGGTGTGGTCGTGTTTTTCATGGAGGGGTCTTGCATCCCTTGTTTTGCGTGGCACTATCACAGCACGGGCCTGCATTGATGTTTTAAGCACCTTCTTGCTTCGCACTGTTGAAGAGCAATTCGAGGATGGCGATAACACCATCGAGCACCTGTTCAGAATGGACGGCCTGTGGCGGAGTGCTTACACGACAATAACATCCCTGTTATGGGCTGACCTGCACAGAGTCCTCACCTGAGTCCTAAGGAACACCTTTGGGATGTTTTGGAACGCCGACTTCATGCGAGGCCTCACCGACTGACTTCGATACCTCTTCTCACTGCAGCACTTAGTGAAGAAACGGGCTGCCATTCCCCAAGAAACCTTCCAGCACCTGATTGAATGTATGCTTGCGAGAGTGGAAGGTGTTATCAAGGCTAAGGGTGAGCCAACACCATATTGAATTCCAGCGTTACCGACGAAGGGCGCCACAAACTTGTAAGTCATTTTCAGCCAGGTGTCCGGATACTTTTGATCACATAGTGTATGTTGCTGCTTTACGCCAGTGTTACGGCTATATGATTTTGGTCCTTGTAACAACTAACGATGTAACATGATCAAAATTTTCAAAATGTTGCTTTCATATCCGAAAGTTTGCATCTGAGAAAGTAACGGATCTATTCCTCTGCCTGCAGAGACGAAATTTAGGGTCGTCTTTCGTAATTAATTAATATGTCTGCGACATTGATACTGTTAACTACATTATATAGAAAAAATGCCTTCTGATTCTAAAAACAATTCAATCTTAATGTCATTTAACAGATTACACCTAGCTACAGTTACTCGACAGGCCAGTCTCGTATGTAATAGCTGATAATTGAATGCGGCCCTAAATCTTGGCTGACCGTGTTTTGATGTTTCTAATTACGTTATACTGTAACTTAGAATAAACGTAATCGATTACAGTGATAGACTTGGCTTTTTGAATCTTTGTACTATCTCAAGACTTCTAAGAGTAAATGCAGAAAGGCAAGTACTTTTGCAACAGTCACACCTGCGTTCTTTCATCCAGATCACACAATGTATCTGGCATTGCTACTGCCAGCACCTGGAGTTTCAGAATGTGGTAGACAAATACTAAACACATCGGATGTAGCTCGAGAGTCGGACAAGTTGTTCCAGTTTCAGTGATAAGAGTCAGCACGTTTCCATGTACAAAACCTTACAAACATATTACAGGATGTCTTTGACTTCTGCATAATATCAAAATATAGATACTGTATCTTTCGTATTCAGATCGCTTTTTCTAACGCCGAAAGTGACTTCCGGCTCTTAACCATTATATTTTAAGGCACACAGTAAACTGTGAATTGAAAAATCAAAGAAGCCCTAAACACATGTGGTTGGATTTGAATAATTCGTGCCTGCCACAAATAGTAATCTAAAGTAAAATCTTAATGTACCTCTGATAGTAGGTGCAAATACACTAGTAAATCAAAAAGGAACATCCTAAAGCAATGCTCCAACTAGAGTGAAAAATTATGCACTCTTTCAACGCATTATGGTCTGCAGATGAGGACAATGACTCGGAATTTACCGAAACTGAGCCAAAAATCTTCTCCGATCTGTATGCAACAACAATATCTTTCGCATGAGCAGACGTATTCCGGAGCACAACGCTATCCTACATGGTTTTTGGAATTGAAAAAGGGGAATGGAATGAAATATATTGCTTAAAGGGGAATTATCCGCTCAATTAGAACACATGCTAAGTTGTGGACCGGAAGACGACTGCAAATCTACACTTTATATGTCCATTGTCTGTTCTTTTTTCCCTCGAACACCCACTGTATTGTTGGTGCTTATTTAAGCTAAGCGAAAATAAAGAGGAAAAAACGCTGTGCCGAAGCTTCGGTCAGCTGTGCCACAGTGGGACAGAAATACGATTATCGCCTTTCACTTCCGCACGTGAGTAAATAACTGTCGGATTTCAAGCTAACTGAACTGCGAGTGCAATAATTCCTCATTACCGTTTCTGACGCTCTCGCACGCCGGCATTAAGCTGTAAAACGGGTGTTATGTATCAAGTTCGTTTCTCACATGTTACATAAGTATACATGTATGTAAACGTGTTGGGCTGAAAACTGAGCAATTTGTAGATGATGTGTAACACGGATCATGGAGTTACCACGAGAGAGGAGATCCTGAGAGAAAGTGCTGGGTTCGTTCTTCGGAAGAGAAATATTCAAATCGAAGAACTTTGAGCATCTTCATTTACGTTTTCCATAGTTTTGTTTTGTAACTTGAGATGAATGTCTTGAGGTCTGAGCCGGCCGCGGTGGTCTAGCGGTTCTAGGCGCTCAGTCCCGAACCGCGCGACTACTACAGTCGCAGGTTCGAATCCTGCCTCGGGCATGGATGTGTGTGATGTCCTTAGGTTAGTTAGGTTTAAGTAGTTCTAAGTTGTAGGGGACTGACGATCACAGATGTTAAGTCCGATAGTGCTCAGAGCCATTTGAACCATTTGAACCTGAGGTCTGATGCAAAAATGCTGTTTATCTTGTCATTTCAACTACAAGGTAGAATAGCAGTATCTGTCATCTTGGTTTTTAGAACTCTACTCTTTAAGATTTTAATTTGCTGTCTCTGTTCAGTATATGATTATAATCTATATGGTGTCCGACGCAGTTTGAAGTATAAAAGTGAAACCACAAGTTAATGAATTCAGCGAGACACCTGTTCGCCTTTTTTAATAGTGAGTCAAATGAAATGCAGTGCAAAAGTAATTACACATATAAATTTATGATGGTTGCCCACTTCTAGCTGTTATATATTTGCAGTCCGTATCAGCGAAACAACTTACCATTTCCCCTTACGTTTTTCGTAAATTCACATTTCCTTCCCGTAATTCAGGAGTCAGATGCCTGTTCGCAACATGCTATTTTTATTTGCACGGTTTTAAATGTACATTTTGTGTAATATCTTTATAGTGTTTTCATGATCTTAATTTCAGCACAGATTAAATAAAACAGCAGAACCATGGAAGATCATAGTACATAGTCATAGAGTGTGGGGAGGAGGGGGAAATGCTGTGTGACTTAGTAGGCGAGTGTGTAGCTTGATATCAAAAGGGTGTTTGTGACGTAGTTGTTAATTCATACCTTGTGCAAAGGCTGGTGTGTAGGAAACAGTGGATATACTAAGGGAAGTCGTGAAGTGTTAAGTGTTGCTTCTTCTTATCCTTCTTCTTAAGGCCCCTTCTCCTGACGGAGGCTGGTGGTACATCTACTCAGCTCTGGACGTGACGTTGCAGCATGGAAGGCATGGAGCCGGCCGGGGTGGCCGAGCGGTTCTAGGCTCTAGAGTCTGGAACCGTGCGACCGCTACGGTCGCCGGTTCGAATCCTGCCTCGGGCATGAATGTGTGTGATGTCTTTAGGTTAGTTAGGTTTAAGTAGTTCTAAGTTCTAGGGGACTGATGACCTCAGATGTTAAGTTCCATAGTGCTCAGAGCCATTTGAACCATTTAGCCATATTGAGTTTCCTTTGTCCTACAGTGAGCAATAGTTACTTTTGATTTTTCATTCACTCAAGGACTTCTTGGTTTGAAATTTTCAGCACCTAGTGTATGCGTAAGGGACGGAGGTACAGTTAGATTTCCAAAGAATCAATCTTTTTCTCTGTATATTGGTCAAGGGTCCAGCTTTTGCGTCCGTAGAGAAAGATGGAAAACGCGTAGCAAATAATCATTCGTATTCTGTTGCACACTAAGATCCTATCTTACGAAAAATTTTTAGTGCTACTGTATTGTCTTCTGGACTGTTCTATTCTAGATCTGATCTGTTTCTTGCAGCTACACTGCCCATCCATAACAGTGCCCAAGCCCGTCAAGGAGGGTACTTGTTCAATCTTATATCTTTTTACTGACAAGGTTGCCTGGCTTCTTCTCTTAGAGACGACTACAACTTTGGTTTTGGAAGTGTTGACAGACAGGCCAAACTCTTCACTGCGCTTGACTAAATTGGCTGTCACGTGTTGGAACGCAGGTAAATCATTTGCTATGACAACCATGTCATCTGCGTACTTAATATTGTTAAATATCTTTCCGTTTATAATGATCCTGTGGCTTTCTTCCGCTAACACTTCCCTGAAAATTTCTTCGGATTAAATGTTAAACACGAGCGGTGATAGTACACAGCCCTGTAAAACGCCTTTGCTAATTGTAGTAGCTTCTCATGTTCCTTGGTCAGTTTTTCATCTGTGGTCTGAATCCCATACAGTCCGCTGATGATGCGTAAATGGCTTTGGTCGGTAGCAGTTAACTTCAAAATCTCCACCAACTTTTTATGCCTGCCGATGAAACAAGTGCACACGTCGACACTCATATCTCTGCACCTCTACACTATTACATTACCGCCAAGAAAAAATCAAACTGCCACCATGCAACGTTCTGAGGGTATTCATCATTATCTACATACAATTGTGTCCAAAATTAAAGCAACGAACCGCTATTTCGCTCTCCCCTAATTCGTGATATAATCATACAGACTGTCTACAAATATCCGTACGATCGTTTTCTGCACGGAATACGGCATTCCGGTCAAGGAAAAACGACGCCAAGATGACGATAGGGCACCTATAAGACGGGACAGTGTTTGCCGACGGGGAGCCCGACATCCACAACCACTGTATAGAGAGTCACAGACGCTACAGTATGGCACAGAGAATAAACCTACCAGACTCTGCGGTGAAAAGCCACAGGAGGAATGGAAGCAGAACAGTCGCAAACTGATGTGACGTGATGGCTTGATGAGAATCGTTCTATTGTTTCTCGAATGTGGTGACAATTTGTAGAGACCGAAACTGTATCCTGAAAACCAGGGTAGGGCCGACCACGAGTGACATCAGAAGAGAGAACCGTTATTTGGCTGCAAGCACACAACGATACCGCCTTAGTATTGCACGGAAACTGGCGTCTGACCTCGCGACATCCAATGGATGTGTTATATCGAGGCATACGGTGTGCAGTAGGCTTCGGCAGAGTAGCCTTTACTGTCGGAGACCTGCTGTATGTGTACCTCTGACACTTCTTCACAGAAGGGAATGTATAGAGTGGAGTCGTTAACACACAACCTGGCCGGTCGAACAGGAGGCCAATGTGCTTTTCACAGCTGAGTCCCGGTTTGGTCTAAAGAGAGAGATTTTTCTACGAATTCGCGTGTAGAGGGAACATGGAACACGACTTCGGGACCAAATATTGTGTAAAGATATCGATATCGAGGAGGATCCCAGTTTCCTCTTCAGGAAACTTTATTGGTGAATCGGCAGGGTTTATCTGCTGTCAGGTATCGTAACGAGATCTTCAGGCCTCATGAACGGTTGTTGTGAGGTGCTCTTGGTCCAGACTTCGTAATGATAGGCGATCATCTCATAGAGCGCGGGTGGCTGCCGTTTCCTGGGAAACGGAAGATATTGCACACTTGGGGTGGCCTGCTTCGTCTCCCAATTTGAATCAAATAGAGTATGTCTTGGATGCACTAGGGAGACTGGTTGCATCATGTCAGCATCCACTAACAACTCTCTATGACTAGTTATCAGCTCTGCAGGAGGAATGGGCGTTATTGCCTCAACATAAGATTGATGACATCATTCACAGCATGTCCCGTCGTTGTCAGCCCTGTATTGCTGCCAGAGGTGGTGACACCCCATACTGAGCACATTAACCAGCTGTCGGAATGTGTGTGGAAATCCGTTTGGTTGGAAAAAACGAAGAACCTTTTTTCTCTACCATTATGTATGTTGCAGTTGTTTATGCTCTGTATTCTTTACATTGTTTCTATCTTACTATCACCTGCTTATAGTGTTGTGTGTCAAAATACACGCAACCTTGCAACATTTCCGCTTCTTGCCTTCATTTTGGACATCAGTGAATTAATGCTTCAATGCGATACATTTTTCCCAACCATCGATGACTGGCGTAGATTTTGGTTGTAGAAGTCTGTCACGTTGAACGATTCTCTTCAGTCGTCGTTAGTCCACTTCTTCCAGGATCTTTTTCTGGTTGCAGCGATGTCGGAGATTTGATGCTTTACTGGATTCCTGATATGCACGGTACACTCGTGAAATGGTCATACGGGTAAATCCCCACTTCATCGCTACGTCGGAGATGCTGCTTCCCATCGCTCGTGCGCCGACCATAACACCATGTTCAAACTCGCTTAAATCTTGATTACCTGCCATTTTAGCAGCAGTAACCGATGTAACAACTGCACCAGACACTTGTCCTATATAGGCGTTGCCGACCGCAGCGCCGTATTCTGCCTGTTTGCATATCGCTGTATTTGAATACGCATGCCTATACCAGTGTATGTTGCGAATTCATTTATAAGGCGTCGACAGTGAAATAAGTCGTAAGTTTATAATAGGAAGGTGTTGCGAGAGAGATTGGCAGCGTGCAGTGGGTGCCCCTGAGTGGCAGACAACACGAGCGGACGGTAGCCGCGTGGGCAGCTTTGCCGCGTTGGCAGGGGCAGCCTACCCACGTCGCTGCTTCCCTCAATTAACTTTCATTACGCTCCGCAGATTTAACTCCCCTACCACCCAGCCTCCGCTCTGTCACGTGCTCTTTCCGTGCTCTTCTCAATGAAATTTTATGTAATCCTTCTCCTGTTTTTAAAAACTGCGCGACTGTAGAGTTAAAAACCGAATGAAGCTTCGTTGAGCAACTGTAAAACACCGAGCTCGTTAAAAACTACAGGAGAGCCTAGAAATGATTTCACCGAAAATTGTTTTTCGATTTGATTCCTGCTCCAAATCTTCCGATTTTATGTTTGTCACTTTTTTTGAAAAAATAACTTATGCCACAAGTTACTGTCTGACTTGATTAATCACCGGCATTTGTTTCATAAAAACCTTGATTGTGAAATTAATAAGAAATGTACTCTTTCCTACACACCTAGCTCATTCATCTTGTTATTATGCAGTCTGAAGAGAACAGTGTGCCTTGATCGGCTTGGAGGACGGGGGCAGGCAAATGATTTTTCCGTCCACCAAGCCAAAGCAAAGAGACATTTGACTATTATATGAGACATTTCTCGAACACAATATTAGATCAGTAATAATCGTCTGTGTGGAGTCCTAGAGCTCATTTTGACACATGTAAAGGCTTCGCAGTGTCTCAGCTCTGTCGTTTAGAACAATATGTGTTATGGAGAGCTACGAGCAGGAGGAAAGCTCGTCGATCACACCTTGAGGTATAAAATGCTGTTAGTGTCCTAAAGCTAAATTTCACTGCTGAGGTTTTTCAAGAACGGCAAAGGATATACATCTATGCGCAATTATAGATAAAGATTGTCATCACCAGTTGCTCACGAAGCAATGCGTTAGGCTTTGGCAATAACAACAGAATTCAAAATATCTAGCCATACTTTATGTAATCGTCTTCGTGAAAGTAGTCTCTATGCGCGCAGACTACGAGTTGCACCACACGGCTCTAAGTGTCGTGAGACACGAGACTAAAGAAAAAATCTGTTTTCCGCGATTTGTTGTCTGTCAAGTTACAATTTGCAGTCGAGTCCGATAAGCGCCGCATTTATATCCGGAGAGAGCATCAGCTGCGAAGGAGCTCCACGTTTGAGTTTGTAACGTCTTATGTTGTGAGTCTACAGTGTACCCCATCAGGGGGATGGCACACGATATTAAAAGAGAGATAATACGTATGTTTGCCTGTTTCTGTGTTATTCCAATAGTAAATAAATACGAGGTGGCGATAATTAAAGTGCAACTACTCACAGAAGTCCATTGTGGGCTGTAATTATCGTATAGCAGCGAATCTATGTAGATATTCTAATGCATTAATGCGGAACCGATTTACGCTGGAAAACAATTTAGTTCCAGCTGTGGCCAGTCTAAATTTTAGGCATCAACGTAAGCACAACGGAAAAATCATCAGATCCCAAAAGGAACTTGGTTGATACCCCTACGCCACAGGCTACCTCGTCCACTAAATGCCCTTAAACGCAACGATAAGGAGCCACACTGATTAGCCAAACCATTATGACCACCTATTTAATAGATTGTTGGTCCGACTTCAGAACGAAACACATCACTGATTCTGCGTATCATGGGCCCGAAAGTTTCTTGATAGGTTTGTAGCGGTATGTGCCATTAGATGTGTACGCACACGTCATGCAGTTCTCGTAAATAACGAGCCGCTCATTTGCGTACGCGGAGATGTCGCGCGATAGCGACCCAGACGGGTCCTATAGGATTTATCAGGCGAATTTGGTCGCCAAGACATCGACGTGAGTTAACTATAATGCTGCTCAAATCACTGTACCACACTTCTGGATCCGAAACACGGACATTTATACTGCTGAAAAACGACATCGCCATCGGGGAAGGTATCAAGCATGAAGAGATGCAGGTAGTTCGCAACTGTCAGCGTGTTTTCGATTACTACCATAGATCAAATGCAAAAATACTGCTCCGTCCGTGGCGCGGTGCACGTTTTGAGCCGCCGTTTGTGGAGACGACCATCGACCTAGTGTAGCAAAAATGTGATTCACCCGAGGAGCCGACGCATTTCCATTGATCGACGGTCGAATCCCGATGGTCCCGTGCCCACTGTAATCTTAATTGACCATGTAGTTGGGTCAACATGTGAACATGTGGGGGTGGTCTGCGGTGAAGCTCCAATAATGTACTATGAGCGATGTGCTCCAAAACACTTCTGCGTGCACCAGCATTGTGCTCTTCTGACAGAGATGCCACAGATCACCATCTACCTTATTTCATAGAGCAGACAAGCCTCCGAGCCCCACGTTCAGTGAAGAGTCGTGGACGTCCAACCATTTAGCGCCTATGGATAGTTTCGCCGTTCAAATGGTTCAAATGGCTCTGAGCACTATGGAACTTAACATCTGTGGTCAGCAGTTCAAATGGTTCTGAGCACTAAGGGACTTAACATCTGTGGTCATCAGTCCCCTAGAACTTAGAACTACTTAAACCTAACTAACCTAAAGGACATCACACACATCCATGCCCGAGGCAGGATTCGAACCTGCGACCGTAGCGGTCACGCGGTTCCAGACTGAAGCGCTTAGAACCGCACGGCCACACCGGCCGGCTAGTTTCACCGTCCTTCTACTGTTTTCCGTAGGTGCTCACGACCGTAGCACGTGAACATTCGACCAGCTTCGACGTTATCGACTTACTCATTGACAGGCTCTGCGTTAACAATAATTTTCCCTTTGTTAGGGCAGGTTCTTTCAATGGATTTCCCCTTTAGCAGCCCATATTTACGCATTTTCGTCCGTGTCTGCTCTGCTTACATACTTTTGTTACCGTGTCACGTGCCCTAAACGCCACCAGGTGGCATCCAACGTCGCGGTGGGCAATGGTCGTAATGTTTTGGCTGATCAGTGTATCTCTGGACTTATCAGGATTGGAAGTTGTTCAGACGCCGCACTTACCTACGAGTTAAAAGCTGGGAAACAATTGACTCTCCGAAAGTGTAACTAATGTAAACAGATTTCAAGACACAGTATCTCGACGCAACGTTGCAGTGTAAACTTACCTGGAATCCAGTGTGTGGCGTTTCCTGTGCTTGGGGTCGATAAAAATAAAATCTAAGCTCCAATTCAGTCATGACACAAATTCAACTTGTGTACTTCGTCAGTGTCATGTAACGCGAGTTTCAGGTTCCTGGTCCCAAAGTTCACTTGCGTTATCACGTTTTAGTAATTATGTGCCATGTAAATATTGATAAAGCAAAACAACGCTTCGGAGCACAATATTTATTACAAAAACAACAAAAAGAACTACACAGTAACTACAATCATTGGACGACCAAATGATGAAATAACTTTTAGAGGACAGTCAAACCTACAATATTAATTTCCTTTATTACTCGATGAATAGTTTCGAGCCTAAGTCCGTTAACAATTCATCCAATAAGCTATGCATTAGCATACGTTGCGGCAGACACATGAATTATCATTGTTGTTAAACACATCTGTAGTATAATGCAGTACAGGTTTGAGCTTCCATCACCGAACTCAAGCCCTCAGCCCCGTACAGCTTTATACTAAAGATGTGTTAAACCACAAGGAACGTTTATTCGGCTGTTGTATGTCATTGCATAGTTTATTGGATGATTGAATAATGAGGTTATGCTCGAAATTAGTCATCGAGTGATAAAGCAAATTAATATTGCAACGTCGACGGTTCTCTGCAACTTATTGCTTAATTTGGTTAGTCAGAATACTTGCTGACGTCATGCCTTCCAGAATTCTGGAAATTAGTAACCATCGGATATGCTGATATATTGTTAGCAACCTACATTTGGATGGCTTTCACAGAAATTAAAAGTTTTGCTGTTCTACACGACCTACCACAATATAAATCACTTTAAACTGCCCTTTGGCGTATCTCTAAAACCTGTTTAAAAATATCCTTCCGCCTTCTGGTTTAAGAGATGTGAGATCAGAAAATCTAAGTACAAACACGTACTTAGTAATAAAATTAAGCTGCCTGAAGGCTAGCGCTATTTTAATTTATGTTAGTTTTAATTTAACGTAATTTCTCCTTTGCGAATTAAATTTATTTGAATGTATATTAATGTGTTAGCAACCATAATTCACTCCACTATTATTTCTCACAATCCTGTCTGCTATCTTTGAAAAGTAAAAAGAAAGAAATGTTTACGAAATTTCAAATTACTGGGAATTGATGTGGAAAGGGCCTCTTCTTAAAAGAATTTTCATGCTGATTCCGAAACTGGTGTTAGGTTTTTTTTGGAAGTCTTAATATTTTCGAAGTTTTGGAACATTTTATTAAAATCACTTGAACTTCAGTAATATTAATTTAGCTGAGTGTTTGGATCACAGTTGTACGTGAAAAACATGATCTTTTGTTCTCCGGCGTATGCTGAATACATATTACATTTGAAAACAGTCATTTAACTGAATTTTAATATGGCACAAGAGCTTCCTTTGTTAATGCAAGATACAATTTTAGAATTAGCTAAAAGAGTAGGTCCCCTATAGACTCTATTACCTCGTTATTATTTTCAGTTGTTACTTATCGTCAGTTCATGGTATCAAAATACAGGGTGACGACTTTGACTTGTTTCAGAGCTGGAAGTATGGACTTCCTACGAGAATACAAAAATAATTTCAAAAGTCTACGATATCAATAGTACTCGCAGTGTTGTGCTGTTGTTATAAAAATGCTCCATGTATAAGAAAAAAAATTGAATTCATTGTTATAAATTTAGATTAGAGTCAAAAACTTTGTTTCTAAAGTGTCGCTATAGACTATGCTTCGATAATCGATTATGAAATTATATTTCAAGTGAGAGCTCAGAGGAAAGTAAACTCCCGTTAGGCCATGCCTGTCATCGTAGCAGGAAGCTTAATGTTAGCGTGGCGCATTCGACATATGTAAAGGCAATCTTTTCGAACGACGATACTACATGGAAAGCGGAACGTCAGCGACCAGGTACACATGATTGATGCCAGTGTGTCGTACAACGTCCTCAATAACCCCACAGGTTTACCTACACGAGTAATTTGCGACGACCAGTGTCCGTTTGACCACGTGTCTAGGCGCCAGCAGCGACAAACCCGCTAGGACAATCACAGTTGTGGACACATCACCAGCGAACGGAAAGTGCCGCGCGTACCGACATCAAAGGGAGGAAGCTGGTAATGAAACGCATCGTGGGCCAAGGGCGCAAACAGGCTGCCACCTGCGTGCAAAGCACCGGCGTAATAACAGCCCACACTCCATGTTTTCGCTTCGTCACTTTTTTTTGCCACTCTTCTCTTCATTTAGTTTATAAGCGCGTAGCTCCGAGGCTATCAGAAGATATGTGCACTAGACAAAGCCCTTGTTTACCACGGTAAAAGAGCCCATTATTGGTTTCAGAAGTTACTGCCTAGTTTTAGTTCATAGTGGTAGTCAGAAGGCTTGCTAGAATTAGTAAATAGTTTCAAACAAGAACGACACAGTTGTGTTGGGCCGCATTTCACCACCACCGACAACTACTCGAGGAAGCTTCCGTAGGGTATCTGGAGACAATAAACGGCACCCTAACTTAGAGACAACTCAGTTCCGTGAATGCAACCAGTTAATCGCGTCGGTTTCCAGTTAAATCTGAACCGTACTTTAACTAGTCAGTGAAAGTATAATCCACATTTATCTCGTGATTGCGTAGTATTGAGATGTTTAAGTGAGCAATTTCTTTTAAATATATTGTAATACTTCATAACCAAACAGGCAAAATTTCTCTCAGATGATTGCTCCCTGATGAGCTGAATTAGCTTTGGAGGCGTGTACAGTACATGGCGTTTGACTATTCCATCTTCCTCCCTTTCCTGTTTTGTTTACAAGTAGTGAGCGGTGTGAACGATTGTTTGTAGCTCCTTTGATGAGTTCAAATATCTAACTTCACCGTCATGATCATTTGGAGAGATATACGTGGGAGAGATCAACATGTCGCCCGACTTTTCGTGGAACATACGCTCTGAGAATTTTATCAGTAAACCTCTTCGTCGTGCATAGCGATTCTCTTGTAGCGTATGCTACTGGAGGTGGATGAACAACGCCGAAACGCGCGTATCTTCTTAGTATTTTCTCAATATCATCCATTAATCCTGCCTGGTAAGGGACCAGGATTGACTAGCAGAACTAATGAATCATTCCAACGAGGGTTTTATAATGCATCTTCTTTATGGATCAACCATGTTTCCTTATGAACACATACGTCTAAGACGATTTATGGATCTGATTGTTACCACAGATCTATCACTGTTGGTTTAATGATACTACAAAACGTTTGTTTATGCTGAGGATCGAAGAGTGGTTCCTGGGGCAAACGACAATTCTGTGCAAGTTTGCAGTCTCATGGAACTTCCGTCGTTATTCACCAGGTCATGTACACTATCTGATCAAAAGTACCCGGACACGCCTGTGTATTACGGAATTGGCCACTAGATGTCAAGAAGAGGGGCCCTGTCATTATAAAACCAGGTGGGGCGTAATGTATTGTTACTAAAACACAAATTCACGAGAACCAAACACTTTATCTGCAAAGGAAACCGCATATAGGACGCTAGTGCGACCTATTCTTGAGTACTGTTCGAGTGTTTGGGATCCGCACCAGGTCAGATTGAGAGAAGACATCGAAGTAGGTCAGAGAGGAGCTGCAAGATTTGTTATCGGTAGGTTCGATTAGCACGCAAGTGTTACAGATATGCTTCGGGGGCTCAAGTGGGAATCCCTGGAAGGAAGAAGACATTTGTTTCGAAGAACACTACTGAGAAAATTTAGAGAACTGGCATCTGAAGCTGACCGCAGAACGATCCTATTGCCGCCAACACACATTTCACGTAGAAACCACGAAGAAAAGATACGAAAAATTAGGGCTCATACGGAGGCGTTTAGACAGTCGTTTTTCCCTTGTTCTGTCTGCGAGTGGAACAGGAAAGGAAACGACTAGTTGTGGTACAGAGTACCCTCTGCCACGCACCGTATGGTGGCTTGCGGAGTATATATGTAGCTGTAGATGTAGTCATGAAATAGCAATACCAATCAGTCGACGGCAGTGGAATTTCATCCTTATTTATTGTATGCTCAGCATGTTTTAAGTAACTTTTGGCGCTGTTTGTGACATATTGTCTGTGCTCTTTTTTTTTAAAAAAAAAAACCTGCTGTAGCACACAATACATAAGGTAGTATGAAAGTATTAATATAAGACTATATTTCAAAAGACGATTTGTAAAAATGTAATAATGTTTTACTGTGTTTGTACAACCATACCATTTCCTGCATGTTTTAGATTTAAAAAACTCCACTGATGATAGTGATATTTGTCGCCGAAACTAGTTTGGGATAATAAAGAAATAAACGAATGACAGGGTGTTTTGCATCAAGGCGGACTCAATTTCTGATATTACTGTTTTTATACGCAAACACGGACCAAATGGAAGAGTTGCAAGATAATATTATTGGTTCTAGTGACGATGATGGAGGTGGATAGCGATCACGCACCTTCCTCTGCAAAGTAGACCACAAAGGCTCAGTAATATTGCGATCTGGTGACTGTGATGACAAGGAGAGATGCGACAATTGATCCTCGTACTCGCAAAACCAGTCCTGGTGGATGCGAGCTGTGTGAACTGGAACCCTGTCTTCTTGGAACACATCGTCACCATGTGGGAACAAACATTGCGCCATGGGATGCACATGAACAGCCGAAATGGTCACATAATCCTTGGCAGTATTGTCGCTTCGAGACTAACCACGTACCCCACGGAATACCATGATATGGCTGCCGAACTAATCACCGAACCCTGGCCACGTTTCTCTCTCATGACGTAAACTCTGCCAGAAATTGTAAGCAGTGTGAGAAAACTCATTTGACACTATGAATACTTCCATTGCTTCGTAATCCTGGTTTTATGGCTTCAGCACCACGTTTTCCTATGACGGGCATTTGCATCATTGATGGGTGGATGTGAAATTCCATCTCACCCTGCAATTTTCAGCTAATAGAGATCCCTTCGTGTTTTGGCGTTGACAGGCTTTTTGAGTGCAACTGTGAGTTCTGCTGTAACTTTTGTAGCTGTCGTCCTCGTATTTTTCGTCACAATCCTCTTGAATGAACGTCTGTCGCGATCACTCAACACACACATTCGTCTGCGTTGTGAGTTAGTGGAAGATGTTTTTCCGCTTTCCGTGTATGCGGTATAAAGTTTTCGATACGGAGCCTCTTGAAACACCAAACACTAGCTCTGCCTTGGTTACGGAAGCACCTGCCATACGAGCGCTAACAATTTGCCCACGTTCGAACTCACTTAGCTCCGGCATAATGCACTCACGACTATACAGAACACTTTTCTGACCGCGACTGTCCCTTGCAACCTACTGAACACTTAGTACACGGGCGTTCGTGGTCAGCTGCAGCAGCACAACCCACAGGCTTGCCAAGCATCTGCATTTATGTTAAATCATGCATTTCTCGCGACGTTTCCATACTTTTGTACAAGCCCATCATTTACAATCACTCTGGAGTGCTGAGGACGAAGACATACTTTATTTGACGTCTCTTGAATATCCTGTCAATCTTCAAGGACACTCCAACAACGTAAGGTAGAAAAAACTATCCTCGTGAAGTTATCCATTCCTTCTGGCTGCTCTTGAGGTTCAGTGAGAGCTGGTCGAAATGCATTTCGTCTCTGCTTGTCGGAGTATCAGTTGTAGACAAACACAGACCGGAGATGGCTAAGCTCAGCTCATAAGCTCTCGGGATCTGAGATAGCTTTTCCCGCTCGGCGCATAAGAAGATTGCGGCCCGTTTCTGTGGCAGGGGGCTCTAGATGTTGACGTCGTCTACGACTCGTCTACTGTGACGTTATAGCCCCGCCCGTTGGCGCCTTGGCTTTTCTAGCGAGCCAGCGCATAAACTGGTGAGCCACAACAGCAATTTGTCCAGTAGTATCTGTAGACGACGATAAGCTGTCTCGTGGAAATATTATGCACTTTACGCAACACAATCCGACGTGATGCCCGTGAACTATTGAAGAAGTTAATTTGTCGAGAAAGCCTCAAACAGCACATATATCAGTGATATTGGTGATATTACCAATATGATCCATGATCCGTTAAATTTGTGGGAGATAAATTGCTGTGTGTACCTGAAGAACCCAATTTGAACCTTGGTTCGGCACCCACTAAGGGTTAGGGGCATCCGTTCTTAGGTCAACGAAGGGCAAGGAAATACTGAGCACCAGAAGAATTATGCATACTAAAAAACTGCAGTGTCGTCTCTTTAGCAGAACTGGTGCGATTCTAGTGTCGTGGGTCTTCTAGACTCTAATGAACTGTTTCGTTTGTTATTCACTACTTCAGAAAAACTTGTCAGACAGCACACATTACGTCTAGACAGCATTGAGTCTTAGCTCTGCGCTGTAAACTGACTGTCCGCACAGGTGCCACTGCACGAGCGATCACGTCATTTTTGTCCACATAATGAAATCGTGGGTGTGGTGCCTATTCCACGATAACCACACATATTTCGCACTATAGCGGACTATAGGTTGCCGATACACGACACACTTACAAGAATGATATAAATTTGAAAGATAATCAAGACGTTCTTTTTCTTCTTTCATTGTCAAAGCTGACAAAATGTCGTCTTAGTATTAGGATTACATTAGAGTACTACGTCAAGTATTTAACACCACTGTCTACGTCAATTCAGAAATTTCGTTCTCTAATTATGTACGCGAGGCAGATCATTTCCACGGAAATGCCACTCATCGGATGAAATGAGTTTAACTGCAGTATGAATGAGCGTAAAAGAAAATTGAGGGGCTGTTGGGAATTATAGATTTGCAACTAACACATCATAATCATGGAAATCGGAGCAATTGAAGTTGCACACTGTAAGGGTGTGAAGTGGTATAACTTGGCCGTAGTTGTGGAAGCTACATGTGAAGCTGTGATCCATTTTCAAGAGTGTTTATGGAATATACTGGAATACTGGCTTGGGTACTCTCTCGTTTCTTCTGTGCCACGTGTATACTCGCATCGTGTGGATGATTGTGCAGTATAATGCTTCAAAAAAAAGTTCAAATGGCTCTGAGAACTATGGGACTTAACATCTGAGATCATCAGTCCCCTAGAACTTAGAACTACTTAAACCTAACTAACCTAAGGACATCACACACACCCATGCCCGAGGCAGGATTCGAACCTGCGACCGTAGCGGTCGCTATAATGCTTCATTTGCATTGTTGCAGACGAGCTCGGAAGGAGAAGGAAGGGAGAGGGTGACACAGCTCAAAGCCTTCTAGAATAGAACAGAAGGGGTCGCCAGAATTAAAGCCCCCATCAACAGTATCATATTCCCGTGCTGCACGAGACACTGTGCGCATGACTGGCATTTGCCGCACAGTGTGGTCATCAATAATCTTACGCCACCATTTCTTATCTAAATTACGAGAAATAGTTTTCTTATATCGTTCTAAAACAGCGTATTGCTTTTTGTGCCCTGTACAGTGTTGTTTATAAATGCCTCCGAAGTTTTAGAGCTCGACGACCGATATCTTCATGGTATTCAGCAGAAAGACATAAATCAGTCAAAAGATACGTCTTGTAGGCATTCAGTGCGGTTTCCCTTTGTGATGCGTCAAAAGTAAATACGCTTGCCGTTCGTCAAAATTTTACGGCTTCTGTAGACTGTTTCGCGGTCTCTGTCTGTGCTGACAGTTGTGGCCAGTATCACGAGATTTGCTTTGTTATGTATGAACTGTTTTTGTTCTGAAGCTGCCATCTTTTATATAGTGCCACATCTCCGCCGAACAGTCGAAACTGACAATCTTTTGTCGAGTTAAAGGGCTCAAAAAGTAGACATGCCTTCCGAGAACACTATTCGCCATATTATGGCACTACTACTCCCGTGTGAAGCATTCCGTCAGGATGGAAGTCACGAATCAGATCTTTGAGAAATTCTGCGTTAGTCGATGCACATGGTTTTGCCTGTCAGTTACACTGGTCAGGCAGCCGCTTTCTTCATGCACCCTGGGGACAGTTTTGAATAAACTTGTACATTGCCTTACGATCAAGAATACGAGACAATAGTTTGTGTCCTAAAACACGACGGTGAAGTCTGTGTAAATAACCCAGAAGTCGGCGTTGGCAGTTCCTGACTCATGCCAGAGTTTACGTCAAATGACTCATTCCTCTGGTGATGGCACTCGAGATAATTGTCCGATAATTTGCTTCTTTTTCTGAGAATACGCTCTTGTAGCGGATTCCCTGCTGTCCGAAAGAATCTCTTAACGAGTCATTCAGGACGCGAACAGCGTGTAAAAGAGCTTAGCGCACCAAGGGAGTAGCGCCGAGGTAGCGGGATGCCGTCTGTAAATAATGCTCCGTTCTTCGCCCTGGACACGTGTCTGTCAGCCTGCCTAACGAGTCACAACTTCTCCGTTACGGGTACGCTTGGAATAACATACGTGCCACCAGAATCAAGCACGAGGTTTCTCGACTCTTATGCTTTTAACTGTGGGATTCCGTGCTCGCTTAGAATTAACAGTCAATGATTTGTCGCAGTGTGTTTCATTCAACAACCTTCAGATCCGACTTTCGAACAACCAGGAGGAGTAGAGTTCCTCGTAAGAAGGTTCAAGCTCAGCAGCAGTAATGGCTGCACTTTCGAAATTCCCCACGCTGGCCAAGTTCAGTTTGATTCAAAACAATTAGTCGCTTTCTAGTACGCATTTATAAGGCAAAGCGATGACGTTATCACAGACGCTCATATGGTCACAACAACAGCATGTCTGTTATACGAATGCACTTTGCAAGTGAGCTCCTCGTTGTTTTTTACTATCACAGAGTGTGTAACTGCTTCTTTGGCTTGGTAATTTGATTGGACTTGCACCTAACTCTTCTACCTGTGTTACCATACTATAAAAGCAGAATGTAGTTGTTGATACCATGCGTAATGATATTATTTAACTCAATTCATTTCACACTGTTTTCGCACAGTAGCCGCAGTTAAATTAAATGTACTGTATCACTTTAAAGTTATTATTAACATTATTTTTGTTTGTCTTCTGGTACGCGGCTATTCACCAACTCAGATTAGTTTTATGAAGACTCACGCACGTATATGGCCATTTGAGTCATCGTGTCAGTAGCTAATGTGGACAGACACATAGTATCACCACATTTGAAACACGTACGAATACCGGTGGAGCACTCAAACCCATGACGTTCGTTTTAAGTGGCTTCGGAGCTCGTTACGGAGAGAAATAGACAATTTAACTCGCCATCATCATGCTGCAAAAGGTAATTACGGGTATTTTCGCCTCTCGTTCACTAACCTCCTGCCTATTTCTGTTAAACTGAGCCGGCCGATGTGGCCGAGCGGTTCTAGGTGCTTCAGTCTGGAACCGCGCGACCGCTACGGTCGTAGGTTCGAATCCTGCCTCGGGCATGGATGTGTGTGATGTCCTTTGGTTAGTTAGGTTTAAGTAGTTCTAAGTTCTAGGGGACTGATGACCTCCGATGTTAAGTCCCATAGTGCTCAGAGCCATTTGAACCATTTTGTTAAACCGACCTCCTCTCTGAACACCTCTCTCTGTCGGTTATTGCTTCACAGAAGCATTCTTGTCAAGGCTAGGTGAATGTCCTCTTCCCCGCCTTCTGTCGGATGTCAATTTCCACCCTCACTTGGCCGCTTATTGTGATCCATTATCTCTAAATGTCCAAACTATAATGGTTGTCTAGTTTCTGTTGTCAGTTATCACCCTCTTCATCCTTTTCATTCCTTGAATTGATTTCCATTTAATATATCCTAGCAATAACACACCTTCTCTAAATGTTAGCTTCCGGGACAGGGAATTTTCCTTTTGGTTTTTTATTCATTTCTCAGATCTCTGTACGATTTGTGGCAGTAATTTCAACAATAGACAACGGGGCTTCAAAAAGTAAGTTACGTATGTCGTCCCACGCTAAGACCATTGCGCAACAAGAGTTGTGCATTGCCAGAAGAGAATACATGTTCTAGGTGTCCTGGAGATAGTTCTGCTGCGGTACAGATAACAGATACATCGCAGTGTGGGAGCGAAATGGCGCGGCAACTGGAAACGCATTCCGAAGTTGAAGTACGTGGGACAGTACTATTCTTGTGGGAATAAAGTCTAAATTGCACACAGGCTAACTATAGAATTCTGGCTGTATAGAGAGCAAATACAATGTCGCGTCCAGCCGTGGCGAAATGGGGCCAACAGTTTTACCAAGGCTGCACAAACAAAGGTTCATTAATACGTCTTCTGATTCGTTCCCACTTTGTTGCTGTTGACGTCAAATTTGTCTTTGTTGCAACTCCTTGTGTATAAAACGCTGACTCGACTGTTGATCGCGGCTGGTCCCGGCGGAGGTTCGAGTCCTCCCTCGGGCATGGGTGTGTGTGTTTGTCCTTAGGATAATTTAGGCTAAGTAGTGTGTAAGCTTAGGGACTGATGACCGTAGCAGTTAAGTCCCATAAGATTTCACACACATTTGAACATGTTTTTGACTGTTGATCTGTGGTCTAGCTGAGCTATCGATCGAGGACTCAATGAGACAGTTGTCTGACGCTGATTTATGCTTCGTCTGACGGAAAACATTTTACAAGATTCCTATTTGGGAAACTATTTCTCCATATGAGTGTCTCGATGTAACCTTTGAAATCTGATGCTGTTGTTTAACGTCTAGGAAACAACGAAGTAGTTAGATAAAAAGAGCTACTTCGGTCAAAGAGTCGGTCTTGGTTTATATATACCACAGGAGATATAAAACAGAGTAGTGTGATGAATATTTAAGCCCAAATCCTGTAGAATCTAAGACCAATTTTTCAATCCTGCTCATTTTGTGCACAAAATGTCAATTAACGTGTATACGCTTACTGTGTCCTAAATGGTTCATTGTACCGTGTTTAATCAAATAAAATTACACAGATAGGCGAGTATTTTTCTGTATGGTTACTACTTGCAATTTTTTTGTACCGAGGCACCGAAGCAACTCTTTTTCCTACAACTACAGATTGGTCAGAAACAATCTGAGAAACTTGTAAGGGTGTTGCAGGGTAATTTGTGCTAAGAAATAACTAACAAGGAAAAAAATCCACAGGTTGCGCCGTTTACAAATTAATTAGCATTGAAGTTAGACAATCAGGCAGCTGCGAGCGCAAATTCAAGCGGCCCGCCAGATATAATTAGTGTCAGCTATTCTCTTAGCGTAGTTAATAGTAAACGAGACTGCTCAACCTTCAGCTCGAGTTCGATCCTTACTAACGTCTCATGCCCAATTTTTGTATCGCTTCCTAGTTCGTCTCTCGCGGGCCTCTTGAATTTGCGCGCTCAGCGGCCCGCTAGGCTAACTTCAATGCTAATTAAATCGGAAACGCCGCAACGTACCGATTTTTGTAACAATTATTTCTCAGTATAACCTACCTTGCAACTCCTTTACAAGTTTTTCAGACTGTTTCTGACCACCCTGTACACCTATATTCCGCAAGCCACTGTACAGAACACAATGGTGAGTAGATTGTACCAGAATTTAGTGACTTCCCACTCTGTTCCATTCTCGGAAGGGGCGAGAGAAAAATGTTTATCTATCTGACTCTTACCTATTTCTCATGATGCTTACACAAGATGCAGTATAGTCACAACAGACCTGTTCAAATGGTTCATATGGTTCTGAGCACTATGGGACTTAACATCTGAGGTAATCAGTCCCCTAGAACCTAGAACTACTTAAACCTAACCAACCTAAGGACATCACACACATCCATGCCCGAGGCAGGATTCGAACCTGCGACCGTAGCCGTCGCGCGGCTCCAGACTGTAGCGCCTAGAACCGCTTGGCCACACCGGCCGGCAACAGAGCTGTTGTACGATCTTCTTCAATTGCCGAATTTCTAAGTTTATCCAACACCTTTTCGCGGGAAATGCGTCATCATTCTTCCAGAGATTCCCTTTAAATTTCCCTGGGCTTCCAGTCACATTTTCATACGTTTACTGGTGCCAATTTACGATACTAGCAGAACGCCGCTGAATTTGTTGGACGTCTGCTTGATAAAGACCTCCAATCTCTAGTGCCTCGTATGCGGTTTCCATTGCGAACGCGTTGCACTTCCCTAGAAACCTTCCATTACATCTATTGTTACTATTCGCCCTCCTATTACACTCTCGCCGCTGACGGAACGCTAAATCCAAATCTTACCTTACTGAGTTCACTTTTTAGTAGAACGGACGTACTATTTTAACCGATTCGAAAATTGTTAACGGCAAAACGTTTCGGAAAACATGCCAAAACGTGATAATTGTGAAAATCAAATCTGATTAGCGTAGCGAACTTCTAAAGGCCACACAAACCTTGTTAACGTAGTTCACGGACATTGACGTGAAAATTAAAAAAAAAAGTGTGTGAAATCTTATAGGATTTAACTGCTAAGGTCATCAGTCCCTAAGCTTACACACTACTTAACCTAAAATATCCTAAGAACAAACACAGACAGACACCCATGCCCGAGGGAGGACTCGAACTTCCGCCGGGACGTGAAAATTTTAAATACGAACATTAATGATCAGTATATCACTGCACTCCTTATTTCAGTACTCTTAAGAAAAGGATATCATTTCAATAGAATACAACGGAAGAAAGCTATTTTTTCATTATAAACAAGTTGTGGGTGTAAACCACATATCAAGACACTCACCTCTTTGCTTACTGTTACTTGTCATCATCCGTGTTTCGATATCTCGAATGAGTACGAACTGCTACTGATGTCCGTGTTACGTAGCAAACTATCTGTAACGCAGGCGAATGGAAAAGGAGATCACGTTGGAAAGGGTTACCAATACGTGCATGTCACGAACCTCTGTTCAGCTAGAATAACTGAGCGCAAGGAAGGGAAACACTTCTAAGAAGTCTACACAGCTCTGTGTTTGTGTAGTCCCAGGCAACGGATACTGAACTCAAGATATAGCGAAAGGCGTTTTTGGTATCACCTGGAAGAAGAATAAGGAGATAATGTACATGTTTTGAGCACCGCCTTGGGCGAGTTTTGTGCGCCACTCTGCTGTGTTTGTGTAGCAGTGTGATTCTTCGATCGGCCCGCTATTCCTGTCTACCTGTATCCTCCAGTGAGCGTGTGCCCGGCATGTTTTCTCTGCCTGCTGTTTGTTTGTAAGAGCCGTCCCGCGTCCCGCAAGCACGTCGCAGCCCGCCGCATCCTCCAGCGCCCGCAAAAGGCCTCTACGTTTTGTTACAGTTGCCCGTCACAGCAGGCCGCGTGCGAAGCGAGATAACACCCAATTCGCCGAAATGTAATACGTCTTCATATTTACATCTTCCCGTGTTTTTTTGAAAGCTTTACTAGTTTCGAAAGAAAACTGAAGTCATTATGTAACAAATTAAGTCCCTTCCACTTACACATTTAACAATGCAAAATGAACGAAAACTGTAAGCAGAAGGGTATTCATATTGATTGCTGTTACTCGTTTTATAAAATACTGAAAAGTAAGTATATGTTCTGCGTCAGGTTTTCTTTTTTCCATAAAGGACAGTCAAACGAAAGCCGAACACTCGCCACAACAGGACCGTGGAGTGGTTCCATTTAAAAGTAATCACCACTCGCGTTGAGATATTTAGTAATCACCACACGCGTTCAGACATTCATCCCACTGGGAGACAAGACGATCACTTCCTGTTTCGCAGGACGCGATCGACCGCCTACGAATCCACAGCCACACCCATCCTTGCAACCGACGTCCACGCATGTCTTTCTTCGAGTCACTAAAGCTGTGAAAAAGGAACGGTGAAAGGTCCGGGCTGTGCGGAGGCTGTTGCATTGCTTCCCAACCAAACCACAGAAGCGTAGCCTTCGTCCGATTGGCAGTGTGGAGGCAGGCGTTACCTTTCAACAGGACGATATCGAACGCCTCCAACACTGTCCCACATGTGCAACAAGGTGGTAGTGGAGTGATGTTCTGGGGGGCAGTAAATGGGGACGTTGTACACCTCTCATGGTTATTGAGGGCAGTCTCATTGCTCTACGGTAGAGGGACGAGTGGGACTGTACTGGCAACATTTTAGTGACAATTTCATCTTGATGAGTGATAACTTGCGTGCTCATTGTGCTGTTCCGTGAACACATTCCCTCAACGTGTTAGGATCACCAGCCTGGAGTAGCTTGTCTGTTCCCATGTACTCTGCGCTGCTTATGCAGTTTCGCCATTGAAGAGTAGGGTAATTTGGGCTACGTCTAGCTTGATGATCTCATCGATGGTGTTCCTCAATCGATTCAAGCCTGCATCCTAGCAAGGGGACGCTCCACCAAGTATTGACGTTGCTCAGGAGTCCTATGAGAAACCTTCATGGGAAACAGGTTTTTTTTTTCTTTTTTGTGATCTGGACACGTTGCAAATGAATATATACGCATGTCTCAGAGTTAATTTTTGTCTGTACCATGAATTTCGAAATAAAGTGGTGATGCAAAACTTTTGTTGATGTGTGTATTTCCTCGTAAACAACGTAGCTTTGCCCGTTATAGTAGAGGATCTTTATCGCTGTTGCCACTATTATTATTATTATTATTATTACTACTATTATTTTGTCGTTGTCATCGTCGTCGCCGCCGTTGTTGTTGTTGTAGCTGTTGTTGTTGTCACACTTATAAAAATGTAACTTAAACCTTCTGCATTGCCGGCCAGTGTGGCCGAGCGGTTCTAGGCGCTTCAGTCTGGAACCGCGCGACCGCTACGGTCGCAGGTTCGAATCCTGCCTCGGGCATGGATGTGTGTGATGACCTTAGGTTAGATAGGTTTAAGTAGTTCTAAGTTCTAGGGGACTAATGACCTCAGATGTTAAGTCCCATAGTGCTCAGAACCATTTGAACCATTTTTGAACCGTCTGCATTCGTTTTTGATGCAGAATGCGTTGAAAATAAACGTTGAGATGAGTGGAACTCGAGGATTCGGTTTTGACGCCTAAGAAAAATGTGTAAATAAAATGAAATCAACCCTCTGACTGTAGCTTGGCTAACGCAGCAGCGTTGGAATGATAAAGACCATTATCAGGAAAGTACATCGAAAATTTTTTGACTGCACTTCATCATTTCTCCCGTCGATGAAAATGTGGTTGCAAGCAAGTTGCAGCGGTCCTGGACCTGTCGTTCCACACTTTATTGGTTTACCTCATCTGTAATTTGCATTAGCCCCAGACTAGAATCTCGTAGTTGGCTGTTAGTGAAACGATCCCATTTCTCTTCCGGTTCTACATAAGAACTCTCACAAGGATTACCAAGGAAAGCAGGCGCTGTGGAAGAGAACGTCATTGTTCTAAATCTAATTACCGTACTGTAAAGTGAAATTTACATAACGAGGCACATGGATTAAAATAGTCTCTTATTTTTGCGGCTTTCTTTATTAACAATAACAGAAATATATTGCAGATTTTAAATCTAGATTTTAGTGTCGTTTGTTTCCCTAGTTTTTCTGTAAATAAGTTTAGCGTCGACTTAATATTTGTTGTCTCTTTTTGGTTCATAGTTGAGATCTGAAATAAATTAATCTTTGATATTTTACTCGAATTTCCATAATTTTAGTACTTTCACCCATGAGATAAAATAGTGCCGTGTACACCATTGTTTGAGTACGTCAGAAAATTGATTACACATGTCGTTCAATCAGTCCTCCTGCTATAATTGTTTGCTCTTCTGCCTCGAAATGTGATTTTGGCTCTACTGAATCTGAAAGACGGGTTTTGGCTTTATGTCTGCAATAAATTGAGTCTTAAATGCAAATTTAGACGTGATTTTTTTGTTGCTGCTCTATTCTGTATAGAAAATCGGACGTCATCGTCAGAAAAGCAATCTAATTAGAAATCACCGTCTTGTGGCAAATAGCACGTGATTTCTCTATGTTTCCTGATGAATGTAAACATTTTGCATAACTAACGTAACATCATAGTACTGGGACAAAATATTTCTACGTAGGTAATAAAAACCTCAACAATATGACAAAGAACAAATGAATACATAAATAAACAAAGATTCAGATTTTTTTGTTACATTTTGATTAGTTTATAATCAAATTTTAAACAGTGGTAGGTTTATAAAGATTCTTCCACTTCAGTATTCGAAAAAATGCTTCATTATTGTGAAAAAACATTATTATTTACAATGAAGTTTGATATGTCTCCAAACACGAATATGTGATTATAATAATTGTATTGATGTATGTGAGCCTCATTATTGTGAAAAAACATTATTATTTACAATGAAGTTTGATATGTCTCCAAACACGAATATGTGATTATAATAATTGTATTGATGTATGTGAGCCTCAACATGTATTACTAGCGTGGTAACAGTAAGAACATTTATGGTTGTGCTGGCTATGGATCTCATATGTGCATAATCGACGGGTTCGTGTGTTGGCCAAATAAGGATTTTATCGAGTATATGCTCTCGAGGAAATCCTCCACCTCCACCGTGTTTACACTTCCCTCTAATTTAATTCCTCATTAGTGTGTGTTGCTGTCGATGGTAACTAATTGCTAATGTCGTAAGCTAAGT
Organism: Schistocerca piceifrons; assembly: GCF_021461385.2. Lineage (NCBI taxonomy): Eukaryota > Metazoa > Arthropoda > Insecta > Orthoptera > Acrididae > Schistocerca > Schistocerca piceifrons. Next base: position 361,899,036 of record NC_060149.1, on the reverse strand, counting down.
AATAGCTCTTTCGTAGCACAACATCTACGCTGATTCAACTTTAGTTTGCATTTTCGTACGCCAAAGTAACGAGAGTTTTGTAGTCGTCAGGAACTAGCAGTGATAGTAGCTGAAGGAAAGGTTAGGTCGCGTCGCGTCGGCGGACTGTGGCGGCGTTGTCCGCGCAGCGCCCATCGCTTAGCGCCTAACGCCCAGTGCCCAGTGCCCAGAGGAGCGCTAAGAATAGCCCGGCGTCGGCGCGGCGTGCAGCGCTGCGGTGTGTACGCCAACCGCTCCCCCGCAGTGGGCGTGCCTCGCGCTGCGCACATCATTTTCTGATACGTGGCCTCTAAACAATGCGTCGCCCCATCGAAGCAGCCACCACTACAGAACGCCAGCTCGTCTCCTCATTCCATTCTCTTACTCAGCGGCAACACTTCTATCTGTTCGCTGCTGATCAAATTTCGGCGATGGTAGTGAATGGATAAACAAAAACATCTACATTTACGTACGTACTCCACAAGTCACTATACAATGCATGGCCGAGGGTTTCATCGTACCAGTATTATTAGTTTTCTATCCTACTCGATTTGCCCACTGAACGAGGAAAAACTGACGGTCAACATGCCTCTGTATTCGTCCAAATCTCACTTGTCTTTTTGTGGTGATCCATACACAAAACATACGTTAGTGGCAGCATAATCGTCGCACATTAAGTTTCGAATACAGTCTTTTCAATTTTACCCAATAGGGTTGTGCGAGAACTAAATCGTCATCCTTCCGAGGATTCCCATTTACTTCCCATAGCATTTCTGTTATACTTTCGTATGGGCTACACCGATCTATTACCAACCAAGCAGCTCGTCTCTGAGTTCATAGCTGTCTCTTGTTATGAATTCATAATGAAGACTGCAATCATTGGAACAGTATCCTAGAATTAGTCCCACAAGCCTCCTGAATGTGATTTCCTTTAGAAGAGTTTCACTTTACCAGAACCCTTCCAACAAATGTGTCTTTCATTTTGCCACCGTATTACCGATTTTACGTGATAGTCCCGTATAATATCGCTTCTTAACACACCCTAAGAAAAAAAAAAAAAAACTGAGGCACCACGAAGGAATTATCCGAAATGTTCAAATGTTCAAATGTGTGTGAATTCCTAAGGGACCAAACTGCTGAGGTCATCGGTCCCTAGACTTACACACTATTTAAACTAACTTATGCTAAGAACAACACACACACCCATGCCCGAGGGAGGACTCGAACCTCCGGCGGGAGTGGTCGCGCAGTCCGTGACATGGTGCCTCTAACCGCGCGGCCACTTGGCGCGGCGGAATTATCCGAACAGGATGGAAGTAAGTAGATAAACAGATGTGCTGTACGTGTACAGACAAAAAAAAATGATTGCAGTTTAAGAAAAAATTGGATGATTTATTCAAGAGAAAGAGCTTCAGGAAACTGAGAAAGAGCGGCCTGGTGGCCGAGCGGTTCTAGGGGCTACTGTCTGGAACCGCACGACCGATACGGTCATAGGTTCGAATCCTGCCTCGGGCATGGATGTGTGTGATGTCCTCAGGTTAGTTAGGTTTAAGTAGTTCTAAGTTCTAGGGGACTGATGACCTCAGAAGTTAAGTCCCATAGTGCTCAGAGCCATTTGAACCATTTGAAACTGAGAAAGTCAACAACGTGTTGGTCCACCTGCCCTAATGCAAGCAGTTATTCGGCTTAACATTGATTGATAGTGTTGTTGGATGTTATCCTGAGGGTTGTATTGCCAAATACTGTCCAAGAGGCGCGTTAGATCATCAAATCCCGAGATGATCGAAGGGCCCTGACCATTATGCTTCAAGCGTTCTCAATTGGGGAGAGATCCGGCGACCTTGCTGACTAATGTCGGGCTTGGCAAGCCAAAGACAAGCAGTGAAAATTCTTGCTGAAACCTAAGTGCAGGATGCCAAGGACAACAAAACGGGGTGTAGAATATCGTTAACGTACCGCTGTGCTGTGTGGGGGCTGTGGATGGCAACTAAATAGGTCCACCTTAAGTGGAAAGCGCACATAAAACAAATAGCGGGTGAAGCAGACACCAGACTCAGATTCATCGGAAGAATCTTAAGGAAATTTAGCTCATCCACGAAAGAAGTGGCTTATAAGGCACAAGTTCGCCCTGTTCTTGAGTATTGTTCATCTATCTGGGACCCCTATCAGGTAGGACTAATAATGGAGATAGAGAAGATCCAACGAAGAGCGGCGTGTTTCGTCACGGGATCGTTTAGTTGGCGAGAGAGCGTTACCTAAACGAACTCAACTGGCTGACGTTACAAGAGAGGTGTTGTACATCACGGAGAAATTTACTATTGAAATTTCGGTACAGCACATTTCATTAGAACTCGAACAACATATTACTTCCCCCCATATACGTCTCGCGTATTGACCACGAGGAGAAAATTCGAGAAATTATAGCCAGTACAGAGGCTTACCGACAATCATTCTTCCCACGCATTATTCGCAAGTGGAACAGGCTTGGAGGAATCATATAGTAGTATCGAAAGTACCCTCCGCACCACACCATTAGGTGGCTTGAGGAGTATGATGTAGATGTAGATGTAGATGAAATGAAATATCACCCCAGACTATCACTCATGGTTGTCTGGCCGGCGACAGTCAGCTTGGTACCCCACTGCTGTCCGGGGCGTCTCGAGACTCGTCTTCGCTGGTCATCAGGTATCAATTCGAAGCTGTACTCATCACTGAAGACAGTTCTACTCCAATCAGTGAGACCCAGTTCGAAGGCGTGTCTAGAGACGCCCCGGACAGCGGTGGTTGCCGCCCGCCGTACGGCCCGACAACCAGTAATGATGGCCTGGGGTGCAATTTTATTTCCTAGCAGGACCAATTTGGTTGTCATACGCGGCAACCTTACAGCACAGAGGTTCGTTGACTATATTCTACATCCAGTTTTGTTGCCCTTCGTGGCAAGCTATCTTGGGCTTACATTCCAGCAAGATAATGCCCGCCAGCACATGGTGAGAGTTTCTACTTCTTATCCTCGTGCTTGCCAAACCCTAGCTTGGCCAGCAAGGACGCTGGATCTGTCCCCAATTGAGAACGTTTGGAGCATTATGAGCAAGGCCCCTCAACCGTCACGAGCTTCTTCTCTTGAATAAATCATCCAAGTTTTCTAAAACTGTAATTATTTGAACATGTACATCACAGCTACAGATTTCTGGTCCATTCAGGTAATTCCTTCGTTGTACGTCACTTTTTTTTGTCTTAGATAGTATTACCCGCGAATATTTATGCGATATCACGTGCGCAATATGTTCACCAATAATGCTGTAGACAGACACTATACGTTTGATCTCTTTGTTATGACCATTATCATAAACATGTCAACATTAAAGAGGGTCGCCGTTCGTTGCACCAAGTGGAATTTATGTCCGAGTCTTCCTGCAGTTCCTTAAGATCCTCCAACGAAGAGTGTCTCCTGCAATCAACAGTACCGTCAGCGAACAATCTTGTGGTGCTGCCAATTGTTTCAGATAATTCTTTTACATATACTGAGAAGCTTAGAGGTACTATATCGCTTACCTCGTGATGACTGGGTGTTGTGTGATGTCCTTAAATTAGTTAGGTTTATGTAGTTCTAAGTTCTAGGGGACTGATGACCATAGATGTTAAGTCCCATAGTGCTCAGAGCCATTTGAACCATTTTTTTAACTATATCGCTCCTTCGGGCACACCCAATGTTACAGTTCCGAATCTACGCAACATTCGTCGTTCAGTATAACGTGCTGGGTTCTATTAGTCAAATATACATCGAGCTGGCTACATACGAATTGTGGCAACTAAATAACGACAGTTGTGTCAGAAATCTGATTTATTGGAAACGAAGTTATAATTAAGTTTTATTCCCTTCAACATACGCCCTACCCCGACTTATACACCGCTGCATACCTGTTTTCATCGTTGAAAGCGATGCTGTAGGTCATTCAGTGTCACACTCTTCAACAACATTACCGTCTTTTCTTTTACCTCTTTAACAGACTGAAAATGTGTTCCCTTCAATGCACTTCTCACTTTTCGGAATGTATAAAAGTCAGTGGGGGCCAGATCTGGCGAACGCAGAGGGTGTTGCAGCACAGAAATACGCTTGTCCACTTAAAATTGTTTCACAGATACAGAATTGTGGACTGGCGCGTTGTACTCATGCAGAATTCTTGCGTCGTTCTGCCACAGATCCGGTTTTCTCTTCTTTACTGTTTCCCTCAACTCGATTAGGACATCTTTGTAGTATTTCTGATTGACGGTTTGGCCGTCAGGCATCAATTCAGTCATGATAATACCCCTGACATCGAAAAAAAAAAACAGCATTGCCTTTAGTTTTCACTTGCTCGTTTGTGGTTTTTTGAATCTTGGCGATGTGTCCATTGCTTCCATTAACGCTTAGTTCCTGGATCATACTGGAAGATCCATGTTTCATCACATGTGATGACTCGTGTGAACAAATCCGGTCCTTCGTTGAGTCGTTCCATGACATCAGAGCAAATGTTCTTCCAATGGTCTTCTTCCTCCTAAGAGAGATTTTTCGAAACCAGTTTTGCACAAACATTTTAAACATTTGATTCATCATGAAGAACTGGACTTACCGTCTCTTTTTTTTCATGTTCACCATGTCTGCGATCGTGCGAATGCTCAGACATCAGTCGTTCCCCACAATTTCATTAATTTTCTGAACATTCGCTTCATTTCTTGATCTCACAGATGGACTGGGACGTTCACTATCGTCAGTCTCGTCTCGCGCACTTGGCATAGCATCACCAAACACCTCCTTTAACGTATGAAAACATTTCGCTGGCGACTTTTTTAATTTTTACGGGGAATTTGAGGTCAATGCGCTGCTCGATTTTCAAGTTCATCATGCTCGGGGCACTACTACAGAACAACGTCTCGAACCATCCAAGATCAAAATAAAACTGAAGGAGGTACAAACACGAAACTAACAGTGGCTGCTCTTGAAGGTTCAAGGACATGTATAGTCCAATACCGGCTTTCCCTCATGCGCTGCGCGATAGAAGGTGCCCAGTTTCGTTATTTAACTGCCACACCTCGAATTTGTGAAAGTACCCCGCATTTTTGGTTGTAGTCAACGATGTAGTACAGTGGCAATAACCTTACGAAAATACAGAAACATGAAGTTTAACTGTTCTCCTGCATCTGTTGATCTGTTGTCAGCAAGCTGTCGTGTATAAATAAAGCAAGTTGCGTTTGACAAGAGTGGATTTTTCTGAATCCGTGTTAATTTTCTGAGAGGAGCTTATTTTCCTCCAGGAATGTCATAATATTGTTTGTTTAGAACATGCTATTTTCGATTAATATCAGTTGGAAAAGGGACGATTTCCGTGGTGCATTCTATATAAAATCTACCTGTAACTCCGTCAGGACCTGGTGCCATGTTACATTTAAATAGCTTTAATTTTTTCTGTAGCGGTAGTGCTAATATCGACAACAATCATTTGTGAGTCTGTACGGCGCTTGCGTGAAGACATTTACTTAACCCTCGGGTTACCGTTATTCTGTTCCGGCTGCACCAACAACTCCCTGGAAACTACAGTAACATAAGTGGATCGACTCGCGCAAAAAGTCTTTTTTTTTTTTTTTCGAAGCACTTAGCCATCTGGAGCTCACACTTCTGTCACTTTCATTTCTGGTCAGGCCCTGCAAGTAACATATGTTTGGATGAAATCGGTGATGACTAGTAGTCGCAGTTCCCTTGTAAGCCAGGTGGCGCAATGCTTAAGACACTGGTCTCGCATTCCGGAAAGGCAGGATTCGAATATTCGTCTTGTCATCCAGATTGATGTTCTTCGTCGCTACTCACCGCCGCGTTCACACCACCACGACCAGAAGCAGGCCTCCCAGAACTGTTACCAAAAACACAATGATGAAATTGCGCTCCGCAGCTTCTGTCACGACACAATACTCACTATTCGTGAAGGAAAGCTGCCAATGTGCACAGAAAGAAACTGTTTCAATTTTGTCGGTTCGGCCAGCCGCTGTGGCCGAGGGGCTCTAGACGCTTCAGTCCAGAACCGCGCTGTTGCTACGGTCGCAGGTTCGAATCCTGCCGCGGGCAAGGATGTGTGTGATGTCCTTAGGTTAGTTAAGTTTAAGTAGTTCTAAGTCTAGTGGACTGATGGACTGATGACCTCAGATGTTAAGTCCCATAGTGCTTAGAGCCATTTGAACAATTTTTTTTATTTTGGTCGGTTCGTCCTACTCCATGAAGTCTTCCCGCCATCAATACCATAAGATCTGAAACCATTGCATTTTTCTTTCTAGGGAAACATATGTCATAATAGCCGTCAAGAAATCTGAGTCCCTCTCTCCTCTAGTATCTTAACCATTGCACAATTCCCTTAGGTACCAGAGCAAGCGTTAGTACCTCACTACTATGCTGCACAAGAGAATTAAAGGATCATTTCTTCGAAATATCGTGACTGTCTTCCATTGCAACTCGTAATTTTGAAATTTGGGTCAAATGTGCCGACAACCTCCCTCTGTAATTGTCCAAAAGCCTGGTACCATGCAACGTCGCCCTCCGCCTCAACGACGCTTCCAACAGCAAGGTGTCGATAAACCCGAAAAAAAAACAAAAAAAAACAAAAAAAAAAAAAACGCCAGAGCTCAGAAGTCCAAGAGACGTGAAAGTAGGTTAATGATGTCACATTGGCTCAAAATTTCACCAAAATTCTGTCCAACGCCTCCATGGATTTGTCACATGATGAGAAGGTCGTCACACTCCGTCTTACCAAAATATTCCCCCTTCTTTTGACTCCTCTAGGATGGAAGTCAGAACCGCCACGTCCAGTGCTGAAATCACACGGTTTTCTTATGAGTGGCCGACGAAAACATTTCAGACACACCGCCTCTCGGAATCGACAGAAAAAGGCCTAAAGGGGTGGCATAAAGGTCGTCAATGAAACCACCTTTTACCTTGGAACATTGATTCCCACACATTTCGCGGTCGAACACGATAGTTTGCAATGGGATGAGCCAAGGAAGACGTTCTTGATAATCCTGGTACTGCTGACACATCCCTGAAACTTCTACCCTTCGCTAAGGATATCGTGGGCTAGGAATCCCACTGCACGTTGTCTCACCCCTTTTGAGTGCAGTGTGACCGCAGTTTTTGCTTCGATGTACAGGGTGGAACCACAAGGGACCATTCAAAACCAGTCGACGCAATTTGAACGTGATCCAAAGCCGCTAAGTGTTCTAATTCGTCTTCAGCGCTCCTATTTCGCACCTGCTGTGGCGTGATTACAAAGGAATGTTACAATGGCACATGCGCGAATAACATCGCAAAGGGTACCTCGAAGACTCCCCAGTTCAGCAATAACCTCGGTGGAACCCCCACCCACATACACACATATTTATTGAGGACTCTAAAAATTTCCATTTACGCAGAAAACCTTGGTCGTAGTGCCAGACTCCTGCAGGAAGGCAATTGGCACTGGGAGTGTATCACAGCAGGTGCCTATCACTAGTTCGAATGTTTCCTCAAAAATGGTTCAAATGGCTCTGAACTCTATGGGACTTAACATCTGAGGTCATCAGTCCCCTAGAACGTAGAACTACTTAAACCTAACTAACCTAAAGACATCACACACATCCATGCCCAAGGCAGGATTCGAACCTGCGTCCGTACCGGTCGCGCGGTTCCAGACTGAAGCACTTACAACCGCTCGGCCATTCTGGCCGGCTAAAATGTTTCCTCTGTAAGGCACATATTTAAAATACTCATTAAATGGGGGCAGGTGCCAGCAAGGTTATTGCCGAACTGTTGGTTCGGAGAGGGACCTTTTGCCATTTCATTCACGCATATGTCAATGTCGCAGCTCTCTGTGATCACGCCAAAGAAGGGCATGAAACAGGAAGCCTGTAAACGCAAAAGAACCCTTTCCTGGTTCGGATCACGTTCAAATTTTGTCGAATGCTTTTGAATGGTCCCTAGAGGTTCCACACTATACACCAGATCAAAAGTTGCGGTCGCACTGCTCTCCAAAGGGGGTGAGATCATGTTCAATGAGGTTGCTAGCCCACGACGTCCTTAGAGAAGGGTTGAAGAGACAGGCAGATGTCAGCAGTATTATAAATTGTCAAGAATGTCTTGCTGTTGCTCATCGCACTGCAAACTGTCGTTTTCGACCGCGAAATGTGTGGCAATCAACGTTCCGAGGAAAGGGGTGGTTTCACTGACGCCCATTATGGCACCCCATGAGGCCTTTTTGTGTCGATTCTGAGCAGCGGTGTGTCTGAAATGTTTTCCTCGATCGCTAAAATCTCATTGTGGTCAGTAATACCTCCATTCCTTATAATGCTTCCTCTTTGCTCGGCATTATTTGCTGCTTTGAGGTCGAGTTTGTTTTCGCAGCCATTACAATTCGAGTGGGCTCCAGAACTAATTGTTAAAAATAATTTTTGTGCCGGCCGCGGTGGTCTCGCGGTTAAGGCGCTCAGTCCGGAACCGCGCGACTGTTACGGTCGCAGGTTCGATTCCTGCCTCGGGCATGGATGTGTGTGATGTCCTTAGGTTAGTTAGGTTTCAGTAGGTCTACGTTCTAGGGGACTAATGACCACAGAAGTTAAGTCCCATAGTGCTCAGAGCCATTTGAACCATTTCAATTATTTTTGCAGAAACCGTTTAGTACGATTTCGGACGAGCCTTTATGCCTACCGCCGACTTTAAACATGTATTTTTGCTAACATATCGAGGAAAGATTTAAGTCATCACAAAGTGCACCTGCATGAGTAGGGTACCTATTTGAAATGACACTCCAGTCTTCTTTGAACTGTTCAGCAACTGTATCATCTGAGACGGGAGGTCGGAAAAAAAAGAATTATTAATCTATGCTGGTTGCCAAGAATAACTTCTATCCATACTGGCTCACAGGAACTATCTGCTTCAATTTCGCTACAAGATATACTACTTCTAACAGCAAAAAACACGCCGCCACCCAATGTATTTCATCTGGCCATTCTGGACACCGTCATGTCCTCCGTAAAAATTACGGCGAAGCTTAACTTCGGCTTTAGCCACCTTTCAGTACATATACACTTTATCTATTTTCTAAATTAGAAAAGTGCTTAGAAAAAATTAATCAATCATACAAAAATTGTGGAACTTTTATGCGGGAACACTGGTAGATTCAGACTTTCAGAAGAGCAGCTCCATTAGCGTAGCGCTGTCCACCGCCGAAACTGTACTGTTAAAAGACCTTTGTCACGCAAAAGTGAGCATTAGACGGTCTAGTCTATCAGTTCTCTGCAGTACCCTCTTTGGGAGTAATAAAATTTGCCACTCCATTCGCCCAGTAGCCTCTACGATAAATCTCATAAAGCATCATAGCTTTTACAAAGGAATGTCTCTATCCGCTGCCATTATTACGCGAGTACTGCAGAAAGTTCGCTTCAAAATTAATACTTCTCGTCCTCTTTTTTCCACTTTGATGGCTGATCTGCGCTCCTAACCACATTAATGGGGTCCGATTTTTCCGTAGAGCTGCACTGTAAGCAGGAAGGTTCCAGCAGTATTTCATGGAAATATAAAATATGGCAAATGAATCTTGATTTTGGTAAGCTCAACTATATTTCACTTCTTACTGCATAATGACATTTTTCCCGTTCTCCAGTTTGCCTTTGAAGGGGCATTACGGTGTGTAAATTGTTATATAATCAAAAGGTATCTACGGGAATCAATTTACAAGAACGGAACTGATATGCAGAATGACATGTTTCGCGAATTTGTTATTCTCTTATGTTGCGTAATAAACGATGTAAGCATACAGTTTTTGTACGTTGTCTATGTATTTTCTTGATTCTTTTGACGTCTGTGGCCGGCCGTGGTGGCCGAGCGGTTATAGGCGCTTCATCCCGGAACCGGGCTGGTGCTACGGTCGCAGGTTCGAATCCTGCCTCGGGCATGGATGTGTGTGATGTCCTTAGGTTAGTTAGGTTTAAGTAGTTCTAAGTTCTAGGGGACTGATGACCTCAGTAGTTAAGTCCCATAGTGCTCAGAGGCATTTGAACCATTTTGACGTCTGTGACGCTAGCTGTTCGGAGAGCAAATTTACTGTGCAGATGTATAAAACCAAAATGTAATTAAAATGAGCAAAAATGAAATGTTTCCACAACTAAGGAGCATATGTATTACTTAATAGTGTCCTCAGCAGCATCAGAAAGAAAATCTTAAAATTGCCTACTACAGACACAATAGGCTATGCAAGTGGGACTCAGAAACATGTAAATTCAAAGAGAAAGAATATAAGACTGTCTTAAAATTACCCTGAAAAGGTAATGTTCGTGATCAAACAGTTTACTAAAGTGAGAAAAAAATAATTTTGATGTTATCGTACGGTCAACTGTGTCAATGTTCGAGCGTCGTCTGATGGAGTTTCCTGAGTATTTATACTAAGCAAACCACATAGATCCACTTGTACCTACTCAGCCTCCCTGTGTTATTTATTTTTAGTAAGGATCTCGAAAAAGGTGTCGGATGTTATTACTTCGTAAGCTACACTTTGTGTACATGAATAACACATTTTCAGAGCTCCTCCAGTGAATAACGTAGCTGCATCTGCCACCACCGTAACTAGACTGAAGTGGTAATTCCAAATGGAATTACTTACGATATGTAATCAGCGATCGGTTGGATGTACCAACTCCGGAGATCTGTCGTTCATGTTGCAGTCAAGCTATGTCGAATATTTTCACCTACATGTCTGTCGTATTTATATTCATTTCTATTAACGACCAGTTACTTTTCTTTGCAACGAGCAGTGTGTTCTACGCCAACTTTCATAGTCTGAAACACAGGGCGTCCAAGAAACAAATAAAGCAACGATATTTAACTGCCTTTTGATGAAAAAGGTTTGTCCCGATACCATGTAGTATAACTAATGCATTATAGAAGAATTAAGATTCTATAAAAAATATGTAAATGAGGGAATTCCCTGCGAACGTCACCCTGTCCCCTCTCATTGCCAATGACTCTAAGAACGTGGCTACTACTCGGGAGGCTCGGAGCTCTCGTGCAGATTTGTCCAAACTCACTTTGACTTACAGCGTCGTCATCACCGTTGTCCACTTCACGTATGAGGCACTATTATCTGTTCCAGTCTACCATGGTTTTTTTTCCTCGTTTAACATGCCCCTTCTATTCTCTGTAATAGGGAATCAAGGCCTTGCGCCGCCAAATGCAATAATTTTTGTCATACAGAGAAAGGATTCTTCAATTCTTCACGGATTTTGTGATTTCTTATACAGTCTGGTCTTTTATACTCCTGAATGTCCGTCGACATTTCGCTATAATCGCTCGGATTCTAAATTTGTTATCGAGCGAAATAAAGCAGAGATTAAGACAATAGGCTCGCAGTCTGGAAGATCCCGGTTCAAAAGTCGTCTGGCCATCAGCTTTCCTTTGGTTTCCCTTAATCGCCTTAGTCGAATGTGGTGATTGTTCCTTGAAAAAGGACACAGCCAACTTCTTTTGCAATCGCTGTCCTTACCGTGCCTGCGTTCCGTCACTAAATGGCTTAGTCGTCGAAGAGGCGTCGAGCCTTAATCATCCATTCGTCCTTGTGGTACTTCTGTGATAGTTTGTATGTCAAAAATAGTTTGTATGTCATTTTCGCACTACTTTTGTTTTGTAAATCACCACGCCTTTTCTACACGTTTGTTCCACAGTTACTTCAATATTTCCTCGTATTCTTGAAACAATAGCAATTTTTTCAGTATATTACATTAATTGTTGATCATGTCCCATCTTTATTCGTGATCCAAGGTGAAATTATTCCGGCATAATTTTATTCCATAACAGATATGGCGAGAAATGACGTTAGCGACTGTGATAGATGCCAGTTCTACTCAATAACACGATATATTGCAGATGAACACATCTTTGTAGGTCATTTTCAGAAGAGACTAGCGTGGTCTGATCGCTTGATAAATTTAAAATAAAATGGCTATTTTAAAAGTAACCGTCCATATTTCAGGAGTTCCTGAATTATGTTATCTGTACTTATGTCTAGCCATCTTATTTTTCCACCTTTTCGAAGCGTCGTTCAGTTCATGGAGGTGTGTTCTGTCTATGCAGTTAAATGACAGGCAGTTTGCTTTTTGCCATACGCGTTTCGCTTCTTTTACTTGTAAAGCATCTTCACTGACGATTTACAGTGTTATTAGTCCACATGAGACCATATGTGTGTTCGTGGATTCAAATGGTTCAAATGGCTCTGAGCACTATGGGACTTAACATCTGTGGTCATCAGTCCCCTAGAACTTAGAACTACTTAAACCTAACTAACCTAAGGACATCACACACATCCATGCCCGAGGCAGGATTCGAAACTGCGACCGTAGCAGTCTCGCGGTTCCGGACTGAGCGCCTAAAACCGCGAAACCACCGCGGCCGGCTGTGTTCGTGGAGATGTGTTCATTCGACATATGGACTAATGTGGACTAAGAACACAGTAAGTCGCCACTGAAGGTGCTTCACAAATAAAGTAAGCGTAGTTTGGATGGCAAAAAGCCAACTGCCTTTCAATTAGTTGCATAGACAGAACACATCTCCATGAAATTTGCAGCAACTAAGGACCCACGGAAAGCGAAAAAATATAACGATCACTCAGTTCTTTTATTTATGTTATCTACGTGTTATCCGTCAGCCTGCTTGTCATCTCTAGGTTTGCATTGTACCCTAAGTCTTCGCAGTATTTCTCCGATCTTTTCTTGAAGTAACTACAGTATCATTAATTTTGGTTCCTCCTTCCAGATATTTCACGGTCTTGTTTGTGTGTTATTCGTGCTCTAGATGCGGGCATATGCACTGTTATCAGTCACGTATCTTTCCCAGTTTCCCTGCAGGGAGTGCCTTGTTATGCGTTGGTTGGTTTCATTTTTATTTATGTTTTCGGCTGCATTGTTATCCATAAGACTATTTGAGATGATGTGATGCTTTTGGGGCCTAGTGATTACATTTTTTATATTTTTTATACAAAAATTTTCAGATCCAGTTTCATTTTTGTTAAAATTTCTATGTCATCTGTTGCTTGCATTTCTTGGTGCAAGTATTCCTTGATCTTAGAGTTACTGTTTTTTTGTATATACTTTTAATTTAAGAATGAAAACACATTACAGACGTTCCATAATTATATTTATTTAATAGTTCGTTATGAACCGGCTTTCGGCTTCTTAAGCCATTGTCAGACAACTCAATACTAAACAGAAATTCCACACAGCTTCAGCGAGAATTTACAGGTGTACCAAAATTGTTGTACAAAGATACGTGGCATGTTATGACTACATCGATAGAAAACAGAAGCATAATGTAATTCCTCATGAGTCTCAGAACAGATAATTCTTATATTGCAGTATATTGAGGTATTAAAACTATATGAATATGTAAGCCAAATATGTTGTACAAGTGAGTAACAACATAGGTTATAATGTTATGTGGACAAATTGGTGAATGAACAGACCAAAAAAGAAGGGTGGAAGAAGTCTATGGAACGTGGATGTCTAACAGTTACAACAATGGCGAGAGAAATAATAACTGGCTGCTGCTACTTTAATGAGGATGAGTAATGGAACTGTGTCTGGTCGTTAAGGACCAGGTCTGGATTCTTTGATTGGTGTTTGTTAACGACGAGAATTTCAAGTAATGTTAGTTTTCTGGCTTTAGTTCCTTTGTGGAGAACATAACATTTCACGTCATATGACTGACATTAATTCAGGGCACGTTCAGCAAAGGTGGAATCTTTCTTTTTCGGTCTATAACTCCTTTCGTTCTCAGTCAGTGTAGTAGTTATTATTTTTCTCACCATTAGAGAATAAGCTTGTAATAACTATTCGACATCCACATTCCATACACTTCTTTCTCCGTCACCCCGTTTTTCGATCTGTTCAATACATTCACAAGTTTGTCCATGTAACATAGTAGCCTGTGCCATTACTCACTTGTACAACATAGTGAGCTTATAGTCCGCAGCCCGCGGTCGTGCGGTAGCGTTCTCGCTTCCCACGCCCGGGTTCCCGGGTTCGATTCCTGGTGGGGTCAGGGATTTTCTCTGCCTCGTGATGACTGGGTGTTGTGTGATGTCCTTAGGTTAGTTAGGTTTAAGTAGTTCTAGGGGACTGCTGACCATATCTGTTAAGTCCCATAGTGCTCAGAGCCATTTGAACGTAGCTTATATATTCGTATAGTTTTTATATCTGAATACACTAAAGAGCCAAAACATTACGACCACTGTCCACTGCGAGGTTATATGCTGCCTGGCGGCGTTGAGGGCACATGACGTGGTAAGAGAAGTATATGAACGTGACTGAGGCGAATGGGGAATCATTCTAGCGACAAGTGGCACAAATGTGGAAATCCGACGACTTAAGCGTCTTTGTTGACTAAAGCCGGATTGTAGTAGCCCAGTGTCTGGGAGCGAGCATCTCGGAAACGGCGAAGCTGGTCGGCTGTTCGCGTGCTGCTGTCGTGAGCGTCTATGGAAAGTGGTTGAAGAATGCTGACTCCACGAGTAGGCGACAAGACGTTGGACGTACATACCTCATCACAAAACATAGAGATCGGGGGCTTGCCCGCTCTCTAAAGCAAGATAGGCGGTGATCTGACGACACAGTACAGGGCTGGCGCAGGCGCAAGTGTTTTGGAGCACACCGTTCAGTGCCCAGTTGATCATGGTGTTCCGCAACAGAGGACCCCTGCGTCTTCTCATGTTGACCCAACAACATCGTCAGTTATGATTACAGTGGGCACGGGATCATCGAGATTGGACCGCCGATCAATGGAATCGTGTCACCTGGTCTGATGAATCCCGTTCATCGTTACACCAGATCAATGGTCGTGTCCAGACATGCCGTCATCCAGGCGAACGACTGCTCAAAACATACAGCGAGCCACGGACGAAGGCCGGTGGGAGGAGAATTATGTAACTGGGGACATTCACCTGGACTTACATGGGACCTGCGGTAGTAATCGAAGGCACATTACAGTGGTGTACCTCGTGAAAATTATTGAGGAGAACCTGTAACCTCTTATGATTGATGACTTCCTCAACAGCGATGGCATCTTCCAGCAGAATAACCGTCCGTGTCATAACGGCAGAATCGTGCTGCAATGGTTTGAGGAGCATAACAGCGAACTCACGTTGATGTCTTGGTAATCAAATTTGGTTTCTCTGAATCCGATGAAATTCAGCGGGGTCGCTATCTGGCGCCAGCTACGCGCCCACAAACCAGCCGCCCGTAAATTACGGGAAGTGTGTGACCTGTGATTGGGCATCTCGTGCCACAAACCTCTGGAAGCCTATTAAGTACTTGTCGAATCCACAGCATGCAGAATCACTGCTGAATTGCGTTCCAGGAGTGGACCAAACGCTTTTAAGTAGGTGGTCATATTGTTTTGGCACATAAGTGTATACTGTACTATAAAATTTATTTGTTCAGAATCTCTTTGGATATTACATCATGCTTGTGTTTTATATCTATATAGTCAGACAATGTCATATATCTTTTTAAAACAATCTTTGTGCAACTGTGAATTCTTGTTGAAGTTGTGTGGGCTATCTGTTTGGTATTAACTTATCTGACGAAGGAATATTCCATAAATGCCTTCTTATTTATTAGTTGTTTTGGAACAATCCACTGTAGAAATAATCGAAACGAACTGTTATAGTGTCTCAAGATGGCAAAAAGGCAAATACAGTTCACAGATTCCGGAATGAACTTGTGACACCTTATCCTGTGTGCGGCGGGTGGTCCTCTGTGCAGCGCGGTAGCAAGGGCCGTTCTGGCAGACGTCCAAACGATGCACTGCGGCTTGATTAGCACGTGACCTGTGTGAAAGCGCCTCAGCTGCTCCACACCATTCCGGCAGACACGAAAACTGCTAGTTTCCTGGGTGGGCTTTTGACGATTGTGTGGTTTCCTAAATGATCCCTCATGCAGCCAATTCCTTTCCGTAAGGTAGCCATATAAAATGTCTTACGCCTTCCCAAAATTTTGTGTATTCGTAAGAGGCCCCGCATCCATATTGACAATGCGATCAGTACATGCAATTTAAGAAATGGGAAAAGGATCTATTGCAGTTTACTTTTGCGCCTCACCACCTTACACATCGAATATTTCGATTTTTTTT
Organism: Schistocerca piceifrons; assembly: GCF_021461385.2. NCBI lineage: Eukaryota > Metazoa > Arthropoda > Insecta > Orthoptera > Acrididae > Schistocerca > Schistocerca piceifrons. Next base: position 361,882,850 of record NC_060149.1, on the reverse strand, counting down.
CCCAATGCAACTGAAATGAACTTCTTCTACACCTTGGGGATGCTGAAATACAACACGACATTTATAGGACCTTCCAAATACAATGTGACATTGCTATTTCTCAGCATTAAACAACCGAAAACACTACTCATGCGATGGCACAGAAACTAACTCTGAAGATCATGTGCATATAGGCGATCGCTGGGAAGCTACAACTACTGAAATGAACTCTCAGGCCACAAAAGTGATTTCTGTATCGCACCACGTACCGTTGTAAACAGAACGCGTAATATAAATAACCGACGTATTATGATTATTGAGATGAAGTTATTGAGATGAAGCTAGTTGGTATCACAGTTGTTGGAGATACAACCAGGCTTTCATATGAAGCCACAGACATGGTGTACAGCATGAGGAGACACAAAAAGCTGAAAGGAATGCTTGACCTTGAAAATAATGAAAGAACTGAATTAAATGTTTTTAATACAAGCAAGTGGTTAACTATCAATTTATACATGCAGTATAACTGTATACGTGTGATAATTTCAATCTGAAGACAAAATTAAAATGGGAGCTCTAAAATGTATGAATGGAAATAGTCTAATGTTACTTTCATATATTTGTGAATCCTTTTAATTCATAATATCTAAGAAGTATTCACGCTAGAAGCAATAATAATAATAATAATAATAAACAGATCGGAGAGTAGTTGGATTATCCTTCCTCTAATATGCCAAATGTATAGAACAGACATGATAAGCCACCAATACAGACACGTGTACTGTAGAAGAACGTGCACATGGACAATGGCTGTGTGTTAAAGCTTCAGTACTACGTGCCTATCTAATGCCGCTGGTTATTGTTTCCTCATATGGAACACTCATTCCATCGCAACCAACGTCTGCCCCACTGTTCTTCCACACCCGTCTTCTATCTTCTTGCCGTTTTCTGAAACCCATTGTCTCTTATCCAGTCTAAAGGCGTGACGAGCTTGGAGAAGTGCGTCGACTCCACACCTGAAGACTGTCACGAGCAAAGCAACCTTCTCCTTAGATGCCTGACAGTAGTAACAACAGCAACTAAAAAGGCGTTGGCATCATTAGTATATCACTATAATCAATAGAAACAGAGTAACACCGCAAGTAAAACCGTACAGGTGTCACAATCAATACACCCATTAATCAATAACCATTCTAATTTAATCATTATAGACTTACAATAAGCAGTTAACACACTTTAAATCACCAATGTTCTCACCGTCCTGAAATTCAATTTATCAATTAATTCTTAACACCATATGAATTTTAAAGCTTTCTCGTTCATGTTTTAATTCGAAGATCAAAGAGATTATACGCTGCCATATATATCAAACGAAAAATAAGAAAAAGAAAGAACACAACCTTGTCACAAAACTTCAGTTCTCTGCCAAATGTCCGACTACCTTGGTTGTTCCTTAGAATGATGATTGCATGTGATCACAACGTGCGTCATACTTCTGACACTTTTCGAATAAAAATGGTTCAAATGGCTCTCAGCACTATGAGACTTAATATCTGAGGTCATCAGTCTCCTAGACTTAGAACTGCTTAAATCTAACTAACCTAAGGACATCACACACATCCATGCCCGAGGCAGGATTCGAACCTGCGACCGTAGCAGCAGCGCGGTTCCGGACTGAAGCGCCTAGAACCGCTCGGCCACAGCGGCCGGCATTTTCGAATAGTTGTGTTGATACAGTTCGAAATGCATTCTGTATATTTTAACCCAGCATTACATGCGTTTTCCTGCGTTTGATATCTTCACATTGTCTAGTCATTCTAAGAGAATACTTCTGTGGTTCGCTGACGACGGTCAGTCAAGCATTGGCTCCGATTTCTGCTCCTTCCTAACTCTCCGTAAGATGAGACATTGTCGTTATCGAGACTGTGAGCACTTGAATAACCCCCGAATTTTCCGCAGTTTTAAGTAAGTGGCGAGGAATTACGCTCCCTTTTTGTTATAAATCAATAAACACCGTACGGGTCGCAGTAAGTCATGGCGCCACGCCAGCAACTTGGTTCTCAGTTTCACAGCTTATCAATTCAATCAGCTTCTCAATATACCTAAAGAGACTCATCAGATGTACACACCTTTACACCTCAGAAAAATCCACGGCTGCCCTGAGAAGCGCATATGGGACCTCTGTGTCAGTAACCAGCAGTTCTAATCACAACCATCAGGAGTTCAGCATTTCTGTTAATTGTCGTACCTTACTCTTGCCCATATCTTTGATAAACTTATAGAACTACGTCGAGAGCACTGCCGATTGTGAATTGCTATCTGTCCGAACAGGGCTTCTGCAAAAAATAATTTCATGCTCCTTTGGCAAAATTAAAGTTCTCAGATTAGCAGCTGAATGAATTCCTCCAAATATCACCATTTAGGCGGGCTCACCTTGCTGGAAGCCAGAGAACTTTATGCTGATCGAGTTCACCTTGGAAAGAGATCGCGATAATATACTAGTAAAGTTCCTTTGTTAGGAAGAGAATTACCTATGAAATGACACACATTGTTCGGTATCTGGAGGACAGTACAGAAACTGCGTGCTTTCTGTTGAAGCATTGGTTTCCCAAATCATCAAACACTGCTTTCGGGGGTGACGTATGCCTGAAGCATTATTACGTCTGATGCGTATAAAATATGTTTTATTTCTTGCGAATTTGAGATCCACAGACCACGAGTGTAATAATGAATGCCACCGGCTGACAAGCTTCTCATTTCTGTGGCTTCGTCCTGCGAAGGGAAAGGAGACAGGGTCTCTCTATTTTCAGATCAACTTGTTGTCTTGGCCAGATGGCCAGGAGACACGTCAGCTGGCCCAAGGTGAGCTGAACACATCTCGCAAAGAACGCTTCTCCATCGCTGTTTCCGTACCCTGAAAAACTACGAGGGCGTGCTGAAAAGTATTGCCTCAGAATTTTTTATGTGAAAGCTCTTAATGCTTTTTAAATAAAACAAACATTATTAACATTTTACACCTTTATTCTTCCTGTCTGCATATTTATTTTTCAACAGTCACCCTGGCGATGTACACATTTCTCCCGGCGAGAGACCAGTCTGTTGATACCATCACTGTAGAATGTTTGACTTTGTTGGCGGAGGCACAACCTCACCTCTGCTTGTACCGCTTCATCTCTATCAAAGTAAAGTCCTGGAAAATGTTCTGTAAGTTATGGGAACAGATGAAAATCCAATGGGGCCTTGTCGGGACTGTATGGAGGATGGTCCACGACAGTGAACGTGTGGCGTCGGAGTGTTGTAGATGTCGCAATGCTTGAGTGTGGTCTGCCATTGTCATGCTGAGCGAGAGGGTAGTCCATGTGTAGACAAAATCTTCTAATTCGAAACTCGATTACAGCATGGTGTCACATTACACACAGTCATGTTACACGCTACTGTTTGGAGCCCTCCAGCGGCAGAGGGCTGCAAATATGCAAACATGAAGAATAAAGATTTAAAATATTGATAACGTTGGTTTTACTTAAAAAGCTTTAAGATTTTTCGCATCAAAAAATTCGGAGGCATTACTTTTCAGCACGCCTCTTTATGTAATACACGAGCGGTTTCAGGGTTGTGGCCATCTTCAGGTGATAAATGTAATGTGGAACCATATGGGTACTCCAGTTGTGTGTGAGTACACCAATATTTTCAACAAATGTAGCTTCTCCACTTCCAGTTGTTTCAGTTGTGTCTATTTAGCCATCATCACATTATTTGCGTTTTATTTAAACAGGGAACTCCAGCACTGAGTGTGGAAACATGTAAATGAATGTAAACAACCAGATGATAAGCAAAAGTCCGGAACCGGTCGTCTGTTAAATAAAATCACTCTCTGTGGTGACTGGTAGCGATTATTATTCTACACCCTTTACATAATTCATTGAGATACGTTGATTTGTAGCGAAAGCTAGTGTTAAGTTCTTCCCAGAGAAGGAGAGGCACAAACAAATGTTCATAGTTGGGAGGACCAGAAATTGTACTCGTTTTCAGTTTCTTAGAGTGAGGCATTTGGCATGAACTGGAGTAGCTTATGAAAATTGAGGCTAACGAGAATAATGGCCCTTATTTGGGTAACTGAGGCATGGTTGACCTGAATATGTAGCTACCGGCGTGGGGTGCTTAAAGTGATCATCTTCTTCCACAAGCCGCCGTGTCAGATACTGACATAATGTTATAACCGTTTCTTTGCTTCCCTCTTTTTCTACATTATATTCACGTTTCAATGGCTTCTGTGCAAATATTTCGCCTGATATTGATATTTCCATTTCGTTCATTTGTATTGATGTAACATGTTAAAGTTGCCCTTTATTAATAGAAATTTGGCAAACACTTTGGTTACTGTGGTTATGAATATTAATATTCGATGATTTATGTCACTGTTAAAAATAGCAATACAATTAGCACCGCTTCACGCTACATGTTATTAGGTATGTAGAAGCTAATATTCCAACTATTATACACAGAACTAAAGCAAGCCCCAACACAGGTGACAGATTAAATACACAACGTTTTATTAGACTGTCACAGAGGATGTGATACGGATCCAATCGCTTCTGATATCATTATCATAAGTCATTCGGCATACATTGCTAGAAGGAAGCAAGCAAACTTAGGATTAAACGTCCATTCGTCGACCAGGTCATTAGAGATGGAGTGCAAATTCTTATGTTCTTATTGGGGAAAGCTTGGGAAGAAAGTCTGCCAATTTCTTTTCAAAGAAACCATCACGGATTCGCCTAAACCAGTTTGGGAACACCCCGGAAAACACACATCTGGATCACCAGACGGGGATTCGAACTGCCGTCTTCCAAAATGTAATCCCAGTGTTTTAACCACTGTGATCGTGTCCATCACACTGCTATTAGCCGTCTTCTCAGACTTTCCTTGCCTCTTGGAACAGAAAAAAAAACTTTCTAGCTCCACCTAATATTCACTCACTGGCTACATGATCCGCTCTGCTCAAGATTAATTTCTTTATAATCCTAACTGCGACTTTCAATCTAATCAGTTTCCTGACCCATTTGTTTGTTGTCCTGTCTTTCCTCGTAATTCCCAACGTACACTGAAGACCCAAAGAAACTGGTACATCTGCCTAATATCGCGTAGGGCCCCCAAGAGCACCCAGAAGTGCCGCAACACGACGTGGCATGGACTCGACTAATGTCTGAAAAAGTGCTGGAGGGAATTGACACCAAGAATCCTGCAGGTCTGTCAATAAATCCGTAAGAGTAAGAGGGGATGGAGATCTCTTCTGAATAACACGTTGCAAGGCATCTCAGATATGCTCAAGTGGAACTGTTTAAAGTCAGAAGACTGTTCCTGGAGCTACTCTGTAGCAATTCTGGACGTGTGGGATGTCGCATTGTCCTTCTGGAATTGCCCAAGTCCGTCAGAATGCACAATGGATATGAATGGATGCCGGTGATCATACAGTATGCTTACGTACGTGTCATCTGTCAGGGTCGTATATAGACATATCAGGGGTCCCATATCACTCCAGCTGCACACGGCCCACATCATTATAGAGCCTCCACCAGCTTGAATAGTCCCCTGCTGACATGCATGCTCCATGGATTCATGTGGTTGTCTCCATACCCGACACGTCCATCCACTCGATAAAATTTGAAACGAGACTCGTCTGACCAGGAAACATGTTTCCAGTCATCAGTCGTCCAGCGTCGGTGTTGACGGGCCCAGGCGAGGCGTAAAGCTTTGGGTCGTGCAACCATCAAGGGTACACGAGTGGGCCTTCGGCTCCGAAAGCCCATATCGATGATGTTTCGTCGAATGGATCACACGCTGACACGTTTTGACGGCCCAGCACTGAAATCTGCAGCAGTTTGCGGAAGGTTGCACTTCTGTCACACTGAAAATTCTCTTCAATCGTTGTTGGTTGTAGGATCTTGTTCCGGCCGCACCGATGTCTGAGATTTGATGTTTTACCGGATTCCTGATATTCACAGTACACTCGTGAAATGGTCGTACGGGAAAATCCGCCCTTCATCGCTACCTCGGAGATGTTGTGTCCCATCGCTAGTGCGCCGACTATAACACCACGTTCATACTCACTTAAAACTTAAGAACTTGCCATTGTGGCAGCAGTAACCTATCTAACAACTGCGCCTGACACTTGTTGTCATATGTAGGCATTACCGACCGCAGCGCCGTATTCTGCCTTTTTACATATGTCTGTATTTGAATACGCTTGCCTGTACCAGTTTCTTTGGCGCTTAATTGTCTATCTGTTATTCGCTGAGTAACTCTTTGTTATTTTATGTGTCTTTTACTAAAACGCTGCCAACATCCATGCCACATTGGATAAACCGATTCACACCCTAACACCGAAGTTGAGCAACGTCGGGCCCGCTCGGTACGTCGATGCGCGGTTGCCTGGGAACACCAGGTGCGGTTCGGTCAGGGACACGCAAGTAGCTGAAGTGGCGTCCAGTTGAAACACCTGCAGCAGTCCGTTGCACCAGAAGATATCGTTTCACCAGCTGCGACATAGTCGCGAATATAAACAGTGATCCAATACTGTCATTTTTTTTTATGCCAGTCTTTGATCACAATATAAGTTCCTTTGACGATGACCGGTTTCAGTCAGTAATGACCATCTTCAGAACTGTTCTACATCATGTCCTAATGTGATAAAGCCGTAATGGCATCGTCAAAACATATAAATACACTCAGCACAGCATCGTCATGATGAGTGTATTTATAGTGTGGTTATAAATCATGTTCGTCGTACTGTAACTGATATTCAGCCCCAGATTCAAAGTTGATCCATTAACACCTTCAGTTGGTTGTCGAAGTGTATCTGTGGTAGAAGCAAACACTGCAGTGTCACAAACAAAGCGAAAGTGTGTCATCCACTAACTTAAGTCTGTAACGTTATGAGGTTTATAGACCCTCAGAGCAGTTCTTGCTGGTATTCATCGCTCGTCACGTTGTTTTTGGTGTCGGCTACAGTTGGAGTTCAAGTGGCCGAGTCTCCGCGGCAGAGCCTTCAGCCTTTCGTTTCATCAGTTTCACCCAGCAACAATAGCGCTGTACCACTAAGAAATTTTACATTTCCTTTCTTTTTCGATGTCCCTGCTACCAACAAATGGGCTAGGTCGTTCATGAGTCGTATCTTTCGCTGTGTAAGATTTTAAGCCTCTCCCTGGTACAATTAAGTGTCATAACATTAATTGGCTACATCCGCTGGACGAATTTCTACCATAATGCTAGAATCTCAACTGAATTCTATCGTTAAAATACAAAATCCTCTTTACAATCCTCCGACACAAAAACTTCCAGTAGGTGTAAATCATTTACAGGTCAAGATAAAGCTTAAAACTATACAAAGTTGCTAACTCAGATCTTTTGAGCAGCATGTTCTTATATTATTTTAGCATATAATACACAGAAAAGAAATATTAACACACAGTTATGGGTTTTGAGAGTCGCACTCTAATCATCTGACTCTCCCCAATTAAATTATCAGTCAGAAGACTTTTTCGTAGTAGCAGTATTGGCATTAAATTAGCTCGGTAATTAGCTGTCGTCTTACTTCAAAATTTCAAATCTGTGTACAGTTACATTTCCGCTCGATAACCAGTGTGCCTCTTTTCCTTCAGTAGTATCTCCGACCTCCTTCACTTGTTAACCAGCTGATTTCTACCTCATTGGCTTGTCCAGTGAGCATTAAGACCACTACGTCACCTAACTGCAACAAGTCATCGACTGTTATTTTCCATTACAAAGATGATAAGCACGTGCTTAATCTGAAGCAAACGTTTATATTAGTTATTTGCGGTGTTTTGTATTGGAAAGGACACTTGATAACTTGCCTTCGTATGACATTGTGCACTTACAGGTAACTGGACAAACCACTGTGGTAGAAATTAGCTGGCGTGCCAACAGGTGAACATGGTCGGAGACACTGCCGAAGAAGAGGGGCCACGCTAGTGAACGTGCGGATGCGTGATACGAGAGAACACTGAAGCACATGTTGGAAATATTAAAATAACACGAGGACTTTTTACACAGACAACTTTATTTTATGGTTACTACTTTGTAAAACTGAAGTAGTTAAACGCAAATAGCAGTATGACGAGAGCATGACTCTTGAAACGCATAGCTCTGTATTAGCATCGATATACTGTATGGTGCTTACTAAAGAAATGTAACAGCTGATTTATTAACCTCTACCTCAGGATAGTCGATGAAATCTCTAATATTTAGATGACAACGAAATCCATACTATTACTAAATGTATTAAAATTTAATTCTGTACCATTCCATGCACTCATCTTTTGGTCAACTATATGTAAGAGCTCAAATTACAGGTTAGTAACGTGATTGTGCCTTTCTTTTAAGATTAGACATTTACGAAATAATTACAATCAGTACGAGTTTCTCCATTTTCTACCGTATAATACCGAAAGGTGATTGGACAGGACACAATAGAGGTGCCGTATAATTCCAACAGCATATACAAACTACTGCTTGCTACGTCAAGCTTGTCCATTACAGGATCAGGTTGAATCAGTGGCTTCATACTTGAAGACCGCGTGTCGTATAATTCCAGCAGTAGATACAAGTAACACTCAAGCGACAAACGTCAGGGGATGCATCCTAATATCGGGTCGAACAGCTTTTCTCCGGTTGTAGAGCAGCAAATCGACGTGGCACGGAATCAACGAGTCGTTCGAATTCCCCTACTGAAATACTGAGCCATACTGCTTCTATTGTTGTCCATAACTGCGAAAGTGTTGCCGGTGGTGGATTTTATGCACGAACTGACCTCTCGATTAAGTCCCATAAATGTTCGATGGAATTCATGTCGGGTGATCTGGGTATTCAAATCATTCGCTCGAAATGTCCAGAACGTTCTTCAAACTAATCCCGAACAATTGTGGCCAGGTGACATGGCACATTGTCATCCAGAAAAATTCCGTCGTTATTTCGTAGCAGGAAATGTTCTCCAATCAGCCGAACATAGCCATTTCCAGTCAGTGATCGGTTCAGCTGAACCAAAGGACAGGACCCATTCCATGTAAACGCAGCCCATACCATTATGGTGCCACCACCAGGATGCTCAATGACTTACTGACAAAATGGGTCCATGGTTTCGTGCAATCTGCGCCACACTCTTAACCACACCATCAGCTCTTACCAACTAAAATCGGGACTCATCTGACCAGGTCACGGTTTTCCAGTTGTCTAGGGTCCAACCAATATGGTCACCAGCCCAGGAGAGGCACTGCAGGCGATGTTGTGCTGTTAGTAAAGGTACTCGTGTATATCGTCTGCTGCCATAGGCCATTAACGCCAAATTTCGCCGCACTATCCAAATGGATACGTTCGTTGCACGTCCCACATTGATTACTAAGGTTATTTTACGCTGTGTTGCTTGTCTGCTGTCGCTGACAACCGTACGTAAACGTCGCTGCTCTCAGTCGTTAAGCGAAGGCCATCGGCCACATCGTTCTTCGTGGGGAGAGGTAATGCCTGAAATGTGATATTCTCGACGCACTTGACACCATTGATCTCGGAATATTGAATTTCCTAACGATTTCGGTAATGAAATTTCCTATGCGTCTAGCCCGAACTACCTTTCCGTGTTCAGAGTCTGTTAATTCCCGCCGTGTGCCCATAACTTTTCACGTGAATCGTATGAGCACAGATGATAGTCCCTCCAATGCAATGCCCTTTTATACCTTGTATACGCGATACCACCTCCATGTGTGTATGTGCATATCGCTAACCCATGATTTTTGTCACCTCATTGCATTATTTGTTAGAGCAAGCGTTTCCATTACAGAATGATGTTACTCGATGTATCACTGGCTCCGTACGTAAAGTTCGCCCCGGTACGCATCAGCAGCAATGAAACGCCCTCTAGACCGAAGCCAAAAAGACTCTTTTGACTTGAAAAACTTCACGAGAACTTTTAAAATTATTTTGAATTTTTTGTCTTATATATTTCATATTCTTATGAATGATTTTAACATGTAATTAAATATTTTACGAAAGACTGTGCAAATATTTTATTAAGTTAAAAAATCACGAAAATAGTTTTAAAAATTCTGAATTTATACATGTTCTTCTCGAAGGTTTCTAATACTTCAACTGTTAGCAATTGTTTCAAATTTATTTCGTTTCTAACCAACAATATAAATATTTTTAGATTTCCCATTTCTCCGATAGAAATTTTAAAATATTTTAGATACCTGCCATACCTCCAGCATGTAGCTGTTGGCGGCTCTCCCGCTAGTCTATCCTGTGCAAGCCTCTTCCTCTCCGAAAAAACTGCAACTTCCTTCCGTTTTAACCTCCTTACTGTACTCAAGTCTTGCTTTCCCTCAACAATTTTTGTCCCCCACCCTTCCTCCAGCTAGCGAACTGACGATTTCTTGAATTATCAGGGTATTTTATATCAACCGATCGCTTCTTTTAGTCGGTTTCTGCCATAAATTTCTGCTTTCCCCTATTAGATTCAATACCTCTCCATTAGTTATTCATCTGCTAACCTAATATTCATTATTCTTCCGTAGCACATATTTTTTTGTGTGAACTGTTTATCGTCCACGTTTCTCTTTCGTACAAATGCCTTCAGAAAAGACTTTCTAAAATTTAAATGCTTTTCTTTCTATTGCCAGTCTGCATATTATATTCCCTCTACTTCGGCCATCATCAGCCATTTTGCTGCACAAATAACAAAAATCATAGATTACTTGTGGTGTCTCATATCCATATCTGTTTCCCTCAGCATCGCCTTTTTTAATTCGACGACGTTCCATTGCACTTGTATTACTTTTGTTGACATTCTCCTTCTGACCTCTTTTCAAGTCACTATCCATTCTGCTCATCCAAGAAGTCTGTCACCTCTGACAGAATTGCAATATCGCCGGCGAATCTCAAAAGTTTTTGTCTTCTCCCTGAACTTTCATTACTTCTCTTTTCAAATTTCGTCTTTGTTCCCTTGTTCAATGCACAGATTGAATAACACCGAGAAGAGGCTGCAACTCTGTCTCACTCCCTTCGCAACAACTGCTTCTCTTTCATGTCCTTTGGGTTTTATAACTGCAGCCTGGTTTCTGTACAAGGTGTAAATAAATTTTGGTCCCTGTATTCTATACCTGCTACCTTCAAGCATTCAAAGAATGTGTTCCAGTCAACTTTGTCAGAAACCTTCACTAATTCTTCAAATGCTATAAACGTGTTTTTGCCTTCCTATAATCTATCTTCTAACAATGAACTGTAGAGTCAGTATTGTATTGTATATTGCGAAACTGATCTTCCCCGTAGTCGACTTCTAGCGATTTTTCCATTCTTCAGTAAATAATTCGTGTCAGCATTTTGCAACCATGTCTTGTTAAACTGTTCTTTTACTGTCAATTACTTTCCACTGCCACTGTGGCCCTCTCCTTCTCTCATGCTGTCATTGTCTCCTTCGTTCTTTCTATACCAAAACCACTGTTTAATATCTTCCAGTATATATTACTTTTCGGTCTCTTTCCCATTGCCGCCGTCTCCTTCTTTCTCAACATAAAAACGCATGAATATGTTCGGATGCCTAAATTTTTGGTAAAATTTTTGAAGGTGCTAAGGTAGGTAGAATGAAGTAGCTGGTACCCCAGTTTTCAGTCGATCTTTTGAAGAGGAGCATATTCGCCTTTTTGTGTTCAGATAGGAGCATTTTTCCGCTGGTTCCCTTCTTTTCCCTGCTACGGCAGTGCTTGTTACTCATACGAAAAAAACTTTATGGGTCAGTAAAATTCTGATAGTTTCCTTAGGTGAATTTGAAATAACGCAAAACTAATTTTCACCTCAGGCCGGATTTTACGTGTACCAAAATTTTGTATGCGCTTCACTACTACAACATGGTGTTTCGAGAGCCCTTCTGATGGTAATGGAGAAACTTCATATTATATTTTTCCGTGCATCGTCACTTTATAAACAACATTTTCGCCTCGCATCTGCTTATACGTGTGCAAGTAGTGTAAATTTGAACCTGTGTATCTCGAAAACGGATAAAGATGTAAAGAAAATTTTCAAGTTTATTCAAGAACAAGAGCTTAGAAATACATCGTAAAAATTTCAGCATATCCGTCTTGGAATCCGCGGCTCGAATTTGGTAACGGAAAACCATGTTTTTTGGGTATTTCCCGATAACGGATAAAGACTTTTGAAAACGAGAAGACGGCATATCTAGATAAATGGTTAGAGAATGTACCGTTAAAATTTGAGGAAATTACTGCTGTTAGTTACTTAGATACACGCCGCTGGCAAAAATGGTGAAAACGCTTTTTTTTCGGATTTTCTCAGGAACCGCCCAAGAATGAAATTACAATGAAATGAACACCCTTAGCTGCTTACAGGCGTTGACATACGTGTGTGCTCCCTGCCGCCGTTGGATAAGCAACTGCCAGCAGTAAGTCGTATACCCCTAGCTTACTTATTTGTTACATAGTTTAATTCTTAATTTCTTTGCGTGTTTTTGCGTACTTGCATTGTTTAATTCATAAATTTTGGGCGTATTATAGTATTTGAGAGTTGAAGCATCGCGTTTTAGTGTTTACTTCGTAGATTCTTACTTAAATTGCATGTGAATTTCGTATAGGAGGTGTAATCTCGAATTTTAGTTACTACAATCGTAAATTCAGGCAGATTGTAGCGCAGTCGTTAGGCATTTGTACAGGTTAGTTCATACATTCTTTGCGTGTTTCCCTTGCGTTATCTAGGCACGGACTCGTGTTTCAGTAACTGTTGTTCAACATCGTTTAGAATGGACAGGGACTGTGATTGCTGTGTTCGGATGAGGGCTGAGTTGGCATCCCTTCGCTCACAGCTGCAAACGGCGCTGACTTCGGTCGCACAGCTTGAGGCTGTTGCCAATGGGCACCACTGTGGGGAGCCGGACTTGGGTATCACGGGATATCAACCTCGTCCTGTCTGTCCACAGATCGGTCTGCCGCTGTGGTTGCCCCGGTTGCTGCCCGCAGTGGGGCTGAGCCCTCGCCTGTGGTTGATTGGGAGGTCGTTCCAAGGCGTGGCAGGCAGCGAAAGACGTCCCCGGAGGCTGATCAGAAAGCCTCCCCGGTGCATCTGACAAACAAGTTTCAGGCACTGTCTCTGGCTGAGCCAGATGCAGCTGCCTGACCTGTTTCAGAGGATGATTCTCAGCCTTCAAGGTCCGGGCAGTCGCAGAGGATGGGCTTATTGGTAGTTGGGAGCTCCAATGTTAGGCGCGTAATGGGGCCCCTTAGGCATATGGCGGCTAAGGAGGGGAAGAAATCCAGTGTGCACTCCGTGTGCATTCCGGGTGGAGTCATTCCTGATGTGGAGAGGGTCCTTCTGGATGCCATGAAGAGCACAGGGTGCAGCCAGCTGCAGGTGGTAGCACATGTCGGCACTAATGACGTGTGTCGCTTTGGATCTGAGGAAATTCTCTCTGGATTCCAGCGGCTATCTGATTTGGTGAAGGCTGCCGCTCTTGCTTACGAGATGAAGGCAGAGCAGGCCATCTGCAGCATCGTTGCCAGAACCGACTGCGGACCTTTGGTGTAGAGCCGGGTGGAGGGTCTGAATCAGAGGCTCAGACGGTTTTGCGACCGTGTTGGCTGCAGATTCCTTGACTTGCGCCATAGGGTGGTACGGTTTTGGGTTCCGCTGAATAGGTCAGGAGTTCACTACACTCAGCTGGCGGCTACAATGATAACGGAGGCTGTGTGGCGTGGACTGGGTGGTTTTTTAGGTTAGAAGGCCTCGGGAAAGTACGGGGTGGGCTTCAGTCTCAAAGGGTGCATGGCAAATACAGGACGTGCTTGGATCAAGGAACAGTCGGAATTGTAGTTATAAATTGTTGTAGTTATGCTGGGAAAGTCCCTGAGCTTCAAGCGCTAATAGCTGAAATCGTTATAAGTACAGAAAGCTGGCTAAAGCCTGAAATAAGTTCTACAGAAATTTTTACGAAGTCTCAGGACGGTGTTCAGGAAAGATAGATTAGGCAGAATTGGTGGTGGAGTATTTGTGTCTGTCAGTAGTGTGGTTTATCCTGTAGTAGGGTCGAAGTAGATACTCCATGCGAATTGGTATGGGTGGAGGTTATACTTAACAGCCGAACTAAGTTAATAATTGGCTCCTTCTACCGACCCCCAGACTCCGATGATATAGTTGCTGAACAGTTCAGAGAAAATTTGAGTCTCGTAACAAATAAATACCCCACTCATACGGTTATAGTTGGTGGGGACTTCAACCTTCCCTCGATATGTTGGCAAAAATACTTGTTCAAAACCGGTGGTAGGCAGAAAACATCTTCCGAGATAGTCCTAAATGCTTTCTCCGAAAATTATTTCGAGCAGTTAGTCCACGAACCCACGCGAATTGTAAATGGTTGCGAAAACACACTTGACCTCTTAGCCACAAATAATCCAGAGTTAATAGAGAGCATCATGACTGATACATGGATTAGTGATCACAATGTCGTTGTAGCTAGGCTCAATACCGTTTCTTCCAAATCCACCAGAAACAAACGCAAAATAATTTTATTTAAAAAAGCGGATAAAGTGTCACTAGAAGCCTTCCTAAGAGACAATCTCCCTTCCTTCCGAACTGACTATGCAAATGTAGACGAGATGTGGCTCAAATTCAAAGATATAGTAGCAACAGCAATTGAGAGATTCATACTTCATAAATTGGTAAGAGATGGAACTGATCCCCCATGGTACACAAAACAGGTCCGAACGCTGTTGCAGAGGCAACGGAAAAAGCATGCGAAGTTCAGAAGAACGCGAAATCCCGAAGATTGGCTAAAATTTACAGACGCGCGAAATTTGGCACGGACTTCAATGCGAGATGCCTTTAATAGGTTCCACAACGAAACATTGTCTCGAAATTTGGTAGAAAATCCGAAGAAATTCCGGTCGTATGTAAAGTACACAAGCGGCAAGACGCAGTCAATACCTTCGCTGCGCAGTGCCGATGGTACTGTTACCGACGACTGTGCCGCTAAAGCGGAGTTATTGAACGCAGTTTTCCGAAATTCCTTCACCAGGGAAGACGAATGGAATATTCCAGAATTTGAAACACGAACAGCTGCTAGCATGAGTTTCTTAGAAGTAGATACCTTAGGGGTTGCGAAGCAACTCAAATCGCTTGATACCGGCAAGTCTTCAGGTCCAGATTGTATACCGATTAGGTTCCTTTCAGATTACGCTGATACAATAGCTCCCTACTTAGCAATCATATACAACTGCTCGCTCACCGATAGATCTGTACCTACAGATTGGAAAATTGCGCAGGTCGCACCAGTGTTTAAGAAGGGTAGTAGGAGTAATCCATCGAACTACAGACCTATATCATTGACGTCGGTTTGCTGTAGGGTTTTGGAGCATATACTGTATTCAAACATTATGAATCACCTCGAAGGGAACGGTCTATTGATACGTAATCAGCATGGTTTCAGAAAACATCGTTCTTGTGCAACGCAGCTAGCTCTTTATTGGCACGAAGTAATGGCCGCTATCGACAGGGGATCTCAAGTTGAGTCCGTATTTCTAGATTTCCGGAAAGCTTTTGACACCGTTCCTCACAAGCGACTTCTAATCAAGCTGCGGGCCTATGGGGTATCGTCTCAGTTGTGCGACTGGATTCGTGATTTCCTGTCAGGAAGGTCGCAGTTCGTAGTAATAGACGGCAAATCATCGAGTAAAACTGAAGTGATATCAGGTGTTCCCCAGGGAAGCGTCCTGGGACCTCTTCTGTTCGTGATCTATATAAATGACCTGAGTGACAATCTGAGCAGTTCTCTTAGGTTGTTCGCAGATGATGCTGTAACTTACTGTCTAGTAAGGTCATCCGAAGACCAGTATCAGTTGCAAAGCGATTTAGAAAATATTGCTATATGGTGTGGCAGGTGGCAGTTGACGCTAAATAACGAAAAGTGTGAGGTGATCCCGATGAGTGCCAAAAGAAATCCGTTGGAATTCGATTACTCGATAAATAGTACAATTCTCAAGGCTGTCAATTCAACTAAGTACCTGGGTGTTAAAATTACGAACAACTTCAGTTGGAAAGACCACATAGATAATATTGTCGGGAAGGCGAGCCAAAGGTCGCGTTTCATTGGCAGGACACTTAGAAGATACAACAAGTCCACTAAAGAGACAGCTTACACTACACTCGTTCGTCCTCTGTTAGAATATTGGTGAGCGGTGTGGGATCCTTACCAGGTGGGATTGACGGAGGACATCGAAAGGGTGCAAGAAAGGGCAGCTCGTTTTGTATTATCACGTAATAGGGGAGAGAGTGTGGCAGATATGATACGCGAGTTGGGATGGAAGTCACTAAAGCAAAGACGTTTTTCGTCGCGGCGAGATCTATTTACGAAATTTCAGTCACCAACTTTCTCTTCCGAATGCGAAAATATTTTGTTGAGCCCAATCTACATAGGTAGGAATGATCATCAAAATAAAATAAGAGAAATCAGAGCTCGAACAGAAAGGTTTAGGTGTTCGTTTTTCCCGCGCGCTGTTCAGGAGTGGAATGATAGAGAGATAGTATGATTGTGGTTCGATGAACCCTCTGCCAAGCACTTCAATGTGAATTGCAGAGTAATCATGTAGATGTAGATGTAGATGTAGATGCAGATACGTCAACTGGGGCAGATGAAAATGTGCGCCCCGACCGGGATTCGAAACCAGGATCTCTTGCTTACATGGCAGACGCTCTATCCATCTTAGCCACCGAGGACGCAGAGGATAGCGCGAGTGCAGGGATTTATCTCTGGCACGCCTCCCGCGAAACCCACATTCTCAACGTATTGTCCCGCACTACATTCGTAGTGCCCCTGCCTATTATAATCATTACTCGCGGCGCGTTGCCGATTCCCGTAAGAGTTCGGGCACTGTTTGTGCATTCGCATAGAAGAAGAAGATGGTCAAGTGGCCGGTGAGCCTTAACTATATACACTCCTGGAAATTGAAATAAGAACACCGTGAATTCATTGTCCCAGGAAGGGGAAACTTTATTGACACATTCCTGGGGTCAGATACATCACATGATCACACTGACAGAACCACAGGCACATAGACACAGGCAACAGAGCATTCACAATGTCGGCACTAGTACAGTGTATATCCACCTTTCGCAGCAATGCAGGCTGCTATTCTCCCATGGAGACGATCGTAGAGATGCTGGATGTAGTCCTGTGGAACGGCTTGCCATGCCATTTCCACCTGGCGCCTCAGTTGGACCAGCGTTCGTGCTGGACGTGCAGACTGCGTGAGACGACGCTTCATCCAGTCCCAAACATGCTCAATGGGGGACAGATCCGGAGATCTTGCTGGCCAGGGTAGTTGACTTACACCTTCTAGAGCACGTTGGGTGGCACGGGATACATGCGGACGTGCATTGTCCTGTTGGAACAGCAAGTTCCCTTGCCGGTCTAGGAATGGTAGAACGATGGGTTCGATGACGGTTTGGATGTACCGTGCACTATTCAGTGTCCCCTCGACGATCACCAGTGGTGTACGGCCAGTGTAGGAGATCGCTCCCCACACCATGATGCCGGGTGTTGGCCCTGTGTGCCTCGGTCGTATGCAGTCCTGATTGTGGCGCTCACCTGCACGGCGCCAAACACGCATACGACCATCATTGGCACCAAGGCAGAAGCGACTCTCATCGCTGAAGACGACACGTCTCCATTCGTCCCTCCATTCACGCCTGTCGCGACACCACTGGAGGCGGGCTGCACGATGTTGGGGCGTGAGCGGAAGACGGCCTAACGGTGTGCGGGACCGTAGCCCAGCTTCATGGAGACGGTTGCGAATGGTCCTCGCCGATACCCCAGGTGCAACAGTGTCCCTAATTTGCTGGGAAGTGGCGGTGCGGTCCCCTACGGCACTGCGTAGGATCCTACGGTCTTGGCGTGCATCCGTGCGTCGCTGCGGTCCGGTCCCAGGTCGACGGGCACGTGCACCTTCCGCCGACCACTGGCGACAACATCGATGTACTGTGGAGACCTCACGCCCCACGTGTTGAGCTATTCGGCGGTACGTCCACCCGGCCTCCCGCATGCCCACTATACGCCCTCGCGCAAAGTCCGTCAACTGCACATACGGTTCACGTCCACGCTGTCGCGGCATGCTACCAGTGTTAAAGACTGCGATGGAGCTCCGTATGCCACGGCAAACTGGCTGACACTGACGGCGGCGGTGCACAAATGCTGCGCAGCTAGCGCCATTCGACGGCCAACACCGCGGTTCCTGGTGTGTCCGCTGTGCCGTGCGTGTGATCATTGCTTGTACAGCCCTCTCACAGTGTCCGGAGCAAGTATGGTGGGTCTGACACACCGGTGTCAATGTGTTCTTTTTTCCATTTCCAGGAGTGTATATACTAAGATGCTATCTGTTCCTTCGGACATTTCCGAAAGAACAGATACCATCTTAGTATATATATCGCCCAAGAACTAAATGGTGCCTCCATAAGCCACTTAAGGCACACCGTAGACCATATCTAGTGCTAAAAGAACCAACGGACTTGCTTCATACTCCTATGCTGGAGGATGTGTGTAATATTCAAAAACCGATCCGGCATGGTAGGACAGTGACACTGAAACGATCCTTCTGTTGGGTATACAAATGGTCTCTAGCACTAGGACCGTCCCAAATACTTGACAGCACTTTTCTATCACAAAAAATCCCGTTTTTATGCGCGACATTTTAGAACATATTAATAGCGCATGCGTACCGATATAAAAGTCGTAAAGCAGTTTTACAGTGTACATCATAAATTTAAACTGATTGGAAAAAAGAAGACATGTATGTGGGTGGAAAGATGGAGAATTTTAAAAAAGTAAAGTGCTATAGATCGGAATTAATTCTAAAAGCCTCATCATGGCACATGCGACTTTGTTGCGCCCAAGAGATGTAGACCAGTTACGTAGAAATGCTGCTTAAATGCGTTAATGAATGGGAAGAGTCAGAATGGCTAGCAGGCGATATTTGTCCTGTGAGTTGTGGTGGCGTGTTGGAACTAGGGCACAAACACGCACCGTTCCTGGTACCACCAACTTCCGTTTATCAACTTTGGCGGTAGCAGATGTTCGGGATTAATCGTCTGTCACTCCAACCAAACTCTGACAGCATTTCTTAGAACAGACATCTCCAGCGACTACATTTACCGAGAAAATGTAGTGTTTAACACATTGGATCCACGTCCTTTCCCAGCCATCCCCATCTCCGTTCTCTACGATTACCATCTGTCGGCACGAGAATCGCCATAAACACGATAAACGCGGACCAAGTTTTGCGACAAGATTGGAAATTTTTCCCTGACACTAAAGACAATGGCTTCGCTTGGCTTGTTGGATATTTTACTTTTTCTCGCCAAACCCAACAACAATGATAATTTGGAATTTATCAACTGTTTGTCAGTGCAACATTGGAGTCTTAAATATCATCTAAGAGCCAGATATGGACAGTAAGTGCACAATTCTCGGCGTGTGATTTTCGTAATTTTCAAGTCAGTTGTACACTCACCTGATAGAACAAGACAACTGGGAAAACATATAAAGCTACAAAGAAAATATACCTAAAATGCAGACTGTTTTAAAACTACATCTAAGATTCCAACAGGGACAACGCATTGTTCGATCGAACTTATTTTTTTAATTTTAAGAGAGGAAAAGATGTGTTTTGCCTTTCATTTCTGGTTTGTTATGTGTAGAGTCCATTTTTTTTTAAAAATGGACATATTACTTTCGTCTGTAAGAAACCTGAACAAATAATTCATATAATTAACATAAATATCGCATGTTCACATTCTTGTAATACACGTGAAGATTTAATATAATTAAAACATTATATTTTGCAGAAAATGTTGCAATTCTGCTGTTTAATTTTTCTAATTTACATCTAAAAGCAGTTCAAAGGATATACGCAGTTAGTACAGAAGAAAGGTGCATGCTTTGAGGTGTGACAACATTAGTTATCCTGGACAATAAACTTCATTCCGAAATGTTTCCCAAATAAAACACATTTAACGCCACTTTTGTACGTTTTTCTTGAATAACTCGAAGACCGCATCCTCCAGCGAGAAACCGCGCGGGATTACCCGAGCGGTCTAAGGCGCTGCGGTCATGGACTGTGCGGCTGGTCCCGGCGGAGGTTCGAGTCCTCCCTCGGGCATGGGTGTGTGTGTTTGTCCTTGGGATAATTTAGGTTAAGTAGTGTGTAAGCTTAGGGACTGATGACCTTAGTAGCAGTTAAGTCCCAAAAGATTTCACACACTCCAGCGAAAACGTGTCGCAATACGAAATTAAACTACATTAAATTTCCTCCAAAAAAGGCTTTATTCACTTTTTCTCTAGGACTTACAGTTTGCGCGAGGAGAGCGCGAGAGTACTGAAAATTTCGCGCGACGCGCATGCGCTATAGCTTAGATAGTTTGTTTAGGCCAGTTTCAGGTAGTTTCCCTATTTAGAGACGACAAGTATCCTGCATAAAATTGTTAGTCTAACTTACTGTGCACTACTGTGGTACGTTGAAAACAATAACAATGTCTGAATAATACAGGAAATAAATAACAATGTGCATTAAGCGCGCCGGCCGGAGTGGCCGAGCGGTTCTAGGCGCTACAGTCTGGAACTGCGCGACCGCTACGGTCGCAGATTCGAATCCTGCCTCGGGCTTGGCTGTGTGTGATATCCTTAGCTTAGTTAGGTTTAAGTAGTTCTAAGTTCTAGGGGACTGATGACCTCCCATAGTGCTCAGAGCCATTTGAACCATTTTTGCATTAAACGCGTTCTATCCCGGAAACCATTCGGAATAGGGATCATGTCCATTTGAAGGTTTCCTGTTTTTTTGTTTTTTTTTTTCAGAATCACTAATGTTATCCTCCGTCAAAACATGTACCTGTCCTCCTGACTCACCCTGTAGGAGCATGGCATAAAGAAAATATTCTACAATAAAAACTTACAATCAGTTAATGTTGTTTAAAGAAATATTATATTCTTGTGGATACAAGATGCTGTATACAGCGATTATGAGATCGATACCTGCTATCAGGTTTGGGCGGTCCCAGCACCAGCGGCCCGCAGTACTCCATGAGCCACAAGCCCGAAACACATCTCCCGGCACAAGGTACGATCAAGTGGCGCCAGTCAGGTTCTTCCAAGTCATAACAAAATTTCCAACACGCCTAGCGAAGGACCATTTGCTTGTTATCCTCGCTCAATGATCACACGTTATGATCCGGATATCGCTTCTACGACAACCAATGCGATGGAACTGGACTTCAAAGTGCTGCTCTGATTCCAATCTACAGCTCATATTCGACTACGCGTGGACTTGGTTTCAAGTAGTGTACTTATGTTCTGTGTTGTCAGTGTATTATGCTTAATAAACGAGCCGTGTACCAGGGCTCAACACAAAATGTACACTGCTATAGCCTGCCTTATTATTAATTCCTTACTGCATGTTTATAGTTTGGTGAATATACTGATATTGGTTTAATATGCATCTACATTTGTCAAACGTTGATCTTCATTATACTTCAGAACAATAATATATTTCAGAAAAATGCAGTTATAAATTAGACTGATTTGAAATAAATAAAAAGAAAGGAAAACACTAGTTCAGCAATAAAGTGCCTGGTATCAATCCAGAAGTTTCGGGTTCAATTGTGGGTCAGTCCTTGGATTTTTGTCTCTCACTTATCAGTTCTTTCACCTCCGGCAATATTTTTTGACGTTATAAATGCCGAGTTGCACCGTGGTTCACGGTCCACTATAAACTATAGGTACCCTGTAACTGGCTGTCTAAGTCATCTGAAAAGTCAGAGGAAGGCGACAGTATACCTTGTGTTGCGTTAATGTCACGCTACACATGGAACGGTAATACGCTAGTCCTGCTGTTGCTGCTCCCCAAACAATAGTGCAGGATGACGTAGGATGTTACGGGGAATCCATTACATTCCATCGAGAAGACAGTACGGCGATTCTCCCTTTTTGCGGTGTCAGACGTGGTCAAGCGGAACCTTGACGACGAGTATGTATGTCATATTGCCCTTACATTCCCGTGCAGTTCAACACTAAGCCACTTTTACATTCTAACGGCCCACAAATCTGGTTATTGCACGACTGGAGAGAAGGCCAAATGGAGACCCACAATGAGACTCTTTCTGAACTCTGCCAGGTGCTGATAACACTGTCTCATGCGATTACGCGCTATTACCGTGTGTTTCGCAGTGTTAAAAACAAATTTACTACTTCTTTCCTTCTCTGTATTTTTTCTTACATTATTTTATAATAGTCACATTGGGGCTTATATCCTCTTCAAGCTTCTCTTGCTCCACTATTTAACTGTTACAGTTTATTTTATTTTCTCTGTCTGAAGTCTTACTTTAGTGTGTATCGTCTTAGTGAGTGCGTCTAGTGTGTACCGTCTTAGTGAGTGCGTCATTTAAAATTACATCAAGTGTACAGTTTGATTCATATTGAAAGTAAAAACAGCAATCAGCCACTGTTAATTATTTCATTTGTTGTCAATTTCGAATCGACAGATCCACTTTCTACTTGCTGTAAATGTTTATGTTATTTGCATTTGCATAGTGTTGACCACGTGGTTTTGGATTGTTTCCAGTGGTGGTGAAAATTCCGTGGGTTGCTATTGTTTTAAAAGCTCTGCGTCAGTTTTGCGGTTCTGATGTCAATTGGTATAGGGCTTCATATTATCTGTGCCAGTTAATTAGGATTTTCACTTTTCCTATTTTGGAGAAGTAGTTAGTAACTCGGTATGAAGAAAAACACACACACACACACACACACACACACACACACGAGGTCGCGCGCACGCTCCTCAGTACTTGGAACACGTGGTCTCGTTATGCCAGTTTTCTGTGAAGAAAAGCATGCCTCTGCCACTATGAGTGAGCACTGTCATTCCGCTTTAATAGGAAGTATTTACCAAATTGTAATTAAATTTTAGATAACTGAAATGCAAGCAATTCTTGTATGCGATTTTGAACTTGGTAGTGATTACAGTTGTCAGTTGTTTACGTGGAACAGATGAGTTCCCGCAGGCGCTATTGTAATTTTTGGGCGAGGCAGTACTATATACAATTTTGACACGTGTAGTGGTGTTTTTACGTCTACGACTATAATACTCAAATGTACATTGAAGAAAGCAAAATCATATGTCCCAATTCTCCTGCGTGTTTCGCGAGAGATAGTTTGGGTTGCGTGCGTCACGCTCGTCTTGTTCTCCTCTTCTTATTGCGAGGTTCTCTATCATCACAACAGTTTTACGATGGACGTAAGAAATAGAGGGTGAAAATTATCATTAAATGTTTTACTAGCTTAAACTGAGAATGGTACCTGACTTCTATTTCACTGTTAAATATATGGATTTATGTTGTTGTGTGTATCACGCAAAAGCAGACAGATGAATGGAAACACGGCGAGAAATGTATGCTTGAATATAAATGCAGATGCTAGCCATGCCTGTTGTATTTGACCCCGAACGGCACCTGTTCGATGTCCTCAATACGTCGAAAATGTCAGTTGTGGCAAGAACGGCATTCTGCATGGTTGTGAGCCCATTATGTCGGAGCTAAGTGAATTCGATCTTGGGCAAATTGTTAGTGGTCGCATGGTGGGTGCTTCCGTACCGTGGTAGCCAAAGTGTTTGGTGTTTCAAGAGGCACCATATCCATAATTTATACCGCGTACGTCGTCCGCTAAGTCACAACGCGGAAAAAAGTATGCACTGCGAGGTTGTGACGAAAAATAAGAGGTCGACAGCTGCAAAGAAATGAATGTCGCACTGGCAAACTCTGTCAGCACCAAACCAAGATGAAGGGAACATCATAAGTAGGGAACTGCAGAGCGAGCTGGAGTTTCAGAACCACACATCCGTTATGGAAATGCCCGTCACAGGTAAACGTGATACCGAAGCCATAAAACCTGGGCTATGAAGCAACGGAAGAAATTAGTTTGGTCGGATGAGTCTTTTTTTCACGCTAGTTTCCAACCTCTGGCAGAGATTACGTCATAACATCTACATCTACATTTATACTCCGCAAGCCACTCAACGGTGTGTGGCGGAGGGCTTTTTACGTGCCACTGTCATTACCTCCCTTTCCTGTGCCAGTCGCGTATGGTTCGCGGGAAGAACGACTGCCGAAAAGCTTCCGTGCGCGCTCGAATCTTTCTAATTTTACATTCGTCATCTCCTCGGGAGGGATAAGTAGGGGGAAGCAATATATTCGATACCTCATCCAGAAACGTACCCTCTCGAAACCTGGACAGCAAGCTACACCGCGATGCAGAGCGCCTCTCTTGCAGAGTCTACCTCTTGAGTTTGCTAAACATCTCCGTAACGCTATCACGCTTACCAAATAACCCTGTGGCGAAACGCGCCGCTCTTCTTTGGATCTTCTCTATCTCCTGTGTCAACCCGACCTGGTACGGATCCCACACTGATGAGCAATATGGTTCAAATGGCTCGGAGCACTATGGGACTCAACTGCTGAGGTCATTAGTCCCATAGAACTTAGAACTAGTTAAACCTAACTAACCTAAGGACATCACAAACATCCATGCCCGAGGCAGGATTCGAACCTGCGACCGTAGCGGTCTTGCGGTTTCAGACTGCAGCGCCTTTAACCGCACGGCCACTTCGGCCGGCGATGAGCAATACTCAAGTATAGGTCGAACGAGTGTTTTGTAAGCCACCTCCTTTGTTGATGGACTCATTTTCTAAGGACTCTCCCAATGAATCTCAACCTGGCACCCGACTTACCAACAAATAATTTTATATGATCATTCCACTTCAAATCGTTCCGTACGCATACTACCAGATATTTTACAGAAGTAACTGCTACCAGTGTTTGTTCCGCTATCATATAATCATACAATAAAGGATCCTTGTTTCTATGTATTCGCAGTACATTACATTTGTCTCTGTTAAGGGTCAGTTGCCACTCCCTGCACCAAGTGCCTATCAGCTGCAGATCTTCCTGCATTTCGCTGCAATTTTCTAATGCTGCAACTTCTCTGTATACTACAGCATCATCCGTGAAAAGCGGCATGGAACTTCCGATACTATCTACTAGGTGATTTATTGTGAAAGGCAGTGGTCCCATAACACTCCCCTGTGGCACGCCAGAGGTTACTTTAACGTCTGTAGACGTCTCTCCATTGAGAACAACATGCTGTGTTCTGTTTGCTAAAAACTCTTCACTCCAGCCACACAGCTGGTCTGATATTCCGTAGGCTCATACTTTGTTTATCAGGCGACAGTGTGGAACTGTATCGAGCGCCTTCCGGAAGTCAACGAAAATGGCATCTACCTGGGAGCCTGTATCTAATATTTTCTGGGTCTCATGAACAAATAAAGCGAGTTGTGTCTCACACGATCGCTGTTTCCAGAATCCATGTTGATTCCTACAGAGTAGATTCTGGGTTTCCAGAAATGACATGATACGCGAGCAAAAAACATATTGTAAAATTCCACAACATAAGAGTGAGATACGGCAGGGGTTTGGTGATGATTTGGGCAGGCATGTCGGGATATTGGATGAACGTCACGGTCGCATTACTGCCAAGGATTATGCGACCATTTTGGCTCATCTGGTTCATCCCGTTGTACAATGTTTGTTCCCCAGTTGTGATGCTGTGTTACAAGAAGACAGGGCTTCTGTTCCCACAGCTCACACTGTCCCGGACTCGTATTGTGAACACGAGGCTCAATTGTCGCGTCTACCATGGCCACCACCGTCACCAGATCCCAATATTATCGAGCCTTTCTGGCCTAGTTTGGAGAGGTGGGTGCCATCTGCATCATCATTACCTCCACCTACTACTATTTTGCAGGAAGAGTGGGTGGTATAAGATTCCGTTGAAAACTACACAGGACATTCCGAAACGACTGGAAGCTGTTTTGAATGCCAACGGTTCTTCTACACCGAGTAAGACACGCTAATGTATCGTGTTTCCATATTTTTGTCCATCCCCTGTAATTTTCTTGCAGCGTTAGAATGTGTTGTATGCTATTTACTGTGGTCGCCTTCAAGTAATTCTCTTGCTTGAAATGTTGCTGGATTGTGTTAACGACAATATCGCAGAAAGGATAACATCGGAACTGATCGGTGAGCAATACAAAACGTTATTAATGCTCCCAGGCTATTGAACATCAACGTCACTCATGGCCTCCGTCTCTAAAATATAACACCTAAAATTTGTTAAAGAGTGTCACGCGGGCAAGAGAAAGAAGTCACTTACATGCTGCACCAACATTTAACTTTATTGTCAAAAGGAAAGGAAAGGGCTTCCAGAAAACGAAACTTCGGCGTGCGCGGATGCCAGCAGGCAAGACGAATTGTCAGAACTGGAGCAGCGTCCGGCCTGTGTTGGGACAGGCGGCTCGTCAGCGTTCGGTTTCAGAAGCGCTGCAGTCTTTTGCGGCTGCGGCGAGCGTAAAGCGACGCTGGATAGAATCACAATGAGACACGCCTTTTTGCAGCGCCGCAGCGGCGGACACAGTACACTCGCCACAGAAAAGCGTACTCTGTACCAACACTTACTTGTTCGTTCTGCCTATGTTTTCAGAATTACTGTAACGCCTTCTGAAACGTGCGAAAGAGCCAAATATAGCAGACTCCCGATTATCCACGAAATACTGACTCTAGACCGCACGAGTAACCGAAAACACGGCTTATCCAAAACACACTTTTTTATCGTAAACTACTATTTTTTGTTATGAGATAGAAGTTTCTCGCGTATAAAGCATTTTCGGTTTACTTGTCGCGTAAAACCTGGTTAAAATCTCGAACTTTCAAGGAAATCCTCCAAGGTCTTCGTCAGGAACAAAAAAAAAAAAAAGAATGGCTCTGAGCACTATGCGACTTAACTTCTGAGGTCATCAGTCGCCTAAAACTTAGAACTAATTAAACCTAACTAACCTAAGGACATCACACACATCCATGCCCGAGGCAGGATTCGAACCTGCGACCGTCGTCAGAAACAATTGACTGTTGCGGTTGCTATTATGACCATTTATAGCACATTAAAAATAGAGTGATGTAGTCCTGTGGAACGGCTTGCCATGCCATTTCCACCTGGCGCCTCAGTTGGACCAGCGTTCGTGCTGGACGTGCAGACTGCGTGAGACGACGCTTCATCCAGTCCCAAACATGCTCAATGGGGGACAGATCCGGAGATCTTGCTGGCCAGGGTAGTTGACTTACACCTTCTAGAGCACGTTGGGTGGCACGGGATACATGCGGACGTGCATTGTCCTGTTGGAACAGCAAGTTCCCTTGCCGGTCTAGGAATGGTAGAACGATGGGTTCGATGACGGTTTGGATGTACCGTGCACTATTCAGTGTCCCCTCGACGATCACCAGTGGTGTACGGCCAGTGTAGGAGATCGCTCCCCACACCATGATGCCGGGTGTTGGCCCTGTGTGCCTCGGTCGTATGCAGTCCTGATTGTGGCGCTCACCTGCACGGCGCCAAACACGCATACGACCATCATTGGCACCAAGGCAGAAGCGACTCTCATCGCTGAAGACGACACGTCTCCATTCGTCCCTCCATTCACGCCTGTCGCGACACCACTGGAGGCGGGCTGCACGATGTTGGGGCGTGAGCGGAAGACGGCCTAACGGTGTGCGGGACCGTAGCCCAGCTTCATGGAGACGGTTGCGAATGGTCCTCGCCGATACCCCAGGTGCAACAGTGTCCCTAATTTGCTGGGAAGTGGCGGTGCGGTCCCCTACGGCACTGCGTAGGATCCTACGGTCTTGGCGTGCATCCGTGCGTCGCTGCGGTCCGGTCCCAGGTCGACGGGCACGTGCACCTTCCGCCGACCACTGGCGACAACATCGATGTACTGTGGAGACCTCACGCCCCACGTGTTGAGCTATTCGGCGGTACGTCCACCCGGCCTCCCGCATGCCCACTATACGCCCTCGCGCAAAGTCCGTCAACTGCACATACGGTTCACGTCCACGCTGTCGCGGCATGCTACCAGTGTTAAAGACTGCGATGGAGCTCCGTATGCCACGGCAAACTGGCTGACACTGACGGCGGCGGTGCACAAATGCTGCGCAGCTAGCGCCATTCGACGGCCAACACCGCGGTTCCTGGTGTGTCCGCTGTGCCGTGCGTGTGATCATTGCTTGTACAGCCCTCTCACAGTGTCCGGAGCAAGTATGGTGGGTCTGACACACCGGTGTCAATGTGTTCTTTTTTCCATTTCCAGGAGTGTATATACTAAGATGCTATCTGTTCCTTCGGACATTTCCGAAAGAACAGATACCATCTTAGTATATATATCGCCCAAGAACTAAATGGTGCCTCCATAAGCCACTTAAGGCACACCGTAGACCATATCTAGTGCTAAAAGAACCAACGGACTTGCTTCATACTCCTATGCTGGAGGATGTGTGTAATATTCAAAAACCGATCCGGCATGGTAGGACAGTGACACTGAAACGATCCTTCTGTTGGGTATACAAATGGTCTCTAGCACTAGGACCGTCCCAAATACTTGACAGCACTTTTCTATCACAAAAAATCCCGTTTTTATGCGCGACATTTTAGAACATATTAATAGCGCATGCGTACCGATATAAAAGTCGTAAAGCAGTTTTACAGTGTACATCATAAATTTAAACTGATTGGAAAAAAGAAGACATGTATGTGGGTGGAAAGATGGAGAATTTTAAAAAAGTAAAGTGCTATAGATCGGAATTAATTCTAAAAGCCTCATCATGGCACATGCGACTTTGTTGCGCCCAAGAGATGTAGACCAGTTACGTAGAAATGCTGCTTAAATGCGTTAATGAATGGGAAGAGTCAGAATGGCTAGCAGGCGATATTTGTCCTGTGAGTTGTGGTGGCGTGTTGGAACTAGGGCACAAACACGCACCGTTCCTGGTACCACCAACTTCCGTTTATCAACTTTGGCGGTAGCAGATGTTCGGGATTAATCGTCTGTCACTCCAACCAAACTCTGACAGCATTTCTTAGAACAGACATCTCCAGCGACTACATTTACCGAGAAAATGTAGTGTTTAACACATTGGATCCACGTCCTTTCCCAGCCATCCCCATCTCCGTTCTCTACGATTACCATCTGTCGGCACGAGAATCGCCATAAACACGATAAACGCGGACCAAGTTTTGCGACAAGATTGGAAATTTTTCCCTGACACTAAAGACAATGGCTTCGCTTGGCTTGTTGGATATTTTACTTTTTCTCGCCAAACCCAACAACAATGATAATTTGGAATTTATCAACTGTTTGTCAGTGCAACATTGGAGTCTTAAATATCATCTAAGAGCCAGATGTGGACAGTAAGTGCACAATTCTCGGCGTGTGATTTTCGTAATTTTCAAGTCAGTTGTACACTCACCTGATAGAACAAGACAACTGGGAAAACATATAAAGCTACAAAGAAAATATACCTAAAATGCAGACTGTTTTAAAACTACATCTAAGATTCCAACAGGGACAACGCATTGTTCGATCGAACTTATTTTTTTAATTTTAAGAGAGGAAAAGATGTGTTTTGCCTTTCATTTCTGGTTTGTTATGTGTAGAGTCCATTTTTTTTTAAAAATGGACATATTACTTTCGTCTGTAAGAAACCTGAACAAATAATTCATATAATTAACATAAATATCGCATGTTCACATTCTTGTAATACACGTGAAGATTTAATATAATTAAAACATTATATTTTGCAGAAAATGTTGCAATTCTGCTGTTTAATTTTTCTAATTTACATCTAAAAGCAGTTCAAAGGATATACGCAGTTAGTACAGAAGAAAGGTGCATGCTTTGAGGTGTGACAACATTAGTTATCCTGGACAATAAACTTCATTCCGAAATGTTTCCCAAATAAAACACATTTAACGCCACTTTTGTACGTTTTTCTTGAATAACTCGAAGACCGCATCCTCCAGCGAGAAACCGCGCGGGATTACCCGAGCGGTCTAAGGCGCTGCGGTCATGGACTGTGCGGCTGGTCCCGGCGGAGGTTCGAGTCCTCCCTCGGGCATGGGTGTGTGTGTTTGTCCTTGGGATAATTTAGGTTAAGTAGTGTGTAAGCTTAGGGACTGATGACCTTAGTAGCAGTTAAGTCCCAAAAGATTTCACACACTCCAGCGAAAACGTGTCGCAATACGAAATTAAACTACATTAAATTTCCTCCAAAAAAGGCTTTATTCACTTTTTCTCTAGGACTTACAGTTTGCGCGAGGAGAGCGCGAGAGTACTGAAAATTTCGCGCGACGCGCATGCGCTATAGCTTAGATAGTTTGTTTAGGCCAGTTTCAGGTAGTTTCCCTATTTAGAGACGACAAGTATCCTGCATAAAATTGTTAGTCTAACTTACTGTGCACTACTGTGGTACGTTGAAAACAATAACAATGTCTGAATAATACAGGAAATAAATAACAATGTGCATTAAGCGCGCCGGCCGGAGTGGCCGAGCGGTTCTAGGCGCTACAGTCTGGAACTGCGCGACCGCTACGGTCGCAGATTCGAATCCTGCCTCGGGCTTGGCTGTGTGTGATATCCTTAGCTTAGTTAGGTTTAAGTAGTTCTAAGTTCTAGGGGACTGATGACCTCCCATAGTGCTCAGAGCCATTTGAACCATTTTTGCATTAAACGCGTTCTATCCCGGAAACCATTCGGAATAGGGATCATGTCCATTTGAAGGTTTCCTGTTTTTTTGTTTTTTTTTTTCAGAATCACTAATGTTATCCTCCGTCAAAACATGTACCTGTCCTCCTGACTCACCCTGTAGGAGCATGGCATAAAGAAAATATTCTACAATAAAAACTTACAATCAGTTAATGTTGTTTAAAGAAATATTATATTCTTGTGGATACAAGATGCTGTATACAGCGATTATGAGATCGATACCTGCTATCAGGTTTGGGCGGTCCCAGCACCAGCGGCCCGCAGTACTCCATGAGCCACAAGCCCGAAACACATCTCCCGGCACAAGGTACGATCAAGTGGCGCCAGTCAGGTTCTTCCAAGTCATAACAAAATTTCCAACACGCCTAGCGAAGGACCATTTGCTTGTTATCCTCGCTCAATGATCACACGTTATGATCCGGATATCGCTTCTACGACAACCAATGCGATGGAACTGGACTTCAAAGTGCTGCTCTGATTCCAATCTACAGCTCATATTCGACTACGCGTGGACTTGGTTTCAAGTAGTGTACTTATGTTCTGTGTTGTCAGTGTATTATGCTTAATAAACGAGCCGTGTACCAGGGCTCAACACAAAATGTACACTGCTATAGCCTGCCTTATTATTAATTCCTTACTGCATGTTTATAGTTTGGTGAATATACTGATATTGGTTTAATATGCATCTACATTTGTCAAACGTTGATCTTCATTATACTTCAGAACAATAATATATTTCAGAAAAATGCAGTTATAAATTAGACTGATTTGAAATAAATAAAAAGAAAGGAAAACACTAGTTCAGCAATAAAGTGCCTGGTATCAATCCAGAAGTTTCGGGTTCAATTGTGGGTCAGTCCTTGGATTTTTGTCTCTCACTTATCAGTTCTTTCACCTCCGGCAATATTTTTTGACGTTATAAATGCCGAGTTGCACCGTGGTTCACGGTCCACTATAAACTATAGGTACCCTGTAACTGGCTGTCTAAGTCATCTGAAAAGTCAGAGGAAGGCGACAGTATACCTTGTGTTGCGTTAATGTCACGCTACACATGGAACGGTAATACGCTAGTCCTGCTGTTGCTGCTCCCCAAACAATAGTGCAGGATGACGTAGGATGTTACGGGGAATCCATTACATTCCATCGAGAAGACAGTACGGCGATTCTCCCTTTTTGCGGTGTCAGACGTGGTCAAGCGGAACCTTGACGACGAGTATGTATGTCATATTGCCCTTACATTCCCGTGCAGTTCAACACTAAGCCACTTTTACATTCTAACGGCCCACAAATCTGGTTATTGCACGACTGGAGAGAAGGCCAAATGGAGACCCACAATGAGACTCTTTCCGAACTCTGCCAGGTGCTGATAACACTGTCTCATGCGATTACGCGCTATTACCGTGTGTTTCGCAGTGTTAAAAACAAATTTACTACTTCTTTCCTTCTCTGTATTTTTTCTTACATTATTTTATAATAGTCACATTGGGGCTTATATCCTCTTCAAGCTTCTCTTGCTCCACTATTTAACTGTTACAGTTTATTTTATTTTCTCTGTCTGAAGTCTTACTTTAGTGTGTATCGTCTTAGTGAGTGCGTCTAGTGTGTACCGTCTTAGTGAGTGCGTCATTTAAAATTACATCAAGTGTACAGTTTGATTCATATTGAAAGTAAAAACAGCAATCAGCCACTGTTAATTATTTCATTTGTTGTCAATTTCGAATCGACAGATCCACTTTCTACTTGCTGTAAATGTTTATGTTATTTGCATTTGCATAGTGTTGACCACGTGGTTTTGGATTGTTTCCAGTGGTGGTGAAAATTCCGTGGGTTGCTATTGTTTTAAAAGCTCTGCGTCAGTTTTGCGGTTCTGATGTCAATTGGTATAGGGCTTCATATTATCTGTGCCAGTTAATTAGGATTTTCACTTTTCCTATTTTGGAGAAGTAGTTAGTAACTCGGTATGAAGAAAAACACACACACACACACACACACACACACACACGAGGTCGCGCGCACGCTCCTCAGTACTTGGAACACGTGGTCTCGTTATGCCAGTTTTCTGTGAAGAAAAGCATGCCTCTGCCACTGTGAGTGAGCACTGTCATTCCGCTTTAATAGGAAGTATTTACCAAATTGTAATTAAATTTTAGATAACTGAAATGCAAGCAATTCTTGTATGCGATTTTGAACTTGGTAGTGATTACAGTTGTCAGTTGTTTACGTGGAACAGATGAGTTCCCGCAGGCGCTATTGTAATTTTTGGGCGAGGCAGTACTATATACAATTTTGACACGTGTAGTGGTGTTTTTACGTCTACGACTATAATACTCAAATGTACATTGAAGAAAGCAAAATCATATGTCCCAATTCTCCTGCGTGTTTCGCGAGAGATAGTTTGGGTTGCGTGCGTCACGCTCGTCTTGTTCTCCTCTTCTTATTGCGAGGTTCTCTATCATCACAACAGTTTTACGATGGACGTAAGAAATAGAGGGTGAAAATTATCATTAAATGTTTTACTAGCTTAAACTGAGAATGGTACCTGACTTCTATTTCACTGTTAAATATATGGATTTATGTTGTTGTGTGTATCACGCAAAAGCAGACAGATGAATGGAAACACGGCGAGAAATGTATGCTTGAATATAAATGCAGATGCTAGCCATGCCTGTTGTATTTGACCCCGAACGGCACCTGTTCGATGTCCTCAATACGTCGAAAATGTCAGTTGTGGCAAGAACGGCATTCTGCATGGTTGTGAGCCCATTATGTCGGAGCTAAGTGAATTCGATCTTGGGCAAATTGTTAGTGGTCGCATGGTGGGTGCTTCCGTACCGTGGTAGCCAAAGTGTTTGGTGTTTCAAGAGGCACCATATCCATAATTTATACCGCGTACGTCGTCCGCTAAGTCACAACGCGGAAAAAAGTATGCACTGCGAGGTTGTGACGAAAAATAAGAGGTCGACAGCTGCAAAGAAATGAATGTCGCACTGGCAAACTCTGTCAGCACCAAACCAAGATGAAGGGAACATCATAAGTAGGGAACTGCAGAGCGAGCTGGAGTTTCAGAACCACACATCCGTTATGGAAATGCCCGTCACAGGTAAACGTGATACCGAAGCCATAAAACCTGGGCTATGAAGCAACGGAAGAAATTAGTTTGGTCGGATGAGTCTTTTTTTCACGCTAGTTTCCAACCTCTGGCAGAGATTACGTCATAACATCTACATCTACATTTATACTCCGCAAGCCACTCAACGGTGTGTGGCGGAGGGCTTTTTACGTGCCACTGTCATTACCTCCCTTTCCTGTGCCAGTCGCGTATGGTTCGCGGGAAGAACGACTGCCGAAAAGCTTCCGTGCGCGCTCGAATCTTTCTAATTTTACATTCGTCATCTCCTCGGGAGGGATAAGTAGGGGGAAGCAATATATTCGATACCTCATCCAGAAACGTACCCTCTCGAAACCTGGACAGCAAGCTACACCGCGATGCAGAGCGCCTCTCTTGCAGAGTCTACCTCTTGAGTTTGCTAAACATCTCCGTAACGCTATCACGCTTACCAAATAACCCTGTGGCGAAACGCGCCGCTCTTCTTTGGATCTTCTCTATCTCCTGTGTCAACCCGACCTGGTACGGATCCCACACTGATGAGCAATATGGTTCAAATGGCTCGGAGCACTATGGGACTCAACTGCTGAGGTCATTAGTCCCATAGAACTTAGAACTAGTTAAACCTAACTAACCTAAGGACATCACAAACATCCATGCCCGAGGCAGGATTCGAACCTGCGACCGTAGCGGTCTTGCGGTTTCAGACTGCAGCGCCTTTAACCGCACGGCCACTTCGGCCGGCGATGAGCAATACTCAAGTATAGGTCGAACGAGTGTTTTGTAAGCCACCTCCTTTGTTGATGGACTCATTTTCTAAGGACTCTCCCAATGAATCTCAACCTGGCACCCGACTTACCAACAAATAATTTTATATGATCATTCCACTTCAAATCGTTCCGTACGCATACTACCAGATATTTTACAGAAGTAACTGCTACCAGTGTTTGTTCCGCTATCATATAATCATACAATAAAGGATCCTTGTTTCTATGTATTCGCAGTACATTACATTTGTCTCTGTTAAGGGTCAGTTGCCACTCCCTGCACCAAGTGCCTATCAGCTGCAGATCTTCCTGCATTTCGCTGCAATTTTCTAATGCTGCAACTTCTCTGTATACTACAGCATCATCCGTGAAAAGCGGCATGGAACTTCCGATACTATCTACTAGGTGATTTATTGTGAAAGGCAGTGGTCCCATAACACTCCCCTGTGGCACGCCAGAGGTTACTTTAACGTCTGTAGACGTCTCTCCATTGAGAACAACATGCTGTGTTCTGTTTGCTAAAAACTCTTCACTCCAGCCACACAGCTGGTCTGATATTCCGTAGGCTCATACTTTGTTTATCAGGCGACAGTGTGGAACTGTATCGAGCGCCTTCCGGAAGTCAACGAAAATGGCATCTACCTGGGAGCCTGTATCTAATATTTTCTGGGTCTCATGAACAAATAAAGCGAGTTGTGTCTCACACGATCGCTGTTTCCAGAATCCATGTTGATTCCTACAGAGTAGATTCTGGGTTTCCAGAAATGACATGATACGCGAGCAAAAAACATATTGTAAAATTCCACAACATAAGAGTGAGATACGGCAGGGGTTTGGTGATGATTTGGGCAGGCATGTCGGGATATTGGATGAACGTCACGGTCGCATTACTGCCAAGGATTATGCGACCATTTTGGCTCATCTGGTTCATCCCGTTGTACAATGTTTGTTCCCCAGTTGTGATGCTGTGTTACAAGAAGACAGGGCTTCTGTTCCCACAGCTCACACTGTCCCGGACTCGTATTGTGAACACGAGGCTCAATTGTCGCGTCTACCATGGCCACCACCGTCACCAGATCCCAATATTATCGAGCCTTTCTGGCCTAGTTTGGAGAGGTGGGTGCCATCTGCATCATCATTACCTCCACCTACTACTATTTTGCAGGAAGAGTGGGTGGTATAAGATTCCGTTGAAAACTACACAGGACATTCCGAAACGACTGGAAGCTGTTTTGAATGCCAACGGTTCTTCTACACCGAGTAAGACACGCTAATGTATCGTGTTTCCATATTTTTGTCCATCCCCTGTAATTTTCTTGCAGCGTTAGAATGTGTTGTATGCTATTTACTGTGGTCGCCTTCAAGTAATTCTCTTGCTTGAAATGTTGCTGGATTGTGTTAACGACAATATCGCAGAAAGGATAACATCGGAACTGATCGGTGAGCAATACAAAACGTTATTAATGCTCCCAGGCTATTGAACATCAACGTCACTCATGGCCTCCGTCTCTAAAATATAACACCTAAAATTTGTTAAAGAGTGTCACGCGGGCAAGAGAAAGAAGTCACTTACATGCTGCACCAACATTTAACTTTATTGTCAAAAGGAAAGGAAAGGGCTTCCAGAAAACGAAACTTCGGCGTGCGCGGATGCCAGCAGGCAAGACGAATTGTCAGAACTGGAGCAGCGTCCGGCCTGTGTTGGGACAGGCGGCTCGTCAGCGTTCGGTTTCAGAAGCGCTGCAGTCTTTTGCGGCTGCGGCGAGCGTAAAGCGACGCTGGATAGAATCACAATGAGACACGCCTTTTTGCAGCGCCGCAGCGGCGGACACAGTACACTCGCCACAGAAAAGCGTACTCTGTACCAACACTTACTTGTTCGTTCTGCCTATGTTTTCAGAATTACTGTAACGCCTTCTGAAACGTGCGAAAGAGCCAAATATAGCAGACTCCCGATTATCCACGAAATACTGACTCTAGACCGCACGAGTAACCGAAAACACGGCTTATCCAAAACACACTTTTTTATCGTAAACTACTATTTTTTGTTATGAGATAGAAGTTTCTCGCGTATAAAGCATTTTCGGTTTACTTGTCGCGTAAAACCTGGTTAAAATCTCGAACTTTCAAGGAAATCCTCCAAGGTCTTCGTCAGGAACAAAAAAAAAAAAAGAATGGCTCTGAGCACTATGCGACTTAACTTCTGAGGTCATCAGTCGCCTAAAACTTAGAACTAATTAAACCTAACTAACCTAAGGACATCACACACATCCATGCCCGAGGCAGGATTCGAACCTGCGACCGTCGTCAGAAACAATTGACTGTTGCGGTTGCTATTATGACCATTTATAGCACATTAAAAATAGAGTGAACTTGAAAATTCAGCTACTGCTGAAAACAATCTCACAAATAAACACACAATAATGTTTGATGAAACTAAAATCTTATACCGTGCTTCTACATACTGAGACTCTTTTAATAAAGAAATGGTACAAATTAGTATTTGGAAGGACTGCTTCAACCGAGGTAATACCTGTAGTCTTAGTAGTGCGCGAAAGCGAACTCTCGACGCTGAGAAGACAGAGAAATGAGCTGAATTATTTACGTTCCTACCATAGCGCTGGCACCACCAGTGCAGACTTCGACACAATCTCTGGCAGCATGACGTGATGATATCGTACGCCGACCAATCACAAGCAGTCTGTGGGCTATAAATGCTCACCACGAAAGTGCCTATTACATTCAGCTGTTCATATGGAAGAAGGTGAAGTATTTTACTCACATTTGGCTCTACAGGTAAACGGAGAATGTTTACAAAATATGCTACAAGTCACTTTTATTTGCCCGCTGCGTTACTTGCGCTTTACTCGCCAGAAACTGACAAATTATTTTAAAAAATTAGACTTAAAGTACACTGTATTTCGTGCCATTTGACTTCAGTTTACTTTCAAGAAATAGTCGTCCAATTCTTTCTTATTCTCGTTTCCGTTCGCTTTTTTTCCTGACAACGCGTTTCGGTTTCACCGGCATACTTACTTCTTTATTTATTGCCAAAATATAAACCTGTCACCTGATGTTTTAAAACAGGTCGTACTCTTTTTGCCATTTTCTTTTCTTTTACCTACAACATTTACAAAGAATAGTACTTTTCAAAATAACAATGATTTAAGGTTGAAACATAAATAAATTTTATTTTAAGAAGAATATAAAAAGGTGATAGTATAGAGAAGAGATTTGTTAGTACCATCACCGATTGTGACTGGCGGTGAATACCTGAATAACTCGGAATGGTTCCTTGTTTGTTGGGCATTTAACTTTTCATTAATTTTCTTCAAATTAATTGTTTCATCTGAATTTAAAAATTTAAGGTAAATCGGTCGTAACGACGTTTCTACTTTATTATACAGGGTGAGCACAAAGTCTTGTCCTGATTATAACAATTTATTACAGGATAACCGTTTGACATAATAATTTACGTTTTATGCCGTTACATAGGCTAGTGTTACTAGTTTCTTTAAGACCACTTACGTTAGTAAACCTCAACGCGTGCTCCCTCGGTAGCTCGGAGAATGTCGAGGCGGTATTCCAGTTCCCGCCAGGTGTTTCGTAACGTGTTCTGTCAGAGTACCTACAGCACCTTGTATCCTAGCCTAGCAGTTTGTATCCTAGCCTTCAGTTCGTCGACGTCAGCAACTGGTGTGACGAAGACTCTGTCTTTGATATAGCCCCAGAAAAAAATGTCAAGGGGCGTAATGTCTGGAGGGGGAGTCATGTCCGGATCGGTGGATCGGAAGGAACGGTGCAACACCCTGGCCACCCCGCTCTCCAGCTATTACGCTCCCTGACTTTTTTTTCTGGGGGTATATCAAGGAGAGAGTCTTCCTCACACCAGTTCCTGACGTCGACGAACTGAAGGCTAGGATACAAGCTGCTGTGGGTACTGTGACAGAACACATGTTACGAAACACCTGACGGGAAGTGGAACAGCGCCTCGACATTCTCCGAGCTACCAAGGGAGCACACATTGAGG
Organism: Schistocerca piceifrons; assembly: GCF_021461385.2. Classification (NCBI taxonomy): domain Eukaryota; kingdom Metazoa; phylum Arthropoda; class Insecta; order Orthoptera; family Acrididae; genus Schistocerca; species Schistocerca piceifrons. The sequence continues at coordinate 361,844,222 of NC_060149.1, read as the reverse complement.
TTTACTAACGTAAGTGGTCTTTAAAAAAAAACTAGTAAAACTAACCTATGTAACGACATCAGATGTAACTTATTATGTCAAACGGTTATTCTGTTATAATTTTTTTATAATTAGAGCAAGACTTTGTGCTCACCATGTATATATGCCAAGCATGTGTACAATGAAACTGTATATTAAAAAGTAAATAGCCTATGTCCGCCAAAATGTTCCTGGGAAGATCGTGTGGAAATTTGAAGTAAATCGCCGAAGAACTTTTAGAGAATTTTGGTAAAATCAAGAACAGTGACCGTTTCCTTGTTTGTAATTCATACAAATCTACAGTTTTATTCCGACCTTGATGAAATTTTGCATATTTTGCCTTCAAAACACGAGGAAAATTCCGTACCGCATTTGCCGAAGCGGTGTAGACAAACCACGGAAAATCTAAATTAAGATGATCGGACGGGTGAGTTTTCGAGACATAGTGAGATTTCTTCCCCACCATTCTCGAGTTTGATAGGAAAAGGAGAGATAAACATCCGAATTATCTACCGTGCACGTACACCATGTAATCGCTCTGACAGTACGTACGCTGATGCGGAATAAAAGGAATTGAAATATCCTTTAAATCATTAGACAAATCTGCGTGAGATCCTCAACGAAGAAGAGAATATCACAGTTCAAATGGCTCTGAGCACTATGGGACTTAATATCTGAGGTCATCAGTCCCCTAGAACTTAGAACTACTTAAACCTAACTAACCTAAGGACATCACACACATCCATGCCCGAGGCAGGATTCGAACCTGCGACCCTAGAGGTCGCGCGGCTCCAGACTGTAGCGCCTAGTACCGCTCGGCCACTCCGGCCGGCAGTTGACTTCTAAGTGACTGAAGACAGCTGCGCTTACCGTCAAATTTATTCCCACCTTTATTTCGCGTTGTGGAGCAAAGGTGAAATCGAGAAACAGCGGATTTCAGGAAGAGGCTTGATTCTGTAGCGGTAACTGAGATTAATCATACACGTACTGGAAACAGAGGCTAGCCGAAGCAGGAAAGTGAAGTGCTGAGGTCACGCTGGAATGGCTGGTCAATAACCACAGGCGTTCAAGTCTTTCCTTCACCTCATATAACACCTGTGTCAGGTCAGGAAAGAATTTCGAGCGGGAGTACACACAGTAAGAGCAGTTCCCGGTTGGTTTAACGCCATAGCGTCGAGCGCCGGTGTTAACTTGATCTATAATATTCTGCCCCGGTGTTTGTATATTTTTCATCAACTCGTGTACTATTTTTTATTTTTGGAATACACTAATTTTTTAAGTTCTAGTGAAAGAACCTTAAAATAACTTTACAACCTTAGCATCCCCCCAGTTGCTATCACCGATATGACTATCGACGTCCATCAATCCTTGTGGACCAGTATTTACAACAGTGATTCTGTGTTGGAGAAATGGAGCTAAAATGTATGGCACGACGTACTGATTTAGGTGTTCCTTCATTTCCGCTGTCACACACAGCTACGACCGACAAAGTTCCTTCAAGTAGGCCGCAGCTGATTCATTCTTCAGTTGCTAAAGACTACGATCTCGACAGACATCATTCGTATTTTAACAGTTATTCCCTTTAGAAGTGTTACCGCACGAGATGCCTTCTACAGTGGCATATCTGAAAAACCCATGTAGCGAAAATTCCAACCTTCTCATCGCCTAAATAAGTCTAGAAACATTAGCGTTATACTGGTTTCAACTGCGAATAACCTCTTTAAATACGCCTAACTAGTCATTGCCTAGTATACATTCTTGAAAGTCGTTTAGTAAATTCAGCAACATATTTCGCTTATACATATATACGAGTGCTGCATCATGCAAAAGGACTGTGTGGACTCTCGCACAGATCCGAAAATGTATGCCACATAGACGTCTTTTCACATATTTTTTCTGAGAAAGTCTGTATGCTAACATTCAGATCTGTCATTACTGTTAGAAGTGTACTAAAAATGGAGTGTGTAGAACAGTGCACATATTTCCGTTCAGTGGGTAAGGAAGAGTTTTCCAAGAATAAATTCTTTTTTATTTTATTTATGTTGACTAAGAGAATGATGCACTTGTTTTTGAACGAGTCAGTATTATTGACCATATTGAAGGAAAATTAGGGCTTAACGTCCCATCGACGAGGTCATTAGAAACTCCAAATGGGGAAGTGAATCACCTGACCTCTTTCAAATGAACAATCCTGTCGTTTGCCGAAATATCGGAAAAATTGAAATTTAATGACCTGATGGAGATTCGAACTCCATTCTCCCGAATGTCTTACCACTATACACTACAAACTTCACAAGGAATTTGGGCTGCAGTGGTGGAGTTCTCATAACCGTGAACTCTGAACTGCACAAACTGCGCTACCTTTCAACACGAATCGTTCTTTTCTGAGTTAAGAATATCCTTATGAACACACAGAGATGCCCCATAGATTGACACCATGACACATAAATGAGTGAAAAAAGCAATTGTCTTTCGCGTTTCAGTGTACGTAACCATGGTAATTACTCTAATATAAAAAATTTTGCGCCCAGTTTCTGCTTAAGTGTGGAACTACCAAGAAAACATTTCTTTTGTCTACAACCCAACAAATTTAAAATGTCCAACTTCAATAATTATTTAATCATATTGTCATAATGAAATGCGCTCTTTCAAATGTTCTGTATTTTATTGCGCTGCCGGTGTTTCACACAATATCGTATAGTGTTCAACGCCTGTTTCAATTTTAGAAGGAAGCACGATAAGAGTTTAGCGTCCCGTCGACATCTGTGTCATTAGAGACGGAGCACTAGTAATGTGTCAAGGATGGGGAAGGAAGTCGGCCGTGCCCTTTCAAAGGAACCATCTCGGCATTTGGGTGGAACGACTTTGGTATATCACAGAAAAGATAAATTTGGATAGTTGGCCACGCATTTGAACCGTCATTCTCCTGAATGCGATCCCAACGTGCTAACCATTACGTCACGTCGCTCGATCGTGAGTTCCGTACTCACGAGTGTTTGATGTACAAAGTGTAAAAGTTTAAATAATTTATCATCTTAGTAACATATCATTTATTTGAATCAAGAAAAGCAGAGGACCAATGAGACCAATATTTTGCACCATCGTAAACTTTACACCATCAGAGTCGGATACAAATTTCTTCGTCAGTTGTTGACACGTTTCTCATTTTGTAGAGATGGAAGGTTCCATTGATAAACTTTCGCACAGATTTTACAATGCTGTAATCCGATCTACACCTACATGAGCACTCTACAATTCAAACTTCAGTATTCGACAGATAGTTCGGGAACCAGTTTCAAACTATTTTTTACCATTCCACTCTCCAATAGAAAGATAGAAAAATTAACAGCTAAATATGCCCACGCGTGCTCTAGTTTCTGTTTATTTATTATGATGGACTTTTCTTCGTATGTAGGTCAGAGTCAACACAATATTCTGGCATCCGGAGGAGAAAGTTGGTGTCTTAAAAGAAAAAAAAAAGCTTTCGCCGAAAAGAAAGCTTTCTGGCATTCGGAGAAAGAAGTTTGTGATTGAAATTTCGCCGAAAGATCCCGCCGCGACGAAAAATGTCTGTTTTAGAGATTGCCACCCGCAGTTACTTATCATATGCGTCATACATTCTCCCCTATTTCGCTATAATACAAATCGAGCTGACCTTTTTTGAACTTTTTCCATTTCGTCCGTCAATCCTATGTCGCAAGGATCCCACACCACGCAGCAAAGCTCCCGAAGAGGACAAACAAGCGTAGCAGTCTCCTCTGCAGATTTGTGGCACCTTACAAGTCTTCTACCAATAAAACCTAGTCTATAGTTCGACTTCCACACAACATTTTCTGTGTAATGGCTACAGTTTGAGTTGTTTATAGTTGTAATCCCTACATATTTAAGACGACGGAACTGTTTTAGTACTCATGTGTGAGTACCTCACATATTTTTGTGCCTTTTATTGCACTAAGCAGATGTCTTGTCTAAATCATCTCGTATTTCGTTTTGATGCGGAGAAAGTGTTTCAGGAGACGAGCCAGCTAAGATCATTATTCTTCTGTTCACGAACAGCCGCCGCCCTCCCCCGTGGAAGAAGCAGTGCACCAAATCTGTTTGCGTATAGAAAAAATTCTGTGTAGAAATGTGAGAAAGTTTTATCTAAATGTTTGCGTAGCGTGTATCTGAGGCGAAACATGGGAACCATCACCTAGTGGGATGTGGGATAGCCCTCCCGCCGTCGGTTAGAGTCCTCCCTCGGACATGGGTGTGTGTGCTGTTATTAGCGTAAGTTAATTTAAGTAGTGTGTAAGTCTAGGGACCGATGGCCTCAGTAGTTTGGTCCCTTAGGAATACATACACATTTGAACATTTTTGTGGGAAAGTGCCTAAAACTGACATGTAGGCTGGCCGGCGCACCGACGCCTCATCGTTACTCCTCCAGGGGGATTTGATCCGGGGTCTACATTCCTTCCCGTCCCGGAAGCGCTCGCTTCAACACACGTGGATACCCGGGCTGCTCTGTTTGATCTTCCGACGACTTTACTAGTCAGTAAAAGACAGCATTATCTCCCAATAATCTACGTAAATGGGGTACTCAGATTTTCTTCTAAATCGTTTATACCCTTCTAGATTAAGCATAGCATAGACTAACGACCCTTCTTTTGGGAGCCCCAGACATCACTTCGGTTTCACTAGATCATGTCCTCTTAATTAAAATGAACTGTGACCTTAGAAACTTCAATCAAGAATATAATGTGCCCCACATTAAAGGTTTAGTTACATCCACGAAAGAGCGCACCATGATAAACTTAACATGTGCTGCTGAGATAATGCGGTAGTTAATACACTGGACTCGTATTCTAGAGAAGCGTTGTTCAAATCCCCGTCAGATAATTTTGATCGGAATGGTAACGAAGTGATCCTGCGCTCTCGCTAGACCTGCCAAAGCTGCGTACAGCACACCCCTCCCTCCATACTCTTTTTCCGCAATTGTTTGTATCTACATTCAGAAAATTTTGTAATTTGTGAGAAACTGTCTATCCAGTGAGATTCGATGCGAGAACTGTGGTGTCACCGCCAGACGCCACAAGAACTACACGGATTAAATGTTTAGGACGGTGAGTTGCAAAGACACTTAAATCTTGGTCGAGTTCCTTTCGCGCTATAATAACATCAAAATACGTTATATACAGGGGCTGGACGAAAGTATGGAAACACCAAAAGCACAACACATTACCATCCCTACTACGTTGTAGAAAACCCGTTGGCATTCAACACAAAGTCGTCTCGTAATGGATAAATACAGATCCTGTATGGTTTTAGAGACAATCCTGTACCATCCTTCGTGCAAAATAGCGTTAAGTTCAGATAACGGTGATGGAGATGGATAGCGATCAGACACCTTTCTCTACAAAGCAGACCACAAGGGCTGAATAATATTGAGATCTGGTGACCGTGGTGGGCAGGCGAGATGTGACGATTCATCCCTGTACTCACAAAACCATTCCATTGGGGGAAAAAACATTGTGTGGGATGGACATGATCAGCCAGAATCGTTACTTAATCCTTAACAGTAATGCTACCTTGCAGAGTTACCATGGGGCCCGTGGAATACCTCTATGTGGCTATCCAAATCATCACCGAAATCCCGCCATGTATCACTCTTGGGCTAGAAGTTGGTAGCAGTGTGAAACAAGACTCATCCCATCAAATGACTTCCTTCCATTACTCCATAGCCCAGGTTTTATGTCTTAGCCACCACGTTTTGCTGTTGGGGGCATTTGCATAACTGATATGTGGTTTTGGAATTCCAGCTTGCTCTACAATTCACTGCCTATGGAGCCGCTTCGTGTTGTTTTGGTGCTGACAGGCTTCGCGCGTGCTACACTCTGTTCTGCAGTGACCTTTGCAGCTGTCGTCCTTTCATTTTTTGTCACAATCCTCTTGAATGACCGTATGTCACCATCACGCAATACAAACTTCCGTCCGCGTTGTGAGTTAGCAGATGTTTTTTTCGTTTTCCCTGTATGCGGTATAAATCATCGCTTGGTACCTTTTGGAACACCAAACAAATGGTTCAAATGGCTCTGAGCACTATGGGACTTAACATCTGTGGTCATCAGTCCCCTAGAACTTAGAACTACGTAAACCTAACTAACCTAAGGACATCACACACATCCATGCCCGAGGCAGGATTCGAACCTGCGACCGTAGCAGTCGCGCGGTTCCGGATGGAGCGCCTAGAACCGCGAGACCACCGCGGCCGGCGAAACACCAAACACTTCTGCTCCCGTGGTACGTAAGTACCCACCATATGAGCACCAAGAAGTGGGCCACGAACGAATTCAGTTAGCTCCGACATAATGCACTCACAACTATGCAGAACACTGTTCTTGCCACGACTGACATTTTCAACGTATTGGGGCCATTGCACAGGTGCAGTTAGTAGTCAAATATAACAGCGCAGCTTGCAGGCCCAGTTGGCCGAGAGGTTCTAGGCGCTGCAGTCCGGAACCACACGACTGCTACGGTGGCAGGTTCGAATCCTGCCTCGGGCATGGATGTGTGTGATGTCCTTAGGTTAGTTAGGTTTAAGTAGTTCTAAGTTCTAGGCGACTGATGACCTCAGATGTTAAGTCGCATAGTGCTCAGAGCCAAGTAAATCACTTATCCCGTACGCCTTTCGTGCTTGCTTCTTCCACCGTCACTTCTCGCTCCAGTGCTCAGTCGGCAGAAATCGGCAAACAGTTAAATACCATATTTGCTGCAGGAGCCGCCCTCCGACCTTTGAGGTGCGACAATACTGTAACGAAGTAGCGACAAGAACTACATTGTTCAGCATGAACGAGCTACGTAGCGGTGTGAACTAGAGATGGGAAAAACCGACCGTTTAAAACCGATACCTCTATTTTAGTTCTCAATAACCGGTATGTTTCGATATTTGTTTGGTCTCGGTTATGACAGGTGTCTTTTTTTTTTACTAATAAGCGAATAAAAAACCTAAATATCAATCAGCTATAGCAACATTGCTAAATTTTTTCGTTTTTAAATAAATAAACCTTTTTTAAAAAGGGAGTAATTTATGTTCGTAAAATTTGCAGTAGTCTGAAACACTGCATTATTATCGAAAGTGGCGAAAGTGATCAGTGCTATTTTAATAACAATGTCGACAGAAACGAGCAACAAACACATGGCATAAGAATTGGTCCAGCATTGTTGAGACAATAATATTCATTATTCCGGTTGTCACAGCTTAAGACACGCGTGTCCGTCTGGTCCATACGGTAGTTTCTCGCTGTAGTCGCCAGACATCCGTTGTATTGCGGGATGGCACCAACCCTAGTCTCGAAATGCTTACGAAGTGAGTTAGCAGTGAAGTATGGTGCTTAATTTGCTTTAAAATATTAAAGATGTATCTGCTATTTCTATGAAATAATATGAAGAAAGAAAATAATTTAAAAACTTAACAATTCATTCACAGTGTACAATTAAAAGTAGAAAGTAGCTGATCTGCTCCCTGTGTCTACGCAATATGCCTTTATCTGCTCGTAGCCTTTGAAAACGGACAAATTAACACGAAAAATAGTTCTTCAACCTCAGTTTTCACCCGTTAGCTCTGATTATGAGTAAAGACAAAGTAGTGGTATGATACCCGACTAAAAGTCTTTCGAACTAAGTTTCAAAAATTGGAATGAATAGGAGAATAGAGATCTTTTGTAGAATTCAACCACCTATCACTTTTCGAGAAAACGAACGAATGGTGGACGGAGCCTATTTAATTCAATATTTTGATTCTATGTTTCTTGAAACAGAGTCAAAGTTTTTGAATCTTAGTTCTATTTATGCTATTATTACAAGAAATAATACGAATAAAAAACCTAAAATCGGTCATTTTAGAACGGTTTATTTTAAGCTGTTTTCAAAAATGTTCAAATGTGTGTGAAATCTTATGGGACTTAACTGCCAAGGTCGTCAGTCCCTAAGCTTACACACTACTTAACCTAAATTATTCTAAGGACAAACACACACACCCATGCCCGAGGGAGGACTCGAACCTCCGCCGGGAGCAGCCGCACAGTCCATGACTGCAGTGCTTAAGGCCGCTGAGCTAATCCCGCGCGGCTAAGCGGTTTTAACAGCCAGGTTAACCTGGTAATCTGGCGTTGAAAAAAAGATGTAACCGAAAACCGGATGTTTCAGGGGTAACCGATATCCCTAGTCTGAACCATGTGCAGTGTTTCCACATAAACCTATACGGCTCTGATTTTGATCTACGATTTTTATGATTTTTCTGAATCACTACGTCCGAACGTTCCTTTAAAAAAGGTCATTGCTGTCACGACCGTGTCTATTGTCCAATCCGAGCACGTGTTTCATTTCTAATGACTTGACATCGGCGGGACGTTGAATTCTACCCCTAGTCGAAATCTCAATTCGCCCTGCAACAGCTGCGGGATTTCCTTAATTGGAGTGTCAGTACACAGAACTGGAAGAATATACGCCGGCCCAGGACTAGCCGACGGTGTCTGTTGTTGAAGCGGTGTTTACCAGTGGGCGCCCATCAATACAGCGGCGACGGCTGTGTCGATGGCGCGTGCCTTTTAACGGCTGTCAGCCGCCGCAACCAGTTGGAAATGAGGTTCCGCGGGCGATAAACACTGGTTCGTTCTCCCAGGTGCCGGCTATCCGCGAAAACTGTCAGGCGGCACTACTCATAGTTTCCGCTTACTTTTTGTTCTGCAGAGGTGGTGACGCCAGCCACGTGTCTGACCTACAAGTGAAACGTACCCCATGACAAATCGTCTCACATCCATCATGCAACGACGTGTCCACCAGCCTGGGCGTCAAGTTGCCCATCCACAAAGTCGGCTGGCCATCTAACTCAATTGGATTCCGAAAGGATTCCCGGAAATACAGTCTCTTTGATCTGTGAGAAAAACGCGTGTTGTTTATATCTGGTATACAGTTGTTGTATTACGAGGTCACCTCATTGTTGAATTACGATGTGGAAAGAGCACCTGCCTATTACGGTACTCATTGGTTTTTATATCTGTCTAGACTTCTCCATAATCTTTATTTATTTATGCAGTTAATTCCCCTGACAAGATTAGGATCTTCAGGACCTCATGTCTATTTAACCCTGCGTTGCTACTGTGTTCGTTTGTACTACCGCTGCTACTAGGGGTCTTACATACCCGATCTGCGAATCAGTCTGATTTGTTAAGGATAGGGAGCACAAGAGAGCTTCACATTCACGTATGTTGTCTAGATGAAGTAACCAAACACGTTTTGTTTTGGGTTTGAGTAAATTGTTGCCCTTTATTACTACGTAAGCAAATTAGACAGTGATTCGAACATTTGCATACTGTACAGGACAAAAATGGATATACAATGTGACTATCGTGTGTCATAGCACACAAAGTAGAACAATGAAACCTACGAAAACCAAACTCAGGTATGAACAGATGAGTAGAAAACATGTACGAAAATGTTGTAAGTAAAGGGAGAGACTCCCCAATGTCTTTTGAGCGTACTGTTTCCACATGTCGTTTTACCACACCAGGCCACTACATGCAGTCTTTACAAATTAAACTTGAGTGTTTTTTGAAACACACAATCTTAGAGCATTTGTAACAAATATAATGCGTTTTACTATCTTCACACTCATAGCACCGTCCTCTCTTGGGCTCGGTACACTGGTTCACACTCCTATCGTCTTGCTGTTCGACTCCCACCAGTCTGTTGACAGATCTTTTGAGAGGTCGGTTGATATGCTGACTGCCAGCCCTGTGTAGTAATTGGCCTCTGACAAGAGCCTTCCCAAGCGATTTCAGAAAGTCTCTCCTCTTGGTTATTAGCTCTGAATATGAGACTATTTATGCCTGCTACGGTCAGTAAGCAAACGAATAAGGCCAACGGCCTCCTGCTAGTTGTTCTTGCTACATCATAGGTGGCATACATCTGATCTACTAAATCTACCCCACCCTTAGTAGCATTATACAGAGTTAACATCTCTGGCTTCATTTCTTCCCCAGTTGTTGCATCTATTTTGTTGTCATGGTGCATAGTAGTCATTAGAAGTAGGCACCTGTTTTTCTTTGGTACATAACTCACTAATGTGCACGTCTTCTGAAAGCCAAAGATACTTGTAAAAGCATTTCTACCTCTTGTGTTCACGAATTCTGGGGGAATTTCCGTCTTGTTCTTCCTTACTGTCCAAGTGTTAATGTATAGTTTTTGAGAAGTGACAGGGCCAGTTCATAACTCGTAAACCAGTTATCCATCGTTATGTTCCTTGATGTTTGGGAAATATGATTACACAACCTTTTGACGACATCAACTGCACGATTACTCAACTTATATGGTACATCTGGCTGCTCACCTAAGTAAACTTCCAAATGTGACATGTACGCCGTTCTTGCATCGGCTAGATTGAACACTTTTATACCATATTTGCCAGGTTTGGAAGGAATTTACATTCGAAAACTACATCGTCCTCGAAATTTGACAAGCATTTCATCTATAGTGACATATTCTGCAAGAAAATAGTGTTCTATGCATTTTTTGGTGAACAAATAAAATATATTTCGTATAGGAGCCAATTTATCCCCTTTTCGCCTGTCGCACCTCGTAGACTTATCGTCATATCTCAGAAACCTGAATCTCTGTAGGGTCATTGTAGAGTAGAATAATTCCAATCCTGTTCCATCTCTGTGCCAGCGTCCTTCTAAATTAACCCTACCAACCTTGTAGATTCCACCCAAATACAACAGACCAAGAAATACTTCAATTTCACCTTTATCTGTCTCATGAATCAAGGTCTGAGACGAAGAGTATCTCGACTTAGCAGATTCGATACATTGGTTAGTATGTATCACTACTTCATCCATTTTTCATCCGTGAAAAACAGCCGCCATATTTCTTCTTCTGTCGTTTTATTCTTTCCCCTCACACCACAAATATGTGACCCAATATTATGTGACCTCATTCTGATACGAGGAGTAGGTATGTCTTTCATCCATTTAGTACGCTTGTCCTTACCAACAAAATATTTCTTATTGTTCTGATATCTATCACTGTCATCCGGACTTTCGTCGCTTTCCGTATCGTGTTCACCATATAGTTCAACGTCTACGTCTCCACCTTCGTCGCCTGATTCGTCACTAACGATTTCATTTCGCAGTGCTTCGTTACACAGATCTTCTGTTACATCTATTATAGCCCTCGTCTGAAATAGATAGGCTGATTCAGCAATATGAATGTGTGCTACAAACGTATTTGTGTTGGGACAAACGATACCATCATTGCTACTCTGGGTGCTACAGCCCCAGCAAGTACTTACCTACTTGCTATGGCTGGCAGACCCAAACACGCTACAAGCACTCCTAGACAGTGGACTTCCGCCGTCACTTGACGAGCAGATGGCACAGCTGTGTGAGGTAGGAAGCCACAAGGAACGCTGCTCGTGTGTAGTGTTGTGAACCTAACGAAAACGAATCGCTCACACAAGTCAGGGTCCGGGAGACCCATCAGTAGCCATGCAGGGTTAACCAGACATCCTTAATGAGTTTAACATTACAATATGTACATTACATGAAAAGTAAATGTATATAATAATAAGTTAATGGTAATAATACTAACAACAGTAACATAGTATTCGTTGTAGTTTGTGTAGTCTTCAGTAGGAAGATGCAACTCTCCACAATAGCCTGGCTTCTGCAGGTCTCTTAATCTCTGCATAACTACTGCTCCCTCTATCAGTTTCAACCTGCTTACTGTAGGCCTGTTCAAGTCTTAGCCTCCTCCTATAGCTTCCACTTCTCACACTTACCTCCGTAACCAAACTGACAATTCCTTGATGCCTCAGTACGTGTCCTACCAACCGATCCCTTCTTTTACTCAAGTTGTGCCATAAATTTCTTTTCCTCACAATTCGATTCAGTACCTCCTTATTAGTGATTCTGTCTACTCATATAATCAGCAACTTTCTTGTATAGCAACACGTTTCAAAAGCTTCTTTATTCTTCTTGTCCGAACTGTTTATCGACCAAGTTTCACGTACATACAAGGCTACACTGCAAATTCTTTCAGAAAAGACTCTGCAGCACTTCAAGTCATATTCAGACTTAACAAGTTTCTCTTTTTCAGAAATGCTTTCGTTCCTGTAGTCAGTCTACATTTTACACCCTATCCATGTCGGCCATCAGCTCTTCAAAGGAGCCTACGACTCGATTGACTACATCAACCTGTTTAATATACTTCAAGAATACGGTGTGGATAACAAAACAACTATGTTAATCGAACAGACTTTGACAGAAACTATTTCTAAAGTAATAATCATACGCGAAATTTCCGAAACTTTTCAAATAAGAACTATAGTAAGACAGGCTGATGAACTGCCCTACTCCTGTTCAACCTAGTACTCGACAACATCATCAAAACTTGGGGGAAAGAAATATCTCGAATAAGTGTGGGAATAAAAGATAATCAGATCAATATTAAGTGCCTTGCATTTTCTGACGACCTAGCATTAATTATCCGTACTCCCGAGGAAGTCAGCCAAGCATTTGAGAAACTCCATGAGATCACCAACAAGACCGGACTCCAAATCTCTTACGAACAAACACATGATTCCAAGAGCCGAAACCTGGCACCACTTGCAACCTCATATGGCAACATCACATAAGCTAAAAATTTCAGGTACCGAGGTGAAATTTTCGGTAACATTAGCATCGAAAGAGTAGCTGACAAAACTGGAGTAGAAAGTTTCCGTAAAACCTTCACAATTACCCGGAAATATATAGAGCAAGAAATCGCTGCCCATCAAAGCCAGACTTTCTACCACACAAGCGTTCTTATAGGAACACTATAAGCAACGGAGACGTCATCATTAACTACCAGCTTGAGGCCAGGTTCTCATCCAAATGACCAAAAAAATGCAAAGTTTGTAATTTTTTGAGACAATGAAAAGACATACGAAGGGTCTGTTTGAGGATTATAATTGATCATACTTTTAACTTTATTTTAGATTTTCAATAAAAACAAGATGGTGCCCGTAATTATGGACTGATCAAGGGCCTGAGAGTTTGAAGTAGGCAGACTGCGTGCAGTGTAGCCCCTCACGTGTTACCTGAAATTAAAAATGAATAACATTAGTGGATACTAAATTAAATGTATGAGAGCTTATACCTAGCCACAATGAAATAACCATAAATTTAATGATATGGCACTAACTCGAACTTCGATTTTTGAGGGTTTGTTTATCTGTTTATGGCTTTACGAAAATAATTAATATCAACAAATTTCATATACTACAATCTCCCAAGAAAGGATTCACTTTTCTCGTGTCAAAGGTAGAAGTTAAGAGGCTGAAATGGTTTTTTTTTATGCAGTCCGCACTTTTGACAAATGTATTACTAGTTCAATTTTCATAAAAACGACGTGTTATTGTTTATTTTTGATGTCGCGAAACACAAATCTGAAGTTAGATTCTCAACATTCAAAATGGATAATTCAATATGGCGGACCAAAATTTATTTTTTGGCCAATTTTGACCAAAATGTGACAGAAAACTTGTTTTCATTACTTACGTTTGTCTTCAATTCCAGGACCGTGTATCAACCCTTTTTCTAACTCGAATTGTTCCTGGACAGCAATTCCTTCGTTCTTCTTGGCGAGAAAAGCCGATCTGACCGAGCTGGATATGCTGCGTTCGGCAGCCTGCACACGTTGTTGGTCAGCTTTTTCGGCGAATATGTTTGCATACATACAGAAGTATAAATCATTCTGTGAACGTGCGTCACGGCACGACAAGTTTTCTACCTGAGCCGGGCGTCTCTGGCTGAGAGCGTCCCACGGCAGCCGTGACACTGCTTCGAACGATGGGCTGAAGAAACTTTTGTAACGCACGGATAAAAAAACCTTTTCGTTCCAACATTGTAGACGTCAAGGACAGAGAACGACAAATACTGAGAAAAATATTTGGACTCAAAATTAAAGTTGGTATCTGGATGCGCAAAAGCTCAGAACTGTATTCACTAACTGAGCGATTCACCTCACTTGCACGGAGAAGACGTACGCAATTTTACGGTCATATAGCACGAACGGACGACTCCCTCTTGACCATGAAATCGTCCGGATCGTCAACAGAACCCGACAGTCTAAAATAAGTTTGCTGTTAGAGGTCCCTTCTTTCGCCGTGTGATATTTACAGCCTTGGAGACCTGAAGAATGACGACGAAGTGCAAGAGTGGGTGCGGTTGTGGGCCTTACAGCAGCCGACCGCGTTCTACGAAACAGGAAATGGGATAAATGTCTTAAAGCGTGTGGTGATTACTTTTGAATGGAACTATTCCGTGGTTCCGTTTTGGCGGGTATTCGCTTTTCATTTGATTGACCCTCTTAGTATTGCTAACAGGGAAAAGAAGATGAAGAAAGGTTTATTATTATTCATAGGTGCAGCCAAGATGCTGGCCGTATCCAGTCATCCATTGTAGCTATGGATTGTGATGTGTGCACACCTCTTAAGTTTAAGAGATATTCTGCCCTACTCTTTCTTGTATTTTCTTCGCTCCAGATTCTTCCACAAACCCGAATTTTATTTCTTAGGCAACAGATATTCAACTTTTTTCTAGTATCATTTTCACGGGTGTGTCTGAGTCACTACACAGTTTCGCTTTTCGAATTATTTCCGTATCTGATGTTTAAATGTGCCTTTCTCATACTTAGTTCATTATCCACATTTCACTCCTGTGCGATACTAACTGAGCAAGGCATCGCATTGGTTAATTCTGGGTTCGTGGAGAAGAATTCACACATCATCAGGACTATCGTCATTCAAGTTTCTTGCGGTTTCCCTAATATACTTCGGGCGAACGGTTCCTTAAACAGGCCACAGTTCCTTTCTTCTGATATTTTCAGCTTAACAATATCTGTTGAGCACCAGATAAACATGACAGTAAACGGTAACCTTTAGTTCACATATTATTGGAACACCCACTTTTTAATGAAATTTCAACCTTTGTTCCGATTTTTAAGCATCTGTTTACTGTTCCATACATATCCCCAAACTTTTGAGACCTCAGGTTGCGGCCCCCAAATTGATGCCGTATTCGCCGGTTTCTGAAAGGTGTTCGCTACAGTTCCAAACTCATGATTAATGAAAAAACTACGTGAGTACGGAATATCAGATCATCTTTGTGGCAGAATTGAAGGGATCCTTGCAAATAGAAGACAGCGTGTCATTGTTAGCGGAGAAGGAAGGAAGAGGTGTGGAATGTCCATCGACAACGAGGTCGTTAGATACAGTCTTAACGCAGATGTATCTTCAGAAGTAAAAGTAACTTCGGACACACTCAAAAGAAGTGTTATAGGACCATTACTGGAATGAGATTTTCACTTGCAGTGGAGTGTGCGCTGATATGAAACTTCCTGGCAGATTTAAACTGTGTGCCACACCGAGATTCGAACTCGGGACCTTTGCCTTTCGCGGCCAAGTGCTCTACCAACTGAGCTACCCAAGAGCGAATCACGACCCGTCCTCACAGCTTAAATTCTGCCGGTACCTCGTCTCCTACCTTCCAAACTTCACAGAAGCTCTTCTGCAATCCTTCCAGAACTAGCACTCCGGGAAGAAAGGATATTGCGGAGACATGGCTTAGCCACAGCCTGGGGGATGTTTCCAGAATGAGATTTTCACTCTGCAGCGGCGTGTGCGCTGATATGAAACTTCCTGTCAGATTAAAACTGAGTGCCGGACCGAGACTCGGATTCGTGACCTTTGCCTTTGGCTGGTAAGTGCTCTACCAACTGAGCTGCCCAAGCACAACTCACGACCCGTCCTCACAGCACGTCCCGAGTTCGAGTCTTGGTCCTGCACGGAGTTTTAATGTGCCAGGAAGCTTCAGGGCCATTACTATTTATAACATACATAAATGACCTAGTGGATATCTTCGAAAGCTCCATGATGCTGCTGTTGGTGATGCTTTTGAATACAGAGAAATCGTAGTGCTAGAAAACTGTAGGTAAACGCAAGATGATCTATAGAGGATCGAAGTTTGATGTAGTGATTGGCAGTTGAACATCAACATAAACAAATGTAACGCAGTGCACATAAATAGTCTAAAATCCCAGTTATTTTGTGATTAAATTATTGCTGAATGATCACTGGAGGAAGTTATATCCAATAAATATACAAGAGTGAGCTCAAATGGCTCTGAGCACTATGCGACTTAACTTCTGAGGTCATCAGTCGCCTAGAACTTAGAACTAATTAAACCTAACTAACCTAAGGACATCACACACATCCATGCCCGAGGCAGGATTCGAACCTGCGACCGTAGCGGTCGCTCGGTTCCGGACTGCAGCGCCTAGAACCGCACGGCCACACACCATAAAGTGGCTAACAGTGCACAGATGTAGATGAAGATGCCATTGTCGTACACAGAAGTGATTAAAAGAACTATGTTTCTGTATTATTATTTACAATCGTCTACTCGGAAACTGTTCAGAAAACAAAATGGCTTATATTTAATGCTCAAATCTTGATATTAGACAAAAAAATTTAACGCAGGAAGTGCATCGAAGTATTGCAGAAATATCCAGCTGTTTGGTGTGCACGGACGCTTCTTTTCAAACCTGTAACCTCTATTTATTCTCTGCTGTGCTAGAGAGCACAGAATGTCCGATAATACCGGCGACAGGAAATGAAGTTATGATTAAAGACGTCTATATCCAGGTAAGGTCCCTCCGAGCTGTGTTGAAAGTTTGTCTTGTGCAGGCGGGAAGCAGGGTGGCGGGTGGGGATCAGATTCATTGTACGAGAGAGCGACGGCTGCTAGGCGGCTGCCCGCTTTTATCGATGCTGCTCCGTCTGCTGCGGACAGGATTTTAACAAGTATCCGTGATCTCTGAGGTAGAAGACGGGACTGCGAACGCCTCCACCGAGTATATTTCCGTGTACTGCTTAAGACGCGCCCAGCTCTCCCAACGTCCACTTCTCCCTATCTCTTCAAAGAGGATACACGAGTCCGGCCGTCTCTTTCATCGCGGGTTTCCTTGGAAACGTTGTGATATCGTAAGCAGACGTCACAGAAACATACTGCGGGTTTTCTATTTGGTGGGTATCTGTACATCGTGGACCCTGCACCAGTTCTGTGGTGCTCCGTGAGCCACGACCTCAACCGTAGCATAAAGGGATAAAAACTGCATATATCGCTCATCTCCGAACCGTGTAAATGTTGCTGTTTGTGTTTTCACCCTCTTACATGTGGTTTTTCTCAGACGGAGTTCGAACAGCTCGGCATTTGCCCTGACGGAGTGGAATGACGGTGACAGCCGAAAAACTGTACCCGGAATAAGCAGTGAGCGAGATCGACGAGCATTGATACAGCGCGCGAATTCCATCCGAAACTGGTTCACCCAACGCCATCGCAGGCTAAACGCTTCACGCGACGTACTGTAGGAGAGAGACGTTTGTTTGGGTCCTAGATCTCATAAGTAATGCGTAGAACACTGCAGTTGGAATACTAATGATCCATCTGTTGAAACGGCCTCGCTGAAGGTAGTATAGATGCCTTTGCTCGTAAAGCATCCAAGGATCATCAGTCTTAGAACTGAATCCGCCTCCTTCCACAACAACACAAATCTTCTTAGAGAGTGTAGAGAAAGGTCAGCGATACGTGAATATACAGTAAAGTAACATTGCAATGCCGAATTTACTACGTATCTGTGCTTAGTTATAAGGTGCCGTATATGCGGATATTCTCAAACTGTGGGACGGGAAAGTGTCCCCAAGCAGAGACGAAGGTCGCGTTCGCAGTGTTTCAAAATACTTTTACAGACTCTTGGCTCAGACTTCTTACACCAAATCAAGAAAAAATATCTAATAAACATGGGCTCTAAAATGCATACCTCAAGAACTATGAGCACTCGTTCAATAGAAGAGAGGTGTTTTACAGTAGTGAAGATGAAGTTCTAATAGCTCTTATGGTATGCATTTTAGAGTTCATGTTTACTATGCATTTTTTGTTGTTTTGGTGTAGGAAAACTGTCTCCAAAGTTTGTAAAAGTACTTTTGAAACACCCTGTATAATTTTTAGTATACAGTATTTAGTAACTCGCAAAGTACGAACACAAACCGCTCGTGACACGAGTAAGCAACGAGTCCCGCAAAGTGATGGCTGAGATAAAGTCCACTAACTGAAAAATAGAGGAACGTTGAGTACGGTGGAGCTATGGTAATGTTCAAAATCACTACAAGCTCGGAAATAGAGGTAGCTACTTCAAGAGAAATTGTGAACCGAACTATCGGTAGACGACAGCCAAGGCTGTAATGCGCGAATTATAGATAACCTAAACCATGGAACATCCTGATGGATTAAAACTGTGTGCCGGACCGGGACTCGAACCTAGGACCTTTGCGTTTCGCGGGCAAGCTCTCTATTGAAGCTGTCAGTAGCTCAGAAAGGAGTTCAATACGCAGCAGCAAAATTTTTTGATCGTGTGTCCAATAACATAAAAGGTCTGACAGGTATCAAAGCAAGTTTAAAATCTAACCTAAATTGATATCTCCTGCAGAAATCCTTCTATTCCATGGACGAATTTCTGTTTAAAAAGTAGGAGTCCGTAAAAAAAAGAAAAAACTTTTTTTAAGTGTAGTTGCACAAATACGATTAAAAAAAATCATTTATACGTATCCTGTAAACTGACTCATTCCACATCAATTCGATAAAAGAATCGCTCAAATGATTTATTTAACATGTAACTAATTGACTGAGCTGTCCAAGCACGACTCACGGCTCGCCCTCGCAGCTTTATGTTCTGCCAGGAGTGCTAGTCCCAAAAGGTATGCAAGTGAATTTCGGTGAATTTAGCTCAGTCTGTAGAGCAGTTGCCTGCGAAAGATAAAGGTACCAGCTTCGAGTCCCGGCTCAGCACACAGTTTTAATCTACCAGGAAAATTCAAATCAGCGCTCACTCCACTCCAGAGTGTGAGTCCAGACCGGAGGGAATTTGTAGTTCTGGGATCTGCCTTACAACCAAAGAAAACCAAGGAAAAAAAATTGGTCATAACTGAGAGATAGGAATAATGTTCACTTTAACTCTGGGACAATACTTCGCAGTCTTACGATAATTGCCAAGTGTATGTGAACGTGTAATTGTTTTTTTGTATACACAGCAAAATAGATGACTTGCTTGGCATGTGCAGCATACGTATGTCACTTGTAGAGTTGTAAAACTGCCGTAGGATACCGTAGACTGGTAGGCTGCATTAGTTTTCCTAGTAGCTTTGGTCAGTTAAGGTCATACCTTCGACACTTGTACGTTGGGCGTATTGCATACCTATCGGGGGTTACCTCATAACGATCGCTTTCCTTACGTATGCGATCAGTGTCGTACTAAATGTTCAAATGTGTGTGAATTCCTAAGGGAACAAACTGCTGAGGCCATCGGTCCCTAGACTTACACACTACTCAAATTAACTTATGCTAAGAACAACACACACAACCATGCCCTAGGGAGGACTCGAACCTCCGGCGGGAGGGGTCGCGCAATCCGTGACATGGCGCCCTAAACCGCACGGCTACTTCACGCGGCTAGTGTCGTACCAGATTCCCCCAAAAACTGGAAGCCTTGGACCGTTTAGAAACTGAGTAAGGATATATAAAGAGCCACATAACATATGGAACATTTTTGTTTTACATAGTTACCCCCTGTGTTACTTAAGAATAATCAGTATTTATAGCAAAACTGAAATTGTCGATGTTTAATTCAAATTTCATTCTAAAATTCTTGATCTGTAAAGTGAAACAGAGGGATGTTGTAGCAAAAAAATAAAGAAAACAGTACAGATTTATCACATAGCGCTAAAAATGCAATTCTCTCAACAGAAAGATAAAATAGAAAAAAACTGCAAAACAAAAATATATCAAACATCGCTTCAGTACTTCGTCGAACTTGTATGAAACATTTTTCTCGTATTCATAAATAGTTCCGCATTCATCAATAATAGCAGGAAACTCTTGCCATTGATCATGATGAACAATGTTCTATCAAGTACAAAACAGGAAATAAATAATATGTTTGGGCATGTAAACTGTACTTGCATCGAAAGTAATTGCTTTGGTTACATAAAAGCGCAGAAGATACCCGATCAACTAATTTTTATTACTTATAAAATGCAATTTATATTTGTAAGGATTTAAAATACACTGGACTATCACTGAATGATATGCGGACCTGTTAACGCGCGCGCGCAAAAAAAAAAAAAAAAAAAAAAATCGCCGGCCCACATTTTATTTCTTATACATTTATTTGTTTCTTTTTCTTCAAATTCTACCAGTACTGTCTGTAATCCTACGTCATTTATGTAGTGTACCAAAACAGCCGTACCTTAGTTTTGGCAGAGCGCAACTCTAATCACTACGGATCGCAAGCGATACGATCGACGGCGTGTGTAGGTCCGCTGCGCTCGCGAATTTATAGGGACTCCTCCGCCAAAGAGTCTGCCCCGCCCAAATGTTTACTCTAGCGACGTCTGCTAGCGCTGTGATCACGAGTGACGCGTTGTGTCCCGCTAACAACACAAGCTGTGGCCGCCAATTCCATATCACTGCGGCACGCCTTTTACATGGTTTTATTTGTGAATAACTGTTTGACGTGTATACAAAACAATACATTCTAATGAGACCAGAAAAGTGTTCAAAAATATTGTAATACTCTGTAATCGAGCATTCCATAAAGAAAAACAAGCTTTAATTTTTTAATATTCAGAAATTCATGATTTGTGACTGAAGGCACTCAGATGTCGATTGCAAATAAAATCAGGCAGGAACTACACAAGATCCATCAGCTCATTCACCATTTTGAAGCCGCCGTCTTACGCGTGTACACGATAGGGGAAAACGTATTCCATATTTTCAGAGGTGGTAGTATGGATCAAAACAAGACAAAAATTCCCAGTAGATATCGGTTCTAAAATATATAATTTAAGTGCTATAACCACTTGTTCTTCTTCGTTACTGTAAAACATGTCTTCTACGGCAAGCTTTTTGATATCACGAACCTCCTACAGAATGCAGTGAACAAATGACACATACCTCTGGTATTATCCATGGATAGAGCACGCAGCAAACATCTGTTAGTGTTGTTGCTGTAAATCGTATTCACAGTTCTGGATAAGTGCAGCACATATGTTTGTTCTAGTAGAACCAATTTTCGTTTTCATAAGTTTGTGAAATGATTTTACATTGTACTTTTATCTTTGCACTGAACAGCATAATGGAAGACCATTTTGCCACAGGGGATGGGAAATGGAAGCAACCGTGGAGCCATTTCTCGTGTGGAATAGTAGGCTTCCATGATGTTGGTAAAAGCCAAGATCGAACTAAAATACAAAAGCATTCCACAAATTTACCAAAACACCACTAGTTCCATTAGAAACAATGTACGCGCTACACTTATCCAGAACCGTGACCACGCTTTACAGTAACAATACTAATATGTTTACTGATCGCTGTACCCGTTTATCGCAACACAGAAACGTGCCCTGATTTGTTTACTGCATTCTGCATGTCGTTCGTAATAGCAAAGAGTTTGCAGAAGAAGAAATGTGTTTCACAGTCACGAAGCTTAACAGTTGCTCCTTGGTCTTAAGGTATGGATTTTACAACATATGTTTACTGTAAATTTTTTCTTGTTTTGGTCCACATGCCCACCTCTCAAAATATGGATCACTTTTTTTAGCACTCTGTATACAACATTTCAGTTTTGTCAGATTGAAGGCAGTGGAGTATATTTTAATTTTAATTTTTTGCAATAAAGACACACTTGAAATTATCTGAAGTTAATAAAAGATTTTAAAAAAACAGTAAGGCGGACGGTGAGTTTGTATCAGGACAGAGGCGCAAAAAGCACGAAAATTTCTAACGTACGGCACTGTCAGTAGTCACAACAACGCACTGATCGAATTTCTGGTTTTCCTTTCTTTTACATTGTCATTGCCGAGAGATACAGGGAAGCAACTTTCTGCTGAGAAGCCTTCTTTCCTGTTATCTGCTTCTAGGTACCATCTCAGCCAATTTGAAACTGTGATGCTGTTTACCACACGATTACAACTGACGGATGTAAGAGAAAATTCACCACCACAGCTGGAGCCCTTCCTGCCCGCACAACTAACAAGGGAAACTCCCCATCGCAATCGGGGGGGAGTAAGATGGTAATTTAGTTGTAAGATGGCCCAGTGGATACTCCGTCAAAAACTGAACACAGATCAAATGAGAAAACAGGAAGAAATGGTACTGAACTATGAAAAGAAAGCAAAATAGGAACAGTGAACGGTCCAAGCTCAACAAGTACAGGATTGAGTGAAGCAAGAGAGCAGCGGCGTTGTGTTTACGCAACCGGCCCGGTAGGTCAGCGTGTTCGGTCAGAGGATTACCTATCCTCTGTAGTAAAAGAGTGAGTGGATGGTTCAACGGCGAACTTGAACGACTTTCATACGATCGTCCACCGCGGACAAATGCAACGAACATTAACGAGTAAAATGATATCAACAAAAAAAAAAGTGAACACAGTGTTGGACTGCTAAGCGGACGACCCGAGTTCAAATCTAGATTGTACCATTAATTTTTAGTTTTTTCCCCAACATTATGAACTGTCCCTCCAATGATTGAAATACTTCTCCTCTTTCTGTCCTCTTGTCAGTTGTCATACTATGCATTGGTTACAGAATGTGAGTCATACATTACCGTCGGAAGTAAATGTGATGAATAGTGAGAGCAGGCAAGATACCACCTGGACGTCTCACAGAAATGAAAACAACAAATAAATTCGTGTGAACCATATTACAACAAAGGACTTCAAGAGTGAAAACTCCCAAAGCGAAACACAACTTCGTCCGCAGCTCGTGGTCGTGCTGTAGCGTTCTCGCTTCCCACGCCCGGGTTCCCGGGCGTGGGTTCCCGGCGGAGTCAGGGATTTTCTCTGCCTCATGATGACTGGGTGTTGTGTGATGCCCTTAGGTTGGTTAGATTTAAGTAGTTCTAGGTTCTAGGAGACTGATGACCATAGATGTTAAGTCCCATAGTGCTCAGAGCCATTTGAACCATTTGAAACGCAACTTCCAAGACTTTAAAAACATATCTTTTGACAGAGCAAAGAGAAACTGTGTGATTGTGAAAATTTTGTGTTCATTTGTTGCAACACCTAAAGCGGGCAAGGAGGCTTATCTCTCACTTACCAGACGTAGGTAAGAGATTCCTATCATGTGACACACGCTCTGTTACTAATGCCTTGTATGACACACCAGACGTATCTTGCGGTGGAGGATTCGGCTGACTTGTCATCAAAAATTTGCGGGTCCCATTCGAAAGCCACTTCCTTTCAGCTGCTAACAGAGTAGTTGCGCAGAATCAACTTTCATTATAGGTCCCTTCCTTACGCCTCGCTGTTGCAAACGGACGTTACTCCACGACACAGACACAAATCTGAATACAGCGAACAGCGAAAGAAAAAAAATTGCACGAGGGAGCTTTGAACACAGCTCGCTTTCTTCGCAGTCCAACACCGTGACCAGTTTACTAAGATGCCACCCTCTTCTATGTTGCACTCCTTATACTTCGACCGTTCACTGTCTCTATTTTGCTTTCTCTTTTTATAGTTCAGTACACCTTCTTCCTATTTCCATGCTCGATCTGTGTTCAGTTTTGAATGTGCTGTCCACTGGGCACTCTTACCATTAAATCTGAGTGTGTTTGGATGGGGAGTTTCCGTTGTCAAGTGCTGTGGAATGAGTCAAGACTGTGAGTCATAAAACACTTCGACGTAATGTGGCACTCCGGTGCCGCATAATGCTTTAGCCTTCCGAACATCACGTCACCGCATGCCGGGAGTGACGCCTGCCGGACGGCACGTTATAGCCAGTACCGCATTCCTGTCTGGAAGAATATGTCTACTCCCTGATCTCTCTCATCCACTCTTACGAAACTGCACACGCACAGTCCATATATGATAAAGTATAAGACATTTCCTCGCGATAGATACAGATCAATCCAGCCTATATCCTCACACGGCACACATACCACCAAACCTGTTTGGAATGGAATGGATCTGGGATAACTCCTACTTGCGCAGCTGATATACATGTGGTCATCACTCCTTATTATTTTCCTGGATCCTTTGAATGGGGCCAGGAAGAGAAACGGGATAGTATTTCTGAATTTCCGCACACAGTGACCACATATTTTTAAGTGAATTTTTGCACTGTAATAAGATAATGATGGAGAATGTTGTAAGCGTAGGTAAAACTGAACATTTGCAGGACCAAAGTGATGAGAATCGGAAAAGAGGACGACACGATTAATATATCACTAGATGGACTGGTTCAGTCATTATAGTATGTGGGAAACTTCATAACGTCCAGCGGAAGCTGTACAGAGGAAGTGGGACGCAGAATTTCCATGGAAAAGAGAGATTTCGGAAGAGTGAAAGGTTTGCTGGCAGCCAGAAACATCTCCATTAACTTTGGAAGAGGAGTGATGACTGCACGACACGAAGCTTTACGCCTCGCTTGGTCCCGTCAGCACCGACATTGGACTGTTGGTGACCGGAAGCACGTTGCCTGGTCGGACGAGTCTCGTTTCAAATTGTATCGAGCGGATGGACGTGTACGAGTATGGAGAAAACCTCATGAATCCATGGACCCTGCATGTCATGTCCATTGGCATTCCGACGGACTCGGGCAATTCCAGCGTACAATGTGACACCTCACACGTCTGAATTGCTACGGTGTGGCTCCAGGAACACTCTTCTGAGTTCAAACACTTCCGCTGGCCACCAAACTTCCCAGACAATAACATTATTGAGCATATCTGGGATGCCTTCCAACGTGCTGTTCAGAGGAGATCTCAACCCTATTGTACTCTTAACAATTTATGGACAGTCCTGCAGGATTCTTGGTGTCAATTCCCTCCAGCACCACTTCAGACATTAGACGAGTCCTTGCCACGTCGTGTTGCGGCACTTCTGCGTGCTCGTAGGGGCCCTACACGGTATTAGGCATGTCTACCAGTTTCTTTGGCTCTTCAGTATAAATGTATGTATCTGCTCCGTTTACATACTTTTGTTACCGCGTCACGTTCACGCAAAGCCACCAGGCGGCATCCAACGTCGCGATGGGCAGTGGTCACAATGTTTTGGCTCCTCAGTGTACGTACCTTAAGAGCTATGACTATTTAATCTTCAATATTTTGAAACAAATCTCTTCTATTGCAAGCTCTTAGCTTTCCATATTTTGGGAGGAGGTAGTATGGACTAAAACAGGAAAACATTTTCTGGGAAACATGGACTCCAAAGAGCATACCGTCAGAGCTATGAGCTCTTGCTCAGTAGAAGAGAAGAGTTTCATAGTAGCGAAGATGAATAAGCAGTCAGAACTCGCAAGGTGTGCATTTTAGAGCCCATGTTTGCTAGACTTTTTTGCTTCGAGTGATCGTTCCTGTATATCCAGACTCTTTGATTCCATACCAGGAGGCTTGTGAGCTATGTCTGCAGCACGTATGAGCTTCTTTCCCTTCTGAATTCTCTAAAGCAGAAGTAATATACAGCTCTGTAATCTAATCTGTGTAATAATATTCCCACGAACGGTTATGTGTTTCTATACTCCTGTCATTCTTGCAACTAGTGTGCCTCAACTTGAAATTTATAAGACTTGTACCGATTACTGGATTAAACTTTTTCTAAGCTGTGTAAGGCTGGTAGAGACAGTCTGCGTCACATTTAAATGTTTGAGGAGCTTTACTTTAAATTTACTGTTGTCGACCATCACGCATAGTAAGGCTCTAAGTTTATATTTGTTGGCCATCACTCTGGGAATAAATTCTTGCCGCAATAATGCAATTGGAAACATGGAGGTCAAATTCACTTGAAAAAAAAAAATGCGGAATTGCACCATTGAATCAAGGGACTAGGTGAGGAGACTGGCAGTCAACAGCCAGTGGTAACTCGTCAATAATAGCTATTAATGATGCACACACTGCTCTCTAAAGTCAGTCTTCACCACAATTTGTTGTCGTAGCTTTGATAGCAACCAAAATACTTAGCAGTTCAACAAAGGTGTTGGAGCAGGGAATATAACCTAAGATGAAGGAATGTAGGGAATTTTTGATCAACGTACCTTGTTAAAGAGCGCTATATTACCGAATTGGCCCAGAGAACGAGAATCCATATTAACCTGTCACGCTTTGGAAAATTTGGTTGTTGCAATGGAAGATATTCGTCCAACAAAACTGAATTGTTTTTCTAACTGAAAATTTTTATTGTGACATTGCCTGATAATGCCCAAGGTGTCACGATTAGCTAAATACTAAACAAAGAAATAAAGTGTTTATTTAAAAATAAAATAAAAGCTTATGTAGAAAAATGACTTCCTTCGAGAAATTTGTTTATAACTGCAAAATTTTGCGCCGAACAATTCGTTGAATTAATTTGAAACTGATCAGATAACTTGGTTTATACGACATGGCCGGCTGGAGTGGCCGAGCGGTTAAAGGCGCTACAGTCTGGAACCGCACGACCGCTACGGTCGCAGGTTCGAATCCTGCCTCGGGCATGGATGTGTGTGATGTCCTTAGGTTAGTTAGGTTTAAGTAGTTCTAAGTTCTAGGGGACTTATGACCACAGCAGTTGAGTCCCATAGTGCTCAGAGCCATTTGAACCATTTTTTTTATACGACATTGTAACTCTTGGCAGACTCGATGTTTATGTTTAGCAGGTCTGATAGTCTTCTTGGTATTATGTAAATAGTGGCTAAAGCGACGTCTAGGCCCGATAAATCGAAATGATATCGGACGATCTCGGGAATCAGAGCCATACTTATTTTGAAAGGTCAGAAACATTTAAGATGCCATTCAACTACCCTGATCGCTAAACTGCATCCCCGTACGCAACTCGCTAAGTGACGCTTTTATGCGTCTTACATCACACTCGTAATTACAGTGCAGTTGTCTGGCGTCGAAACCCAATTAAAGGTGCGACGGCTGCCGGCGGCAATTAGCAGGCCTGGCTCGCCATCGATTGCGGTGCTTCCGGCCGCGCGTGACGGCGGCCCTACAGACCCTTCCTCTCCTCTTGTTAGCGGCGACACATGACAGCGCCATCATTTCGTGAACTCACTTTCCTAAATGCACACCGCGAGGCGTCCGAGCGATTCCAAAAATTCTGGAGTATTATTGTGGATTAATGTCATTTTCAACAAAATAACGAAGAGGCTGCTGCGTCCATATTCTGTCAATTATTTATTTATCGGCTAATTAACTACATATTTAGCATAATTGCTTGAATAAATGTTATTAATCGGTATACCACTAGTAAAACAAAGAGCAAAAATTTCTAGAGTTCACCGAATAATTACGAGGATGTGCTGAAAAGTAATGCTGAACATTGTCACCCATATTTGAACAGACTTTAAATACAAATGAATTTGAAAATGCTTCACTTTTTAAGTCACGAGCTCAAAGAGGCTCTGAGCACTATGCGACTTAACTTCTGAGGTCATCAGTCGCCTAGCACTTAGAACTAATTAAACCTAACTAATCTAAGGACATCACACACATCCATGCCCGTGGCAGATTTCGAACCTGCGACCGTAGCGGTCGCTCGGCTCCAGACTGCAGCGCCTAGAACCGCACGGCCACTCCGGCCGGCTAAGACACGGAGCTGGCATAACAGATGAAACCAGTCTGCATTGTAGTCAACTTAAAAGTAGGAGAAATTCATTAAATTACGGTCTTAAATTAATAAATCACCGAAGAAGTCGATGTTTCTGCGGAGACCGTCGCCATTTTTCAATTAACTCTTGAGCCCCAGCAGTTCGTCAGAGACAAAAAACTAAATAGTGAAGTTTGTAGACAATGTTATGTACTTTCATTTTGAATCGGGAGGTTATTAGCGAAAAGTTGATCGTTTCCGAGTTATACGCAGAAAAACCACCAAAAAACGACATTTTTAATTTTTTGCATTATTTCAATTTTGTGTCACGAAATTTTGTTAGCAAACCTGAGATTCGGATTCAGTGGCCCAAAAAACGTTCTGCATAGAAGAAATCAAAACTACTTCATAACTTCCTCGTTAGATGCCCATTAGAGTACAAACTGAATGTATTATTGCATTTATCTATGCAACGGTTGATTCGTGCTGTCTTCAGACTGTTGCCTTAAGATCGCAGAGCCGCATCACATTTTCTATGGGACTTGTAGTGGGGAAGGGTTGGCGCTGTTCGTCTTATTTAATACTAAGGCTATTTTTCTGTTGAAATTGCTATTGTGCTTTTGATTTCCTATGGCCTCGCTGTATATCCTAGGGTAGTAATAATTAGATATTGCTCAAACCACAGCGTCAGAGAAATGAATTTGGTGGCCCCCGGTCCTACTGCATGACCTGATATTGCTGGTTTATCCGTCTTGTCTACGCGACGATTCCTCTTATCTTCCTTAAAGAGGGTGTTAATGCTTCTTTTTGGGCCTCCTATGTACACTTGGCTGCAAGTATGAGGGAATTTATACAGGATGGTCCATTGATCGTGACCGGGCCAAATATCTCACGAAATAAGCGTCAAACGAAAAAACTACAAAGAACGAAACTTGTCTAGCTTGAAGGGGGAAACTAGATGGCGCTATGGTTGGCCCGCTAGATGGCGCTGCCATAGGTCAAACGGATATCAACCACGTTTTTTTAAAATAGGAACCCCCATTTTTTATTACATATTTGTGTAGTACGTAAAGAAATATGAATGTTTTAGTTTGACCACTTTTTTCGCTTTGTGATAAATGGCGCTGTAATAGTCACAAACATATGGCTCACAATTTTAGACGAACAGTTGGTAACAGATAGGTTTTTTAAATTAAAATACAGAACGTAGGTACGTTTGAACATTTTATTTCGGTTGTTCCAATGTGATACATGTACCTTTGTGAACTTATCATTTCTGAGAACGCATGCTGTTACAGCGTGATTATCTGTAAATACCACACTAATGCAATAAATGCTCAAAATGATGTCCTTTTGGCAATACGTGTAACGACATTCCTCTCAACAGGGAGTAGTTCGCCTTCCGTAATGCCCGCACATGCACTGACAATGCGCTGACGCATGTTGTCAGGCGTTGTCAGTGTATCACGATAGCAAATATCTTTAAATTTTCCCCACAGAAAGAAATCCGGGAACGTCAGATCCGGTGAAAGTGCTTCGACGACCAATCCACCTGTCATGAAATATGCTATTCAGTATCGCTTCAACCGCAAGCGAGCTATGTGCCGGACATCCATCGTGTTGGAAGTACATCGCCATTCTGTCATGCAGTGAAACATCTTGTAGTAACATCGGTAGAACATTACGTAGGAAATCAGCATACAATGCACCATTTAGATTGCCATCGATAAAATGGGGGCCAATTATCCTTCCTCCCACAATGCCGCACCGTACATTAACCCGCCAAGGTCGCTGATGTTCCACTTGTCGCAGCCATCGTGGATTTTCCGTTGCCCAATAGTGCATGTTTTGCCGGTTTACGTTACCGCTATTGGTGAATGACGCTTCGTCGCTAAATAGAACGTGTGCAAAAAATCTGTCATTGTCCCGTAATTTCTCTTGCGCCCAGTGCCAGAACCTACACAACGTTCAAAGTCGTCGCCATGCAATTCCTGGTGCACAGAAATATGGTACGGGTGCAATCGATGTTGATGTAGCATTCTCATCACCGACATTTTTTAGATTCCCTATTCTCGCGCAATTTGTCTGCTACTGATGTGCGGATTAGCCGCGACAGCAGCTAAAACACCTACTTGGGCATCATCATTTGTTGCAGGTCGTGGTTGACGTTTCACATGTGGCTGAACACTTCTTATTTCCTTAAATAACGTAACTATCCGGCGAACGGTCCGGACCCTTGGATGATGTCGTCCAGGATACCGAGCAGCATACATAGCATACGCCCGTTGGGCATTTTGATCACAACAGCCATACATCAACACGATATAGACGTTTTCCGCAATTAGTAAATGGTCCATTTTAACACGGGTAATGTATCACGGATCAAATACCGTTCGCACTGGCGGGATGATACGTGATACTACGTACTTATACCTTTGTGACTATTACAGCGCCATCTGTCACAAAGCGAAAAAAGTGGTTCAACAAAAACATTCATATATCTTTAGGTACTACACGAATATGTTATAAAAAATGGGGGTTCCTATTTTAAAAAAACGCAGTTGATATCCGGTTGACCTATGGCAGCGCCATCTAGCGGACCAACCATAGCGCCATCTGGTTTCTCCCTTCAAGCTAGACGAGTTTCGTTCTTTGTAGTTTTTTTCGTTTGATGCGTATTTCGTGAGATATTTGGCCCGGTCACTATCAATTGACCACCGTGTATACTCCTGCTGTAGCGTGTGGCGGGCGTAGGTTCTTTGTAGCGTCCAAATAAACGCTCACCTTTTTTGTTGGTTTAAACACTGTCAATACCCTGTTTTATGAGTACTTTACTCATGCGATCTGTGACAGTTCTTACAAATGAAAGGAAAACTTTCCCTATAGTTAGTTATTTATCATTAGAAGCTCTAGACTTTTTAACATGTAGCATCCTCTTTACATCTTTGTCAATGTACCGTTTCTACCGAAGTTCGTTCTTAAATGATCGAGCTCGTCCTGCAAGTACTGTGGTTCACAGATTCTGACTGCTTCATCCACCAATGTTTTGATCACTCCTCTTTTCTACTTGGAACGATGACTGAAATTTCTCCGGAGGTATCTAACCATGTGAGGGAGCTCTCTGTAGACCTTATGACCCAAAGTTCTTTCAGGTTTTCTAAGTACTTTTACATCGAAAAATTAGATTTAACCGTTTTTCCCCTTTTGCATAGTGAATTTCATATTTGGAATAATATTATTCACAAACTTTAGAAATACACAGAGCTTCTTTTTTTTCTCCACGGGGCCTTAAACGAAAGTATCATGCACGTACCGTAACCAACATGAGGGTTTCTTCTTCACCGTCTGAAGGGCTGCTTCTTAAAATTTTTACATATAAAAAATTCGCTACAATTGCGTTGATCTGGGTCTCCATAGCCACAATATTAGTTTTCTCATATAATTTCTTGTCCCATTGAAAGTAAGATGATGCAAGACAATGTTTAAAGAGATGTACCATATCCTTATCGAAAATAGCTTCCATCTGTGACATCACCTCATTAGCTGGCCACACACAGGCGGATTTCAGCAACGGGACACGTGTATTTGCAACGGATTCTTGAACGCCTGCAATCCCCGCCTGTGCGTTAGCGGAGGCACAACGTCGAGACGCCAGCCACAGTTCTGGGAATTGGCGATCCGGCTGACACCAGGTACACACACGTGCGGATTCCTGCAACGTGCTTTGCCCAGAAAGTCCGTGATCTTTCGGCGAACCGGTTGCTGACGTTCTACTCCGACACAGCGGCGCGCCCACATCGGCTACCCTGCAATCTTTCTCACACGATTTTCAAGAAACTATTCGGTAAAAAAAGGTTTGTACGTTAATCATCGTTTTATATGTCAGTTTCGTGATTAATTGCTGTCATTTCGTTAATGGTCATCGGTGTTGCTATATTTCGCATATAAGTAACATACTGCGTGACATTCAAATGCGCTGAAAGGTATAGAGGTATATGAAGATTTCATTACAGCTGATGCTGACGACCAATATAGCGAACAAGGAATATAACATCTGTAGAGCACATAGGTACTGGCCACACGTGTTTAAATTATGTATATTTCACATGTTAAATTGCATGTTCGCTGTATTGGTCATCAACTGCAAAACTATCTTCATATATCCCGTTGTAATAACGTACACACGACGATCTCTGCTATGAGAGAATACGAATACTGTTTTATTGTATTAGTTACTAAGCTTTAACGATATATTCCCATATTTTTATGACCTTCGTTAATTATTCCATCTGTACGTTCTGTATGAATGTTGTCACTCATGATGTTATGACGATGTGTTAAGCCGTTATGGCAGTTACACTAATCAGTACTGCTTTTTATGATTTGCGGATGGCTTATGTTTAGCTGAAACAAGTAATCCTCAGTGCAATAGCCGAACCAATAAATATGCAACGAACCACTGGTACTAGGCTTTCCTTATATCAAAAACGCAGGGAAGATCTGAAGGCTGCCCTGCGGAATTCTGACTCCCTGTACGTTAAGAGTAGAATGTGTATAGCTGTTTATCGCGAAAATGTTTAATGTTATTGATAAAAGTATCGCAAGTTCAACCGTAGGTGTTTGTGAAATGCTATCCGCTTTCGCACGGCTACCGAAATTACCGGCGCCCAGCAAGCTTAGTCGCAGCAGGACTCCCAGCGTGTTCGCTCTCCTACAACGGTGTTGGCTGCTGGTGGGTCTTTACTCGTATATCAACAGAGCACTCGACAGGAAAAGAAATGCGAGTACAGTTTCTATGCTCCATAATTTCGGCACGAAAGCCAGCTTAGCTGAGGAGGAGCGAGAAGGTGGCGTTGGCAGCAGACACGAGACCCTCGAAAACGCTCTTAGCGAATTGTGAAAGAGACTCTACACTTGTTTTTAGCAGGAATAAAAACACAAGCTGCACAGTAAATAGCTGCTCAGGGAGATACCGAGACACTTGTCAAGAGGACCGGCAAAATTACTCTGTACTAAAAACAACATTAACATTACTCCCATAAAGCCGTAACTTCCACTTCCACTTGGTTTCTGACAAAATTCAGATTTTAGTAAAACGCAATGAATTACCTTGGGAAAAACAGATTTTATGTGAGGAACATTTATGTTAATATGCATGTGCACTGCTGCTTGACGGATTTTGCGCAAATTTATTTTGTAACAACGATACCACAAGTTAAGAGCCCAAATGTTATACTTTCTTAACGCTACGAGTTGTGGTAGGGGGTAATGTGTCTCGCAAGAGTATGTTGGCCGTATATGCGTAGTGCTGGCGATTTCTCTGCTTAATCAACTTCGACAAAGAAGAAAGGAAATCGTATTATACACTGAGATGACAAATGACATGGGACACTTTCTAATATCGTGTCGGACCTCCTTTTGCCCAGCGTAGTTCAGCAACTCGACGTCGGATGGACTAAACAAGTCTTTGGAAGCCCCTGCTGAAATAATGAGCCACACTGCCGCTATAGCCGTCCTTAATTGTGAAAGTGTTGCCGGTGCAGGATTTTGTGCAGCTCTCTATTATATCCTATATATATTCTATAGGATTCATGTCGGGCAATCTGGGAGGCCAAATCATTCGCTAGAACTGTCCAGAATGATTTCCAAAACACTCGTGGACAATTGTGGCGCAGCGACGTGGCGCATTGTCATGCATAAAACTTCCGTCTTTTTTGGGAAAACGAAGTCGATTAATGGTTGCAAATGGTCTCCAAGTAGCCGAACATAACCATTTCCAATCAATAATACATGTAAACACAGCCCAAACCATTATGGAGCGGCCACCAGGTTGCTTAGTGCCTTGCTGACAAATTGTGTGCATGGCTTCGTGTGGTCTACGCCACACTCAAACCCTACTATCAGCTCTTACCAACTGAAATAGGGACTCATCTAACCAGGCCACGGTTTTCCAGTCGTCTAGGGTCCAACCGATATGGTCAAGAACCCAAGAGAGGCGCTGCAGGCGATGTTACGATGTTAACAAAAATGGTTCAAATGGCTCTGAGCACTATGGGACTTAAATTCTGAGGTCATCAGTCCCTTAGAACTTAGAACTACTTAAACATAACTAACCCAAGGACATCACACATATCCATCCCCGAGGCAGGATTCGAACCTGCGACCGTAGCGATCGCGCGGTTCCAGACTGTAGCGCATAGAACCGCTCGGCCACACTGGCCGGCTCGCGTATAAAACCCCATATTATTCCTTATATACTTTTTAAAATTTCAATACGTGAGTACCGTCGTTAAAGAGTTCGTCAAAAATCTGGTATCCATAAACTTCTGGACTCCTCAAGTGATAACCAAATATTTCTCGGCGAAGCAAGTGGAGTGCTTTACAGTTTTGTAGGAGAAACAAACAAAAGGTGGGAAGAGAAAAAGCAAAAACAGAAAAGTTAAACCTTCCACGTAGGGTATTACGTAGCAGAAAATCCGCCCTTGCTTCATTGTACACTTTAAAGTGCTCCATGAAAATATGAGCACTATCTTACGAAACTGTCCAGAGCCCCTAGGTAGCAGTTTGCAATGTGTCTGACGTCCCGTGAGAGGAACAAACATCGCAATTTGATGAGTACTAGCCTGCAGCGGAACGATGGTAGAGCTTTAGGTATAATCCACCCGGGAAACCCCGATTCTTTAAAGAACCGAACTCCCGCACATAAAGCACCTTCAAACTTTTGACTACTTTACGTATAAGTTATGTGTTAAATATTTGACGTTAAGCATGTAAGCGAGAAAGAGTTTAGAAAACGTTAGAAATTATGTTTAAGGTTTTCTGGAAGTCGCTAAGTGTTCTATCAAACACTGGATGAGAATATTCTTGGTAATTTACTCTCCAATTCAAGCAAAACTAGTTTTTCACGCATCTGAATGTTTATGACGTGGTATCTCCTGAACCATGTGCCTTACGGCGATATAATTTTGCAGGAACATACAGCGCTATATGTCGACAGTTTCTGTAAAATGTGTTGCAAATACAGGTGATAGTACAAAAATATATATTAAAATGCCGTGCCTGAGGTGGCAGTTTTACTTTATGAACAGCAAAAATATGATAAGCGATAAACTTTTTTCGTTTCATCATTTTGTGAATACTGTCAGAGAGAAACAGTTTCGTAAACGTTTGAAATTATGTGTAAAGTTTGTTGGAAGTCAGTAAGTGCTTAAGTGCTCTAATTGTCAAATACAGGATGAATATAGTCTGGGTATTTGCGCGCGGTGAGGTACGCTCCCTCAAGATATGTATGCAGTTTACAGCTGTAATACTGATCTTACTGTGCTGAACATTTCACATAAGATTATGCCTCCTAGTGGTTAGATTACGTTAGCATTTTAAATTTTTAAGTTCGGTCATTCTTTATACGAAACGTTGAAAATCAATTGTTTTTGCCCCTGGAAGCCATTAGATACGCAGACTGCAAACGAGGCTGGGTTCCGTGCTCCGAGATAGCCGCTTTGTAATAAAGATTTCTAACGTAAAAAAGATTAGAACAAGCATGCATTAACTCCGCATGTACTACACGCACGGGGTGGTCAGAAGCTGTCTGAAAAGTTTGCCAGGGTGTTGCAGGGTAAGTAGTGCCGAGAAATAGTTGTTTGGAAAAGTTTCGATACGTTGCACCGTTCTCAATTTAATTAGCTTTGTAGTTTAGTCATTCAGGTCGTATAACGCGCGAACTCAAGCAGCCTGCCATAGACAGTGTGGTCGAAAGCGTGCTTCGTTTGGTTTTCTCAAACCGAACAAAGGTAGCTCTTGCTCACGTAGCTTAAATTTATCGCCTCCGAAAAAGGCACATTTTTACCAATAATGAGCATTTCAACAAGTGGTAACTCACAGACCCACAGATGTCTGTGAATTACTGCGTTTTAAAGCATGCAAGTGCTTGGATTTGCGAGTGGATTGAGCTGATTGGCTAATGTCATTGCTAATTATATCAGAAATTACGCTCTTATCCAATTTTTTCTTAACAATTATTTCTCAGCACAACCCACCCTGCAACACTTTTCAAACTGTTTCTGACCACCCTGTAAATTCATACATAATATAAAAATGGATGTACGTATATACAGTCACGTATATACACTCCAAAAAGGAGTTGTGCGACATAAACGAAAGTAGGCGTGTACCTGCATCGGCGTGACGTCTATTCAGATTTCAAATCAGTCGCATAAGAGTGGCGCTAGTAGCGCCAATATGAGGATGCACATCAGGCTTGCTTTAAATACTCGCTGTAACGGTCGTGAGCGTTTGTTATCTTTGAGATTGGACGTGATGAGCTGATGTTAGTCATGAGTGCCTTTAAGGCGACAAAGACACCGTTATCAACACCTCACTGAGTTTGAACGAGCTCGTGTAATAGGGATTACGAGAAGCATAAGACTTGCCAAGAATGTAGCCACTGTATATGATTGCTGGCATCGGTGGTCATGAGACTGTACGGTCGCTTGAAAACGCGGCTCCGGACGACCAAGTGACAGTACCGAGAGGGAAGACCGTCGTGTTCTGCAAATGGCTCTGGCGCAGCGTACTGCATCTGCAGCAGCAATTTGAGCAGCTTTTGGCACCGCAGTAAGACAACGAACTGTTACTTATTGATTACCTCAAGGACGGCTCCGAGCCAAATGCCCTGTAGGGTGCATTCCACTGATTACTGAATATACGACAGTAAAAATTCGCTATTTGCCCCAAATAGTAAATGTAGTAGTGTCTCATACATTAGCTGTTGTGTTTAACAATACGATCTTCCTCTTTCTTTTTATTCCTGATTCTTCGGTCAACGTTTCTCTGGTAATAACGCTACGAACACTATTCGGTGGGAGTAACGAAAAAGAACCGAATAGCGGTAAAGCATGTTGTGACAAAGGATCATTTGTGTGTTGCTTATTCTCTTATTACTCCCGTCGTATTATGTAATTCTGTTGGCCTTCGGTATTCACCCTGTAGTTGTTGCTAGAACCGTTCACAGGCAATGTTGGGTTATTCTTGTGAATGGAAGCAGAGCTCGTTACGAGCGTACAAAAGTCGCGCCCTTTCGCACAAAACCTCGCCTCTCAAGAAAGGCATGGGCTATCGGTTTGCTCTCGCGCAACAACCAATTCTCATTTTACTTCCTTCTCCTTGACCTTTCGCAGAATTCCTTCACGAATGTACCAGCGCGAGAAAAAAATAAATACTGTAGTCGCATCCTGATGTTACTTATTTCGATCTTAAACTAGTCAGCTTGTAGCAGGATGACCTCATTTTACATTTCAGTATGATCATTGTTGCAGTTCCTGGAAGAATTGTGAGACTGCGAACTGTTCACACATTTCCGGTATTTTAAAAAGAGAGTGTTGTTAGACATACATTGGTGTGCAATACTTAAGGACGAAAGTAACTTTCTCATGACGTGTCAGTTCCAAGCAACGTAACTCTATGAAACTAGGACCATAGAGAGATCTGCGACAATGTAGTGCAGAAGGTAACTGAAAGAAATACGAAGTGAGACGCACAGCAATGACACTGTTATTCAAAAACAATAACTACACTGAAATCATCGCTGTTTGTAAATGTCTCCCGGACATTACAAAAGGCGGGACATTGTTCTTAATAGGATACGTGATCACGACGGACGGTAATGCATGCTCTGCCACGATGGCCAGAAGGCTAGTAAGGAGTTGTTGTGGTAGACCGTTCCATTCCTCCACTAGCGCTGTTGACCACTGGTGGATGATCGTTGGTGCCTGGGGATGTGCTGTAATATGTCTCCCCAGAGCATCCCACACGGGCTTGCTCGATCGGATTTAAGTCAAGGGAACGTGCAGGCCATTCCATTCTCCGAATATCCTCTCGTTCCAAGAGCATTTTCACCTGCGCAACTCGGTGCCATCGCGCATTGTCATCCATAAACTTGAAGCCAGGCCCGAATGCACCCTGGGAAATGGGGAAGGACTGCAGTGCCACAATGACGTTGACAGATTAGTGTGCCGTGATCAAAGATATGGAGGTCTGTCAGTGCTGGACGTAACCTCATATGACGTGAGGTGGGAACGCGTAATGTACTCAGGCACACTGTCGAAGATGATCGTTTTGGTGGTCCAGGTGTAATGGTGTGGGGAGGCATAATGTTGCGTGGGTGCTCAGGCCTCCACAACTTTGAACATGGTATACTCACCGGTCAACGTTATTGTAATACTATACTGATGATCATAGTGCTGTCTGGTTTGTGGGGCGCTCAACCGCAAGGTCATCAGCGCCCGTACAAAGCCCCAATTTTTACACAGTCCAATTTTTTACGCAGTCCAATCTAGCTACTGTTACGAAAAATGATGATGATGAAATGATGGGGACAACACCATCACCGAGTCCCCGGACAGAGAAAAACCGCAACCTGGCCGGGAATCGAACTGCGGACAGTGTGATACTATACTCCTTCCTGATGCGTGTCGTTTCAAGGTCATTTCCCATTCTGACCTTTTTTTTTTTTTTTTTTTTTTTTTTTTTTTTTTTTTTTTTTTTTTTTTTTTTTTTTTTACAAATAACTATGCGCTGTCGCATCAAACTACGCAGATGGAGGAGCTCTTGGAGTTAGAAAATATTCGGCGAATGGACTGGCCCGTCCGTTTCCCTGACTTAAAACTCATCGAGAACATACTGAATGCGTGGGGGGAGACGAATTGCAGCACGTCCAAATGTACCAAAGACCATCCGGCACCTGTGAACAGCGCTAGGTAGCGTTTTCCAACAATAAGGGAACGTCCTCAGAAAAATCACGGAATTTATAAAATAAGAGCTTTATTTGATACCAGCTGACTACCCGAAGTAGTCCGGGTATATACAGTACTTATTCCAAAGTTTCCTTAGTCCATCTCCCGCTTCCCCCTGTCTCTGTCCACGTCCCCCTCCCACTCTCTCCTTCTCCCTCTATGTGCACGCATCTCCTCCTTTCCGCTTCCTGTCTGTTCATCTCTTCCTCCCTCTTCTCTCACCGCGTTATCATCTACACCCCAGACGGTATTTCTTACCAGATAATAAATAATGTGTGAAGCAAACTTGTTTTAACTTGGTCCGGGGGCTTAGGAGGAGATTTTTACCCAAAGCTTTGCCAGCGTAACACATGTTTAATACACTATGTGATCAAAAGTATCTGGACACCTGGTTGAAAATGACTTAAGAGTTCGTGGCGCCCTCCATCGGTAATTCTGGAATTCAATATGGTGTTGGCCCACCCTCAGCCTTGATGACAGCTTCCACTCTCGCAGGCATAGGCCCTACGTTCAGGCAAGTGCTGGAAGATTTCTTGTGGAATGGCAGCCCATTCTTGCAGTGCTGCCCTGGGGAGATGTATTGTAGTCGATCGGTAAGGCCTGGCACAAATTCGGCGTTCCAAAACATTCCAAATGTTTTCTATAGGCTTCAGGTCAGGACTCTGTGCAGGCCAGTCCATTACAGGGATGTTTTTGTCGTGTAATCATTCCGCCACAGGCCGTGCATTATGAACAGGTGGTCGATCGTGTTGAAAGATGCAAACGCTGTCCCTGAATACCTCTTCAACAGTGGGAAGCAAGAATGTGCTTAAAACTTCAGTGTAGGCCTGTGCTGTGATATTGTCACACAAAACAACAAGGGGTGCAAGCCCCCTCCATGAAAAACACGTCCACACCTTATTAACACCACCGCCTCCGAATTTTACTGTTGGCACTACACACGCTGGCAGATGACGTTCACAGGGCAGTCGCCATACCCACACCCTATCATCGGATCGCCACATTGTGGACTGTGATTCGTCACTCCACACAACGTTATCCCACTGTTGAATCTTCCAATGTTTACGCTCCTTACACCGAGCAAGGCATCGTTTGGCATTTACTGGCGTGATGTGTGGCTTATGAGCAGCCCCTCGACCATGAAATTCAAGTTTTCTCACCTCCTAACTGTCATAGTATTGTATGGAACTGGGGACCTAGAAACGACGGAGAGGCTTTGTCCCCTTCGGTAGCCCTCAGTGGTTCACAACTCCACAACAGGCTACAGCAGTCCACTCACCCCACCGCCGCCCCATACCACATCCAGGGTTATTGTGCGGTTCGGCCCCCAGTGGACCCCACTCTCGCCCTCTCCCCCCCCCCTCCCCCCTCTCCCTCACTGGGTTGTACGACATGGTCGACCTTAATATTCATTCTTTCCGTCAATTTTCTGTACTTCCATGAAGTATTTCAACTGGCAAAATTGCCAGCATACCTTTCACTGACTGCCTGGCGTCTAATCTGCCAGTGACACCTGTGATTCAGGGCTTCCTTTCAGAAAGAAACTACCAAGTCGTTCTTAACGGGACGAAATCGACAGAGGTATAGCTGATATCGGAAGTTCCCCCGAGGGAGTGGTACAGTGTCGTGTGTTAACAGTATCTGCAAATGATCTAGAGGACAATGTCGGAAGCTCCATGATGCTGTTAGCAGACGATGCAGATGTCTAAAAAGTAGCAGCTTCAGAGGGCTATAGCGAAATTCACAAAAACCTACGGGGAACGATAACTGGTACAGGATCTGACAGTTGATGCTCAACCTAAATAAATGTAACGCACTGTGTATAAATAAGCGAAAAAATCCATTTCTGTTTGATTACCTCACTGGTGATAAATCAATGGAGCATCAACAAGCGTAAAATACCAAGCAGCAACCGTTCGGAGCGACCTAAAGTAGAACGACGAGGTGACACTAATTGTCGGGTTAGCTGATACCAGAATGGAATTCGTTGAAAGTATCTTAAAGATATTTAATTCGCCAATGAGAACGGCAGGTTACGAATCAGATGTGAGACCGATTCCTGAATATTGCTCGTCACCCTGGGAGAACTGCCAGATTTGATTAGGAGAAGCAATAGAGAAGATCCAACGAAATATGGTATGTTTCGTCAAGGAGTCGTTTAGTAAGCACGAGAGCGTCAGGGATATGCTCAATAAACTGCAGTGGCAAATGCTACAAGAGAGGCGTTGTGTATCGCATAGAACTTTACTGTTTACATTCCGAGAGCGTTGTTGTTGTTGTGATCTTCAGTCCTGAGACTGGTTTGATGCAGCTCTCCATGCTACTCTATCCTGTGCAAGCTTCTTCATCTCCCAGTACTTACTGCAACCTACATCCTTCTGAATCTGCTTAGTGTATTCATCTCTTGGTCTCCCTCTACGATTTTTACCCTCCACGCTGCCTTCCAATGCTAAATTTGTGATCCCCTGATGCCTCAGAACATGTCATACCGACCGGTCCCTTCTTCATGTCAAGCTGTGCCACAAACGCCTCCCCAATTCTATTCAATACCTCCTCATTAGTTATGTGATCTACCCATCTAATCTTCAGCATTTCGAAAGCTTCTATTCTCTTCTTGTCCAAACTATTTATCGTCCATGTTTCACTTCCATACATGGCTACACTCCATACAAATACTTTCAGAAACGACTTCCTGACACTTAAATCTATACTCGATGTTAACAAATTTCTCTTCTTCAAAAACGCTTTCCTTGCCATTGCCATTCTACATTTTGTATCCTCTCTACTTCGACCATCATCAGTTATTTTGCTCCCCAAATAGCGTACGTTTCAAAAATAATAAAGGAACGTATTAACTCCTCCTGCGCACTATTCGCGAAGTGTCCACGACGAGAAAATGATAGATTTTGGAGGTCATATGAAGGTTTATCAACATTCTTCCTTCTATCACGCCACTCGCGAGTGGAACGGATATTATAGTGCTACCAAAGTACCCTCCGCCACATACCGTAACGTAGCCTTCACTGTATATATGTAATGTAGAATATCCCGTCACATGTAATATCATCCAGATGCGTTTGTTGTGCCATCCTGCTTCTCCGCTAATCTAATAATGTTGCACGTAACACACAGCTTGTTACGTAAACACACAGAATCACTAAAGCGAAGTCCATTTCCCATACACACTGCTGCATTGCTGCAGGGACATCAGTCAGGCTTTACGTGGTTTCGTGTGATCCACCACAGCTTAGTGTAAACAGTTTCTCCATTATACAATGATTTTTCACGAACTTGCAAGATCCAGGACTTGCGGATATGAAGGCACGAAGACATTAGCCAGCACATGAGGCTTCTGATAACGATTTTGTATCTATGATGGTCATGGCGAATCGTGTGAGATTTGTGGACTCTGGGGAACAGTTAAGAGATGCATAATCTTCGTAATTACCTCAAACCATGTCACACGTGAATACCATACGGGTACATTACGTACTGTCTTCAGGATGTGTGAAATGTTCCTGCAATAGACAAAGGAACAAACACTGAACATATTCTTGCTACATTAGGCGCAAATACACTTTATTCCACACATGTATAAATTGATACATATTTTTACGTAATCATTGTCGTATGGTATTAACCGTTATCGGAACCGTGATTATTATCGGCAGGAAAGAAGTCCTCCGATGTCCCCGTCGGAAACTTCGAGTTTTGGTGGCTTCACATTTCTGCTTCGCAAAACAATCAGCTTTTATAGTCAATGGGTCTAAGACGCGAAGTTTGCTGTTCGGAGCGACTTGACAAACTTTCGGGCTTAATTCTTCCATCAGTGTACTTATTTTGTTGTCACACGAACATTTTCAGCGATGGAAAATTGCGCCACTATTTGACGAGCCGGTAAGTAACCTAAAACACTAAGTCACACAAGACAGACCTTCCGCAAGTTTCGTCGATGTCGTGCTACGCCGCATAATTCTCGACATGTTGATAATATGTTTAGTGTCAGCATCTGTAGCAGCCTTCAGTGAATTTATTTGCCGTTCTGTTCGGTACGGCTTCCATATATAAGTATTTCCCAAGGAAATGACTACAGAACAATGTATTTCATTTTATATATATGCAATTGCGGCACACAAAATGGAAATCAAACATCGTCGCTATGGTCGTGACGTCTGCTAATAGTGTTCGTAGTGTTATATACGAAATAATTCGTGTACGGTGTGTGTAGAGCGTGCAATGACTGGGAGTGAGAAATGAACGAATAATATAGCATTAGACTTTAACCTTATTAAATAACTTCTTTGCAAAATAGTATTTTAAGTTAGGAATAAACCGAATGAGGTAGCACTGTTTTAAACAGAAATGGACTGGTGTTCATCTGGCCACGCTGATTTAGGTTTTCCGTGGTTTTCATAAAGTAAAAAAAAAAAAGAAAACAAGCATCCGAACCGGCCTTGATGAGCCAACGGTACCGACCATTCGCCGTGTCATCCCTGGCCATTAGGCGCTACCGGATGCGGGTACGGAGGGGCATGTGTTCAGCACACCGCTTTACCGGTCGCTGTCAATTTTCGTAACCGGTGGTGCTACTTCTCAGTCCAATAGCTCCTCAGTTGCTTCCCTGAATTATACTCTAGAACCAAATCAAATGACGCACCGCGAAGGAGTTAAAATTGGTCACAAATTGATATCCATAAAGGTATCGACGGAAAACGCAAAATTGTAAACTTTCGCGACCGATGGATGAATCTGCGACGCTGGAGCGCAGTGTCACCGTGCAGTTGGCAAGGATAGTAAACAGCAGACATGTCGATACCAGGGCATGAATTTTTGTGAATTTCATTCCATGTACTCTGTTGGACAGTAACTATGGCTCGCGAATAGGTGAGTAAACGATATACACAGCTGTTAGCATTTGACACACAACGTGTAGTCGGGCGCAGAGAAGCCTGTTGGATCAATCGGCGAATCGCTCGACGGTTAGTGGGATACGATTCCACTATTCGACGATATAGGCAGGAATGGGTGAACCGCGGCCGAACACAGCTTCAAGAAGAAAGCGATCCACCCAGAAGGACGACAGAACGTGAGGACCGAGCAATCGTCAGAGAGGCACACAGAGGCCCGGATTCATCATATCATCGATCGGAAGTGCAACTGGTGCTCCAGTGATCACAAAGACCATTAAATGGCGGCTTACAGAAAGGGGACTCAGTTGACGGCGCCTCTTGCGCCGACTACCATTGATCACTGTACACTTGCAAGCCCATTTGTGGTGGTGTAGCCGGCCGGAGTGGCCAAGCGGTTCTAGGCACTACAGTCCGGAACCGCGCGGCCGCTACGAT
Source organism: Schistocerca piceifrons (assembly GCF_021461385.2). Lineage (NCBI taxonomy): Eukaryota > Metazoa > Arthropoda > Insecta > Orthoptera > Acrididae > Schistocerca > Schistocerca piceifrons. Next base: position 361,800,379 of record NC_060149.1, on the reverse strand, counting down.
CGCAGGTTCGAATCCTGCCTGGGGCATGGATGTGTGTGATGTCCTTAGGTTAGTTAGGTTTAAGTAGTTCTAAGTTCTAGGGGACTGATGACCTGAGAAGTTAAGTCCCATAGTGCTCAGAGCCATTTGAACAATTTTTTTTTTTGTGGTGATGTAGGGCACACCCGACCTGGACTCTCATTGACTGGGGTAGAATTGTCTTCAGTGGTAAACCCTCCTTCGAATTCTCCCCCAATGACCAGCGAAAACGTGTATGGAGACGCCCCGGACAGCACTGGGATAACAACCTGACTGTCGCCGCCCATGCGACCAGACAGGCAGGAGTGATGGTTTGGGGTGTCATTTCTTTTCATAGCATGACCGCTTTGGTTGTCACCCTCACCACCCTTACAGCACAACGGTGCGTCGACGAATTTCTACACCCCGTTTTGTTGTCCTTCATGACACGCCATTTTGGGCTTACATTTCAGCAAGATAATTCAAGGCCGTACACGGCGAGATTTTCTGCTGCTTGTCTTCCTGCTTGCAAACCCTACCTTGGCAAATAACGTCGCCGGATCTCTCCCAATTGATGAAGTTTGGAGCATTATGAGCAGGACCCTTCAACAAGCTCAGGATTTTGACGATGTAACGCACCAGTTGGACAGAATTCGGCACGTTATCCCTCAGGTGAACTTCCAACAACTCTGTCAATCAATGCAAAGCCGAATGACTGCGTTCTTAAGGGCCGAAAATGCACCAACGTGTTATTAGCTTGCTCAGTTTGTGAGCTCTTTCTCTTGAATAAATCGTCCAATTTTTCTGAACTGTAATCATTTGTTTGTCTGTACATGCACATCACATCTACCGATTTCCGTCGCGTTTGGATAATTCCTTCGTGAAGCGTCTTTCCTTTGTCTTAGAATGTACTTCAGGCAAATGCGAGAATGGTTCGTACTACAAGAGCACGGCCGACTACCTGTCCCACCCTTGTCAAACTAAACCTGTTGGTATGTGAATGCCTCTATGCATGAAATGCGTTATATTTGTTGTACTACCAAGACATGTCCAGTATCCTTGTGAAAGTGATCTAGGGATGAAAAAAGCTATAACTGCTACTAATACTACTAGTAGTACCAGCAGAAGCGGGAAACTGGTCCTTCCCCGACATATCCTGTTAAGTTTCATCATGAATGTCCTTGCCCGACATATCCTGTTAAGTTTCGTCATGAATTTTTTTGTTCACTGGGAATTTCACAAACGTGTACAGATGTCGATAACAGAGACCCTTGAGCTTTATGCTGGCGAATCATTGTTCTAAACAATTCCGATAAAACAGATAATAAACAAGGGTGGAGCGATGCAATTAAGCAGTGTCCTCGTGCGAGGCAAGATAATCCTCGTCGAGACAGTGGTATAAATTTTACATGGAGACCGCTCATGTAGTTTCTTACGTAAGAGCACGATCGATACGTTCACGTGCTCTTGTTTAGCCCATGTAACTGCTCCATGCCTAATGACCACGCTGTTAGCAGACTGTATCCAGTAACAAAGAGGCAGAAGGGGAAACAAGTATGTGCCATTTTACTTCTGTGGCGATACTACTTAGATCAATTCTTACAGATGTGACGATGGTGATGGTGACTGCGTTGGATACATTATAGAAAGTACCAAAGGCCATTATTAACTCCTGTTTTACATAATTTGACACAAATATGAGTAAAACAACTGAAAACTGACCTACAAAAGATTAAAATTTTGGATGCTCATCCACGAGTCGAACACAGTCACAGATTATTTAAAACATTTCTTCATGGAAACACTGTGATAACAAACAAAAAAAGCGTTATTCTTAGAATGGTTGAGCATAAATCGAAATTGCCGAAAATGCGACCGCAGTATAATACCTGTTTACGGACCTATAGTCTAGGATGTAACCCTGAGTTACGAACTAGACTGAATTTATTAACTGGTTGGTTCAAATGGCTCTGAGCACTATGGGACTTCACTTCTCAGGTCATCAGTCACCTAGAACTTAGAACTACTTAAACCTAACTAACCTAGGGACATCACACACATCCATGCCCGAGGCAGGATTCGAACCTACGACCGTAGCGGTCGCGCGGTTCCAGACTGTAGTGACTAGAACCGCTCGGCCACTCCGGCCGGCGAATTTATTAACTCATATATATTTTAAGTGTAGTGATTACAGCCATTTAGGTATTTCTTAATCTGTTTCATTGTTAATTAAAACAAAATTTAGCCATCTCTAAACTGTTACATTTTGTGACACAGTGGTTAGCATGCTGGTTTATTTTTTGGGAGGAGAGGGATTTAAACCATTGTGCTACCATCCTGTTTTCGGGTTTTCCGTGGTTTCCCTAAATCGATGAAGGCGATTGCCCGAACGGTTCTTTTCAGAAGGATACGATTAATTTCCTTCCCCATCCTTTCCCTGTCTGTACTTGTGCTCGGGCTACTGACATCATTTAGGGGCAAGTAAATTACGAAATAGTCGGGTGTATTGCGGAATCCAATCGTTTAAGATCCACGATATTTCGGCGAACAACCGTTCAGCCATTATCAAGTGGTGATGTTGGAATGAAGTGTCTGCTGCTGCGTGCTGACGGTATTTATACCTGCCTGTCCAGAGTTTGGACCTTGCCGACCTCGCGCCGTGCTGTATGCCGGCGGAAGGGGAGGGGGAGGGGGGGGATGTCCGGCTACGATGGTGGTGGTGAACTTGGGGGAGGGGGGAGGAGTCGCCTTCCGCCCACCGCCTCTGTCGCATCTCGCATCCGGATGCCGGGTTCCGCTTTGATGGAGTTGAATATTGGCTCCCGTGCCTTGCTCTGTTGGAAGCCCCCGTCCCTGTTAATTAATCAGTCACACGGATTTCAATTACCTCTTTGAAAATGCAGACCCAAAATTTATCGGTGGTAGCCAGGTCTTTCGTTTGCTGGTAATTCATTTTATGTCCATTTTCAGTGGAATATTCCGCTATTACAGACGTATTGAACTGCAATAAGCGGGTGTGTCACTCATGTTCTGTACGAATATTTTCAGTTGTGAGGATCATTTGTCCAGTATAAGTTTTTCCGCACTCACACGGAACTCGGTACACCCTCGTTTTTTTAAGACCCCGGTTGTATTTCACTGTCCATAATAAAGCTCGTATTGGCTGGCGGGTGTAAAACTGGCGTTATGTGGCGTTTTCGCAGTAGTCTTCCAGTTTTTACGACACATTGCCAGCAAACGATATGAAAGCAGTCTTCTTGTCGCCTTCTGTCGTGTTTTCGTTCCACATGTCGTTCTTGGAGCTCTTGCGTTGCAGGACCGTCCGAATCTGCCGGTTGCTGTATCTATTCTCGTGGAAGACAGATTCCTAGTGCCGCAGATCTGCCGTCAGACTTCTTTCGTCCGAAATGGAGTATTCCCTGTGTACTAGGGTGTTGAGCACTCTGTTCTGCGAGGGATGATGGCAGCTGGAGACATGGAGATATAAATCCGTATGTCCTGTCCAGCAGTATACAATGTGGGCAAGCGAGACTCCGGGCCTACACTGAATGAGGACGTCGAGAAAATAAAGTTTGCAATCATTTTCTATTTCCATGGTAAACTGACAGATTTCATGGATGAAATTCAGATGTTTTCCGTGCTTCGGACTAGACCAAGCTGAATTGACAGGTATTTGCGATCCGACTATTTTGCGACTATATCGCTTCATGCGATACAGCAGCCATGAGAAATACGAGGGGACTTCGAAAAGTAGGCTATAAATGCCATCCCACGTTAAGACAATTGTGCAGGAGTGAAGCACTGCCAGAAGAGAGTACAGGTTCTGGGTTTCCTGAAGACAGTTATGCTGCAGTACAACGCACTGCAAGGTCGAAGTACGCGGAACAGAACCATTAAAGTGGGCAAGACGTTCAGATTGCACACAGATTCACCATGAACTTCTGGCGGTGCCATGTATCTGTGTCACATTGATGTGTAGTGCAGCATTCATTAATAGTTACTTGGTCTGGATAATAATGTGAAATAATGTGTGGTCCCTTGTATATGAAATAATTATGTACTCTAACATAACAAACGACACACCATGATTGAATTATCTGAATAGGACAGAAATCGGTAGATTTAGCGAACATTTACAGACAAACAAATTATTATAATGAAAGAAAAAAGGTGATTTATTTGACAGGAAGAGCTTCACAAATTGAGCAAGTTAGCAACGTGTTGGTCCACCTCTGGCCCTTATGCAAGCTGTTATTCGGCTTGGCGTTGATTGACAGAGTTTTGAATGTCCTGGTTGGAGGTCTCTGCCCGTAACGCTCCAAATGTACTCAGTTTGCGAGAGATGCAGCGGCCTTGCTGGGCGAGGTAGGGTTTGGCAAGCACGAAGACACGGCAGCAGAAAACCTCGCCTAAGCGGGCGGGCATTATCTTGCTGAAATGTAAGCCAGGATGGCTTCCCATGAAGGGCAACAAATTGGGGCGTAGAATATCGTGAACGAACCTTTGTTCTGCAAGTATGCCGTGGATAAGAAGCAAAGGAGTCCTGCTATGAAACGAAATGGTAACCCAGACCAGCAGTCCTGGCTGTCAGGCTGTATGGCGGGTGACAGTCTGGCGCGTACCCAGACATGTCTTCACTGACCATCGGGGCTCAGCCCGAAGCTGTACTCATCACTGAAAACAATTCTGCTCCAGTCAATGGGCTTCCAGGTCCCTACGATCAGCAGAGTTGTGTCTGATGGTGTCCTGGAAAGCTGTGGCATACCCTCCTGACTGCCGCTCTCCATATTTCCCGATAACCCGGTGTGACGGTCTGGGATGCCGTTTCATTTGATAGCAGGACCTTGTTGGTTGTCATCCGCGCTACCATTACATCACAGCGGTGCGTCGGCGACATTCTACGCCGCGTTCGCAAGCTATCCTGGACTTACTTTTCAGCAACTCAGTGCCCGACCGCACATGGCGAGTTTCTACTACTTGTCTTCGTGCTTGCCAAATGCCCTCTTAGCCAGAGGGATCGCCAGATCTCGCCCCAGTTGAGAACGTTTGGAGCATTATGGGCAGGGCCCTCCAAGCATCTGGATTTGGAAGATCTAACGTGCCAGGTGGACAAAGTTTGGCACGATATCCCACAGAAGGATGTCCAACAACTCTATCGATCAATGCTAAGCCGATTAATGCTTGTATGAGAGTCAGAGGAGAACCAATACGTTGTTGACCAGCTCAATTCGTGAAACTCCTTCTCTTGAATAAATCATCCAATTTTTCTGAAAATGTAAGCAGTTGTTTGCCAGTACATGTACGTCACACCTACTGATTTCCGTCCCACTCGCATAATTCCTTCGTGATATGTGCTTTTTTGCCTCAGAGTGTAAATTACATCTACAGTATGTTGTTACTACCTGTGTAAATAAGGTAGACATTACAGTAGTAGTGGGCCATACCACAACCGTCCTGAAATAAATTGGGAAACCACCTGGAACTCCATTCTGGCCAATTCTTCAATACATAATGTGTTACAACCCATGGATTTCAACTATACCCCATATGCCTACCTAAAACCAGCTACGACAAGACGATGATTTTATTGTCACAAGACATCGTTATTACTCTGCAATGTTCAATCCTTTAGCGATTAAAAATATTAAAGGAGCATTTTGTGATAACAAAAATTTAAGCAATAATTATAATGAAAAGAAAAAAAATGCAGTTTAACGTACGGCTAATGTCACAGAGACAGAGCTTTCTGTCAGGGAAAATGCAAATCAAGATGCCAGCGGGGTTTGAAGCATGTTCCTCCCAAACACTGACAGTCTTAAACACAGGCTGATTATTATAGTGCATGTAAACGTTCAGGGCTTGACAAAAATATGGAAACATCAAAAACAACACAGCGCATTACACGCCTAATGCGGTGTAGGAAGCCCGTTGGCATTCAAAACAGCTTCCAGTCGTCTTGGAAAGAATAAATACAGTTTTCGTATAGTTTTTGATGCAATCTTATGACAATCCTCCTGCAAAATAGTGGCAAGTTCAAGTAAAGATGATGGAGGTGGATACCGATCGCGCTTCCTTCTCTTCAAAGCTGATCACAGAGCTCAGAAATTTCTGATCTGGTGACTGTGATCATCAGGAGAGATGCGACGATTCATCCCCGTCCTCACAAAAGCAGTCCTGTGTGGACAGGGATCCTATCGTCTTTGGACACAGAATCACTACTAGGCAACATACATTATCCCATGGGATGGACCTGATCAATCAAAACGGTCACATAAACCTTGCCAGTAACACGACCGTGCAGTGTAACCATGGGTCCGATGGAATACCACGATATGGCTAACGAAATCGTCACCTCCGTCATGTTTCACTCATGGGACGTAAACTCGGCCAGAAGTTGAAAAGAATGTGAAACAAGGCTCATTCGACCAAATGAATTTTTTCAATTTCTCCATAGTGCAGGTTTTTATGGCTTCAGCACCACGTTTGCTTGTTCCGGGCATTTGCATCTCTGTCGAGTGGATTTGGAATTCCAGCTCACCCAGCAACTCCCTGCTTATGGAGTTCCCTTCATTACGGTTTGGTTAGTGCTACATTCAGTTCCGCATTGACTTTTGCAGCTGTCGTCACCTTATCTTCCGTCAAAATCCTCTCCAATGATCGCCTGTGACGATCACTCAACACGAAATTTCATCCGCGTTGTGACTTAGCGGATCACATTTTTCCGCTTTCCCTTTATGCAGTACTAATCTTCGACGTGGTGCCGTCTGAAACACCAAACACTGCAGTTACCTTCATCTACATCTACATCTACATCTACACTCCGCAAGCCACCTGACGGCGTGTGTCGGAGGGTACCTTGAGTACCTCTATCGGTTTCACATTTTTCCGCTTTCCCTTTATGCAGTACTAATCTTCGACGTGGTGCCGTCTGAAACACCAAACACTGCAGTTACCTTCATCTACATCTACATCTACATCTACACTCCGCAAGCCACCTGACGGCGTGTGTCGGAGGGTACCTTGAGTACCTCTATCGGTTCTCCCTTCTATTCCAGTCTCGTATTGTTCGTGGAAAGAAGGATTGTCGGTATGCCTCCGTGTGGGCTCTAATCTCTCTGATTTTATCCTCATGGTCTCTTCGCGAGATATACGTAGGAGGTAGCAATATACTGCTTGACTCTTCGGTGAAGGTATGTTCTCGAAACTTCAACAAAAGCCCGTACCGAGCTACTGAGCGTCTCTCCTGCAGAGTCTTCCACTGGAGTTTCTTTCATCTCCGTAACGCTTCCGCGATTACTAAATGATCCTGTAACTAAGCGCGCTGCTCTCCGTTGGATCTTCTCTATCTCTTCTATCAACCCTATCTGTTACGGATCCCACACTGCTGAGCAGTATTCAAGCAGTGGGCGAACAAGTGTACTGTAACCTACTTCCTTTGTTTTCGGATTGCATTTCCTTAGGATTCTTCCAATGAATCTCAGTCTGGCATCTGCTTTACCGACGATCAACTTTATATGATCATTCCATTTTAAATCATTCCTAATGCGTACTCCTAGATAATTTATGGAATTAACTGCTTCCAGTTGCTGACCTGCTGTATTGTAGCTAAATGATAAGGGATCTTTCTTTCTATGTATTCACAGCACATTACACTTGTCTACATTGAGATTCAATTGCCATTCCCTGCACCATGCGTCAATTGGCTGCAGATCCTCCTGCATTTCAGTACAATTTTCCGTTGTTACAACCTCTCGATATACTACAGCATCATCCGCAAAAAGCCTCAGTGAATTCCCGATGTCATCCACAAGGTCATTTATGTATATTGTGAATAGCAACGGTCCTACGACACTCCCCTGCGGCACACCGAAATCACTCTTACTTCGGAAAACTTCTCTCCATTGAGAATGACATGCTGCGTTCTGTTATCTAGGAACTCTTTAATCCAATCACACAATTGGTCTGATAGTCCATTTGCACTTACTTTGTTCTTTAAACGACTGTGGGGGACTGTATCGAACGCCTTGCGGAAGTCAAGAAACACGGCATCTACCTGGGAACCCGTGTCTATGGCCCTCTGAGTCTCGTGGACGAATAGCCCGAGCTGGGTTTCACACGTCCGTCTTTTTCGAAACCCATGCTGATTCCTACAGAGTAGATTTCTAGTCTCCAGAAAAGTCGTCATACTCGAACTTGGATACGAAAGCACCCTCCCCCCCCCCCCCCCCCATACGAACACTAGCAATTAGCCCACCTTGGAATTCACATAGCTCCGACTTCGCAGAACACTGTTCTGGCCACGATTGACTCTCCCAACATGTAGAGGACATTTGGACATTTCACAGATGTCGCTCATGGTGAAATACAACAGCGTAACCTGCATCTGCATTTATTCTCAAGACGGCATTTCTCGTGGTGTTTCCATATTTTTGTCCAACCCCTGTATATCATAAATGAAAATACAGGATGATCATTCATTTATCACTGGAATATTAACAACTTGATTTCATATTTCAGCAATCATACCCGCGCGAAAGTTCGAGCCCTAATTCCGATAATACACAGATATGAGCTACTGGAAGTAAAGCTTTTAAGCACCGGTTTGTCACTCGCTCCACCTAATGCTCGAGCGCCAAGTGTTATACAGTGGAATGAGTAATAGGTTTGTAAATTACTGTTTTGACGGTGGGTACCTGCGTTGTTCACAGCGTCGAAGTACGCGGTTTGTAACCTGTAGCTTGTAGCAGATATTTCTTTGCTTTGAAAATTTTAATGTTGCGATTCACAAACGCAGCGGAAATGAATAATACGAATTACTGTCTCACTAAAGAAGTAGCGTAGCGCTATTTAGCTGTTAACATCACAGTTGTTCGTTATTTTCTTTGGATTTTAAAATGGCACTTTTAAAGTGAAATACATATGCAGGAGATAATGATATTAATCGAAGTGATAGATCAGATTATATTATAAATCGAAAATCATTAACCTCATTGCATAATAGTTGTTTAGTTGCATAGTTTTGTTCATTTTGTTTTTGAATATCAATACTAGAATATCGTTAAATAATACTGAAGGGAAACGCGCATGAGGTTGATATATTACATACTCATATAACTTATTATTTTTCGCATAAATTACGTGTTCTCGAAAATGATTTCAAAACACGTTTGGCAGATATGTCCTCCTCCCGCCTTCTCTTCCGTCGCCTTCTACATCCCGCGAAATGGACTGTGGTTGTCACTGCGCTGCACAGTACTTCGCGCTCGGTCATTAGCGGCTGCAGTGGGGCGGAACGACTGACAAACAACTGGTGGGCGAAAGCTTAAAAGCTGTACTTTGAGTAGGGCATAACTGCTTACCATCAAAATAGTGGCCCAATTTTCGCCCAGGATCGATTGCTGGGGTTGATATCGTGCATAAGTGTTTTTTTCTCTTTAAAATATGAGGTCAGGCAGGTGACGTTTCCTTGTGAGTCTATGCTACTTCGGATAACTGCACTCCACACTGAAATTAACGGTGAAGTGAAACGTGGTTTTGAATGCTTTTAGAGACAGCATTGTTGAGGTCAAATATTGAATGAGAGTAGAAACCTGTCAACCAGCATGACGCTAAATAACAAGTAATTCAGTTGGAACAGAAAACAAAAGCTGGGCATTCGAATACGAGTCACAACTAGCACGATGTTTTCTACAGCTATCAGCCGAGACAAGACTTCTCCATTAGGCTGCTTCTTGAAAGCTGCTGATAGCGTTTTCTGATCGACCTGTCTGGCTGAACTACAGCAGGGGTCGGCAACACGTCGCGAGTGCTTATTTGGCAGATCGCGTGAGTACTGAGAGTGCAAAAAAAAAAATGTTGAACTGAAATTACAGTTGCTTTTCGTAGCACTGAAAATTCACTCTCGTTCGACCAATGTTCGTTTTGTTTGTTGACAAACGCGTAGAACTGCTACCAACATTTATCCTGAACGTCTAAAACTGTTTTAACCATACCTAACGAAGTCTCTTCGCATTAGTTAAGTTAGCTGCCACCTGCGCGCCACTCGTTGCTACATTATTTCATTTATCTTTGCGTATTACTGGTTAGGTAGTGCTGGGAGAATTCAGTAAATTTCATGCCATTATGGTTCGCTACCAACATCAGCGATATAACAGTGCGTGGAGCGGACGTTGACAGAACGCTGTAAATACACTCCTGGAAATGGAAAAAAGAACACATTGACACCGGTGTGTCAGACCCACCATACTTGCTCCGGACACTGCGAGAGGGCTGTACAAGCAATGATCACACGCACGGCACAGCGGACACACCAGGAACCGCGGTGTTGGCCGTCGAATGGCGCTAGCTGCGCAGCATTTGTGCACCGCCGCCGTCAGTGTCAGCCAGTTTGCCGTGGCATACGGAGCTCCATCGCAGTCTTCAACACTGGTAGCATGCCGCGACAGCGTGGACGTGAACCGTATGTGCAGTTGACGGACTTTGAGCGAGGGCGTATAGTGGGCATGCGGGAGGCCGGGTGGACGTACCGCCGAATTGCTCAACACGTGGGGCGTGAGGTCTCCACAGTACATCGATGTTGTCGCCAGTGGTCGGCGGAAGGTGCACGTGCCCGTCGACCTGGGACCGGACCGCAGCGACGCACGGATGCACGCCAAGACCGTAGGATCCTACGCAGTGCCGTAGGGGACCGCACCGCCACTTCCCAGCAAATTAGGGACACTGTTGCTCCTGGGGTATCGGCGAGGACCATTCGCAACCGTCTCCATGAAGCTGGGCTACGGTCCCGCACACCGTTAGGCCGTCTTCCGCTCACGCCCCAACATCGTGCAGCCCGCCTCCAGTGGTGTCGCGACAGGCGTGAATGGAAGGACGAATGGAGACGTGTCGTCTTCAGCGATGAGAGTCGCTTCTGCCTTGGTGCCAATGATGGTCGTATGCGTGTTTGGCGCCGTGCAGGTGAGCGCCACAATCAGGACTGCATACGACCGAGGCACACAGGGCCAACAACCGGCATCATGGTGTGGGGAGCTATCTCCTACACTGGCCGTACACCACTGGTGATCGTCGAGGGGACACTGAATAGTGCACGGTACATCCAAACCGTCATCGAACCCATCGTTCTACCATTCCTAGACCGGCAAGGGAACTTACTGTTCCAACAGGACAATGCACGTCCGCATGTATCCCGTGCCACCCAACGTGCTCTAGAAGGTGTAAGTCAACTACCCTGGCCAGCAAGATCTCCGGATCTGTCCCCCATTGAGCATGTTTGGGACTGGATGAAGCGTCGTCTCACGCGGTCTGCACGTCCAGCACGAACTCTGGTCCAACTGAGGCGCCAGGTGGAAATGGCATGGCAAGCCGTTCCACAGGACTACATCCAGCATCTCTACGATCGTCTCCATGGGAGAATAGCAGCCTGCATTGCTGCGAAAGGTGGATATACACTGTACTAGTGCCGACATTGTGCATGCTCTGTTGCCTGTGTCTATGTGCCTGTGGTTCTGTCAGTGTGATCATGTGATGTATCTGACCCCAGGAATGTGTCAATAAACTTTCCCCTTCCTGGGACAATGAATTCACGGTGTTCTTTTTTCAATTTCCAGGAGTGTAGTTTGTGTGTGCTGTCAGCACTGAGCATGCACACATGCTGACACCCTTTGCGAGAACGTCGTCACAATTCACCACGAGAAAGTAAATGTTTTCTCAAAGTCCGTGCTTAGTCATCAGGGAGATTTTGTTACTAAGATCTTCAAACGTGGTCTTGTATCAAGAAAATAATACGTAGTGCAACACCTCAGGAATACTGAGTTGTAATAAAAACTCTTAAAATTTATCATTTTCATTCCGAATAGGAACATCAGCTTTTCGTAACAGAAAGAAATGGTGTATGCATTTGTTAATTTTGTCAAGCTACTACTGCATTTGTGAAAAAGCCAAATGTCGGAAGACATTTCAAAACTGTGCACCCAAGTGTGAAAACCAAGTTTCCTTTGTATGTGAGCTAAGCAACGAAAAAATCAAGAATCTTAAAAATCGCTAAAGTTTTCACCGCAAACTGTTCACAAAAACAATACACAGGTGTGTTAATGCCACTATTGCTTCTTATAGTGTTTAAAATGAATTGGCGAAAAGGAGGAAACTCTTTGAAAATTGTGATTTCGTAGAAGAAGCATTTCGAGGAGCTACTGAGGAACTGTTTCAGAATTTTAAAAAAAAGCCTGAAAAAATAGTTGCTGTCACCGAACCCCTTCAAGTTTCATCAAGAACTCCCACAAGAAGAGTTGGAACAATGTCAAATGCTGTTTTTCTGAACTGAAAGCGTACTTGGATGAGTTGTTATTTTTCAGTGTAATTAAATGATTTCAGTGATGCAACAGCCACTGCTCACTTCCTAGTTTTTGTAACGATGATTTTTAATAACTTTACTGTCAAAGAAGAACTTATGAAAGTAATTTCTTGGATGTCCATAGAAGAGGAGAAGGTATATTTTTGGCCGTAAAGCAACTCATCCTATCTGAGAAAATTACTATTCACAAACTTGTAAACATTACTACAGATGCAGCTCCAGACTTAGAAGGTTCTAAAGATGGTTTTCTCGGTCAGTGCCAAAGAGGTGAAAGTTTTCCACAGTTTGTAACGTATCACTATTTTCCACCAGCAATCTCTATGTGGAAAATTTTTAAACTTAAATGAAACTATGACAGCTGTTGTTAAAATAGCCAACAAACTTAGGTCTCACTCTTTTCGTAATAGGCTTTTCAAAGATTTGGCGGACGAATTAGAACTGCAATATGGTAATTTACTTCTGCATGTCGAGGTGCGTAGGCTCAGTAAGGGAAAAGTACTTGCACGTCTCCACAACGTTGTACCGGCTATCAAATTAATTTTGCAATAACTAGAAAATACTGTATTGAAGATCCACTCTTGCTTAAGAATATAGCTTTCTAAATTGACCAACAGAAAAACTTATGGAGCCAATTTTGAAATTTCAATGTAATGACAAAAATACTGCTGACATATCTGAAGTAAGTTCTTTTACCGATAAATTGTGATTATGGCAGTCTGCCTTTTAAAACAATTTACAATTCTGAAGACCCAAACAGAAGAAAGTGAGATAACTTATGATAGTGTAGGTCACGAAACGGCGATCTCCAATTTGAGGGATGATTTCAACGACCGGTTTACAGATTTCAAAGATTTCTGTGGTAACCCATTATGTATCTTTCCCTTTGGCTAATCTTGAACTACTGAATATATCTTCTGCCACTGAAAATGTAGGACGGCAAGACAATAATCGACTTCTGCCCATGTACGGAACAGCATTGCAGCACCAAATGTCCTGATTGCTTCACTGATTCGCGCACGACGGGTAGGAATGTCATTAACTGATGTTGTGTACACGGGGGATCTAATGGAGTGACTTCAGGAGACCGTCACGACCCGTCCTCCTCTCAGGAAATCTCATTCAGCATTTCCTGCACATACAGGGGTGTACCACCGTGCAGCTCTTCGATTTCTGGTAGCGAGAACTGTTTGAGCACGTCTGGGTAAACATTTACCGTTATGGATTTCACTACGAAGAAAAGTGGGTCTTTCGCCTTGTGCATTAAGTCTCACCAAACATTAAGCTTCGGGCTATCACGGATGTATTCGCACGTATTGTGTGGGTTTTTGGAGCCCCAGCTCCTAATATTTTTGTGACTCCCATGTCCAGAAATGTGGAACATTGCTTGCTCTGAAAACGGGCACTTTTTCAGAGAGTCATAGACAGCGCTTGTGGACTCCTATACAGGGTGTTACAAAAAGGTGCGGCCAAACTATCAGGAAACATTCCTCACACACAAAGAAAGAAAATATGTTATGTGGACATGTGTCCGGAAACGCTTACTTTCCATGTTAGAGCTCATTTTATTACTTCTCTTCAAATCACATCAATCATGGAATGGAAACACACAGCAACAGAACGTACCAGCGTGACTTCAAATACTTTGTTACCGGAAATGTTCAAAATGTCCTCCGTTAGCGAGGATACATGCATTCACCCTCCGTCGCATGGAATCCCTGATGCGCTGATGCAGCCCTGGAGAATGGCGTATTGTATCACACCCGTCCACAATACGACCACGAAGAGTCTCTACATTTGGTACCGGGGTTGCGTAGACAAGAGCTTTCAAATGCCCCCATAAATGAAAGTCAAGAGGGTTGAGGTCAGGAGAGCGTGGAGGCCATGGAATTGGTCCGCCTCTACCAATCCATCGAATCTGTTGTTGAGAAGCGTACGAACACTTCGACTGAAATGTGCAGGAGCTCCATCGTGCATGAACCACATGTTGTGTCGTACTTGTAAAGGCACATGTTCTAGCAGCACAGGTAGAGTATCCCGTATGAAATCATGATAACGTGCTCCATTGAGCGTAGGTGGAAGAACATGGGGCCTAATCAAGACATCACCAACAATGCCTGCCCAAACGTTCACCGAAAATCTGTGTTGATGACGTGATTGCACAATTGCGTGCGGATTCTCGTCAGCCCACACATGTAGATTGTGAAAATTTACAATTTGATCACGTTGGAAGGAAGCCTCATCCGTAAAGAGAACATTTGCACTGAAATGAGGATTGACACATTGTTGGATGAACCATTCGCAGAAGTGTACCCGTGGAGACCATACAGCTGCTGATAGTGTCTGCACACGCTGTACATGGTACGGAAACAACTGGTTCTCCCGTAGTACTCCCCATACAGTGACGTGGTCAACATTACCTTGTACAGCAGCAACTTCTCTGACGCTGACATTGGGGTTATCGTCAACTGCACGAAAAATTGCCTCGTCCATTGCAGGTGTCCTCGTCGTTCTAGGTCTTCCCCAGTCGTGAGTCATAGGCTGGAATGTTCCGTGCTCCCTAAGACGCCGATCAATTGCTTCGAACGTCTTCCTGTCGGGACACCTTCGTTCTGGAAATCTGTCTCGATACAAACGTACCGCGCCACGGCTATTGCCCCGTGCTAATCCATAAATCAAATGGGCATCTGCCAACTCCGCATTTGTAAACATTGCACTGACTGCAAAACCACGTTCGTGATGAACACTAACCTGTTGATGCTACGTACTGATGTGCTTGATGCTAGTACTGTAGAGCAATGAGTCGCATGTCAACACAAGCACCGAAGTCAACATTACCTTCCTTCAATTGGGCCAACTGGCGTGAATCGAGGAAGTACAGCACATACTGACGAAACTAAAATGAGCTCTAACATGGAAATTAAGCGTTTCCGGACACATGTCCACATAACATCTTTTCTTTCTTTGTGTGTGAGGAATGTTTCCTGAAAGTTTGGCCGTACCTTTTTGTAACACCCTGTATAGGACACGCGAACGCATACCGCAGAGTACGATTGTTTGGCTGCAATGTTTGGACTGTTTGCACTTTGTATAAAAAGGCGTAACCGCTTAAGTTACATTTCATCTATGTCCACTAGATAGACAGCCCGTGGCGCGTACGTCACAGCACGTGACACTGCAGGTCTTACGAATGCCAGCAGCCGTCTCCGGCAGGGAGCGAGTATCTATTTCAGAGGAGTTTAATAATTTTTGAGTGCTCTTTTAAATGCATGCAAGGTCTCGACAGCGCAAGACAAAGTTAAGATCTTTAGCGAGTACCTTTTCCATTACGTATTGATTTCCCGTGGGCCCTCCACGGCGTCGGTCGTTCACGAAGTGTGGCGGACAAGCCGACTAGTGTGATGTCACATGTCCGTTGCGATGACCGTATTTCTCTTGGGCCACGATATTATGGACAGTTGATTTTGTTTCCTCCAATTGGAGTGATGTACGACGAACTGACTTCTGGGGGTTGCGTGGAAATGCAGGCTTCACCCTGTCAAAACATTGCTGAAACACAGCGTAACATCACTTTGAGGAAGATATTTGACAATTTCTGCCTCTTTAAAGCTTTTGAACCAAATCATTATACTTATTTCTACCGGTGATTCCCTCCCATGCTGGAGTCGATGTTCCGTTCTACTCGTGTCACAGGTTTCGATTCTGCATGTCAGATAACAAACTGCGCCTTCTCCGGATATGTCGCGATTTTGATCCAAGTAAAATGTGCAACAAATGGCAAAGAAATACAGCTTTGAGAGATGCTAAATGTTTTACAATAAACCACGAGTCTCTCTAATTGTTTACAAGTCATGATTTTTCGAAATGATCGTGGGACTTTATGGAGACCCTGTTCTTTTGCTTTCAAAATATTAGATGATCGAGGTGAAGACTTTGGTTGTGAACATCGATAGATGGCTGTCCCATGTATCTAGATGATATTCCCATTCATCTTTGTCGATTTATTAACTGAAATTAAGAGCCAGAATTATTTCACAGCGTGTTTGGAATGTTCTGAATGGTGCAGCGTCAGTTGTTCACAGAATAAATCTAGATATAATGCAGCCGCTATCTAAGTCGCCGCTAGGGCTCCGGTACCGATAGTATGATCAAAACATGTGCCTCGGTAATCATATCAGTGCAATTAGTAGTCACGCAGCGTCCTTGCATACATCAATACGGAATTCTGCCAGCCACATAGAACAGTGGCGTCAGCGAGCAACGCTGCGAAACTGCAGCTTTCTACCGCTAGCTGTGTGGTGCCTACGCCTCGTGTATGTGTGTGAATTCCTAAGGGATCAAACAGCTGAGATCATCGGTCCCTAGACTTACACACTACTTAAACTAATTTATGCTAGTAACAACACACCCAGACTCGACCATACGGCGGGAGGGGCCGCGCAATCTGTGACATAGCTACGCTTCATCCCCCAACACAGGTGTGTTTCATTTCTAAGAAACCAAGTTTTCAATTTAATTTGCGAATAAGTTTCAAGTGTTGATCCTTTTATATGCTTCTCAAGTGTTCCTTTGTGTGTGTGTGTGTGTGTGTGTGTGTGTGTGTGTGTGTGTGTGTGTTTTAAAGAGGCAGTTTTTCAGTTTCATCTCATTGATGTGCAATACGAATATCAACGGACCTATTTTACTGTCTTGGGTACGCCGCATACACTGAAGCGCAAAAGAAACTGGTATACGCATGCGTATTAAAATACAGAGATATGTAAACAGGCAGAAGATGGCATTGCGGTCGTCAACTCCAATATAAGATAAGTGTCTGGCGCAGTTGTTGATTCGGTTACTGTTGCTACAGTGGCAGGTTATCAAGATTTAAGTGAGTTTGAACGTGGTGGTATAGTTGGCGCACGGGCGATAGGACTCGGCATCTCCGAGGTAGCGATGAAGTGGGGTTTTCCCGTGCAACAATTCACGAGTGTACCGTGAATATCAGGAATCCGGTAAAACAATGAATCTCCGACATCGCAGTGGCGGGAGAAAGGTCCTGCAAGAACGCGACCAACGAGGACTGAAGAGAATCGTTCAGCGTGACAGAAGTGCAACCCTTTAGCAAATTGCTGCAGATTTCAATGCTGGGCCATCAAGTGACAGCGTGCAAACCATCCAACGAAACATTATCGATATGGGCTTCGGAGCCGAAAGGCCCTTGATGACTGCCCGACACAAAACTTTACGACTCGCCTGGGCCCGTCAGCACCGACATTGGACTGTTGATGACTAGAAACATGTTGCCTCGTCGGACGAATCTCGTTTCAAATTGTATCGAGTGCATGGACGTGTACAGGTATGGAGAGAACCTCATGAACCCATTGACCTGCAAGCCGGCCGAAATGGCCGTGCGGTTCTAGACGCTGCAATCTGGAACCGCGAGACCGCTACGTTCGCAGGTTCAAATCCTGCCGCGGGCATGGATGTGTGTGATGTCCTTAGGTTAGTTAGGTTTAACTAGTTCTAAGTTCTAGGGGACTAATGACCTCAGAAGTTGAGTCCCATAGTGCTCAGAGCCATTTGAACCATTGACCTGCATGTCAGCAGGGGACTATTCAAGATGGTGGAGGCTCTATAATGGCGTGGGGCGTGTGCAGTTGGAGTGATATGGGACTCCTGCTACGTTTAGATACGACTATGACAGCTGACAGCTGACACGTACGTAAGCGTCCAGTCTGGTCACCTGCATCCATTCATGACCATTGTGCATTCCGACGGACGTGGGGAATTCCAGAAGGACAATGCGATACCTCACATGTCCAGAATTGCTACAGAGTGGCTCAAGGAACACTCTTATGGGTTTACACTTCCGCTTGAGCATATCTGGGATGCCTTGCAACATGCTATTCAGAAGAGATCTCCACTCCCTCTTACTCTTACGGATTTATGGACATCCCTGCAGGAGTTATGGTGTCAGTTCCCTCCAGCACCACTTCAGACATTATTCGAGTCTATGCCACGTCGTGTTGCGGCACTTCTGCGTGCTCGCGGGGGCCCCACATGATATTAGGTTGGTGTAGAACTTTCTTTGGCTCTTCACCGTATTATTCCAGTGTGTGTAGATGACTCCCCATCGAGGATGATGTCCTGCTAGCTGTCTGTCAGGGCATTTACAGTCCAGTCTCAGCTAAATATTCCATCTACCATTTCATTTATTTTAAAAGGTCGCTGCATCTTAACTATGTTAGTTGCCTATTTATCGTATTTCAGGTTGTTTTACTCACAAAAAGACGATTGTCTCGCTGGTAATGCATAACTGAGTGAATTGGGATGATTTTATTAATATGCAAAGGAACTAGCATCATTTTCCACAATTATACAGAGCACCAGAGATTTCCGTGTGATGTGAATAACACTGTCTTCAGCTCTTTGCAATTATAGTTAGCAGTTCTGTTCCAAGTAACATTCTGTGAAAAATTAAGTTTTAACACTGACATTAGAAATATGCTCTGTATAACTACCAACTATAAAATAAATACATAGGACGATTCAAAAATATTCTAAAAAAACTTTGTGGACAGGTTCCTTACACCAAAACAAGAGTAAATGCTAATATAAGCCTATGTCAAAAATGCTTATTTATTACAAAAAACCTTCATGAAATGTTATTTTCATTTCAGCATTTACTCATTTTAAACCTGAAATGTCATTTACTCAGAAATCATATTAAAAGTTCTAAATACTTCCTTTCGATTCCACAAACGAATACACACTTCAAATCTTGGATCATCGCATCGTATCAAATAATCACTGATAGTCTTCACTCCCTTACCTTTTAACATCTCCTAGGTAACGGGGTGGTTTGGACAACGAGTAAAGTAAACAACTCCCCTACTAACTAAATTTGAGGAAGAAAACTTTCGGGGGCAAGATAGGAGTCGTCCATATCCAACACGACGTAAATGATTTTTCAACATTAAAAACTGCAAGGATTGGCATTTGAAAAATAGGTGTGTCCAGGAATGAGACTTACTGATTTAATAAGTGTATAGTAATCATAATATCATAGATATTTTTCTGCTCTTGGAGGACCTTTATATAAAACATTCTGACACTATGCGATCTTATGTGGCGTAAGCTGGGTAGCTTTTTACCATAGCAGATGTGCATTCAAACGCGTGTGCATGCCGATGAGGAGTTGAAGGCGGCTTGGTTGGCAGGCAGCTTCTTATTTTGACATGGAATCCACTGGAAATCCGAGTAGAGCCTCGGTTCGAAAGTGCGGACTGCGGCAGAACAGGCCGCTGGCCTGGGGCTACGCTTCAACATCCAATGTCTCTGGCTTTCATATCGGCCGAATATCACCGTTGTGCTGTCGTCATTTTCTAGTGACGGCTGTTGGCTCGGTGCAGGGGATCATCGA
The DNA here is from genome assembly GCF_021461385.2 of Schistocerca piceifrons. Classification (NCBI taxonomy): domain Eukaryota; kingdom Metazoa; phylum Arthropoda; class Insecta; order Orthoptera; family Acrididae; genus Schistocerca; species Schistocerca piceifrons. The sequence continues at coordinate 361,780,631 of NC_060149.1, read as the reverse complement.
TCTTCTGCCGTTCGCGCGAAACGTAGTTGATGCCCTCTAAAGACGTGAGGAGGCTTGTCAGTTGCTCAATCATAATTCAGCGAAAGATCAAATCCTTGAAATCTGCAAACTAACGACTAAGTGCAGCTATGAGCCTTATTGACTCGTCAGGAAATCACAAAATTTAATCGCCAATAGTTAAGCAGTGGCACAATAAGAGCTCCACTTAATGAGATCCCAATGGTAGTTAGAGTACTTCACGTAGATTGAATATTCGATTTTTATTAGAATAATTATGTTCACATTAATGAAAAATGGAAAATGCAGTGTCAATACTTCAGTTTATTAACGCTATTGATAATCTTAACCATAGACTAACTTACGAAGTAAAACAAGAAGGAATATCCGTTGCCACTTTATCGAGCAGTCTGTTTGTATAGATTTTACCAGAACTGTTTCACAGAGGAATATCGCATGCAGTTCGTCCTTGATATCATCGCACGAAAAACAAAATGACAGATATCGAAATAACGGATAGAAAAGCAACTGCAACCTCTCAACAGAGGAATGGTCACTGTACCTGACGGGATACTAGTTCGATTCTACAGAGAGTACGCAAAATAGCTTGCCCCTCTTCTAGCAGCTGTGTACTGTAGGTCTCTAGAGGAGCGAAGCGTACCTAATGATCGAAAAAAAGCAAAGGCCATTTCCGTTTTCAAGAAAAGTAGTCAAAGAGACGCAAAAAAACTATAGTTCTACATCTCCGACGTCGCTCTGTTGCAGAATTTTGGAAAATGTTTTATGCTCGCGTATAATGACGGTTCTGGAGACCGAAAATCTCCTGCTTGGTAACTAACATGGATTCCGAAAGCGACGATCGTGTGAAAGCCAACTCGCTCATTTCGTCCACGAGACTTAAAAACGCTGCAGGTACAGGCGCCCAAGTAGACGCTGTGTTCCTTGATTTCCGGAAGGCATTCGATACAGTTCCGCACTGCCGTGTAATGAACAAAATACCCGAGCATGGTATATCGGATCAAACGAGTGACTGGACTGAAGAGTTTTTAGCAAACACAACACAGCATGTCATTCTGAACAAAGAGAAGCCTTTAGATATAGCTTCCGGCGTGGCCCAAGGGAGTTTTATATGGCCATTACTTTTCACAGTGTATGTAAATGGTCCAGCAGATAACGTCGGAAGTTCCGTGACGCTTTTCGTGGATGATCTGTTGTATACAGGAAGTCGCGATTCTAGAAAATTGTAGCGAAATGCAGGAAGACCTGCAGAGGATCGGCGCTTGATGCAGCGAGTAGCAATTGTTCCTCAGCATATATAAATGTAACGCATTGCGAATACATAGAGAGAAAGACCCCTTATTATATGATTAAACAACTGCAGAACAATCACTGGAAGCAGTAACTTCCATCAAATACTTAGTAGTATGCGTATGGAGCGAAATTAATCGTGACTAAGACAGTTGCCAGGTTGAGATTCGGTGGAAGAATCCTCAGGAAATGTAGTCAAGCAGCGAGGGAAGAAGCTTACGAAACACTCAGTCGACCAATACTTGAATATTGCTCGTCAGTGTGGGATCTGTACCACATAGGAGTGATAGAGGAAATAGAGAAAAGTCAGGGAAGAGCAGCACGTTTCGTTACATATTCATTTAGTAAGCACGAAAACGTCATGTTGGCGCTCAGCCAACTCCAATGGCAGTCGCTGTCATAGAGGCGTTCTGTGTGAAATCTTATAGGACTTCAATGCTAAGGTCATCAGTCCCTAAGCTTACACACTACTTAGCCTAAAATAAACTAAGGACAAACACACACACCCATGCCCGAGGGAGGACTCGAACCTCCGCCGGGACCAGCCGCACAGTCCACGACTGTAGCGCCACAGACAGCTCAGCTACTCCCGTGCGGCAGAGGCGTTCTGCATCATGGTATTTACTATTGCTGAAATTCCGAGAGCGTAACTTCCTAGAAGAGTCAATCAGTACATTGCTTCCTCGTGCCTAAGTCTCACGAAAAGCCAACATGACAAAATTAGAGAAATTCGAGGCTACAAGGCGGCTTACCAACTATCGTTACGCTGGGACACAAAGTACTCTCCATCATACACCGTAAGGTGGTATGCGGGGACGTAGATGTACGCTGTGTGTCTATAAGTATCTAACATTTTACAGAAACGGCCGTCGCTCGTACTTATTGATCCTTTGATATAACACGCAGAACCTTCTTAAGACATAATCTCATCTCGTTCCCCATAATGTGTACAGATACAAAATTCTGCCACACAATTGCAAGCTACAAAAATGTCTGGTGTTTTTTTTAACATTTAAAATAGCAATAAATCTTCCATAAACAATCGGAAGGTACATATACTACCTATATTGTGCAGGGTGAAACCGAACTGCAAAATTTTGAATGTTTTTCAGGAATATTTTCTCAGTATTTTGGTATAAGCGATGCGTGGTCTCCGGTGGCTTGTTACAGAGGAATAATGTTATCATGATTTGTTTGGTGTCTTACCCCAGTAACTCTTGTTTCTGTGAAAATACCTTCAGTGAAAAAGTTTGTAATATGCAGTCACCAATGGTTACAACACAAAACACAGAGTACCGAAACAACCTTCAGATGAGACTTAATATCGATTATCTGTCACGCTCAATAATTTGTCATAATACTTCCACAGCTGCGGCTGCGACAATCCTAGCAACCAGATCCATAAGATAATCGACCAGAGTCTCGTAAACTAGACTCTTCACATGGAAACAAGACACAAATCGCCGACGTGTTCACTGTTGTGCAAATGTTTTCAGTGCATCACAGATACGAAGATAAATGGGGTAATATTATCACGTAAAGAGCCACCGTAGACCATGAATCCCTCATTCTGAAATACTCAGAAAATATCGCTGAACAACCTTTGAAATTCAGTCTGTGGAGTTTGGTTTCTCCTATGGCTCACAGCGGCACACACAAAATAAACTACAAAAGCGTTTCAAAATGCTTCGGTAAGCTCGCGGCTGGGCTACCAATTTTAGCAATTTCCCTCTCTTCCCCGAATCCAAAACATAAAGAACAGCTTAGAGGACTTGACTCTGACAGTAATGAAGTGGTGCGAGCAGAGGTGAGGTTGTGGCTCCGTCACCAAAGTCAAACATTCTACAATGACGCTATGAACAAAGTGGCCTCTCATTGGGAGAAATTTGTTCGTCGCCATGGTGACTATGTAAAGAAATAAATATGTAGACGTAAGAATATAGATGTAGAATGTTAATAATGTTTGCTTTATATAGAAAGTTTGTTGATGTTAGTGATTAACCTGTTAGCTGCATTCTTTACATTACGTTCCAAAACTTTCACAGTAATTATCATCAGCAATGAGAACATAATATGAATCAATTGCCATGTTTAGTGGCAGATCGGTGATATGTATCAAGAAAAGCAACGGATCCAGAACAAAACCCTGTGGCACTCCCACTTTATATGACGCCATTCACATTCATATCTCCTCCTTGTTTGTCGACTGAGGTAAACGACCTTCAACTTACTATTTTCCTGATATGAAGTGAGCCATTGCTGAACCTTTCATTAATCTCGTAATGTTCCAACTTAGCGAAAGTATTGCATGGTGCCCAAGATCAAATGCTTATGTGAAATAAAAGAAAAATAAAAATATATTGCCCTCAACCTATCGTTTAGCCCTGCAGTGCCTCATACACAAAAAAATAAAGTGTACTTCCCGTGGACACTCTTTTCTCGAAGGCAAACTACGAGTCTGACAGAAACTTATGTGTACTGAGATGTGCCATTACTCTCTTATATATTACTTTCTCAAGTGGTAGCAAATAAATTGGAATTTGGTCTGAATGACACAAACATTATTCGTAAGTAGCTTCGGGGATTGAGATGACCACCGCGTAAAAACTACGAGATATAAAGAAAACACACACACCTCAGTAGTTAGAGCATCTCTCAAATTTTGTAACTCACGCTATAGTCTCTCAATATGGGCGCCGTTTGTGATGTGGCATACGTTAGCACTTGCATACAATGCTTTAACACGAATTGTCTGGGAAGGCGCTTCAGCAGCCCGCTTTGCAAATCTGTTTATTGGGTTGCCTATCTATAGACGCGAACTAACCCGATGCGGCAATACAGAGGAAAGGGTTAACAATGAAACTCTAGGACAGCACAACCTACAGGATCAATCTGTAAACTGTAAGAATTGTGCAGACCATTAGCTTGATTCCCTTCACCACTGGGACGTTGATACATAACAGTAAAATGCAGTATATTGCCACTCGTTCTCTGGTAACCTACCGTGTGATACATACGCCACCACGGCAGTGAGAGGCTTGAGTCCTCTAGAAAAACACTGGAAAATTTAAATTTGGCAGGAAGAATGGGGTTGTGGATCCCACGTATTCCAAATACGAATCCATTCTATTAGCTGCTGCGCCACCTCACTCTGTACGAATCGTGCTTCGTCGGAGGGACTGTCATACATTGTCATGTTATAATTGCCAATTAACTACAGCCAAATATTACATCCAGCAACCTGGGTTCGTAAAATTCTGTTGTTTGCTACGGTATTAGCAATGCATGTTAATAAAAAAAGAGCAAGGATTACTAAAATAACCAAAATTCTTCACACGGCTTCAGGTTCCTTTCTTCTTTTTTCCCTGTGGATGGAATAAGGCTCTATGATATTACTCTCGTCATATTTTTTTGTAGAAAATGAAACTTGAGCTCCTTCGTTGTTTCACATTATCGTCTGGGAACTTCACAAAGACGCGCGAAGTCAAACACAATTAAGCTAAAACTGCTGCCGCAGCTACCTGGTGTCAATTACTTGACTGCTGAAACCAGCTGACGGTCTGATGGATTAGACGTCCGACCCCTCAGCCTTCTCTTGGAGAGCCTGTGTATAACTCTCGGTTCTCCTGACTTCACGATCCTAGTGGTTGAAATTCGGCTGTAAATGAATGGGAATAATAAGCGACTGAACAAATTTATGCACGGCGCACAGTTGCAGTTTGTTCCACTGTGAGTGCGTACAACAACTGAGCCATTTACAGGAGCACTTTGTTCCATTTTTCGTAATGCACAGAGCTTAATTCCGTCAGTGATGATGTGCGGAACTCGCCCTTTCAGAGGCTGACGATACCTGCTGTTCGTTATGTGCCTCCACATGCTGAACTGGCTAACAGCAAGAAGTTGAGTGAAGCAAGTTAGAAGGTTAAAGACCTTACACTGAAGAAAAAAATTCAGAAAAAGTTATCTTTCCAGAACGCATGTGGAAACGCCCGAAGGAATTGGCATTCTCCCCTTTACACGCTGGCAATGCAATAGTCTGCAGATCTGTGTTCACCTTCATTGTGCGAATTAAAATACAGATGATGGTGCATTTATATTATAATGTCAAACGAGAGAATTTGTTGCTAACATAATTCCTGAATCAATAACCTGACGCCGGCGGTGTGGCCGAGCGGTGCTAGGCGCTTCAGTCTGGAACCGCGCGACCGCTACGGTCACAGGTTCGAATCCTGCCTCGGGCATGAATCTATGTATGTGATTTCCTTAAGTTAGTTAGGTTTAAGTAGTTCTAAGCTCTAGGGGACTGATGACCTCAGATGTTAAGTCCCATAGTGCTCAGATCCATTTGAATTACCTGACACGTGTACTTCTCATATTTCGGCCAAGGGCTTTTCAAGTGACGTTTCTCTCTGAACTGAAATTTCTTGGAAGCTATGGTAAGGCATAGATATAAGTAATTCAAGTTGAAAATCATTTTAGTATACAGTAACTGACATGAATACTTTCGTAAAAGTATTTAATCCGATTATACACGAAAAACGAGAAACAAACAAAATCAGTTCTGCAGAGGGTGTCTCCTCAACACCCATCCAACCTCGAGGATAAATTCTGAAAATCATAATAAATTACCAACAAACTTAATCGCCCCACTCGAAATCGTTCCACGAATCTGCGCCTGAATCAGGTGATGTGTAAGAGTTTCTCCTCTTGCTCTCTAAGCTCCATCGTCTTTAATTAACGTGCCTTATTGTCGATTTCCCTTCCTTCGAAGCCTCGCCACGCCCTCTTCACAGATTTAACTCGTCAGAAGTAAGTGTTTACTCCAATAATTAATATTACGTCTTTCTTTCATGCGGCTCATGGTAAGCAACCTTCACTTCGGAGCTATTTGTTCACTCTTACTGTGGTTATCTGCTCATTTTATCAGCGCGCAGAAAACACACCCACGGGAAACAGTGTATAGTGATGGTTCTTCTTCTGAAAGAACAATTATTACATTAATTTTCGTAGATATACTAATCTGTACTGCATTAAATGAATTCGCAATTGCGAATAAGGACAACCATCAGCTGTAGAACGGAAAGACGACAATGAAAATTTGTCCCGGACTGAGACTCGAACCCGGATTCCCCGCTTATCGTGACTGGTCGCCTTATCATTTGGCTATCCGTGCACGATTCCTAGCTAGACTCAAACTTCCATATGTCGTCAACCATGTATGTCTAAAGGAAATTTGCTTCGTAATCAGAATAACACAGGTACTGCAATGTCGTATTTATCTGCTGATACCGGGCAACCGACTTTCAAATATAACGTCTGACCGGCACTGTGATATACATAATGGATGTACAACTACAGGTTGCAGACGCATGGTTGAGGAGGTATGGAAATGTTTGGGTCTCGCCGTGATTCGTGAATGGATAGCCAAATGGTACGGCGACCGCTCGCGATTAGCCGTAAATCCGAGTCCCGATCCGGCACAAATTTTCATTGTCGTCACTCCATTCTACAGCTGATGATTGACCTTATTCACAATTGTGAAATAATTTAATGTATTTCATATCGACTGGAGTCACCGCAGTGCCTGTTCCTGCATGTCCAAAGGAACTTTGCATCGTAATCAGAAAAACATGGGCACTGCAATATCGTATATACTAATCTGTTGTTAATTACTAACAATAGTCGCGAGACAGCAGTTACCTGTGGTATAAAAGTTCCTGGTCTATGTCACGTTTATACTGTTTGCAAAATTGAGGCATGCTTGGTTGCCAACCATGTCACCTTGTATGGAGGCAACCTAGTCTTATATTGTATTTTCGAATTGAAAGAACTTCTTTGGTTTTTCATCGTACCAGTCCATATCTGAAACAATGTTTTAGAGGTGAGCGTGAGTCAAGCCCATGAGGTGTATGGAAATTCGTCTGACTACCATTTGCAAGATCGTGTGCGTGTTGAACATCACTCCCTGCTGACTAGCGTTTCCCGACGCAGTTCATGCAATGAGTGATTAATCTGCTTACGGGTTTCCTAAGATTGGTGGTAAACTATTACAATTTAGAAGTGCGCAGCGGTTTTGAGATTCTGGGAGTTTAGTACAGAACTCTTCTTCCGAGCATTTGAGAGGAGCTGTCTTCATATTCGGAATCGAATAACCTGTTTCTCTTTTTCCGTATGTAACTTGCATATAGGGGTTCCTCAACTAGAGCACGGAAGTTTTATTATCAAATCCTTCTTAAAAAGGAACCAGCATTGCTACTCCACCAAATCCTACAGTTCATTAACGCACGTGAAATAGTGCTTTCTTCTTTCAGCTTTCCGTATCATATGACAATACGACAAGCATCATCTAACGGTAATGCGAATATTTCCTAATTAAATACAGTCAATAAAAACAACGTCTAAGTTTATGACAACATTAATGTAGTTTTAAACGAATTTGATGAAGCCTGTTCGGGTTTAAGTAGCGTTCAACGGAACGGAAATGATTCACAAATGGTAAAATGATTAAACCTGCGTTAAATAACCGTGGAAAGAAAGTTCAAGCTAGAAGATCCCCATATCAAAGAAAGTGAAATGTTCGAGTGAAAAGTACTCGCAAACGAGGAAGATAAAACATCTTGATATATGCAGGACCCGTAATTCACAAATGGCAGAAGAACTGAACGTGCGTTAAATAACACAGGAAAGAAAGTTCTAGCCAGAAGATCCCCATATCAAAGAAAGTGAAATGTCCAGGTGAAATGTGCTCGCAAATATGGAAGATCAGACATGTTGGTATACACAGGATAGCTTGGTAAGATTCCAGGGCGTCACATATTGAATAATAATATTAAAACTCGTAAGTAGAGCGGAACAGTAATTTAATCATACGGAAATTGCACTCCAAGAAGTTGCTTCTTACCTAATAATAAGAGAGTAACAAAAAAACTGCAAGACACAGGGTGTCCCAGGAGGAATGGCCTGTATTCACGGATATGACAGGAAGAAGTCTAGTAAATATGGGCTCTGAAATGCATATTTTAAGAGCTGTGAGCACTTCTTCATCTCTGATACTGTGAAACACATCTCTTCTTCTGCACACTTGAAGCATAGCTATTAAGATATGCCGGCCGGGGTGGCCGAGCGGTTCTAGGCACCTAGAACCACGCGACCGCTACGGTAGCAGGTTCGAATCCTGCCTCGGGCATGGATGTGTGTGATGTCCTTAGGTTAGTTAGGTTGAAGTAGTTCTAAGTTCTGGGGGACTGATGACCTCAGAAATTAATTCCCATAGTGCTCAGAGCCACTTGAACCATTTGTTAAGATATGCATTTTAGAGTCTATGTTTACTATAGCTGTTTTACTTCGCCCGATCGTTCCTGTCATATCACCGAATATTGAACTTTACTCTCGAGACACCCTGTAGTAACATATCTGGAACAAACATGTATTACAAGCCACCGAAGATGCCTTGTAAATAAAAGGAAGCTAAGTGCGTATGACACAAAAAGAAACAGCCTTTTATTTAATAGCATAGACGGACTACATATCCAAGCAGATAATAATAACAACAACAATAGTAATAATGAAAGAATAGAAACAACTATGGAACGACAGAATATCGATGTTCGAATGGATACGTTCCTTCGAAGGAAAGCTACATCTCCCCAGAACATTGAACTGCAGTTTCTCATTTGACAGTCCCATGAAAAATTACTTTGTCGTCCTATTTTGTATCTTTCGGGATCGTCATCATGTCTCCGGCTGTAATGATTTAAGATAGTGACCTGAGCCTACTTGCCTGTGCAGCCGTTTCGTAGTGCAGTGCTGCCATGTGGGAGGCACGCGAACACCCAGCGGTTACCGTCGTGTGCCGCACGTGGTGCCTGCAGCTCACGTGTTGCGTTGCACGCGACAGTTACTACGCCGCAGATAAGCGCCCGGTTATCGGCTCAACCCTGCTCTACGGAAGATTCGTTGTACCGGCAAAATCGCAGTACGTTACCACCTACCGCAAATGTTTTGCTTCCATTACATTTAGCGAATCAGATACAATAATGGTAAATACACAGAAAGTGCCTCATATCTTTACACATCATAAATTGCAGTCCACAGCCACCTTTTTCTGCCTGTATGTGAACGCAGTCTCAGGAACAACTACAGGGATTTTGATACAGTTTTCACTAATAGACAGAACGATTTACGAGGAAGGTTTGTAGATATAATTTTCAATTACAGTAATGATGAGTGTGTAATACGAGGAGGCTTTCAACAAGTAAGGCAAAGCATTTTTTCTCGAACAATTTCAGTTGAAAATGTACACCACTGGCCATTAAAATTGCTACACCAAAAAGAAATGCAGATGATAAACGGGTATTCATTGGACAAATATATTATACTAGATCTGACATGTGATTACATTTTCATGCAATTTGGGTGCATAGATCCTGATAAATTAGTACCCAGAACAACCACCTCTGGCCGTAATAACGGCCTTGATACGCCTGGGCATTGAGTCAAACAGAGCTTGGATGGCGTGTACAGGTACAGCTGCCCATGCAGCTTCAACACGACACCACAGTTCAACTGGTTCAAATGGCTCTGAGCACTATAGGACTTAACTTCTGTGGTCATCAGTCCCCTAGAACTTAGAACTACTTAAACCTAACTAACCTAAAGCCATCACACACATCCATGACCGAGGCAGGATTCGAACCTGCGACCGTAGCAGTCCCGCGGTTCCGGACTGCGCGCCTAGACCCACTAGACCACCGCGGCCGGCGATACCACAGATCATCACGAGTAGTGACTGGCGTATTGTGATGACCCGGTTGTTCGGCCACCATAGATCAGACGTTTTCAATTGGTGAGAGATATGGAGAATGTGCTGGCCAGGGCAGCAGTCGAACATTTGCTGTATCCAGAAAGGCCCGTTCTTTTGGGAACGTTCTTTAAAAAAGAATAATACCAAATACATTTTTGTCCATCCGTCAGGCTTTCTGTAAGATCCTTATAAAAATACTGGGTCAGGGAGAGAAAAAGAGATCTGAACTGTGAAGGAACAATACGTAAAAGCATGGGATACATGATATTGCAGTACGAGGCCGTTCATTTTTTATGAAATGCCCTGTATGGGCACAATGGTATTGACTACGTTCTGTATGCAGATGATATGTGGTAGTGAAAGAGAATGGCACAGTTGACAGATATGAATTACATTACACATGCCGGATGTTTGATATGTTAGAGGAGAACCATAGTAAGCAAGATGTAAGCAGTTGAATGTCGGGGACGTAGCGTCATTTTACGGTTGTGAAGAGAATTTATTATGAGAGAAACACTGATCAACAGTATGAACAAAGTAGACAACATTTATTATCAGAAGAACACTGAACAGCAGTATGGACAAAGCAGACAACATTGCAAAACGTATCGCCAGAACTGTTTTCTTGTCTTATATGCCGGAAGAGGTCCATCACAACAGCTCCCGCGGCTAGTGACATCTTGGCAGCGTCTGGGTCATACGTCTCCCGTCAGCTTCGAGAGATTGCTCTGCATGCCCGACAACACGCCAAATGCATTACCCTAACAGAAAGGCACATCTTCACTCAACGATACGCTATCTTCCCTGAAGTCAGCTCGCCCAGGGCACCGTGAGTGAGTCACGAAGAGTGGTTCTTCCTACCTCATTAACTAGCTCATCACTGGAATATGTTACAACCCTGCGGAAATGTGAAAAGGGACCTATGGTCATATTAAGACCACGTATCACACAGCATGTTTTTTGGAGTGGTACGTTGACTGCTGTGGTCAATATTAATGCCATCCTGCTACTGAACTCATGTACTGAGTATAGATAGAGATTTCATTTCATGGAGGATAATTCCCAATCCCGCAGGACTATCTTAGTGGACAAATACTTGTTACGTGAGAAAAGCTGGCGTTCAAAGTGACCAGCTCGCGCTCCGGACGATTAAATATACATAGGACGCGTTATGCTGAAGTATTGTAGTCCTAATAACGCTACCTCGGCCAAGTGCTGTTCCTATAGCGTCTTTGTTAAGCAATGGAAGGAACTTACCGCAAACATGGCTGAAAAGCTTGATGCACATTGTTGGGACCTGTTGTGCATCCTCTGTTGTTACGCAAGAACACCACAATCCATGTCTGCACTCTCAGCTGAGTGCTCAGCTCATCTGATTATTAAGTAGCGGGCCTGCGTTCGATTCCCAAGGGGGTCGCAGATTTTCTCGGTTCGCGGACTGAGTATTGTGTTGTCCTCGTCAGCATTTCATCGTCGACACGCAAGTCGCCCAAAATAGTGTCACCTGAAAAGACTTGTAACTCGGCGACCGAACTTTCTCAGATAGGAACTCCCGGCCAACAGTTTCACACTATCATTTGTTTTCTTTTTTTTTTTATTACAATCCGTAAAATTTTTTTGCATAACATCGGTGGAAGAACACCGTGTAGGTAAGTGTCCACCCACGTCTCATGGCCGATTTTCGGGGTTTATTCTTAGACGTATCATTCAATAGTATCAAGTCTCAAAGTGTTTCCGGCGCGCCTATTAGTCCACAAATTAAAACTTGTCTCACAGACTCCTTAACTTATGAACAAAGGACTATTTGCCTACGATATCGATGATAGTAATAGTTACTACGAGGGTATTTGACTTCCTACCGTTCTAGTAGATAACATTAGCAATATTCTACAGATAAAAGGAGGAAGATTAAAGTTTAGCTTCCCTTAGCCAACGAGATGAATTGGTGACGGAACACAAGCTCGGCTTACAAATCCGGCCGTTGTGGCCGAGCGGTTCCAGGCGCTTCAGTCCGGAACCGCGCTGCTGCTACGGTCGCAGGTTCGAATCCTGCCTCGGGCATGGATGTGTGTGCTGTCCTTAGGTTAGTTAGGTTTAAGTAGTTCTAAGTCTAGGGGACTGATGACCTCAGATGTTAAGTCTCATAGTGCTCAGAGCCATTTGAACCATTTTTCGGATTACGAAAGGATGTGGAATGAAATCAGCCAGGCCTTTTTCCGAGGAACCATCTTGGCAGTCGCCTGCGACGATTTAGGAAATTCACGGAAAACCTAAATCTGGATGGCAGTACAGGGATTTGGGCAGTCATCCATCCGAATGCGAGTCCAGTGTGTTAACGACTGCGTCATCCCGTTCACTGATACACTTCTGACCTTCAAGCACCTCACGACTCTGCTGGAATCCATGAGGTGGGTGAGTTTTGGCAGTGCGTCAGGCAGTGGACCCGAATTCCAACCCGCTTACACCGGTTTTTGTTTCTTCTTTTAAAAAATGACAATTTTTTTTCCGTTCTTCTTCAGATTAACAATAGCCGAGTCTCTAGTGACTTTCCTCTCGCTGAGGTGATAAATGTCAACATTCCTCTCTTTTAATGGAACTTCGACCTGTATAGAGCGCTAATAGGAACTTTAGGTGCATGGTGGATAACAGTCTTAAAGTCTCTTCACCTATTCCATTATACAGGAAATACAAGGGTAACTAAGTTCCTGTTAAAGCTGTTCTTTATTGTGCGACTAGCTTCGCTCCAACACGACCATCCAGCATCTATTGTACGCACGTCGTGGATACAGGAAAATTTCAGGTGAAGGGATGTTTGAAAATTGTAGTAAAATGCAAGCAATACTTATAGATTTTTATTAACAGCAAAAGTTACAGACATACATAAAAACAATGCCAAGAATATAATATTTATAAATAATGTTTAGGCATGTAGAGGTAAATACATGGAGTGTCAATTACGCACAACTATCTGAGGAATACACAAAATAGGACAACGGATACAATCCTGAAGTAGGTAATGAAATCTATAGACATAAAAAAATAAGAACTGTAAAATAACTAGGGGAGACATAACGTTAATAAATGAAGACATAAGAAAAACAGAAACCATAATATGCAGTCTTACAACATATCGGACAACAATCTGACAAGATCGCTACATATATCGTAGAAGATGAGAAAAACTGGAGTTCGGACTGGAAACGCAATTCAGTCCAATATAGGGCATAAATCTGATCCAGTATGCCACTACCGCTAATCGGGCGTACATAAATTCCAGTGCAACGATTAAGATAAACATTACATTGGACAAACAGGTTGAAAAAAATGTACACGTCACAAAGAACATTGTAACACTGAGAAAAGCAATCCATCGACAGTTTGCTACGCATTTAAGAGATCACTAGAACGCAGTAGATACAATTGAAAATGGTGTTATTATTTTACATAAAGAAGAGAAAAGGCAGATGTCATGGAAGAGATACATATTTTTCCACATTATGCAAAAGGTCCATTTTGAATAACCAACACGAACTGATAAACAAAAAACATAATAATAATTTTCGTGACGTCTGCCTACAAACGCATTACTAGTCATGACGTCCAACTGATTAGAATCTACGGCATTTACAGATTAGCGATGTTTTACGCTAACGATTGCTTATGGTTCTTTACCGTTTTATTTTTTGTATTCCTTGAATAGTTGTCTGTAATTGACTCTTCAAGTATCTATCTCGGCATTACTAAATATTATTTATAAATATTGTATTTCTGACATCTGTTTTCATTCTTGTCTGTAGGGCTTGCTGTTAATAAAAATCTGTAAGTATTCCTTGTATTTTTACTACAATTTTCAAACATTCTTTTCACGTCAGATTTTCATGTATCCATGACGCACGTACAACAGGAAATGGATAATCGCCTTTGACCGAAACCGGTCGCACAATAAAGAATAATTTGGACAGCAGCTTAAGATGTTACATGATGTCGTTCCTGCACAACAGCATCAACTGTTTTCAACACAGATACAATTCCCATGCACACTTTTTCGCATTAAAAGACTACATGGTATGTATCGAAGAAATCTGTAGTTAATATATGCAGCCACATCATGCCGGTGTCCTGTGTGTGAATCCAGTATCTTAACAGTCTGAAGCGGTAGAAAATGGTGTGTTCCAGATAAATCTACATCTGCACGACTACTCTGTAATTCACATTTAAATGCCTGGTACAGGGTTCATCGTACCGCTTTCACATTGTCTGACAGCACACGGGGAAAACGAACACTTAAATCTTTTCGTGAGAGCTCTGATTTCCCTTATTTTGTCTCAATGATCTCTTCTCCCTATGTAGGTGGGTGTCAACAAAGTATTTTCGCACTCGGAGGAGGACTTTGGGGATTGAAATTTAGTGGAAATATCTCGCCGTAATGAAAAACGCCTTCGTTTTAATGATTGCCACCCCAATTCGCGTATCATATCCGTGACACTACAAACCGAGCTGCCCTTCATTGAACTTTTCGGTAACTTCCGCCAATCCTATCTGATGCGGATCCCACACCGTACAGCAACACTCTAGCAGAGGACGGACTAGCATACTGCAGGCAGTCTCTTTAGTGGACCTGTTGCATCTTTTAACTGCCCTATCAGTAAAACACAGTGCTGTTCCTATAGCGTCTTTGTTAAGCAATGGAAGGAACTTACCGCAAACATGGCTGAAAAGCTTGATGCACATTGTTGGGACCTGTTGTGCATCCTCTGTTGTTACGCAAGAACACCACAATCCATGTCTGCACTCTCAGCTGAGTGCTCAGCTCATCTGATTATTAAGTAGCGGGCCTGCGTTCGATTCCCAAGGGGGTCGCAGATTTTCTCGGTTCGCGGACTGAGTATTGTGTTGTCCTCGTCAGCATTTCATCGTCGACACGCAAGTCGCCCAAAATAGTGTCACCTGAAAAGACTTGTAACTCGGCGACCGAACTTTCTCAGATAGGAACTCCCGGCCAACAGTTTCACACTATCATTTGTTTTCTTTTTTTTTTTATTACAATCCGTAAAATTTTTTTGCATAACATCGGTGGAAGAACACCGTGTAGGTAAGTGTCCACCCACGTCTCATGGCCGATTTTCGGGGTTTATTCTTAGACGTATCATTCAATAGTATCAAGTCTCAAAGTGTTTCCGGCGCGCCTATTAGTCCACAAATTAAAACTTGTCTCACAGACTCCTTAACTTATGAACAAAGGACTATTTGCCTACGATATCGATGATAGTAATAGTTACTACGAGGGTATTTGACTTCCTACCGTTCTAGTAGATAACATTAGCAATATTCTACAGATAAAAGGAGGAAGATTAAAGTTTAGCTTCCCTTAGCCAACGAGATGAATTGGTGACGGAACACAAGCTCGGCTTACAAGTCCGGCCGTTGTGGCCGAGCGGTTCCAGGCGCTTCAGTCCGGAACCGCGCTGCTGCTACGGTCGCAGGTTCGAATCCTGCCTCGGGCATGGATGTGTGTGCTGTCCTTAGGTTAGTTAGGTTTAAGTAGTTCTAAGTCTAGGGGACTGATGACCTCAGATGTTAAGTCTCATAGTGCTCAGAGCCATTTGAACCATTTTTCGGATTACGAAAGGATGTGGAATGAAATCAGCCAGGCCTTTTTCCGAGGAACCATCTTGGCAGTCGCCTGCGACGATTTAGGAAATTCACGGAAAACCTAAATCTGGATGGCAGTACAGGGATTTGGGCAGTCATCCATCCGAATGCGAGTCCAGTGTGTTAACGACTGCGTCATCCCGTTCACTGATACACTTCTGACCTTCAAGCACCTCACGACTCTGCTGGAATCCATGAGGTGGGTGAGTTTTGGCAGTGCGTCAGGCAGTGGACCCGAATTCCAACCCGCTTACACCGGTTTTTGTTTCTTCTTTTAAAAAATGACAATTTTTTTTCCGTTCTTCTTCAGATTAACAATAGCCGAGTCTCTAGTGACTTTCCTCTCGCTGAGGTGATAAATGTCAACATTCCTCTCTTTTAATGGAACTTCGACCTGTATAGAGCGCTAATAGGAACTTTAGGTGCATGGTGGATAACAGTCTTAAAGTCTCTTCACCTATTCCATTATACAGGAAATACAAGGGTAACTAAGTTCCTGTTAAAGCTGTTCTTTATTGTGCGACTAGCTTCGCTCCAACACGACCATCCAGCATCTATTGTACGCACGTCGTGGATACAGGAAAATTTCAGGTGAAGGGATGTTTGAAAATTGTAGTAAAATGCAAGCAATACTTATAGATTTTTATTAACAGCAAAAGTTACAGACATACATAAAAACAATGCCAAGAATATAATATTTATAAATAATGTTTAGGCATGTAGAGGTAAATACATGGAGTGTCAATTACGCACAACTATCTGAGGAATACACAAAATAGGACAACGGATACAATCCTGAAGTAGGTAATGAAATCTATAGACATAAAAAAATAAGAACTGTAAAATAACTAGGGGAGACATAACGTTAATAAATGAAGACATAAGAAAAACAGAAACCATAATATGCAGTCTTACAACATATCGGACAACAATCTGACAAGATCGCTACATATATCGTAGAAGATGAGAAAAACTGGAGTTCGGACTGGAAACGCAATTCAGTCCAATATAGGGCATAAATCTGATCCAGTATGCCACTACCGCTAATCGGGCGTACATAAATTCCAGTGCAACGATTAAGATAAACATTACATTGGACAAACAGGTTGAAAAAAATGTACACGTCACAAAGAACATTGTAACACTGAGAAAAGCAATCCATCGACAGTTTGCTACGCATTTAAGAGATCACTAGAACGCAGTAGATACAATTGAAAATGGTGTTATTATTTTACATAAAGAAGAGAAAAGGCAGATGTCATGGAAGAGATACATATTTTTCCACATTATGCAAAAGGTCCATTTTGAATAACCAACACGAACTGATAAACAAAAAACATAATAATAATTTTCGTGACGTCTGCCTACAAACGCATTACTAGTCATGACGTCCAACTGATTAGAATCTACGGCATTTACAGATTAGCGATGTTTTACGCTAACGATTGCTTATGGTTCTTTACCGTTTTATTTTTTGTATTCCTTGAATAGTTGTCTGTAATTGACTCTTCAAGTATCTATCTCGGCATTACTAAATATTATTTATAAATATTGTATTTCTGACATCTGTTTTCATTCTTGTCTGTAGGGCTTGCTGTTAATAAAAATCTGTAAGTATTCCTTGTATTTTTACTACAATTTTCAAACATTCTTTTCACGTCAGATTTTCATGTATCCATGACGCACGTACAACAGGAAATGGATAATCGCCTTTGACCGAAACCGGTCGCACAATAAAGAATAATTTGGACAGCAGCTTAAGATGTTACATGATGTCGTTCCTGCACAACAGCATCAACTGTTTTCAACACAGATACAATTCCCATGCACACTTTTTCGCATTAAAAGACTACATGGTATGTATCGAAGAAATCTGTAGTTAATATATGCAGCCACATCATGCCGGTGTCCTGTGTGTGAATCCAGTATCTTAACAGTCTGAAGCGGTAGAAAATGGTGTGTTCCAGATAAATCTACATCTGCACGACTACTCTGTAATTCACATTTAAATGCCTGGTACAGGGTTCATCGTACCGCTTTCACATTGTCTGACAGCACACGGGGAAAACGAACACTTAAATCTTTTCGTGAGAGCTCTGATTTCCCTTATTTTGTCTCAATGATCTCTTCTCCCTATGTAGGTGGGTGTCAACAAAGTATTTTCGCACTCGGAGGAGGACTTTGGGGATTGAAATTTAGTGGAAATATCTCGCCGTAATGAAAAACGCCTTCGTTTTAATGATTGCCACCCCAATTCGCGTATCATATCCGTGACACTACAAACCGAGCTGCCCTTCATTGAACTTTTCGGTAACTTCCGCCAATCCTATCTGATGCGGATCCCACACCGTACAGCAACACTCTAGCAGAGGACGGACTAGCATACTGCAGGCAGTCTCTTTAGTGGACCTGTTGCATCTTTTAACTGCCCTATCAGTAAAACACAGTCCTTGGGTTCCCTTCCCCACAACATTATCTATGTGATCGTTCCAATTTAAGTAGTTAGTAATTGTAATTCCTAGATATTTAGTTGAATTGCCAGCCTTTAAATTTTTATGATTTATGGAGCAACCGAAATTTGACGCAATCCTTTTAGTATTCATGCATATGGTCTGGCTTCGGTTGCCTCTTTTCGCACTATACAGATACGTTGGCAAAATCATTTTGCATTTGGTTTAGATCTTCTAGGTGGCAAACTTCAGTATCATCTGCAAACAATCTAAGAGGACTGCTCAGACTGTTTCCTAAATCGTTTATATAGATTGGGAGCAGCAGAGAGCATTTAACACTTCCTTATGGAACGAGAGAGATCAGTTCTGTTTTACTCAATGACTTTCTGCCAATTACTGTGAACTGTGTCCTTTCTGACGGAAATCACGAATCCAGTTGCACAGTTAAGATGATATTCCATACGCACTGACTTTGATTAGAAGCCGCTTATGACGAACGGTATCAGAAGCCTTTTGGATATCTAGACATATGGAAGCAATTTAAGATCCCCTGCCGATGGTACTCATTACTTCATGAGAGTGAAGAGCTAGTTATGTCACACAAGAACGATATTTTCTGAATCCGTGCTTACAGTGTATCGACAGATCGTTTTTCAAGAGGTAACTTATAGTGTTCGAATATAGTATATATTCCAAAATCCCACTGCAAATCGACGTCAGTGATACGCGTTTGTAATTAATCAGATAATTCGTACTTACTTTCTTGAGTATTGGCGTGACTTTTGCAACTTTCCAGTCTTTAGGTACGGATCTTTCCTTGAGCAAAGGGTTGTATATAATCAAGTACGGAGCTATTATATCAGCATACTCTGAAAAGAATCTGATTGGTATACAGTCTGCACCGGAAGACTTGCCTTTATTAAGTGATTTAAGCTGCTTCGCAACATCGATGATATCTACTTCAAAATTACTCGTGCTAGCAGTAGTTCTTGATTCGAATTCTGGAATATTTACTTCGTCTTCTTTGGTGGAGAAATGTCGAGTCTGTTAGCATGGTGGTAAAGTAGTTCTTATGCGAATCAGCTTTCTGCTGTTGGCTGTGTGGTAGTTCACCGTGTGAGTTCAATCTGTCTGGGCTACTGATGAAGCACGCAGATGGCAGATGATTCACACTCGATAGGGATATTCGGTACGTGTTTAAAACACGGGTACAGAACATAACACAGAGTTGTCGTGTGCAGGCGTCATTTCTTTTGTGTTTTGAGGAAACTAATGTTTGAAGGAGCGTGATAACCTCGTTGAAATATAATCATTGCTAGTGACACATGCAGTGTAGCATCATATCTACCTGTGGAATTCGCGGGAAATGAATCTGCTTCAAATTAGTGTTTACGTTATTATAAAACGTGATGCCAGAGTGTGTCGTGTTAAGATGTAACACAATTTACTTATATATTCTGAAGCACGAATTTCTAAAAATTTAACAGTGCTTAGGACCAAACTGCGAAAATTATTTCGCAAACATTCCTCTTTGTGTTTATAAGTTAATCGCGAGGAAAGTTACTTAGATTCTGGACCAATAAAATAATAGGAAGTGAAAAGAGGCATGAAACACTATTCTCTAAAGGGAGTTGATTCTACTGACCTTTGTAGCAGCATCACTGAAGCGCAGCTTCCTTCCACGTTCCGGCCACAACACCTCTGGAAAGTTCGTTCCCATCCGAATATTCAAGGTATGTTTTGGGATTAAATATTTGCACAAGGAAAAGAAACAGAATTTCTGATTTCTTACTTGAAGTTGCTAGAGACTTACTATAGGACGTCCTGAGCCAACAGATGACTAAATTCTGGAATGTCCTTTCAGTGGGCTTATTGGAATAAAACGCTAGTTCATGGAACCTCAGTACTAGCGAAAACTTTGTTCATCATTTTGAGCATTTGACGGCCTTGGGAGCAGTTTCTACTTTTATTGTTTTTAAAACATCTTACTTTCGTTATGTCGTGACTTGGTGTCCAGTTCAGTTCAAAAACTCGAATCTAACCTATTGTAATTACAATAGTTACGAAATATTTACTCCCCGAAGTTAATTACCGTACCGTTCAACATAACAAGCACTTATCCCATGACGTTAACGTTAAAATGTGAGTGGACAGAGAAAATGCAAAAACGTGTCGTCATCTAATGTGACACATTAAAGTTCAATGTAGTTACTTCCAAAATGTAATGTCAGATTCATGTTTTGTTTGATTAACAATTTTGCGTTAAGTAACGTTGCATGGAAAACTATATATTTCACTTTCAGTGCTATCCTAATTTCAGAGAACCTAATACACAAGTACATGACCATTTCTGATATTTCTTGACACTTTAATTTCACTGCCCACCTGTATAATGCCTTAAATAAATATTTGTCTTCTCAGAAATGCAGAGGCAGTACTATAACTGAGGCAGGGATTGGTACAACTCGCCTTGAGAATTTCTGCCTGGAAACCTGCTACATTTAAAATCGGTCACCAGTCCCAATAGGACAATTATCTGCTTTCTGCTTTAACCAGATGCTTACCAGTATCTTCTTTCGTGAAACTCATTTGCTTTAGTAAAGACTAAAAGATGAAACAATTTGTAACTTCCTATGTGTAGATCAACACCTAAATATGTTTTATTATAGGAAAATTAGCTACTCGTATGAGTAAATCATTTCAAAATTTCTACACATATCATTCGTGGAGTAGCAACAGATCGCATTCCCTTTACTAAAACATTCGAGAAAATATTACTGAGATTTGTGACTGCTGTAGTTTAATCTCAACTACACCTGAGAGAACAAAGCCAGCTTTTATTGAAACTGTCACATTAACATTGCGTAAGTAAATGTACGGCAATCATACGAACACATTGGTCAATATATTACAATCATACTTAGCAAATTAAGTTTTTTTAATCAGAACGGATTCAGTATAAAAAAGGAAGAATGATATGGGAAATTCAATTCTTAATTGTTCAAAAAATGGTTCAAATGGCTCTGAGCACTATGGGACTTAACTTCTGAGGTCATCAGTCCCATAGAACTTAGAACTACTTAAACCTAACTAACCTAAGGACATCACACACATCCATGCCCGAGGCAGGATTCGAACCTGCAACCGTAGCGGTCTCGCGGTTCCAGACTGTAGCGCCTAGAACCGCTCGGCCACCCCGGCCGGCTCTTAATTGTTACAGAAGCGCCAAAAGATTTATTTTTTCTCTTTCTCGTGGTGAAGATTACGTTCAATATTCAATGGTATGTTTCCCTCGAGGAAGTATCAGGTTTTGATAGAATTAAAATAATTATACGGTTAAGGTAAAATATCGTAACAACATTCACAATATTTCTCTTACAATATAAACACACATCATTCGAATAGAATTAACCCTAGTAGTAACAAACGAAATGTACAGTATCCAATCAAATTAAAAAATTTTACATATCTTGTCGTTAACAAGAATGAACAATGTCAGCCTGTTTTTCCCACAACAGTTTTGTTCTTCCTTCAACTGTTTCTGCTTCGGGTACTACCGCTGTATTCCTGAGTGAGACCTGTTAACGCACCAGAAAAGAAGAATTGATGCGTACCGAGACTCGAGTAGCAGTAACGCTAGTCTACTGTAGCGACCGCAGGTCGATACTGCCGCGTGCAGGAAAGTCTCGTTTATGCAGAGTTGGGGAAGGTACTACACGTAAATGTGTAACGGGCTGACTTCGACTCGATAGTTGCGGAGCGTCCTCGGCGAACACTGCAGGCGGACTTCTGTACCTCATGTAGTAGCCAATTTATCATTTAGTCTATCTACACTGAATTCATTGTCAGGCAAAGTTTGAAAATTAACAAATTACTTTTATTTCAAGAAAGCACGCACTTCGCGCATCTCATTATAGGATAGGGATATTATTTCCTCGTTTTTTAGTGTTAAACTCTCGCCGACCGGTTTGGAGCATTGAGAGATTCTGGAACACAGCGAAGGAAAGCGCTCCGCCACAGAATATAATTAGCTTTATGTTCTGCAGAACACGGCGCCTGTTTCACACAAAGCGTGCTGCCTAGGCAGCCCGTCTATCCTACGGCTAGATTTGATGGCACAAAGCACCTGCAGAATCTCGACGACAAATAGCAAACACTATCAGGGTTCTCCTTTGTCAAAGTTCTATGTTCACTTTTTAGAATGTGAACATCTAGCTAAGTTACCTAAGGATGTTAACCTATAAATACGTGAATAAATTTCCACTTGGAAGAAAAAAGAAAAAAGTGATTTTGTAATCTGTAACGAAGTGTCAGAGAGTACATGAAATCAAATCTAAGACGTGTTGGAATTGTGAAGTATAATAGGGTATTTCACATATTTAGGATAACAGGCAATTGAGACATTGAAAACTTACAATACTTCATTTAATAACAGATTTATATTTAACATTAAGATGATACATTGTTCCTCTGGAGCCGGCCGCGGTGGCCGAGCGGTTATAGGCTGCCTCGGGCATGGATGTGTGTGATGTCCTTAGGTTAGTTAGGTTTAAGTAGTTCTAAGTTCTAGGGGACTGATAACCTCAGAAGTTAAGTCCCACAGTGTTCAGAGCCATTTGAACCATTTTTTGTTCCTCTGGATTTGAGTTCTAATAGGACATTCTTTTATTATGGGTAATTTCAGGACTGAATCAGACTCTCTCCGCTCGTGGCACACGAGTTTTGAAATATTCATTTCGTGGAGTATAAGCCCTCGGGGTCCATCGTTAGCAAAACAAAGGCTTCAGAGTATTAACAGTTCATCTGAATTTTCACATCGCGATAAAAGTGAAATGTAATCATTCAAAACAGTGTTGAGCTTGGATGTCCATATGAATTATTGGAAACTTCTTATAAATTAAAAAATATATATCGTAAATAATGAACACAATTTATCACTGAAGTATTCTGGTTCTACAAATCAACGGAAGTATTTGTTTTCACTTCACTTGATTTCATCTCTTGCGTGCTCCCACAAAAGTGCACAAACACCTAATGATGCATATTTTACACAAACAGTATTTTCGAATTTAGGTGCACGTGCAGTTACTTTATTACATCAAAATGTGATGTACGTCACGTCATAGATAATATAGAACAAACAAATAATTTTCAGAGCTGACGTTACCTTTGTATCTAGATGTAATTCTCCAAAGAATGACTATAACTTCTCGTGTGTGTGTGTGTGTGTGTGTGTGTGTGTGTGTGTGTGTGTGTGTTTGTATGTCGCAAACAAAGGCGCGAAATGCAAATCGTTCTAGAAGCACCCGAAACACTCAGCAAATTTGCAGCACATGTCAGAGGCGCTGGTAGGTTCGTTCTAAACTTTGCTCTTCAGCCACTGGCGCTCAAAAATTGTCAACCTTCCATTTATTAGCACCGCTCTGATATGATGTGAATTCGCGACACACAACACTGAGGGATTAAAAAATTATTCCTGAGTTCCCAAACAAGAAGGTAGGAGACGAGATACTGGCAGAAGTAAAGCTGTGATGACCGGCCGTGAGTCGTGCTTCGGTAGCTCAGATGGTAGAGCACTTGCCCGTGAAAGACAAAGGTCCCGAGTTCGAGTCTCGGTCTGGCACACAGTTTTAATCATCCAGAAAGTTTCAAGTACAACCGCGATTTACGTCTGTGACCTTGTCAAAAGTGTATTACTTTTATACAGGTATTTGTAGAATATTCTGAAAATGATGTCTACTCCAATCTATCTCTTACATTCCATTTTATTCCCTGTTTGCCTTTTACCATTTCTCTAAGGGGTCAGCATTAATACACATCGGTTTTGGCAGTGTTAGTGGCATTTTGTGGCCGGATGTCCTTTCAATATAGATCAATATAGATTCTAATAGGAATTTCATCGGGCCCTGGATCCTTGTTCAGTTTTAATGATTTCGTCTGTTTCTCAACTCCACTGACAATAATATCGATTTAATTCACCTTCCCAGTGGTACGGAACTGAAACCGGGGCATTCCTCATGGGTTTTCCTTTGCAAAAGATCATTTGAAAACGGAGTGAGGCATTTCAGCTTTTGCTTTGCTACCCTTACCTCCAGTTACTGTCTCTACTGGACACTAACAATGGTGTCACTAACAACCTTTACGTACGACCAGAATATCTTTGTGTTTTGTGAAAGATCTTTCGCTAATATTCTGCTATCGTAGTCATTGGAAGATGCAAGCATGACTCACTTGACAGCCAAACGCGTTTCATTTAACATCTTTCTATCTATAGTTCTGTGCTTTGTTTTGCATCCACACACACCAAAAAAGTATTGCATCACCTCGGTTCTACGAGTTACTGAACCTGTACAGAAAATTGTAATAGAGATCAACGTAAACATCATTTCCGCCCTTTTTATTGCTCATGAAAACCGCACATTGCATGTTGTACCACCGTACAGTGAGACCTTCAGAGGTGGTGGTTCAGACTGCTGTACACACTGGTATCTCTAATACCCAGTATCACGTCCTCTTGCATTGATGCATGCCTGTATTCATCGTGGCATACTATCCAAAAGTTCATCAAGTCACTGTTGGACCAAATCGTCCCACTCCTTAACGGCGATTTGGTGTGGATCCCTCAGAGTGGTTGGTGGGTCACATCGTCCATAAACAGCCCTTTTCAGTCTATTCTAGGCATGTTCGATAGGGTTGGTGCCTGGAGAACATGCTGGCCACTCTAGTCGAGTGATATCGTTATCCTGAAGGAAGTCATTCACAAGACGTGCACGATGGGGGCGTGTATTATCGTCCATGAAGACGAATGCCTCGCCAATATGCTGCCAATATGGTTGCACTGTCGGTCGGACGATGGCATTCACGTATCGTACAGCCGTTACGGCGCCTTCCATGACCACCAGCGGCGTATGTCGGCCCCACATTACGCCATCCCAAAACAGCAGGGAACCTCCACCTTGCTGCACTCACTGGACAGTGTGTCTAAGGCGTTCAGCCTGACCGGATTGCCTCCAAACACTTCTCCGACGATGTATGCGAAACTGATCGGTGAAGAGAATGTGATGCCAATCCTGAGTGGCCCATTCGGCATGTTGTTCGGCCCATCTGTACCGCGCTGCATGGTGACGTGGTTGCAAAGATGGATCTCGCGTTGGACGTCGGGAGTGAAGTTGCGCATCATGCAGCCTATTGCGCACAGTTTGAGTCGTAACACGACGTCCTGTGGCTGCACTAAAAGCATTATTCAACATGGTGGCGATGCTGTCAGGGTTCCTACGAGTCATAATCCGTTGGTTGGTTCAAATGGCTCTGAGCACTATGGGACTCAACTGCTGAGGTCATAAGTCCCCTAGAACTTAGAACTACTTAAACCTAACTAACCTAAGGACAACACACACATCCATGCCCGAGACAGGATTCGAACCTGCTTCCGTAGCGGTCGCGCAGTTCCAGACTGTAGCGCCAGAACCGCTCGGCCACCAGCGGCCGGCTCATAATCCGTAGGTAGCGGTCATGTACTGCAGTAGTAGCCCTTGGGCGGCCTGGGCGAGGCATGTCATCGAAAGTTCCTGTCTCTCTGTATCTCCTCCATGTCCGAATAACATGGTTTTGGTTCGCTCCGAGACGCCTAGACACTTCCCTTGTTGTTGCCGGCTGGTGTGGCGTGCGGTTCTGGGCGCTTCAGTCTGGGACCGCGCGACCGCTACGGTCGCAGGTTCGAATCCTGCCTCGGGCATGGATGTGTGTGATGTCCTTAGGTTAGTTAGGTTTAATTAGTTCTAAGTTCTAGGCGACTGATGACCTCAGCAATTAAGTCGCATAGTGCTCAGAGCCATTTGAACTTCCCTTGTTGAGAGCCCTTCTTGACACAAAGTAACAATGCGGACGCGATCGAACCACGATCCTGACCGTCTCGGCATGGTTGAACTACAGACAACACGAGCCGTGTACCTCCTTCCTGGTGGAATGACTGGGACTGATCGGCAATCGGACCCCCTCCGTCTAATAGGCGCTGCTCGTGCATGGTTGTTTACATCTTTGGACGGGTATAGTGACTTCTCTGAACAGTCAAAGGGACTGTGTCTGTTATACAATATCCACAGTCAACGTCTGTCTTCCGGATTTCTGGGAACTGGGGTGATGCAAACCATTTTGTGATGTGTGTATTATGCAATAGTCTGTTTGCATGCCGCCTGGTGGTGTTGCGGGCACGTGACGCGGTAACGAAACTATATAAACGGAGCAGACACGCACGGGGAATCACCCTAGCGAAGATACGGCTGCAAATTGAGAAATCCATCGAGGTATGCGACTTTGACAAAGGGCAGATTATTGTTACGCAGTGTCTGTGCACGAGTATCTTGAAAACGGCGAAGCTAGTCGAATTTTCACGTGCTACTGTCGTGAGCATTTACGGAAAGAAGTAGGACAGTGAAACTACCGCTAGACGTTAAATGGTTGGACGTCCATGTCATCTTTCAGAGTATAATTGTCCGTGTCTCGGAGCCAGAACCGTGCTACACTGGTTTAAGGGGTGTTATAGTAAACTCACTTTAATGTGTCACGACCAAATTCGCCCGACGTAAACGCTATGGAACACTTTTCGGTTGTCGTCGGGCACCATGACCGCGTACGCAAATCAGCGGGCCGTTATTTACGCGAATTACGTGACCTGTGCGTAGACATCTAATGCCACATACCTCCACAAACCTACCAACAAACTTTCGGATCCCCGATACCCAGAATCGGTGATGTATTTCGAACAGACAAGCTATTAAGCGGGTGATCGTAATGTTTTGGCTCATCAGTGTGTATTTTATCGCCAGCCTCGGTGGCCGTGCGGTTCTGGCGCTGCAGTCCGGAACCGTGGGACTGCTACGGTCGCAGGTTCGCATCCTGCCTTGGGCATGGGTGTGTGTGATGTTCTTAGGTTAGTTATGTTTAAGTAGTTCTAAGTTCTAGGGGACTTATGACCTAAGATGTTGAGTCCCATAGTGCTCAGAGCCATTTGAACCATTTTTGTATTTTATCTGCTCACTGGAGAGTATTACAAAAATGGTGGAAAATCTGAACGGACAAGCAGTTGGGTAAATTCGACAGATGTCGCGAAAACCATCTTAAAAATTAGCTAAAACCTTTATTTTGGGAAGAATCTAGCAACATTATTCAGCTTTCCACAACTACGAGGGTATGCTTAAAAGTGATGGCTCTGAATGTTTTATGTAGAAACTCTTAAAGTTTTTTAAATTAAAAATACGTTATTAACATTCTACATCTTTACTGTTCATGTCAACATATTTATTTCTCAACATATCCACCTAGGCGACGAGCACATTTTTCCCAACAAGAGACCATATTGTTTATACCGTCCGTTTAGAATATTTGACTTTGTTAACGGAGCCACAATCTCACCTCTTCACTGCTATCAAAGCGAAGCTTTCAATAGTGTTCTTTAAGTTTTGGAAACAAAGGAAAATCGAATGAGGGCAAGTTGGGGTTGTAAGGAGAATGATTGATGACAGTGGACCCAAAGCTTCGGATTGTTGCAGATATTGCAGCGGGCTCTGTGGTCTGGCATTATCATGCTAAGTGAGAGGGTGCTCCATGTGTGGACGAACTCTTCGAAATCGAAACGTGATTACAGTACGCTGTTTCTCGCGCACCGACATCGTTAGCTTACACGCCGCCATGTTACACGTAGCCCTCTAGCGACAGAGGGCTGCAAACATGCAGACATGAAGAATAAGGACGTAGAATATTAATAACGTTTGTTTCATTTTTAAACCTTTAAGAGTTTGCAAGCGGTCGCTTGCTTTAATCGTAAATATATGTCCAAGTGATCGTAAATGTTATTCTCTTTACATAAAGAAAAGTATTATCCTCTCAACAGTCTTTAAATCATGAGCTACACCCGTAATTTTTATACGTGAACTTAGTGAATTTACTCATGTCACTTTTGTTGCTCACTGGGGTCGCTTGCAGAACTCAAATTAATAATCAAATGAACTAATTTAATACGATTGAACTTTTAATTGCTGGTGTTTCCATGTCTCACCAAAATAAAATAAAAACATTGAACAGTTGAAGGATTATGAATAAGAACAGTGATGTATTTAAGTTTACAAAAATAATGACAAGTTTTATTCATCCTTGTATAACTACAATCGAGCTGATATATCTTACAGAAAATGACAAACATAATCAGAAAAATGGTGGCGCTTGATTGGTAATGCAGTAATTGGGAACGAAACTATACAAAGTCTCCGCTGAATTAATTGCATTTACAATGCAATCAGACTTTGCTAACATGAATCCACTGTGAGACGAAATTCTGTTCAAATGGAATCAGCTACGACCAAGTACACCACAAACTACGGTTCACGGAGAAAATGAAGCTGTGAATATAATTTAACAACCCCACGCCGGTGCAGCAACACTTTACCCTTTCACTTCAGGCGGCAGCAGAGAACGGCATGAGATGAGCGGCGCGCTGCGGCAGCTGTAATATTCAGATACTTCCGAGAAAACTAGCAAACTACGCGGTCTGGCTTTCTGATTATTAGAACGCGGGAAACTTTCCTATCAGAGCCCTGAAATCCCGGTAGATTTCAGTGTTAGATTGACCAATTCACTGGTCTGGCCACCCAATTTAACTCACAGACACGACTGCGCGTGCTGGAATTGTCAAACGACATACAGCCGACTCAGGACGAATAAGTTCACCCTCGTTATACGGAGTAAGCCTCTGCTTTGCATATCCTGAGAGGAGCCAACTAGTGACGTGAAAACTCTTTTGTCTGAAAAAAGATGATTTTCGACTAGGGAGGCGTCGTTCTCACGGCAAGCATGGCCATGTTTCGGCCAAAAACGCCTACCTACATGGGACGACAGTCCCTCATTTATGGAGAGTTCTAATCTTACCAGGCTCACCACTTCCAATTTCTGAAAGAAGACTGTTAAGCTTCCCAGACAGTCGTTCTCGTAAAATATATGTTTTTGCCGCTCACTAAAAGAACATGACGACTCCCTGGTATCAGGTGAGTTACAGTCTTGCTTTCACTAAAGAGGTGCACCAGCCACTGTGTTCGTATCGTCTGAGCTTCTGACATGAGAATGCTTGTAGTTTTATGACCATCCCACTGTTTGCACAAAACCACAGCAGTCTCTCTTAAATGTCTTCCTCCACGCACTTTCCGCCAACTGGCCGCGTTCGCATTGGTCTTTCACCTGGAACAAATAAAATGTTTTGCTAACCAGCGCCCTCCTGCTTCGACCCTAAGTGGAAGGAGTGGAGTGCCATTGCCCGAAGTCCCTCTGCAGGTAGAATTCACAAGGTGCTGCTTCCCCAAATCACTTGCACAGCCAGGTCACTGGACACAACATTTATGGCCTGCAATCCATCTTTCTCCCTGTTCTCCATCGCCTCCACTATGGCCCCTCAGGTACAAGTTCTCTACGGGCTACACATGCAGTTATATGCACATTTTGCCCACAGTTTCCTCATGTAAAAAAAGTCGTAAACCTCACTACCAAATGTAGTACTGGGTAACATGGAGATCATGACCTAAAATATGAATAATTGTCTGACAGACAGTGTAGTTAAAGTGAGAGAGTGGCGTGCCACCTCTCAAATTCTCACATATAGCATTCGGGGGCAATACTTTTCAACATGCCCACCTACATTTACACGCCGACTCCGCAAACCACCATACTGTGCATGGTGGAGGGTACCTTGTACCACTGCTAGTGTTTCCCTTTTCTTTTCGACTTGAAAATAGAGCAAAACGGTTGTCTATATGCTTCTGCACGAGTCCTAATTTCTCTTAGCTTGTCTTCGCCGGCCTTACACGAGATGTATGTTGGTTACAGTAGGATCGTTCTACAGTCTATCTAAGCTTTTTCTAAAGTATTTCACGAAAGGAATATGGTATCATCTCCAGAGATCCCCATTTAAATTCATGGTGCATTTCCGTAATACTCGTATGTTGATCGAATCTACTGGTAACAAATCTAGCAACAACCTACAGAACCGCTTCGATGCCTTCCTTCAACCCGCTAGGTAGTGATCCCAAACAATCGAGCAGTACTCAAGAATGAGTCGCTCAAGCGTTTTGTACACTGTCTCCTTTGTACGAGACTAGTCTTCTAAGTACGATGACTACACTAGAAAATAAAAGAAACAAGAGTTCGCAAACAAAATACATTTACTTACCTTCAAAGTAATCACCTTTAGCTACAACTCAGTTTTGACATCGATTGTGAAACTGCTGGAAACTGTCAGCAAAGGCTATTTGTTGAATCGCTCGAAGCATAGTGGCCATACGTTGTTGCATATCCGCGTCATTGCGTCTTGCTACCAATACGATCCAGAGACCAATTGACAGTCGGGCAGAAATTCATGATACATCAAGCCCTTGCTTTCGAAAAAGACGATCAACATCGTCTGAATCTTGGATTTTGTCATTCGACTTTTTTGTGTTGCGGGGGACACGATGAAACACCAGCCACAGACTGTCGCGTGGTCTCCGGATCGTATTGGCAGCACCAAGTCTCATTTTCTGTAATGACGCAGATATCGAACAACGCGTGACCACGGTGCTTCGAGTTCCACACGAAGTGTTTGTTGATAATTTCTAACAACTTTACAGCTGATGTCAGATCTGTGTTGTAGCTAATAGTGATCTATTTGAAGGCCGGTAAAGGCATTTTGTTTGTTACTCTTATTTCATTTATTTTCTGAGACCATTCACCGAACTTTCCAGACGCACCTTTTAGGTGAGCAACGCTTTCCTAATAATCTGCCAATACTCCAAAGGCGTCCATTCACCTGCCGTACAACCGACCTATCGTGCTCGTTCCGTTTCATGTCGCTTTGCAGCTTTACGATTTATGCACTGGATAGAGGAGGCTGTGACAAACAACAGACCACTAATACTGTATTCGAACATTACATATACATCCACACCTACACGTATACTCTACAAGCCACCTTATGGTTAACCATGGAGGGTACTTCGTATATGCCGGCCGCGGTGGTCTAGCGGTTCTAGGCGCTCAGTCCGGCGCCGCACGACCGCTACGGTCGCAGGTTCGAATCCTGCCTCGGGCATGGATGTGTGTGATGTCCTTAGGTTAGTTAGGTTTAAGTAGTTCTAAGTTCTAGGGGACTGATGACTTCAGAAGTTAAGTCCCATAGTGCTCAGAGCCATTTGTACTTCGTATAGATTTTTCTGTTCCAGTAGTGAATGGTTTGCTGGGAAGAACGAGTTTTGGTAAGCTTCGCGTGGGTTCCAATCTCTCTGGTCTTTTCGCGAGCTACCCGTAGGAGGAAGCGACATATTGGAACTTTAACAGTAAAACACACAGTGATGCAGAACGCCTCTCTTGCAGCGTCTGCCACTGGAGCTGGTTGAGCGTCTACGTGACGCATTGGCGCTTACTAAATGAACCGGTGACGAAACGTGATGCTCTTCTTTGGGTCTTCTCTATTTCCTCTATTAATCCTATATGGTACGGATACCAGACTGACGAGCAATGTTTAATATTGGCCGAACGGGTGTTTTTGTAAGCTACCTCCTTTGTCGATAGACTACGTTTCCTGAGGACTCTTCCAATTAATCTGTCTGGCACCTGCCTTACCCATGATTCATTTAATGTTGCCATTCCACTTCAGATCGCTCCTTACTCATACACCTAGGTATTTTATGGAAGTACTTGCTTCGAGTGACTGTTTCGTTATTGTGTACTTAACCCAAACTATCCTAAGGACAAACACACACACCCATGCCCGAGGGAGGACTCGAACCTCCGCCGGGACCAGCCGCACAGTCCATGAATGCAGCACCCAAGACCGCTCGGCTAATCCCGCGCGGCTCATACGTACACAGTAATGGGTCTTTCTGTGTACGTATATGGAGTACGATACACTTGTTTATGCTGGGGGTCACTTGCCACTCCCTGCACCGTGCGTCAATCCTCTGTAGCTCTTCCTACATTTCTCTACAGCTTTATAGTGTTGTGAATTATCTGTATATAACAGCATCATCCGCAAAAAGCCTCACGAAACTACAGACGTTATCTATTAGGTCATTTATATGTGTTGTGGGAAGTAATGGTCTTCTAACACTCCTTTCGCGGACGACTAAAGCCACTTTTACGTCTGAAGACTTCTCTCGGTTGAGAATGACGTTCTGTGTTCTGTTTGCTAGAAACTCTTCAGTCCACATGACCACGCGAAGAAGTACAAACCAGGGCAACAAGATGAATACAGTCACTACCTGCTCTGATGGTGCTGATACCAACAGGTTTAAATGCTGCATAACTTGCAATTCTTAACTCGACTCATTATCTAACTCCAGGCTCCATCAGAACGTCTGTAGTCACTGGCTGCTCTTTCCAAGTGTGTCTCTAAATTCACAGACCTCCCGCCCGTTTCTGTGTCCAGAATCAGTTCATTACAAAGGGAGGGCAAGTGACCAATCCCTGACGCCCGCTAAAAATTGTGGGCCACTAAGTTAACCAG
Source organism: Schistocerca piceifrons (assembly GCF_021461385.2). NCBI lineage: Eukaryota > Metazoa > Arthropoda > Insecta > Orthoptera > Acrididae > Schistocerca > Schistocerca piceifrons. The sequence goes on along the minus strand of NC_060149.1, from coordinate 361,747,900 downwards.
AGGCGTTGGGAAAGCTGGGGTGGCCGTTGTCCCCAGGGCCTTTACGAACAGAGAAAAGTTCCAGAAATTCTAGAAAGTTTTTCGAAGAATTCTACTGCGCCAATCAGAGGTCTCTATTTTAAAAATGGCGGAAAGGGTCACTTCTGCTGTTATTACTTGCTCTCATCAGCCAGGCATAAAAAAGCCTATGAACTCTCGATTCGCAGGGAAAGAACGAAAGTAACTAACTACCTCTAACAGGACGCTATGGCACCATGTTATCATCTCATGCAGGTCATTACAGTAGCACTCCGTATACGCAAAGAAACGTGGCTGCTGATCCCAATCACTAAATGGAGTACGAAATAAAATCAAATTTCTAGTAGGAAACCCTCCTCCAAGCACTGGAATGTGACACACAAATATACACCTGGCGGAAGTATTGAACAAAACAGTAGTGTGGCAGGGAATTGTAAAATTACGAAGAGGGCACGAAAATAACTTACCCCTTTCAGTGTTTAGATTAAAATTAATATCACTTCTTAGCATTTTCGCTTCAGATAGACGGTAAAGACAGCGTGATGTAGCCCTGAAACTTTAAAATTAGGTGCTTACTTTGGCTGAAATATAGCCGTTTACGACAGCCCTCAGCCTTCACGTTCAACCATCTCACCTTGTATTTTATTCACCACAGGTTTAACAAGAAAATTTGCTATATTTCCCTCCAATTGTTCCATCCGTTCACGATATTAGACCACGCATTCAGTAGGTCCTGCTAATTTACGTGTATTTTATTACAAGGGGCGAACGGCTTTGCTGCAGTGGTAACGCCGGTTCCCGTCAGATCACCGAAGTTATGCGCTGTCGGGCTCGGCTAGCACTTGGATGGGTGACAATCCGGTCTGCCGATCGCTATTGGCACGCGGGGTGCACTCAGCCCTTGTGAGGCAAACTGAGGAGCTACTTGATTGAGAAGTAGCGGCTCCGGTCTGGGAAACTGACATAGGTCGGAAGAGCGGTGTGCTGACCACATGCCCCCCCCCCCCCCATTTCCGCATCCGCGGACGCCTGTGGGCTGAGGATAACACGGCGGCCGGTAGGTACCGTTGAGCCTTCATGGCCTGTTCGGGCGGAGTTTAGTTTCTGCTACATGGGCCTCTACGCAGCACTCTTTCCTGTTGAAAAGTTGTAACTGAAAGTTGTTGAGATAGAGGTAGAATAGTAGCATCCTTTCAAAGACGGATATAGTTTTAACACACAAACATAATTTCCATACATTTGTGAACAAAGCACGTGTTCAGTGAAAAAGATTATGCTGAAACGATATCCAGGTCTGGTTCGGTTTTCTATATATAATCTACAACCAAGCGAATTTCTTGTTTGTCATAATGATGTTTGTAGAAAATATTTAATAAATCGTCAGAACTGAATGATATTTTGATAATATTCCACATAGCAACATAGGAACGAGTAAATGTGCCCTACAACGAAACATAAAATGCTCAAAATCAGTATTACGCTATGCCTCTATGTACTGCTGTAAGAAAACACAGATATCTTCTGTTATAGATAAAATATATTCGTACCAATTACTATACAAGCATCACGAGCTAGTCTTCAGCCGAAACAGGTTTCCTGAATAATTTAAAGCAAGTTCCAACATGTTCAAACCAATTCCTGGCTTGCAGAAGGCCACCGTTCGATTCGTCCCACGATATTTCATCAGGTGAGTCATCGAAGACTTCGATGCCTCACCTCAAGATGACCAGCAGGTCCCAGTTGGAATATCGGGGGTGTGTTGAACGACGACCGGCTGAAAACCCGAAATTTGTTTGAACATTCAGTTTGCCGAGAAAATGTTAAAATTCATAAGTTCCAGGATGCTTTCTTCGAAAAGGACACAGCCGACCTCCTTCTCGACGTTTAGTATTTAGTTTTATTTATTTATCTCTGTTCATCTCCCTTCTCCATCCTGCGAGTCTAAGACGGGTTGTTACATTCAGTATTTCTATCAGTATGATACTGAATGTACAATATTAAACGTCTACAGCGAAGTTGTACAGCCTTAACAAGAGAAAAATATAGAAATGAAAGAGCGAGTAGACTGAAGTAAAAGTGAAAGAAAAACCCACCACCACAGGACCCTCTGTTACAATGGGAACCAGCAGTCTTCGTGTTGCTCAAGTCTGCTGACCATGCAATTCTCTACATCTAAATTTACCTATGTATTAAACTACTGCCACATGATCCTTCATGGCTCGGCTGCACTCGGGCCTTCACATTACCATTTTGGTTCCTGTGAATAATTTTCTTTTGGTGCAATTTAAACAATCAAGCACTCTAAATAAACACTTTACATAATTAATTAGCCTACTCATCAGTATCCCATTTAGACTCATCATCATGTCCTTCCTTTCCGAACTTTGAATGTCAAATGAGATTTCGTCTCACTGTTCAATTGTCATTCTACCGCTGCCCTTCTTCTTGTATGCACACGCTCTAAACGTCGTTAATCTTGACCCATTTGGTTATGAGGTATATCGTCCCGTTCTTCGTCATCAGTATCCCTATGTTCCCCATGGTAAAACTCATACAGCAGTGCTCTCGATATCCTATTGGCAGCCGAGTTAAGCAAATTCCATCTTTCGGTATCTGGATCTATTATATCAAAGTTCATATCATCCGGTCCGTTCCCATTCCTAGTTGGTGTAAATTACAATGAAGCAGGTTTACCTAATTCGAGCTTGTGCTCTGCCTCCACTGACCTCGTCGTCGATGGGACATTAAATCTTAATTTTTCTCCTATCCTGTTCATCTGCTGACGGAATCTCAGACATTTACAGCGACTGGAAGTTACATTTGTTGTCAGGCCTTGTACAGAAATGATACCTGTAGTGCAGAGACTAATTCTTCGTGTGGACGAATATTTGCACTTTTTGAATAAAGTTTCAGGGATATCTTAAAGGCTTGGTGCTATGAGAGGTTCCACAGTTTACCTGCAGTAAAAGTCAGTGTCGTTACTCTCTATAGTTTAAACGCATCGCTCATGTTCATAATAGTATTCCACCCCATCACTCCAGGCATGTGTTTGCAGTGATGCAGGATAAATTCTCTCGGGAAGATTATTTTCGCCTTTATAGCCTGCCACGTATACTTGAGCAGCACTACGGTTCAGATTGAAACGAAGTTCACTGAAAAAAGTGATTCGTAGCCAGTCGGTGTTCCACAAAAGAACTAAATTTAGCTGAAGGCATTATTAGTTTGGTGTCGGAAGTATCCTGCGCGAAGGAATACGTTCATTTAGTCCACAGTATAGAGAAGCCGGCAAACTGTGAGAGAATACATTATCACATGTAGCAGTGCGCTGCTGCTAAGCCGCCTTTGGAGATTAGGTTCCATGTTCCTCCACTGCTAAGTGGATGAGGTGTCTCATCCTTTAATGAAGTCACATTTCGTGGTTCACTGCCAGATTTGCAACTCGTCGGGTTCTCTCCGGCGCTCTTCCAGGCATGTGTCATTCTCGTAGCATTACAACCTACAAATGAGCCCCCAGCTCGTGGTCTATGGGCTAGTGTTGCTGCTTCTGAATCACGGAGCCTCGGGATTGATTACCGGCCGCGTTAGGGATTTTATCTGCCCGGGAACTGGGTGTTTGTGTTGTCCTCATCATTCCATCATCATCATCTCCATCATTTGTGAGGGTGACTAGATTTTATTATGAAAAGAAAATGGATTGTGTAAAAATTGGGACTTTGTACGGGCACTGATGGCCGTGCAGTTGAGTGCCCCACAAACCAAACATCATCATCACCTCACCCAACAAATGCTACAACTTTTGTTGTGGACAGGTCACACTGGTTTCTTTTGCAGCGTTTACCACCAGCCAGAAAATTACTTCTGTCCCCATCTCTCTCCCTCCCAGTCCCTCTCGTTCCTTCCCTCCCCCGCCCCCCTCTCTGTCTCTGTCTGTCTCTCTCTCTCTCTCTCTCTCTCTCTCTCTCTCTCTCTCTTTCTCTCTCCCTCTCATAATGGTATCATGGAAAAGTACCTAGCCTCAGCGAGTGCTTTATCATAAGAACTTTAGTTGAAGCATTCTGGAAAACTTTGGTTCCACCGTGGGTCACCGTCAAAAGTCCTAATACCGTCATTGTGTGACTCGGAAATCTCAGGAGTAGCTGAATTTCATCGACTCCAAGTCGTGGTTATGGCAGCCATTTATATACGGCTTTTCTTCTATGCACACCGGCGTCGAACCAGTATACGGAAACGTCACCCGCTTTGGTTTTCATCTGCGCAGAGGCAAAAGCCGACTTAACGTGTTTATGACCAAAATCAAAATAAGCTGCTTCTAATCGCTCTCAGATTTAATTCTTCTGATAGTATCGATGTAGATTAACAGACTCGACTACCGAAAAAAATCTGAGAATATTTCACCTTTTGATTTCCAAATAAGTAGAATATCAGAGATGACGCAGATTGTTAAGATGACAATGTTATCAAAGCTACTTTATTTATTTTATTACTCATTCCTTTTCAACGCTCTATCCACTTTATTTTTAAGCAACTACACACTCCATTGTCAAATGTCATTCTTCACATAACAGTTTAAACACAAAACTTTTAAGTATACTTCCATTGATAATATATACGTTTTGTCTTCAGTTAAACTTAAAACTGTCCTTTCAAGGCGATGCTAAATCCTGTACTTAATTATATCATTCTCAAACTGCCTTTTTTCATATTTTGGGAAATATTTGAGACAGTATCGTAACCTGACTTTTCGGAATGTGGCATCAGCTTAGACTTCAAATACAAGAAGAAGACAGCTGATGTCCAAAGGTTCGTTTTCAATTGCTGGTTTGGTAGGAGCTCGAAAGAAGATGCCGTTTACCTTACAAATTCCGTTTATAGAATAGTAGCTGAGTACTTGGCATTGCCCGAGTATTGTCTTCAATTAGTTCATCTCCTCCTCCGCCCCCCCCCCTCCTCTGTTTCAATCTCCTCCTCCCTCTCTCTCTCTGTCCACCTCCTCCCACCCCTCACTCTGTCCATCTGCTCCTCCCCTCTCTCTCTGTCCTTCTGCTCCCACCCTCTAAGTTCATATCCTCTTCCTTCCCTCTCTTTTTATCTCCTCCTCCTCCCTCTCTCTGTCCATCTCCTCCTCTTTCCTTTCCCTGTCCATCTCCTCCTTTCCCCTCTCTCCGTCCATTTCCTCCTCCCCCTCTCCTGTCCATTTCCTACTCCCTCTTTATCTGTCCATCTCCTGTTTTCTTTCTCTGTCTGTCTCCTCCTCTTTCCTTTCTCTGTCCATTTATTCATCCTTCACTTTTTCTGTCCATTTCCTCCTCTTTCACTTACTCTGTCCATTTTCACTCTGTCCATCTTCTTCTCTCCCCTCTCTTTGTCCTTCTCGTCCTCTTCCCTCTCTCTTTATGTTCCCTCTCCCTCTTTTTGTGTCCATTTCATCACGCCCTCACTCTGTCTGTCCATATCCTCCTTGCCCACTCTCTCCACTGTATCACCCCTGCCCCTATAGGAGATCGCTGGTTCTTTTTCCCACGTTATTTCTTTCCAGACAGTGATATGTGTGCCAAGTTTGGTTGAAATCAAAATGTGGAACATACATAAACAAGTTTTTCAAAAAAATTGTGGATTGAGAATCAGTTTTTCAGAGGGCATAGACATCCACAAAGCTCAAAGCACAGTAACCTCGAGAGAAGACAGCACAGAACTTCACGAGAAAGAAGGACACACACATCACATCACGTCAGAGTTAAGCTGAAACACTCATGTTATCAACTTGTCTCCATAACAACTAAGATTAACCAGCACGTCTCATGGAGACAGTGCAGATTAATTACTGTACATACTGCGCATTCATTTTTTACACACTCGATTCACGAATGTATTGCGAAGAACACATAGTAATATGACCCGATGAAAACTGAAAATGCTGTGCGTTTGAGTCTAACTTATAGGTGTAAAATGGGCAAAATTGTCTAAAAATGCAGTTAATACTGTCTGAAGTACATAGTGATAAATTGCTAGTATGTCGACACAATCTTTTCCGGTGCGAGAACTTTGTTTTCTGCCGGTGTTGGGATATGGGAGATTGAAAGCAGTGGCTAATCGCGTAGCAAGTGACCGTCGAACGGTGCCACTCTCGCTGATTGGCAACACGAGACACAGCTTGGCCTTGTCTACTGCTGTTTACACCAGGAGACCCCTGCGCCCTAGATGTATGAACATCTGACTGGAACTGCCACGTGCCATTCTGCTCTTTAACTAGGATGAAATTGTTGTTTTGGCGACGCAGTACAACTAAAAATGCACTAAGATGTAGCGCAGAACAACAGTACATTTGAATTACTACAGGCCAATTGCTAAAAGAAAACATAAAATATGAGTTTGCTGATGATGTTATGTATCGACACACCATTATTGTTTCTTCCTCGTCGCGTGTTTTACATATTACACTTCCTTCCATTGCAATTTTTGTTGTGTTGCTCTTGTTGTGAGAAAAAAGGTGATGGTAGACAGATCACAATTAACAACTCCTTATGCGCACAGTCTATAGAGACAGCGGAAAGGTGTTGTTGTTGCCCAAGGACACTGACACACGCCGTCTGGTGGAGAAAAATAGTGGGTTACTGCGCTTCCTGTGCAGAAAAAAATTAAAACACTCAAGCTTTTGAATGCTGTCTCTGCCATCGTCATCGGGAGTTAAAACACTTAACTGTCAGGTCTGGCACCGTGTTTTACTTATATAGATGCAATGACAGCATCTGGAACATTCAAGAGAGGCCTAGAGTGACACATGTGCATAAGGCAAGTTGGGCAGTTCCAAGCAGCTCAAGCCTGCCGTGAGACCGAGTAACATCAAATAGCGCGAGGGGCTGGCACACATTTGAAACTGCCGCTCGTGTGACCCTACAAGCATCAGACTTCACATCTTTGTTTTCACTCAATGTCCAAAGCCTGCACCCATGTCCTACTAAGTGTATACCCCTGGTCTCTGTTACAATCGTTGCTGTTTATTCTAATATAGGCGCTTCTTTTATAACAGAATCCCAATATGATGATGTTTGAGCCCAAACTCTAGTGTTTTCAAATTGTATTTTATGTGCTATTTCCAGGGAATGTTCAGCCACAGCTGACTTCTCAAGTTCCCTTTGTTTAACTTGTCATTAGTTCCCTACACAACGCTCATCAACAGTGCCAACAGTTTGACCTAATGTAAATGCTATTAAATTCGCAAGGGACTCCATAAACGCCAGGAACTCAGAGACCTATGTTGTCTTTAAGGGGTGTAACATATCCGTCATCTTGGAGGTGGGCTAGAACACTGTCTCAGTCCCTGCTCTTCAGCATGCATACTGTCTTGCTGGTAGTTACTCCACAGTACGCAAGGAATGCGGCCGACTTGGCCTCTTCTGTCAATTCATGAGGAATATTTCATCAGTGGCACCTGAAAGTCAGCATTTTCTCCATTGGTGTAACCATTTTCACTAACATGTATTTCAAATGCTCAAATTCAAACTGTATATGGTTGTCATCAAAAATAATCTTCACCCTTTGTACTAACACGTTCAAGGCCGCTTTCTTGTATATGGGGTGTCGAAAACTGATGGTGTTCAAGTACTACACACATATCACTGAATGCCCAAGCCGACACCCAGCCTTCCACTCAATTAAAACATCCAAGAACGGAAGCTTGCCATACCTTTCCGACTTGACAGTAAATTTAATGTTGGAATGGACACCATGCCGTCGACGAGCTGCTGGAGTGCATTTTCACCACGAGGCCATGTCAAGAAGATGGCGTTAACATACCGTAGGAAGCAAAACAGATGCAGCCTCAAAGAGTAAGTACTTGCTCCTCAAAGTGCTCCGTGAAAAATTTCACGACAGCTAGAGACAGTATAGGTCATTCATTGTGCAGGAAATCTACACACACTGACCAGTGCTTGAAAGCCAGCAGTTTTCACTATCCTGTACACAAGAAAGTAGTCTTGAACACGTCAGTACACAGGGCAAAGTTTATTTCTGATGATGGCCATACCGTGTCTGAATTTTAGCATTTGAAGCACGTGTTAAGATGGTTCAAATGGCTCTGAGCACAATGGGACTTAACATCTGAAGTCATCAGTCCCCTAGAACTTAGAACTACTTAAACCTAACTGACGTAAAGACATCACACACATCCATGCTCGGGGCAGGATTTGAACCTGCGACCGTAGCGGTCGCGCGGTTCCAGACTGAAGGGCCTAGAACCGCTCGGTTACACAGGCCGGCACGTGTTCAGAGAAAATGATTACAGCAAGGGAGAAATTGCAAAAGTGTTTCAGATGCCACCAACAAAAGACGCCTGGTCAATCGGCAGAAACGGCCCAGCCAACTGCATTCCTTCCATACTGTGGAGCAACTTATAGCAAGATAGGTTACACACTGAACTGACCTGAACTGAGGCCAGTGTTCTGGCCCTGCCTCCAAGATGAGGGATATGGTACACCCCATTAAGAATAACATAGGTCTTCAAGTTCGTGGTGTGTATGGTGTCCCCTCTGCATGTGGTGGCATTTACATATGTCAAACTATTCACAGTATTGCTGAGATTTATGCAGCGCACTCACTACGTACTTAAAAAAGGCAACTTGAGAAGCCAGCCATGGCTGAACATTGCCTAGAAAAGGGCATAAAATACAATTTGAAAAGACAAGCTTTTTGGGTCGAACATCATCTTATTGGAATTGTGTTATAGAAAAACAACTGAAATTAGAATAAATAGCAACAGTTTTAACAGAGACCATGGCTACACACTTAAAAGGGAAACTGCTCATTCCACACCCCTCAGATTTAGTGGTAAGATGGCACAGTGGACAGCCTGTCAAAAACTGAACGTGAATCAAACGTGAAAAAAGGAGGATGGTGTAATGAACCGTGAAAAAAGAAGCAAAATAGAAACAGTGAATGGTCCAAGCTCAATATGTGCCACTTCGCGCCAATTTCACTAGCCATGGCGTTGTGATTCTGTAGTTATCTTGTTGAGCAGCTAAGCGGGTGGTCCATGTTCAAATCTGCCTCGTTCCCTATTTTTTTCACAAAATATGAATTTTCTGTACGGCCATTTACATGTCACTTCGCTATATTCAAAATTGTGTCTACATTGTGGTGTAGCGTCTGTTTGCAACAGTGAGGTGTAAGGAAGAGGCCTCCAGACGTACATACCTCGTGTTTGCTCTACATGAGTACCACGTGTTATGACTCTTGCATTCCATTTTGGAAGTTTTGACTCCTCAATTCCTTTGCTGTAATATAGTGCATTCCTGTTTATGTGTAGTTTTCATTTCTGTGAGAGGTCTATGCAGTATCTTGCCCGCTCTCACTATTCATCACATTTACTTGTGACAGTAATATATTCTTATCACATGACTCATTCTATAACCAATGTATAGTATGACAATTACCAAGACTACGGAAGGAGAACAAACACGTCAATGACCTGACGGAAAGTTCATAATTTTCTGAAAAATAGTTATGGAACAAAGGCGATTTGAACACCGACCTCCCTGTTTGCAGTCCAGCACCTTGACCACACAACCACGACACCATTGTTCTTGCAGGTTACTCAATGTTGCACATCTTGAACTTGGACCATTCACTGTTTCTCTTTTGCTTCTTTTTTCACAGTTCAGTACACCTTCTTCCTGTTTTCATGCTAGATCCATGTTCAGTTTTTGATGGGCTATCCACTGGACAAAGTTACCACTAAATCTGAGAGGGGTGCAATGGGGAGTTTACCTTGTTAGTAGTTCATGGGAAGAGGCTTTGGACATTGAGCAAAAGCCAAAATGGATGCATAATTAAAAAAAGAAAAATGTGGTTCTTTACAGCTAAGGTAGCTGCATGAGAAAAATTTAGTTGTGTTATGGGTGTAGTTCTTCTTTACAGCTCGGGCATGTGGGTTTTGCTGATGACGCAGTCATAGATCATTAAAAAAGTTGTCCCAATAAAAAAAGGTCTACAGATGCGCGGTGCGCTATGTCTGCAATGCCCAGTTGGCTGGGCTTTCATGAGTGGCCCAGCATAACCCCAGTCGATCAAAGATTCCCAACCCATCTGCTTTGTGGGTGGACACTGACACCCTGGACAGTGACAGGATTTCTGAAAGCGTATCACTCTGGCCGGCACTACTTGCTCCAGTACTCACACTCTGCTGCAGTGCTCACACTAAAATTGTTTGTAAATAATAATAATAATATGTGCAGCTCCAAATTGTTTATGGTGGAGCAGCAACGCTCCAGAATTTGACCTACTTCCTCTATCTTGAATATCGAAGTACAGAATTTTTGACCTTGATTGGGAGGGGGAGTCCTTTGTCTGCACTGGAAGTGGTGATACTCCACTACTGACATCATCTCTAGCTCAACACCTACTCTCCCATTTCTGGCCAATTTTTGCTAATGTAAATGCCCACCACCAGGATTACAACCGGAGCCAACATAATGTCAGAAGTAATTACAAAGGGTTAGACATTGGCAGAGTGGCGAAAACAATTGATTTACGATGGAGGTGGGTATCAAGCTATAGCATGTTGATGTAGATCCAGAGTTAACCAGTTCTAATCTTGTTGTTAGAACGTGTTGTAATCCATCAAAATTCTGCAGTGGGAGAGCAGATAAGGAGATATAGCGTCTGTGCACCTGATTATGTTCCAGTGGCCTTTTCCAAGTTCCATATCTTTCTGTAGTTTCTTTTTGTAATTCAGATGTAGGGTGCCGTAGATAGCAATCTGCCTATCTTATCACTTCTCTTACTGGCATAAAAGCTCAATCATTACATGAAAGGAAGTCTAGTCTTTTATGTTTCCTTTCTATGTCTTAATATTTATTTATTGTCAATATTTCTGTCAACTAATACAGAAGATGAGTACTGATGCAGCAAATCCTGGAGTACACTGAACTTTCCTGAAAATAGGAAGTAAACACATTCAGATATTGTTGAACTTATCGATTAAGTATAGCATACTTACGGAGACCATCTAACGAAACCGCAAACATAAACCCTTGTACCAAGTCGTAGTTACTGCATTGACGAGTAACTTATTTAAGGTTTGGTAAATCTTGATGATTCCTTTAGTTTTGGATTGTTGAGAAGAATTACTGGCATTATGTTTCCTCAAAACTAAACGTTGTGCAAGTAACTTATTGATTTGTTTCAAGCTTAATACAGCATTTATTTTGTTGTGGACTAATGCGGAATGAAATCGGTTGCCCGGTCGTCTCGTGCTCTTGTGGAAAAGTAGGCAGGAGTCTTTATCATCAGTGCTTGCACTATAAAAAAAAAATCACTTAAGATTTCGCAGTTATCTATGTTTCATATGCTGACTATGCCATTATAAAGACGTCAGTCTTCATTCGTTAGTGTTTCATTGGTTTGCTACTCCATTCACTCTTATTTTGTCTTTTTCAGGACACAAGAACTCATGTCGCTGTCGAGATTCTGGAGACGGAACGATCTTACGTGGAGTCACTGCACATTCTAGTCTTCGTAAGTACCATTTTTCGATGTCGTTACTTTAGCAAGCACGTAGCTTCGAATATGTAACGTCCGCATACGAAGTAGCGCTGTTCAGATGTATACAAAAATACTATAAAAATTTAATGTGCATTTTTACAAAGTGTGGCTGACAATAATTTGTTAGGGTTTATCAACTCATTATCATTGTAGCTGACGACACGTTGAAATAAAACTATTTTGCGTTCTCGGGGTTGATCATAGCGCTAGTGGGTCGGAGACCATAATTTTATCAATGATTGGTGTCTCGTGGCCATGTTTACACCATACATAAACTTAAATGATAAACGAAAGCTATATGTATTATTGTTAGTGATGGCGCTATTCAAGTTCTCACAGACGTCAGTGCTCTTTGTGAGGCAGTGAGCTATTTTCTTCATTTCGTCGTGTTCACACTCTCTCACCACCATAGCTGAGCGCTTAGAATCTGAATATTCTTTCCATGTACACTGAGGCACGTCGCTCTCTGCCAGACAAGTTATGAAGAAATCAGGTGTTGTAATCTTTGAATTTCCTTATAGTTTTCTGTCATTATTTTTATTTTCAACTTTTGACGAGTCAGGCCGTCTGTTCGTAAAATGATTAGGATGGAGGGAGGAAACTAATGGTAAATGTGTAAGAAAACATCTCGCCATTTGTTCGAAAATATCTAAGGAAACTACCGTAATTATAAACCAGAAGGACGAGACGTTATAGCGAATCGCCTCCAACCCTATCGGTAGACGAAGCCTTACCACTGTATGACATCCCCAAGGGGACGGCGCTACAACCGGTCGCTCTGTAACTGTGACACTACTGTGGGATGACAGACACAGCAAGAACACGACAATGGCAAACTGCGGAGTTCATTCTGCTTTGAGAGTAGGACACTAGAACACTGCTATAGGTAAGTCAATTTCCGCGATCACAATCTGAAGGCTTCAGCAGTAGGCAGGACTACACGCAACAGTAATACTCGGGAAAGGATCCCTAGAGTGTCAAGGCAGCGAGAGACAACGAGCACGCCAATACACATTGGCGTGAGAATTTGAAACAGGTTTCTGACGTTTTCACTTTAGTAGTGGCATTGCCTTCATAACACAATAACGCTGTGAACGGCATGTCACAGCATGGGTATTCGAGCATCGTACACCGACGATTTGCCAGTGTGGTGACCTAGTGCGTCGAATGGGATCATTTGATTCTTTCAGAATGTTTGCGCACTCGTAAAGACCTACACCAACTACTAAATAGATGAGAAGGGTCACGATCTGCGCCAGTTGACTGAAGACAAATAACAGGATCGGTTTAACAAAACTTGGCAAACACCATTTTTTCAAAATCCATTTTTAACGAGTTCTGGTACTTTAATATGAGCCTCACACAAAGGCTAACAAAAATACGGAAAGTTTGAATATTTGCGGTTGTAAAAGGCGCCTGAATAATGTAAATTTTCACAAAACTCGACATCTCCTTTTTTCCAAGATTCCGCAAAAATCAACTAATCCTTCTTTCACACTACCTGGCTGAAACTTAAAACATTCAATTTAAAACTTAAATTTAATAGCCTCTACATTCGCATCTGTTTATTGTCGTACAATCGCACAACACCCTATAAGATAAACCAACTGTTTGCTAAATGATTGTTAGACAACAGTACCTATTCTCCCGCGTAATTCTCTTCCATGCTTATCCACTGTTTTACTATACGATTAGTAGCTGTTGTAGAACGCTGTTGTTTGAACATCATTATTTAGATGTTAGAAGATTCAGAATATTCTGAAACAGTTCAGAAGATTAAAAGTGGAAGACAAAGTAGGAGTCGTCAACGTCAAAAGAGTAAGAAGTGCACGACTGCATTATCAAATGAAGATCTGAATGCTGACTGTAACCATACTGAAACAACATGATCTTATTCATTTTAGAGGTAGCCTGTATATGAACAACACAAAAGCCGAACATGATAATTTCTTACTACGATACAAGAGAGTAAACTTGCCTAAAATACGCAGAGGGAAGGAAGACGATAAAAGTAAACAAAGATCTCTGTCAATCTCAAACTACTCCTATATATAAGAGAAGAATAAGGCCGAGAGGCTCCTTTATGTGCCTCAACATTCAGGAAAGTGGCAGGTAAGTCTGATTTTATTTACAGCGTAAACAAAAAGTTTGTAGAATAAAAATAATTGTCTAAACTGATTATATTTATTTAATACTTATTTTTTCAAGTCTGTCATTGTCTAGAGCAAGATCTAATAATCCAAGACGCAGAAAATCTAAGTCAGAGATTATTTTCTGGTTCTTGTGGTTCCCACAACAAAACCTCCACAATGATGGCAAAGCTTTTAGAAACATTGAAAGATCAATGGTATTTAAAGGAATTCGGCATTGTTTCCCAGTGCCTGGGCATAGCTATTTGCCTCCTGACGGGACTTTTGGCGTTATTGAAAAAGAACTAAGAAAACACGAAACAGTCACTCTTCCCTCAGAATATTATGACGTTTTAGGAAAGTTTGGGGAGGTTGAAGTTTGGAGTGAAGACTGGTATAGTTACTATATGAAATCAATCTCCAAATGTGTTGTAAGAAAACCTAAGACCAAGCCACAATGCCTTTCTCAAAATACTTTGTTTCACTGATATACCTCGAGATGCCGAAATATGGAAAGAGAAGTGCTTCAGTAACGTTTGAAGCATCTCGACTTCCATCAATGAATCATGTGAGCAAAAATAAAGCTAATAACGTGAAGGAGTTGATGTCCTATTCTGAAAATGAGTAAGAGGAAAGGGAAAAGCTCTGTTCAAAAGCTGTACAAGGAATTATATTGAAGGCAAAATCGAGTATTATGAAGAACCTTTACATTAAAAAGAAGAGTGTTTGAGTATTGTTTTGGATTTCACACAGCGTTAAATCTAAGCATTGCATTAAAATATGTACTATAATTTTAGTCGTCATTTAAAGTATGACAATGAGTTTTATAATGGGTTTAAGATGTGAGAAAGTGAGAAACAATTTTTTTTTTTTTTACTGTGGGCACTTCTGTCCATATGTTTATTAAGGTACCAGAAAAATATAAATCTACTATTACACTGTTAACTTCTAATTCTGGTATTATCTTCAGTGTGTAGCGTAATTAAGAGCCCATTGAATTTAAATGTTTAGAAAATGTATGTATAACGCACAACTGAATAAAATAAAGAAGAAACACTCATGAAAAAATGGAGATGTTGAGTTTTGTAAAAATTTGTAATTTGTTACTTTTGTTTTCTCAATAAAGGCCGTTAGTGATAAACTTCATTAATTTCTTCTTCAGTCCCTACCCACATGGACGACCAATGTTACACTTTTTTTATTTCTTTTTAATCAACGATACTGAGTACAACTAAAACATATATCTCCTGTAAAATTTTGTAAATGGTCTTTGTTGAGATTTGTTAAAACGACACTCATCATTCATACTCAGGGTGCAGATCTTTCTGGGGCATGTCATTACAATCTGATGGTCTTCTTTAATAGAGGTCACGCTGCATGGCCAGAGACGTCCTCGCAGGTCTTCCGCGATATCTTCACCCGCCTCACCACTCTGCTCCGTCTGGCTTCCGGCGGCCACGTGTATCGCAGCGCACAGCTAACGGGGCCACATCAGCACATCTCTATTCTTTTGCCGTATCATACCTTATGAATTACGCGCTGTTCAGTCTCAAATGCAAACTTTTATTCCTTTTAATAGCGCACTCATTTTGATGAACCACGTGACAGGGTAAAACTCTTAGTGGGCCATTCATAATAATTCAAACTCTCCACGAGACACGGCGATAATCTCCTTTTCCCAATTCCACAGATGTTCGCAACCTACCACTGAACAACATGAACGCGTATGTAACAGAAGCGGAATGACGTACAGTTGTAGTTTTATGGTTGTTAATAACACTAAATCTGTTCAGAGAAGCGTTCCTGCTTCAGAGACTTCTCAGGTAGTTTTTTCTTGGTCCAAAAACAAGTGCAGCTATAGACCACATTTACCTTGTAGTAGCACTACTGGTACCCTTTGCATAATGTTTTGTTTAAATTCCTGAACATAGCTTCTCGAATATTTTCTACTTAGTAAGTTAATAAGTACTTAAATGAAATTTGCATGGACGAACAGGGTTTTGAACTCTCGTCCTCCCAAATGCGAGTCCAAAGTCTCGCTTGGGACCTGATCAGAATATTGGGAAACTAGAAACTAGGGTACTGGTATGCAGTTTCAAACAACATATGTTCCATCGGATATACTTCATCAGTCGGAATGTCCACGTAATTTTTGGTCATAGTTCGACTTTCAGTAGTATTAAAAATTCAACTATACACCAAAAGACAGCTTCTGGCGTCGTTGTAGAGTTACCTGGAATTGGAACGATGGCAAATAGGCTGTCCGAGACATAAACTTACACTATGTGATCGAAAGTATCCGGACACCCCCAAAAACATACGTTTTTCATATTAGGTGCATTGTGCTGCCTCCTACTGCCAGGTACTCCATATCAGCGACCTCAGTAGTCATTAGACATCGTGAGAGTGCAGAATGGGGCGCTCCGCGGACTTCCAACGTGGTCAGGTGATTGGGTATCAATTGTGTATACGCCTGTACGCGAGATGTCCACACTCCTAAACATCCCTAGGTCCACTGTTTCAGATGTGATAGTGAAGTGGAAACGTGAAGGGATACGTACAGCACAAAAGCGTACAGGCCGACCTCATCTGTTGACTGACAGACACCGCCGACAGTTGAAGAGGGTTGTAATGAGTAATAGGCAGACATCTAACCAGACCATCACACAGGAATTTCAAACTGTATCCGGATCCATTGCAAGTACTATGACACTTAGGTGGGAGGTGAGAAAACTTGGATTTCGTGATCGAGCGGCTGCTCATAAGCCACACATCACGCCGGTAAATCCAAAACGACGCCTCGCTTGGTGTAAGGAGCATAAACAGTGACTGAACAGTGGAAAAACTTTGAGTGGAGTGAAGAATAACAGTACACAATGTGGCGATCACATGACAGAGTGTGGGTATGGCGAATGCCCGGTGAACGTCATCTGCCAGTGAGTGTAGTGCCAACAGTAAAATTCGGAGGCGGTGGTGTTTTGGTGTGGTCGTGTTTTTCATGGAGGGGCCTACACCCCTTGTTGTGTCGCGTGACACTATCACAGCACAGGCCTACATTGATGTTTTAAGCACCTTCTTGCTTCCTAGTGTCGAAGATCAATTCGGGGGTGGAGAGTGCATCTTTCAACACGATCGAGCACCTGTTCATAATGCACGGCCTGTGGCGAAGTGGTTACACGACAATAACATCCCTGTAATGGACTGGCCTGCACAGAGTCCTGGCCTGAATCCTATAGAACGCCTTTGGGATGTTTTGGAACACCGACTTCGTGCCAGGCCTCACCGACCGACATCGATACCTCTCCTCAGTGCAGTACTTCGTGAAGAATGGGCTGTCATCACTTAAGAAACCTTCCAGCACCTGATTGAACGTATGCCTGCGAGAGCGGAAGCCGTCATTAAGGCGAAGAGTGGACGAACGTCATATTGAATGCCAGCATTACCGATTGAGGGCACCACGAACTTGTAAGTAATTTTCCGCCAGGTGTCCGGATACTTTTGATCACATAGTGCATTTAGGAGTTCACCGAACCAACCTCAACCCCTTTGTCTGAAACAACTCTCTGAATGGTGTAGCTGGCCATACGACTTGTTTCCAATCTCACTGGTGCATGTTTCACGGTTTTGGTACCATTTACAGTGTTTGGACAAAAAAGAAGACCATCCAAATATTATGGCGAAGGGCACTGTTTGACAATCAACAGCTTGTACCTTGGAGAACCATTCATATAAACCTTGGCTAATAGTCTGTAAACCGTACAAATCACTTTATAATTACCATTTTAAGAACCTTATGCCAGTTTAAAACATAAACCTTATTTTTATGAGTTCGTCATTTCTTATTCTATTCCAGAATTAAATTAACTTAATTTTCTGTCTGAATGCCCGCAACTTCATACATTCATCATTATTTCGTTCCAATGCTTTACGAGAATGTAACATAGGGGGTGGGGGAATTTTCCCATAAACTATTCAAATAATGCATACACTGGAGAAAGCTTAGAGTTCAAACAATTATTTCCGTTGTGAGAAACGTCACCTTCATCCTTTGGTGATACAATTATCAGATGTATGCACGTTTTCTTTATGTGCCTAATACCGTCAACTTAAAATTTGAACTTTTCAGTAATTACAACGTTTACTAACATAGCGGGAGTTTTCACATCCTCAGCCTTGAGTGGAAGAGGTAATAACAATTTTATTTGTCATACTATCAACAAGTTTATTTAAGTTACAGCTCTCATCCTCACAGTTACGCCACTATTTTGAGGTGCTTCATTTTTGCTGCTTCCCACAGGGTAGCTCGTTTCATAATTCGGCCATTTCAGCAGCCATATTTTTTAAACTGATATGTAGTCTGTTTTCTGCAAAGGTAGTAAGGTCTTTCTGTCTTCCTTTGACGGTTGAACCGTTCGTCAGTGGTAGTTGGACATTTTCATAGCCTACCAGTGTGACTTTGCTACGTTAACCAACAATGCCTAAGCCATCTCCGTGACCCTGCTGTAATTTCTTCACACGCAAATTTCTCAGTAAGCACTACACAAGCAGGCAGTGCCCTCCCCCATCATCTAAACCCGCACCTTCAAATGGTTCAAATGGCTCTGAGCACTATGGGACTCAACTGCTGAGGTCATTAGTCCCCTAGAACTTAGAACTAGTTAAACCTAGCTAACCTAAGGACACCACACACATCCATGCCCGAGGCAGGATTCGAACCTGCGACCGTAGCGCCCGCACCTTCCCTCCGAACTCTGCGCGGTATATCATGCTTCGTCGTAGCATGAATCATGTTCTGCTCTCGAACTGCGTTGGCCCAAGCACCAGATCCTAATTCCCATGGTAGACTCCAAGTAAATGCTCGAAATATTCTCCGAACGTTAGGGGCTCAGGAAACTGGACAGTTACTTTTAATGCCGGGGCTCAAATCCCCATCTTGCCATACCGATTTACGTTTTCCGTAATTTCTCTAAATCATGACAACAGGCGAATACTGTTATGGCTCATTCAGTACTCAAAAATGGCTCTGAGCACTATGGGACTTAACATCTGAGGTCATCAGTCGCCTAGAACTTAGAACTACTTAAACCTAACTAAACTAAGGACATCACACACATCAATGCCCGAGGCAGGATTCGAACCTGCGACCGTAGCGGTCGCGCGGTTCGGGACTGTAGCGCCTAGGATCGCTCGACCACTCCGACCGGCTCCTTCAATACTCTCACGATATATTCCTCCCAGAATCTGATCAATGTGAGCTAATACTCTGCCACTAATAATCTCGTTGTGAACGAGACGTTCAACTACACCATTCCCGCCTTCTGCCTCCCTCGACGCTTACCAATCTGTAGGTAAGCATAGTGTGTAATGTCTTATGACACGTAGCATCGATACTTCGTTACGACGGATGATACCCTTGAAATTTTATTTTCGTGGACCGTATACAGCCAAGTGTGCACCACTCTTATTTGTTAGTTGATAGGTTCGTCTTCATCAGACAGAATAGGGACGAGAACGTATAATGACTTCTTGTTAACATTTTGGATTAAAGTCATCGCAGTGTGTTGATTGCTGCATTGCTTATTCAGCCAGTGAGTATGATTAATAAAGCGCTCACCTAAATACACCGGATCTCTGGATTCTGCACTGTTATTCTAAGGTATTCCACTTTCCGCCTTCGTAGTTATTTTTAATTAAGTTAAAATTAAATATTTTACCTTCACCTTCCAAAAGTAGATTACCATATTCTAGAATACACTTATTACTCAGTTAAATGACGTCGACCTATTTGAGAACCAAAGATCTCGTTCCGCTGGTAACCTTTAGTACTGCTCACAGTACAAATACTGTTTCAATATATAGACTAATTTGATCAAACTTTCATAAAAACACATCACGAAAATAAATTTCTGCGTGTTATTGCTTTTTATCTCCAAAGTCATTTCACCTTAGTTTATTAAAACAAAAGACACAGTGCCACGTTTGCAAAAACTTTAAATAATGTAAAATATTAACTTGTGCACGGCCAGGATATAAACTCATTACAAAATAGATATTCAATCAACTATACATAACCGCGCGAGGTAGCCACGCGGTCTTAGGCGCCTTGCCACGGTTGGTGCGACTCCCCCTGTCGGAGGTTCGAGTCCTCCTTCGGGCATGGGTGTATGTGTTGTCCTTAGCGTAAGTTAGTTTAAGTTACATTAAGCATTGTGTAAGCCTAAGGACCGATGACCTCAGCAGTCTGGTCCCACAGGAAGTTATCACCATTCGCACAGTGTTCATTTTGTTTCAATGAATAGTAATAATAGTCGCAGGAGATTTGTGACGGCTTCGGGCGTCTTGTGACAGACGGCCGTTGACTCCGTGAAGAATAAATCCGGTGGCGTGAAATTTCCGTCCGCGTGAAGAATAGCCGTCAGCCCTCGCCCGATCTCTGCGTCGTTCATGCAATAAAGAAAACATAAAACAAACGCTTTCTAGTTTTATATTTGATAATTAAAACGGTAAAAATCATTAACATCCGTATGAATTATATTATATAGCATATTTTCCAAACATCGTGCGGAAAAATCCACAGTGGTTGAGTTCAAATTCTGCGTCACTACAAGTAATATGGCTACTAATACGTATCCCTGGCGAGAAGTGAATGAAGATACGAGAATGGCAGAAGCTATACCATTGTGAGTAATTCTATTAATTTATTCTCCATTCAGTTTTTTGGGGTTAAACATATTTCGTGTTACCTGATATACTGTGACCCGCGACATGAAACGTTAAGCCACTACGCAGCGTATGCCACATATGGCACAAATCGATAATCGCTTATTGTCAGTTACAAACCTATCAGCGACGTTAATTACACAGTGGGGCGCTTTCGGGAAGCTGTTACGAAATGTTTCCCTTCAGTGTCCGCTACGTGGCTTTTCTTTGGTCGACTACATGCAGCATTAATTTAATTTTTCTGAGTTTTCGTATCAACAGCGTATGTTAGGCTTATTAACAACGTTCAGTATTCAGTACTGTTACAAGCATAGGAACTCATTCCATTAATATTCGCTTTATTTGTTAGGAAGATGAAGAAAACTTGTATTTGCAACAAAGCGTAAATGTTCACTGTTTATTTAATTCTGTTACGCTTCTATTTTTTCATTGAGTAGTATTTTCCTTAGACCAGACATGTGTTACAGTATATATAATAAATCGCCATCCCATTACATCAAAGGACACGCGATTAGTTTAATAGTGTAAGGACCTCCCAGGGTTGGAGTCTAAACAAGAGAAAAGAGGATCAACAGCTGATGATCCTTCTTAGGATTTTTCGCAGGATACATCAGGTCACAAGCTGATTTTGAGACACTTACAAAAGCACAACAAATATGTTCGTGGCGCAGTGCAAAGGCAATGGACTCGCATCCAGATGGAGCGGTGATTGAATCCTTGTGAAGCAATCCATATTTGGCTTCTCCGTGATTTCCCAGATCACTTAAGGTGAATGCTGCGATGATTCTTATGAAAGGTGCTATAACACAGCAGAATAGCAATAAAGTGTAGGAATAAAATTTTGTTAGAACCAGCTAGGACGGCACTAAGTGGAACACGTTCGGCGATCACGTGACGGTGGCGTAACCAACGTCAATAATCAGAAGAAAAAATGGAAATGAGCGTATGGCATCGTTGGCCGGGAGGCCCCATCCGGGGAAGTTCGGCCGCCCAGTGCAAGTCTTATTTTAGTCGACACTACATTGGGCGACTTGCGCCCCAGTGATGAGGATAATACAACACCCAGTCCCCGAGTGGAGAAAATCTCCAACCATGCCGGGAATCCAACCCGGGCCCGCTTCAGTGGGAGGTGGGCACGTTACCACCCAGCTAAGCAGGCGGACATTCAGAAGAACTGAAGTACAAACAAACATCGTGCTTTTTGCCTAGTAGTGTGTGAAAGAGAACTTCAGGAACACCCGATGCAGCAATTAGACAGCAATGCAGAGCGGACACAACACACTTCTGTGACGGGGCTAAGTGTAGTAACTTCACTTCGGGATGACATAAGAACTCCTTTCAGACTACAAACATTGCATAAAGGAACGCTCTGAAGATGTGAAGTTAAACATTAGGCCAGCCGAGAGCGCTCACAGGCTCAGAAAACGGAAGTACAGTACATTCGGTTACCATTGCGGGGGAGCTCGTCATCGGTGGCTATAAAACCCTCGCCTTCCTTCCTCTCACTCTCAGAGATGGGTCACTCCATCTGCATCAGTGGTACCGGTGGAAGGTCAGCTCCGCTAGTTGCAGGATAACCTGTTGAATACAACAAAGTGTCTACAGCCGCTACCGCCTTAGAGTCACTGCTTCGTCTGCAGCCGTTTGGCTGTGGAGTGAACTTCGACTGCAAGCTGCACTCCTGCCAGTCACAATGACTGACTGGAGATGAGAGCCAGGCCGATCTTCCATGGATGAAGAACCGATCTGCCCTTCTGCGTGTTGTTCATTTTGGGAGTAGGGCGCAGTTACCGGTACCACCATACTGGCAGTATCATGGGACCACCTCCCGGGCTGATCTTCGTGTCGACGACCGACAACAGGGGCATGCAGATTTCTGCAGCTGAGCCTAAGCGCAGAATCTCTCAACGAGAGCACTGAGGCGACAACAGACGCCCACAGACTCGCCAGGCTGTAGCGAGGCAGCAGCCGCTGGACCCCCTGCGACGGCGCCGCGGCCCTGACTCCAGTCAAAGCTAGAGACTGCGCCTGTAGACTCCTCGCCGGGCACTGTCGTGCTACCATCTGCCTTCGTGCAAAGCAGGCTCAGCACAGCCGCTGCCAGGCACCATCCGAAAGAAGACCGAGTGGTTGTAAAACTCTCATAAATAAATATCTGTTAATTGAATGATGTCTCATAAGCGCGACGGCGCTCCACGCGACTCCACCACCGCACCGCCACTCAAGTGGGAGGCCGCATCTGGCGGGCTCCAACGGTGCACAGCCCATTTCCTTCCTTGCCCTTGTCTATCGAATTCAGCTTGAAGTGACTTTAAGCCCTAATCTTCGTTTCATTTAGTAATTTCCTCCGCGCGGCTCCCCAATCGGAGGTTCCAGTCCTCTCTCGGGCATGGGTGTGTGTGTGTGTGTGTGTGTGTGTGTGTGTGTGTGTGTGTGTGTTGTCCATAGCGTAAGTTAATTTAAGTTAGATTAAGTAGTGTGTAAGCCTAGGGACCGATGAATTCAGCAGTTTGGTCCCATAAGATCTTACCACAAATTTCAAATTTTCAATTTAGTAATTTCCTTTGGAAAGTCTGTGGTGAAATTTGTGGTATCACCGCAAGGCACCACACTTGCTGGGTTGTAGGCTTCAAATCGGCCGCGGTCCGTCAGTCCACATCGGACCCTCAAGTCGCCACTGTCGACGCTAGCAGACCGAGCGCCGCCACTCGGCTGGTCTTACGAGACAAGCTAGCGCACTGGCCAGTTCTACAGCCGACTTTAATAGGAATGGTTCTCTTGTTATAGCTTCAGAGATCTCATTTTCAGAGACGCCAATTAGCATAGCCTTCAGCTAAGTCAGTAGATACGACCTAGCCAGGCGCCACATACAGTTTATGCATTGACAATTGGTCTATATGTGTGTGAAGCAGTCAGAATTGTAAAGAAATATTCGCAGTTCAGACTATAACGGCACTTGTAAATATTATTGTACAAAGTCAAGATCGACCTTCACCGCTGATGCTGAATTAAAAAAAACTACTTAAACCTAACTAACCTAAGGACGTCACACACATCCATGCCCGAGTCAGGATTCGAACCTGCGACCGTAGCGGTCGCACGGTACCAGACTGCTGAATTAAAGCTAAGTATTTGATTGTATTCCTGTCTACTAACTTTCTAATCACCTAAGATGTTTCAGATACATCCCGTCAAGTATAGTTCATTGATCCTCCCGTCAGCCTACGTGATCAACGCGTGCAATTAATAGCCACATCTCGTGATTAGACTAAGAGTCAAATTGCGTGACTCAGCCGGTTCACCCTTTATCCATGAGGCCCATAGTTCCGCCTCATACATAACAAATATTTTAACAAGGGCAGAAATTGCCAAAAAGTTCCAACTAAGTTACTGACTCCTAAGAACAGAAGAAAATGTGGATGTTATATCTCAGCTGTGAACTAAAATGTTTTGTATCTACTCAGATCGGCTAGTAATTTTTGCTTCAATATCGGACATACACCGACAGAGAAAAAACGCTACACCAACAAGTAATTAATGTAGAGTAATTAAATTTCTGGAATACTTTTGTCTCAGTAACATATTTATGTGATTAACATTGCAAGTTCAAAAGTTAATGTAAGAGCGAGATAAGCCATTACAATTGTTAACTGCTGGTACGTTAATAACCGGTGCAACCACCAGAATGTTGAAAGCAAGCATGTAGACTTGCATGCGGTGTGTTGTAAAGGCGCCGGGTGTCAGTTTGTGGGATGGAGTTCCATGCACTTGTTCGATCAATACAGGGACGGTTAGTGTTAGTTGTGGATGACGCTGGAGTTTTCGTCCGATGATGTCCGATATGTGCTCCACTGGAGACAGATTCGATGATCCAGCAGGCCAAGGCAACACATCGACACTCTGTAGAGCTTGTTGAGTTACAACAGCGGTATGTGGACGAGCGTTATCCTGTTGGAAAACACGCCCTGAAATGCTGTCCATGAATGGTGGTGCAACAGGTCGAATCACCAGGTTGACGTAGAAATATGCTGTCAGGGTGCGTGAGATAACCAAGAGAGTGCTCCTGTTGTCATACGAACTCGTACCCCGGACCACAACTCCAGGTGCAGGTGCAGTGTATCTAGCACACAGACAGGATGGTTGCAAACCCTCAACTGGCCTCCTCCTAACCAAAACACGACCATCACTGACATGGAGGCAGAACCAGCTTTCATCAGAAAACACAACAGACCTCCTCGCCGCCCTGCTTGATACCACTGAAGTTGCAATCGAGAGTTACTGTAACTTTTTGCTACTATCGTCCTCAGGTATGAAGAGAAAAGTACACTATTTGTATATAATGAAATGACACATTCCACTTAAACAAAAAGCACATTTTTCGCTACTTGATTCTGTTCTCCTCAACCAAGCTTTTGATTTCGTTAGACATATAACATTCACAGTTCCATAGTTCCATAACAGCTATGGAACCGAGTCATGCTCCCAGTGAAAGTCTTAGGGTAATGATAACCATTCTCCCCCCTAACGACAGCTTTAAAAAAGCAACAGCATTTTATTAAATATGTGCAAAATATTCACTAATGTAATACATCGCAACTTCGTTCAAGTTGTGCAGCTTTCTCTCTGCAGAATCCTCCTAATTTCAAATTCACTCTACATCCTAGAACTGCAAGTTTTCTTCTCTCCACTGACAACTGCTCTCCACTACACTTCTGCTGCTCACGGTACTAACCTCCCAAGTAATCTTGTGCAATTATAAATTCGATAATTTCTTTCGTTTGTCTTATTGCATTGCATCTCAAATCATGCATGAGCTAATTTACGTAAAATTACTTCTGATATCCTTGAAAGACACTCAACCGTTCGTATATCACAGAAAAGAGAGTCTTCTCTTCGAAAACGTCGTACATATCTTCAGCCGATCAAAAATCGTGCTTTTTCCTGATGGATACGAACTTTACTTCACGTAGACAGGGAAGTCATCAGTCCAGGTTTCGATAGGTTTCTAACAGGCGACGGGGTATTCGGCGTTTCTTTGCAGCTCTCGACTCACAGTTAAATGACTTTCATAATACTTTATCCTTATCCTTCCTCCAAACCCGGACAAATTCCCAATGATAATCTTCCTCTCGACAATGGACTCTCTAAGTTTTTGTTCACAGGTAAAAAATTTTTTCTTTCATTTTTAAGCACGCTGACTCAGAGAGAATTAATTGTATTTCCGAAGGTGACAGAAGTGCACATTTGAAGCCTGTTTCAAGTAGTTCTCGAGAAACCACATATAAGTGTTTATTATCATTACGAAGTTGTTTTTTCTTGTTTTTTAAGGTCTGTTTGTTATTATTTATTTATTAGCTTAGATATTTGTAATAATTCACCATACGATTTTATTAGTTCGTCCTTCTCCTTCTTCTTCTTCTACTTTCATTTCACCCTCTTTGGGGTACGCTGTATCAATTATTTCTTTGTGCGTTGTTCTTTTCTTAGGGCCCAGTATTTCTTCACTCTTTCTGATCTTCTTTTCCTCTCTTCTTCCAAAATAAAGGGTTTGGCCTTTTGTGTGGATTTGTTCGTCCGTACTATTAATAAAACTTTATATTGTCGTACTTGTATATTGAAAATATTAGGCAAAAACTGACTGTTTATTAAAGAAAAAAGAGTCGAAGGAACACACCAACTTTGAAGCCATGTTTGCAAACACACTACAGAGACGTCAAATAGCTGTAGTTACGCCAGCGCTCCAAGCGGTTACATTTCACATTGCAGTGAACAGAAGACGTACGATATTTATGATGAAATCTACTGCGAGACCCTAGATTTGATCATATTTATTTGACGACAGACGAGATTTAATAAAGTTCCCTATACACCATCAAATTTCCTTGACATAAATATTTCATATATCAGTTTTGACAAAGAAATATGATAGTATAATACTGGTCTTAGCTCACCAAAAATGGCATAATCGTAGGGACACAGGCCCGGACTGTATGGATGATGACTTAAGACCTCCCATCTGAATGCCTGCAGGAGCCTCTTGACTGCGTTTGCTGTAAGGGGCCTTGCATTGTCGTGAAACAGAAAGATCACGTGGGTTATTTGCCCAGGTAGTTTCAATTTGATCGCTTTGTGAATGGTGGTTAAAGTTTGCGAGTATCGCTACGCATTCATTGTTGCCCCATACTGCAGAAAGTCGTTAAGAAGGGGACCCTTTTGGTCGAAGAAGAAAGTGGACATAACCTTTTCCGTACTTGTGTGAACTGCCCTGGATTCTTGCGTGTTGGCTGCCCTGCATGCTTCCACCGGAGACTTCGTCGTTTTGATTCGGGTTCGAAGTGATGACACCATGTCTCGTCTCCAGCGACCACTCATAACAGGATCTCATTCTCTTCCTCGGAATATCTCTGCAGATGTTCAAGACAGAGTCTTATTCGACAAGCTTCCTGTGCTGGCTGAAGACTGCGACAACCATGGGGCGTACTAATTTCGAATTTCAGTCTGTTCTTAATGCTGTCTTGAACACTCCCTGCGCTCAATCCGAACCTTGCGGCAATGACTGCAACCGTAATGCGCCGGTGTTGAACAATTAGGGCATCTGCCTGTTAGACATCGATATCGGTAATGCGGTGTGGCGTTCCAGACCGTGCATCATTGACCAACGACATCTGTCCTTCCCTGAATCGCTCGTGCCACGCCTAGTCCCTTGCAACGGACATGCAATGCTCTCCATACAGCTGTGCCAGTATTCTATGAATTTCTTTTCCCTGCTCTCCTTCCACCGTCAGGAAACTTACTGCACTCCTTCTTTTGAAGTTTTAGTTTCACTGTTTTCAGCATGAGTGGAATTTCTTAAATGCGTTATTTGAATAAGTAGGGAACGTACCGTTGACCAATTTGTTCCTACGAAGTCTCACCCCGTTGTATTTTTGTTTGTGGAATTGGATGAAGAGTGAGATCTACGGAAGAAAGACATTCGTTTATGCGCTTGAATATAGGCAGGTGTCTACAAAAGAAAAACGGATACTCAAAATTAACTGCTAGGTCGCATCATGGACTGTCATGTCATCATAGAGGAACATAGCGATGAGACAAGCAACGTGTCACGCTCTGCTGCTACCACAAAACGGCATAGAAGTTAATGACGGCCTTTAGAAAATTTACTATGACTTCTTTAATATTTATTGCTAGCGACCTGTTCCGCCTTCACATCGGTAGCACCAAGTATACAGGCACGACAAATTGTTTGCGATAGGGTGTGAGGAACGAAATAATGCATGACGCACTCAGTTTATGTTACGCTGCCTCTCGTTTTCGGAAGGAGTTTCCAAAGAGCGAGTTAAAACCTGATGCTCTCAGGCCGCAGCATTTCTCACCACACCATCGTCATTGCAGTCTTGAGACGGCATAATCCTTCTCAGTCTTTTAGCCGTTCTAGTGTATTGGGAAAGACTCGACCATTTTCTAGGATTATAACAAATAGGATATAACAAATCGTAAAAAATAGGATATAACAAAACGTAATGGCCGGCCGAAGTGGCCGAGCGGTTCTAGGCGCTACAGTCTGGAACCGCGCGATCGCTACGGTCGCAGGTTCGAATCCTGCCTCGGGCATGGATGTGTGTGATGTCCTTAGGTTAGTTAGGTTTAATTAGTTCTACGTTCTAGGGGACTGATGACCACAGCAGTTAAGTCCCATAGTGCTCAGAGCCATTTGAACCATTTTTGAAAACGTAATGAAAATAAAAATAATACGTAAGCACCCCAATAACAAAACAAACTCAACAAATTCATTTTCCCTACCCAAGAAGTCAAATCTAAATAAAACCTGTGGAAAGAAGCAAAGCAGTTTCGTAAAATTTTTAATACTCAAACCGAAATCGGTAAACCCGTATAACCTAGGCAAGCTCAAGGTTAGTTTGCATTCGTAAAGATAAGACTGCGGCGCTTAATTCTATCACCGACGTAAAGTTCCCAAAATATGTCTGTCACCGAGATAAAAAAACTGAAGTGCCGTCTACTGGATTTTTCGCATGCTATGCCGTGATCTTGTCACTGAAGTAAACATTCGTATCACTAAGCTGAGCAGGCTCCTAAAACACTAAATTAAGATATCTTTCTTTCTCGTGATCTGATTTTGATGAAACAAAGATTACTTATGGCCCCAAGATACGTTCGCGTTACTTGTGAAAATCACTTGAAAATTCGTCTCGTTGTTTTGGAGATTAGCGTGCTCAAACAGACAGACGAAATTTTAAAAAATGGTCGTAATGTATACTGTTACAGACCCGACAAGTTGTGTGTTGTAAACTAGAGCTCTCTCCTGTATCAAGAAATCCCAGTGTCACAGTTTGCCTCCCTTCTGCACATATAGCATTTCTCAAGAGAATATTCTGTTTTGTAATGCTAAAATACACTCTCATCCATTCATAAGTAATTTATACGTAAGACTCCACGTCCTCCACTAGCAGCTTTCGTAATAAATTTTGCTGAATGCTTTTACTATCTCGGCGTAATACCCATGGCTTCATGCAAGTAGGTTTCCTTTTTTCCCACCGCTTTCCTTCCGAATACACGCACAGTGCAACTGCGCAATTTTAGTACTACCAACTGCAGCGCATAGTAACAAGTTGTCCGCCATCTTGAAATTTGATGAAAAATATGACGACAGTGTAATGCCCCTTTTTAGCGCCACGTCAAAGATCTTTCTCAAAGAAATTTGATGGATATTTGAAAATATTTCTTTGTTAAAGAAATATGATAGTGTAATACTGGCCTCAGTAAGACTCTCAGGAGCAAACGATTCGCCTCGGACGAGGAAGTCAAGCAGTACGCTCGGAAAACACAGCCCCAGAAACTTACAAGACTGCCATTCGCCGCCTTGTCGCAGTGGAGCAAGTGTCTCAACAGTGTTAGGCGGTATATTTGAAAGAAAGGTACAAGTTTCCGTTTACAGACCGGTACCTGCTTTTTTTTTCCATCCCCGTCATACAACGCTTTTCCTGCACATTCTGCTGAGCTGCTAGTTCACGTGGAAAGTGTACACTGTGCAGCCGCATGATTGCTTACAATTCTTCATAAACATTGGGAAAATTCGACTAATTGGAGGTCGACAATGATATTTTTCAAGAGCAGCAGCACTGTTATAGCGGAAACTTCAGAATATGCTGCATTTACTACTGCAGTGAAACTGTTACCTCTTGCTTCACTCTAATGCACCAACAATCTCTCACGCTAACACAGTCACAACAAACAAGACATTAAGCTGTGGGAAATACTGCAACCAGCCTCAAGTTTTTTAGAAATGATTTTACTGTACCGTTCGTGAATTAGGTAGAATATATAGAGTTTATGTTCAATGTAAAACATATTGTAAATTACGTAGTCACTAAGACTTTGTTATATTTTAGGACACAAATTTAAATCCTTTTGTAAACTACGTAATCACAAAAATATTCTTATATTTTACGATACAAATGTAAAACTTGCCAGGAAATCAGCGCTACCATCTGACGATGGGCTGAAGCCCTAAACCAGTAACGGTATAATAAAATCATTTCTAAAAAGTTGTGGCTGGTTGCAGTATTTCCTACAGTGTAATTTACGGAAATAGCTGCGGTGTTCTCTAACTATAACACAATAATAACAACAGGCAACCGCAAATTCAACAGTACGCTTTCAGTCCATCAAAGATACTCAGGGCATGGAAAACTAGACGCGTGGAGTGGCAGCCAGTTGACAGGGCACCTACTATATCTGTATATATTTTTTGGCTGAATTCTATAATATCTTATTACAGATATTCTAGAGGCATTAGCATATTGCCCAGCACCGGTTAACTATATTCACGCTGGTATCGTACATAATTTGCCACTGTTTGGTCTGTATTATACCTAAGAAGGAAATAAAATTCAATTAAGGAAAACCGTAAGAACATCCAAAATTCATATTATGACAACTATACCTACACGAATGGTGCCCTCCGAATATGTGAATTAATCACTTCGCGAGTGTTGCTCTAAGCAAGTAAATTGACGTCCTCTACCTGAGTATGTCAGAGCCAATTTCGAGAATATCAATTTAGGGGAGAGTCCAATTATTTATTCTTTATTTATTTTTGCTGTTTATATGTTCCACAAGTGATACGAAATTATTTTTCTGGCTTGATCACCTTCCTGATGTCATAACGACACTATGACCTAACGGAAGAATTAGGTACAATTTTCTGCAAGTTTTCCTTAATAACTGCTTGTTTATTTGTGTTTCTGAGGTGAAGATCGGGAATCCACGCGCAGTTCGACTGAACCAGTGCAAGAAGGTGTTCGAAAATCTCATCAAGGCCAGCCAAATACTAGTATAACATTTGTTAATACAGTGTGCTAAATCGAGTTTGTATCTCCATATCTCTTATGCTAACTCGTTACATGCTACGTTGCCAGAGACTGTATGCAATTTACACATTTATTACTGCTGGGTTCTGGGGATTTATAGAACTGGCAGAAAGTTTTAATTGTGTCGGCAATATCTGATATGTAGTGGCGCTGGATAATTTTCTGCGCGTTTTGCTACGGAATTCTAAGTTGTCGGTTTACAGCGACAGTTGAGTACCAGTGGACTGCGCTCGCAGCTCCGCGTCACGCTCTGCGCAGTTTCATCAGAAGTGCTCGGGTGCCCGGTGCACGCAACTGCTGTCTGTAAGCGGAGCAGAATGCTCTACGTACACGGCGCTTGTTTTCGCTATTCTCTTCAGACTGCACGGCGCACCGCGCTAACAGATGAACACGCCGCATATTCCAACATACAAAAGTCTTTCTCTGAACTGTCGCTATTTTGAAACATGTATTGTCATCTAAATGTCGAATAAAAGTTCTTGAAATGCTGCTTCTGATCATACATTACTCACTGAAATATCAAATATCGAGGCATACCTATCAAGCATCATGTAGCACACTGTTTAGCAATTACTCAAAGAAAGAATAATGGTTAGAATTTAGCTTCCCGTCGACCCAGACGTCATTAGAAACAGCAGAATGTAGGGATGGACAAAAATGCGTAAGCAAATCGTCGTGGCCTCGTGTAAGAACCATCCGTAATGTTATTCAGGGAAGTTATGAAATACCTAAACTTGGATGAATGGACTAAAATTGAACCCCGGCCCTCCTCAAGATAAGTTGCAACTAGTCAACCGCGTATTAATCGTAGTAACTGAAATTATTAAAAATACTCGTCCGTCTAATTAGTTGCCTGTAATTGCCTGTTTGTTGTGGGAGGAGGCTTTTGATAACATTCAGACATTTTCAACTGGGTTCATGCCTGATGATCTAGGTGCCAATTCATTCGTCGAAATGTTTCTGAATAGTCTTCAAACCAATAGCAAAGAATGCTAAATTAGAAACCTAGCGCATTATTATTTTAGAACATTCTTTAATTTGCATAGCATTTGTAATCGGATAAGGAATGGCCATAGTTACCAAGCAACTATAAGGGGCAGTCAAATGTAAAAGAGACACATGGAAAAATAGTAAGTAAACTGTTTACTATTTCAAAAGTAATTGCCATAACTGTTGAGGTAAGGCCGCTACTGCCTGCGTCAAAAATGTTTAC
This sequence comes from Schistocerca piceifrons, assembly GCF_021461385.2. Lineage (NCBI taxonomy): Eukaryota > Metazoa > Arthropoda > Insecta > Orthoptera > Acrididae > Schistocerca > Schistocerca piceifrons. Next base: position 361,715,894 of record NC_060149.1, on the reverse strand, counting down.
GGTTGCTTACGGAACCAAGATTTTACACAGGCGTGCACCTCTTCGTCCGACTCATATCGATGACCACGAATGTCTTTCTCCAGGGCTCTGAAATTATATAAACCGCATGGGGATAGATCTGGACTGGATGGAGGATGTGTAAGGGCTTCCCAGCGAAACTTCTGCAGCGTACTCGTGGCAGCATGGAGGGGGGGAGGGGCGGCACACGAAGAAAGACGTTCGTGGCTCACGATTTGCTTCGGACAAAGATGTGCACCCCTTACTACAATCATGTGTCGGTAGACAATGGGAAACATTTTTCCATTTTTCCATGGAGGGATTGGCCACCTTGTCTCACAGTGACATGAATGTATTAACAGTTTTACATCTACATCTACATTTATACTCCGCAAGCCACCCAACGGTGTGTGGCGGACCGCTCTTTACGTGCCACTGCCATTACCTCCCTTTCCTGTTCCAGTCGCGTATGGTTCGCGGGAAGAACGACTGCCGGAAAGCCTCCGTGCACGCTCGAATCTCTAATGTTACATTCGTGATCTCCTCGGGAGGTATTAGTAGGGGGAAGCAATATATTCGATACCTCATCCAGAAACGCACCCTCTCGAAACCTGGACAGCAAGCTACATCGCGATGCAGAGCGCCTCTCTTGCAGAGTCTGCCACTTGAGTTTGCTAAACATCTCCGTAACGCTATCACGCTTACCAAATAACCCTGTGACGAAACGTGCCGCTCTTCTTTGGATCTTCTCTATTTCCTCCGTCAACCCGATCTGGTACGGATCCCACACTGATGAGCAATACTCGAGTATAGATCGAACGAGTGTTGTGTAAGCCACCTCCTTTGTTGATGGACTACATTTTCTAAGGACTCTCCCAATGAATCTCAACCTGGTACCCGCCTTACCAACAATTAATTTTATATGATCATTCCACTTCAAATCGTTCCGCACGCATACTCCCAGATATTTTACAGAAGTAACTGCTACCAGTGTTTGTTCTGCTATCATATAATCATACAATAAAGGATCCTTCTTTCTATGTATTCTCTATTCTATGTATTCGCTATTCTATAGCGATTACTTTTGAAATTATGAACAGTTTACTTACTTTTTTCCATCTGTCTCATTTTCATTTCACTGCCTCTTATAAAACTGTGAATTCCTTTCAGATATCTGTTCTGTTTCACCGGAGTGTCAACACTCGTTCCAGTTTGCCTCGATGACATCTGCCTTCAGTGACGCTGTGCCACTGCTGAACCCTACCAGGTGTAATCTCAGTCAACATAGAAGCTACGTAGCCTTTTCTTTATGAGGTACAATAAATGCAATCCAAACCTGAGAGACACGATGGATTCAGTATTGTAGCTACTATGGACGCACTAATAGGTTATTTACCATCACTCTACGTCCACTCTAAAACTTTGTTCACCAATCTCATCGACAAGTCTTTCGTGCGGCCCTAATTACCGGGGATATGTGCTGTATTTACGCCCTTTCTGTCTATTCTTCCCAGACGTAAGTAGTCGCCACCACTAATCTGAAAATCCACCTTTTACTACAGGAGATAGCACCTTCAAAGTACTTCTCTCGATACACACGTGTCTTTGTGGACCGCAGAATCAATTTACAGAGTGAGATCTTCTACATTTGCATCAAATTGCGTTATCCCCTATCTGTAGCCAAAATCACCATAGATAATCATGCGACACTGGTTCCACAAGACACTTTGCATACTGTTGACTTTTTCACTTTATCGTATGCGTAATACTCTCAGAAATTGCAATACTTTTTAACTGAATTAATCATTTCTTATATTGCGTTAGTCTTTAAATTAACTGTAACATCGACGAATCATAAACGTCAAGTAAATAAAATATATACCTATACTATCCCGTCGATAGCTATGAACTATTTTCAGCGCCTGGATGTGGATTTCAGTTACAGGATTACGTCGTTTTCGCGAGAGAAAGACGGCACAGTATAGCTTGGTCGCATCTGAAATTAATTCTACTATGAAGCACCCTTATTTCGTGTTTCTGCAGCCCAATTCATTTCTCGTATGCTCCTCATTTTGGCAAGTGGTCCATTATAGTTTTGGTAGTGATATCTACCGCCGTACACCCATCTTTAATCCAAGACTCACATATCATGTGATTTTTTTTAGTTCTTTCATTTAGGGGTTAAGATAAGGATAATGTCAGAGTTTGTTTATATCTGTGCGTTAAATCTCCAGAAACCACGCTCGAGAGATCCCTATTCCTGACTAAAATTCAGTGAACAGCATCTTTCTATATGTTGGCTACAATACTGTCCGAGACTCGAGATCTTGGCCCATTACACAATACGAACTGCTCTCTGACTGTGCCACTTCTCCCACGAATTTTTACAACTGTTCAGTGCTTGTTCTACTCACCAAAAAAATTTGTTTTCGCGGTCCTGCTGTAGCATAGCAACATATGCCGAACGCTTCTGTCTTTTCGTCTCTTTTCTTAATTTCTATTCAATTTAGGCTACTCCGTGTCGCCGTTTCCGTTGAGTGAGTTATACTCTTCTCGTTATAAAATTAAATAAATAGTCCCTGATTCTATACCTCATGTTTGACACAGCAGATATTTAGTTTTACTTGCGTGACATGTATTATTTGGCTTGTTTTTCACTTGTATAAGCGTTTTTACTGGTATCTCAATCTTTTATGTGTAGCTTATAAAGATACTGCAAGTTTTGTCTTATTCTTTCTTCTTTTGCATTCCGACGCTTCCTTGCACTATGTAATCATTTATTTCTTGTTTTAATTACGTGCTCTTCCTTTTTATTACCCTTCACCATCATTTCTGACTCGTATGAACCAAATTTAATCAGTATCCTTCGCAATCGTCACTGATGGTGTGCTTCAGTCCGATATTAATTTTGCCTCCATAATAAATGTTTGCCGGCCGGTGTGGCCGAGCGGTTATAGACGCTTCAGTCTGGAACCTCGCGACCGCTACGGTCGCAGGTTCGAATCCTGCCTCGGGCATGGATGTGTGTGATGTGCTTAGGTTAATTAGGTTTAAGTAGTTCTAAGTTCCAGGGGACTGATGACCTCAGATGTTAAGTCCCATAGTGCTCAGAGCCATTTAAACCGTTTGAATAAATATTTGTCGAATCATTCGTATATTTTGTGTCCATTTGGGCTGCTGCGAACAACGGCCAGTGTATTAAATCTCTTGTGTCACAGGATATGACTCTTATCTGCTGAGTAATTGTTTGACATCATTTAGTTTAATGCTAAGACAGTGGACTGATTTTCACTGAAGTATGCTTGTCGGTGGTTTCAACGTTTCATATAAAGGGTGAAAAAAAATTACGTATGGGAGATTTTAGACTGTTTAGAGACGATAGAAAGACACGCTTTTGTATATGACAAAAACATCACAGATGCAGCGTCTCTCCGCTAGGAGTCCATTTAGGATTTGATGTTAATGATGTTTAATGACGGTGTTCCAACTGGCGTGTGATGAGTATTGTTTTAGAGATGTTGCTGGCATTCTATAGATTCCTTTTTGTAGTGGAGATGAAACGTCTGGTGTAAGAAGCACTTCAGAAGAGCTTGTTGCTTGTTTGGGTGAAGCCGCAGCCATTATTCGTGAACATCTAATTGTTTTGAGCGTGTTGGACAATCATTAGCATCGAGATGCCAGTTGTGCATTAATGTAAATGGAAGACTTTTCAGCTAAATCTCTAGAACAACATTCATCACATGACAGTTTGCAGACTGTCTCTGATCACCGCTAGTGTAAAAACTTTCATGAATTCCAAGCGTGGAAACGGCGCACCTGTGGCATTTTCGACAAATAGGAAAGTGTATCTTTTTATCTTCTCTAAACACTCTAAAATTTTGTACACATAGTTTTTACCCCCTGTATATAGGGCGAGTCAGCTAAACTGTTCACTTCACATATTTCCGAAACCTCTTCAAGATATCGTAATTCTGTTTTCAATCTAAACGAATTGGGGAAAAGTTCTCTCTAAATGACGTGTAGACTCTCTTCATTACAGAGATACAGGTATCAACCTGAATTTTGTCAACTGGAACCACTGTAAGTGCGCGAAAGCAGAGTAAGCGAACATTCACCCCTTCCTCCTCCCCCGCCCCTAGCGCTGTACGCTCATTCCCGCGTCTGCTGTTTCCGCACCCGCGGGTCGTCGCCCGCGAATACAGCTGGCCACATGGAATAAAAGTGCTTCTTTTCTGTCTGCCGGGGTTGGGTCTTCACCAGTCGCAGTTCGTCCGCGCTGCGTTCCAGTCTGTATGACGCCGGGGAACTGAATGCTGGAGTGTATGTATACATCGTATTATTAATGTAGTTATGTAAAAGTAACTGGACTGTGGCTAAGAGTAATGATCACATGCTCTTCCTGATGACACCACACCTTGCCAGCGCTCATCTTGAATCAGATCCCATACAAAATGTTGTCAGCAGTGGGATCCTTAGTGTTCCTTTAGCCATCATTATTGATGAGGGGAGAAGAAAGCCTACGGTCCTCCATGGTGTGTAGCAGTGAACGGTATCATTTGTTCAAGTTCGTGTGTGGTATCCATACGTGGAAGTAACGCAAGGCTAATGCAGGCACCGTTCTTCCGTTAGAGCACTTCCTATGCAGCGGAGTAAGGACCTGTACTGAAGGTAGGACTTCTGCAGATACTGGCTTTGCGTAGCTTGCGAGCGGCAGTGATACCAAGCTTTTTAATAGTTGGAGTAATCGGGTAATCAATCATGATAGGCACACAGAAATGTGTGGATTTGGTAACTATTATAGCGCAATTATGCTCAGAAATAACGCAGTTAAAAACAGATGTAGCAAGTTGAAAGAACGTGGTTCAAGTAAGTAGCAGCCCTTGGAGTATCACCGATATAAGTGCGATGAACATATCGGTAGTTAAGAACTTTTCTGGTCTTCCGCAGAAGATGAGATAAGGATGTTCACATATATTCTAGTAAATTGTAAAATGCAGCAGTCTATCATCCTGGAGTGACTAGGACGAAGTAGCTGTGGCAAAACGACGAGTACAGGATGATGCACTCGATTTCGTCACGTGTGATACCACGTGCAGTCGAATTTAAACAAACACTTGTGCAACGGTATAAGAGGAAAAACGCAGCGAGGTTTTACAGGAAGCAACTCCCCAGTATGCTCCTTTTGAACGGGAAAGCATGTAGCATTATAGCAGCTCAGTGAGAACGATTCGCACAATGAGGCAAAATTATCTGAAGCTGTACAAAGGGCATTAGATACGTTTTGGAAAGGGCTAGAGGGTGAAATAGGCCAAACAGTAAGATTGGCACGTTGCGAGACATTTGAAGAAGCAATACACATGGCAGTTCGATTTGTTGAAGGGCCATGGAGACCTCAAATTGAACGCAAACCGGATGCTCGTGTGTCCGTAGCTTACTCGGGAACCAGCTGTCATGCGAACAGGCAGCAAAGCGAAATTTCTCGTAGGAAGAAGATTCGACGTTTCACCTGTGGAGTGGGAGGTCACATAGTGTGAAACTGTAAGCAGGGTAAGACAAGGCCGAAGGTGGACAGTTTCGGGAGGAGTGCGTAAATGACCACCACTACTTCGCCCTCAAGAACCAGGCGTTACTGCGAGCCTGACTGATGACAGTTCCAAAGATCTGTTCGTTAACTCAATCTACCGTGGAAAAAACGTCTGTTTCCTAGTTGAAGCAAAGGCTCAGATTTCTTTGATGTGGTGCCATATATTTAAGGAAGAAAGTTGGCGGTAGGAAGAAAGTTGGCGGTAGCCAAGCTCTACCATTAAAGGGTTAAATGGCAACGGGGTGCACAATTGTGAGGAAGCTGTGATTAATTTCGTGACTGGTCAGTGATAAGGAGCAAAGAGAAACCGTGCGAAGATATATTAGGGTTAGATTTCCTTGTAGCTAGCCACGCTCAGATCAATGAAGCAGTAAGAGAAATTCGATTCGGTCATAAGGATTATGGTTGCAACGGCAACCCTAAAGGTCAGACTCGAAGGAATGTTAGTGCCTTTCAGGTAATTCGTAAATCGAGCAGCGACGGAGATACCCCGTTCCAAGTCAAACGTACATTTGACTGAATGTGAGTGCATCCCCCCGGAAACAGAAAAGACTCTGTATATCAGCGTGGAGATGCCAAAGTGCAAGGATAGTAATTTATTGTTAACAGTGGCATCAGTAAACGGTGATTTCCTAGGCCAGAGACATTGCTATGTAGCGAGAACAAAAAAATGGTTCAAATGGCTCTGAGCACTATGGGACTTAACATCTATGGTCATCAGTCCCCTAGAACTTAGAACTACTTAAACCTAACTAACCTAAGGACGTCACACAACACCCAGTCATCACGAGGCAGAGAAAATCCCTGACCCCGCCGGGAATCGGACCCGGGGACCCGGGCGCGGGAAGCGAGAACGCTACCGCACGACCAGTAGCGAGAACAGTCAGTGTCATTAAAGAAGATCCAAGTTGGAAATTGCGTGTTCCAGTAAGCAGTGCTTATATGAGTAATGCAGAAGTGGAACTATAGTGAAGAACTATTGTTGCAACAGTGTCGAACATAGATCCACAAGACGTGATGGAAGTACCTAAAAGAGAAGCAAGGCGTGTAAGTAGTAAATTGTCTAACTAATGACAGTGTGAAGAAATCACCTGATGAATTACTCGAACCAGTCGAACAAGAGCTGCTTACTAAATTAAATCATTTATCACTGAAGGATCAGAGTGTTACTTAACTACTCCCATATTTTCCAAGAACAAGATAATATTCCAGCGACCCCCGTAATTCAACACAAGATACATACAAGCAGTACCCATTACTCAAAGACTGTACAGACGTCCATATAGTCAACAACCCTTTGTCGAAGAGATGATTAAGGAACAGTTGGAAACGGATTTCATAGAACCTGAAGAACTCTCAGATGCACCCTGAGTATCACCCAAAGTAACTGTAAGGAAAAATCATCTACAGGAGAACAGAAGTATAGGTTTGTGTCGATTACTGGAAGTTGATTGCTGTAACATTGCTGGATATTCATCCGTAGCCAAATCTTATACACTTTTTGTACTTTCTTGGTTCACGCAGAATCTTCTCTGTTTGTAATAACCAGTGAATACAACCAGCTGACTATACATCGAGACGACAAGGCTAAGACATCATTTTTATGCCTACAACCATGTACAAGTATAACTGTCTTCTTTTGGTCTTTGAATGCGGAGCAATGTTTCAACAACTGATGATGTTGATGATGATGATGATGTTGATGATGTTTCGTTTGTGGGGCGTTCAACTGCACGGACATCAGCACCCGTCCGAAGTCCCAATTTTTACACAGTCCAATCTAGCCACTGTCACGAATGATAATGATGATGAAATTATGAGGACAACACAAACACCCAGTTCAGGGGCAGAGAAAATACCCAACCTGCAGGGAATCGAACCCGGCACCCCGTGATCCAGAGGCAGCGACGCTATCCACTAGACCACGAGCTGCGGACATCAACAACTAGTGGATACTGTTCCCACAGGATTAAAATCCATTCAGTGTTTGGTTTACCTTGATTGCGTTATCATTTTCAGCCAAAACATGTAGCAACATGCTGAAGACCACGAGCCATATTTTAAGGACTGCGCACTGCAAAAATCTTTCTCTATACATGTCAAAATTCCATTTTGCTGTACCTAAAGGAGAATATTTAGGTCACAGGATAACCTCGATGGAGCCCAACCTAACTTAAAAATGGTAGGAACTGTGAAGAACTATTCGGAACTGGCGTATGTGAAGAAACTGCAGGCATTCCTAGACACAGGGAATTTCTACCTACGATTCATGATGCCTCAATTGCTGAATACAGGAGCAGTTTTTACTTGGAGTTCCAAATGTTCGCAATCGATCGAAACGCTAAAAGCAGCTTTGACACGTCTCCCGTATTGGCTTATCCAGACTTCTCAAAACCTATGAGCCGCGCGGAGTGGCCGCGCCGTTTGAGGCGTCATGTCACGGACTGCGCAGCCCCTGCCGCCGTAGGTTCGAGTCCTCCCTTGGGCATGGGTGTTTCTGTTGTTCTTAGCATAAGTTAGTTTAACTAGTGTGTAAGTCTAGGGACCGACGACCTAAGCAGTTTGGTCCCTTAGGAATTCACACACATTTGAACATTTTTGAACAAAACCTTTTATCCTAGCTACTGACGCTGGCAATTTTGCCGTCAGGGCGGTTTTTCGCAGGACACGAACGGAGGAGAGCATCCAATTTCATTCGCCTCCCATTTTCTGAACACAGCCGACTGCAATCACAAGACAACAGAAAAGGAATTATGTGCACTTGTCTATGGCATCAACTACAACCTATGTTTCTTATTTGGCCGAGAATTCACTGTAGTAACCGGTCACGCCGCTCTGAAGTATCTGCTCACCGTGAAGATCGCAGCATAAGATTAACTAGATGGACCTTACATTTAAGTGAGCGCCAATACAAGGCAATTCACCGATTCGGAAAACTACACTACAATACTGATAGAGTTAGTAGGAAAGTCAGAGTAGTTTCACGACTGGCAGGGAAGAGGAATCAATAAATGCATTAGAAGTCGACATGCAGTGTTAATCCTGGAACGTGGTTGATAGGATACTGCTAAAGGAAACGATATTGTTGTGCTTGAAGTCCTACTGGCAAAACAGCAACTAACCTGCGAACAGCATAAATCTACTGGTGGCCGAATCGGAAAGCCAACGCTTATAGTTACGCTGCACATAGCAACTTATGCAACAAGGGGAATGATGCGGGCAAACCAAAGCACCTCTACATGAACTCCGAGAAATGAGCACAACTTTTGAACGAGTGGGTCTTGATACTGTAGCTCCCCTACCAAAAACAAAGTATGGAAATCGTTACATCTTGACTATTCTGGATCATTTCTAGAGATGTATGTTAATGACACCAATCCCAAACTAAATTGCTGAGGTCATGGAGCGTGTGTTTGTTAAAGACAGGATTCTGATATATAGTTGACCTCCTTTTGTAACTAGCGATCAAGGTTCCAAAAATATGGTTCAAATGGCTCTGAGCACTATGTGAGTTAACTTCTAAGGTCATCAGTCCCCTAGAACTTAGAACTACTTAAACTTAACTAACCTAAGGACATCACACACATCCATGCCCGAGGCAGGATTCGAACCTGCGACCGTAGCGGTCGCGCGGTTCCAGGCTGAAGCGCCTAGAACCGTTCGGCCACACCGGCCGGCGATCAAGGTTCCAATTTTACTTCTGAGCTACTACAGCAAGTATACAGCTTACTGAAAATTGACAAGCTAGGGGCAACACGCCAGCTCATCTAGAGGGGAATGGGAAGAGGGGAGTGGGAGGAGTTCATCGAACCCTCCTGAAACTGATAAGTCGCTATGTTGGCAGTAAGCACGATTCATGGAACACCTACATACCGTACGTGCTCAGTGCTTACGACACGAAGGTGCGCACCAGCACGCAGCTCATTCTGTACGAAAGCGACTATGGCAGGCGAATGAACCTTCCGTTTGACTCCGCCGCATCAGCAAGAGACAGTAACAATGAAAACGTCAGGGATTTAGCCAGGAAACTACATGACGTATGGAAGCAAAGTAAAAGCTCTAAATCATCAGCCATTTCTCCAGCAGGCAGCTCAGCAGCACCGCAGAGCTGTTACACATAAAAATTGCGATGGAGATTTAGTTTATTTGAGCAAGAAAGGTAACGTCAGGAAGGTTAAATTACATTGGAAAGGACTGTATAAAGTCCTTGACATCGCCTCCCCTGTTACAGTAAAAGGCCAACTGTCGTTTCACTCTATGATAGTGCACGTGAACCGTGTAAAGGCGTATCTGAGCAGGGCGGCTACTGAACAAGCCGATGAACCGGAAGAACGATCCCGAGGCAGACCATGGAAGCAACTGAGACAGCCGCAGAACGCACCAGACGGTGATCAGCCGGTGAGCCGCCAACGCAGAAATACCCAGTTCGACACCGACGAGACACGACGCCGTCACACGAGCCAGCAGCACCTCATCACGGTATCTACTACGCCCAAGACAGCGCTAAGCGCGTGCTAAGTGTGAATACATGGTCTACATATGGCGCATGTGCGGAAGTGAAAAGTGTGGTCATCTCTTGTAAGCAACAAATTTACATTCTCAAATGTTGACAAGGTTTTTTTCTTTCGGAGAACTGTTAAACTTCCTTAAGACGGTTATGTTATGCTTAACGATAACGATTCTTGTCTTTGCTTTGGTCAGTAATTCTTATTTTGAGTTTTTTCTGTCTGTGAGCATCCTTCCACAAGAATCCGCTGTTCCTTTTGCGAAACAAGCAGGTATGGTATTGGCTAGTGGCAATTTTAAACTTATTTTTAAGTATAATCTAAGTGACGTAGAATAGCAATTCCAGAATATACAAGAACTCATGTATCTTATGGAATCAATGCTCTTCAGCCGTACGATATGCTATCCAGTAATCTAATGGTACCATAGTAGGGTTACAGCAAAACCGCGAGTTAAAATAGCATCACGGTCTGTAAAAGGAAATCGGTCTGTAAAAGGAAATCGACTACTTTTTAGACCTTATACCCCACAACAGTCTCATTAGACATAAGTGTGCATGGTTTGATATTAGTGGTAATTATTTGAATGTAGTTCATGCTCTCAACAGTACTGACCAGTATCAACAAGCTATGCTTTTAAGCTTTCAGTTGGGTTAACGACAACTTTCCTAATCATTTTGTTACGTTTGATCACCTTCTCTTTTTTCGTGTTGAAGCGGTCAATGCACTCATCTCGAGTTCAAACCTGTTGCTGTCGGTGACCATGTGGCCCACTTGTTACCAGTTACAAATGAAGTGTAGCAGAAGTTAGTGATAAACATAATAATAGAGTCGAGGTCTACAAAGTAAGCGAAGCGAAGCAGTTCTGCACCACTGTGGACACACCACCCTTTGCCACAATATCAGAATTAATACGATAGAGAATTTTTCTTAAATAGGCCACTCTGGTAGCTCATCTTTACTGGGGAAGGTGGTGTAAGAGAGCGGAAAAAGTGTACGCGAACATTCACCCCTCCCCCCCCCCCCCCCTCTCCCTAGCGCAGTAAGCGCATCTCAAATTCCGCACGCGCAGGTCGTCGGCTGCGAATGCAGCTGGCCACGCGGAATTGTCGGATGGAGGTTGTGCCGTCACCAGTCACATTTCGTCCGCACCGCGTTCAAGTCGGTAGGCCGCCGGAGCGTTGACTGCTAGAGTGTATGTACGTATCGTGTTGTGAATAAGCAACTTAGTTTCACTCTTCAAACTGCAGCTACTAGATTCGGATTGCTCGCGATATTTAGAACTTACGTTCGGATCACGAATTTACTTCGGGCTTGGCAGACTTTTAGTAGACCATTAGAACAACATAATGTGCAAGTAGTAAGGCGAACTACGCAGGCGATTTCGATAAAATCGCCGGAGAAGTTTTATGCGTCAGTGAGGTACCGGTGCGTTGCGACCCTGAGCGCTAGATGACGGCAGTGGTTAGCGTTCAAGCTCCTTAATTGGTGGATCGTTTTTTTTTTAACTCATATTTCCTTCAACATTAGTCATATTATTTCATATATATCACATTTTATTGGTAATATGATGAAAATATATGTGTATTTGTATTACTATATTAGCAACTGAAATTGCTATAGCTCTATTTGAAAAAGCGAAATTGATAACCATATCTCTGTAACAGATACAGCTATGAAAAGAGACTACACCTTTTAATGAGGACTTTTTCACAATTCATTTAGATGAAAACAGAACTGTGATATCTTAAACGGTTCAGGAAACACCTGAATTGAGTAGCTAGGCTGAATTATTCTGTCAGTCGGTGTGAATTCTTTAAACTCGGTGATCAAGAAGTATTATAGGGAAAAAAAACTTAGTGAAAACAGGTGAAGTAACCAACGTTAGCCCCAGAATTTTTTTTAGCGAATACTGAACACGCGGCGCATTAATAGAGTTTTCAGAACTTGATTCTACAGTCCGAAAATATAAGAAATGTGCTACAAGCTTGATTGAAACAGTTATGAAGGAGGCATTTAGACGTGATCTTTTAAAGGAATCATTCGATCTTCTGCTCAGGTGATTTAGGATAACCGAGGAAAACTTAAATCAGGATGGCCGAACGAAGGTTTGAATCCCTTTTTACAAGACTATGAGCCTCGTGTTTTAGCCATTGCTCCAGGTTGCTTCTGCTTATTTCCCAGCTAATGCGGTACAACCATACTTTGACGTGTGATGTGGACCACGATGCGTTTGACGTTCTGCCTACATAATCAAAGAATTTTGTAAATGCTGCGTTAAATTTTTCTGTATCAGGGCTCACTAGGGTGCCACCTAAACTCTGCGTATGTGTTGTCGTTGTGGTCTTCAGCCCAAAGACTGGTTTGATGCAGCTGTCCATGCTGCTCTGTCCTGTGCAGATCTCTTCATCTCCGAATAACTACTGCAGTTTACATCCTTTTGAATATGCTTACAGTATTCATCTCTTGGTCTCCCTCTACAATTTTTACACCCCACACTTCCCTCCAATACTAAATTGGTGATCCCTTGATATCTCACAATGTGTCCTACTAACCGATCGCTTCAGTCGAGTTGTGCCACGAATTTCTTGTCTCCCCATTTCTACTAAGTACGTTCTCATTAGTCACGTGACCTAGACACCTAATCTTCAGCAAACTTCTGTAGCATCACATTTGAAAAGCTTCTATTCTATTCTCGTCTAAACTGTTCATCGTCCATGTTTCACTTCTATATGTGGCTACACTCCATACAAATACTTTCAGATAAGACTTCTACCACTTAAATCTACATTCCATATTAATAAATTTCTTTTCTTCAGAAACGCTTTTTTCACCAATGGCAGTCAACATTTTGTATCCTATCTACTTCTTCCATCATCAGTTATTCTACTGCCCAAATAAAAAAAAGCATCTACTACTTTAAGTGTCTCGTTTCCTAATCTAACTCCCTAAACATCAGCCAGTTTAATTGGACTGCACTCCATTATCCTCGATTTGCTTTTGTTGATGTACATTTTATGTTCTCCTTTCAAGAGACTCTCCCTTCCGTTCAACTGCTCTAACAATTACTTTTCTGTCTCTGTCTGAATTACAGTTCAAAATGGCTCTGAGTACTATGGGACTTAACATCTGAGGTCATCAGTCCCCTAGAACTTAGAACTACTTAAACCTAACTAACCTAAGGACATCACAGACATCCATGCCCGAGGCATGGTCGCGCGGTTCCAGACTGAAGCGCCTAGAACCGCTCGGTCACACCGGCCGGCACTGAATTACAGTGTCATCGACAAACCTCACACTCCAAATTTTCCATTTGCTTCCTTTACTGATTGCTCAGTGTACAGATTAAATAACATTGGCGATAGGCTACAACCCTGCCTCACTCCCTTCTCGACTGAAGCTTCCCTTTCATGCCCCTCAACTTTTATAACGGCCGTCTGGTTTCTGCACAAGTTGTAAATAGCCTTTCGGTCCCTTTATGTTACCCCTGATACCTCCATAATTTGAAAGATGGTATTCCAGCCAACACTGTCAAAAGCTTTCTCTAAGTGTACAAACGCTATAAACGTAGGTTTACTTTTCCTGAAAAAACCTATCTTCTAAGGGAAGTCTTAGGATCAGTACTGTCTCACGTGTTCCTACATTTCTCCGGAATGCAAATGTTCAAATGTGTGTGAAATCTTATGGGACTTAACTGCTAAGATCATCAGTCCCTAAGCTTACACACTACTTAACCTAAATTATCCTAAGGGAGGGAGGACTCGAACCTCCGCCGGGACCAGCCGCACAGTCCATGACTGCAGCGCCCCTGACCGCTCGGCTAATCCCGCGCGGCTCCGGGATGCAAACTGAACTTCCCGCGGTCGGCTTCTACTAGTTTTTCCATTTGTCCATAACGAATCCGTGTTTGTATTTTGCAGCCACGACTTATTAAATTGCTAGTTTGGTAATGTTCAGACCTTCAGCACCTGCTTTCTTTGGAGTTGGAATTATGTATATCCAAATGAAATTCCATTCGAAAGTGACATAATACAGTTTCCTTCCACCAGTATCAGTCACATAAATATTAGATTTATTTGCTTGTAGCCATTTTAGCTGTGACTACTACATTTCAACTAACGAGGATAAGAGCCACAGGTCGCTCATGTAAACGCCAGTATCCTTCTGTACAGCGACTGATTGGCTGTATAAAAAAAAAAGTGTTTACCCGCTATATTATCGATCCACGGTATCATGAGTTTCTGCCTAGCTCCTTATAAATCTTTATCAGTGCTTTTATTCCTTACAGGACTCATATCTATCATGCGTATATGAATCATGTCCTCATAATTTGTCTTCTATGACTTTTTTATTACACTATTTCACAGACAAGAAGTAAATAGGAAACGAGCAGAGAACTTGTACGTTTTGTGGTATATTTATGTAGTCGGCGATCGCTGACCTCATTATGTGTTTTTTGAGTTGTACAAAAAACTTTGGAACGTGGTGGTTTAGCTGGCCACATCAACGACAATTGGTAATATCGTTACAGTCAAAGGAGTGTTATCCGCTGCAACGTTTATCCATTTTTCGTTAATTGGCAGTTATTCTACATCTACATGGTTACTCTCCAATTCAGAATTAAGTGCCCCGCAGATGGTTCACTGGACCACCTTCAGGCTATTTCTCTATAGTTCCACTTCCGAACAGCACGCAGGAAAAACGAACACTTAAATCTTTACCTGCGAGCCCTGATTTCTCTTATTTTAGTTTGATGATGATTTCTTCCTGTGTAGATGGGCGCCAACATATAATTTGCACACTCTTAGGCGAAAATAAATGACTGAAATTTCGCAACGAAACACGCCTTTCTTTTAATGGTTGCCACCCCAATTCGCATATCATATCCGTGCCAATGTCTCTCCTATTTCGCGAAAACAGCAAAACGATCCGCCCGTCTTTGAACTTTTTCGATGTTCTCCGTCAATCCTATCTGATGCGGATCCCACACCCCACAGTAATACTCCAGAAGAGGGTGGACAAGCATAGTGCAAGCAGCCTCTTTAATAGATCTGTTGCGTTTTCTAAGTCTTTGATTTGCTTTCCTTACAACATTGTCTGTACGATCGTTCCAATTTAAGTTATTCTTAATAGCAATTCCTAAGTATCTTGTTGAATTTACAGCCTTTAGATTTGTATGATGTATCGTTTAACCGAACTTTAGAGGATTCCTTTTAGTTCTCATGTGGATGACTTCACACTTTCCATTAGAGTCAGTTGCTACTTTTCGCACCATACAGATATCTTGTAAAAAGCATTGTGCAATTAGTTTTGATCGTCTGATGACTTTGCAAGACGGCAAATAACAATATCCGCTACAAACAGTCGAAGAGGGCTGCTCAGATTGTCTTCCAAAATAATTTACGTATCTCAGGAACGGCAGAGGGCATATAAAACTTCCTTGGGGAACGCCAGATATTACTTCCGTCTTACTTGATGGCTTTCCGTCGATTACTACGGATTGTGACCTTTCTGACAGGAAATTACGAATCCAGTCGCACAACTGAGACGACACTCCATAGGCACGCAGAGTGATGAGAACTCGCATGTGAGGAGCGGTGTCACGAGTCTTCTTGAAATCTAAAACTATGGAATCAGTTTGCCATCCCCTGCCGATGGCACTCATAACTTCGTGAGAATAAAGAGTTAGTTGCGTTTCGCAAGTACGATGTTACCTGTATCCGTGTTGGCTGTTTGTCGGTAAATCGTTTAATAAATTCTTGCACATCTCCCCCATGAACCACGGAACGTTCGGAGATGGAATGGCTTGCGTGCTTGATGGTCGTACCATACATGCAACGACCACGGAGGGCTATCTTTGCAGAGGCAAGACAAACATGTTGTTCCTGAAGGGGAATAGCAGCCTTTTTAATAGTTGCAGGGGCAACAGTCTCGATGATCTATTGATATTTTCTTGTAACATCAGCAAACATGGCCTTGCTGTGCTGGTACTGTGAAGGGCTGAAAGTAGTGGAAAATTACAGCGGCTTTTTTTCTTATTTTTTCGATGGCTTGGAAATTTATTGTACGGTTAAATGACGACGGCGTGTTCCTGGGTAAAATATTCCGGAGAAAAAACAGTCCGCATTCGGATCTCCTGTCGGGGACTACTTCGGACGTTGTCGCCATCAGTAAAAACAAAACAAAAACAAAAAAACTGTAGATGAATACGGGGCTGTAAATACGAAATCAAATGAGGCTGATGCAGGAGTAGATGTAATAATAAAAAATACAAAAGAAATGTGGGTAATCTACTACGAACAACTTAGTGAATGCATCATCGTAGCCAAAATAGACACGAAGCCAACATTCACCACAGTAATACAAGTTTATATGCCAGCTAGCACAGAAGATGATGGAAAGATTGAAAAGTATATGATGAGATAAAAGAAATTATTCGGATTGTTAAGAGGGATGGAAATTTTTAATTATGATCGGGGACCGAAATTCGATGGTAGGAAAAGGATGAGAAGGAACATTTGTAGGAGAATATGGGCTGTAGGAAAAGAATGAAAGAGGAAAGCCGCTTGTAAGAATTTAGTACAGAGCATATTTCAGTTATTTCTAACACTTGGTTTAAGACTTACGAAAGAATATTGTATATATACAAGAGACCCGGGGACACCGGAAGGTTTGAGATTGATTACGTAGTGGTAAGACAGAGGTATCGAAATCAGCTTTTAAATTGTAAGACATTTCCAGAGGCAATAGTAGACTGCGACCATAATTCACTGGTTATGAATTGCAGATTAAAACTGTAGACATTCCAAAACGGCAGAAACTAACGAGATGATACTTAGATAAATGGATAGAATCAGAGGCTGTTGAGAGTTTCAGAGGAAGCATTAGACATCGATGGCCTGAAGCAGTGGAAAGGCATCCAATCGAAGATGAATGGGTATATTTGAGAGAGAAAATAGTAAGACAGCAGAGGATCACGTAGATAAAATGGCATGGCCAAGAAGAAATTTCTGGATAACATGAGAGGTTCTGAATTTAACTGATTAAAGGAGAAATTATAAAAATGCAGCAACTGAAGCAGGCAAGAGGGACAACAGACGTCTAAATAATTAGATTAACAAAAAGTACAAAATGGCTAAGCAAAAACGGAACAATGAGATTAGCAGAAAATGCAAATCCAACGGCGAGAACGGCTAGAGGACGAGTGCATGGCAATAGAAGCATTTGCAACTAGGAGAAAGATATGAAACTCCCTGGCAGGTTAGTCCGGAACCGCGCGACTGTTACGGTCGCAGGTTCGAATCCTGCCTCGGGCATGGATGTGTGTGATGTCCTTAGGTTAGTTAGGTTTAAGTAGTTCTAAGTTCTAGGGGACTGATGACCACAGATGTTAAGTCCCATAGTGCTCAGAGCCATTTGAACCATTTGAACCCTGGCAGGTTAAAACTGTGTGCCTGACCGAATCTCAAACCGGCGAAATATAGATGTACTGTAGAGGAAAATCACAGAGGTCTTTGGAGAAGAGATATACAGCTGTATGAATATCAAGAGATTAGATGGAGAACAAGTACCAAGGAAACAAAGAAAAGATGAAAGGTGGAAGAAGTATACAGAGGTGCTGTACAAGGGAAATGATACTGAAGGCAATATTATAGAAGAGGAAGAAGAAGGAGACGAAGATAAGATAGGAGATATGATACTGCGAGAAGAATTTGGCAGACACCTGAAGATTTAAGTCAAAATAACATCCATCGAGTGGACGACATTCCGTCAGAACTACTGATATGCTTAGGAAAGCCAGCCAAGACAAAACCATGCCACCTTGTGTGCAAGATGAAAGACACAGGAGAAATACCCTCAGACTTCAACAGTAATGTAATAATTCCGGTTCCAAGGAATCCGTCTGCTGACAGGTGTGAATATTACCGAACTAGCTGTTTAATAGGTTATGTTCCGAAATACTGACCAATTATTTACAGAAGAATGGAAAAACTGTTATAAGACGACCTTGGGGAAGATCTATTTGGATTCTGGGCAAATGTACGAACACGCGAGACAATATCGACCCTGCGACTTCTCTAGAAGAAGGGTCAACGAAAGACAAACCTAGCGTTATAGCACCTGTTGCCTTAGAGAAGACTTTTGACACTGTTGACTGGAACACACTGCTTGAAATTCTCAAGGTATCAGAGGTAAAATACAAGAAGCAAATGGTTATTTGTAACTTGTACAGAAACCAGGCCACAGTTATAAAATTCGAGCGGCGTTAAAGCTAAGCCGTTGTTGAGAAAGGAGTGAGACAGGGTTGTAGCCTATCCTCGGAGCTATTCAGTGAGTACATTGAGCGAGCAGTAAAGGAAACGAAAGAAAAATGTGGTGAATGAAATGATGTTCAGAGAGAAGGAATAAAAACTTTGATTCGTATGTTGTGCTTGTTCATTTGGACATGTCCATTTTAATCCAGCAGCGACTATGAGATAAGACACAAAGGAATTACGTGCATTGACTGCGAGTGGGCATTGATTTGAATAAATGGGAAACTTGAAAATTTGTGCTGGACCGGGATTTGAACCCAGTCTCATGTTTAGCAGGCAGATGCGGTGACAACTGCACCACCCATACACAGTGGTCAGTGCAACTGCACCGATTACCCCAGCACGCCTCCTGTCAGACCCAAATTCTCAGTTTATCCACACACTACTAATGTTGTGCCCCTTACTCATTGTCCTCATTACTCTGGCATTCCACCGATTCCCATAAGAGTTCGAGACTGTTGTGCATCCGCACTGAAGAGATCATCGGGCATCCTTACCTTAATTATATACACGTGGTGTCTATTCTTTTGGACATGTCCAGATGATGCAGTGTTAGCGCACCTGCTTAGTAAGCAGGAGACTCGGGTTCAGTTCCCAAATCGGACAAAGTTTCAACTTTCTCCATTGATTTAAATCAATGCCCACTCGCTGCGAACGCGTGTAATTCCTCTGTGTTTTAAAAACTTTGATGTTTGCCAATAACGTTGTAATTCTGTTAGAGACAACATAAGACTTGTAAGAGCAGTTGAACAGAATGGACATGGTCCTAAAAGGAGGATATAAGATCAAAATCAACACAAGCAAAGAAAGGGTAATGGGACGTATTCAATTAAATCAGGCGATGCTGTAGGAATTAGAATGGAAAATGAGACGCTAATAGTAGTTGATGAGTTTTGCTATTTCGCCAGTAAAATAACTGGTGGTGGCCGAAGTAGAAATGATGTAAAACGTAGACGCTATAGCAAGAAAAACTTTTCTGGAGAAGAGAGATTTGTAAGCATCAAATACAGATTTAAGTGTTTGGATATCTTATCTGAAGGTATTTGTATGGTATGTAGCCTTGTATGGACATGAAACAGGGACGATAAACAGTTCAGACAGGAAGAGAACAGATGATTTTGATATGTGGTGATACAGAGAAATGCTGAAGGTTGGATGGGTAGATCATGCAATTACGAGGGTTGCCCAGAAAGTGATGCACCGCATTTTTTTCGTCAACAATTCTTTGTTGAACATAATGAGAATCGCACACACGAAAGAATTGTGTTTTATCTACACACCATATTTTCCATGTAATCTCCATGTCATTCTATGACCTTACTCCAGCGCGAAACGAGGGCGTGTATGCCCTGTTGGTACCAATCCGTGTCCTGCTGGCGGAGCTAGTGCTTCACTGTGTGAATCACCTCCTCATCGTCCTCAAAATGTCTTCCACGTATGGCATCCTTCAATGGCTTAAACAAGTGGAAGTCCAAGGGGGTTAGGTCAGGGGTGTAGTGTGAATAGGGTAACACTGTCAAACTCTGCTTTGCGATGTGTTCAGTAGTTTTCAGACTTGTGTGGGACCGAGCGTTATCGTGTTGCAGGAAAACATCTCCTGAGTTGCTCCGGCGCCGAAGTCGCCGGAAGCGTGTCTTGAGTTTTGTTAATGTGTTGACATATGCTTCTGAATTAATGGTACCGCCTCTTGGCATCACATGAATGAGAACCACACCTTCACAGTCCCGGAACACGGTTATCATGACCTTACCAGCGGAAGCAGTTGCTTTGAATGTTTTCTTCTGTAGGGAGTGGGAATCCATTCCATCGACTGTTGTTTTGTTTCGGGCTCAAAATGGTGAACCCAGGTTTCATCACCTGTTACAATCCGGGACAAGAAGGCCTCCCCCTCAGCTTCAAAACGTTGCAACAAATCAAGACAAATTTTTTTTTCTGTGTGATTTGTGATCCACCGTTAGACACCACGGTACCCATCCTGCACACACTTTTGAATATACAAGAATGCGGATAATCGCATCCACACTTTCTTTGCTGATTGACAGATGCGGCGCCAACTGCCGAGTCGTAATGCGTCTGTCCCCGCGAATGACATCTGCTCGCTGCAACATGTAAGGTGTGACAGCCGTGGATGGTCTCCCAGACCGCTGCAAATTGTGGAGCTCCGTCGAACCGCCTTCTGATAACCTCACCCTCCGTGCCCAGCGAGTAACTGCACTTCTGTCGACAGCATATGCTCCATAGACTTTGTACAAGCGTTTGTGAATATTCGCCACAGTTTCTTTCTCTGCAGTGAGAAATGCAATGACTGCACGTTGCTCGTAACGTACATCACCTACAGATGCCAATTTGAAACTCCTGCAGCTACGCTGTCTATCGGAAGTGACAGAAACTTGGCGCGCTTACTCAGGAGACCTCAAATAATACATACGTAACGTTTCGCATTCGTAGCATTGTTTTCCGCCGAGGAAAAAAAATGCGGTGCATTACTTTTTGGGCAACACTCGTATGTAATGAGGAGGTACGAAAAAGAATGTAAATTTTCCTTTTCTTAATCTTTCATCTAAGATATGTGGTAGGGTCAGTATTGCCCCTCGTATTCCCACATTTTATCTAAATCCAAACTGATCTTCCGCAAGATCGGCGTCTATCAATATTTCCATTTTTCTGTAAGAAATTCGTGTTAGTATTTTGCAACTATGATTTGTTAAACTGATAGTTCGGTAATATTCACACGTCACAGCAGTTGCTTTCTTTGAAATTGGAATTACTATATTCCTCTTGAAGACTGAGGGTAGTTCGCCTGTCACCAGATGAAAGAGTTGTGTCATGAATGGCTGTGCCAAGGATGCCAGTAGTTCTGAGGGAGTGTCATCTACTTCCGAGGCCTTGTTTCGCCTTAAGTCTTTCAGTACTCTGTCAAATTCATCTCGCAGTATCATATCTCCCATCTCATGTTCATCTGCGTCCTCTTCCATTTCTATAACCTTGCCTTAAAATTCATCTCCCCAGTCTAGACCCTCTACACAGGGTAGTTAGAAATAGTCTGAAAAGTTTGTAAGGGTGTTTCGGAGTAGGTTGTGCTGACAAATAACTGTTAAGAAGATAGCTGTGTCTGGCGGGCCGGTTTACTTTGCGTTCACAAGTGTCTGATTGGCTGACTTCAATGATAATTAGTTCGGTAACGGTGCAACGAATCGATTTTTCTCCAAACAATTATTCCTCATGACAACTTATCCTGCAAAGCCGTTACAAGCTTTTATGACCATCCTGTATACTCCTTCCACCTTTCAGCTTTCCTTTCATTGCTTAGGACTGGTTTCCCATCTGAGCTCTTGATATTCATACAGCTGCTCCTCTTTTCTCCACAGATCTCTCTTTAATTTTCCTGACGGCGGTATCTATGTTTCCTCTAGTGATGTGTGCTTCTAACTCCTTACATTTGTCCTCTAGCTATTCCTTCTTAGCCATTTTGCACTTCCTGTCAGTCTCATTTTTAGACTTTTTTGCCTGCTTCATTTGCTGCATTTCTGTATTTTCTCCTTTCAGCAACCAAATTCAATGTCTCCTCTGTTGTCCAAGGATTTTTCCTGAATGAATGGTTCAAATGGCTCCAAGCACCATGGGACTTAACATCTGAGGTCATCAGTCCCCTATTCTTAGAACTACTTAAACCTAACTATCCTAAGGACATCACACACATCCATGCTCGAGGCAGGATTCGAAACTGCGACCGTAGCAGCAGCGCGATTCCGGACTGAAGCAACTAGAGCGGCTCGGCCACAGCGGCCGGCGGATTTTTACTGGGCCTTGTCTTTTTACCTATTTGATCCTCCGGTGCCTTCGCTATATCATATCTCAAAGCTACCCATTCGCCTTTTACTGTATTCCTTTCCCCTGTTCTAGTCAATTGTTGCCTAATGATTCCTGTGAAGCTCTCAACAACCCTCTGGTTCTTTCAACTTATCAAGGTCCCATCTCCTTAATTTCCTACCGTTTTGCAATTTCTTCACTTTTAATCTACAGTTCATAACCAACAAACGACGATCAGAGTCCACATCTGCCCCTGGAAATGTCTTACAATTTAAAAACCGGTTGCTAAATCTCAGTGTTACTACTATATAATCTATATGAAAACTTCCCGTGCCTCCATGTCTCTTACACATGTACAACCTACTTTGACGATTCTTAAACCAAGTCTTAGCGATGATTAAGGTATGCTGTGTGCAAAATTGTATTAGACGGCTTCCTCTTTCATTCCTTTACCCCAACTGATATTCACCTACTATTTTTCCTTCTCTTCGTTTTCCTACTATCAAATGCCAACCCCCCATCACAATTAATTTACGTCCTTTAACTTTCTGAATAATTGCTTTTATCTTCTCATACATTTCTCGAATCTCTTCATCAACTGCAGAGTTCATTGGCATATAAACTTGTACTGCTATTGTTGGTGTGGGCATCGTGTCTGTCTTGGCTATGATAATGCGTTCACTATGTTGTTCATAGTAGCTTACCCACATTCGTGTTTCCTTATTCGTAATTAACTCCACTCCAACAGTACTTCTATTTGATTTTGTATTTGTAACGCTGTATTCACATGAGCAAAATTCCTGTTCCTTCTGCCAGCGAACTTTACTAATTCCCACTATATCTATCTTCAAAAAAATGGTTCAAATGGCTCTGAGCACTATGGGACTTAACATCTATGGTCATCAGTCCCCTAGAACTTAGAACTACTTAAACCTAACTAACCTAAGGACATCACACAACACCCAGCCATCACGAGGCAGAGAAAATCCCTGACCCCGCCGGGAATCGAACCCGGGCGTGGGAAGCGAGAACGCTACCGCACGACCACGAGTGCGGGCTTTATCTATCTTCAACCTCTCCATTTCCCTTCCTAAATTTTCTGTCCTACCTATCCGAATAAGCGATGCAACATTCCACACTCCGGTCCGTAGAACGCTAGTTTTGTTTCTCCATATACACTCCTGGAAATTGAAATAAGAACACCGTGAATTCATTGTCCCAGGAAGGGGAAACTTTATTGACACATTCCTGGGGTCAGATACATCACATGATCACACTGACAGAACCACAGGCACATAGACACAGGCAACAGAGCATGCACAATGTCGGCACTAGTACAGTGTATATCCACCTTTCGCAGCAATGCAGGCTGCTATTCTCCCATGGAGACGATCGTAGAGATGCTGGATCTAGTCCTGTGGAACGGCTTGCCATGCCATTTCCACCTGGCGCCTCAGTTGGACCAGCGTTCGTGCTGGACGTGCAGACCGCGTGAGACGACGCTTCATCCAGTCCCAAATATACTCAATGGGGGACAGATCCGGAGATCTTGCTGGCCAGGGTAGTTGACTTACACCTTCTAGAGCACGTTGGGTGGCACGGGATACATGCGGCCGTGCATTGTCCTGTTGGAACAGCAAGTTCCCTTGTCGGTCTAGGAATGGTAGAACGATGGGTTCGATGACGGTTTGGATGTACCGTGCACTATTCAGTGTCCCCTCGACGATCACCAGTGGTGTACGGCCAGTGTAGGAGATCGCTCCCCACACCATGATGCCGGGTGTTGGCCCTGTGTGCCTCGGTCGTATGCAGTCCTGATTGTGGCGCTCACCTGCACGGCGCCAAACACGCATACGACCATCATTGGCACCAAGGCAGAAGCGACTCTCATCGCTGAAGACGACACGTCTCCATTCGTCCCTCCATTCACGCCTGTCGCGACACCACTGGAGGCGGGCTGCACGATGTTGGGGCGTGAGCGGAAGACGGCCTAACGGTGTGCGTGACCGTAGCCCAGCTTCATGGAGACGGTTGCGAATGGTCCTCGCCGATACCCCAGGAGCAACAGTGTCCCTAATTTGCTGGGAAGTGGCGGTGCGGTCCCCTACGGCACTGCGTAGGATCCTACGGTCTTGGCGTGCATCCGTGCGTCGCTGCGGTCCGGTCCCAGGTCGACGGGCACGTGCACCTTCCGCCGACCACTGGCGACAACATCGATGTACTGTGGAGACCTCACGCCCCACGTGTTGAGCAATTCGGCGGTACGTCCACCCGGCCTCCCGCATGCCCACTATACGCCCTCGCTCAAAGTCCGTCAACTGCACATACGGTTCACGTCCACGCTGTCGCGGCATGCTACCAGTGTTAAAGACTGCGATGGAGCTCCGTATGCCACGGCAAACTGGCTGACACTGACGGCGGCGGTGCACAAATGCTGCGCAGCTAGCGCCATTCGACGGCCAACACCGCGGTTCCTGGTGTGTCCGCTGTGCCGTGTGTGTGATCATTGCTTGTACAGCCCTCTCGCAGTGTCCGGAACAAGTATGGTGGGTCTGACACACCGGTGTCAATGTGTTCTTTTTTCCATTTCCAGGAGTGTATCTTAGAAGACAGATTAAGGGAAGTCAAAGTTACGTTTTTAGGATTTGTAGACTTAGAGAAAGCTTTTGACTATGTTGACCGGAATACTCCATTTGAAATTCTGAAGGTAGCAGGGGTAAAATACTGGGAGGGGACGGTTATTTATAACTTAACAGAAACCAGACCTCAGTTATAAGGCTCGAGGGGAATGAAAGGGAAGCAGTGGTTGAGAAGGATGTGGGACAAGGCTGTAGCCTATCATCGATGTTTTTCAATCTGTACATTGAGGGAGCAGTAAAGGAAACCAAAGAAAAATTTGGAAGGGGAGGAGAAACAAAAAGTTTGCTGATGATATTGTATTTCTCTCAAAGACAGAAAAGGACCTGGAGGAGCCACTGAATGGAAAGGACAGTGTCTTGAAAGGGGGAATTAAGGTAAACATCAACAAAAGCAAAACAAGGATAGTGGAAAGCAACCAAATTAAATCAGATGACGCTGAGAGAATCAGATTATGAAAGAGGACACTAAAAGGAATAGATGAGTTTTGCTATCTGGGCAAGAGTTTCTGAAGAAGAGGAATTTCCAGCTCTAAATACTGATTTAAGTGTTAGGAAGTCTTTTCTAAAAGTATCTGTATGGATGTGACACATGGACGATAAACAGTTTAGACAAAAAGATGATAGAAGCTTTTGGAATGTGGTGCTACAAGAGAATACTGAAGATTAGGAGGGTATATCACATAACTAATGACAAGATACCTAAATTAATTGGGGAGAAAAGAAATTTGTGGCACAACCTGACTAGAAGACGGTCGGTTAATAGGACACATTCTGATACGTCAAGGGATCACAAATGTAGTATCAGAGGGCAGGGTGGGAGTTAAAAATCGTAGAGTGAGTCCAAGAGATGACTGCAGTAAGCAAGTTCAAATGGGTGTAGGCTGCCGTAGTTACTCTGAGATGAAGCGGCTTGCAAAGGATAGAGTAGTGTGGAGAGCTGCATCAAACCAGTCTCTGACTGAAGACCACAACAGGAGGTTTACTGAAAAATGCATCCATACCATTAGCCTGGCAGATTATTCATCAGCCCTCGGAATGTTTTTTTTTTCTTTAACAATAAAAATAGTAGGAGTCCCCGCAGTGAAGGATATGGGCTCAACGGAGATCAATAGGTCCAGTTCCGCCTCCTCATCGTCCTTTATGGTATACGGGGCGGGTCTGGCGTGGAAGAAACGATGCGTTGCCGACTGTTGTAACGTGATCTGAGCTCCAAATTTCATTACTCAACCTAAACCGGGCGGAAAAACCATAGGAATTAGCAACACAGATCTTACAAAGCCTAAAATGGCGTTGTCAGACCGACTTGCCCGGCTATCGAGTGCCCAGAAGCGTTACATACATTATTGTAAACTGCGCATGTCACTACGAATAATGATAATGTGAGAAGTCCTTTTCTTTCTAAACATCCACCGAAACTTGTCCCTTGATGGGCAATCTGTCGACCACTGTGGATTAACACGCTGCGCCACTGTAAGCTCAAACAAACATAGACGAATGAACGAGAGAAACCGAAGTTCCTGTGTTTACTTCAGTGTGGATATAAAAATGTTCAGACTGTAGATTAGTCACCAGTTTCATCGACTTGTCTATTGCCAGAATCCGCTTTGGCAAGATATGATGTTGTTTATAGTCGGTGCGTTGCCTATGGGAGGCGTATGCCATTGTGTATTGCGGCTGCGGCATACGCTGAGAAGTTGGAGTCTTTGGGCACCCATACGTAATGCAGAACTGACCACTAAATGTCATCCGCCAGTACAAACAGAGGCAGGAAGTATTGTTTTGTGAATAGAGAGGCATGACATCAGAATGGGTTGCTCAGGAGAGCTCAGAGACTTCGAACATGGACTAGTCATTGATGTCACTTGAGAAACAAACACCTCAGGGAAATTTCAGCTCTTCTAAAGCTGCCAAGTCGACTGTTGCTGATATGACTGTGAAGTGGAAACGCAAAGGAACAGCCACAGTCAGTGCATGACCAGGCAGACTACTTGTATTGAGGGGAAGGGACTGGTACTGATACTGAATTGAAACATGCATCATTGATATTCATTTGTTAATACGGATAATCGTATCGTAAAAGTGGGTCTAGACACCACGTTTTGCACCGCCGGCTGGCATAACATATGAGCGACATCTCCTATTGTTTAAGGATTCCTCTTGTAGGCCACGGTTGTCTTTTGATGCTTTGAGCATTTCTCCTCTGGTATCCAAGTGTGTTTATTTAATATTCGCCTCTCTGCCGTCCTCCTCTCTACTTAACCCTTTTTTTCTGTGGTGGATGATTCGTTAGGAGTTCCCTAAGGTTCGTTTCCTACAAATTCATAGTTGTTCATCTCATGGCTATAATATTTTTCATGATGTTTAACATGATGCAAACTATTGGCACCTCTATATTAGACTGGGAGAGCCAGTTCAGAGGAAGGTAAAGGCTTATTAACTGTAATATGTTCACAATAAAGCACAATGCTGATGAAATGTCACGTTGATGTTGCCTACGGTTTCATGTTGTTCATACTCCATAGAGGTTTCGCACTATAGTATTAGAGATTTTTTTTCTTTCTTAGTTTGTCAGATATCGTAGCAATAGGAAATATGCACACATGTATGACTTACAAGCATGTGGTGAAAATAGTAGATGGTTCTGCAAAAACGCATTTTTTTCACGTTTACCATTGGCTTGTGATCTGTGAAAGTGGAGAACAAGTCGTCCACTATTTGAAATTTTTTCTTCCATTTTACGAAATGCAGCAACTACAACGGGCAGCCACGATATAATAGTCTCCCCGATATCGCCATTTCTAGTCTAGTTCATTACGCCTGTGTGCTGCTTATACGGGTTTCCCCGTTGCTGTTTTTAATAATTTCCCAGCTCACAATGAAGTAAGATAGCTTCGTTCCCGAAAGAAAAAAAGAAAGAAAAGGAATCGAGAAACATGAAGCCTTATCTAATCGAAAGGCGACGTTTGCGATTTGCTCATAGCTCTCAATTCGCTTCCCACAGACAAGCACAATAAATTGTAATTTCCAGTTGCGTAAGTCCGTTCTCAAGACCCTCGTTCCGCTATTTGAAGTTTGTTCATTGCTTCAGTATTCCACCGCTGACTTGTTTGCAATATTGTAATTTTTAGCCTATTTTATACAGTTAGCGTCTAGACTATCGTGTCCAGATGAGAGCGAACAGCAGAGTGTAATACCGTGTTTGTAATATGATGTGCAGTCAGGAGACTCCCGAACCATGAGATGTAAAAGATTCTATTCAATAAATCTTTCACTGGATATAACTTACTTAGGTATAACTTGTTACATTGTGTTCGGTTGCACAGGCGTCCTTCAGTAAAGCGAGGAGTGGAGAGTGCTGCAGTAAAACTCACTTCGTCGTGCTACGTGTTAGAGGTACAGCAAAGAACCTCCTACTCTAATGTGACTGTCAAATTCGTCGTCGAAGCGCCATCTATAGCTAGAAAAGGTAAAACGCAACAAATTACAATTTAATCAATTTACCTAACCGACAGTTGACTGGTAAATCGCTTTATTTCTATGTTTTGAAATTTACTCAGCTGATCACGAAAGAACTACGAGAACACTAGGAAGCTTGAAGAGCGCAGATAAGAGCTTGAATTATATGTTCATTAAACTTTCCATTTTGTATGTGGGGATGGCGATTATCAAAAATATCATTCAATGTTTTGTCATTGTGAACTCGTCTGACCTTTCTGACTCTTTTTACAAGACAGTTCGCGTTCACTTTAGTATCACCTATTCGCTCTTGCCAGCCTAATCGCGTCATACTTTGGTAAACTGCTTTTCATCATATTACTTTCTATTAACGCGAGTTTGTTTCAAACTTCAGATATTGTCACATCCTAATAAGAGGTCTTACGTATTCTTCATCTGGAATGGAAGAAAACACGCGAGTGCCTAAGCTTCCAGAACAGAAGTCTTGTTTTCTAAATTCAGCTAATTCAGTTGAAAGGCAGTGCCATCTCGTGTATTGATTCTCTATTGTCCGTCGGTTATTGTACTAGTCATTCGTCTCTCATTATTACTAGTTTCCACTTAAATAAATGATACACTGCAAAGATCCTGACTTGTATTTGTAGCAGTTCAGGGCAAATTGTGCTTTGTAACTTTTCCAAACCGGTCGGTTCGACTGTCGGAAGAATAATTGTTAGATCCATATTTCAGTTCGGAGGGCAAATTTACGTGCATAAATTGCGATGTGACAGCGAGCCGTAGTCACTGATCCGAGAGCACGTATCAGCGAAATTTTCGGAAAACTATCAAAGCCGCATGGTATTTTCAACGATCGCAGTCGTTGTGTTGTATTCGGGAAAATTTTCAATGCACTGTGGGGGCTTCGGTGGAGTTTTCGAGCTAGCCGTTACACCGACCAGGATTTAGAGCGTTTCCCGTAACGTCAGGGGAAGTTTTGTGGTCATTAGTTTGCAAAATCAGGTTACGAGTTGGTTCTGCCATGCGGCAAATTAGAGGGTGTGTTTTAGTTACACAGGAGCTGAACCAATGAAAATACCCGTGAGCGAATAACGAGGTAATCATTCTGCAGGCACAGCGCTATGATCAATTTCGAAAGCCAATAACAAACTTCGATAAATCGGTGAGTTGGTCGTGGAGCCTCGGGAAGCAGCGTATTCGGGAGAACAACGGTTTAAATCTCCGTCCGGCCATCCAGTTTTTTTTTTTTTTATGTCCCTAAATTTCCTAAGTCAAATGACATTATGGTTCCTTAGAAAAGACAAGTCCGGTATCCTTCCACAGTCAAAGCTTGTTACTCATATCTAATGACCTCTAACTTGCCAAGAAGTTTAACACAAATCATTTTCCTCTGTATGGGCACCACAGCCTTGATAAAGTTAAGAATATACGTCATTCCACCTATCTGTATTTTAAAACTGTACTTATTCGTCATTCCTAGTTTCGTGCATGGCCCATTGTCACGTGCACCCGAAAACATAATAATACACAATATTTAAAAAAAAAAGCTATATAACTGCGCTGGATGTGCGTAATTGTGCATAGCACGGTCGTCAAAAGTCTCAAACATGAAGTGGGCTTAATTGTAGTTGTTGCGAGAACTATAACATTAATACTCTAGTAAAACGGAATATCTTACCGGTAACAACAAGAAGACAAACCTAGTGGTACATGACAACAAAAGAGACTTACAAAATTCTGTTCGTGGTAATGACACATGTATACAAATGTCTGCGGGAGAACTGTAACCTTCAGTGAAAGAGTGTAAAACAACAACCTTATAGGTTTCTTTTAATGTATTCACAAACGCGTTGTTTTCGACTAGAGACATGTGTAAGTTCACTTATACTTCGATACTGTGTACCAAGCAACTAGTTTCCAGACTCGGAACTATACAGGGTGTTCCAAAATCTTTGCATAAAATGTATTAAAAAGAGCGTTAGAACCATCCTACACAGCTTCTTTATTCTCAGATAAAATATTGTCGGCAGTTACGAAACACATGAGACGAAAAAATGGGAAGTCAGCCATCAGCTAAAATGCAGAAATCGAGTACCAGAAAAACTAATTTGAGGACTATAATGTTGTAAGTAGTGACTGGGGGGATATTTAGCATCTTTGTCATTTTCCTCATTTTGAGGTGGTTGTAGATAGTACATGATACCCTTCGTACAAACGGAATTATGTTCTTGATATTCATTTGTACGATAAATCATAGAGTTAAAAAGTGATCGGATAAGTGGGCTGATATAATGCTGTCCCCTCGAGTCTCGAACTGGCATGAATATTCCACACATAACGTGTTGTTTGTGATTAAAGGTTGTATTTGACTTCTCGCGGCTTGTACGAAAATAATCAACCTAAGTGTGGAAGACCTTCATATTAAACATAAAGCTGCTTTTAGAAATCTATATATACAGGGTGTTAAAAAAAGTATTCCATATTTTGAGAGGTGGTAGTATGGACCAAGAAAGATAAAAATGCCCAATAGACAAGGTTTCTAAAATGCATGTATTAAGAGCTGTGATCAGTTATTCATTTTCGATATTGTGAAACAAATTTCTTCTACATCAAGCTTATTGCTTTTACGAACGACCTACATAAAGCAATAAACAAATAAAGAAACATTACTCCGTTATTTTTCATGGAAACACCATGCAGTAAACAACTATTAGTGTTGTTGTTGTGAACAGCAGTCATAGTCTGGGCAAGTGCAATGCATACATTAGTTCTAACGGAACAAGTTAGTGTTATTGTTAAATTTGTGAAATGGTTTTACATTGTAGTTTTATGTTTTCACTTACCATCATAATTGAAGGCTATTATTCCATATGGGAAGTGACAGGCACGATCTTCTGTAATGGTCGTATGTAACAGCAAGCGCATTACATAAGAAGTTCTGCTGATTCACTGGATCACAATAATGTGTTCTCATTTGTTCGCTGCATTCTGTAAGTCGTTGGTAATAGCGTAGAGCGTGCAGTAGAATAAATGCGTTTCACAGTAGTCAAGATGAACGAGTGTTCATAGCTCTTTAGGTATGCGTTTTAGAGCCCACGTTTACAGGACACTATTTTTTTTTTTTTTTGTTTTGGTCTGTACTACCACCTCTCAAAATACGGAATCCTTTTTTAACACCTTGCATATATTATGAGCTTTTGCAGAATCTCAAGGGAAAACATATAACCATCGCAATACAACAGTGATGCTGTGCCGTTACGTGTGCAGCAAGTAAGAAATAGTAATGTCACCTTACAACTTTTCAGGTCTTGTGCAAAATAAACAAAAATATTCGTGACTAAAAGGCTTTTGTGCTATGACTTTTACATTACTTAAAAAAGTTACTGTTATATGTTAAATCCAATGTTCGCATCTATACTAAGTTAGGTTCAGCCACACCACAGAGGTGGGCGTTTACGATATTAATTCTCGGTTGTCAGAAAGAATTCAGACGTAGTAACAGTTTAAACTTGCCCTGTCAGTCTGAAATCGCTGACAACGAATAGTGCCTTCCGAGCTACGTAACAGCTTACCAAGGAAAAACTTGAGCAAAGAAAAAATCCTCTGCATCTTCCTAGATGAAACAAAGACTTCCGACATTAAAGCTAGACATCCCGTCAACTGGACTGTTGTGGCTCGGTGGCCACTGCCTACTCTACTAAATACTTAACTGTGACTAAACATGCAATCCCTTATCAAACTGTGGGGTGCTATTAGGGGGGAAAAACCTGCATGATGACTTTACATACGGCACAGGGGGCCGTTATATGGCACCCAAGGTTCCACATAGCAGTGAAATCTAAAGAACTCATGTTCAGATGCACATACAGATTTAACATCCGTTTCTTACATCCCACTAAAAGTATTTGTCTCTTTAGTTAGCTCGAGGTCGATTACTCCTAGCTTGTAGGGAATGTGATAGTGTTAGTACTTTAACGCACCCACTTGTGTGGTGTACGTTAAGCTCTAAACATGCAAAAACTGACAGTTTATACTTTTCTCGAAACTTTTTAACAGAATAATATTGTGTGCTAGACCGGGACTCGTAACTAGACGCATTTCTGGCTAGCTCAGATGCTAAGAGCATTGTCCGCTAAAGACAAGCGTCCGCATTCGAGTCCCATCCAGTCTGTCAGGAATTTACACACCACCATACATTGCAGAGTGAATGATCCGTGCTGGTCACACTCTCTTTCTTTCTTGTCAAAGATGTCGTTTACAGTTTGACCAGAACTAAATTTCATAGCTGTTAAGGGACTCGATTTGAATTCAGGGGCAGGAACAAGGTGAGGTTGCGCACTGTCTGAGGCACTACTCTCGTAATCAGGAAGAGCGAATTTGAAACCGATTCCGGTCATTCAGGGTTAGGTTTTCCGTGGCTTTCCTAAATCTTTGAAGTCGATTTCTGGGCTGATTCCAGTGAAAAGGCCACAGTCGATTTCCAGTCTCATTCTTGTCAAAACTGAGCTCGCATTCCGTCTCCAATGAACTCGTTGTCTACGGGACTTAAGACCGAAATGTTCCCTCCTTTTTAGGAGTATTTGAAATCAGATCTCTGTTTTACGATTTCTAATCACGTTTCGCATGATATCCCTAAGACACTTTATGCGATTCCTGTAATGTTCTGTTCAACATGAATATTGCCAAATTTACTCATTCATCCTTGTTCAACACTGCTCCACATCTAATGACCTCAGCATCGATGATACATTAAACTTAGAATTAAACGTGCGTGAAAAGTGTATAAACGTATGATAGAGGCAATGCTAAGGTAAGTATATATAATGTTTTATAAGACGTGATTGGTATTTCGTCACTTGGGTTCCAACATCATATGCATGGAGAAGGTGGTCCTAGATGCACTAACTGCGTTTGGCTAGGCAGATGATAAATAGCCTGTTGTAGGCTGCATTCACATAGAATGTCTAATTTCCTGAAGCAGTTAATTCTACACCAATTCTACACGCTACAGTACAATACGCGTAGGAATGTTATGGGTAATCTGGATACAAACTGCCCTTTGACGTTTGAGGTGCCTACATTCAGAGGCAGGGTCAAAGACCCTCGACTTTGACCTTGACAATCAATTACATCGATTAATAAAATCAACCGATAAGTAATTATAAATGAGAAACCCCTCCCCTTATCTTCAACCAATCACAGTGCAGTATTAAAATGAAATAATCGATGAAAAAATCCAAGGTGGTGGTACCAGTCCAAATGTGTTAGGGGAGAGGGCTTTTCATTTCCCACTGTCGCCACCCAGTCATAGCACAATATTAAAAATGAAACGGCCAACAGTGAGAAGTTTATAACTCCCTCTCCTTCCTCTTCCCAATCAATCACAGTGAAGTATTGAAATACAAAGCAGCCAATCGGGGGAACTAGCTCAACTGTGCGTTATATCCCCATGTCCCTCTCCCCTATCTCCAAGTAATCAGAGCATAGCATTAAAACGAGGTGTAAAAACAGCGCCAAGTTGCATTACTTCATTCGAAAGTTAAGGATAATTACACCCACAAATCCCATTCCTCTGCATTTAATCAACATTGCATTAAAAGAGTACGTAAAAATGACTGCACGTTTAAGGATGTACATTATTCAAGTAAAACGGTGCCTGCAGTCATCTCGGCTCTACTCAGAAGTATCTGAAGGACCTCAAGTATTTATCAAAACACACACCTCTCTTTCCTCTCCTCCAGTAAGAGCCAATTCCGGTGTAGCCCCATCTGGGCTTTGCTCGAAAGTATCCAAGCGACGTGATTTATTTTTGTGTACATCAGAACTTCGAAGCATGTGCTTGGGGGATGTTACGGCAGAATACTACTCTGGTAATTGTAACAATCTACGAATCCCCTCTAGGAGACATTCACCTAATTGTGAGAAGTACAGGATAAATGAACTGGAGTCATTATGTGGGTGTTTCTGTCTAATCAAAAACTAAACTCCGTCCGAAAAGGCGTTGGAAGGCCCAACGGTACCGTCCGGCCGCCGTGTCATCCTCAGCCCACAGGTGTCACTGGATGCGGATATGGAGGGGCATGTGGTCAGCACACCACTCTTCTGGCCGTATGTCAGTTAACGACACCGGAGCCGTTACTTCTTAATCAAATAGCTCCTCAGTTTGCCTCACTAGGGCTGAATGCATCCTGCTTGCCAACAGCACTCGGCAGACCAGATGGTCACCCATCCAAGTGCTAGCCCAACCCGACAGCGCTTAACTTCGGTGATCTGATGGGAACCGGCGACACCACTGCGGCAAGGCCGTTGGCTTCTATCTAATTATAGTAGTTAATTTTCCAATTCGTGTACATCAACACTGTAGGATCATAATTGGTAACGTTCTTACAGACAGTGCTCAGGTCGGAACAATTACCCAGTAGTTAACGGACTATCTGATCACGATGCCCAAGTAATGGAAATAAACAATGCACCTTACACCCTTGAGGGTGGTTCACACAAAGCAGTGAGGCTTATTAGTAAAGATAGGATATACTGTTTTAAGAGTACCTTAA
Source organism: Schistocerca piceifrons (assembly GCF_021461385.2). Lineage (NCBI taxonomy): Eukaryota > Metazoa > Arthropoda > Insecta > Orthoptera > Acrididae > Schistocerca > Schistocerca piceifrons. The sequence goes on along the minus strand of NC_060149.1, from coordinate 361,681,037 downwards.
AAGAGATGGTAAGGGATGAGGTATATAAAGAAAGAGATGATAATGACAAATTCGGTTTATTCCATACTAAATTTCTGTTAGTATTTGAAAATTGCTTTCCTAAGAGATGTATAGAAAATTAATTAAAAACACGAGTAGCCGGCCGCGGTGGCCGTGCGGTTCTAGGCACTTCAGTCCGGAACCGCGTGACTGCTACGGTCGCAGGTTCGAATCCTGCCTCGGGCATGGATGTGTGTGATGTCCTTAGGTTAGTTAGGTTTAAGTGGTTCTAAGTTCTAGGGGACTGATGACCTCAGATGTTGAGTCCCATAGTGCTCAGAGCCATTTGAACCATTTGAACCAAAAACACGAGTAAGATATGGATAACTAAGGGATTTAAAATACCATGTAAGAGGAAGAAGTAATTTTATATAAAGTTCAGAATAAGTCAACATTCAACATTACTTGCATATTAAAAATATACTGTAATATTTTAAAGAAAGTCATTAAAATGACCAGTATTATGTACGCCCTGACAGAAGTTGATACTGCAGGTAATATGATTAAAACGTGTGTTGAATATTGTCAAGCGAGAGACAGGAAAGCCATTCGGTGAACTAGATGTCGTAACAATTAAATTAAATGGGAATGTTGTTACTGATACTGCACAAGTTGCGAGTACGTTTAACCATCACTTTCTAAGTGTAGCAGCGAAAGTACGATTAAACTTTTTAGCTGATGAAACAAAAGTCATTCCAAAATCTTTAAAAAACTAACAGTAGCACCTTCTCTGAAGTCAATATAATTATAAAAACCCTAGAAAAGAAAGCTTATACGTGTTGATGGAATGTCAGACAGAATTCTGGATAGCTGCTCTAACTTAATACGCAACACATTTAGTAGATCTCTGGCACAGGAAGTTTTTTCAGACGGCTTAAAATGTGCATTTGTTAAGCATCTTGACAAGAAAAGAGACAAAAAAACTTGCGTAATTGTCGTCCAGTTTCCTTACTGACGTATTTTCAAAATATTCGCAAAAGTAATGCACCCAAGAGTAGTCTCACATTTAAGTAGAAATAATTTATTTAGCATATCACAGTTTGGATTCTAGAAGAGTTAAAAAAATGGCTCTGAGCACTTTGGGACTTAACATCTGTGGTCATCAGTCCCCTAGAACTTAGAACTACTTAAACCTAACCAACCTAAGGACATCACACACATCCATGCCCAAGGCAGGACTCGAACCTGTGACCGTAGCAGTCACGCGGTTCCGGACTTAGCGCCTAGAACCGCTCGGCCACCACGGCCGGCCAGTAGAGTTAGTCGACTGAGAATGCTATTTACAAATTCACCTACCAAATATTACAGGCCTTAAGTAATAAAATGTCATCAGTCAGTATTTTTGGTGAACTTTCCAAGGCAATTAATTGTAAACTGAAGTTTTATGTAATTGGTGCTTCATGAACAGAGTACTTACTTTTTTCCATCTGTCTCGTTTTCAACTGACTTTCTCTTATACGTACTCAGGAAGCCACCGTATGGTATATAGCGGTGATTACCATATACCACTCACAACTAGTCATCTCGTTTTCTGTTCTATTCGTCAATGGAGGAAGGGGAAAACAACCTCATCTTGTCTTCGCGGTACTTACGCGAAATATACGTTGGCGACTGTAGAATCATTCTGCAGCCAGCTACTATGCCTGTTCTCTAAATTTTCTCAATAGTGTTTCACGGAAAGAGCGCCGTTTTTCCTCCAGGTAGGTTGGTTGGTTGGTTGGTTTGGGGAAGGAGACCAGACAGCGTGGTCATCGGTCTCATCGGATTAGGGAAGGATGGGGAAGGAAGTCGGCCGTGCCCTTTCAGAGGAACCATCCCGGCATTTGCCTGGAGCGATTTAGGGAAATCACGGAAAACCTAAATCAGGATGGCCGGACGCGGGATTGAACCGTCGTCCTCCCGAATGCGAGTCCAGTGTCTAACCACTGCGCCACCCCGCTCGGTTTTCCTCCAGGAATTCCCGTATCAGTTTACGAAGTACTCCACGTAACCAGTGGCAGATACGGAAAGAAAAAAAAACAAGGAGGGAGCGCTAAAGATATCTTAAGCTTCTTTTACTTTTACCGTAATACAAAATAATTAAGTCACATGCAAAGTTTAAGAAAGTTTTATTTAAACTGATAAACATCCGATAGAGGGCCTATATAGTAACAATGAGTTTTTAGGAATCTTCTCGAAATTCACTATTACCGGAGATATACACATCAATAGTTTCCCATACCTAACTCGTAATACGAGTTACGAGTTAGCTATGGGAAACTGCTGTTACGTTATTGGTAAAAATATTGTAACGAGTCTCGTAACAATAAAAATGGTTCAAATGGCTCTGAGCACTATGGAACTCAACTGCTGTGGTCATTAGTCCCCTAAAACTTAGAACTACTTAAACCTAACTAACCTAAGGACATCACACACACCCATGCCCGAGGCAGGATTCGAACCTGCGACTGTAGCAGCAGCGCGGCTCCGGACTAGAGCGCCTAGAACCGCACGGCCACCGCGGCCGGCTCTCGTAACAATATTTTTAGTGAGAAATTACTATGAATTACTATTATTAATACTTCACAATCAACTGATCACTCCTACTCTTGACTAATCTTCACACTTGCACTTGCTACAACTAGGACTTTTTACTTATTCATTCTTCCGCCTTAATATTGCTGCTTCTGAATATAAACGACACTACTGGCCATTAAAATTGCCACACCAAGAAGAAATACAGATGATAAACGGGTATTCATTGGACAAAAATATTATACTAGAACTGACTTGTGATTACATTTGCACGCAATTTGGGTGCATAGATCCTGAGAAATCAGTACCCAGAAGAACGACCTCTGGCCGTAATAACGGCCTTGATACGCCTGGGCATTGAGTCAAACAGAGCTTGGATGGCGTGTACAGATACAGCTGCCCATGCAGCTTCAACACGATACCACAGTTCATCAAGAGTAGTGACTGTCGTATTGTGACGAGCCAGCTGCTCGGCCACTTTTGACCAGACGTTTTCAATTGGTGAAAGATCTGGAGAATGTGCTGGCCAGGGCAGCAACCGAACATTTTCTGTATCCAGAAAGGCCCGTACAGGACCTGCAACAAGCGGTCGTGCATTATCCTGCTGAAATGTAGGGTTTCGCAGGGATCGAATGAAGGGTAGAGCCACGGGTCGTAACACATCTGAAATGTAACGTCCACTGTTCAAAGTGCCGTCAATGCGAACAAGAGGTGACCGAGACGTGTTAACCAATGGCACCCCATACCATCACGCTTCCAATGTGCGTTCACTGCGATGCCGCCAAACAGGGATGCGACCATCATGATGCTGTAAACAGAACCTGGATTCATCCGAAAAAATTACGTTTTGCCATTCGTGCACCCAGGTTCGTCGTTGAGTACACCATTGCAGGCGCTCCTGTCTGTGATGAAGCGTCAAGGGTAACCGCAGCCATGGTCTCCGAGCTGATAGTCCATGCTGCTGCAAACGTCGTCGAACTGTTCGTGCAGATGGTTGTTGTCTTGCAAACGTCCCCATCTGTTGACTCAGGGATCGAGACGTGGCTGCACGATCCGTTACAGCCATGCGGATAAGATGCCTGTCATCTCGACTGCTAGTGATACGAGGCCGTTGGGATACAGCACGGCGTTCCGTATTACCCTCCTGAACCCAGCGATTCCATATTCTGCTAACAGTCATTGGATCTCGACCAACGCGAGCAGTAATGTCGCGATACGATAAACCGCAATCGCGATAGGCTACAATCGGACCTTTATCAAAGTCGGAAACCTGATGGTACGCATTTCTCCTCCTTACACGAGGCATTACAACAACGTTTCACCAGGCAACGCCGGTCAACTGCTGTTTGTGTATGAGAAATCGGTTGGAAACTTTCCTCATGCCAGCACGTTGTAGTTGTCGCCACCGGCACCAACCTTGTGTGAATGCTCTGAAAAGCTAATCATTTGCATATCACAGCATGTTCTTCCTGTCGGTTAAACTTCGCGTCTGTAGCACGTCATCTTCGTGGTGTAGCAATTTTAATGTCCAGTAGTGTAGCTTCCTATTCGGCGAATAGTCCTTATTTATAACGCTATGTATCGAAGGTTCTCTGTACAAGAAAACAGTACAATATTCGCTAGTTTTCTCGAACAAATGCCAGGCAGAATAACATATCGAGATCATAGAATGGCTGCGACTTTCCTCGTAGATATGTGTTAGCTATCTATGTGTCATACAAAACGTATAAAATACGATGACGCGAACGCGCGTGCTACATAGTAAAGTACAACTACTCGATAACTCGATTCAGTCGAGTCGACAGACTAAAGAAACGAACGAATGGCGTGCGGGCTCACTGGCGGGGGCGGTGCGGGTGGCAATGCGGGTAAGGCATTGCAGTCATGGAATGTGCCTCTGGTCCCGGCGGAGGTTCGAGTCCTCCCTCGGGCATGGGTGTGTGTGTTTGTCCTTAGAATACTTTAGATTAAGTAGTGTGTAAGCTTAGGGAATGATGACCTTAGCAGTTAAGTCCCATAAGATTTCACACACATTTGAACATTTTTGGCAATGCCGGCGGCCCCCATATGTATCCGCCACTGACCGCAACACTCGCGTGCTGATCGAACCGCCCTGTAAGACATCTAGCGGAATGCCTCTGAATTGATTCGATATACACTCCTGGAAATGGAAAAAAGAACACGTTGACACCGGTGCGTCAGACCCACCACACTTGCTCCGGACACTGCGAGAGGGCTGTACAAGCAATGATCACACGCACGGCACAGCGGACACACCAGGAACCGCGGTGTTGGCCGTCGAATGGCGCTAGCTGCGCAGCATTTGTGCACCGCCGCCGTCAGTGTCAGCCAGTTTGCCGTGGCATACGGAGCTCCATCGCAGTCTTTAACACTGGTAGCATGCCGCGACAGCGTGGACGTGAACCGTATGTGCAGTTGACGGACTTTGAGCGAGGGCGTATAGTGGGCATGCGGGAGGCCGGGTGGACGTACCGCCGAATTGCTCAACACGTGGGGCGTGAGGTCTCCACAGTACATCGATGTTGTCGCCAGTGGTCGGCGGAAGGTGCACGTGCCCGTCGACCTGGGACCGGACCGCAGCGACGCACGGATGCACGCCAAGACCGTAGGATCCTACGCAGTGCCGTAGGGGACCGCACCGCCACTTCCCAGCAAATTAGGGACACTGTTGCTCCTGGGGTATCGGCGAGGACCATTCGCAACCGTCTCCATGAAGCTGGGCTACGGTCCCGCACACCGTTAGGCCGTCTTCCGCTCACGCCCCAACATCGTGCAGCCCGCCTCCAGTGGTGTCGCGACAGGCGTGAATGGAGGGACGAATGGAGACGTGTCGTCCTCAGCGATGAGAGTCGCTTCTGCCTTGGTGCCAATGATGGTCGTATGCGTGTTTGGCGCCGTGCAGGTGAGCGCCACAATCAGGACTGCATACGACCGAGGCACACAGGGCCAACACCCGGCATCATGGTGTGGGGAGCGATCTCCTACACTGGCCGTACACCACTGGTGATCGTCGAGGGGACACTGAATAGTGCACGGTACATCCAAACCGTCATCGAACCCATCGTTCTACCATTCCTAGACTGGCAAGGGAACTTGCTGTTCCAACAGGACAATGCACGTCCGCATGTATCCCGTGCCACCCAACGTGCTCTAGAAGGTGTAAGTCAACTACCCTGGCCAGCAAGATCTCCGGATCCGTCCCCCATTGAGCATGTTTGGGACTGGATGAAGCGTCGTCTCACGCGGTCTGCACGTCCAGCACGAACGCTGGTCCAACTGAGGCGCCAGGTGGAAATGGCATGGCAAGCCGTTCCACAGGACTACATCCAGCATCTCTACGATCGTCTCCATGGGAGAATAGCAGCCTGCATTGCTGCGAAAGGTGGATATACACTGTACTAGTGCCGACATTGTGCATGCTCTGTTGCCTGCGTCTATGTGCCTGTGGTTCTGTCAGTGTGATCATGTGATGTATCTGACCCCAGGAATGTGTCAATAAAGTTTCCCCTTCCTGGGACAATGAATTCACGGTGTTCTTATTTCAATTTCCAGGAGTGTATTTCTTTAATCTGACCTGGTAGGGATCCACAACACTCGAGGATTCAAGAATGGTTCACCCAAGTGTCCTATACTTGTTCTCCGTCTTAGATGTTACACTTTCCTAAGACTCTCCAAATTAGCAGGAGTGGACCATTCGCCTTCCCTACTGTCATCCTTACGTGGTTTTTCCATTTCAAATCTCTTTCCAGCGTTACGTCTAGATATTTAATCGAATTAACTGTGTCAGGCAGCACACCACATCTTCATTAACTTACATTTCTCTACATTTAGATCTAGCTGCCACTCATTACACAAACTAGAAATTTTGCCTATCATCTTGTAGCCTCCTACAGTCACTCAACGACTACACCTTCCCGTGCACCACAAGATCACCAGCAGACAGTCGCATATTTATTTTCATCCTGTCAGTCGGATCATTTATTTGTATAGAGAACAAGAGCAGTCCTGTCTCACTTCCCGGGTGCACTGCTGACGATACTCTTGTCTCTGACGACCACTCGACGTCGAGGAAAACGTACTGGGTTCTATTTCTTAAAAAGTCTTCGAGCCTCTCACACACCTGGGAACCTATTCCATATGCTCGAATGTTCGTTAAAAATCTGCAGTGGGGCATCGCGTCTAACGCTGTCCGGAAATCTAGCAATACGGAATCTATGTATTGCTCTTCATCCGCGAGTCGCAGGAGATCGTGCGAGAAAAGGGCACAAGCGATGCTTTCTAAATCTGTACTGATTTCTTGACAGAAGCTTTTGTGTTTCAGGGGTTTTTATTGTATTAGAACTTAGAGTATTTTGAGGAATTCTTCACCAAACCCATGTAAAGGATATAGGTCTGTCATTTCTTCCTACGAAGTCCATCCATTTGTTTCGGTTGTTGACCTACATTTGAAGAAAACACAACAATGTCATTATCAAAATGAAGCTGCTTCAGGCATGTTCCATTTACATTAATTTCCTCTACGTTTTCCCAGTTTAAGGATGTGTTAATCTCCTGTAGGGCTACTGATAGCGGTTTTGGAGATGTAGAATACGAGTATTCGTGACACATCTTTCAATATTAAATTTCTCATTGTCGTGATAACGTCCAGTGGGAGCTGTAGCATTGGCGCATATATTTTTCATTGCACTAACATACGCTGAATCTGTGTGTTGTGTCCTTCGAAAACACCGCTACACCCAAATAGAGAGTGTCTGGGAAGTAGGGACGAATATTTAAGTGCTATAGAATATATTAAGTACTTATCCCATTTATGTATGAGAAATTATATATTCCATATGGCCGAGTGGCAACGAGCAATGCGTTCATTGAAGTTCTCGATGAAGCGTTCACAAGCATCTGGTGGGATTCCGTTAATAACCTTTTAATTTCATCCTTCAGTTGGTGTACTGTTTGTGGTTTGTTCACGTACATTTTTGATTTCACAAACCCCCCCACCCCCCAAAAAAAAAGAAGTCACAAGCAGTAAGATCGCATGATCTGGCAGGCTATACCTGGTTGCCACGCAGAGAGATAATTTTTTGAGAAAACTTTTCATTCAGAAGAGCAATCGTTTTACGGGGTGTGTGACATGTCGCACCATCTCGTCGAAGCCAAAAATCGTCATTTTCATTAATAAGAGGGAAAACTAATAAGATAGCATGTTTCTATAACGGTTGCCGTTCACAGTCACGGCAACTCCCTCATCATTTTTAAAATTTTGCTGGCTGACCTCTCCTCCTGCCCAGAACCCACACCACACAGTCGTGCGTTGTGGATGTATCTCATCTTCCACAGTCACTATCGGATTTTCGCTACTTCAAATTCTGCAGTTCTGCTTACTGACGTACTCACTGAGGCGGAAGTGCCTCTCATCTGAGAAAATTATTCTTTTTGTGAAGTTGTTGTTCTCCGCTTGTCTAGCCAAGAATCACTGAGCAAATCGATGTCTCTTTTCATGATCTGCAGGCTTCAACTCTTGTGTAAGTTGAATCTTGTGCACATGCATTTTCAGATCTTTTGGAAGGATTTCATGCAGTGAACTTGGTGATAAATTCAATTGTTGAGCTCAATGGCGGGCCGATTTTCTGGGGCTTACGGTCACATTGTCACACACGACAGCAATGTGTTCTTGTGTTCGAACAGAGCGCGATCGTTCTGTTTTCGTTGTTTGAAACAGAGCCCGTGGTCTCAAACTTCCAGGTCAACTTCAGAAGTGCTGATTCATTTGGAGCAGCATTACGTCCGAGTGTCACCCGAAATTCACGAAAGGTTGCCGTGGGACTTTCACTGTTTTTGTAATAACTTCTTATCACTTGGATACGTTGCTCAGTTGACATCTGCTCCTTGACGAAAATGTACATCAAACAACAATGCTCACCAATCAAATGCAACCAGGCTACTAATGGAAAGAATCGCAAATAAAAAACCATGAAAAAACCACGGCTGCCAACCTTCATGTGACAAAATGGCGCAAAATTCAAATTCGCCCTTACTTCAGGGGCATCCGTTAATTAGAGCAAGTACATGAACATTTAAATATCTTCAACATTTCACAGCCCTGTCAGCAACTGTATAAATATTAATTTTAATTTTAATAATCAACAGCCTCAGTTGCACCGCTTACCTAGAATTTACCTAGGTTCCAGTCGGGATAACCCAACCTTCTTCAGAATAACAGTAACTACCGTTTGTCCATAGTAGACATCGTCAAGCTAAAACTACAAATCCATAAATTATCGTCAGACTGTAAAAACGTATCTGAAACTGCCTCGACCCCACTTCGCGACCGCGATGTGGCAGACACGAGTGCTGCACTGGAACTGAGTTGCTATAAAGTTGACTCTGGGAACTTGCAGTCTCCAGTGATGGACACTCACCTGAAGATGGCTGGACGATTTCCAGCCGAAATATCATGGTAAGAAGTCAACGTGATCCGGCTGCAATCCCGAAATCTCATTGAAAAAAAATTTGATTGAATCCTCTCACATCCTCTAGAAGGCATTTCCGGATAATTATATTTTATTCATCATTCGCTATGAAGCTCAAGTGCCTGTGACCACTTGAATTCGAAAGCCGCTTAGGACTGTCATACCCTCAGAACCTCTTGATTCTATGATGAAATACAGTCACTCTCATTTCTGAGTTCCATTCGATCTTTGCTAAGTCCATTTCAATTTGTCTCCTTCTGGAAGAGTAGCTTAAGGGACAAACGTTTTTCGCGGCAAATGCTGCTCACATATAAACTATGTCACTTCAGCTATTAATTACCCGTTGGAGAACTGTTCTTTACTTTTTGCCCTACTTTTTCATTAAAATAGTCCATTAGCATTTTTTGTGGGATTTGCCGACATTTATCAGCTTCTGTATTTCTTTGTAGAGGTTTTCTACCTTCTCTTCAGAATGTGAGCACGTTAATTTCGATCTAATACGTTTTACTTTTAAAACAAGTCCTGCTATACTGTCTCAGATTCCGTCAGTACCTGAGTATAAGTGCCGAAGTCCAGGAAATCAAAACGGTTTCTGCTCTATCGCACGACAGCGTAGTTCGAAACAAGAGGACCTAGGACAAATGTTTCAAATGGCTCTGAGCACTATGGGACTTAACTTCTGAGGTCATCAGTCTCCTAGAACTTAGAACTACTTAAATCTAACTAACCTTAGGACATCACACACATCCATGCCCGAGGCAGGATTCGAACCTGCGACCGTAGCGGTCGCGCGGATCTAGGACAAAAGCACTATCTTGACGAATGAGATGAAACTACCACATAGTATATAACACCATGTGAGAAGACTAGAATATGCGAAGTAAAAGAATGCCGACAAACTGACAGGAAAAGGTTGAAACGTGAAATATTACAACTGGTTGAGGTAGTCTTTCGGTATCAACCAGAAGAGAGAGAAGCTTCCAACCACTGATGAGCCGCTTCAGTGGGCTGAAGAGGCACCTCTGCTTTTGCTGCGACGTAGAAGTAAGAACTAGAAAAAGGAGAGTAACAGCTATGTAATTCTTTCTCGTCAGGCGTATGTCGACGAAGCGCAGACTCAAAGAACGTACTACATGAGGAGCCCTTACGAAAATTCCAGAGGAAATACCTCTGCTGTTAAATCAAAATATAGCCACTCTCAAGCGTTGTCAAAGCGAGCCTGAAAAGAAGCATAATTAAATAAATCGTATAATAAGCCAACCTGTCCATTTTACATCGTCACGTTGCGTATCACAGACGACTTGTGTCGGCTGGCATTAGTAGGACATTTCAGCGGAGGTGGAGATATTTATGATCTGCTTTGGCAGCAGATGGATCACAAACGTCGGCTGTCAGAATCCGTGAAAAGAATGCTCCGTCAGGTTAGTTAAAATTGGCAAGGGTGTCATAGGGTCCGAACTAGAAGACAGAGTGAGGTGACGCAGAGTTTATCAAACTGGTTCCACATTCAGGGGGGAGAGGGATTCAGAACTTCATTCCGTTGCTTACCGTAGAATATCTCCGCCGACTACCAGCATGGACTGATCAATAAAAGCACCATGTTTTCCTTTCTCATTCTTCTTTAACTAAATTAATGTGACTAGTTAGCTGTTAACGAGACATTCAGCTCTAACTAGATGAATTTTCTCCACAATCTCACCTTTTTCGTAATATATAAGGTCGTTGATACTATTGAATATACCGGTCATATTTTTTGAGGTAATCCCTACGGCGAATGCTCTACCGATTGCCATTGTTTATTTAATCTCAGTAAAAGGAGTATCTCTTTTCATCAGTCTGCGTATAGTGAACTCGAGTTTAGTATGGTTACATATAGCGCAGTGTCTAACTTTGAAGGGTAAATGAAGAACGAACCAAATATCTACATAAATTATAATCATCTTGTATGCCTTGTGAAAATGTAAATCAGTATACTCAAGAAATAATCAATAGGATCTCAGATCAAAATAATGATCCTGTCATTGCGTGAAGATCCTGGCATAACTCCAATGTTTCTTTGTTCTTTGACGGAAATGACTCTAAATCATGTACAGGTGTGTTAACCATACAAAATGGAGACAGGTTTTAGATATATCAATATGGCAAAGGCTGGCTATTGCACAACACTCAACCGTTAAAGTCTCTGCTACGGTGAACAGCCCATGGCGACCGTTTCTGTGCTTGTGTCGATTGCTGTAATGTTTGAATTTCGCTTTTAATTATGTGTACATTCTTTGCTTGCTCAGCCTGTCACTGTGTAGAAGTACTGAATTCTAACCCTTCTCGTCACCGAGCTACCTGATCCGCATGTTGTTTATAGCGTGAGCCATACGTGAACAGACCATTTCCCCGGCGGCCAATAAGGAAGGGAAAGGTGCCGGCTGTGAAGAGTTTAGTAGTACTTTAGTTTTATAGCCGGTATTACAGCAGCCCACTGGCGATAACGACACGCTACTGAAGGACAGGGTGGCCACAGCCACGACTTCAAGACTCATCGCTGTTTGTAGCAACGAATCTGGGGATCTTCCACTTGTAGAGGGTGGCCGATAAAATCAAACCAACTGGGAAATGATTGAAGGAGAGTACTGTACGGAGAATGAGATGGACATCAAGTAAAATTTCTTCTGATTAGGTGCAGTACATGCTCCATATTATGCAACCACGTGTGATTAAACAAAGAAAGAAGAAAACTATGAAATCAGCAATGAATGCAGTAGGGAGCTCACTCCCTAATGTTCTGATTTTTTAAGTTGTTTGTGAACCGTGATATGTATACAAGATGTTCCTGTGATTATTATAGAAACTTTCAGTAATAAGAGGACAAATCTATCAATACCAGATGGGGACCCTTGATAAGAAAACGCCTAAATTGAAAGTCAGGAGCTAAACAGAGTGTGGGATAGCTTCACCAGTGGAATAGGAGAAGCTATGAAACGATGTAATAAACGTATTTTTTTATGTACGTGATTACTAATACCGTATCACAAAATATTCAGAAAAGCGAATTCGTAGGAGAGCACTATCAAAAACACCTACATCAACTCAAGCTAAAACGACGTGAAGTAAAATCCCATACGGTAAGGCATCATTTCGTACTGGCAAAACAAAAATCAATTTACTGACGCGGACATGAAGGCGCTGAAATGCGTGGCGTTGCATTAAGACGAAAACTTTGAATCTTGTTCAAGGTAGAACATACAAGCAGAACGTATAAACATGTATGATAAAACTTCAGTGCGTTGGTTCCCAAATAGTGGTCCGCCGGCCACCAGTGGTCAACAAGAGCTAAAATATGGTCCGCGAAGGATTTAAATTTTCAAGCTTTTATTCGCTTTAAATTATTAATCCCTTTTTATGCGGGCAGTGCAGTTCCGCGCGCCCGGTGAGTAGTGCTGATGGGAACAACCTAATGAAACCAGTGAATTCAGTAGGTTTTTGGAAAGCAGTCGACTCATTCGGTTGTAGCTTTACGCGTCAGCTGGATTATTATTCATTCATTTATTTCGAGTGAAACCAGTTTGTTGAAGCAAAACAAATGAAAATAGTCGATACAGTTTTTACATACTGACCGAGTTAGTATTTCTTTCTCTTCAAGAAAAACCAGTCCAGTTTTTTTTCTATCGTTTGAATCCATCTGATTTACAACAAGTTAATGGGCAAAAATATATTTAATATGAAGCCAGAAATTTTAAAAACGAGGCTTTGGGAGAAATGGAAATATTCAACAGAATTCATAGAGGATGAAATGATAATTTGAACAAGGGGTAATTAAGTGTTAGAATTTACTGTATGTATGTATAACAAAATTGTATTATTGATATGATGCTGTCTGTTAACGCCGGCCGGGGTGGCCGAGCGGTTCTAGGCGCTACAGTCTGAAACCGCGCGACTCCTACGGTCACAGGTTCGAATCCTGCCTCGGGCATGGATGTGTGTGATGTCCTTAGGTTAGTTAGGTTTAATTAGTTCTAAGTTCTAGGCGACTCATGACCTCAGAAGCTAAGTCGCATAGTGCTCAGAGCCATTTGAACCATTTGGACCAAGTCCCCAAAAAAACCTTATAGTTTATGGTTTATGTAAAATAGGTAAGTAAATATTTTTCATTGTTATGGTCTTTTAATCGAAATGTTGTTGTTGTGGTCTTCAGTCCTGAGACTGGTTTGATGCAGCTCTCCATGCTACTCTATCCTGTGCTAGCTTCTTCATCTCCCAGTACCTACTGCAGCCTGCATCCTTCTGAATCTCCTTAGTGTATTCATCTCTTGGTCTCCCCCTACGATTTTTACCCTTCACGCTGCCCTCCAGTACTAAATTGGTGATCCCTCGATGTCTCAGAACATGTCCTACCAACCGATCCCTTCTTCTAGTCAAGTTGTTCTAGAAGCTTCTCTTCTCCCCAATTCTATTCAATACCTCCTCATTAGTTATGTGATCTACCCATCTAATCTTCAGCATTCTTCTGTAGCACCACATTTCGAAAGCTTCTATTCTCTTCTTGTCTAAACTAGTTATCGTCCACGTTTCACTTTCATACATGGCTACATTCCATACAAATACTTTCAGAAACGACTTCCTGACACTTAAATCTATACTCGATGTTAACAAATTTTTCTTCTTTAGAAACGCTTTCCTTGCCATTGCCAGTCTACATTTTATATCCTCTCTACTTTGACCATCATCAGTTATTTTGCTCCCCAAATAGCAAAACTCCTTTACTACTTTAAGCGTCTCATTTCCTAATCTAATTCCCTCAGCATCACCTGATTTAATTCGACTACATTCCATTATCCTCGTTTTGCTTTTGTTGATGTTCATCTTGTACAGTGCTTTCAAGACACTGTCCATTCCGTTCAACTGCTCTTCCAAGTCCTTTGCTGTCTCTGACAGAATTACAATGTCATCGGCGAACCTCAAAGTTTTTATTTCTTCTCCGTGGATTTTAATACCTACTCCGAAGTTTTCTTTTGTTTCCTTTATTGCTTGCTCAATATACAGATTGAATAACATCGGGGATAGGCTACAACCTTGTCTCACTCCCTTCCTAACCACTGCTTCCCTTTCATACCCCTAGACTCTTATAACTGCCATCTGTTTTCTGTACAAATTGTAAATAGCCTTTCGCTCCCTGTATTTTACCGCTGCCATCTTCAGAATTTGAAAGAGAGTATTCCAATCAACATTGTCAAAAGCTTTCTCTAAGTCTACAAATGCTAGAAACGTAGGTTTGCCTTTCCTTAATCTTTCTTCTAAGATAAGTCGTAGGGTCAGTACTGCCTCACGTGTTCCAACATTTCTACGGAATCCAAACTGATCTTCCCAGAGGTCGGCTTCTATCAGTTTTTCCATTCGTCTGTAAAGAATTCGTGTTAGTATTTTGCAGCTGTGACTTATTAAACTGATAGTTCGGTAATTTTCACATCTGTCAACATCTGCTTTCTTTGGGATTGGAATTATTATATTCTTCTTGAAGTCTGAGGGTATTTCGCCTGTCCCATATATCATGCTCACCAGATGGTAGAGTTTTGTCAGGACTGGCTCTCCCAAGGCTGTCAGTAGTTCTAATGGAATGTTGTCTACTCCGGGGGCCTTGTTTCGACTCAGGTCTTTCAGTGCTCTGTCAAACTCTTCACGCAGTATCATATCTCCCATTTCATCTTCATCCTCTTCCATTTCCATAATATTGTCCTCAAGTACATCGCCCTTGTATAGACCCTCTATATACTCCTTCCACATTTCTGCTTTCCCTTCTTTGCTTAGAACTGGGTTTCCATCTGAGCTCTTGATATTCATGCAAGTGGTTCTCCTTTCTCCAAAGGTCTCTTTAATTTTCCTGTAGGCAGTATCTATCTTACCCCTAGTGAGATAAGCCTCTACATTCTTACATTTGTCCTCTAGCCATCCCTGCTTAACCATTTTGCACTTCCTGTCGATATCATTTTTGAGACGTTTGTATTCCTTTTTGCCTGTTTCATTTACTGCATTTTTATATTTTCTCCTTTCATCAATTAAATTCAATATTTCTTCTGTTACCCAAGGGTTTCTACTAGCCCTCGTCTTTTTACTTATTTGATCCTCTGCTGCCTTCACTATTTCATCCCTCAAAGCTACCCATTCTTCTTTCCCCATTCCTGTCAATTGTTCCCTTATGCGCTCCCTGAAACTCTGTACTACCTCTGGTTCTTCCAGTTTATCCAGGTCCCATCTCCTTAAATTCCCACCTTTTTGCAGTTTCATCAGTTTTAATCTACAGTTCATAACCAATAGATTGTGGTCAGAGTCCACATCTGCCCCTGGAAATGTCTTACAACTTAAAACCTGGTTCCTAAATCTCTGTCTTACCATTATACACTCCTGGAAATTGAAATAAGAACACCGTGAATTCATTGTCCCAGGAAGGGGAAACTTTATTGACACATTCCTGGGGTCAGATACATCACATGATCACACTGACAGAACCACAGGCACATAGACACAGGCAACAGAGCATGCACAATGTCGGCACTAGTACAGTGTATATCCACCTTTAGCAGCAATGCAGGCTGCTATTCTCCCATGGAGACGATCGTAGAGATGCTGGATGTAGTCCTGTGGAACGGGTGCCATGCCATTTCCACCTGGCGCCTCAGTTGGACCAGCGTTCGTGCTGGACGTGCAGACCGCGTGAGACGACGCTTCATCCAGTCCCAAACATGCTCAATGGGGGACAGATCTGGAGATCTTGCTGGCCAGGGTAGTTGAGTTACACCTTCTAGAGCACGTTGGGTGGCACGGGATACATGCGGACGTGCATTGTCCTGTTGGAACAGCAAGTTCCCTTGCCGGTCTAGGAATGGTAGAACGATGGGTTCGATGACGGTTTGGATGTACCGTGCACTGTTCAGTGTCCCCTCGACGATCACCAGTGGTGTACGGCCAGTGTAGGAGATCGCTCCCCACACCATGATGCCGGGTGTTGGCCCTGTGTGCCTCGGTCGTATGCAGTCCTGATTGTGGCGCTCACCTGCACGGCGCCAAACACGCATACGACCATCATTGGCACCAAGGCAGAAGCGACTCTCATCGCTGAAGACGACACGTCTCCATTCGTTCCTCCATTCACGCCTGTCGCGACACCACTGGAGGCGGGCTGCACGATGTTGGGGCGTGAGCGGAAGACGGCCTAACGGTGTGCGGGACCGTAGCCCAGCTTCATGGGACGGTTGCGAATGGTCCTCGCCGATACCCCAGGAGCAACAGTGTCCCTAATTTGCTGGGAAGTGGCGGTGCGGTCCCCTACGGCACTGCGTAGGATCCTACGGTCTTGGCGTGCATCCGTGCGTCGCTGCGGTCCGGTCCCAGGTCGACGGGCACGTGCACCTTCCGCCGACCACTGGCGACAACATCGATGTACTGTGGAGACCTCACGCCCCACGTGTTGAGCAATTCGGCGGGACGTCCACCCGGCCTCCCGCATGCCCACTATACGCCCTCGCTCAAAGTCCGTCAACTGCACATACGGTTCACGTCCACGCTGTCGCGGCATGCTACCAGTGTTAAAGACTGCGATGGAGCTCCGTATGCCACGGCAAACTGGCTGACACTGACGGCGGCGGTGCAGAAATGCTGCGCAGCTAGCGCCATTCGACGGCCAACACCGCGGTTCCTGGTGTGTCCGCGGTGCCGTGCGTGTGATCATTGCTTGTACAGCCCTCTCGCAGTGTCCGGAGCAAGTATGGTGGGTCTGACACACCGGTGTCAATGTGTTCTTTTTTCCATTTCCAGGAGTGTATAATCTATCTGATACCTTTTAGTATCTCCAGGGTTCTTCCATGTATACAACCTTCTTTCATGATTCTGGAACCAAGTGTTAGCTATGATTAAGTTATGCTCTGCGCAAAATTCTACCAGGCGGCTTCCTCTTTCATTTCTTAGCCCCAATCCATATTCACTTACTATGTTTCCTTCTCTCCCTTTTCCTACTCTCGAATTCCAGTCACCCATGACTATTAAATTTTCGTCTCCCTTCACTACCTGAATAATTTCTTTTATCTCATCATACATTTCATCAATTTCTTCGTCATCTGCAGAGCTCGTTGGCAGATAGACTTGTACTACTGTAGTAGGCGTGGGCTTCGTGTCTATCTTGGCCACAATCATGCGTTCACTATGCTGTTTGCAGTAGCTTATCCGTGCTCCTATTTTCTTATTCATTATTAAACCTACTCCAGCATTACCCCTATTTGATTTTGTATTCATAACCCCGTGTTCACCTGACCAAAAGTCTTGTTCCTCCTGCCACCGAACTTCACTAATTCCCACTATATCTAACTTTAACCTATCCATTTCCCTTTTTAAATTTTCTAACCTACCTGCCCGATTAAGGGATCTGACATTCCACGCTCCGATCCGTAGAACGCCAGTTTTCTTTCTCCTGATAACGACGTCTTCTTGAGTAGTCCCCGCCCGGAGATCTGAATGGGGGACTATTTTACCTCCGGAATATTTTACCCAAGAGGACGCCATAAACATTTAATCATACAGTAAAGCTTCATGCCCTCGGGAGAAATTACGGCTGTAGTTTCCCCTTGCGTTCAGCCGTTCGCAGTACCAGAACAGCAAGGCCATTTTGGTTAGTGTTACAAGGCCATATCAGTCGATCATCCAGAGTGTTGCTCCTGCAACTACTGAAAAGGCTGCTGCCCCTCTTCAGGAACCACACGTTTGTCTGGCCTCTCAACAGATACACCTCCGTTGCGGTTGCACCTGCGGTACGGCAATCTGTATCGTTGAGCCACGCAAGCCTCCCCACCAACGGCAAGGTCCAGGTTCATGG
Organism: Schistocerca piceifrons; assembly: GCF_021461385.2. Classification (NCBI taxonomy): domain Eukaryota; kingdom Metazoa; phylum Arthropoda; class Insecta; order Orthoptera; family Acrididae; genus Schistocerca; species Schistocerca piceifrons. Next base: position 361,663,145 of record NC_060149.1, on the reverse strand, counting down.
GGGGGGGGCATGTTTATCGAAATAGGTACTACATATGGGAACACAGGCGTGAGTATACCCATGTATGTGTGCTGGGTACATTTCGTTGGCTGTCTCATTAGAATATCACATTGTGTAGCGTTTTGTTATTAAAAATAATTGTAGAAGAAGTATATTTATTTATTATATTATTTATTTGTTTTAGTGGGAAAAATACATTATTTTTACGCTTTTCCTTGTTACGCTTATATTCGACTGCATTTCTGTTTTGTTTTGAGTAAATGACACACAAGAGAAAATACGACAGTAGTTACATTCAATTCGGATTTATTTCGATAGAAAATAATGGAAAAATATAACCACAGTGCATTATATGCCCCGCTGTTATCGCGAACGATTCCTTGAAGCAAGGGAAATTAAGAAGCCACGTAGAAACGGTCTGTCCTAATTTCTCTGGCCGACCATCAGAATTCTTTGAAGGAAAATTAATTAATTAGAGACTCGGCAATAAATCAAACTCGGCACTAGTGGTAAAAGGTTTGCGCCATCGGAGGAAACATTAGTAGCGTCGCTTGAGGCGTCGGTAGTGATAGCGCAGTGAAAACAGTCTCTCACAATAGGAGAAATACTCGTGAAACCTTGGTTGGCTTAGATGCTTAAAAAAAAAGAAAAAGAAAAAGAAAAGGCCCTAAGAATTACCTGTATCGAACAACACGGTAAAAGCTCGAACTGAACTAATATGAAATGATATCTAAGAGCGACTTGTTTCAAGAGCTAATGCTTTGCTTTGCAGTGTGATGAATTGACTGATATTTCTAATTGTTATAAGTTACTCGAGTTTGTCCGCTTTTTAGACAGCAACATAATCGAAAAAGAGCTATTGACTTCTCGTGAACAGGAAACTACATCAAAAGGTATGGGCGTCAAGAAAATAATAACGGAATATATGCAGAAACATTACATTTTCTGAGAGAAGCCTGTCGGTTCCTGGAAGGATGGCGCTCCAGCTATGTTAGGATCACGGTCCGGTGTAACGACGTTAATAAAACGGAATAATTCTTTAGCATTAATAACGCATTGTATCACAGATCACCAGGAGTTAGCTTCCAAGAATCTTCTTGAGCGCTTTAATAGTACAATGCAATTGACCATAAATGTGCTAAATATTATCAAAAGCAGCGCCTTAAATACTCGCCTCTGTAAAAAATTGTGCTCTGTAATGGACGCAGACCATGGGACCCTTCTCTTGGTTACAGAAGTTCGTTGGTTGTTCAAAGGTAACATGCTTGGAAGACTATACGAACTCAGAGGATTAGTTGAATTGTTTCTAAGTGAGGAAAAAGTGAAACACATACTACAACAGTTTTCTGATGTAAGATGTCAGATGAATTTGGCTTATCTTGTGGATATTTTCACACACTTGAATACGCCGAACTAGCAATTGCAAGCTTCTGGAAAGGGATACTAAGAAGGCGTAGATGTATTTATCTTTGATGACAAACTGCGGGCCTATATTTGCAAACTACTGTTATAAATAAGTAAAACTGTTGAAAGCAGTTGTTCTGCGTTCGCGACATTGAAACCTTACATTGGTGATGAAAAGTATGACACCATAAGGGCAGACATACAAGAAAAAAAACAAGAGTCACCTGCAAACATTGGCTGATAAATTCTGTATTCAGTCATTACCTCCCAGAGTATAACAAAACAGAAGCTGTAGTTGACCAAAAACGGATTCGCAAACCTTTTATCACTAATGCTAGAGAATTTGGAGAAGTGCAGGAAGAGCTCATTGAATTCCAGAGTGATAGGAACTGTAAGGACGTAGTTGAATATGATTCGCCTGAGCAGTTTTGGTGTAAAAAAGCAGTGTCATACACTTAAATTCGAGAAATCGCCTTGCACTGTCTTATGCTTTTCTTCACTACTTATGTACACTAACAAGGGTCCTCCGCTTTGCTGGTACTTAAAACAAGTCCAGGAATCGACTGAATGCAAGTGACGATATGTGTGTAGCTGTGAACAATAATATTATCCCCAGGGTTACCGAACTTCTACGGATGATGCAAACCCAAAAATCAAATCACAGTCGATGCAAACCAAATTTAAGTTTTTACTAAAAATTATGTATTACACCTCTTAATTAGTAGGCAGTTAAAGCATTTTAAATTTTTGAATTCGATGACGAACGACTCGAAATATTGAAAATCAAATTTGTGTTGTCCCTAGAAGCCGTTAGACAGGCATCTTGCAATTGAAACTTGATTGAGGATATCGTAATAGTCACTTAGTTATAAATTCAACTGGTAAGTCTGCTTAAAGTGTAGTGTAAAATTTGTGTTGTCGTTAACTATGGGAAAGTGGAAGCCTATTGGTACCGCACAGACCTCTCCTCTCGAATAATAATAAGGGGACGCCTTATATACCGTTCCATACGACGGTCGCATCATCAAGAATCTCGTAACCCATCATTCTACGAGATACCGAGGAGACGTTTGGTAGGAGACGAGGTACTGGCGGAACTAAAGCTGAAAGGAGAGGTCGTCAGTCGTGCTTGGGTAGCTCAGATGGTAGAGCGCTTGCCTCCTCAAAGGAAAGGTCCCGAGTTCGAGTCTCGGTCCGGCACACAGTTTTAATCTGCCAGGAAGTTTCGAGAAGTTTGGCATTAACTGAGGAGACAGGTGTACGGTTTTATGAACTACAACTATATGCCACCACCAGTCACTCTGATGAAAATGTCTAGTACAGTAGTGGAATTCGAGCTGGCTACTTCTCGGTCAAGCGCAACTGCGCTACTATATTTTTGCAATCTCGTTTACGGAGACGGTTTGTTTTGTTAAGTGTAATACTAGTAATCAGACGTTCGGTACTCGATCCTCGTTTAGTCCTGTGGTTTTTTTTCTGCTCGTTAACGCGACTTTAGCCTCTCGCAGTATCTCATGTGTAAGAAAACGCCGAATTGCGTTCTAATTATGACGCCTCGGTAAAATGTAGGTGCGCCAGAAGCTGACATCGTGAATTGTTCTAGAGATCTGAGGAAGGCGAGGGCGTATCAGCTGAGGAAGGCGAGGGCATTTCAGCTGAAATAAGAGTGTAGCGATCTCTGGGTTGATAAATACTGCATCTAACCTGCATATAAGTATAAAAAACGGAAAAGGAAAACGTTTATTGTCAGTAAAACCGACGTTTTTTAATTTCGAATATTTGTGACATGTCTCTTTAAGTGAAAGTAAACAGGACATGGGTGACGTAGGATATGACACACTATTACATCAAATCAGATTAGAATTATGTTGGTGGATTTCTTGTGGCATAGGCGGGTATGGGAGGGTTTTTCTATCGAAAGACACGTACTGTCGTGCCCGGAGTACACTCAGCTGCCGTGCGTCATTTGCCGATCGTCGAGTTTCACTCTGAGGACACCTGGGTGGATTGGGTGCCAGCGTCGCTGCTTCTTTGCTCAAGCACCTATGCAGCTGACCTCAGAACCAGGAGTGAAACTCGTCTCAGGAGAAGCTGATGCTATCGCGAGGAATCGAACCCGGCGACATCACACTAATAGTCGGCGGCAAAAACCACAGCCCACTGAGACGACCGCCGATGTGTGCTGAGGTGCACCTAGTTGCACCTGCCCCCGACAAACAGGGGACTTGGAAACTAAACTAGCAAATTATGCAATTTTTCTGGACTTGCGCAAGCAACTACAGCGCGTAAAATGTCGGATAACAAGGTTATTGCGACGCTTGTGGCTAAATTGCCGCTACCATTGTCACCTCATGTCTTGGTATTATTTACAACATACGAATTGTTACCAATAAAAGAAATAAATTTACTGAGTTTGCCATCATTATGGATATTTTGTGAATAAAGCCGTCTAGATGGCTTAGTATATTTCTTCATTTATGACTTCGTTTCAGCTACCGCCGTTAACCTCTTTGTGGTTGATGGGATACATATGACCCATTAGAGTAATACGCAGTTTTGAGCGATGGGACGTCTATACCTCATATCTGTCTAGTGATAGCATGCAGTAAGATGCTTTCGCAAGTTACAGAAAAATACTAAGGACCATGAGGTGGATCTATAGAAGGCTGTGATCGATCAAATGGGGCGGCGTTTGTTTCACGGAAATCAGACTGAATCATCATTTCATCCATTCGAAGAATTCCTGAAGAAATTAATTGTATTTGCTTATACGTCCTAGACATTTTTTGGAAACATTACTACACAACTCTCTAATTCTGTTGGTTTATACATAATTTGTTTGTAGTGGGGTGTATATACCCCAAAAAACTTCGTAGAACATAGCGCCCCATTCTGTTCTCTCACGATGTCTAATGACTACTGAGGTCGCTGATATGGAGTACCTGGCAGTAGGTGGCATCACAAAGCACCCAATATGAAAAACGTATGTTTTTTGGGTGTCCGGATATTTTTGATCACATAGTGTAGTTATTGCAGGCCAATTTGAGATAGTGTCGAGACTTTATAGACCCAAGTGTCCTGTGTCAAATTATCGTCTCAATTTCCTCTACACTACTGTGGTACGTTGTCAACAATGACAATGTTTGAATAATGCAGAAAATAAATAACAGTTTACATTAAATGTGTTCTATCTCGGAAACCAATTCGGCGTACGTCCATAGAAGTTTTTTTGTTCAGAATTACTAATACTACGCCCCTCAAAGCTTGTACCTTTCCTCCTGACTCACCTAGTATACGTAAATAATGAACACAATTGGTCACTGCAGTATTCTGCTGATATAAATCAACCAAGATGTTTGTTACCACTTCGCTTGATTTCATCTCTTGTGTGCGCCCATAAAGGTACACAAACGACTAATGATGCGTATTTTACACAAAGGGTATTTTCGAATTTACTTGCACGTGCGTCTAGTTTATTACATCAAAACGTCATTTGTTTGAGATCACAGATACTTTGGAACAAGGAAATAGTTCTCAGAAATGAACTTGCCTCTGTATCTAGCTCTGATGGTACAAACAATGACGATAACTTCTCGTTTTTGTGTGTGTGTGTGTGTGTGTGTGTGTGTGTGTGGGTGTGTGTGTGTGTGTGTGTGTGTGTATATTGTAAACAAAAGGTGCGAACACCAAGTCACTCTAGAAGTACCCGAATCACTCAGGAGACGGAAGCACATGTCAGAGCAGTGGCAGCTTTCTTGTAAAATCTACACCTACCGTCACTGGCACTAAAAACAACTAACCTTCCATTTATTAGCGTCGCTTTGGCATGATGCGCATTCGCGACGCCTGGCGTTAAGAGGTCAAAGGATTCTAAGAATGATAGGCATTTGCTATACTTATTAGGCTGCAAAAGTTGAAAAATTGAAAAGTTAATAAAATTATGAAGTTCCATCTTCAAAATCTAGAACATATGTGACAATATTCACTGTCAGTATCTCAGAGACCACTTGTATCTATGTAGATTTTTAGGGCCAATTTCGAATTTGACGCCCCACCCAAGTCTAGGTTTTATTGGTACTGACACTGACACTGAACATTCTTTTACATATTCTAAGTTTTGTTGAGTGATTCAACTTTTTAATTTTTCACCTCTTGTAACCTAATAATGTATAGCAAACACCTTTCATTCTTATGTTCCTTTAATCTTAATTACAGGTCTGACGATGGTAGCAGCCGAAAGGACCTTATAAAGAAAGAAATACGCGGTTCAGTCACATTAATGTGTGCACCGCCTATGTTAAAGTCAACGTGCAATAACTGCTCACAGACGGCCGGTGACGGCACTAGCAGTGGAGGGTATATAAAGTGTGTATGGGGGAGCGCCGGAAACAGTGCAGTCGTTGTAAAGGGAAAACGGAGCGATTTATTTGACGTCCGAAATGACGTGATCATTGGTTTTGGGGCCATGTGTATGGGCGAGTAGACGTGCAGCTGTTGAGCAACTGACCGCCCAGATGAAGGAAGGGGCTACCAACAGTGTCTCTTCAATGACCATTCAGCGAATGTTGCTGCGGAGGTCCATACGTAGCCTGGTTCATGCACCCGTGCTGATTGCTGTTCGTTGCGACGCTGGAATTTGCCCACTGATACTGCAACTGGACATTTACTGAGTGGCGATAGATAGCCTTTTTAGGTTTAATGTTCCATCAGACAGACGGCCATTGGCGTCTGCGGTGTGAAACATCTGAAAGCAAACACTCTGCAACAATCATCGGAAGGATCCAGATAAGAGGAGAAAGCGTTATGGTCTGGGAAATGTTTTCGTGGCGCTCCCTGGGTGATCTCGTCATTCTGGAAGGGACAATACGCCAACACGAGTATGCATCTATCCTTGGGGACCACGTCCACCCGTACATGCTGTCTGGTTTTCTTCGGCACGATAGCATCTACCAGCAGTACAGTGCAACGTGTCACAGAGCTCGCAGAGTACGTGCGTGGTTCGAAAAGAACCAAGAGGAGTTTACCGTACTCCGCTGGCCACCAAATTGCTTGGATTTTAACCCAATCGAGTATCTGTGGGACCACCTCGAGCGGGCTTTTCACACCATCAATCCTCAGCCAAGAAATCTAGCACAGCTGGCACGGCACTCGAGTCGGAATGGCTCCGCATCCCTGTTGGTATCGTCCAGAACCTCACTGACTCTGCAGATGCTGCAAAACGTGCTGATTGAGTTTTTTGACAGATGGTAACATTAATGTGTCTGTACAGTGAATATTAAGCATTCTAGAAGGCTTATTTACAAAATACATGTCATCAGTCTTCTGTCTGGTTTCATGCGATCCGCCAAGAATTCGTCTCCTGTAGCAAACTCTTCATCCCAAAGTAGCGCTTGCGCCTATCTTCCTCACTTATTTGTTGGATATATTCCAATCCTTTGCCTTCCTCTACAGTTTTTACCCTCTACAGCTCCCTGAAGTACCATGGAAGTTACTCCCTGATTTCTTAACACATGTTGTATCATCCTGTCGCTTCTCCTTGTCAATGTTTTCCACATGTTCGTCTCCTCGCCGATTCTCGTCTTATCAGTCCACTTATAATGAACTATATATCAAACAGTCTACGACAGAGCTGTTTCACAGGTAAAGCTTACCCCAGAGCTGGTTTGTCAAGCGTAAACAATGAATGGTGTCTCATTCACAAGAAAAATTAACCAAAAAACTGATGGGAGTCACACACTGTAAAATTCTTCGGAGTATATAGCGTATCATGATGTCATACAGACCAACTTTTCGGCAGCTGATGTTCGTGGCCTTCAACACTGTAAAATTCTTCGGAGTATATAGCGTATCATGATGTCATACAGACCAACTTTTCGGCAGCTGATGTTCGTGGCCTTCAGCAGGGTGATGACAGGCAGGAACTGTCACGCAAGTGCTGCGCAGTCATTGGGCATCGTGTCAGAGGACTAGGAAGATCAGTGTTTAACAATCTGTCGAAGACGAGGACATTAGAGACAGAGAAAAATCTCGGATTAGGGAAAGATGGGGAAGGAAATCGACTGTGTCCATTCAGAGACATCATCCTGGCATTTGCCTTAAGCAATTTAGGGAAATAACGGAAAACCTGAAGCTAGATGGCGGAATGGTGATTTGAACCCTCGCTCTTCCGAATGCGAGTCCAGTGTTCAGACGAAATACTTCGATATTTGCTTTAAGCGATTTGGGGAACAACAGTATACCTAAATTTGGGCCAGCCGCTGCTGCTGCGGTCGCAGGTTCGAATCCTGCCTCGGGCATGGATGTGTGTTATGTCCTTAGGTTAGTTAGGTTTAAGTAGTTCTAAGTCTAGGGGACTGATGACCGATAGTGCTCAGAGCCATTTGAACCATTTTTTGAAGCTAAATTTGGATGTCCATGCCGGAAATGGACCTCGGTCCTCCTGAATACGTCTCCAGTGTCATAACCACTGCACCAGTCTGCCCTGTATATCTCTGAAACATGGACAGTAAAAGCTTCTGAGAAAAGACTTTTTAAGTATTGGAATCGTATCATTAGAGGAGTGGGTGGTGCCATACCAGGAGGGCTTTCCGTAAAAACATGGTAAATTTATTGAACTGAATTTAATGTTAATAAACCATTGCGAAAGATGAAATCTGTGTGATTTGTGTAACCTAAACTTGCAGCCGTCGTCAATAATCGAATTTACATTGTCGGTTATAACACTGAGGTGACAAATGTCATTGGCATAGCGATATGCACATATACAGATGGCGGTGGTATCGCGTACACAAGCTATAAAAGGGCAGTGCACTGGCAGAGCTGCCATTTCTATTCGGATGAGTCATGCGAAAAAGTTTCCGACGTGATTATGACCACACGACGGGAATTAACAGACTCAACGAGGAATGGTAGTTGTAGCTTGATACATGGGATATTCCATTTCGGAACTCGTTAGGGAATTCAAAATTCCGAGATCCACAGTGTCAAGAGTGTGCTGAGAATACCAAATTTCAGGCTTTACCTCCCATCAGACACAACAGAAGTGCCGACGGCCTTCACTTAACGACTGAGAGCAGCGGCGTTTGTGCTGAGCTGTCATTGCTAGCAGACAACCAATTCTGTGTGAAACAACCGCAGAAATCAATGTGGAACGTGCGACGAATGTATGTGTTAGGACAGTACGGCGAAATTTGGCGTTACAGGCTATGGCAGCAGACGACCGACGCGAGTGCATTTGCTGACAGCACGTCGCCTGTTGCGCCTATCCGGGACTCGTGACGATATGTGTTGGACCTTAGACGACTGGAGAACCGTGCCCTGGTCAGATGAGTCCCGATTTCAGCTGGTAAGACCTGATGGTTAGGTTCGAGTGTGGCACAGATCCTACAAAGCCATGGACCCAAGTTGTGAATAAGGTGCTGTGCATGCTGGTGGTGGTATCATAACAGTGTGGGCTCTGGAGCAACTGAGACCATTTGCAGTCATTCATGGATTTCATGTTCCCAAACAACGATGCAGTTTTTATGGATGACAATTCGCCATGTCACCGGACCTCAGTTGTTCGTGACTGGTTTGTAGAGCATTCTGGACAATTCAAGCGAATGATTTGACCACCCAGATCTCCCGACATGAATCCCATCGAACATTTATGGGTCGTAATCGAGAGATCAATTCGTGCACAAAATTCTGCACCGGCAGCACCTTTGCAATTATGGACAGATACAGAGACAGCATGGATCAATGTTTCTGCAGGGGACTTCCAACGACTTGTTGAGTCCATGCCACGTCGAGTTGCTGCACTACGCCGACCAGAAGGAGGCCCGATACGATATTAGCACTTCTGTCTAACTAAACCCCCTCCAAACAATACTTGAAAATCCCAACGGTACCGACCGACCACCGTGTCATCCTCAACCCACAGGCGTCACTTGATGCGGATATGGAGAGGCATGTGGTCAGCTCATCACTCTCCCGGCCGTTGTCAGCCTTCGTGACCAGAGCCGCTACTTCCCCATGAAGTAGCTCTTCAGTTGGCCGTACTAGGGCTCAGTGCACCCTTCTTGCCAACAGCGCTCGACAGGACAGTCACCCATCCAACTGCTTGCCAAGCCCGGCAGCACTTAACTTCGGTACCTAATGGGAATCGGTTTTACCACTGCGGCAAGGCCGGTGGCAGGACTTTTGTCACCTCATTGTATTATTGGCGACTGAATTTGAAGTAATTCGGAGGGACAACACTTAATTTGTTCAGTGAATTAAATACTTTGGCGAGACATGTGAAAATGTTTAGCTGACAGCGGTGCATGTGATTGACAAGACACTGTAACATATCAACCCTAACAAGAGACTGCAACATATCAGCCCGTGTTTCGTTTTGTAATCGTCTCGGCAAGTTTCCAATTGCAGGTAGAAGGGGGTTTCTGTTCGGCTGAACGTGGTAGGCTGGGATTTTCCTAATCCTCCTAAATGGTGGGGGTCGGTAGAGCCTGTGGTTTTCAATCCATTGCAGCAAAAATTCTTAAAGACCTTATAGAAGTTCTGCGAGCAGGAGCAGACAATGGCCAATAAGGCTGGTTGGTTGGTTTGTGGGGGTTGAAGGGAACAGGCCAATAAGAATTTCTACATACTGCTCCTGATTCTGGTTGACTGAAAGGCTGAAGACCTATATGTTAAATGATTTCGTGGAGCGCTGTGAAACAAAGAAGTCGCCAGCAGCCCTCGTTGGGTATAGAAGTCGAGTGCCTTCCGGAGCGGAGATGGTGTTTTCGTTAGATGTCTGAAGTCGCGAGTAGGAGACAGTGATCAACCAGTGTGGAAGACTGTGGGAGACGAAGTGCATTCAGAGCGCGGCATGGTACTCTGCTCATACACTGTCCTATTTTTGTCGGCGAGAGTTGTAGATTAGTGAATGTGCACTTGTATGGTAAAGAGGGAAACGTCATAGTAGAGTGGGGAGCTATTAACTAGCTGACGGTGATGTTGAATAAAAGTGGAGGGCTTGGCTAGGGCTAATTTATACCAGTACATTTCATTTATTTGCGTGCAGATATGAGTGCTGTATTTTCGTGGGGCTTTTTCCTCTATTGGCACTGAACTGTGTTTAATCTTTATTGTATGGTGATTATCGGTGGGAATCGTTAGGGCCAGTTAGAGGCGGTTTATGAATTTATTCCAGTCCAGTGTCCGGATCTATAAACCACTCCTGGAAATAGTTAGGCAGCTGCAGGGCTTTTAATTATTGACTTTTGACTTGTTAAGTTTAATCCTGTTTCGCGGTCGAAGAGACGCTGCCGTCTCTTATTTGGACTGATTTTACACGTGTAGCGGTGTAGGGAATTAATGCGGGTACGCCATTAAACTTTCCCGAATAATCTGTGGTGCAGTGTGCAGTGTGTCTGCGCATCGCACATCGTCAGGAGGGCGTGCATTCTACCAGTGGCCGCGATTCTAATTTCTTACGACGCCACGGAAGCTTCGAGGACGGACGAAACGACCGTTTAGACACGAGATGTTTTTTCTGCAACTCCATTTATGAGGGTTCACCATGTCCGGGGTCTACATCTACGTCTACATACGTACTCCGCAAGCCACCGTATGGTGCCTGGCGAAGGGTACCCTGTACCACTGCTAGTCATTTCCTTTCCTGTTCCACTCGCAAATAGAGTGAATGAAAAACGACTGTCCATATGCATCCGTACGAGTCCCTATGTCTCTAATCTTATCTTCGTGGTCCTTACGTAGAATCGCTCTGCAGTCAGCCTCAAATGCCGGTCCTCTAAGTTGTAACAACAGTGCTCCTCGAAAAGAACGTCGCCTTCTCTCCAGAGATTCGCGTTTGAGTTCCCGAAACATCTCCGTAAGCCTTCCGTGTTGCTCGAACATACCGGTAACAAACCTAGCAGCATGTATCTAAATTGCTTCGATGTCTTCCTTCGATCCGACCTGGTACGGATCCCAAAAAACTTGAACAGTACTCAAAAATAGGTCACACAAGTGTCCTATTTGCGGTCTTCTTTACAGATGAATCACTCTTTCCTAAAATTCTCCCAATAAATCGAATTCGACCATTCACCTTCCCTACTACTTTCCTTACATGCTCATTCCAACTCACATTGCTTTGCAGCGTTACGTCTAGATATTTAATCGACGTGACTATGTCAAGCAGCTCACTACTGACGCTGTACTGAAACATTATGGGTTTGTTTTCCCTATTCATCTCCATAAACTTACATTTTTCCACATTTAGAGCTAGTTACCATTCAGCAAACCAACTAGAAATTTTGTCGAAGTCATCTTGTATCCTCCTACAGTCACTCAACACCGACACTTTCCCATACACCACAGCGTCAACAGCAAACAGCCACAGATTGCTGCTCACCCTGTCGGCCAGATCATTTATGCATATAGAAAATGATGCCGGTCCTCTCACACTTGCTGGAGCACTCCTGGCGATACCCGTGTCTCTGGAGAACATTAGCCGTCGAGAACTACTTACTGGATTCTGTTACTTAAGAAGTCTTCGAGCCGCTCACAGGTCTGGGAACCAATTCTATATGCTTCTATCTTCGTTAGTAGTTGGCAGTGTGGTCCACCGAGAGTACATCGGTTTGAATAAGAAAAACGGATTAACTACTAGGATAGCCATAACTGTGCGTTCTCTACAACATTGCTAAAAAGCCTAACAAAAACCTGACAGGCCAGACTTGTATATATTTGGCCGGACACGACCGCAAAAATCCGGATATGTTCGGTTTTTTAGCCGGACACCTGGCAACCGTAATCACAGGGAGCAACAGCAGTGAACTTGGTGTGTAAAATTCTGATAGAGAGCCTCAGTACTGTACATCACGTGCCGGTTTGTCATCCACACCATCCAAAACCTTCTCTTCACTGTAGGATGTTAAGTCCACTATCTCACATGAACCCCTTTACAGTCACATGGCACAGTGCCCAAAGATTGGTGAGGAAAAGGCAGTCTACACTGTTCAGTCAAATCACATGCTAATACATGCCTGTGACAAGATTCGTGTGCATCGAATAGCATATGCAGTAAGGAATCCCTCTTGCCAACAGGGTGAAACTAAATACGTTGATATTGTCATTCTATGGGATATGTTAAGATGATAACTAACAGGAAAACAGTTGAAATCTGTGTCAATAAATCTTGCAGTAGCCTCATCATCAATAATGAAAGATCCTTTACAGCGCGTTGCAGAGAATCGTAGAAGTACCCCACCTGGTCCTCATGATAAATGGACTCAGTCCCCCGTTGTTACCAGCTATTAAATCTAGAGCATGAAATTCGCTCACATGGCTATTCACATGCTTGTTCTTCTGTCTCCTTTTAAACAGCCTGTTTTCCGAACCCAGCAATTTTACTATGTTAGGCAACTAGCGGCCACCATTGAAATACCACATTAGCTGCGACCTTAAAAATCTTGACCCAGATCATTTTTGCACCTATATTTACAGAAGTCACTTCTGAACGTCCGATAATCTTGTCTACTGAAGCACAATGACGCGTGGATCTGGCCAGTCTAGACCATACGGTGATGAAACTGAGTATTGTGTAGTAGTTTAGACTTTTCCAACGTATGTAACTAACGAATAATTGCAGGGATTCCAGTCAAGAAGAAATAATAATGACTCGCTGTTATTCAGCTGAAACTCCGAGAACTATCCACCCAACTGCTGCGCTCTTCTAAAACACGGCAGAAAGCAGGAATCATTAGATGTGGAGCTAAATCCGCGTAGTCTGCTGTGAGCACTCGTTCTCTGCTGGACTCCTTTTCCCTGATCCGGTATGTGCACGAGATCGACATGTTAGTTATTACATTTGACAATGTAGATGGTGGCCAGATGATCTTCCTATCGCCACCCCTTTCCCCCACGGCACAGAATCCGTGTATCCTATCAGCCTTCATCTACTGTTATCTCATTTGAAAGCGTGAGATCGTGGACGAAATATTTGCGAATCGTGTAACTATGAGGCGGGACGGTACCAGCTTGGTATTCACTTAGTCACATGTGGGAAACTGCTTAAAAACCACAGCCGGCCGGGGTGGACGAGCAGTTCTAGGCGCTTCAGTCAGGCACAGCGCGGCCGCAACGGTCGCAGGTTCGAATCCTGCCTTGGGCATGGATGTGTGCGATGGTTCAAATGGCTCTGATCACTATGGGACTCAACTGCTGTGGTCGTAAGTCCCCTAGAACTTAGAACTACTTAATCCTAACTAACCTAAGGACATCATACACAGCCATGCCCGAGGCAGGATTCGAACCTGCGACCGTAGCGGTCGTGCGGTTCCAGATTGTAGCGCCTTTAACCGCTCGGCCACTCCGGCCGGCTTGTGTGCGATGTCCTTAGGTTAGTTAGGTTCAAGTAGTTCTAAGTTCTAGGGGACTGATGACCTCAGATGTTTAGCCCCGTAGTGCTCAGAGCCGTTTGAACCATTTTTGAACCTAAAAACCACATGCAGTCTGGCCATCACACCAGCCTCCATCGTTAATCTGCCGGGCGATTTTATCCGGGGATGGCACGCTTCCCCGAATCCCGGGATTGGTGTGCTAACGCACACGGCTATCCGGACGGATTGTTCTCAGCTGGACTGTCAACTGACAAAGGGAACGAGTCAAAGAGTAGCGTCCCACCGCCACCAACAGGATCAGAAGTGTAAAACTAGGCACTTTCAAAGCTAGTGGAGGGGAAAAAAAAATGAAATGATCGTGTGGCATTGCTGGCCGGGGAAGTTCGGCCGCCGAGAGCGAGTCTTATTTCAGTCGACGCCACAGTGGGCGACTCGCGTGCCGGTGATGAGGATGAAATGATGATGGGGACAACAGAACACCCAGTCCACGAGCGGAGAAAATCTCCAACCCGGCTGGGAATCGAACCCGGGCCCACTGCTTGGAAGGCAAGCACGTTGCCATTTTTTTAAAACATATATTTAAGGAACAATGTTACACATTACAAATATATACTAAGTACATGTACTAACCATGCACACATGTTATTCATGAAATAATTTAAACAGTTTGATCGTTGCAGTTATACAGATGTTAAAGAAATACAACAGAAGATTCTGTTACTGACTAAATTACCAGAAAGAATTAATTTGAACATCAAGAAATGTGTTTTAGAGACGTTCAAACTTCTTCAAACATGAAAATTCATCTAAGCAGGCAGACGCTAGTGGAGGATATTTGCCGTTACCGACAAAATAGCAAAATTAGTGTCGTCGGACAGCGATTTTAACCTCAAAAATGTTCAAATGTGTATGAATTTTTAAGGGACCAAACTGCTGAAGTCATCGGTCTCTAGACTTACACACTACTTACTCTAACTTAAACTAAGAACAACACACACCCATGCCCGAGGGAGGACTCGAACCTCCGGCGGGAGGGAATTTTACCCTCATTTCTGACAAATACGAGCCCTCTGTCTTAAACTCTGAGCCATATCGCTCGGTGGGCAGAAAGCGGTCTGCCTGTAAAGTAAACACGCCATATGGAAACTGCTTGCATGTTGTTTAAATTTCGGCATTAGAGAGGTAACTGCGAGACTTTCGGGGTTAGGCCAGCTTAGGGTAGTGTAGTACCCCACCGATGATACTCCACGTTTATCCATTTTATGCCCGTCAGAGCCGAGCTGTCTAAGGCGCTTCAGTCATGGACTGTGTGGCTGGTTCCGGCGAAGGTTCGAGTCCTCTCTCTGGCATGGGTGTGTGTGTTTGTCCTTAGGATAATTTGGGTTACGTAGTGTGTAAACTTAGGGACTGATAACCTTAGCACTTAAGTCCCATAAGATTTCACACACATTTGAACAGAAACCTCAGAATAGAGGAGTTCCACTTAGGAAGAAATCTGTGAGCTAAAGGGCATCTTATTTTTTGTAATGCCAGCGAAACCACGTTCGCACCAGAGGCAGATTCGCAACGTGCTTCTTCAGTGGTAGCGCTCCAATCAAGTGGGCGCGACGCCCGGCTCCAGTTGGTTAGTTGCGGGTTCAGGAAGCGCTGGCACTTGTTCCGCCTCGCCGCAGACCGATGGAACGCGAGAGAAAGGGGGTTGGGGTGCAGCATGCAACAAGTCCGGCCAGCAACAGGTGCGTGTCGGCACAGCTGCGGCTGGCAGTCCCACACACCCACAGGTGCTTGCCCGCGCACTCGGCCTACCGCGACTTTTAACACAAAAGTCACGAGAGCTAGAAATACTTGCTACAACTACATCGCTAAGCAAGTCACGATAAAAATATTACTGCCTTAACTGGAAACGAAGTGCCACATAGGGTAAGCACCTACGCTCGAACGGCTAAGTCCAAATAAAAATTGTTCTAAAATAAGGAGATATATTTGTTCTACCATCGCCAACTGAAGCCTGTAAAACTCTTCATTTGCGTACAATCGATGCCTCGAAGGTTAAGGAGGCTACAGAAGCTATTATTATTTCGTTTGTTTCGACCCTTTAAGAAGAAGAGTAAGTTGTTCAGAATGTTTCCTTTCTTCCAAATACCTCTTCATTCTCTGGCTTCTCTTGGTTCTCCTGCTTCAGTGATCTTGAATTTGGTTCTGGTATCATCCTATGACCTTCCATTGTATTCTTATAACTGGATCTAACCCGCACTGCTCCGTATGGATTTTTTTCACTTATTCCAGTTGTTTTCCGATCCCCCGTGACTTCTTTCGTCCAGTTGTTCCTTGTTAAACATGAAGCGTTCCGTATCTTCTTGGTCGACGTGTTGTCCACCATCCTCATGAAGTGGCCAGTAAACTTCAGCTGCGAATACATAGAAAAAAAGATCCCTTATCATTTAGCTACAATAAAGCAGGTCAGCAACTGGAAGCAGTTAATTCCATAAATTATCTGGGAGTACGTATTAGGAGTGATTTAAAATGGAATGATCATATAAAGTTGATCGTCGGTAAAGCAGATGCCAGACTGAGATTCATTGGAATAATCCTAAGGAAATGCAATCCGAAAACAAAGGAAGTAGGTTACAGTACGCTTGTTCGTCCACTGCTTGAATACTGCTCAGCAGTGTGGGATCGGTACCAGATAGGGTTGATAGAAGAGAGAGAGAGGATCCAACGGAGAGCAGCGCGCTTCGTTACAGGATCATTTAGTAATCGCGAAAGCGTTACGGAGATGACAGATAAACTCCAGTGGAAGACTCTGCAGGAGAGACGCTCAGTAGCTCGGTACGGGCTTTTGTTGAAGTTTAGAGAACATACCTTCACCGGGGAGTCAAGCACTATATTGCTCCTTCCTATGTATATCTCGCGAAGAGACCATGAGGATAAAATCAGAGAGATTAGAGCCCACACAGAGGCATACCGACAATCCTTCTTTCCACGAACAATACGAGACTGAAATAGAAGGGAGAACCGATAGAGGTACTCAAGGTACCCTCCGCCACACACGGTCAGGTGGCTTGCGGAGTATGGATGTAGATGTAGACGTAGAACTCTTTCGTATCACGCTTGAAATTGATTCATCCCTCTCAGTCAACTCCTGGCTTGATCTGTGTATCCAGACATCGCCTTTCATTTTCGTGCCCCACATCTCTCAAGATCTTTCGTTCTTCCTGCTCCAGCCGGATACAGGCTCACTTGCCCGAGATGGTTGTCACCGCTACGTACGGGGCTGTATTCCTAATTGTTGACATATAACATCTCATTCTGACCTCCCTGAACAAGTTTTGATCTCCACGGATTGTCTTTGCAACACAGCGTAGTTTCTACTGCGTTTGAGACCTGTCTTTATGCTCTTGTTGGTCTGTAACTTGTCTGTTATACACTGAAGCGCCAAACAAACTGGTATAATCATGCGTATTCAAATACAGATACGTGTAAACGGGCAGAATACGGCGCTGCAACGCCTATATAAGACAACAAGTGTCCGGCGCAGTTGTTAGATCGGTTACTCCTGCTACAATGGCAGGTTATCAAGATTTAAGTGAGTTTGAACGTGGTGTTACAGTCGGCGCATGAGCGATAGGATACAGCATCTCCGAGGTAGCGATGAAGAGGTGATTTTCCCGTACAACCATTTCACGAGAGTACCGTGAATATCTGGAATCCGGTGAAACATCAAATCTCGGACGACACTGCGGTCTGAAAAAGATTCTGCAAGAAATGGACCAACAACGACTGACAAGAGTGCAGCCTTTCCGCAAATTGCGGCAGAATTCAATGCTGGGCCATCAGAAAGAGTCAACGTGCGAACCATCCAACGAAACATGATCGATATGGGCTTTCGGAGCCGAAGGCCCACTCGTGTACCCTTGATGACATTCCAGTGTTGATAACTGGAAACATGTTACCTGGTCGGACATGTCTCGTTGGATATTGTATTGAGCGGATGGACGTGTACGGGTATGGAGACAACCTCATGAATCCATGGACCCTGCATGTCAGCAGGGGACTGTTCAAGCTGGTGGAGGGTCTGTAATGGTGTGGGGTGTGTGCAGTTGGAGTGATATGGGACACCTGATGCGCGTAGATACGACTCTGACGGCTGACACATACGTAAGCATCCTGTCTGATCGCCTGCATCCATTCATGTCCACTGTGCAGTCCGATGGACATGGGCAATTCCAGCAGGACCATGCGACACCGAACGTGGGTTCAACAATGGCGCAAATGTATACATTTAATGCGTGGTGACCATGTTGAACGGTCGCGTTTTGTAGGGGTCAGTTCAGGTTATGATCTGTTCTAGTTCCACTGCCATATGTTCATTATAAAATTTTTATGAATTTTATGAAATTTTCATTTCATTCTTACTTCCCTAAAATGCATAGAAAGGTGTCCCGCGCAAACAAGACGAATAAAAAATCGATTGATTTACGTTTCGATCTGTTGTAAGGTACGTTACGTTAATTCTTAAAAGTTGTTCTTATCACTCAAAAAATTGACAAGTTTCTATTGCGCTTGAGTAACCAACATGGGACTGTAGATAAAAGAGGACGCGCAACAAACCAGCGGTAGGGATGTGATTTAACAGAAATATCGTACACGTGACGACAATAATTTAAATTTGATGTTTACATCAAAAAATGACAATGCTAAAGGGAGTCCATAGCTTGTACTGAGTTTGAAAGTTTTGGCAGCAGATTATATGATCCCTAGCAAGTTAAAACGGCACTTGGGAGCAAATCATTCAAATTTTATTGTTAAACCACGAAATTTTTAACAGTAATTTAAATAGATTAAAACAACATAAAAGTGCCTTTTCTAGATCTTTTTAAATAGAAAATAATACTTGGCAACGTCATACGTGGTTGCTTATAAAGGCACGAAGTGTGAAACGCTCCTTACTATCGCTGAGTAACTAATGCTACCGGGTGAGGAGGGGCAAGTCGCTGGGAAACTGTTTCAAATGTACCCTTGTCTAATAATAAAGTCAGCCGCAGGATTCATTAATAGGGATCAGGTATAATTCGCTTTAAACTCGCGTGCGGGTCCTGTGACGTCATCTCCGAAATCAGCCTTCGTCACTATCCATTTATCTGAAAACTCGTCATTTGAGTTTCTTGTCGGGTGCAAGTGGACTATTCCAGCGTTGGGTATGATGATCATTATATACAAGTACAACGACAAGGGAGGCATTACTTTTGAACCACCCTCGTATATTACTTTCATTTACTAGTGATGTTCTTTACTGCATTCTCTACCAGTTTAGGATGTCAGAAAACGAGCAAACCTGTGTGTGTGTGTGTGTGTGTGTGTGTGTGTGTGTGTGTGTGTGTGTAAAAGTATTTTTGGCGGTCTGCTGTCAATTTATTTTGATATTTAATCTCTATTAACATTGCATGTCGTTCGTCTGTAGCGCGGGCTGCAGCATCCAACATTTTTCAGACACCATTCTTCATCTTGTGGAGCACGTCTGCAGTTGTCTACACCGCATCACTTAATTTTCGTCTTACGGCCTCCACAGTCTTACATAAACACAGCTTCGTTAGAGAGGCATGTGATCCTGTCAGTGCTACTTCATAACAATAAGATTGTTCACTCTACTTCTGTACTAGCCTTACACTTCTGCAAGCTTCGTCATAGTCGCGGAATTGTAGCGGGAAGAAAGGTAGCCAGTTTGACGTGAAAGGAACGCCTTGATTCCTAATGTATGCAGCTCTCAACATTAGCTCCGTACTCGCTCTGCTCCGTTTCTGATCATTCAGCGCACACGTTGAAGAACATCGATACAAAATTAAATGAAAAGAGTGAAGGAAATGAAGTTAGGTTGCGGTCGATGAGGCCAGAGACAATGATAAGATCGTACACTCCATTTGTTATGTACCGTTCTTAGATGGTAATTGCATTCTGGAGCACCATCTCTTGTGTAGAAGTACAACTCCACACGCAACGGTGCACTGCTTGTTTGAAATACAGAACACTTTTAGGAAGTTTGCTAATTGATTAAAACTGTTTTCAGAAAGCGTCTTTCACTCTGGAGCAGAGAGTGTGTGGGTTACAACTTCCCAGCAGATGAAAAGTGTATGCCAGACCGGAATCCAAATCCGGAATATTGACTTTCACGGTCACTGCTCTTACCGACTGAACTGAAATGATCTTATGGCATAATTGGCAGAGAGAACCTGTGTGGGGCTGTTCGCCCGCATGGTGGAAATCTTTCTATTTGATGCCACTTCAGTGCGTCAATGAATATACAAACACCCTGACCCCTGACCGAAGAAAATCTCTAAGGCAACCCCCCCCCCCTCTCCATCAATACAGCTTCACTTCTGATAGTACTTCACTCCTACTTTCCGAATGTTTCTGGAATGGCACAAAGTTTTAATCTAATGGGAAGATTTGAAATAGGATGCTCTGCTAAAAGGTGAAAGATCCGGTCTGGAAACAATCCCATAGGTTGTGAGAAGGTTATTTCTCCGGAGTATCTTTCTGAAGATGTGTGCGCAGTTGACATTGACTGTAACACTTGGAAAAACAAATAATATCGAAAGTACAGCGCTACATCTACATCTATAGTCCATAAGTCATTTTACGTTGTGTTCCGGAGGGTAGTGGGTGTACCACTGTCACTTCCCTCGCCGGCCACTGTGGCCCTTCAGTCCGGCGCCGCGCGGCTGCTACGGTCACAGGTTAGAATTCTGCCTCGGGCATGGATGTGTGTGATGTCCTTAGGTTAGTTAGCCTTAAGTAGTTCTAAGTCTAGAGGACTGATGACCTCAGGTGTTAAGTCCCATAGTGCTTAGAGCCATTTGAACCAATTGAACTTTCCTCCTTTCCTGTTCCAATTACGAAATGTTCGAGGGAATAATGATAGCTGGCGAACAGCCGCTTGAGCCGGAATCAATCTAATTTTATCTTCATGGTCCTTTCGCGAGATATACGTAGGAGGAAGTACTACATTGGTGGACTCTTGTAGGTATATAAGCTCTCGGAACGTAGAAAGACAAATCTTGAGGAAACTCCTAGGTCGAGTCGAAGAAACTGGTGAGTTCAGAAGATGCAACAACTATGAACTCTAGAGACATTTCCACAAGATCGCAGACAACGTTTGTAGGAGGAGGACGGTCTTCTGAAGCCACATTCCGCGTAGTCGTGCCATCAGACTGAGCAGTTATATAACCGCTGCTTTCTCCACAAAGAAACCAAGGAGGTGTATTTCACACACGTAGGAAAATACTGGCAAGAAGCGGGAATAGCACATGAGGATATACAGAAACGCCTTCTAGTCAAGAAGAGACGCCACGCACAACTTGTTTTCCAAGAAAATCCAAAACTAAAAATTGATAAAACGTGGCCTGAAGTGAGGAAGGAATAGGTAGGAAACGAATACGGGAATATTGGGATAAAGTTAAAAGTCCAGGTGCAAGGAATAGGAAAATCACAGTTGAAGTAGGACGGTTCGTGGATGGCTGAAAAGACAACATGGAAAATGAGAAATTTGTTTGCTTCATGTTATACCAATAAATACTTGAGGTATCATGTGGGGCGGGCGATTAAAAATTTTCCGTCTGAGGGCGTTGCTACAGCATATACAGGACTATTACAAATGATTGAAGCGATTTCATAAATTCACTGTAGCTCCATTCATTGACATATGGTCATGACACACTACAGATACGTAGAAAAACTCATAAAGTTTTGTTCGGCTGAAGCCGCACTTCAGATTTCTGCTGCCAGAGCGCTCGAGAGCGCAGTGAGACAAAATGGCGACAGGAGACGAGAAATCGTATGTCGTGCTTGAAATGCACTCACATCAGTCAGTCATAACAGTGCAACGACACTTCAGGATGAAGTTCAACAAAGATAACTCCATTCGGCGATGGTATGCGCAGTTTAAAGCTTCTGGATGCCTCTGTAAGGGGAAATCAACCGGTCGGCCTGCAGTGAGCGAAGAAACGGTTGAACGCGTGCGGGCAAGTTTCACGCGTAGCCCGCGGAAGTCGACGAATAAAGCAAGCAGGGAGCTAAACGTACCACAGCCGACGGTTTGGAAAATCTTACGGAAAAGGCTAAAGCAGAAGCCTTACCATTTACAATTGCTACAAGCCCTGACACCCGATGACAAAGTCAAACGCTTTGAATTTTCGGCACGGTTGCAACAGCTCATGGAAGAGGATGCGTTCAGTGCGAAACTTGTTTTCAGTGATGAAGCAACATTTTTTCTTTATGGTGAAGTGAACAGACACAATGTGCGAATCTGGGTGGTAGAGAATCCTCACGCAATTCACCAAAAGTTAACGTGTTTTGTGCAATCTCACGGTTTAAGGTTTACGGCCCCTTTTTCTTCTGCGAAAAAAACGTTACAGGACACGTGTATCTGGACATGCTGGAAAATTGGCTCATGCCACAACTGGAGACCGACAGCGCCGACTTCGTCTTTCAACAGGATGGTGCTCCACCGCACTTCCATCATGATGTTCGGCATTTCTTAAACAGGAGATTGGAAAACCGATGGATCGGTCGTGGTGGAGATCATGATCAGCAATTCATGTCATGGCCTCCACGCTCTCCCGACTTAACCCCATGCGATTTCTTTCTGTGGGGTTATGTGAAAGATTCAGTGTTTAAACCTCCTCTACCAAGAAACGTGCAGAACTGCGAGCTCGCATCAACGATGCTTTCGAACTCATTGATGGGGACATGCTGTAACTCAACATGCGCTACAAAGTGTCAACATATTGCCTTGTCCTGCTCGATCACCAGATCTGTCTCCAATCGAGCACGTACTGGGCGTCATCGGACGACAAATCCAGCGTCATCCACATGTCTGCCGAATCACTAAAGGGGCACATATCGAACATTTGTGAATGCCTAAAAAAACTTTTTGAGTTTTTGTATGTGTGTGCAAAGCATTGTGAAAATATCTCAAATAATAAAGTTATTGTAGAGCTGTGAAATCGCTTCAGTCATTTGTAACAACCCTGTATATAACCCAGCGCAAGCACAGACGTTTAGGCAAGGGATTGGT
This sequence comes from Schistocerca piceifrons, assembly GCF_021461385.2. NCBI lineage: Eukaryota > Metazoa > Arthropoda > Insecta > Orthoptera > Acrididae > Schistocerca > Schistocerca piceifrons. The sequence continues at coordinate 361,640,300 of NC_060149.1, read as the reverse complement.
GTGGCCTTCGAACGGAAACTTTTTGATCGCCCCTTATACTTTCAACTTGAGTAATACATCGTAGAAAGAGCTATTTGAACATCGCCACTCTTGACATGCGACGCGATGAAGAGAGTGCAAAGCCACCGTACTGTATTTGTGTTGGCTGACAGCGGAGCCTTGGGCAGGCGCTCTTCTGTGAAACAAAAGATAGGACCGCTCTTGGCTCCGAACCCAACGTGTAGGCCATCAGTCTGTACACATTGCTCGACTGTCCAAAACCTGAGATTCTATTCACAGTTGCCCAACAACCGTACTCAGGCTGGCTGATTTACGAGCTGACGGTCGTTTATACATAGTCAGTTAATTATTAATTGATTAAAGTTATTGGATATCCAAAAACAATGAAAAGTGATAAATCTATGACACAAACTACACTGACGAAAAAAAATCGCAACACCAAGAAGGAGCTATGCAACACAAACGGAAGTTTGCAGGAGTATTTCTACATCTGCAAGATGATGTCTATTCAAATTTCGCAAGTCGCATAAGAGTGACTCTAGTACCACCACTATGAGGATGCAGATCAGGTTTCCTTTAATACACACTGTAACGGTCGTGAGCGTTAGTTACCTTTGAGATTGGACGTGATGAGTTGATGTTAGTCAAGAATGTCTTTAATGGGACAGAGACGCCATTATCAGCACCTCATTAAATTTGAACGAGGTCGTGTACATGAAGCCTTGACAGGAATGTAGCCACTGTACATGATTGCTGGCGGCGGTGGTCACGAGAATGTACGGTTGCAAGAAGAACGGGCTCCGGAAAGGCACGGAGGACAACCAAGAGGGAAGACCATCGTGTTCGGCGTATGGCTCAGGCGCATCGTACTGCATCTACAGCAGCAATCTGAGCAGCAGTTGACACCACAGTGGCGCAATGAACTGTTACAAATCGGGTACCACAAGGACAGCTTAAAGCCAGACGCCCTGTAGCCTGCATTCCACTGACCCCAAATGACCACTGTCTGCAACTTCAGTAGCGTCAAGCGAGAGCTCCTTGGAGGGCAGGTTGGAGGTTTAATGTTTTTTCTGATGAAAGCTGGTTTTGCCTCGGTGCAACTGATGGCCGTGTGTAGGTTAGAACAAGGCCAGTTGAGGTCCTGCAACCAACCTATCTCTGTTCACAACACACTGGACCTACACCTGGAGCTATGGTCTGGGATGAGATATTGTATGACAGCAGGAGCACTCTCGAGTTATCCCGCGCACCGTGACTGCAAGTCTGTGCGTCAGTCTGGCGATTCGACCTATTGTGCTCTCATTCGTGGACAACAAATGGTTCAAATGGCTCTGAGCACTATGGGACTTAACATCTATGGTCATCAGTCCCCTAGAACTTAGAACTACTTAAACCTAACTAACCTAAGGACAGCACACAACACCCAGCCATCACGAGGCAGAGAAAATCCCTGACCCCGCCGGGAATCGAACCCGGGAACCCGGGCGTGGGAAGCGAGAACGCTACCGCACGACCACGAGATGCGGGCTCGTGGACAACATTCCAGGTGGTGTTTTCCAAGAGGATAACGCTCGCACACACACACCCCTACTGTAACTCAACATGCGCTACAAAGTGTCAACATATTGCCGTGTCCTGCTCGATCACCAGATCTGTCTCCAATCGAGCACGTACTGGGCGTCATCGGACGACAAATCCAGCGTCATCCACAAACGGCACTAACCGTCCCTGAATTGATCGACCAAGTGCAACAGGCACGGATCTCCATTCCACAAACTGACATCCAGCACCTAAACAACACAAGTTTGCATGCTTGCATTCAACATTCTGGCGGTTATACCAGTCAGTAATGTTCCAGCAATCCGCATTTGCGATAGCTTATCTCGCGCTTACATTAACCTGTGGTCTTGCATTGTTAATCACCTAGATATGTTACCTAGAGAAATGTATTCCCGAAATTTCATTACTCTACTTTTTTTGTGTTGCGATTTTTTCCTTCGGTGTATTTTACGAGGAGTATAAATTAAATGAACTTTGAATATCCCAATAAGCCTGTTGTCCAGAGACTTTGATTTCTGTGTCCATTACTCAGAGGGGCAATATAGTATTATTTGAGTAGCTCCTATCCCTACGAAGCATTTTATTGTTGAAATACTCATAAAATTCCGGGTGCAGTTCGGTGTATATCCTTTCCCTTTTGTAATTCAAGCCTTACTTAGTTTTTTGGCCCCCGTCATTATATACTGCCCAACAAGATTCAATGACCACTTTTTTGAAGCCCCGTAAGTGTCTCCCATTGCAACGCATAAGCGTGAAATCTGGCTCCAACGGGCCTACAGCCTTCTCCTGTAACTGCGCAGAAGCCTGGCGCCCTGCGACGACGCCCTCGGGCTCGGCGACGCTTGAAACAGCTACATGTCGATACATGAGAAAGAAACGCCACAGACAAGACGTTCATATGAGGTGCAAGGTATGTTACTGGTATCATATTGACACAAATTTCATCAACATTCTGCCCAATGCTGCAGTGAACGTGTCACACGATGGACGCCTCTGCGATGGAAATTAGAACAGTGACCCCCAGCGTTGAAATCACGCGCTTTGCTTGTGGGTATCAGAGGAAAACGTTTCAGATGTACCACCTCTAGACCCTAAAAACCATCAGACGGTGGCATAAAGGGAGTCAATGAAACCACCCTCTCCCTTAGGGCGCTGATTCCCATATATTTCGGGATCGAAAATGACAATTAGCAGTGCGAGGAACAGCAGCATGACATTGTTGACAATGTTCGACACTACTGATTCCCCCCCCCCCCCCCCCCACCACTAGACGATTCAACCCGATTCTAAGGACATTGTGGAGGTGCAGCCCCATTAAATATTATATGACCTGTTTGGAGTGTAGTGCGACCGCAATTTTTGCTCTGGTATACGGTGTGAAAGCACTAGGGACCGTTCAAAACCTTCCACGAAATTTAAACGTGATCCAAAGCAACAAAGGGTATTTATACTTTTTCAGCCCTCCTGTTACGTGCCCTCTTGTGACGTAATCGCGAGCAGGTGCGATGTGGACATGTGTGTGAAGAAAATGCCAAACGGTCCCTGTAAGAACCCCCAGTTCGGCAACACCCTTGATGCAACCCTCGCACCTTTGTTGAGCATTTTAAAAATTTGCTTGTCAGGAACTTTAACATCGATTCAGGTGAGTGGTGCTTCGCGGCTGTTGTAGCGCCTGACGGCAGGCAATCCCATCTAAGGTGTGTCGAAGGGGTTGGCTGCCCTCAGACGCTACAGCAGCCCCGACGCACCAGTCAGATGAATCGATGTCGAAGTTTCTGTCGGGTACATGTGTCGCATCATTTTAAATGAGTAAATGCTATGCTGTTCCTCTTCAGATTCATAAAATGAATTGGAGCACAATATTCTACTTTATCGATTGGTTTTGCTATTTTGTTTTGGCCTTTCTAACGGTGTGCTAAGGTGCTGTGGCGCTTGATTTTCAATCTGTACTAGGACCGTAGACATGTAAGTGCATACCAACAACAGATTTATAATGGAACGTTACTTTACCAAGGTGTTAATCAAAACCTTATGATTACGACTTGAACTGTTAGCTTTGCTTTGTGCAATATGACGCTTCTGTGTTGACTGTGGTTGCAAGTTCAGATGAAATAAATACTGAACACAGAAAACAAGCGAAGATACTCAAACAAGCTGAAGATATACTTACACAAAATAAGATTTCGTGATGATGTGCTGAACTAACAAACAGCCATTCACAGACACAACTACTTCAGAATTTCTCTAAGATAATTTTGTCAAGCCTTGGAACATTTCGTCCCGAGTTCGAGTCTCGGTCCGGCACACAGTTTTAATAGCCAGGAAGTTTCATATCAGCGCACACTCCGCTGCAAAGTGAAAATCTCATTCTGGTCACTCCTAGATAATCTGCAGACTAGCGATGATGTGCTAGAGGGCGTAGCCTACGCAGACGTTCTCTTCCTGCTGGTTGGCGGTCGTAGCCACGAAGAGTTGGAACCTAAAATTGAAAGGGCCATATCCATTCCAACTACATGGGTCACAATACCAAAATGACGATATCACCTAGTAAGTCCACATACTTGCTACACAAGAGACAATGAATCAGGAATCCTGCGGTAAGAATAGACCGCTCGCCAATTCTTCGGCGCCGTAAGGCCCGATATCTAGGCGTTGTCGTCGATGAGAAGTGGAGCTATACATCACATATTGACACAGTGACACAGAGATCCCTGGAAACATTAAACAACTTGATGGGGATTGGACATAAGCGATTTCACTTGCCACCTGACCTAATAAAATTGTATCATAACAGCATTTTAACATCAATTGTAGGATACGGGTCAGGAGTCTGGGCTCACAGGCTCACGAGGGTCATGCCCGCCACGGCCGTTAGGAGAGTGCAGCGAAATATGCTCCTGCCTTCTGTAGGGGCATACAGGACGACACCGGGAGGGGCGCTACTAGTAATAATGGGGCTTTGTCCCCTGGATATCAAAATGAGGAAACAGGCTGCATGGTATTGGGTTCAAGAGGGAAAAAGGGATAAAAAATTTGAACTGATGGGGACACACTTGGGCACTAAATCTGAAATTAAACATAGGGGGGAGGAGCTATTGCAGGAGCAATGGGATAATGACAAAACAGGTCGTCGAACACACGAACTGTTGCCTAATATCAAGGAGCGACTCCAGCTCAAACATCTCAAGCCGTCAAGAGGACTGCTGCACTTTCTTACCGGACATGGACCCTATCCGGCATACCTATACCGGTTTGGGAAACGGGCTACACCAACGTGTGACTGTGGGGCTTCACAGGGCACCCCGGACCATGTGGTGTATGAGTGCCACCTCTTCGACGACGTCGCATCACAATTAAGACTTCAGTTACCAAATAATGACACGTACCACCTGCTCAGGCATGAGGACCATTTACAAATCTTAAACAACCTTGCTGATGAGATATCAAACAAAGTACTAAAACAATACCTAAGGAACAATCAATAATACAGGGTGGCGCAGGGAAACGGGAAATTTCGAAATAACGTCATTTCCATGAATAAATTCGTAAAACTAGTAATTTATTAACGAAAGTGAATGTCCTCAGTATGTCATTATTCAGTATGTCTTTACAATCAAAATGTCCAAAAGTGTATCTTTACTTTTTAAAGATGACATCGGAAAGATGTGCTCCCATTCGGTTCACACTCTAACAGCCTGTTATGAAAACTCTGGAATGCGCGGTGTAGCAAATCTTGGGGAATGGCAGTGCTTTCGTTTTCAATGTTCTCCTTCAGTTCATGGATTGTTGCAGGACGTGTATGGTACACCTTGCCTTTAAAATATCCCCACAGGAAGAAGTCGCACACACTAAGATCAGGGGATCTCGCAGGCCATGCAATGTCACCGTTACGTGAAATAATGCGTCTTCCAAACAATTGACGAACTGCTGCCATCGATTGTCGAGCAGTGTGTGACGTGGCTCCGTCCTGCTGAAACCACATGTTTTCGACGTTAAGATTAAGCTCGTACAGTCTCGGAGTAAAGAATGTTTGAAGCATTTCAACATATCGAGCGGATGTTACTGTCACTGCACTACCATCCTCACGTTCAAAAAAATAAACGCCGATAACACCACGACATGATACAGCACACCATATTGTGACCTTGGCGCTATGTAGTGGTCGCTGGTGAAACTCACAAGGATTGTCCTGTGCCCAATAACTAAAATTCTGTTTGTTCACGAATCCGTTCAGGTGGAAATGGGCTTCGTCTGATATCCATAAGTTACCAAGGAAATTCGCGTCCTCGTTGATTTTAGCCAATATCTGACTACTAAACTCCATATGTGATGCTGGGTCTCGTTCATGTAAGTGTTGCACAATCTGCATCTTATAGGGATGGAAGTCCAATTCGTGCAGTATTCTTTGTAAGCTTCGTCGCTTAATCCTTAGCGAAGATGCATGCTGTCGAACGGAGCGGCGAGGACTTCTCTCGATTGCAGCTCTAGCAGCTGCAATGTTCTCTGGGGTACGTACCGTTGGAATGCCACCTGGAGGTTTCTTTTTCAAGGCAGATCCTGTTTCTTCAAAATTACGCACCCACATTGTAATCGCATGCGCAGATGGGACACGTCCATGACGTCGAAGCTGGTAATGCTGTCGAAATGTCCTCTGCGCGGCAGTCGCACTATCACCATTTTTGTAAAACGCACTAACAGCTACTGCACGTTCCGCACCAGTCCAATTCTCCATTATTACTAAATGGCAATGCGTTCACATCAGTTGTGGAAATTTTCGAACATCTGCTGGCGCTACAGTGCTGCCAACTGTAACGTTCAAAATTTCCCGTTCCCCTGCGCCACCCTGTAGATTAAACCAGACTTAAACGGGATCAGACTCTGTGCACCTGTCCCTTTCCGCCCGGGCGTGGATTTGGCCAGCCGCTTCACGGCTGGGATCCGCCACGTCTAGGACTAGAAGGAGGGTGCACATTCTGACCGAACTGGACACACACCGGATTCGACAGTAGGATTAGAGTAGGATAAGTTAGGATAACACCACTAGTATAAAACTGCAGCGACTCTGGGCCAGTCCGGAACCAGGGGCATTTGCTGGCACGCATGTAACGCTGCAGGCAGCGTAGATTAATAGTAGAACTAACACTGGGAGGACTTAGAATGCCCATAGGGGAAGTCAAACAATTAACATACCTAGTAACTAATTAACAAATGATGCAGTATTGTAATCATTGGTATAAATTAGGACCCTCTAATGTATTAGGTGGTAAGTTTCTCATGAAAAAAATGGTTCAAATGGCTCTGAGCACTATGGGACTCAACTGCTGAGGTCATTAGTCCCCTAGAACTTAGAACTAGTTAAACCTAACTAACCTAAGGACATCACAAACATCCATGCCCGAGGCAGGATTCGAACCTGCGACCGTAGCGGTCTTGCGGTTCCAGACTGCAGCGCCTTTAACCGCACGGCCACTTCGGCCGGCTTTCTCATGAAGCATTTGTTGTTGAAATAAAGAGTTAAAAAAAAGGCACCATGATAGCTGTGGAATGTGTGAACATTACTGTGGCCCACCCGCATCCCTTAATGCTTGATGTTTTTTTTCTGGCAGCAATGACATCATTCAGCAGCATAGCTATCTGTGTGACAGGTGAAGCTCGTGTTGCAGCTATTTTAGGAGTACGATAGTTAAATTAATTTCCTACCGAATTCGCCTAATCTGCACCCTATGGAACACGTTTGGTGCGCTGTCGAGATCCAGCTCCGCACCAACGAACTAACGGCCAGTAATTCGATTGAATTGAGTGACCTGTGCGTTTCTGCTGGCACATATCTCCGGAAAAGTACTTGCCGAGTCTATTGCACGCAGAATTTTGTCAGTTATACAATCACGCAGTTAAAATTTTGCCAGTGTTGAGATTGTTTTGAATGTTTTTTATGAAAATTACGTAGTACAGTTAGCTGGAGAATCTACACTCCTGGAAATTGAAACAAGAACACCGTGAATTCATTGTCCCAGGAAGGGGAAACTTTATTGACACATTCCTGGGGTCAGATACATCACATGATCACACTGACAGAACCACAGGCACATAGACACAGGCAACAGAGCATGCACAATGTCGGCACTAGTACAGTGTATATCCACCTTTCGCAGCAATGCAGGCTGCTATTCGCCCATGGAGACGATCGTAGAGATGCTGGATGTAGTCCTGTGGAACGGCTTGCCATGCCATTTCCACCTGGCGCCTCAGTTGGACCAGCGTTCGTGCTGGACGTGCAGACCGCGTGAGACGACGCTTCATCCAGTCCCAAACATGCTCAATGGGGGACAGATCCGGAGATCTTGCTGGCCAGGGTAGTTGACTTACACCTTCTAGAGCACGTTGGGTGGCACGGGATACATGCGGACGTGCATTGTCCTGTTGGAACAGCAAGTTCCCTTGCCGGTCTAGGAATGGTAGAACGATGGGTTCGATGACGGTTTGGATGTACCGTGCACTATTCAGTGTCCCCTCGACGATCACCAGTGGTGTACGGCCAGTGTAGGAGATCGCTCCCCACACCATGATGCCGGGTGTTGGCCCTGTGTGCCTCAGTCGTATGCAGTCCTGATTGTGGCGCTCACCTGCACGGCGCCAAACACGCATACGACCATCATTGGCACCAAGGCAGAAGCGACTCTCATCGCTGAAGACGACACGTCTCCATTCGTCCCTCCATTCACGCCTGTCGCGACACCACTGGAGGCGGGCTGCACGATGTTGGGGCGTGAGCGGAAGACGGCCTAACGGTGTGCGGGACCGTAGCCCAGCTTCATGGAGACGGTTGCGAATGGTCCTCGCCGATACCCCAGGAGCAACAGTGTCCCTAATTTGCTGGGAAGTGGCGGTGCGGTCCCCTACGGCACTGCGTAGGATCCTACGGTCTTGGCGTGCATCCGTGCGTCGCTGCGGTCCGGTCCCAGGTCGACGGGCACGTGCACCTTCCGCCGACCACTGGCGACAACATCGATGTACTGTGGAGACCTCACGCCCCACGTGTTGAGCAATTCGGCGGTACGTCCACCCGGCCTCCCGCATGCCCACTATACGCCCTCGCTCAAAGTCCGTCAACTGCACATACGATTCACGTCCACGCTGTCGCGGCATGCTCCCAGTGTTAAAGACTGCGATGGAGCTCTGTATGCCACGGCAAACTGGCTGACACTGACGGCGGCGGTGCACAAATGCTGCGCAGCTAGCGCCATTCGACGGCCAACACCGCGGTTCCTGGTGTGTCCGCTGTGCCGTGTGTGTGATCATTGCTTGTACAGCCCTCTCGCAGTGTCCGGAGCAAGTATGGTGGGTCTGACACACCGGTGTCAATGTGTTCTTTTTTCCATTTCCAGGAGTGTATTCGAGAGGGCATCTAGTATCTCCTAATAACTAACAGATCTGAACCTTTCGAAACACGTAACACAGATCATCTGATGATATTAAATTATTTAAGTAGAACGGTAACATGCTTATATTATTGATACCAGTAGGTTTTCTTCAGGATCTATATATGAGCGCAATTTTGACGTCGTTCCAGTTACTGTTCCCCTAATTTTCAAAGTAATTTGTCGAAGCAAGATGCTGACGTTCTGTTGTAATTTAAAAAAAATTATCCTCATATTTTGTTAACCTCTTGTACAAAGTCATGAAAGACCCATTGATATTTCTCTTATCTGGGAAAGGGTTCTAATAACCCTACCACAACAAAGGTCAAAATTTAATAATGATTGTGGTGTTGCTCACGCTGCTAAGTACTGCATTTTCGGGCAACAGCAAAGTTATTATGTGGCAGATGTCATTAGAGCACAGTTAATAAATTCATTTCATGTAATAATGAATAAATTAGGCACTCATCTTTTCCTGTTTCCCACGCTGGTCTCGTTGTAGAATCATGGCTCAATCGTCGAAAATCTAGGTGGTGATGATTCCAAGCTCGGATGCAAAGAGGCCTAGGTTTCATTCTGCGATATTCAAAAGTTTTGTAGATGCGCTTCACAAACCATTCTTGAAGATTACACTTTTGCAGTACAATGGTGATGTATAAAAGTAATCAGCACTCCGAGTTTAAGTTACACTTCTTTTTTATTACTTTTACTGCAATATCACGTAACACACAAAACATCACTTCACAATGCAAAACATACTTGAAAACATCTTCCTCACTGTTAAAGTTCACATTTTATAAACTGGCTACAATATGCGTCTTTCCCACATGACGATCAAGACTTGACTTAAACATCTTCCTCACTGTTAAAGTTCACATTTTATAAACTGGCTACAATATGCGTCTTTCCCACATGACGATCAAGACTTGACTTTCTCAAGGTCCGACTCTCTAACTCTAATAATCGCTTACGCGCCCAAAAATCAAGAGTTACGAGTACGTCAAAGATCATAGTGACAAAAAAAAGAATACACATAAGAATAATATCATTGCAACATAAACATATCGATGTATCAAAGTACCTCTACATTAATGAAATCAAATCTGAATGTTGTCTCAGAAATATGTCAACTACTTTACAGAAACTCAGTAGAATATTGCTGTTATCGAAAGGTTGAGTTGAGGTGCCGTAATGGTTACATAATTCAAGTACTATTATAGGGTGAACCTAGTATATGTGTTTTCTGCTTCTGCGAAGCCTTTCCTTCTTCAACTGGCGTACCACAGCACCTTCTGCAGGTACTTCCATTTTGGTTTATTATTTCCAAAACTGGAATAAACACCTTCCGTCCAACCGCATATTCTTAGCGAAACGACTGAGAGAGTGAGTACTGCCACGGGACCCGCAGAACAAATCACTGACCTAGTCCACACACCGCGGCTTTCGGCGGGCCAGTGCGTTGTAACCCGCGGAAATCGCAGAACCGCACGACGCGCGCTGCAGCGGCCGGCGGGCAAGTGCGTTGTTGCCCATACGCTCAGGGGCGATGCTGCTGTCCGTAGGAAAGTTGCAACGTCAGAAGACTACAGTGACGAAGTGTAGAGGAGCAACGATTCGCGCACGTACAAGTAGTTGACACTGAAAGTAAATAAATGTAACATACTGCTCATAAATAGCCAGAGATATCCATCACTGTTCGATTAGGGCATACACTATTGGCGATAAATCATTTCTTCTTCTTCTTCTTCTTCTTCTTCTTCTTCTTCTCCTCCTCATTTTTCCTGGCCTTGTTCCGTATCTGCTCGGGGTCGGCATCTTAGTCTGGATCTGGCAATCGCTGTTGGTAGAGGGTGGCCGAATGCCTTAACAGAATCCGCACTCGATGGAACCTTCCAAGGTAGTTGGTGACATAAAGATTATGGTGTAGTGTGGAATTGGGATACCCATGTAAATGGACCCATTTTCATTGACCAGAACCTAAATGCTCAACGCTACCTGTAAATGCTCCAAGAAGTGGTGTTTCCCGTAGTTCTGGATGAAGTTGGCAGCTTTCCCTCTTGCTTTCAACAGGATGGATCTCCACCACACTACGGTGCAAATTTTCGTCTGTGGATATATGGTCAATTTGCTGGTCATTGGGTTGGCCGACATGGCTCTGTGGAATGACCACCCAGATCCCACACCAGTTGACTGTTATCTGTGGAGTCATTTAAAGCAACTCATATATGCAGAGAAAATAAGAAACAGACACCATCTCGAGCAACGCACTAAAGAAGCCTGTGCCAGCATTTCTGTGGAAATCTTTCTACGAGTGCATGACGACTGGATTCAGCGCCTTCAAATGTGCATTTACTGAGGCAGATAGCATGTTGAACACAGTAAATGACTGTCATTTATGGAGAAAAGTCCAACCTGTAATTCCAATCAAGATGTGTTGCAACTTTTGAACCTTAACTACTACTTCGAATCTGTTTACAGTAATGAACTTGTCAGAGAAAGCTGAAGTTATTTGATATTTCACACGACCCCCTTTCCATTAAAAAAAATTGACTTAGATTCAAGATGGTCGATTTCAAGATGGCGCCCAAGTTCGGTACATACCATAAAAGATGGACTACGTCACCCTTGCGTTACTGGAGTGTTCGGGTTTCTCCATTCATACAGGGCTTTTGACATAACGGGGTGTACTGCGACTTTTGACTCAGCCTGTATTGTGAGGGACAAAGCATACCATATGTCGTTCACAATAAATAGGCTATAACAACTAATTTATTTTTTCATTACGGAGAATCATAAATATTCTAATGGCATTAAAACTCTAATGTCGTGTAACCCTTTATTGTGAGTTAATCTGAACACTCTTTTATAGAAAAATACATAATTCTAACACCCTATACCTGGTGGCGTAGCTATAGCTTCAAAATGTATTGTTAATAGTAGATAAAATATAAGAGTTCCTGAAAGCGGATTTTCAACATAAAGTTCTATAAGAATAGTGAATAATCGAGCTTGAAGACCTGATCTATACCTTTATATTACATTCTCTATGCCAACAATGTACTGCTCAAGCGTCTGAGAAAAGCCTGTACAGTTTGCCGTAATCTACAGTGTTGCAAACTTGTGTGCATATTGCGGAATTCAAAGAATTCTGATAGCAGCCAAGTTTATAGTCGTGTAAGCAATGAGCAGGTGGCTAACAGGCGATAAGGTTTCGCTAAATGTAGTAGGCCCGACATTAGCTCTTCCCAAACAAGCTACTGATATTCCTTCTAGTAATTTTTTTCTTCTGTATTGTTTCAGAAATACCTGAAGCAGCTGAAGAGTCCGGAAAACGCTGGTCTGGTCGATTCCGCGCTGGTGGACGAAATATTCTACCAGGTGAGCCTCTATGGTACGCCAAGGATAGCTGCTAAACGTGGCCGTTGTGTCTCGGCAGCTGCGGCATTGAGTTTCATCGTGGGCAGTGGCCACAGTTTTGGTTCATCAAGCTTCAAATCACTAATCAGGAATCGGAAAGGAACCTTCCAGTAAAATTGTAGAAAACTGAAATGTTCTGTTTGAATATGATAGTGCAGATGTGTACACAGTTTACAACTTACATATCTCCGTTTCTGTCCTCTGGGAATAAGAACCAATTACGAAAACGGATACTTCAAACGCACGTTACTAGAAGGAAATGGCGCAGCTTACTTTATATGTAGTTCAGATTCTAGGGCGTCCATACCCGTGGACAAGATGGTAGGGCGATCCATCCCTAGCTCTTTGGGACAGAAAAAAAGTAAGTATAATGTAGTCAGGTGTTTGTCTTTCAAGACGATGATTTAAAAGTCGGTATTACATAGGTTTTTAACAAGATCGGAAGAAACATTTTTATGGCTACTTACAAGTCGCCATTTGTATAGTAAAATATTAAAAGTACTCCATATCCCCATGTCTAGGGCCTCCCCCACCCTACGAACTATCGTATGGGCGTCCTTGTTCAGATACTTCATATCTGTACGAACTTGGGAAAACTCTGCTGCTCCTGGGACAGCTGTCGAGACACAACGGCCACGCTATGTGATCAAAAGTATCCGGACCCCCCCCCCCCCCAAAAAAATACGTTTTTCATATTGGGTGCATTGTGGTGCCACCTACTGCCAGGAGTCATTAGACATCATGAGAGAGCAGAATGGGACGCTCTGCGGACTTCGAACGTGGTCAGGTGATTGGGTGTCACTTCTGTCATGTGTCTGTACGCGAGATTTCCACACTCCTAAACATCCCGCCGGCCGCTGTGACCGTGCGGTTCTAGGCGCTTCAGTCCGGAACAGCGCTGCTGCTACTGTCGCAGGTTCGAATCCTGCCTCGGGCATGGATGTGTGTGATGTCCTTAGGTTATTTAGGTTTAAGTAGTTCTAAGTCTAGGGGACTGATGACCTCAGATGTTAAGTCCCATAATGCTTAGAGCCGAAACATCCCTAGGTCCACCATTTCCGATGTGATACTGAAATGGAAACGTGGAGGGACACGTACAGCACAAAAGTGTACAGGTCGACCTCGTCTGCTGACTGACAGAGACCACCGACAGCTGAAGAGGGTCGTAATGTGTAATAAGCAGACATCTATCCAGACCATCGCACAGGAATTCCAAACTGCATCAGGATCCACTGCAAGTACTATGACAGTTAGACGGGAGGTGAGAAAACTTGGATTTCATGGTCGAGCCGCTGCTCATATGGCACACATCGCGCCGGTAAATACTAAACGACGCCTCGCTTGGTGTAAGGACCGTAAACATTGGAGGATTGAACAATGGAAAAACGTTGTGTGGAGTGACGAATCACGGTACACAATGTGGCGATCCGATGGCAGGGTATGGGTATGGCGAATGCCTGGTAAACGTCATCTGCCAGAGTGTGTAGAGACAACAGTAAAATTCGGAGGCGGTGGTGTTATGGTGTGGTCGTGTTTTTCATGGAGCGGGCTTACACACCTTGTTGTTTTCCGTGGCACTATCACAGCACAGGCCTAGATTGATGTTAAGCACCTTCTTGCTTTCCACTGTTGAAGAGCAATTCGGGGGTGGCGATTGCATCTTTCAACACGATCAAGCACCTGTTCATGAGTCACGGTCTGTGGCGGAGTGGTTACACGTCAGTAACGTCCCTGTAATGGATTGGCGTGCGCAGAGTACTGACCTGAATCCTACAGAACACCTTTGGAATGTTTTGGAACGCCGACTACGTGCCATGCCTCACCGACCGACATCGATACCTCTCCTCAGTGCAGCACTCCGTGAAGAATGGGCTACCATTCCCCAAGAAACTTTCAAGCACCTGATTGAACGTATGCCTGCGAGAGTGGAAGCTGTCATCAAGGCTGAGGGTGGACCAACACCTTACTGAATTCCAGCATTACCGATGGAGGGCGCCACGAACTTGTAAATCATTTTCAGCCATGTGTCCGGATACTTTTGATCACATAGTGTACCCTTGTCGCGTATATACATATATGAGAGCAGAGAGGAATGAGGAATCATTCTAACAAATGGGGAATTCCACTGACAAAGCGACTGTGACGAAGAGGCAGACTGTTATTACCCATTGCCTGGTTACGAGCATCTCAGAAACAACGAAACTGGACGGCTGTTCACGTGCCACTGAGCATCTGTGGAAAGCGGTTCTAGGACGGTAAAACCATTAGTAGGCGGCAGGGTCTTAGATAAGGTTTGGACTTCCAAGGACGTAGAGGTTAGAGGCTTGACCCCTCCGAAAAGCTGGACAGATGGCGATCTGTGGTAAATTTGACGACAGAGTACAGTGCTGGTGGAGGCACAAGTGTTTCAGAGCACATCATTCAGTGCCCGTTGTTGAACATGAGACTCTGCAGCAGACATCCCCTATGTGTTACCAAATTGGCCGAACGACATCGTTAATTACGGTTGCAGTGGGCATGGGATCATTGAGATTGGACTGCAGATCAATAGAAACGTGTCGTGTGGTCAGATGAAAAATGTTTCTCATTACACTAGATTAGTGACCGTATCCAGATACACCATTATCCAGGTGAACAGCTGCTCAGAACATGCATCGCACCACGGACACAGGCCAGTAGCGGAAATATTATGCAGTGGGGGGTATTTATCTGGGCTCCATGGCACGTGTGGTAGTACTGTGTGAACATTTTTTCAAACCACCTGCATCTGTTCACGCTTGATGTCTTCCATGATGACAATTTCATCTGCCAGCAGCATAACTCTCCAAGTTACTTGGCCAGAATCGTGCTACAGTCATTTTAGGAGCATGATAGTGAACTCAAGTTGAGGTCTTGGACCCAAATCCAACTGATCCAATCTCAGTGGAACATATCTGGGACACCATCAGGGATCGTGAAATCCTCTCACACAGCACTTCCTATCCCAGTCCTGTCACAGGCTTATCTTACCCCATCAAAGGCTGTGCTACCTGTGAAAGCAGACATGTCGTATACTAGTTCTGCTACAACTATTGCACACCTTTTTATATTGTTAACCAGCTGTCCGCCAGGATGAGTGGACACTGCCAAAGTAGACCACCCTGAACATAACATGCTTGATTTCAATGCCTGCTTCTCAACTTAGGCCATCTCAATCCTCCCCTTCACCACCATCGTGTCACTTCTTCTTCCGTGTGTTTTTGCTTTTAGGAAGCTTTAATTGTCGAGTGCTAGTAATAGTGTTACCTAGATTTCGTGTTTGTTTTGAATACAGTCAGAGAGAGTCCCTTTAGTCAACTATAGTGCCAGTAGTGCTAGTGTTTGTTTTCAATACAGTCCAGAGACAGGTAGTGCTATTTTCATTGTTTTCTACAAGAAGTGGCTAGCAATCACAGTTTAGTCAACAATCAGCCGCCTTTAGTGAATTAGCAGTCTAGTTAAAAGTTGATTAACTCTCTACAGTAAATTGATTCCTTAGGATGGATAGGATGTGTGACTGCCGTGTACGGTCGCAGGAGGAGCTGGCCACTGTTCGCGAACAGCTGAGCGTGTTGATGGCCGCGGTCAGCCGTCTTCAGGCTGCTGCCTCGGAGTGTAGCGGCAGTGGGGAGTCTGGTGCGTCGCATGGTACACCCCAGGTGTTACATGCTTCACCCACTGTCCCTGCTGTCGAGACATCTTCGCGGGTACCGGGCGCGGTTGGGCCTCCCTCTCCCCAAGGGGAGTGGCGGGTTCAGCGGCGTTCGCGGCGCACGAGGCGGAGGGTAAATGTGGAGGCTGGCTGTGTGGCATCGCCCGCTCTGCCTGTGAGTGGACATGTGGCTGCTCCTTCAGCAAGGTCCGAGCAGGCACACGGGGGGAGGGGTTTATTAGTTATTGGGAGCTCCAACGTTAGGCGGGTGATGGAGCCCCTTAGGGAAATAGCGGAAAGGTCGGGGAAGAAGGCCAGTGTTCACTCTGTCTCCTTGCCGGGGGGTCTCATCCGAGATGTGGAGGAGGCCCTGCCGGTAGCGATAGAGAGCACTGGGTGCACCCGACTGCAAATTGTTGCTCATGTTGGCACCAATGACTCCTGCCGTCTGGGTTCAGAGGTCATCCTCAGTTCGTACAGGCGGTTGGCGGAATTGGTGAAGGCGGAAAGCCTCGCTCGCGGGGTGGAATCAGAGCTAATTATTTGTAGTATCGTTCCCAGAACCGATCGCGGTCCTCTGGTTTGGAGCCGAGTGGAAGGCTTAAACCAGAGGCTCAGACGATTCTGCGGAGATCTGGGGTGCAAATTTCTCGACCTCCGCTATCGGGTGGAGAAATGTAGGGTCCCCCTGAATAGGTCAAGCGTGCACTACACGCCGGAAGCGGCTACAAGGGTAGCGGAGTACGTGTGGAGTGCACATGGGGTTTTTTTAGGTTAGAGAATTCCCTCCCTAGGCCCGACAAGACGCCTCCTGAGACGCGGCAAGGTAGGAGTAGGCAAAAAGCAACAGGGAATAACGATACTAATGTTCTAATAGTAAACTGCTGGAGCGTCTATAGAAAGGTCCCAGAAATGATCTCATTAATAAACGGTCACAACACCCATATAATACTAGGGACAGAAAGTTGGCTGAAACCAGACGTAAACAGTAATGAAATCCTAAACTCAGATTGGAATGTATACCGCAGAGACAGGCTGTACAGCGAAGGGGGAGGCGTGTTTATAGCGATAAGAAGTGCAATAGTGTCGAAGGAAATTGACGGAGATCCGAAATGTGAAATGATTTGGGTGAAGGTCACGGTTAAAGCAGGCTCAGACCTGGTAATTGGATGTCTCTATAGGCCCCCTGGCTCAGCAGCTGTTGTGGCTGAGCACCTGAAGGATAATTTGGAAAATATTTCGAGTAGATTTCCCCACCATGTTATAGTTCTGGGTGGAGATTTTAAAGTGCTTTATCTGAAAACTACCTTGAGCAGTTAAACAGAGAACCGACTCGTGGCGATAACATATTAGACCTTCTGGTGACAAACAGACCCGAACTATTTGAAACAGTTTACGCAGAACAGGGAATCAGCAATCATAAAGCGGTTACGGCATCGATGATTTCAGCCGTAAATAGAAATATTAAAAAAGATAGGAAGATTTTTGTGTTTAGCAAAAGTGACAAAAAGCAGATTACAGAGTACCTGACGGCTCAACACAAAAGTTTTGTCTCAAGTACAGATAGTGTTGAGGATCAGTGGACAAAGTTCAAAACCATCGTACAATACGCGTTAGATGAGTATGTGCCAAGCAAGATCGTAAGAGATGGAAAAGAGTCACCGTGGTACAACAACCGAGTTAGAAAACTGCTGCGGAAGCAAAGGGAAATTCACAGCAAACATAAACATAGCCAAAGCCTTGCAGACAAACAAAAATTACGCGAAGCGAAATGTAGTGTTAGGAAGGCTATGCGAGAGGCGTTCAATGAATTCGAAAGTAAAGTTCTATGTACTGACTTGGCAGAAAATCCTAATAAATCTTGGTCTTATGTCAAAGCGGTAGGTGGATCAAAACAAAATGTCCAGACACTCTGTGACCAAAATGGTACTGAAACAGAGGATGACAGACTAAAGGCCGAAATACTAAATGTCTTTTTCCAAAGCTGTTTCACAGAGGAAGACTGCACTGTAGTTCCTTCTCTAGTTTGTCGTACAGATGACAAAATGGTAGATATCGAAACAGACGACAGAGGGATAGAGAAACAATTAAAATCGCTCAAAAGAGGAAAGGCCGCTGGACCTGATGGGATACCAGTTCGATTTTACACAGAGTACGCGAAGGAACTTGCCCCCCTTCTTGCAGCAGTGTGCCGTAAGTCTCTAGAAGAGCGTGGCGTTCCAAAGGATTGGAAAAGGGCACAGGTCATCCCCGTTTTCAAGAAGGGACGTCGAACAGATGTGCAGAACTGTAGACCTCTATCTCTAACGTCGATCAGTTGTAGAATTTTGGAACACGTACTATGTTCGAGTATAATGACTTTTCTGGACAGTAGGAATCAGCATGGGTTTCGAAAAAGACGGTCGTGTGAAACCCAGCTCGCGCTATTCGTCCACCAGACTCAGAGGGCCATAGATACGGGTTCACAGGTAGATGCCGTGTTTCTTGACTTCCGCAAGGCGTTCGATACAGTTCCCCACAGTCGTTTAATGAACAAAGTAAGAGCATATGGACTATCAGACCAATTGTGTGATTGGATTGAAGAGTTCCTAGATAACAGAACGCAGCATGTCATTCTCAATGGAGAGAAGTCTTCCGAAGTAAGAGTGATTTCAGGTGTGCCGCAGGGGAGTGTCATAGGACGGTTGCTGTTCACAGTATACGTAAATGACCTTGTGGATAAAATCGGAAGTTCATTGAGGCTTTTTGCAGATGATGCTGTGGTGTATCGAGAGGTTGTAACAATGTAAAATTGTACTGAAATGCAGGAGGATCTGCAGCGAATTGACTCATGGTGCAGGGAATGGCAATTGAATCTCAATGTAGACAAGTGTAATGTGCTGCGAATGCATAGAAAGATAGATCCCTTATCATTTAGCTACAAAATAGCAGGTCAGCAACTGGAAGCAGTTAATTCCATAAATTATCTGGGAGTACGCATTAGGAGTGATTTAAAATGGAATGATCATATAAAGTTGATCGTCGGTAAAGCAGATGCCAGACTGAGATTCATTGGAAGAATCCTAAGGAAATGCAATCCGAAAACAAAGGAAGTAGGTTACAGTATGCTTGTTCGCCAACTGCTTGAATACTGCTGAGCAGTGTGGGATCCGTACCAGGTAGGGTTGATAGAAGAGATAGAGAAGATCCAACAGAGAGCAGCGTGCTTCGTTACAGGATCATTTAGTAATCGCGAAAGCATTACGGAGATGATAGATAAACTCCAGTGGAAAACTCTGCAGGAGAGATGCTCAGTAGCTCGGTACGGCCTTTTGTTAAAGTTTCGAGAACATACCTTCACCCAAGAGTCAAGCAGTATATTGCTCCCTCCTACGTATATCTCGCGAAGAGACCATGAGAATAAAATCAGAGAGATTAGAGCCCACACAGAGGCATACTGACAATTCTTCTTTCCACAAACAGTACAAGACTGGAATAGAAGGGAGAACCGATAGAGGTACTCAGGGTACCCTCCGCCACACACCGTCAGGTGGCTTGCAGAGTATGGATGTAGATGTAGATCTTTTCTGGAACTGTGCAGATGGGAGTTACCCTTGCAACACATTTTCACACTGTAAATTATCCTAGTCTCAACCTATGGTAAACTACTGTCCTCGTACCCTCCACCCACAAGGTTCTGCCGCCTCTGTCATATCACCTCCTCCTTTTTCACATCCCCTGACCCTCATTGTATGGCACCCTCTGCCACTGCACCCACCTATCCTATCCCCTCCCCTTCTCTGCTCCTTTCCTTTTCCTCTCCCCGTTTGTTTTCCCCACACCCCACGTCCTGGCAGTCTCGTCAGGCCATCATCTAGTCCCCACACACCCTGCCTGACATTGCTTTTCTCTCCACCCACCCACCCCTCGCCCTACCCTGCTATCCCTTTCCTTTCACTGCCCCACTCCAAATTGCTGTTCACTTTCTCTCAACATACTTTCTGTTCAGATCAATAGAGATGTTACCTTGTTCAGTGATCTTTTGTTGTGTCTCTTGTTTTACTAAATTAGATGTAGAAGAAAAGGGCTCTGAACACTATGGGACTTAACTGCCGAGGTCATCAGTCCCCTAGAACTTAGAACAACTAACTAACCTAAGGACATCAAACACATCCATGCCCGAGGCAGGATTTGAACCTGCGACCGCAACAGTCATCCGGTTCCAGACTGTAGCGCCTAGAACTGCTCGGCCACCCCAGCCAGCGTTAGATGTAGATTTTACTTTCTTATAACTCTAATAATGTGGCATAATTTTTGGAGCATGCAACTTATGCAGGATCTTAGTTGTTACTATTAACATATAAATGTTTCCCCTCTGTTTATAAGACCCTATAATCCCATCAGTGATCCATGAATTTTTACATTATCTTTTTGTGTCCTTTCTCTTTAGTATGTTGAGATAGCTATTTTCTGATTATGATAGAAACTTACTGTGAAATATGTTAAATTTGACATTTTACAGTTTTTCCCTGTATATGTCATGCCAGTTCTGAAAATTTCTGGAAATCAGTGTTAAGATTACAGCACAAAACCCTGAATGAGGTTCCTCCCAATTACAGTGAGTGTTTTAGCCTCTCCCCACCCAGTTCTCTTGCTTGTAATGCTCCAGCTGTTGAGACAGTTTCTTACTTGGTTGTTCCCTTCTTTCAGGTTCCATCTATTCTCTCTCACCATGAGGTATTTCTGGCTGAGCTTCAGAAGAAGCTAGATGATTGGGACCAGCAGCAAACAATTGGAGATGTTTTTGTAGAGGCAGTAAGTAATAGTTCTTAATTTCCTCTCTTACTGATCTGCATCAGAAGATACTTTAATTACAGATTAACCAATAACAACAAAATTTGTGTAAGGTAATGACTGTAGAATATCCAAGCGTCTAATGATTTGTACTTTGAAATGAGTTATCAGAATGTTGTAACATCTATCATTAAAAAATTTGTGAAATAATAAACTTTAAAAGAAACCACAGGTGATTCTATTGGAAAATCTGCTGATGTACATCACTGAGAGACAAAAGTACTAATGGGAAATGTGCAAATGAAAGAATTTTGGAAATATACTCATTTGTGGGAGGTGTAACTCTGCCTGGCTATTCTGTAAATTTGTTAATAAACCCAACATCATTTCAAATTACTCTTTATTTATTGTTTCAAATTTCACCAGACAAATAAATACATTACTTTACCCATTTTGGGCACCAATTGCACAGACTCTGTTGACTCAACACAAACTAATATGAGACCTAGAAGAAACTAACTGGTGGGCACTGCTGCTGTGGTGTAAAAAACATATAGCAATCTCCACATTGCATGATATTGTTTAGATGAGTTTATAATTGGAGTTACAATTAGAAGTTTTACATATCAGATAATTTGCATACAGAAGTTGTTACTACAAAATATGGTTAGGAACTGTACATAAGCAAAATTTTGATAGCAGTATCATTCTCATAGAAAATCAGTGAAATACTCTTTGATGCAGTATTAACAAATTTATACAGGCAAAAGTTTTGTAGAAATTTCATAAATGTTTTTAAGTTAAGTTCAAGTAACCAGAATATGTTCTTGAAAGTGGTTTTACACAGAACAATAATTATTTGAAGTTTAATGTTATAGTATTTAGTATAATTACAGTTTTGGACAGATAATAAATCAGAATTAGCTGGGGAAGTTTATATAATAAGTGCAAAAGTTTACATAATTATAATCTGTGTATCTGATTCTGTACTAAATTTAGGGAATCAGATAGGATTCTAGTCTGTACCATTACAACATCCAGAAACATAGTGAAAGTAGAACAGCTGTCAACTTGTAAACAGCTTTAGACAGTATACTGCGCTTCACTAGACATTATACTAATGGAGAAAAGTGGAGACAGGAGTTGATTATTGCTTTCTACATATGATAAGTTAATCCACTGTAGCCAGGTATTTTTTGATATATTTTGACCCTACTACTTTTCAGTTATGCTTACAACTTTTTTGTCAACTGAGTATCCTACCTATATGTATGAAAATTGCTAAATCCTATTCTGCTCTTCAGTCTGCTTTGAGAAATCAGTCACCTCAACAGTGGAAACAATGACAACAAACTATTGTAATTCGCAAAGGATGCTCAGCTTTCAGTTGTGGGCCATAAACAATTAGTTTCAAAAGAAAAAGATGTGAGGTTTCTTTAAGCAGAGCAGTTACAACTGGAAAGACCAATTAGTTTTGAAGCTTCTGAGAGAAACGTAGTGCTAGTGGTGGTGATGGTAGTAGTAGTAGTAATAGTAGTAGTAACAGCAGTATAAGTAATATTACTCAAAAGTAATTAGGGGGCTGTTTTTACACAGATAAGTACTAATAAGCAGTGTCAGTAATGCACATCTTGAAGCCTAACTAAAGTACACAAAAAAGGCTATACATATATACCAGGTTCTTATAATTAAACAGCCAGTGTTCAGAGTGCTGCAGCACAGGCTATATACATCACAGGATGCTAAAATATAGTAGATATGTTCATTAATTGGTGATCTTTCAGAGTTTGCTGGAAAAACATTTCAGGTGAAAATATGATGCTATCAGAATGTGAAAGGTTCCCTATTTTGATGTCAGTATGCTGTTTGTGACTTAGCAATGTGTGTTTATTTCTTTTGTGAAATGACTGTTGGTGTAAAGGTTTAATAATGTTGAGGTTTTCTGTATGAAACACAATGGCTATTGAGAAGGAAGATCATGTGTTGCTGGTAACATTGTTGTAGCAGAACGGCAGTAATAGCAGCCCTGCATTGCAGAAATATCACGGACAGCTGTGAAGACACCTCATGTCAACCAGTTGGCTAAAGGATATGATCAAGAAATTCCCATGGTAGTTGTTCATGAAATTGCTATAGCTATAGCCAACTGTGAGCACATGCTTTACATTCCACAGCCAGTGCTTGAGCTGTGTCACTGAAATTATCTCTCCTCTAGTCAATAGTTTAAAGGCTTTGGTGGTGCATTTTATGTTGGTATCCCTATGACATTCCAAATATACACCAAATGAAACCCTAAGACAGGCTTCAATGCCACAGCTTTGCCCCTCATTTTTTGGCACACATGGAAATGGATGACATTTGGGTGGTGAATATTCTTTGGACAGACAAGGCTCATTTTACCCTGCACAGTGCTGTGAATGCTCAAAACTGTTGCATATGGGGTTCTACTCTGCCCCATGTTGTGCAGGAACATGCACTGCACTCAGCAGTTAATTTTTCTTTTAGGAGATGACACCTCATATGCCTGTTTGGCATACAGTGACATCTGCATGTTATAAAGACCTCTTTGTGCAAAACTTGATTCCAGCTTTGCAAGAAAGCAACTGTGTCCACAACTCTATTTTCATGCAAGATGGGATGACAAGACATTTCACTTTCCAGATGAAAGATTTGCTTCAGGAAACCTTCTGTAATGACCGCATCATCCCTAGGCAGTTTCAAGATGTTTGGCCTTCCATATCCTCTGACCAAAATCCATGTGACTTCTAGTTGTGGGGGCATTTGTACAATTGTGTCTATTAAGGATGTACCGAGAGGCTTCCTGATTTGAAGGATAGCATAAGACAACATATTGCTCTGATCATACCAGATGTTCTGTGAGCAACTGTCAACCAGGCCATGTTACAGATGCAGCATTTCACTGAGTCAGGAAAGCATACAGATGTTGTAACTTGTGACTATGTCCTAAAAAACTTGCCAGAACCACCATTACCATGTGTTTGATCGTTCCTCCCTTTTTATTGCATCCACACCACATTCTGACTACCTACAGTACCATATATTCACTTACAGGCAGAAAGCGTAACTGTTATTTCTTTTGGCATATTTCATGAGCACACTGACTAATGAACATATCAACGATGTTTCAGAAACCTGTGATGTATGCAGCCTGCACTGCAGCACCCAGAGCACCATCAGCTTTATTATAACTACCTGGTACCACACTACAGAAACACTAAGAAATAAATTTATTGAAATGCAAACAATATTTTTAAGTAAATTAGCACTATTATACAGCATTCAAAACACAATTTTCCATATGAGCCAATCCTTAGTTTCTTTTATATTCTCAGCACTGTTTTTGGTCTTTGTTTGTATCTTCCTCAGGATGTTAGTTCCCACATCTGATTGAAATGGAAGAAAATTTTAAAATATTCTCATACAGAAACAGCAAACTCATAATGAGTTGTTGCTTTCATTTATTTGCTCTACTTTTACTTTTTGTTTCAAGACATGGTATCTAGCTTGTATATTCTCTTTAATACTGTGTGGAAACAATAATCCTAAATAATATTTTGGTTTATTTCTGAGTACTGATCTCCTTTCTATGCTTTTTTATGTTGTTTGGAAGTCAGCATTTATAAGAATCTTGTAAGTTAAATAAAACTGTGTTCTTTGTATGCAATGAAGTTCATATTATATTTGTGTGTGTCCCTGTTCAACAAAGCAGAATAGTTTATTTTTACATATATGATTATTTGAAATATTTACAGTAAAATTACAGCTAATATATTTAGCTCTTTCATTATTATTTACAGGACAGCCTTGTTGGCAGAGTTTGGCAAATCTTTGTATATGTGTATCTTAGTATAAGATAGATGTTGGTAGATCTATCCATAATATATGTTGTTTGGAGTGAATATCCATTTATAGTTTATGCCATTGTCCTCGTGAGAAATATATTTTTACTTTTTTAGAAAAGGTTACCTTTATATGGTCCAGTCATCAACAAAAACACCCAAAAATTCTTAACACTATATCCATTAAGATTTGAGTCTCCAATAAAGGGCAGATGTCATGTACTTAGCAGCTTTATTTGCATTGAATTATGTTTGTTTGTCAGCATTTTTTAAATAAATTATTTGGGCTGACTTATTTCTTTGTAAGACATGTTTTCAGAAACTCTCTCATCCACCTCTCATTTTGAATCATTTCTTGCTATGAGTGCTGCGTCATCTGTGTACAAGATTACATCATTGTTAACTGCTGAAAGCATGTTGTTTGCCATAGTATGAATAGGAGAGTCCTAGCCCTGATCCCAGTGATACACCATGTTTTACTAGTTCAGCGTACAAGTTCACAACACTGGCAATATTATAATTTACCTTCACATATTGTACTCCTTTTTTGAAGTTTAGTTTTGTGATACCACTACGTTTATCCTTTATGCCACACTTATTAAGTATTTGTAATAGGTTTCCATAGTTAATAAAATGAAATGCTTTAGAAAGGCCAGGAAATAAAACACAATTTTTCTTTTTTCACCTTCTGCCATACAAGCTGCAAGGTTACCTATTCCTGTGCAAATCAGAGCAAGATGTCAGGATGAGATGGTGATTCAATCATAAGTCTATATACAAAGACAACATGTGTCCTCCCTCTCTGATGTGAAACATCATTTATGAACAGGTTATGAGGAATGGATGTTAGCAATAGAATGGAATAAATACATCAGAGAAGAAGAGCACTTAAGGAACACTATCTAGAGCTTGGGGAAACCCACAAATGATGGAAATGTATTATACTAGTGACTAGTTGATCTGACAGCATAGAAAATACTCACATGTTGGCTTATGTCAGCATTTGTGATGACAATGTAGCAACAAAAACATTCAAACTACAAAGAATTTTTGAAATGAGTAGAAAAAATGGGTTTTTTAACCAGGATAATAATGCAAAGGTGTCACATGTATAGCACGAACAATAATAACCAACAAACCATTTTAGCAATGGATAGTAACAGAACTAAAGTCCAAGTTCTGGAGAATACTTAATCAATTAGTAGAAAAATATCTCAACTAGTACAGTAATTAAAGATGGAAGATAACCGCATAGTATGTAAACAAATTTGAAAAGCTTCTAAAGCAAAAGCAAATGCTGTACAATAAACAGTGCAAATGAAATTGTAGGCAGGTAAGGTTGAAGATCTTAACTAAATATACTTAGTTACACAAAGTGCAGTGTTCAAAATCTTTAGTGATTACCATACCACTTTGAAACTCATGTTGGGGTGCAAAAATCAGCATTCGTTTATTTGTTGAGAGCATGGAAATCCAAGTCAGAAAAATATTGAAATATTGAATTCAGTTTCCATATTTTTTTATGAAAGGGACCCAAGGTGTACTACAGCTATTCAGCTGCCATAACCTCCAATGCTAATAAATCTATTATTACCTGTATTGTTGAAAAATATTTGAAATGATTACAATTCATCAAGAACCTGGAGCCCGAAAGAAGCAATGATAACTCACACATTTACTACATAGTGTATCTAATGTTTTCTGGTTTATAGCTGTACTCCTCTTTAAAATTCTAAGTTTGCATATTAATTATCACATTATTCTTTATAGGCCCTGCCATACATTAGTTCGAATAATGGACTTCTATACTTTTAACTTTTGACTTGTAATAATATGCAGGCAATGCTTAAAGCTTAACATATTTTATCCTGATTAATTATGCTTCTGACTTTTGCTAGCACTTGCTGTGATTCATTCATACTTCAATTGGTAATATACTAGTTAAAATAATGGGTATTCTAAGCTGTAGACAATGAATAAAAGCTGAAAAAAAACACAGATTTACTGGTGGACAAATGATAGGTGAGTCATTGACAAATTTTTCCCTCTCCAACCCCCCCCCCCTTTCTCTCTCATACTCACTCACTCAAAAAAACACCCTCTCCCCCCCCCCCCCCCACACACACACACTGATTGCAGAATTTGTGTCTGTGTGTGTGTGTGTGTGTGTGTGTGTGTGTGTGTGTGTGTGTGTGTGTGTGTGTGTTGGAGGGTGGGTGGTTGGTTGCACACACATGCACATGAGTGAGTGAGAGAGAGAGAATATTAGTATTTATGCTAGATAAAAGGCAAAGCCTTGGAAATTAGTGCTGTTTTTCTGAACTTTAAAGTATGGATCTTTACCACACACCTTTCATTTGCACATTAATAGTTGTCTTTATTTGTTTTATGATTTTACTTGCTAGCAAAACATAGATCTTATAAAATTTGTGGGATTTAATTTATAATTTTCTTTTGCACCATCTGTAGTGTGTGAAAGCAAATAATTTGAGAAACTGATGTTATAGAAGTATAGTTAATGCAATCTGTGGCTTATGGTTAAAAAACAAATGTATGCTTCTTTGAAAACTAACTAACTTTGTTAGTAGTTCTTTTTTTCTCACTAATGTTAAATTTATATTTCCATTTTCAGTCTATTAAATGTTTGTATTGTTTGCATTTTAACACAGTATTATACTTTTTATCGTAATTTCCGTTTTCATTTCAGTTTACAAAACAACATGTGATTGATATGTACATATCATTCATAAACAACTGGAAGTCAGCAAAAGAAGCAGTTAAAGCTACATGCCAGGCAAAACCAGCATTTGCCAAATTTCTAGAGGTAAGAGAAAAAATATTCCTTTGTCTTAATATCTAAAGTGTTTTTCCTTATGTACTGTTTCTGATGCTATCTGAGTAGTACATACTCGGAGATAAAGAAAAACCAACTTCCAATATTAAATTTAAATAAAGTATGAAATTATTCCAGAATGAGATTTTCACTCTGCAGCGGAGTGTGTGCTGATATGAAACTTCCAGGCAGATTAAAACTGTGTGCCAGACCGAGACTCGAACTCGGGACCTTTGCCTTCTGCGGGCAAGTGCTCTACCATCTGAGCCACCCGAGCACACCTCACGACCTGTCCTCACAGCTTCAGTTCTGCCATTACCTTGTCTCCTGCCTTCCAAACTTCACAGAAGCTCTTCTGGGAGGGTAAAGGTCCTGAGATTGAGTCTCAGTCTCGCACACAGTTTTAATCTGCCAGGAAGTTTCGTTACAAAATTATTATTGACCATTCCCCTCTTTGAGTTTCATTCTTATAGTCCATCACACGTCTATAAAGAGATTGCCTTAGTGACATCCCACTGGTATCTCTTTCACATTTCAAGTGATTCCTTCTTTGTCCTCTTGCCTTTGTAATCTCATATCATTAAAACTTCTTCTTTGTGCACCTTCATTGTTCCTATTTTAACAACATTTGTATGACACGTCATTTTTGCACATGTTTATTGTATCTAGGCCTAATAACTGGGGTTCTCTGGTGGGGAAATTATTTTCTCTTCTGTTGTTTCCATCAGAGTTTGCTTTGTTTCCTCCCTCCATCACACTTTTGGTGTGCATGTTATGTTAATGCTGTTCAGGAGGGTGGAATGTGTTATGAAATCTCTCACCACAGCCTGCACTTTCACTGTTATCATCTCCTTATTAGCAAAGAAGACCCAGCTTCAGATTTTGTAGCATGTTGCAATCATCCAGACTGAATTCCTATTAGATGTGTATGCAAACTGACAATGTCATATAGTTTATAAAGATGAGCATTTTTAATTACATGTAAAATCTGTATTTTATATGAAAGGTATGTAGTGAGTTGTGGTAGCTACATTGCTGTATGGATAGTAAAGTTTATGAACTATTTTTATAGTATTTTAACTGGTTTAAATAGAAAAGTTTGTTAATAAATTAAATATAAGAAATAAATGCCTTTTTCACTTTGAATATTTGTCATGTGTGGCTACAAAGATACTATGCATGTGTAGAAGGAAATGCATGAAATTATCACTGTTAACACTGTATGTTAGCTCATGTGCCACACTCTCACATGTTCTGATGTGGTTAGTTTTTCTTTTTTGTCATTAATTCAATATTTAATTTATTTTAAAGAGTAAGTATATACAATTATAAATACCTCAGCATTCTTAATACAAGTGATTATTAAAGTTTTCAGGCTGTATATAGGAACAAGGAAAAAGTTTCTTGAACACACAGTGAACATTCTGTTCAGAATGCACACATTTTTCAATGTACCCTACTTTTAGATTAATTACTTTGTCCAACATTTTTCCAGTGAGTAGATTACATATATGAAGTGTCATTCTGGAAAAACTGCAAAATACCTCTCTACATATGCCATATCATATTGTTGCAGAAGAAGTTGAGTTCTTGGCTTTTGTAAGTGTCCTAGAAGCATGGGCTATAGCCTTCTCTTTTCCACCTGAAATTTGCACCAGAACTGCACTGATCCCATACCCACTGGCATCTGTGTGTAGTTCTGCAGGTGCTCTCTCATCATACAGTCCAAGTACTGGGTCACTCATCAGAGCTTTTCACTGCACATCAAAAGAATCCTGTTGAGAACCACCCCACATAAATTTAGCATCTGCTTTTAGTAACTCTTGGAGTGGCCTGGCTTTGATACAAAAGTTGTTGATAAAATGACAGTAATAAGAACGTAATCCGAAGAAGCTTTTCACATCTCTAATACTTTTAGGAATAGGAAATTCCATTATAGATGTCACCTTTTCTGGGTCTGGCTGCACACCTTTGTTTAACACAAGGTGTCCAAGTATTTTGATTTCTTTTGCTCCAAAGAGACACTTTCTTGGATTAAGTTTCAGTCCGCCTTGTTGGAGACACTTAAGAATGGCCCTCAGTCTGTTTATATGTTCATCAAATGTCTCTGAGAATACTAGAATGTCATCTAAATAACAAAGACACATCGGCCACTTCAGGTGACATAGAAGATTATTCATTATCAGTTCAAAAGTTGCTGGTGCATTACACAAACCAAACAGCATTACCTTAAACTCATACTGGCCCTCAGGGATGATGAATGCAGTTTTCTCATGATCAGCCTCATCTTCTTTGATTTTCCAGTATCCCGAGTACGTGTCCATGGTTGAGAAAAACTTAGTCCCCTTCAGACAATCTAGTGTATTGTCAGTTTGTGGAAGAGGGCAAACGTCCTTTTTAGTTATCTTATTAAACTCCCTGTAATCAACACAAAATCGCCAACAGCTATCCTTCTTCCTGACGAGAACCACTGGTGATGACCATGGGCTCTGTGAAGGCTGAATGATGTCATTCTTCATCATTTTCTCTACCTCATTACGAATTTTTCGGCATTCCATCGCTGACACATGGTAGGCTCTCTGGCTTATTGGTTGATGGCCTGCTAATCCAGTGCATCACTGTCAATTTGTCTAATTTGCTCTTCACTTGTGGATTGAAGCATTCAGAGAATTGTTGAAGAATGGCAAGTAGTTTCTTCTGTTGTTCCTTAATGAGATCTGGTGATAGTTGAACTATAAGATCTTGTCTCATAGTGGTAATGCTAATTTCACCCATAGACTCGGCATGGGAGATTTCTATGATGCTCAGCTGTTCTGCAATTAATGGCTCAGCGTTTGCTATGCACATGTGTCTTGGAAGGATCTGCAGTTCTCAGTGACAGTTAACTATCCACAATTCACCAAATCCATTCTTAAATGAGATGACAGAGGCTGGGATGACCAAGTTATTCTTCAGTAATAGACATTGTACTAAAACACAATGCCCCAATGTCATTAAGTATGGATTGAGGGAAAGTTTTTCAATCGAATCTTGTGACAGAGATAAACTGTTGGTGCAACATTACTCATCCCAAGACGACTGCCTACCATCTGCAAACTAATGGGCTTACTGAACGCCTTAAGAAGACTTTGGTCGACATGCTATCAATCTTTGTCAATGTTGAGCAGAGCAACTGGGATGAGGTTCTACCTTTTGTGACGTTTGTCTACAACACTGCCAAACAAGACACCACAGGATTTACGCCCTTTTCCTGGTACATGGGCGTGAGGCGACTATGATGATGGACACTGTTTCCATTATATCCTGATGACATGGATGATGACTACATCAACCAGGTAGTAACCAGAGCTGAGGAAGTTCAGCAGTTAGCTCGACTGCACATGGAGCAGGCTCAAGAAAATGATCGCCGAAGGTATGACGCGAGCCACTGCCCTGTTGTCTGTCAGCCTGGTGTTCTCATCTGGATCTTCGGAAGATTGATCTCTCTGAGAAGCTCCTCAGGCGCTACTTTGGACCTTATAAGGTTGTAAGACAGTTGTCTGATGTTACTTATGAAGTTCAAGATTTCGACCCATACACATGATGACAAAAGATCATAGATATGGTCCACCTCCTTCAAATGAAGCCCTACAAGGATCCTGCAACCAAGGTTAAATTCAAAGCTCCAGTGTCAGGCAACAAGCAGAAAGGTGATGAAGAGCATAGCGGCAAAATAAATTCTAAGAAGATCCACGCCAGGGTGAGCATCAGTCATCGAGAGCCGGAATATGCAGGAGCGATGACTCGTTGCTGGACTAGGACCACATAACACTAAGACTCTGTTCACTTAAGGAGGGAGCAAAGTGACACAAGAAGATGAGTAGTGCTGTGGTGTAGTGGTTATGACACTAAAGTGCTGCATGGTGGGTCGTGAGTTCAAAACTCCTGTGGACTGTACAATTTTAATTTCTATATTCAGTCTGAGTACATTCTTGCTGTGGTGTAGTGGTTATGACACTAAAGTGCTGCATGGTGGGTCGTGAGTTCAAAACTCCTGTGGACTGTACAATTTTAATTTCTATATTCAGTCTGAGTACATTCTAGAAGTATCCACAAATGTCAAGAATCTTTGTACGGGAATGTTCTGTAGCTGTATATATACTGTATGTGTTCTGGCCAGAGGCAGTTTGCTCTGTGCTGTTGTATGTGCAAGTGCTGAATAAACCTTTGTTAAGTGAACTACGTGTTCATCATTCATCTAATTACACCTTCTTCTACATGACAATATTCTTTGGACTCTAAGTATCTCCTCATCATAAATTTCTTTAGATGTGAAATACCTGGAACTCAGAAGGTGCCAGATATAATGAACAGATTGGATGTTTCAACAAATTGTACTTCATATTCACAAAGCAATCCAAATCTCTTTTCAACTTTTTTAATTGTATGATGCAAAAGACTTGCTTAGTATTCACTAAATATTGGTTTAACCTTTTTAGATAATTAATGAGGAGAGCACATTTGTCATTATAGAGAAGCATGAACACAGTCATTCTGGCAGATATAATCAACTTCTCCTTTTTTAATGCATAGACACCAGAATCCACCTAGTGCTTAGACTGTTGTTTCATTTCTGACCCATATAGCACATCCATAGTTCAGCTGAATTCTGTTTACAAATGGTATGTGAAACATATTTGAGAAATAAGTTTTTGTGTTCCCTTTTATTCAGCATTCAGAACATTCACAAAGATTTCTTAATGGAAGAAGATGTAGATGAAGATGAAATGGGAGATATGATACTGCGTGAAGAGTTTGACAGAGCACTGAAAGACCTGAGTCGAAACAAGGCCCCCGGAGTAGACAACATTCCATTAGAACTACTGACAGCCTTGGGAGAGCCAGTCCTGACAAAACTCTACAATCTGGTGAGCAAGATGTATGAAACAGGCGAAATACCCTCAGACTTCAAGAAGAATATAATAATTCCGATGCCAAAGAAAGCAGGTGCTGACAGATGTGAAAATTACCTAACAATCAGTTTAATAAGTCACAGATGCAAAATACTAATGTGTATTCTCTACAGACGAATGGAAAAACTGATAGAAACTGACCTCAGGGAAGATCAGTTTGGATTCCATAGAAATATTGGAACACGTGAGGCAGTACTGACCCTACGACTTATCTTAGAAGCTAGATTAAGGAAAGGCAAACCTATATTTCTAGCATTTGTAGACTTAGAGAAAGCTTTTGACAATGTTGACTGGAATACTCTCTTTCAAATTCTGAAGGTGGTAGGGGTAAAATACAGAGAGCGAACGGCTATTTACAATTTGTACAGAAACCAGATGGCAGTTATAAGAGTCGAGGGGCACAAAAGGGAAGCAGTGGTTGAGAAGGGAGTGAGACAGGGTTGTAGCCTCTCCCCGGTGCTATTCAATCTGTATATTGAGCAAGCAGTAAAAGAAACAAAAGAAAAATTCAGAGTATGTGTTAAAATCCATGGAGAAGAAATAAAAACTTTGAGGTTTGCCGATGACATTCTAATTCTGTCAGAGACAGCAAAGGACTTGGAAGAGCAGCTGAATGGAATGGATAGTGTCTTGAAAGGAGGGTATAAGATGAACATCAATAAAAGCATAATGAGGATAATGGAATGTAGTCGAATTAAGTCGGGTGATGCTGAGGGAATTAAATTAGGAAATGAGACACTTAAAGTAGTAAAGGAGTTTTGCTATTTGGGGAGCAAAATAACTGATGATGGTTGAAGTAGAGAGGATATAAAATGTAGACTGGAAATGGCAAGGAAAGCGTTTCTGAAGAAGAGAAATTTGTTAACATCGAGTATTGAGTTAAGTGTCAGGAAGTCGT
The DNA here is from genome assembly GCF_021461385.2 of Schistocerca piceifrons. Classification (NCBI taxonomy): domain Eukaryota; kingdom Metazoa; phylum Arthropoda; class Insecta; order Orthoptera; family Acrididae; genus Schistocerca; species Schistocerca piceifrons. The sequence goes on along the minus strand of NC_060149.1, from coordinate 361,606,919 downwards.
TTCTAAAAGTATTTGTATGGAGCGTAGCCATGTATGGAAGTGAAACATGAATGATAACTAGTTTGGACAAGAAGAGAATAGAAGTTTTCAAAATGTGGTGCTACAGATGAATGCTTAAGATTAGATGGGTAGATCATATAACTAATGAGGAGGTATTGTATGGGATTGGGGAGAAGAGAAGTTCGTAGCACAACTTAACTAGAAGAAGGGATTGGTTGGTAGGACATGTTCTGAGGCATCAAGGGATCACCAATTTAGTATTGGAGGGCAGCGTGGAGGGTAACAATCGTAGAGGGATACCAGGAGATGAATACACTGAACAGATTCAGAAGGATGTAGGTTGCAGTAGGTACTGGGAGATGAAGAAGCTTGCACAGGATAGAGTAGCATGGAGAGCTGCATCAAACCAGTCTCAGGACTGAAGACCACAACAACAACAACAGTTCTTAATGTAGAGTACCGTACTTTACTACTGATAAGCCTTTGGTGTCAGCTGTTTCATGCACTTTCACTCAATGACTACCCAAGACAATAGGTGTACTGTACACTTTCACCATGTTTTTGTCTGCATCAGGACATCTTTCATTTTAAACCTTCACTAACTTTGCATTAGGTACAGTTAACAGTAAAGTGTACACAGCAGTAGGACATCTTTCATTTGAATCTTTCACCAACTTTGTATTAGTTTCCATTAGAATTTTATGAGAACACAGAATTTCACATTATCTGTTTCAACAAAATACCCTCCTTTCAAAAGTTGTATGAACAAATCTTTTTTCCAGATTCAGTTGATATTTGACTTTCATTATTATGCAACATCTATTGACATAAAAAAAACAATATTTCAGTCATATCAGTCCCATCTTTGCACTATGCCAAAAAATTTCCTCCCTGCCCTAAGAAACATTGACTTTCACAAGATGTTCTATTACAGATTGAACTCTCCAGGCATGACTCATGACCTACCTTCACAGCTTTACTTTAGCCAATACCTGTCTCCCACTTTAGAAACTTCACAGAAGTTCTCACACGTGACTTGGAGGGCTAACATTCCAGGAAGTTTTAATCTGCCAGGAAGTTTCATGTCAGTGCACACTCCACTACAAAGCTCAAGATTAACTGTGGACACAAGAATTGTTTCATTTCACTACACAGGTCCTATGTGTCTGCACGATAAGATTAACTTAATTTTACTAGTAATGTCTTAACAGACTAAAAACTCTGCAAGTGCCTATACTTACATAACACATGCCATTGATATCTCTACACACATCATTGCAGTCACTATGTTATATTTCACTTACCATAATAAATAGTGTCATCTGGCTCAACAGTCCAGTGCAAGTCTTTCAACTGAGTGCCACTTTCACCAATTGCATGTCTCTGAGCTGACGACACCCAATGTATCCACAGGGTCACACATTTCAAATGCTTACCAGTCCCACCATTGCTTAACTTCTGTGATTGCGAAAGAACAAGCGTATCCAACATGGTGAGGCCCTTGGCACTTATGATATTATAAATAGTTCATTAGGTCAGAAATTTAAGTTCTAAGTGATCATTTTATAATATTTTCCATGTAAACAGTCTTCTGTACCTGAGGTTGTGCATTCTCATCTTACCATTACTGAAGTACATTCATTTATTGTGGAAAAAGTCCTGAGTGATAAATAAAATGGTGTGATGAACTTCCCTCAGAATCCTTCACATTGGGCTTATGAAATACTTATGTCATTTTTCTTTTCGATGAATGTATGCCAAATGCTACTCTTTCCTTTCCCACAGTCTTGTGCCCAGTTTTGGCTCAGGGACTTAAGTTGTCAGTTCCATTGCTCATCATTGACGTTTCCATCCACTTCTAACAGCAATAAAAGTAGAAAATATAGCTGGTTTAAGAATTATAAATCAGAAAATAACTTTATGGTGAAGAATATTTATTAATGAAAAGTTAAATACAATTTACATCTCTCTTTACCTAGTAAATACAGTCACAACACAGAACTGACAGACTATTTTACATACACATACACTTATTGTTGAGATACCTCTCAACACTGCCAATATAAATGTACCACATTCAAACACATCTACTTACTTTTATATCACAAATAAATTACATTCAATGTTTCTTGAAATTTTACAAATTTATCCTTGCTCAAAGATCTGGTGAAAATGTCTGTCACATTGTTTTCTGAATCTACTCTGCAAATACCTGTAATTCATTTAATATAAAATTAATTCACAAAATGATAGTGTACTTCAATATATGAGTACTTCGATTTTTTTGTAAAGTTACCATATGCTGCAATATTGATTGCCCCTGAGTTGTCTTCATATACTTTAACAGGTTCATCACTTATTTCATCAGAAATATTCAAATTATGCAGAATCTCAGTGACAGCTTCTGAAAATGCTGCATTCTCAGCAAGAGTAGATGATTTTGTAAAACTTCCTTGTTTCTTACGTTTCCAAAATATTATGTTTACCTACAATCCAATTATATAGCCTGATGTAGACTTATTATCTACACAGTCACATGCTCAATCATGTTTAAAGTGAGTATCATTGTAACAATTTTGAAATCTACTCAAATAGTTTACACCATAACTTATATCTGGTCACATTCCTGACCTAACTTACAGGAGAAAACATAACAAGTTTATGTAATTAATACCATGATTTGCATCTTGTGATGGTTCTAAAGGTCACTGCATTCTTTACATAATTACAGTCAATATTTATCCCAAGTTTTTTATTTCACCTAAGTTTTCCACCTAAAATCACTTGGATAAAACACTTTTGATTCATTGTATTTTCCCTTTACTTTTACTATAAATTAGCACATCATTAACAAACACAAATACATAGATGACATAATTTGCAGTCACCAGTCATAAAGACAATACTCATATTTACTTCCATTAAAATTTTCTTCTTCTTGTTACATTTAATGTTGGCCTCGGAGACCACTTGCATTCTCTACATTCCTCCATCAATCATTTCTGTTCATGGCTTTCGTGGTCTAGTCTCCTTTTTTCAGGCCCATTGCCTCTGTATCCTTGGTGATACCATGCTTCCATCTTGTCCCTGGCCTTCCTTGCTCCCTTCTGCCTTCCACAGATTCTGAGAATGCTACTCATGGTAGTCCTTCCTCTTCCATCGTAATAAGGTGTTCAGCCCCCATATTCTTTGCTTCATCCTTTGGACAATATCAGCTTGCTATTATAGGTCTGCCACTTCCTGTTTTTTTTTTTTTTTTTTTAAATATCTTCCATTTCTGTGACTGTGTGTCCTTCTTGGCGCCAAATACTTTCCTTAAGGTCTTCCTCTGTTTTCCCTAATGTAAATGTTTCAGAGTCATGTAGAGTTTCTGAGAGAATATTGCTCTGATACAGTCTGATTTTCAACCTTTCAAAACTTCTCTACTGTGCAGTCCCATAACCCAAAACATTATCTATTTTCCACTGCAGTCCTTTGTTTAATCTCAATTTCCATTCTGTTCTGCTTGCTAAAAATGCTTCACAAATATTTAAATGTGTTTAGTCTCTTAATAGTGAATTCATCAACTGTCAAAGGGGTCTGATCATTGGGCAGCTTGATCACATGTATACACTCAGTTTTCTCCTTGTTAATTTTCCACCCTGCTTTCCCTGCAATATTTCTGTAAGAACTTGTCATGAGCTGAGAGTCCTGTATGATACCAATTATTAGACCATCGTCCACATATGCAAGCCAATTTATTATGATATTATGCAGTTTTATTCCTGCTTGGCTTAATTTTTGGTGTTCTCTATCTTTTCCAAAATTAAATTAAACAGTATTAGAGATAATGCACCTCCTTATCTAAGACCAATTCTGACTTCAAAGTGCTCTGAAATTCTTCTGGTAATCTTTATTCTGTGTTAGGTGTCCTCTAAATACATCTGTACTAACTGTATTAATTTTTGTGGAAACTGAAAGTGAAACTCTTTCAAGACATTGATGATTGTGCCCCTATGCAAGCTGTCATAACCGTTTTTGAAATGTACAAAAGCCATGCGAATATTGATGTGATGTTCCCAACCTTTCTTGATTGCCTGTCTGAGTGTAAAAAGATGGTCTGTAGTTCATCTGAAACCATACTGAAAGTCCCCTACAATTTCTTCTGCAATTGGGATCATTCTCTTCAGTAGACACTGTGACACATAGGGCACACTACAGCCATTTTTCAGTCATCAGGCAATCAGTTGTGTTCCCAAACATTCTTTAACAGTTTTGTATTTATTTTAGCTAGTACCAGTCCTCCATTCTTTATTAGCTCCCCTGCAATTTGATATTTGCCAAAAGCTGTATGTTTTTTTTTTTTTTAGGTTTTTGATTATTCTAAAACATACGATATTTAAAAATTCATCCAAACAATCATATTGTGCTCTAGGACTTACTTTCAAACGTTATAACACCTTAAATAACTTACAAATTCTGTCTTTTTGATCCTTGTATCCTCAAGGATACTTTACATAAATTCCTGTGAAAACTTACAAATTCTGTCTTTTTGATCCTTGTATCCTCAATGATACTTTACATAAATTCCTGTGAAAACTTATCATTTAGAAATGCAGTCTATAGATCCATTTATTCTACCATTATGCCCTTTTAACAACAGTGTGACAATGAGAGAATCAATATTTCCATCGTAGTAAATGGTGAATAAGCATCAACCATAATTTTTTGTTGTTGAATGCCCCTTACAACTAATCTTGTTTTACATACGGTATCTGATTTTCCCGTAAAAATCCACTTTGCATCAATAACATCTACATTCACTGGATTAGTCACTACTTCCCATGTTTTATCTTTGTTTAAGCATTCAATTTCCTTATCCATTACCTGCTTTCAAACTTTTGAGTCTTTAATATTTATCGCCTCCTCAAAAGTTTCTGGATGATCAGCAGCACAGAAGTGTACATAAACGAAGTTCTTCATGATATAAATATTAAATCTATCACACACTCTAAATTCCTTAGTTGACCTTCCCAACTCACATTCTATGATTGCTTGAACACAGTTCAATAGCCTTTTTTTCCATTTGCTCATTTACAGGTTCATTTTCTATGCTTTAGCACTCAGAATCACTGAATTGTTCACTCCCTGAATCAGAGTCCTTCAGATCAAGAGAGTCATCCTCTTCCACAATATCAAAATGTCTGGCAACAAGAATATCATTGTTAATCAGTATTATATATCCAATTTCACTGTAGGCTACTAAAATTCCCAAATCTACTTTGTGGTCCCACTTTGATTTTCCCAGCTATTTGGTACATGTACAAAACTTCTACCTCCATTCAACTTTAAATGCTTAACATTAGATTTTTTCCAAATAATTTCTCCTAAGGAGTTTTTCTTCTACAGTTGGTCAAATCATATAAACTATGTGGGAAGCTCTACTCAGTCACCTAGCAAAAATAGTTACAAATCCTACTATCAAAACTGTCTATTATGGAACAATATATTCCTTACAAAATTATGGCATTGAAAGTGAAACTCTTTCAAGACATTGATGATTGTGCCCCTATGCAGGCTGTCGTAACCTTTTTTGAAATGTACAAAAACCATGTGAATATCGATGTGATGTTCCCAACCTTTCTTGATTGCCTGTCTGAGTGTAAAAAGATGGTCTATAGTAGGCTGTGCTGCAGATACACACCTCAATAGATTGCTGTTGTTGTGGAAGAAGGCAATTAGAATAGTGTATGTTGTAGGTCATCATGATTCTTGTAGAGAGGTTTTTGTGTAACATAAGTATCTTAAAGTATATTCCTTGTATTTATATAAGGCAATTTTATTTTTTGTACATCATCAAAAAGATTGTAGAAAGTGCAATGGCATAGATGATGACAATACTAGAAATAAAAATAACTACTTTAGGCAAAGAACTAATCTAAAAATAACAGACCACAGCTCATACATCAGTGGTCAAAACTGGTTTAACAAACTGACAAAAGACTTACATCTGCATGATGGAAATATCTTCAAAAGGAAACTTTAATTATTCCTGAAAAAGAAATTTTTATTCTCATTTTCTTAATTTTCAGTTGAAAAAATGTGATCTTACAATTTTTATTGGAAATTAGACACATTTTAATTGTATAACTACTTTTGTGGCATTACATTCTCTTTTGTTTGCTTTTATTGCAGATTTGTTAACTTATATCAACTATCAGATTTTTTAGTATTTTAAAAGAAATTCCCAAAATGATGTAAAACAACACCGGCCTTTTGCAAAACTCATCATCTTTGTTGATTCTATGCAAAGAAAGCAATAAATAAATAACTAAATAGCTAACATTCTGTTTTTAAGGTATGCCGTTGCACAAAATACTTCAGGCCAAAGTCCTTTATCTACTCTTGTTTCAGCTGACAGACAGCTTGACATATCCATAATTGGTCTGTTATATCTTTCAGCAGTACCATTTAATTCACATACATATGGACATGCATTTAAAATGATTCCTTGCTGTCTTATAAACTAAGAAACATCTGAATTTAAACATTCCTTCCTATTGTTACTTCTCAATTTCTTAACAGTTTTACCAGTTAAATTTTTGAATTCATTAACGTATTCCTGAAACCAATCATAAACTTGACTTTTAGATCTTATAGTGTAGACTTTAGCCACTTTACTATGATCATCAATAAAAGTGAGAAAGTATCTTTCTTCGTGCAAACTGTAAACTGAGTGAGGCCCACTCAAATGAGTGTGGATAATCTCTAATGTTTCTTTTGCTTTGCTTCTGTTGTTTTCAAAAGGTGAATAGCGAATTTTATTTTCAGTTCAAATTTTACGCTTCATTTGTTAAATACAGAAAGTACCTAAAAATAGGTGAGAGGTATTTGATTAAACAAAGTATTAAAATTCAGTTGCATGGGATTAGTAACAGTAATTCTTATCAAAAAAGTAAAGAGCTTTGAAGCAGAAACAATGGAATAATGGCTGTAAATGTTAAAAACATGTGATAAGTAGGTATCTTTATTGCTTACATTACTTGTATGCTACCCAGGACTTTCCACAATCTTTATCAATAGCATGCCACTTTTGTCTGAAGTTTTATAAGCCGACTCATTGTTAGTATGCCTGACAATATCTCATATGAACAACATAACTATTATCACTATTGTCGAAATGTTATTTAGCTTCTGATTTTCCATCACTTTTCTGCCTGCCAACTTTAATTCATTCACTGTTTTTTTTCCAAAAATGCTGAAGAATGTTGACATGTTTATATCTAATCTTTTAACCTCAGTTTGTTCAACATGTTTCTGCAAATGATTTGCAGTTCTGTTGATTCTTTCACTCACAAATCCCAGTTGATTGTTCAAAATCACTCCATATATGAAGTTCATTGCAGTTAGATTTCCTTGTCTCAAGTACTCTGTGTGAATTTTTGCTCCTGAAGCCGCTGTATAGCATTTCTTCATTTTCAGATATATTTCCAATGTCACAAAGCACACATTTTGAACAACAGTCTTCCTTTTTAGTTCATAATTAATCACTGTGCTTCCAAATAACAACTTTCTTTTTACTTAACAATTAGAACTGCTGCCATGTTAAGAATACTTATTAAATAAATGTTAAATATGATTTACATCTCTCTTTCAATAACAAACACACTCAGAGCACAAAACTGAATGACTAATTGACTACTTCACATGCAGATACACTCATTATTGAGACCTTTCTCTACAGTGTTGATCCTATTGATATAAATGTACCACATTTCAACAATAGTGATAATAGTTATGTTGTTCATTTGAGATGTTGTCATGTGTACTAACAATGAGTCGGTTTATAAAACTTCAGACAAAAGTAACATGTTCTTGATAAAGATTGTGGAAAATCCTGGGTAGCATACCAGTAATGGAAAGAACTAAAGATATCTACTTACCATTTATTTTTAATGTTTCCAACCATTATTCCTTACTTTCTGCTTGAAAACTCTTTACCTTTTTTGATAAGAATTACTATTAATACTCCCATACAACTGAATTTTTATTTCTGTGTTTAATCAAATACATCGTATCGTAATGGGGCCCCTTAGGGATATGGCAGCAAGAGAGCGGAAGAAAACCAATGTGCACTCCGTGTGCATACCGGGGGGAGTCATTCCAGATGTAGAAAGGGTCCTGATGCCATGAAGGGTACAGGGTGCAACCATCTGCAGGTGGTCGCTCATGTCAGCACCAATGATATGTGTCGCTATGGATCGGAGGAAATCCTCTCTGGCTTCCGGCGGCTATCTAATTTGGTGAAGATTGTCAGTCTCACTATCGGGATGAAAGCAGAGCTCACCATCTGCAGCATCGTCGACAGGACTGACTGCGGACGTTTGGTACAGAGCCAAGTGGAGGGTCTGAATCAGAGGCTGAGACGGTTCTGCGACCATGTGGGCTGCAGATTCCTCGACTTGCGCCATAGGGTGGTGGGGTTTCGGGTTCCGCTGGATAGGTCAGGAGTCCACTACACGCAACAAGCGGCTACACGGGTATCAGGGGTTGTGTGGCGTGGGCTGGGCGGTTTTTTAGGTTAGATGGCCTTGGACAAGTACAGAAAGGGCAACAGCCTCAATGGGTGCGGGGCAAAGCCAGGACATGCGGGGACCAAGCAGCAATCGGTATTGTAATTGTAAACTGTGCGTTGGTAAAGTACCGGAACTTCAAGCGCTGATAGAAAGCACCGAAGCTGAAATCGTTATAGGTACAGAAAGCTGGCTGAAGCCAAAGATAAATTCTGCCGAAATTTTTACAAAGGTACAGACGGTGTTTAGAAAGGATAGATTGCATGCAACTGGTGGTGGAGTGTTCGTCGCTGTTAGTAGTAGTTTATCCTGTAGTGAAGTAGAAGTGGATAGTTCCTGTGAATTATTATGGGTGGAGGTTACACTCAACAACCGAGCTAGGTTAATAATTGGCTCCTTTTACCAACCTCCCGACTCAGCAGCATTAGTGGCAGAACAACTGAGAGAAAATTTGGAATACATTTCACATAAATTTTCTCAGCATGTTATAGTCTTAGGTGGAGATTTCAATTTACCAGATATAGACTGGGACACTCAGATGTTTAGGACGGGTGGTAGGGACAGAGCATCGAGTGACATTATACTGAGTGCACTACCCGAAAATTACCTCGAGCAATTAAACAGAGAACCGACTCGTGGAGATATCATCTTGGACCTACTGATAACAAACAGACCCGAACTTTTCGACTCTGTATGTGCAGAACAGGGAATCAGCGATCATAAGGCTGTTGCAGCATCCCTGAATATGGAAGTTGATGGGAATATAAAAAAAGGGAGGAAGGTTTATCTGTTTAGCAAGAGTAATAGAAGGCAGATTTCAGACTACCTAACAGATCAAAACGAAAATTTCTGTTCCGACACTGACAATGTTGAGTGTTTATGGAAAAAGTCCAAGGCAATCGTAAACTGTGTTTTAGACAGGTACGTGCCGAGTAAAACTGTGAGGGACGGGAAAAACCCACCGTGGTACAACAACAATGTTAGGAAACAATTGCAAAAGCAAAGAGAGCTTCACTCCAAGTTTAAACACAGCCAAAACCTCTCAGACAAACAAAAGCTAAACGATGTCAAAGTTAGCGTAAGGAGGGCTATGCGTGAAGCGTTCCGTGAATTCGAAAGTAAAATTGTATGTACCGACTTGACAGAAAATCCTTGGAAGTTCTGGTCTTACGTTAAATCAGTAAGTGCCTCGAAACAGCATATCCAGACACTCCGGGATGATGATGGCATTGAACCAGAGGATGACACGCATAAAGCTGAAATACTAAACACCTTTTTCCAAAGCTGTTTCACAGAGGAAGACTGCACTGCAGTTCCTTCTCTAAATCCTCGCACAAACGAAAAAATGGCTGACATTGAAATAAGTGTCCAAGGAATAGAAAAGCAACTGGAATCACTCAACAGAGGAAAGTCCACTGGACCTGACGGGATACTAATTTGATTTTACAAAGAGTACGCAAAAGAACTTGTCCCCCTTCTAACAGCCGTGTACCGCAAGTCTCTAGAGGAACGGAAGGTTCCAAATGATTGGAAAAGAGCACAGGTAGTCCTAGTCTTCAAGAAGGGTCGTCGAGCAGATACGCAAAACTATAGACCTATATCTCTGACATCGATCTGTTGTAGAATTTTAGAACATAGTTTTTGCTCGAGTATCATGTCGTTTTTGGAAACCCAGAATCTACTATGTAGGAATCAACATGGATTCCGGAAACAGCGATCGTGTGAGACCCAACTCGCTTTATTTGTTCATGAGACCCAGAAAATATTAGATACCGGCTCCCAGGTAGATGCTATTTTTCTTGACTTCCGGAAGGTGTTCAATACAGTTCCTCACTGTCGCCTGATAAACAAAGTAAGAGCCTACGGAATATCAGACCAGCTGTGTGGCTGGATTGAAGAGTTTTTAGCAAACAGAACACAGCATGTTGTTATCAATGGACAGACGTCTACAGACGTTAAAGTAACCTCTGGCGTGCCACAGGGGAGTGTTATGGGACCATTGCTTTTCACAATATATATAAATGAGCTAGTAGATAGTGTCGGAAGTTCCATGCGGCTTTTACCGAGCGAGATGGCGCAGTGGTTAGCACACTGGACTCGCATTCGGGAGGACGACGGTTCAATCCCGTCTCCGGCGATCCTGATTTAGGTTTTCCGTGATTTCCCTAAATTGCTTCAGGCAAATGCCGGGATGGTTCCTTTGAAAGGGCACGGCCAATTTCCTTCCCCATCCTTCCCTCCCCGAGCTTGCGCTCCGTCTCTAATGACCTCGTTGCTGACGGGACGTTAAACACTAGTCTCCTCCTCCTCCTCCATGCGGCTTTTCGCGGATGATGCTGTAGTATACAGAGAAGTTGCAGCATTAGAAAATTGTAGCGAAATGCAGGAAGATCTGCAGCGGATAGGCACTTGGTGCAGAGAGTGGCAACTGACCCTTAACATAGACAGATGTAATGTATTGCGAATACTTAGAAAGAAGGATCCTTTATTGTATGATTATATGATAGCGGAACAAACACTGGTAGCAATTACTTCTGTAAAATATGTGGGAGTATGCGTGCGGAACAATTTGAAGTGGAATGATCATATAAAATTAATTGTTGGTAAGGTGGGTACCAGGTTGAGATTCATTGGGAGAGTCCTTAGAAAATGTAGTCCATCAACAAAGGATGTGGCTTACAAAACACTCGTTCGACCTATACTTGAGTATTGCTCATCAGTGTGGGATCCGTACCAGATGGGGTTGACGGAGGAGATAGAGAAGATCCAAAGAAGAGTGGCGTGTTTCGTCACAGGGTTATTTGGTAACCGTGATAGCGTTACGGAGATGTTTAACAAACTCAAGTGGCAGACTCTGCAAGAGAGGCGCTCTGCATCGCGGTGTAGCTTGCTGTCCAGGTTTCGAGAGGGTGCATTTCTGGATGAGGTATCGAATATATTGCTTCCCCCTACTTATACCTCCCAAGGAGATCATGAATGTAAAATTAGAGAGATTAGAGCGCGCACGAAGGCTTTCAGACAGTCGTTCTTCCCGCGAACCATACGCGACTGGAACAGGAAAGGGAGGTAATGACAGTGGCACGTAAAGTGCCCTCCGCCACACACCGTTGGGTGGCTTGCGGAGTATAAATGTAGATGTAGGTGTAGATGTAGATGTAGACATTTCAGTATTCAAAAAATAAGTAAAATTAATAATTGTTAGTTTAACTATAATTAAACTGCACGAACGAGTGAAAGTTCGGAGGGCCATTTTGTCACTCTATGTTTGGAACTTTTGTTTACTGTTTACATAGTAGTACACTAAACTGAATTGTCAGCACCTTTTATATGTATCAGGACACAATTGCCCCAGATCCTATAACATGCAATTAAACTTTTTAAAATATTAGAAAGGTGTGTTTTCTTATACGGCAGTAATTTTCTCTTCATCTTTCCAACATTATTCAGAGATGCCACTAACCTGAAGATATAGATCTGTACGATCAGGTCTTGTCAAGTCATACATTATCTGAGAAAAATTAATGGCACTTGGCATGGCATTTGAGAACATGAGTCTAATAGTAAAGAAATGTAACAAATAGTTCTTATGCTGTGAATGCACTAGAATGACTAAAACTATGGTCATTTGGAATAAATAGTTTCTTCATTACCAGGAAATCATAGCCAATTAGTTCTTTCCTGTCATCAGATTGCAAAGTATTCTTCCACAGTGCCTTTACTTATAACTGCTTTCAATATAAAAGAACAGCTTGACAGGTTGAAAGCTACATGTGGTGTAAGCTGTCAATACTGATTATCATTACTTCCTACTCAGTATCAGACTGTATTACTACTTACCAAAAAGAAGAAGCATTAAACAGGAACAAATATGTACAAATAGACAAAAAATGCATGTACACACACAAACACACACACACCTCAAACTGACACAGCTATTAACACTCCTGCTGCTGCAGTCTGACAGGTAACCTTGTGAGTGCGAAGTTGCAAGTTCAATCTTTAATAAGGATCAATTGAAAGTGTTTTGTTAATTATAACAGGAACAATATTAGATGCTCATGACTCACCATGTGCATCAGGAGGTGACAGAAAATGAGTGTCTGGGAGGTGCAGAGATCAACCTTCTTTGGGATGTGTATATAAGACTTCACAAAATAGATGTTGTCAATTATCAAGAAACTGAGTCAGGTGGTGCAGTGGTTAGCACACTGAACTCATTTGGGAGGACGACCATTCAAACCCCCATCTGGCCATCCTGATTTAGGTTTTCTGTGATGTCCCTAAATCACTTCAGGTAAATGCAAGGATGGTTCCTTTGAAAGGGCATGGCCGACTTCCTTTCCCATCATTTCCTAATCCGATGTGATCAATGACCTCACTGTTTGGTCCCCTACCCCAAATCAACCAACCAATCAACTATCTTTCAAGAAATGTTAAAACAAACCATTAACTTACACCATGAAGGCTGAATGGAAAATAGTGTTCTACAGTAATCACCTAGCTTTGCACCATCAAGATCAGAGGTGAACTCCTTGGGAGCTACAAACATTGCAGGACTTTCATCTAGGTATTCACTCTTAAATAATGCATATTGAATCATATTGGTGAAACAGGCTGATGAGAACTGGTGAAATATGATGGCATGCAATGAAATGCAGAACAGTGTCTCATGAAGATTATTGTGAAAGTGACTATCTTTTAAGATATAGCTACAGACAGCATGATAATAAGTTTTACATGCACAGAAAAAGCAAATAACCGGTGGCTGAATTTGTCCAGTGGTTCCAGGTGGTATGAATTGCAATGCTATACACTTTTCAGGAGGAGTAGTTTACTCTAAGGGAATATGATTTTTATGCAGACCAGGAATCATGCAAAAGCAAGTTATTTTGACCAGCTATTGGTCAAATCAGTTCTCATACCATAGTTGTAGTTCTCTTACAGTCATGTTTGCACTCCTGCTTTCTGTGATGTAAATATTCCCTACTACCTTTGCAAGATCACAAACATGAGAAAGAATCATATAGGACTTCTCACAGCACCATAAAATACATGCCAGCCAATTTATTATCCAGATTAATAATCAGCATAACTGTATACAAATGTGTTATGGCATTGATGTTAGTTGATCTTGGTACAAATCTCTTGGTACCTTTGATTTCCAGGGTTCCTTTCATATGCATTTCCTCTTCAAATCCCAGTTTGCCGAGAACAAATTTCTTACAGAGTGATAGAATAAGTTTGTTTAACTCATCTACAGATTTTCAGCCCAATTCTGCAGTTTGCAGTGCATTGTAAAATTGACTCTTTGTTTGAAATTTCATTATCTTAAACCTTCCAGTTCTCTTGAAGTTATGCAACCATCCACTGCTTCCCATGAAACCACTTGAATCTATGTCACACACAATTTGATGTGCATAATGTAGTAGGTCACTATCGTGCACATACTGTAAATTGTATTGGGCATCCTTGAAATGTGCAAACACCAGGTTTTGCAAGTATGCCTTGAATGTTGATAGTTATTCTTATGCAGTACATAGCCATATTGCTGTGAACTTACTCAAAACTTCTTCATAAGTTGTTGTTGTTGTTGGTGTGTGTGTGTGTCTCTTTTTTTTTTTTTTTTTTTTTTTTTTTTTTTTTTACTATGCCATGGTTATCTTCAACTATGATTAGTACTCATTCCTAGTACAATGATTGTCCTTTGCTGACAAGGATGACGAACTACAAGGCATGGTCTGACACCTTTTTCAATATCACTTTCAGTTTTAAGCACATATTGTTGTCATTATACTCCACACATACTTTGTCAGCACAGTGGAGCATATATGACAACACACGTTTCACTGACTCATCTTGCAGAAATGCTAATATTTCATCGGCCGCTTCTTTCTCACTCTGCAAAAGTTCTTGGTTCCTTTTTGATGAAATGTCAACTCTGGCAACTGTTGTTTCAGATATAATCCAATGTTTCTTTGTTTGTCATTGCCATTGCTCTGCTGTATCAACACCATGGTAATACTGTTGTGAGTTACTTATTGACTAAGCAGTTCAGCTACACTCCATGACTTCATGCTGTGCTCAGCACTGGATACCTCCAGTTCCACCCCCTGTTTCCATTAGCAACCAATATTGTGGTTGCATGGTAGACAAATTGTGGGGCACTGAAGACCATAAACATCATTGGTCTTTTGGGACCTCACACTCAAGGGGTTCCTTGTAAGACAAATGGGATTCTCAGCTGGTATGTGTGCTGTTGCGCAGAGGGCTTGGATGGTAGATGGGTTCAAGAGAGGGGGTATTAATGAGGTAGATAGTTATGAAAGATTAAATGAATTTGTATAATTTAGAGAAGTTGGTGTTTGAAGGGCAGGAGTTTAGGGCAGATTACTTGGATTGTAAAGCAGCTGTTGAAATAGTGTGTGTGTGTGTGTGTGTGTGTGTGTGTGTGTGTGTGTGTGTGCTCTTGTGTGTTTTGTTTATTAGTTCCTGAAAGTATCACATCTGTGAAGTGTGGTGTGAATTATATATATTAATGTGATTAATTACTGCTGTTTGAATTTTTTCAAATTTATGATTTTTGTTCTTTTTTTTTTTTTAATTTCTAGTGTGACACTGATTTGTTGACTTGAATATTACATCTCTAACAATTAATGTGTAAGTTGGAATATAAATAAATAACATAGCAGATGTAAGGGGCAAGTATCCCATAAAACTCTAGATAATCCATGATGCTTAGGGCAAAGAAAAGAAAATATATGGTTTTATTTATTTATTTATCTTACAGCTCGAAACATGTATTTAACATGCATGGGCAATATTATAATAATTACATTTAGCTTATTGATACACAATATAAATAGATTACATGCTATAAAGTAAAAGATCATTTAAGTATTTTTAACATAGCATTCCTGAGGTCAAATCATGTCAGCACCATACTGTATAGGCACTTCAATGTAAGCCATTTTTTTAACTCATTTTTAAAAATTCTACCAGAAAGCTGTTTCAGGTTGTTTGGCAGAGAATTATAAAATATTGCTCCCTTAATGAATGGGGTATTTGTTATTAGATTCAATCGTCTGCTCACCATATCAAAGTCTGATTTGTGTCTTGTATTGTAATCATAGATTTCCATATTCCTGTTTGTCATTTTTTTGTCTTTTTTCACTAATAATATTTATTGAAACATATGTACTGCATAGATAGTCATAATATTAAACTTAATAAACAGGTTTTTACATGAAGTTCTGGGTCTTACTTTTGCCATAGTTGTTATTACTCTTTTCTGCAATACAAATACCCTTTTTATATTGTATTGGCTACACCCACCCCACAATACAATTCCATAAGATAGATGGGGATGCACCAACCCAAAAAACCCTATTTTTATTGCTTCAATATCTAAGTATTGAACTAATCTGCTTAGTAAATACAGACTAGATGTTATTTTACCACACACATGATCTATTTGCTGATTCCACGAAAGTCTGTCATCTATATACATCCCCAGAAATTTACATTCTAAACAGTTATTTTCCTGAACGTCCTCATTTACAACAGTATTTTTATTTGAGCCACTTGTCTTAAAATAAATTAAATTAGTTTTGTTAATATTGACCCTCAGGTTTTCTTTTTCAAAATGTGTTTGGGCTTTTTCAACAAAATTCTGTACCACTGAATTTAGGTCATCATTACTATGTGCCTAGCAAACCCCAGAGGTGTCATCAGCATACATAGTAATACACTGGCTGGTGTCTAATACTGTTGGGAAATCATTCACGTAGCAAATAAACAAGAAGGGGCCCAAGGTAGAGCCTTGTGGCACACCAAAATTTATGTTTCTTATCTTTGATCTTCTTTTTTCGATTACCTCTGCATTAACATACACAACTTCTGTGTGTTGTTGTCTATGTTTAAGGTAAGATTCTATTAAAAGCAACAGTTTCCCACTGACACCATTGTAAGCAAGTTTACTTAAAAGAGCGCCATGATGGACTCTGTCAAATGCTGTGGAAAGATCTAAAAACACTCCTGCCATTTCATAACCCTCATTTATTTTCTACATCAGACAGTATACAAACTGTACTGCTGCAGATATGGTGCTCTGACCACTTCTAAAGCCGTGTTGTAAATCTCCTATTAAGTTATTCATATTATAGTGCTCGATTAAGATTACTAGCATTATTTTTTCAATTAATTTACCAGACACTGATGTTAAGGCAACTGGTCTGTAGTTCTGTGGTTGTTTTCTTTCCCCTTTCTTATATAAAGGTTTAACTATGGCAAGTTTCAGTTTCTTCGGAAACACACCTTCTTCGAGTACACAATTTATTAGATGGACTAATGGTCTGGCTAACTCACCCTTGCATTTTTTCAGTAGAAAAGGAGAAAATTCGTCCCATCCAGCTGATCTTTTATTTTTTAAGCTGTCAGTTAGCTGTGTTATGTCCTTGATGGTTACTGTAGGTAGCTTACAAGAGTCCCGTTCCTTTTCCTTATCATATTTAAACTGCCTCTCCTGTTTCATGCAAGTATCATTTTCAATAGCATCTATAAAGTAATCATTAAATATATTGCTAACTATATAAGGATCAGAAAAATTATCATTATGTATACTTAACTCTATATTATTAATTTTAGTTTTTGAATCAGTGTTCCTCATATCATTAACTACTGCCCAGCACGACTTTGAGACACGGTCAGAATTTCTGATCTGTTTACTAATATGTTCTACTTTCCTCCTCCTTACTTCCTTGCGATACTCATATTTATATTTTTTATAATCCTCTTTATATGAATCAA
Organism: Schistocerca piceifrons; assembly: GCF_021461385.2. Taxonomy (NCBI): domain Eukaryota; kingdom Metazoa; phylum Arthropoda; class Insecta; order Orthoptera; family Acrididae; genus Schistocerca; species Schistocerca piceifrons. Next base: position 361,589,562 of record NC_060149.1, on the reverse strand, counting down.
GACTGGTTTCTCTGTGAAGCTTATACATATACTCCATTCCTTCTTTGAGTCTTTTCGTTTTTTCATCTAGTTTTACACGTTTGACTACTGGAGGTTTATTTTTATTTACTTTGATCTTCTTTGCCGGGATAGTAATATCAATATGACTAGTTGAAATTTTTACAAATACTTCCCATTTGCTGTCAACTTCCCTTTCTCTATAAACTGATTCCCAAGATTCTTGACCCAAAGTTTTCTTTAGCAAGGTGATGTTGTGTTCAGAAAATAATCTTCTATTCTCATATTTTTTTGTTTTGTTTAAGTTTATTAAGACAAAAAATCACTAATAATTGTCCTAGATGATCAGATATGTGCCCGTTTATAGTCTGTGCCGACACAACATTTTCATAATTGGTCATTACATGATCTATGGAACTGCTGCTTGACTCAGTTATTCTAGTGGGCACATGACCAAGTAGATCTTTAATATCATAGGATTGTATGCAGTCTTGTAAACCTTTGCATTCCTGGCTGTCGCTTAGTGTGTTTATATTAAAGTCTCCTAACATTATAATATTTACTGTATTGCCACCCTTGCTTAGCTTCTCCAATACACTGTCCAGGGCTTCCAGGAAAACCTCGAGATTACCAGAAGGGGCTCAATATATTCCTACCACAATAAGTGGGACGGATACAATCATTAACTTAATTATCACTGCTTCGAAATCTTTCTCAATACAATAATCATTAACCCATGATACTTTTTCTACAGAACTTATTAGGTTATATTTCCTTACGTAAGTAGCAACACCCCCTCCTTTATGTTCTGTTCTACAGAAGAATGATGTAAGGTTATACTCCTGTAACTTATAATATTGAATATTATGGTTAGCTTTTTGATGCTCTGTAACCACAATTACATGTGGAGCTAGATCTGTAACTAAGGCCTCAAATACATTGATTTTGTTACCCAAGCCCTCAACATTATAATGTAAAAATGATACATTAGTACAATCATGAGAGGATATATCTTTGTCAAGGTTAATATTATCGCACAAATTGATAGTTTCTAAATTAGGAACACTGAGGGACTTTGTTATCCTAAAAAATCAACAGTCTTGGTTATGTTGTTCTGCAGATATCCAGATAACTTCAATTTCTCTCTGTGATATATTATTTTAAAGGATGGTTTCTGTGGTAGACAGGCTTAGCCCATGCCTGGATTTACTGTGGACAGTCTTGGATTTTTAGTGCAGTCTGGATTAATGTTTGGGGTTGTGAAAATGTCTCGGGTTTGAGAATTTTATGACTGGCAAGGGTTATTATTATTTTTTTTTTTTTAATTTTGCACCTACATATTCAACATCACACTTTTAAACATTTTGAGTGAGCACTGACATTGATGGAGAGAAGTGGCTTTTCACTTAGTCATTGGGCAAGACAATGGGGGCAATGTGTTAATGGTGTTCTCATGTGTGAAGTAACTCATCTACACATTTTTGATAATGTTTGATCACCTATACTCCTTTTTTTATCCCATTGTTTAGTAATGGACAAAAGAAAGTGTGTGTATGATGCTAACCTGCAACAGGAATATAAATACACAAAGGAAAGGTTGATGTTAGACATTTGCTCCAGTTCAGAGAGTTTTTCAAATTGTGGGAAACATTTGATCTGCAGAAAGGGGTAGGCCTTCAGTATCTGTTGTTAAACATCTGTTAAATGTTAACATAAATTCAGAAATTTCTTGTTCTGAATTTTCTAATGTGATTTAAAAAACAACCTATTTCTCGAAAAAAGCCACCTATAGTGAAAAATACAACTGAATAAATAAAGTTTAATGTTTCAGTAAGACTTTCAGTAAGACTTTTAAGTAGTTTCAAAACTATGTCCTTGTTGGACCCAAAAAAATATGGTAAGCCTTGTAGTAGAAGCTGTGAAGTGCAATTATCCAATGTGTCTAACACTATAGAGAATCTCTGATGCATAGAAAAATAATATGTATGCAGAGTTGTCCTGCAGCTCTCCAGATAGAATCAGTTTCTCTGAGTGACATATTTAAAGGATGCATCTTATGAAACTCATTAAATGTTGAGATTTCGTATTGAAATGAATTATACCTGTTATTGTTTATTTTTCTTAGAACAATGTTAAACATTGGTTAACTACTGTTTTCTAAGTAGATGGAAAGACCATTTAAATTCCTGATTATTTATTTCAGGCTATGGCACGTGAGCATAAAGGAAAACTTGCTCTGGACTCACTGCTTATTATGCCCGTACAAAGGATACCACGATATGAACTGCTTCTTCAAGTGAGTTGTCATATAAGTGTTGTTAACTATTTTTTCTTATAACCCATTTGCTTTATTCACTTTATGTGTTTTTTTGTCTTATGACATCAATCATATACGTAGCAATAAAACTCTTTTATGTGCTTTGGAAAAACAGGTAAGATCTTCATCAGCTTACTTCTACATCATTTATTTTAGCATAGATTATTGCTGTTAACATATTACCATAAAAATCTATATTTTTTTCATTCTACCATCCCTCTTGTTATTTGTTCCAAGCATGTTTTTTTTTTTTACCAGAAGTGTGTAGCATTGTACATTATTTTTCCAACTAATATGCTACATGGTAATGTAGGGTCAGGATTGGAACTAATTACAACTGATTAAGGTTGTGAGGCATGTTTAACATTATTTACCATCAGAAAACTATACACTTGCAGAGTATTTTGTTAACTGTTTTCTAAGTCTCATATTCCTGAGACCCTGATATCAATACATAATTATAAATGAGTTATTTCATGATTTTCATTATGTTCAGTTCTTTGTTGGGGAAATATCTCTTCCAAATATCTACTTTGTTTATCAAAACAACATTTTCCAGATACCATCTACTTATCTTCGATTTGGTCAACGTGTAGGCAATTTCTTACAGTGAGGATCTAGAAAAAGCTTTCCTTAGTCAGTCCTCAATTGTTTTATCTGCCTGTGATGCTTGGCCCATCACCGTTTCAGTTTCATAATAATAATTACTATGAGATCTCAAACCCTCTTTGTCCCCCAGCCCTCCCCCTTCTCCCTTTCTCTCTCTCTCTCTCTCTCTCTCTCTCTCTCTCTCTCTCTCTTACTCTTACCCATTCAGTTTTCTTTCTGTTGTTCTCTCTATTCTATAAATGCTGATTGTGCAACTTTTATATTTTAATAGTTTATTCATTTAAAGACGATGACTTTCTGTATGTTATAGCTGCAGTACTCATTGACTTTCTATTTCTGATGTGTTGAGAACTCGCATTTTCATATTAACACCTTTACACATTTTAAGTACCCTGTTTATTTTGTTTAACATCCAGTTGCTGAGGGGTATCAAATATACTGCTGATCCTAACTGTTTACCCTGAAACACAGTGATTATGTACTCTTTGTTCTTACTATAGTTTATTTTCTGGTGCATTTTCATATTTTGTCTAATGCATTCTTTTATTTTTTGTCAAAGTTCCTCTGCAGTTGGACCAAGCCAAAAAATTTCATCCATAAACCAAAGATGGTTTCATTGATGCATGCCCCTTCCTCAAAACACTCTAGTGATTCAAAATACCAACTCTAAGGCTGCATGAAGCAGTTCTGTGAAATAGTCACTGTGTCCAAAGATTTCTTCAATAATCATAAAACTGTGAAACCAATCACTGATGTCCATGTTATTGTGAAGTGGAAATATCAAGGAAACAGTGAACCCAATTACTGATGTAGTAGAAGTAAAAACGTAGCTTACTCTAGCCCCAACTCTAAAATGTACTTCATGAACTATTCATTAAGTCTCCTCATCTACAGCAGAAAACTTGTGTTACAGCTTATGGACATATACAGGTGAACAAATAATTCATCCAGAGCTAAAATAGTTTTCATGGATGCGCTGTTGCACAGGATCTGATGATCTCATGAACAATTGGAGAATGGTCTTTAGAGTGATGAACGTTAAGCCATGATTGGTGTTTGGTACATTGGAACAAGGTTTCACTCAGTAATAAGTCACAGTACATTACAAGCAGTCAAATGGGCTTGTGTGGACTTGCAGGTTCCTGACAAATAGTATGAGAACAAAATGAATACTCCAGGCTGGGCACAGAGATATCAATGATAAAAATGAAATTTTTTGTTTTGCAACAGTAACATATTTCAGCCTTTTATTTTGCTGCAGTACAGTAATCATGTTGTCTGATACATGAAACCACTCAGCAGGAGTAACATGCCATCAATTGTTTTAGAATTCCCTACCTCATTCAGCAGAAATGGAAACCTTATAGTTTCACTTTGTTGTCCATCCATCTGTCTATCTGTTAAGACAACTTTCCCTCCAGTGTAAGTGGAGGTATCAAACTGTAATGTATGTCAAATACTAAGGTCAATGGTCCCTCAGTAGTGTAAAAAGTTTAAGCTTCTCAGCCAATGTGATCAAAAGATACAGCCATTTGAGTCACACATTTTGATGCTCACAAACTCACCCATCAAAACCTATAATGAACTATCTGTATACTTAATTAAGTTTGTATGGACCCATCAGAATATGAATCTCAGTCCCACTTGCATTTATCCAGGAACTTGGATCAGGATTTGTCAAAACTTGCAGCAAAATCTCCATATTTGATATTATATTGTATGGCATTTGTCCTCTTTCAATATTTTTGTACAATGTACAGTTAGATATGGGACAAGTCAGTTGTGAAGTGATAGAAATACATGTTTGTGATGTTTTTATGGATACATATTTTACAATTATAATTTACTATCTCAGTACATGTCAGCCTGTTTTCCTTAAGTTATTTTCTTTCAGTTCCAGGATATAGTAGTAGCTTCTGCACCAATAAAAATTAAATTTACTTAGTACTTCTCTTAAATTCATAACATTACATGGTTTGCTTCTGGAAAATTCTCAGGGCTACAGAGGAAAGTAGGCAATTTATACAGTCCTTAAATATCTCTACAGGTTTCTTTCTGAGGATTCCTCTATACTGTTGAAGCAATGGTCAGTTAAATATGCCTTCAGTCTGACTTTAGGTTTATCAGTTGATAAAATATTTAGTGATTTAGTTTCTTTATCAGTTGATAAAGTATTTAGTGATTTAATTTTTTGGGCTAACTAGCCATTTGTTGGATGTGCCTATATTTTGGAGTCTGGTTGGTAATAAGATCACCACAGTTCAATGTCATCTATGCCTGTAGAATAATTGGACATTAAAGTCTGAAGTATTGTTAAAATTTCTTCCTCACTTGTTAAAAGAAGAAAGAGAGGAGCATGGCTGTTCAAAGTTCCTGCCATTATATGGCTGTTATTCTTGCATGATGTGAGTCCACTGACTTATCCTTGTCTATATTTGAGAAATATATGTATAATGTGTGCATAGTTTCTACACCCACAGTTACAGACAGAATCCAAAAGCCACTATATAGTGCATGGCATATGGTACCTTGTACTACTGCTAGTCATTGCCTTTCAGTTTCACTCACAAATGGGGCGAGGGAAATATGGCAGGCTATATGCCACCATATGAATCCAACTTTCCCTTATCTTGTCTTCATGGCACTTGTCCAAAATGTAAGTTAGCAGCAGTAGAATCATTCTGCAGCAAGCCACTGTTTCTCTAAATTTTCTCAGTAATGTTTCATGAAAAGAAAGTTATCTTATTCCCTGAGATACCCATTTGAGTTCATAAAGCATCTCTGAAACACTCAAGTGTTTGAACCTACCAGTAACAAATCCTTTTATCCAACATGGTGACAATCCCAAACACACAAGCATTGCTTTGATGTTTTCCTATTCATCCGCATGGCTTTCATTTTTTATGGTTAGAGGAAGCCACCATACATCACACCAAGTATAAATTTTATCTAAGTCATCCTACATCCTCCAACAGTCACTCAACAGTGACGCTTTCTCATACGCTACAGTGTCATAAGCAAAGAGTCACAGATTGCTGCTCACTCTGTCCATTAGATTGTTTATGTATACAGAGAATAAGAGTGGTCTTATCACACTTGCCTGGGGCACTCCTGATGATACCCTCATCTGTGATGAGCAACATACTTGGTTCTATTATTTAAGAAGACTTTGAGCCACTTACATATCTGAGAACCTATTCCATAAGCTCAGACCCTCATCGACAGTCTGCAGTGGGGCAATGTGTCAAACACTTCCTGGAAATCTAAAAGCATTGAGTCTGTTGATGCCCTTACTCTATGGTTTGTAGGATATCATGCAAGAACAGGGCAGGCAGAGTTTCACATGAGCAGTACTTTCTAAATCTTGGTAGATTTGTGGATAGATGTTTTCCTGTCTCCAGGAAATATGTTATATTCAAACTCAGAATAAGCTTAAGAATTTCACAACAAAGCAATATTAAGGATCCAGTATGAGATTTTCACTCTGCAGTGGAGTGTGTGCTGATATGAAACTTCGTGGCAGATTAAAACTGTGTGCCGGACTGAGACTCGAACTCGGGACCTTTGCCTTTCGGGGTCAAGTGCTCTACCAACTGAGCTACCCAAACATGACTCATGCCCCATCCTCACAGCTTTACTTCTGCCAGCACCTTGTCTCCTACCTTCCAAACTTTACAGAAACTCTGCTGTGAACCTCATTCTGGAAACATCCCCCAGGCTGTGGCTAAGCCATGTCTCCACTATATCCTTTCTTTCAGGAGTGCTAGTTCTGCCAGGTTCGCAGGAGAGCTTCTGTAAAGTTTGGAAGGTAGGAGATGAGGTACTGGAAGAAGTAAAGCTGTGAGGATGGGGCATGAGTTGTGTTTGGGTAGCTCAGTTGGTATAACACTTGCCCGCGAAAGACAAAGGTCTCGAGTTCGAGTCTCGGTCCAACACACAGTTTTAATCTTCCAGGATGTTTTGGTATAAGGATATTGGTCTGTATTTTGCAGGTCCATTCTTTTACACTTCTTACATATAGAAATCACACACACTTTTTTACAGTGATTTGGGACTTTGTACTTTGTGGAAGATATGTGTTAAATGCAAGATAAGTGCATCACTAATTTAAATGGGCACTCTCTGGAAAACTGAACTGGGATTCCATGCAAACCTGGTGGCTTATTTGTTTTCCGCTTTTTCAGTTGCTTCTCAATACAAAGAATACCTGTCTCTGTGTCCTCCACACAAGAGTCTGTGCACATTCAAGCAATGGTATGTCTATATGATCCTCTTACATTAATGATTTTATCAATGTGAAATTTAAAACATCAGCTTTCCTTTTGTTGTCTTCTAATGCCACACCAGCCTGGTCAATGAGTGACTGAATAGAAGCCTTTGATCTGCTTAGTGATTTTAGATAGGACCAGTTTTTTTTTCTCAGCAAGATCTTTTGATAAGGTATTATGATAGAAGCTGTTGTCTGCTTTGTGCATCAATCTTTTTATAATAGACAAATCTATTTTTACTAACTTTTGCCTTTTTTTTAAAATGAAGAATGCAAAGATCTGTTTCCTCAGCATTTTCTGTATTTTGTTAAGAAACTATGGTGGTATTTTCTGTCCTTAATCCAGTTACTCAGCTCATACTTCTCAAGAGCATGATTTACAATCAGCTTAAACGTTACCCATAATTCCTCTATGCCCATCATAATGGAGCTAAATTATGCCCATTCATTTTGTAATTAGAATGCTAACAAGTGCTTTTCTACCCCTCCCAGCACAAAAGCTATCCTAACCTCCTTGGTGGTTTTATTAACGTTAATAACTATTTCCACTATGAGCACTAATTTGTGTCTCTGTATTGACAATGTTTATTAAGTCAGGCCTGTTTGTAGCTACAAGGTCTAAAATGTATTTCTATTGCATGTTGTTGAAACAGGTGCTTAAAACAGTTTTTGGGAAATGTGTTCAGAACTATTCTATAAGATTGTCTGTTCATACCACCTGCAACGAGTCCTTAGACATCCCAATATATAGTGAACAGTGTAAAGTTACTTCCAACTAACAGTTCATGATTGGGGTAGTTCTATACTACTGAGTGTAGACACACTTTAAATGATTGTCCAACTGTTACAATGGAATTGGCGGCTATTAAAAACATCTGATGATTGCTTTTAGTTCAAATAGGCCAGTTACTTGCTTCCACATAACTTTGCAATTTCAATCTTGATAGACATAATATCTCATTATCTCTCATTACCTGATGAGATTTAGCAGAAATGAGAACAGCGAGAAATTCAACAGCAGAATTGGAGATTATGAAGTAGACAAAGTTAAGGAATTTTGCTTCCTTGAAAACAAAACTACCCATGACAGATCTAGCAAGGAGGCCATAAAAAGCAGACTAGTACCAAGAAAGAGGGCATTTCTGGCTAAGAGAAGTCTGCTGGGTACCAAACATTGGCCTTAATTTGAGGAAGAAATTTCTGAGAATGTACATTTGGAGCACAGAATTATATGGTAGCGTATCATGGACAATGGGAAAACCAGAATAGAAGAGAATAAAAGTATTGAGATTTGGTACTACAGAAGATTGTTGAAAATCAGGGAGACTAGTGAAATAAGGAATGGGGAGGTTCTCTGCAGAATTGGTGAAAGAAGGAACATATGGAACACAGTGACAAGGAGAATGTATGGGAGGATGGTATCTGTAAATATTTGTAATGTAGTGACCTGGCTGCAGTTCCTAAAAATTATTGAAACAGGGATATGTAGCTGATTTTCACATCTGCATAAATTTTATGAAAATTTTTTTGAAAGTTTGATAAAAACAACAACTTGATTTTTTGAGATTTACTTGTATTTAAATTTTCTTTCTGCTGTTGTATACTAACCACCCAAACCTTTTAGATGCTGTTGAGTAAATCACATTTCTTATTATTACTGTAAATTTTATTGATGCTCGGTTGTAATTTTCATTCTGGTTTGATGATGGGTGTGTATTATATTGTAATAACTATTGACAAGTCTGAGTTATTTTAATACATAGACCTCATTAAGCTAGTCAGAAGACTGATGACTAAAAACACAATATCTTTGTTGACTGCAACAAGCACTCTCCCATCCTTTGATGTCTCACCTGTATTTTTGATATATCTTCCATATTTTTATAAATATTTGAGAGCTTCCTACATTGAGTTGTGTCCAGCTCTTGGTACCAAGTATGATATGTGTGATAGCTTTCCTGGAGGGCACCAAATTCAAGGACTACTTTAGACATGCTTTGGCAATTTACTGTTAAAATTTTGACATTGATCTACTTTGCACATGATCTGATTTTGCTGTCTCCATGTCAGATGGCAAGTATTTATCAGAAGACTTCAAACTATAACCTAGCCCGAAAAAACCATGTGCTCTCCACAAGTACTCTGCTCACAGAATAGCTGTTTTCTTTGTGTAATGCATCCCTGACCTATCAAGGGTAATCCTATAATTCTCCACCCCATAGCACAGGTACAGTAATCTGCAGCCAAGACTATCACAGAAATGATGGAGCTTCTGGTTGAGACCCTCCACTCAGCCCCAAACCAAAGGACCCCGATCAGTTCTACACATTGTGATTTTGTAGGTTGTCATTTTCTCTGCACTATTTTACCATTTCCATGCAGCTTTCATCTTGTTGTTGACAGTTCTGAGGTAATTGTCATGTGTTGTTTTCTGACCTTCACCATGCCCTGTAAAGATATTTGTGGTTGGATAATTTCTGGAGTTCAATGAGGTTGTTATGACAGCAGTAGATGAGTATTTTGCAGCCTTCTCAGACTCTCAGTTCAGGGATGTAATTTACTTGCCGGAAAAAGATATAGGTCATTTAACTAAAAACTATATTTAAAATAAGCACATTTTACTTAAAAACCATAATATTCACTACCAAGATGAGAACATTTAACATTGCTCTTATATTTATGTGAGTGTGTTGTGCCTGTAGAGTAATTCAAGCATGGTGGTAGGCAGTGGCATGTAGTGACATTTGGGCAAGGGGAAGCGATTACAGAGGACAGTCTTTTCGAAGAGAATCAATGAAAAAATTACATGTCAAACTGTTTACACCCCTTTAATGTTAAATTCTAAGTTAATGTACACAATACATCAAATGGCAGAGAGGCAGAACTGAAATAGCACACCAACGAAAAATACAGGCCTTTTCATATGAACTTTCTAAAACATAATGAATGGAAATTAGTTCTCTGTCATATTGTCTTTCTTTTACTTGAATCCTAATTCAATTCTTCTTTCCTTCCTGTTGAATTCTTTGACTGTATGCTGATAGAACTCTGCCTCACTTTCAGTTTTAGCATCTTCTTTTCTACAGACAGTACTGGTAGATTTGAGAGTCTCTGTTGTCCTTGGGAGTTCCTGCAGTAGCTATGAATACAGTATTTTATTGTTTTCTGTAAATAGTCTTAAATGAATAATTATGTCATTTTATGCTCCTAGCATGCCTTTCCCCCCTTGAATTCATAAAAATGGAAATGAAATTCAGATAATTTGAACATCCACTCCAATGTTTCATTCGACTCATGTGTTGCATGTGACATCACTGGCCAGCTTGCTACTCCTACTGTCGTAATGCTAATTCACAGTGTCTTGTTTTGGAATTTATGTTTCATAAAATGGGTTACAAATGGTGTGTAGTACCATACCATACAAATACATCTACAGAAAGTCCTGAAAAGTTGTTTTTGAGTGTTCCAGAGAATCAGAAGATGCATGAAATGTGATTGCACTGTACCGGCAAATTGACACCACATTGATGCACAAGTTCACCAACTTAATTAAAAATGTATTGCATTGTGAAGTTAACATTAACTTATCTCCAAGATAAGCTCTCCCAGTGTTACAATGAAGGATAGTGTCATTCAATGAAATTAAACTCCTAGTAAAAATTGTCATTTTTCATAGCTGCACCACCATTATTCGGTAGCTGTTGTTAGAGTAAAAAACTGTCAAATTTTATAATATGCTGCCCACAATCAGAAAGAGAATATTATTGTGTTTTCTTTGCTGTTTGCATGTGCTTGCATTTGAAATCGCTGTTCATACACATCACGTTCAAAAAGATATTTTCAAGTTAATGTGACCATGACTTTTTACAATATTTTTTTTATCTTTGTACTGCCTAGCTAGGATACTTGTTTAAACTTTTGCAGTTCCATTGTCTTACATTCAGATGAAGGAAGTCTGCTCCAGATGCTATCATAGTTTACACTCACAAACTTCACATCCCTTATGTTTGTGTCTCCTGAATGTTGTACATGGTTTATATCTCTCTATATAACCTCATCATCCTAAACCTCATTGCATTGAGAACATATGGTCATATCTTCACTACTAGCAGTTCATTCCAAAAAGTGAATTGCTTCTTCACAAAGTAAATGCATTTATCCTCTGTTCTCTTTTTGTCAGACTAAGACTCATTTGAAGCTATGTGCAATACATCCCTAAATCAAAAAACCACTACAATCAGTTCTTACTAATGTTATTTTCGTATTTCGTGTAAAACTTTTAAAAATATATGACCCTGGTAAGAAGTATGTCACCATCTTCATGACTTCAAGAAGGCAAATGAATCAGTTGATAGACCTACTGTCATGAAGATCCTGCAAGAACTAGGACTAGACGAGCAGACCAACAGCCTTATCCAATAGACTTTAAGCAACACCAGGTCACGAGGTAAGCTCAGAGGAACCCTCTCATAAAGTTTTGAAATCAAATTGAGGGTCAGACAGGGAGATGATCTGTCCCCTCTCCTCTTCAACTGTGCCCTGGAAAAGGTAACAAGCGAGTGGCGGAAGGAGTTAGCTTGAGAGGCTTTTCCAAATGGTATCTCTCTGGGACATAAGTGCAATGGTCTCAACATTGGTTACCTGGCATTTGATGATGATCTAGTGCTTCTATTAGATTCAATAGAAACTTCAGTGAAACAACTCAAAATTCTCAGACAGCAAGTAGCAAAGGTTTGGCTTCATGTATCCCTTGAAAAAACGCAGTACATCATGAACATAGGTGAATCTCCTAGTAGACCAGGGAGAGATCAAGAAAACCAACAGGTTTAAGTACTTGGGAGAATGGCTGGAACCTAATCTATCTGAAGGAATAGCACTATCAACTTGAGTCAACAAGCTAGAGCTGGCATACCAGCTGACCAAGAATACTTATAATAAAAAATGTCTCTCCTGTAACACTAAACTGAAGCACTACCAGACAGTCATCTCTCCTGAAGCCTTATATGCTTCATAATGTTTAATACTCAATAGGAAGGGACTTACTGAAAAGCTCAAAATCCAAGAGAGAAAGATAATGAGGAATATACTGGGGCCAGTCAAGGAAGGTGACAATTATAAAAGGTGACCCAACTGCGAGCTCTATGAGTACTGTGAAAGAATCACATATGTAGCTAGAAAAAGATGTCTAGCATTTTATGGACATGTTTACAGTATGAATTAATGACAGAGTGACCAAACAGCTCCTCTATTACTGGCAAAAGAGGAAGACCAAGTCACCATGGTTGATGGAAGTGGAGAAAGATCTTCAGGAACTGGGAATGACAGAAGGAAACTTGAAGGGTCGGACAATACTCAGGACAAAGCTTAGACGAAAGAGATTCCAAGACAGACCACCAGGAAAGAAAACTGGTGCCCTCTGGACACAGAAGAGGAAGGAACAACACAGCTAGAGGATATGTAACTATTGGGCAAATGTCAAAGCCCACTACAAATGCGGAAGTTGAATGTTGTCGTCCTAGTTGGCCTATACGAAATAAGAAGAAGAAGAAGAAGAAGAAGAAGAAATGACCCTTTGAGTATTCAAACATGTGACCTCTTACACTGCAGTAAGATGCACTGTCCGTTGCACCACATTATGCCTGATGGATGCAGCATCTATACCGAGTGTCTTCTACACATGAAATCAGCACTAAGTTTCTCCAAGAATAATTTGTGCTTTGGGTCATAGTTCACGACTGATAGCCAGCAATCTAGTTATAATATATGGACCTAGTTACAAAAGTTCTATAATTCTTCAGTTTTGATTGAGTTTAATGATGTTGCAGGGAGCTGGGAAAAGAATGTCCATCTTTGCACATACCGTTGCTGTAAATGGGTGGAGCATAAATACATCAGCTTTTGCAAGGCTTCCGTTATCAGCATTCACAAAATTCCTTTCTATTGTTACTTAAAAGTTCTAATTGTGTTTTCCATCACTAAATAGCTAAACTGTTTGCAATAAAAGTATGAAAAAACATTGTAACTTCAGCTAACACTACTATAATGCAAGTATAGCTTTGTCTTACTCCTAGCCTGTGGTGTCGCCGGAGCATCAGCTAATAACAGAGTGTTTTCGAGCATGTGACCATACCTTGATATTTAATGATTTTTAAGCTTTAATTACATAAAAATAAAAGATATTTTGTGAGAATATTGACCATAAATGCTATTTAAAAGTTACAATCAATCATAACAACAACAATTCGAACCATATTTTTAACACAGGAAAATAGCCTAATCTGTGAAGAGCAGAAAAGGAATGTTCAACACTTGGGCTGTTTACAGGTATTGTTAACACAAGGCCACAGAGCATATTGAGTTCAGTGAATGCTGAGGATAACAAACCAGTACTCCTCAGGTGGGGAAGAAGCTGGTGCAGTTCCATAGATTGGTATTCCTCTGTTGATTATGCCACAGTTAATTGTTTTCTGAGACATCAAAAATCAAAATACTGGATAGATATATCTTTCAGTGAGTAAAAATCTTCCTCCAGCAGCATATAATAATTGAACGAACCTGAGTTTTTCAAGCCCTTCAAATGAAACCTCTAGCTGCTGACTCATGACACTGTAAATTTTGTAGTATGTACATAGATAGTAAGTTGTGGGGTCAGATTCTCAATAATGACATCTTTTCATACACCCTTCACCGATTTCTTCACAACCATATCAAATCCACCCCTTGTCTGGTGAATGTACAATTTACTTTCTGCCATATTAGGCATACAGAAGTTGACATCCAAGACTTTAGTTTGCAGAATGTCAAAAAGAATATCAGTCATCCCAAATACTTTGTCAGATATTTGTAGTAAGAACTGAAACTCAAATTTTCAAACAACATTACTGAAACTTGGGGCTTTGTGGTATATATCGCTGTCCCATTCATCAGGGTTGTCAAGAATGCTGTCAAATGGTTTTAAAAGATTGAAACTGTGTTCTTCAATATTTTGATTAACCTCCAATTATAGTTCCAGCATGTGAGACACATTTTTGGAAATATTTTTTAACAACCTTGTCCAGCACAGCAGTGTTCTTTGTGAACTAATAAAGAAAGGTTACAAAACTACTTAGTGTAATACAATACTTGCATCCTTTGCAGAGAGGATATGGACTAAAAAAGCACTAGCTTTAACCCATGAGCAAGACAGTGTATGAAAACTGTGTCAGAGTATTTGTCCTTTACTCTCTTCTGAAGGCCATACAATTCTCCATCTAGCACAACAGCACAATCATAGCATTGAGCTACTAGTTTTGAACCACATACATACATTTTCAGAGTAAGGTACACGTTATTTTACAGAGCAGTTGTGCTTTGGTCAGTACTTACATAAACAAAACTAAAAATCTTTTTTGTGCCTCAGTACAGTAGAGAGCTGTGAGTACTTAGATATATCACTGGTTTCATCCACGGTGAATGCATAGAAGGGTGCATTTCTTATCTCTTTCTTAATTTATCTCAGTGGAACTGTAGCAGCAGGATCTATTAGGTCACCCTGAATGTGACCGTATTGCGCAAGGAACACTCTTTTCATCTGCAGATGGTGGCTCAACATTTTATTGTATTTGTTTAGGAGCAAAACTAATTCAACATATTTTCCACAATTTGCAGGAAATTCATTTTCTGTGTGGCCCAAAATGGAAGTACCTGCTTGGCAAGAAAGACAGCTATATCAGTCAAACATTGAATTACTTTTCTGTTTTGTTTTACAATCTCACTGTGTTTTTGGATGTCTAATTTCCACTGCTGATCCAACTAGAAATAAATGATATACCAAAAGTAGTGAAAAAATGTATTGTAACCTGACATGGATCACAACATATTTATTTAGAAGCTCATGGTCAGATCAGAGGTGAGTGGAAGTTTTGGTCATCCATTTCTTGGTGGGATCAAGCTGAAATCTTTTGTCTCTGTGTGGTGGGATACAGTACAGAATGACTTGGATGCTGGGCTTAGGAGGTAGATATGATGATGCTAAAGGAAATTACACTGAGTTGGCATACTGGTCTGTTTTTATTGCTTCATCATGTGTTAGCAAGGAACATTCAGAAGATCAAGATTCTGGTTTATAAAAGCAGAGATGAGACTTACTAGATTGTCCAATCAATTACAAGAAAAAATGTCCACCCTGGGCTATAAATTAGTTAAGAATCAGGGATACACAGTGACATATGGTAGTACAGATAATGAACCATAGAGGTGACGGATTGTATTGTTCTAATTACATCTACATCTACATACATACTCTGCAATCCACCATATGGTGCATGGTGGAGGGTACCTCATACCACAACTAGCATCTTCTCTCCCTGTTCCACTCCCAAACAGAACGAGGGAAAAATGACTGCCTATATGCCTCTGTACGAGACCTAATCTCTCTTATCTTATCTTTGTGGTCTTTCCACGAAATGTAAGTTGGTGGCAGTAAAATTGTAGTGCAGTCAGCCTCAAATGTTGGTTCTCTAAATTTCCTCAGTAGTGATTCATGAAAAGAATGCCTCCTTTCCTCTAGAGACTCCCAGCCGAGTTCCTGAGGCATTTCCATAACACTCGCATGATGATCAAACCTACCAGTAACAAATCTAGCAGCCTGCCTCTGAATTGCTTCTATGTCCTCCCTCAATCTGACCATATACGGATCCCAAATGCTCAAGCGGTACTCAAGAATAGGTCGTATTAGTGTTTGATAAGCGGTGTCCTTTACAGATGAACCACATCTTCCCAAAATTCTATCAATGAACCAAAGATGACTATCCGCCTTCTCCACAACTGCCATTACATGCTTGTCCCACTTCATATATCTCTGCAATGTTATGCCCAAATATTTAATCAACATGACTGTGTCAAGCGCTACACTACTAATGGAGTATTCAAACATTACGGGATTCTTTTTCCTATTCATCTGCATTAACCCTTTAGGTTCAAGTACTTGTCACAGTATAGGTGAATACAGACATAAGTACATGTAGATAAATGTATGATGGAAGCCAATAACCCTAGCCTCGAGATACATTCAGGCAAGCCTTACAAGTCCCCCTTAGTGCACAAAGTTAATTGAATCTGACTGCTCACTTACACAATATCTGGTGTAGGGTCATCCATTTGAGGTTGCTGTTGCTCACTGGAACTGCCCAGCTCTGCTGAACTCTGACTTGCTTGGCATTTTAGGCTCTCTATATATGGTGATTGAGGCCATTTGCTCATATGTGATATGTAACTGCCTTGATTTTTACCTCCATCAGTGGTCTCTCAATACATAAAACCTCTTAATGAACTGACAAAAGTGACTTGCCCTAGGCCTCCACCTACAGTATAAGATTTACAGCTAATATTCATATTTTGATGTATTTTTTTTCATTTTTTTCTATTTTTTCATTCATTACACCTCCATAATTGGGGAAGATTCATCTCCAAATCTTAGACACATCTTAAGACACATCATTCTTATACTAGTTATATTGGTTCACACGTATGTATACAGGGTGAGTCACCTAACGTTACCGTTGGATATATTTCGTAAACCACATCAAATACTGACGAACCGATTCCACAGACTGAACGTGAGGAGAGGGGCTAGTGTAATTGTTTAATACAAACCATACAAAAATGCACAGAAGTATGTTTTTTAACACAAACCTACGTTTTTTTAAATGGAACCACGTTAGTTTTGTTAGCACATATGAATATATAAACAAATACGTAATCAGTGCCGTTTGTTGCATTGTAAAATGTTAATTACATTCGGAGATATAGTAACCTAAAGTTGATGCTTGAAACCTCTGACGTTCAGTTGCGTGTTGTAACAAACACGGGCCACGGTCGGCGAGCAGCATCTGCAGGGACATGTTTACGATGACGACCGTGTTTACGAGTTTAGCTGTAGTGCACTGTTGCGGTTTGGTTTAGCTGCCGCAGTGTCCGCATGTAGCGCTTGCTACTATTGTTATTCTGCATTCGTCTCCGCCTGCAGACCAACTGTAGTAAACCATGAAACAGACTTCTGTGATAGCGAAGTGTTGTAGGAACTGTGACTATGGTGTATTCGAACTCTGAAAAGGCGGAGATGATACTCATCTATGGCGAGTGTCAACGAAATGCAGCTGAAGCCTGCAGGGTGTATGCAGAATGGTACCTGGACAAAGAGCATCCAACGTGCTGCACATTGGAAAATGTCTACCGCCAACTGTATGCAACAGTTATGGTCATAGCACGCAAACGGGTCCGTAACAGGCCCATCACAGGAGAAGTGGGTGCAGTTGGTGTGTTAGCTGCTGTTGCCATGAACCCACACATGAGTACATGGGACATTGTGAGAGCCGGTGGACTGAGTCAAAGTAGTGTCATGCGCATACTGCATCGTCACCGCTTTCACCCGTTTCATGTGTCGCTACATCAGCAATTACATGGTGTTGACTTTAATCATCGAGTGCAATTCTGTCAATGGGCATTAACAGAGAATGCGTTGCAGTTCTACCTGTTTACCGATGAAGTGGGTTTCACAAACCATGGGGCAGTGAATCTACGGAACACGCATTACTGGTCCGTCGACAATCCTCGCTGGCTCAGACAGGTAGAGCGACAGCGACCGTGGACTGTAAATTTATGATGCGGAATCATTGGCGACCACCTCATTGGTCCTCACTTCATTGCAGGGGCCCAAATAGCTGCAACATACATCATGTTTCTACAGAATGATCTGCCAATGTTGCTCGAAAATGTCCCACTGGAAACGCGTCGACATATGTGGTATCAGCATGATGGTGCACCTGCACATTCCGCAATTAACACTAGGCTGACCCTTGACAGGATGTTCGACGGGCGTTTCATAGGACGTGGAGGATGCATAAATTGGCCAGCCCGCTCTCCTGATCTTACACCTCTGGACTTCTTTCTGTGGGGTACGTTAAAGGAGAATGTGTACCGTGATGTACCTACAACCCCAGAGGATATGAAACAATGTATTGTGGCACCCTGCACTGACATTACACCAGATGTACTGCGGCATGTATGACATTCATTATGCCATAGATTGCAATTGTGTGCAGCAAATGAAGGCCACCACATTGAACATCTATTGGCCTGACATGTCGGGACACACTCTATTCCACTCCGTAATTAAAAACGGAAACCATGTGTGTACGTGTACCTCACCCCTCATGGTAATGTACATGTGCGTCAGTGAAAAAGACCAATAAAAAGGTGTTAGCATGTGGACGTAATGTGCTGTTCCAGTCTCTTCTGTACCTAAGGTCCATCACCATTCCCTTTGAATCCCTATGTAATTCGGTGCTATCCGATACACACGAGTGGTACTCAAGTGTCAACTTTAGGTTACAATATCTCCGGATGTAATTAACATTTTACAATGCAACAAATGGCACTGATTACATATTTGTTTATATGTTCAGATGCACTAAACAAAAATAACAGGGTTCCATTTAAAAAAACGTAGGTTTGTGTTAAAAAACATACTTCCGTGAATTTTTTTATGGTTTGTATTAACTAATTACACTAGCCCTTCTCCTCACGTTTGGTCTGTGGAATTGGTTCGTCAGTATTTGATGTGGTTTATGAAATATATCGAGTGGTAATGTTAGGTGACTCACCCTGTATATGTAAATATGAAGGTTTCTCTTTTTGTTTTACATATAAATATACATACATAGATTATTTAATTGAAACAATTAATACATCCTTGGATTACAAATATGCACAATAAGTAATCACATTTTCTCCATTCTTCATCTGTGATCGTGTGTACCTGGTGACAAAGCAATAAGGCTAGGAATCATTTCATTTAAGGGATGCACTTCTCGTGAGATTTTTCCGTGAGCCGGATCATAAGTCACATGCATACACACACACACACACACACACACACACACACACACACACACACACACACACACAGTCATAACACTTCCCTTCTTTCCACTTTCTACACTGGGTGCTGTGGCCTAAGCATTACTCCTATGTTTACAAGGGTGGTAGTGGTCACTAACACATAAATGGAAATGCAGGATTTTCTGTTGCATCTCTCAGTCTCTGCTAATCTTTTATGTAATCATAGCTTATTTTCTAAGTAATACATTGTCCTATTCCTCTTCTTTAATCTCTAGATGTCTGAGCTTTGAACTTTTACATTTATCACTGATATCTTACTTCTTCATTTCTTCCTGCTTGCTACTGCTGCCATTGTTAGGCTAATAGAAGCAAAACAGGGTTGGGCCTGCCTCCAATGACTTGTCACAATGTCTCCCTCACCTCCACATACTTGAGCTCATGCATGTAAATCCCCACTTAATCAGTTTTAAGATAGAGTTTAGCTTAGTCTTGCTTCTTTATATTTTAGAACATGCCAACTCAACTTTATCACAACCTCACATGTATAAAGTGAAATGAACTGCTTTAATTTCTTCATGTGTACTATTGTAAACTTCTTATTCATTAGTTGAAGTATTACATTTAGTCCATGAGTCCTTAAGACATGAAAAGACCCTCTCCATGGGCTTGTCAAATTCCTTGATGGCTTTTTCTCACACTTTTGTCGTGTAATAATGCCCCATTACATAATCATCATAGTTGTATTTTACTTTGCCTAGATTTCACTGTAGGATCATGAGTATGTTGCATATACTCCCAAAAAAAATCTCAAATGGAGTGACCCCAGCTGATGAGTGTGGTGTGGTGTTACATAGAAAAGTGGAAAAATTTATCCGTTCATTCCAGTTTTCCTGCTTCATTCCCACATAATGGCATAGATAGTCTGTTAGTGTTTGATGCATCCTGAGTGCCCCATATATTTTAAGGTGGTATGCACAAGACTGAATCCTCTTGATCTTCAGTACATGATAAACCATATTTAAAATGTCACTTGGGAAATTTCTTCCTTCGTTATTCAATAATACTGCTGGTATCTGCAAATGCAAATTAATCTCTTTACTAAGATTTACACTGTTGCGTCAGCACCCAGTTGTGCCATAGGCTCTACTGCAACAAACTTCATGAGGGCATTTTGAAATCTTAGGATGTATCTGTAACCTTTTTTTGTTAACTGAAGCAGTCCAACTACATAAATGTCACTATGAGTGAATGCCTGGTTAGGTATTTTGGTCAATATTAAGGGCTTTTTTCACATTATTCTGCATAGTATTTTCTTCTGACAACTCTGAAAACTTCAAATTTACTCTTCTATGACTTTCTTCACATCTCTCCGTGATCTATACCTTTCAATATGGTCTTATGTGCGACTGATCGCTTGGTGTCCACTATCAGTGAATCATGAAACTGTTTCAGAATAGCTTCCTTTTCTGCTTCACTAATCATTGGTTGTTGATTGTCTTGTCCTTCCTTGTTGATCTCTTTCACATTCCTAATGATTGCAGCTGGATTTTCTGGTATCCATGACAACCCATCTGTATCCATGTTTTGCAATCCCTTTTTGGATATTATGTCAGTCATATTCTGCCATTTTAACCATGAATTTAATTAAACTTGATGATGGATCACTTATATGTACCAACCATTTCAAGGATTTATGATCAATACATTCCTTCATCAAAGAATACAAAGCAAATATTCCACAAATCAAAGCAAGAACAGCTGCAGACATGAGTAACATAGAAAAAGACATCCTTGGAGCAGTGAAGCAACTTAAATCACTTAAAAAAACCAAGTCTTCTGGTCCAGACTGTATCCCAGTTAGGTTCCTTTCAAAGTATGCTGACACAATAGCTCTGTACTTAACAAATATACAAACGTTCACTCGATAAAA
The DNA here is from genome assembly GCF_021461385.2 of Schistocerca piceifrons. Taxonomy (NCBI): domain Eukaryota; kingdom Metazoa; phylum Arthropoda; class Insecta; order Orthoptera; family Acrididae; genus Schistocerca; species Schistocerca piceifrons. The sequence goes on along the minus strand of NC_060149.1, from coordinate 361,568,562 downwards.
GATCCACACAGGTCACACCAAAATTCGAGAAAGGTAGTAATCCACTAAATTATAGGCGCATATCATTAACATCAATATGCTGTAGGACTTTGGAACGTATATTGTATTTGAAAATTATGTGTTACCTCAATGAAAATGGTCTATTAACACACAGTCAACACAGATTTAGAAAACATCATTAATGTGAAATACAACTAGCTCTTTACTTACATGAAGTGTTGTGTACTATTGACAAGGAGTTTCAAATTGATTTCGTGTTTCTGGATTTCCAGAAGGCTTTTGACACTGTACCATACAAGCAGCATGTGGTGAAATTGCGTGCTTATGGAATATCATCTTAGTTATATGGCTGGATTCATGATTTCCTATCAGAGAGGTCACAGTTCATTGTAATTGAGGGAAAGTAATTGAGTAAAACAGAAGTGATTTCTGGCATTCCCCAATGTAAGTAATATTATAGGCCCTTTGCTGTTCTGTATCTACACTGAAGTGCCAAAGAAACTGGTATAGGCATGCATATTCAAATACTGCATGCATATTCAAATATGGCATGCATATTCAAATACAGAGATATGTAAACATGCATAAAATGAGACTGCAGTTGGCAATGCCTATACAAGACAACAAGTGTCTGGTGCAGTTGTTAGATCAGTGACTGCTGCTAGAATGGCAGGTTATCAACATTTAAGTGCTTCCAGAATGAGATTTTCACTCTGCAGCGGAGTGTGCGCTGATATGAAACTTCCTGGCAGATTAAAACTGTGTGCCGGACCAAGTTCAAGTCTCAGTCTGGCACACAGTTTTAATCTGCCAGGAAGTTTCAACATTTAAGTGAGTTTGAATGTGCTGTTACAGGCAGCACATGAGCAATGGGACACAGCATCTCTGAGGTAGTGATGAAGTGGGGATTTTCCTGTACAACTGTTTCATGAGTATACTGTGAATATCAGGTCTCTGGTAAAACATTAATTCTCCGACATCGCTGCAGCCTGAAGAAGATCCAGCAAGAATGGGACCAATGACAACTAAAGAGAATTATTCAACATGTCAGGAGCAACCCTTCAACAAATTGCTGCAGATTTCAATGCTGGGCCATCAACAAGTGTCAGAATGCAAACCATTCAATGAAACATCATCGGTATGGCCTTCGCAGCTGAAGGCCCACTTGTGTACCCTTGATAACTGCATGACACAAAGCTTCATGCCTCACCTGGGCCCATCAATACTGACATTAGAGTGTTGTAGACTGGAAACATGTTGTGTTGTCTGGTTGGACAAGTATCATTTCAAATTGTATCAAGCAGATGGACTTGTAAGCGTATGGAGACAACTTCATGAATCCATGGACCCTGCATGTCAGCAGGGGACTGTTGAAGCTGATGGAGACTGTTCAAGATGGTGGAGGATCTGTAATGGTGTGGGGCATGTGCTGTTGAAGTGATATGAGACCCCTGATATGTTTAGATATGATTCAGACAGGTGACACGTATGTAAGTAACCTGTCTGATTATCTACAACGATTCATGTCCATTGTGCATTCTGACAGACTTGGGCAACTCCGTCAGGACAATGTGACACCCCAAACAACCAGAATTGTTATTGAGTGGCACCAAGAAAACTCTTCTGAGTTTAAACACTTCTGCTGGCCACCAAACTCCCCAGACATGAACATTATTGAGCATATCTGGGTATCCTTGCAACACGCTGTTCAGAAGAGATCTCCACCCACTCGTACTCTTACAGATTTATGGACAGCCCTGCAGGATTTATGGTGTCAGTTCCCTCCAGCACTACTTCAGACATTAGTCGAGTCTATGCCATGTGATGTTGTGGCACTTCTGCATGCTCGCAGGGGCCCTACACGATATTAGGCAGGTGTACCAGTTTCTTTGGCTCTTCAGTGTCTATAAATGATTTGGAGATGATCTCAACAACTGTCTTAAATTATTTGCAGATGATGCTGTTGTTTATCAATTAGTCATGTCATCAGAAGATCAAAACAAATTGCAAAACTATTTAGAAAAGATTTCTGTATGATGCAAATATGGCAACTGATACCTAAATAACAAAAAGTATGAGGTCATCCACATGAGTGCTAAATGGTTCTGAGCACTAAGGGACTTAACGTCTGAGGTCATCAGTTCCCTATAACTTAGAACTACTTAAACCTAACTAACCTAAGGACGTCACACACATCCATGCCCGAGGCAAGATTCGAAACTGCGACCGCAGTGGTCGTGTGGTTCCAGACTGAAGTCCCTAGAACCACTCGGCCACACCGGCCAGCATGAGTGCTAAGAGGAGTCTGTTAAACTTCAATTACACAATAAATCAGTCGAATCTAAAGGCCACAAATTCAACTAAATACCTAGGAATTACAATTATGAACAACTTAAATTGGTGGAAACATATAGAAAATGTTGTGGTGAAGGCTAACCAAAGACTGTGTTTTATTGGCATGACACTTAGAAAATGTAACAGATCTACTAAAGACACTGCCTGCACTATCTGTCTGTCCTGTTTTGGAATATTGCTGCATGGTGAAGTATCCTTACGAGACAGGACTGATAGAGTACATTGAGAAAGTCCAAAGGAGGGCCCCACATTTTGTATTATCACAAAATAGTGGAGAGAGTGCACTGAAATGATACAGGATTTGGGGTGGACATCATGGGAAAATATTTTGTTGATGCCATCCTACATAGAGAGAAATGATCATCATAGTAAAATAAGGGAAATCAGAGCTCACACAAAAAGATATAGATGTTTGTTTTTTCCATGCACTGTACGAGGTTGGAATAATAGAGAATTATTGTGAACGTGGTTCAGTGATCCCTCTGCCAGGCACTTAAATGTGTTTCGCAGAGTATCCATGTAAATGTAGGTGCAGATGTAGCTCGAATCTTCTTCTGTACACATAAGGTCAATAGTGCTTCGCTACCCACACTCTAGCTAAGAGCTCTCGCTTTATCGTAGCATATCCTTTCTCAGTAGGGTTCAGCATTCTGAATGCAAAGGCTACTGACAAATTCTGTCCTAATTCTCCTTGCCTCAACATGGTACTGATTGACTGCTTGCTAGCATCCATTGTAATTATGAATTGTTTTGTAAAATCAAGATACTGTAAGATGGGAGCTAGCTATTTTCTCTTTTCATTTCTGGAAAACAGCTTCCCATGGTGTCAACCACTCATAGTTTGCTTCTTTCTTCAGCAGAAAGCTCTTTAAGTGCTTTGTGGTGCTAGTTCTTGGATACTCTTTCATCATGCTCTTCTTCTGTGGTTTGGGTTTTAATCCTTCTGTCACAATTATGTGGCCTATGTAAATTCTCTCTTTCTGCAGGAACTCACACTTGTCAACCTGCAATTTTAAATTGTGTGATTGGAACCTCTCAAATGCTTGTTCTAGTTTGGCATTATGCTCTTCTAATGTAGCTCTGTATGTGAACACATTATCTAAATCACATCTTGTGTGCCTGAAGTCTGGTTAATACTGTGTTCATCAGTCTCTGAAAAGTGGCTCTACCATCTGTTATTCCCATCAGTAACCATTTGTATTCTAATGCCCTTCTGGAGTATAGAAGGCTGTTTTCTCCCCATCATCTCCATCTGGTGGTAACCCTTGGCATCGTCCTAAGTGTTGAAGTGCTTATCTTTTCCTAAGCAATATAAAATGTCATTGATACAGGATAGCAGAATACAGTGTTAATACAAATGTCATTCACCCTCCAGTAGTCCACAACTATTCTCCATTGTTGTTTCCCTGAAGCATCTGTCTTTTTTGGAACCATCAATAATGGGAAATTCTACCCACTTGTACTCAGTGTAATGAAATCATTTATTAATATTGCATCTATCTTGTTTTGGAGGGCTTCCTTTTGCACCTCTGGTAGTTGATATTTTCAGATATTTATTACTTTGCCTTACACTTTTGGTTTAATTTCATGTCTCACCATCTCTGTGTACGTCAGTCTATCCCCGGGCATGTGAAATGCATCATGATATGCAATAAACAATTCAGTAATTGGAATCCTTTCTTCTTTGTTTAAGTGATCCACTTGCACCATTTCCATTAATCTGCTCTTGGTCCACTGAAACACAAATAGTCTTAATAACACTGCAGCATAAGACTCATACTGCTTTCATTTACTTACAGAAAACACAAACTGCAAACAGTTGTTTTTAAATTAAAAATTTAGTCCATGCAAGGATTTTGTTTCTTCATACTTCATTTTTATTCTATGTAAAGAAATTTAAATTATTAAATTTCTTTATTATATGTTACTTTGTGAACATAGTCATAAAAACATATGATAACATCTAAAAATAATTTGGATGTATTTTACAGACACTTATCAAGAACACAGAACAGAGCCATCCAGACTACAACTTACTTCTGTCAGCACAACGTGAGGTACATGTCTTGGCTGTGAAAATCAACTGTACTGAACGAGAAAGTATGGAAGCAGAACAACAGCAAGCAATGCTTAGGGAACTGGAAAATGTTATTGAAGGCTGCTCCAATATATTCACTCCAGATAGAGTGTTTCTGCGTTTTGATTTGGTATCCGTTACTGGAGATGCAGCTGGCTCTGGCAATCCAGAGCGTGGATTGTTCCTTTTTAATGATTTACTCATTATTACCACAGTTAAGCGCCGCAGTGGTGCTATCAGGAAGCCTTCAGTGTGAGTATGATATTTAGATCTGTTAATTTTAAACAAACTAAAAACATTTATTACTAGCCATTCTTCTGACTATCAAGATCTGAGAATTAAAATTCACACTGCCAGCATGCTGTGCAACAATGCTCATAGTAAACAGGGATTTATTTACACAGCATGTAGCTAACTGTGATTTACTCACAATTACCTATGGTCTAAAGTAAATATTAAGCAATTAATAGTAGATAAACAGCAACTACTCAGTATGATTGAAAAGCAACAACTTCAAATATCATACTCATTATGATTTACATGAAGTTTGTTTGTTGCCATTATAAGCAAAAATACATATGTTAACTGTAGTTAACTGCTAATAAAATATACACAAAGTAGTTTTTAACAGTTACTTCTCTCAATTGATGTATACCATGGGCTATTCCACATACATAAAGGTTCTAATATATGGCATGACTCATGTGGAACACCATCATTTTCTATCATGCTTACCACCAGATAATTTAATACTCATAATCTGACAAGTTAACCTTATGTAAACCATTCTTCAATGTCTTCTTTATGTAAATGCATATCCATATACAAAAATGACCATTTCACACATCCATTAGACATACCTCCCTACATGGAGAAACAGAAAAAGAGAATGAGAGATTCCATCTCATCTGAGACCAGCCAAAAATAAAAATGAAGAATAATTGTGGAGGTTGGTTCATCTCTGTCCACAGAGGTTATAAAGTGTTAAAACACCAATATTCATTTATAAATACCCTGTATATGACATGTATATTACTCAGTAAATATTCTCATTTTGCTGATGAAAATTACAACCCTCTGTCACTAGAGACTCCAAATTGTAGTGTATATTATGGCAGTAAGTAATGTAACTATGACAGCACATAAGAAACTGACCCAAAAATGACTGAAAACATGAATCTGAAGAGTTCATATACATATGGAGCACCTTCTCCTTCAGGATGACAATGCAAGACCACACACGAGTGCTGCAACACCTTGGGTTTACTGTCATCAATCATTTGGCCCCATCTGATTTTTGTCTGTTTCCAAAACTAAATAGCACTGTCAAGGACTTCATTTGGATTGTGATTAAGCAGTGCAAGCAGAGATGAGGGTGTGGCATCATCAACAAAGTCAGACGTTCTACAATGAAGGTACCAACAAACTAGTCTCTCATTGGGAGAAATGTATTTACCATCAGGGTCACTATGTTGAGGAATTAATAAGCACCCATGATGGAAAAGGATGTAGACCATTAATGAAATTTGTTTTATTTAAAAAGCTTTAAGATTTTTCACATAAAAAATCTTGAGGCATTAATTTTCAGCAGACCATCATGGATCTATTGTCCATTTTCACAAAGAAACCCACAACTTTTTTAGGGCACCTACTTATTGCAACAGTATGAGACTACACACAGATTAAGTAACATTTTACGTACCCATAGACTAAAACTATTGAAGAAACTCCACATTACATGGCCATGAAATTTACAAATAAAATCTGAAAGGGGAATTGTAATCAAAATCTAAAAAAAAAAAAAAAAACTGAAAACTAAATGCTATTACCAGTGTAGAAGATTTCTTGACTGAAAACAATTTATAACAGTTTCTGTATAAAGAAGTAATAGCAAATGTACAGTATTATAAGCATAGATATTTTTTATGATAACCATGTAAAATAATATGTATCTGAAGAAGTAACAAGAAATGTGTTATAACCTTATTTTAATTTTATTAGTCTGTATGTAATGTTAGAATTAACAAGTCACCTATGTCACAATCTTTGATTGTATGAGATGCTTTATGTGATAATAAAATTTAATGTGATTTGATTTGATTTCACAAGAAGCTATACAATCATTAACACAACTAAGGTAAATGTAAATTCTGACTCATGGATTACAATTACCGTGCCTGAGGTAATTCAAATAGAAAAGACACTTGCTGAGATAGAGGTAGGGAAATGATTAGATTGTTGGAAAAAGGGTGACAAGATGAACTTTTCAAAATGATCACATTCAGTGAGGTCACTGGTACAAAAGGATGGTTTTCAGAGAAGAAAAGAGACATCAAAAGTATGAAGGAATACCTCCCTGAGGTGCACAAACAATCTTACAGTGAATGGTGCCAAGACTGAACTATAAATTGATTACTGGAGATAGAAGTACTAAAAAAATTGTTTGGTGGACTTAGCCTGTTTAGCAATGCAGTGCAGATTTATTTAGGAAAGCAAATGTTTGTTATTTTTGGGTCATGCCAAGTGATAACTTGCTTTCTTAAAGTCAATGAGCAAGTGATAATGTGGGGTAGTGTATACATACATTTATGTTATTTGAACAAAGTTTATTCTGAATAACCTAGAAAGTAAGTTTTGTTATTTAGCCCCTTTAACATGATAACCTTTCAGTTGTGTCAGAACTGTAGAAATGTATATTGCTATAAACATCTGTCAGTTACTAAAGCAGTTTCAGCAGCATTTATATGGAATATACATGGAGATGACAAAATACATGGGATACCTCCTAATATAATGTCAGACCTAATTTTGCCCGGTATTGTGCAGCAACTTAACTAGAAGTTTAATAATTTTTTCATAATGTGGGGCCACAGTCATAATATATTTCTTTAAAAAGTCAGTACCGCCATTAGACTGATTTTTTATTTGCAGTGTTACATTCACACGATCATGATCTTGGCTTTAAGTTGCCACTATCAAGTGTTTTAATGTTATACAGTGCCTAAGATGGCATGGCTTTAACCAGAAATAGTGACCCTTAGACAATATGTCTAATAGTATATTTTAAATATGACAGTATGCCATCTTAGGCACTGTATAACATTAAAACACTTGATAATGGCAACTTAAAGCCAAAATCGTGATTGTGTAAATGTAACACTGCAAATAAAAAAAAACAGTCTAATGGCAGTACTGACTTTAAAGAAATTAACAAGAAGTTGTTGGGAGTCCCCCGCAGAAATACTGAGCCGTACTGCCTCTATAGCCATCTATAATCCAAAAGTGTTGCCTGTGCAGGATTTTGTATATGTACAAATTTCTAAATTATGGACCATAAAATGTTTTATGGTATTCATGTCAGGCAATATGGGTGGCCAAATCATTCGCTTCAATTCTACAGAATGTTCTTCAGACCAATTATAAACAATTGTGGCCTGGTGACATGACACACTGCCATTCATAAAAATTCCATTGTTGGTCAGAAATATGATGTCCATGAATGGCTGAAAATGGTCTCCTAGTAGCTGAACATAACCACTTCCAGTAACTGTTCAGTACAGTTTGACCAGAGGATGCAGCTTATTTATTGTAAACACCACTCACACCCATACGGAGCCACCACCAACTTGCACATTGCCTTGTTCATGACCTGTGTCCATGGTTTCATGGGGCCTGTGTCACACTTAATCCCTACTATCAGCTCTTACCAACTGAAATCAGGACTCATTTGGCCAGACCACAGTTTAACAGTCATCTAGGGTCCAACTGATATGGTAATGAGCCCAGGAGAGGCACTGCAGGTGTTGGTAAAGATACTCACATCAGTAGTCATCTACCATAGCCCACTAACATCAAATTTCTCCACTCTGTTCTAATGAATACCTTCATATTATATATCCCACTCTGATTTTGGCAGTTATTTCCAGAGTGTTGCTTGTTTGCTAGCTGTGACAACTCTATGCAACAGCCACTGCTCTGTGTCATTAAGTGAAGGCCCTAAGCCACTGCATGATGAGAAGTAATGCCTGAAATTTGATATTCTTGGCATGCACTTGACACTATGGATCTCAGAATACTGAATTCCACAATGATTTCCAAAATGGAATGTCCCATGTATCTAGTTCCAATTACCATTCCACATTCAAAGTCTGTTAATTCCTCCTGTACAACCATAATCATGTCAGAAACCTTTATACAAATCACCCAAGTACAAATTACAGCTCTGCCAATGCACTGTGCCCTTTTATACCTTGTGTATGTGATACTACCCCCAACTGTATGTGCACATATTGCTATCCCATGACTTTTGTCACCTCAGTGTAAGTGCTCTATATGTCAGTCTAGTGTTCTGTGGGTAAAGTACATGAGTCATAAAACACTGCTCCTATTTCTTTGTTGGCAACATTATGTGAGCAAATTGGTAGTTGCATCATTTACACAACTAAACTGTACATAACACTCACAGATGTGGCTATAGTTTCCTCTCTCTTCTCCATAAACCCCTTCCAGAAGTGACTAGCAAATAAAAAATTAAAATATGTATGTGAAGTAACTCTAGCTCATTAACAACAATGAACTGGACATTTTATTCACATGCAAAAACTTCTAAGTACACCATAAGGATATTTTAAAAAATGCAGACAAAAAGTGTGTTTCGTTGGAAGTGAATTAAGGAAACATATAATACAATACATATATTAGTTTTTTAGTTTTAATTTTTTCAATTTTATTTTAACACAATTGAATGATGGAACATACACTGACATTGTCACAGTGGCAGAGCATTGCACTCCCGAAAGTGAGTCCAGTATGCTAACCACTGCACCACCTCGCTTGGTATTAAAAGTAAAATTAAAGGTGTAGGAAAATGATGCATGACTGCTAAGCTTGTCAGAAGCACAACTAAACTGTTAAAGTTGTGTGTGACACTTTTCTATACCTTTTCATTTTTACTACTTTTCTAGTTGCAGGCAATGAATTATGTCTTAGTAATGATAATTCAAACTTGTACTTTTTTATTTTGGTGTCAACACTGTCCAAGTTATTCCACCTAAACTATATGATGAATTGATGCATTTTATCAGTCTGAAGCAATTTTAGCAACATATCTTAAATTAAAATACTAAATTTTGGAATACTGTTCTGTTTCAGCATCCTCCCAGCAAACCTGATCCAGCAGTTGGAAGGAAACAAACACAGAATAGCGATGAGACTCCTCCTTGAAGATGTTGAGATAGTAAAACGTATGATACAGACTTTATTCTTCACAGTATTGTAAATTTAATTTTGCTTAGCAATTCATATTCTTCTGTTAACTAGCAAATAATAAGTGTGCTTCAAAGCAAAAACTAATCTTTGAAATAGTAATGAAAATATACACTCCTTTCTGTCTTCTATTTAGGTATCTAGTTCCACATCTCATTGTGTATAATAAGTATGTGCTGTCTTTATAAGTTATAAATACTCTCCTGTACTTAGATGAACCATGGTTTTCAGTGATTCAATGCTAAACTAGTGATGCATGTTTACAAGATCAGTCATACATTGTTGGCCACTAGGACTGCAATATCATGAAGGATGTGAGCAACAAATGCCAATGGCATAAAGTGTACTGTGCTTGGATATGTAAATGTTTAACATTTCAGATCAAGATGGCATTTGTTGTGAAGCAGCCATCAAAATCTCACATGTTGTGCTCTGCTGCATGTTATGTCACTGGGTGGTCTACCCAGTTTTTGGCAACCGTCTGGTGGTGGCCATTTATTCTAGTTGACAGCTGGTGGGTTGTCATACCAATGTAAAATGCTGTGCAGTGGTTACAGCAGAGCTAGTATATAACATGGCTGCTTTCACAGGTAGCCCACTCTTTGATGAGGTAGGGTAATCCTGTGACAGGACTGGAGTAGGTGGTGCTGGGTGGGTGGATTGGGCAGGTCTTGCATCTGGGTCTTCCACGGGGGTATGGTCCATGTGGTAAGGGTTGGGGGGATGGACAAGATTATGGGGGAGGTTGGGTGGGCAGCAACACCACTTTGGGGGGGGGGGGGGGTTGTAGGAAGTGTCTTGGGTAGTATGTTCCTCATTTCAGGGCATGATGATAGATAATAAATGCTTGGCGAATGATGTGGTTCAGTTGTTCCACTCTGGGGTGCTATTGGGTGACAAGGGGACACTTCTCTGTGGTTGGTTCTTGGGATGGATGTGAGGATCAGGTGTGTGTGAGGGTATGACACAGGATATATGTTTATGAATTAGGTCTGCAGAGTACTGCCTCTTCGTTAAGGCCATTGTGAGGCCTTCAGCGTACTGGGCAATGGAGTTCTCATCACTATAGATGCATCTATCATGGGTAGTCAAACTGCATGGGAGGGATTTTTTGGTGTGGAAGGAGTGGCAGCTGTCAAAATGGAAGTACTGTTGGTGATTGGCGGGTCTGATGTGAACCAAAGTGTGGCTGGAGCCATCTCAGAGGAGGAGATTGAAGGCTAGGAAGGTAGCATAATGGGTGGAGGAGGAACTGGTGAAGTGGATGGGAGAGAAGGTCCCTTGGGCTACCATTATCCAACCCTCGTCCTACCCACAGTGACCTTTTCAACCTATCACATCCTCCAGAAACCCCTACCAACACTCCATGAAATCCAGGGCCAAAACAATCTCAGAAAACAGTTGTTAACCTCTCCACCAAAAGCATTAGGCCCTCAGAAGTTTCAATCCTGCCCAAAGGCCTCACATTCAGCCCTACTCCCAGGTTTTACCATGTTGGACCTGTGAAACACCTAGTCTCCTTCTCCTGTTCCCTACAGTGCAAACATTTCTTTGCCACCAACTCCTCCAACCAAAGCCAATCCAATCCAACATTAAACTCTTCCCCTCTCAATTCATACCACCATCCAACCATGACCCTTGCACATTCTCTCCTAACCAACCGCTGGTCACCTTCTAGGAATTCCCGACTACCAACATTGCCTCACCGTCCTTCCCCAGTTCCCTCCATAAGGACAACAGCCTTTCAACAGAAGAAAGTACTGCCCTACAGAACCTAAATATTGATCCTGACCTTATCATCCTCCTGGCAGACAAAGGTTCCACTATTGTTGTGATGAACTGGAGTAGCTACATGGCAAAGGGCCTCCCCCAGTTATCCAACACCACCACCTAAAAGCTCTGCAAGGGTGGCCCAATCCCAGAAGTCCATAACCTCCAGTCCCTGCTGAAATCCTCTCACTTGAACCCATCTCCATATGCACCTCTGCAAAGGCCCACACACCTGCCTTCTATATGCTCCCAAAAATCCACAAACCTACCAATCCTGGGCACCCAGTTGTGGCTGGTCACAGTGCCCTGCTGAAAGAATCTCAGCCTTTGTTGATCAACATCTCTAACCGACTGTCCAAAACCTAGCATACCACATTAAAGATATCAGCCACTTCCTGCACTGGCTCTCCACCATCCCCGCACCGTTACCCCCTGGATGCCTACTCGCCACTGTTGATGTAACCTCGCTACGCACCAATACACCCAAGGACCTTGTTGTCTCCCAACGCCCTGCATATTGCAAAACCATGACTTCATACCTTGCACATCTAAACAACTGCATCCTAACACATAACTACTTCACCTTTGAAGGGAAGGTATGCAAACAAATTCGTGTACCTCACCCTCTTTCTTCCACAACCTTGACAGCTTCTCTCCCATCCACTTCACCTGGTCCTGCTCCACCCATCGTGCCACCTTCCTATATGTCAATCTGCTCCTCTCAGGTGGCTCCATCCACACCTCAGTCCAGTTCAAACCTACCAACAGTACCTCCACTTTGACAGCTGCCACCCTTCCCACACCAGAAAATCCCTCACATACAGCTTGGATACTCATGGTAGATGCATCTGCAGTGATGAGAGCCCCATCAAATGGTTCAAATGGCTCTGGGCACTATGGGACTCAACTTCTGAGGTCATCAGTCCCCTAGAACTTAGAACTACTTAAACCTAACTAACCTAAGGACATCACACACATCCATGCCCGAGGCAGGATTCGAACCTGCGACCGTAGTGATTGCGCGGTTCCAGACAGTAGCGCCTAGAGCCACTCGGCCACTCTGGCCAGCAGAACACCATCGCCCAGTATGCTGAAAGCCTCACAATGGCCTTCACAGGCAGGCAATACTCTGCAGACTTAATTCACAAACAGATTTCCTGTGCCATATCCTCACACACATTTGATCCTCACATCCATCCCAGGAACCAACCACAAAGAAGTGTCCCCTTGTCACCAAAGTGGTGTTCCACCACCCACCCAATCTCTGCAACGTCTTAGTCCATCCCTATGACACTTCCACCCCTAAATCCCCTGCCACAGGGATCATACCCCTGTACAAGACCCAGATGCAAGACCTGCCCAATCCACCCACCCAGCACCACCTACCCCAGTCCTGTCATAGGCTATTTCTACCTCTTCAGAGGCTGGGCCACATGTGAAAGCAACCATGTTATATACCAGCTCTGCTGCAACCACTGCACAGCATTTTACATTGGAATGACATCCACTAGATGTCAACTAGAACTACCGGTCACCACCAAACTGTTGCAAAAAACAAGGTAGACCACCAAGTGGCATAACATGCAGCAGAGCACAACATCCGAGATTTCAGTGGTTACTTCACAACCAATGTCCTCTGGATCCTCCCCACCACACCCGCTTTTCTGAGCTGTGCAGATGGGAGCTATCCTTACAGTACATCCTTTGCTCCCATAACCTTCTTCACCTAAACCTAAAATAACTCTCTGTCCCCCCACCCAGTAGTGTGTGTGTGTGTGTGTGTGTGTGTGTGTGTGTGTGTGTGTGTGTTTGTTGTACACCTTCCTCTGCCTCAGTAACCACACCCAATTCAGCTAATTGTGTGCTGTTATCTCATGCCCTAGTCTATAAAATCGCAGGCCCAACCATCTGCCACCTACCCCCTCTACCTGCAATCCTAGCTAGCCCACAGACAGGTCCTCATTCTCCCATTAGCTCCTAGATGCTTCCCCCGAACCCATCCCCACCTCCCACCTCAATTCACCCCTCACCCCACCCCATACTTCCACCTCAACCCAGCACACTCACCATGGGGCAGTATAGAGCTGGTAGGCAGCTGAGCACAATGTACAGAAACAGGAGTGTGGATGTCAGTTAGGGTGTATGTGTGAGTTTGTGTGCATGTTTTTCCTACAACTAGGAAAAGGAAGTGCATTCTGAAAGCTAGTTGAGCTCTGTACCTCTTGTCTGTGTGCCTATTGACAATGCAGTGCTTCTATCTCTCAGTTAGTTAAAACATATTTAACAATTTGTGTCTTGTGTTCAGCTCATCTATGATAGACTGGCTGCACTGGAATGTAGTGCACAATGCTCATGTGTGTGGACAGCAGAGTGGGCATGCTTTTCTCATAGTGTTTCATTCAGCCCCCTCATATAATACAATAATTCTCCCATTTGGGACTATAAACAACTGTCAATTTTTCCTGTGGTATAGGATGCCTCTCCAGAGAATCTGGATTAAAAGTGTCCACTTAAATAAACAAAGATACTGTAACTGGAGCTGGTTGTAGACATTATCCTTCAAAATTATCTGAATAAAATGCACTTTATCTCAAAGTATTACTTTTACAGGGCTATAAACTGGTACAGTTTCATGATTTTGCTTATTGAGTATGGTGCTCAAATTTCTAACCTCTATGTTAACCAAAAGAATGGTTTATCTACCATGTTTTTCTACCAAAATTCGAATTTTACTTAATATTCAGGACAAAGTTTATATACTATATTACACATATTACTCAATATTTAAGCCTTTACTAACTCATTTTAATGCACTTAAAAATTATGAAATAAGTCAGTTTTCTTGGAAACTACTATACAAATTGAACTGAAACTCAAGATACTTCACTTTTGCATAAATCTGAACACTATAAGCTACATAAGTTATGTGATTTGTCGAATTGCTACCCACCAGTACTGACCTACAGATCATGTGGGCTACAGTTGGAGGGATGGGAAGTCCCACCATCTCTGCATTAAAGGCTAATTTGCATATGGGTGGCAAGCCACAAGCTGTAATTGCTTCCCCACATGGGTTTCTCATTTAGAAATCACATTTGCATGTGGATAGTTTGTAAGAGGATTGTGTTATGCCTTGTGCAGGAAGAATAAATGTCTACCAGCACATGTTAGAACTCAATAGTGACAGAATGGTGACATGTCAAGATCGTGGTTTGTCATTTGATGATATTGTTTTTTGTATCATTCCAGATCCCATGACTGTAACACAGATATGGAATCTATGGCTTCAGGAGAGTCAGACCCCACACCATGCAGAATTTCCACACATGTAACTAGTATCTGAAAGGACAAACATACTGTTGAATCATCCATGCAGAATTGTAGAGATAAATCAGATGTCTTGAGTCAACAAATGGGCTTTTTTGGAGAAAAACAAATATCCAAATGGATGCTAAGGTGATGTCTGGAACATCAACAGAGATTATCAGTGTGGTGACCATTGTTGTGGATTCCCATGAATTGGTAACAGAGATAGGGAGGCCAACAGTGGTGTACCCAATGACAACACAGGACACAAGAGTGGCACTATGTCATATTTTCGCGTGAGTTCTGATTATGATAGATATCTCATGTGTGGAAGCTTTGGGGAGAATGAATATTACCAGATTTCATTCACATTATCATTTGGGCATAGCACCTGGCATGATGGAAGGGGTGCTACTACATACATAAGAGATTCATCTCTGCTTCACATAAATGGTAATTTGAATGGTAGCCATTACATTTCTGATTGCTATGGCTGGTGGCTGTTCCCTGTCTTTGAGGCATCTGTGATGTTATCTCTCAAGAAGATAATGAACAACTGCACATTGCCCATACCATCCTGGCCTACCTCGATGCCAGCAACTACGACTGATGAAGTCTGGCATAGAGTTGAAGTACCATGGAATGACATACCTGTGTCTGCCATCTGTGATTAGTTCAGCATGATGCCCAGGCAGGTTAGAGCTGTTGTTGTTGCCAAACATGGCAGCTGTGTTTGTATACTGAATGCACTTAGTTCATCCCCAATATCTCCTGCATTTTAATGGTGTGTTCTTCCTATTCTACTGTATATGCACAATAAGTAAAATTTTGTTATTTGTTATCCATCCTGATGTTGCAGTTTTAATGGCCAGCAGTTTATTTCACATCTAAGAACAGGTAATTTGTTTCTATGACTACTGGATTGGCTGTAGCTAGAGACAAAGTGTATTTGATATTCAAAACTGGTTAGTTTTCTTTGAAACTTCTTGACTGTTTAAAACTGTTTGTCAAACTGTGATTAATGGGCAATCTCCTGCTGACAGAACCACCCAGGAACAACTCATGACCTGCCTCGGAAATTCGCTTTTGCCAGTACATCTCTCCTACTTTTCAAACTTCATATCTCTCCTGCATACCTTGTCTAAGGTATCCAGGAATGACTCACGAGCTGCCCCCACAACTAACAGAGAGACTGCACATACTTGTCATCACTGATTTTGTTTGAATTCATGGTATACGCAGGACTTGACCAGAAATGAAAATGAAAAATGTGGGAGCTCCAGATGGCCAAGAATTTAGAAAAAATAACATTTTTAGTATGGGTCAGGTGAGAGATGAGCCATTAACACTAGTGTAGTTTCCAGACAGTGGACCTGCCAGGTTAGCCGAGACTGCTAATGCGCTGCTTCCTGGACTCGGGGCAGATGCACCAGCCCCGGATCAAATGCACCCAGCAGAGTAACAATGAGGGCTGGTGTGCTGGCCAGCCTGGGTGTGGTTTTTAGACTGTTTTCCACATCCCCCCAGGTGAATACCAGGCTAGTCCCCTTGTTCCACCTTAGTTACATGACTCGCAGACATCTGAACATGTTCACACTATTCCATGGATTACACTAGACGCAGACAGCTGGGGTACACTAATTCAATCCCGGAGGGTAGAGGGGGGGGGGGGGGGGGGGGAAGGGGGGCAGGAAGAGCATCCAGCCACCCCTTAACATTAACCTTGCCAAGTTCTTTTCTAACAATGCCAACCCTGCGAAACTGTGGGATAAATGCACCAGGGAAAAAGTTTCCAGACAGCAGTTGGTGCACCAGGAAGAGTACAGGATGGTAATCCAAGGATTTTGGGGTCAAGTCCCTACGCAGAATTTTTTTTTTTTTTTTTAATTCTAAATTATTACATTACTTACACTGCAAATAAACTGAAATACTGCTCAATATGATGTATTTATACTATATTTGTAATAGGCATGAAAAGGAAGGGCAAAGGATAATTTGAGGCTGCAAATAAATTTAAAGAAAGTGAGTGTAAGGCATACATTACAGGTCTATATACAAAATTAGATACTTTTATTATTTTATAGTTAATGATATACATATGTTGGGGTGATATTAATTGTAAATACAGGGGAGTAGTAATTTTCTCAGCATCATGCACATGTTTTGAACATAGCATTTTTACAATTATGTGGGTGTTTTAAAGCTTCCATTGAAACAAAAATTTGGCTTATATTCATAGAAACTTCTTCCTCATCGCACAGTTTGGCAGCAAATCATGTGTAATATATCATTTCACCATTTCTGTGAGGTAAGGGCAGTTTTGAAACTTTTTGATCAAATCCTTTACCTGATGATAAAAACAGGCACCACAGGTTTGTACTAGTAGAGTGCATTTGAGTGGGAATCACTTTGATACTGCCCAGTGGAAATCATACACAGTCATATCACAAACAAAATTTAATTTCCTGTCAATTCCTGACCCCTAAGAAATACAGATACAGGATCATTTTTCAACAACTTACACATACATTGAGTCATGATATACATATAGGTTTGTCAGTAAAAAAATTAGGAAATGTATCACTTCTTGTAGTGGCATACAACTACATTACCATAAATGTGATAACATCACAAGGAGGAAAATTCTCCTACCTAGTTGCCAAAGAACAGAGAACTGAATCAACATGAACAATAGCATCAGTCAACCATGCTTGTTTAACTTCTACTGCAACATTGGTTGAGGCAAAATAAAAACATCCATCATGAAACTCTGCTGAACTGTACAGAGCATCAGTCACCTGTTGTGTCTACATCATGTGTGTCACTGGCATTCAGCTATCTAAAAGACTATCTTAGATGTAGAGACTGACTACAGTATGGATGTTGATACTTCAAAAGTGATGTTCTCGATGGTCCATTACTGTTTTGTGGTGGACATACTGATTTTGCTTTAACTAATGTTGTAGTTGAAGTTGGACAAGCATTATTGACTGTTGCTATTGTTAATGGTGATTCATCTCTCTGTTCTCTGGCACCCAGTTCAAAGAATTTTTGTCCTTCTGATGTTATCACATACAGGACATTTATGGTAACTCAGTCTTATCCTGCTACAAGAAGTGATTTGTCTGCTAATTTTGTTATTGACAAACCTATATGCGTAAGAACTCAATGTATGTGTAAGCTGTTGAAAGATGATTCTCTATCTATATTTCTTACGGCTTGTGGAATTGCTATGAAATTTAATTTTGTTTGTGATATGACTATGTATAATATAGTATTTATGCAAGGGTGCAGTGACACCTGTAGACTGAAGGATGTAATACATTGTCTAATAGACTATGTAATAAACTACATGCTGATCTTTTGGTTTTGGTCACGAGATTGTGGAACCCATGATATTAATTGCTGATCATCAGTCCCACCATGACTGAACAGTTGGTTTCTCAATTTACTTTTCAAGAATTCATGAACTTCATGAAAAAAGTGTGATGGAGCACCATTCTGTTGATAGATGAAGTCCACACTCTTGGTCTTGAGTTCTGGTATGAGCCAATTTTCCAGCATACCCAAATACATGTGTCCTGTAATGGTCTTTTCAAAGAAGAGAAAGGGACCATAAACATTAAACTGTGAGACTGCACAGAACAAATTAACTTTTCATGAATCTACATGATAGCATGGTTGTCCTCTGTCTCACAAATTCACACACTGTGCCTTTTCACAGTGCCATTCACAAGAAAATGTTGCTTCATTAGTGAAGATGAGTTTTTCACAAAACCCATCCTCTTCCATAAACCGTTGCAGTTGAGCTGAAAATTAAAAATGACTTACTTTGTCATCAGGACTTCATCTCGTAGTAACTGCAAGAGGTGAAGCTTCAGCTTCAGTCATTTCTTTAAGATCTTTCAGATGGTCAGTTGTGGTATGTTTAGCTCTCTGCTTACTCTGTTCATTGATTTCTGTGGGCTATGTGGAAACTCACCTGTATGCAATCAACCATTTCTTCAGTCACTGCAGGCTAACCCATTGATTTCCCCTTCAGAGGCATCCTGAAGCCTTAAAATACATGCACCATCACCAAATGGAGTTGGAAGTTTAAGGTTCTTTGTTGAACTTTGTTCTGAAGTGTTGTTGCGTTGTCAAGGTAGATAGATGTGAATGCATTTCAAGCACAACTTGTGCTTTCTCAGCACCTGTCACCATCTAGCCTAACTGCTCACTGCTCTGCACTCATGGGAGAAATCTAAAGTGCAGCTGCAACAATACAAAATTTTTCTATATGAGTGTTGGTTTTTGTGACAATATGTGAATTGCTGCAGCTACAGTGAATTTATAAAATACCTTGACTCATTTATAATACCCTTCTGTATTCAATTATTTTCTCAACACTTCTGGGTATTTTTATTGAGGTCTTATCCAATGCTGTTTTCTTCCAAATAATTATTGATAATTTGAATAATTTTGCCTTACACTCTTGAGTAGAGGAATCCCAGCAGCAATCAGAAAATTGTGCTTGTGGACAGCTACTGCTGGATTTAGAATCTCCTTGTAACAATTCTTGAAACATTCAGAATATGGAAAAAATATAAGTTTAACTGATTTTTTATTATATGAGTGCATCTCAAAAAAATTCTGTAAATGACATTGTAATTCTCTGACAATCAGTATTTACTCACACATTTTTCTAGACAGGACAATGTAAGCCCCCTCCCCCCTTATATTCATATAATATTCTATTCATAAACGTTTTACTTAAGTTTATGACAATCTGACTATAGTGAAGGGGTTTGTTGCACCGGACATCCAAGTCAATAGCCTATAAAACCATTTGCTTACCACTATCTTGTGCTTTGCATTGTATAATTGTAGGAAACTATATCTAATGGCTGTCCAGTAATAATAAAAGCCATTTGATTTAAACTTTGTTTATGTTGCATAGGACAAGTATCTGGGCTCCAATTGCTCTCACGTAGGTCATGAACACATTTTTTGCTTAGTCACAAAGATCAGTTTTTTTCGTTATATTGGCATTCAGAAGAATGATATTCAGAAGATATTACAAAATGTTACAAAATTTTAGCAACACAATACTCCTAACTCATTTTCATACTAAAAGGGTACAATAATCTTGTGACTTTGATTGGATTGATGAAATCATTAATATCAAAGCAAATATTTGATTATTAGTTGACAACAAAAATGTCAAATGATTTCAGAAAGAGGGTCTCATCAAGCAAATATGGATAACAAACAGACTGTAGAAAGTCAAGTATGTTAATAATTTAAATCATAAATTACATAGTGTGTCTTCACTACAAATGTTCAATCAAATTCAGATATCCAAACTAGTCATATTTCGATCAAAAAAACAACACAAGTATGAAATGTAAATGATATGGTAGAAAATTATAACCATACAATACAGAAAGTAAAGTCACTGACACTTTTTGAAATGACCAAAAAGTTAGCAATGCAGAAATACAGAGCAATAAAACAAAAATAAGCTCAGAATAATTTAAAAATAACTCTTTGACTGTATTATTTTCTAAATTTAAAGTTTTGATGGGTCTTAAGCAAAAAACAAATAAATCATAATTTTGTTAATAACATGTCTGCTATAAGAGAAAACACACACTTCTGCACAAGTAACTCCTTGCAATTGTATTTTATTTAGCATTGTGCCTCAGACAGCTTCTTACTGGACTCCTGTTCACTTTTGTTCAAACAAAAATCACTTTTGCTTGTCATGTCAAAATGGCACATACTTCCCACAAAATACTAATTTTTCAGGATGTTGCTTCCTGTCGCACTGTGCTGGCCCAATTGACTACATTGGTGTATTGACCTAGTTCCTCTGACTGTTTGGCTGTTCTGCACTGCCCACTGCACATGCACAGCAGACAATACTGCTATTGGTGACTGATTTCCATGACACCACACTTCACTGACACACGTGCAACAGAATGGTGTGGCCTCAACACTGTGTGTCACATGGCATCCTGCACCAAGTGCACATGATTTCATTAAACAGAGAGTAGTTTCATACACTCAGTTCACATCAGCAGTTCCTAGGTAGGCATTATTGTTCCTTACGGCATTTCCCCTGTGGACTGATGCTTAAATTAAACAAAATATTTGCACAGTTCAACACTGTTGTGATGG
Organism: Schistocerca piceifrons; assembly: GCF_021461385.2. Taxonomy (NCBI): domain Eukaryota; kingdom Metazoa; phylum Arthropoda; class Insecta; order Orthoptera; family Acrididae; genus Schistocerca; species Schistocerca piceifrons. The sequence goes on along the minus strand of NC_060149.1, from coordinate 361,547,627 downwards.
GTGGTCATAATTCAAATTGCACAACAACACTTTATTCATCAGCTCTGTTATCCTCATTACTGTCATTGTTACTGTCTTGTGCATCTATGTCTATAGCTATAATCTGCAAGCCACTATGAAGTGCATGGCATCCCACTGTACATCTGTAAGGGCTTTTTCTTGTTCCATTCAAATATGGATCATGGGAAAAACTATTGCTTAAATGCCTCCAGTCTCTGTGTGCACTGTAATTGATCTAATATTATCCTCAAGATCTCTATGGGAGCAATATGTTGGGTGTTTTAGTATATCCCTAGATTCATCATTTAAAGCCAGTTCTTGAAACTTTTTCAGTAAACTTTCTTGGAATACTTTCTGTCCTTCTTCAAGAGTGTGCCAGTTCAACTCTTTTAACATCTCAGTGACACACTCCAACATTTCAAACAAATCTGTGGCCATTCACATTGCCCTTCTCTGGATGTGTTCAATAAGCACTGGTACTGCTACTTATACCAAGTGCACACTGGCATTATTACCCAACTAAGTACATATTTTTTCAATGTGTGGTCAACTATTCTATTAAACTTGAGTCACAGTTCTTCTATGTGCTCCTGCCTGAGCTGAAAGTTTCAAGTTTGTGACTGAGGTTTGACACTATGTATTCTCTGTCTAGTTTACTGAACATGTAAATCTTTCTGCTTGTTTTAGTTGCCCTTTGTGTTTTGGTATTCATTGTTGCTATAATTGCCTCATGGTCATTGGCACCATTTTTGATGTGGACATCTCCAGAGAGGTCAATCCTGTTTGTTGCCATTAGATATAATATATTTCCATCATGAGTGGAATTCTGAACTGTCTGCTCTAGGTAGTTTTCAGAAAAGGCATTTAGTAATGTTTCAGAGGATGAACTGTCATGCCAGCCGGTGTGGCTGTGTGGTTAAAGGCGCATCAGTCTGGAACCACGTGACCGCTACGGTCGCGGGTTCGAATCCTGCCTCGGGCATGGATGTGTGTGATGTCCTTAGGTTAGTTAGGTTTAATTAGTTCTAAGTTCTAGGCGACTGATGACCTCAGAAGTTAAGTCGTATAGTGCTCAGAGCCATTTGAACCATTTTTTGAACTGTCATGGATACCACAAACAAAGCTATAATTATCCCAATTGATTGTTGGAAGATCAAAGTATCATTCAATGATTACAGGAATGACCCAAGTATGAGCTTGGAGCTCATGTGACAGGCATCTTTTGTTCCAACATGTGCCACAATCTGTAGTTGGTTGCACCCTGTTCCCTCAACGGCTGCTGAAATAGCCTCTTCAGCATAGGCCTCCATAGATATACACTGCGTGTACCTGGTGTTTCTCCCCATCCCTTGGTGCCATTTCCTTAAGGGGTACCATTATTTACCATATGTTTGAACTTTTTTACATCTTAATTACTTATTTATTACTTAATTATGTACTGCACATCTTCTTTCCCACATCAAGCTTCAGTATCAGGACGCTTAATGTGAAGCATATTTGAATGGTCTATCCTAATAACATGATATAGTTGTTTATAAATGGGCTAAAACTTATTGATGGCTTCATCAATTCTTTTTTATTGTGGTTTGTACACTATGAGATGCATATGCGTTTTGTGGCCAGCTTTTCTTTTTTCTGCCATTTGAAATGACATCTTCTCCACCTTTTTGATCTTCTCAGCCAATGTAATACCATTATAAGGTAAATCCTTGATCCCTTCATATCAGATTTTCAGTCAAACAACATTTCAGTATAGGTGTATCCTATCGAGATACGCAATGTGAGTTTAAGATGCTCTAAAACTGTGAGATGTACTGTCCCCACTTTCCATGTCTTCTTTGACAGAACTCTCTTCAAAACTATTTAACTCCTTCACCACATGCTGTGGTGAACCTGATGCTGGTCTGTAGCATGGTTTTTGTACTGGTATCACACCAGATTTCTTTGACATCTCATTCCATGTGTTCCAGCAAATTGACTTCCATTAACACTAATTATCTTCTTCAGAATGTATATGTTCAAGAAGTAATCTTTTCTCAATTATGTCACACTGGCACCTCCACTAACTTTTTGTAATACAGATTAATATATTTAGAGAATAGTTCTAAAGCTACTAATATCTCTATGGCACCATCTATAGTTTGTGGTAACAGACCATGATATCAACATCCACTACTTGTTTCAGTTTATCTGGAAGCATTGGATGCATAAAAGCTTTCCTCTTTACTGTGGATGTCTTACTTCTTTGATGCACACCACGGGTTTTTAGTCTGTTGGTCGTCCTCTTCACAATGTTATTAAACGGTATGCTTGTCTCTCGTTGATGACATTTTTGATGTTTCACCAGTACAAGTGGCTGGTATTGTGAAGATTTAGATTTAGATTTAACCACCTTTCACTGCTGGTGACAGACAGTCTACCTCAGCAATGGAGGGTGATGTTTTGACAATGGCAGCCATTTATGCTTGTGAAACACCAGAAAAATCATCCAACAAATGTCAGTTGAAGAACCTGGAACAGAAGCCAAAAGAGAATGGTCTCAGAACCTAGGTAGCAAGCATCATTCATGCTAAGCTGAGGTACAAATTACAGACAGCTGCATCCAGTAAGTTCAGTAGCCACCAGTGGAGACTCCTCAACATCTTGGACAGGACTTCCTGGCAGTTATACCAAGTGCGCACTGGCATTATTACCCAACCCATCTGCTATTTCCTTGAGGGACACCATAATCCACCTGTCATTGGAGTGCCCAACAACCATCAAACCTGCCCTTTGTGACTGTATGGTCTTAGCAGGAAAGTCAGCCACTGACCCAGTGTATTAGACATTCCGTGCTGACTCAGATGTGTTATCAACACGGGGTAGTACCTCACACCTGCTGCTAAGGTATAAGGAGCCAGCCATGTGGCCAATTTCCACTCTTGTCCTCTGCCCAGAGATATGTAAACCCACCACTGTCCACCACACATCTTTGAGTGAAGACAGAGTGCTCAGATGTTGTGCACCTGAAGATGCAATAGACTCAGGGTCTCCACGGAACTGGAGAGGTATTGCAGCATTCACCCCTGGTACCCCAACACAGTGCTGTAGTTTACTGTAGCAACCTGAAGCCTGTTGATCATGAGCAATGCGAGTTCTAATTGTTTCTGGACAAAGGCCAATTCACCTGGTTTCCACATACAACAAGCCAAGTCCCTATCCATTTGTAACTGCTAAACAAGAACCAAAATAAATATATAAAAATAAAAAATTAAAAAAATTGCTATCTTGTCATTTAGATGTCACTGAAGGTGATAATACTAAACAATATCATAAACTGAAAACTACAAGCAGCTGTATGAACACTAGCTTACTGAACACAAGTGCACAGCATACGGGCAGACAAAAAATGAGACTACAAACTCACTGCTCTACAATGTTCGAAATACCTGACAGTAGCGTTGTAGGAGGCACTAATCAACAGTACTGAAACTACAATACACACAAAATATAAACAAGAAAACAAAAAGCAATTCTGATGTCTTTTAAGTGATGCTGAAGGCAATACTACTAATCAAAGCCACTAAGTAGGAAGTGCAGTCTAGCGTATCTATATGCTTTGTGGTTGGGCGCTTTCTGGTTCAAATATCTCGTTAGATTTCTAGTGTCCAGTAATAGCCTAACTTTACCTTTTTATTTTCATCTGATACAAAAACAGGACTGCAGTTCTGACTATGGTTCAACTATATAATGCCTGCTGGTATCTTCTGTAGCTCTTTTTCTACAGCTTTCTTCTCTGCTTGGTGTACCAGGCACAATGATTATAGAAATTTTTATATGATCAGATTCTAATTTTGTATGGTGGCTCTTTAATTTTACATGATAATTGTATGCTGCTACTAAGTGATATTAATTCTGGGACTTTACCATGAGTACTCCTGCAGTCTATGGATACCATATTAACATTTTCCCTGTCACAAAGTTTTTATTCCATATCATCTCTTGCTCCATCAGTTTCACTGATTTTATAAATAATTTTGTGTTTCTCATTTAATGGAGCTTCTTCTTGAGTACATTATTTTATCTCAATCTTTTTCCTCAGCAAACTGCCAATCTTCAATCCTGACTTCACACACTGTGACACAGGCAGTCCCTCATTTGAATCATCTTCTCATTAAATGACATTGCCTCTATAGCCGCTTCATTATTCACCTCCATAGCTTCATTAGCAAAATTCAGATTTATTCCATTCTCTGACATCTAATCAGCACTGCAATCACCAGCTCATAACATTGCAGAATCACCATCAACACAATATTTATACTCCCCAGTTTCTGCATCTAATAATACTTTGTGGTCTTATAGCTACAACAATTTTAAGTACACTGACTGGTAATACAAAAATATGTGCTGCTTTCTTCTAAAGTCTACTGTAGAAAATATTCAACACAGCACTCACATGACTTCCAGAATCCAGGAGAATTCTTACTTCTTCTTTGCCTTAATTGTACGAGTGATGACATCTTCTTTGCTATGCTCTCTTCTTCATAAAGTAATTCTTCTTGTTCTCCATTCAGGTCTTCTGCATTAATAATGGCAATTTGCTTCTGCTCTGTCTCCAAATTTTGGTCCAAAGGCTATCATTCATCCTTCATGATGGTTTTAAGCCAATAACACTTTTTTACATTTTTTAAATTCCGTTTCGGTAATTTGATCATCGAAGGTCATGATGTCATTGAGTTCTTACATGACACAACCTCATGAATTCTGATAATGACATGTACAGTGTAAAGGAAAAGTCAATGAAACTGTTAGAAATACACTTTGATAATATGTTATGTTGAAACAATATCCAAAAGTTGCTGATGTTTCTTTTAAACCATTTCCATTTGGTGCATCATCTCACTGTGTTGGCACTGTTGAATTTACACATATTTAAGACACATATTTTTCTCCATATGCTATTATCTCCATTCTGTGGACCAAATTATATAGATTTTTAGAAAATTTTACGTGACTAAAATGTTGTACAACAGTCAAAGGCTTTATTCAGCTGTGGCATCAACTCACTGCATAATGTAGGCTACTTTTGCCACTGTGCCAAATACAAATGTTAAAACTAATTGGTTTACAGTGTCAAAAGATATTTTGAGTGTAAACTGAATACTTTCATCTTGACCGCGGGCTTTACACTTGCATGATTCATATGTTAAGTGGATCTGTTGCTGCACATAATGATACCATAACATCCAAATAAAAAATATATTGATGAGACAAGTTATATGCTATTGTCAGTGGAATTCTGTAGTTTATTTGATACTGATCAGCATCTTTAAAGTAAATTGGAGGATATAGAAGTTTTCTTTTCGATTTTTTCTGTCTTTGACAAGCAGGATGGTACTGCCTTGCAAGTAATGAAAAGGTCATTATGTAACAGCAGTCATGGTTGTTTAGACATTAATATAATTCTGCTCCATCCACCAAATAAATCCACAATAGTGTTTAACACACACACACACACACACACACACACACACACACACACGTGTGTGTGTCTGCACATGTGCTTGCATCAAGCTAATGAAATCTGCCTTCAGAGCATAGAGACATATAAAATTCTCTTAGTAAGTGAAGTTATATTACTTTTGGGTCATTACAAAATGTTTGAGAAACAAAAAAATACAGCTATATAATATATCTTGTCTCCAATCATGGATATCTGAGGCTATAGGTAGGGACTTTGTTGTTGAGCAACATCTTTCAGATCATAAATTTGCAATATTAAAGCATAAAATGTCAATTACAGCTAAACAAAAAATCAACATTTTTATAAATTGAATCACTGTATCACTATATCATATTTAATCTTCAGACTTGATGTAAAATATTTCTTTGAGACAACATATTTAAGAAAAAAAAAAATTCATATGATGAATGATACTTTTTTCTCTGATTGAGACCTTATATTGTTCAGAAATATCAATTAGTGTCTTACCCTACCATAATGGATCACTTTGCAATGACTAAAGATCTGAAATGTTCATTGTAGACTGAAATTCATAATCTGACAAACACAGGAAATTAAGAAACATAGCTGAATCTCTAGCTTCAGGATCTTTACAGAGATGAAACCTTGGAAATGAAAAGAATATGCATATATGTACACAGGGGTTCAAGGGAAGACAAAAGTCCTACCAAATGCTGCATTCGGAGGAAACAACATTCAGGAATAGATCTGGAAATAAAAAATCATTCATTCATTCATTCATACACCATTCACATAAACCCCTCCTTGAAGTGGGGTCAAGTTATAAATTAAGAAGCAGAAGCAACCACTGTAGGCTACTTTTGTAAGCTATAATTGGAAAAGTGTTAACACACTGATAATCATGATAGTGACTTTTAGATTACTCTATATAGTTTTATGTACACTGGGAGAAAAATAGCTACTTTTAAGGAAAATGAAACTGCATCTCCTTGTAAACCTCTCAGGTGCTAGTTTTATCTAATTCTGCATATAAAACACATTTTTAAATTTCAAGAGAAGAGTATCAACTGTCTATATACTGGCAAAGTCGATATCTCTTTAATGCAAATGTTAGAATTAAGTGGAATTTGCATCCCTGGGTCCACATATTCTGATTAATTGTAGAACGTGTAAGGTATTCTTTTACTTGTTTTTTAATACCTGCAGATTTTCAATATCTTGATGTCTGCTGGCAACCTGTTATAAACTTATGCACCAGAATATGAAATTCCATTATGACCATAGATAGGGATACACAGACTATACAGAAATCATTTTTGTTTCTAGAAATGTGGTTGTGAACTATTTTGTTCATTCTAAATTTATTCTCATTTTTAACCAAAAATAGCATTAGGGAGTATTTATACTGGCATGTAAATGTAGGAATCTCTAAGTCTCTGAAATGAAATGAAATGTCATGTGGTGAGGTCCTCCCGATGGGGAGACCTGAAAGCTTGGTACAGCAAGTCTTCTGAGGTGATGCCACTTTAGTGTCTTGTGCATCAATGAAGATGAAATGATGATGATGATGAAGATGAAGATGACACAAACACTCTGTCCCTCAACAGAGAAAATCTCCCAGCATGACAAGCCGGCAAACTGTCCACTCAACTACAATGGCGGACTAAACCGCTAAAGAGATTGGCCAACAGCCAAGGTTCCTAACAGCAAAGATTCATATTCTGGTCTACCTTCAATAATATATAAAACACATATGGGAGAAAAATGGCATATTAATCAACTAATGACCCCCTGTTTACAAACTAGTTATCAGAGAGGTAACCAATCTTATGAAGTGTTGCTAACAAGCTCTCTGCCTGTAGAATCAAGCAGTTAGGAAAAGTTAGTTGAAAATTAGGAACATGTTCAGTGAGTTCAAGTCACACTTAAATACTCTATAGGGTGACTACTATCAAAAGCTGGGGGAATTGGATTTAGTAGCAGCCATCAAAAACACTTGCCAGACTCATAACGTTGATAGAAGGAGTTATGGTCCTGATTGACCAAAATTACCAGTGACAGATCTGTACATGTTTCTGTAAAGTGCAAATTATGTACAGGACAAAACATATTGCAATAATTCAAATGGCACAATAATGTAGGTATTTTACTAGAGACTAAGACACACTAATGACAAACAGGAACCTCAAACTGTAGAGTGCAACTGAACATAAGATTGAAAGAAGAGCAGAAAGTGGAGGTAACATGGCAGTCTTTGTAAATCAGAATATGGAATACAAAGAAAAACAACAGTGAAGACAGTGGAAATTGGAAACAATAGCAATAGTGATGAAGACAAATGTATGTCACTGTGTACTTGTATCTGAGTGCTGATCTGACTGATCATTAATTCCAGGGGAATCTTTCACATAAACACACAAAATAACACCCAGAATCAAAATGATTTGACTGTGGTTGAGAAATGATAGTGTTGGTACAGGTGTCTTCAGAAAATAATCATGGTAGTTGTCAGATTGATGAAATGACGATTTCACCAAAGTTATGGATCATAAAACACACAAACTGCGCCCAGTTAATCCAGCAACTAATTTAAATTTAAAATCTAATTCAGTGGGCTTCTTGAAACCATGTGAGCCAAAAGTTCTTTTTAATGGAGCAAGTTAATACATATTCACAAGATGCTGATAACAAAATTTAAAAACCAAAATACAACCCTTCACAAATTAAAAACAACACAAAAAATGGCAATGCAGCAGTTCCTTTTGGATGAGTCCATATTATCAGACATGAATATCAGGAGGAAGTATATGTACAGGGATGTCAGACTTAGAATCCCAACATGTTTGAACAACACCCTCCCTGAGGTGGCAAACTGATATCACACATCATTCTGTCAGTGCTTGGGCTAAAAATATTATGTGTGACTGCTTAGTCAACAGAAATAATGTATGAAAAGTAAACCAGCTTTTTAGTTTCAGCTTCAGAGAGAGCAGAGATTATTCTTTTAGTAAAGAGAGCAGCATTTAGTTTCTCCACATGCTCAAGGATGTAATACTTCCAAGAAAACTTTTCATCTGTCTTCAGCTTTAAGACTTTACAATGTTCAACTTGTGTGATTATTTGGTCACCTTATGGAAATAACCTTTGGTTTCCTATTTTCTAGGTATTAAATGAACAATTGTTCAACTTGTTTGATAACTCAATATGTTCCAATATAACCAAAAGTCCACGCAACGAAGTCTTTTTGTAAAAATAAAAGAAGATGCCTATTAGCCTTAAATTATCATTTAGCTGTGATAGTCTCTCACACACAAAATAATAAACTGGATTTTTGTTTATGCTCCTTTCCTGAGACCACTCAGCAAATCTAACAAAGAGAGTGTATAGTGAGATTCCTTCTTGATCTCTTTTGATAATATTAGTAGCAAGGATATTGGCCTGTTAGCCATCTTCATTATCTCCTTCTCCCTTTTGTAAAGTGGTGTTACTAATGAATATTTTAATATACCTGGAAAATGATCACACCTGAAAGACATTTTTCACTTGTGACTGAGTACAGAGCTAATGTTGGTGCACCAGTCTTTGTAAATCATGTTATTTATCATACCAATGTGTGCATTCTTTACCTATCACTGATTAATAATAGATTCAGTCTTGTCATACTTGTTTCCTTCAGTTACTTTTTGCATAATTGTCTTGAAACACCAGTTTTGAAAGCTCCACATACCTGCTCGTGGGTCCTACCAATAATATTTTTGTGTAACCTGCCAATGTTTGACAGGAAATGGAACTCTGGTTTATCACTTATAGTATCATTCTCCCACAGAGGAGGTGTAGTATGTTAAGTATCCACAATTGCTCATACACTGATCAGCCAGAACACTATGACCAGCACCCTACTATCAATATAGACTGTGATAGCAGAATCACCTCATGAGGAATGACTGCTAGTCAGACATACACATGGTGTATTTAGTATCAGTAAGTGTGCTGACTGTGTGTAGAATTTGGAAGATGCACAGTCTAACTGAGTTTGACTGATGGCATATTGTGATGACCTAGAGTCTCAGCACAAGTATTTTAGAAACTGCATGACTTGTAAGGTATTTGAGGAATGCTTTGGTGAGTATCTTCAACAAGTGACAAAACCAAGATGAAACCATGTCCAGATGTCATGGGGTTGGGTGGCTACCTCTCATTGCAGATGTCAGACATTGTAGGCTGGGTAGACTGGTAAAACAAGACAGGCTGGGAACTGTGACTGAACTAACATCAGTCTTTAAAGCTGGACAGAGTACAAGTGCATCTGAAACACACTGCACTGAACTCTCCTAACAATGGGCCTCTCCAGCCAGTGACCTACACATTTGCCAGTGTTAACACCATGACATCGGCAACTATGACTGAAATGGGCTCATGATCATCAGTACTGGACGGACATTGGTGCACTGGCAGAGTGCTACATGGTCTGATAAATCCCGGTACCTACTTCATCATGGTGATGAGAGCAAATGAATCCGCCATCTTCCAGGGGAATAGCTCTTTCACACCTGTACTGTGGGATGGAGACAGGTTGGTGGTGGCTCCATTATGCTCTTGGCATCATTGGATCCAGTGGAGCTCTTGCAAGGCTCCATGATGACCAACAAGTATCATACACTGATTGCAGACCATATACACCCCTTCATATTATCATGTTTCCTGATGGCAGTGGCAATTTTCACTAAGATAATCTGTCGTGTTAAAAGGCCAGGAGTCTGATGGATTGGTTCAAGGAACACAATGGTGATTTCCAATTGACATGCTAGCTCCCAAATTCACCAGATCTGAACCTGATTGATCACATCCGGGATGTGATTGAATGTGGCATCAGAGCTCATTGCCCCCTCCCCAGAATTTATGGGAAGTAGGTGGTTTGTGTGTGCAGATGTGGTGCCAAATCCCTCTAGCGAACAACCTAGGTTTCATTGATTCCATTCTACACTGTGTCACCACTGTTATCTGTGCCAAAGGCAGACATACTGGCTATTAGGTAGTTGATCATAATGTTCTGGCTGACCATAGTAGAGTTTTAATATTTTGTGAGTGCTCCCTGTTCGCTTGGTGTACAGTATTGCTTTAGCCTAGCTGTTGACATTCTTCTAAACACTAATACTGCATCAACTACCAACAACTCTGCAGCTGACTGCATACACCAAGCAAATGAGTACCTGTCTTTCTTCAGCAGTATTTACTCAAGATAATTTTAGACAAAGCTATTACTTCCACTACTTATTAGACAAAAAACAACAAAATCTACTGGAAATATGGCAAAGCTATGGAAGTCAAAGAGGACTCCTGAGAGATGTCTCAGTTTTCTTTTCTGAAAAACTTAACGAGAGGTTAGATAGTGCACGAAACTTAAAATTTTGTTTTACACTTACTACTGACATAAAGGGTGAGTGCATAAGTAATCAGAGGAATTCCCTCATCACTAGTTGAAACATAATGTAATGAAATCAATGAGTCACAAGTGTAACATATTAGCTGCTTCATTCACTAATTATAAAGGCTTACATCACAGGAATCCTTTATTGAAAAGCAGCTTTATTCTTTCAGAATGATGTAGACAACTGTGCAACAGCCAGATTTTAATGATCACAACTGCTTGTCTCCCAACTTGAGTCAATCATTCTCTCAATGAGTAACAGATGCCATCCTTAACTGCTGGACTAGCACTCATGGCAGAACGGATATCACAAAGAAATGGCCTAGCAATAGCCTATGCATTGTTTTGAGAATGAAACCTTCACTCTGCTGGAAAGTTTCACAGCTGTGTGCACTCCAAAGCAGAGTGGAAGTTTCATTCCGGAAAAAATTCTTTAGGTTGTGGTTATGCCATTTCTCCACAATATCCCTTATTTTCAGGAGTGTTAGTTCAGCAAGGTATGCAGGAGAGCTTCTGTAAGTATCAGAAAGTGGAACACAATGCATATTGAAGATTTTGAGCTGGATGGAACTGGACTATTCACTTTGTGTGCCATCATGTTTAATATCAGAAATAAATGATAATACTACCTTTACATACTCAATTCATTGAATATGTTTCAGAGTATGTACTTGACTGCACAACGAAAAAAATAGTCCCAGAAGAACAGACTTTCTCAGTGTGAGATGTAACAGGATAACAAGAGAAAAGTTATTTTTCCTTGACATTTATGCAAAGTGAGAAATAAAGTTCATTAATTCATAGATCTCTAATAGCTGGACTTATATTGCTAATTTGAGGGCTTTCACTTTGTTTACAGAATTTTTGGGAGAGTAATTATTGTTAGAGGCAGCCTACATCTTTTATATTGAGGAGAAATTCCTGAAGGCCTTTTTCTTTAACTTCATAAAAGATTATATTTTGTCAAGGAGAATAAGAAGTACCTTCTTTTAGCCAAAATTCTGATACTGTAAATAATGAACTGTGTAACATTTGATCTAGAGCCAAATCTGAACCAGAGCTGAGGCATATTTTATCTGTTTTGCAATTATAATGTTCTTGCACTCCATACCTAACTGTTCTTTTTCAGTGGCAGGCTTCTGGTTTCGCTGTGTGTATTTGTATGTTGGAGCCTTATATTAGTGAATGTTAATTCATGGAAATAAACTGCTCTCATTTCGGCAATATAAGTTGGAGATGTTTGTGGGTCTCCATCATTTGTTTCAGAAGTGGTAGATGCATACCATTTTTTCTCAGATATCATTTTTGCTGACTCCCATATCATTATTAATTACCTTCAGGACTAGTTGTCCTTATCCTCTCTTACTTTTTGTCACCTTTAAAATGTTGACCATTGCAGCCAAAAAGACTACAACAGGTATGAATTTCAATATTTACAGTGTTGCCCATCTCTCATTAACTGAAGCACAGAGAACATGTTCCCATAAGTGAGGACTGTCTCCTTATTTTGCCTTATCAATGAGACCACATACTGCCTTTATACTCAACAATAACAACTGCCTCTCTAGCTGTGAGGTTGCTCTATTTTTATTGATTCTGGTGTAGATCATTTGAAACTTGTGTATGGTTTCTGGAAAGAGAATTTGTGAGCAGTGCCTACAAGTATAATAGAAAATTAGGAAAACCAGGAGTCGCAAACAATCATCTTACTTTGCTGAAGTGAATCAGTTTTCTTTTTCTAATGAATTGGTGCTCTCCATATCATGGTCTATAGGCAGATATTCAGTTAATGTCACAGCATTAAGTTCTCCAATAATTATTACAGTAAGGTCTAAGAGAACACTATTTTCCTAACTGTCCTTAATAGTATATGTAAAAATTGGATTGTAATCTTTGATTTGATATCTGTCACAGTTACTAAGATGACAGATCTATAGTTATATGTATCATTGCAAAAGACTAATTCCATTGTTAGCTTTACTAAAGTTATTCCCCGTGTGAATCTTAAAGTAGGAGGCTGATTATGGAGTGTGTGCTATGACAGAGACAACTGCAGTACCTTTATGGGGAGTTATTTTCCTCCACTTATTTACAAAAGTGTGTTCAAATTCAGCTTTTGAAGTGTTGTTTTATGATTATGATGGAGAAGATTCAGATTTTAACCATGAAATTAATTATTTCATAGATTCATCTTATGGAAACCTTGTGTATTGGGACTGGAACTGATCACACTAAAAAATCCTGAGTAGTTGAAGAGGGTGTGTGTGTTGGTCATTGGGGACTCCAGAATTAGGCAGTTAATGAAGCTCATTGGGGAAACAGTTGACAGGTCACAAAATAAGGCTAGTGTGTATTTAGTATTATATGTTGAAAATAAACAATTTTTTCAGCCTTCAGTTGCAAGGTAATTTTTACTCGTTTACCTAGGTTTCAATTAAAAATTAACTTGCAACTGAAGGCTGAAAAAACTGTTTATTTTCTATACATATACAGTTGCTGACACACTGCATGATGTTAAAGATTTGTATTATATGTTGTGTGGAAATGTGACTCAAAATTTGCAGAGTTGTTCCTAGAACTGATTGAGGTTCTCTGGTTTAGAACTGAGGTGAAGGAATCTCAGATGATTCTGCAACAGTCTCTGATATGAATTCTTAACCTTCATTACCATCAACTGATGATGGCAACTTGGTCACTTGCTGAAATATTGTGCTTGTTGGACACTAACACCTGGCTGTTCACCCATGAACTCTTTCATCAAGTTAATATGGACTGCAAATATGAAGTAATTTATCTGAAAGTATCCTTCAAGGGCAGTTCAACCAGGCTAATTAGATGTGTTTATCAAGTATCTTCTGTAGCAGACCGATGAACTGAATGTCCCAAAGAAAGTCAAAGAGAATGTTGTGTGTATTCATTACTCAACTGATGACCAATTAGTGGGAAAAATCATGACTTAGATGCCAAGGGGTATTCTCTGAAAAGGCAGCAGCTTATGTAACATTTGTTTAACTCATTTTTAGTTGTTTATCATCAGTCTAGGGCCCTTGAAAATTAAGATTATTAGAAGAGATAGAAAATATTCAAGATGAGCAATGTGTTACATCGTAAGCTCATTTAGCAATTGCAAGAGCACTAAATCCAGTACCATATGTTACAAGAATGGCATTGTTCATCAGCACTATATCAATGACAAGGGTCACTGTTGACTGCAGTATGTTGTGACAATAGGTAAACAGACCAGACTGCAGCTGATTACCCACCAGTTCAATTCTTAACCATGACAACAACAACAACTGATGAGCGTATGAACCATCCAGGGCCACCTTCTCACTGTGGGCTACAAAAGCTAAAGGCAGCACATGTGAACATATGCAGCCTGCATCTGATAGGACAGAGAACTAAGTATGTTTACATGGACACTGGATGTTTGCCATGAAAAACATCACCACAACTTAACATAGTACACATTGGTACATGCCACAACCAGAGGATGAATATGCCAGAATCCACATGAAATGATGCCTTATATTTGTCAACAGGGCACCATTTAATCAGGTTGTGAGTATATTCTCATGTTCATCACATGAAGTGGCGCTCCTCATTGCCAGCAGGGCCCATTTAGACAATATTTCATGTTGGGTAGTCTGATGGGATGGAAAGTGTCCTCTAATATACCTGCTATTGTATGTCAGTGGTGAACAACACAGAAACATGTTTTAACATGTGCAAATTTTTGTCTTTTGTTTTTATTGCATTTGTCAAGACAATGCAGCACCACCTTTCTATGGAGTAATGTCAGAATCATTCATAAAACATTCCATGGATATGAGGGTCTTTACATGCTTCCCTAGAATGCACTTGACATGAATCTTGTAGAGAACATCTGGAATGCCATCAAAAACATGTGCATGCATTGAAACCAATTTCCACAAATCTCAGTGACTTGAGGTGCCAGTTGAGCATACATAGATCAAAATAGCTCCCCAATATCTTCGGTGTCTTACAAAGTTCATGCCTGCATTCATCCCTGCATTCAGGATGAAAAGGTGTCCTGTACAATATTAAGTCAATGTGTCTAACTTATCTTCCCACTGTTGCACAAACACTTAATTTCTATATTTTCAAATTTTAAATTGTCATTTACAATTAAGAGAAAATAAATGATAAGATGTATAGGTGTCAGAAGAAGTAAATGCCTAAAATAATTGTTCAGAAAAAACATGTCACATTGATATGGTTTGAATGTTTGTACATAGTTACTTTTAAATAATTTTTAGTATGAGGATATAGTATCTTCCTTATCTTTCAGTATTTAAACATTTTAGAACAAGGTAACAAAGTTGATGGGTGGCTGCAGCTGTTACACCTGATGATGGTGTAACAACCAAAACCTGGTCTGTGAAATAAATATTAAATATTGTAGAATATTAAATCAGTGTTGTGTGTATTTTCACACATAATGAATAGTATCATTTTTTATACATATGATTCCAAGAAAAGAAAGAGGAGTACTTATTATTTTTTATCTGTTTATTTTGTCCATATAAATCTATGTTTCAGTACACATATTGTACACAAGATATTGGCCAGAACATCCTTTTAACCATTGGTTTAATAACATTCAAACATATATCACTTAAATTTTTGTAAGAAATTAGCTCCGTACAATCAATAATTACAAATCTGATTAAATAAGTGTATTATAACTTATTTTTACAACTAAAAGTATGAATCTCATTTTTTTCTTGCATAAGACACTGTGAGATTGAATAGTAGCAGTTTTGCAGTAGGCAGGCTGTTAGAGACTTTTTAAACTTTTGTAATTCAGGAAATGATTTTATATCTTTTGGTAATCTGTTGTATAGTTTTGTTACTGCATGTATGACATCTTACATATATGTCACTGTCTGACGTGGTACTGCAATCGTGGACACTTTTGCTTTGAGGAAAAAGGTTTTCTTTTCTCAGTCTATTTTTTTATGTACATAACTACTTCCAGTATATAAATGCATGGAAGAGATAAGATCTGTGATCATGTCTTGTCATCTTATATAGTACTGTCCATGCCATCACACTTTTGTCCATCATTTGAGACTTAGGCACAACAATGGCAACAAGCCACAATGCACACCCTAGAATATTGATATCTACACATGCTAACCAACTTATGGTTGTGATTTTTCCACATCCGAAACTATAGTATCCCAAAAGAGTGTGCAATGGTGTAACATAAAATGTAAGAGCATATGAGTTACTTCATGTATTTGAGGTAATTTTTGTAGACTCTTCTATATTTTAAGAATGTCTTACTATTTGACTAGTTTTCAATAATACCAGATATCAGTTAATATGACATGTTATTTCATTAAGAGTCTGTAAATTTTGAAAATATATTGTATTCATGGTTGTTTTAATCTTTCAAAACCTAAATTGTAAATGGTAATTTTTATAATTATTTAGTTTATTTGATTGTTTTGGAACTTTTCTCAACCATATATACTAATGGAAAAAAATGCAACACCCTCAAGGATTGTGGCCAGTTGTGCCAGAGTATAGTATGTGCATGCTGAGGAGTTGTAATGTTTACAATTTCTTTGTCATGTTTATAGGTGATCAGATGATACTCAGGGGGTCTGTCTGTGCACCCTCTGTTATGACCCTGCAGACAGTAACTCTGTCAAGTTTATAGGTGAATAGTGCTTGCAGTGGCCATTCTAGGATACAACCATTCCCCACCAATGAGAATGTACTTCTGTTGAACAACGTCAACCATTTAAATAGGACCAAATTGTGGGCCTGCAGGATGCCGGATGGTTGTAGACGGATAACTGCACATAATGCACACAGTGTATTATTGGTGTCTCACTGCTTTCAGCGGTGGTTTGTGGAACATTCTCACACCTGTAGATCAGGTTCTTGAAGCCTGCATTGTACAGATGCTTGTCAAGATCATTGTATTATGTGAGCAATGGTGGCTGACTGAACATCAGCCAGGGACAAAATCAGGACATGCACTGCACCAACTGTGTCATCAAGGAGCACTGGGAACCATCTACTTGGAGCAGGATTAGGACCATGTGTGGATCTGACAAGGCAAGCACTGACACTGCAGTGCTGCCAAACATGGCTACCCTGATATCATGAAAAAGTTGACTGGAGAGAGAGTGGAATGACATTCTATTGTCTTCAGTGATGAGAGTATGTTGTGTCTCTATGTGAGTGATCAACCTACATGTGTATGGCATAGACTCAGTGAGCTGCCTGTTCTAGAGTGCAATTGTTCTGTGGGGGCCACTAGTTTCAGCTCATGGTCATATTTGGTGTTTTTGTAGGATCTAGTAATCAGTGCCTGTGATATTGTATAGGTTGTTATCCTTAGGCTACTGCCATTTCTTTGACAGCAAGGTGACGTGCTTTTCAGAATGACAATGCACATCATCATATGGCTGCTGTGATTCAACATGCTCTTTGTGGTGTACAAGTGCCTGGCCAGAAAGATCATCAGATCTCCACCAGTTGAGAATGTATGGGAGATGATGACGTGGGAACTTACTCATTCTCCATTGCCAAATTGTAGCAAAATGCACAAGATACTTGGTATAATCTATTGCAGGATACCATTCGGCCATAGAGACCTGTGTTGCCCACAGGAGAGTACACTGTATACTGATGTGATTGTTTTTGCATCCTTTACTATGATATTCTTTTAATTTAGTCTGAATTTATCATATACTCTTACAGTGTTGAACTATCTGTCACCTCACTTCTCAATAATATGACCAAGTCCATGAGAGTGTTGCTTTTTTTTCAGTTTAATTATTGACATTACCTGTGTTAATTCAACACATCAATTGTTGTTGCAGTTAAAGATGACATCTTAAGAGATTTGGTACGAGAGGTTGAAAATCTTGCTGAGGATGCCGTACTTCTGACTCAAATGGGAGAAATAGCAGCCCGATTACA
Organism: Schistocerca piceifrons; assembly: GCF_021461385.2. Lineage (NCBI taxonomy): Eukaryota > Metazoa > Arthropoda > Insecta > Orthoptera > Acrididae > Schistocerca > Schistocerca piceifrons. The sequence continues at coordinate 361,529,766 of NC_060149.1, read as the reverse complement.
CACTGACCATAATCTACTTGACGACATCATCCGTGAAATGCTGTGTTATGTGAACAAGCAATTGTCTGAACATAATGGCAGTGAGTCAAAGCTTTCCCACATTGAGTTCATCATCAGTTCAGAGTTAGTACACTACTGTGTCAGTTGAACAATAGTTGTTGATTGCATGCAAAATATTTGTATACTTAAACAGTATATACTTACCACTTAATGTTCCATCTCATAGATGTCCCATTCCATAGCTCTTTCCTGATTCGTAAAATTTAAACTAAATATTTTGAAATTAAAACATGTTTATCAGAAGAAAATGAATTTTAAAGGTCCAGTTTAGATGGTATAACAGTATTTAAATATTTGTTGATTTATAATTTCATAATAAGTGGGTTTTGAAACTGGCCATATTTACCAGGGAGAATTTCACACATCTATTTCCATAGGACCAAATTGAGGAGCATCTCCAAGGTCATGTCAATTCATGAAATTACAACAGAAAAGTAATAGCAGATAAAATAAAATGTTATTAATCTGAAATATTGACAGACTATAAGTTTACATAAATGCAATCAACAATATATAATGGGAATAAGCTTAATTTTTCAAGGAACTCTTCAACAGAATAGAAGGAGTGATGCATGAGGAAAGTCTTCAGTTTAGATTTGAAAGCATGTGGATTACTGCTAAGATTTTTGGATTCTTTTGGTAGCTTATTGAAAATGGGTGCAGCAGTATACTGCACACCTTTCTGCACAAGAGTCAAGGAAGTGCAATCCAAATGCAGATTGGATTTCTGCCTAGTATTAAGTGAGTGAAAGCTGCTAATTCTTGGGAGTAAACTGATACTGTTGACATGATCAGGGGTGGTCAAGAGGTTCACAAACTTACACCACATATTGCCTGAACTACCTATTTATGAGCCCAAAACATCTTTGGAAAATGGGAAGCGCTACCCCAAAATACAATACCACATGTCATAAGAGAACCAAAATAAGCAAAGTAGACTACTTTTCTTGTCAAACTATCACTTAATTCAAATACTGTTCTAATAGAAAAATGGCAGCATTAAGTCTTTGAACAAGATCATGAATATGAGCTTTCCACAACAGTTTACTATTTATCTAAACACCTAGATTACTTATAATCTTAGCTGAAATAATTCTGCAGCTAATATGTATCCTCCAAGAAATGGCTACATGTTTAGTACAGACAATTATGTTGTCACAATACAAAAAAGTAAATTATTAGTAAAATTAAAGAATGATCTCTTAGAAAAGCTGAGAAGTAAATAAGAAGTGAATATGATACCTACTTTATAATGATCAGGCATCAGGCATAAAGTAGAATATAATGACGGCTGCTGAAGACCTATAGTGCTAATATTTTCATTTCTGCATAAATCCTATGCCAATCATTCTCAGTAAAATTTGTTACATGTTCTAATACTCATCTGTCCCTATGATTTATCCATTTTACTGATCCTCCCACTGCTGAATTATGTATTTCCCTCCTTCAGGAAAGCGGCTTATATAAACTTATTTCTAGTATTCTTCACTTCATAGTCTATATGTCCACTTAAATATTAACTTCCTCCTGTTACTTTGTGCTTCAAATGCCACCTGTTTATTCTTATTCAGTTTTGTAATGGAAAACACGATAAATCCCTATACTACTGTACTCCAGATGTACAGCTTCACAAACCACTTCTTCGTGTCAAAGTTAATAATAAATATCAGTACTTATAGATTTCTTACGATGAAGATCCAATTTTCATCTTCACCATTCCATTTGTGACATCTTCATTGCATAGACTTTATTTTCTAACTAGTTTCCCAGAAAAAATTTTGTTCACTTTTTATGCTGTAACATGCCCATTTTCACTCTAAAGCAAGTCAGTTTTCCCCTTTTTACTGATGTTCATCACTTTCATGTTCATTTTGTTTATCCTCAACCCAAACTCTGTTCTACTTACCCCTCCATACTTTCAGCCAAAAGAACTCTGTGACCTGCAAACTTGAGCACAGGTAGATTCCTCTCACATTCAAAACCAGTTCTGTAATTTTCTTTTGCTTCAACAGTGTTTCTTTGATATACAAGCTAAACAATAGTGGCTATGAGCTGCAGTCATACATACAGCATTTACTAACACCAGCTTCTCCCTACATTATTCCAATGTTTCTCGTCATTAAAAAATTGTGGTTAAATGTAAACCTTTAAAATTCTGGTAAAAATGTGAAAAATGAAGTGTGAGTACTTAAAGTTGTTGACAGTGGTACTTGCTATCTATAGTATGTCCAATATATGACATCATAATGTGAGAACATAATGCAGATGAGCAGAGATAGTACAGTTGTGGCCATAGACCTACAAATATGCACCTAATGTGGAGCAATTTTTGAAAAATGATGCTGTAGAACTAAATGAACTCAAGCACAAATAGATAATATATTGTGCTGATTCATTACTGTTACTATGTCAGTTCTATGAGTGTTATATAGCAAGTTTAAAAATATCACCTCAGTGACAGTAGCCCTATGATCAGGACAGCAATAGAGAGCAGGAACTAAACAAAACATCACAGTAGTGGATGACACTATTAAAGGCTGCTGGCTTGTCGCTGTGAAAGAAATTGCTACACATATAGGTGTTAGTGTTGATTCATTATGCTGTATTGATGTGTTGCAGTTTCATAATGCATCAGTGATATAAGTGCAAAATCAGTTGCCACTGAAATTGAAAGACTAAGATATTTATAATTGTGGGAAACTTGGGTGCTGTTTTCAGGCTGCAGTTAATGCATTTCTAACAATGATCACAAGAGGTGAAATGCATGTGGATTTTCATCTATGTAATACCAAGAGAAAGTGAAATAATGACATTATGGCTGATTACCAAATCCTAATAACTATGTCAGATAATCATCAGCAGGAAAACACATGAAGAGTGGAAATGGAAAATGCTGAAAGTGCTGTTTTTAAGAAAACATGTTTTCAGTCTTGTTTTATTCTTGGTATTCTATTTCATGTCCCTAGACTTCTTTTATGCAGAAAATGTTTCAAAAAGTCATTACTGCATGGGGCAAAGTTTTGTGACATGCAACAGAGTTTTTGCAGTTATAGAGAAATGACAAAAGGTAAGGAAGGCTTTTTGTTCTGCATGATTTACACAAGACTGTTGGCTCAGTTAAAGCAATGAACCCAGTCCATGTAATTTCAATGCAGACAACTGACTTCTTTGATTTTAAAAATGCTGCTGAAACATTGTTGGCAATGCAGGCATGCAAGCTCTCAAAGTGCAATGTCAACAAACTGTCTCGTATATATCCATCTCAAGCAGCTATATAAAAATTCTTACTTTGAAACATAAGAATGGTAAAATTTCAATTCAAGAGAGGAATGCTGTACTTCAACTGAAAGACCAGCCATTTTTATGTGTTAGAAAACAGAAAGACCTGTTTGATGATGTTGCCATTTCTTCCACAACAGCACAGGGAGTTTTACAGTAAATGTTGCCACAACTGATCCCAAGAATGGAGTTGCACAAAAGACAGATGTCAGTATTAAGATATTTTTTCTAGAAGATAATTGTGTTATTGTCTCAAAAAAACTTTGAAATAAATGGGAAATAATTTTTATTGAGTACATTTCTACTATTTAAAATATTACTGACATATTTGTATTATTACAAATAAAATGTAATGTATCTGTATTAATAGCAACTGAAACAAAAACTTTTGTATTGGCACTTAGAAACAGTCAGTTTCCTGGTATGCTGCTTAGAATGTTCTTAGTAAAATATTTATTTTTCTAATTTGTCTTATTATTTTTTTTTCTTGATGAGATAGACAGCATAATTCTGTGGTATCAGAATACCTACTCAGATATTTGGATACAAGTAAGTGATGCATCAAGAGAAAGACATTCTTATGACAAACTGAGATTGGACACTTAGAATCATTTCCATTTCCACCCCTCATATTCTTAGTCTCTTTGGGAATGAAAGAGGACAATTTTGGAACAGTAGACTGACAAGATAAAAACAGTGACTAGTACTACAGATGGAGGTCTCAAGAGCAATCATGAGTAAATTATGCAGTCTGTCTGAGTTTAGGTATTTACCAAACTTCATACTACATATTTAGCTGTTGCTACCAACAATATATGAAACTTGTGAGTAGCTTCCAGCAGATGTCACCTCAATGATTTTCATGATTTCACAACACTAAAAAGGCACAGAAAGGAAACAAATTCTGATATTGTAAACAGGTGAAAAAAGAACTGTGTAGGAGCCTTTAGTTGCTGCTATTTTTCAATAACTATTTCAGTAAACATACACTCCTGGAAATGGAAAAAAGAACACATTGACACCGGTGTGTCAGACCCACCATACTTGCTCCGGACACTGCGAGAGGGCTGTACAAGCAATGATCACACGCACGGCACAGCGGACACACCAGGAACCGCACTGTTGGCCGCCGAATGGCGCTAGCTGCGCAGCATTTGTGCACCACCGCCGTCAGTGTCAGCCAGTTTGCCGTGGCATACGGAGCTCTATCGCAGTCTTTAACACTGGTAGCATGCCGCGACAGCGTGGACGTGAACCGTATGTGCAATTGACGGACTTTGAGCGAGGGCGTATAGTGGGCATGCGGGAGGCCGGGTGGACGTACCACCGAATTGCTCAACACGTGGGGCGTGAGGTCTCCACAGTACATCGATGTTGTCGCCAGTGGTCGGCGGAAGGTGCACGTGCCCGTCGACCTGGGACCGGACCGCAGCGACACACGGATGCACGCCAAGACCATAGGATCCTACGCAGTGCCGTAGGGGACCGCACCGCCACTTCCCAGCAAATTAGGGACACTGTTGCTCCTGGGGTATCGGCGAGGACCATTCGCAACCATCTCCATGAAGCTGGGCTATGGTCCCGCACACCGTTAGGCCGTCTTCCGCTCACGCCCCAACATCGTGCAGCCCGCCTCCAGTGGTGTTGCGACAGGTGTGAATGGAGGGACAAATGGAGACGTGTCGTCTTCAGCGATGAGAGTCGCTTCTGCCTTGGTGCCAATGATGGTCATATGCGTGTTTGGCGCCGTGCAGGTGAGCGCCACAATCAGGACTGCATACGACCGAGGCACACAGGGCCAACACCCGGCATCATGGTGTGGGGAGCGATCTCCTACACTGGCCGTACACAACTGGTGATCGTCGAGGGGACACTGAATAGTGCACGGTACATCCAAACCGTCATCGAACCCATCGTTCTACCATTCCTAGACTGGCAAGGGAACTTGCTGTTCCAACAGGACAATGCATGTCCGCATGTATCCCGTGCCACCCAACGTGCTCTAGAAGGTGTAAGTCAACTACCCTGGCCAGCAAGATCTCCGGATCTGTCCCCCATTGAGCATGTTTGGGACTGGATGAAGCGTCGTCTCACGTGGTCTGCACGTCCAGCACGAACGCTGGTCCAACTGAGGCACCAGGTGGAAATGGCATGGCAAGCCGTTCCACAGGACTACATCCAGCATCTCTACGATCGTCTCAATGGGAGAATAGCAGCCTGCATTGCTGCGAAAGGTGGATATACACTGTACTAGTGCCGCCATTGTGCATGCTCTGTTGCCTGTGTCTATGTGCCTGTGGTTCTGTCAGTGTGATCATGTGATGTATCTGACCCCAGGAATGTGTCAATAAAGTTTCCCCTTCCTGGGACAATGAATTCACGGTGTTCTTATTTCAATTTCCAGGAGTGTACTTTCAGAAAGTTGAAACACATTCATTACTCACCATGATGATAAGACTGAGGTGAGATATATTTACATTAATTATATGTGTAAAAAAATCATCAGATAAAATAGTTAATAAAGTTTAATTTAGACAGCCTTTTAATACAAGCGGTTAAAAACAGAAATGTAACAAAATGGGTGAGGTGAGTAAGCATATTTTGTGTGGAATGAAATATAAAAGTATCTGATTCACAAAATTAAAAATAATTAGTATTATTCAGTGATTATAATACCAGAGAGTCACAACTGGAATCTGCCAACTCTTACATACTTTGATCTGACATTTTGTAATGATATGAAATGGTACTATCACATAAGCTCAGTCAAAGGAAAAATAGGTGGTGGACTTGGTAGGATATTGGGAAACTACAATCGATCTGCAAGGGAAATTGCTACCAAAATATTCATTTGAACAGTTCTAGAATACTGCTTAAGTGTGTGGGAGCTGTACCAAATAGGACTAACATGGGATACTAAAAGTATATAAAGGATGGCTGCACAAATGGTTACACATTTTCTTGACCTGTGGGAGAGAATCGTAGAAATTCTGCAAAACCTTAACTGGCAAACTTTCAAAGACAGATGCTAACTACCTAGTGAATACCTGCTTACAAAGTTTTAAGAATTAGTATGAAGTGAATTTAGAAATATACTTCAACCTCCTATGCATTGCTCATTTAGGGACCACAAAGATAAACTTAGACTAACTACAACAGGCACAGAGGCATTTCAGCAATCATCTTTTCACAACCTATGTGCAATTTTGTTTTTATGGTCGTCAGTCCTGAGACAGATTTGATGCAGCTCTCCATGCTACTCTATCCTAGGCAACTCTCTTCATCTCCAATTAACTGCTGCAGCCTGCATCCATATGAACCTGCTTAGTACCTCCTCACTATTTACATGCTCTACCCAACCAATCATCAGCATTTTAGTGCAGCACCTCATTTCAAAAGCTTCTATTCTCATCTTTCCTGAACTGTTTATAATTCATGTTTCACTTCCATACAAGGCTACACTCCAGACAAATTCCTTTGTAAAAGGACTTCCTAACACTTAAATGTGTATTCATTGTCAACAAATTTCTCTTCTTCAGAAACACTTTGTTGCCATTGCCCTTCTATATTTTACATCCTCTCTTCTTCAGCCATCACCAGTTATTTTACTGTCCAAACTGCAAAACTTATCTACTGTTTTCAGTGTCTTATCTCCTAATCTAATTCCCTCAACATGGATTGGTTTAATTTGACTACATTCCATAACCCCTGTTTTGCTTTTATTTGATGTTCATCTTGCATGTTCCTTTCAAGACACCATCCATTCCATTCAACTGCTCTTTCAGTTTCTTTGCTGTCTCTGACAGAATTATGATGTCATTGGCAAACCTCAAAGTCTTTATTTCCTTTCCCTGAACTTGAATTCCATCCTCAAATTTTTCTTTTGGTTTTCTTTACTGCTTGTTCAGTACGTAGAGTGAATAACATTGGGGATGGGCTAGAAGCCTGTCTCACACCTTTCTCAACTGATATTTCCCTTTCATGCCCTTCGACTCTTATAACTGCCATCTGGATTATGTACAAGTTGTAAATAACCTTTCCCTCTTTTTATTTAACATCCTGCTACCTTCAGAATTTTGAAGGGTGTATTCCAGTTACCATTGTCAAAAGCTTTCTCTCCATCTACAAATGAAATATCCATAGGTTTGCCTTTGTGTAACCTATCTTCTAAGAGATTATGTTGGGCCTTGGGTGTTCCTACATTTGTCCAGAATTTAAACTGATCTTCCCTGAGGTTGCCTTCTACCAGTTTTTCAATTCTTCTATAAATAATTAGTGTTACTCTTTTGCAACTAAGACTTATTAAACTGATAATTCAGTAACATTCACCGCTGTGGGCAACTGTGTTTTTGGAATTGCAATTATTGCATTCTTCTTTAAATCTGAGGGCCTCATACATCTTGCACACCAGGTGGAATAGTTTTGTCATGGCTGGCTCTCCCAAGGATAACAGTAGTTCTGACGGAATGTTGTCTACTCCGTGGGACTAGTTTTAGTCTAGATCTTTGAGTGCTCTGTCAAATTTATCTTTCAGGATTGTACCTCCATCTCATATTCATTTACATCCTATTCTGTTTCTATAATATTGCCTTCAATTTCATATTCATTATGTAGCTGGTCTATAAACTTGTTCCACCTTTCAACTTTTCCTTCATTTCTTTGTACTGGTTTTCCATCTGAGTTCTTGATATTCACCCTTTTGCTTCTCTTTTCTCCAATTTTCCTATAGGCAGTATCTATCTATCTTTCCCATTGTGATATATGCATCTGTATCATTATACAAGGGTGGTTTGAAAAGTTCTTGGAATCACCACAAGAGGACAGTGCTAGTGCAACGAGTTGTTCACGTTATATTCATTGGACTGTTGCCTGCAAACACGTGACACCTCAGTGCTCTTGGAAGAGATCTGTAGTGGTGGCATGGCTCTGTTGTTGTTCCCACATAGTGAGGTGTGAAGCTGGAAAAAATCGAGATACAAGGAGTGATTAAGTTTTTCATAAAGAAAGGTATGAAAGCAAAGGACCTTCATGCCAATTTCCAGAATACACTGGGGACTCTGCTCCTTCATATTCAACTGTTGTCAAGTGGACAAATGAATTTAAATTTGGTCGGGAGACCTTAGATGATGATCTGCACATTGGTTGGCCAAGATGTGTCACACTACTCCAGAAATCATTGCAAAACTGCACAAATGGTCATGGAGGATTGCTGATTGAAAGTGTGTGAAACTGCTTACACTTATCGGATGTCATCTCAAATGGTATATCACATTTTAAGGGAAGAAATAGAAATAAAATAATTATCTGCAAGATGAGTGGCACAACTCTTGATGCTGGATTGCAGACATGTGCTGTTGCCATTGCAAAATTATGTGAACTAAGGCATTGTTGCCACATCCTTCTTATTCACCTGATATGGCTCCATCAGACTGCCACCTCTTCCTAAAACTGAAAATTTTTCTTGGTGGACGAAGATTCACTTCAAATGAAGAATTGAGAGCCGGAGTTGACAATTATTTTGCAGGCCTGGAGGAAACTCATTTTTGAGATGGGATCAAGGCACTGGAACGTCATTGGACCAAGTGCATTAATCTACAAGAAGACTACATTGAAAAATGAAAAAAAAGTTTCAGTGATGTAAGTACTATTTTTTCTATTCCATTCTGAGAACTTTTCAAACCACCCTCGTATCTATCCTCTAGCCTTTCCTGCATAGCCATTTTGCACTTCCTGCCAATCTCATTTTTAGATATATGTAGTCCTTTCAGTGGCTTCATTTGCTGAATTTTTATATTTTCTCCTTTCATCAATTAAATTCTGTATCCCCTGTGATATAGAAGGTTTTTATTAGGTCTTGCCTTCTATCTATTTGATCTTCTGCTGCCTTCACCATTTCATCTCTCATAACTATTCATTTGTTTTTTACAGAGTTCCTTTCCCTTGTCAAAGTCAGTCGTTGCCTATTGTTCCCTCCAAAGCTCTCAACAACCCCTGGCTCTTTCAGCTTATCTGTGTTCCATCTCCTTAACTTCCTACCTTTTGCAATTTCTTCAGTTTTAATCTAAAGTTCATAACCAATAAATTGCTATAACCATCTGCTCCTGAAAATGTCTTACAGTTTAAAATTTGGTTCAAAAGTCTCTGTCTTACCATTATGTAACCAATCTGAAAGCTTCTGATGTCTCCAGGTCTCTTCCACATGCACGACCTTCTGTCATGATTCAGAAACCAAGTGTTAGTAATGATTATATTATGCTCTGTGCAAAATTTTACCATCCTGTTTCTTCTTTGAGTCCTTTTTCCCAGTCCACAGTCACCTGCTATTTTTCCTCTTCTTTCTTATCCTGCTACAGAATTCCAGTCTCAATCACAATTAAATTTTCATCGCCCTTACCTAGCAGAATAATCCTTTTGTGCAAATTGAAATCCATAAGACATGGTACAGTGGGATATACTCTCTGCCATGCACTTCACATTGGTTAGTAGAGTATAAATGAAGATGTAGATGTAATTGTGAATGTAGAACAGTTAAGGTACAAATACACTGGAGGAAACTTCCTGACAGATTAAAACCATATGTCAGTCCATGACTTGATCTCAGGACCTTCGTCTTTCAAAGACAAGTCTTCTACCAGCTGCGCTAGCCAAGCACAACCACAACTCATCCTCACAGCTTTACGGAGTCGTGTCAATATGCTGAGTCTGACAGTAATTTTGTTTAATTGTGTGATAGATCCAGAATGAAATTTTCACTCTGGAACAGAGTGTACACTGATAGCAAATTAAAACTGAGTGCCGGACCAAGACTCAAACTCGGGACTTTGGCTTTTGTGGGCAAGTGCATACTGACTGAACTACCCAAGCAAGACTCATGATCCATCCACACAGCTTTACTGGCAGTTGTAAATGTGTGAGGATGGGTCATGAGTTGTGCCTGGGTAACTCAATTGGTGAGCACTTGCCCACAAAAGTCAAAGATCCCAGTTTCGAGTCTTGGTCTGGCACACATTTTTAAGCTTCCAGAAAATTTCATACCAGCACCCACTCCAATGCAGAGTTAAAATTTCTGGTAACATTCCCCAGACTGTGGTCAAGCCGCATCTCCAAACAATATCCTTTCGTCCATGAGTGCTAGTCCCACAAGTTTCACAGGAGAACTTCTGTGAAGTTTGGAAAGTAGGAGACAAGGTACTGGCAGAAGTAAAGCTGTGAGGACTGGTTATGAGTCCTGCTTGAGCAGCTCAGTAGGTCAGCACTTGCCCGTGAAAGGCAAAGTTAACAATTTTCAGTCTCAGTCCAGCACACAGTTTTAATCTGTGAGGAAGATTCAAATCAGTGCACACTTCACTGCAGAGTGAAAATTTCATTCTGGACACTGGAAGAGTGGGAGAAAAGATTGTAAAATGGTGTGGAGAGTTGCAGAGAAAAAACAGTATGAAACAGAAACAAATTAGGATCACAGTAGTAAATAAAACAAAGAAAAATAGAAATAACCAAAAAAAGGAAAGGAAAGAAATCTAAAGTATGTTGCCCAGGAAACACAGGTTGACATTGAAATAACAATGTAAAAATTGTGATTTAAAATCAGAAATATAAGCTAAGACATAAAATATGGATTGAGGATCACATACTTTAGTGATTATGAATGTAATGAAGTAAGTGGGAGGATATGTGATACATATAGTCTTAAGATTATCTAAATTTTTCTCTTTATATCAAGTGGTAAAGTTTGTAGTTTTAAAGATGTTTCTTAGAAACCTGAATACTGATCCTATCAATAAGCAAGTATTGGTGCTTTCATCTTTTGCAAAATGTGTCATTACACATGCAAGCATCACAACCTAACAAAATTCTTCCCATGCCAGGAAATCCCCAAATAGCATAAATCTCATTACCTTATACTTGAAAATCATGCATAAATGAATTTTCAATCCCCAAAGCAATAAACATCTCCAGACTTCCAGACTGTCTACTCCTTTTGAACAGGAAATAAAGCAGATTTAGGAATATCTGAACAGTTTGGACTTAGAGGGCCTGAACATTCAGCTAACCAAGTGTAGTAATTCATTTGGTGGTAATTCACACTGGTGTTCAAAATTAGAGCAACAAACAAAAATTTTGAAAGGTTGCATTTATTTCCCCACAAAACAGTATAAACAGATAATAGTAAAGTAGAAACACTGTAAAGAATACAGAACGTAAACAACTGCAAAGAGCATAATGGTAGACAAAAATGTTCTTCATTTTTTTCCAACTTAATGGATTTGCACACACATTCCAACAACTGATTACTATGATCAACATGGGATATGACCACCTATGGCACCAATACAGCCCTGACAATGGTGAGACATGCTGCAAAGATGTCATCAGTCTCTTGTTGAGGCAATAATGCCCATTCTTACTGCAGAGCTGCTCTCAGTCTCGAGGAGTGGTTGGTGGATGTTGATGTGATGCAACTCATTTGGGTCCACCTAACCACACATGAACTCTCAAGGTATTGTCACAATACCTGACAGCAGTTAAGCCTTGCTGTGTCACCTGTACAATTTCATGTAGAGCTGTTCAAATGGTCATCATAATTCCTGCCCACACGTTTATGGATCCTCCTCAATATCAGTCTCTTTCCACAATTTTTGTGTCTCGAAATCATGTTCCACATTCCCTCCAGATGTGAGTCCATTGAGACTCATTCTTGAGACCAATTCAGGACTCATCTGTGAGAAGAACATTGGCCTACTGTTCGAGTGTCCAGATAGCATGTTGATGACTCCACTCCAGGCATCCCCTTATGTGAATGTGAAGATATGCCAAAGGTACACATACAGCAAGTCTCCAACAATAAAGGCCATTCTGCTGAAGCCTTCTGTGTGCTGTTTGCCTTGATACAAAATGTCCAGTGGATGCTGCAAGATCAGATGCCAGTTGCCATGCAGTACAAAGGCAATCCCATTGTGCCCTTACAGCCATATGGCGGTCTTCTCTTTCTGCTGTCACATGTGATCAGCCCTGCCCCAGTCTTTGGGATACAGTTTTGGTCTCTATCACCTGTCATCACATCCAAGGAACAGCTGTCCTGCTTCTGTTCTTCCAATGATTCTCCACTGCAAAGTGTCTGTTAGGTTTCTTCTCTATGCCATACTGCACCATCTGTGACCGTGTACACAGTGATTGTGGATGTGGAACTACCCAACAAATATTACACCATTTGATGGATGCCCTGATTTCATTGCTGTTGTGGTTGTCCATTGATTGGAATGCCATCTTCCATGTGGAACACGATCGTATGGACATCTGTTGACAGTCTATATGATTTTATCAGTACTTAGATACAGGATGGGGATATAGCAGTTTGTTGCTTTAACTTTGGACACCTGTGAAGATATTTTAAATTCCTAAGATGTTCATGCTGGCACACAAATTTTCTTGCTGTTTGAATGCACATACACCATGCACAGTAGAATTCCACAGTCCAAGAATCCTAACTGTAGCCACTTACCAGAAGGAGTTCCAGGAATGGTAGTGACAAGACAGAACCAACTGCAAAAGAAAAACAAATTTGATGTAGCGCATTGTAAAAAGTGTATCAGAAAGTGCTATGCGGAGCACTTCATGTTCCATGGTGAAGTACTGATCATAAATTCCTGACGACTGTCAACTATCAACCTAATTGTCAACAGATTTCATACACTGATGGTGGTGGATTCTACCAAATGGGTAAAACAGAAGACACAGAAATATTTCACTGTTGAAGTCGTATGAAGTTTTAAAAGTACACAAAGAGTGTATATTATTATTGACTCAATATGAGACATATACCAACCAAAAAAACTTCTGTCATTGGTTGCATGCTAGGAAAATGCTGCATCAGAATCTATGTGCATGTTACCCAATTGTTCCAGGAGGTCTTAAATGCCAACTCTGACATCACAAGTTTTGATATTCACCAAATAACTGTCTCAAGAATAACTAAATTTAGTTGGTAGTAAGCTCAGTCCCATAACAATAAATCTGTCAAAGTTCATATTGTCATTGATGTGATTTCTTGTTGAACGCTTGAAAAACTGGAAATGGTGTGACTGTAATGACCCTTTTTTAGTGCTAAATTGATGGTACACTCATTATTTTCATCTTCAAGGGAGGCAGTTCAAAGTTTTACTTCAAAATTTGAATTTTCTTCATCCAAATACAAAAGTAGGTCATACCATAGTTGAAACAGAATACACAACTCACTGTTGAAATAAAAACAACATAAAAGTTGAACATAGTATCTAAAGGCAGCCTGCACCCACAGATCTCTACTTACTGATCTTTAATTCACACCACTATTTGCAATATGTGTATTTTTAATACCTTAGCCATTATCATGCGAGTTGATTCAAATGAGGCAAGTCTAATACTGAAGTAATAACTCAGTTTTCCATCAAAGAAATGGGTATACTGACTGACAAATAAAGTTAGCTTTTGGTGAGACAGTAGCAGACCAAAGCACAAATTAACCAACGTCAATGGTTTTCCTTCTACACGTTGGTTATTCTTGATAAGGATAACTCTTCTTATTCTTCTTTAAGTCTTTTGCCATCCACTTCTTAATGTAGATCTCCTTCAATATGTTAGCTTGTCTCTGTTCTGGCACCAGATATGTAATATTTCCTCTGAACTAGCAATGATAAGCTGATCATCCACAGACAATATTGTCGCTAAGTAATTGTCATATCACATAAAACGTTTATTTAAATCTATGTGTCATTTCACCTTAGATGTTGTTAATCAGTGTCATTGATTCCTGGAGCTGTGATAGCAGTATTATTATTTCATTTGTTCTTATTCTAAGACACTTGCTTTTGTGTGTGGAATTTATTTGATCAATAAGATGTGCTGGTATGACTCATCTTGTTGAAATATTTCACAGCAAATCTCTTTTAATCTCATCAAAAGCTTTTCATCTTCAATAAATAAACAACACGTTGACAGGTTGAACTACCTTCATTTTTCTTCAAACTGCTCAACTGTCAAAATAGAAACTGTGCTAGGTCTTTTCTTAGATTATCCATGCTGGTGTTTCTTCCCAAATATTTTCATGATTTATACCATCCTCTACATCAATATTTTAAAATGCACTTTGTTTAAAGGGTTGAGTAAGATTACATTCTTAAGTAAAATACACTGCTGGCCACCGTAAATGCAACACCAAGAAAGACAAGAGGTAGCACAACAAAATTTATTTTCTAGATAACATGTTGACCAACTATCAAATGATTACGTTTACAGACGTCTGTGACATGTGGTTCCTGCCAGAATCAGTAGCCAGAGTAGCCGCCATTGTTGGAGATCACCGCTGCCACACGTCTCGGCATTGAGTCAAAGAGACGTTGGATGTGTTCCTGGGGTACAGCAGCCCAAGCAGCTTCCACACGTTGCCAAAGATCATCTGGTGTGGCAGTTGGGGATGTAATCTGGGTCACTCGTTGAGCAACCATGGACCACATGTTTTCTATCGGCGAAAGATCCGGAGAGCGAGCAGGCCAGGGAAGCAATTCAATCTGGTTATTGACGAAGAACCTTTGGACAGTGCGTGCCACGCGTGGTCGCGCATTATCCTGTTGAAATATGGCTGTGGCCGAGCCCTGAAGGTACGGAAGGACAACTGGCTCCAGCACCTCGGATATGTAGCGCCGGCTATTTAAAGTACCGGCAATGCATACTAGAGGCGTGCGAGAGTAATATCCAATACCGCCCCATACCATAATACCCGGTGCAAGACCAGTGTGGCGGTGCATAATGCAGCTGTCCAGCATCCTCTCTCCACGGTGTCTCCACACTCGAATCTGACAGAAGCGTGCCTCGTCAGTAAAGACAACGTCATTCCATTCTACCGTCCACATCCGTCTGTCATCACACCATTGGCGACGGAGACGTCTGTGGTTCTGCGTCAATGGTAGACAAAGCAATGGACGTCTTGCAGACAGACCACTCTGCTGTAAACGGCGTCGAATGGTACGCGCAGACACTGGATGGTGCGTTACAGACGCAATGTGCTGTGCTATGGTTCGGGATGTCACTGAGCGATCCGTCACTGCCATGCGCACAATTTGCCTATCAGCAGGTGCAGTGGTGCACCGAGGTGAATGCGATCGACCACGTCAGTCCGTCGTACCCTCCTGCATCCAACGGTCACATATCCGCATTACAGTTGTTTGGTTTCGTCCAACACGACTAGCGATTTCTCTGTATGATAATCCACAATCTCGGTAAGCCACTATCCTTCCTCTGTCAAACTCGGATACTTGATCAAAAGATGTTGGCTGTTGTCTACGAGGCATAACTGATCGTCTTGTGAAACAACCACAAGGTAAACACACGTGCCGAACGTACACTCGTCGAAATCGCCAAGCCTTAAATGGCGCTATGAGGTGGCGCCACAGGCACGCGTGATGTGCGTCTGTGCTGAAATTCTAATCAGTTGCATATCTCATCGCTGCAAACTCATGGTGTAAATTTCACTTGATTCGGATGCTTCCTTCAGGGTGTTGCATTTACGGTGGCCAGCAGTGTAATAAATTCTTTTACCTTTCTTAAAAGTTGGACATGAATAATTTCTTTACACTCATAATTACTTAAACAACATAAGTTTATAAAATTTAGTAGTCTATAAATAAAACCGGATAGAATGAACATAGTAAATTCCATCTTTATATCATGAATATCAGATTTTTTTGTTCTTATTAATTACTTCTAAGAATTTTTCATGATCTTGTCCTCTGCTTTGGAAGGAGAATTTTATTTTCAAGTTTATAGCAGATAAAATATTTGTTTGCAAAATAGAAGTTCCTATGCTGCTATTTATTTTTATTTTATTTATCTTTCAATCTTTGCAGTTAGTTTCTGGGTCTGAACCCATTCTCTTCAGTAATTCCTATGTAACGTTAATTTTTCTGTGGCCATTGGTGATGCTGGATTCCAGCTTGGTGGGTTGGCTGATGGGAGTAACTGTTGATTGAAAATGAGACTGTGTCCCTGACTCTAGCTACAAGGAGCAAAAGAGATAAAAATTGAACAAAACACTGTTTAGCTCTGGAGCATCTATTTCCAAACAAATGAGTCTAGGAGTTCTTCTTTCATAGTAAAGTCAACACAAGCTGTTATATGAATGGGTATGAGTTTCCTCTTCACACACCATTACCAACTTTTTAAAATAATTTATATATTCTGATTCTTAAACTTGATCAATTTGGTAATTCTTTCTTTCCTGTTTGGTTAATAGCTCCACAGTTTTGTAAGTCTGCATATAACACTCTGTTTCATAGATGTAGTACGTTCAACTTTCTCATTTAAGTTTTCTTACTAATGCTGATCATTTTTTATTTCCAATTCTGTACTTAATGTTGTTTGGAGAAAACTGGGCTTGCCAGTACATTTAGTTCCCTTAACCAGTCATTTGTACTCCAATAGGCACCATACAGTATATGGTGGAGAGTATACCATGTAGCAGTCTAATTTCCTCCCTTCATATTCCATCCACAGATGGTATATGACAAGAAAAACTGTCAGTAGCCCTCTTTATGAGCCCAAAATTCTTTAATTTTAGTGTCATGAGCATTATGCAAGATGTGTACTGATGAAAGCAGTATATTTCTTGATGCAGTATGGAACACTGGCTCCCAAAATTTTGTTAGTCCTCTGGTCATTCATTAATATTTGTAGG
The DNA here is from genome assembly GCF_021461385.2 of Schistocerca piceifrons. Classification (NCBI taxonomy): domain Eukaryota; kingdom Metazoa; phylum Arthropoda; class Insecta; order Orthoptera; family Acrididae; genus Schistocerca; species Schistocerca piceifrons. The sequence continues at coordinate 361,512,722 of NC_060149.1, read as the reverse complement.
CACCTAATGCACCTCTAGTGTTTGATGCAATACCACTTTCATATTTTCCCGTCTTTATATATGCTGTCACTTACTGGTCTAGTAGAGCAAGATGATTTTCATCTGACATGACTGAGACTCTTGGTGCTAGCATCTCTTAACAAATGAACATTGTATCTACTAACTTTAGTTTCATTTCATTTTATTCATTTTTGCTATTCTGTGGGAAACTGAAGATCTGACCTGACTATGATGCAGTCTGTATTAACATGTATATGCTTGTGTCCTTTACATGCACTCATGATTTATTATTTATGGTTATATAATCTATTATTGAAGAAGAGCCGTGAGCAGCTAATGCGTATTCCTGGATGTTTCAGTGTCCAGTGAAAGTGTTGGTAATCTGCAATTTATTGTATGATGAACATTCTATAGATCCAAACATCATTGTTTGTGTTATGTTGCCCTCAGTATCCAGAATATTCTGGAGTGTGATATCCTCTCTGAATATTTTCGAAAACCAGTCATTATATTCTAGTTTATAATACTGTAAGGGTCATATTTAGGAGTGATGTCGATGTTCTGAGTCTGGCAATAATTTTGTTTAATAGTGTGATATATCCAGAATGAAATTTTCCCTCTGCAGCAATGTACACTGATATAAAACTTCATAGCAGATTAAAACTGTGTGCCAGACCAAGGCTCAAACTTGGGACCTTTGCATTTTGCGGGCAAGTGCTTACTGAGCTACCAAAGCATGACTGATGATTCATCTACATAGCTTGACTGGTGGTTGAAAATCTGTAAGAATGGGCCATGACTTGTGCCTGGGTAGCTCAATAGGTGAGCACCTGCCTACAAAAGGCAAAGGTCTGAATTTCAAGTCTCGTTCTGGCACACATTTTCATTCTTCCAGGAACTTTCATATCAGCATATCACTCCAATGTGGAGTGAAAATTTCATTCCAGAAATATCCCCCAGGCTGTGACAAAGCCATGCCTCTGCAAAATTCTTTATTCCAGGAATGTTAGTCCTGCAAGTTTTGCAGTAGAGCTTCTGTGAGGTTTGGAAGGTAGAGGCTCAAGCACTGGCAGAAGTAAACCTGTAAGGATGAGTCATGAGTCATGCTTGGCTGTCTAAGATGGTGTGTATTTGCATGTGAAATGCAAAGGTTCTGAATTTGAGTATCAGTGTGGCACACAGTTTTAATCTGCCAGGAAGTTCTGTTGTGTATGACGGATAATTATAAAAGAATTAAATTTTGAGGTATAAAATACAAAAAAGAAATTCAAAATTGTTTTACAAATTCTTAAACTGAATGCTTTCATACAATTTTTTCAATAAATTCCTTAAGTTTTTCAGAACCCTAATCTTTTATTGTTATAACCAGTGCTATTGAATGTGGTCTTTATTTGCATTGAAACATTAAAACAAATATTCACCCATTTTATTTTTATCACTTGCTCCACTTTTCATTCCTGAGAAATACACAATTCTAGTCCTAGTTCAACTCCAACCTCTATTAGTTCTAGGTGAGGAACCCTCTCAATGGCACTGCTGTTCTTTATCAGCATCCTCAATCCAAATTTCAGTATCTAGCCTTACAGGCTCGTATATATGAAAAACAACCAAAATACCTTACATTAGTAAATTAAAATAATACCCTATCATAAGCTGGAAAAGGTGTTATTGCGTTTTACATATTCAGAACAAGTGCATATCAATGTATCATACATCAAAATATTAATTAGATTAAATGGGCAGGAAATGCATCTTAATATGCAAATGGTATTGAAATTAATAGAGATTACTTAAATTCTCAATTTTACATGTTCCAAATGTGCAGCATTCCTGTTGTCTATTTCTGTCAGGCCTTTAGACATTCACTTCATAGTATTAAATTGATTAATGGCTAACATTGTTTTCATAGAACATTTCCACTGGAAACTGTTGACAGATTTATATCATGAACAAGTTAAGCAGATTAGGCCCAGCAAAATAACTTTCACAGCATTAGATATGTATTGAGATGTCAGACAAATTGGGATTTAAATTCAGCATTTTATTGAAAGTGCTGTAATTTATGTATAGATTACCAAAACTGTTGCCTCGCGCTATATTTCTTCTTCTTCTTCTGCTTTTATGTCCTATTCGACCACTACAGTCAATCATTTTCTGATTATCTTATTCAGTAGGTTTACTTTCTGAATTGCACAGTATCTTTTCATTCATTCTGATGTTTTTTTGTCGTTCCTCATCTGTAAATACCTTTTTTATTTTTGCCATTTGCCTATTTTTGGTTTAAATCTTATTTATATATTTTTCAGTTTGTTTAAATTTTCTATTTTGTTTTACAAATCACCCAGGGTTAATTCTAGCTCTTTCATATCCTCTCTGATTTCCTTTATCTATCCTGCTTGTTTTTCTTCCTGTTTGACAGTTTCTCTATAATTTTTCTTGATGATCTGGTTCCTGGTGTTCTCATAATGCGACCAAAGAAAGAAATACTTTTTTCTGTGTAGGCTCTGTAATTGGCTGCAGTTTGTTTTTCAAGACTTCATTTGGCACTATGTGCCACTATCCATCTTTTTGATATTTCTTATTTGTGCGTGTTCTAGCTATTCTTCTCTCTACTTTTAGCATTTTGTCAGTTCTGTTTTTCCAAGTGACTTGAAAAGTGTTTCACTTCTGTATATCACCATTTGGTAATGTTTTAATTTAGTTTCAATTTATAGACTTTTCTATTATAAGTAAATCATCTTAATTTGTGAGCTTTTGTTATTTTACTAGTTCCTGCTTGCTGTGTAGGTTTATCATCCAAGTTCTATGTTAAAATTTCTCCTAGGTATTTAAACTGTTTCAGTGTTTTTACTTTCTTGTTATTTACTGTCATGTGGATGATTACTAGAGGATCTGCCACTATTATCTCATTCTTTTCAAATGATAACTAGAGTCCTTTATTGTGCTATATGTTGTTATTTGATTTCTGGCTTGTTGAATGTTATTAGCTAGTAATGTTAAGTCATCTGCAAATCCTTAGCAATTGCTGTTTATTTGATCTTTCTCATTTCCAATTATTATGTTCCTTAGTATTTTCCTTGTACCATTCCCTCATCACGTACTTGAGTGTACAGTTTAAAAGTAATGTTGCTAAAGCATCTACCTGCCTTAAACCTGTTTCAATCATAAATGTCTCATATGTTTCTCCTCTGAACTTTACTTTAGATTTGGTGTTGTTAGAGTTAACTTTATCACTTTTATTAATTTGTGATGAAGACTGAAATTCCATATTATCTTCATCATTGAAGGTCTGTGGATACAATCATAAGCAGGGCAACTTCTCCAGGGTCTAAATCCTCTAGTGTATTCTCAGAGTTCCAGTTAAAGCTGATCTTTACAATGATTGTATGGAACTCCTGACATGACTTTACGTGTGACATCCGCAAGGGAAACTCCTCTATAGTTGTTTGGATTTGATTTGTCTCTTTTTTGCATAATGAGTGGATTATAGCTGTAGTCCAGTGTTCTGGCAGTTTTTCTTTGTTCCAAATTTTCACTGTGCATTCGTATAATGATATTTTCGCTGCTTCTGCTGCATATTTCCAAAGTTCTACAAATGTTTGATCTTCTGCACTTGCTTTATTGTTTTTGAGCTCTTTCAAAGCTTTGTAGACTTCTTGGACTGCAGGTGGGTACATACTTCTTGCTGGTGTTTTAGCAGGGGTATCTATGTTTATGAAATAGTTCTGGAAGATCTTCACAATTCAGTAATATTTTAAATATTTCTGCTAAAATTCCTGTATTTTTTATAGTGTTATGGACCATCTCATCATTTTTATACTTTAACATTAATGTTGGAGGATCATATATTTGTAGTTGTCTGCCAATATTTTTAGTAATTCCTTGAGTTTGTTTTCTTGCTATTTGTTTCTGTCATTGGAAGTATATCTTTTTGACATTGGTATTTAACCCTTCTTACTATTTTTGGATTATCTTTTTTTGTTGTGTGAGTTCCAAGTGTGATTATTCCATTTTATGAGTCTGATACCTTAACCAGGCTTGGTGTCTATCTACCACTGTTTTATCACACTCATCATTCCACTGTTTGTATTTTTTCCTTGTACTTACTGGGGCTACCTGTACAGCTACTTGTATCAACTGGGGAACTATTTCCTCTAGATCATCTGTTATTTTTATACTCGTTTGTTGTCTTATTACTTGTACTTATCAAATTATGAGGATCATAGGTTCTCTTCTTGTTACGGTGGGCTCAACAGGGTGAATTTAATTTTTATTTTTGAAATGTAATTATCTGATCAAGTATCGATCCAGTTCAGAATTTTCACATTTTAGGTTTTGTTGTGGTAATTTTTATTCATACAGACATGACTTGCCATTGTTCTTTTTTCCAGTCTGAATGTTTCCAAGCTTTGAGATTATTTGGTCTTCTCTTGCAGTATGTTGACTTTGAGATCATGTCATTGTTTCTATGGAATTCCACCAGTCTCATAGCAGTCCTGTTAGTTTTTCTTTGTTTCTCTATATCTCTTCTCCATTCCTAACAGGATATTAAAATCTCCATCATCATCATCATCATCATCATCATCATCATTTAAGACTGATTATGCCTTTCAGCGTTCAGTCTGGAGCATAGCCCCCCCTATACAGTTCCTCCATGATCCCCTATTCAGTTAAATCTCCATTTAAAATTTTTTTGTGATACTTATTTATGTTCGTTGTCATCTGATCTAAAAGTTACCAAAATTCATCTACATCTACATCTACATGGATACTCTACAAGTTACACTTAAGTGCCTGGCAGAGAGTTCATCAAACCACCTTCACAATAATTGTCTATTATTCCACTCTCAAACAGTGTGCAGGACAAAAAAGAACACCTATATCTTTCTGTGCAAGCTGTGTTTTCTCTTAATTTATTATGGTGATTGTTTCTCCCTATGTAGGTCAGTGTAAAAAAAAAAAAATATTTTTGTGTTCAGAGGAGGAAGATGGTGATTGAAATTTTGTGATAAGATCTCATCACAACATGAAACACCTTTGTTTTAATGGTGTCCATCCCAAATCTTGCATCATGCCCATTACACTCTCTCTCCTATTTCTCAGTAATACAAAACATGCTGCCCTTCTTTGAACTTTCTCAATGTACTCCATCAGTCTTATCTGGTAGCCCATAACATGCAGGAGCATTCCAAAAGAGAACAGAAAAGTATAGTCTAGGCAGTCTTTTTAAGATCTGTTGCTTTTTCTAAGTGTTCTGTCACTATAATGCAGTCTTTGGTTCATCTTCCACATAACATTTTCTATGTGTTCTTTCCAATTTAAGTTGTTTGTAATTGTAAATCCTAGGTATTTAGTTGAATTTATGGTCTTCAGATTTGATTGGTTTGTCATGTAACTGAAGTTTCATGGATTCCTTTCAGCACTCATATGGATGACCTCACACTTTTCATTATTTAGGTTTGACTGTCAATTTTCACACCGTATAGGTATCTCTTCTAAATTTGTTTTGATCTTCTGGTGAATTTTTTAGAGAGTAAACAACAACAACAACATCATCTATGAGCATACAAGTAACTATAAATGGCTGCTCAGACTGCCCCTAAATCGTTTATATGGATAAGGAACAGCAGAGGCCCAATAATACTAGCTAGGGGATGCCAGAAATCACTTCTGTTTTACTCGATGACTTTCTGTCAGTTACTATAAACTTTGACCTCTCTGATAGGAAATCACGAATTGAGTTGCGTAACTGAGACAATATTCCATTAGCATGCAATTTGATTATGTGCTGCTTGTGAGGTATGGTGTTAAAAGCATTCTGGAAATCTATAAATACAGAATCAATTTTAAATCTCTTGTCGATAGCACTCAACACTTTGTGTGAGTAAAGAGCTAGTTATGTTTCACAAGAACAATGTTTTCTAAATCCATTTTGACTCTGTGACAATAGATCATTCTCTTTGAGGTAGTGAGGTAATACACTATGTTTGAACATAATATATGTTTCAGAATCCTGCTGACTATAGACATTAATGATATGGGCCTTTAATTTAGTGGATTACTCCTACTACATTTCTTGAATGTTGGTGTGACCTGTGCAACTTTCCAGTCTTTGGGTATGGATTTTTTGTCAAGCAAGCAGTTGTATATGATTGTTAAGTATGGAGCTATTGTACCAGCATACTGTCAAAGGAACCTAATTGATCAGTCTGGATCAGAATACTTGCTTTTATTAAGTAATTTTAGTTCCTTCAAGGGTCCCAGGTTATCAGCTTCTGAGCTACTCATGTTGGCAGGTGTTCATGATTTGAATTCTGGAATATTTACTTTGTATCCTTGCTCAAACAAATCCTACATCAAACGCCAGCAAAGCAAATATAAACTTATTCTATCATAGATTAAATAAGGTGGAGTATTCTATAGATCATAGTATTTGATGCTCTGAAAATTTTGCTTCTTTCTTGGAAAAATTCCTGCACATTTTTAATGAAACTTTCCCCATTACTGTACATCATAAAAAAGTAGGAAATAATGTAAAGTGGATTACTGAAGGAATAAAAATCTCAAGTGCAAGAAAAAGGCAGCTACATAGGGAACTAAAACATAACAAAAGTCTTGATTTCGTTACCTATGAAAAAAGTTGTAAGGGCAGCCAAAGAACCGGCAAATAATAGATTTATATTGGATAGTGAAAACAAATCAAAGGCATTATGGTCAGTGATCAAAGCTGAAACAGGTGCCACAGGTAGAGTCCACAATATTTCTGAAATCAAGATAGAGGATAAAACTATTGTAAACCCTGCTCAAATTTTTGAATTGTGTAATGAATTCTTTATAAATGTAAACAAATCTAATGTCAATGTAGCAGAGTATCCAGACATGGTAAATTTCTTCAACAGTGAGCAACTTGATGGTGAATTTTTCAGTACGTGTACAAAAACTACTGTAAAAGATATAGAAAATGTGATACTGTCACTAAAAAGTAAAACATCAGCAGAAAAGCAACTGGAATCACTCAACAGAGGAAAGTCCACTGGACCTGACGGGATACCAATTCGATTCTACACAGAGTATGCAAAAGAACTTGCCCCCCTTCTAACAGCCATGTACCGCAAGTCTCTAGAGGAACGGAAGGTTCCAAATGATTGGAAAAGAGCACAGGTAGGCCCAGTCGAGCAGATGTGCAAATCTATAGACCTATATCTCTGACGTTGATCTGTTGTAGAATTTTAGAACATGTTTTTTGCTCAAGTATCATGTCATTTTTGGAAACCCAGAATCTACTATGTAGGAATCAACATGGATTCCGGAAACAGCGATCATGTGAGACCCAACTCGCTTTATTTGTTCATGAGACCCAGAAAATATTAGATACAGGCTCCCAGGTAGATGCTATTTTTCTTGACTTCTGGAAGGCATTCGATACAGTTCCACACTGACGCCTGATAAACAAAGTAAGAGCCTATGGAATATCAGACCAGCTGTGTGGCTGGATTGAAGAGTTTTTAGCAAACAGCATGTTGTTATCAATGGAGAGACGTCTACAGACGTTAAAGTAACCTCTGGCGTGCCACAGGGGAGTGTTATTGGGACCATTGCTTTTCACAATATATATAAATGACCTAGTAGATAGTGTCAGAAGTTCCATGTTGCTTTTCGCGGATGATGCTGTAGTACACAGAGAAGTTGCAGCATTAGAAAATTGTAGCGAAATGCAGGAAGATCTGCAGCGGATAGGCACTTGGTGCAGGGAGTGGCAACTGACCCTTAACATAGACAAATGTAATGTATTGCGAATACATAGAAAGAAAGATCCTTTATTGTATGATTATATGATAGTGGAACAAACACTGGTAGCAGTTAGTTCTGTAAAATATCCGGGAGTATGCATGCGGAACAATTTGAAGTGGAATGATCATATAAAATTAATTGTTGGTAAGGCGGGTACCAGGTTGAGATTCATTGGGAGAGTCCTTAGAAAATGTAGTCCATCAACAAAGGAGGTGGCTTACAAAGCACTCATTCGACCTATACTTGAGTATTGCTCATCAGTGTGGGATCCGTACCAGATTGGGTTGACGGAGGAGATAGAGAAGATCCAAAGAAGAGCGGTGCATTTCGTCACAGGGTTATTTGGTATCCGTGATAGCGTTAGGAGATGTTTAACAAACTCAAGTGGCAGACTCTGCAAGAGAGGTGCTCTGCATCGCGGTGTAGCTTGTTCGCCGGGTTTTGAGAGGGTGCGTTTCTGGATGAGGTATTGAGTATATTGCTTCCCCCTACTTATACCTCCCGAGGAGATCACAAATGTAAAATTAGAGAGATTAGAGCGCACATGGAAGCTTTCAGACAGTCGTTCTTCCCGCGAACCGTACACGACTGGAACAGGAAAGGGAGGTAATGACAGTGGCACGTAAAGTGCCATCCACCACACACTGTTGGGTGGCTTGCAGAGTATAATGTAGATGTAGATGTAGATGGGATGGGATACCAACAAAAGTGTTAAAAACAGTCTCCAAAATAACTGTGCAGCCACTAACTACAATAGTTAACCAGTCCCTTCAGTTAGTTAGTTAGTTAGTTCCGCGTTCCATTGATCAATAGCACAGAAAAACTGTTATGATGTGGAGCATGTCAAGAAGGTTATTTTCCAGGAACACTGACGTACGTGCGTAGTTAAGCCAGTATTCAAAAAAGGCACAAAAGAACACATGGGAAATAATCATCCAGTCTTCCTTCTTCCATCACTGTCAAAAATATTTGAGAAGGTAGTCACCGTACAAATTCAAAATTTCATAGAAAAATTTAAAATAATCTCAAAAAATCAATATGGATTTCAAAAAGGCAAAACCACAATATCTGCTATAAATAACTTTGTTGATAAAATTAGCTCATCTCTAGACAACTCACTGCATGCCACAGGAATCTTTTGTGACCTATCAAAGACCTTTGATACACTGTAAACTGGAAAAGTATGGAATTAGGGTTTAAATCTCATCCAACCAACTGAAGACAAAGAGTGGTTATAACATCAGAAAGAGGAACTTATGCTTCAAAATGGAACACCATTTCACACGGAGTACCCCAAGGTACTGTCTTAGGTCCCATTCTGCTTTTGTTTTACATAAATGATCTGCCACTTAATATTGAGTGTCACTCAGTTTTATTTGCAGATGACACATCTTTAACCATTGAAAGTAACATTACAAATGAAATTCCAAATACTGTATTAAATACTTTAGAAAACTTAGATACCTGGTTTGACTTAAATGGGTTAAAATTAAACATGCAAAAGGCTCCGTTAATGCAATTTAAAACAAATCAAGCAAAACTGAATGATATTCAGGTCAGTCACAGAAACCAGGAAATTCCTAGGAATGCAACTAGATAAAAATCTATCATAGGGGTCTCACGTACAGTACCCTGCAAATAAATTCAATAGTGTAGCGTATTCAATGAGAATATTGTACAATGCTACCAATATGGGCATAAGAAAAGTAGTATATCACAGCTACTTGGAGTCAGTAATAAGGTATGGAATTGTATTTTGGGGTAACTCAAACCATATGTGATGAATACTAAAACTTCAGAAAACCATCATTAGAAATATGCACAATGTATGGCAAAAAAATCATGTCGCTCACTCCTAAAAAATCTGAATATGCTAAGGCTTCCCTCACTATACAAATATGAGCTGATTATCTTTGTACACAGTAACCCTTATTTATTTGTATCAAATCATTTTCAACATTATTACAACAACTGAAATAAAAATAATTTTATGCTGCCCACCCACTGTTTAAAACTTTATGCTCAAACTCCACATTATATGGGTATGAAATTTTATAACAAAGTGAAAGGAAGAGAATTGCTAAGCATAAATTTAGAAACACTGAAAAAAATCCTTGTATGAGAAACTAGTGCAGAAATGTTACTATTCAGTAGAAGAATTCATAAATGACAACCAGACAATTTGAGCAGGTGAGAGCAAGTACTTAGGACTGTTAATCTTAAAAGTTTGTTACTTTTGAAGAAAAATTATTAATTGCTTAATTAAGTAATTATTCAGTACTGTATATTATATTAATGGTATTAGAAGGAGAACTGTTAACCAGTTTTCGTGTCTTGTTGAGTCTCCTGTACTTTAAGTCAATGGCTTGAAATTGTGTGTTATGACACAATAAACTCCTATTTCTATTTCTATGTGTTTAGTAACTCTGCTTTAGCAGAACTGTCATTGATAGTATTTCCAATGCTCATTTTTTATAATCCCTTTGTGATCCATTTACTCTGTCAAAATTTTTTGTGTCCCTGGTTTTGTGATTGAATTTATGTTGTGCATTGCTATGTAGTCCCTCTCTCCTGTCTTGACTCTTAAATTTTGATCTTCTGCCAGTATTGGACAGTTACGGATGCTTGAACTCATCTAAGTTATCTTCAAAATGCTCACCATACCCAAGTGCAATCTTTCCCAAAAATTGCCAAGCAGTGGAATTTTTCTTAAAAAGCTTCCTTCTATTTTTGACTTTTCTAAGGTAGTCAACCTCATATGGAACACATTCTGACTTAAAACTCTGGTTGTTAACTGCAGACGTTGTTTTTTGTTTTGTCTGCAATAGCTATTTCATTTCACTCAAGTCCCCCTATATGCCACCTGGGATGCACCATTTAGGAGTATCACTCTCCGTCAGCTATGACAGTGCAGTAGGTTCATGTACAGATGTTTCATTACCTTAAAAATCTGTCCCTGCACAAATTCATTTTCTACTTCTTACTAGTGTCTGTTATCTCATTGAATTGTTTTGCTACAAACTTGCATTACACCAGTCATTGATTTCATAGCCATTTTCCCACATTTATGACTGGTGTAATACAAAGGTTACATTTATGGTTGATTTGATAATGGACAAGAAGTCTAATATTGGTCATCAATAGGTGCAACTTAAAATGGGTTCCAAAGGAGTTATTTTAATTATGTTTCATCACTGTCTAACTATCTTATTACTTACTTCATTAATTAAGCATCAAACCCCTGATTCATCTCCTTTATAATAATGACTCTACAGAGTGATACTTCACAGCAACAAACAACAATATTATGGGAAAAATTTTAATTAACTTCACAACAGATAAAACATTAGTTATTGCAGGCGTTAATTCACTTTGGCTAATGCATTTTTCTTCACTCAATCGAGTGAGCTACATCATGAAAACTTTTCTATTTACTAACAGTTTTTTATTCTAGTCTGAAGGGCTATTATGTGACACATTTTTACTGAAAACAGCAATTTCATCCGAGCAACTGAACGTATTTTCACAATAAATCAAACAAATTGCTTTAACATTATTTCCAAATACTTAAATCAATGGAAATGACTGTAATCTTTGAAATCTTTTCTTTACTGCTGCTGTATCAATTTCTTACAGTTTTGTTTTAATGTTTCCAATAATTCTTTTTAAAAAATTCCACATTCTTTCACATTTTAGGCTCACCTCAATTTCTACATAACTTTTTGCTGAAAGAGATACAAAATTTAAGAGGAGATAGTATTCAGATAATGTAGACTTCCATTCTCTTATTGCCACACAAACATCTGTTGACTTTAAAACATTTTATATAAATGTAAATTGATAATACTATATAAATTTAAACTGATGACAGTTTTTCTATATTTCTTACAATCTATTGAAATGGTAGGTGGAGAAATGGGTGAAATCCTACTTCTATCAATTAAGTCAGTTACAACACTCTACCTAACAAACACTTTGAACATTCCACACTGCACAACCACAGTCCCCCCAAAACTTGAATACACATTGAAAATTGCCTTCTGCGTACTATTTGCTTCATTGTCACTCTTGAAAATCTTGTATACACTTAATACTGGGCGCTTAACAACAGTCCTGTATACTTCCACAACATTTATCTCTCCAAACTTTTCTTTCCTTTCTTGCATACCTTTTGTTATACATCAGTATTTGCATTAATATTTCCTTGCACTACCACCATATTTTTAATGTCAACAGTATCTTGTTGGTTTGTAACAGAAATTTGTTCATTATCATTACTGTTGTAACAAGCTGGTTCTACTTCTGTTAATTCAACATGAAAAAAATCAACAACTTCCATGTACTTATTAAAGTGAATTTTTCCCACATTTTTACTGAGCAAACTGTTACGACTGAAAGCTTTTAATTATGATTCCAAATTCTCTGTTACATATTCTAATTAATTCTCTAGACAAACTTTTACTGAATTTAAATTTTTGTCTAAATTTGAATTTAAATTACCTATGTCTTTTCATAATTTCATTTTAATATAATTTTAATTTGATCCAATTTCAAATTCACCTAGAAATCCAAGTCATCAAAGTCACTTTTTTCTATATTTTTCACACATTTCCAAATACTTTCTTCCTGTTTTTCCATTTTTGCTTCAATTTTTCTACTGCTTTTTCATATAGTTTCTGACATAAATTAATGATTCCCTAAGGCTGTGAATCTCAGATTTTTCTGGTATCCTACCATCATATACATGGTCCTTCACCTTTCTGTTAATCATTTCTTAAAATAATTATAATTAAGATTTGAGTACATAAACACTTTTATTATCTTTCTATAATAATTGTTGCCACTGCCATCAAAAGTTTTTCTTTAACTGCTAATTGTTCTATGTTCCTGCATCAGCCTGATGTGTTTTCATCTGTACTCCAAACTGTTTTTTCTTTAACTGAAGTCCATCAAATATGGCATTGATCTATTTGGTTTTCTATCAGTCGAAGAAAGTCCATTAAATATGGTGGTGACTTCCTGAACTCTCATCAATTGTTTTCAAACATGGCATCATGCTTGGATTATTGTATGTATATTGTTTTTTATTTGCCTACTGAAATTTGAAGTTCTTTATGAATATACAATTTACTAGTTCTCACAATGTTCCTGTCTCTTTAATCATTTTGACTCACTTGTACTCTGTTATCACCATTTTCTAAGTTATTCATTCACACATTTTTCATTCCAGCTGTCTATTGTACTGTTCTTTGATGTTTCTTTGCCACTGAAAGTTCAAACAAACCGAGTTTGTCATATGGTGCCAAAATAGGTACATGTCCTCAGATGAGGGCACACATTTTAATGTTACTAACACAAATTTTAATGTTACTAACCTGTTAATACTCAATAGTATCACAAACTTGCAGTCTATTGTTGAAAAACTGTTTGGGTTTTTGGCTAAGGTAGGCAATAACAGACAAAACCTCATTAATTTAAGGTTGCCTAATTTGTGCATTTAATTTTGTTTAAAGCGTATTTGAGCAATGAGCAGTATGCCATACACTTCTGTTTACATTTCACAAATATCAGGCTAGTACATCCACTTTGTGAACTTTATCAGTGACAAAATAATTTGTAAAAAGTTCTGCAACAGACTCAACACTCTGGTCTACACACACATTAATCTTCTACAAATCACAGCTCATAAGTTACATATCATTCTTGGAATGAATCATGAACACATTTAACTAGGATTGAATTTTATGCACACTTTGACAAAAAACTACCAATTTTTTGCCCATAAATGTTATTGTGGTGCTTTCCTACCATGGACTTTTTACATGTGAGTGTAGACACTAACATAGAGAAGTTTGCTGAATAGAAATTAGACTCTGTCTTCTACATTTATAACCTCTTGTAGTTATGAGTTCTTACACAGAGATGGCATGTTCTGAACTGAGCAAAAGATCAAAGAGGATTCTTCCAGTGACTATCTTTTATGCAATCTTCCAACAACTCACTTTTGAGTGATTTTATGCAGAGTATTGCAAAAATTTGTGGTTTTATTATCATTCACTTACATATACTATCTGTAAACTTGGTAGCTGTTGATATTTGGAACTATACCAGTTTTGCAGTTTCTTTATATTTTCCTGAAAAAAAAAAAAAAAAAAAATGAGATCATGTGACTATTTCCTGAAGAATGTTCATTTTTCACTCCCTGTTTCTAAAAGATTATTCAGGTACCTGTTTACTGTTGCCTCTAAAATAAAAATAACTCTTACACTCTGTATATTCCAACCACTGTTTGCCGCTATCAAGTATATCTAAGGAATATTATGATCTATGTCATATTTTTATTCATCAGAACAACTTCTCTCTGATCCTAAGTATTCCAGTCTTACACTGGTAGACTAGTAATAATCAGGGAAAAGTCTCTTACATTGATTATAATTGATCATTAGAACCTGATGTATGAATTAGAGATATTTTAAAAATACTCCTTAGCTTTGCAGTTAAGATAGGATCTGGAAACTTCTACACAAAGCAAAATTAATCTCTCTTTCCCTTTTCTTTTCAAACCATGCACACACACACACACACACACACACACACACACACACACACACACACACACACAATCCCCTTCCCTGTGACATTCAGGTACATACTCAGATCTATTCACATTTTATGGAAAAATGCTTCTTCTCCACTCATTTTCCAACCTACTTTTCATAACTTATATAAATTAAATTATGATTTGTATTTTTGTAGTGTCAGAATATGTATTTAAACCATGTTTTCATGTATGATGTATAGGCCTATGCATACTTCAAATAGAAACAGAAAAATAGGCCATTGCAAACACAGATAGAGAAATGTGCCCAAAAGTAAAAACCACTTTGTTATTATATCATATTTTGTTTATTTTATTTTCCTCTGGGGTCACAAAATAAAAAGTGAAACATGTTGTTGTTGTTGTTGTTGTAGTCTTCAGTCCTGAGACTGGTTTGATGCAGCTCTCCATGCTACTCTATCCTGTGCAAGCTTTTTCATCTCCCAGTACCTACTGCAACCTACATCCTTCTGAATCTGCTTAGTGTATTCATCTCTTGGTCTCCCCCTACGATTTTTACCCTCCACGCTGCCCTCCAATACTAAATTGGTGATCCCTTGATGCCTCAGAACATGTCCTACCAACCAATCCCTTCTTCTGGTCAAGTTGTGCCACAAACTTCTCTTCTCCCCAATCCTATTCAATACTTCCTCATTAGTTATGTGATCTACCCATCTAATCTTCAGCATTCTTCTGTAGCACCACATTTCGAAAGCTTCTATTCTCTTCTTGTCCAAACTATTTATCGTCCATGTTTCACTTCCATACATGGCTACACTCCATACGAATACTTTCAGAAATGACTTCCTGACACTTAAATCAATACTGGATGTTAACAAATTTCTCTTCTTCAGAAACGCTTTCCTTGCCATTGCCAGCCTACATTTTATATCCTCTCTACTTCGACCATCATCAGTTATTTTGCTCCCCAAATAGCAAAACTCCTTTACTACTTTAAGTGCCTCATTTCCTAATCTAATTCCCTCAGCGTCACCCGACTTAATTAGACTACATTCCATTATCCTTGTTTTGCTTTTGTTGATGTTCATCCTATATCCTCCTTTCAAGACACTGTCCATTCCATTCAACTGCTCTTCCAAGTCCTTTGCTGTTTCTGACAGAATTACAATGTCATCGGCGAACCTCAAAGTTTTTATTTCTTCTCCATGAATTTTAATACCCACTCCGAATTTTTCTTTTGTTTCCTTTACTGCTTGCTCAATATACAGATTGAACAACATCGGGGAGAGGCTACAACCCTGTCTTACTCCCTTCCCAACCACTGCTTCCCTTTCATGTCCCTCGACTCTTATAACTGCCATCTGGTTTCTGTACAAATTGTAAATAGCCTTTCGCTCCCTGTATTTTACCCCTGCCACCTTTAGAATTTGAAAGAGAGTATTCCAGTCAACATTGTCAAAAGCTTTCTCTAAGTCTACAAATGCTAGAAACGTAGGTTTGCCTTTCCTTAATCTTTCTTCTAAGATAAGTCGTAAGGTCAGTATTGCCTCACGTGTTCCAGTGTTTCTACGGAATCCAAACTGATCTTCCCCGAGGTTGGCTTCTACTAGTTTTTCCATTCGTCTGTAAAGAATTCGTGTTAGTATTTTGCAGCTGTGACTTATTAAGCTGATAGTTCGGTAATTCTCACATCTGTCAACACCTGCTTTCTTTGGGATTGGAATTATTATATTCTTCTTGAAGTCTGAGGGTATTTCGCCTGTTTCATACATCTTGCTCACCAGATGGTAGAGTTTTGTCAGGACTGGCTCTCCCACGGCCGTCAGTAGTTCCAATGGAATATTGTCTGCTCCGGGGGCCTTGTTTCGACTCAGGTGTTTCAGTGCTCTGTCAAACTCTTCACGCAGTATCGTATCTCCCATTTCATCTTCATCTACATCCTCTTCCATTTCCATAATATTGTCCTCAAGTACATCGCCCTTGTATAGACCCTCTATATACTCCTTCCACCTTTCTGCCTTCCCTTCTTTGCTTAGAACTGGGTTTCCATCTGAGCTCTTGATATTCATACAAGACGTTCTCTTATCTCCGAAGGTCTCTTTAATTTTCCTGTAGGCGGTATCTATCTTACCCCTAGTGAGATAGGCCTCTACATCCTTACATTTGTCCTCTAGCCATCCCTGCTTAGCCATTTTGCACTTCCTGTCGATCTCATTTTTGAGATGTTTGTATTCCTTTTTGCCTGTTTCACTTACTGCATTTTTATATTTTCTCCTTTCATCAATTAAATTCAATATTTCTTCTGTTACCCAAGGATTTCTACTAGCCCTCGTCTTTTTACCTACTTGATCGTCTGCTGCCTTCACTACTTCATCCCTCAAAGCTACCCATTCTTCTTCTATTGTATTTATTTCCCCCATTCCTGTCAATTGCTCCCTTATGCTCTCCCTGAATCTCTGTACAACCTCTGGTTCTTTTAGTTTATCCAGGTCCCATCTCCTTAAATTCCCACCTTTTTGCAGTTTCTTCAGTTTTAATCTACAGGTCATAACCAATAGATTGTGGTCAGAGTCCACATCTGCCCCTGGAAATGTCTTACAATTTAAAACCTAGTTCCTAAATCTCTGTCTTACCATTATATAATCTATCTGATACCTTTTAGTATCTCCAGGGTTCTTCCACGTATACAACCTTCTTTCATGATTCTTAAACCAAGTGTTAGTTATGATTATGTTGTGCTCTGTGCAAAATTCTACCAGGCGGCTTCCTCTTTCATTCTGTCCCCCAATCCATATTCACCTACTATGTTTCCTTCTCTCCCTTTTCCTACACTCGAATTCCAGTCACCCATGACTATTAAATTTTCGTCTCCCTTCACAATCTGAATAATTTCTTTTATTTCGTCATACATTTCTTCAATTTCTTCGTCATCTGCAGAGCTAGTTGGCATATAAACTTGTACTACTGTAGTAGGTGTGGGCTTCGTATCTATCTTGGCCATAATAATGTGTTCACTATGCTGTTTGTAGTAGCTTACCCGCATTCCTATTTTCCTATTCATTATTAAACCTACTCCTGCATTACCCATATTTGATTTTGTGTTTATAACCCTGTAGTTACCTGACCAGAAGTCTTGTTCCTCCTGCCACCGAACTTCACTAATTCCCACTATATCTAACTTCAACCTATCCATTTCCCTTTTTAAATTTTCTAACCTACCTGCCCGATTAAGGGATCTGACATTCCACGCTCCGATCCGTAGAACACCAGTTTTCTTTCTCCTGATAACGACATCCTCTTGAGTAGTCCCCGCCCGGAGATCCGAATGGGGGACTATTTTACCTCCGGAATATTTTACCCAAGAGGACGCCATCATCATGTAATCATACAGTAAAGCTGCATGCCCTCAGGAAGAATTACGGCTGTAGTTTCCCCTTGCTTTCAGCCGTTCGCAGTACCAGCACAGCAAGGCCGTTTTGGTTATTGTTACAAGGTCAGATCAGTCAATCATCCAGACTGTTGCCCTTGCAACTACTGAAAAGGCTGCTGCCCCTCTTCAGGAACCACACGTTTGTCTGGCCTCTCAACAGATACCCCTCCGTTGTGGTTGCACCTACGGTATGGCTATCTATATCGCTGAGGCACGCAAGCCTCCCCACCAACGGCAAGGTCCATGGTTCATGCATACCTGTATACTGTTGTGCAATTGAGTACCACATATAGAAAGAGACCTTCTCAGTATGAACAAAGCTACACATAAAAAGCTTCTTGCTTTGTTTGAATTTTTGCTGTTTACCTCAAGCTTTTATAAATACTTACACAACAAAAGTATTTATGTTGGGTTGAACAATTCCTTCACAGCGAAAACTGCAATTTTTAGAAAATTTAACTTCCTTATCTGCATATGTTTGTACAGGGTGTTTATAAATGAATATCGGGGTTTTAACGCTTTATAATATTTATGATATTTAACTTACAGTTATAAATGATATGTCAAATGAAAGAGCAACTCAAATAGTTTTACCAAGAACCTCATAACTGTTCAATGTGGGCATCGTTTGTCACATGGCATACATCAAGTCTATAGCCGAGTTCTTCCCAATGGCAGGACTTGCTTTGCATGGCCTCCACATTCACCTGACCTAACACCATGTGATTTTTTCCTTTGGGGCTTCATGAAGGATCGTGTGTATGTGCCTCCACTACCAGCAGACCTCCCAAAATTAAGAAACTGGATTGAAGCAACTGTTGCTAAAATCACTGAAGACACACTTATCAACATTTGAGAAGAACTCGGCTACAGACTTGATGTGTGCCATGTGACAAATGGTGCTCACATTGAATATTTATGACATTCTTGGTAAAACTGTTTGAGTTTCTCTTTCATTTGACATATCATTTATAACTGTAAGTTTAATACGATAAATATTATAAAGCATTAAAACCCTGGTATTCATTTATAAACACCCTGTATTTGTTATGCAACATAAAGTGTTAACTGTTAATAAAATTACATTATTTATAGTAGTTAGTAGGCTATATAAATCGCAGCCAGAGATGAAAGTTTTCAAATATTTTAGTGACTTTAGTGCATTACTATCATGTTTGATAATTAGACAAGTTCACATTATATTTGACAATTATGTTTGTGTCTTGTGTGGTGACTGTGAATGGTATGTTTGCATGAAAAAGCTTTCTGACAAATATCAGCAAAAAGAGAGGCTTAAATGTAGTGACACATGAATGTAAATTTCCCAAGTTCCATTCTTGTAAGGAAGTTTGATTATTAATTATGCTGATTTGGCTAAATTCATATCAGAGGGAAAATATATCTAATACCTGCAGCTATTTTAATGAGTTTCCTTAGTTCATCGCTGAGCACATTTATGGCTCCCAGGATAATGGAAAAAAGACGTTTTTCCCAAAAATTCATATACTTATCTAAAAATATGTTCGACTATTTCTGAGCCTGAAATCATTTCCCTGCATACTATAACTTTAAGAATAGATTTTAGATCTGTGTGTAATTTTGTTCCACAACATATATAAACTGTGATTTGGAAACTGACCTACAGCTGGGAGAGCGGTGTGCTGACCACATACCCCACATAACCACATCCAGTGATGCCTATGGGCTGAGGTTGACACGGCAGCCAGTCAGTACAGTTAGGCCTTGATGGCCTGTTCTGGAGGAGTTAAGTTAACATATATAACATAAGACAGCAACTTATATAAGTACTTAGTTTGAAAACTTCTGACATGCAAACAGCACTGTTTATTTGTTTAAAAGTCCTGGTAAGTTTAAAGCTATAAGACATTCTCTTACATCTGACAGAAATAGTAAGAGCAGAAAAAAACTCAGTTTATGGTTGTTTGTGAAGAGTAGAATAATAGTGATAATTTACAGGAAATTAATGTAAACTGTGAGTCCCGACAGCAATGGATAGTACAGAAGGAATGGGAGGGGAGGTGAGAGAGAAAATGGTGGGGGAGAGGGAGAAGAGTAGTAGTAGTTATCCTTATTCTGGTCTTCAGTCTGAAGACTGGTTTGATGCAGCTCTACATGTTACCTCACCTTGTGCAAGTGTCTTCATCTCAGAGTAACTACTGCAACCTACATCCTTCTGAATCTGCTTAGCGTATTTGTCTTTTGGTCTCCCTCCATGATTTTTACCCCCCCCCCCCCTCCCCCCCATTCTCCTTCAACACTACATTCGTGACTTCTTGATACCTCAGAATGTGTCCTGTCAACTGATACTTTTGTTTAGTCAAGTTGCGCACAAATTTCTTTTCTCCCCAGTTATATTTAGTACCTTCTCTTAGTTATGTGATCTACTCATCTAAACTTCACCTTTCTTCTGTCGCAAAACATTTCAAAAGCTTCTATTCTGTTCTTGTCTACTCCAGACGAATACCTCCAGAATAGACTTTATCATCTGCTGCTGTACTACCATAAAATGTCGGTAGACAGTACAGCTCAAATGCTCTTAGATCCAAACTTATGTACTACTTTACGTGTCTCATTTCCTAATCTAATTCCCACAGGATGACCTGATTTAATTCGACTACATTCCATTGTCCTTGTTTGCTTTTGCTGATGTTCATTTTACATTCTCCTTTTGAGACACTGTCAATTCCATTCAACTGTTCTTCCATGTCCTTTGCTGTCTCTGACAGAGTAGTAAAACACAAGTTTTAGTGAAAGGAGCAAAATGGTGTGATTGTCCAATAAATGGAAAGAGCCAAGTGACTCCATCTTCACACACTTTAAAATGACCCAAGAATCAATATAAATCCACATTCTGTGCCATCTTTCAATACAGAATACAAGGAGACTGTTTTTCACATATCAACACCAGACTGAAGACACATCAATTACATAAGATATGTCACTAGTGCATTCAGGTGTGTAGGGGATGGTTAAGTACTAGTGGCTTGTTGTACATAGGGTGCCTTCAAACTTTTGTTATTACATGAAATGCAATTTCCTCACATTCTCTATCAGGAGATAACATAGCTTGTAAGAGATGAAACAATTTGACATTAACTGAATCAAAAAAGATAGTAAAGAGAGAAAAAATATTTTTCTTCTGTGAATCTAGTTTACAGAAAGACTGTATGGCAGTATGACTGCATGACATCATTCACATTAAAGGATAACACTAGTGAGCTCATAATTGACCCTTGTGACACTCATGAGAGAACTCATTTCCAGGAAGATTTTTCATTTCCACAGACAACATGCTGCTGTCTGTTCCTCAAAAATCTTTTGAACCATTTCAAAAACTAGTTACTGCTTGCTTCATAAATAGTTTTCAAGCCACTTAGCTGCAATAACTAGAATTTTGTTAATTAGGTTTTTTGTGAGTGGTGTTTCAAAGTTGATAGTCTCAGATCATTTCATGAAGTCTAGTAATGTCAATATTTGGACCCAATGTATGTCTTTTTGATGTTTCTGGCCATCAGTCACCTAGATAAGTGCATTATTTGTTCCTAATTGTTTACAAAAAGCATACTGATATTTGTTGTATAAGTTGAATATGTTTAAATATTCTGTCACCTGATTGTGAACATTGCATTTTAGGACTTTGGCTAAAACAAATAAAGTGCCTAATTTGCCTGGTTGTTGTGGGTTTGATTTTTTACGGATGGGTTGGATTTTTCTTTCTTTTCATTTAGTGTGCTGTATCCCACTGACAAAAGAGAACTTAAAAATGTTTTTCAAGATTTGTATTATTCTCTCTACAAAATTCTGAATAATAATTATACTGAAACAATCATTACCTATCATTTTAGAAGAGATTATCATTGTTACCATTCTTGTTTTGTTTATTGTAATGTATTTTGGATACAGTGTGTCTGTGTTGGGCTCTGGAGGATGATAATAAAGGATGTTTCCATAAGAGCATGCAAAAATTTAACAGAACATGGAGGATGCTTCACTGAACATTTTGAGGTAGGGAACCTGGGGTCGGAGAAGCCAACTTAAGGAGGTGATGGGAATAAAATTACATTGCTGTGTACTTTTTTATTTACATTAGCTACAGTTAACTGCAGATACCATTACTGATACAATGAACATACCATTTGTACTGTATCTTACAAAAAGTTTAAGACATTTTCTTGTTCCATTTTTAAATGCTGGCATTAACTTTTTATGCAGTGCAGTCTTTTCCTGAGAACACAAAAAATACTCAAAAAAATTAAAGTTTCACTGACTGTGAAAACATGTACCAAGGAACAATTATTTTTAAAAGCATTACAATCGTGAAAATCTTGTCAATATTGTATTTAATCATCTGTCTGTTTATGACATTTTCCTCTATTCCCTAGGGTGTGGGCAATGTACAACCATTAACTGTGAGTGTGGCTCACTGACATCAATAGGGGTGGCAATACACCATTGCCCTTTAGCCCAACAACATAATATAATAATATTAATATCAGAGCCTTATTTTAGCAGTGAAACATCAGTGAATAATTTATTAAAAGATGTACTGAGGTTTGATCTGTTGATTGAAATCCTGAAGGATAATAACATTGCTTGAAACAGATTGGTTTTAAGTTTGATATAAATCCCTTTTAAGTTTTTTTTTTTTTTTTTAGAGAAACGCAATGTATGCAAATGGTAGCTACATATAAATAAATCATTAAATGACTGTTCAATGTCTATCACAAGTGCAAATTTTGGCATTGCTTAGTGCAGATGTAGCATTATACCCAGAAGTATGTGCTAAATCACAATGTAGAAGTCCTGGTACATGGAAATAACAGTCATGGCATACCGCTGCCAATAGCTTTACTGGCTATACCCAAAGTATCTCACCAACACCTCAGACACAAGACAAGAGGTGAAGGAGAATGAGCTCTGCCGCACATGCTTATTTAAGGATTCAGTCAAATGACAACTCCTCGATTCAGAGCAAATACTTTCGTCCTGACCAGCATTCATAATTTTCATAACTGTTTCATAGAATTACATTTGCTAAGACATATGAAAATCTTTGCAGTCATTTTCCAATCTCTTAACCAAGTCATTTATATGTTATTTTATCACTTTTAAACAAATTTCAGACACACAAATCAGAAAATTTGGCACTCTAGTCAAAACACTAACATGACCTACTCTATAAATCACAACTACTATTCAACACGTGTCAAAAGGTATTAGAATATTAACAAAGAAACTCATGGTGATAATATCATTTGTGTGTCTGAAGAGGAGTTCATAGTTATGGCACCATTTACCTAAATAAATTAAATTTATATTGCATGCACTATCCTCTTTCATCTGGTGTATCATGAATGTGACTTTCAGGATAGATTCAGTTGTTACAATTTACTATAAACAATAATGACAATAATGTTAATAAATCTTTAACTGTTAAAGCTTCTGACATGGATTCATGCTCAATAAGCATGTCCCACTGCCGCAGTTTCAATACTGTCACAGGTTTTTCTCTAGCATGCTTGCAACAAGTTTTAATGTGTTTTCATTTAAATGATGTTAGTAACAACATTTCAAGTCAGAGGTCCCTCCACGTTATTTCATCCTGTGAAGATGTCACTGGAACAAATCCCTATTTCTGCCTGGAGAACCCTGATGACTGCTGGGCCTCATGGCCTGCTAGCTGACTTTACTTCCACTCAGCTCACCTGTCACAGTCTGTCTGACAGCTGGCCATCCCACCAAACAATCACACCAGCCAACAGCTGACCTGTCAGGTCCAGTCCATCCTGTAGTTTTCAAACCAGCTGCCTGTAACATAACATACCCCAATTTCATATATCACTCACCTGCTGAGTGATATATGAAGTAGCACCACACCTCACCATTCACATAATGTCAAGTAATACCAATTTTTGCAGATATTTAATAATGCCAAAACTCATTTCATGGTTTTGTGAATGATTAATCAATCAGCATGAGAATTATCACTAGCAAACACATTAACTTAATCATAATTGATGTATCTTTACCTAAACATGTTATTAATAATTTGATAATCAAGTCTTTGAATGTGCTGGCAACCAAAATGATTTTACATGAAATAAATGCCCATGTTAGTCTTGGTATGTGCAGCACTCAGTATTAGAATATGTTATCACTTTCACTTTGTTTCACACATACACATACCCACAATAGCTCCTGTACTTGCATCAGGTTGGTGGAACTGGATTCTTGTGTCCAAGGCAGTCTTCGTGCCATTGTACACTTTCAATACTCATCAGTATACTGCCAGCAGTGCTGTACCACCTGTTGCCAGGCAAGCCATATCCTATCAGAATGTTCAAACAGGAAGTCCCAATGAGTGAGTGCTCAATATTTTTTACCCATGACTCCCCAACAATCATGCTGTGCGGAACACTTCCCTAGTTCACAATGTGTACACTGTGTTAGAGCTCAAGTGAGACCTATCAAGGTAACAATACAAATGCTTAAATATGTATTAAAACAGCCAGATATTCCCATATATTAATTAATAATCAACAAATCATTTTAAATTTTGAAAAAACTCCTTTGCATCCCACAAGTTATCGTGCATTATGACAAAATAAACAATTGATTCCAGCTTTCTCATCTGCACAAATACCCATTAAACTAGACTGGCTGAACCCAAATCCATTGATTTCCACAATTCTAAATCTGAACATTACATTTACATACTGGCACAAGAGAGAACACTCAAGTAATATACTGTACATCTAATTACTCATTGCACGTGAATGCACCAGACTTACACATCCCTCATAACTCATCCTTTACCTCTGATGATCATATTGTACTGACTTCACTTTCCTGTATGTCCACACATATACCAATAACAAATGACTTAATTTTTCCTCTTTTACAGTACATTCATACATATCTTTTCATGAATAGTAACATTATTATAATCTTCATTTAAATGAAACTTCAGCCATCAATGCCACCAGTATCACCTGTGCAAATCATGCTATGTACCATATATGTACCATCCAGAAACACTTAACAATGAGTAACTCACAAAATTACTTATAAATATACAAAATGGTAAATAAATATACATTTTATATACACTTGAGCACATTTGTTGTCTTAATTCACTTTTCAATATACATCTTCAGCTCAGTTATATTTCGCAGACATAAAGGTTTCTTTGATATTGGGTGCACCAGTCTGTAGGCAATGAGATGTGGGCACTCTGTTACTTCAAATGACCCATGATACAATTCAAATAATTTTTTGGTTTCCCCAACAGTATCACTGGATTTTTCTTTAGTTCTGACTAAGACTCTATCTCCCCATTTAAATCTGACTCCTAAATTTTTCCATCATGTCTCTTCTTTCTTTCAGAACGCTTCTGTAGCAGATGTTGATTAACCATTGACTCCCTCTCTTGTCTGTTTAAAAGGATAGCTGGATGAAACTCAATATTCTCTGCTATCAAATTACCAGGTTTTCTTTCTGTCTTCACTCCATATGACGAGAAATCAGTGGCACTACTTTTAATCATGTTCATAGGATC
Organism: Schistocerca piceifrons; assembly: GCF_021461385.2. Classification (NCBI taxonomy): domain Eukaryota; kingdom Metazoa; phylum Arthropoda; class Insecta; order Orthoptera; family Acrididae; genus Schistocerca; species Schistocerca piceifrons. The sequence goes on along the minus strand of NC_060149.1, from coordinate 361,487,363 downwards.
AATTATAGTCAAATGCCCCAGTCAAGTAGTGTGTGTTTTTGCTGCAGTAGGTCCTGCACAACCTAGCCAGTTCCTGCATGTACCTCTCAGCAGGATTGAATTCTGGGTGGTACACCAATATCCTTATGTGTCTAATGCCAGCTCAAAACTTCATGGTCAGTAAAGACAACAGCCTCCCTGCCTTCCAGATAAATAATACGTTTCTGAACCCAAGTTGCCCCACACTCTGGAAGTAAATTGTGCTCCGTGTTCTGATAGGATATTTTCAAACAATTTGACATTCACTATGTAGTCCTGTTCTAGTTTGTTAACTACTTGTGGCCCTTTTTAGGGGGTTCAGTTTGACATATTTACAGAATACATCTACTGTTAATAATATACATTTTTTGTCCATCATGACCTGCTGGCACAGGTCCAAAAAAAATCTAATGCGAGTAACTCACCTGCTCTACTGGGGATGATGATCTGCATTTCTCCCTGCATATCTACCGTGCTAAACTTCACCCTTTGAAATCAGTCACAAGCTGATAACTGTTTCCCTACTCTTCTAGCCATGTTATTAAGAATGACATATTCCTGCATTATTTCTAAACACTTCTGTGCTCCATAGTGCCCATGGCTGTGATGAATAAACATTTTTGCCTAAGTAGTACACCATTATAAATCTTATAATACTGTTTAATTTCTTTACATATCCTTTACACCCAAAAATAAATTAAATGAATTTCAATGTTGGATCTGCATTTTGGAGCCTGTGCATGTCTTTTCATATTGATTTCATCTCCTGCTCTACCTCTACACCTTCTATATATGTTATTGGGAACTCTTTTTTAGACTTCATTTCTTCCTCACACTCTTCCTCAATGATTGGTAACTGGGGAAGGGCATCTGCCACATTGTTGTCCATCTCTTCTATATACTCAGTACAATATCTAAATTGCTGCAGATATACAGCCCATCTCATTAATCAGTTATTCAACAGATTACATTCTTGGAGGTAGCTCAAAGCTTCATGGTCAGTAAAGACAACAGCCTCCCTGCCTTCCACATAAATAATACGTTTCTGAACCCAAATACCACAGCCAGTAACTCCTTTTCTGATATCCCATTCATTAGTTCATTTTAGATAACATCCAAACTTAGGAATGCTGCAGGTCTTTTCTCTAGCTTTCCCTCTATAATTTTCTCCAGGAACAGGACTGATCCTATACCATAATCTCAACTGCCAGATGCAATGCAGAAAGGCAATGACATGACTATTAGCTAAGCTGTCCTTGGTAGATTCAAATTCCTTATTGCACTCAGCAGAATATGTTCAGGTAACATTATTTTTTAACAACCTACGTAATTTGATGAATTCATTCTGTAATCACTAATGTATTTCTGATAAACTCTAAAAAGCCCAATAAATGACTTCAGTTGTTTCCTATTTGTTGGCTCTTCCCCTCAGCAATAGTCTTCACCTTCTCCTTGTTAGGTAGTGTACCCTCAGAAGTTAACAGATGACCTAAGAATGACAATTATACCTGCACAATATCATGTTTATTCAGGTTAAGAGTCACATCTCCTTTATATACAGCTTCGAACACTTCCTCCAATATTTGGCAATTTTCCTGCCGTGAGCTGCTGGTTATCAATACATCATCAACATACACAGTAAGTTTTCTCAACATCTCATATCCAAGAACATGATTTAATGCCCTAATGAACACAGCCACTAATCAACATAATCCAAATGGAACTATTCTACACATATATCTTCTCTCTTCAGATAAGAAAACAGTATACTTCCTACTGTCTTCAGCTAACTTCACTTGCCATAAAAGAAAAGTTAAATCTACACTACACATGAGCTGTATATTGTTAAAATTTTGCAAAAGTTCATTTATGTTTTCTAGTTGATCAGTCTCTTTTACAATTATTTTGTTCAGTCTCCTCACATCTAACACAATCCTCACAGAACCATCTTTCTTTTTGTCTATAACAATTGGGTTACTATACTCATTCCTGCCCAACTCAATAACCTTCCAATCTAGCATTTTCTATATTCTGGCCCTTACTGCTTCCTTGTCTTCCACAGCAACAGTGAAGGGTTTAACCCTAATTACATCATGTGGCATTACCTTTAAATGATATTTAAAATCAACTACTTCCCCAGGCTTAAATAAAAACACATGTTTATATTTGTTCAATAGCTTCTTGAGCTGTGAGCTTTGATCCTTTGGCAAGTGTTTGATCTCTTTTGTTTCATCATTTATTTGCTGTAGAGAACATGTCTCTCCACTACACTCATTTTCCCTTTTTAGGTGAGCCATCATTTTACCTCCTGTCAATTTGGTTTTAAATTTAACTCTTTTTCTGCTACCTTCATGATTAAATTCCAGAACTCTGTCTATTACAATAATACTGCAACCATACTTACTAAGAAAATTCATGTTGAGTATAATTTCCATAGCAAGGTCAGTCACCAAAAGGCAATCTGTATTGAAATACTGATCTTCAATCTTAAAATCAAATAAAATCTCCACCTTTACTGGCTTGCTACAACCCCCCTCCCCCCCCCCCCCCCCCTCCAGTTGCAGTCTTTATTTTAACTCCAGTTACAGTCAACTACATCAAATCTCTGCTTCTTATCTGTTGCCATAATGATTCAAATGCAGCTGATAAACTAGACACAGAATCTAATAATGTAATAGTTTCTACATTTCCTAATGTGACATTAATAACTGGTTGAACTTTCGCAATAATTACCCTCTTTAATTCAGTCTCTACCAACAGACCTGCTTCAGTGTCTTCCATGCTCTCTCTATACATTACATGAACACTTATATGTATCCCCATGTTCTATATCTGCATTTCCTTAAACAAATCCTTAATCACTTCCCTTACATCATGTTCACCCCTTAATTCTTCAGTTTTCCTTGCCACTTTAAATTTTAAATTGTCCCATTCCTCAGGAATTAATGTTTTAGCATTTTACCATAAGATACCCAATCATTAATATGCTTCTTCTTTTCCAATCCAATCACTACCAATATTCTTACTCAGAACCATCTGACTACCTACCATGGAAACCAGTGTCTCAACTTCTTCCTCATAACAAAACTCAATATTTTCATTACTCCACTCAGCCTCAACTACACTCACTAATTCATCAGTACCACACACAACATTATCAGATGCACCCACTGGTATAGTTGCAGCATTTTCATACACATCATTACAAAGGTACAGGCACAATACCAATATTGTCATTAACAGCACATGCTGCACTTTGAGCCAGCTCATGTACATTAATATATGAAAAACTTCCTCAAAACGGATCTCCATGTCCACATACATAACCTGATTACAAATACTTTTGTTATTATTTGCTTTGCTCCTCATTTCCATATCAATGCCTGTTTCTGCTTCTGACAGAGTGACTGCCTCTCTTTCAAAATTATCTGTAATCATCATTGAAGCTAAACCCACTTTATTTTCCTCTAGTTCAACCATTTTATTTCTGGCAAACTATTCCCCAGCATAATAGCTAGAATAATCATTGTTACAGTTATTCATATTGCATGTATTTTAATATTGTTCCTCCTGTTCCAATTACTGTAGTTGTTAAACTCTTCACACATATTTTCATTGCCTATTATTGCATCCATGTTCCATATATCAATCTCTCTTCTTCGTTTCTCACTCCAATTCTTTCCCTATTGTAACCTTGTCTCATCCTGTTCCTTGCATATCCATTAACCCCCTGTGGACCTTGAGTGGGGCTCACATTAGATTTTCAATAGTCTGCCCACAAACCTTACTCCCTGTGCATTCTCCTGTCTTGGCCCTTGCCTTACTTCATCTCTCCTCTGTTCAACAATCTCCCTTATTTCAGTATAATTCCCTGTATCTCCCTGCTGTTTATTTCTCCAATTCCTGCTGTGATGATTGTGTCCAGTCCTATCACCTCTCCCTCATACCTATGATTTCCATTCAAATTGTTGTTGTGATTACCTCTATCATTTCTGTTACTGTCTCTCTGCTCAAAAGATTTTTTTGGTAACACAGAGCCTTATCAGTGTTTTCTATGAAATCCAGAAACTCTTCAACAGAATCATCAGGGCTGTGGATGATTTCCCACTGCAGTGATTCTGGAAGTCTCTTCTTTAATGTAGAGAGTTCTGTAAATACCACAGCAGCCTATTCATATGTATTATTTTATTTAATTCTCTTGCTCAAAATTCCCTTGTGCTCTCTTTACCACTCTTATACCCTGGCCCATCCAAAAATTCATTTTGTAACCTTGCTTGTTTAGCTTGACCCCAGTATTCATTAAAGAACGTTGTTTCAAACATCCTGGAATCAACTAATTGCTCTGCATGCTGATTACTCGATGCCTGTGCTCCTCCTTCTATTTGCCTCTTTACGAATTTAATTTTAGCCATCTCAATCATTCGAGCAACAAAATTATCTTTACATGTAGCCAAGAAATCCAATGCATGGTACTTACCATCTCCGAAAAGGTTTTGTACTCAATCCTTGCCCCATAGGATGCCCCATCATTAAATTCCCTTGCCCATCTGCCATATTACTTACTGATTCCTTCAGTTCATTTATCTGTTTCTCTCTCTTTCTAACTTCCCTTTCAGCTTTTCACCTATACTTTTATAACAATCAGCAATGCCTACATTGACTGATTTAAACTCTGCATTTGTTTGTATTTCACAATTTATACATTTCTTTTCTTGTGCCTCAATTTGTTTCACAAGGTGATCTTCCACAATTTCCACTTTGGCTACTAATCCCTTTTCTACCTCATCAACTCTGAGATTAACTTCCTCAACCATTTTAACTGTCTTTTCAACTTTATTTGTAATCTCAGTGAATTTACTTTCTAGCTGATCGAATTTTCCACTCACTGCACTTATCTTATCACCAATCTTTGATTCCATGTCCTCAAGTTTTGAAACTATATTCCCAACTGTTTCAGCTTTTATACTCCTAATTTTACTCTCCATTATTGAATCTATTTCGCCAACTACATCATATTTTATAGTCTCCATTTGTAAATATATCTCTTCTAATTTATTATTCAATGTTTCAGAAAATATATTCAGATCGCTTTCTGACACTCAACCTATTTCTTCCCTGCTCCCTGGCATGTTGTTGTTACTAATATCACTCCATGCACCCTCTGACCCACAATTACTTTGTGAATTATTAATTCCATCAGCTATGGCTGGCTATGAGAAAAATTTAAAATGCAACTTCTGACTATACTTAACTTGTGATCCTTACCATCATATGCACCCTCTGCTGCTCTACATGTTGTCCAGTGCTGATGCAATGCCTCTTGCCACTTGCATCATGTGACACTGTGAAGCCACTGCTTCTGCTGCTTTGGACTCGTGTAATGCTGAATGCATGTGATGCTGTCTCTGCTGCTCGGTGACTTTGCTCACGTGTACTGCTATACTGGCGATGTACCATATAACAGTCATCTGCCTTTGCTGTTACTAGCATGTGCTACTAGCTTATCATCTGCACTAAGTGCATTATTACTGCTGCTACTTCTACCATTGGTGCACTATGCTTATCATCTGCACTAAGTGCATTATTACTGCTGCTGCTTTTACCACTGGTGCACTATACAGAAACCTGTGCACCCTACTCTAACTGCTCAGTAGTATAGCTTGGATACTGGGACAACCAGTCTAGAAATAACAGTAGAATTAAAATGCAGTCAAATCCCAGATGAACCAACCCATTTACAGCATTTTCTCATGTTTCCCAGGATGTGGGCAATATATGACCATTAACTGTTACTATGGCTTCCTAACACCAATTGTGGGTGGCTATAAACTGTCACTCTTTAGCCCAACAACACAACATAATAATGTCAATACCAAAGCCTTATTTTAGCAGTGACACATCAGTGAGTGAGTACTAAAAGATTCACTGAGGTTGGATAATTTTAAACAAATCTCAGACATATAAATCACCACATTTGGCACTCTAGTCAAAACACTAATGTGACCTACTTTATAAATCACAACTACAGTTCAATACAGATTGAAAGTTATTGCAATATTAATGAAAGAAACTCATGCTGATAAAATCATGTGTGCCTCCATGGAAAAGTTCATAGTTATGGCACCATTTACATAAATAAACTAAATTGTTTACAATAGTTTTATAGTTGTTTAACTAGAAGAATAATCTGTTCATTACATTGCAAGCATTATCCTCTTTCATCTGGTGTATCACAAGTGTGACTTTCATGATGGATTCAGTTGTTGCAATTTGCTACAAACAATGATGGTAATAATGTTAATAACTTTTTAACTATTGAAGCTTCTGACATGGATTAATGTTTGATGGGCTCAGCCCACTGCTGCAGTTCCAAGACTGTCATTGGTTTTTCTCTAGCATGCTTGTAACAAGTTTTAATGTGTTTTCATTAAAATCATATTAGTGACAACATTTAAAATCACAGATCCCTCCATTTTAGCCATCCTATGATCATGTGACCAGAACACACCCCTCTTTCTGTCAGGAAAACCCTGATGACTACTCGGCATCATGGCCTGCTAGCTGCCTTTATTTTCACTCAGCTAACATGTCACAGTCCATCTGACAGCTGGCCACCTGAGCAAACATTCATAGCAGCCCACAGCTGTCCTGTCAAGTCCTGTCCCAATCCATCCTGCAGCAGTCAAACCAGCTGCTTTTAATGTCACATGTTACGTTATTATTCTTCTGCACACTAGTAATAAGTAAGTGAAATCAAACTGAACAGAAGTGTTATCAAAACCCAGTTACAAGTTTTGAAATAGAAGCCATTGGGAACTAAAACCAATTTCCATTTTCACGTCAGTTAAAATTCAAGACAGTTAAAATTATTAAGGCATTAACGAATATCAGTTCATTTGAATGTATCACCTGTTCCATGGTAGAAGAGCTCCTTCCATTTCAAGGTACAGGATGGTGTGCAACCAATGGAGTATGGCTTAATTGTCCACATGTTACGTAAATGTTTCTGAAAATATAAAACATTTTATTCGCCAGAAGAATTAACAATTTATTCCAAATTGCTTTAATGTATTATACAGCACTTAAATGTGTAGAACATGAAATATTTATAAATTCTGCATGAAACACCTCATGTCTTACAACAGCACAATCTGTAGAAAATGGCAGAAGCTGTGTATGGCAGTCTTTAGGGTGTGTTCCTTCATGTGATTCTAAAATCAGTCCCTAGACTGAAATACTAACCAAGAAACATCACATGTTGCTAGGTACATTATCCTCTAGGTACAATATTCTCCCCTACTAGGAAATCAAAAAGGAACAGGTAGAATTCCATCTGTAAAAAGTCTTGATATATAGGTATCCTAATAATATACATATGTAGAAGAGCAAAATTACAGCACTTCATTGCATAACACACTGAGCACATGTGCAGAGAACATTTGCATTGGAAGGATACAAAGAACCAACTAAATCTAACTTACACTGCAAGGACAAAACACTGCACAGAGAAACATGTCACTCTCAGGCAGAGGCACACAATCGACACTGTTTGGGTGCAAAATCCACACAGAGCCTCCCCCTAAGGTGAAGCACAAAGAGGCTACATTCATGATAGTATTGTCACTCTTTGATCTGTTGTTACAGGGTATGACCAACCAAAATTTAACAGTCTGCCGACCAAAGTATGGCTAGACCATTTCTACACTGTCCTGTTGTCATGGTACTTCAATCTCATAGGTAATGTGGGGCCTTCCACATGTGATGGGTGTGCAGGACAAACTCTGTGTCTTCCTGTAGTTTCAGTGGCAGTGGGATGCTGACAGTATTTGTGAGTGGAGATTGGTGTCAAAACTTAGTGGTGTCCCACTTCCAAAGGTTGATTCCCAGGTGGAGTGATGTGCCATTATCATCTTCTAGGTTCCATAACCCAGGTTGATTTCACATGCTGTGCAGATACTGTGCAAGTTTTCACACTGAGTAGTGTTTTGAACATCTGTTCACTGTGCTTAAGGATTCTGTGTGGGCCAGTGTAAAGAGATTGCAGAGCTGCACAGATTGTGTTGTTTCTAAGCATCACATGTTCACTATCTGCCAATGTCTTATATGTGTATGACATGCTTTGCTCACCTTGAGGTTTTGAAGGTGGTATGTATACACAGACATGTGTTGTTTGGTCTGCCTGACCAAATCTGATAGCTCTTTGTTGTCAGGCAGAGGAACAGAGGCCCTGAATTCCACCAGCCATGTGAGACTTTCATCATATAAAATTTCTGTTAAAGATGTTATTAAGTCTTCCTTGTAGGCCAATTGAACACCTAGAAGCATACAAGACAGTGCTTCTGTCTGCTGATCATTGAGTCACATGAGTGCTGCTTTAGTGGTGGTAGGGCCATCGGTCTGAGGTTTGTAAGCCTTTGTACTAAAGTGTTAGACACTGCACAGTTTGCATAGTTCAGAAAACAGTTGCATTTTCAGTTGGTACCCTTGGCCTGTGGTAATAGATACAGGATAATGAAACAACACAATCAACACTTGTAGAAAAGCCTTAGCTGTAATTTCTGCTGGCATATCCACCAAAGGCACTGCCTCTACCCAGTGATTTACTCGGTATGTTGCAGAGTGGATGTAATGATATCCATTGGACTCAGGTAGGGCACCATGGGGTTGAGATATCCATGTTGCAAATGTTCTTTTACTACTGTATATCTTCCATGTTTGTGGAATGCATGACATCCAACCTTGCTGTGCTGACAGTTGATATACATTTGAGTCCATGTTCTGTAGTCTGCTATCACTTTAGGCCAGAAAAACCTTTCTATGAGTAACTTGGTGGTTGATCAGACTCCAGTGTTCAACATATTATCCAAACTTTCAAAACTTACTTCGTGTAAATTTTACAGAAAAGCTGGGAGTAACCTGTGTTGGGAGGTAGGGCATCATATCTTCTTACCTGTACCAGGGATTGATGCCCATTCCAGTGTCAGTCTAGTGGTGTTCTTATTCGAAAGTAATTTGTGGATCTTGCAGCTGTGCTTCAGTCAGTTTGTCACAGCATATGCTGACAGTCATTGCATTGATGTGGGAGATGAAATCTCTGGAAGAATCACTGGAAATTTTTCACATTCTTTAAAATTGCCAGGATATGGGGAGTTGGAACCGGTGATTGTTCTTCACAACATGCTATATCTTCCTTCAACTGAACAAGATGCTTGTTACTATATTCCAACTCTCTTCCCTTGTTGGTCAATGTTGATTGTGCAAATGGTTGTGCCATATAGTTTAATGGATGTGCCATTTGTAGCTTGCAGTTGCAGGAGAGACTCCAAAACTTCTGAATGAAATGTTGTTTTCTGAATAGTATTCACCTTCAAGCCTGCATTGGTAAGGAAATAGCAGTTCATCTTCTTGTCTATGACATATAACCTACAACCATCATGAGAAGTTTGAACTAAACTTTTTAGGCTCATTCATTTGTAATGCAGGCGCTCTTGAAATGCTCTGTGACCTGTAGCACCTGCTGGAGGTTGCACATGAAGTTTGGGTGATAGAAAGGTGCTGAAAATTTGGTATTGTGACTCCTGAAACATGTGTGGATCCAACACAAATGTGACCATTCTTGGTTGTCTTCACTGGCTGTGAGTTTACCTCCTGTGAACAGCTGTTGAATGGGGTTCCCCTTAGCTATAACATGTGTTGTTTACACAGGCTGTTACTGTCTTGACCCTCAGTACATGCCTGGCACTCTTTGGCAACTTGTTGCTACATGATAGAGTTTAAGGGGTGCTGCTGGCATAAGCTGTTGGAACTTCTGTCCTACTAATGCTGCTGTTATGGGAGTACAAGAGTTCTATTAGCCATATGCAATCTGCCTTATCATCTATCACATCAATGAGAAATTATTGAAGCCTGTATATGTGTAAATGCCTCGAAAATTAGGAAGATGTTCTTCCATCCAGTTTCTCTGTGTAAACCCCTGGCTGCATATGGTGTTTAGGCATTTTGGATAAAACAGCCTTTGCTGAGTAAAATTTGTCAGTGGCAGGAATTGAGTGAATCACATCACTAATGAGGTATGTAGAGTAACCAACATTGCTTATAAAAGCAGAAAATTCTGAAGCATCATCTATGGTGATGTGGCTAGCCAGTATATTCTCCATAATAGCAAATTACATCTGTGGACTTTCCAATTGAAATGGAGGCAGTTTAGGTTGAGACTGCTGCTTGACAGTAAATTCATGGAAAATATGCCCATGTGGTAATGCTGCTTGACAGAAACTTCATTGATAATGGCCCATGTGGTACTAAGTCTTGTGATCTGAGGGCTTTGGCATACAAAATCCTATCAACCATGTGTGACACAGAAGAAAAACCCAGAAACCTTTTTGTGTAACCCAGCTGGCTGGGAGAAACAGGTTTGACTGCATTTCTTCCAGCACACAAGCATAAAGGAATTGATGTGGGATGTTGTCATGATGCTGTGAAATTGTAGGGAAGCCAGGATCATCCTAATGAACACTGTAATGGAACACTCTCCTGTAACCAAATGACTTGATCAGTATTGTTTATAAAGTCAAAGGAGGAAAAATTTGTGCCACTAAATGTCAATACAGTTACTTCACATGGTAGTTATCATATGCAGGAGGTGAAAGATATCCACTTTCTTATTTCACTGTGTACATTGTCTATGTATAGGATATTTGTATTTTGTTAACAGTAACAGAGCTGTCTTGTACAGTTACCAAAATGTTACGCAGTGGTCTGCAGACTGTTCTAGGATTCTGCATTCATTGTCATCCTCGTTTTGTGATTTGGCTTCTACTAGTAGATCACATTTAACATGAACAACATAGCAGTATAAGATGAGTGCATCTATCTGTACTTTTCTTAAATATACACTCACACAGTTGAAAGATAGAGAGAGCTATTGTGTGGTTGGTAGAGTGTTCCTATCACCATGAAGAATGGAATAGTTTGATATGTCATGTGATTTGTTAATAGTTAGATGTTGTGTTCATCATTTTCAGGACCCCTAAGCATGATATATGCAATATGTGCAATATTGTTACATTTGATTGTGGTCAGACTGTACATGCCTTGTGGATGAGACATTCAGTTTAAAAGATCATGTAGGTAATGGGGTTTGTATGTGCCACTGTGTCAATGGTACACTGTGAGTCCCTCAATTCAGTAAAAGCTTGTGTTGTTACAGTCAGATACCATGGAGAACAATGTGTTATTGACAGAGAACACTCTCAGCTGTCACATATTGTAACAGCAGATAGATGAGGTCCAATGCTGCAAATTTTTCACCTGTTCAGTGCAACAACACCCAGTATGCAACTATGCCATCTGGAGTGAACTCCTCATACAGGTATACAGAACCCACTGCCATACACATGTACTTCTGTCTATTACATATCAAAGGCACAGATATTATCATAGATCTAAGTACACTACTATTGGATGTTCCAAGCATAAGAAATGGTCATCTGGAGTTGCAATTTGTAATACAAATAAAAACTACATAAGGTGATCAACCTGTTTTCCCATGCGCTGCCATTCAGACATATGATGGAGAGAGATTCTTGTGTTAAGGATGCTCACATGGAATAAAATATGTTCCTTGATAATCTGCCATTATTTCCTAATTGCAATCAGTTTAACAAGATTTGCCCCATTGTGTGACTCTGTTTGCTGGCCTACAAAATCCCATGTGTCCTGTACCTTCAGCATGGGAATGCACTGCCCTATAGCTCCAAAATTAATAGAGCTGTTCAAAGAACATAGGATGAACATAAGGTTGCTTCTGTATCTCTCTTAATCATCTGACCATGGTCACATTGTATACATCTTAAATACTAATGAGTGAGATGAATATACTTCAGATCCAGCTCTGATCAGGTCCATTAACAGAACATACAAATAGGCATACAAAATTACTTTTCATCAGAGTGCCTTAAGTATAAATAAACAGTATAATGTTTTGTGTCTGTGGCAGAGCTACAAAACTGTATCTTTAAATTTTATATAGTTGCCAGTAAGAAACACCCTATCATTAACTAATAGCAAAATTTCAAGGTGACAGCATAAACTTCAGCAGATGAAAACAGTTCAGGCCAAGGACAACCCTGCCATTAGAGTTTCCGCATAACAAATGGCTTAATGGGTTTCAAAATATGCGTATCAACGGTTGATATACATTGAACATTTGTAGATGCAAAACAGGTACTTGGGAATGTGGTGTACGTGTGAGTAACATTTCACTTGTCCATGGAGACTTCACTCACTGAACACAAATTACATATATAATTCCTTTTTGTTTACAGTATGTAAGAGTACATCAAGTTTAAAGTATGTAATACTTATGACTGACTCTTTCACATTTAATATTTTGTTTAAACTATTACAGTAGAAGAGACTTTCTTAATTGAAATTATTGGGACAATGAAATTGGACTGTTCCTGTAAAAAAACCTACAAACCTTACACATACAAGAGACGCAATATAATTTTAGTTTTAAATAAATATTAAGAGATATCTTGGATCCTACAGCTGAGAAAAATTGTGTTCTAATAAATAAAGCAGTGCAATATTTCGTTTGTTTGAATCTTCTCAATACAAATACAAATTTCAGCATTTTTCATCAGACTTTCTTAACTATATTCTCACTGTAGAACACATTTAACAAATCTTATTTGGCATGTATAATAATTAAAATGACTGTATATAAGACTTAAGACTGAAATTGTTGCACAGTTACTTCTATTCTTACATTATATTATGTTCTTATTTTATGATAGTGTCTAGTGCAACTTTTAATGGAGCTGAGCTTTTAAATATTGTAGGAAAGACATTTTTGTAGGTGAACCAAAGCTGCTATTTACTTTATTCACTAACTAGTTTTTTCATGAAATCTTCTTGGGTTATTAGTCAAGTCATGGCATCATGTTGTCACATCAATTTGTCTGAAGATGATGAGTAGGAAACTTGCTGAAACATTTTGACAATATGATGCCGTGGTGTGGCTAACAATACAAGAAGATTTCAGCAAGGAAATTCACTTAGAAAGCCTGTATTCCCATATGACCAGTTTGTCATACTAATTTTCATAAGCCATGTAATTTGTGTTTGTTAGTATACTGGTACATACTTTATGTGAAAAAATTGTACTCCTGTCATCACACTTCCTACTGAGATCCAGACTTATTTATCCAGCACAGTATTACTTGATCCACTTGACATGTATATGGCACATTATAATGGTTATATCCTGGTAGGATATTATTGTGTTCCACAATAGCTTATTTTATGCAGGATAATGTTGTTTGACTGCAAGTTACGACATTTCCTGACACAAAATTAAACTGTATGACAGATATTAATGTTAAACTAGAACATATCAACCACAATGTAGCATTTAAACATTTCAAGTGGCTCAAGCAATATGCTTCTCTATATTTCCGAACTTACCTTCAATTGAAATGAGATGGAAAGACTGAATAGTCCATGCAAATTATGTGTGTATTCAAACACAGACGACTTGGGTTGTCAAAATGGGTTATGCTTAAAAATAGTCAGTTAATAAAAGAAATAGCTCCTTCACATCAAATATGATAATGGCTTTGTTACAAAAGTTATTTTCTACTTGGAAAACAGTTTCTAATACACTAACATTTATTCTTTTACAGAGGTGCTGCAACTGACTCACTTGTTGTGGTATTCTCTTCACAAGATAAGAAAGCAGACTGGGAGGAGGTTTTTAATGATGCTAAGCAGAAACTTGGTAAGTACATGTGAGTAAACTTAAGAATTAGTTATTTGTCTTGTTAATTTTTATGCACTCTAAGACAAAGGTACTTTGCGAATGGGACAGAAATTGTTAGATGTGATGTGCATGTACAGACAAACAAATGATCACAATTTCAGATGAAGTGGGTGATTTATTCAAGAGGAAGAGCATTAAAAATTGAGCGAGGTAATAACACATTGGTCAACTTTTGGGCCTTACACAACCAGTTACTCAGTTTAGCACTGATTAATGAATTTGCTGGATGTCCTCTTGAGGGATATTTTTGAAAGTTTCCACTGGTCATTGTAGCCCAATTCAAAGTGGTATTCGTCATTGAAGACAGTTCCACTCCCGTCAATGAAATTCCAGGCCCAAATGAACAATGAAGACGTGTCTGGAGAGGCACCAGATAGTAGTGGGATACCATCCTGACTGTCACACATCGTATGAGCCCTAAAACCATGGGGTGCCATTTCATTTTGTACCAAGTGAGGTGGCGCAGTGGCTAGCACACTGGACTCGCATTTGGGAGGACAATGGTTCAATCCCGTCTCCAGCCATCCTGATTTAGGTTTTCCGTCATTTCCCTAAATCATTTCAGGCAAATGCCGGGATGGTTCCTTTGAAAGGGCACGGCCGATTTCCTTCCCAATCCTTCCCTAACCCGAACTTGAGCTCCGTCTCTAATGACCTCATTGTTGATGGGACGTTAAACACTAACCACCACCACCACCATTTCATTTGTAGCAGGACCCCTTTGGTTTTCATCTGCAGCACTCTTGCAGCACAGCAGTAAATTAATGATACTCCATGTCCTGTTTTGTTGCCATTCATGGCAAGCAATCATGAGCTTATATTTCAGCAAGATAATGTGGCTGCTGCTTGTCTTCGTGAACCATACTTTGGTCAGTAAGGTCACCAGATCTCTCCCCAATTAAAAACATTTGGAGTATTATGGGTAGGGCTTCCAACTATCATAGTATCTTAATGATCTAATGTGCCATTTCCAGAGAATTTGCACACTATCCCTCAGGAGGACATCCAACAGCTCTGTCAGTCAGTGCTGAGCTGAGTAGCTGCTTGAGTAAGGGTCAGACTTGGACCGAGGCATTATTAGCTTGCTCAGTTTGTGAAGATCTTTCTCTCAAACAAATCGACCAATTTGCATGAAATTGTGATCATTTGTTTGTCTCTACATGCACATCACATATACTAATTGCCATCCCATTCAGATAATTCCCTTCTGGTGCATAATTTTTTGTCTTGGAGTGTATTTTTTGCTGCTGCAATAAATATTGGAACAGGGAGTCATTTCCTTTCAATTATAAGAATCTGCATTCATTCACTGGCCTCATTTTAGAGAATCATTCTGTTGTGAGTTTTGCTATCACAAGTGAGAAAATTGTTCTTTCACTTGATGAGTTGCATCATCAAAAATAACATCATGATATCTTTGTATACATATTTATCTTATAGTTTAACCAGAAAATAATTTAATCAGTTGAAATGGTTGACTCTACTGTAATGAGTTATTTACTACCTCTTTGTTGCTATTTTTCTTATACAGATCACTAGTGATACTCCTTGTAAATTATTAATTCATAGAGGAACACAAGTTATTGTCTTCCATTAATGGATAACTCAAGACAAAATATAAACTGTTAACAATATGAAGAAAATGAAGATTACTACTTACCATAAAGATGACATGTTGAGTTGCAGACAGCCACAGCAAGAAGATTCTTACACATTTCCTTCTGCACAAAACCTTCATCAGAAAAAGAAACAGAAACACACATTCATTCACACAAGCCACGACACATCATGTGTGCACATGACCACCATCTCTGGTGGCTCAGACCAGAATGCAGCTTCATGCGGAATGGAAGCAACAGTCTGGAGGGGCAGCAAAGGGGAAGGCATAGCAGTGTATAGGGGGGGGGGGGGGGGGAGGGGGGGGGAAGAGTGTTGTCTGGCAGAGTGTTCAGGGACTAGACTGTCAACAGGTGTGATGTCAGGAGGCTGTTGGGGAGGGAGGGGGCGAGGGTGAGAGGGGGAAAATGGGAAGCAAAATAGGAGAGGCGCAGGGAAGAGGACAGATTGGTCAAGGGCACTGCACAAAGAAGGTGGGAGATGAGAAAGGGAAGGAGGTGGCAGGACAGAAGGTGTGGAAATCATTGGGTGGTAGGTGTTGGAGCAGTGGGTTATCCTAGGTTGAGGCTGTGATAATTTTGGGAGTGCAGAATGTGTTGCAAGGATACTTCCCATCTGCACATTTCAGAACAGCTGATAGTGGAGGAGAGAATCTATATGGCTCTGATGGTGAAGCAACCACTGAAATCAAGCATGTTATGTTCAGCTACATGTTGTGCTGTTGTGCCACATCATGCTTTACTTTGCTCTTGGCCACAGTATGGTGGTGGCTGTTCACCCTGATGGACAGCTGATTGGTAGTCATACCAATATAAAAAGCTGCACAATGATTGCAGCAGAGCTGGTATATGATATGGCTGCTTTTATAGGTTGCCTGGCTTCTGATGGGGTAGGGTAAGACTGTGACAGGACTGGAATATTAACTGGTGGGTGGGTGGATTTGGTAGTTCTTGCATCTGGGTCTTCCACTGGGATACGATCCCTGTGGCAAAGGGTTGGTATTGGGAGTGGCATAGGGATGGACTGGGTGTTGTGGAGGTTGGGTGGGTGATGGAACACCACTTTGGGTGGGGTGGGAAGGATCTATGGTAGGATGTCCCTCATTTCATGGCATGGTAGTAGGTAATCAAAGCTCCGATAAAGGATGTGGTACAGTTGTGGTGGTTTTGGGAGACAAAGGGGGCTCTCCTTTGTAGTTGGTTCTTGGGGATGGTGAGAGGACTGAGGGTGTGAGGGGAAATGGTATGGGAGATCTGTTTACAGACTAGATCTGATAGCACCTCTCTGTGAAGGTCTTGGTGATGCCCTCAGCATACTGGGCAAGGGAGTTATTGAAATTGCAGATACACTGCCACCAGGTGGCTAGGCTATATGGGAGGGGTTTTTTGGTGTGTAAGGGATGGCAGCTGTCAAAATGCAGTTACTGTTGGTTGTTGGTGGGTTTAATGTGAACAGAGGTGCGGATGGAGCCATGAGAGTGGAAGAGATCAACTCCCAGGAAGGTGGCACACTGGGTTGAGGGGGATCAGGTGAAGCAGAGAGGGGACAAAGTGTTGAGGTTGTGATGAAGATAGGGTGCCCTGGCCCTCAGTCCAGATCATGAAGTGCCCATGACTGTGCTGCAAACTTGTTTGTAGACCTTCCCTTCAAAGGAAAACTAGTTGTGAGCTAGGATAAAGTTATGAAGGTATATGAGGAATGAGGTTGAATGAGGTAGTGGATTTAGAATCTGAAGGATTTTGAGAAAGGTAGTGTTCAACAGCAGTAAGACCATAGAGGTTGGTGTGTAGGGAAGTGACGTCAATGGCAAGTAGGAATCCAGGAGGTAAAGGGGTGAGGATGGTGTAGAGTCGATTCAAGGAAGTGGTTAGTGTCATTTACATGGGAGGATAGGTTATGGGTAACTGGTGGGTGGTACTGGTCAATCATGGCTGAAATTCTTTCAGTGGGGGCACAATATGCAGCTACAGTGGGGGTCCACGGTTGTGGGAAGTGGTTTTTGAGGAGCATGTAGAACGTGGGTGTGCAGGGTGTCATACTGGTGAGGAGGGAAATAGATTCAGGGGAGAAGTGCTGGGAAAGGCCTAGGACTTTAAATCAGGGATTGGAGGCTATGTTGGGCCTTTGGAATGGGGTCACTCTGGTAGAGTTTATAGGTGGAGGAGTCAGATAATGTGCAGAGGCACATCACCAGGTAGTCACAATGATTCATAACAATTGTGGTGGAACCTTTGTCTGCAGATAGGATAATCAAGTCAGGATTTGTTTTGAGGTTGTGTATGGTTGTCCTTTCTTCTACTGAAAGGTTGGTGTTCTAAGGAAGGGACCTGTGGAAGAATGGTGAGACCTAGCTGAAAGTAAGGAATTCCCGTAAGGTGACCATAGGACAGTTAGTTGGTAAAGACAGAGGGTCACAGGTGAATGGTGGTATGAACTGAGAGAGGCCTGGTTCAGTGTTGAAATTAGGTTGACTTTGGTTGAAGGGATTCATTACAAAGAAGTGGTTTCCATTACAGGGATCAAGAGAAGCAAAGTGGGTCTTTGACAGCTCCAACACAATTAAATTTGGGTGTAGGGCCAATGATGATGCCTTTGGATAACACTGGAACTTCTGTGGTGCTGAGGGTTTTGGTGGAAAGGTTAATATCAGTGTTACAGGAATGTTTCAGCTCTGGGTTTAGTGGAATGCCAATAGGGAGTTTTGGGGGATGCGGCAAGTTGAAAAGGTCAGCTAGGCATGATCAGGGTTCTATGAGGGGTTGACAAGGGGGCACAGTGCCCTGAAGCAGCAGTAGGATGTCACCAGGTTGGATAACTTATGGAGGTGGTGTCTGGAATGCTCCTGCAGGTGCTAGAGATTAAGAGATTCAGTTTTAAAGATGTGATGTATCTATCAGAGATTACACAGTAGTAATATCTTGCAGAGGGGGCAGAGATTTTGATGGCCTAATCTCCTGCTCCCAATCCCTGTGATGGAAGTACTTCTTTGCCCTCAATCCCTCAAACCATAGCCAACCAAATCCCAACATTGAACCCTGCCACTCCCAACTGAGGTGTTCTCTGGAATAATGATGTAACTGAAATATATTGAGATTGAGATACAGAGCATCAAACATTTTAAATGGTTAATATTCATTTCAAACTCATGTACATTGACTAACTTTCAGTCAAATATAAATTAAATATTGTAGTTTCAGAATATATGATGTGATAATGTAATATGTAATAATTATTGATTGATCTGGATTTCAGCTAAGTTATTATTCCAGAGAATGCTGCAGTTCATACCACTGCCCAACGGTGATTCTCTCTCCCTCCCAACTCATCACCCCCTGGTCAACTTCCAGAAATTCCTTATTTCCAACTTGGCCTCACTATCCATCCCCAAGGCCCTTCCTCAGAACACCTACCTTTCAGCAGAAGAAAGGACAGCTATACACAACCTCAAAACAAATCCTGAACTAATCATCCTACCTACAGACAGTAGTTCCACCACTGTTTTTATGAATCGCAGTGGCTACTTGGCAGATGGCCTCTCTCAGTTATCTAACTCTTCCACCCATAAACTCTGTCACAGTGGTTCCATCCCAGAAGTCCAACATAACCTCAAATTCCTGTTTATTGTCTTAGGCCTTTCCCAGAACCTGTCCCTTGAATCCATTTCCCTCCTTGCCACTATAATATCCCCACACCCACCTTCTACATGCTCTCCAATATCCATAAATGCAACAACCCTGAATACACCACTCTAGCTGGTTATTGTGCCACCACAGAAAGAGTCTCAGCCCTCATTGACCAACAGCTCGAAGCAGCCACCCATAATCTAGCCTCTCATGTCAAAGATACCCACCACTTCCTTCACCATGTCTTTACCATCTCCACCCCTTTACCTCTTGGATTCCTACTAGTCATGTTGATGCCACTTTTCCATACACCAACATCCATGATCTTATTGCTATTGAACACTACCTCTCCCAATGTCCTTCGCACTGCTAACCCACTACCTCATTCCTCATACACTTAATAACTTTATCCTAGCTCACAAATTCTCCTTTGAGGTGAAAGTATACTAAGAAATCTGCAGCATGGTCATGGACACCTGCATGGCACCCATCTATGCCAGCATGTTTATGGGTCATCTGGAGGACACCTTACTAGCCTCCCAAAATGCAAAATCTCAGGCCTTGTTCAGGTTCACTAATGATATCTTTGTGATCTGGATTGAGGGCCAGGACAGCCTGTCTTCATTCCTGCACAACCTCAACACCTTCTCTCCCATCTGCTTTACCTAATCCTCCTCAGCCCAGTGTGCCACCTTCCTGGACATTGACCTCCTCCTCTCTGACAGCTCCATCCACACCTCTGTTCACATTAAACCCACCAACAATCAACAGTACCTGCATTTTGACAGCTGTCGTTCCTTACACACCAAAGAATCCCTCGTATACAGCCTGGCTACCTGGTGACAGGCTATCTGCAATTTCAATAACTCCCTTGCCCAAAATTCTTAGGGTCTCACCAAGACCTTCACAGACAGGTGCTATCACTCACATCTAATCTGCAAACAGATCTTCTGTACCATTTCTCATCACACCCCCAATCTTCCCCTACCCCCAAGAACCAGCTACAAAGGAGAGTTCCCTTCATCACCCAATGCCACCCAGGACTGGAATAACTGAATCTCATCCTTCATCAGGGCTTTGATTACTTATTATCTGCGCCTCAAATGAGGACATCCTACCTAAGATCCTTCCTGCCTCTCCTAAAGTGGTGTTCCATCACCCAAGCAAGCTCCACAACATCCTAGTCCATCCCTATCCAATCTAAATACCAACCCCTTGCCGCAGAGATCATATCTGTGGAAGTCCCAGATGCAAGACCTGCCAAATCTACCCACCCAGTAATTTCTACTCCAGTCCTGTCACAAGCTTATCCTACCTCATCAGAGGCCAGGCCACCTGTGAAATCAGCCATGTCATATGCCAGCTCTGCTGCAGTCATTGCATGGCTTTTTATATTCGTATGACTACCAACCAGCTGTCCACCAGGATGATGAGCCACCGCCAAACTGTGGCCAAGAGCAAAGTAGACCACCATGTGGCACAATATACAGCTGAAAATTTGCTTGATTTCAATGGCTGCTTCACTATCAAGTCATCTGAATTCCCCTCTCCACCACCAGATTTTCTCAAATGTACAGCTTCAACCTATAGTAACCTACTGTCCTCACAACCTCTGCCATATGGTTTCCAACCCCTCTGTCCTGTAACCTCCTCAGTATTGTTATCTCCCACCCTCTTTGTGTGCCACCCTCTGCCAATTCACCCACCTGTATTTCCTCTTCCCTGCTCCTCTCCTTTCTGGCTTCCCATTCTCCCTCCCCCCTCTCCAACCACCTGCCCCACAGCTTCCCAATACTGTGCCTGTTAGCAGTTTAGTCCCTCCTTGATTCGTCAGAGTCAATGCTCTTCTCTTTCCCCATCTATGACCTACTATCCTTTACCCCTCCCCCACCCCCTCAAGATTGTTGCTGCCATCCTATGTGACAGTTGTATTCCAGTCTGAGTTCTAGAGATGGTGCTCATGTGTGTGTGTCAAAGACTTTTGGCTAAATGCTGATGTATAAGTGTCTTTTTGCTGCGCCTGTCTGCAATTTTATGTGTCATATTTACAGTGAGTAGCAATCTATCTTTTCCTTGTACTGTTGATTACACAACCTTGAGTTTCCATTGTTTGACAATGAAATTTTTTTCATTCAATTTCTTTCATAGGAGGCGATCATGTTAGAGTCTTGCCAGCTGCTTCCGACGAAAATATTATAAATCGAAAAAAATCATTTAGGCTCAGATTTTTGCTTTTTGTATTAAGTGTTCTTACATGCTGACATCCACCTACTAATAAGGAACTGGACTCTAATGACTGAGCAACAACAGCACTGTAATTCAACAAGTTTTACTATAAAATTTAGTGTTGTTAATGCAGACAGGTCCAGTTTCCTTATAACACTCTGGCCATTGCTGTGGTAATAAATACAATTCATATATGATCTCTTCAATACTACTGTTTTATGGTAGTCATAGCTAAAGTAATTAACACTTTTTAGAGCTATTGAAGTGTATGTAGTGTTTCTTACAATCTGTGTTATATGCAGTTTAAAAAGCATTTTGTTTTAATATTGTAAATATTATTACTTGTTAATATACTTTTGATATCACCTGTACAAAAATTAACATGGTATTGTAACTAATAAAGGCAATTATGCATCCTGCAAAAGCAGGACAAAGTCCCCCTTTTTTTGTGCGTGCCAGTTTAATGTTGAGCTCCATGTTTCCATTCTAACAGTAAAATATGCATTTTTACATCAATATAATGGAACTGCAGCTGTGACAACAACATTTAATTCTAATTCCTTGCTTGAATTGCTTTTTATTATTGAACTGAGATAAAAACAAAACAGTCATGACTCTATGTTTATGAGGATAGATGACTACTCACCAAATATAGAAGACACTGAGCAAAAAATGTAAAATTGCTTAGCTTTTGGACAAACTGCTTTTTAATTTCTGACAAACACACAGACATCTCACTCAAAAAGTAAAGCTTTTTCTATCTTTGAACATGCCTGTCCACTCTCAGCAATTCTGTTCTTTACTGTGAAGTCTTCTATCCTCATATGCACTTTTTACTTCATCTTGTATTTTCTGTCACATTCTCATGAAACTAATGTGTAACAACAAATGCACTGCTTTCTCAAGCTTTCAGTTCAATGCTGGGTATTTTTGTTTTGTTGTGGAGATTTGGATCTTCTAAATACATATCAGCTATTCATGAGATAATTAGTTTACCGTGCTACTCTAAATATGACATCGGGCTAGTTAACTACAACTTAGGTGTAAATAAATTCCTTCTGAATTATTCTTCAGATAACTGAAACATACATTCCTCCTGTGACACAAATTAAAAGTGACTGTGAAATGTAAAAATGAACTGAGAACAGGCTACCATTCACTTTAGATGAATTTCTGAATGGCAGACAAACAAGTAAAAATTATGGGTGACTATCTGCTGACCTGTCATTCAGAAAGGCTGTTGCAGTTGTACACACTACCCACTCTCTAGCTGGAACTCTCTCTCTCTCTCTCTCACACACTCTCTCTCTCTCTCTCTCTCTCTCTCTCTCTCTCTCTCTTTGTGTATGTGTTTTCCATCTTTCTTTCTTCTTTTTCTTTCCTTCTGCGCACAATACCTGCCTGCTACGTCAGTTACTAAAAGTTCATTACTTTATAAAGTTAACATTTGAACATATTATTTCCTTGTCTATCATTCAACTTAAAAGTGAGTGGTTGTCTGTTTAGGACTTTTCATTACTGCAACTACTTAACAAATTATAAATCCACAATTTCTTTAACTTTCTTTTGAAAATATTGTATATCATTTAGAATGCTTGTCTGTCATGGCTATGGGAAAAAGAGTGGCCTATACTGTAACTATCACTCTCTAGCTGATGAAGTTATTTGTAGTTATCCTAGCTGCAGAAACCTTTTGTAAAATTTCTTGGAGTATGAAATAAAAGGATCATTAAAATCTTACACTTTGCTTTTTGTCACTACTAGTCATCCCTAATCCTGTTGTAGAATAGTGCTTCTGATGTCATACAGTGAGAAGAATCCTTAGTTTCCTGTTTGATAATCTGCACACAATGAGATATGCTTCAAATAATGGTCTCTAAGCATGTATATTAATTCTAAGTGATCCTAATTTTGGTAGCAATTTATGTAAGCAGTTCCTAATACAAGAGTGCTAATCTTACCACACATACATGGCAACTTATCACAAACTTACTTACTTATTACATACTTATTTATTTATTTTTTTATAATCTGCCAAGAAATAATTTTTGATGACAAGTGTACCATACTGTGAAATGCATGTCATGTACAGACATTAAGGCTTGCTCCTCACAATCTTCATTCACCTGTAGTAATCCACAGAGTGTCTTGGGGAGAACAGAGAAATAAGTTAAATGTTCATATGCTCTGTTTTTATGTTCTCTCTCTCTGAAAAGGACACATTGCAGCATTTTTTAGTGTGTCATAACACAGAGAAAGACACAATGAAACTAACACTAAACTTAAACACATGTTGAGCCTTCCCCAAAGAAACTAGTTAGCCCTCATGTTTTTGGAAATCTTAATTGTCTGCTACAAAAGACCCAAGAGAGTAAGGAATAACAAAACATCACATACCTAACAAGTGGCAAACATTGGCCCTATACTCTAGAACCAGGCTTGTTTTTTCTGACGTCTCATTTATTGACACTGAAACTTACCATTGTAATAGTACATGTGCAGAACTCCATTGTCAGCTATTTACTAATAAGTGAGAGCTGTTCATTGATCTTCAGAAGCATCAAATAGCTATAACACGTGATATCAGGCAAAGTTTAGATGTTACAGGCAGATGGAATATACAGCAGTTACTCAAAATCATCTACATCTGCATATATACTCCACAAGCCATTGTCAAACAACGGAAAATCCAGGATGGAATGTAACAATACCAGAGAAGAAAAGTTGCTACTCACCATATAGTGGAGATGCTAAGTCACGATAGGCACAACGAAACGATACACACAATTAAAGCTTTTGGCCATTAAGGCCTTTGTCAGCAGTAGACACGCATACAAGAACGCACGCACACACACACACACACACACACACACACACGTAAACGCAACTTGCACCCATGTCTGCAGTCTCAGAGAGCTGAAAACACACTGCAAACAGCAGCACCAGTGCATGATGGGAGTGGCGACTGGGTGGTGGTAAGGATTAGGCAGGGGCAGGGAGAGGGAGGGATAGTACGGTGGGAGTGGCGGACAGTGAAGTGTTGCAGTTTACACGGAGGGCAGGAGAGAAGGTGTGGAAGGGGGAGGGGGTAAGTACCAGAAAGGAGAGAAATAAAAGGAATAACAAGAAATTAAAAGACTGTGTGTGGAGGTGAAATGATGGCTGTGTAGTGCTGGAATGGGAACAGGGAGGAGGCTGGATGGGTGAGGACAGTGATTAATGAAGGTTGGGCCAGGAGGGTTACATGAATGTAGGATGTATTGCAGGGAAAGTTCCCACCTGCGCATTTCAGAAAGGCTGGTATTGGTGGGAAGGATCCATATTGAACAGGTTGTGAAGCAGTCATTGAGATGAGGGATATCATGTTTGGTAGCGTGTTCAGCAACAGGGTGGTCCACTTGGTTTTTGGCCACAGGTTGTCGGTGGCCATTCATGCGGACAGACAGTTTGTTGGTTGTCATGCCTACATAAAATCCAGCACAGTGGTTGCAGCTTAGATTGTAAATCACATGACTGGTTTCATAGGTAGCCCTGTCTTTGGTGGGATAGGTGATGTTAGTGACTGAACTGGAGTAGGTGGTGGTAGGAGGATGTATGGGACAGGTGTTGCAACTGGGTCTATTACAGGGGTATGAGCCGTGAGGTAAAGGATTGGGAGCAGTGGTTGTGTAAGGATGGACGAGTATATTGTGTAGGTTTGGCAGATGGCAGAATGCCATGGTAGAAGGGGTGGGAAGGATAGTGGGCAGGACATTTCTTATTTCAGGGCATGATGAGAGGTAATCAAAACCCTGGCGGAGAACATAATTCAGTTGCTCCAGTCCCAGATGGTACTGAGTTATGAGGGGAATGTTCCTTTGCGGCCAGACTGTGAGACTTTGGGAGATGGTGGGAGACTGGAAAGATGAGGTATGGGAGATTTTTTTTTCTACAAGGATGGGAGGACAATTATGGTCAATGAAGGCTTCAGTGAGACCCTCAGTATAATTTGAGACGGACTGCTGATCACTGCAGATGTTATGACCATGGGTGGCTAAGCTGTATGGAAGGGACTTCTTGGTATGGAATGGGTGGCAGCTATCGAAGTGGAGGTATTGCTGGTGGTTAGTAGGTTTGATATGGACGGAGGTACTGATGTAGCCATCTCTGAGGTGAAGGTCAACATCTAGGAAGGTGACTTGTTGGATTGAGTAGGACCAGGTGAAGCAAATGGGGGAGAAGTTGTTGAGGTTCTGGAGGAATGTGAATAAGGTATCCTAACCTTCAATCCAGATAGCAAAGATGTCATCAATGAATCTGACCCAGGTGAGGGGTTTGGGATTCTGGGTTTTCAGGAAGGATTCCTCTAGATGGCCCATGAATAGGTTAGCATAGGATGGTGCCATGTGGGTGCCCATAGCCATACCATGAATTTGTTTGTAGGTAATGCCTTCAAAGGTGAAGTAATGGTGGGTGAGGAAATAGTCGGTCATAGAGACTAGAAAAGAGTTTGTTGGTTTGGAATCCATAGGGTGTCTGGAAAGGTAGTGTTCAATAGCAGTAAGGCCATGGGCATTATGAATATTTGTGTACAGGAAGGCGGCATCAATAGTGACGAGCAGGGCATCGTGTGGTAAAAGAACAGGAACTGTGGAGAGTCGGTCGAGGAAATGGTTGGTATCTTTTATATAGGAGGATAGGTTCTGGGTAATAGGTTGAAGGTGTTGGTCTATGAGAGCAGAGATTATCTCAGTGGGGGCACAGTAACCAGCCACAATGGGGCATCCTGGGTGGTTGGATTTATGGAATTTAGGAAACATGTAGAAGGTGGTAGTGCGGGGAGTG
Organism: Schistocerca piceifrons; assembly: GCF_021461385.2. Lineage (NCBI taxonomy): Eukaryota > Metazoa > Arthropoda > Insecta > Orthoptera > Acrididae > Schistocerca > Schistocerca piceifrons. The sequence goes on along the minus strand of NC_060149.1, from coordinate 361,461,230 downwards.
GTAGGGGTAAGTAGAGAGATGGACTCTGGGGAGAGGTTATGGGATGGACCTAAGGATTTGGGTAGTGTTGGGAGATCCTGCTGGATTACTGTAATGGGATCACTGTGGCATGGTTTGTAGGTGGAAATTTCTGACAACTGATGAAGTCCTTCTGCCATATAATCCTTGCGGGTCAAAACAACGGTGGTGGAGCCTTTGTGAGCAGGTAGGATTATAAGGTTAGGATCAGTTTTTAGATGGTGGACTGCGGTTCTTTCTGCAGATGTAAGGTTAGTTTGCATGTTGAGGGATTTGGGGAATGTCATTGAGGCAGGGTTCGAGGTTAAGAAATGGGGTGGTTTGGAAACAGTGGGGGTGGATCACAGTTGGATGGAGGAGTGAACTGAGTTAGGCAAGGTTCAATGTCGGTCTTTGATTGAGTCTGATTGAGTCTGATTTGTTGGGTTGGTAGCAAAAATGTGTTTCCACTGTAGGGACCAGGAGAAGGAGAGAAGGTCTGTAACTAGTCCTGCCTGGTTGAATTTTGGAGTGGGGCAAAAGGTGAGGCCTTTGGAAAGGACTGATATTTCTGTGGTACTAAGGCTTCTGGAGGAAAGGTACATAAGTATGTTGCAGGTCTGTTTAGGTTCTGGGTTCTGCATGGTGTTGGGAGGGGGTTTTGTTGGGTGGGGTAAGTATAGTAGGTTGGTGAGACAGGGTTTGTCAGCTATGAGGGGGTGTGGAGGAGGTTTGGAGGATGTTGTAGAAGTGGTGGACAGTGGTACTCTGAGGTGGGAGTAGCAAGTGAGTAGGATGGAGAGCTTTTTGAGGTGATGTTGTGCATGTTGCTCAAGTTCCAGCACGGCAAGTGTTTCAATGTGAGTTATGCTATGTAATCCCAAATTTCTGAAACCCATAAGAATTCTCCTGCTATGTAATCCCAAATTCCTGGAACCCATAACTCACATTGAAACTCTTGCCCTGCAGGAACATGAGCAACATTCACAATCCCACCTCAAGAAGCTCTCCATCCTACTCACTTCCTACTCCCGTCTCAGAGTACCACTGTCCACCACTTCTACAACAACCTCCAAACCTCCCCCACACTCCCTCATTGCTGACAAACCCTGTCTTGCTAACCTACTACACTTACCCCTCTCTCCAAAACTCCCTCCCACCACCACAAAGACCGCAGAACCTAAACAGACCTGCAACACACTTATGAACCTTTCCTTCAGAAGCCTTTGTCCCACAGAAATATAAGTCCTTTCCAAATGCCTCGCCTTTTGCCCCACTCCCAAATTCAACCATGCAGGACTAGTTAAAGCCCTCCTCTCCTTCTCGCGGTCCCTACAGTGGAAACACCTTTTTGCCACCAACTCGACCAATCAGACTCAACCAAAGACCAATATTGAACCTTGCCTAACTCAGTTCACTCCTCCATCCAACCGTAATCCACCCACACTGCCTCCAGACCACCCCCTGTTAACTTTCCAGAATTTCTTAACCTCGAACCTTGCCTCAACGTCATTCCCCAAATCTCTCAACATGCAAACTAACCTTACATCCGCAGAAAGAACCGCAGTCCACCATCTAAAAACTGATCCTAACCTTATAATCCTACCTGCTGACAAAGGCTCCACCACCGTTGTTTTGACCCGCAAGGACTATATGGCAGAAGGACTTCATCAGTTGTCAGATACTTCCACCTACAAACCATGCCACAGTGATCCCATTACAGTAATCCAGCAGGATCTCCAAACACTACCCAAATCCTTAGGTCCATCCCAGAACCTCTCCCCAAAGTCCAGCTCTCTACTTACCCCTACCACTCCCCGCACTACCAACTTCTACATGCTTCCTAAATTCCATAAATCCAACCACCCAGGATGCCCCATTGTGGCTGGTTACTGTGCCCCCACTGAGATAATCTCTGCTCTCGTAGACCAACACCTTCAACCTATTACCCGGAACCTATCCTCCTATATAAAAGATACCAACCATTTCCTCAATTTCCTCAACCGACTCTCCACAGTTCCTGTCCCTTTACCACACGATGCCATGTTCATCACTACTGATGCCACCTCCCAGTACACAAACATTCCTAATGCCCATGGCCTTACTGCTATTGAACACTACCTTTCCAGATGCCCTATGGATTCCAAACCAACAACCTCCTTCCTAGTCTCCATGACCAACTATATCCGCACCCACAATTACTTCTCCTTTCAAGGCATTACCTACAAACAAATTCATGGTATGTCTATGGGCACCCAAATGGCACCATCCTATGCTAACCTATTCATGGGCCATCAAGAGGTATCCTTCCTAAAAACCCAGAATCCCAAACCCCTTCCGGCCTCGGTGGCCGTGCGGTTCTAGGCACTTCAGTCCGGAACCGCGGGACTGCTACGGTCGCAGGTTCGAATCTTGCTTCGGGCATGGATGTGCCATGTTCATCACTACTGATGCCACCTCCCAGTACACAAACATTCCTAATTAGTTAGGTTTAAGTAGTTCTAAGTTCTAGGGGACTGATGACCTAAGATGTTAAGTCCCATAGTGCTCAGAGCCATTTGAACCATTTGAGCCCAAACCCCTCACCTGGGTCAGATTCATTGATGACATCTTTGCTATCTGGATTGAAGGTTAGGATACCTTATTCACATTCCTCCAGAACCTCAACAACTTCTCCCCCATTTGCTTCACCCGGTCCTACTCAACCCAACAAGCCACCTTCCTACATGTTGACCTTCACCTCAGAGATGGCTACATCAGTACCTCCATCCATATCAAACCTACTAACCACCAGCAATACCTCCACTTCGACATCTGCCACCCATTCCATACCAAGAAGTCCCTTCCATACAGCCTAGCCACCCGTGGTCATCACATCTGCAGTGATCAGCAGTCCCTCTCAAAATATACTGAGGGTCTCACTGAAGCCTTCATTGACCATAATTATCCTCCCATCCTTGTACAAAAACAAATCGCCCGTGCCTTATCTTCCAGTCACCCACCACCTCCCAAAGTCTCACAGTCCAGCCACAAAGGAGCTTTCCCATCATAACTCATTACCATCCGGGACTATAGCAACTGAATTACGTTCTCTGCCAGGGTTTTGATTACCTCTCGTCATGCCCCAAAATGAGAAATGTCCTGCCCACTATCCTTCCCACCCCTCCTACCATGGTATTCCACTGTCCACTGAACGTACAAATTACACTCGTCCATCCTTACACAACCACTGCTCCCAATCACTTACCTCATGGCTCATACCCCTGTAATAGACCTTGATGCAAGACCTGTCCCATACATCCTCCTACCACAACCTACTCCAGTCCGGTCACTAACATCACCTATCCCAACAAAGACAGGAACACCTGTGAAACCAGTCATGTGATTTACATGCTAAGCTACAACCTCTGTGTTGCATTCTATGTAGGCATGACAACCAATAAGCTCTCTGTCCACATGAACAGCCACCGACAAACTGTTGCTGAACACGCTGCCAAACATGATATCCCTCTTCTCAATGACTGCTTCACAACCTGTGTCATATGGATCCTTCCCACCAATACCAGCTTTTCTGAATTGTGCAGGTGGGAACTTTCCCTGCAATACATCCTACATTCCCGTAACCCTCCTGGCCCAACCTTTGTTAATCACTGTCCTCACCCATCCAGCCTCCTCCCTGTTCCCATTCCAGCACTACACAGCCATCATTTCACTGCCACACCCAGTCTTTTAATTTCTTTTTATTCCTTTTATTTCTCTCCTTTCCGGTACTCACCCCCTGACCCCTCTGCACCTTTTCCCCTGCCCTCCGTGTAAACTTCAACACTTCACTGTCTGCCACTCCCACCATACTAACCCTCCCCCTCCCCATCCCTGCCTCCTCCTTACCCCCACACAGTCGCCTCTCCCATCATGCACTGGTGCTGCTGTTCGCTTTGTGGTTTCAGCTCTCTGGGACTGCAGACATGGGTGCAAGTTGCATTTACGTGTGTGCGTGTGTGTGTGTGTGTGTGTGTGTGTGTGTGTGTGCGTGAAGCTTAATTGTGTATCTTTTTTTGTGCTTATTTGTTGTGCCTATCATGACTTTAAGCATCTCCACTATATGGTGAGTAGCAACTTTCCTTCTCTGGTATTGCTACAAGCCATTGTACAATGCATGGTAGAGAGTAATTTGTACCACTACTATTTATTCCCTTTACTGTTCCACTCACAAAAGGAGTGAAGGAAGATTTATTGCCAGTTGACCTCTGTATTAGCCCTACTATCCTTTATTTTATAATCTGGACAAGCCCTAATATCCTTTATTTTGTCTTTCCATTAGACGAATTTTGGAAGTAGTAGAATCATTCTGCAGTCTGTCAAAAATTCTAGCTCTATAACCTTCCTTGATAGTATTTTGCAAAAAGATCATCTTCTTCTCTTGATAGATTCCCCTTGAAAGTGACTTAGCATTTCCATAACTCTTTCCTACTGAGACAACCTACTGGTTAAAAATCTAGTAGTGCACTTCTGAATTGTTTTAATGATTTCTATTAGTCTGACCTGGTGGAAATCCCAAACAATTGATCAGTATTTAGGAATAAGTCTCACATACATTATGTATGTAGTCTCCTTTATGGGTTGCTTCACTATCACAGAGTTCTCCCAGTAAACCATAGTCAGCCATTTGCTTTCTCTGCAGCTGGTCTCATATGTTCAGTGCAGTTCATATCATTCTGCAGTGTTATGTCTGGATATTAAGTGATGTGACTGAGTCAGCATTTGCTTCATTATGACTGACGTCATATGATCATTCCGTTTTCCAATTCTGGTGTCATCTTAGTTTATTATGCCCCTGGATGTCTAGAACTGTCACATATTGAGCTTCATTTAGTCTGATCCTGCTGACATCTATTTATGGTACTTGTATGTCATTTCAATTGATTTAGAGTTTCTTAATGTGATCTGAAGCACATAGAAAGGATTTTCAAATAGCTGAGACCCACTGATGGAAATAAATTTATGAAATGACCGAGACTCGAACTCTGGACCTTTGCCTTTCACAGAAGTGAAGCTGAGAGGACGGGGCATGAGTCATGCTTGGGTAGCTCAGATGGTAGAGCTCTTGCCTGCAAAAGGCAAAGGTCCCAAGTTTGAGTCTCGGTCCAGGAAGTTTCGTATCAGTGCACACTCCGCTACAGAGTGAAAATCTCATTACCTAAATTTATGAAATGTTTGGTGAAATAAGATTAAAGAGGAAACATAGAACAGAAGATAGTGGAACACTTTACTACAAAGTTTTGCTGAAGTTAATGATAAAAACAAAATCTAAGAACAATGAAAGAAAATAATTTAAGATGACAGTGAATACAAGTCTTGATGTTGTGGCTAGATATCAAGTTTCCACTTTTAAACCTACTGAAAGCATCCAGCTACACATGCTATGAGGAAGCTACACAGCAGCTTTTTGTTAAAAGTGAGTACAGATGGAAATAATGTAGAGATCAGTGAAATGTACTTGCTTACCAACTGGCTATACAGGAACAACTATGGTAGATCAGAAACATTAGACAGTCACAGGAGGTAAAAATTAAACATTCATAAACAATGACATTGTGTAATAAATTAAGTAATGTTTAAGAAATGAGATGCTATAACAAAAGTACTGGAGATGTGTTGGAGTAATAAAGAACACCAAGTCAGAATTGGTGCATGACATATGGGGTAAAAGACCACTACATTGTTAAGTGTTGACAATGTTCTACATTTCTTTATTACAGTCTCTCATATTCCCTTGAGTGATAAAACTTGTGCTGCATAATAGAAGAGTCAGTATCAGTACACTCTTGTTACTATTCATTTGGTACATATTTGCTTTGGTTTAATGCAGTGTCCCTGACATGTTTCAAGTTAGGCAAACGTGAGCTCCAAATCTTATGAAGTGATTGGGTACATGCATACTTTTTGTATTAGTTAAATGAATGTTCATAGCTAATATTCACACATATGATTTCTTTTAGAAATGTTTAGATGTTACTATCTCAGAGAAATTTCATGAAATTATGTTTGTAGAAATTTAATAGATAGAACTATGTGTCTTGACAGCATGCACAGCAATTCTTGCAGATACTCTAACAAATAAATGGTCAACAATAAGCTGAAATGCATAAAGAGAGCTGGCTGAAGTGGCCGTGCGGTTCTAGGTGCTACAGTCTGGAACCGAGCAACCGCTATGGTCGCAGGTTCGAATCCTGCCTCGGGCATTTGTGTGTGTGATGTCCTTAGGTTAGTTAGGTTTAATTAGTTCTAAGTTCTAGGCGACTGATGACCTCAGAAGTTAAGTCGCATAGTGCTCAGAGCCATTTGAACCATTTTTTGCATAAAAAGCCCTACTGATTGGAGTATGATAGCAGCAGCATCATTAACATTTACTTTTCCATTAGTTTTATTCATTAAGCTAAAGAAATTACGGCATGTGACTATCTGTGGTCATTGCAATGACTTACCCATGGGAGATTCTTCATAACTGTATATACCTTCAGTGCTATAATGTGTCAGGCAGTAGAGGTCCTAGAATTTTGTGGTTAAAAAGCTGCTGTGATCTTCCAGAGCAAAGACTTCCCGTATCCACTGCCAAAGATCATTTTGTGTCATTTACATTTACATCCACACTCACACTCTGCAAAGTGCATGATAGTGGATACATCTCATTGTACCACTTATTACAGTTCTTCCCCATCCCATTCACATAAGTAGTGAGGGAAGAACAGTTGCTTAAATGCCTTGAGGTCCACTCTAAATAGTCTAATCTTGTCTTTGCAATCTCAATGTGAAATATATATAGTGTGTTGTAATATATTCCTAGATTCATCTCTTTAAGTTTATTCTAGAAGCTTACTAAGTAGGTTTTCATGGGATAGTTTGTCTCTGTCTTCATATGTCTACCAGTTTATTTCTTTCAGCATGTTCATGGCCCTCTCTTATCAATCAAACAAACCTGTGACGATTTTTGCTGCCCTTTCTGGTATCAATTCAATATTCACTGACAGTTCTTTTTCATACAGGTCCAAGGCACTTGAACAATATTTTAGGATGGGTTGCACATGTGTATTGTATAAAATCTCTTTTGTAGCCATATTGCTTTTTCCCTAGTGTGCATTCACAGTGTGCAATGTATTTTACTTGTGACTGAGCCTGTGCAATCATTCCATTTCCTATCTTTACAAAGTGTTACACTCAGTTATTTGTGTGAGTTGACAAATTCCAACTGTGACTCATTGATATTATAGTCATAGGATGCCACATTTTTTCCCTTTTGTGAAGGGCACAGTTTCACATTTCTTGGCATTTGAAGCAAGTTGCCAGTCTGTGCACTACTTTGAAATATTATCAAGATCTGATTGAATATTTCTGCAGCTTCTTTCAGATGGTGTTTCATTATGGATAACTGCATCATCTGCAAAAAGTCTGAGGTTTCTATTAATATTGTCCACAAGGTCATTAATATACAACAGGAACAGCAAGGGTTCAATACAGTTTCCCGGTGCACACTCAAAGTTACCTCTCGATCTGTTGATGTCTTTCCAGCCAAGATAAATTTTTGTATCCTCTGTACAAAAAAATCCATACTCTAGTCACAAATTTCGCTTGTTACTCCATACAGTCTTAATTTTGATAATGAGCATTGATGTGTTAGTGGGCAAAATGCTTTTTGGAAATCAAGAAATATTGCCTCTGCCTGACAGGCTTGATCCACAGCTTTCGGTATGCTATGTGAGAACAGTGTGCATTGGGTATCACATCCCTTATTTTTTCATAATCCATGCTGACTGGCATGGAGGAGGACTTACTGTTTGAGACATATCAATATGTTTGGGTTCCAAATATCTTCTAATATTCTGCAATAAATGGATGTCAAAGATATCAGATGGGAGTTTTTCAGATCACTTCTGCTTCCTTTCATGTAGCTGGGTTTGACATGTGCTTTCTTCCAACTACTGGACATGGTTATTTTTGTTAGAGGGATGTATGATACATTTTTTTAGAACATTTTGCTGTTGCAACTGGTCATAACACACAATCTAATAGAACACTCAACACATTGCCTGCAATTTATATTGGAAGTGGTCTAATTGCATCTTTGGGCATTGTTAGCTTATTAATTAATTAGTCATGAAACACTTAGGAAAACTGTGATCATTCATGTTTAATCTGTGACAATGTAGTTTTATTAATGCAAGTAATCAGCCTTGGATTTTAGAATAGGGTTTGTGTCATTACTATTGATTGTATTTCACCTAATGGTGTATCTCTTTCACCTTTTCCGGATGCCTACATGTGCATCGTGGCTGATACTTTGCAAACCACTGGAAGTGTATGGGAAAGGCTACTCCCTACTATACAACATCTTAGGATATGTTCCTGTTCCATTTGCATGTAGAGCATTGGAAGAATGTTTGCTTAAATGCCTGTGTGTGCACTGCAATTAGGTAAATCTTGTCTTTGTTGTCCTCATAGAAAATACATGGACATCAAATTAAAAACAGTAAAAATAGGTGTCTTGTCCTTCTGAGGAAGACAGGTTTAAATCCCTTGAAACCATGGAGGTTAATTGGAAATCACCATTTATTGGAACTGGTTGGCTGTCGATGCCATTCTGTAAGCGCTGTGGTTGTGCATCCATGTTCTAAATAACAAACTTCCTGCCTCCCTAGATATCTAAGGCTGTTTCAAAATATATGGACATCAAACTGAAAGTAGTAAAAACAGGTTTCTTGTTGTTGTGAGGAAGACTGGTTTAAATCCATTGAAAGCATGGTACAGGTTAATTGAAAACCTCCATTTATGGCAAATAGTTCACTGTCTATTACAACTGCTGCTTAACTGATTCCAGTCATAATTCATTGCTATTGTAGTCACTGTGTTTTTCATTTTGTGAAGTGGTCAATTTGATATTTCTGAAATTTTTAGAGATTTACAAATCTACATCTACGTCTATGTCTACAACTACATCTACATCTACATCTAGATCTAGATCTACATGATTACTCTGTAATTTGTAATTAAATGCCTGACAGAGGGTTCATCAAATTACATTCAAGCAATTTCTATACCATTTCTGTGTAGATTGGTACCAACAAAATAATTTTGCAATCTAAGGAGAAGTTTCATTAGAATATCCTGCTACAATGAGAAATGCCTTGTTTTAATGACTGATACCTCAATTTGTGTACCATATCCATGGAACACTCTCCCTTATTTCATGATAATAAAAATTAGCTACTCTCCTTTGAACTTTTCTAGTGTCGTCCACCAGTCCTATCTACAGTTGATCCCATAGCATGAACCAAAAGCCCAGAAGATGATGGATAAGTGTAGTGAAGGCAGTTTCTTTTGTTGACCTGTTGCATTTTCCAAGTGTTCCACCAAGAACTCACAGTCTTTGGTCTCTTTTCCCTGCAACATTATCTATGTGAGTGTTTCAATTTTCAGTTATTCATAATTGTAATCCCTAAGTATTTATTTGAATTTATAGCTTTTTGCCATGTGTGAATTATTGTGTAACCAAAATTTAGCAGTTTCCTTTCAGTCCTCATGTGGCGGACTTAACTTTTTCCATTATTTATGGTCAATTGCAACTTTTCACATAAGATATCTCATCTAAAGCATTTTGCAACTGGTTTTGATTATCTGATGACTTTACAAAGCAGTAAATGTCATCATCTGCAAACAATCTAAGAAGGCTGCTCAGGTATTCACCTAAATCATTTATATAGTTCAGGAACAGGAAAATAGCTGTAACACTTCCTTGTGGAATGCCAGATGTTACTTCTGCTTTCCTCAATGACTTTCCATCAATTACTATGAACTGTGACCTTCCTGACAGAAAGTCACAAATCCAGTTGCACAACTGAGATAATACTCCACAGGTACACAGTTTTATTAGAAGCTGCTTGTGTGGAACAGTGTCAAAAGCCTTGTGGACATCTAAAAATATGGAATCGATTTGGCATCTCTATTGATAGCATTCATTACTTCATGAGAATAAAGAGCTAGTATTGTTTTACAGTAATGATATTTTCTGAACCTGTGCTCGCTATTTGTCAATAAATTGTTTTCTTCAAGGTAATTCTTAATGTTTGAAAACAGTTTATATCGCAAAATCCAACTGAATTTCATCATTAGTCATAGGAGTCTGTAGTTCAGCAGATTACTACTATTTCCTTTTTTGGGTATTGATGGACGTGTGCAACTTTCAAGTCTTCAGGTACAGATCTTTTGATGAGTGAGTTGTTGTGTATGACTGCTTAGTATGGAGCTGCTGTATCAGTGTACTCTGAAAACATCCTGACTGGTATACAATCTGGACGGGAGGCCTTGCCTTTATTAACACATTGGCTGCCACGTGAGTTAAATATAACTCACAGGAAGTGTTCTCTTTTGGCCATGTGAAGTAAATACAACTAACAGACATTTTTCCATTTAAAGCTCTGTGGTGCAGTTGTAACTCAAAGGAGCATGTTCATGGCCTATGGTTTTCAACAACTCAAGAATAGTTATTGACATTTCAATTCTTGAGTTATATATAACTCACATGGCTCGGTTGTATTAGACTTTTCTTATTTTTATTATTTATTTATTATTTAGTTTGACATATTACATACAAAGTAGATTGCAAATCACATGCAGTTTTATTTACATTCCTCAACTCTAATTGCAACAACAATGAAACTGCAAAAATTTTGGTCATTCCACTTTGTTTCTCTAACACCTGTATGCACTGTACTTTATGAAAAAACACTTCATGCAAAAATATGAGTCACAATTTTTACATTTCCATGCAGTTTGTTTGCATTTATTGACCGCTTGCTCTTGTCCAAATTCGTTCTTCATTTTTTCGTAGTACACTGTACACCTACATCTGGCTGCTCCCATGTTCACAAGTGCATAATCTGCAGGTAACACGATGGCTTTGGTGAGAGATGTCTCATGCTCATTGGCATCTTCTGTATGGAGTAGTCTCAAAGTCACTTCCTCTTTGAATTCTGTGATTGAGATCTTTTTGTTGTTGATGTATCGGTAAATCACATGAACATTAACCAGTGCTGACCCTGTCAACAATTCAATTGACAGCTTCCTTTACCATTTCACACCCCACCTTAGACAATGTGAGTAAGACTTCATTTGGTCAGAAAGATCTGTAAAAGACTTTGACTGATTATAGTCAATTATCGTTGCTGGTTTTTTTCTTTGTGCCCTTCCTGGTTTGAACTTCAGCTTCTTCTTCGGCATACACAGTACTCAGCACCAGAACATCCCTCTTATCTTTCCGTTTCAGTACTACTACACCTGTGGTACTTTCCTTTGCTTTGTGTTCCCCCTTCTTCAGTTTTTCCTGTACAGCATCTTAGAGTCCCAACTAAATGTGTTGATTGTTCAAGAAGCTGATGTGCTAGATGAACACTTGTGTAAAAATTGTCTGTGTTTAAGATTCTGCCCTCAATTAGTAATCCACTCATATGGCTCATAACAACAGAACTGGCCAGAGAAATAACAGGATTCACATTCTTCCCACAGTAAACTTTCATATTCCAGGTGTAGCTACCCTTAAGACAAAGCTTGAACAATTTAATTCCGAATTTACGGCACTTATTCTTTATATACTGAATGAAACTTAGTCTTCCTCAAAATGGCACAAGTATTTCGTCAATGTGAGCTTCTTTCTCTGGCACAACTACACTTTGAAATCTCTGCAGTAATTTATCAATAAGAGGTTGAATTTTGAATAAGCGGATTCCCGGTGGGCACTCGTTGTTATTGGAAAAATGGCACATACTTAAAAGCAGTTCAAAATGATTGCGTGACATAACATTTTTTACATTGATGTGATGGAGCGTATTTCTTGACCAATTATTTGGAATCCTTGGTTTTACATTTAGTTACATCCATAACAAAAATCCTAAAAATTGTTCAATTTCAGTTTTGCTGACATCAGTCCACCTTTTCAGTCGTGAATTAACAGTTACTGAATGACTTTCTAAGACTTGTTTTGCATACAGATTAGTTTGTTGAGTCACATATTCTAAAATTTCATCAGTTACAAAATATTTGAAGAAATCGTATGGTGTCTTGCCTTTGAGAGTTAGTGCAACAGAAGCATTTACACCAGAACTGGAATGAAAAATGTAAAATTTTTCATATTTTTACCCGTAACTGGCCCCCAGACAATCTCATTAGAATTTGTTCTAAGTGTGTCATTTTCATCTTCAGAACTTCCTGATATTACACTTACTTCAATTGAACCTGAATCATCTGCAGTAGTTATGCCACTAACACGGTTATAGGTGCCTTGTTGCCTGGTTTTTACAGCTGTGAAGTCTGTTTCTTTGACTGAATGTGGACATAAAACTCTTCTTCTTACCTTCACTGATGTGATTCCATCATCAGAACTTCCGGTTTCACTTCTGGTCTCCTCTAGTAAAAATTCGCCTGAGCTATCATCAAATAAATACACAGAATCTTCATCACTTCTGTCAATAACTTCATGTAAAAGCTGCTGTACATGCCTTTGTTCATCTTCATAACTTCCACATGACATTTTCTTCTGCCACAATATTACTTTGTTATGAAGGAAACAACACTGAATGAAGACTGTAGCAGCAATGCAGGAAAGCAATAATGGAACTGCATATAAATAATGCTGTGGAATGAAAAACTGACAGGAGTACAAACCTAAAATTATTAGCGACATAGCAAATGACGCTCCTGGTACCTTTACTCTGGGGCCATGTGAATCACATGTAACTTACACAAAAAAATTAAAAAAGGTACTAAAATGCCATATTTTCATTTTATTTGTAGTTAACAAGTTTGCTTGGAGCAAACTAAAGCCGGATATTGAAAAAAAGTAAATAGCCCCAAGGGGTCGCTAACCCAACTATACCATGGCAGTCAATGTGTTAAGTGATCTGAGCTACTTCATTACACTGAGGATGTCTACTTTTAAGTTACTCATATGGAGAGTCATTCTTGATTCAAATTCTGGAAGATTTATTTCATCTTCTCTGGTGAAGAATTTTCAGAAAACAATGTAAAGTAACTCTGGTTTATTGGCATTATCATCAGTAATACTACCATTGTTACTGGACATTGGAGGTATTGATTGCATCTTCACAGTGATGTAGTTTATGTACAGCCAGATGCTCTTTGTGTTTTCTGCCAGATTTTGAGGCAGAGTTTTGTTGTGGACTCTATTAAAACCATCTTGCATGGAAGATCATTCTCAATTTCAAGCTCCTGTAAAACTTTGCCATTCTTGGACAGTTTGTATTCTTTTAAATTTTGCATGCTTTTCTCCTAGCTTCTGCAACAATCTTCAGACTGTTTTTTTTGTATGATGGGTGATCAATACCATCTCTTATTAATTTATTTGGTATATCTCTCTCAAATGTTATCAATTCTATTTCTTTGAATTCAAACCACATCTGGTATAAGCTGATATAATTAGTTTGGAAGGTAGGGAGACTGTCTCTTCAGAAAGCATCAAGAGAATTTTAAATAGATATATTTTGTGTTTATTTTTGGTGTGCTTGGATATTATGGTGTTCAATCTTGCTACAGTGACTTTGTGGTCGTGAACCCTTTATCCATTATGATACTCACTATTTGCTCAATATTTATTTTTTACTGAGAGGGCAAGTATGTTTTTGCATACACTTACAATTTGAATGGAGTTATGAACTAATTGTTGAAAATAATTTTCCAAGAAAGCATGCAGTACAATTTTGGATGACATTTTATTCCTTCCACTGAAATTAGACATGTATTTTTGCAAACATATTGAGGGTAGATTGAAGTCACTACTAACTGTAATTGTATGAGTGGGCTACCTATTTGAAATGAGACTCTGGTTTTCTTTGAATGGTTCAGGATCTGAATCATCTGGGTTGGGTTGTTGGTAAAAGGAACCAATTATTACTTTATTGCAGTTGTCAAGTATAATCTCTATCAATACTAACTCACATGGAACTATCTACTTCAAATTCGTTACAAAGTAAACTTCTTCTGGCAGTAATAAACACTCTATCACCAACTGTATTTAATCTATACTTTGTGTGTGTGTGTGTGTGTGTGTGTGTGTGTGTGAGAGAGAGAGAGAGAGAGAGAGAGAGAGAGTTCCTAAGGGACCAGACTGCTGAGATCATCGGTACCTAGACTTACACACTACTTAAACTAACTTATGCTAAGAACAACACACACACCCATGCCTGAGGGAGGACTTGAACCTCGGTGGGAGGGGCCACGCAGTCTGTGACATGGCACCTCAAACCGTTCGGTCACTCCACGCGGCAATCTATACTTTCTAAACTAGCCAGCTTTCTGTACCCATAAAAAGTTGAAGTTCAGCACTTTTTATTAGCAGTTGGAGCCCTGGCTCCTTCCCAACACAACTGTGACAATTTACAACTACAATACCAATCTTTGGACCATTTTAAAATCTTATCAAGATTTTATTGAATATTTGTGCAGATTTTTTTCAGTAAGTACTTCAGTATAGGTAACTGCATTGTCTGCAAAATATCTGAGGTTAGTATTAAGGTTGTCTGGCAGGTCAATACAATATTAATTGCAGGGTTCACAACAAACTCCCGTAGGGTACGCCCAAAGCACTTCTACATCTGTTGACCTCCATCCATTCAAGATAGCACATAGCATCCGTCTTACCAAGGAATCCTCAGTTCAATCACAAATTTCATTTTATACCTCATATCATCATACTTTCAGTAACAAGCTTTGATGTAGTACTGAGTCAAATGCTTTTAGGAAGTCAAGAAATACTTCATACATCTAATCCATGACTTTCGGGGTTCATGTGAGAAAAGCAATTGTTGGGTTTTACATTTCAAATATTTCTGGAACCCATTTTAGTTGGCATAAAGAAGGTCATTTTGTTTGTTATATCAGTATGTTCCATCATGTACTATGTTCTAAGTTTCTACAATTTATGCATTTCAGTGACATTGGACAGTAGCTTTGTAGATCACTTCTGCTACTCTTATTTTATATGTATGTTTCCTCTGCTTTCTTCTGACCATTGGCACTAGGTTTTTTTTTATTTTTATTTTATTTATTTTTTTATTTTTATTTTTTTCATTCTAGGGATATTACACTTAAAATAGGAGCTAACTTGACCATAAATTTTGTACAAAACCTGATAGGGATTCTGTCAGACTCTGCGGTCTTGTTTAAGTTGCCCAGCTTCAGCTGTTTTTCAGTGCTGCTGACACTAATGCTTGTAATGCTCACTTTCCAGTGGTGCAAGAATTAAATTGAGGAAGTATTCCTGAATCCTTAGTTGTAAAGGAACATTTGAAAATGGAGTTCAGCATTTGTGCTCTGCATAATTAATCTCACTTTCAGCCCCTGTGTAGCCCTTGAGTGCCTGGTCACTAGCTTTGGTGTCACTGACAGCCTTTCATATAAGTGGAATTTCTTTTGGTTTTGTGAGAGGTCTTTCAAAAAGATGCTGATGTGGTTTTCAAACACATTGTCCTTCCGACATCCAAATTAGTGTCATTCAGCCTTTCTCTCTCTGTCTCAATATGCTTTGTCTTACACTTATTGTGCAATATTCACTACGTCTTTAGTAGTTTGTTTACACACACTGTACACTATGGAGAGACCCTCCTATCATGAACTGTTCTTCTAGGTACATATCTGTCCAGTGATTCATCAGTTATTCATCTTGCCGAGTGTAATAAACCAGTATGTTCTTATCGCCATTCTGCCTGTTTTCTTGGTCTTTCATCCCTACATTTGACATGCAAACTTTAAACCATAAACATTCCCTCTGATTTAACATTTGAGCAATAATTGACTTTAATTATGAATCAGTAACTTGGAAATAGTAAATTATGTCCACAACACTGAAAACAACAACTCAGTGTCCTGCTGAACATGCCAAGAAAAATAACACAGTTAAGGGCATCCTCTGGTAGACTGTTTAACTGCTCAAAACAGTGTTACTGAAGGTTTTAAAAATATTAGCAGATGTAAAATGTTGGTTTGTGGTAACAAGAGAGTCTGATTCCATTCCATCTATATACACTCCTGGAAATTGAAATAAGAACACCGTGAATTCATTGTCCCAGGAAGGGGAAACTTTATTGACACATTCCTGGGGTCAGATACATCACATGATCACACTGACAGAACCACAGGCACATAGACACAGGCAACAGAGCATGCACAATGTTGGCACTAGTACAGTGTATATCCACCTTTCGCAGCAATGCAGGCTGCTATTCTCCCATGGAGACGATCATAGAGATGCTGGATGTAGTCCTGTGGAACGGCTTGCCATGCCATTTCCACCTGGCGCCTCAGTTGGACCAGCGTTCGTGCTGGACGTGCAGACCGCACGAGACGACGCTTCATCCAGTCCCAAACATGCTCAATGGGGGACAGATCCGGAGATCTTGCTGGCCAGGGTAGTTGACTTACACCTTCTAGAGCACGTTGGGTGGCACGGGATACATGCGGACGTGCATTGTCTGTTGGAACAGCAAGTTCCCTTGCCGGTCTAGGAATGGTAGAACGATGGGTTCGATGACGGTTTGGATGTACCGTGCACTATTCAGTGTCCCCTAGACGATCACCAGTGGTGTACGGCCAGTGTAGGAGATCGCTCCCCACACCATGATGCCGGGTGTTGGCCCTGTGTGACTCGGTCGTATGCAGTCCTGATTGTGGCGCTCACCTGCACGGCACCAAACACGCATACGACCATCATTGGCACCAAGGCAGAGGCGACTCTCACTGCTGAAGACGACACGTCTCCATTCGTCCCTCCATTCACGCCTGTCGCGACACCACTGGAGGCGGGCTGCACGATGTTGGGGTGTGAGCGGAAGACGGCCTAACGGTGTGCGGGACCGTAGCCAAGCTTCATGGAGACGGTTGCGAATGGTCCTCGCCGATACCCCAGGAGCAACAGTGTCCCTAATTTGCTGGGAAGTGGCGGTGCGGTCCCCTACGGCACTGCGTAGGGTCCTACGGTCTTGGCGTGCATCCGTGCGTTGCTGCGGTCCAGTCCCAGGTCGACGGGCACGTGCACCTTCCGGCGACCACTGGCGACAACATCGATGTACTGTGGAGACCTCACGCCCCACGTGTTGAGCAATTCGGTGGTACGTCCACCCGGCCTCCCGCATGCCCACTATACGCCCTCGCTCAAAGTCCGTCAACTGCACATACGGTTCACGTCCACGCTGTCGCGGCATGCTACCAGTGTTAAAGACTGCGATGGAGCTCCGTATGCCACGGCAAACTGGCTGACACTGACGGCGGCGGTGCACAAATGCTGCGCAGCTAGCGCCATTCGACGGCCAACACCGCGGTTCCTGGTGTGTCCGCTGTGCCATGCGTGTGATCATTGCTTGTACAGCCCTCTCGCAGTGTCCGGAGCAAGTATGGTGGGTCTGACACATCGGTGTCAATGTGTTCTTTTTTCCATTTCCAGGAGTGTATATTTGTTTATCTTGTAGAGGATGTTTCCAGTCCATAATGTCACTACATTGTCATATTTTACAAAGATGATATTTCACTGTGAATACAGTTAGTTTATTTAAACTTGAGTACTCACTGTCATCCAACATTTCAAATGATGTTTTGGTAATATGATGCTCAGTAAATAGTTCTGCAATTTTGCATCCAGAAACTGGAAAATTTATATTTTGTGTCTGATAAATTTTATGGTGCATTAACGTATCAAAGCGTTTCTTGAACTCTGGTTATACATTTTGCATTGAATAAGACCTTCAGTAACTATCCGTAGCAAAGACATATTGTACAAGCTACCCCAAAACAAAAAGGAATTTTAGTCATAAGTAAAAGCTGTCAGTAGCACAAAAAGTAATGTTAATTTCTTAATGACATAGGAACTGAAACAGACAGTAGCAAAACAAAAAAAAGAAAGTAATGAATAGTGACTCCAAATGTTCCCTCACAATAAGAATTCAAGAAATATGGCCACAATTCACTTGTCATACAACTCCAAAGATCTGAGATGTAGTAATTAATTTTAATGATTTTGAAAAGTATCTAAAATAACTAAAATACAGCAAGGGTACATGGTCTAATAGAGTTCATGTCATATTCTATACTGAATTTTCAATGGAGAAGGACACCCATCTAAAGAAATTACCCACAGAGATTGTCTACAAAAGCACCATCCCATATCACTCATCTCCACCTGTGGCAAAATTCCAGAACATGTTGAGAATTCAAATTCAATAATCTCCATAGAACAACATGATCACCTCCATGGAAACCAACATGAGTTCTGGTAACACTGATAATGGGAAACAAACTCATGCTCTTCAGACATGATTTCACTAGATCCATGGATAAAGGTAACCGGGTGAATGTATCTAGATTTTTGATAAGTTTTTGCTTGAGTACCACATCATTTGGACTGAAAGTAAATCAAAGAAAGATGAAAGTAATGAAAAGTAGCAGAAATGAGAACAGTAAGAAACTTAACATCAGGATCAGTGATCACAAAGTAGATGACGTTAAGAAGTTCTGCTACCCAGGCTGTAAAAAAAAAACCATGAGCAAAGAGAACTTAAGAACCAGATTAGCACTGGAAAAAGAGCATTCCTGGCCAAGAAAAGTTAATGAGTACCAAACACAGACCATAATTTGAGGGAAAAATTCCTGCGAATGTATGTTTGGAGCACAGCATTGTATGATAGTGAAACAAGAACTGTGGGAAAAGCAGACCAGAACAGAAGAGAAGTAAAGCATTTGCAGAAGAATGTTGAAAATTTGGTGGACTGATAAGGTAAGAAATGAAGAGGTTCTACTCAGAATCAGTGAGGTAAGGAATATATTCAAATCACTGAAGAGAAGAAGGAAGAGTGTGGTAGGACATCTGCTAAGATATCACAGAATAACTTTCACGGTATTAGAGAGAGCTGTAGAGGGTAAAAACTGTAGAGGAAGACAGAGACTGGGGTACATTCAAAAAATAATTGAGGATGTAGGTTGTAAGTGCTACTCTGACATGAAAAGACTGGCACAGGTGAGGAATTCGTGTTGGGCCGCATGAATGCTGTCAGAAAGCTGATGACTCAAAAAAACTGCTCCATTATGACTACTATAGAGAATACTTCTTTTTTTTTTCAACATATGACCAGGTTTGCAATGAGAATGTAAACTTCTGAATAGATAGAATGCAGCACATTATCTGCAGCATGCATCATCTGCACACACACACACACACACACACACACACACACAGAAGTAATTTTGGACTTGCCGAAAGAAGTGTAATAAGGCCATTACTATTTAGCAAATACCTTAACAATTTAGCAGAAAGAAACATTTGCAGCCTCAGAATCTTCACAGGTGATATAGCAATCAATGACTAACTTCTGTCTGATAAAAAATACAGTAATATCCAGGCAGATCCAGACAATATATTAGTCTAGTTCTAAGAAGGCAAGTAACTCCTTCTGCAAAAAAAATGTAAAGTTGTGTACCTGATTAAAATTAAATATGTTGCAGCCACTGCCTATAGGCTGAATAAATGACAACTGATGTCAATGAAGTCATGTAAATACCTGAGTATAATAATCTGTGAGAATATGAAGTGGAATGATCTGAAAGGCTCAGTTAGAGGTAAAGCAAATGACAGGCTTTGATTCGTTATTAGGATACAGTGAAACTGTTTTTAGTTTCCTCATGAAAGGGATTGCTTGCCAATGTTGGAATATTTCATAGGTTTCTGGGGTCTATATCACATTGGACAAATGGAGGCACGGTCTCTGTCTTCTTTGCCACACACATGAGAGTATAATGCAAACATATCCACTGGTAGGCACTAAAGTAAATATGAATAATATCTTACAAAAACTTCCTTACAAATTTCAAGAACAATAGTTTTGGGTGGAATTTGTTAATGTTTTGCAGCCTCCTGCATATTGTTCTCGTCGTGATTATGAAAAAACTCACACTCATAACAGATTGCATAGAGACACATGAGTAAATGACTCTATGCTCAATTCATTGTTGTGGACATTTGTTGCACATTTTGTACAGATTATAGCTGAGCAATGCAGCCTGTGATTATAGCACTGGTCTTGTTTTCAGAAGTATTGTGGTTCAAATCCATGTCCAGTCATCCAAATGTAGGTTTTCTATGTTTCTAAAAATCACTTAAAGCAAATGTTGTGACAATACCTTTGAATAGGTCGCAGTCCATTGTTGTTCACCTGTTTCATATTTGAGCTTGTTCAGTTGCAAATGGGACATTACAAGTACTCTTCCATCCTTCATTTATTGTAGATGGTTGTTAAGACAAAATATGAATCAAATCTATCCAACAACAGTAATTATTGACTGTGAATAACTGCAATTTATGGAATTTCAGCTGTAGAGATAATTCTACCTTAGATTGAATTTATCAGTAACAGTTCTTGTACTACAAGAGAAGACTAGAAGGTTTGTATCATACTAGAGGACAACTGAGACAATGAAGAGATTAAGGCTGTGTCTCTACAAATGCAATCCTGCATGTTGCCATTCTTCCTTCTAACTCAGATTTTGATGGGACAGGCATCTTACACATTAGTTCTGAAAATGCAAGTGCGTGTTGTTATTATGGTTACAGACACTGAAATGAATCTGAGCAGTAACACAGCAAGTAGATAGCAACAAAAATGGCTTATATTTTTTTAAGTCCCACTGAAGATACTACACACAGCTGTGTGCATTACAGTAATGAAAACTGAAGAGCTATGATAAGAATCTAAAAGTTGTTCAACAACACAAGTATTATGTTAGGAGATTGATAACAATGGCTGAATGAATCACACATGGCCTTGGTAATGTAACCACACTCAAATGGACTGTAAGTATTTTAAAGAAATTAAAGGAAACCCAAATTGGTTCATTTCTTCACAAATACAAGCCTGGTTGTTATCCCTCTAGTATGATGCCTAGTCACTATGCTAATCAAGGGTAAAATGAAGGAGAAGAACAGTTAGATATTCTATTACAAAACTACAACATATGAGACCTACTGAAAAAGAAGAGCAGTATTATTTCTGCATAGTATCTGTGATGAGAAATGCAGTTCATGAAATTACTTTAAAAAGCACATTTTAATGCTGTTTTGAGCAGATGTTAAGTCAGTTGGAGAAGCTGTATAACAAACAAGAGATAATGTGGTATAGCTAACAGAAACTGCAAGAAATTTTGAGCATCTGAAACAGTACCATTCATCTTGGAGAATTAAAGAGAAAAATGGAATTAGAATAGATATAGAATGATAGTGTAAAGAGAAAGATAACAGGATTTGAGAGTGTGGTAATACACAAAGAATGATAAATTAATAAAATGCACCAATGAAACTTCCAGTTCAGTGTTATGGAAGTCAGTCGGGCAATCACTTGCTCAGAGAATAAACCATACTCAAAAATAGCCTACAGTTTTGGAAAGAAATGAATGAAGTGAGTAATAGTTGAGAAAGGGGCCAACAAATGAATAAAAATGCTTCAAGAAGGTAAGAGTAGGCAGTAGAAATGGGCAAAGTTAAAAAAGATCTTAGCAGTTTCAAGAAAAAACACAGAGATCCTGAAGACTTGCTTTGTATGTAATTATGTAATACAGTTTCATTCAGTGGTACATCATAAGATGAATTAAGTTACATTTTCTTTAAATCAGCCATTTTGAAGGTAACTCTGCAGAGAGATTTAGCCCTCATCCCTTTCATCTATTTACTGATTTTATTTTATTTTATGGTGCTGTCAGTCAGTGTCTTACTTGTGCAATAGACATTGGGCAAGTCCTCAAATACTACAAACATTCTTAAACTAAAACACAATGAAATCCTTGAAAGGACAGTAAACAGCCATTTTATGAAACTGATAAAAAAAAGGACACATAAGCAGCAGAAATGGATTCTTTTTCAGGTGATGCATGAAATCACATTATTTATACCAGTACAACTAATGGGAGAGAAGAACTACATTTGAATGCATTGAGAATGTTCTCCGTCACACTGAAAATTAACCTCTGTACTGTGAAAGTTGTTTTTATCAAAAGTTTTTTGATGTATGTTCTCCTTTAATTTGTGTATTTTGTGTCCAGTGATCCCTGTCATGAATATTTCACAAGATATGGAATGTGTGATATTCCTGCCAATTTATGGTTTATGGAGTGATAAAGATGCATACTAAAAATTATATTCGCTTCATATTCAGAAATAGCACAGTAAAGAACATAATCTTAAAATTTATCCTTAGCAGCAGGAAGATAGTGGGAGCTTAGATGTAAGAAAACTGAGAATAATTGTGACTGTGGTAATAATGAAGTGAATGTCTTATATGAAAATAAAACCAGAATGAGGCAAAATGTATAATGAGTTGTTCAATGAAATAATATATTTGTATTAAAAAATAGTAGATGAATTGTATAAAACAACAATGATGGCAACAGCCAGTGACTGACTACCAATCCAGATTTACTAATTAGAAAAAACAAAGCTCAAGGTGAGGGCAGCACTCCTGTCTACCATCCATTTTAACTACAGGGAGAAAGTATAGATCAGCTAACTTGTAATTGTATTCATTAGTTTGTGATAAAGGTAATTATGAAGAATTAGGTATGTGATGATATTGTGCAAGAAATAATGCACATGTAATAAAAAAAAAACTTGTAGAAAATTCTGATGTCTGTTGTAACCTGACGAGACATTATTCCTTACAAGTTTACTGAAGGAAAGAGGAAAAGAGAACATTCTGGCTTCTGTGACAGAATTAAAGGGTTACTTATTTGAAAGATAAATAATATTACACACTAAACTTCCTTTTAAAATATCTGTTACAAGACATATACCATACATCTGCTCCCTGCTTGTAAAAACTTATAATTCTGTTGTCTTACTAAGTGCAATGATAATTGTATCATATGGGCCTGTGTTTAATCACTTATTCATGTATAAAATGCATCTGCTCTGTTTGTGTGAACTTGTAAAAAGTTCCTATGACATTTCCAATAGCTATCAGGTTCTGGCTCCAGGCAAAAAATACAGTAAATAAATAAATAAGTGCATTTCAAGCCTTCTCACTATTTACATAGCATGTCTATCAATTTATTACTGTCTACAGTTTTTCTCTATCTTCTTTATCATTTAAACCTAAAACTGCTAAGTTTTGAACTTCAGTGCACAGTTTTCCTTACAGCTGTTACATGCCAACATCAGGAAAGTGATTGATGCCACTGATTGCAAACAATGTTTTTTAAAAAACATTTTCAGGCTCAAATTACCTACTCTTTGGTACACAAAGAATTTTTTTGCAGAAATATGTAATTTAAGTGGCACTGGTTGAATAAAAACTACAATAACCATAAAGAGATGGTGGGTTCAACCCAGGAAATTTTTCTTCAGAATTTGATCATTAAGTAAACAAGTATGCTGGCAATTTGTTACCGTATTTTATGAAGTTTGGTGTAGGAAATGGCTTAGAAAATACTTTTTTTCTCCTCTCTCTGTGTAGCCTTCACTTTTTCCTATTTGTCCAGCCTTTCTTTTTCTCTATCACACCCATCATCTTCCTTTAATCTATGACTATTGTAGCTACTATATAAGTTTTATTGATTGGCGACTCCATGTTGTCTTGTGCACTATGACCAGATAACAGATATACTTGAAAAAAGAGACAGCATTGGTCGTATATTTTTTACTATTGCAAAGTCGATTTTCTGTCACTGAGTGACCATCTTCAGTGCTATATTGTATAACTTAAATTGGGATGCACTGTTGTCACTAAGCTTACGGCAATCACATAGACTCTATGTGATTGCTGTAAGCTTAGTGACAACAGTGCATCCCAATTTAAGTTATACAATATAGCACTGAAGATGGTCACTCAGTGACAGAAAATCGATTTTGCAATAGTAAAAAATATACGACCAATGCTGTCTCTTTTTTCAAGTATACTATATAAGTGAGGGGGGATACTTTACAATTTGTGAAAGTTAATTTTCATTTCTGAATGATTTTTTGTTCCATTTGATATGTGTAATAGCAGTGCTGTGTCTGGTTGTTCAGAAGGTACTTATCTATGTTTACAGTATTGTCTGCTGAAAGAAGAGGATCACCAGAGTTTGTTCTGCCTCTCCCAATTCGCAAGACACGGGCTGGCTTGCAGTTCACCTGTGCTGCTCCTACATTGGGCACAGATGCTCGAGATGTTTGGGTATGCAATAGTGATGGGTATGTTGGCCAAGTGTGTGTCCTAAGCCTCAGCCCAGAACCTACAGTAGTATCCTGTAATGGTGTCTGCAACGCACGCATACTTTGTATAGCTTCAGTTCCTGCTGTTGACTCGGGGTAAGTAAACAGTTTTTATTGCTGAAAGTATAATTTCAAACTTAACAAAGTAGAGCACCTCTCATTCATTGAAAATCCATAAAATGGGACTCCTATGCAATGTTGTGTGGACTGCTATTAAAAAATTAAATAAATAAAAAGTACAGTACTCAGCAACATTTTAGCATTGCCAGAATTACAGCCACATATACAATTCCATCAAAATTTTGGTTTATACATATTAAAATAAAAATACTCTCATTAACCTGCAACTGTCTATATATTTCTCTAAGTAAAAATTTGTCATTAGAAATAACAGTATAATACTAATGGGTACAGACAGTTTTCTCAAAGTAAAGTCTCAAGAAAGGAAGTCTAGTTTTTTACTTACTATAATTTGAAATAAGTTTTGATACTATGACTTTCAGATGTTATTGTTGCTGTGTGACATTAAATAATGTCATTTCCACAGATAAAACACTTCATTTAAAGTCAGGTGACTTAAAAAGAAGGCAGTGATGTGTTATTCTGTATTTGTATGATTTTCTTTTGATTTTAGCCAAACTTTTTTGTATGACACAAGAAATGTCATAATTTGAAAGTGAAGTTAGCATGCCAGTTATGCACATAATTTTTAAATTAAAATAAATGAATCCTCAAAGAATGGTAGACTGAGAGTAAAAGATAGAACTCTGACATAGCAAAATCAGCACATATATGTATGTGACTGAATTTGTAAAAGTCTGTCAGCTGCAATCTTGGATAAATGATATTGTATTTGTTGTCATCTCATAATGTACATATTACAGATCATCTGATCATATTGTACAGGAGACACATCAATTGTTGACTCATGGTATACATAGTTACATAATTTTTTGTAACAATAATTTCACTAGCTGATGATTATGTTGAACACACTATTAAACTATTTGTCTCATGATGTACAGTACTTCATGTTTAAATTTTCAGACATTAATTTATACATACAATGTTATACACAAAACTATGATGTTAAATACTCACACTGTTCAAATAATCATCTCATCATTCATAAATTCCTCACCTGAATAGCGGCATTTTTCAACCAGGAGATCATATAATTTTTGTTTCAGTGAACCTATTTCAATGCTCAGTACATCTCTACCTGTGAGTTTATTGTGGAATTTCATTCTCATACAATTGGGTGTCTGTTGGTAGAGTTTTAGGCAATGTGTTGGAAGCACAAAATTTTCTTTATGTCTAGTGTTGTATGTCTGTTTGGAATGGTTTTCCTCCATTACCTGAGGACTGATTTATATAAAGATGATAATATCAAATGCACACAGTTTAATGCTAGATAATATCTCTACAATATTGAGGAACGGGTGACAGTATGTTCTTGGATAGGTAGCATACATTTTTCTAATGATTCTTGTCTGAAGTAGAAGGATTCATGACATGTGACGTGAATTCCCCCAAAAATTAAACCCTATCTAATTATGGATTAAAAGTAACTGTGGTATACCACCTTCCCACTGTTTTTGTTTGCTACATCAGATAGCATGTCCATTCCAAAAGCAAGGTTGTTTAGTAGGCAAATAATCTGTATGTGATTGCCTGCTTAGATTTTTGATGTAGTTTAGTCACAGGAATTTGATGGACTGAGCTTCTTCCATAACTTGATTTTGATGTATGATACTGATGTCACTGATTTTTTATTGTTTGGTTTCAAACTGAGTAAGCAGGGTCTTTGAAACATTAAGTTTAAGAATGTACTTGATCCCATCCTGCAGAGTTTTTTAAAGGACAAAACAGCATTTTTTACATCTTTGGTTGAGATTTTACTAAATGCCACAAGGGGGTCACTATTCTGGCCCAGGCTAAAGAGATGTATAATGTTTTGATCAGTAACCAGATCACCATTAGATTTTTCCCCATCTATGAAAAATTTATTGAAGCGTTGAGATATCTGAACAAGATTCAAAATACTGTTGTTGTTTTGTTTAATTTTTGAAATTTTCTGGTGGCTAACTGCTGCGCCTAACTCTTCCACAAAAGCTACTTCCTACATTGAAATGTTCCAGTTTATTTAAAATTCTTATAGAGTCACTAGTTAACCAATGATAATTGAAACAGTGCTGCCTTAGGGTTATTATAATGTCCTAAAATGAACTTAATATTTGACATTCTTTTGGCAGTTTTGACAACACCTTTAAATACAAATTTGTAATATTTCACATAGTTAATAAAGCCAGGATTGTTATTGTATTTCAAATCTTTATGTAGCTGTCATTTTATAACACTGGATATTTTTAATCCTGGAGTAATCCAATTTAGTTTAATTTTTGCTTTCTGGTATCAGATCCTTGGTGGGAGTGATTCATTGAACACCACTAAAAAACTTCTTAAAAATTTGTCTAAGATCTCAGGGTTTGACACACTATTATCTGTGGGCCATTTTACTGCATCTAACTTGTCATGGAACAGCTTCAAATTATTTTAACAAAAATTTCTTTCCATGAAACATTTCTTAACATTTGGTTTAGTTATTCATGGCAACTGAATAAACAATGCAAAATGGTCAGAAATTCCTAAGTCCAGGTAGAACTTGTTTTTGCAGTCAAACATGTTATTTGCTAAGATATTGTCTATAAAAGTAGCTGAATGAACATTTTCTATAATGAATTCTCAAAACTTTAGTTGAAAACCATAGTTCTGAATTAAATCAATAACCTGTTTTGAGCCATAGCCATTATTTACCACATATACATTAAAATCAGCTACAATCATAATATTTTCGTTCCTTTCTTTCTTAAGTTTATCAAGAAGACACTGAAGTTTGTACAAGAAAGTTTTAGTTGTTATATGTCTTGGAATTCTATAAATTGATATGACAACTGTGTTCATCTCTTTTTAGTTCAACACAACAGCTTTCCAAAGAACATTTCTCATTTAAGTAACCAAAATCTGTCTTTATTTTGTATGTTAGGCAGGTATCAAGAAATATGCGTGATCCTCCATGGGATTTCTCTTTTCTACAAAAGCTGCTTGATATCTTGAAATATTCCAGTTTTTTTAAAAAAATTGTTATAGAACAACTAGTGAATCAATGCTCATTTAAATATCAACTATGATATTTTTGATAATTTGCAATTTTTCAATTTTGGTTCTATCTGCCTTCAAACCATTTATATACAAATGCAATAAGTAACTTTTTTCACTGTTTTGTATCTGTCTTTGCACAAATTCTTGTATATTTCATACCTCAGTGTTCTCTTCATATCAGTCTCTACTGCAGAATCCTTCAGATGGCATGGTGGTGATGATCTTCTCTTGTTAAGACAACGAGTGGCTGGTCTTACTGCTGCCAGTTTTGACATTGCATTTCCTGTTGTTGGTGTTGCTTCTTCCCTTGTTGCCTGTGTTTCTGATGATAATGATTCTGATTCTGGGGTAGCTGCTGCCACTGGTGAATGTGGTTAAGCTGCTGTCCATTAGTGGTTGTGGTTCTGCTGTTGATTAGCATGATGATGTTGCTTTTCCTATTGTTGCTGCTGCTGCTTCTGATGATAATAGTTTGTTTCAGTTGATGCTGATTTAGCTGCCACTGTCGATGTTTTTGCTGAAGTAGCTGATGTCAGTGGTTTTGCTGTTGTAGTTGGTGATGGCTCTTGTGCTATTGTTTGTGTTTGGCATGCTACAGTTGATTCTGCTGTTTTAGACATTTTATGTCTTTTTCTGCTAGCTGCAGGCAACATTTTCAGAATTTTATAATTGAGAGGTTTCTTACCCTTTATATTTAGGTGAAACCCATGCCTTGTAAACAATCTTTCTGCAGGTAAACAACAGGTAGAAACTGAGCGTTTTGATACATTTTGCAGATTTCCTCAAACTATTTGTTGCCTT
Organism: Schistocerca piceifrons; assembly: GCF_021461385.2. Taxonomy (NCBI): domain Eukaryota; kingdom Metazoa; phylum Arthropoda; class Insecta; order Orthoptera; family Acrididae; genus Schistocerca; species Schistocerca piceifrons. The sequence goes on along the minus strand of NC_060149.1, from coordinate 361,432,984 downwards.
TAATAATTTCTTTATTTACACATGAGTCATTTATAAGGTAATATCTATGAGGTATCCCAATGACAATCATATTTCTGCACATACTAGAGTCCAATACTACCTTCAGGTTTTGGTCAGCACTAGACAAATCATTCCTACAAACATCATTAGCACCACCTAGTATTACTATATATTCATTTGCATTGATGAGGTTCCAGCTTTTGTGTTTTCCAACTTAGGTGCTCCTGGTTTCACATAACTACAACCATTTACACCATTAGTTTCCATAATATTTTCACTAGGCCATGTCCATGGCTATCAGAAAGTATGTTTACAAAAGATGTCTTTCCTATCTTTCTTGTCAAATTTCTACATGCGTTTTTGTTTGTAATTTCATTTGCACTTGTGTCTGTCTCAAGGACACTGCAATGGTTACCTATGACAGTGTATTACAAGGCTGAAATGTAGTCTCTGAAAGAATAATTCCTTCTTTATGAGGTTGTGGCATTTTCTGTTGTTCTGTTTATGGATTTCATAAAAGTAACAAAAAATATGAAGCATTATCTAATTGATGTCATACGAGAATGACCACTCTAACGAAAACCTAATTTTCTTTCAAAATATAATCTATACTCATATTCATTTTCTTAAATTGCCTAGGGAAAGGATGTGTTTGTAACAGTTTGCCAGAGCAATTAACCCAAATTCTTAGATCCAGGTGTAATTTGGTACCACATGACTATAATTTTGTAGATAAAATTTGAGATAATAAACATTCTACTGACACCACTTTTTCCAACTATAACTGATGTTATGAGATCACGTATGAGCCCAGTACATTTTTCCCCAGAAACAGTTGCTTTAATTTATGTTATTTATCAAAGCATAATGTGTAGATAAGATGCTGAACAGTCTCAGAAATAAGTAAGACTTATCAGTTCTACATAAATATTATTGCAGTTTGCCGGCCTGAGTGGCCGAGCGGTTCTAGGTGCTACAGTCTGGAACTGCGCGCACGCTACGGTCGCAGGTTCGAATCCTGCCTCGGGCATGGATGTGTGTGATGTCCTTAGGTTAGTTAGGTTTAAGTAGTTCTGAGTTCTAGGGGCCTGATGACCTCAGTAGTTAAGTCCCATAGTGCTCAGAGCCATTTGAACCATTATTGCAGTTTAAGGAATCAGTTATTAATTGCACTTTGTTTGGAAGTATTTATTTCTCACATAGTAGACTGTCCAAATTTGGTTTATACAAAACTTACAAGTAACACTTATTAGACAGTGTTACTGTTGTTGTCTAGGATACAAATTCAGGTAATTAAATACTGTTTGTGGTGTATTTCTACTAGTCACATTGCTTAATTGAAATGGAATAATTTATAGTACTGCATCAAACACAAATAATAATAAATATTGTACATAAACATTTCTTCAGGAAAGTGTAATATTTTATTTAAGTGTTCTCACATACATAAAGCAGAATCTGAAATTTGGTTTACAGATTTTAATTTTTGTTTCCTGCTTCCATTATGTGCAATGTATGAAATTATATCAAGAACTGATATATTAGTTAATGCCTATATTATGAATATGTACATAATTTATGAAAAGTGCTTTCAGTAAATAGCTTCACTTGTTCAGAATCCCAAAAACAAGTTTCTTGTCAAGTGTTTTTTTTTTGTCATCAGTCTGCTTTTGATGTCCTCCTTGCTCCGTCCGTCATCGGTTATTTTATTGCCTAGGTAGCAGAATTCCTTAACTTCTTTGACTTCATGACCATCAATCCTGATGTTAAGTTTCTCGCTGTTATCATTTCTACTACTTCTCATTACCTTCGTCTTTCTCCAATTTACTCTCAAACCATACTGTGTACTGATTAGACTGTTCATTCTGTCCAGCACATCATTTAATTCTTCTTCACTTTCACTCAGGATAGCAATGTCATCAGCGAATCGTATCATTGATATCCTTTCACCTTGTATTTTAATTCCACTCCTGAACCTTTCTTTTATTTCCATCATTGCTTCCTCAATGTACAGATTGAAGAGTAGGGGCGAAAGGCTACAGCCTTGTCTTACACCCTTCTTAATATGAGCACTTTGTTCTTGATCGTCCACTCTTATTATTCCCTCTTGGTTGTTGTACATATTGTACAGGGTTATTACAATTGATTGAAGCGATTTCACAGCTCTACAATAACTTTATTATTTGAGATATTTTCACAATGCTTTGCACACACATACAAAAACTCAAAAAGTTTTTCTAGGCATTCACAAATGTTCGATATGTGCCCCTTTAGTGATTCGGCAGACATCAAGCCGATAATCAAGTTCCTCCCACACCATATGTCCCCATCAATGAGTTCGAAAGCATCGTTGATGCGAGCTTGCAGTTTTGGCACGTTTCTTGGTAGAGGAGGTTTAAACACTGAATCTTTCACATAACCCCACAGAAAGAAATCGCATGGGGTTAAGTCGGGAGAGCGTGGAGGCCATGACATGAATTGCTGATCATGATCTCCACCACGACCGATCCATCGGTTTTCCAATCTCCTGTTTAAGAAATGTCGAACATCATGATGGAAGTGCGGTGGAGCACCATCCTGTGGTATGTTTAGCTCTCTGCTTGCTTTATTCGTCGACTTCCGCGAGCATGAAACTTACCCGCACGCGTTCAACCGTTTCTTCGCTCACTGCAGGCCGACCCGTTGATTTCCCCTTACAGAGGCATCCAGAAGCTTTAAACTGCGCATACCATCGCCGAATGGAGATAGCAGTTGGTGGATCTTTGTTGAACTTTGTCCTGAAGTGTCGTTGCACTGTTATGAATGACTGATGTGAGTGCATTTCAAGCATGACATACGCTTTCTCGGCTCCTGTCGCCATTTTGTCTCACTACGCTCTCGAGCGCTCTGGCGGCAGAAACCTGAAGTGCGGCTTCAGCTGAATAAAACTTTATGAGTTTTTCTACATATCTGTAGTGTGTCGTGACCATATGTCAATGAATGGAGCTACAGTGAATTTATGAAATCGCTTCAATCATTTGTAATAGCCCTGTATATGACCCGTCTCTCCCTATAGCTTACCCCTACTTTTATCAGAATCTCAAACAGCCTGCACCATTTTATATTGTCAAATGCTTTTTCCAGGTCGACAAATCCTATGAAAGTGTCTCGATTTTTCTTTAGCCTTGCTTCCATTATTAGCCGTAACGTCAGAATTGCCTCTCTCGTCCCTTTACTTTTCCTAAAGCCATACTGATCGTCACCTGGCGCATTCTCATTTTTCTTTTCCATTCTTCTGTATATTATTCTTGTAAGCAGTTTTGATGCATGAACTGTTAAGCTGATTGTGCGATAATTCTCGCACTTGTCAGCTCTTGCTGTCTTCGGAATTGTGCGGATGATGCTTTTCCGAAAGTCAGATGGTATGTCGCCAGACTCATATATTCTACACACCAACGTGAATAGTCATTTTGTTGCCACTACCCCCAATGATTTTAGAAATTCTGATGGAATGTTATCTATCCCTTCTGCCTTATTTGACCGTAAGTCCTCCAAAGCTCTTTTAAATTCCGATTCTAATACTGGATCCCCTATCTCTTCTAAATCTACTCCTGTTTCTTCTTCTATCTCATCAGACAAATCTTCACCCTCATAGAGGCTTTCAATGTATTCTTTCCACCTATCTGCTCTCTCCTCTGCATTTAACAGTGGAATTCCCGTTGCACTCTTAATGTTACCACCGTTGCTTTTTTTAATCACCAAAGGTTGTTTTGACTTTCCTGTATGCTGAGTCTGTCCTTCCGACAATCATATCTTTTTCGATGTCTTCACATTTTTCCTGCAGCAATTTCGTCTTAGCTTCCCTGCACTTCCTATTTATTTCATTCCTCAGCGACTTGTATTTCTGTATTCCTGATTTTCCCGGAACATGTTTGTACTTCCTCCTTTCATCAATCAACTGAAGTATTTCTTCTGTTACCCATGGTTTCTTCACAGCTACCTTCTTTTTACCTATGTTTTCCTTCCCAACTTCTGTGATGGCCCTTTTTAGAGATGTCCATTCCTCTTCAACTGTACTGCCTACTGTGCTATTCCTTATTGCTGTATCTATAGCGTTAGAGAACTTCAAACGTATCTCGTCATTCCTTAGTACTACGGTATCCCACTTCTTTGCGTATTGATTCTTCCTGACTAATGTCTTGAACTTCAGCCTACTCTTCATTACTACTATATCGTGATCTGAGTCTATATCTGCTCCTGGGTACGCCTTATAATCCAGTATCTGATTTTGGAATCTCTGTCTGACCATGATGTAATCTAATTGAAATCTTCCCGTATCTCCTGGCCTTTTCCAAGTATACCTCCTCCTCTTGTGATTCTTGAACAGGGTATTCACTATAACTAGCTGAAACTTGTTACAGAACTCAATTAGTCTTTCTCCTCTTTCATTCCTTGTCCCAAGCCCATATTCTCCTGTAACCTTTTCTTCTACTCCTTCCCCTACAACTGCATTCCAGTCGCCCATGACTATTAGATTTTCGTCTGCCTTTACATACTGCATTACCCTTTCAATATCCTCATACACTTTCTCTATCTGTTCATCTTCAGCTTGCGACGTCGGCATGTATACCTGAACTATCGTTGTCGGTGTTGGTCTGCTGTCGATTCTGATTAGAACAACCCGGTCACTGAACTGTTCACAGTAACACACCCTCTGCCCTACCTTCCTATTCATAATGAATCCTACACCTGTTATACCATTTTCTGCTGCTGTTGATATTACCTGATACTCATCTGACCAGAAATCCTTGTCTTCCTTCCGCTTCACTTCACTGACCCCTACTATATCTGGATTGAGCCACTGCATTTCCCTTTTCAGATTTTCTAGTTTCCCTACCACGTTCAAGCTTCTGACATTCCATGCCCCGACTTGTAGAACGTTATCCTTTTGTAGATTATTCAATCTTTTTCTCATGGTAACCTCCCCCTTGGCAGTCCCCTCCCGGAGATCCGAATGGGATACTATTCTGGAATCTTTTGCCAATGGAGAGATCCTCATGACACTTCTTCAATTACAGGCCACATGTCCTGTGGATACACGTTATGTGTCTTTAATGCAGTGGTTTCCATTGCCTTCTGCATCCTCATGTCGTTGATCATTGCTGATTCTTCCGCCTTCAGGGGCAATTTCCCACCCCTAGGACAAGAGAGTGCCCTGAACCTCTATCCGCTCCTCCGCCCTCTTTGACAAGGCCGTTGGCAGAATGAGGTTGACTTCTTATGCCGGAAGTCTTCGGCCGCCAATGCTGATTATTTATAAAAATTTAGGCAGTGGCGGGGATCGAACCCGGGACCGAAGACGTTTTTGATTACGAATCAAAGACGCTACCCTTAGACCACGGGTAGCATAATCAGTGATTAATTACCAAGTGAGAATATATATCAATATCATCTGGGCTGCAGAAATGTAAAGACAGAATTTAATCTCTCTATCATTGTTTTAAATAAAATTTTATGTGCTTTTGTATTCATTACATCATAAGCAATGAGAAAAATTATTTTGGTCCCTGAATAATTCCATACAGTCGAATTTATCTTGTTTTTGTATATAAAACACCAGTAAATGACATTGTAAAGATATTCTTTCTTAAGGATTCTGATAGGAAGAAAGATCTGGAAACCCCTTTTTGGATCCTACAATTTGATCTCAGTAATTGACCTTCCACCATGGGTAGTGAGAGACAGTATTATGCTAATTGATATGTCTTATTTAGTGAAGCTCAAAGCAAGAAAATAACTGTTTATCCAGCACCTTACAGTACAAATGCTTCTCAGGGGAAATCAGTTAGAATTAATTAATGACTCCAGGACAGATGTTTTTAGGAATACATTACAGGAGATGATATAGGATGATATTTATAATGACCCAAATGCTAAAATAAAATTGTCAATCAATCAATTCCTTTTATTTGTCTGAAGACAGCATTGATGTTGCATAAGACATCATCAAGTACAAGTTATTTCTTTGTGGGCAACAGAATACAATGTTACATATTAAACTTATATACATTTCAATTTACACATTTATATTACCCAGTTTATAATATACATAACGTAGTTCACATTATAGTTAAATCATTTATAGTATTACATTAAAATTCCTGAACATTATAGAAAGCATTTATTTTTAGCCATGATTCCATCACAATTTTAAATTTGTTGTGTGGCAATTCCTTAATACTTTGTGGTATTTTGTTCAGAAATACCTTGCCAATATGTGTAAAATTGTTTGACCTTGATAATCTAGTCCAGGGGACATTTATCAAGTTTCTGTTCCTGGTTTCATAAGTATGGTCATTAGCCCTAGTTTTATATATAAGAGCATTCTCTTTGGCGTAGACAAGAACTCACAGCATGTACAAGCTGGGAACACTAAGTACTTTGTATTTGGTGAAGTATTCTTTGCGGGAAGTTATGTTTTGTAGACCAAAAATGCACTTACTACTTTCTTCTGCCACAGGAAGACATTCTTAGCCCCAGCAGAGTTCCCCCAGAGTATTATCCCGTAGTTCAAATGTGTGTGAAAAAATGCATAGTAGGCCATAGGGAGGAGGTCTTGATTGACACAGATTTTTAATTTTCTTATCAGGTGCACTGCTCTTGATAATTACAAACTTTTTCTGTCTGAGTATTCCAACAGAACTTACTGTCAAGATGGATGCCTAACAATGTCACTGACTTTTCCTTGAGTTTGTCGGTATCAATGTTCCTGAGGGAGAAAATTATGTGTTCTGTTTTATCATCATTTAGCTTTAATCTGTTGTCCCTGAACCATTCACTAGCCCCTTCATTAGTTCATTCATTTGTATCACAAACTTTTCATCTGTATGAGATGTGATGAAACTGGTGTCATCTGCATACATCACTACTTTACATGGCACCATACTTGGCAAGTCGTTTACACATATAACAAACAGGAAGGGTCCCAGCACTGGACCTTGTGGGACCTCATACATAACATTCTGAAAATCAGATTTTTTATTTGGATTATGATCATGCTTTGTTTTCTGTTAGATAAATATGATCTCAAAAATGCCAGTTGCATGATATTACATTTCATAAATTCACCCTGGTCTTTGCTACAGAATTTTTTTGTTATTGCCAACCATATTTTCTTTTTATGAAACTGACACACAGTAGTTCAAATCCCCATCTGGTCATCCTGATTCAACTTTTCTATTATTTATGTAACAAGGCAAATGCTGGAAATTTTCTTATGAAAGGCCAGTCATGTCCCTTCCCCATTGTTCACAGCCATAGTTTCTGCTTCATCTCTAATGACCACATTGTCAATGGGACATTTAACCCTTAGCATCCTCTCTTCCTTTACTTCCCCCAACACTGCCCACTGAATGTGAGTGTTGCATAAAGGTTAAATTGCCACAATTCATCACATTTGCTAATAGTTGGGTGGACCATGGTAGTGAATGGTAAAAATGTCCTTCATCAAATGAATGTTGCAAATGATTCATGTCATAACGATGATACTTGAAGTGAAAAAATGCATTTTGTGACATAAATTCTTTGATGCACTTCATAAAAAGAAAATATGGTTGGCAGAAATGTTACCAACTACCTCTCCCACTTGCAACACTCTAGTAAATCCAAAAAGAGCAAATTGTCACACATTTTAGACATTTTTTCTATTTTACAATCAATTTTCTAATGCTGAATGGGAGCTGTAATGATCCATCTCCTCCATGTTAATTTTGGCAAATAGTAGTAACATTTTTTTCTAAAACCATTAAACATATTGCTCTGAAATTTGGACTACATGTTCAGTGAATATTTCTCTAAAAAGTTGTAATGTCATGCTAAGAAATATTTATTGAGTTTTGTTTAAAAAATTTTTTAAACAAATGCTTATTTTTTCTCTAAAATTTTGCACTTTTTATTCTATAACTCTTGAAATATACAATATTTTTTTACCAGCAGTTTTTGAGAAAATATTCCTCAAAGATGAAAATTTTAAAGTTATGGGAAATGGCTTCCAAAGTTTTTTAATACATTCCTGCCCCATATGATGGATTATCAGCATTCTCTTCTTTTTCTAGTGTTAGTTTCCTTTTCACTGGTCATTTCTTCCCTTTTGCTGCATGTTGTAGGCTTTTGTCTCTTCTTTCTGCACCTCTCAGTCTTTCTTCAACAATTAGGTGCATTGTGGAAATGGTGTTGTGTCCTGGTTGGAAACCTAAACATTTCAGCACATCACATTTGATAATGTTTCCTTCACTGTATGTTGCCACTGCATCATACACTCTAAAATTCAAAGCTTTTATCTGTACAAAAACTCTTTTCCTAATACAAATTAAATTATTTACACTTTAATTTGGATTTTATGTTTTCCCATGTAAACACTTTTCCAGTAAACTTGGATGTGATAAATCTCTGAATATGGGCCTAATTACATCAATTACAGCATTTGGCAAACTGTTTTTATGGCCATATTCGTTTCCTGATTGGTACTTACACCATGAAACATCACCTGTGGTGCACAGTGCATGTTGTGGGTGCTCATTTGTTGATGCTGTATGAAAAAATAATGCCCATACTGCTCTCCTCATATGCTCAATGCTTCTTGTATTTTGCCTAATTGCACACCCATAATACCTCTGAAATCTATCAATTGCTTTATCTGTCAATCTTCTCTTCCTCCAAGGGTCTTACCATCACTAAGCTTCTAGGATCCTAATGTCTGCTTCAGTTTCCACAAGTGAGCCCCCATGCGCTTCTGCACATGTCCAATGCAGTCCTGTTTTTTAATGTGAATTTCATTGCTATAAAGTTTGAGTTCCTCTACAGCTTTATATAGTTTTCAAATTTTTCTTTGCTCTCACAATTTCTTGCTGGAAGAAGTTCTATCACATTCATTTGGAGTAGTCAGTGAGAAGCATCTCCTTCAAAACAACAAAAGATTTCTCCGTCCACTCATTGTGCCTTTTCTTAAACACTCTATTGCTGAAATGGTGCATAATGATATCCACAAACCAAATATGTAAAACGGGTACGAGCAAAATTCGTTAAATACGCAAATTGAACAGCTAAACGACACAAAGCAAACTCCACAAGTCAGCACACATGGTATAGCATTTATGTTTACCGATATGAACAGTCAATTGTCATAGAGATAAAGCCATACAAAATTGGGAAACAAAACACTGTCTAATTCCACATTCTGCAAAGATACCTTGCTTGCAGCCAGTGAGCAGCGTTGTCAGAGGTGACACACCAAGTCGCTACAACCTTTTACATGGCATGTCAACTTTGCAGTAATAAAAAACACACTTATAATTCACTTAGAAGGGTGAAACTTGATTTGTTTGATTCAGAAAACTCCACATAATTTTATAATGAGAAAAACAAAAAAACCTTACTTTTGTCATTTTCATCATTCCGGCTCCCCTTAAAAACCTTCCTAATAATCTTCTGCTATGCCAAGTTCACTAAATTACTGCAAGAACAATTTTGGAATCTCAAATAAAATATGATGATTGATAAATATACTTATAACAATCTGCATGACAACAAACTTAAATAAATCTCCACAAACTTATGCACCATTCTACTTTTTACTGAAAAATTTTGCCTGAAATGGTAAATTACATACTTCAGTATTCTTCATACCATATGTTTCATAAGAATAGGTCAGAATGCCCTTGCCTATACAATTATGTGAGACAAAATGTGGCTTAAAAAGAGTTAAATAGAAGAGTCAGCTCAGTACCTCAGCTTTGCATTTATACTGACTATATTTAGCACTAGACCATAAATGTATACATCACAGCAGCGCAAGTGGAAAAAAACTCTTCCTGTAAAAATTTTTGCATCCTTCCATGTTGCCATTTTGTGCAGGTGGCTGTTACATGATTTTACTTCAGTGATAATAAAATCAAGTCAGAAGTATGCACTGAGTAGCTGAGGCACATGGTGATTGGTGATGCATACATACCAGGAATTGAATGTTATGAACAGGCCGTAATCCACCTCCAGGGAGTCAGAATTCACATTAAATGTGAAGCATCATTCACTATGACAAAATCAAATATGCTGTTTCATGGTTTGTTGGAATGAATCTATTTTCATATGCTTAAGGTCTGAGTTTGATTGGGTTTGATTCATACATCTGGCAGCCATTTTTAACAAGCACAAGTAGTCTGTCTTTGCCTCTGGCAACACTGATTGAACAACATAGGGTTGGTTCCAAATCCACATTAAACATAAGGTCCCTTTGCTACCAAATGGAAGAGAATCAGTGTAAGCCGGCCATGACAATAGATGGAAATAGCTTTCATATGACAAAAATTTCATCTTATCAGTGAAACAATCATCATGTAAGGTCACATGGCACTTCTTACTCTATTTGAACTTAAGATGTTGAAAATATTGGTGCTAGACTGTGATTTAAACTCATATCTCCTCTTTTATGGGATTTGACACCTTCAGGATGATTTAATTCCATCATTTTGTTGTTCCCCAAATAGTTGAAACCCCTTATGGTCGGCATGAAAACTGTTTGTCTGGATTTGAATCCTTGTCCAGCACAAAATTTTTCATCATGTTATTTGAAGCTGTAGCTTACACACACCAAGCTGCAAGTGATAAATAAACATTATTTTTAACACCTCTCGTTGTGGGTCATCAACAATAATGATAGTGCTGGTTTCGACTCCTTGTCAGAAACACAAATTTTCAGCACATAATTTCAGGTTTATACAAGCTACTCCTAGCTACAGGTGAAAAAGCATTCAATAATAAGTGTGTCTTTGGGTATAGTCAACAATGATAATATATTTGGGGTTTGATTCCCAGTCAGCATAGAACTTTTCATCACATTATTTCCAGTTCGGACATGCATGCATCTCACTACTGCAGAAATAAAGTGAAATTTAATTACTCGTGGCTAGAAAATGATGGCAGTACATGTTGGTTTCAAATTCTGATTAGGCAAAACTTTCATATTTCATCATTTGGGCTTGTCATCTCATTTATGGTGAAAAAATTTGATTTCTAGGATTTGATTGTGCTTCATTAACAATGTCACTACTTGTTGGGTTAGATTCCACATTGAACACAAAATCTGCATCACATTAATTCAAGTTTAAAAATGTGAACACTTTGTTATTTGTGATAGAAACCGTGTTTATGGTCTTTCATGGTTAGTGAACAGGGAGATGTTTGCTGGGTAGGAGTCCCATGTCCCAGTCTACTACAAAAATTTTTGTCATGTAATTTCAAGAAGAAACTTTGTTTTTGCAGTGTCATTTATTGTAATACATTTGTGTTTACAAGCATTAATGATTCTGCCATACATAATAATGTGTAACCTGATATTTGCAATATCATTGTATTAATTTGCATCTGGATGGATAGCCACACAGATCAATGTTCTCCACTAGTCTCTTGTAGTAACCATTATGTATAGTCAAACAACTGTAATGGAAAGAGATTAGAGGACCTGTACAACAGTTATATTATGAGGACTGCTTGCAAATCAGGTGGAATGTAATTCACGTGATTTGCATACTTTTGAACGTGATACTACATTGAATCTGGAAGTATCTAGAGAAAATTCAAGAAAACTTCTCTTATACCTGACACACATGCAAGAATTGTAAAATGAGTCATAACTTCCTTTCATATTTTACTGATATTAATATTTGATTGATTACTGAACTGTAGCTATTTATCTTCACAATACTGTGTCATGCAATGGTATTCATCATGTTTCCTTTATGTTCAGTGAAATCCTCAGCTCTACTGAACTACAGAATGCAGTCTAGTGCAGGACAGAATGTAATATTGTTTATATAGATGCAGGATATGACTTAACATTGCATGTGAGAATTTTATTCAGACTGTTAGAGGTATGTGATGTAACTTAGTTTCATGCCCATGAGTATGTGATGAAAGTAATATGAGAATGTGGGAGATGCAAATTTTAGCATACAAATAGCAAGTGGATTAAAATACCTTCCTGATCCCATTCCATTCCCATTATATGAAATGATATTGCTGCTAACAAGACAAAAAGTGAGAGTTGAAGTGGAGATAGTGCAGATGAGAACACAGACACTGAGTGGTTGTGAGATAGTGTAAATAATACAAAGAACCAACTGTAACAGTGGGTGCAGTAGAGGAAGATGCCCAATTGTAAATACCTGTAAGCGAATTAATGTTAGTGTTCCAGACACTTTTCAGTACAGATCTTGGGCCACATTTTTCATATAAGGAAGGAGATGTGAGGGAAAATACACTGACAGAGCTATGGACAGAGCACTGTGACTCCAAGCAACTGCTGTCACTGGTCAATGTCCCTGCCAGTTCAGCAACTCAGCAGAAGCAGTTGCTTCTGTGTCAACCTATTTTTGTGTGTCAATGGCATCAGGAATTTGAGTAGTTTGACACATTGCCATGTGACAACAGACAAATGTCAGTTACCAACCCTGTTCCAGACATTTCTGCGGTGACACAGAAATGCAGTCCCTTCCACAAAGTCAGAACAGAGCAGCTGCATTGACATCCTGGACCAGTTCATTAAGTAATGATTGGCACAGCATCTCTGTCCATAATGCCTGCCATATGTCAGTCATCACCATGAGTTTTACTGATGCATCCTTGGAGTTTAGACCACAAATGTATTGCCACTGCCACTACTGCCACTGGGATCTGAAATGATGGCCACTGCCTGACTGCCCTGGCCCTGGCAGCCAACACTCTTCCACTACTGTGTGGCCCACAGTTGCCCTTCAGTCCAGAGTCAGACTCTGGGCAGAACTGTGACCTGCCAAAAGTGAGAAGAAACCACAGGTAGCCATATGCTGCATCGTGGCCACCACTACCAACTCAGCTCTTGGTATGCCAGCTTTGCCAGTATCAGCATGCCACCTTCTCAGCAGGATGTGCCCATTGCACCCTGTACTGCCTTGCTCATGACATTGATTGGAAATATTATGAGCCAGCACCAAGTTTAATGAATTAATAAATAACTTGTGAATATTCATCATTTGTTTTTCTACAGCTGCCCACTTCACTCCCATCTCCCAAGCTGCCAAGAATAACCCAAAACACCCTAGGTGGGTGTTAGGATCATCCTGACAAATGATAAGATGGCTCCCAGCACCCAGTAGCAATTATTCTCACACCTCTATTGTTTCAGTATTATGGCAATAGGTATTAGGTAGGCCAGTGTAGAGGTAGATAACATCAGTAGTGATGAGCAGGGCACCAAATGGTAAAGGAACAGGAGATCAGTTGGGAGAAGTTGGCAGTGTCTCAGCTGAAGGAACCCCTACACATACATTTTCTACATGATTCCCAACATCTATAAGCTCAGCCATGCAGAAAGCCAAGCCCTATTGTGACGCTGCTATGGTCCAAATGTGAGAATCTCCACTCTTGTTATCCTATATCTTCATCCTGTTGCCCACAGCCTGCCCTCCTATACCCAAGATGATTACCCAGTATGCCTATCCATAAAATTTTCATGCTTGTTGCACAGTATCACAGTCTTTCTTGACCCCTCCTGTCCCATTCCTCCCTCACTTACTCCATATGTCTCCACTATTCATGTTCTCCCTACTTACCCCACCCAAGATTGCTACTAACTCCAACTCTAATAAACCCAATAAGGTGGTAACAACGGGAGCCACTAGTGACTGTTTACCTGTCCCCTCTCTCTGTCCCTCGATGTGTCCACCTCCTCCTTCCCTCTCCATAATTATCCCTCTGCTTCTTCCCTACCCATTCTCACCACAATAGTTGAGAGTAAGAACCACCAGCTTCCTATTGTAATAGGTAGTAAGATGGACCAGGAGGAAATCAACAGAGACAGGAGGTAGGAAGAGATGGACAGAGGGAGTGGGGACCAGCAGATGGACAAACAGGGAGGGGGAAGGCTTTCTGTTCATCTTCTTCTGTCCCTCTTTCTGTCACCTTCTCCTACCCTGTTCCCTGTCCATCTGCTCCTCCCACACTTTCTGTCCATCTGCTTTTCCTCCTCTCTCTGTCCATCTCCTCCTCCCCACTTTCTTTTCCCATCTCTTCCTATCTCCTGTTTCTGTCCACTTCCTCCTGACCCCTTGCTCTACCCATTTCACCCTCCCCCTTTCTCTGTCTATTTTCTCTTGCCCCTCTCTCTGTCCCTAGCTGCGCCCATCTCCTCCCTCCCCTCCCTGTTTGTCCATCTCCTCCTCCCATTCTCTCTCCATGCTATCACCCCCACCCCAATAGCACACTGGTGGTTCTTACCCCAACAGTATTTTTTTTCCACTTTGTAACAAATATGTGTACAAACTTTGGTTGAAATCATCCCAAGGGTGTAGTTAAAATGTAATGCTTCATGTGGCTATTTTACTGCATGAACAGCAAAAATGTAGTAAGCAATAAACTTTTTTTCCTATCGTCATTTTTATGGGGGTTGTCTGCAAGAAGATGTTTCATAAATTTTTGAAGTTATGTGTAAAGGATTTTGCAAGTCACTGAGTGGTCTCATCCTCATATACTGGATGACTAAAGTACAGATATTCACACATTGTGGGCTGCATTGATTTTTCACCCATGCCCTCACCCCTTTGATAGGTGAGTGGTTCTTACCCAAACACCAATTCTATTTGATAGAAAGTGATATATGTGCCAAGTTTGGCTGAGATCAGTCCAGTGGTTTAAGACAAGATGTGGAACATATATGCATACATGTCAATTTTTATAATATGTATGAATCAGTTTAGAGTTGCTACCATTCTAGAAAATGAAAAATGACTGGGAGGATACATCATCACCTAAATTTAAGTTTGTAACTTCACATAGGAATTCAAAATATAGAGATGACAACTCTGTAAACTTTTATATTTCCTTTCATCTTGAGAACAAAGAGATTCATATAAATTCTCTACACACACACACACACACACACACACACACACACACACACAGTTCTGTTACTGTAACACAGGTAACTTGGGTGGTGGTGTAGGTCAAGGAGAATGGGAAGGCAAGTGAAGTTGTAGACAGTAAGATGATAGTGTGTTATGAAGAGCAGAAAGGAAATAGAATAATGGAACAAAGACAGAAGGATTGAGAGGGATAAATGCAGGTGGAGAACAGGGACTATCAGAGATTCAGACCAGAGACAGTGTGAAGAAAATGGTGAAAGATCATAGTTTATGGGAGCTAATGAGGAACAGCCTCCTCTCTTTCAGACTTTCTATTTTTTTCCACAATTTTCAGCCTAGAGCACAACCGATCTTACTGATGTTTTTGAGAGTATGTATGGCAGGAAAACTGGTGACATCATTATCTGTGCAAAGACAATACCAACAAATGTACACTGAACAAGTCTACCATTTAGTAGATGTGAACTTAAACAAAATACTTCTATTTTATATTGAATCATTCTTATATTGTTTGGGCTAGTGATATTTACTACTCTCATTTAAGTCATTATAAGGTGTCAAAGCTCAGCTGCATCTTAGTCAGTTCACTCAATATTGTTATGATTTTCAACTTTGTATGTGATGAAATATATCATTCTGATGAATATGTGGTAATAAAATACACATATATGGCAAGTCCATTGTTTAGCTGAGCCAGTTTGCAATTTATCTGTAACAGAAGGAGATAATCTATGTTAAAGCAAATTTTAGACCAGTGTACTTCCATTGTGTGATGTCATGTGGCAAAAGAAAAGTTTAAATGATTAGTACACAGCCATCTCATTTTTCTTTCCTTAAAGTTGACTGATGGACTTTCATAGTTAAAGAATATTTATCACCTGAAGTGAGAGTCTTTAAATAAAAAGTAAAAAGAAGAAAAACTTTGTTCTGTATTTACAGTCTTTTGGAAGTTGTATCATGATTGTAGGTCTCGTAATTCATTTGCACAAAATATACTTTGTGTTGTACAATCGTCAATGACAAATACAAAAGTATTTAAAAAAGAACAGAACCTTTTTTTTAATGTGGCAACAGAGGAGCATAGCAATTTGCTGTCAGCAGCATTATATGCCTCACAACCTGCCAAGTAATACCTTTTTTTTTTAGTTGCTGAAATATTGTTATTTAAGTGAGTGGTAGTGCAGTATTTTCCTGTGTTTCATTTCTGAGTCCAATGAGGCAATACAAAATTTTGCATGGACACAGGGAAAATATTCTTGTAAATATCTTAACTTTAGACACAAGTTTGTGAAGATGATGCTCAAGGTTGTTCAATGTGTTATCAATGGTTCTTTTGATTCAAAAGTTCAGTCACATTTACACTTCACTGTAATGGCTGAATATCAGTACCCCTATCAAGTGAATGTTTGCAGTGGATTCCTTGAACAATTTGACAACGAAGAAATATTTATGCAAAGGATCATCACATGCAACATATGTTGGGTTTGTAGCTTTGTCACTGAGATTAAAGTCATGTCATCCCAATGGAATGGTAGACGGTCTCCATGCAGAAAAAGTGGCAGTCTTTATTCAATGTTGAAGTGATGCTCAGAGATTTTTCATGTCACCAGAATTGTCACCCAAATATAGAATGGGGAATACTCTTACTGACTAAACAGTCAAGTTATGACTCATGAAACACTCTCTGGGGTCATGATCCATTAGTAATGCCGTTGCCCCTGAAAGGCAAGATTCTGGGTTCATGTCCCAGTCTGTTTGGATTTTTTCTGTTACATAGTTTCAAAACAATATACACACTACTGTCAAGTGAAAGATTTGTTCTGTTACCTCTTGATTCATACACAAAGACAGCATATTTGACCACTCAGTTCTGTCATATCTCAAGTTAAATGTAAAAATCTTCCTACAACCACACTGCTCACCACATCTCAAAGTGATTTTCTTACTTTCAAAATCAAAATTAGTGCTGAAAGGATGCTGCTTCAAAACCATTTATAACTTCAAGGAGAATTCTTCATGAGCACTAAATAAACATTCCATAAGGAGTTTTTAAGGACAGCATGGGGAAGCAGAAACATTGCTGTGACAAATGTGTGAATAGAGGAAGGAAGTACTTTCAAGAAGACAAGAACTAAATATCTGTGATTTGATAAAAATATATTATCTTTCTTGAAGTCCTGTTATTTTGCAAATATTTTTCATGTAGATTAAAATAACCCAATTCTCTTAAAAGTCCATTGAAATATATTTGTCTACTAACCCCCATAGATCAGCCAAACTCCTATCTTTGACAGAATAACACTAGTTTTTGCCACATTTCTGTAGAATATTGTTCTGAATGACATAAAATACTGAAAATGTTTGATGTATGACATCAGGTTCACATGTGCACCAATATAATGGGAAATAGCTGTTGCAGCCTTCAGTGTGAAGACTGGTTTGATGCAGCTCTCCATTCATTCTGTCCTGTGAAGCCTCTTCATCCCCAAATAACTACTGCAGCCTACTTCCTTGTGAAACTGCTTACCATATTCATCTCTTGATATCTCTCTATTACTTCTACCCCCAACACTTCCCTCTAATACTAAATTGGTGATCGCTTGATGTGTCAAATTTGTCGTGTCAACTGGTGCCTTCTTTTAGTCAAGTTGTGCAACAAATGTATTTTCTCCCCAATTCTATTCAGTACGTCATTAGCTACATTATCTACCCACCTTATCTTCAGCATTCTTCTGCAGCACCACATTTCAAGAGCTTCTATTCTCTTCTTGCATGAACCATTTGTTACACACATTTCACTTTAACACATGGCTGCCCCCTTGACAAATTCCTTCAGAAAAGACTTCCTAATGCTTAAATCTATGTTCCAATGTTAACAAATTTCCCTTCCTTAGAAACACTTTTCCTGCCATTGCCAGTCTACATTTTATATCCTCTCTACTTTGGCCATCATCAGTTATTTTACTGCCCATTTAGCAAAACTCCTCTATTACTTTTAGTGTCTTGTTTCCTAGTATAACTCCCTCAGTATCACCTGGTTTAATTCAGTTACATTTCATTACCCTTTTGTTGCTTTCACTGACGTTCATTTTATATCCTCCTTTCAAGACACTGCTCATTTCATTCAGTGTCTCTTCCAAGTCCTTTGCTGTCTTTGACAGAATTACACCATCAGCAAACCTAAAAGTCTTTATTCCTTGTCCCTGAATTTTAATTGCTTCTTCATATTTCTTTTGTTTCCTTTGCTACTTGCTCAATGACACACTGAGTAACATCAGTCACAGACTACAACCCTGTCTCACTCCTTTCTCAACAACTGTTTCCTTTCCATGCCCCCTGACTTATAGCTGCTGTCTGGTTTCTGCACAGGTTGTGAGTAGCCTTTAATTCCCTGTCTTTTACCCATGCTGCCCTCATAATTTCAAAGTGTATTGCAGTCAACATTGTCAAAAACTTCCTCTAAGTCCACAAGTGCTATAAATTTGCATTTCCTTGACCTATCTTCTAGAAGAACTCATAGGGTCAGCACTGCCTTATGTGTTTCTACATTTCCCAATCCAAACTGACCTTCCCCAAGGTTGGCTTCTATCAGTTTTTCCATTCTTCTGTAAAGAATTTGTGTTAGTATTTTGCAACATGACTTATTGAACTGATAGTCAGATTGGCATCTGTCAGCACCTGATTTCTTTTGGACTGTAATTATTGCATTCTCCTTGAAGTCTGAGGTTATTTTGCCTGTCTCATGCAACTTGCACACCAGTGGAATAGTTTTGTCATGGCTGATTCTCTGAAGGATCAGTAGTTCTGATAGAATGTTGTCTACTCCAAGGGGCTTTCCTGGTGCTGTGTCAAATTTTTTCTGTCCATATCATATCTTGCATCTTATCTTCCTTTATGTCCTCTTCCCTTTCAATAATATTGCCTTCAAATTTATTTCCCTTGTACAGCCCCTCTTTATACTGTTTCTACTTTTCAGCTTTCATTTGCTTGCACAGGACTGGTTTCCCAGTCTGAGCTCTTGATATTCATACAGCTGCTTCTCTTTTCTCCAAACATCTCTTTAATTTTCTTTAGATCGTATCCATCTTTGCCCTAGTGGTATCTGTTTCTATATCCTTATATTTGTCCTGTAGCCATTCCTGTTTAGCCATTTTGCACTTCCCGTCAATCTCATTTTTAGACACTTGTATCCAGTTTCAACTGTTTCTTTTGCTGCATTTTTATATTTTCTGCTTTCGTCAGTTAAGTTCAGTATCTTCTGTCATATTCAAGATTTCTTCTAGGCCTTGTCTTTTTACCATTTGATCCTCTGCTGCCTTCACTATTTCAGCTCTGGAAGCTAACCATTTGTCTTATACTGTGTTCCTGTTCTCTGTTGTAGTCAATCATTGCCTAATGCTGCCTCTGAAGCTTTCAACACATTTGGTTATTTCAAATTATCCAGGGTCTAGCTCCTTCATTTCTTATCTTTTTGCAATTTCCTCAGTTTTAATCTAGAGTTCATAGCAAATAAATTGTGGCAAGAGTCCACATCTGTTCCTGGAAATGTTACAGTTTAAAATCTGGCTCCAGAATCTTTGACTTACCATTATACAGTCAATCTGTAACTTTCTCATGCTTCCAGGTCTCTTCCAAGTATGGTAGCTACTTTCATGATTCTTAAGTGAAGTGTTAGTGATGATTAAATTATAGTCTGTGCAAAATTTTACCAAGTGGCTTCCTCTTTCATTCCTTTCCTCCATTCATATTCACCCTCTATTTTTTTCTTCTCTTCCATTTCCTACCATCCAATTCCAGTCCCCCACCACAATTTTCATCTCTCTTAACCATGTGAATAATTGCTTTCATTTTGTTATACATTTCTTCAGTCTCTTCAACATTTGCAAAGCTAGTTGGCATATAAACTTGTACTACTGTGGTGGCCATAATAGCTTACCTGCATTCCTATTTTCTTATTCATAATTACACCTACTCCTACATTACCCCTATTTGAGTTGTACATAATTGACTGACCAATTCATACAATACAACAGGTGTTTAAATACAGGTGAAAAAACTATAAAAATATGAAACTGAATGAAAAGTCCAGTAGTACGCTGTAACTGTATTTATTTAAGCCTATTAAAGATGCACCCAAGTGGTTTCATAACTTTTAAGTTGCATCTTCTAGTGTATATAAATGCTATGTCATTTGGTATAGAAAGAGATGTAACAGAATGGCACAGATTAACAGTTGGTGTGGTTAGGCAAAGTTCTCAACCTCCCTCAACTGATAAAAATCATCAATGATGAATGTTCAGTCTGTGTTAGAATCATGAACTTTCATAATATTACTGATTAAATTATGTTCCTGTGGCTCTATGTCAAGCACCAGATGATGTCCCTCATAAATGTTATCCAGGGACATTGCCTGTTACTTGACATATATTCACAGGAACATGTTTTAACCAGTAAAGTGATGAGAGTTTGTGATTCTAACACAGACTGTACATTCACCATTGATGATGGTTTTTATCAACTGAGAAAGGCAAGAACTTTGCCTAACCACACAAACTCTTACTCTGTGGCATTCCGTAACAACCCTCTATACCACGCCATGTAGCATTAATATACACCAGAAGATGCAACTTAAAAGTTGCGAAACGGCTTGTGTGGATCTCTAATCGACTTAAATAAGTATAGCTACAACAGACTACTGGATGTTTCATTCAGTTTTATATTTTAATAGTTTCAATACATGTAATTAAACATCTGTCATGCTGTTGATCAATCAGTCATATAACTATTTTAGCTGTGGCTGCCCTAATTTTAAAATTATCTGTATTTGAGTTGTGTTCATAAACATGTACTCGCCTAATCAGATGGCCTGTTTGTCCTGTCATCAGACTATGTAAATTCCCACTACATACAAATTCAACCTATCTGTTTACCTTCTTAAATTTTCTAAGCAACATGCCCAATTAAGGGACTAACATTCCACACTCCAACCCATAGGATGCCAGTTTCGTTTCTCCTGGTGGTGACATCCTCCTTGGTAGTTTCCACTCTGGGATCAAAATGATGGACTATTTTACATCTGAAATATTGTATCCAAGAGGCTACCATCATCATTTACCCATATGGCAGAGCTGCATGCCCTTGAGAAAAATTACAGTTGTAGTTTCCCCTTGCTTTAAGGAGTTTTCAGTACCAGCACAAAAAGGCCATGTTGGCTGATGTTACATGACCAGATCAGTCAGTCATCCAGACTGTTTGCCTGCAACTACAGAAAAGGCTGCTGCTCCTCTTCAGGAGCCACATGCTTGCCTGGCCTCTCAACAGATAACCCTCCATTGAGGTTCAGCCTATGGTATGGCTGTCTGTATCACTGAGGCACACAAGCCACATTATGACAGCATGGTCCATGATTTTTGGGGTGCTTGAACCCCATTGTCATGATTCATCTAGTCAGAAACAGAATTAGCAATGAGGATGAAATTCTGGGCAGCTAATCAGCATTCTCATTTTGCCTTAGATGTTTACCCATTTGAATCCTTTTGAATTTTACATATATGGATTAATTAATTTCCCTCCATTCACATGCATTTCTTTAATATCAGAGTTACTATCTGGTTTCAGAAATGGCATAAGATTTGGTTTTGGAAGCCACAGAATTAAACTTTTTGTTGTAAACAACAGCAGGAATAAATTTAATTATGTATACTCATGCACTTGTAAATTAGATTATCTTATTGTTTTTCTATGACACAGAAATTCCTGTTCTTATAGAAATTGGTATTGTTATTATAATACCTATTACATCCAAATAAACTTTTATTCCTAACGATGAGAAGAAATATTGATTCTAGCAAGAGCATTGCATATAAATTAAATTATTTGTATTAATGTATTGTGTGGGCATGAACAGGAAGTACCCATAGTTGATTATTCTTGACTCTATACTTTTTATGATGCAACAAAAAACAGTCCATTATTATTTATTATTGTATGGACAAATTAAAGACACCAATTAATAAATTAGTATCAAAAAACTGTATATTTATTAGAATAATAATAGTGTTAAACCAAAATGTGAACCTTTAATGAGAGAGCGTTATTGAGAATAGATTTTGATGCTGTCTTTCTTTTATAGTCGTTCTGATTATGGATTTGGACACAGCAACTTTTTCAACAGCAAATCTGGGATCAGCATTTCAGTAGAAGACACTGATGAGGGGAATCTTCATTATGACAGGTTGGTATCATGAATCATTTTTGAAATTTTTGTCTAATTCTTCATCTTGTCACAAAAAGGTTGTATTTACTTCATAAAGAAGAGAGTGTCACTCTGGTTAATTAAAGATGTCAAACTAAGCTCGTCAATTTGTGCCAGTGATCTATAAAACAAAATAGAGCTTCATAAGCACCATAGCTGACACTGTTTGCTGGAAATCTGAAATTTTTGATTTTTTTTAATCTTCAAGATCTACTACTTATTCTATTTGTTAGTTACTACATCCATTTGTCTTAACATTGTTCTTAATTGTTTGAGATCTGTTGGCCAGCTCTCATCATCAGCGATGACTCATGCTCTTTGAATTTAAGTACATACTCATAAGGCTCCATGTTAACACATGTGATAACAGCTGGATACATGTGTCTGGACTTTCTGTGTTTGACACACCATCTTGCTTTACTGGTACATGAAGACTGAATTGTTTCTAACTTGTTCTATCTGTGTGGTGAACTGTAAGCTCAAGTGAGGCTAGCTGAAATTTTGTAGAGACTCTTATGAACTTTTCTGCTCATGTGGCCACATGACAAATACATCATCTGTATCCCACTACATATGTTTTATGTGACATGTCATGAGATATTTTCTTTGAGTATTTCCTTGTGCAAACTGGCAACCACAGGTGACAGTCTGTGTTCTATGACCAACTGTACTGTTTGTTCATGATATAAACAGAAATAAGGTTGAAGTGAGTAAAAATTTGAGCAGTTCAGACGTGCAGCTCCAACCTTTCCACTGATCATTTATATAGACATGTCTGGTGGAATGAATCATTAGTGTAGTTTTAAAGTTCACCACTAGGTCATACTCTCTTAGGTGGTGTTCATATATTCACTGCATAAAGTCGCTAACTCTTATATAATACTGGCCATTTCCCCATAGCTTCACATGTGTACGTATCTGTCACATGCAATGAGCACATCTTTTGGTCCATCTTCTCTTCCTCACTCTCTGCCCATCACCTCCTCACCTCCCTCTCTGTTCATCTCTTCCTCCCACCTCTCAGCCCATCTCCTCTTCCCTCTCCTCTACTCTTTCTGACCATCTCCTCCACCCCCCCCACCCCCCCTCCTGTCCATCTTATTCACCCCCTCTCTCTCTCTCTGTCCATCTCCTACTTCCCCTACCTCAGTGTACTTCACCTCCTGCCTCCTTTCTCCCTATCCATCCCTCCTGCTCCCTCTCTCCCTGTCTGTCCCCTCCTGCTCCCTCTCTTTCTCTGTGCTCTCCTCTATCTATCTCAATCTACTCTAGGCATGCCTGTCCACATGTGTAGACCCTGCAAAAGATGTGGAAAACGTAGGTTGGTACTACTCACCCAACATGCCTCTTGTGCAGCACAGCCTATACACCAAGGGTTTGGAAACACTTTTTTTCCCATGATGTGTAGGGTACCATTCAAAATGGGTTAATAAAGCAGGCTGATACTATTCCAGCACAACAAGTATGTTGTGCTGTGCAACCTGCATGTCAAGGGCAGGAAAACCATTTCTTGGCCTTGATATGTAGGCTGCCCTGCAAAGCAGGTCAATAACACAGGTCGATACGATACCCACCATAACACCTGTTATGCAGGGCAGTCTATACAGCAGGGGCTTAAAAACATGCCTGTCCATGTCTCCAGAAATATTAGAACTAGTGTATTACAAACACTCCCCAGTTTGGTCCACTCAGGGCAAGGAGTTTGTGTGTCCGATTTGACCCACTTCGGTGCTGGAGCCTGGGAGGAATTCTTTCACATATATACCTACTCCCATAGCACACTCTTTAATGTTCCTGGATGTCTCATCCCCCCAGTGACACTACTGTAACTGGTCACAATTTCCTGATGGCTTTAGTAATTTAGTCATTTTTCTTTCAATGCAACTCATGCAGTCCTCTTCAGTTCCTCTGTATGTTTAGTCATCAAGCAAATGGTAAAAATTCTGCTTGCATTCTGTGAATAGGAGCAGCATATAATTCCTTTCCATTTTCTGTTTCACTTAATTTTTTTACATTTAATTTGGTTTCTTTCTCTGTTTACTGACTGCTTATTGGTCTACTACCGTCTTTTAACATCACTACAATTGCCATCCACACTTGTCTCTTTACTCCTCTCTCACCTTTATATCCTAATATCTTCCTCTATTTGCTCTCTTCTATTACCTTCCATCCCCTTTCATTATGCATTATTATATATTTACTATATTCATTCAAATTTTATGAGGTATGTTCAAAAAGAAACCAAACTTTTGTACCACCTTTATTACTTATTACACAACATTTTAAGCACTGTCCCCTTCAAAATAGTTACTGGCAATACACCGTTCCCATTGTTTCTCCAGGAACACATTTTGGGAGATGACGCACAGGTTTCTCATTGTATTGTCCTGTATCTCCTCTATGGTTTGGAAATGTCCTTTCAGCATGTTTTTCAGTTTGGAAAACAGAACAAACGTCTGCTGGGGCTAGGTTCAGGGAATATGGTGGATGAGGTACAACAGGAATGTGGTGTATTGCCAGATAGCTGCAGACAAGGAGTGACACGTGAGCTGGTGCATTGTCATGATACCTTATCCAACTCTGGTTTTTCCACAATTCAGGCCTCTTCCTGCACACAGCATCCCTCATGCACACTAGGATTCCCTAGTAGCCATCCTTGTTTACCATATGATCACATGGCACAAATTCATGATGGATAATGCCTTTGTAGTCAAAAAACACAACCAATGTCACCTTGATATTTTACCACCTGATGCATGGTTTTTTTGGACCCTTTGCCCACGCATCGTGATGACTGCACCTTTGTTTCAGCATACACCCATGTCTTACCAACTGTTATGATGTTCTCAAGAAAGTGTTCATTTTTCATTAACAGTGGCAAGCAGTTCCTTGCACATTTCAACATGGGTCTGTATCTGATCTTCAGTCACCAAACGCAGTACGAATTTTGCACTGACACAGTGCATCTCAAGTTTTTCACTCTAAATTTGATGGCATGATCCTATGCTGATGTCCACCTCCTCACCAACTTCCAAACAATTAAACAATGATTTCTGTTAATCACAGCATGAACGCTATCCACATGACCATCATTTATTGAGATGGCAGGACATCCAGACTTGGAATTGTCACAGACTGTCATTCTGCCCTATTGTAAACATTTAAACCACTCATACTACTGCATGTAACTCATACAGTGCTCCCAGTATTCTTGTCTAAGAATTTTAAATGTCTCTCTGAACATCTTGCTGAGTTTGTAGCAGAATTTCACACATGGACACACACATTGTTCTTCAAGCTCCTTCATTGCATTAATCCAATGAGCAGGCTGTACACAAGCTTACTTCACCAGCTGTGGTTTGCTTGCTAATTGTCTAAACCTGCTGCTAGGTGCACTCAGTAGTTGCAGCATGCTCTCTCTGATGGTTGGTGTGATATTTCAGAAGTTCTTTTTCTTTTTGAACACACTTCATATAGTGTATCTAGTAATGAAATTTACAACTATAATAACACATTGGAAACAAACTGTTTTTTATGAATTAAAGAAGTGTTCCACAGTAAAGGTAGTGAATTAAATGCGATGTCCTGAACTCGAATTATCAAAAATATTCTTGATAACTAATCCTACTTCATTGGTGTTACTTTTTTGTGGAAAAGTTATTACACTTGCTTAAATAAGTGGGTGTTTTTCAAGAGATCTGGTATAATCCTAGGGAGTGACAATTTACTCTCAACATAAACAAATGTAATGTAAAGAAATACATAGAGAGGAAGAACCCTTATTGTATGATTACACTACTGTAGAACAATCATTGGAAACAATTACTTCTATAAAATATCTAGGAGTGAGCAGTTTGAAGTAGAATGACAACAAGGAATTAACTACAAATAATGCAGATACTAGACTGAGATTCATTGAAAGATCCTCAGGAAATGTAGTCCATCAACAAATGAAGTAACTCACCAAACATTCATCGGACCAATACTTGAATACTGCTTGTCAGTATGGGATCCATACCATGTAAGGCTGATAGAGGAAATAGAGAAGATTCAAAGAAGAGTGGCACATTTCATCATAGATTCATTTAGTAAGCAAAGAATAATCACAGAGATCTTATAGATCTTATAATTAAGTTTTCCCTGAGACATTTAAGCCTCATCTTTATCTGCGATAATGTTGGAAGCTGAAGAAATGAATTAAAATTTGTGCTGCAGCCAGGACTACAAGCCCAGGTCTCTCTTGCTTACTAGGTAGATATGCTGACCATTACATCACTACAGAACTATGGGCAACAGAGCTGCACAAACTACCCAAATCGAATGCCCTCCCCAACACAAAACCCAATTCACATCTTCAGCTTATTTTTCCCCTACAGCGTCACTGGTAATAATGACAATGTAAGGCATTAATAAGCTGAAGATGTGAACTGGAGTAGATTAGATTAGTACTTGTTCCATAGATCACGTATACGACACTTCGTAATGATGTGGAATGTGTCAGGTTAATAAAATGTGTCTATACAAGATATTACATTACACAAAATATTTATAATTTTTTTGAGTGTGGGGGGGGGGGGGGGTTTAGGGGGAAATTACCCACTTACTATATCCAAAAATTCATCTAATGAGTGAAAGGAGTTGCCATTAAGAAATTCTTTTAATTTCCTTTTAATTGCTATATGGCTACTATCTGTCAGACTTTTGATGCTATTAGGTAAGTGACCAAAGACTTTTGTGGCAGCATAATTTACCTCCTTCTGAGCCAAAGTTAGATTTAACCTTGAGTGGTGAAGATCATCCTTTCTCCTAGTATTGTAGCCATGTACACTGCTATTACTTTTGAATTCGTTCAGATTGTTAATAACAAATTTCATAATTGAATATATATATATATATATATATATATATATATATATATATATATATATATATATATATATATATATATATTTGTGAGGCTACAGTGAAGATCTCTAGCTCTTTAAGTAAGTGTCTGCAGGATGATCTTGGATGAGCTACAGCAATTATTCTGATTACATGCTTTTGTGCAATGAACACTCTTTTACTCAGTGATGAGTTACCCCAGAATATGATGCCATACGAAAGCAGAGAATGAAAATAGGCGTGGTAAGGCTAATTTACTCAGATGTATATCGCCAAAATTTGCAATGACCCTAATAGCATAAGTAGCTGAACTCAAATGTTTCAGCAGATCTTCAGTGTGTTTTTTCCAGTTCAACCCCTCATCAATGCATACACCTAGACATTTTGAATATTCTACCTTAGCTACCGATTTCTGATCGAAGTCTATATTTATTAATGGTGTCATTCCATTTACTGTGTGGAACTGTATATGCTGTGTTTTATCAAAGTTTAATGAGAGCCTGTTTGCAGAGAACCACTTAATGATTTTCTGAAAAAACTTCATTTACAATTTCACCAGTTAATTCTTGTCTGTTGAGTATGATAGCTACACTTGTATCATTGGCAAAAAGTACCAGCTTTGCACCTTCATGAGTATAGAATGGCAAGTCATTAATATATATTAAGAACAGAAGAGGACCCAAGACCGAACTTTGTGGCACCCCATTCTTGATCATTCCCCAGTTTGAGAAATCACCAGTTTTTTGCATATTATGTGAACTGCTTATTTCAACTTTCTGCACTCTTACAATTTCACCAGTTAATTCTTGTGTGTTGAGTATGATAGCTATACTTGTATCATCGGCAAAAAGTACCAGCTTTGCACCTTCGTGAGTATAGAATGGCAAGTCATTGATATATATTAAGAACAGAAGAGGACCCAAGACCGAACTTTGTGGCACCCCATTCTTGATCGTTCCCCAGTTTGAGAAATCACCAGTTTTTTGCATATTATGTGAACTGCTTATTTCAACTTTCTGCACTCTTCCAGTTAGGTATGATTTAAACCATTTGAGCACTGTCCCATTCATACCACAGTACTTGAGCTTATCTAGAAGTATTCCATGATTTACATAATCAAAAGCCTTTGAGAGATCACAAAAAATCCCAAATTAGTGAAAGTATATATATAGCATCTTCTGTCAAAAAACCCTTCTGGAAAACAAAATGACATTTTGTTAAAACTTTATTTTTACAAAGGTGTGAAGCTACTCTACAATACATTACTTTTTCAATAATTTTTGATAAGGCAATCAGAAGAGAGATTGGGTGGTAGTTGTTGACATCAGATGTATCCCCTTTTTTATGCAGTGGTTTAACAGTGGCATACTTTGGTCTATCTGGGAAAATACCCTGCTTCAGAGAACTATTACACATGTGGCTAAGAATCCCACTTATTTCTTGGGAACAAGCTTTTATTATCGTGTTGGAAATGCCACCAATTCCATGTGAGCTTTTATTCTTGAGAGAGTTTATTATCTTCCTAATTTCAGAAGGAGAGGTGGGTGGAATTTCAATTGTATCAAATTGTGTGGGTAAGGCCTCTTCCGTTAACTGCCTTGCGTCTTCTAATGAACGTTTAGATCCCATTTTCCCTACAACATTTAAAAAATGATTATTCAAAATGTTTTTGAATTCCTGCTTGTTGTTTGTCAAGTTTCCATTTGATTTGATGGTAATGCCATCATTCTGTACTCTTGGTTGCCCTCTCTCCCTTGTAATAATATTCCAAATTGTTTTGATTTTGTTATCAGAGGTATTAATGTGAGATGTGATGCACATGTTTCTGGACTTTTTAATAACCTTTCTTAATGTAGCACAGTAGTTTTTATAATATTTGGCTGTTTCTGGGTCATTACTCTTTCTTGTTGTTAGATACAATTCCCTTTTGTGGTTACAAGATATTTTTATTCCTTCAGCAAGCCAAGGTTTTTTGCACGATTTCTTATAATTAGATTTAACTATTTTCTTGCAGAAACAGTTTTCAAATTCTCTTACAAGTGTATCATGAAATAAGTTATATTTTAAATTAGAATTTGGTTCCTTGTACACCTCATCCCAGTGTAACTGCTGAGTTTGTGTTGGGAGGGCAATCGACTTGTATAGTTCATGCAGCTATGTTGACCATAGTGCTGCAGTGGTGTAATGGTCAGCGTATCTGCCTACTAAGTATGAAAGACCTAGGTTCAAGTCCTGGCTGCGACACAGATTTTAATTCATTTCTTGAGCTTCCAACATTATTGTAGAATCACAGATATAATCAACCAGCTCCAGTGTCAGACACTGCAAGAGAGGCATTCTGCATTGCAAAGTGGTTTATTGCTCTGAGAGTGTATATTCTTAGAAGAGTCAACAAATACAGTGCTTCCTCCTGTGTATATCTTGTGAAAAGACCATGAAAATAAAATTAGAGACATTCAAGCACACATGGAGCCTTACAGGCAGTCATTATTCCTGAAAACTATTCACTACTACAGGGTGAGGCAGTGAAACGGCACGATTTCGATAGTGGTTGTCGGGCGCGGAGGGGGGTTGCGAGAGTGGGGGAAGTGACCTTGGGCGTCTAGAGTGGTGGAAGTTTCAGTAGCCATGGAGCGTTGGTCGAGTGCGCAACGTGCATATGCCGTAAAGGCATATTACAAAAACGCGGATAGTGTGGTTGGTGCTCAACGCGCCTTTCGTCGTGAATTCAACCTGCCGCCACAGGCTCCCGTGCCATCAAGGAAAGCCATTCTCCTTTGGGTTAAAACCTTTGAAGCTACTGCTAGCACAACAAAGAAAAGAGGCGGCAGCACAAAAACAATCCGGACACCCGAGAACATTAATCGTGTGCGCGAAGCGTTGGGACGAAGTCCGCGAAAATCCGCGAGACGGCACAGCGCAGAACTTGCTCTCAGCAATCGATCAGTAAGACGGATTTTGAAGAGTGACCTTCACTATCATCCATACAAAATTCAGGTAGTGCAAGCCCTTAAACCTAATGACTACAATAACCGTATACGCTTTTGCCAGTCAATGCTTAACGTTATTGAACGAAATGAAGAAAGAGTGCATAACTTATGGATGAGTGATGAAGCCCACTTTCATCTTAGTGGGTACGTAAATAAGCAAAACTTCAGATATTGGTCCTCAGATAACCCGCACGAACTTCATGAAAAACCTCTTCATTCTGAAAAAGTAACAGTCTGGTGCGCAATGTCATCTCGTGGAATTGTGGGGCCCTATTTTTTTGAAGATGAAGATGGCAACACAGTGACGGTAAACTCTGGACATTATGCTGACATGTTGACCATTTTTGGTCTGCCTGGAATTGATCGACATGATCCAGATGCTGAAATACTCTTCCAGCAAGATGGTGCAACAAGCCATACTGCTAATGTCTCAATGGAATTGCTCAGACTTGCATTTCCACGACGTCTAATCAGCAGGAATGGCGATTTCCCCTGGCCTGCCCGTTCACCAGATCTGACGGCACCAGACTTTTTTCTTTGGGGCTACCTCAAGTGCAAAGTCTTCCAGGAAAATCCACCAAGAACAAAAGAAGACCTGAAGGAGCGAATTCGACAGGAAATTAACAACATTCCAGTACAGATGCTACGAAACGTCATGGGACAATTTCATCTCAGGCTTAGACAATGTGTGCAAAACCAAGGACGACACCTCACTGACACCATATTTAAAAAATGATTGTTTTTAAGTTAAATCTTTAATTTCCACTCTTGTACTTCAGATCCATGTTCAACTATTATGATTTTACTTGTAAATAAATCTTTGGTGGTTTTACAAAATCGTGCCGTTTCACTGCCTCACCCTGTAGAATAGGAAAGGAAGGAAGTGACATTAGTACATGAAGTACCCTCCACCCCACACCACAATGTAGCTTTTGGGGTATAGATGTATATGCAGATGCAGAAAAACTTCATACTGCGATCTGAATAAATGTTGATGTTACTGCAACCTACATATCTTAGTTTCCCTCTGCTGTTTTATCCTCCACACTTCCCTCCAATACTAAACTGATGATTCCTTGATGTTTGAGAATGTCTTCTATCAACTGATCCCTTCTTTTAATCAAATTGTGCAATGAATTTCTTCTCTCCCCACTTCAGTTCAGTGTCTTCTCATTAATTAAGTGAGCTAGTCATCTAATCTTCAGCATCATTCTGTAGCAACAAATTTATTTATTTTTCATTTTTTGATCTCTTTTTCTAGTGATATTGGTTACATCAGTATATACAGGAATGTGCTTAAAAATTTTTGGCAGTTGCATAAAAACAAAAAATCCACACAATTTTTCATGCATTTGTGATAAAACAGTGCAAATTTAAATTTCACACCATATGAAATAAAAACAGTTTTCTGTATGAACACACACACACACACACATACACACACAAAACAGTTTCAGGCAGAGTTGCAAATATATAGCTGCGTATACGTGCAGTTGTCAGCACAACATCAAGTGATTTTGTATGGGATTTATAGATGGATATCTTAATTAAGGATTTTCTATGCTTTGTTCCAAGATCTCCCTTCCATGATAACAACAAGCTGAGACAAGGTGATATCTTACTTCCTGTGTGAATGTAGAAGGAGTTTTTAAGTTCCTGATACTCGTTGTAATATACAATTTGGCTATTTCAAGATCTTTGTCACTTAATGTTGCATAGTTTAGGGTTGATGGATAAAAGTTAGTTCTGTACATTCAAAAACTATGTGCAGTTACTTACACCTAGTGCTATGAATATGTTTATTTTTGTTCAGCTGTACAATTTATTTTTAAGGATCTATTTTTGTGGAAATGCCTTGGTGATAGATTTACAGTGCACATACTTTTACAGTTTAAATAATCTACATATGTGTATATTAGCTGCACTGCCCCACGTAGGTAGACTGTACGAGATTTGTGAATGAGTAAGACCATTAATATTTTTTGGTAAAGTGTCATAATGGACAATTTGTGATATTTATCTAAGGAGAAATATATTTGTGCTACTTTTTGAATAGATTATCATCCTATGACATGAAAGTCCCCACCATCAATTCTTCAATGAACTTGTGGGCACTTAGTTTATCCACACAAATAGCTGCACATAGCTTTCTAATGTACAGAATTAACTTTCATTCACACATGTTAAAATACAAGATAATTCAGTAAAGACAGATAACTAAAAGTATAAAACTTACAAGGGAACAGCAAAGATAAAAATACACATCAGAAAAGTCACCTATAAGGACCACTAATCTGATGACACACAAGCATAAGAATTTATCACTGCCACACAGTGGCCCCCACCCCACCCCACCCCACCTGCCCCCCCCCCCCCTCCCCCCTCGCACACACACACACACACACACACTCTCCAGCGATAGAACCTAGCACCCAGACTGTCTTGATGTTAGACTTGATCTGGAGACTGACTCTTGTATGGGTCAGTGTAGAAGCTGCCAACTGTGGTGGTGATGTGTCTGCAGGCTGTAGGTAGGGATTAGTTGACCATCCTGAAAGTGTGGTTTGATGCAACTCTGTGTGCACACACTGAAATGGGTTGTCTGAGTGAGATGTGGATGTATTTCTCAGAGGCATATGCATTGTCAGTTCTGTGTAATGCACTAAAAACAAGGCAATCTGTAGTCCCTGATATTGCAGTTTTGTTGACTATCTTCAGTAAGTGTTCTCCGTGCAGGCTAACTTCTAGCAAAAAGTGTGTGGGGAAGTTGGTGCCCAAACTAGGGTCAGAGACATTTATGAGTATTAATGCCCAAGTGAAACGATTAGAAAGACCAGTTTCAAAGGTGAACATTGTGGGTGTAAGTGCTCATAATGGATGTGTTACCTGCTTTCAACCACACTTAAACATCCTATTTGTTGTCTTGTGCATGGCTGGCAGGCAGCATTCTGATGTTAGAGCCAGTATCTTTCAGAAATTTTGTGCCTGTATTATTGTCTGCTATGCAAATTCTTTTTGATGCAGTGAAATGTGTATGTGGAAATGGCTGTTGAGGATTGTGTGTAGACACTGCACTTCTACTGTGAACACCCTGACTGTCTGAGTAACTGCACGATGAAGTGCACTTTGCAGCATGTTGGCCAAAATGTTTGTCATACCAGCATTTGCAGCTGATGCTATTTTTTTGTCATTGTTATTTTTGTGGCCAGGTTTAATTGGTCCTTGATTGGACTGTCAGCAACCCACTGTTGCTGTTCCATGTAAATCTTCCTGTCAGGCTTCCACTGCAGTTCATAAGCTTCATATTTCCTCAGAAACAATGGGCAAATGTTGTGTCATGACAGCTGCACAGTATAGAACTATCTCCTCACATGAACTAGTAGGAATATGTCAGGTTTTGCTGGTGAGTGCAACAGTGTTGAGTGTTGTCATGGCAACTCTTGTGAGTGACTCGAGCATTGTGTATACTTTATCAGTAAGCTGCAACAATTTTTCATGTGATTTATTGGGGCATATTGTCAATGCTTTTTGCACTTGCGCCTGTAGTTGTTGCTGCAAAATGTATAGTAATAAACCATTGCGAACTCTGGAGCCACCTATTAGCTTGTGTAGAGGTCACCAGAACTCTGATGGGGCCTTTTCATCATGTTTCTTCTGATATATTACTTGTCCGACACTGAGGTTGGTTGATTTCATGGAGCAAGAAACCAACTTGTTTCAGCTTGTTGTATGCTCTCTCTGGCAGCCAGGGCACAGTAATGTTCAACACCAATGCTGTAGTTTGTTGGTCCAAATTGCTTGCCATCAAAGTAAATTTCTCACAGTCATTGTTTACTTGTAGCTGCCAGAATATGTTCTCCATCACCACAAACCAAGTTTGCTGTTTGGTGTGTATAAATAGTGGGGCCAATAATTGCAGGTGCAGTGCAGATGAACTACTGGATCTGGTAGATGAATAACTCATTGCATTAAACTGTAAATGTGGCATGGAAGAACTGCTGGAACTGATCGACTGATATCTCATTACTTCAAACTGTGGTTGCAGTTTTGTTATAGAGCTTGTTGTTACACCTTGTTGTACACCTTGTTGTGAACCAGGAATACTTATCTGAGCCAAGAGAGTCTTTAAGTCTGGTTTAAAGTCTTCTGCTTCAGAAAAGAAATGTTCACTATGCTGTAATATGTGAGTGTTGCAGAATTAACACTGTTTTTGTTGTAATGGATAGGGTTCACATTCAGAATAGCAGAGAGAGAGAGAGAGAGAGAGAGAGAGAGAGAGAGAGAGAGAGGGAGAGTGAGAGAGAGAGAGAGAGAGACTGCTCCAAAATCTGTACATTGTCATGTAGTTTATTAATTTTGTCAACAATGGTGTGGAATAACCTGTTTCTGTCATTCATTATGTTCATACATATTTCTGCCGTTTGTGAAAAATGCTGTGCTGAAGGCACAAAAGTTCTTAAAATGGGCTCACCAATTATGTGACCTCTTGGTTTATACACATAAATAACTGCATGTAGCTTTTGAAAATACAGAATTATTTTTTATTCATGAACATTAAAGTCCAAAAGCACTTGGTAAAGACAGATAACTAAAAGCATACAACTTAGAAGTTCATGGCAAAGACGAAGATGGAAGTCAGATAAGTCACTTATAAGTACCACTAAACTCACAACATACAAGCGCTATAAAGTGCCACAAACTTCTGAAGTACTTAACTACCTGAGATTGATATCAAGATCATCTGCTTTGACTGCCTTATTTGCTTGTATACTCATGAAAGTTGTTTTAATTCCATTTATAAAAGATCTTGCACACCCTAAAATATTTGTATGCCCTATTGTTCTCTAAACATGTCATCTATAGGTCATTTTTAGATTCACTGCTAATTACTAGAGACATATTATCAGCATATATGATCACTGTTTCATTTAAAGCTTCTGGCATGTCCTTTAAACGCAGAATAAATAGTAATGGTCCCAATACTGAACCTTGTGGTTCACCATATTTTACCTCTTTGAATGTTGAAAGCACATTTTCCAACCTCTTACCTTTTTTATGTTTAAAGCTACACATTTTGCGCATTTTTTAATAAATGACTTGATAATATTTATTGCTCTGCCTCATATGCAATAATGGTTTCATTTTCCTAACAGAAGTCTGTGAAACACACAGCCTTTGACAGGCTGAGAAATATACTGCAGACTTGATTCTGTTTTTCAGTGCACTCACTACAGATGCTTTGATGTTTGCAACTGCAACCTTTGTAAATCTTCCATTTTTGAAACCAGCCCTATTGATTATGTTTTATTTCAATGGCTTCTCTTCTCTTCTTGTCTGAATTGCTTCTCAACCATATTTCACTTCTGTAAAAGGCTACATTCCAGAAAAATATCTTCAGAAAGGCTTCCTAAAACTTAAATTTGTATTAGATACTAACCAATTCCTCTTTTTGCAGAAGTGCTTACCTTGTTATTGCCAGTCTACAATTTATATGCACTCTACTTCAGCTATCATCAGTTACTTTGCTGACCAAATAGCAAAACTCGTGTACTACTTTTAGAGTCTCATTTCCTAATCTAATTCCCTCAGCATCACCTGAACTGTTAGCATAAAGAACTAGAATATCATTCACACATTTTCATCATGATATTGTATAAGTTGTAAATTTCTTTTAATTTTCAAATTTGTGTCTTTTATACAAAATACTGCAGTTCTAAGCTATGGTCACATAAACAATTCAAGAACTAGGAACTTTTTAATACTATATTAATTGTTATAAATTGATAAGCAGAGTCTGATGTTTTAGTGAATATTTGTGTCTTTTGTGCAAAAAGAGATTATGATCTGAACTATGATCACATGATGTGGTAAGAATGGTAAACATCCTATTACTTTTTCATGTTATTGTTAAGAATATCCATGCATTTGTCTTTCTTCAGGTTTAGTCATGGTTTGAATTAAAAAGACTAAGTATAATTGTGTGTAAGTGCTTTTTTGTATATAATCTCCTGTATATAATCATCACATTAATTCATGTTGTCTTATCTCATCCTCATCTGACTTGTCCCTTGTCAGTTTGTATTTATGTACACAAATAATGAAGAGGATCAATAGAAGAGTACAATACACTAATGTGACTACATTCTATTACTCTTGTTTTGCTTTTGGTGCTATTCATCTTATATCCTACTTTCAAGATGCTGCTCATTTCATTCAGCAGCTCTTCCAAGTGCCATGATGTATCTGACAGAGTATCAGTGTTACTGGCAAATCTCTAAATTATTATTTCTTTTCCCTGAAATTTTTCCTTCTCCTATTTCTCTCTGGTTTCCTTCACTGCTTGCTCAATGCACAGACTGAATAACATCAAGGGATATGCTATCTCACTCCCTTCACAACTACTGCTTCCCTTTCTTGCCCTTCAACTTGTTAAGGACTACATTTCACTATTGTCCTTGTTCACACACTGCAGAACTATTAGTCTTGTTCTGATGTCAGAACAACCTCAAAACAATACAGACAAAGTGGCTGATGTAAGAGACAGTTGTCTGTTCTGACAACAATATTACAGTCAAAGAACTATGTGCAGTGATAAAAAAAATTAAAAAGAAGTCAGAAAAAAATTTCAACAGAAAGACAGCCTACACCACTAATTACTGACCATTTTTGACATGAGTAAAATGTCTTGTATCTAAACATGTATTTGCTTACAAAAATATGTTTACAAGACTTTTTTCTGGTTCTGAGCCATACTACCTCCTGCAAGAATTTGGGATACTTGTCACATAGATTTAGCAGTTATCATCTTTTAACTGTGTATAGTGTACTCAGTACCCCAAAACTTAATACCTGTAACAGAAAAGGTAAATTTTTATAACTTACCGTATTTGTTACCAAAATGTATTAAAATGTATGGAATGTTCATAAATAAGAATAACTGGTTGGCAATATTTTTCTTTATCTACATAAAAGTGCAATTACCTGATATACGCATATCACTCTTTTTGTATTATGTGCACAACAGCAGTTCTTCTAGTGATGGTGACTATGAAACAGAGGAGTGTGTTGGGGCAGATGAAGAACAGAAGAACAATTCAATGGAGCCAGTCAGTATAACAGCAACACCAAGTGAAGTGAGCATAGCCACAGTGCCTGCCTCAGAGGATAGTGACAGCATGCAGCCCACCATGTGGCTCGGTACTGAAGATGGCTGCATCCATGTCTACAACTGCACTGATAACATCAGAATCAAGAAGAACAAGATTAAAATTCAACATGGCTCATCAGTACATTGTATCATGTGAGTGTCCTTTTTTTTTCAATTAATTTGGGCAATCCGGTAAGCTATAGATAGCAGTGCTCAAGTTGTGTGTTGTGCTTCTTGACTTCCATAGGGATTGGATAAAGTTTTACAGTGCAACACAGTAAATAAAATTTGCACTTATGAGAATTTTCAGATATCCCATTTCATAGTATTTTTTATGTCATTCTGATCGATGAACCATTGTCAGAGTGAATGTTTCTCCATGAAATTACCTCACTGAACTGACGGGTCCTCTTTACGTATTCTGAGTAAGGAGCATTTGTTAAATATAATATCCTTTTTAGTTTGTATCTCATAAAACCATGACAGGCCCACAAAGGATTTCTAAAAGTATCACTTTCATATTAGATCAAAAGGCAAGCATACATGCTGCATATTACTAGCTCTCATCCCTAAGTTTTCCTATTCGTTACTGTCCCAGTCACTTTTACTGCTACTCTTCCATTTCATTAGCAGAAGTTTTTGTTCTGCTAATAGGTGACATTTCTTGTAACTGTTGCTGAACTATATATACAGGGTGTACATAAAGTCCGGTAACTCTTTCCATTATTTATTGCGCAAGAACTAAACATTGTACAGATATCATAAATATTGCATTTTGAAGAGAAATTCTGAAAGTTCTTTTACAAACATTTGATATGCAAACCATGAGTGACCCAGCTAACTTTAATACAGTAATCGAATTCTTGTCAATATTTCCATATTCTCTCCCAGACCTCTGCTACATCACATGGTAGAGGTGGTACATACACCAGATCTTTAATGTGTCCCCACAGAAAAAAGTCACATAGAGTGATATCTGGTGATCGGGGAGGCCATTTCATGAAACAGCTGTCCTCTTCTGTAGCACAGCTGATCCATTAATGGCAGCTCCATGTTCAGGTACCCACAAACTTCATGATGAAAATGTTGTGGGTTGGCAGAAGAGCCAACACCGTGTTATTAGAGGAAGCCGAAAGGCACACGTTTTAGCTCACGCAGGCTGGCGTGAGGTCTGGAACAGGTCAAGGAAATTAGAATTTAGAAAAACGGACGTAGCTGGCAGAATACTTAACTTTAATCCGTAAATGGTGAACATCGCTCTTGACTGTAAATTATTCACAATATCAATAGTAACTGAACATGGCGCCTTGCTAGGTCATAGCAAATGACGTAGCTGGAGGCTATGCTAACTATCGTCTTGGCAAATGAGAGCGTATTTTGTCAGTGAACCATCGCTAGCAAAGTCGGTTGTAGAACTGGGGTGAGTGCTAGGAAGTCTCTCTAGACCTGCCGTGTGGCGGCGCTCGGTCTGTAATCACTGATAGTGGCGACACGGGGGGCCGACGTATACTAACGGACCGCGGCCAATTTAAAGGCTACCACCTAGCAAGTGTGGTGTCTGGCGGTGACACCACAGAAAATGGGGTGGAGCCCCATCCTACTGAAAGATGAACGGAGAGTCCAACAGCATTTGAGGCATCAGCCATTGCTGCAACATGTCCAAATTGGAATATCGAGTGACATTGTTCTCAGCAAAGAAAAATGGCCTGTACAGTTTTTGATGTGGCAAGGCACAAAAAACATTTACCTTTGGGGAATCATACTCAAATTCAATGCATTTGTGTGTATGCTTTGTATCCCAGATTCAACAATTATGCCTATTCACTTTCCCATTAGTGTGAAAAGTGGCTTCGTCACTAAAAATTAAGAGGTCAACAATGCTATCTCCATCCTCATTCAACTGTTGCAACTGCGAACAAAACTCAAAACCCTTGTCCTTGTCATCATCATTGGGCTTCTGCACTCGCTACAATTTGAATGGTTTCATCTACAGCTTCTGTCATAGGACTTTCCACAGTGTCATTGGAGCCATTTTGAGTTCATGGGATGCACAATGTGCTGATTTCTTTGGACTCCTTATGAATGTTGCTTGTACATGCTCCACATTCACTTCACTCACACTGAGACGTCAGCTTCTCTTTGCCAGGCACAAGCAACCTGTTGTAACAAATTTGTTGTGCCAGTGGTAAATGGCCTTTCTTGTTGGTGGCTTCTTACTGTACTTGGTTCTAAACATCTATTGTTTTTGTCAAACTCCAACACACAGAAAGCAGAACTCCGCACCTGACCTTGCCATGTTTGTGACTAGCACTGACCATCGGCAGATTACCAAACTACACTGTGGCGGTATACATGAAAAAACTTTCAGAGTTTCTCTTCAAAATGACATATGTATGATATCTGTACAATGTTTGGTTCTTGTGCAATAAATAATTGAAAGTGTTCCTTGACTTTATGTACACCCTGTGTGTGTGTCTATCATAAAGGCAAGCATATACTAGCTCTTATCCCTAAGTTGTCCTATTGTTTACTAATCCCAGTCACTTCTACTGTTACTCTTCCATTGCATTAGCAGAAGTTTTTGTTCTAGTGATAGGTGATATTTCTTGTACCTATTGCTGCAGGCATAATATCCACATTGTGTCAGTCCAGATTTTATCCATCATTAATGCATTCCCGTCTTTACAGATTCATTTAAATATTACCATGATTCTGTTTGTGCCTGACCACTAAACAAGAAAAGTATTCAATATAGTATTTACAAAACATTTAATAAGCTAGATGAATATCATCAAATTACTGGAAGAGAACATGGTACCAAAATTATTTGTGATAGTTAAAATCTTTACTAAATAACAAGTTTTGTGTTGCCAATTACATTCTTGCTTATGACCTTTGCCATTACATGTCACAGAATTCATCATAGGATTATGTGTGAGATGATTTTTATCCAACCAGGCCCTTACTTGAGTGCCCTGATATGAAAGAAGATCAATAATTTTACCTCTGTAACTCTTTTCCTTAAAACAGTCTCTAATATCCTAAGAATCTATTCCATTAAATGTAGCAGTCACATATTAACACTGTATTTTTAATGATCTTTTTTTTTCAGATACCTGGACAATAGAGTTTTTGTGTCCTTAGCAAATGGAGATATCACAGTGTACACTAGAGACTCAAGTAAGAGACAGTTTTCTTTGTTTTTCTTTTATTTTAAAGCCTACCATTATAATCTATTACGTAAAATGTTGAGCTAAAGTCAGTATTGATCAAAACACTTTTATTTGCATAAAAAATGAAAATGTTGCAAAAGAGATGAAAGCACACAAAAAACTTGAAAATTTCTTGGCATATTGTTGTCACCATGGCCTGACAGCAATACCAGAGCATAAAAGTGTTGTGTTAAACAGCCAACTAGAGCAAACACATTTGGCTAATGCTAGATGTGTATTTTGTTCAAACACATACAAAAATGGTAGAATGTTTTGTATATCCTCCTCATTCCTAGCAAAACAATGTTATGTGATAATACAAAATAAGCAATTTTTCTTAATGCAAAATATATGTTCAAGGTGAAAAATCATAAACTGTCAGGAACTGATCATTTTGTTTGATTGTATGCTAGTATCTTGACTTTTTACACATAAACTCCAGTTCATGTCATCTTTGATGACTTGAAAGACATTTTTTTCAGATTTTGTGAAGAAAACAAAGTAAAACCAGAGTGAAATCAGCAAGAGCTTAATCATAGTAGAAAGTAACTTCTGTGGCCCACTTCTCAATATAATGCACATTGCCTTACCGGGACACTAACTTTTCATTACATCTCTGTTGAGTTGTGCTGTCATGGTAGATGAAATATGCAGTCATAACTGCTGGTAATAACCCAATCCTCAAGTAAGCCAAACAAGTTGGAGCAGATATTATGCACAAAAAATCTTAGGGGACAACTGCGAATTTAAATGTCTACTATGTAACACTGTGAAGATTTCATTGTAAAGTAGGTAGAAAGTCAAGTTGTCTCTTGACATTATTCTGCTTTACAATGACACAGGGTTGTATACTGCTATGACAACTTAACATGTGTTTGAAGTATGTGGCTGGGAGTAGTTTGCTCTTTTAAGCCTAGATAAGAGCTACTCCTCTACATTAAATAAAGCTCTCTCTTCCTGACTAAGCATACTTTATTTCCAAATATTTACCACTCCTTCTCTCAGCCTCTTCTGTTTTTGTCCCTGACCTACTGTAAAGGAAAACTTGATTCATAGTGTTGTCAGGAAGATTTCAGTAAGTCATTAAATTTCTCATCTTGTTCATTCTGTAAATTTTCTCTGTATAATGTAACTGTGTTAGCATTTACGATTCTGTGAAATTTTACTATTCCAGTTTTAGTGAAATTTATTTAATTGGGATCCTTTATTACTGATATTTGACCCTCAAGGTGAGGTATAACATTTATTATAGAGCCATGTTGATTTCATGCAAGATAATTGGATTAACAAATAAATTATCAATTGGTGTTGCACTGTATCCTATTGTAACTGAGAATTTTGCAGTTAGGGATGAAACTAAGGCTGGTCATTAATAACACTAAGTGCCCTTGATTAGAACCAATCTGAATGAAATCAATACTGATATCTCTATATACAGTTATTTCCCAGTAACTTCTACCAACCACACAATTCATATTTGCATTGCTCGAGGCAGAGAGTCAATGTGCAGGCTGGACAATTGCACTTGCCCATACATCCTCTGAGTGAACGGGTGTCTGCACCTTCAGCAGAATCTGAACAGGCACATGGGTGTGTGGGATTTGCTAGTTATAGGGAGTTTCAATGTTTGGTGCATTATGGCCCCTAATGGAAATCATCTGAGATGTACAGGAGTTCCTGCCTGTGGCTGTTGAACAAGCAAGGTACAGCCGTCTACAAGTTCTAGCTTATATCAGCACCAATGACATCTGTCATTTGGGTTCTGAGGCCACCCTTGCTTCATACAGGATGCTGGCAGAAGTGGTGAAGACTGTTGGCCTTGCACAGAGAGTGCAAGCAGAGCTCACAATCTGCAGCATTGTTCCTGGGACTGATAAGGATCCTTTGGTTTGGAGGTGACTAAAGGGTCTTACCCAAAGGTTTTGTCAATTGTGTGATGATCTTGGCTACAGATTTCTGGCCTACTTTATGGGATGGGTAATTTTTGTAGGACTCCCCTTGACTGGTCAGAGGTGCACTACACAAAGGAAGTAGCTACTCATGTAGCAGAGTACTTGTGGAGTGCGTATGGAGGTTTTTTAGACTAGGTGTCAGTTTGAGGTACTGTGATTAATGCTCACCAATCAAAATGCAGAGAGCAGAATCAGACCATATACAAAATAAAGACACTTTGACTGTCAAAATTTTGTCAGTAAACTGTTGAAGTATTCATAAAAAGGCTGCTGAATTTACTGCCCTCCGAGAAAATTGTTGTGCTCAAATTATTATCAGAGTTGAAAGCTGGCTGAAACCCAAAGTATAAATCTGTGACATATTTAATGAGGTGTGGAATGCATATCAAAAAGACAGAGTAGACACCATAGGAGGAGAAATGTTCATTGCAGTTGACAAAAATATCATGTCTATCAAGATGAAAACACCCTGATTGTGAAGTTGTCTGGATGCTTGTAACAGGTCTGAGTGAACTTAAGTTAATTATCAGATGTTTTTGCTGGACGCCTGGTTTTATTGTGACAGTTTTAGAATCTTTCAAAGGAAGTCTACGCACAGTAACTCAGTAATTCAGTATTAACTGAAGGTGAGTTTGACACACCATGTATAGACTGCGACATTGATGGTTTCATTTCAGGTGTACACAGCCAGGCATTCTTGTGAAGTGCTTTCCAATACATTTTCTGGAAACTGGCTTGAGCAGCTAGTTTGAAGCCTATATGTTATGGAAATTTTTAAACATTGTAGTTTTATATAGATTTGACCTCATTGACAGCATCAGTATAGAGATAGGGATTAG
Organism: Schistocerca piceifrons; assembly: GCF_021461385.2. Taxonomy (NCBI): domain Eukaryota; kingdom Metazoa; phylum Arthropoda; class Insecta; order Orthoptera; family Acrididae; genus Schistocerca; species Schistocerca piceifrons. The sequence goes on along the minus strand of NC_060149.1, from coordinate 361,389,775 downwards.
TGATTATGATGTTATCATAACAATGACAGTTACTAAAGTTAATAAATCCATCAAGAAGGCTAGGAAGTATTTTTGGTAGAAGGAACATATAAGCATTTGTTAGCAATGCACTTACAAAATGAAAGGACATCATTTAATTTCAGTATGATGGATGTAAAGGAATTATGGGCAAAGTTTAAACAAATTATAAATCATGCCCTGAAGAAGTATGTCCTGGTAATTGGATATAGGATGGAAAAAAACCATGGTGGTTTAATAGCAAAATTTGGAAATTGCTGAGGAAGCAGAGACTGTTGCACTCTCTGCCCAACAAGCAATGCACAGATGATGATAGACAAAAGTTAGTAGAAATTTGTGCGTATCTAAGAAGATCAATGCACAAACCTGTGCCATTAGGTGTCACATCCTACCGTTGGTGCATCATTACCATGATACGAGCACCACTTAGGACTAGTTACAGGGTGCTGGGACTGGAGTGGGTAAGGTGGTCAGTTGTTGTGAACTTGTGAGCAAGTGCTCACTTGACGATACCCCTGCAGTTGGCTATTTTTTCCAGCAGACATGTGCAGTAATTGACTATTTCACTCTTCTGACAGTCCTGTTTCATGATGTCATTGGAATTTGAATTAACACCCAGCTTTGTTTGAATGCTGAACTGGCAGGACAAATGCTTGCACATATTTAAACCATACTTCATCCAAGATTAAACTGAACAGTATGTCCTTTCTGTTAATTAAAGTTATTTGGGTAAATCTAGACTGAATGTGAAGTGTAGTACTTTATAAGACTGATGTTTTATGTTAACTCTTGTTGTTATATCCAAACTGGTGAAGGTTGGTTAACTAGAATAATATTTTTCAGCGTAACTCTAATGTTAAGTTTACTACAGAGAAACTGAGTTGTTTCAGTAGCACATGAATGTCACTACTGTGGCATTTGGTAATATAGTGCCTCCTGTGTGGTTATACATGGTGCCCTTACATTAATAAGCTTACTGCCAGTTTCATTTGCACTTGTGTACCACTGAAGCAACTCAGTTTCTCTCCAGTAAACTTAGCATTAGACCCATTAATTCAGGTGTGTGTTCACAAGCTGAAAAATATTATTCTAGTTAACCAAACTGCACCAGTTTGGACATAACAACAAGAGTTAACATGAAACACCAGTCTTATAAAGTACTACACTCCAAATAACTTTAGTTAACAGAAAAGACTTACTGTTCAGTTTAATCTTGGATGGTGTATGGTTTAAATATGCACAAGTGGTTGTCCTGGCAGTTCAGCATTCAAATGCAATTTCTATGTGTCGCCAACAAATGCAATCTATTCATGCTGGGTGTTTATACAAATTCCAATGGCACCATGAAACAGGACACCCAACAAAGTGATCCATTACTCAGATTCCACTATTGCACATATCCACTGCACAATCTAGCCAACCACATGTGACAGTAACCATGTCCTTGAGTCAGTACTTGTTTATGAGCTCATGCCAACTCATCACTTTGACTGCTCCAGTTACAACACACTGCAACCACTGCCAGGTGGCACTCACATTGTGACAACAATTTACCAGCTGAAAGATGTACCACATAACAGCACAAAGCATACTGTAACTACCACTATCATGCCTCAGCAAATAATCTTGCTGAGAATTTGAGAAACTTCTGGTCCTACATAAAATTGCTAAGCGAGTCAAAGGCTTCTATCAGGTCACTCCCTGATGAGTCTGATGTGGCAATAGAAGACAGCAAAATGCATTCTGAAGTTTTCAATCTTGCCTTTAAGGACACATTTGTGCAGGTGGATTGTACAAACATACTGCCATCTGAGTGTCATACAGACTCCCATATAGAGAATATAGTAATGGCCATCCCTGGTGTAGAGAAGCAATTGAAAGAGTTCGAATCAAATAAGTTACCAGGGCCTGAATGGAATCCCAGTTTGGCGTTACAAGGAATGCTCTGCTGCATTGGAACCTTGCTTAGATTGCAATTATCATGAGTCTCTCATCCAGCACTAAGTACCAAGTGACTGGAAAAATACTCAGGTGACTCATGCATATAAGTAGGGTAAAAGAATGGAACCACAATATTGCAGATCAATATCATTAACATCAGTTTGCAGCAAAATTCTTCAATGTATTCTCAGTTAGAAAATAACAAATTTCTTTGAGATGAAGCATTTCTGTCCACAAATCAGCATGTATTTAGAAAGCATCACTTGTGCAAAACTCAGCTTGCCCTTTTGTTACTTGATATCATGTATGAATAAAGGGCGACAGGCAGATTCCATATGCCTAGATTTCCAAAAAAACATTTGGTATGGTGGTCCACTGCAGACTATTAATGAAGGTATGAGCATGTGGAATAGATTCTGATATATGCGAATGGATCAAAGACTTCTTAAGTAATAGAACCCAGTACTTTGTCCTTGACAGTGAGTGTTCATCAGAGACAAGGGTATCATCAGAAGTGCCACAGGGAGGTATGATAGGACCTTTCTTATTCTCCATAAATATAAATGATCTGACAGACATAGTGAGCAACAATTTGTGTCTGTTTGCTGATAATGCTGTGGTGTGCAGGAAGGTGTCATTTTTGAGTGACTGTCAGAGGATACAAGCAAATTTAGACAAAATTTCTTGTAATTCTGATGAATGGTAGCTTGCTCTGAGTATAGAAAAAGGTAAGTTAATGCAGCTGAGTAGGGAAAAGCAATCCTGTTATGTTGCAATACAACATTAGTACTGCTTGGTACAGTTATGTCAACTGAAATCTGAGTGTAACATTGCAAAGCAACATGACATGGAATAAGCATGTAAGGATGATAGTACGTAGTGTTCATAGTCAACTTAAGTTTATTGGTAGAATTTTAGGAATGTGTAGTTCATCTGTAAAGGACACAGCATATGGAACACTAGTGTGACCCATTTTTTAGGACTGCTCGAGTGTTTGGGATTCCAAACAGGTCAAATTAAAGGAATAAATCAAAGCAATTCAAAAGTGGGCAGCCAGATTCATTATCAGTAGGTTTGATCAACATGTGATTATAGAGATGTTTGATGAACTCAAGTGGGAATCCCTGGAGGGAAGACAATATTCTTTTCAGGGAATTCGGAACACTAGTGCAACCCATTTTTGAGTACTGCTTAAGTGTTTTGGATCCCCACCAATCAGATTAAAGGAAGACATCAAAGCAATTCAGAGGCAGGCTGCTAGATTTGTTACTGATAGGTTCGATCAACACTACAAGTTCCATAGCAAACATCAGTGCAACTTTGTGATCTTAGGCAGCAGTCTGATGTACTGAACCAACCTTTGCATAGGTACACATAAACAGTTTGGCTTGCTGAGCTTTTTTGAGACTGTAACTGTTTTCTAAGTCATTATAGCATCTGATGATATCTCTAGTGTTGAAGGCAAAATGTTAGGCACAAAAATATGTCTTGGACCATGGTCTAATGCCCACAAAACAAAAACCACCAATATTTCTACTAAGTCTTATTAGTAACAGCTCTAATTGCACAATGAAGTTTAAAACAGTTGTTATTGGGGGTCTTTACACTGTCCAAACCACTGCACAGTGTTTTTCAAAGTCTCCTGAAATGCAGCACTCAAAGAGCTTTTCAGTGCAGTATTCATGTAGGTGTATGACCTGAGATTCTATTCCACTTTTTGTATATATACCAACTCCTCCTATGCCTATGTTAATGTAGGAATTACTTGTGTCCATTTAGGTGCATCTATTCAGTTTCCATGATTTCCAAATCGTGGCTCTGAGCACTATGGGACTTAACATCTATGGTCATCAGTCCCCTAGAACTTAGAACTACTTAAACCTAACTAACCTAAGGACATCACACAACACCCAGTCATCACGAGGCAGAGAAACTCATTTCCAAATCATGTTCAATTATACATTAGATATCTGCAGGAACACTATTAGATTTTTCAGTTTCCTATAGTGATACAAGAAGCCAGTCTTCTTATTTAACAAACTTTTTTATGTTTTGATGGATAAGTCCAAATGTAGTGTAATTGCTGCTTTTTGTGCTGTCAGATTTGTGTTTTTTTTATTTTCCTCTAATTGTTGCTTCTATATCTACAGTTATTTGACAGTTCTGTATTTCAGAACCACTATTCCTAATAACAGTTTAGTAAGAATATTGGAAATAACAGTGATTTAACACTGTGCTTTGGTTGCATTGAATGCTTCTGGAAATGAATAATGTAAGTAATCTCTTACTAGAAACATTCAAATGTGTGTTCTGTGACTACAACAGGGGAGTGACATCAGTCAGATGGATGTGCAATCACCTGTTAAGCAACTCCTAAGATTCTGCATTTACATGGAGCCCTTGACCCAAGACTTATCATATTGCTCACAGAGTGATACAATTTTCACATTAGTTTGAAGACCCTATCCGGTGGAATTCTGGTGTTATTTCAAATCATATAGTGGAAGATAAGGTCCAATTTGTTAATATCTAAATAAAATTTTGATAATGTACGTCATCTATCTTACAATCTACAGGCTACATGACTAATAGGAGTATACACAGACTGCCTCAAAGAACTCATTGTGTAGAGTACACACTGTGTACCACTGTCATCACATGTTGCATCTCTCTCTCTCTCTCTCTCTCTCTCTCTCTCTCTCTCTCTCTCTCTCTCTCTCTCTGTGTGTGTGTGTGTGTGTGTGTGTGTGTGTGTGTGTGTGAGAGAGAGAGAGAGAGAGAGAGAGAGAGAGAGAGAGAGAGAGAGAGATAGATAGAGAGAGAGAGAGAGAGAGAGAGAGAGAGAGAGATTTACCAAATGTTTCCTCATTGTTTATGGAGTACATCTCATCAAAGCCCAGTCGAATGGTTGAAGCATACAATATTTTGAGCCAAGCAAATACACATGTGTAAAAATGATAATTCCCAACACATGTGAAGCCGGCCGGGCAGTTCTAGGCGCTTCAGTCTGGAACCGCGCAGCTGCTATGTTCGCAGGTTTGAATCCTGCCTTGGGCATGGATGTGTGTGGTGTCCTTAGGTTAGTTAGGTTTAAGTAGTTCTAAGTTCTAGGGGGACTGATGACCTCAGATGTTAAGCCCCATAGTGCTCAGAACCATTGGAACCATTTTGAAACCAACACATGTGAAGTCAACTACAAGTAGCAATAAACACTTTCTTCCTGCACAGGTACCTCCACCATTTAAGTTTCTAAGCAATTAAGAAAATATCAAGACCTATGACTTTTAGTGAAATTTATGCTGCATTGTGTAGCTGCAGAATAAAAATTGAAATAATTTATGCATTTTTGTGAATTTCTTTATGTTTTTTTACAACTGGAAACATGTTTCTTTAAAACTATGGTTTTTGTGTGTAGCTAAGAAGATCCACACTTCATATGGTCCTATTATCTTTTAGTGCATAAAATATGGTGAATGAAACCTACCACTATTCTCTTAGATGAAGTGCTGAGGGTGGGAGACAGATATAACGGCTGCTAAATCTTTCAATGGAATGGTCCTACCCAATATGTTGAGACATACCTTGAAAATTTTTTACACGGAACGAATACACCAAAAGAAAGACCCTGCTAGAATTTTAGCTCCTAAGACACCCCTCAAGCATTAAAAAAAAAAAAAATTGAAAATTTCCAAATTCATAGCTCACCAGGTGGCTGGAGAAGTTCAAATGGTTCAAATGTCTCTAAGCACTATGAGACTTAACGTCTGAGGTCATCAGTCCCTTAGACTTAGAACAACTTAAACCTAATTAACCTAAGGACGTCACACACATCCATGCCTGAGGCAGAATTCGAACCTGCGACTGTAGCAGCAGTGCGGTTCTGGACTGAAGCATCTAGAACCGCTCGGCCACAGCGGCCAGTGCTGGAGAAGTGTATATCTCTCTCAGAGCTGTAACAGATTGTGCATGTCCAACATGGCAGGGGCATATCCATGGTTGACAGTGCATCTATAAACAGATAACATGACTCAGCACAAGTCATAATTTGTAAAACAAATTTCAGATTTCATTGATAGTTTCTCTGAAACAATTCTCCACAGTTACTGTTCACTCATATTTTCAACTCATTTAATAACCAAAATAATTACCAGATGCTTTTGCAGTAGGATAAGTGTTAATGATGGAGATAAAACCAAATTAATATTCACTGTGTTTAATACATAACATTAAGTAGTGTGCAAACTCACTTTTTCTTCATAAAATATGACCGTGAACTGCATAAATAGAAGAAAGACTTAAAAAAAGCTATAAATACATGCCAAAATGAAATTCACAAAACTGTGAAAGAAAAACTGTCTGAAATATTTACTGTACTGGGTAGCCACAAAGTCCCATTATCTACCATTATTATAGTATATAGACCACTAACTTAAATAATTAACAAGAACAAAGTTCTTTGGAGGAGATTTCTTGAGATATAAACCATGTAGAGCTGCTATTGAGAGGAACTGCACTGTTAACAATGGAGATCTGAGACATGGTCCTCTGAATCATAACTAAGATGAAAATTTCTGATTTCAAGACATATTTCACCTGCTTAGATTCAAGAAATCATACAGTACAGAAGGTCACAAAGAATGAAATTACTTCCATAAAAACTGCAGAGGAGACGTTGTTAATTTGTAGCTGATGTGAAGATGGAGCTTGCTGTTATCCTCACATCTGCTATGTATAATACTGATTAGTCAGGTTTCATGATAGAACTGCAACTAAATCACACTTTACCATTTCACAGAAAAAAAAATAAAGACAATTGTGGACACATTCATATACAACAATGACAGTGATAAGTATGAGTTAATTTACTGTTTCTGCAGCTTTAGATCTGTCTTCAGGGACCTCAAGGTGTATTAGGACCAAAACTAGGAAAGGACTGTTTAGTGGCAAAAATCTTATAATCCACCTATCAATACCTGGAGCAATAGGAAAGAATAATTTCACAATATTGGGAAAAGGATAAATTGCTACTCACCATAAAGATGAGCCAGTGACCTGCAGACAGACACAATGAAAAAACTGTTAAACATTATAGCTTTTGGCCAAAGCCTTCTTCATAAGAGAGAAGAACACACACACACATTCACACAAGCAAGCATACCTCAAATACACATTACTGCTACTACTGGCATCTCTGACCAGAATGCCATTGGCATCCAAATATTGTTTATATTCCAACCGGGAGTGTCCATTGTTTGAAAGAATAATTTTTAACATTTCATTTGAAGCAGTTTCTAACCAGTTGCAGATATTAATTCATTATTTTTATTAGACTCTTGCCATCTGCATACAATACCTCTGTCTTTAAGGAGGACAATGAAAAAACAGTTGTTGTAATTCAGCTTCCACCCAGCACAAACAGTGTGACTCTCAAAATAGAATTTTTTTGACTGTGGAAAACATTTTTAAAGAAACTGTTGCACAATATAATTTCTGACAGCTTCATTTGAGATTTATCAGGAGAACAGTATTCTTAAATTGCCATCATTTGTGCACCATCAGTTTGCACCATCATGTTTTACAAATTTCTTTAAGTATGCCCACTGAGCAGCCTAGTAACCAGAGCAACAACCAGGATTGTTTCTATACTCCACCACAATTCTGTCTAAATAAAAATAGTAATTACTGTGAATTGCCAGAAAATTTTAATTTTTTTTTCATCAAGTATGCCTGGTGTAGAGAAAATGTTTGTTTTCATCATTCAAAAAAGGTATTGCTTTATTTTGTTGAGTATGGGTAGTAAAAAAGGAACTCATTGTTACTGAAATATACATTATTCAGAAATTATCATAAGAACAGTGCTCCACAAATTGTTATAAAATGTTGTATGTGTAAGAAATATTTCATCATGATTGACGGAAATTGTCTGTAATATAACATCAAACACACACTACATTGATTTATTTTCTTCTGCTAGTCACCTTTGTAAGAACTACATATGCAGCAGTTTAGCCATCAATATAAACTGCCTTGTATTTGAAACATTAATGCTACCTGACATTTTTTGTATGATTTAGGGGATTCAGATTCATGTGTGTCACTCCAGGTATTTGTACTATGCCTTGTTATGCTCTCTTGTCATGGTCAGTCACACACTAGCCAGGAAGGGCTGTACAACCCACTATCATATGCAGCCATTCAGGCAACAAATAAATCTGTCTATATTGAATTTGATCTTGGGAGGCAAAAAACGCATGAAAACCAAATCTTAATGGGTGACAAATACATTAAAAAACAATACTCGACCAAATTTCTTGGCCTGACACTAGATGCAGAGTTAAACTGATCTGATCATGTGAATGATATTTGCAAAAAGCTATGTACTACCATATATGTCCTAAGAAAACTGACACCTTTTTGCAACATCACCACTCTGAGGCAAATATATTTTGCACTATTTGAATCCCATCTAAGTTATGGGATAGAGGTATGGGGATCCAGCAGTAAAGGTAATATGAAAAGTGTACTTACCTTACAAAAGAAGGCACTTAGAATTATGGGAAAGAAATGTGTCAGTGAGTCCTGCAGAAATTTGTTTAAAGAACTTAAAATACTAACTGCTCATAACCTGTATGTGCTGAAGATAATCATTATGGCAGTAAACAGTAACAAAACACTTATTAAAGAAATACACGATCACAACACTAGAGGTAGAGAGAGACCTCACATCATCTCTCATAGAACAACACTTTATGAGAAAAGCCCTCACTATGCAGGCATAAAACTACTGAATTGCTTCCATCCTAATATCTCCAAATTGACCATTACAAAACTAGAAATAAAATTAAAATTATGGCTCCTAAACAATCCTGTATATTCAATAGATGAGTTTCTAGATTTAGTACACTCGTATGATGGAAGACCATCTATCTAAAAATATATGTAATCTCAGGTCTTAGACTGTGTCACAAACTGTAAATATTTGAATGTCAGATATGAATACTGTTACAAACTGTAGAATCCTTAATCTAAGTATGGCAATAACAACTTTTTTTTCTGTATAGTTCATATATGTAACTCTGTTCTGTCAACTAAATTTAGAAAAAGTTGTGTAGATAAAAGTGCCAGCCAATAATATGTAACCCTAGTAAGTAAGGCTCTGACTTATCCAGAAGACTGGAACAAAAAAAAACCTTTTTTTGTAATCAGTTGATTTTGGATCAAAATAAAAATAAAATAACATAAAATAAAATAAAATAAAAAAATAAATAAAAAACAAAAATGAGTAATTTCAACAATTTTAAAACAATATTTGCAGTGTTCTTAACAGCTAAAATTTTGATACTACATTTCTTTCATTGTATTCTTTCTGCACAAAAAAAATACAGGGTGGATTTTGATGTGTTGGACTGGACCATTCCAGCTACTCCTTCTGAAGGAGAATGAAATTTTCATCACTTATTAAGTAACCTCCTCTGTATTTATTTGCTCTGCTTCTTATAAGTCTGTGTAGCTTCCATTATCAAGGTAATTTGATAGGAACTTTTCTATTAATAAGTGCCTTTAGATAAAATATTTGCAAACTCATTTTTCATCTTCCTATTGTATCTTGAATACAGATGGTGGATGGAATACCACTGACCCACTGACAGTTGGGGTTGGGACAGCAGCAATGCCAGTGACACGAATGCTGTCCATTGGAGGAAAGCTTTGGTGTGGTTGTCATAATACAATAAAAATTCTGAACACTGTTTCACTCAACATTGAGGTGAGGCAAAAAATTCAAGTCTTTATGTAACTGTTTTTAGAAATTTATTCAATGGAATTATTTAGACTTGATAACCAAGTTATTTAAAATATTTTTCCTGATGATGATACCATACCAGCAAACATTCTGCCTTGTACAATAAAATATAACAATTAGACAAAAAGTAGTCAAAAGACTTTCTAGAATAGGATTCAGGACTCATGATCACTGAGAAAAAGAGCATTATTGTCAAATGTAATAAAATTCGTAAGTCAAATTTATTTAATATGGTGTCTTGATAATGACCCAAAACAGACAGAAGTAGAGTTCTTGCATTTTCTTATAAACACTCCTGGTAATTAAGATGATTATCATCTCCTTCTTTAAATGCTGTCAACCACTGAATGCATTCTCTAACCCATATAAAATTCTTCTACCAGACTACTGGATTTAACAAGAGATGGAAAATATTGATTAAAAAACCTGTATTGATACTAAATATGATCTGCAAGATCAAATGTTAAACTATGTTGGAGTAGGAAGAAACTTTACAGGGAGTATATTTCTATTGATATGATGGAAAATGAAAAGAAGAGCAGCTGTTTTCAGTGACTTCTGTTTATGTTCTTCACTCATTTGTGAGAATTGTTGAAAATATTGGCAATCTTTCCAATTTGAACATTAATGTCATTTTCTATGAGTATTGGTCTAATTTTCAATTGTTTAAATAAAACCTACTGGCTTAAGGGAGTGCTTATTAATTTTTTTAATCTTCCTCATTCTTTTTTTTTTTTTAATGTAACATAGCATTCACTAAGTTGAATGACTGTCATTATTTTGGGAAATGTATTTTCTGTAGGAGCTTGTGCACTACAGCTGATTAATTTTTAACCACATTTCTCTGACATAAAACTGCATTCTCACCATAGTTTGATCTACATTTCACTGCTCTAATACTAATGTCTAAGCTTTAACTAATTATTTTGGACAATAGCTAGAGAATGTGTTAAATTTTTCTTCCCTGCACACTTGCATATGAATGGTGTGATGACTCAACCAGCAGAAATATGACACTGTGGGGCAGCAAACCCAGAAAATTTACTGCTTGTATTGTATTTTAATAGAAATTTTATATTTGGCATTACTTCATATCAGATAGATGAATTTAAAATTCAATGTGGTATAAATTCATAATAAAACCTTTCTACTGCCATCTACATCTTGATAAAAAGAGTTAATGGATTGCAGCAAGGTAAATACAAATTATTAGTTTCACTTAATTGCTTAGTAAAAACCTGTTGCTCTTGTGTTCCTCAGAGAAGTGCCCAAACTGATTACTGATTTATTAAGTAATGATATATGTATGAATACTATAAAAGCAATTGATCTATCGTTTTGCATTATGTTGATTCTGTCTGTGAATTTGATTTCAGAAAAGTACGTAAAGTTTCCACTCATGACTGACATGACATCTTTATTGGATTCACAATGTTTCCCACCAACTTTGTTTTAGATGGGATGGATGGAAGTTCGTGTGTGCAAACCCTGGCAAACAGGGACGATGATGCAATACTCTATACTTCAGATCCAGCTTACCCACTATCAAAATACCTTTAATTGTCATGAAGGATAATTTTTTTATCAAGTATATTCTCATCCACTTGGTTCAAAACACTCACTCAGTATTTGCCAATCCTTGTTTTACCTTTCAGAAGTAATTACTAAGAACAACACACTTTGTATCCCAGAAAAAGACTGTATTACTTCCAGTAGGTGAAATCTACATCACAATTTGCTGTGCAGTGCCAACAGCTTCCATCCACTAGTTTTCTTGCTGTTTCTTTTAGAGTATGGAAGAGCAGTGTCGTACCTTATCCACAACAATGCATTAATGTAAAAAATCCATTAGATCCTTTTTTATATTTTTAAAATCATTGCTGAGAAATTTATTTTTAATGTTTCCTTTTGGTGAGCACTAATGTTGAACAAAGGTAATTACATATTTAATTCTTCTGGTATATATACATCATCATCTAATTCTTCCATCTTAATCACCAATTGTGCATTTTTACCATGTTTTGATTTGTGGGTTCAGTTTTGAAATACTCTTCATGTTTGAATTCATTTCCCTATTTCTTAACTGTTAGGAATGAAGAGCAAAATGTCTTATAAATCTTCATCAGCATTGGGTAACTCTGTTGGACATGAATTGCGCAGAACTAAGAAATTTACCTAGTCCATCCATCTGGATGATACAAGCAAAACAAAACCATTTTGAAAATCTGCATACACAAACCAATCTCACAAATCTAATTGCAACTGGATTGATGTGATCATGCAACATGTACCAATGCAACAAAAACCAATTTCATTGAGATTAGATTAAGTGTACTCTTCATTCCAATTGATCCATAGCGAGGAGATCATCTGGGATGGCATCACTATGGATCACTTGGAATGAAAGGTACATCTAATCTAATCTCTAATCTCAATGAAATTGATTTTTGTTGTGTTGGTACATTTGCATGATCGTATCAACCCAGTTTCAATTAGGTTTGTGAAGTTGGTTTGTGTGTTCAGCTTTTCAGAATGGTTTGGTTTCCTGTGTTTGATTCAGATTGATGAACTGGGTAAAATATCAACCTCACTACCATGCCAACCCAGAAACTTTTCATCTTACTGTTTTATTTGCGCTCATACGTAGACGGCATTTTGAAATTCATTTCACGTGACAGTTAAGTAACAATGCCAAAATGCATAGTGCTGTTATGTAGCCCATCATTGTATGATGTTTGTGTTCAAAGGATATTTTACTTGCATAGAATGAAAAAGATGAAGTTTGATAGACCCACTGAACATGAATAAAATTACACTTTGGATTTGTTTCTGGTATTGTACATGGAAGTGCCCTCCAACAGAAGAAAATGTTTTTAGTCCCCAATTAAGATCACAAAAGTCTTTTATTAACAGTTTGTCGAATACACTGAAACACAAAACAAATGATCAAGCAGTATTGGGTGGGGACACCCATACAGCATCTCTGCCAGACTGTAGCTGTTGATGGCATTTCTCTATAAGAAGCTAGGCAAGCAGTGAAAGACAGTTTTGATGTGAGTGCCCTGACATCCTTTGACTTTTGATCTTCAGGGTGTGGACAAAACATTCCATGAACCTGTTTGAGGCAGGATGAAACAGAGGAGAAATGATACGTTTGATGCCATTGTGGGTGTAGAACCACCAGACAGCAGCCGTCAGAAACTGAGGCCTGCTATCTGTGCCTAAGCTGCAGGGATACATTCACTGGAAATTTTTTTGAGGTCATTGTCTGCTGCAACTTGATGGCTTAGGGAAAGTGAGAAAAAGAATTAAAAAAGGAAGAGTCACATGGCTCCCAAGAAAACTTCAACAAAATCCACATGCAGGTGTTCTCAGTGAATCCCAGCCAAGCAGAATATGATTGTTGAGGTGTTGCTCACTATGCCTGACTGGCCAAGTAATCATGCACTAGCTGTGTGACATCATCATCCATTCATGGCCAGTACATATAGTGGAGAGTGAGCTGTTTCAAGTGGGAGGTCCCTCTTTGAGCGAGCTTTGCTACAGAGCTTGGGCAACACCACTCAACTGTCATCCTCCTGCATCATTGGCAGGCTGTTTTGCCTGATCTGGAGTTTGTAGTGTCAAACAACAAAACAATGGAGACCCACCATGCTAAGAACACACTTTGACAAGTCATCCTGTGTGGATATCCTGTAAAAAATGCTGCAATAGGGTGTTCTACTGTGGCATGGATGCAACATCCATAGAATTTATTGAAAAGTCCTCCAAATGCTACTCAACCTGGAAATAAATCTGAAAACAGTTTCCTGTTTGTTGAATTCAAAATCTGAACTCAAAGGGACTCTGGAAAGAGCATCTGTATTATAATGCTTATGAGACAGGTGACAATGTATGGAGTAGTGGTAATTGGACATGTACAAGGCCCAGTGACAAAGAGAGTGGGCCATCTGTTTTCACAGTTTACCTTGAGCCCAGACAAAGACAAGGGCTTATGGTCAGTAAGTAAACAAAACTTATTTTCTTAAAGGAAAATATGGAATTTATACATGCCAAAAATGACAGCCAGCACATACTTCCCTACCACCAAATAATGTTCTTGATCTCGATTCGAGATTTTGTAAATGAATGCTATAGGTTTTTCCAAACCATCCGGGAATTTGTGGGACAGGAAAGCCTCACCATTTGTGGAGTCATCTGTTGACAAAACCAATCATAGCTGAGGCTGATACATGGTTAAACAAGCGGCTAACTGTGGGCAAGCTTTTGAAGTTTGAAATGCCTACTGACAAACTGTTAACCATTGAACAGGAATGTCCTTTGCAGCATAACTGATTGTAAGGGTAAATGATAGAAGCTGCCTGAAGAATATAGGGAACCTTGCTGCAAAATGCTGGAAGTTCTTACCATATTTGAGAATCAAAAAAATCTTTATTGTCTCAGCATAGTCCTGAGTGGGTTGTGGGCCTTCTAGGTAAATGACAGAAGGTTAATATTATTTCTCTTAAAGAGCCTTTTCGTACAGAGCCACAAAAATCCAATCCAGATTGTACTGATATTCGTCATTTGTACAACCCATAACCAGGAAGTCATCCAGATAGTAGACACAATGGGGAATATTTGCTATCAACTATGTAGCACTGACTGGGGCAATAGGACAAGAAAGAGTGGAAATGATTGACTGAGGTCACAGCTACATTAACACATCACACATTTATTAATATTCTCACAGCTTTAACAAGTTTACAACCTGTGCTCTGTACAACAATTTCTCTTAAAATTCAGACAGAATCAAAACAATTAGCAAATTAATAAAGCTAAACCATGACAATTATTCAGTAAAGGAATTCAGAAGCAAGTAAAGCTCCAATATCGCTCAAATAACCAAACATGACAATTACTTATCCAGGAACCTAACTGATCTACAAAAATTAAAATTCAATTAAATTACTTTATGGGGCACAAGTATTATTCACCAGGTTCCAGGTTATGTGCTTATGAAAGAACCCCTGCATAACAATTAGCACAAAATACTGACCTATCTCCTTTTGTGGCAGTTTTTCCCGCTTTTATTTCTCTGTTTGTTAGTCCTCAGTGTAGACATACTGCATCGCTACATTGGCTGAAAAATAAGGTTCGTAATTTTGACACTGACTACTATAAATAATATAGCCGACATATGCACAATCTTTTGCTTTCACTGTTTACACAACCCCCCCCCCCCCCCCCAATAATACACATTTATACATATATGGCCAGTGCCTTATTGTTTATACTTTCCATAAGCCTCATTAATAGTTTGCAGGTGAACCTCCACATACTGCTACAATAGTCTACTATTGAACATCTGCAGGCCGTAATAACATAAACATATATTTCAAAGTCCTTCAAGTAAATTGAACAGTCACGTTCATTGCTTTAACACATGGCCTATTGGTGTAACACTTATTTCACTGTTATGTTGATGCATTGTTGTTGTTCTAAGCAACAAAGACTCCTCATCTGAAACTCGGCCGTGGACTGACTGTCTTGTGATAAAAAATTGGGTCCTTATATATCATCACAATAATAGGTACTGAAACTATGCATTGTTTGAAGTTAAATTTACAGAAATTACAATTAAAACTTAACTCATTAAATTAGCTGAACACATTGAAAAATTGTGTGTTTTTAACACTTTCTTCTACTACAAGGGTTAAGCTGAATTATTTGTTTAAATCATGAAATTAACATATATAGTTACACAAACAAAACAGTTAATTACTTTGGAATTAATTAAGGGCTGGCTTTGCTAACATGTTTTCGAATAGATACAAATAGATCCTTTAAAATTACTATTAGTTGTTCCTCCAAATGTTTATACTTAGTGCAGAATTTACATTTGTTTACATGTCAAACATAGAACTTAAGTTATGAAACAAATACTGATTTCACCCTATAATGAAATATACTAACTAGTAATAGTCAAAATAAACTAGAAAATCAATTACATACATAAAACTAAGCACAAAATTAGACCTGATGTTATATTCTTTAAAAACTAAAGACCAATCTTTCTCTTTTATGAAAATACAGATTATACTCATGTATGTTAATGGTAATTAAGTCAAAACGAAGAAATGAATTTTAAGGAGGCAGATGACACAACAAGAGGGGAGTTAAAATTATCCCAGCTTGCTTTGTCACGCTTTTTTCTCCTTTTTTTTTTTCAATTTACTCCATGAAAACCTCCAACATTACAGAAAGTTGAAGAAAGTTTTTTAAAAAAAGAATAAAGGCCTTAATAATATAATTTTGCATACATATTCCAGACAATTATGCAAGATTGTACTATCAGCTGAACTGTACATGCTTTAATGAAATGTCTATAATACCACTGAACAGTTTAAATCAGGCAAATGACTCTGTAATAAAGTGTGTACATGAAAGTGCTGAATCTTTACAGCTTATGTAGCACATAAAATAAATAGAACCAGTTCTGTGAGCTACACAGCACATGAAGGAACTGAATGTCTGACACAGTCATGACACACAATTGCTGTGCATCTGGCTTATTCACATTCCATGAATGCACAGTGAATTCATGTCAAGCATACACAATGACAGTCCTCCATGCAACAAACTGCGGTCCCTTCTGATTAGGTACAGCAAAGTAAACACACCTTCTATCCATGTCAGTTGTTCCTTCACAGTTCATGACAACTTCCCACTTAGTCACAGTACTGGTTCCAACTGCCTCTTTCTGCACTGCACTTGTGCAAGTCCCTTCTCTCATAAGCAGTGCCAATAGTGTGTGTGGCCAACCTAGAATAACAGTTCAGATATTGCCAACCTAGGCCATAGTGTCAAACATGGCACATACTCCCCACCCCTTGCTACTGTTAGGCAACCTGCTGAAGAAACTCTTGAATCAGCCATGAGGCCTGGCTTTACCTGAGTTAGGTGTGCCCAGATCTCCTTCCCTGTCTAGAGCTCCTCCAAATGGATGATCACTGGTGTTAAAAATTCGTGAATTTGAGAGGACCCAAAGAATCTGAGAAACAATTTTTTGGTTATTTTTTCTGCAACTGTGCTCAATTCTTGGAAATTTCAAACAAATACCATGCCACCAGTTAGATAGATGTTTGGATGCCACCATCATTGTACCATGGGGCTTCCATCCTATGAGCCATTTAGATACGCCTCTTCACTCTCCTCCACTGTGCAATCACCTGCTCAGCTCTATTCCTTTCAGGTAACAAGTCATCAACAAACTTTAAATTGCACAGTGAAGTCATAATTTGGTAACCCAAAAGCAAGCTTGTGGGTGTGATCTGGTGGCTCTCTAGGTGCGGCATGTAAAATTCCATGATTAACCAAGAAAGTGAGCTATCCCATCCACTATGGTCCTTACTATGGCAGGCTGAAAGGGCAGAATGGAGGTTCCTGTTAATACTTTCATTGTATGTCGGGTTGGGACAATATAGCATGATGGTGATGTTTCATATGCCCATTCCAAGACAAAATTGCTTGAACTGGTGTACTGTGAATACAGTCACATTGTTAATAACTGTGGACTGTGGGGTGCCAAAGGTACAAAATATACCTTGCAATTTCTGATTGATGATATAGATGGTTGCCCCTACACTTGGTAATGAGCAGACAAACCTGGTAAACACACCCACGCACACCAAAATGAACTTTTTGATGGCCTTAGTTCTAGGCAGAGGCCCATTAAAATCAGTCTACATCTGTCGGGAGGGTATTTCCTCCATCTTGGAAGCTAAAAGTCCAACTCTACTATCCTTGCTTCATTGCACACATTTCACAATTGTGTATTCCATTTCAAAACTCATTATTCAAACCTGGCCATATAAACTGTTGTTTAATCTTTCCTCTCATCTTTTACACCTTAAGATGTCCACCTACTAGTGACTTAACAGAAATGGAACCAGTTGTCTAGGCACAGCTACCTTCAGATCACCCTTACCCCTCACCTTACAGCAGAACACCCCTTCCTTCAGCACATGGGGTTTAACATTCTGCTCTCCTAGGAGACTTTCTTTAATTGTCTTAAGGTGTTCATCAGAGTCCTGAAATTCCCTGATGTCATGGAATAAGTGCAGAATATTTGTGAGAATAGAGGCCACTATAGCACTTGCGCCATAGCCCTTCTCCTGCTGTTCATCTCCTTGCCCCTTTTCCACTTCTCCAAACGTGCTGCTCAGACCATCAGCAATCACATTCACTTCAAACTTGAATGTTAATATCCAAGCCACCCATCTGGCTATAAGAGGTGTCTTTCTGGGATTGACCTTCACCCAGCTAAGCACCTGGTTGTCTGTTTCTAGGGTGAACTGCCTATCCTTGAGGTAGTACATAATATTCTCCATATCACACAATACAGTTAAAGCTACTAACTTAGCTGGAATGTCATTTCTCTAAATCATTCAAACCCCTTAAAGTATAGATAATCACCTTTTTCCTGTTCTTACATCAGGACTGCTCCCACTCTAGAGGTGATACATTTGTCCGCATGAGAAATTCCTTATTGAAGTCAGACATGGCTAATACTGTCACTAATTGCAAGGCTGCCTCCAATGCTATGAATGAAGCTTCCTAGGTTAGACTCCACACAAATTTGCAGCCCTTCTTCCTGAGTTCATTAAGGGACTGGTGCCTTCTCCACAAACCCACATATAAATTTTCTATAAAACTTAGCTATCTCAACAAATCTGGCCAGTTCCTTCGCATTTTGTGGCTGGGGATACTGTCTGATTGCTTCAACTATTTCTGTATTGATGAAAATACCTTTGCTGGAGACCAGATGGCCAACAAACTTCATATAGAACAAGCAAAAATGGCAAATTCTGCCCCCCAACCTATGAAAAACTTCTCTTACATGTTGAACATCTTCATGAGCTGAGTCAATGTATATGACCAGATCATCAAGATAATGATAGACCTACTGGAACTTGATATTGGAAAACTCTGCACCCATAAACTGTGAGAGCACAGATGCAGCTGTAGTGAGCCCAAATGGTACACAATTACATTCAAACAAAGTCCAAGCTGTCGCAAATGTTTTACATTCTTATACCTTTCATCTAATGGAATTTGATTGCATGCCTGATTAAGATCTAACGTGGTTAATATCTTTGCACCCTTAAACCATACAAAACATGAATGCAAGCTCATCAGAGGTATAGTTCACAATATTACCAACTTATTTAAGCCTCTGTAGTCCATAACTGGACAATGTCATCTGTTAGCTTTTGGTACCAAGAATATTGTTGCAGCATATGGTGATTTAAATGGTCATCTCATACCTCATGCTCCCTTAATTCCTCCATTCTAGGTAATCTATATGGCACCTTTTTAATGAGAATCTGAGCCATTAACTCCACATGATATTCAGCTAAATCCATTGTCCCCAAATCTTCCATTAACACATCAGGAAATTCCTCACATACAGCTTTAATCTTCTTTAGGAAGTGATGGACATGACCTACCTACTGATTAATTGAGTTTGAGCTCCTCTCACTACCCACTTCAGTATCCTGTTGATCATATGCCAAGTTGACCATCCCCTTCTGCCCATGTATTTGTGGCCTAAACTTAAAAGGAAGCTGCCGGCCTGCTCGTTTCACGATAAGTCCTGTTTTACCAATAAAGTTCAATCCCAAAATACATTCACTAGCTAAATCTTCCACAGTCCTCATGATGACCCTCCAGGAACATTTTCTAATTTTCAAACTGAGCCCTCCTAAAATATGGATCACCACTTGTTCCTCCATGAATTCCAATTCTAACAAGGGAACATCCCCATCGCACCCCCCTCAGATTTAGTTATAAGTTGGCACAGTGGATAGGCCTTGAAAAACTGAACACAGATCAATCGAGAAAACAGGAAGAAGTTGTGTGGAACTATGAAAAAATAAGCAAAATATACAAACTGGGTCGTCCATGCACAAGATAGGCAACATTAAGGGCAATGTGAGGCAAGGAGCGCCGTGGTCCCGTCGTTAGCGTGAACAGCTGCGGAACAAGAGGTCCTTGGTTCAAATCTGCCCTCGACTGAAAATTTTAACTCTTTATTTTCAGTTTATGTGAAAAACTCTTATGTTTTCATCACTTTTTTTGGAGTGATTATTACATCCACAAGAAAACCTAAATCGGGCAAGGTAGAAGAGTCTTTTCACCCATTCGCCAAGTGTACTAGTTAGGTGGGTCGACAACATATTCCTGTCATCAGACGTGTTTTCCTGTGAAGGAATCGGTTGACCTATGACCTTGCGATCAAATGTTTTCGGTTCCCATTGGAGAGGCACGTCCTTTCGTCAACTAATCACGTGGTTTTGCGGTGCGGTCGCAAAACACAGACACTAAACTTATTACAGTGAACAGAGACGTCAATGAACGAACAGACAGATCATAACTTTGCGAAAATAAAGAAAGCAAAATTTTCGGTCGAGGGCAGATTTGAACCAAGGACCTCTCGTTCCGCAGCTGTTCACGCTAACCACGGGGCCACGGCACTCCTCACCTGACATTGCCCTTAATGTTGCCTATCATACACATGGACGACCCAGTTTGTATATTTTGCTTATTTTTTCATAGTTCCAAACAACTTCTTCCTGTTTTCTCGATTGATCTGTGTTCAGTTTTTCAAGGCCTATCCACTGTGCCAACTTATAACTAAATCTGAGGGGGGTGCGATGGGGATGTTCCCTTGTAAGGGCACCACACTTCTATTAATAGTGCAACATAGTCCACAGTTTCAGCAGTACCAAGATCATGCCAATATTGATGACTAATCAATTCTAACAACATAGTCCATACGTTCAACATTGTCTATGGTTTCAGCAGTACCATGCTCATGCCAGTACTGCCGACCAATCAATTCTAGCAAGGCTGTAGACACAATTAACCCAAATTCTCTCTCTTATTTGTTTCCATATATTATTCTGTTGCATGGGTCACACTATTTCCTCCTATAATTTACTCTTGACAGTAGTGGCTATTAATCGCAATATGTCAATGTTATTTACTTGCATAGCTAATGTTCAATGTTGAGATTCCAGTATAAAGTTGAAAAACTCCATTATTTTATCAACAGAATCTAGCGAAAACTGAGAACACTCATGTAACCTGTCCTGTAATAGATTCTGTAACATTGAAAACAGAGTGTCAA
Organism: Schistocerca piceifrons; assembly: GCF_021461385.2. Lineage (NCBI taxonomy): Eukaryota > Metazoa > Arthropoda > Insecta > Orthoptera > Acrididae > Schistocerca > Schistocerca piceifrons. The sequence continues at coordinate 361,368,842 of NC_060149.1, read as the reverse complement.
GGACTGCTTGCCCTAAACCAGCATTATTTTCTGCTCAATTATTGTCACTATTTGGTTAACTGAAATTGCTATTATGAGGATATAACCAATCCTGAATAATATTACTATATCTTACTAGTTGTTGTGCCTGCTCCTTGTCTGCACCCAGCAAATCATTCATGCTGTGAAGATAATGATTGAAACGAGCCTGTGATCTATGCACTGGATTAGGAATGGGTTCCACCTCACTTTGCACAACCTCCAGCATATCTTCCAAAGCAGCAGCAATATTTGCAGTGGCCAACCTTACCTCCTTGGGTTTGGTAGTCCAATGTACAGGCAAGTCACTGTTTTGATGAAGTTGCTCAGTCAATTCATGAACAGTATGTTTGGGCTCTTTTTGTCTCTTTAATTCATAACCAAGTTCATTCCTCATCAGGAATGCTGGATCCCTTACATCAGTGGGCATTCTGAAAAATTTGACACAGTATCAGTGAATAAGCTAGTGTAATTACACAACATATCTATGAACACTGAACACTGTCACTCAATCGATTGAGCTCACCCTGCTACAACATGTGCTGTGCTGACTGGGGCTAAGACAAGAAAGGCTGGAAACAATTGATTGAGTCACAGCTACATTAACACATTATACATTTATTAATATTTTCACAGTCAGCCAGCTTTCACAGACTGCTCCTTAATTATCTCTATTCCTATGAAAATCCATTAACTCATCTTTTCGACAAATTTACACCATGTGTTCTTTACAACGATTTCTCTTAAAACTCACACACAACACAAATAATTGGCAAATTAATAAAGCTGAACCATGGTAATTATTGAGTACAGGAATCAAAAAGAAAGCAAACCATAATATTGATCAAATAATCAAACCTAACAGTTACTTATTCTGGAACTTAACAGATCTACAGAAATTAAAATTTACTTTAAGTTCTTTAAGGGACATAAGAGTTATTCGTGAATTTGTGTGCTTGCCTAGGGAACCCTCAAATGCCAACTAGCATAAATTAGTGATTTTTTTTCACTCAAAGATAAACATTAGAAATGGCTTGGTATAGCATCCACTAGGGAACACAGAACAGAAGTAATATTTGAAATAGTTGCTCCCCTTTTTGTGTAGGTTGCTTGTGCACCCTTACATGCAATATTTGTATCATCAACCTTTGGGTTCCTTCATATGACAAATAGAATACAATATATCATCTTGTACCTGAAACAGGCCAGTGTTAGCAAGCATACACTATACACATTTTGGTGAATTACCTATGATACCACACACTGATGGCAGATACTACTGAACACTTTAATTCAGGCAAATGCCTCTGTAATAGAGTGTGTACACAAAAGAATTGAATCTCTACAGCTCATGTAGGCAATGAAGTATATACAAAGTATGGTTTGAGCAAATAATAGAATGAAAAATCATGAAGTGGTGACACAACCATTAGTACACAGTATCTAAAGGAACTTAATGTCGACACAGTCATGACACACAATTTTTATGTGTTCAACTCGTTCACATTCCATAAGCGCACAATGCACTCATGCTAAGCATACACAATAACAGTCCTCTCTGCAACAGACCATGGTCCTTTCTGCTTAGGCACAACCAAGTATACACACAATATATCCATGTTGAGTGCTTTTTCACAGTCTGTGACAAATTCCCTCCCCCCCCCCCCCCCCCCCCTCCTTTCCATATTGTGCTTATGCAGATTCCTTCTCTCAGTCAGAGAGGTCTCAAGGAACAGTGATAGATAGTATGGCTAACAGTTCTGGTGTTCCCAACCCAGGCCATAGTGCCCAACAAGATGCAGCTTTTCTAAAGACCTTTGGAAAGTAGCAGTTGCATTAATTATCTCAAACAGCAACATATTACACTGGTAAAGTCCAAAAGACATATTTAATACTAAGATTTTCTTTAAGTTATCAGTAAACAGAAGCTGGAAATAAGCCTCCACCAGGCCAATTCAGTTTTTGAAATGAATGGGTCTCCAGCTAACTTTAAAAGGGATTTGTCAAGCAGGATTAATGGGTAGCAATCAACTTCTCCTTGAGTATTAACAGTCAGTCCAAAATCACCACACAGATGTAGGATGCCACTAAGTTCATGTATGACCACCGAGGGAGAGGCACATTGACTAGAAGGAATAAATTAAAGCACTTGCTGTTCTTCAAACCTTCATCCTGAAGAGCCAATGGAGTCTAGCAGGCTATAAAAAAATGCAGCACTGCATAAAACTTTAAAATAATGTGTGCCTCAGAATTGAAGGCTGGCCCAAGACCAGGTTAAAATAACAGCACAAACTGGAAATGTAAAGGGTCAATTTTTTTGGTGAAGGCTGTTTAGTATTACCAGTGCACTGAGTAAAAAAAACCAAACACTGAATTGGCATCAAATCTGAAAATATTTTCTACAGACCAGTTGGTAACCACAAGAAAAGGTAATGTCCTGATCACTTCCTTATACTTTACAGAGGACTTATTTTTTTCATAAAAACACTGTATGATCACTTCCTATAACGTTGTTGACTTTGCTCACAGTAACATACAGCCACATGCCTGTCACACTCTGACATACTTCCACTACGTGACCTTTGCAAAAACACTGTCAGCACTTGGCATCATAATGAGAGCACTCTTGATGTGAGTCTAAAGTGAAACAGTCAGGACAACCAGGCAATAACCAAAAAATTTGTGTCTGACACCTCTGAACTACACATTGTGACATATAATGGGGCTGGTGGGCTGCCACTCAGTGAGACATGTATATTGTTTCAGGATCAGAAGGACAGTTATGTTGTCAGTCCTCACTGGGACCATCATAAACACTTTCAAATCAGCAGAAAACATTTACTGAGTGGCTTGAAAAATATCAAAAGCATGAGGGATTTGCAACACCTCTCCTAATGATTACTCTCACTTCCACACCTACTGTGTGTGCAGTGCTCCATCAGGGGCAACATGAATTACAACATTCTTGATCACACTTTCTGTGTATGATCAGCCACAAGCACACATAAATGTACACTTCTTACTTAATCCTTGAAAATCTGTGGTCAGCTTTCTGAGTCTGAGTTATGACATTTCAAAAATTCCAATTGAGCTGCTACTAGATGCATTTCAGTAGAAAAATGTTCTGTCAAAAATGGTAACTCCAAGAGTTCCAACAATGGGGGCAATTTCTACTCAAGATAATATAACTAGGGGCTGATAAATAATTTAAAAAAGCCCTCTGTCATTGTAGGCACTGAATCTCACTTGTCTGGAATTGTAGTGCTAACCACTTCTGGTAAACATCCCAGTCTTCCTTCACATTTTTTGGATGCAAAACTGGAATAGCTTGCAGGGATTGTGGCTGCCCATGATCTGAGCTCAGTCAAATGTTGGAGCAACATCTGATGTTGGTTAAGATGCTATTGCGACAATTCCAAAAAGTTCACAGCCATGTTAGCCATGCTATCTGATTCAATTTTATCACTAATGTTGTAGTCCCAAGTTTAGATTACAAAAGTCATTAGTTAATACTTTGTGGAATACACTGAAATGCAACATATATTATGCACAGTTCATAAATGTCACTGAATTGGTGAATTTTCCAGGACTACAAATGAAACCAATGGCAGTAGCACAACCTGAATTACGGTAGTGACAACCACATATAGATGAAGCTGAGATTAGTCACTTAGCTGAATGGTATCACAGTCTGTTGAAGTAGGAGTTAACAGCAGTAAGTGGACGGCACAAACTCAGATTCCAAGCAGGCCCAGTTGGATCATAAAAGAATCAAGAGAATTACCAATGTAGTGCTGAGTCATTGCCAGTACTTCTGTTAACCATGGAAAGGAACACATAAGTCAGTAAACAGAAATGAAACTGGACCTTCTGCCACTTAAGCTTAAATTGGCTGTTTGATTGACCATATGACCAGCTGATCAGAGATGCTGTATTGATTACTGCTCACAGCAACACTGCCAGTGTATGAATATGTAGATGTGTATTGCAAAATTATATCAGAAGCTTAGCTTCAAGACATTTGCTTTTGTATTGGGGTGAAGTTCTCATACTTAAACTGATGGCAATAAGAGTTGTGTTGATTTGGGGGGGAAGAGATCAAACAGCAAGGTCATCAATCTCATCAGATTAGGGAAGGATGGGGAAGAAAGTTGGCCATGCCCTGTCAAAGGAACCATCCTGACATTTGTCTGAAGCGGTTTACGGAAATCATTGAAAACCTAAATCAGGACGGTCGGATGCGAGATTGAACCGTCGTTCTCCCGAATGCAAGTCCAGTGTGCTAACCACTGTGAGAGCAATAAGAACAAACAAGGTTGCACATTGCTATGATGCAATGTTTCTTTGTTCTCTACCTGATGGGGTATCAAGTAGCTTCCACCTAATCATTTGAAGAAATATATGTGTTCTGTTAACACAAAGGAACTCCTAACACCCTTAAGAGCCTCCTTAATGGCCTGACATTATTAAACTCAAAATTTTTATTGCAGTTACAGATAAATGAATCTTTGATTCATGTCTAGTTCTCTTTTATACATTAAATATGCAGATAATGTTTGTTGCAAAATTAACTATACTTTCAACTCTTCAAAATTCAACACTGATTTGGGATACGTTTTTATCTGTGTATGTAATAAAGATACATAAAGTTTCTTTGATATTGTTGTTGACATTTCTTTCCTGCATTACTTACATTAAAATTTAGTATTTCTGTTTCATTTCAGCATTCCTTTCAAGTAAACTCTGACAGCAGTCGATCTGTAACATGTTTAGCACTGGCAGGATTTGGTGTTTGGATTTCCTTACAGAATTCAGCAGTTGTAAAACTTTTCCATGCAATATCATATGAATGCCTCTGTGATGTTAATGTTGCACCTGCAGTAACAAAAATGCTACAAAGTAAGTGAAATGATATAACAACCTGATGAATAAATCTTGACATGAAATAAACATTATATACTTGTTGTTTATGATAGCATAGTTTTTGCAACATGATGCATTAACCTTGACATGAAATAAACATTATATACTTGTAGTTTATGATAGCATAGTTTTTGTCATTTGTGAATATTGTTCTCATGATACATAATCAATATACAGGATGATTCTTATACACATTTAAAAACCACAAAGACAATCAAGGGCCATGAATGCATTTCTTCAGGACTCTAGAAATATGGAAATAGCATGGGGATAGATCAGGACTGTATGGAGGTTGTGTAAGGGGTTCCTGGCAAAACATCTGCAGAATAATTAAAGCAACTGTGGCAACAAGTGGTCCTGCCAACATGTTGTCAAGGTTGTTACAAGTATGCCACAGAAGTTTCACCATGAAGCCCTTACACATTCTTCATACATTCCCAGTCTCTCTCCATGTGATTGCCATATTTTTGGTGCCCTGAAGAAAGACTTCCATAACCATTGAATTCCTTTGGATAAAGAAGTACAATCATGGATACAATCATGACTCCTTAGGCAACCACAAAAAATTTCCCATAAAGACATTGACGGTCTTGTCTCACAGTGGGATAAATATGTTAACAGTTAAGGTGATTACTTTTGAAATATTACAATTTACTTACTTTTTTCCATCTGTCATGTTTTCATTTGACTGCCACTTTTATATTATATGTAACACAAAGGTTATTGGGAGACTGCAGAAGCTTTCCCAATGCTGCTGGTGATTTCTGCATTCTGCATCTACTTCCCCATTATTACAGATAAGCCTGCCAATACACGCAAATTGGTCAACATCCTGTAGTAACTTCTGTTGCACTACAGTTTGAGTAGATACTTTTCCACTTTATATACATATTATGTTTGCCTATCACCATTTTATTTTCGCCCTCCAGAGATGGACATTCCATCCAGCTTGGTAAACAAGGCAAAAACCTGAAAATACATACTAAAGAATGGAAAATCCAGGATGGGATGTAACAATATAACAAAAAGAATAATTGTTACACCCCATATAGCAGAGATTCTGAGTCACATTTTCAACAAAGGCCTTCTTGGCTGAAAGTTAACTGTTCAAAAGTCTTCTTATTGTGCCTTTCTGTTATTCAGCATCTCCCCTATATGGTGAGTAGCAGGTATCCTCTTCATTATACTGTAAATAAGTACAGGTATAAATGGAATATTGGTTCATGTAACAAGAGGAAAGACAACACTGCAACTATGCAATGTAGCAAGAATGGTATTCTAATGATGTACTATTTGCTGTTGAAAAAACTTTTGCTGCTTGTAATTGCATAATCAGTGTGTGACCTGGAGTTAGAGCACAACAGCACAAAAAAAAAATGGGGAGCACAAATCAGATTACTGCAGGAACTAAATCTAAATTCAAATCAAACTGCAGAGGTGTTGTTATACATACTGGGACAAATTCTGTTACAAGCAGCAGTGCAGGATAAATTATGAATGAAACAAGAAACCTGATTTGTTCAGCTAGAAGTTTTTATGCAGGATCCAAGCTCAGAGATAAGTAATTATACACTAAATGAGCGTGCCTTAGCCAGTCACTTTTGTAGATGCAAACATAAGTTAAAATCACAGCACTATTCTTTCAGATTACAACAATAAAGGCCAAAAAGTCATGGAGTTTCTGGTGTATTGAAAATGCTTTTACAGATCTGCAGGTAGAAATATTAGAAACTTTAAGCAAAAATTGCAAAATTAGTAGGAAAGAATATGAAGAAAAACATTATTTTGTGCAGAGAGTTTAATATAGCAAGATTTTGAAAAATGCTTGCCACAGCATAACACAGAGATTAGGTGTTACGCACCTACAAGAGTGACTTCTCCAGGTCAACCAATCATTAATAAAATCATTGTCAATGTTAATGCTTGTGCTATGAGACACAAACAGTACAAAAAGAAATAATTGTTTATTAGGGACAGCTTAGCTGCTTCTTCATAAGTAATGGCCTAACATCAGAACTGAAGCAAACTACCAAAGAAATAAGAATCATTGGCAAAGAAAACATAAACATCTTTTAAGTGCTATTAAGTTGTGAATTTGGGACTGAGCTCTACAGGCTCAGAATGCAAAAGGGATGTGTCATGCTTTTATTAGTTCAGTAACATATCATTTTAATGTGGCATTCCCCTAAGTAAAGTACCAGCTCAAACACAGTGTCTTAGCAATAAAATATTTGGTTGTGATAGAAGTAAAAACTGGCTGTAGTTCAATGGTCATACTAGAAAGTAGCTACAAAATCATTGAATTAAGTGAAGTAAAAGCCTTGTTGACAAACAAAGGTTAAAGGAAGCCAAATAGGCATAAAGAACACAATGTGAGAAGCAATAAATGAATTCAGTGATAACATTTTTGGCAACTGTTCTGGCCAAAAATCTTAAAACATTTTGGTCTTATGTAAAGTCAATAAGCAGATTGAAATTATCTGTTTAGTGACTCAGTGGCCACACTAGTACCAAAAAAATATTACAGAGGAGGCCCAAATACTGAGTTTGGTCTTCTGGCAGTGTTTGACTTGGAAGATTGTAATATGCTTTCTGCTTTCACTCTACAGACAAATGTCAAAATTGTAGCTACTGAGATAAGTGATCATGGAATAGAAGTTCAACTAACTTCACTTTACAGAGGAAATACATATGCACCTAATGAAATATCTCTATGATTATATAAATATCATATGAAAGAACTATTTCTCCCTCCAACAGCAGTTCATAAATGGTTGCGGGGGACAAATGGTACAAATTTACTGGAAAAAGGCACAGGGCATTCCTCTGTCCAAGAAGGGCCATTGAACATATCTACATGATAATAGGCCTAAGATCTCCTTGAGAATCAACATTGATTCCACAAACAGACATCCTGTGAAAATCAGAATACAATGTTTTTCCATGAGGTCTAGTGGAATGTAGGTAATGTCAATCAGGTTGATGACATATTCTCTGACTTATGGGAGGCATTCATTGGAGTTCCACAGTACCACATAGTGAACAAAATACAAAACATAATGGGTTCTGAACCAGTTTTGGCAGTTAGAACTCAACACATCATTCTTAACAGAATTAAATTGGCAGATGAAAAAGTAACTTCAGGACCATCATAAGTGAGTGTTGTAGGGATGTTTCTTTTCACAGTATACATAACTGATCTAATGGATAATATTGGAAGAATTGTGATGGTGTTTGCAGACAATGGTGTTGTATACAGAAAAGTTGCAGTAACAGAAACAGAAGCAAAATGCAGGAAGACCTTCAGATCAAAGACAATCAGTATAGGGACTGTCTGTTTATCCTCAGTGTAAATAATTGTAACATAGTTCACACAAATAATGGAAAGACTCATTACCATTTCATTATACTAATGGTATTAAATCATCAGAAACAGTATCAACCACAAAATATCTAGAGGTAACTTTCCATAAATGGTGTAAAGTGGGATTATCACATAAAACCAGCCATAGGAAGAGCAAATGGTGAGTTGAGATTCACATGAAGAATCATAAAGAAATGCTAGTTATCCACAGAAGGCTTGTAAAACAATGATTCAACCAATTATTTAGTATTTCTTATCAGTCTGAGTCCCTTACCAGGTATTATTAATAAAACAGAGAAGATAGAGAGGATCCACTAAAGAGCCCTGTGTTCCTCATGTGTTTATTCCATAAAGTGGGCATTATAGTTATGCTGTCAAGTCTCCAGTGGCAGATGTTATGCTTCACAGAGAGGTTTACTGTTAAAGTTCCAAGAGCACACATTCCAAGGAGGATCGTGAGACATACTACTTCCTCTGACGTACATGTAATGGAATGACCATGATGTGGAAATTCAGAGAGATTAGAGATAATACTGAGGCTTATTGACAGTCGTTACCCCTATGCAGCATTACAAAGCAGAGCAGGTGATACTGCTATCAGAAGTACACAGTGCAGATTGGTTAGCAGAGTTTTATTGTAGATGTAGATGTATAGCACTGCAGCATCTGAGATGGCAGGATGGAGCTGAAAAAATGTGAGGTGTTTTGAAAGAAATACATAAAAATAATAAAAAAAGACAAGAGTAAGAACAATTACCACCATTACAACAAAGTCAAAAAAATCATAAAAGAAGTTAGAAATATAAGAAAATATGTATCACACTCAAGAAATTGGTAGAAAGATTGCAAACATAATCAATGACAATTGTGTAAAAGCAGTGGAAACTTGGAACATGAAAAAAACAGACCAAAAATGTTGTAAGGTATCTATAGAAATATATTGCACAGTTTTTCTGAAACCAGTTACAAAAGGGTAACTTAGAAAAACTATACACAACATATATGTCAAGAAATCAGCTAGTGGTGATGTAGTACTGAGACACATAATACAGCTTATTAGTTTTCAGGGGTAGAACATTTCCAGGAACGTTGAATATAAGCAAGAGTCGGTAAGTGTATGACCAATGGTAACACCAACAACAGACTACATGTTCTCGACAAACTGTCAGTTGGAACAGCAGACAATACACTTTATAAAATATATATTTTTAATCTATAATCACAATTTTTTAGTTTGCCTAGAATAGTTTCATTGATCTCAACCCTTTCAAATAAACTTTAAGTGCTTGTTTATTAGGACAATTACAACATTCTAGTATCATCCTAGCACATTTTCAGAAAGAATCAGCAGTTACCAACCAAAGAACAGCATCAATGGATGAAACAGGGATTTTATCCACAATGTTTTTTTTTATCTTTCCAAAGCATTTTTTGATATCATCTATGCAATACTTATAGAAAGACAACAACTATATAACATTCATGGGCAAGTATAAGAATAGATATAATGATAACTAAGTAACAGGAAACTGTAAGTATCAGTAGTAAATGCAAAACAATCAGAAGCTGAAGCCATCAAATACAAAGTGCTGCAGGCTTTGGTAATGGAACAATAATTGTGAAAGATACAGCTGTTGAGAAGAAAGAAATAAAGTTTTGTATGCTGATGACCTGACTTTACTGAAGGGTGATAAAAATGTGGAACAGCTGAGTAGAAGAGGATTTATTTCTGCAAATGCTACAGTCCAGAAGCTCATGAAAAATGACCTGGTTATAAACCTGAAAAAGATTATGTATGTAATGTTAAAAAAGCAAAGTATGAGCATACAAATGTAAAAGGCGATAGAATAAAGCTTGTTGAAGTAGAATCCATTTCCAACAGCTCATGAAAAAAGACCTGGTTATAAACCTGAAAAATATTGTGTATGTAATGTTAAAAGAAGGGAAGTGTCGGCATACAAATGTAAAAGGCAACTGACTAAAGCTTGCTGAAGTAGAATCCATTGGATTCTTAAATATTAGTGTGTATAATGGAACACTTTCTGTTGAAAAATAAAGGTAGTATACTAATTACAAAAACCTGTAACACTATCTAAGCAAACAGCTTCTGTGCACAGTACACAATAGACTCTTTGAAACACATTTGCTATGTGGGTACAATGATATTCAAATAACAGGAAATTGCATGTGTTAATAGTTCCACATCTAATTCCAAAAAGCTTGGGGTTTGATCCCCTGTCATTGTCAGACTATTTTTCTGAACATATCGTTTCTTTCACCTCTGGAAGTGGTTTGTTAATGAAAAAATTTAAACTTGCACCATGGTGTAAAGCCCATTTCAAATTCTACATCCTCCAATAACTGGCTGAACAAGTCATTTCTACAGTCAGAAGAAGGCAAGGACATCCCGTCTCCAACAAGATGATGTGTAGTAAAGCACTAAGGTGGTCAAATCAATTTTCAAAATGAGGGTAGTACTACATTTTTTTGTAAAAAAAATCATCTGTATATCACCGATGTTAAAAAGGGAGAATGAAAAGACATTTTTTCTGTAGTGGAAATAATGATTATTCATGAGTTACTCCAAATGTGATGTTAGTAAAATGTTTTCTTTTAATATAACTGACCAGAGTCAGTAAAGTGTTTTCTTGTTCGGTAGAAAAATGTATATTTTATTGTTAATAAATTATTTTCCTGTTTTCCACATTAATACTAACAAGATTCATAGTGCTTTATATTCAAATGTGGTATATGACCCTCAGTGTACTCTTGTAGCAGTTTCATACTCATAGAAAGCAAAATCTGCTTATATCTGACTAAACAAAAAGCCAGTTTTATATCTACTGATAATTCAGTGTTATGTGTTTCAATGTTTTCTTCCCATTCACTCAAAAGATGGCAGGATTTTTAAACAATTTGTAGTCTGCCAGCAGGTCAGGCCTTATCAACAATGTCAGTACAGTAATGGGAATTACTGATCATGATGTTAACATAGTAACTGTGGTTATGAAAGTTACTAAATCAGTTCAAGAATGATAAGAGAGTGTTTCTGCTAGAAACAACAGCTGTTAACATCTCACTTACACAGTGAACTGACATCACTTACTTCCAGTAAGATGGATGTAGAGGAATTATGGGCAAAGTTTAAGCAGATTGTAAATCACTGCCTGGATAATTATGTGCCTAGTAAGTGGATTAGTCATGGAACAGACCCACCATTGATTAATAATGAGATTCTGAAAATGCTGAGAAAGCAGAGGCCATTGCACTCTCATTTCAAAAGGGAATGCACAAATGACAAGAAGCAAAGGTTAATAGAGATTCATGCTTCTGTGAAAAGAGCTATGCATGAAGCATTCAACACCTACCACTGTCATACTTTAGCAAAATATCTGGCACAGAATGCAAGAAAATTCTGGTCCTATGTGAAGTCACTAAGTGTATCTAAGACTTCCATCCAGTTGCTTGTTGACCAGTATAGTGTGGCACTTGAAGATGGCAGAACAACAGCCAGAGTTTTAAATTTCATGTTCAAGAAATCATTCAAGCGGGAGAATCATACAAACATACTGTCATTTGACCATCAAACAGGCTCCCATATAGATGCATAGTGATAAGCATCCCTGGCATAGACAAACAACTGGAAGAGTCAAAAACAAATAAGTCACTAGCTCCAAATGAAATTGCAATTCAGTTTTCCAAAGAGTACTCAAAAGTATTGATCTCTTACCTAACCTGCATGTATCACAGATCTCTTTCCCAATGCAAAGTTCCAAGTGACTCGAAAAACGTGTACACTACTGCTGTGTAAAAGAAGGTTAAAAGAACAGACTTGCAAAATTACAGACCAATATCCCTAACATCAGTTTGCAGCAGAAGTCTTGAACATATTCTCATTTGGAATATAATAAATTTTCTTGAGACCAAGCAGCTTATAACCACAAATCAGCATGGTTTTAGAAAGTAGCACTCATGTGAAACTCAGCTTGCTCTTTTCTCACATGAGATGCTGCAAATAATGGATGAAGGGCAACAGGCAGATTCCATATTTCTAGATATCTGGAAAGTGTTTGACATGGTACCCCATTGCAGGCTGTTAAAGAAGGTATGAACATTTGGAATAAGTTCACAGATATGTGAGTGACTGTAAGACTTCTTAAGTTATAGAACCCAGTATACTGTCCTCAATGGTGAGTGTTCATCAGAGACAAGGGCATCGTCAGGAGTGCCCCAGGGAAGTGTGACAGGGCCACTGTTATTCTGTATATACACTACTGGCCATTAAAATTGCTATACCAAGAAGAAATTCAGATGATAAACAGGTATTCATTGGACAAATATATTGTACTAGAATTGACATGTGATTACATGTTCACGCAATTTGGGTGCATAGATCCTGAGAAATCAGTACCCAGAACAACCACCTCTGGCAGTAGTAACGGCCTTGATACACCTCGGCATTGAGTCAAACAGAGCTTGGATGGCGTGTACAGGTACAGTTGCCCATGCAGCTTCAACACGATACCACAGCTCATCAAGAGTAGAGACTGGCGTATTGCGACAAGCCAGTTGCTCGGCCACCATTGACCAGACATTTTCAATTGGTGAGAGATCTGGAGAATCTGCTGGCCACAGCAGCAGTCGAACATTTTCTGTACCCAGAAAGGGCCGTACAGGACCTGCAACATGCAGTTGTGCATTATCCTGCTGAAATGTAGGGTTTCGCAGGGATCGAATGAAGGGTAGAGCCACGGGTTGTAACACATCTTAAATGTAATGTCCCCTGTTCAAAGTGCTGTCAATGCCAACAAGAGGTGACCGAGACGTGTAACCAGTGTAACCAATGGCAACCCATACCATCATGCTGGGTGATACACCAGTATGGCGATGACGAAAACACACTTCCAATGTGCGTTCACTGCGATGTTGCCAAACATGGATGCGACCATCCTGATGCTGTAAACAGAACCTGGATTCATCTGAAAAAATGACGTTTTGCCATTCATGCACCCAGGTTTGTTGTTGAGTACACCATTGCAGGCACTCCTGTCTGTGATCCAGTGTCAAGGGTAACCACAGCCATGATCTCTGAGCTGATAGTACATGCTGCTGCAAACATCGTTGAACTGTTCATGCAGATGGTTGTTGTCTTGCAAACGTCCCCATCTGTTGACTCAGGGATCGAGACGTGGCTGCACGATCTGTTACAGCCATGCAGATAAGATGCCTGTCATCTTGACTGCTACTGATCCAAGGCCTTTGGGATCCAGCACGGCATTCCGTATTACCCTCCTGAACCCACCGATTCCATATTCTGCTAACAGTTATTGGGTCTCAACCAATGCGAGCAGCAATGTTGTGAATGACATGTGAATGTTACAGACTTAGTTCAGGAACACAAATGGGAATCCTTGGAGGGAAGGTCACATTCTCTTCAAGGAACACTATTAAGAAAATTTAAAGAACTGGCATTTGAAGCTGACTGCAGAACTGTTCTACTGCCTCCACCATACATTTTGCATAAGGGCCATGAAGATAAGATATGAGAAATTAGAACTCAAACGAAGGCATATAGACAATAGTTGTAACCTTCCTCTATTTGTGAATGGAACAGGAAATGTAATGACTAGTAGTGGTATAGGATACCTTCCACCATGCACTGTATGGTGAATTGTGGAGTAACTATGTAGATGTAGACATAGAACATACAAATATGATCATTTCCAGTTATTTTCTTCATGCATCCTGTCCAAAATAGGCAAATCTGAGACTCTTAGTAAAATAGTGTGAAACCTCCACCTCTGGGAAATGTGCTCCATGACCAGTACTATTCACAGAAGGTATTTCATAATGGAAAACAAATGCAAGTGTCCACTCCTATAACATTCAGAAGGACATCAACTGACAATTCTTGGTGAAGATATCAAATTATCAAGAACAATGCCCTAAAACCTATAAGACATTGTACACAAAAAAATACTTCCCAAAGATACTCAAAGAGTGGAAAAGGAATATTACCATTTGAAGAATTACATTATAAATTAAATCTGTAAATAATTGTATAAGTAGCTGCTATTGTTAGCAAACCTAAAAAATTATTGCTCTGTGTAAATATGTGATACTGAATGTTTTATATCCTTGATTTGCCCTATATTATTTACACACTACATACTGTAATGATACAGGAGAAAATAAAAAAAACAAAAAACATTTCACAAGTAACACTTGCTGATGGATCTTTTAGGTAGAAGAAGAACATATGCATTGTTGGGCAGCATTTAGTTCAAAATCGAGTTAAAACAAGTTCTTCCCAGCTTTATGTGGCCATAAGTATGCACACCATGGCTGTATGTTGTATAACAGCAACCCCAGCTTGTTTCTTGCATTCACAGCCACTTTTACTCCCATAACACATGATTCGATGCTTACAAAGTGAGGTCACTGATTGCAGAGCTCATCGTATCCTCACTTCATGTTTCTTTGTTTCCACTTCCCTTTCTGTTTCCCTTTCCCCCTTCCCTTCCCCCTTTTCTGTCCTATTTCCTTTTCATTTCATTTCTCTATTGTTTTACCAAGTACTAATTTATTTTCTCTTAAACTGCAAATACAAAGTGTCTCCCATTTATACTCAATTTGCAAGACTCTTTATTGCAGTATTTTCACAACAAGAAGTAATAGGATATATTGACTTTTTTATTATTATTATTTCCAGGTTGTGATGACATTATCCGGCAACATAAAGCTGCTTGTCTGAGGGTAACTTCACTGCTTGCATGTAAAGACATGCTGTGGATTGGAACAAGTGCAGGAGTTATCCTTAATATGCGACTCCCACACATCACTCCTTCTACAACTAAAGTTACCACAGTACCAACAGCATCAGGTTAGTTTATGGGAAATACAGCCTCAAAAAGTTTTCATCATGCATCCCTTAAAAAAGATTTACACTGTTGGGAAAAAAATTAGTATGTCATTTTAGAGATCTCCAATTCACTCAAGATTTATTGTTGCAGTGGTGCATATGGTGTACATGAAATGATTATGTTTACACAGCAATAGCATGAACAGTTCTGAGGTACCAGGTATTGACCCATGCTGAAACACACATATAGTACATGGTGTAGATGCCACAGGTGGCAATGCTGGTGCTGACTCTGACATCCATTGGATCATAAAGATGGTGAATACTGTCCTGGGTCATGTTATTGCATACCTACTAAAACTATTCACGTAGTCCTGTAACAGTTGTGGATTGACAAGCCACATGAGTCACTTCTTGTCCCATCATATCCCACACATGCACAATTGGAGGCAACTCCGGAGATTGTGCTGACCAGGGAAGTTGTTTCACATCTTGCAGAGAATGTTGAGTTTCATGGGCCATGTGTGGGTGAGTATTATCCTGTTGCAACAACAAATCACCTTCCTGTTGCAAGAATGGCAAAAAAATGTGTCTAACAACATTCTGCACGTACCAAGTGCTGGTTAGCATCTCCTCCAGAAACAGCAAAGGTGAATGAGAGATGTAGCTTATCACACCCCAGACCAGAAGGCCAGGGATGGGGCCAGTGTGTCTTGGAAAAATGCACTCTGTGTGACAGTGCTCACCAGGCCTACATTATATACACAAACAGCCATCACTTGCATGCACCTGCTTTCATTGCTGAAGACCACGGCATGCCATTCCACCTTCCAAGTGATCCTCTCATGGCACCAATCGAGCTGGTGCACATCAACGCTGTGGTGTGAATTGAAGATGGGCTAGAGAAGTGCATGACTGCAGTCCCACTGTTTCAAGCAGTTCATGTTGGGACATCTGGGCTCACAAGCTCTCATATTTGTGCTGTGGTAGCTGTAGGATCTGCCACTGCTGCTCTTACAATAGGATGATCGTGGTAGGCATCTGTGCTACATGGACATACAGAACCTTATCATGTGTGAGAATGTTCATGCGACCACTCATGCCAGCATCACTGCAAAATTGACACAGCACTTCCACCTTATGTGGCAATATCTCAGAAAGACCATCTGACCTCTCAGAAGTCACCATTTGACCTCTGTCAAACTTGCTCAGTTGGCTGTAGGACGCACGTGTGTGTCTCTGTGGCATGGTTGCCTGATTGCTGCACACATGTGCACCACAGTGAGCCTTCTAGCTGTGAGCATGCTCTATTAAAGGGTAGACACAGATGGCACTCTGGTAGCTATGCCACAATGTTATTGATTGGCGGACAACACTGAAACCATTATCAGTACATCTACCACCATCCACATGGTCATATTCTGTCATCAGATCAAAATTGAAATTGTCTTTCCAAGTCTACCAATTTTTTTTTCTGGCAGTGTATACAAAAACCAGTTAGATTGAAAATATTAACTGCAATTTCTGAATCCATAGTAAACAGCTTCTCTAGCTCTCTTCTTTAGGGTAATTATATTGACATCATTAATGCAAAAAATGGTATAAGTTCATTGTCTGGTTCAATTATCATTTTATTAAGTTAGGAAAACATCACAAATTTCCATACATACTTCTAATATCAGTTATGTAAATTGCATTGTAATATCAATAAACATGTGCTTATTGATTCCATGTTTTTACTTTGTACTGTCAACAGCTCCATTTCAAACAAATCTCATTTCTCTTGCCAGTTTCTGTTGGATGTAATTACAGATTGTTTTGGCTGAAATGTTCAAAAAAGTCAGAGAATAAACAAAATAGTTATGACATTTTCCATGTTCTTCCTCTTCTGTGGCTTTTATGAAACATGAAGATCCATCTCAATCTGTATTTAGTAATTATGTTCTTGATTTTTTTCCATCTTATTATCATTGTTCCACAGCTGTCATATGTCTTTAATAATTTTATCTGTACACCACTTTGACTACCTACTAAGTGGAAGTCTTCTCTCAGGCATCATCAACGTTACTGTTTTGGCTTGAAGGTGTGCCAGTATATGAGTCACATGTACTATTCATAGAATTGTCCATGCCTTCATTGTGTGGACAATGGTAGGTGGTTTCACTAAGTCTTGTCCGTGGTCATTAATGTTTCAGTCACTGCTTTCACATACTTCCCAGTAGTCTCAGTTTCATATTCCATTTTATTTCCATACATTAATAACTGGAGTACTCAGCATTCATCTTGGGAAAAAAAGAAACAAGGGGTGAGATGAAACTAAATGAAAGATTCTATACATGATGCAGGTGTAATTATAAAATGAATAACAACAAATAACATTTTAAAAAGAATTTTTGCTGGTCATATTATGAAAGACAAAACATCCAAATTGAAAAAAAAATATTTACAATTTTCATAAATACATTAGAGGGAATATTAGTAAATAATTGTTAATCTCATGCATTATCATAAGAAAGCTTATTAAGGAGTTGTCTCTTGTATCATAAAAATGAGCCAAACCAAATTTATAGCCATTAAATGGTATAATGGCATGATATAGTATTATAGTAATGTATCTTGATGACTTACACACACTCTCAGCATTACAGGGAGTCCTCCAGTATCTTTGCCTTAGTTGGATGCCCTTATTTCTTCGAAAGAAGACAACCTTGATAATGTTGGAAGTCCTTCCAATATATTTGGTAACTGAAAAAAAGGATTGGGTAAACATTGCCTGACGTTTGCAGAGAACAATTTATGTGAAAATTGTCATAACAGGTGCTGCAAAACATGTAGAGTTCACAAGTTTCTAGCACCAATTCATCTGCATACATCAGTGGGCACCAATTTTAGACTGAAACTTACAGCTTGGGGCCAAACATTCTTCTCTTATGATAATTATACACTGAAGAGGCAAAGAAACTGGTACACCTGCCTAATACTGGGCAGGGCCCCCAAGAGCAAGCAGAAGTGCCACAACATGATGTGGCATGGGCCCAACTAATGTCTGAAGCAGTGCTGGAGGGAACTGACACCATGACTCCTGAAGGGCTGTCCATAAATCCCTGAGAGTATGAGGGAGTGGAGATCTCTTCTGAACAACATGTTGCAAGGTGTCCCAGATATGCTCAATAATGTTTGCATCTG
Source organism: Schistocerca piceifrons (assembly GCF_021461385.2). NCBI lineage: Eukaryota > Metazoa > Arthropoda > Insecta > Orthoptera > Acrididae > Schistocerca > Schistocerca piceifrons. The sequence continues at coordinate 361,350,489 of NC_060149.1, read as the reverse complement.
GGGAGTTTGGAGGCCATTGGAAGTGTTTAAACTCAGAAGAGTGTTCCTGGAGCCACACTGCATCAGTTCTGGACACGTGGAATGTTTCATGGTTCTGCTGGAATTGTCCAAGTCTAATAGAATGCACTATGGGCATGAATGGATGCAGGTGATCAGACAGGAGGCTTACGTACATGTCATGTGTCAGAGTCATATCTAGACACATCAGGGATCCCATATCAAACTAAGTGCACACACCCCACGACATTACTGAGTCTCCACCAGCTTGAACAGTCCCCTGTGGTCATGCAGAGTCCATGGATTCATGAGGTTGTCTTCATACCCGTACAGGTCCATCCACTCGATACAATTTGAAATGAGACTTGTCCAACCAGCCAACATGTTTCCAGTCATCAACACCCTAATGTAGTTGTTGACAGGCCCAGGTGAGGCATAAAGCTTTGTATCATGCAGTCATCAAGGGTACACGAGTGGACCTCCAGCTCCAAAAACCCATATCAATGATGTTTCATTGAATGCTTCACAAACTGACACTTGCTAATGGCCCAGCATTGAAATCTGCAGTAATTTGCAGAAGGGTTGCATTTCTGTCACATTGAACAATTCTCTTCAGTCATTGTTGGCCCCATTCTTGCAGAATCTTTTTCTGGCCTCAGCGATGTCAGATTTTTGATGGTTTGCCATATTCCTGATATACACAGTACACCCATGAAATGGTCGTATGGGGAAATCCCCACTTCATCCAACCTTGGAGATGTCATGTCCTATTGCTCATGCGCTGTTTGTAACACCATGTTTAAACTCACTTAAATCTTGATATCCTGCCATTGTAGCAGCAGTAACCAATCTAATAACTGTGCCAGAGACTTGTTGTCTTATATGGACCTTGCTGACTGCAGTGCTGTATTCTGCCTGTTTACATATATTTGTATTTGAATACACATGCCTATATCATTTTCTTTGGTGCTACAGTGTAGGAGAACTGGGATATTAATAACTACATTGATTGTAGTGAGAAGTGCTACCACATGAATTTAATGCTAGAATCCTGTTCACATCACGTGCTACAATAATGGTGATAAGTGATACACACTACTGTAGTTGCAGTGTAGAAATGTTGTGAAACAATTACTCATTCTCTTTAGAACCATACATTTACCACACTCATATAATCTTGTTATGTTTTACTTTCACTTTTTCTGTTCTCATAAATTGTAATGCTGTCTTTTATGTGCCAGTTGAATCATTTTGTTATACTCTTGTCCCAAGGTTGTATGCTCCAGTGCTGTCTTTGAGAGAAAATAAATAATCTATTAATTTGACATTCCCTAGAACAGTTTTTCCCTTCATGCTTATTGTTGATGAATTTAAATAAGCAACAAAATTTTTCACAGCTTATTAATAATGAACAATTCTTGTAATTTTATAGGAATGCCACATGGCCATACAGGACATGTACGTTTCCTGACATGTGTGGAAACTGGCTATCAGCATGTCACAAAGGAATCTTTAAAGCAACAGTCAGGGATGTTTGTACGTCAGGTTGGGAGGAGCAGAGGTGAAGGCAGCAGTTCAAAATCAACTCTTCTTGTAATCTCAGGTGGAGATGGATATGAAGATTTTCGTACATCAGGTGTATCAGAAGTAGCTGGTCGGGAGGACTCTACTAATCACTTATTACTGTGGCTTGTATAAGCTGCATATAATTGCTACTTATTTACCTGCTCAGACTAGTCTACTTTAATGTGTACATTTGTGTTAAATAACCTGCTGTTACCTGTGGGTAAAGCTTGTGCTAGTCACTCATTTTGTACATTAATGCAGATCACTGTAAACATCTCATTACATCCCATAAAGTATTTAGTTACTTTTATAAGTAAGTTATGTCAGCATTTAGATTTGAACACAATGCATTATTTATATTGATGAAGAGATCTTATGATTGAATAATTGTTAGCTATAAAAAACTGATTGACTAGTTACGATTTTGTTTATATGTAATTAGTCTATTGGAAAGCAGCTATGTACATATAGTAGTATCACTTCTGCAAAGGGAAATGTGAGTTAGCATTAGTGATATGAATTTGATACTTCTATAAGTGATTCAGTATTAATCTCATTCAGAAATGTCAGTGTGCATTATGAGTATTTTTTCCAAGACATTAGGAAGTGTTATGTTGCTTAAATGTGACAGTTCTGTTTTTGGAATAACTGAGTCTGGAAAGCTACACTGTAATTTGGAAATATTTACGCTTTCTGTTAAAAATAGCAAGATACCAGATTTTATGGTTGTGTGAGAGTCATTTCATTTTTGAAATGGCACTGATGGTGGTGATATGTAGCTCTACTCCAGTTTGTTGATACTTGTTTTTAATAATCAGCATTTTATTTTCATAATGAATGATGCAAACATCCCATGAAACTTTATATTGTTAATTGTTATTGTATACATGTATTTTGTTTAAAATGATATATTTCTTTAACATGATTGTGATAAGTTACTTTGTGTGTGTGTGTGTGTGTGTGTGTGTGTGTGTGTGTGTGTGTGTGTGTGTGTGTGTGTCTCAGATGAAAAGGGAAAAAGAAATGTTAACTGAACATTGTTACTTTGTTAACTACATTCTGGCCATGATTGATCTTAAAAGATCTCTATAAAACTAATAAATTTTTATAGCAAACTGTATTCAAATAAAAAAAAATCTGCTAGCCTGTCTTGTAATATAAAAAAGAAAATAGACTATGACTGGTATGTAACACTGCTCAAGGAATGATCATCTAATAAGACATTATTTTACAGACAAGAGGCAATTGTACAACAACAAAATTTATATCCTACAAGTATTTAAACATATTAATGTAAAATATCAGAACTAAATGGTATGTGAAAGTCCACAGAATAATGCCTGGAAGATCTAATTGTCCTGTACTGTATGTAGAAACGTGAATACAATATTGACAGAAAAAATGACATTTATTTTTCCAAGTTTTCTTAGTACATGCATATTCATAATAATAGACCCTAAGTTAAAAGACATCATAAAATACACAGTAGCTCTAGTACGAATTTTAGTAAACAGTTTAATTCTCAGTGAGTTATGTTTCACTGTAACGAAAACACTAACGTGGTACACTAGCACACCAGTTGGATTTAGGTGTGTACCTCCATGTTTGGTTCCTACTTTGTGAAAGTACAAAAAAAAATCATTATTTATGAAATTGTTTTAAAAAATATTAGTCACATTATTTAACTGCATTAGAATTGATTCCAGCTGAAATGGAACAAAGCAAACAACATAATGAAGAAATATATCTGTTATTAATATCATCAATATTGATCTTGTGTCAATGTAGTCATTGTCCTTTTACCAAGAATTAGAAATTCATTTGTTTATTTTGAGTTATAGAGAGCCATTTTAATACAGTTTTCCTCTTGTGAATAATGTTTACATGTGGCTTGCAAATGAAAGTGTAACATGTATTGAATCCTGTATATTTACAGTATTTTATTTACTCATTTATTCATCTTAAACCATTCAGTACAAAAGTATCCGACATGTCATAAAATTATAAAGATAATGTACACATATATGCTGTTGTGGAGTTTCTCTTCTTGGCACAGCAGCATACTACCTAGCTTACACATTCTTCTCCAAGATGTCAGCTCAGCATGCACTTTTTAATACATCTAAAAGCAGAGAAAAACTGAAATGTTAGTCAAAGGGGTTAGCATCTTAGGTCCTTCAATGAAAAGGGTTTAATGAAAACAAATGACAAATTATTAAAAAATATTATTCTACTTTTACAATATTACTATGCTTCTTCTTCTTCCTCTTATTTTTATTATTGTCATTATTATTATTATCATTGCTGGTATTATTATTGTTTGGAACATATCACACCAAAATTAAATCATCCTGATCCTGAAAGTATCAATAATATCACATAAATAATTTTCACAAAGTGCAGTTTGTATCTGCCTATAATTTTTAGTCCTGTGAAACTACTGGTAATATTTTTTATTATTTTCAGAATGTTCACTCAGAAACTTTCTGCATGAATAAACACTCTTCCAAGTAGACATTCATTTGCGGAACTATGATCATCATAATTAATCATCTGGTTTTTGAAGCCAGAACCTTTGTTCAGTAGCCAGTATATTTATTAAGATCATTGACCACATGCGGTACATAAAGGGTATTTTACTTAAATTTAATGTTTGAAAGAATATATGGAAATAGAGGCAGTGGTACTGCAGATACACTTAAAATACATTGTTACTTAATACACTTTTATATTTTGTGACAGCTTGTCAAACAGTTTTATTGTCATGTAGCATGTTTCTTTTTTAGCCGACCCATCCTGGCAGAGACATCATGCACATTTCCTTTTAATCTTTTACTGTAATTTTCCTCATATGAGTATCATTGCCCAGAACATATTGTCAAAATATGCGGTACTGTGTCCATAATATAGATGCATGTCATGGTAGCACCTTTAGTATTTTTAATGATGATTTGTACAATTATGTAGTTCAGGTCTCATGATAATACTGACAACTGTCTTTTGGATTTGGAAAATTCCCTGAACTGCTGGAGAGTTTATCTAGATTAAAGAGTCTGTGTTCAGATATTCTGAAACTTGTAAGTTCTTATCCATCATATGTTATTGGGCTAACATCCTTGATCTATAACTGAATACCAATGGCTCATCACTGATGTCATAGGGTCAGATCATGTACATTTACATTCAACCTTCTTCTTACCAGTAGATCCCGGTATTCTGCAAATTTATATTTGTGAGACCTGTTCTAGAAATAATAGCTCACAACTTTTAACCACTGATGACACAATACTGTTAGTCTGACTAACTTGATTTACCTGTTGTTTGTACATGTAAAATAATGTTTGCCAAATAAATGTTACTAATTACACCTAGCTGCAAGTCCTCAAGTGATAGTTCAGTCTCATTATGTCAAGTTCCAGTTACATGAACTGATTCCAAAATACATAGCAAGCATTAGTTTTGTAATACTATATAAAATTTATAATATAGTCATGGACCAGAACTCAGTATGTAGTATAATGAGAAACTAAGGTTCTGTTTCTGTTCCCAGAATGTGAATGTGACTAAATCACCCCTTCAGAAAGCAAATCCGTACACAACATTAGAGTGTTATCTACATGAACTCAATATCGTACAAAAATTTCAAAGTCCAGCAATCATGCACAGTGCTGTAAGTCCAACTGTGACACTCACAAAAAGTTCTGTATTAAACTACATAAAATTTCACTCATACTGCATTTTAATGAAGTCCTGAGGCCAAACCTCTCCTGCTTACTGACACAGTGTGTCCTCCAAATGCAAAAACTGTTAGACCAGATAGTGCAGATGCACTGCCTGAAATAGACTTCCTTCCAGGTCAGTACTGACTAATTCCAACTAACCACTGTAAAATTTAGAAAAGGACCATTAATTCAAAATTAGATAATAATTACATTAACCCTACAGTAACACTTTTTTTTCCACACCTGCCATTTTGAGTCAGTTCTACATCTGCTGATTAGTGAAAACATCATGTTATATAGGGTGATTCTGTGATGATGTCACAAACTTTCTTAGATGATGGAGAAGGGTATATCTATCAATTTCAGGTAAGGGGTCCTGGTCCAGAAATGACTGAGTTGAAAGTTATAAGCAAAAATCATTCTGATATCTCTTACAGTGAAGTACTTGTTGTTGCTAAGATTGTAGAGTACACAGTCTTGATGAGCACTTATTTGCAGAAATTGGGATAGTAATTCAACTAATCCAAAGCAGATGGTATACTGTGAGCAATCCTGGTGTACAATACCTGTACTGTAGTAGATTGCAGTTTGTGTTAAAAAGTTGAAGTACTAATATCAATCAGTTCTAACCAAATGGAGTTTTACCCAGTGATGGAAGTTGTAAACATGATTTTCATGTGTGGGTATGCAAATGATAGCATCAGAAACACAGGAAGATTTCACAGGACCAAATATCCATGTGGAAGACACTAGGTCTCCAAGACTGTTCCAGTGACTATGTGAAATAGGACAATTGGAACCATACAATGACCAAGAGGGTGAGAAACTACATGGACTTCTGACTTAGAAGATGCAGTGTTTATTCAAGTGGATGAGGTGCCTCCATCAGCACTGAATCAGTTGCCCATGAAATGAATGTTTTGTAGAGTATTGTGTTGTGAGTATTACGGGAACTTTAGCTACACCCATACCTTCTACAGAAAGAGCATTCTATGAGTCCTGCTGTCTTTGGATACCATGTCATGTTCAGCTAATAGTTCTTGCAGTGCCTTACAGTCAATCCTCACTTTCCTGCATATACAAGGTGCTATCCAAAATTTTCAGTATAGATGCTGGCATCTGTTGAAAACCTTACCTTTGGACTAATGGTCACCATCACCCTTGAAGTAGTTCCCATCCACATGTACACACCGGTCCCAGCACTTCTGCCACTGGTCAAACATTTTCTGGAAGTCCTGTTCTTTGAGGGTGTTTATCACCACCAGCGATGCTTCTTGAATCCTCTCTAGATTGTCGAACTGACGGCCTTTCAACTTGAGTTTCAGTTTTAGGAATAGCGCAAAGTTGCAAGGTGCCAAACCTGGCACGTACAGTGGGTGGGGTACAACCACCATGTTGTTTTTTGCCAAAAAGGTCCTGGTGAGCAAGGACATGTGATACTGTGCATTGTCGTGATGCAGCAACCAGTTCCCTTGACGCCAAAATTCAGGCCGTCGTCGCCACACATTTTCATGGAGCTATTGCAAAACATCACAGTAGTACATGGAATTCACTGTTTGGTTGGGTGGGATGAATTCTTTGTGTACAGTTCCCTTGGTATCAAAGAAAATGATAATCTTGCTCTTCACTTTGCTCTTCATCTGTCTCGCTTTTTTGGGTCTTGGAGAGCCCAGAACCTTTCACTGGGATGATTGTTGCTTTGTCTCTGGGTCATAACCATAAATCCAGCTCTCATCAATGGTAATAACCTATGACAAGCAGGTTGGATCATCAGATGTGGTCTCATGAGGGTCCGTGCACACTTCAACACATTGTGCCTTCTGATCAGCAGTCAAGATCCTTGGCACAAATTTTGCAGCAACACGATACATGCCCAATTCAACAGTCAGCATTCATTGACATGTTCTGTAACCAATACCCACATCATCTGCGAGGTCTTGAATGGTTTAAAGCTGATCCACATGAACCAATTGTTGAAGTTTGGCAACAATGTCTGGCATTGTGCGACTAATGGGCCTTCCAGAGTGAGCATCATCTTTGACATCTGTATGGCCAGCCCTGAACCAAGTATGCCACTCAAACACATGTGTACGGCTCATGCTCTGTCCCCCAAACACTTGTTGAATCATTGCAAGGGTCTCCATAGCACTTTTCCCGAGATTCGCACAGAATTTGATACACACGCACTGTTCTGTTCGCAGATCCATGGTAAAATTGCCACACAAGGGTATTATGGAAATCGCTGTGGACATGCAACATGTCCTCTCAGTTGAATGCCACTCCGCCCACTGATTCATCAGATATGCATCTCTCGCCACCAAGCAGTGCAAAAATCTACTATTCCTACTTTCCAGATGGCAGCACCAGTCCTGAAAATTTTGGAGTCCACCTTGTATACTTTTCACAAATGAAGCATATGTCCCAAAGGTAGAACGCTAAATAATCACAGAAGTAATGTTTGGGCCAATGAGAATCCCCACACTACAGTTGTGATGAGCCCTCAACACAGATGGGCAGTTACAGCCAGTGATTATGTACTAGGTCGATTCCTTCTTCCTCCCCACTAAAGTAACACATGCACACAGTGTTTATCAGAGATGCACTACATAGGCACCTGGAACATATCCCACTCATTATTCATCAACATATGTCATTCCAAGATGTTGCAGAATCACCTCACTTTGGGCTGTGGGTTTGTGAATACCTGCATCAGACATTCCCTGAAAAGTGGATGGACAGAAGAGATCCCATTTCATGGTCAACTCATTCATCTTATCTTGTGGCAAGAATTCTTGCTGCTTGCAACACTGTTCAAACAACACCAGGGATATTAGAGTGGGTATGACTTTATGAAACAATGACATGCCTGCATCAATGCTGGGGAACACCATTTTGAACAACTGTAGTAAGTGTAGTAGTTTCTTAAACTTTTGCAGGTAAATGGAATTCATTATTACTGTTGTTGTGTCTGTGAATGGGGCAGCACATATTATAGCAGATGTGAGTAGACAACCAGTTTACTCCACAACAAGGGAAAAGCTGAAACAGAGTAACATTATACAACAATGAATGATCTAGAGCAGCCACTGGGACAGCTATTGGCTGAGTCTGTGGATGACACCAAGGTTGGAGTGCCATGAAGCAGAATCTTGTGGGTAGTCTTGTTCTAGAGTGGGTTTGAAATTCTGATGATGGCAAATTGAATGGTGTAGAATCATGGTATCAGCAGAAGCGTAGTCCAACATAAGACTGTTGGAGTGATGTGCTGCTTGTACTATAAAGCACCAGGCAGCATAGTAATATGCCTGCCCTCAATGAGTCTACTGCATTGTGGCACAGCACAATTAGCATAGTACTATCGTGCAGTTCTTCATTGTGGGTAAGTCAACCAAGCATTGTTATGTTACTGCAGAGGCAGCTATGGGCATTGGTCACAGCCGCACTGCCCAACTCGCCAGTACTGCAGCTGTACTGAGAACGACTGGCTGTGTGCTGTATGAGATGTGACATGCGATCACGTGGCAGCCGGCACCATGATGTAGGCATTGATGATACCATACTCTTTCCCCCCAAAATGCCTCATTATGATGCTGTGCTGTGAGGGACCCTGGTGATGATTGGGCATTTGGGCCAGAGGCAAGGTGATGAGGTCAGACCAGGAGGTAGGTCTGGAGATGGTCGAACCACATTCCAACATCCACTGCACAGGCCTCCAGATAAACTAGAGGCAGAATGCACCTCCTGCCTGTCTGGGTACAAGCATTCCACAATGGCATAAGTGTGTCCAGGTCCACTGACATTGCAGCACACGACACCGAAGAGTAAGGAGGCTGCAACTGGAATGGCAGAGCACACGGCAGTGATAACAATGGTGAGGCTGCTGTGGATTGTGACGATGGAGGCTGCAACATCAGGGCCTGCAACATCAGGGCCTGCAACATCAGGGCCTGCAACAACTGGGGCTGCTGTGTTGAAGGGAGCAGTGCTTTTATTTATTTATTTATTTGAGATACATATTCCATAGATCCAGTATGGTGTGATTACACTTGGATGTGGAACGAGTCAAGGCAGATACAATATAGATATCATACAATACAAAACATACTGATATATTACAAATGGTAGATGAATGATTCAGAATTGGTACAATACAATAATATAATCAAGATAATAAACAATACAATACAAAAATACAATAGTGATAAAAACAATACAGATAACAATGACAAAGGAAATAATCTGAATTACTACTCAAATTACTGATCTCTGTTGAAGAATTCATCTAAAGAGTAGAAGCATTTTTCTAATAGAAATTCCTTTAGCTTTTTTTGAATAGCATTTTATTTTCTTTAAGACACTTTATATTACTCAGGAGTGCATTAAAGATTTTAGTACTTGTGTACTTTACCCCTTTTTGCACCAGAGAGAGATTTTTCCGTTCACAGTGCATATCACCTTTCTGCCTTGTGTTATAATGATGGATTGCCTCATTTGTTTCATATTCAGAGGAATTGAGAAGAGTGAAAGCCATGAGTGAGAGGAGATATTGTGAGGTAGTGGTTAATATACCTAACTGTTTAAAGAGATTTCGACATGAGGTTCTTGGAGGGACACTACAAATAATTCGGACTACTTTTTTCTGGCTTACAAAAATTTTTTTTGAAAGTGGTGAGTTGCCCCAAAAGATTATTCCATAGCACATCACTGAATGAAAGTAGCCAAAATATGCAGACTTTGATACATTGATGTCTCCAATTTTGGAGATTATTCGGATGGCAAATGTTGCTGAGCTAAGCTTTTTTAATGTTTGCTGTATGTGGAATTCCCAGTTGAGCCGGTTATCTATGTGAACGCCTAGGAACTTTGTGCACTGAACATTCTGCAACTGTTGGCTCTCATGTGCAATGTTAATCTCTTTTGGGCTTATGTAATTGGATTGGAACTGCATGTAATTTGTTTTGCTGAGGATTATTGCTAGAGAATTTGCCGTGAACCAGTTCAGAGCATTTGCAAGTGCTTGGTTGGCATTTAACTCTATGTCAGTGGAGGTTTTGCTGGCTGTCACTATACTTGTGTCATCGGCAAACAGTGTGATGTTGCTAGTACTATTTGAGGACAGGAGTAGGTCATTAATATATATAATAAATAGGAGTGCCTATGGCTGATGTGACCCAGATTCCAAAGACTGAACCTGTGGCAATAATGCAAATGACACTGTAATCCTGCAGGAAGAGCCAGGCAGCTGGTTTGAAACCTGCTGATGATGATTGCTAGGGGAGACACTGAGTGCTGGAATGTGTTCTGGAACAGATGGGTCCCCAGCAAGACTGAGAACAGTGTGAAGGCACAGCTGATTCTGGTGTCTGTGATGATGGCATCCTGACCCATCTTGAATAACAAAGGTTGCTCTGCACACAGGTTGGCCTACAGTCCCTGGTTTCCACAAATGATGACTGCTAAGAGCCCTGAAGCACATCTTATGAGTGGCCTGAAATTTCAAGGAGGATGGGATAGCATCTGGGGAATGTGGAGGATGGAGGAGATGCAGCATAGTCCTGTGAGGCCCGCCATGTGAAAGTTCATCTGGTGGCTTATCACCCTGAGGCATATTATTTTATGTAGTTAAGAAGAGGAACAGAGCATTTTCCTTGGAGTGGGATTGCCTTAATTTTGACATTTGTGGCTTGAAGGTACACATGAATTGTTCTACTTCCCCATGGGGAGAAAGTTGCTGAATGGATGTGGGTAATGCTGTTGGTTTCACAGGAGGAGGCAAATTCTATTGAAGTCAACTGGGGGTTAATCATTGGGTAAAATGATAGTTGGTAATCTTTCTTGGCAGAATATAGTCACTAAAGCTCAAATCATGCAGGCCAACATTGTGGAATTCAGAGGAACCACAAAAGGAAGTTTGGAAAAAATGTCCACTACAGTAAGCCACCGTGAACCTCAAAAGCAGCCCTGCAAAGTCAATATGAATTTGTTGTCAGGGGGCATCTAGTCAAGACCAGTCAAAAGCTGTTGGGGAGGATCACAAATGTTCTCAGTGCTTTCCTTGCAGTGCAATATCATGTGTTCAATGTTTTTGTTCTCCCCAGCCACATGTGGTGCTGCCTGGCCAATTGCTTCATATGGGCAATCATCCATTGCCATTTATGAAGTAAAGCCCACACCATCTGCTGCAAAGATGCTGGTCTCAACACCTGTGTCTGTTCATTTGATGAGTGGAAAAGCACAACTCCATTTCACCCTGAAAAGGCATCCCAGTGAGAAAACTAATGCTGAAGAGACTCACTGGGCAGTGAATTCCTGTCAGATGGCCAGCCTGACTGAATAAACTGATGAAGGAGCCAGAGGGTATCACCCTGCCCTGTGATCATGGTGATTTTATGGTGGTCAGTCGGAAACATAAGTAGTGTGGCTTCCTTGATCCAGTCAGTGTGAAAGCAAGCTTCCTTGGCACAATCAAATTCCTCATCTGATCTGACAGGAAACAAGACAGTGTGTCAGCATTGGCATGATGTGTCGTGGGGTGATAGAGAGTCTCACAACTATAATTTGTCAGGATATACACCCACTATTGGAGCTTTTGTGCTGTCCAGATGAGCACAGATTTGGCAAAGTAAAATGAACAGTTGAGAGGCTTGTGGTCCACGAGGAGAAAAAAATTTTTAGCCATAAAGATACTGATGAAACTTGGAAATTCCTTAGATGATTTCCAAGGTCTCCTTCTCCAGTTGATTGTGGTTTACCTGAGATTTGTTAAACAGTTTTGATGTGAAAGAAATCAGGTAGTCAGTGGTGCCAATCTTGTGGGGCAGTACTGCTCCAATGGTGTAGGAGGGAGCATCCACTGTAAGGACCATAGGTTTTGTAGGATTAAAGTGGGCTGGACATCTGTCGCTAAGCAACACATTTTTAATGTCTGGAAAACCAAAAAATAGTTCAAATGGCTCTAAGCACTATGGGACTTAACATCTGAGGTCATCAGTCCCCTAGAACGTAGAACTACTTAAACCTAACTAACCTAAGGACATCACACACACCCACGCGTGAGGCAGGATTCGAACCTGCGACTGTAGTGGTCGCGTGGTTCCAGACTGAAGCGCCTAGAACCACTCGGCCACACAGGCCAGCTGGAAAACCATTTATTGCTCATTCAACCAGATGAAAGGGACATTATTCCACCTGAGGGCATGTAAGGGTGCTACAGTCTGAGCTGCATTAGGTATGAAGCAAAGATAATACAATACCTTGTTGAGAACAGCCTTAAGTTCAGAGGGATTTTGTGGAGGAGAGAGATTCTGAATAGGATCCAATTGTATAGCAAAGGGGCAAAAACTATGAGAGTCAATGACTTGATCAACTTATTTGATTTGGGTACAGAAAGATTCACATTTCTTCTGACTGCATCTGAGTCCCACATCAGTGAGGTGCCTGGAAGAAGCAGTCATATCATGTGGGAAAGACCGGTGGGTGTCAAGAGCAGCCACCACAGGAGATGACATTTCCAGCTCTGCAGTGTCAAATAAATCCTGTGCCTCAATTATACAAATGAAATCCTCAGGTGAAGGGTCCAATAGTTTGAGGACCTCTGCCTGCAGTAACATTCTGAACATTGCAGATACTAACCTCTTCACTACCTTTGCAAGTACTGTATCTCTATGCAGATACTTAAACTCCTCTCAGAACACTTCCTGGCCACTGGTATCCTCTGTCTGCAAAATTTATCTTCTTCAAAAAATGATATATCACAGCTACTCTTCACTTTGTCCACACCAAGATTACTACCTTCATGGCTTAATTTATAGCTTACACAATGAGGTAACTTGAAAGCACTCTTAATTCAACACTACACATAAAAAACCAACACACTAAACACAGCTAATTAAACATTGACTTACACTTATCCAGACTCTCATATATTGAGTTACTCTTTAGCTTGATTTCATTTTGATTGAGGACCATATGCACCCAAAATGGACCACAGTAATTGCCACTCATGTGATTACTGTGTGCCTCCCTCCCTCTCTCTCCTCCCCCCCCCCCTCTCTCTCTCTCTCTCTCTCTCTCTCTCTCTCTCTCTCTCTCTCTCTCTTCTGATGGCCAGAAAATAATCTACTTCACTATATCTTAATTATCAACCCTTCCCTGACATCACCACAAATCCACAAAACATGAACTTAGAAACTAAACAGTATTCATGGATCAAAAGACAAACAGTCACAAAATCAAAATTCACTTCTCAGTATACAGTGACTGAACTATTTCATCTAGACAATGGTAAACTGACATAAACCATCCCACACATCATGTACTGCTCTGAAAATAACCACACCTGTTCACATACTGCAGTCGGAAACTCACAACAAGTGAAAAAATCATCATCCTCCATCAGGTCACTCTATCATACAATGTACAGATGCTTCCAATACCACCACATCAAAATTTTCACCACAAGCATATATGCAAACAGTTGTCGCACCTCAACACTACATATTTATCAAAACAAATGATAAATATGTGATTCATCCCTGAATGACCTAAGCCATGAAAAATCACTCTATGCTCTGTTATCAACACTTGCCTTTAAGAAACCCATCTCCCTTATCACGTACTGCCACATGTATGGTACAACTATCTGAATACCTGACAACTGCCTCATCAATACACAAGAAATATTAACATATTGAAAGTGCATTCCAAAGAGAATACATAACCTATCTGATACATTAAAATACATGGAAACTCACAGACACATCACACATGAAAAATCTATTCCAAAGGAATACACCTGCAAAAATCCTATTCAACAAGAACACCCAAAATGGCCTAGCTCATTAAAACACAATTTAAACCTATACCAACAACATCTCACATGAAAAATCAATTAAAAACACGCACACTACCTATAATGCAAAAACCCATGGAAACTCTTCTCAAATGTACACACAAAGTGTTCAGCACATAGCATTTGCAAAATTATATTCCAGGGAGAACTTGCAAACTACCTAACACATCATGAAACATGGCTAAAATTATTTAACTAACACACAAAACTGCATAGTACTGTGCAAGCCATTGATGCTGGGCAACTTTTAATGAGACCAACTACACTCCTGGAAATTGAAATAAGAACACCGTGAATTCATTGTCCCAGGAAGGGGAAACTTTATTGACACATTCCTGGTGTCAGATACATCACATGATCACACTGACAGAACCACAGACACATAGACACAGGCAACAGAGCATGCACAATATCGGCACTAGTACAGTGTATATCCACCTTTCGCAGCAATGCAGGCTGCTATTCTCCCATGGAGACGATCGTAGAGATGCTGGATGTAGTCCTGTGGAACGGCTTGCCATGCCATTTCCACCTGGCGCCTCAGTTGGACCAGCGTTCGTGCTGGACATGCAGACCGCGTGAGACGACGCTTCATCCAGTCCCAAACATGCTCAATGGGGGACAGATCCAGAGATCTTGCTGGCCAGGGTAGTTGACTTGCACCTTCTAGAGCACGTTGTGTGGCACGGGATACATGCGGACGTGCATTGTCCTGTTGGAACAGCAGGTTCCCTTGCCGGTCTAGGAATGGTAGAACGATGGGTTCGATGACGGTTTGGATGTACTGTGCACTATTCAGTGTCCCCTCGACGATCACCAGTGGTGTACGGCCAGTGTAGGAGATCGCTCCCCACACCATGATGCCGGGTGTTGGCCCTGTGTGCCTCGGTCGTATGCAGTCCTGATTGTGGCGCTCGCCTGCACGGCGCCAAACACGCATACGACCATCATTGGCACCAAGGCAGAAGCGACTCTCATCGCTGAAGACGACAAGTCTCCATTCGTCCCTCCATTCACGCCTGTCGCGACACCACTGGAGGCAGGCCGCACGATGTTGGGGCATGAGCGGAAGACGTCCTAACGGTGTGCGGGACCGTAGCCCAGCTTCATGGAGATGGTTGTGAATGGTCCTCGCCGATACCCCAGGAGCAACAGTGTCCCTAATTTGCTGGGAAGTGGCGGTGTGGTCCCCTACGGCAATGCGTAGGATCCTATGGTCTTGGCGTGCATCCGTGCGTCGCTGCGGTCCGGTCCCAGGTCGACAGGCACGTGCACCTTCCGCCGACCACTGGCGACAACATCGATGTACTGTGGAGACCTCACGCCCCACGTGTTGAGCAATTCGGCGGTACGTCCACCCGGCCTCCCGTATGCCCACTATACGCCCTCGCTCAAAGTCCGTCAACTGCACATACGGTTCACGTCCACGCTGTCGCGGCATGCTACCAGTGTTAAAGACTGCGATGGAGCTCCGTATGCCACGGCAAACTGGCTGACACTGACGGCGGCGGTGCACAAATGCTGCGCAGCTAGCGCCATTCGACGGCCAACACCGCGGTACCTGGTGTGTCCGCTGTGCCGTGCGTGTGATCATTGCTTGTACAGCCCTCTCGCAGTGTCCGGAGCAAGTATGGTGGGTCTGACACACCGGTGTCAATGTGTTCTTTTTTCCATTTCCAGGAGTGTAGTATATAGTTACATAAACCCTATTTTGTGAATACATGACATTAAAAAGCGTCACCTCTCTGCTTTCTGACAGCACATGAAAAGTCTATTCCAAGGGGAACACACAACTACTTAGCACTTCAAAACAAATGAAAAATCCATTCTACTAACTCACATCTCCCCTGGGACATTTCACATGAAAAATGTAATCCACAGAAAATACCCAAAGTCCTTGTATATGTCCACCAAGTGCCTGACACATTGCAACACACAGAAAATACCCAAATTGCCTAGTGTATCACTACCAGGTGCCTGGCATTTTACAGTAAACTGATGTTACCCAAATATTCAAGGACACTAACCTAGTATATTTGCAGAAACACTAAGTAATTCACAGTGAAACAATAATGACAGAAATTATATCACCTCCATACTTTCTGATACTGAGTTTTGTTCTGAACTTAGTCCAAATAACATGTTTGTACCTCAATTTTGACCAATTTTGTTCTAAATCTTTTATGTGTGGCACCAAATGCACCAAAACATATTACAGCACTTATTGGAAATCTCTTGCAGCTTTCTGGCCAGCCAAAGGTTTCTTTTCTCTTGTTAGGGACATTGCAACTCATATCAAACACTGTTCCACTCTCACTGACCAACAGAAATTGAGACATTTTAATCTGCAGCAATGGCATGATACCTTTAAACCCCTGCTTCTTATCACTACAGTATTCACAGAACAAAACACATTCTTGACACAAGTAGTCACAGCAGTAGTAAACTCATTTCTCACTGAGACTTCATTCACTGCTTTCTGACTTATTAATGCCTTATGTTCAGTGATGTGTCTTGCAGGTTTTTATCACCACATAAATCATCTGTGCTTGTTGAAAATGATTCAAATATATGTTCTTCCTTCAGCTCTGGTGTAACAGATACTGTTAAGTCAGTACGTGCATCTGCAGATTTCTCCAGAACAGCTTTTCCTTCATCCATGTAACAAACAATGGTTGTCAAAGTGCCATCTGAGCTCTGCTATTTCTTACCAGTCAGCTGTTCCTCAATAGTACTGAATTCAGCACCTACATTACTTCTCTCTGGCATTGTTGTCATGCTGGCAGTTCGAGTTACAGAATTTGTACCAAACTCAACCCATCAGTGTCTCTTCTTGATGAAGCACTACACTGCTTTCTGGAAATCTTATGCATGTTAAACTTTGTCTGTTTAGCTTTTCTACTGGCAACATATATTCTTTTAAGGGTGATGCTTCTTGCACCTTATTTTTGACTTCTGTTGCATTACTCTCATCCTTAATCCTTATGTATCTGCAACACATGGCAAAGAAAGGCTCACACACACTCTTCATGCTCACAGTTCATGTAATTGCAATTACTTCCTCCTCACATGGTTTTGTGGTGCTGTGACCTTGTGTGGTACTAGTCACTGTTATGCATAATTTGGCCTTTATCTGCTCATCCTGAATATCTATGGTGCTTCAGCTTTCTGCAGCCATGGGTTCAAATGCAGCCTGAATGCTTGTGGTTTGGTGAGCCTTAACCATAGTTTCCTTTTCATTGAGTTCCATGGTGTAGTGGCTCCCTAAGTAAGTAGACATCAAATTTTGTGCCATGCTTTTACTCTCTAATTCAGTACAGATTACTCCTCTTGTATTTTATTGAACATCAGCATCCAGTTTGGCATTATATGCATTGATCTTGTTACCAAACATAGTTAATTTAGTGCCTCACACCTTGATCTTTGTTCTTAATCAGTTAATTTAGTAACTAATCCAGTTAATTTAGTGCTCTGTGCTTGAAGCTCTACAGCTAAATCTCTTTTCAGTGGCAGCAGTTGATACTTCGTAGCTGGTGCTGGGAGGGCTTGGACAATGTCAGCATCATTTGTTTCTGCAGGATTGGGTCCAATACTAGCAGTCAGTGACTCTGTTAAGCTTGGAGCCAGTGTTTTTTCTTCAGTATTGCCAGAGAATAACCTGTCAATTAGTATCCCCCTTCTCTGAGACCTTTCCTCCCTCACTTTCATGGCCATTACATGGTGTGCTAACACTCTGCTCACAACCCATTTCAAAACCTTTAATGTCTTTGCAGCAACCTGAGGCAGCAACTGAAAAATTTGAGATTAATTTTAATGAACAGTCCCAGTCTTCTTAATGATTGATCATAGATACCCAGTATTTTACACACTTTAATGCAACTAACAGTTAACAGTCAAGTCAAATGTCACTACATTCCATTTTTCCAAGCAATAATTCAACAAACTTCAGAGGTTGTGACTTGCAAAGGATCATCTCCAACATAGATACTCAGTGCTCATAATGATAAAGTAGACTCACAGAGGTCCATCTCAGTGCTCATAATGGTCATCTATTTATTAAGCTTGGCCTAATCTCTAATACACACATTAAAAAGTTTTGCATCATCCTGTTTCCCAGAACTCCTGAAGAAAGACATTGACTGTGGATATTGTATCACAGACACAGTCCCTTTGACTGTTCAGAGATGCCACTAAACCTGCCCCAAAGATGAAAACAACCATGTATGAGCAGTGCCTATTAAACGAAGGGGCTCTGACAGCTGATCAGTTCCAGTCATTCTTCCAGGAAGGAGGTAAACAGCTCATGTTGTCCATAGTTCAACCATGCTTAGATGGTCAATACTGTGGTTCAATAGCATCTGCATTGTTACTTTGTGCCAGGTAGGGCTCTAAACAAGGGAAGTGTCCAGGCGTCTCAGACTGCACCAAAGCAATGTTGTTCGGACATGGAGGAGATACAGAGAGACAGGAATTGTTGATGACATGCTTCGCTCAGGTTGTCCAAGGACTACTACTGCAGTGGATGACCACTAGCTATGGATTATGGCTTGGAGGAAACCTGACAGCAACGCCACCATGTTGAATAATGCTTTTTGGGCAGTCATAGGATGTTGTGTTACAACTCAAACTGTGTGCAATAGGCCGCATGATGCACAACTTCACTCCCAACATTCATGGCGAGGTCCACCTTTGCAACCATGACACCATGAAGCATTGTACAGATGGGCCCAACAACATGCCAAATGGACTGCTCAGGGTTGGCATCACGTTCTCTTCACCGATGAGTGTCACATATGACATCAGTCAGACAATTGTCGGAGACGTGTTTGGAGGCAACCCGGTCAGGCTGGATGCCTTGGACACACTATCCAGCAAGTGCAGCAAGGTGGAGATTCCCTGCTGTTTTGGGGTGTCATTAAGTGGGGCCGACGTATGCCGCTGGTGGTCATGGAAGGTGCTGTAACGGCTGTACAATACACGAATGCCATCCTCCGACTGATAGTGTAACTATATCAGCAACATATTGGCAAGGCATTCATCTTCATGGATGAGAATTTGCACCCCCATCGTGCACACCTTGTGAATGACTTCCTTCAGGATAATGAGATCGCACAACTAGAGTGGCCAGCATGTTCTCCAGACATGAACCCTATTGAACATGCCTGGGATAGATTGAAAAGGTCTTTTTGTGGATGATGTGACCCTCCAACCACTCTGAGGGATCTACACCGAATCACCATTGAGGAGTGGGACAATTTGGACCAACAGCGCCTTGATGAACTTGTGGATAGTATGCCACGACTAACACAGGCATGCATCAGTGCAAGAGGATGTGCTACAGGGTATTAGAGGTAACAGTGCGTACAACAATCTGGACCACCAACTCTGAAGGTCTTGCTGCATGGTGGTACAACATGCAATGTGTGGTTTTCATGAGCAATAAAAATGGTGGAAATAATGTTTATGTTGATCTCTACTCCAATTTTCTGTTTTCTGTACAGTTTCTGGAACTCTCAGAACTGAGGTTATGCAAAACTTTTTTTGATGTGTGTAAATACAAATAACTGATAGAGTATTCCCAGGAATGAAGAAAAGGAATAAAATTGTAAGAAACTCACTAATTATACATATGAAACACTCAACTTAGATAAATGCAAAGTATCATTCTCAAATAGCAGTACCTTTCATCTCCAAGGTACTCTTACAGTCACCCCGAAAGCTCGTTGAATTACGTCTTATGCATTGTCATTATCTGGTGCAGACAGTATCCCCATAAGATTTTATGTTGACTATGCTACAAATATAGTACCATTCTTAACCATCATCTATCAGAGATCATTGGAACAGAGGGAGAAGGCCCAGGTCATACCAATCTATAAAAAGGGTATAAAATCAAATGCACATAATTACCAGCCAATTTCACTAATATTGATTTGTTGTAGAATCATGGAACATATTTTGTGTTCAGACATAATGACCTTTCTAGACTCTGAGAAGATCATCTGCAGAAATCAGCACAGTTTTAGGAAACACTAGACACAATTGGCCCTCTTTGTGCATGATATACAACAGGCTCTAGATACTGGCTCCCAGGTTGATGTCATATTCCTTGACTTTCAAAAGACGTTCGACTCAGTCCCACACTTTTGCTTGCTCCAAAAAGAGCACACTTACAGTCTATCTGATGACTTATGTGGTTAGATAGAAAATTTTCTAACAGACAGAGAGCAGTCGTCCTGAATGGGGAGACTTCAGCAGAAACAAGCATAGCATCAGGCATGCCCCAGGGCAGCGTAATAGGTCTGCTGCTTTTTATAATTTACATAAATGATCAGGTTGATGGTATTCACAGACGCATTAGACTGTTTGCCGATGCTGTAGTCTACAGGAAAGTAGTATCACATGAAATTTTTGAACAAATCAGTGAGGATTTGCAGAAAATAAATGTGTAGTTTAATGACTGGCAGTTATCTCTCAATAACTCCTTACCCTCTCCCTTAAAACCCACATCCTTTCGTCTTTCCCTCTCCTTCCCTCTTTCCTGATGAGGCAACAGTTTGTTGCGAAAGCTTGAATTTTGTGTGTATGTTTGTGTGTCTATCGACCTGCCAGCGCTTTCGTTTGGTAAGTCACATCATCTTTGTTTTTAGATATATTTTTCCCACGTGGAATGTTTCCCTCTATTATATTAAGCATAACCTTTTGTGTATAACAAAGCAAAAATCCCCATTAATGTATGAGTACAAAATAAATTCCCTGTCTTTGGAAGTGGTAACATTCATCAAGTATCTGGGAGTGACTATACAAAATGATCTCAAATGGAACAATCAGATTACACAAGTAACGGGCAAAGCAAACTCTAGATGGCAATTTATTGGTAGAATCCTGAAGCGATGCAGTCCTTCAACAAAGGAAATTGCTTACAATACTTTAGAACATCCAGTCTTAGAGTATTTTTTGTCTGTATGGCACTCTTACCAGTTTGATCTGATTCAAGAGATTGAGAAGGTCCAAAGAAGAGCTGCAAGATCCATGACTAGTACATTTATCCATTGTGAGAGCATTACAAATCTCATAGAAAGTTTGAAGTGGGGCACAATTGCAGATAGACGACACACTAAATGGAAGGGGTTGCTCACTAAATTCCAAATTCCAATCTTCGACAAGGATGTAGAGCATACATTATTACCACCAACTTTCAAATTGCACAATGATCACGATTCAAAGATAAGGGAAATTAGAGCTTCTACTGAGGCATTCAGACAGTCATTTTTCCCTCCAAGAGTGGAACAGAGGGGGGAAAATATGACTTTGGCATGAATAGTGCCCTCTTCCACACACCGCTTGGTGGCTAGTGGAGTATATATGTAGATGTAGATTGTTCATTTTGCTTATATGGGGTTAGTTACACCTGGTGGAAACCATTCGCCCTTTCAGGTTCCATCACCACACAGAAAGTACACAAATATGTACCTAGGCTGGTGAGTTCTATGCCTCACTGAAGGATAGGAAGCTCACTCACACACTTCAGTGCTAGTAACACCACCTAGAGCCTTGAGTAAGCATTTGAAAGACCTAATGTACAGTCAGTTCTTGTAGTGGAGTGAAGATGTCATATTGTATGAGTCTGGGCAACTTCATAAGACAAATTGTGATAAGCTCTTGTTGAATGTATAGTTGATTTGAAAACTTATTTTGGTTGACAAACTCATTACAGTACTGCACCAAACTCTGTCTTCTTTGGTCATTAAATCTTCTAATTGTTAATATTCCCTGCTTCACCTTCTCTTGCATTGGCTGTGCCCAATACTCATTCAAAAAGGCATCCATAAATTGTTCAAAGGTTGTACACTACTCTGTGTAATGAGATGTCACAGCCTCAGTGAGTATACACGCCAAAGTAAATCATATTTTCAAGGAGTCAGACCAAGAGGGTGATAACGTCTCTTGGAACTTAGTTTCCTGTTGGATCTGCATACACCAAAAATTCATTAAGGACACAAATTTCTTGTGGCATTCATCTTCATTCTTTAGCTTCACACCCTCCTTAGTGGCAAATGAAATGGACTGATCATACCCCATTCAGTAAGACTGCACAGACTCTTCCATAAACAAGGTCAGTAGCCTAATCTAATCCAGTAATGTGTTGGCTTCAACTTGCCTTTCTGATAACTGTTCCTCCAGGGCTGCTGTTGTCCAAGAAAGTTGCTCATTCAGTATGGCTTGCCATTCATTATTAACATTTCTCTTTTCTCTGAATTCAGTTTGTGTCATTTGAATGTTTTCTAATCTTTTCTGAAGTGCAACACTATCTGATTTTACTTCTTTTTTTTTCATTCTCTTCTAATTTGTTATGACTTCTAGTTTCTGGTTCACAGATTGTCCATACTCTTCCTCAGCTTCATCAAAGTTTGCAGCTGATCTCTAAAAAATTTTACCTTGTTCTACAAATTGTGACCCCACATTCGAAATATATTATTTCCTTAACTCTGATAGTTTCTGTAAATGCTTATGATTCTCTTTGTTAAACTGTTGTAATTGTCCTCTATACCCAGCATTCATTTCTTCAATTAGGGCCTGAACTGCAATCAAGTCAGTCATCTGGGAAGTTGGCACTCGTTCAACAGACGCGTGCACAAGCAATTCGCTTGTTAATGCTTACATCCCTTTAACTACCTGAGGGGACTTCTTAGTGTTGATGTTATCATTCATAATGGGCTTCTCACTATGTTTAGCATTCCTTGTTCCCAGTTCCCTAGTTCTTCAATGCAATTTCTCTGGCCACCCTCTCTCTTTAAGTAATAACTCTTCAGTAGCACTTCTCTGCCCTATTTATCATATTAACTGAATCACACTCCCTTTCATTACCAAAATGTTTGTAAATTAGATCATATACTGCTCTCAGAAACCAGTGTCTGACCATTGACACTTTATAAAATTCTTATGTCCTGTCATTTACTGTCACCTGCAACAACAATGTTGCTTATGTCACACAGATGGGGCATGGAATCACTCACTGCCAACATTCACAGAATAGAGAACTCACAGCTAATGTTATATGTCCCTCTATTGTAACTTGAAAGCCTTTGTTCAACATTGCAAAATAAGTTAAAAATGTAAATGAGGTGTTGTTCTTAATTCTCCTATACTTTACCCTTAGTTTGGCCATTATTTCCATTTGACCAAGGAAAATTTAAATCTCAACAGATATTATTTTGTTCATGACTATAAAAATAATTTCTGCACTGTAAGATAATTCAGACAAGTGACTAAAACAAAAATATAGAATTTTACAAGCCACAACCTCTACTAATTAGTCACTCGGTAACTCTGATCAGCCAGAACATTATGACCATCTACCTAATTGCCTGTGCATCCACCTTTGGCAGGGATAACAACAGTGAAGTGTCATGGGGCGAAAACAATGAGGCCTTGGTAGATTGCTGGAGGAAACTGGCACCACATTTGCACACACAAGCCACCTAATTCCCATAAATTCCGGGGAGATGGGCAATTAGCTCTAATGCCCCATTCAGTGACATTCCAGATGTGTTCGATTTTGCGCCAGCACATCAACTGGAACTCACCACTGTGTTCTTCAATCCACTCCACCACACTCCTGGCCTTGTGAAATGGCACTTTATCTTGGTGAAAAATGCCACAGCCGTCGGGAAACATGATTATCATGAATGGGCGAATGTGGCCTGCAGCCAGTGTATGATACCCCATGGTCATCATGGTTTCTTGCACAAGCTTCACTAGGCCAATGGATGCCCATGTGAATGTTCCCCAGAGCATAATGAGCCTGCTATCATCTTGTCTCCGTCAGTACAGCTGTCAAGGAGGTGTTCCTCTGGAAGACGACGGATTTGCACCCTTCCACCAGCATGATGAAGAAGGTACTGGGATTCATCAGACTGTGATACACTCTGCCACTGTGCCAATGCCCAGTGCCAATGGTTACATGTCCAGTTTAGCTGTAGTTGCCGATGGTGTGGTGTTAACATTGGCACTTGCATGTGTTGTCAGCTGCAGAGGCTCACTGTTAGGAGTGTTTGGTGCACCTTGTATTCAGACACACTTGTACTCTTCCCAGCACTTAAGTCTGATGTCATTTCTGCCAAAGTTCACAGCCTGTCCTGTTTTACCTGTCTGCTCAGTCTACAATATCTGACATCTACATCTACATCTACATCCATACTCCGCAAGCCACCCGACAGTGTGTGGCGGAGGGTACCTTGAGATAGAGACCTCTACCGGTTCTCCCTTCTATTCCAGTCTCGTATTGTTCGTGGAAAGAAGGATTGTCAGTATGCTTCTGTGTGGGCTCTAATCTCTCTGATTTTATCCTCATGGTCTCTTCGCAAAATATACGTAGGAGGAAGCAATATAGTGCTTGACTCTTCGGTGAAGCTATGTTCTGGAAACGTCAACAAAAGCCCGTACCAAGCTACTGAGCGTCTCTCCTGCAGAGTCTTCCACTGGAGTTTATCTATCATCTCAGTAATGCTTTCGTGATTACTAAATGATCCTGTAACAAAGCGCGCTGCTCTCCATTGGATTTTCTCTATCTCTTCTATCAACCCTATCTCGTACGGATCCCACACTGCTGAGCAGTATTCAAGCAGTGGGTGAACAAGCATACTGCAACCTACTTCCTTTGTTTTCAGATTGCATTTCCTTAGGATTCTTCCAATGAATCTCAGTCTGGCATCTGCTTTACCAACGATCAACTTTATATGATCATTCCATTTTAAATCACTCCTAATGCATACTCCCAGATAATTTATGGAATTAACTGCTTCCAGTTCCTGAGCTGTTATTTTGTAGCTAAATGATAAGGGATCTATCATTCTATGTATTCGCAGCACATTACACTTGTCTACATTGAGATTCAATTGCCATTCCCTGCACCATGCATCAATTCGCTGCAGATCCTCCTGCATTTCAGTACAATTTTCCATTGTTACAATCTCTCGATACACCACAGCATCATCTGCAAAAAGCCTCAGTGAACTTCCGATGTCATCCACAAGGTCATTTATGTATATTGTGAATAGCAACCGTGGCACACCTGAAATCACTCTTACTTCGGAACACTTCTCTCCATTGAGAATGACATGATGCGTTCTGTTATCTAGGAACTCATCAATCCAATCACACAATTGGTCTGATAGTCCATATGCTCTTACTTTGTTCATTAAATGACTGTGGGGATCTGTATCAAATGCCTTGCAGAAGTCAAGCAACACGGCATCTACCTGTGAACCCGTGTCTATGGCCCTCTGAGTCTCGTGGACGAATAGCGTGAGCTGGGTTTCACACGACCGTCTTTTTCGAAACCCATGCTGATTCCTACAGAGTAGATTTCTAGTCTCCAGAAAAGTCATTATACTCGAACATAATACGTGTTCCAAAATTCTACAACTGATCGACGTTAGAGATAGAGATCTATAGTTCTGCACATCTGTTCGACGTCCCTTCTTGAAAACAGGGATGACCTGTGCCCTTTTCCAATCCTTTGGAATGCTACGCTCTTCTAGAGACTTATGGTACCCTGCTGCAAGAAGGGGGGCAAGTTACTTCACGTACTCTGTGTAAAATCGAACTGGAATCCCATCAGGTCCAGCGGCCCTTCCTCTTTTGAGCAATTTTAATTGTTTCTCTATCCCTCTGTCATCTATTTCGATATATATCTTTTGTCATCTGTGTGACAATCTAGAGAAGGAACTACAGTGCAGTATTCCTCTGTGAAACAGCTTTGGAAAAAGACATTTAGTATTTTGGCCTTTAGTCTGTCATCCTCTGTTTCAGTACCATTTTGGTCACAGAGTGTCTGGACATTTTGTTTTGATCCACCTACCGCTTTGACATAAGACCAAAGTTTCTTAGGATTTTCTGCCAAATCAGTACATAGAACTTTACTTTCGAATTCATTGAATGCCTCTCGCATAGCCCTCCTCACACTACATTTTGCTTCGTGTAATTTTTGTTTGTCTGCAAGGCTTTGGCTATGTTTATGTTTGCTGTGAAGTTCTCTTTGGTTCCGCTGAAGTTTTTTAGCTCGGTTGTTGTACCACGGTGGCTCTTTTCCATCTCTTACAATCTTGCTTGGCACATACTCATCTAACGCATATTGTACGATGGTTTTGAACTTTGTCCACTGATCCTCAACACTATCTGTACTTGAGACAAAACTTTTGTGTTGAGTCATCAGGTACTCTGTAATCTGCTTTTTGTCACTTTTGCTAAACTGAAAAATCTTCCTACCTTTTTTAATATTTCTATTTATGGCTGAAATCATCGATGCAGTAACTGCTTTATGATTGCTGATTCCCTGTTCTGTGTTAACTGTTCCAAATAGTTCGGGTCTGTTTGTCACAGAAGGTCTAATATGTTATTGCCACGAGTCAGTTTTCTGTTTAACTGCTCAAGGTAGTTTTCAGATAAAGCACTTAAAAATTTCACTGGATTCTTTGTCCCTGCCACCTGTTATGAATGTTCGAGTCTCCCAGTCTATATCTGGCAAATTAAAATCTCCACCCAGAACTATAACATGGTGAGCAAATCTACTCAAAATATTTTCCAAATTATCCTTCAGGTGCTCAGCCACAACAGCTGCTGAGCCAGGGGGCCTATAGAGACATCCAATTACCATGTCTGAGCCTGCTTTAACCGTGACCTTCACCCAAATTATTTCACATTTCGGATCTCCGTCAATTTCCTTTGATACTATTGCACTTCTTATCGCTATAAACACGCCTCCCCCTTCACTGTCCAGCCTGTCTCTGCGGTATACATTCCACTCTGAGTTTAGGATTTCATTACTGTTTACGTCTGGTTTCAGCCAACTTTCTGTCCCTAGTGCTATATGGGCGTTGTGACCGTTTATTAATGAGATCAGTTCTGGGACCTTTCTATAGACGCTCCAGCAGTTTACTATTAGAACATTAATATTGTTATTCCCTGTTGCATTTTGCCTACACCCACCTTGCCGCGTCTCAGGAGGCATCTTGTCGGGCCTAGGGAGGGAATTCTCTAACCTAAAAAACCCACATGTGCACTCCACACGTACTCCGCTACCCTTGTAGCCACTTCCGACGTGTAGTGCACACCTGACCTATTCAGGGGGACCCTACATTTCTCCACCCGATAGTGGAGGCTGAGAAATTTGCACCCCAGATCTCCACAGAATCGTCTGAGCCTCTGGTTTAAGCCTTCTACTTGGCTCCAAACCAGAGGACCGCGATCGGTTCTGGGAAAGATACTACAAATAGTTACCTCAGATTTCACCCCACGAGCGAGGCTTTCCGCCTTCACCAATTCTGCCAACCGCCTGTACGAACTGAATATGACCTCTGAACCCAGATGGCAGGAGTAATTGGTGCCAACATGAGCAACAATTTGCAGTCGGGTGCACCCAGTGCTCTCTATCGCTGCCGGCAGTGCCTCCTCCACATCTCAGATGAGACCCCCCGGCAAGCAGACAGAGTGAACACAGGCCTTCTTCCCCGACCTTTCCGCTATTTCCCTAAGGGGCTCCATCACCTGCCTAACGTTGGAGCTCCCAATAACTAATAAACCCCTACCCCCACGTGCCTGCTTGGACCTTGCTGAAGGAGCGGCCACATGTCCATTCACAGGCAGAGCGGGTGATGCCACATGGCCAGCCTCCACATTGACCCTCCGCCTCGTGCGCCGTAAACGTCACTGAACCTGCCACTCCCCTTGGGGAGAGGGTGGCCCAACCATGCCCGGTACCCGCGAAGATGTCTCAACAGCAGGGACAGTGGGTGAAGCATGTAACACCTGGGGTGTACCATGCGACACACCAGACTCCCCACTGCTGCTACCCTCTGAGGCAGCAGCCTGAAGACGGCTGACCGAGGCCATCAACACATTCAGCTGATCTCGAACAGTGGCCAGCTACTCCTGTGTCTGTACACAGCAGTCACACATTCTGTCCATCCTAAGAAATCAATTTACTGTAGGTTGAAAACAAACACTAGCACTACTGGCACTATGGCTGACTAAAGGGACTCTCTCTGACTGTATTAAAAACAAACATGAAATCTATGGAACACTATTACTAGCACTCGACAATTAAAGCTTCCTAAAAGAAAAAACACACGGAAGAAGAAGTGACAAGTAAGAAAAATACAGTTAATACTTAAATTAACGTAGCTCGCTGCACAGCAGACGTGAAGCAGACGGCAGTTACGACGACACTGACACTACTGGCACTATGGCTGACTAAACGGACTCTCTCTGACTGAATTCAAAACAAACACGAAATTTATGGAACACTATTGCTAGTACTCGACAATTAAAGCTTCCTAAAAACAAAAACACATGGAAGAAGAAGTGACAAGTAAGAAAAATACATTTAATACTTAAATTAACGTAGCTCGCTGCACAGCAAACGTGAAGCAGACGGCAGTTACGATGACACTGACACTACTGGCACTATGGCTGAATAAAGGGACTCTCTCTCTGACTGTATTCAAAACAAACACGAAATCTATGGAACACTATTACTAGCACTCGACAATTAAAGCTTCATAAAAGCAAAAACACATGAAAGAAGAAGTGACAAGTAAGAAAAATACAGTTAATACTTAAATTAACGTAGCTCGCTGCACAGCAGACGTGACACAGATGGCAGTTACGATGACACTATGATGAGAGAGAGCTGCACAACCCCACGATGTCTGGGCGTGGTTTCACCATGTGTTCAAGACACTCACCACAGCATTCCTCAAACACCTGACAAGTCATGCAGTTTCCAAAATGCTTTATGCAAAGTCTCTGGGACATCACAAACTGCCCTCAGTCAAACTCAGATAGATTGCCCACCCTCCCCATTCTACACACGGAGAGCACACTTACTGATAATAAAAGCACCATGCATGTGTATGACTAGCAGTCATTCCTTGGCAAGGAATACTACTAATACCTGGAAGAGTTTGTATCAATAGTAGGTCGGTGGTCATAAAGTTCTGGCTGATCAGTGTATACTAGCAGTGAGACACATTAGCGAATAATTTAAGAACGGGTGAACTGTGGTAGGCTCTGTTGGTTGAAATACTGAAGGACAACGATATTACTCAAAACAGATTGTTTTGAACTTTGATACAAATCCCTCTTATTTTTCTTAAATGCACATTATATGTGAACATTGGCCACATACAAATAACTCATTGAATAACACAGTATCTATTGGCAGTGCAAAATTTTAGAAATGCTTTGTGCAGACATAGTATTTCCATCCAACAGCACGTGCTAAATAATAAAGTGTGTCAGTGCAATAAACCCTCAAGAAACCAGATCTATCTCTCAATCAACTTAAGTCACTCATGCAAGAATTTGTCACTAACTAAACTGCCTCTAAAGATTGAAATCAGAGTCCTGTGATTTATGAATTATCACATGTGTAGGCCTACTGCTACATGTTGGCGACTGTGTAGGCTGCAGATTCCTCGACTTGCACCATAGGGTGGTGGGGTTTCGGGTTCCACTACACGCAGAAGGCAGCTACACAGGTAGCAGGGGCTGTATGGCATGGACTGGGCTTTTTTTTTTTTTTTTTTTTTTTGTTAGACAGCCCTGGAAAGATTAAAAAGGGCTCCAGTCTCAAAGGGTACAGGGCAAAGAAACAACGAGAATCGGCCAAGCAATAGTCGGTATTGTAGTTGTAAATTGTTGTAGCTGTGTTGGAAAAGTACCAGAGTATCAAGCACTGATAGAAAGCACTGAAGCTGAAATCATTATAGGAACAAAAAGCTGGCTAAAGCCGGGGATAAATTCTGCCAAAATTTTTACAGAGGTGCAAACCGTGTTCAGAAAGGATAGATTAAATAAAGCAGGGGATGGTGTGTTTGTGTCTGTTGGTAGTAGTTTATCTTGTAGTGAAGTTGAAATAGATAGTTCCTGCGAATTAGTATGGGTAGAGGTTATACTCAACAGCTGTACCAAAATAATAATTGGCTCCTTCTACCGAACCCCCCGCCCTGACTCAGATGATATAATAGCTGAATGCTTCAAAGAAAACTTGAATCTCATTACAAATAAGTACCGCACTCATACAGTTATAATTGGTGGAAACTTCAATCTACCCTCAATTTGTAGGCGAAAATACATGTTCAAAGCCGGTGGTAGACACAAAACATCTTCCGAAATTGTACTAAACGCTTTCTCTGAGAATTACTTTGAACAATTAGTTTACGCGCCCACACAAATTGTAAATGGTTGCGAAAAAAAAACTTGGCCTCTTAGCCACAAATAATCCTGATCTAATAGAGCGTCATGACAGATACAGGGATTAGTGAACACAAGGTCATTGTAGCGAGGCTCAAAGCCATATCAACCAAAACCACTAAAAATAAATGCAAAATATATCTATTTAAAACAGCAGATAAAAATTTCCTTGATGCCTTCCTAAGAGAGAGTCCCCATTCCTTCCAAGCTAATTATGTAAGTGTAGACCAGATACGGCTCACATACAAAGGTACAGTATCGACAGCAATAGATAGATTCATACTGAATAAGTTAATAAAAGACGGGACTGATCCACCATGGTACACAAAACATGTCAGAACACTGTTGCAGAAGCAACGAAAAAACCATGCCAAATTCAGAAGAACGCAAAATCCCCAAGACTGGCTAAGTTTCAAGGAAGCTCGAAATTTAGTGCGGACATCAATGCAAGATGCTTTTAATAGTTTTCACAATGAAATACTGTCTCAAAATATGGTAGAAAACCCAAAGAGATTCTGTTTGTATGTAAAGTACACCAATGGCAAACAACAGTCAATACTGTCACTGCGCGATAGCGAAGGAAATGTTACCAATGATGATGCCACTAAAGCGGAGTTACTAAATCAGTTTTTCATAATTCCTTCACGAAATAAGACGAAGTAAATATTCCAGAATTCAAAACCAGAACAGCTGCCAGCATGAGTGACATAAAAGTAGTTATCTTAGGTGTTGCAAAACAACTCAAATCACTTAAGAAAGGCAAGTCTTCCAGTCCAGATGTATATCAATAAGGTTCCTTTCAGAGAATGCAGACACAATAGCGCTTTTCTTAGCAATCATATACAACTGCTCACTTGACAAAAGTTCTGTTCCTAAAGACTGGAAAGTAGTACAGGTCACCCCAGTATTCAAGAAAGGAAATAGGAGTAACCCATTGAATTACAGACCCATATCACTGACCTCAATTTGCAGTATGATTTTAGAGCATATACTGTACTCGAACATTATGAATCACCTTGAAGAAAATGAATTATTGATACATAACCAACACGGATTCAGAAAATATCGTTCTTGTGCAACACAGCTAGCTCTTTATTCCCATGAAGTAATGAGTGCTGTCAACAAGGGATCTCAGATCAATTCCATATTCCTAGATTTCCAGAAGGCTTTTGATACCGTTCCTCACAAGCAACTACTAATCAAATTGTGTGCATATAGAGTATCGTCTCAGTTGTGTGACTGGATTCGTGATTTCGTCTCAGTGAGGTCACAGTACGTAGTGATAAACGGTAAGTCATCGAGTAGAACAGAAGTGATATCTGGCGTTCCGCAAGGTAGTGTCAAAGACCCTCTGTAATTCCTGATTTATATAAATGATCTAGCTGATAATCTGAGCAGCCCCCTTAGATTGTTTGCCGATGACGCTGTAATTTACTGTCTAGTAAAATCAGATGATCAATTCCAATTACAAAATGATCTAGAGAGAATTTCTGTATGGTGTGAAAAGTGGCAATTAGCACTTAACAAAGAAAAGTGCGAGGTCATTCACATGGGTACTAAAAGAAATCCAATAAATTTTGAGTATACGATAAATCGCACAACTCTAAGGGCTGTCAATTCGACTAAATACCTAGGGATTACAATTATGAGCAACTTAAATTGGAAAGACCACATAGATAATATTGTGGGGAAGGCAAAACAAAGACTGCACCTTGTTGGCAGAACACTCAGGAGATGCGACAAACCCACTAATGAGGCAGCCTACATTACACTTGTCCGTCCTCTGCTGGAATACTGCTGCGCTGTATGGGATCCTTACCGGGTAGGATCGATGGAGGACATCGAAGAAGTGCAAAGAAGGGCAGCTCGTTTCGTGTTATTGCACACTAGGGGTTAGAGTGTCACTGATATGATATGCAAGTTGGGGTGGCAGGAACTGAAACAAAGGTGGTTTACTTTGCGGCAAGATCTATTTACGAAATTTCAATCCCCAACTTTCTCTTCCGAATGCGTAAATATTTTGTTGACACCCATCTACGTAGAGAGAAATGATCATCTTAATAAAATGAGAGAAATCAGAGCTCTAATGGAAAGATATAGGTGTTCCTTTTTCCCACACGCCATTCGAGAGTGGAATGGTAGAGAAGTAGTATGAAAATGGTTTGATGAACCCTCTGCCAGGCACTTAAGTGTGAATTGCAGAGTAACCATGTAGATGTAGATGGATGTACAAGACTCAACTTCTTGGAGGCAGTACAAAAAAAATTATTTAAAATTTTGTTTGTCAAATTGCTACAGCTATACTTGAGTTAGTTGCTGTGAAGACTATTCACAGCTTGCCCATGGTACCAGCTTATGATGTTGGCCCCAGTGTAGTTCTCATGCCGGTGATTGTTCAACCAATAGGGAGGAGTCAGGTGAGATCCTCCAAGCAGGTAACTGAGACATGTGGCAGACACATGGCTTTGTCTCCGTTTCTGGCTTCTATTCTGTGAACATGCACCTACCTAGCTCTCCTATGTTCTGCCCAGGTCTTTGACCAAGATAGCTAGCTCATCAGGTGCACCTTCTGTATACCCCAATCTTCAAGAAACCTGTGATGGACCAATTTCTGCCAGAATTATACAGGTATGTACTGTTCTTCAGTCAACTTGCCTAGATCTCTCCTGTCTGTTTCTGTACACTCTCAATTTCATCAATGGAATCTAACGGAGGGCGAAATGACAGCTGAGTTTTATAACTGCCAGTTGACTCTTCAGAGAATCCACGGGGGGTAACTGGTTGGTTGGTTGGTTTGGGGGAAGAGACCAAACAGCAAGGTCATCAGTCTCATCGGGTTAGGGAAGGACAGAGAAGGAAGTCGGCCGTGCCCTTTCAAAGGAACCATCCCGGCATTTGCCTGGAGTGATTTAGGGAAATCACAGAAAACTTAAATCAGGATGGCCGGACGCGGGATTGAACCGTCGTCCTCCCAAATGCGAGTCCAGTGTGCTAGCCACTGCGCCACCTCGCTCGGTGGGGGTAACTGATCCATAGCGTAGTAACAAGAAAGTGAAATGATCACCAGGAAGTCACAGTCACAAAGATAACCATGGAGCGAAGACATGAAACTGGGTGAAGAGACCGTATGGTTGATAGCTGAAAAGGCGGCATGTGTGGCACTGAAGTTGGTAGGAGTACACTCATTGAGGAAGCACAGACAGAGAATGGAAAGAAGCTGATCAATTAGATGGCACACACTGAAATCCTCTGATGGGTGGAGGAGGAGGAGGAGGGGGGGGGGGGGCAGCAGCTGCAGGATTAAGGTGTTAATCTCAAGGGGCTAAGTACCTTGCCTGGAAGTAAATAAATGTTACAAATGGTGATCTTTGGGGTAGTTTGCACTCACATCGCTATCACTTCTAATGCTGTATGGAGGGAAATCTACTCAGTAATGACACACATGCGAACAACCATTGTACAGACCCAAAAGTTGCCCTCCTTGGGCCAACACAATTCTGAAAGAATGCATGGTAACTACAAAATGTTGAGGAATGGTCATCAGTAAAGTGAGTTTCTTGGAGCCCAATAGAGACTGCAGGATAAGATGAAATTAGTTATTGCAGTTCCAGTAGGTAACAGTTCTATCCATTACATCATAATGTTGAGGGTATCCTTGTTAGGTTTGAAGGGGTCAAGGGGACTGGTCACATCCCAGGACCAGTCTGTAACCAGTTCAAGAGGAACAATGTCGAGTAGCATTGACTCAGAATCTGGCGGTATGAGAGGAATCTGGCACAAGATTGGCCTTCTCCCAGTTCTTCTTCTTTTCACAACTTTTGGTGGCCAAGATTCTCACCATGGCTAATCAGCGGTATACATGGGGATGGACAAAGACTGGGCAGCCATAGGACTTACAGGTTGCAGCACCTCCAGCCATTGGCTAGTGTTGGGCCTCCCATCTCTGGGTTTCTGGGGAGAGGGTGCCCTGTCAACAGTAGACACTGGAAGAGGAAGCTGTTTCTCTGTCTGGGTGTGGGAAGTGGTTCCTGAAGAATGTGTCACCCACAAGAGGGATAGTAGATTTGGTTTGGAAAAAACCGAGGTGGGGTGGGGAATTACAGCAAACTTTTGCATACTTGGTCATCATGTCAACAAGATTTTTTTTCCTCACTTCAGTGTATAACAGACAGTCAAGTGATTTACATTCTTGCATTTTCTCTTTTTTTAAACACTGAGCAAATGTGGAGGGATGGTGTTCAGTGTATACAGGGTGACAATTACTGAATTATATGAAATAAAATTGTCATAACTTCTGAACAATTTGCTTTAGGACACTCAAACTGCATGGTTGGCTGCAGGGCATGATGGGAATTAGTATGGTTTGGTTTAGTGTCAAAGTCCACTTTCATTTAGATGTGTTCATCAATAAGAAAAACGTGCATTTAGGGGACTAAGAATCTGCATTTTGCAATTGGTAAGTCTCTTCGCCCTCAATGGGTGACTGGTGTGCGATGTCCAGTCATGGAATAATCGGTGTGATATTCCTTGATGGCATGTTGACTATTGAATGGTATGTGAACGTTTTGGAAGATGATTTCATCCCCGCTACCCAAAGTGACTGATTTCGACAAGATATGGTTTGTACAAGACGGAGCTCTAGCCCATTGAAGTAGCACTGGGGAGGAGGACTTTGGGGACCTCATTCTGGCTCAGGGTACCAAGAGGCCAATGGCATGGGCCTTGACTGTCCGCCATATTCTCCGGATCTGAATACATGCAATTCCTTTTTGTGAGGCTATATTAATGACAAGGTGTACAGCAATAACCCCAAAACCAGTGCTGAGCTGAAAACAGCTATTCAGGCCATCAACAGCATCAGTGTTCCGATACTTCAGCAGGTCATGCAGAATTTCACTATTCATCTGCACAACATCATCGCCAATGTTGGAGGGCATATCGAACATCGAATTTCTGTAGTGATGTTTACATGTTGAATGAAATGTATGCACGCTGTAGTTTGTAACTAATTTATGTTTGCTTTCACGTTGTTCAATAATTGTCATGGATCTTTGTGGAGTTATCATCCAGTTTGAGTTTTTTGTTTGCCATGCAACAGGATGACATATGAACAAATCTTAAGCATCAGAAACATCTCACAGACGGCAGGACATAAGGCTTCCTGTCACTCCTGTACACCATAACTTTTTCTGGGAGAAGTTTCCTCCAGAGGCTAAGATGAATGCAACTGTATCTGTGCAGTTATCCTTAGGATTTTTTTCTTTGCATTGGACAAAATGAACACTTTCCAATTTGAGATTAGATCGTAGCTCCTTCTCTGTCTAAAATGCAAGGGCTCTGTGGAAGGTAATTCCTTGCACCATATTCAAAGTTTTATGTGAGGAAATAGTCACTGGTATGTCACACACATATTCACATCATGGAAGAGTTTGAGGTACTGAAACACAAGAGGTATTTAACTAATAGTGATTCACTGCGCATTTTTCCCAAATAAGGCATTCATGTCCGTCCACTCAACAGAAAAATATTTTCAAAATAGAAGTCAAACCCAAAAGGGGACCAATTGCACTTCAGCCGAAGTGATGCAAGGATAATGAATGAAGATTTCAATGAAAGAAAGCAGAACCTAGGAAAATAGACAGGTCAACAGCAAAGACTGCCACCATGAGAAAGAGAAATAAGGATAATTGGAGACGAGAAGCTGCAGCACTGAAAGGAAGCAGGTACTGCAATAGTTTGAGGCCCCATGCTCACCACATACATACTTGCGAAAAGAGCCATGAGCCCCCAGAAAGGGGCAGTGGGGAGGGGGGGGGGAGAACAGTGGTGTGGTAACAAGTACTCACTTGTGTGCATAAAATCAGTTAAATGCTCAATGGGAAAAATAATTATATGCAATTATTTATAAGTTAAAACATTACAATAAAAACAAATATGTATTATTATTATTTTTTTGTCAGTGCCAGCAGAAATTCTGAATCCAAAATAAGGCTGGGAAATATATAGTTATTTCATTGAATGTGATTTCGTGTCATGTGTCCACTCACTGACATCATTGCCTTGAACAGTGGAGCTCGCTCATGTAGAATGTACCCTATTACGACACCAGACTGAGAAGCATCAAAAGTTAAGTAAACATTACACCAAATCCATGCTCAAACACACATTCCACAGAAATGTAGCTTTCATTACATACATAATGAAATCCATTTGCAAATTACACCTGTTAAAGCTTTATCATTTGAATATTCTTAGTGAAAATATTTAGGTCTGTGGTGTCATCATTTAATAAAGATCTAAAAATTGTATATTTTAATCTGTCTGTGAAAATACAAACAATGTACTACACATATGACTAAAAATTAAAAATATCAGTCTTATAGTATATTTTACTTCAGATGGTCTTGATTTTCCTTGGTTCATATAGAAATTTGAAGGAAATTTTAATGTCACAAAATTTCCTGTCACTTTACTGGTATAAATCACAAAACTCACACAAATCATGATCAATCCTGTGTAAATCTGTAAATGTGTTATCCAGAAGTTCTTAATGTGTCACAGTACTGCCTATTTTATGAAAGCACTTCATTCTGCCAACTCAGTAGATGTATTTTTTTTTTCCTTGAACTCCAGCTGCTACAGTGATACTTTCATCACCTGCACTTTTATTATTATTATTATTATTATTATTATTATTATTACTACTACTATAGTAGTAGTTTTTGGGAGGGTAGGGCTGGAGACAGTTTTCAGAAATAGAAATGAATTTATTAATATAATAGAGGGAAACATTCCACGTGGGAAAAATTATATATAAAAACAAAGATGAGGTGACTTACCGAACGAAAGCGCTGGCAGGTCGATAGACACACAAACAAACACACGAAATTCAAGTTTTCGCAACAAACTGTTGCCTCATCAGGAAAGAGGGAAGGAGAGGGGAAGACGAAAGGAAGTGGGTTTTAAGGGAGGGGGTAAGGAGTCATTCCAATCCCGGGAGCGGAAAGACTTACCTTATGGGGAAAAAAGGACAGGTATACACTCGCACACACGCACATATCCATCCACACATACAGACACAAGCAGAATGAATTTATGGAGTTCATAAATTTAGAGGTGGGTTTCGGCTCACTGTAAGATTCAACTATGTCAATGTTATCTCCTGCCTTTCTACAATCTTCCTATGTTTTGTCACTTACCAGCTGCTTTCTCAAAGACTCTACTAAGTTGTGTAATGTGATTAACTGTACACCATGACAATTCATTTACCATAGGATAGTTACGTGGTGGTACATTTATGCATTGCCAATACCAACATAATCTGGAAGGCTGCACCTCAAATCAGACTCAAATATTAATCATAGCATCTAATGCAATTCATTTTGTAAACAAAAAAAAGTGGAGAAGAGTATGCAGCAATAATAAACAAGAGGCTGGAGGCTAAAGTAGCTCAATTTTTCTCCAAGCTCACTTGCTGCATAAAAACTCTACACTAAATATAAAAAATGTCAACTCCCTGCTGCAGCATACAAAGAAGATATTCATCTGAGTAAGGTAAATATCTGACCACTTTCTCTCAGGCAACATCTAAATAATCTTAATGATCATTCCTGCATAGCACAAGTATTTGGATCCTGTGACTTTGATAAAAAGACTCACAGGTTTATAATTTCCACAAAACAAGTTCCAGCCATAAAATTTATTACTTTGTGGACTCCAAAGACTATCTATTACATGTACGACCCCTAATTCTTTCACACAATCTTAAAGCAATGTCTTGTGAAGCAGAAAGTTAATCAACACAAAATTTAAATGAACTCTGCATCAATATCTATTCTCTGCACCAAATGAACACCATAATAACGTCTACAATCAAAGCACAGGGTTTCAAATCATTCACTGCATTATAAAAAAAATGAAAACTACAGTTACAGATTTTAGTTATAAATCTGAACATTTTTTGATCGGAACAGTTATATTGTGATTACTTTTGCTTCCCATGAGAATGCTAATGTTTCTTGCACATCGAAACCCTCCTGACTGGTATGCAATCAACTAACTATGAATGTAATGATTGAAAATGGCATCTAATTATTACACTCCATTAAAATAACTTATCTGCAAAATTTCAGTTAATTACGGTGACTTCTGCCACATCATTCATCTTTACCTTTACTTCAATCTCAGCTTTACAACCAATTTTATTGCAGAACATACAAGTTACATCCTCATAAGACTGCATTACACATTGAATGAATGAATGACTGAATGGATAGAAATAGTCTGTACAAGGATGTCAATAAGCAGACAGACTCTTCTAAACAACAAAAGTACAATTATCAGTTTATACATCAAGTAGAGAACAAACTTAGTCCAGAGATTTCTTCACTAATTCAGTAGCTATATTTATCTTCAAACTCATTGGAAGAGAGTAATTTGGGAAGGCCGAGAGCCTTGAAAACAGTCTCTTGTGAAATGATGTAGTCTGCCACCTGTTAAAATGATTAATCTTGGTTTTCACACACCGTAACTAAACCTACGAAGTATCTGAGGGATGAATGAATAATCACTGAAAGAGAATTCTTAATGTAATTAGTAAGGCCCAACATGTACTCAAAAACTGTTCTGAAATCATGAATAATTAACAATGATATGGCCAAATTGTAGATAGCATCATTAGCTGTTTACATGTTCCATAGGTCATATTCATAATAAAGTTTACAATGGGGAAGATGTCAACCAAACTGACATCGAATACACATTTTAAAAAAAAAAAAAAAGTTTATATGGCTACATACTGGCCATTTAAAGTTTTTTTTTTGTTTTGAATAAATGGCTACTTCCAGTCAAGAACTACTCTTGGTAGTAGGACGAGTTTTTACAGACATATCTTTAATCTAATCCAGATTTTAAAACATTTCTATTATTTCTCAGGCTTCTTACTTCCATGGGTAAATAGTGTGTTTCATAGCTGCATATTTCACTCCTTTTTCTGCCAGCGGAGTCCCTGCAGGGTTACACAGATCATTCTTCCTTCTAGTATTATACTCATGAATACTTGGTAACAAATTACGTAAGTGAATAAATGTACTGAGAGACTTGCAAATATTCACAGTTGTTTAAAGTGATGCCCTCAATATGTATGTGTGTGAACTCTGCTCATTATTCCAATTAGTTTCTTTTGTGCAGTGAATATTGTGTAAGTGTGTGAGGTGTTACCTGTAAATATTATCCAATAAGACATCAGTGAATGAAAATTTGCCAGAGGTTTTCCAGTTTAAGCTTTCGTCAATATGTAAACCTGAAAATCTAGAATTTTTGTACCCTATTTATTATTTCTTGTTGGTATACTTGGTTCATAGCATGTGAGCTATTTTTCACACTATGAAACTGAATTAGCTGTGTTTAAAAAAATTTCAAGCTAGCCCACTCATACAAAACCATTCAATAACATTCACAAAAACATAATTTACTATTTTCTCCACAGATGCTTCCTTGCTTGGCTTCACAACAATTCTTGTATAATCTATAAACAGGACTGCCTGTGCTTACTGATTCAAATAAAAAGGGAGATCATAACAAAGCAAGAACAGTTGTGGCACAATGATCAAACCCTATGAGATGCCTACTGTAATTTCTAACCATACAGATGGTGTGGCATCCCTCTTTGTATTACCTGAACAGCCTAGGGTCACTTTTTGCATTCTTTTTCTCAAATGAGAAATAAACCATACATGTGGTGAACAACGTATTTCTTAAAAGCTTAACTGCTGTAACAGAATATTATGACTGACACAATCAAATACCTTCAATAAGCATAGCAGGTCTCAACTAGTGAAATTTTATTGTTTACACTTTATTATATGCTCAGTAAATGTACACCTAGCTGTCTCAGTAGCATGGCCCTTCTGAAATCCAAACCATGATTGGCTACAGGTACCACTACTACACAGTTGCATGGCAACAGTTTACATCCCCTACCCCATTTGAATGTTATGAACATCTTCCCAACACTCAATCACCAACATCTCAATTTTCTATTTTGTCTGTCTTTCCTCAGATTTGTAAGAATATCATGATACAAACATTTCAAAAAAGTTCTGCAAACATTTCATGTTTCTGCCCACTCCATCTCCATATCTTAAATATATAAAATAAGCATTATTCAAAGATTGCACAATGTACTAGTAGTAGCCCTGTCATCATATTTAATTTTTGTTTATATTGAGTTTAAGTGTACACTGATATTCTAAGGTAGCAGCTAATTGTGCAAATTACTTCATTCACTTACAATACAGTACAGTGTACAGTTCAGACTGGTAAGCATATTAGTGAAGAAATAAAGAGAATAGTGTTTTGGGTGTGACAAACAATGAAGGTTACGTAGCTCAAATGTAATTAAAAAGTTACAATTCACAAAACAAGACAATAGTTGGGTAAGAGTGATAGCACAAATGCTTTCTATCACCCAACTATGACAACTTCCATTATAAGACTGTAAAAATACTGCTTGGAGAAGTACAGCACACCACATCATGACATTTACGGTAACTGAGCATGATCTTATGGAAACTATTTCACAGCCATATCTGTGTATGAGCATCTCCACTTTACCCATCATTACTGAGATAAAAATTATAATTAAAAGTAAATAATTAAGGAGAAAAGGAGATAACTCACTGACTAGTAGTAGCACTGAGTTGTTACACAAAAAAGAGAATAAAAATGTCTGATACCTGGATAGCAGTTTGCTGTGGGTAGAGGGCGGAAAGAGGTGAGGGTTAAAGAGGGTGGCATACTGGCTGAATGAAGGCAGATAAGAATGCAACAGCTAGGCACCAGAACCAATGAGTTCATGCATTCCATGATGATGGTGACCTGGAGGAGTAGATTGAAAGGGAGTGACAGGACAGAGGAAGTGGTGAATGTGGGATACAGGGTGTAAGTGCAGTGGGTAAGTGAAGACTCAGGTCAGGAGGGTTACAGGATTTAATGTGTTGCAAGGATCCATATAGCACGGGTTGTAAAGCAGCCATAAACCTCTAGTTGAATGGCTGCTTTACAACCACTCCATTTCACTTACAACTGGGAAACCTTTGGACTGATCACATTAAATGTTAATGATGATTGGGCCCACTTAGGATCTATGAATAGTGGCATCCATATATCACTATTAAGTTCTACTTCAGCAAACTGTGTGTGTATCCTTCCAACTCCTGCCAAAGTGATATTCAGCCCCCCCCCCCCCCCAATCTACACAACATCACAGTCCATCCTTACACCATCCACCCTTACCACATAGTTCATATCATCATGGCTGACCCAGGTGCAAGATCTATCCGATACAACCACACAGCACATCCCACTCCAGTTCTTTCACAGGCTTATCCTATCCCATTGGAGGGACATCCACCTGTGAAAGCAGTCATGACACATACCATATCTGCTGCCACTTCTACACTGCATTATGTGGGCAAGATCACCAACCAGCTGTTCACA
The DNA here is from genome assembly GCF_021461385.2 of Schistocerca piceifrons. Lineage (NCBI taxonomy): Eukaryota > Metazoa > Arthropoda > Insecta > Orthoptera > Acrididae > Schistocerca > Schistocerca piceifrons. The sequence continues at coordinate 361,308,597 of NC_060149.1, read as the reverse complement.
GAATGAATGGCCACCACCAAACTGGCCTTGAGCAGAGTTGACCACCCAGTGTAAGGACACACTGCTGAGAATAATCGATTCAAATGGCTGTTTTACAAGCCAGGTTGTCTGGACTCCTTCCCCTGAGCACCAGCATTTCTGATCTATGTAGATGCAAGTTATCCTTGCAACACACCCTTCACTCTTAATACTTCCAGCTTCAATTTATGCTAACCCTCTGCCCTCGTACCTTCTACCCAACAATCCCCCCTTTCTCTCTCCTGTAACCCCCACTCAATCCCGTACTCCATGTCATTAGTTTGTCCACTGCATGACCTAACTGGCTCCAGTGCCCATGTGTTGTATTCCTAGCCTGTGCAATTGCTGCTTCTAATCCCACAGTCAGTCATCCTTCCTCAAGCCCTCATCCCACTTCCCATCTCTTTTCTCCTTATATATATATATATAGAGGGAAACATTCCACATGGGAAAAATATATCTAAAAACAAAGATGATGTGACTTACCAAACGAAAGTTCTGGTACGTCGATAGACACACAAACAAACACAAACATACACACAAAATTCAAGCTTTTGCAACAAACTGTTGCCTCATCAGGAAAGAGGGAAGGAGAAGGAAGGACGAAAGGATGTGGGTTTTAAGGGAGAGGGTAAGGAGTCATTCCAATCCCGGGAGCGGAAAGACTTACCTTAGGGGGAAAAAAAAGGAAAAAAGGACGGGTATACACTCGCGCACACACACACACACACACACACACACACATCCATCCACACATATACAGACACAATATATATATATATATATGTGTGTGTGTGTGTGTGTGTGTGTGTGTGTGTGTGTGTGTGTGTGTGTGTGTGTGTGTGTGTGTGTGTGTGTGTGTAGGAGGGTCAATTCAACAATTCTACTATTTTGGGTTTTATTCTGTACTCCTAAATTATTCCCATTCTGCCATAACTTTTCTTGCCCTATTTATAATGAAAAGTCTTATATTGTAACTTGAAACATAAATATGCTTCAGTTTTAGACCATTCATAATAAAAACGGTACTACAGACTCTAAAGCAGGGCTTCACAACATACGTGCTCGCGGAGCAAGCTGTGAGCAGCAAGGCGCGAGCACAGAGCAGCCCGAGCACGCTACCCCCACTACCGGACCAGAGCAGAGAGTGGGGAGAGTCACGTGGGGCACACAACAGCTGCCGCCAGTCAATGTAAATCCACTGCCACCTGCAGGGATATCACTCACGAATTATTACTGTGACAAATGACACAAATAAAGGAGAATGTACACGTGCCACATAATTTTATTAGCTTAGTGTATGCCTCTACATTCGTATTAATTTGTGAACTGTTACACAATAAAAGGTGTCACTGAAGTGTGGGATTCTCGGTTATCTTGTACTTTTTGCCCTTTACAATTGCGTCTATGTTCGGAGTAATTGTTCTTGTGCATCGTAGGCGCAGCGTGCAGTTTAAATTTCGATCAGACAATGCGTTTCTCAGGCGCGTCTTGTTACATTTCATTGCAGAGAACAGTTGTTCACAAACATACGTGGAACCGAACACTGATATTATTGTAGCCGCCAGTTTGTGCAAATGAGGAAATCTATCCTGAGGGAAGTGTCTGTAAAATTCCAAAATGTTTTTCTTGTTCTGAAATTTGTCTCTGCATTCTCTGTCACACTGCAGGTCAATAATTTCTAGTTGCAGCTCAGGACGAATCTCTTCAATATTCGCTGAATATGGAGAGGAGAACAGATCAGAGTCACTGTCTAGTGCTGTCATATCTTGAAAGCGTTGATCAAATTCTTCCTTAAGGGCAACTAAATTATGTGAATAACATTCACAGTCTTTGTGAACATCTTCCATGGATGATAATTTAGGAAAATGAGGTAGATTTCCTGTTTCCAGCTGACTCACCCAATGTGTCAATTTCATTTTAAAAGCTCGTATTCTATCTATGAAATGAGTAATTAGCAGATCTTTACCTTGTAGTGAAATGTTCAAAGCATTCAGATGGCTAATTAAATCTGCTAAGAACGCGAGATCACATTTCCATGAAGGCTCTTCCAATTCAGGAACACACACGTTATTTAATTCCATGAACATATTTATCTCATCTAATAGGCAAAAATTCGATTTAATAATTCGCCACGACTAAGCCAGCGGACCTCGCTGTAATAAGGCAGGCTACCATACTGGCTTTCTACATCCTCAAGAAAGTTTTTAAATTATCTGTGTTGTAGCCCATGCTTCCTTATATAACTGGTTGTACGAACAACAACACTCATCAAATTTTTTAGAGTGATACTCTTTGCACATAAGTTTTCCTGGTGGATCACACAGTGAACGCCCCTTATTTCATTCGGCACGGTCAGTTTTTGCATTTTCTCCTTCAACAGCGCAACGAAACCTAATTTTTTTCCGTCATCGCTGGTGCACTGTCTGTAGACACAAACTAAAGAATTCCACGACAATCCTATATTTTCAACACTCTTCAACACTACTTAAAATATCACTTCCGGTTGTAGTGTTTTTCATGGCTACTACATCGAGGAGCTCCTTCCTCACCTGAAGATCTCTATTAACACCTCTAATAAATATGGAAAGCTGCGCTGTTCCAGTGAGATCAACACTTTCGTCCAGAGCTAGAGAATACGCCATAAAATCTTTATAGATATTTGCAAGCTGGCTCTGGACGTCGTCTGCCATGTCCTGTATGCGACGCATAATGGTCATGTTAGATAATGGCACAATCCAAAACTGTTCAACTTGAGATGGACACAAATGTTCCGCTGCAACTACCAAACATCTTTTATTAAATCGCCATCAGTGAAGGGGCGCAGGGATTTTGCTAAAAACAAAGCAATTTTGTAGCTCACTCAGAGCTGCCTCAGTTGATTTCTCTTCGTCATCCAGATCTTCTTCGGATAGCTTCCTTTTAAGTTTAATAACTTCCTGTGCACGATCTGGTCCATCACATTTTCCACTTCCGCAGTCATTCGCGTGGTACGACATATAATGTCGCTGCAAATTAAATTTCCTAAAAGAATTCAGCGTTTTGTGACATACTAAACATTTTGCAACACCATCTTTTTCTGTAAACAGATACAATTCCTCCCAATGGGGGTTGAACTGCGAAAGCATGGTTGAGGTTACACAACGGTGACTTGACATGATTCTTAACCATCAAAGTGACTGTTAGAGCTGATCGTAGTACTTTTAACGTTACACAGTCGGCGCGAATTCAATAGGCACGCTGAGGTCCTATTCGTACGTGCGCGCGCATTTCCCCTCCCTCCCTACTCCACGACCTTGCACCCGCTCGCGAGCACGTGCCTGAGCAGACGCGAGTACTCGTGCTCAAAACCGGCCAGTTGTTAAGCCCTGGTCTAAGGAATCAACACAAAATAACTGACTACATGATCAGCAGTGTTTACTTCTTTCTATGGACTTCATTGCTGATTTAAGGACATTGTTACCTTGTTACTGGTTTCCTAGTAATTGACATGGAGGTTCTTGATTTTGCTCCACATTAGTTGAATTACGTCATATTACATTTATACTGAGCCCTTGAACCTGGTCTCTCTCAATGTGTTTCAAGGCAGCAAATTTTCCCCACTTTGTCAATACTGAACCTACCAATTCAATCCCTCTGCTGTGACCCCACAAATAAACTGCTCTCTAAAACTCACTGTGTGTAAAATACACCCCATATTCTTATGATTTCACATTCATTGGCTTTGCCACCTCACAATCAACCTGTCATCTTTCAAGATCCAACTGGCAATACCTCTCATGTACAGACATAGTGAAAAAATATCACATTACTCCAACACTTAGAATGATATTATACACTACCATTAAGTTGGCAACAAGTATTTCTTAAGGAACTGAAGCACTTATTTCTAAATGTAAATAACAGGTGTACAATATCAACTAGCAATTTCAAGACACTTTGGATTAATATCAAAAACCTTGTCAAGCAGTAATGCAAGATTAATCATGTTAAATAGATTTATTTGTACACATGATTTGCAAAAGTAACTAATAACAAGACATATTGGTAACACATCAAAACTGTGCTATCAAAGTGCTACAGAACTTCTTTTCTAATGGTCCTCTTTGAAGAAACGAAGGCCACAGTAGCCACAAGCATGGTTGCCTGGTTTATCAAGGTTTATGTACACTTTAGGATGACCAGTTGGACCACCACCACCATCGCACGCTACAACACGCTCTTTCTTAGGAATTGGTGGTGTATCAGCAATCAGCTTGATTGCAAAATTTGGATTAACTTGTTTTTCTTTCCCAATGAACCGAACATTTCTGTAGTCATCTTCTTCAAACTTTTGACCAGTATGTGTCACAGTATCACCTGATTCTGCAACACCACTGTAAAAGCGTTTTGCATTAAGATGGTTGCAAAATCTTCTTACAATTGTGAGCTCGGATCCTAAGATCTTTGAGCTCAGTGATGCAGCCATTCCTGGAATTATCTTGCTATCCTGTTACATGAATCTGTAAAGAAAAGAAGACCATTCAAAGTGACTGACACAAAATGCATTTAGCTATGAAGTATGGCAATATGATTTGAAATACTTCATTAAATGTAGAAAGCATATGCAAGAATCATGAGAACTAAATTACAAACAGCAAGAAGCAGATTATTAAGATACAGGGAATCAAGCAGAAGTGCTGAATCCTGGAATTTATATTGTGCAGAAAGACTTTCAGATAGTCAGCCGCACATCTGTTTCTAATAAACAACAAAAGCAAATAGAGAGACAGACAGATTGATAGGTAGTGATAGATAGGTAGGTAGGTAGGTAGGTAGGTAGGGAGAGAGAGAGAGAGAGAGAGAGAGAGAGAGAGAGAGAGAGAGAGGGGGGGGGGAGGGGGGAATAAATCAGCTTTTAATAAATAGTAAAAAATTATCACACTAATGTTTTCCACTCCTTTGAACAAGGATATGTACATCCCATTCATCCCTATCAATGATGAACAAATTGGTAAAAGTATGACACCAAATTCTTAGGATTATGGCTGCAAAGTAATGTAAAATGGAATAAGAATGCAGAATATGTTTGCTCACTGAAATCCTGCTGTAGTAAGGAAAGGAAGCACGCACATCATGCCTACTTTCTTTCTCACTTGAAATATGGGGTCATATTTTAAAGAAATTCTAAAGCAGCTATCACCACATTCCAACTACAAAAATGGGCTGCCACAAGAATCAGGTCTGGATGCATATTCAGCAACTCATTTTAAGCTCTGCTTAAGATCTCTAGTATTTCTCCTTTATGATGTCACTACATTATGGAAAGTCTTACTTTCTTTCAAATAAATGTAATAGGCAATGATAATACGCTGATGGAAAAAAACTGTGGCACAAAGGAGGAGTTTTGCGACAAACTAAATTCAGTTGGCATGTTTTTACTTGTGAAAGATGATGTCTATTAAAATTTAGCACCAACAGCATACGAGTGGCATTAGTAGCAGCACTATGAGGATGCAAATAAAGATTTGCTTTAAATATACATAGTTACAGTCATGAGTGTTAGGTACTTATGAGACTGGACATGGTGAGTTGATGTTAGTCAAGAATGCCTTTAAGACGACGACAGATGCCAATATCAGCACCTCACTGAGTTTGAATGGGGTCTTGTAATAGGGCTACGAGTAACTATATGTTCCTTCTGTGGTACTGCAGTAAGACTTGGCCAGAACGTAGCCATGTACACGACAATGCAGGCAGCGGTGGGCACAAGAATGTATGGGTGCAAGAAGACCAGGCTCCAGATGGCCACGTAGCATTACCGAGAGTGAACATCGTGTTCATCAGCATATGGCTGTGGCGCATCACACTGTATCTGCAGCAGCAATCCGAGCAGCAGCTGAAACCACAGTGACATGACCAACTGTGACAAATTGGATACTTCAAGGGCAGTTCTGAGACAGACCCCCTGTAGCGTCTGTTCCCCTGACCCCAAACCACCACCATTTGCGATTTCAGTGGTGTCAGGCACAAGCTCATTGAGGGGCAGGGTGATGGTCTGTTGTTTTACCCGATGAAAGCTGGTTCTGGCTTGGTGCCAATGATAGACCAACCTGTCTGTGTGTTAGTGCTAGACCAACACCTCTTAAATCACAAGGTCTTACAGCTCTCTGCCAATAGGTGAGTGATGTCATCAACTTCAGGCATGCAGCCAGTGCCACCTATGGGTAGCAGTGCAATCTAGGTGCCTGTAGGAATTCTACGTGGAGCCATGTAAACAACTGTTTCGGAGCTGTAGTTAACTTTTCTATTCTTTGAAATGTATACTGCTTGTGGCTGAGAAGTGATCACCACCATGGTGAATACGTGTTGTGTTCCTGGTTGTAATGGTAATTACGATGAGGTGGTGGTTCACATTTTTAAATTTCCAGCCGATGAGAATACGAGAAGGGAATGGTTATCTGCAATCAGAAGAGAGAATTTTGTTCCTAGCACACATTCTGTGCCCAGTACCTTTCATTTTAAGCTGTACTTATTGATGAAAGTACATGGCAGTTGACATTTAAGTATCAGTACAAGTTTCAGCGACATGCGTGAAGTATATTATTTTTCAATTTGTAGGTCTGCCATTTGCACTTCCGCAAAGATGATATATTGTGGGAAACACAAGCAGTAGACTGGAAAACTGGGACTACATTAACGGAATCACTAATCAAGCCACAACTCCGACAGAACGCAGTCCCAAGCAAATTTCCTAACTGCCCTTTGTATATTTCCAAAGTGATGCCAAAAACCAGAGCTGCACCGAGAGCATCCATAGGGGACATTATTAAATCTCTAGAAGAATATAATAAGTTTTCCCTCAGTTCATTTCAAGAACTGACAAAGACGCTTGATTGTGTTGTAATGAAAAGTGGTCAAAGCAGTGAAAGATTCATATATACTGTCTTTTATGTATAAACTGAAAGAACACCACATCGTATTTTGTAAATAATTATTAATCAGGAATTCAGTGTAAGCATTTATGTTAAGGGTTGTGAAATCATTTCCAAGGAAGTTCCAAAAACTGTATTAATATCCATGATCTAGACAATATTGTAATACTTGTTGAAAGTTTAATGCACAAAAAGGAAGAAAAACATCTTCAAGACATCATTGTTGAGCTGTTAGATAACTTAGAATGTGAGGGGAAAACTAAACCTGCTGTTGAATACATACAAAACCAGTTTCAGTTAAGCTCCTCGCCTCCTGAGAAACATAGGTTTCCTCCCCATGTTTTAGTATTTGCTTCTTTGTTGCTTTTTTTTTCAAGCCATGCTTACAGATTCATACGAAGCACTGGAAATATTGTTCTGCCTCATCCTAATACTATTAGACACGTCTGTGCAAATACTGATGTTGATCCTAACAGTCCAAATTTTCTAGCTTACATTAGGGATAAAGTATCAAACTTGAATCATCATGATTGTTTTGTGACACTCATGTTAAATGAAATACACATTAAGCCAGCCATGGACTACAAAGAAGGAAATTTAGTTGGTGTGGCACATTATACCATTGCTCTTGCAACAACTGCTCATGTGTTTATAGTGCAAGGTGTAATTTCATCATTTAAAGATGTTGTTCACATCCTGCCTGTAAATAAAATAACTGCTGACCAGTTGTTCAATGTAATTAAAAAAGTATTGATTGGGTAGGAAGACTTAGGTTTAAAGGTTATTTGTATTTGTTCTGACAATAACTCATTGAACAGAAAGGCTGTCTAATTTTGCAAACCCACCACAACTTAGTATTGCTTACCCACACCCTTCAGATCATTCCAGACCTTTGTTTCATGTTACAGACCCAGTACACATTTATAAATGCATCAGAAATAACTGGGTGACTTTGAAAGATGTACTTCTGTCATTTTGCTTCCCCAGCTTTGAAAACACATCTGTGAGAATGCAAGCTTCATTTTCTGCAATTAGGTCCATATTTGCCATTGAATGAACAAATTATTGAAATCTGGGTATGGTTTAAGTATGAATGCTCTGTGGCCCTCTTCATTAAAAAAACAAAATGTAAAGCTTGTTTGTCAAATTTTCAATGACAACATAAAGTGCAGTTTACTGGAGTTAAAAATTATGAAGGAACTGCTGAAAATTATTGAAATAATAAGCACACGGTGGAAAATTACGAATGTTAAGTCCCCTTTGAAAGGCCTTAGACTTGGAGAGGAAATGGCAAAGCCTCTAACAAGCCACAAGGATGATGAGAGGTGTAAATTTCTAGAATTTGTTTTAAACTGGTTAGACAACTGGAGCTCCACGAATTTGACAAGTGGTAAGCTCAGTACAGAAACACACTGCACTCAAGCATTCAACATGTGCATTATTAGAACTGAGACTGTATGGTCTGTCAGAACTTAAAAGGTCATACTTGCTGCTTGGAAAATTTCAGACTGATGCCTTGGAAGCCAGGTTTGGAATGTATTGGCAGCTATCTGGATCCCAGTACCATATGTCAATGAGGCAAATATTTGAGGCAGAGAAAATGCTGAGATTATCAACTTTGTTAGAGCTTTCTTTACAAGGTGACTCAGCTACAAAAATTGTAATTAGATCTCCACAAAGCTGTGATCAGTCTATTGTCTTTACGTTGACTGTGACATCTCAGCATCAGGTATTTGTAAATTGTTAGTCAATGCGATCTGGAACTTACTGGTCCAGAATTATCAGTGCTTACATTCATTGCTGGATACTGTTGCTACAACACAATAAAGAAGTTCGAGTGAGGTAAATGCGCTCAGTTTTTAACAATAGATAAGCAGCTGGCATGTGGTGCTGAGCACAAACTAATTAAAGATCTTGATAGAGGTGGCTTGCGATATCCACAGAAAATGCCACTGTTGATAGTAATGTATTCTTTTTGTTTCATGCGAAACTATTATCAGATGAACACTAAGATTCCTTTCTCGGGCTTTAAAACCTATGACAAACACATGTAAATTAATTCTTGATTGTGTCATGGCCAATGATGATTTTACATCAGGCGTCTCTTACAAACATTCAGCACAGGAAATGTGTGAATCTGTTGTTTGAACAGGTGTTGATATTTTGCTTAATAACTATTGTAAAATGGAAAATGACAAGGTTGGTTCATTGGTTTAAAAGAGGTGGAGAGGGACCAAACTGCTAGGTCATCAGTCCCTTGTTCTGATAAAATAATTCCACAAGGGTGGGAGTAAAATAATCGAAACATACAAAACACAGCTGGAAGAAAGGAGAAAACCACAAGAATGACAGAAGGGTAACAAACACTAAAATGGACAAAATCGGACAAGAAAACCACAGAGACATGCAAGAAACAGTAGAAGAGATCAAAACAAGATAGCAGATTAACATGGCTGGCTGACCATGAGAATAAAAAGGAGAGGAGAAGTCAGCCACTCTGCAACACATTAAAACCTCCAGCCTAAAAGCACTAGGGTGGAGGACACAAACAGACAAAGGACATGTGCAAAAGCTTAGATCAAATGATAAAACCTGCCCTCACGAATGAAACGTAAAACTAAATCTGCTTTTGAGGCAATGTCACCCAACACCGAAGGTAGGGTGCAGGGAAAGTTAAAAATCCGCCACAGAGCTGCTAAAAGTAGGCAGTCCAGCAAGAGGTGGACGACCGTCATTTGTGAGCCACAGTGACACCGAGGTGGGTCCTCGCAACGGAGGAGGTAACCATGTGTTAGCCACCTATGGCCAATGCGGAGTCGGCAGAGGACAACTAATTCCCTGCGAGAGGACCGCATGGAAGATTTCCACACATTTGTAGTCGCCTTAATGACATGCAGTTTGTTGTGCATACTGTCACGCCATTCCACCTCCCAAAGCCGAAAAACCCCGTGGTGTAAGACAGAACTCAGGTCAGTTTCGGAGATATCCTCCTCCAGAAGCAGTTTCCGAGTAGCCTGTTTGGCCAGCCTGTCAGCAAGTTCATTGCCTGGGATTCCTACATGTCCTGGAGTCCACACAAACACCACTGAATAACAGGACTGTTCAGGGCATAGATGGACTCCTGAATGGATGCTGCCAAAGGATGGTGAGGGTAGCACCGGTCGATAGCTTGTAGGCTGCTCAAAGAGTCAGTACACAGGAGAAATAACTACAGGGAATGAGTGGATGTGCTCAAGAGCATGAGATATGGCCACCTGCTCTGCAGTGAAAACAGTGCAGCCATTTGGGAAGGAGTGCTGTTCAATATGTCCTCCATGAACACACGCAAAGCCTATATGACCATCGGCCATTGAGCCTTCGGTACAAACCACTTCATGGCCTCTGTACACGTCGAAAATCAAGAGAAAGTGATAGTGGAGAGCCGCAGGGTTAACAGAGTCCTTAGGGCCATGCGAAAGGTCCAGAAGACTCTGCGGCCTAGGTGTACACCGTGGAGGTGTACGTGAATGGACCTTGACGAGAGGCGGTAACGAGAAGGACTCCAGTTCAGACAGAAGGAACTGGACGCCAACCGCAATCTTAAGCCCTGACCTGGGCCGCCGATACGGGAGATGAACTGCCATGGTTGGGAAAAGGAGACGGTAATCTGGATGCGCAGGACAACTACAGAAATGTGCAATGTAACTGGCGAGCACTTGTGCACGCCTAACCTTCAATGGAGGGACTTGTTCCAAAAGCTCCGGTCACTAGGCGAAGGACACAGTGGTGCACTGGTTCAAGTAAAAGCAATGCTGAGGGTGCCGCCAAACTGTAAACCAGACTCCCATAGTCAAGGCGGGATTGAACAAGGGTTCTGTAGAGCTGCAGCAGTGTAGAGCAATCTGCACCCCAGTTGGTGTTGCTCAGGCAGCGGAGGGCATTGAGGTGCTGCCAGAACGTCCGCTTAAGCTGAGAAAGGTGAGGTAGCCAAGTCAATCGGGTGTTGAAAACCAGTCCTAAGAATCAATATTTCTCCACTACAGTGAGTGGATCAACATTAAGGTAAAGTTCTGGTTCTGGATGAACGGTGTGACACCAACAGAAATGCATGACACACAACTTCGCGGCTGAAAACTAGAAACCGTGGGCTAGAGCCCATTATTGTGCCTTGTGCATGGCTCCCTGTAGGCGCCGCTCAGTAACACCAGTACTGAGGAGCAGTATGAAATTCAGAAGTCATCCACATACAGAGAAGGTGAGACCGATGTCCCTACAGCTGCTGCTAGACCGTTAATAGCCACTAAAAATAGAGACACACTCAATACGGAGTATTGCGGCACACCATTCGCCTGAATACAGGAGAAACTATGGGAGGCACTGACTCGGACATGGAGAGTATGGAGCGACAGGAAGTTTTGGATAAAAATCGGGAGCAGGTGCCGGAGATCTCACTCATACAATGTAGCAAGGATATGATGTTGCCATGTCATGTCATATACTTTAGGTAAGTAAAGTAAAGGCAGCAACCAGATGTTGGTGTCTGGAAAAGGCTGTTCGGATGGTACACTCAAGGGACATAAGATTATCGGTGGTAGAGCAACCCTGGTGGAAGCTGCTCTGACATGGAGCCAGTAGACCACGTGACTCCAGGACCCAACCCAACCACTGACACACCATACATTCCATCAGCTTACAAAGAAAGTTGGTGAGGGTGATGGGCTGGTAGCTATCTACATCAAGCAGTTTGAGCACTGGAATGATGGTGCTCTCCTGCCATTGTGATGGAAAGATGCCATAGCATCAGATCCAGTTGAAGATGATGAGGAGATGTCGCTTGTAGTCACACGAGAGATGTTTAACCATCTGACTGTGCCTCTGATCCAGCCCAGGAGCTGTGTCGGGGCAATGTGCAAGGGTGCTGAGGAGCTCCCACTCTGTAAATGGGGCATTATAGGGTTCACTGTGGTGTGTAGTGAATGAGAGGATTTTCCTTTCCATCTGCCATTTGAGGGTGCGAAACGCTGGGGGTCAGTTCTCCAACGCAGAGACTTGAGCATAGTGCTCAGCAAAGTGCTTGGCAATCTTGTTTGCGTCTGTAGATAACTTGCCCTGGATGTTACTGCCAGAGACATCTGTTGGGGTCTGGTACCCAAAAAGACGTTTGATCTTTGTCCAGACTTGGGAAGGTGATGTACAGCACCCAATGGTCAACATGTACCTCTCCCAACACTCCGGTTTCCATCGTTTTATAAGCTGGTGAAGGCAGACACGGAGACTATCAGGTGCTCTAGGGAAGGGTGCCGCTTATGTCGCTGTTCAGCTTGCAGACGCTCTTTAATTGCCTCAGTAATTTTTGGCAACCACCAAGGGACTGTCTTTCACTGGGGCACCCTAAAGAACGAGGGATTGAGTTTTCCGCCACAGAAACAATCGTTGTAGTGACCTGCTCAATGACAACATCGATGGCACCATGTGAGCAGAGGTGAAGGCTTGCCAGTCTGCCTTGTTTAAAGCCCATCTGGGTAGGCATCCTTGGGCATGACACCAGGGAGTGACAGGAATATTGGGGAAGTGGTCACAGCCACACAAGTCGTCATGTGCTCTCCAGTGGATAAATGGGAGAGGAGAAGGCCACGACTGCAAACCAAGAGATCAATGGATGAATACGTGCCATGTGCCACAATTAAATGTGTGGGGGCACCTGTATTTAAGAGGCAGAGGTCAAGTTGTGACAGTAAATTTTCAACCTCCCTAACTCTGCCAGTAAGCATGGCGCCACCCCACAAGGGGTTACGCACGTTAAAATCTGCAAAAAGTAGGAAAGGTTTAGGGAGTTGATCAATCAGTGCAGCCAATACATTCAGGGGTACTGCACTATCTGGAGGAAGATATACAATGCAGACAGTTATTTCCTGTGTCGTCCTTATCCCGACAGCCACAGCTTCAAGAGGGGTTTGAAGGGGCACAGATTCACTACAAACTGAGCTCAGGACATAGATGCAAATTCCACCTGACACTCATAATATTCACTACGGTTCTTGTAATATTCCCCGTAGCCGCGAAGGTCAGGGTTCCGTATTGCCAGGAGCCAGGTTTCCTAGATGGCAATGCAGAAAGCAAGTGTAAAACTGAACAGTTGGCGCAGCTCAACCAGATGGTGGAAAAAACTGCTGCTATTCCACTGGAGGATGACGTGATCAGAGACTGGGAAGGCATGAAACACTCAATGAGGCAGTCTACACCTCAGCGTCATCATCACCTGCTGCCACCATATGAGAACCTGTGTGATTGACATCTATTGTGTCTGAGTGCCCATTGAGACCTAGGCCCTCAGCGAATACCAGAATCTCCACCTCATCCTCAGATACAGAGCTTGTAGGTAGTGGTAGTGTGGGTGCCACCGCAGTGCCTTGGTTCTTGGAAGTATTTTCTTTTTAGGTTTCTCTCGCTGCTCCTTAGGTTTGTCCAGGTGGGAGGGCTTCACTGATTCAGTCTCAGGGACTGAGGAGGACCGTGAAGACCTATGACCAGCTACCTGTGGTTGCTTCAGCCACTAAGGGTGTCAGCTTTGCAACTGGTAGGAACCTGGGAAGGGAGTGACCAAGGGATCCCTTCCTGGTGAGAGGAGCCAAAGAACACATGTTTCTCCAGCTGAAAAGTTGGGACTGACACCCCCAATGATTGTGGAGTGTCGCTCCTGAAGTAGGTTGTGCAGGGGCAACAGGGAGGGGAGTGCACCCCACCATCAAGGGGCAAGTGTGGTCTGACAGCTGTGAGAGCCAACTGTATGTGGCGAAATGGAAGATAGTAGAACTGTTGTTGAGGCGGCGTAGGTTGACATCATACGCACAGGATGTAGCCTCTAATATTTTATCTTAGCCTCAGTGTAGGTCAGCAGTCCAGGGTGTTGTATTCCAATATTTTTCTTTCTTTCTGGAGAATCCTGCAGTCTGGAGAGCAAGGTGAATGGTGCTCTTCGCAGTTGACACAGGTGGGAGGTGGGGCACAGGGAGTATTGGAATGTGAGGGACGTCTACAATCCCAACAGGTGACACTGGAAGTAAAGACATATGGCCGAACTTCCAGCACTGAAAGCACAGCATCGGGGGAGGGATGGATATATGGCTTTATGTCACAGTGGTATACCATCACATTGACCTCCTTGGGTAATGTGTCACCCTCGAAGGCCAAGATGAAGGCACTGGTGGCAACCTGATTATCCTTTGGACCCTGGTGGACACACCAGATGAAACAGACACCTCCACCACTCTAAATTGGCATGCAGCTCATCGTCAGACTGCAAAAGAAGGACCCAATGAAATATGATACCCTGGACCATACTTAAGCTATTATGGGACATGATGGATGGCAGAGGATGCTGTATTGATCAAGACCGACCCTGACTGCATTTTGGACAAGCCCTCCACCTCCCCAAACTTGTCCTCAAAATGCCCCACACTATCTCTGAAGTTAGACCTTGATCGCTTAGAGACTGTTGGTGTCTGACCACCAGCAAGAGATGACATACTACACTTCACGGCAGGTCATTCACCCTGATACCACCCACTCCAACCAGGGGGCCTCCCCACGGGCACCACCCAGCCGCAGTAAAGGCCACCTGGCGATGGCCATTGCCGGGAGTCCCGATGCCCCAGGGTGATGGGCATCTACTCCTTGGCATATGTGGGGAGTTAATGGCACAGGTATCAACAGAACGATCCCTTGTGGTCAGGGGCTACAAACAACAGAGTACATGGCGGCCCCAGCACAACAGACTGACTGCCGCCCTGGATATCAGGCGCAAACGAGTTAAGAAGTCCATTATCGTCGACGGCGCCAAAAGTGATACTGCACAGAGGATGGAGGAAAACGTACCCAGGAGGGTGACCTTGCCCAACAGCTGGAGAATGAGAGGAAGTACAGATCCATACCGACGAAGGGTGCGAGAGGTCTCAGTGCATGATGGACACTGCACACCGTGTAACGTGCCCTTCCCCAATGGGCTCGCTCTTCGGGAAAATTTAGAAAAATGGAGGTCAGTCCCTACAGCGGACCATCACATAAAGGCCAAAACAAGTGAGACTCCTTTTAGTCGCCTCTTACGTCAGGCAGGAGTATCTCAGGCCTATTCTAACCCCCGGACCCGCAGCGGGAGATGACAAGGGGCAACTTTACTATCTCTAAGATGGCTTTCATTCATGTTGCTTATTATCTGCACAGTATTCTTTGCCACATTGTCATTTTGTAGAGTTTGGTAAGAAGTATTTGCATGTCCTTGACCACGTGCTATGTTGATCCTGCTTTGAAAGTTAATTGTGGTTGGGCAAGAGTGTCATGTTTGTATTTCCTTTACATGTCATGAATTTGGATTGTCTTGTTTTTCTTCCTCTATTTGTGTGAAAGTTATTTTTGTGTAGAAATCTGTTAGTGGGATGTGATCTCTCATTTGAAACTTAAATCTATTATCTTCCCTACATATTTTTCTGTGCCCATTAGCAAAATAATTGAGAACCACGCTGTTAATATTTAAGATGTTTTGTAGAAGAAACTTCGCTACCTAGAAATGCAAATGTGATATAGTCTGAGTAATTATTACCATCTGTCCTTACATGAACAATTAAGAGGCTGTGACATCAGTCATTGTGTCTGTGAAACAAGCATAGCAAATGGAAACGAGGTTACATTCACGAGGACTGCTACTTTCTAACTCTATGCAATGTTTCCATAAGTGCAACGAAGAATGAATACTTTCATTGTTAGAGTAATGCTGGGCTGTTTCATGCAATTCATGGATACTTTTGTATGTTTTGCTTGTGCTCATAGGTTTCGTGAGAGTTATCAGTAATCTTTTTCCCACTTTTATTGTTTACAATTTGCTTCAAACCATAAATCTGAAATATGTTTGGAACACAACCTACAACCAGCTTAGAGACAGAAGTGATGACACTTTCTGCAGGATCTGACCATTATTTTGCAGGACAGTGCTCAAGCACATACAGTGCAAGGCATTACTGATTTGTTTGACTGATGGGGCTGCTAGGTGCTATACCACATACTGCATTAACCTGACTTAAGCTCTCGTGAGTTCAACTCTATTTCTAAACTGAAGGAAACACTTCACGGCATTCACTTCAGAACTGCTACAAATTCGTCGGGCAATAGACCGCACCGCTCGAACTGTCAAGACAACTGGCACTGCTAAGACTCTACGGGTTATGCACAATGCTTGTGACTACTTTGAAAGCCAGTAAAACTTTGAAACCTGTACCTATTTTGTACGAGCTGTAAATAAATAGTTGCCACTATTAAGGTTCTAACTCTTGTATTAAATCAGAATTCATTTGGGAAACAGATTGCTGTGTCCAGAAGTAAATTAGCAATATGCCTTAAATGTAGCATCTGTAATTGGTGTATAGCATAACTACTGAAGTATGTGAACGAATACCAATGAATAAACAAACAAGATATAAATTTAAAAATTAAGATTTAACCGCCCACACACACACACACACACACACACACACACACACACTCTTTGTCCGACACATTCAGTTGTCTTCTACTAACCAAAGAGGAGCCAGCAGATAGTTAATTGGACGTCCACATCAAGTAACAACCTCAGCAGTAGCAAATGGCAAACTCTTTGTTGCACCTCTTTGGATGCACCTGTAGCTGTTGGTTACTGCTGCCTAGTACTAAGATAAGAGCTGTGTCACAAGTCATTTTATCGGCGAATGTTCATATTTTGGTGAACACTGTTGCTTGTTTTTTATAATATGTAAACATAAATAACATTTATAATGATTAAAAATAAATGAGAAATCCTGTATTTCAAGGTTGGGAGGGGGGGGGGGGGGAGATCCAAGATTTACCAATAAATGGACATGTGTTCATTCAGTGAGTTTTTAACACTTTCTTGAAATCAAGTGTAAATGGGCCTAAATGAACTGCTTACTAAAGCAAATATGTTCTAAGTTCAGTTTACAATATCCTGTATGCCTCTAACCAGTTAGTGAACACCCAATTTTCACTCACTGGAGGGTGTGGTACCGGTTCCCAGTGTATTAACAGGGCTTGTGAGATTTCCAGAAATGATTTCACTCAGCTTAATAAAAAATAATTATGTGATGTAAATATGTATTAACAGTTCACAGTCTCATAATTAATCCACAGTCCATTTAATAGTTAAAAAGGCATCTGTAAGAACTTTGAAGACATGTTTCATGCATGGTTATTTCCTGTAAACTGCATCTGTTACCTCAGCTCAGTCGGATGGTCTATTTTCTTTACAGATACTTGATGATGAACTGAACTTTCAGGCAAATAGAAGAACATACAATCACTCTAAATATGCAGAAAAACAATTAGATTATGCATTGAGGCAATAAGATCTAGAATAGTCTTTAAATAAAGCATTATCACAGTATAATATACCACATGCAAGAGTATCAAAATGACGAAACCATTTAAGGAAGGCAGATGGTCCGACCCCCTCTTAATAACACCTGAACAGCAGCCACTTGAAGGCTGGATATTAGGAGAAGTGAAATTTGTTTTTCCAATACACCCAAATGAAGTGAAAGACACAATGCACAAATTTACAATAGAGATAGGAAGGAAGAATCTCTTTACAAATTGTAGGTCAAAAGACATCCAGCTATTTTACATTGTAATGTGCAAATCATATCTAAAGGAAAAATAAGTGACTGAAGGCATCATGCGAAGCTGGTTTGAGGAAAGTGAAAAATACCTTCACGAAGAAAACTCCCAGAACATACATCATCATGGTGACTGAATATTAAACACTCATGAGACTGGAGTTGAATGTTTCCCAGAAACTGGATGAGTCTTCGGCCCAAGGAATTATAGGCTATGAACTTTTTTTTACAAGTGTTTCTGGGAAAGAGAGAGAATGTGTCACTGTATTGGCTAATTTTTCTGCTAGTGGAAAAACTGTAAAACCACTGGTAGTATTTCCTTATGAAAGGTTTATAAAACACACATCTGAATTCATTCCTTCTTGCAAAGAGTGAGTCTGACTATATGGTTGCACAAATGTTTTATATGTTGCCAACTGCTTTTATCCTTCACTGCTGGAAAAATATAACTTTTCTGTTTTATTACTTTTATATGGGTGCAAGTGTCATTTAAATTTAGAAGTTAGTCAGTCATGTTCAGGGGAGAAGATAGTTATTTTCAGTTTTCCACAATATACAGCAAATATCGTTCCAGCCTCGTGATGTTATTGTTTTCCATCCACTTCAAGCATTAGGGAAGAATACCATAAGATGCTGGAAACAAAAATATGGTGGAGCAAAGACATTAACAAAGGTAAATTATGCTTCTTTCTTCAAATAAGCTTTAGAATTTGTAGTGGATGAAAATACATAAAGCTTTCAAAAGTGTGGCATCTTTCCTTTAAACAATGAAAATGTAGATTTCAACAAATGAATACAAATTTGTCATTATGAGCAAATGGAAAAACACGTTGGATGAGGGAAAGTTATGTTGTCAGAGCCCATACATTTCTACACATTGTGGAATATGAATTACAGATACATCTGAACTTTTTGTAACAGCTTTACTTGATGAATCCAGAACCACTGAGATTAAAGGACCAGTTTTGTATTCCACAAGGAGGCAGTAGCTATTCAATTGAAGTAGGCCTAAGGCAGAACAATACTTGATATGAACCACTATTCACTCATAGGGGCCACTGGAAGCAAAATTTTAAAGATCACCAGGACACAATGCACTGTAAGCAAATGCTTCTGTAACACCAGAAAGGAGATGTTTTTTAGACAGTCAAACAGAAGAGATGGTTTTAGAATACATCTCAGCCACATCTCAGTCTGAAACATTCATTTTAGATGTACCAGACTCCATTCATAGTTCTCAGCATCAGAACTCTAAAGTCCCACTAGCAAATTCATATTAGGAAGGTCATCAAACCCCTGAAGAAATTTGGAAGGCCCACAGGACCACCTTCATTGATCGATAACAAAGTGAAAAAGAAAAACACAAACTTCCTTACGTGGTTACTTCAGAAAAATAGAAGTCACGAAGTGTTAAGAAAAAACAAGGAAGTTAGAAGAAAAATTAAAAAGGAAGTGAAACAGAAGCAAGAACTGTATGTAGCCCAGGAGTAACATTGTTAGGAAAGCAAGGAAAGATGAAGTTGCATCAAGTGATGAAGATATAATCTCTGTGTGATTCAGAAAAAAGTTTAGTACTCCTGGTTCAGGCATCTAATAATTGCAATCTTGAAGACATAGAAGTAATTACAACCTATGTATTTGTAGTTTATGAACGTGAATATTTTCCACACATTGTTACTGACAAACAAAAAGAGAGGAATTTGAAATAAGCACTATACATGGACCAACACACTAGAAATTGCCCAAGAAAGAGGAAAAGATAATTATGGTATCAGAGAGAGGAGATAAAACAGTTTATTTCAGATCCTCAGCCAATCTACAAAATAATTTTCTGAATTTCACAGACTTACATTGTTGAGTAATTTTCTTCTGTTATGAAAATTACAGTTTCCAGATTGGAAAAAAGTTACAACAAAATAACTAACATTCATTTATTTGTATGTTCTCCTCAAAATATAATAACCATAGCCAGAATAATGCTCTGAAAGTTTATCAATTTGCATTGATGCAATCTGCCTTAACCACTCATTTTTACATTTAAATGATCTGTACTACAGTTTGTGTGTGTGTGTGTTTTATTTTATATTTATTTTCATGTTGATTTTAAGAGACTGTTTTTTGCACTTAAGAGATTTTTTGTGGTTATTTTGCATTATAACATTCCTGTTATGATATTAAATACTAAAATATAAAAATAACTGACTAAACAGTTGTGCTATTATTATTAAGTTTTAACTGGCCCTGAAACTGCACTTATAAAATTATCAATTTACTTGGGGAGGGTGGAGAGGGAGGGGGGAGAAGGAGTGTTTTTCTGATCACTAAGTGGATAATGCTGTTTATTCACTTAGTTTTCTTTTACATTTTTTATATGCACTGTAAATACAATTGAAGTGTGTATTTTTCAATTTTTTTTTTTTACCAATTCGAGATAGCCTATAACATGTTTTTTTCAGTTTAAAAATTCACCAGAAATTGTGGTATCAATTTTCGAATGTACATGTGCACTCAACTGTTCATTCACTGGTTATGTTAACCAACTGTCAGAACTACCTTACAGAAGTTACACATGAATGTTAAAGATGAAAAAACACTAAAATTTGAGGGCTGTCAAATGATGAATGGGAAAATGTATGTTGGGCGTAAGAAAGGACACAAGGCAAATGAAGAGATACAAGGAAAGACAGGAGTTTGTGGATGTAATAGTAACTGCTGTGAAATGGAAATGGACTGCAAATTGGTGAAAAGTAAGACTAAACAGTGGGAGCTGAACTAAGCAGATTCTGTATTTGATTCATCACAATATGCAAAATATATAGAATATGTAGAGGATAACATAATGGCAGAGAAAGTGAAAACTTAAAGGAACAAGCAGGACAAACTTGCATAAAAAGTTTAGACCCTCTTGACTGCAGAAGTATGATGTGGCCAATATGCAGCGGAGCTAATGGCTGGTTGTGACGATATTATATACTTTCGTGTTCCATTCACAGATGAAGCAATGAAAAGTTACTGCTTATATACATCTATGTATACTGCCTGTTTCACATAATTTATTGCAATATTTTAGACCACTTACTTCAAACACTCAATACTTTTATATAAATTTATTAATAGCGGCCTACAATGCGGGAAAAGTGGAAGATTTATATAATAACTGCTATGTCAGTTGATTTAGGGGGAGAGGACCAAACAAGAGGTCCTCAGTCCTATCGGATTAGGGAAGGATGGGGAAGGACGTTGGCCATGCCCTTTTAACAGAACCATCCCAGAATTTTCCTGTTACGATTTAGGGAACTCATGGGAAACCTAAATCAGGATGGCCAGACATGTGTTTGATCTGTCGTCCTTCCGAACGCGAATCCAGTGTGCTAACCACTGCACCATCTTGCTCAGTAATAAGTGCTCTGTAATACCTTGAGTACATACATTGTCAAGGTTGTACTTTGGAAGTAATGGAAACAGTTGCAGTGTCTTTCTCCCTTTTTCACAATAGTATGCAACAATCTCTGTAAAGAAACTAATACTGTATTTAAACTGCAGACAATTCTGTGAAGTGAAAATCTGGATTTAAAAAATCTAAAAAAAAGCTAAGGAGCCACATTTTCATGTCAAGTATTTCTGTCAAAAATGAAAGGCCTTAATTCACACAACATAACAAAGAAGCAATGTCATAGAGAGAGAAATAGAAAGAAAGAAAAAGAGAGTGTGTGTGCGCAATGAACTCCTACTAAGATACACACACTACTTTTAAAAGAAATATGTAACACTATGTCAGAATTTATGATTAATCACTGACCAATCACAACTGCATCCTACACAGTAACTACAGTTTCTTTCTTTGTGCTGAAAACAATCTAAAGAAACAATTAAGACATTAACGTACAAATGTTGTGGGGGCAGGATGAAGGAAGTACCAAAGCTTTCACATGCAATCAAGATTAACTATAAATGCTTTGAACTGAAGAGCATTTTCTTAGGATTCGTTCTCGGGGTTGAATAGTTGACACAAAGACCACGAGAAACATACAGTGGTACACGGATTTGAACAAGTATCAAGCGGAATATGGTTCCAACATTTACCACCGTGTTATTTTCTACCAGTATGCATACACAGCCATCAGCTGTGAAGTCTACACGTCAAAATCATCAGCTGACCAACATAATGTGGTTCCGAATCGGCTGAACGTAAACACAACTTCATATTTATGAAAGATAAAAGAAATGATAACGTCAGCTCTGAAACTTAACAGCTCATCCAGCTCCTCAAGTGCTCTCAGGGTGAAAGTCGTCTTTAATTATACCGACATTTGTACTGCATAGATCACAATGACCTCTACATGAGGACAATGGCAGGACCTGTACGACTGCGAAAAGGTAAAACTTTCGTCGAGTATAAACACAGACTGCTGTTTGTACAATTCGTCACGGTACCAATAGCATATAAATACTATTAACACCGAAATACGAATAAAGTAGTGCTTTAATGCGCCCACGTCACTTACTCAAATTGTCGGTATCTTGACACCGAGAACAGTGTTCCAGTAACCTAGCACTTCGTTTGCGATAATAATGTATATAACCATTTCCCTTACTGGCCTGGAAAAAATAGCTGTTCAACGATGGATACCTAGCGTATTTTAGAGTAAATACCTGTTTCACAATACTGACTGTCATTATACGTAAATAATGAACAGCAACATGCAACAAGGCAACATACGCAAACTAGAAAAAAATATAGCAGCAGACGACTACAAATCCCTTACCCTTTTACCGCACAATAAACATTACCTGTAGTTGTTGAGAAGACCACCGAAAGCGCTGCATACGATTAATCGAAAGAAAATAATCGATAAAGTGCCAAGAACTGTTTTCGAAAGTCGATTTTCGTCTTCTAATTTAAACAAATACAGTGATTATTTTTAACATGACTTCCATCTACGTGATAGGAGACGAGTTAGGGACCATATTTTTTCGCAATACACAATTATAATTATGCAAAGCATATAGATACATTTATTACAGTTTCCTCTACCGTATTGGGAGAACACTGTTAGGTTGTTACGTTCTTCACCTCATATTTTTAAAATGTTGATTTAAACTGTGTAAGTGATTCAAATATATGTTGAAAATAGGATGACATACTTGAGCTGGAACTGCTCCTGAAAATGCGTGAATGTAAAGGTTACTAATATACTGAAGGAAGATATAGGTCATCGTTTTTCATCCTTTTGTCCAATGTCAGTAATGATTGTGGATATAACAGATGTATGTCATATACGAGGTGCTTAGAAACCAAGGAATGTAGTGGTAAGTGCACTTTACCATGTTTTGATAAAATCAAGTGGAATGATGAGCGAGTGCCACTCTCAGCAACATTTAATATGATATTTAATACAATTTCCACCTCACCTATAGATAGACTATTTTATTTTATACTAAAGAGTGAAATCCACTGAACACATACAACTTGTTTAACCAATGAGAAGGAGTATTTTGTCTCTTTTGGCCTTCGACCATAGATATTGGTGGTCGAAGCTTTTGGCCTAATATTGCGATACACGTATGTGGTCTGTCTTCTAAATCATAATAGGACAACAAAAAGCAACTAAGTTCAGTACTCCTTTATCTTTTCACACTAACTGCTTATAAATATATGTTAGTGATTTTCGCCTCTTGAAAAGCAAGCATTGCGTGATGTGTATGTACCTACCACTATGTTCATATACTCTGTTTATCATAAGAATAAACCTGATGTAAGCATTACACCATGTATGCTTCCACGTTTGTTTGAATCTCATTGGATTTAGTTTCACGTGTATTGGAAGCCAAGCTGTGGCCAGTACAGTCAAGTACAATCATAAGGATACGTTTTATGCTGTGTTAGACGAAGATATATATTGAGCGATAGGGCGGGACAACTGCTTTACCGGCTGGTTTGCCAAACTTGACAGCACTGACAAGGCAGCTGGTCCAACTAACCTGCGACGGTGTAAGCAGTTGCGGTTCAGACGCAAAAATAGACGAGCAAAGAAACAATATAGCTTCGAATGTCATTTAATTTTTAAAGAGAATGAAATAATATTCGGCAAAACTCCAGCACTACTGCACGCTTCTTAGGTGATCAGACGGAAAGCATAAAACGCTCATAAAAGTGCTCTAGTTCTCACCTAAAGTAGTGTTCTAATTACTAACAAGAATGATGAAAACTGTAAGTTAAACACAGAGTAATATTTCTGAGCGATTATGTCTGGTGCAAAAGCGTACTGACCATACTGTTCAAAACTGAAACCACTGAAGGTGCTTATTACAATCAGTCACCTGGTAATCTATTAGCTCCTTCCTTATCCGAATTAGAGAAATACATTTCAGTTCTGAAACTGTTTTCTGCTATGTTGATAACAAGTCGATCAACAACAGAGTCCACGAAGCCACCCAGGCGCCGCATTTTCTCCATTTCTTAAATGACGTGCCGTTCTATATTACGTCAACGTTCGGCAGTTACATGTAAAAAGGTTGCATGCATTACTTGCAGTGCATCTGGCAGCTTGACAGTCTTGTTATTTCTTGGGCTAAGGCCCTTAACTTGGCTCCAGATTAGTTCTGTTGGGTTCATATTGGTACAGTGGCATATGTAATAATGCAGCATTTGTATGATATGCTCGATACTGTGAAAATGAGTGTTTTTCATGTTCCTATGACACTTATCACTGTGGTTCGAGTGAGGCTACATCTGTGGTATAAAACAACGGACATAGCCCAAACAAAGAGTATTTGGTTTTTCATTTTTGCCCTAAAACATTAAACTGTTATGTTTCCTTAATTTAAGCAACCTTTATTAACAATCTTTCATACAATATCTATAATTAAAAAATTATATTTGAAATGAATACTGGAATTTGTGCAATATGTAATTAGAAACAAGAAGACATACATACATACATACATTAATCCTTGTTCTGTAGATCATGAATACGACATTTCATACCGATGTGGAACGTGTCACTTTAACGTAAGTTTTCTTTACACAAAATAATTAATTATTTATTTTTAGTACTTCATATCTAAGAATTCATCTATTGAGTAGAAGGAGTTGTCATTCAGAAATTCTTTTAATTTGCTTTTAAATGTTGATTGGCTATCTGTCAGACTTTTAATACTATTTGATAAATGACCAAAGATTTTTGTGGTAGCATAATTCACCCCTTTTTGTGCCAAAGTGAGATTTAATCCAGAATAGTGAAGATCATCCTTTCTGCTAGTGTTGTAGCTATGCACTTTGCTGTTATTTTTGAATTGGGATTGGTTATTAATGACAAATTTCATAAATGAATATATGTATTTGCGAAGTTACTGTGAATATCCTGAGTTCCTTGAATAAATGTCTGCAAGGTGATCTTGTGTGGGTTCCAGCTATTATTCTGATTACACGCTTTTGTGCAATGAATACTTTCTCTCTTAATTACGAATTGCCCGAAAATATGATGCCATATGAAAGCAGTGAATGAAAATAGGCATAGTAGGCTAATTTACTGATATGTTTATGACCAAAATTTGCAATAACCCTAATAGCATAAGTAGCTGAACGTAACTGTTTCAACAGATTATCGATGTGTTTCTTCCAATTTAATTTCACATCAATGCACACACCCAGAAATTTTGAGTATTCTACCTTAGCAACAGATTTCCGTTCATGGTCTATATTTATCAATGGTGTTATGCCATTTACTGTACTGAATTGTATAAACTGTGTTTTCTCAAAATTTAGTGAGAGTCCATTTGCAGAGAACCACTTAATAATTTTCTGAAAGACATTATTTGCAGTTTCCTCAGCTGATTCTTGCTTCTTGGGTGTGATTACTATACTTGTATCATCAGCAAAAAGAACTAACTTTGCATCTTCATGAATATAGAGTGGCAAGTCGTTAATAGATGTTAAGAACACTAAGGGAACCAAGACTGAACCCTGTGGGACACCGTTCTTGATACCTCCCCAGATAGAGGACTCCACTGGTTTTTGTAGACTATCTGTACTGTTAATTTCAACCTTCTGCATTCTTCCAGTTAAGTACAAATTAAACCATTTTTGCACTGTCCCACTCATACCACAACACTTAAGCTTATCTAGAAGAATTTCACAATTCACACAATCAAAAGCATTTGAGAGACCACAAAATATCCCACTGGGTGATGTTTGGTTATTCATTGCATTTAATATTTGATCAGTGAAAGCATATATAGCATTATCTCTTGAGAAGCCTTTCGGAAACAAACCGACATTTTGTTAGTACTTCATTTTTACAAATATGTTGGTTGGGGTTGTTTGGGGAAGGAGACCAGACAACGAGGTCATCGGTTTCATCGGATTAGGGAAGGATGGGAAAGGAAGTCGGCCATGCCCTTTCAAAGCAACCATCCCGGCATTTGCCTGGAGCGATTTAGGGAAATCACAGAAAACCTAAATCAGGATGGCCAGACCCGGGATTGAACCACCGTCCTCCCGAATGCGAGTCCAGTGTGTAACCACTGCGTCACCTCGCTCGGTTAACAAATATGTGATACTACTCTTGAATACATTACTTTTCAAGAATTTTGGATAAATCTGTCAGAAGTTAGATTGGGTAGTAGTTGCTAGCATAAGATCTGTCCCCTTTTTTATGCAATGGTTTAACAATAGCATATTTCAGTCTATCTGGAAAAATTCCGTTTCAGTGAGCTACTACATATGTGGCTGAGAATCCTACTTATTTGTTGGGAACAAGCTTTTAGTACTCTGTTCCATGTGAGCTTTTACTTTTTGAGTGAACTGATTATTTTCCTAATTTCAGTAGGAGTGGTGGGTTGAATTTCAGTTTTATCAAATTGCGTAGGTACTGCCTCTTCCATATACTGCCTTGCATTTTCTAATGAATTGCTGGAACCTATTTTCTCTACAACACTTAAAAAATGATTATTATAAATGTTTTCTATGTCTGACTTCTTGTTAACAAACTTTTCATTGTGTATTGTATAAATACAGTCTTCCTGTGCTCTCGGTTGCCCTGTTTCCTTTTCCACAATATTCCAGATTGTTTTAATTTTATTATCAGAAGTGGTAATCTCCAACATAATACACATACTTCTGGGCTTTTTAATAACTTTTCTTAATACAGTGCAGTAGTTTTTACAATGTTGCATTGTTTCTGGATCATTACTCTTCCTAGCTATAAGATACATTTCCCTTTTCTGTTTACAAGAAACTTTTATCCCTTTAGTAAGTCATGGTTTTTACATGGTTTCTTACAATTGTATTTCACTGTTTTCTTAGGAAAATTGTTTTCAAATATACTCGCAAAGTTATGAAATAGGTCAAATTTTAAATTAGCATCAAGCTCCCTGTACACCTCATCTCAGTCTAACTGTTGCAAGCTTACCCTAAAATTTTGAAGTGTTAAATCGTTAATGGAACACACTATTTTGGAGGACTGTTTTGCATTACTGTAAGGAGCTGTATCACATACTGTAACTAGCTGTGCATTGTGATCAGACCATTCTTAACAGGAAAAGTTTTTATTTGATTGAATTTATCTTGGTCTATGAAAACATTATCTATCAGTGTGCTGCTTTCCTGTTCCACCCAAGTAGGAATATGAATAACCGATGTCAAATTGAAAGAACCAAGTAATACTTCAAGGTCAAGCTTTCTATCTGTCTCTTTCAGAAAATCTACATTGAAATCCCCACAAACAATCATTAGCTTTCCTTTGTCTGACACATAGCACAACAAAGAATCCAAGTTTTTCAAAAATAGTCTAAAATCTCCCAATTGGGACCTATACACAGCTACAATTATAAAAGTGCCTTTATTTAATTTAAGCTCACATGCACATGCTTCTATGTCTTGCTCTACACAAAATTTTTAGTTTCCAAATTTTTCACACTCTGACTGATTTTAACATATATGGCAACTCCTCCTCTCTCCATAGTGTCTGTGCTTACATGTGCTGAAAGCTTATTGCACCTATGTTTACCATTTCCATACCTGTGACTATATGTTATTCAGACAGGTATAGTACATCTATTCCACCCTCAGTTTCTAAATCTTATATACAAGCAAGAAGCTCATCTACTTTGTTTTTTAATCCCCTGATATTCTGATGCAATATATTAACATTATTTTTTACTGCACTTTTATGTGAATCTTGTGACATAGTAACATTATTTTTCACTGTACTGTTAAGAGAATCTTGTGATATTTACACATCACTAGTACCTGCCTGTCTGAACTTTTCATTAAGCTTAATTTCAATCAATGTAGAATGATTGGATACTGATCTTAGACTAAAAAAGTACTCCCAAGCGTTTCAAAGCTCCCCCCCCCCTCCCTTAAAGATTTTGCTATCATCCCAGCCAATTTACCCTTCCCTTTCCTATTGAGATGCAGGCCATGTCTTGTGAAGTCCCACCTACCAATACCATCAACAGGAACCAAATCTATGCCTGCGAAAGTAGCCACCCGAAGCAGCTGATCTAGCTCCATATTGACCCTCCTGACAGAGCTGTTCAGCTGGGGCCAGTCACACTGCATGAAAGCAGGAACCAAGCCAACTTTTGTATGGTTCGTTGCACATGCTATTATTACCAGGTCAAACCAATATTGTAGCTCTGATCCCTATCAATACTATTTCCCACTCCACCCACTACCACAACATGATCCTGCTTTGTAAAACCTTTGCACAATGATCCTACATCCTCTATCACTTGGTTAAGACAGGCACTGGGCTTGAAAACACTTGTGACCTGGTACCTGCCAATTAATTTTTCCTGCAAAATCTGGCCCACACCTCTTCTATGGCTACTACCTAACAACAGAACTTTGCTCCTACTTTCTACTTTTTTTTGCAGCAGCGGGTTTCCTAGTGAAAATCTGTTGAATACTGACTACACTCACATCTACCTGAGCCTCTTCCTTTGCTGAGTGACGTAGCAAGGCAAATCTGTTGTTTGTGCCAATGATGAAACGGTCTGATACTGTTCTCTTTCTGTGGCTCCTGTTCCTTGCTACCATTTCCCACCTGCCTTCACCCTTCTCCCCCCTTAACCTCATCAGTTCCTCCCTAACACTATCCAGTTCAGCTTGAAGGGCTCTAATTATCCCTTCCTGTTCCGCTATTTTCCTATCCCTTGAACATAATCTACAATACCGTGGAAGAGACCCATTTACTTCCCTGATTCCCATGCCACTACATTCACGCCAATGTAACCATCTGCCACAACAGCTGCACAGAATCCAAGAACTGACTTCCCTATGGCAGCTCAAACACTTCTCGCTCATGGTTGTTTACAATATTTTTACAAAATTTATCTAGGCAATAACAATAATATTCTATTAACTACAGATCACAAAAGGCACTAAAGTTATGTGGAACACTAGTATATGTGTATACTATTAATATAGTAACGTAATGCAGTTAAACTAATGGTAAAAATCAAAACTTGTATACCCGAAAAATTAGGCCTAAGATTGCGTATGCGCGATACGTACTTTACGCATTTTGAAAAGAAATAAAAGATAGAACTTAAAACCTTTAATTCCCCGAGTACTTATGGTACTACTAAATATATGTGTAATGAAAACAACCTAAATTCTTCACTTAATACTTTAATAAATATCTCAAATTTGTACGTAAACCTATGTCTAAAGTACGCGGAAACAGGCCCTTATGTTTTTTTTTTTTTTTTTTTAGAGAGAAATACTTTGAAACGAGTGAAACCTTCAATAGATAATATAACACAGACTCTAATTAACTTCACTATGGTGTAATATTAACTTAATTGACAGTTATTATAGAATTAATTACTTACCTTTACGAGCTTAATATTCAAGCATGTGCGATCTGCGCCAGTACTGCTAACCATTGACATGCATTATTCATAAAAAATGCTGATGAATTTCACTATCAGTGTTGGGGCCACTCCTGTTCCTTATTTATATAGATGATATAAATGATATGATGCCTGGTATTGCAGGTAGTTCTAAAATATATCTGTTTGCTGATGACGATAGCTGGGTAGTAAAGGATCTTCTTTTCTTCTAAACATAAGCATTTATTAATGGTCCTTCTGAGATTGGAATATATTGTTCTTTCTTTCTTTATGTTGATTATTGCTTTTCTTATTTATTTGATTCTGATTTTTTCCTGTTATTTTTTTAGTTTTTCTGTTTGTGAAGGGGCTTTAGGTCTCTCTATTTTTGTTTCAATAATTCGAACTCATGCTAATGAATTTTTAAATTCTTTTGGCTTGTCTTTTTGCTAAAGTATTTATTTATAACTGTTTTGTATCCTTCTTTGTTTATTAAAAATTGTTGATGGTTGGTTCATTCTTTAATGTTCCCGTCAAATTTTGTTTTTATGATTTGTGTATATTCATATGCTGATTTGAATATAATTAGATACTATTTTGGTATTGATTATTTTTCTTTTAGTTTAGTTTTGTTGAGTTTTTGAATTTGTTCTTTAATAATTACTGCTAGAGGTTCAGTTTATTTAATTTCTTACCATTCAAATTTTTTTGTTTTTATGGTTTTGATTTTAATAATTATACTTTATTGTTCATTTGCTAGATTTAGTCTTCTTTCTTTTTATATATTTTTTTGAGGCTAGATTGATTCCTGCTTTGCTTTTGATTTTAGGTTGGGGTTATCAGCCTGAGCGTTTGCAGGCATGTAACATTGGCTCTGTTTCAAATAGTGCAGTTCATGATATAAGTTCATGGTTTGTAGAAAATAAACCAACGCTAAATCATAGTAAGACCCCGTTTTGCAGTTTCTGGCACACAACTCAACAAAACACAATGTCTTAATTTCACAGAATGTGCAAATGATTAGTGAAACTGAACAGTTCAAATTTCTAGGTGTTCCAATATACAGTAAACTGCCATGGAAAGCCCACATTCAGGATCTTGTTCAAAGACTTAATACTGCCATTTTTACTATTTGAACGGGATCTGAAGTATGCGATCGTTCGACACGAAAATTAGTCTACTTTGCTAATTTTTGTTTGCTTATGTCGTATGGAATTATATTTTGGGGTAACTCTTCCCACTCTAAAAGGATATTTTTTTGCTCAGAAACGGGTAATTTGGGCAATAAGTGGTGTAAGTTTGCGAACCTCTTGTTGACCCCTGTTCAATAGTCCGGATATTTTGACAACGACCTTTCAATATATATATTCTTTACTGTTGTTTCTTGTTAACAATATCAACGTATTCCCAAGAATTAACAGCTTTCACTCAGTTAATACTCGGCAGAAATCCAATCTGCATGTGGATCACACTTCCTTAACTCTTGTGCAGATAGGTGTGCATTATATTGGTGCATCCAGTATCAATAAGCTAC
Source organism: Schistocerca piceifrons (assembly GCF_021461385.2). Lineage (NCBI taxonomy): Eukaryota > Metazoa > Arthropoda > Insecta > Orthoptera > Acrididae > Schistocerca > Schistocerca piceifrons. Next base: position 361,277,650 of record NC_060149.1, on the reverse strand, counting down.
CACAAGAATTCAAAAACCTTAGCAATAATCCATGCGCTTTCAAATCGAAACTGAAGAGCTTCCTCTTGTGTCACTCCTTCTCTTCTATTGAGGAGTTCCTTGAAAAATTAAGCTGATTCTTATGTTGTACTGTTGATTGCGATTACTTAAATTTATGGGTTGAATTTTTTTGGGTTCATAAACATTTTTATTTTATATGTTATTACTTTTATGTTGTAATTTCATGTACTGACATGTTCCATGACCTTGGAGATTTACTGCCCAATTTGGTACTACAGAACTAAACGTGTAAATAAAATAAAATAAAATAAAATACGAGATGTAGGTATCTCAAATTGAACAAACAAAATCATTATGGCGAGATCTGAACCACTGAGCTATGAATTCACAAGGTTGTCAGCCTACTATGCTACTGATTCCGCTATATGTTCAATGAGTATTTGTTTCTCAACTGTATTGAAGACAGTCCCTGAGAAAGCTTCAATGCCAATTTTTTCTGTAGGTGTGTGAAAAGCATTAAGAACAACCTATATCTTAGCACACACGAGTTTTTCACAACAGAATAGGAAGTAGCCTCAGCCATTTTCATACTGCGTACAGTGACAGTCAGAGCACATTGGTACAGAGACTTTATCTGTACACGATTTTTGAAATAAAAACTATATAGCTAAAGTGCGATCAAGAAAAACTTTTCCAGAATGAGATTTTCACTCTGCAGTGGAGTGTGCGCTGTTGTGAAACTTGCCAGGAAAGTTTCAAGAAAAACATTGATGGCTGTTAATACATTAGAACATCTTAGAGTTTCATTTAATGTAACTTAGTAATAATATATCTAATACATAATGAGGACCCTCTTCCAAGAGCATAACAACACCAGTGTGCATACTATACGCGAACTATTACTTGGCATCTCACAGCAGGGGGGAGCGGGGAGCGAGCACTAGGGTTGCTGAGGGGAGAGGCGGGGTGAGTAGGGGAACAAGCTTCGCCTCCATGTACTGCGAGCGCACAGTGCAGGCAACACACATGTGTTTCTTAAACTTCCACAAATGCAGCTATGTGTGGGACAGAGTTAATCGTCAGTTAAATACTTTGTGCTATCGAAATTGAGATCACTGTTTGTACTGACGTATTAAATAAAGACATTAACAGTGATTTTTGTTTTTTTCTTTAACACGGTTCTTCACTACATTCCTCATTATTTTACGACAAGCACTCCTTATAACCGGATTCTTTTTCCAAAGTGGAGTCGACAGTAACTCCCCAAAGGGCCAGTAACCGCATCATCACTCATTTTCGCAACAGTGAGCACCCAGCTACTACACACTGACAGCAACAGGATAGCTAAGTGACCGACATAGCAGGCAACAAAGCAGATGACACAAGCAGCCTACACCGCACTGTAGGCGACATGTACAAATCTCCACGCCATGCCACGAAATCTCCCGACTGCTGCCAATAGTTTCAGATTCGGAACTATGGGCTCCACATGCCAAGTTATAGTTTTTTTAAAAATATTTTCGGGAGAATTAGAGTCTACCTGTTTTCAGTGTTCTGAGAGACATATTTCCCATTGACAGTCACATTTAGTTTCCTCTATGAACCTGATATCTTGATCAAACTTCTTCAAAAAAATGCCAATGCGGTGAGTGCTTTGGTTATCTTCTTCAGTCCCTGTATTTATTCTCGATATACGGTCAAAAGTTTACAATGTGGTGGCTTTTCTTTGAATAATAATAATAATACTTTATTCAACATCGAATGAGTTATTGCATGTGTATGAAAACCTGAGATCTTCAAAGATGCACACAAAAGAACTCTCTCTTTGATATCAGATAGTGGTTTCATAAACTCAGATCTCTTTAAATGACAAAAGCACTTCAGTCCTGTTGATACTCGACATTCACATGTCACATTGCAGTCTTCAAGCTGTTCTCTGTTGTCGAGATCATCACATAACTTTGTTATTCTTACTACAACATGCCAGTTATAAATTTCAGCCCTTAGACCGTGGATTCTTTAGACCCTTGAAAACTACTTACGCAGGTGACCTGACAAACAGATGCATAATCACTCAGGGTCTTCAATTACACTGAGTGATATCTGCCTGGTGTTTCGTAGTGCCTATGAACGAGTTACCACTCTGCAGAAGGCGAATCAGTCCTTGTGCCCAAAAGGTCTACCCCATTTAATCACGACGTTTTTGCGGAGGAGGAAATTCTTCCATCTACTGGAACTGATCGACCCCAGGATGATCTAATCCAGAATTCTGGAGAAACAAAAGAACTTGTTCCCCACCAGACAGATTTGAACAGCACCTCCAGTGGTGACCCAAGTAGAAACTCTCCATTTGTGGGAAGTGAGAACACAGCAGAAGCAGCAGTGTCATCAGTAGAAATTTTACCATTTCCGAAAGCTAAACAAATAATAAAGAGGAGGTGACAAACCGCATAATGAGAGATCATGACAGCCACTCCATACAAAAATAATATTTTGGAGAGAAAGACCAACAGAAAACACATATCATCTTATGGACTTAATACTCAGGAAGCATCCTGTTCCATAAAAAAACATTACTTCTGAGGAGGCATCCTGTTCCAGATGCAATGGGCTCACACCATCTGAAGAGAGAGCAGACAGCTTGGCTATTTTCTGTCTAAGATGTGACATGCAGTAGAGGACTGGATCCTGTGCATTAAGTATGAGAAATGGCGGCATGAACACTGCTCTTCATTTGAGGATAGTATTGTGTTCATTTGCGACATTTGCTAAAAGCATCCATTGCACACCCTTAAGCATAGGTGAACAAAAGACTGCACCTTTCCCACTTTTGTATTTTGGAAAAGTTCAATAAAGGTATTACGTTTTTGCACCTGTTGTTTTCTGAACATGTAGATAGTGTGTTAATAAATATACACTCCTGGAAATGGAAAAAAGAACACATTGACACCGGTGTGTCAGACTCACCATACTTGCTCCGGACACTGCGAGAGGGCTGTACAAGCAATGATCACACGCACGGCACAGTGGACACACCAGGAACCGCGGTGTTGGCCGTCGAATGGCGCTAGCTGCGCAGCATTTGTGCACCGCCGCCGTCAGTGTCAGCCAGTTTGCCGTGGCATACGGAGCTCCATCGCAGTCTTTAACACTGGTAGCATGCCGCGACAGCGTGGACGTGAACCGTATGTGCAGTTGACGGACTTTGAGCGAGGGCGTATAGTGGGCATGCGGGAGGCCGGGTGGACGTACCGCCGAATTGCTCAACACGTGGGGCGTGAGGTCTCCACAGTACATCGATGTTGTCGCCAGTGGTCGGCGGAAGGTGCACGTGCCCGTCGACCTGGGACCGGACCGCAACAACGCACGGATGCACGCCAAGACCGTAGGATCCTACGCAGTGCCGTAGGGGACCGCACCGCCACTTCCCAGCAAATTAGGGACACTGTTGCTCCTGGGGTATCGGCGAGGACCATTCGCAACCGTCTCCATGAAGCTGGGCTACGGTCCCGCACACCGTTAGGCCGTCTTCCGCTCACGCCCCAACATCGTGCAGCCCGCCTCCAGTGGTGTCGCGACAGGCGTGAATGGAGGGACGAATGGAGACGTGTCGTCTTCAGCGATGAGAGTCGCTTCTGCCTTGGTGCCAATGATGGTCGTATGCGTGTTTGGCGCCGTGCAGGTGAGCGCCACAATCAGGACTGCATACGACCGAGGCACACAGGGCCAACACCCGGCATCATGGTGTGGGGAGCGATCTCCTACACTGGCCGTACACCACTGGTGATCGTCGAGGGGACACTGAATAGTTCACGGTACGTCCAAACCGTCATCGAACCCATCGTTCTACCATTCCTAGACCGGCAAGGGAACTTGCTGTTCCAACAGGACAATGCACGTCCGCATGTATCCCGTGCCACCCAACGTGCTCTAGAAGGTGTAAGTCAACTACCCTGGCCAGCAAGATCTCCGGATCTGTCCCCCATTGAGCATGTTTGGGACTGGATGAAGCGTCGTCTCACGCGGTCTGCACGTCCAGCACGAACGCTGGTCCAACTGAGGCGCCAGGTGGAAATGGCATGGCAAGCCGTTCCACAGGACTACATCCAGCATCTCTACGATCGTCTCCATGGGAGAATAGCAGCCTGCATTGCTGCGAAAGGTGGATATACACTGTACTAGTGCCGACATTGTGCATGCTCTGTTGCCTGTGTCTATGTGCCTGTGGTTCTGTCAGTGTGATCATGTGATGTATCTGACCCCAGGAATGTGTCAATAAAGTTTCCCCTTCCTGGGACAATGAATTCACGGTGTTCTTATTTCAATTTCCAGGAGTGTAAATCTAAAATATTTTTCCTGTTGATAATAACACAGATATTTAAGGTTATTCCTTAATTGCACATGTTTAGATATGGTTCCACTATTTCGTCAGAGCATGTGATTGCCCTTTGTTGAGTGATGTATCACATATGGTGTTCAGTCAGTCCAATACCTAAACAGGAAAGATTGTCAGCAATTGGCTACAAAATTTATATTGGTGGAGTTCGAGTTAATTACAAATATGGCTTGCTAGTTGTTAGGAAACGAGTACATTCTTGTGCAGATAATTTCTCTGGCAGTGAAGATGTCGAAGATGCAGAAAATCTGAATAAATAGCCAACTAGAGCTATTTTGTAACCAACTGCAGAAGTTAGGTTTGAAAATTTCGAGCACCTACCAAAAGTTGTTGACGGAAAGAATGTTTCAAAATATAGGAAAGCTAGCTGCAGTTCCCAGACAAGAGTCATGTGCATCAAATGTGAAATTTTTTGATGTTTATGGGAAACAATTATTTTGAAGCTGATACTAAAAATTAAAGATTTTTTATTGGCAGTGGCATATTATTACTTGGTAGAAATTATTTTATGATTCCTATTTCTTTGTACTTGTGAGAGAATTTCAGATCATCAACAAAAACTTGTATTGGAAATCTCACATTCCGCAAATATTACCATTAAGAAATCGATTTTCTGTGTACATTATCATAGGATAAAATATAGAAAGCAAAGATCAGTATATTTTCACTATAGGTGAGACTGGAGACTCACACATGTGGAATTTTATTTATACCTTAGTGAATCATCACCATAAAAAACTACTAATTTTATGCCATTCTTGTGAACTGGTATGTTGGAAAATATGAAAAGAAAAATTTCAGTAGTGAAGAGGCAGATTCAAGGTGTTGTCTTCCACTGAAACCGAAACTGACCTAGTCAGACTCTCTTCACTTGTTGGAAAACCTGCTGTGTCCTGTGACATTCGGAGGCAAACACAAAAGTACAGGAGTCTCTTAATCGCCAACGGTTCAAACATATGGCTAATAGTAGTACTTCTTAGGGAGATGTCAGCAAGGGATGGAAAAGAAAGCAGATGCACTCGGTGTGTATGCCTTGGGGCACCACTGAGCACGTTGAAGGGGCTATTCCAGCAGCCATTGAGGGAATAGGGTGTTACCAACTGTAGATTGTGACTCGTTAGAACAAACAATGCCTGTCATCTGGGTTCTGATGGCATACTCTGACCATTCCAGAGGCTAGTAGATAAGATTAAGAAGACTAGCCTTTATCATAGAATTTCAATGAATCTCACAGTCTGCAGCATTGTCCCCAAAACTGAGTGTGGTCCCCAGTTCTGAATAGAGTGCAAGATTTCAGCTAGAGACTACGAATGTTCTGTGGGAGGGCAGGCTGTGACTTTCCTAATTTTCGCCATAGAATTGAGAAACGTAAGGTCTCCCTGAATGGATCAGTTGTGCACTACACTTCAGAGACAGTTACCCAAGTAGCTGTCCATGTGTGGAGTGCACACAAGATTTTCTTTTAGATCAGGCGAGTCTTTATCCTACCCAGATAACAACAGATGAAGGAAACCAAGAATTATCAGTGCAACAGCCAAATAAAAGCCCTCCCCACCCCCTCCCCACAGGTGATAGTATTAAAATCTTAGTGGTTAATCGCTGAAGCTTTCATGGCAAAGAGCCAAAGTTTGAGTCCTTCTATGAAGCAGTGATGCTCACAGAATACAAAGTGCAGAACGCTGGTTAAAACTAGTTGACAGTAGTGGCATCTTTGGGAAAAATATAAGTACACACTGAAAGGATAGACTAACGGGAAATGAGGTAATGTATTTGTCGCAGTAAACAAGAAACTCAAAATCAAAATTGCATGTGAGATTGTTTGGGTGAGACTCAGTACTGTGGGTGGGCATAAAGTTGTAATTGGATCCTCCTTTCAACCACCAGACTCACCTTTTGGTGTAACTGAAAACTTGAGAGAAAACTTGTGTCACTTTTATGTAAGTACTCCAATCTCACTGTATTCACTGGAGGAGACTTTAACCATTCTATAGTCAATTGTAATACTTACAGTTTTGTTAGCAGTGAGCATAAAAGACATCTTGTGAAACATAACTGAATGCCTTCTTCAAAAACTACCTAGAACGGATAGCGTAGAACCAAACTCATGATGAAATGTATCTAATGGCAAGAAACAGACCAGACATCCTTAAGGATGTCCACATCAGATCTGTTATCAGTGACCTTGAGGTATCTATAGGAAACGGCAGATTCAGGGGTGAGGACATGAAAAAAACAGCTGAAGGAAGGAAAAAAGGAAAGAGAGAGTGGAAAGGTGGGAGGAGGGAGGGAGATAGAGAGAGAGAGAGAGAGAGAGAGAGAGAGAGAGAGAGAAATAGGAGAGAGGATGAGAGAAGGGAAGGTGAGAGAGAGAGAGAGAGAGAGAGAGAGAGAGAGAAATAGGAGAGAGGATGAGAGAAGGGAAGGTGAGAGAGAGAGAGAGAGAGAGAGAGAGAGGGAGGGGGAGAGTGTTTTTATGTTAAAATTAGTCATTCAAATTATATAAGGACATGTTCACCCTTCTGATCTTTGTGCCCCCCCCCCACCCCCCCACACACACACATAAGAATGAATATCAAACTGAAAAAGGCGACTAAAACAAGTACAAAGATTTGTACCAGGTGGTTACAATTAAAGTGCAGCTACTCACAGTGGTACAGGGTGGGCTGCAATTATCAAGTGGCAGCGTAACTTAGTAGATATACTAATGTGTTAATGTGGAACCGATTTGCGCTAGAAAAATATTTATTCCAATTTTGGCCACCAGATGCAAATCTGGAGCTGTGAATTAAAGAAAAAACGTATAGAATGTTTTGATGTGTAACACATTAGGACCAGGAAGTGGGCATAAACGCTCAAATGAGAGAGAAAAGCATAACGTTAATTTTATTATAAACCACTGCTTACACACTTTGTTCAATAGTAGTATCAGAGACGTTGATGAGATGTTCTATCTCTAAAACGACATGATCGACTGTTGCTCACAGCAGTTCTGGTGGAATCTGAGCAATGTGTTGCCATATACTGGCCCTCAGATCAGGTAGAGACTGAACATGTCCCTCGTAAATGCGTTCTTTCAGATATCCCCAGAGTAAAAAATCGCATAGATTCAGATCACATGATCTTGCAGGCTTTGCATCTGGAAAACCTCTGGAGATAACACGTTCGTGGAAGGTTGTATTAAGCAGATCTTTCACTGGGTGAGCCCCATCTTCAATGGTTTCCACACAATTGCCCTCCTCCAAAACAGGAATCAGATGCTGCACAAGTAGGTTTCGATAACATGCAGATGTTGCGGTACACCTAACAGGCCCTCTGGGTATATTCTCTTCAAAGAAGAAGGAACCTAGAATAAATGTGCTTGTGAATCCACACCACACAGTCACGCAGGGCGAGTGCAAGCAACTTAGCAGTAACCCAAATCCGGCAGTTCAATGTATTGACTGCACTCTGAAGTGTAAAATGTGACTCGTCACTCCATAGAGTATTGCATGGCGACATGCCATCAGCTTTGATCTGTGCTGGAAGCCAAGGAGCAAATTCAAAACAGTGTTGCAGGTCATGAGATTACAGGTGCTGCAGCATCTGGATTTTGTATGGGTACCAGTCCAAAATAGATCGCAAAACTTTTCATGCTGATCGGTATGGGATGGACAGTTATCTCACTGCAGGAGCACTGCATGCTGCATGATCAGTTGAAGCAACAGAAACCTTATCAATAACTTCCACTGGGATAGGATGCCGCCACGCGGGATTAGCCACAGTCATGGACTGTGCGACTGGTCCCGGCAGAGGTTCGAGTCCTCCTTCGTGCATGGGTGTGTGTGTTTCTCCTTAGGATACTTTAGGTTAAGTAGTGTGTAAGCTTAGGGACTGATGATCTTAGCAGTTAAGTCCCATAAGATTTCACACAAATTTGAACATTTTTTTGATAGGGTGCCTTCCTCTTTCAGGTGTCACAGCAAGTGCACCTTTTCAGGTGTCACAACAAGCGCAACACGTGTTTTCGAATTTCATTACAATTTTCTTTAAACCATTCAACGGTATTGGTCCTCTCCTCAGACCATTCAGCCGGCCACATTCTCTCAACGCAGCGCTGTACTTGCTTCCTTTCACATAAAACATTGTCACTAACAGAGCATGGTCTCTCTTCTTGATAGCCATACTATTCACTCATGTTATTGCTTGCCAAATAACAGTGTGAGTGTCATGCCATCGTACAAACAGTGTACAGTGAGAGATTTGCACCTGGTGGCCAAAATTCGAACTAATTTTTTTCTAGCGTAGATCAGTTAAATCAGATCCACATGAATGCATTAGCATATGTACCAAGTTTCGCTCTCTTCCGATAATAGTGGCCCAAATTTTATCTCTGTGAGCAGTTGCACTTTAATTATAACCACCCACTGTGTTCAGAAAACTATACAAAGAAGCAGGAAGCAGTAGTGTCATATCGCAATGAGAACCTCTAAACTTTTAGCTCAGTACAGGAGCATGTAGAGCAGGGCTTCACAACATACGTGCTCGCGGAGCAAGCTGTGAGCAGCAAGGCGCGAGCACGGAGCAGCGCGAGCACGCTACCCCCACTACCGGACCAGAGCAGAGAGTGGGGAGAGTCACGTGGGGCACACAACAGCTGCCGCCAGTCAATGTAAATCCACTGCCACCTGCAGGGATATCACTCACGAATTATTACTGCGACAAATGACACAAATAAAGGAGAATGTACACGTGCCACATAATTTTATTAGCTTAGTGTACGCCTCTACATTCGTATTAATTTGAGAACTGTTACACAATAAAAGGTGTCACTGAAGTGTGGGGTTCTCGGTTATCTTGTACTTTTTGCCCTTTACAATTGCGTCTATGTTCGGAGTAATTGTTCTTGTGCATTGTAGGCGCAGCGTGCCGTTTAAATTTCGATCAGACAATGCGTTTCTCAGGCGCGTCTTGTTACATTTCATTGCAGAGAACAGTTGTTCACAAACATTCGTGGAACCGATCATTGACATTATTGTAGCCGCCAGTTTGTGCAAACGAGGACATCTATCCTGAGGGAAGTGTCTGTAAAATTCCAAAATGTTTTTCTCGTTCTGAAATTTGTCTCTGTATTCTCTGTCACACTACAGGTCAATAATTTCTAGTTGCAGCTCAGGACGAATCTCTTCAATATTCGCTGAATATGGAGAGGAGAACAGATCAAAATCACTGTCTAATGCTGTCAGATCTTGAAAGTGTTGATCAAATTCTTCCTTAAGGGCGTGTGAATAACGTTCACAGTCTTTGTGAACATCTTGCATGGATGATAATGTAGGAAAATGAGGTAGATTTCCTGTTTCCAGCTGACTCGCCCAAAGTGTCAATTTCATTTTAAAAGCTCGTATTCGATCTATGAAATGAGTAATTAGCAGATCTTTACCTTGTAGTGAAATGTTCAAAGCATTCAGATGGCTAATTAAATCTGCTAAGAACGCGAGATCACATTTCCATGAAGGCTCTTTCAATTCAGGAACACGCATATTATTTATTTCCATGAACATATTTATCTCAGCTAATAGGCAAAAAAATCGATTGAATAATTCGCCACGACTAAGCCAGTGGACCTCGCTGTAATAAGACAGGCTACCATACTGGCTTTCTACATACTCAAGAAAGCTTTTAAATTGCCTGTGTTCTAGTCCATGCTTCCTTATATGATTGGTTGTACGAACAACAACACTCATCACATTTTTTAGAGTGATACTCTTTGCACATACGTTTTCCTGGTGGATCAGCCAGTGAACGCCCCACCATCGCTGGTGCACCGTCTGTGGACACTGAAACTAAAGAATTCCACGACAATCCTGTATTTTCAACACTTTCTTCAACACTACTTAAAATATCACCTCTGGTTGTAGTGTTCTTCATGGCTACTACATCGAGGAGCTCCTCCCTCACCTGAAGATCTTTATTAACACCTCTAATAAATATGGTAAGCTGCGCTGTTCCTGTGATATCAACACTTTCGTCCAGAGATAGAGAATACGCCATAAAATCTTTAAGGATATTTGCAAGCTGGCTCTGGACGTTGTCTGCCATGTCCTGTATGCGACGCATAATGGTCATGTTAGATAATGGCACAATCCGAAACTGTTCAACTTGAGATGTACACAAATGTTCCGCAGCAACTACCAAACATTCTTTTATTAAATCGCCATTAGTGATGGGGAGCAGGGATTTTGCTAAAATCAAAGCTATTTTGTAACTCACTCTGAGAGCTGCCTCAGTTGATTTTTCTTTATCGTCCAGATCTTCTTCAGATAGCTTCCTTTTAAGTTTAATAACTTCCTGTGCACGATCTGGTCCATCACATTTTCACTTCCATGGTCTTTCGCGTGGTATGACATATAATGTCGCTGCAAATTAAATTTCCTAAAAGAATTCAGCGTTTTGTGACATACTAAACATTTTGCAACACCATCTTTTTCTGTAAACAGATACAATTCCTCCCAATGGGGGTTGAACTGCGAAAGCATGGTTGGGGTTACACAACGGCGACTTGACATGATTCTTAACCAGTGAAGTGACTGTTAGAGCTGATCGTAGTACTTTAAACGTTACACAGTCGGCGCGAATTCAGTAGGCACGCTGCGGCCCTATCCAAACGTGCGCGCGCATTTCCCCTCCCTCCCCCCCCTCCCTACTCCGCGACCTTGCACCCGCTCGCGAGCACATGCCTGAGCAGACGCGAGTGCTCGCCCTCAAAACCGGCCAGTTGTTAAGCCCTGATGGAACTATGGCTCCAGTTGAAAAAAGAAGTTGACCATCCACTGGACCCATTGGAACAGTTCTTGATGTGAGGGATACACATGAAATGTGACAACGTGCTGAGCAGCGAATGACCACGCTTCATATAAGCAATAGTTTTAAGAACTTCATGTCATACCTAAGAATATGAGGTGGCTGTGTGGGCAATAAAACTAAAGTTCTAGCCTTTTTAATTAAGCGAGTGCTGATTAGAATGCCGTTGGATGGCAGACAGACGGACGACCAGAGCAGAGGTAGTGCGATGAAGGGTTACGATGAGAGCCGAATAGGGCTCGGTAGGCCTTCAGGGTGACTTGCAAGAACATCAAGGCGGAAGAACACAGAAAAGCCAGAGGTAGCTTAGAAATACGACGCAGCATCGACAGGTGGACACCCCTTGGGGATGGAGAGGGTGGACTGGTCCGACCAGAGGCTGCGAAAGGGTAAAAAAATAGTTCCTTTAAAAAAACTTTAAATTAGAGCAGAGGGACAGACTAAAAATTGCAGAAGGGTGAAAATCAAAAGTGTATTTGCGCAGAAAGTAACAGGGAAACTACAAGGTAAAATGTTTCTGTTTTAAAGGGAGAGATGATGGCTGACATCACAAGCGATGGGGGAGAAGGAGCGCACAGCTCGCAATTGTTGAGGACTAGCGGTTTGACCGGGAAGCAGTACGGATGGCCGGCAGTTGCGGTCCCGCAAGATTACCAACTAAGCTTTGCCTTTTGGCAGCATCTGCATAAGACCATGACAAAGTAAAGTTCGCGTAGGTGGTGAAGTTATTTTGACTTTGAATGAATGTTTACCTTAATATGTGATAATTGCTGAGGTACAGACGCAAATAATTAATTGAGCAAAGCTTAATGTATGCAACAACACGTCAGCCATCAAACACGGGAAGTCAGCTGCTGTGCTCGCTCCTGCTGTTGCAATTCTGGTTTTGTATTCTGCCAATGATCATTATGACCAATTGGTTATGACCATGCTTATTTTTATCTGTGGTATCAAGCGTAAGTAAAGACTGAGTTCCGTGGCATCTGGTATTACAAGATCCTGGCCTTGTGCACTACAAGACCCGCGTGGCAGCTGAGTGAATGATATTAAAGCGATCGCAATTGGGATTAGCCAACGGCAATCGGTATCCGACAGTGGTCTCAAACCCACTTAGAGGGGTTCGACCGCTATCTGGCTGGATTCTGGCGTACAAACTACGATTTTGCAACTTGTTTGTAATAAACTGTATCAAAGGATTTTGAGGCCAAAATATATATATATGGAATATAATTGCGTTTATCAGAGCTGCATTACATTGTTTAGTAGCACCGGGATTCCTCTCCAAAACCTCAGTTCGACGTGTTCACTAAGTCCAGAACCCACAGGGTGCCGAATAACGTACGAGCAGCTGAACTGCAGGTAAGGGGAGGTAAGATTATAGGTCGAGAAAGTGCGGAGGCTGACTACACTGCCACCGCGCAGGTAAGTCACACAGAGAACCTGCCACGTACCCCTGTAAGTCTACAGCTTACCGTACCAGACAGTCCTAGGGGTCCAGTACGTTGTAAGTTAGGGTTTGTCATTCCGCAGAAGGGGTGTTACAAAGTGGTACATCGGCCTAAGGAATGTTACACACTCATTGTGAAGAAACTTCTGAAGATACAGAGACTATTGCATAATAGTTATAAAACAAATCATAGGGCTGTAGATAGAAAGATGCTGCATGAAACACATCTGGCTGCCGAGAGAGCAATGCGTGAAGCCTTCAATGGTTACCAAAGCAGAGTGTTGTGAAAAGATCTCATGCAGTACTCAAAGAAATTCTAGTTGTATATAAAGGCTCATAGTGGCACTAAAGCTAGTGTCATGAGACGGGAACTGAAACTGAGAGTAGCAAATCAAAACCAGCAATGCTTAAATGTATTTTCAAAAGTTCCTTTACAAAGGAAAACCCAGGAGTATTGCCGTAATTTATTTCTCATACCGCTAAAAAGATGAATGAAACAGAAGTTAGTATCAGTGGCGTTGAAAAACACCTGAAATCGCTAAAACTTACCAAATCCCCAGGTCGTGATGGGATCCCTGTCAGGTTCTATACCCAATTTGGCTGAGTTAGTCCCTCTGTTAACTATAACATATCATATATCCTTCAAACAGTAGTTAGAAGAAATCACAGATCACATTCATTTACAAGAAGGATAGGTGAAGTGATCCACAAAAGTGCCTCCTGTACCATTGACATTCATTTTTTGTAGAATCTTAGAAGATATTCTGAGCTCAAACATAATGAGGTATTTCGAACAGAATCTTCTCCACCATTCCAACCAGTACGGATTTCGAAAGTATCTATCATACGAATTCCAGCTCGCACTTTCCTCACATGAGATCCTGAAAGCCCCAGAGCAAGGCAGTGAGGTAGGTGCAGTAGTTCTCGTTTTCTGAAATGCATATAGCTCAATATCATACCTACACTTATTATCATAAGTGCGATGTAGGGGGTTTAAAACGAAATTTGTGACTGGTAGAGAGGATGTGGCAAGTTATCTTGGTTGGAGGGTCATCGACGGTCATAGAGGTAAGTTTGGGTGTATCCCAGGGAAGATACTTGCTATTTATATAAATGACCTTGAAGATAATATTAATAGTAACATCAGACTTTTCGCAGATGCTGCTGTTATATACACTAATGTACAGATTGAAAGTAGTTGCACAAATATTCAGTCAGATTTTGATAAGATTTCAAAGTGGTGAACGGATTGACAACTTGTTTTAAATATTCAGAAATGTAAAATTGTGCCCTTCACAAAACGAAAATACGTAGTACCATATTGCTACAGTATCAAGGAGCTATAGTTGGACTTGCTAAACTCATACAAATGCCTGGGTGTAACACTTATTAGGTACATGAAATGGAACGATCACGTAGGCTCAGTCGTGGGTAAATCAGGTAGGAGATTTCAGTTTATTGGTAGAATACTAGGTAAATGCAATCAGTCTGCAAAGGAAATTGCTTGAAAGTAACTTGTGATACTCCACAAACGTGTGGGACCCTTACCATGCAGGACTAACAGGGGATACTGAACACATACAGAGAAGGGAAGCGCGAATGGTCACAAGTTTGTTTGACCCACAGGAGTAGACACTTGAAGACGGACTTAAACTGCCTTTTCTTCATAGTGGTTTGTAGAGTATAGATGTAAATGTAGATATATGAAATTAACGATGTTCAGTCTGTTACATAAGATCGTGGTCGGCTTAATCAGTAGAAAAATATATTTGACAACGAACTAAAACATATACATACATCATATATGAACAAAAGGAAAATGAAATTACAATATTAGTAATGTGTCCAACACCCACAGCATCAGTAATTGCTTGGCATCTCCGAGACCTGCTTGAAACCAGGTCGTCCGCGTATTGATGTGGAAGAGAACTATAAATGCGACGAATCTGCATTGACCGCTGTCACAAAGTGAAAATATTTTTTCGTTGGAACTTCTTTTTGGTGTAAGACCATAAATTTTCAATTGAATTAGCGCCAGGTGACTTTGAGGGCCAATCCACTATCTACACATCTTTCTCCTTTTTCCAGTCGCTGCAAGGACTGCTGCGGTGCTTCAAATCATTGTTCTCCTGCAGTACCCAATCTTAATTTTTGTCGATGAACCAACGTTTGGCACTCGGCATGAAACATCTGTGATAACTGCGATGCGTAAGCTGCACTCATGTCTCTTCTTGTGTATCTCAGTCAAGAATTCAAAGTAAACTAACGCTTGATGGACACTACATGAAGGACTAAGGTCCCCTCTGTGTCTGATGGCGACCATGCTCTTACATAGCAGACTGTTAAATCTCTAGCTGTACATTCTTAATTAAAGAAATGGCAGCAAGCGATGGGAAGGATCATCTTGTAAACTCAGGGTGTATACTAGGATGCTTCATTCAATATGTTGAAAAGACTGTTCTGTAGCTATTGAGGGATGTGGGTGTGATTAACTGCAGATTGTGGTGCGTAACAGAATGAAGTATACTTGTCATCTGTACTCTGAGGTCATAGCTGGACCGCCCCAGCAAGGGACAGAGAATGCTGAGAAGGGCAGCCATGCTCGTGGAATTTCAAAGAAGCAAACAATCTACAGCATTGTCTTCAGAAGTGAACATGAGTCCGTGGTTCAGAGCCGAGTCTCTATCAGAAGCAAGAATGTGACTCTCTAGATTTTTGATAACGTGTTGTGAACTGTAGGATCCCCTTGATCAGTCAGGGATACGCTACACATGCAACACTGTTACCCTTGTAGCTAGATGTGTGTGAAGTGCATATATCTGTATTTTCGGCTAGAGTAATTTACATCCAGTCCAACACAATGATAGTTAGAGACCTCCAAGTATTAGGATAAGATAAAAAAATACTTTCAACAAATTCTTGTGATCAATTTCCGGACTCTTTGCAATCTACATCTACATCTACATGGATACTCCGCAAATTACATTTAAGTGCCTGGCAGAGGGTTCATCGAACCACCTTCACAATTCTCTATTGTTCCAATCTCGTACGGCGCGTGGAAAGAACGAACACCTAAATCTTTCCATACGAACTCTGATTTCCCTTATTTTATCATGGTGATCGTTTCTCCCTTATGTAGGTTGGTGTCAACAAAATATTTTCGCACTCGGAGGAGAAAGCTGGTGATTGGAGTTTCGTGAGAAGATTCCGCCACAACAAAAAACGCCTTTGTTTTAATGATGTCCACCCCAAATCCTGTATCGTTTCATTGACACTCTCTACCTTATTTCGCGATAATGCAAAACGTGCTGCCCTTCTTAGAACTTTTTCGATGTACTCCGTCAATCCTATCTGGTGAGGATCCCACACCACACAGCAGTATTCCAAAAAGGGGACGGACAAGCATAGTGTAGGCAGTCTCCTTAGTAGGTCTGTTACATTTGCTAAGCGTCCTGCCAATAAAAGCAGTCTTTGGTTACCCTTCCCTACAACACTTTCTATGTGTTCCTTCCTATTTAAGTTGTTCCTAATTCTAATTCATAGGTATTTAGTTGAATTTACAGCCTTTATATTTGACTGATTTAGCGTGTAACCGTCGTTTAACGGATTCCTTTTAGCAGTTCAGATCTGTAAAACTACTAGGGTTCCATATCGACCAAAAACTTAACTGCGAAACTCACACAGGCATGCTATGCAAAAAACTCTCACATGTAATCTTCTTGTTAGATAAACTGAGAGACTCTGCTAGTAGAACACACCTACTATATGCAGCCTTCTCCCACTCTCATCTCGCTTATGGGATTATACTATGGGGAAACTGCCCAATACCAAAGACTGTGTTTAAATGAAAAAAAAAGCAATCAGATGCCTTATAGGACTATCACCCAGAGACTCAAGCAGGCAGCATTTTAAAGAATTAACTGTAATGACAGGCCCTGGCTTGAATATTTACAGTTGCCTGATATATGCCAAAGAAAATTTAAATAACTTTGATCTTAGGATGACAATTCGTTCACATAATACAAGAAAAGGACACACAATTGACATCCCATTTGCCAGACTATCAAAGATTCATTGCAGTTATAAGTATCTAGCACCCACATTTTTAACAAATTACCCAAAAGTGCACATTCTATGCTCATGGATAAATTTAAAGTAAAAGTAGCAAAACTGATAAAAAGTAAAGTATTTTATACAGTTCAAGAATTTCAAGAGAGTTCAATAAATGATATTGAATTTTGATAGTACATTTTGTGAAAGGACTATATATTACAAAATTAGAAATATAATATTATGCAGTCAGTTTATCTTGTCAAATATATGTATATATAGATGTATACAATGTATCTGTAACGTTTATTATGTGACATCGATTACATGTAAAATGTTTAAAGATGAATAAATACGAATATGAATATGACACTCATGTGGATGACCTCACACTTTTCTTTATTTAGGGTCAATTGCCAATTTTCGCACCATACAGATATCTTTTCTAAGCCGTTGTGCAATTTGTTTTGACCTTCTGATGACTTTATTAGTCGATAAACGACAGTATAATTTGCAAACAACCTAAGACAGCTGCTCAGATTGTCTCCCAAATCGTTTATATAGATAAGGAACAGCAAAGGGCCTGTAATACTACCTTGGGGAACGCCAGAAATCACATCTCTTTTACTCAATGACTTTCCATCAGTTACTACAAAAATGGCTCTGAGCACTATGGGACTTAACATCTGAGGTCATCAGTCCCCTAGAACTCAGAACTACTTAACTAACCTAACGACATCACACACATCCATGCCTGAGGCAGGATTCGAACCTGCGACCATAGCGGTCGCGCAGTACAGCACTGAAGAACCTAGAACCGCTCGGCCGCACTGGCCGGCCTCAGTTACTACAATCTGTGACATCTCTGTTAGGAAACCACGAATCCAGTCACATAACTGAGACGATATTCCATAAGCACGCAATTTCACTACAAGCCGCTTGTGTGATACAGTGTCAAAATCCTTCTGGAAATACAGAAATACTGAATCAATCTGAAATCCCCTGTCAATAGGACTCAGCACTTCATGCTAATAAAGAGCTAATTGTGTTTCACAAGAACGATGCTTTTTAAATCCATGTTGACGGTGTGTCAATAGACCGTTTTCTTCGAGGTAATTCATAATATTCTAACACAATATATGTTCCAAAATCCTGCTGCGTGTCGACGTTAATGATATGAGCCTGTAATTTAGCGGATTACTCCTACTACCTTTCTTGAGTTTGGTGTGACCTGTGCAACTTTCCAGTCTTTGGGTACGGATCTTTCGTCAAGTGAACGGTTGTTAAATATGGAGCTATTGCATCAGCACACTCTGAAAGGAACATAACTTGTATAAGTCTGGACCAGAAGACTTGCTTTTAGTAAGTGATTTTAAATTCCTTCACTACTCCCAGGATATTTACTTCTACGTTACTTATGTTGACAGCTGTTGTTGATTGGAAAGTGGCTTGGTTCAAAGAACGAATAAGAAGTGGTGGAGTTCACAAAATACTAGGTACCGCAAGCTGGCTAAAATCTGAAATTGAGTGAGATTTCTTTAAGTAAATATAGCTATGCATCGGAAGGACAGGCTGTCAAAAATTCGGCTCCCATACGTGTGCCATAGCGCTCAGTGTAGCTGCACCCTTCCCACAGCACCGACGCTCTCTGCCTGAGCACTGCATTTACATGACAATGCAGTCGCAGTCCAGACCACTTGGTTTTTTGTTTCACAGTTCTCAGCAACATAGATCAAAAACAAAACAATTTTTTTTATGTTGTACAAACTATCGGAATATGGGCAGATGCAGACAGTTTTACAGATTTTTGCAGTCAGATTTCCATTTAATCGTGACTTACTTAGTTTTATAATCTAAAGGTGGAAGAAAGTCTACCTGAAGAAAACAATGTAGACGTCCCTTAGAATTTTAATGTAAAAGGCTTTGTCTTGAAAACGGGAATTGCACTGCAGATCTATCAATTACATCTGCACATGCACAGGGGCTCTTTCACATGAAATGGCAAACAGTCTCGAAAACAGATGAAAGACTGGCAGTGTCTTCCAGACGTATAGAAAACTATCCTTGTAATTCTTTCAAGGCCACAACGAATTCTGCAAACACCATATTTTCTGCAATGGCAGTGAGCTTAGGGAATGCACCATGTTTTTTTGATGGAATTTATCCATTTCACAATGCGATTTTCTATTTAAATGAGTCCCCATCAGATCAGAAATTAGTTGTTTCTCTCTTTGCAGTGCCTTACTGTGGGCAGTCAAGTCTACTTAAAACGCAAGGTCTGCAATCCATTTATAGTTGTTCTAATTTTCGTTCCTGCACTCTTTTTCCTTCATAAATTCAACAATAGCGAGTTTTAAATCGAAAAATCGTTTCAGACATGTCAACGTACTTTTCAGTTGCAACAGTTTTTGATACATTTATATATACACCCTCTTAGTTCACTTGTATCGAAAACTGTTGCAGCTGAGCAACTGTCAGTGGAATAGTGAGTGCAACTTCGGAAGTTTTACTATTCGTTTCACCAAATTCTTCATGTGCTCCATAATGAATCCCATCTAGTGATCGGTGTAATTTTTTGCTCTTTTGCTGTCAACTAAATCTTTAAATTATTTCTCCATGGTATTATAATATCGCTTCATTGTAAATTTGCAGTACCTGTGAATTATGTTACTGCTTAATAAATACTGAGAATTCTCATCCCTTCCTTCTGTCATTCCCATTCAGTTTTAGGGCCTCCGATGACAGATCGCCAGACTGCCTCTTTTTGTGCAAATAGCCACTGGGCATGTGAATGTTCTTCATACCACGAATAAAAAGTGAAGGGTAAACAGCACTGACAACATCATTCTGCCAAGCTGAAGACAGTTGTGCTGACCGAAAAATTCCACACTGCGATGCTAAGTGAAATGTTGCGCTGTACTGAATACTTCAGAGAGGAATCGAGTAAAGGCAAGACAGGCTGAGCCTCGACATCCACATGGTCCACATATCTGGCTCGTGACTCATTTGGCACAGTGTGATCAGCCCTGGGATAGGCTGTTGAGAAATGGTTGTTTAGCATATGTCACAGTAACTTGAGATACAGTTTGCAGCTGAACACATGAATGTCTGGGCTAGACATCCTGTGAAATAATACTAAACCCCTTGCACAAAACTGTCCATCCACTTATGATGGAAACATAGTAGACGCAATGCCAGAAAATGGATCTGAATTATTTGAGGACGAACATGTTCAAACTGGTAGGGTAGACCGGGGCAATGCCGACACCTTAACACATTTTTAATTTTTAAATTTTTATTGGTTTAGTTACGTGTTTTATTGAGGTACCTAAAGTTTAATTAGGGATTTCTGCTTTCATTAAAAATATAGTTTTGTTATACTAATTACATTTATAAAGTGAAAAACGCGTATATAGCAATGTCTGCTGGATTTCGGTATTTCTCCGGTCACCGGGAAAATTTTGACACCACTTTGGGATAATGCCGACATTAGTGAGAAATAATAACATGAATGTATGTCAATAAAACGTGTATTGTTACAAAGTTATATATGATTCTTATAATAGTATGCCATGACTATAGATAAAGAAATATGACAAATAAGTCTGAAAAGAAAACAAACCATTTTAATAAGTAGAGCAAAGGTCACAAATGTAGTTTTCAGGAGAATCATAGCTGCTAGTCTGCGTGTGCCCACTTCCCACAAAATGCACACTGATACCACAGTTCAGTTTTAATGCCATATTCCCCGCAGACTAAACACATTTCACTGTCTTTGGAAAATAAGGAAAATAAATCTATTTCATCATCGTCGCATAACGTTGACTCATCTATTTTTTTCTTCAGAAGATGTTTCTTCAAAAGAAATCAGTCTGCTGCACCTTTTCTTCTTTTTTTTGTCTTTGGATCTGGCCTTGCATTTGGTAGTGCTTGATTTTATTTTGGGTTTACCCTCGACTTGGCCCGACTTCTTCAAAAGCTTAAGTTTAAGTTTTGGAACAATCTTTGGGTCATCAATTACCTTTTCTAATCTACGCTGTTTTCATATCTTTATTGACTCTTTTCTTCTGTGCATCCTCCAATACAGTTTTCATGGGTGTGGACGTCATAATAATGGAATGTTGCTTCCCGTCAACTTTTTGTTTGACACCATGGTGAGGCTGTTGTTGCATAGGTGATAAAGCTTCTAAGGCTTCTCTGAAGTAAGTTTTATCCTGAGAGGTTTTGGAGAAGGTGTTGTTCCAGGATCCGACCTTTAGGAGCAAGCTACTGGATTAGCATAAGGTCCAGTCAAATTCAAGTTGGTGGTTTTCCAGGAACGCTGTGAATTTTCAGACCTTGCTTCAATTGTGTTTGCAGGCTCCTCAGTGACTGCATTATTCCAATCGTGAACACCATCTCCATTCGTTGGTTCGTCAACATTTTCTTGGTCAATGGTGATCAGAGATTGAATTTTGTTCTCAGAGATAAAATCCAAATCAGTGAACTATTCTGGTTTCTACGGGAAGATCCCTGCTTCACCAAATCCTGATATGCCCTTCTCCATGGTTGCGACGTTCATGTAAGTTTCACTGAAGATCGAAGCAATATCATAAACTGATATCTTCTCGAAGCAATTAGCCCTTAAGAACCTGTCACACTGAATGTTGAATGCCTTCTTGAGAGGACCATAAAAAGCCAAATCTAAAGGCTGCAATTTGTGTGACGTATGTGGTGGTATAGAAACCTCGTGAATATAATTAGCTCCACACATCTCTTAACTATCTAGAGAGATGTGACTTCCGTGATTGTCCATAAGTAATAACACAGGGTCTTCCTTGGTTGGTTTGGCGTTCTCTTTGGAGTGCTTAAGCCAATCATTGAAAAGATCTTTGTTTCACCATCCTTTACGTGAACATATGTGGCCCCAGCTGGCCCTCCTTCTTCCAACTGAGGGGACATCTGCTCCCGGGGATAGGTGAACACTGGTGGGATGTAAATCCTAGAACAGGGCTTAACAACTGGCCGGTTTTGAGCACGAGTACTCGTGTCTGCTCAGGCACGTGCTCGCGAGCAGGTGCAAGGTCGCGGAGTAGGGAGGGAGGGGAGGGAGGGGAAATGCGCATGCACGTTTGAATAGGGCCGCAGCGTGCCTATTGAATTCGCGCCGACTGTGTAACGTTTAAAGTACTACGATCAGCTCTTAACAGTCACTTCGCTGGTAAAGACTCATGTGAAGTCGCTGTTGTGTAACCTCAACCATGCTTTCGCAGTTCAACCCACATTGGGAGGAATTGTATCTGTTTACTGAAAAAGATGGTGTCACAAAACGCTGAATTCTTTTAGGAAATTTAATTTGCAGCGACATTATATGTCGTACCATGCGAAAGACTACGGACGTGGAAAATGTGATTGACCAGATTGCGCACAGGAAGTTATTAAACTTAAAAGGAAGTTATCCGAAGAAGATCTGGACGACGAAGAAAAATCAACTGAGGCAGCTCTCAGAGTGGGTTACAAAATTGCTTTGCTTTTAGCAAAATCCCTGGGCCCCTTAACTGATGGCGATTTAATAAAAGAATGTTTGGTAGTTGCAGCGGAACATTTGTGTCCATCTCAAGTTGAACAGTTTCGGATTGTGCTATTATCTAACATGACCATTATGCGTCGCATACAGGACATCGCAGACGACGTCCAGAGCCAGCTTGCAAATGTCTGTAAAGATTTTATGGCGTATTCTCTAGCTCTGGACGAAAGTGTTGATATCACAGGAACAGCGCAGCTTGCCATATTTATTAGAGGTGTTAATAGAGATCTTCAGGTGAGGGAGGAGCTCCTCCATGTAGTAGCCATGAAGAACACTACAACCGGAGGTGATATTTTAAGTAGTGTTGAAGAAAGTGTTGAAAATATAGGATTGTTGTGGAATTCTTTAGTTTCAGTGTCTACAGATGGTAGAAGCATACACTAAGCTAATAAAATTATGTGACACGTGTACATTCCCCTTTATTTGTTTCATTTGTCGCAGTAATAATTCGTGAGTGATATCCCTGCGGGTGGCCGCAGATTTACATTGACTGGCGGCAGCTGTTGTGTACCCCACGTGACTCTCCCCACTCTCCGCTCTGGTCCGGTAGTGGGGGTAGCGTGCTCGCAGTGCTCCGTGCTCGTGCCTTGCTGCTCACAGCTTGCTCCACGAGCATGTATATTGTGAAGCCCTGTCCTAGAAGCACTCACAGCACAGACCTCTGTAATATTCCTCACTCGTTCCCAACTCGTCGCAGAGCCTACATGATGTTGGCCTTTAGGGGCTAAAACCTTTCCTGGCTTTTGAACTGTTGATATCCTAGTTTAATCCATATTGAACATTCTTGTTGCCTTAAATTAATGTTTTTGATGTACTTTATCCAAGTTTGAAAAGAATAAATCAACTTTAGATTTATTAAAAGCCAGATTTGGTTAAGGCTTGTTGCAGAAGGCTGCCTTAGGCTTTAGGTTGGGCTTCTTTTGCGGAAACCGGCCGCCCAGTCCTCACCTGCCATTTTTGCTCCTTTGTTAAAGCTGTGCTTAATATTTAAGTTTTATGCAAGTCGGCGTAAGTCTGTTAATGTGATACAATAGAACTGGTTTAACAATTGCTAGAACAGCTTCCTGTTCGGGTGTGAAATAGGCTTTTCTTCCCAACACTGGTTTGGCTGCTGATTTTGCTTTTAAGCGATCATGTAGCGTAATTCTGGGACTTTCTAATTCTGTGAGGACGCTCTTTACTGATCTACCACTTCAACTAGCTCAGATGCCCTTTTAAGAGTTTGTTCATCCCATTTATCCCTCTCAGTCGTCCGTTTTCTCGATCTCACCATCTTGATTAAAATAAAACAAACTTTTAGGCATTAACAATCCCCTATAAAATATTAGGACAGATGGTGAAATACCGACACCCTGTCGATATTGCCCTGTAGTGGGATGTTGGCATTACTGCGGAGGGAGAAGCTGGGGGGGGGGGGGGGGGGGTACCTAACCCTACAGACTACTACACACTTTGAAATATTACAACTACTATACCAAAATGTTCGTTAAAATATGTAATATCTAGCTGTATATGTTGCATTTTAGTGATACAAATGATTGGAGTATTACCTTAACTTGTTCAGAAGTCCTTCTTTACGCTGAAAACTATAAAATTTTCAGATAAAATACCACAAAACTGCTGGCATGCGTAGAAGACAGAAACACACAGAGCGCTTGTTGTGATGTCGTCCGCAAGGGCGCAGCACTACGCAGCAGCGCTCCGCTATCAAAATACAGCTGAAACCTATCGTGTCGGTATTGCCACAGGGGTCGGCATTGCCCCGGTCTACCCTATCAGTGATCATGAATCAGTTGTAGGAATGAGTGTTACCAAAGCACAGAAGTCAACAGAAAGAGGTAATAAGAATTACATGTTCAGCAGATTACACAAAGAGGCAGTAATGTGATATCTCAATGAGAAACTTGCAGAAGTGGGTACGAACATGAATGGGAACTGTGACTGAATTCTAAAAGAATAGTTGACCAGTGACTGGCTACACCTGTACTCAGTGAAAAAGTTCATTATTGGGAAGATCCTCCATGTAAACAGTCTCTGTAAAGAAACTTCTAAAGAAACAGTGACTACACCACAATAGGAATAAAGCAAAGCAAACGGCTATTGGTTGTGAAATACTAAATAAAATGCGTTTGGCAAAGGCAAGCCATGAAACCTTCAAACACTATGAAACTTATCGAAAGACCTCTCAGGAAACCCAAAGAAAGGGTGGTGGTATATAAAGGCTGTCAGTGTCCACTATCCAGAGACTCATGAATGACACAGGAACTGAAACTGAACGTAGTAAAGCAGAAGCAGGAATGATTAACTCTATTTTCAAATGTTTCTTCACAGAGGAAAATCTAGGAGTATTTCCTGCGTTTAACTCTAATACCACCGCAAAGAAGAGTGATTTAGATATTAATGTCAATGTTGTGTACCCCACGTGACTCTCCCCACTCTCCGCTCTGGTCCGGTAGTGGGGGTAGCGTGCTCGCAGTGCTCCGTGCTCGTGCCTTGCTGCTCACAGCTTGCTCCACGAGCATGTATATTGTGAAGCCCTGTCCTAGAAGCACTTACAGCACAGACCTCTGTAATATTCCTCACTCGTTCCCAACTCGTCGCAGAGCCTACATGATGTTGGCCTTTAGGGGCTAAAACCTTTCCTGGCTTTTGAACTGTTGATATCCTAGTTTAATCCATATTGAACATTCTTGTTGCCTTAAATTAATGTTTTTGATGTACTTTATCCAAGTTTGAAAAGAATAAATCAACTTTAGATTTATTAAAAGCCAGATTTGGTTAAGGCTTGTTGCAGAAGGCTGCCTTAGGCTTTAGGTTGGGCTTCTTTTGCGGAAACCGGCCGCCCAGTCCTCACCTGCCATTTTTGCTCCTTTGTTAAAGCTGTGCTTAATATTTAAGTTTTATGCAAGTCGGCGTAAGTCTGTTAATGTGATACAATAGAACTGGTTTAACAATTGCTAGAACAGCTTCCTGTTCGGGTGTGAAATAGGCTTTTCTTCCCAACACTGGTTTGGCTGCTGATTTTGCTTTTAAGCGATCATGTAGCGTAATTCTGGGACTTTCTAATTCTGTGAGGACGCTCTTTACTGATCTACCACTTCAACTAGCTCAGATGCCCTTTTAAGAGTTTGTTCATCCCATTTATCCCTCTCAGTCGTCCGTTTTCTCGATCTCACCATCTTGATTAAAATAAAACAAACTTTTAGGCATTAACAATCCCCTATAAAATATTAGGACAGATGGTGAAATACCGACACCCTGTCGATATTGCCCTGTAGTGGGATGTTGGCATTACTGCGGAGGGAGAAGCTGGGGGGGGGGGGGGGGTACCTAACCCTACAGACTACTACACACTTTGAAATATTACAACTACTATACCAAAATGTTCGTTAAAATATGTAATATCTAGCTGTATATGTTGCATTTTAGTGATACAAATGATTGGAGTATTACCTTAACTTGTTCAGAAGTCCTTCTTTACGCTGAAAACTATAAAATTTTCAGATAAAATACCACAAAACTGCTGGCATGCGTAGAAGACAGAAACACACAGAGCGCTTGTTGTGATGTCGTCCGCAAGGGCGCAGCACTACGCAGCAGCGCTCCGCTATCAAAATACAGCTGAAACCTATCGTGTCGGTATTGCCACAGGGGTCGGCATTGCCCCGGTCTACCCTATCAGTGATCATGAATCAGTTGTAGGAATGAGTGTTACCAAAGCACAGAAGTCAACAGAAAGAGGTAATAAGAATTACATGTTCAGCAGATTACACAAAGAGGCAGTAATGTGATATCTCAATGAGAAACTTGCAGAAGTGGGTACGAACATGAATGGGAACTGTGACTGAATTCTAAAAGAATAGTTGACCAGTGACTGGCTACACCTGTACTCAGTGAAAAAGTTCATTATTGGGAAGATCCTCCATGTAAACAGTCTCTGTAAAGAAACTTCTAAAGAAACAGTGACTACACCACAATAGGAATAAAGCAAAGCAAACGGCTATTGGTTGTGAAATACTAAATAAAATGCGTTTGGCAAAGGCAAGCCATGAAACCTTCAAACACTATGAAACTTATCGAAAGACCTCTCAGGAAACCCAAAGAAAGGGTGGTGGTATATAAAGGCTGTCAGTGTCCACTATCCAGAGACTCATGAATGACACAGGAACTGAAACTGAACGTAGTAAAGCAGAAGCAGGAATGATTAACTCTATTTTCAAATGTTTCTTCACAGAGGAAAATCTAGGAGTATTTCCTGCGTTTAACTCTAATACCACCGCAAAGAAGAGTGATTTAGATATTAATGTCAATGGTGTTGAGAACAGCAAAAATCGCTACCATTGAACAAAATGTCACATCTCGCTGGTATCGCAATCAGATTCTTTTGACACATTATGACTGAAATAGCCTTCTTTTAACCATAATTTATCATAAAGTTTACGAACAACAAATATTGCCCAGTTGTTGGAAGAAATCACAGGACACACTCATCTACAAGAAGGATACCAGAAGTGGTCCACAGAATTACAGCCCACTATAATTGACAGCCATCTGTTGTAGAATCATACAAGATACAGTGAGCTCAAACGTAATTAGGTATGTCAAACTCAAACAATAGAATGATGTGCACCATGCCAACTAGCATGGCTTTTGAAAAAATCGGTCTTGGGGAACTTAACTCGCATTTCTCACTTGAAAAGCTGAAAGCTATGTATGGATGAAGGCAGTTTCGACTTCTGAAATACATTGGACACAGTACCAAATCTGCACTTACCATTGAAAGAAGCATCATCTAGTGTATGAAGAGAAATATGTGACTGGTTTAGAACTTGTAGGCAAGGAGGGTGCAGCATGTCATCTCAGATGGAAAGGCATTGACATTGCTGAAGTTACTTCAGGTCTGTCCCAGGGAAGTACCTTGGGATCCATTCTAATCATGATGCATATTAATGATCCTGCAGACAATATCAGTAGAAATCTAAGGTGTTCTGCAGATTATCGGCAATGAAGTACCGTACTGTCTGGAAAAAGTTGCACAAATATTCAGTCAGATAATGATAAAATTTCAGATAGTTTCAGGGATTTGAAACTCACTTAAAATGTTCAGACACGTAAAATTGAGCACTGCATGAAACACACAATATGATATGATTACTATACCAATGAGTCACAGTTAGAATAAGTCAACTCATACAAGTACCTGAGTTTAACAATTTCTAGACAGTTTAAATGCAGCAGTCACATAGGCAACATTGTTGGTCAAGCAAGGGATAGACTTCAGTTTGGTAGAATACTTAGAAAATGCAATCAGTCCCCACCTGAGATTGCCTACAAAATACTTGTGTGACTCATGTTCCAAGCGTGTGGAACCTGTACCAAGTACGAGTAACTGGGGATGCAGCATGTACACAAAGAAGGACTGAGTGACTTGTCACAGGTTTGTTTCACCAATAAGAGACTGTTATGGAGGTGATGAAAAACATGAACTGACAGATAGTGAATGTAAATGCAAACTATCCCACTAAAACCTGTTTACAAGGTTTCTAGATTCATCTTTAAGTGAGGAATCTAAAAACATACCATAATATCCTGCAGGGATCATGAACACCAGATTAGACTAATTGCAGTGCACTCTGAGGTGTACAGTTTAGTAGTCATGGCTTTTGCACAGCTTATTTGAATGGAACTGCATGAATCAAATACTACAACAATTGTTAGTACAGAAACGTTATTATTCCTTAGAAGAACCTGTTAATGACAATATGACAATCTGAGCAAGAAAGCAAGTGGCTGAAATGCTTTGTTAATTAAGCTCAGAAGTTTTACATCTAATAAATGACTAATAATTATTCTCATTTTTACAGTAATACTGTTGTTAGCCTAGACACAGTCCCTGTAAATTATAAATTAATAATTATTGTTTCTGTAATACACATAAACTATAATTGTAGTATTGACGAGTCCCCTGTACATTAAATCTTGTGATTTAACTCTGTATGTTATGTGGCAATAAAAATTTTGATTCTGATTCTGACTCCCTAACAACTGGTTTGACTAGGAATACTCTTCACCATGTAATTCACAGTGTTTACAAAGTATAGATGTAGTTACAGATCTTAGTAATGGGACAGCTGACTGATTTTAACAACTGACTGGCCAGTTGACAGTTCTTTCGTTCAGTCTTTTTTTTTCCAATCGAATGAAACAATCAAATGAGACTATTCTCCATGGCCATGTCAGCAAGATTCATATTTAAGACTCACTCTCTAGATTTGAGTGGTTTCACTAAATGTGAGACAATCACTGACAAAATTCTATGATTCTTACATTAGTTATATGACTGTTTTCACTCACTGACTCTAACAAATACTACATGGATGTGCTATGTTAAACTAGGCGAAACATATTATTTTTGCCACAATACACACAAGCTATGTTACTCCAGTGGTACTGCTTTTCCTATATACAAAATTTTGTATTTCACTAACTCAAAAGGACCTATAACAGTCAATACTTTTAGCAGTTCCCAATTCAGTAAAATTGCATGAGTGTATGAAGAGGCTGAGACTTGCAGAAATGCAAATTCAGTCAAATATTTAATGTAGATGTGCACAGAGAAAAGTGCGAGATGTTTTTCTCTATAGCAATGCTTTAAATCTTGATACCTGCATCCTAGTCCTCTCACCACACAACACTGACCTAAATTGGAGAGAAAATCACCTAAGAGCAGTGGGGCAACAAAGCAAGATTGATAAATAATTCAGACACTTTTGAATATAGGCTATGTTGAGGCATTGTGATTGGCTCCTGCTCAAGAGCCTTTTTTGGGTGAAGACCTACACTTAATGTCAGATGGCAAATTATTTACATTGTACACATATTTTATGCACTTACTTAGTAGTCAGATATCCACATATCCACATAAAGTGCTGATTTTTCTTTTGTTTGCTGCATTCTGTTGTCTGCATTCTGATGTATCCTACCAAATTTTTATCAATTTCCAGGTTTAGCCCCATTGGACTAACATTTTGCAGACCTTGCCTGCAACATAATTATTTTTTTATGCTGTCAAAGTATGTTACTGCAGTATATGTACAACATATGTACGGTGTATGTATGGCATAAGCAAATGTACTCTTTGTGAATGTGCCACAATGCCATGATTTACTGAGTTAGTCATGTGTGAACCAATAAATCAGTGTTACAAACAAGAGAGTCATGCAAATATGTACTCATTTCCAGATTGTTGATGTTATAGACATAAACATTGTGGTGAAAAGGTTCTATACAGCTCATGGCCTTCATTTAAACACATCAGGAAATAAGGTACTTGCTGATAAAGTATTTACTCGTATTTCATGGGACAGTGAAGAAACTGGGACAAGTGGCAATTGAATGCTAACCACAAAGCATTTTTGGTGAGCAGCAAACAGTAAATCCTTCTATCAGATGCAAATTAAGAAGTAGTTTAAAACTAGTAGGTCACAAAGTAACAATCAAATAGTAAAACAGACACAAGTTATGAAATGGTTGAAGCCAATAAGTGCGGAGGTGAATGAAGCACAAATTTTGCAAGCTCTAGAAATAACTTCAGCACTTGATCATCATCAGGAAGCAGAAGCTTCAGTCAACAAATACATCACGAATATTTTAGGCATATCATTAGCAGCAGGAGTAAACACAACAGCCAAGCAGACTGCACAAGGAACAACAAGTAGATGGGAAGTAGTGTGCCCATCTCATCTGAAACAATTTTTAACTACAGATACCAAGAAAAAGAAGCACCTAAGATAAGTGACACCTCTACTAGCAAGTCTAACCTGTCTATCTTTCATAAAAACATTAGGTACTTAGCAGCAAACTACTTAGCTATCACAAATGGCATCAACTTATTATATTTAGAGTCTAACTACTACACTGCAAGTTCCTACTCTAGGGACAACAAGCAAAGAGGTGGTGTAGCTCTTTTTTTGTTAAAAATAATTTCATATTTAGATCTGTAGATGTAAGAAAATACTGTTTAGAAGAATTATTTGAAGCATGTGCAATAGACGTTACAGTAGATAGCTCCCAAGTAATAGTAGTTGCAATTAACAGGGTACCTGGAGCTAACTTTAGGGTGTTTCTGGTTCAAATAGATTTATTGTTGTCTGCTTTATTTTCTAAAAATAATTAAATTATCATTCTGGGGGATTTTAAATGTAAACTTTTAAACTGAAAACAGCAACAAAGTAGAGCTCCAATACCTGTATCATCTTATTCCAGTAGTTGACTTTCCCACTAGGATCAGACCTGAGAGTCAGGCTTTGATAGACAATATACTTATAGATTTATGTAGGTACCATAGCTTCACTGTAACCTTGTCTTGAAACAACTTTCTGACCACGATGGACAACTCCTCACTCTGCATGAGAGTACACCCCTCAAGAAATTAATCCCACCTGAAAAGCTATTAGGTCAATGACTAGTGATACATTGGAAGTCTTTAAATGCAAACTGCAACAGATGGACTGCAGCCCAGTATACATGGTGGATGAGGTTAGTGCTAAACTTATTATATTCAGAAATGAGTTCTCAGTCATATTTGAAGAGGTATTCCCGAAAAAGTTTGTTAGAAGCATTACTGGTATGTCACAGAACAAACCATGGATCACAAAGTGAATTAAAAAATCAAAAACAAGGGAACCTTACATTGCAGTTAGAATCTCTGAGGACACAGTGAAAACTGGATATTATAAAATGTACTGTAAGATACTAAAGAAGGTAATACAAAAATCAAAGGCATTGTACTATGAACAAGAAATTCATAACTCTCACAACAAAAT
Source organism: Schistocerca piceifrons (assembly GCF_021461385.2). NCBI lineage: Eukaryota > Metazoa > Arthropoda > Insecta > Orthoptera > Acrididae > Schistocerca > Schistocerca piceifrons. The sequence continues at coordinate 361,246,529 of NC_060149.1, read as the reverse complement.
AAATACTATTTGTAGTTTTTTAGAAAGGAGACAGGGAAAACCATAAGAAATTTTGAAGAACTCAAAATTAAACATGAAGGAAATCTAGTACATGATCCTGAAAACATAGCCAATATTTTCAACAACCACGTCTTATCAGTTTCAGAACAAACAGGCTGAAAGGGCTCTGTTAATGAAGTTCTGAGTTATATGCAAAAGACTATACCCAAATATACAGGTAAAATTCATATCAGACCTGTCACAGCATCTGAAACTAAAAGGACAATCATCTCTCTCAAGAATACGTATTTTAGTGAGTTGTATAATATCTCTAATAATCTGGTAAACAGGGCTGTGCTTCTATTAGTGATGTACTTAGCCACATTTTCAATGCATGCTTACTACAAGGAACTATGCCTGACAGACTCAAATATGCTGTCATAAAACCTCTTTTCAAGAAAGGCGACAAAACCAAAGTCACAAATTACAGGCCATTTCCTTTCTAACTGTTTTTTCAAAGATTCTGGAAACGTTTATGTGTATAAGAATTTTGGAACATCTAGATAAATATAACATTCTCAGCAAAAGTCAGTTTGGTTTCCAAAAGGGTCTGTCAACTGAACAAGCAATCTGGACTTTCACAAATAAAGCCTGGATTCAATTAATGACAAAATTGTAACAACAGGATTATTTTGTGACTTGTCAAAAGCATTTGACACTGTGAACCACCAAATCCTATTACAGAAATCAGACCTATTAGAAGTAAGTGATGTACCAAATAAATGGTTAGAATCATACCTCAAAGATAGAAAACTGAAAGTAGTAGTAGATAGTACTGATGGGATCTGTAGTGGCCTGGTTTAATCTAATTGGAGAACCAGTAAATAAGAAGTGCCCCAAAAATCCATTCTTCGTCCTTTACTGTTGTATGTATAAATGACCTACCTCAATGTACAAAGCTACAATGCTTTTTTACCATTTTTGTGGATAACACCAACATTATGATTGATGGTTATACGTGCAAAGATCTTCAAGGATCTGTTAAGAATAGTCTTACTGATTTAATGAAATAGTTTTAGCATCAATTGAACTTTAATAAGACTAACTATATTCAGTTCACTGCAATTGCTCCAACTGAGGATGAGTTAACTGTGCAGTGTGACACCGAGTCAATAGAAAGAGTTGCAACAGGAAGTTTTTAGGTGTTGTAATTGACTCCAGAGTAATCTTCAGAAGAGACCCAATTCATCGATTTCTGCCCTATGCATTCTCTCCCAGAGCGTAAATATAGACACAATGAAAGTAGCATACTATGGATATTTCCATTCTCTTATAACATATGGTATTATATTTTGGTGAAACCAAACACTAGCAAATAAAATACTCTTGGCCCAAAAACGAGCTGTAAGAATAATGAGTGGCATAGACTCTAGATGCAGCTGTAGAAACATTTTCTGGAAACTAAAAATTCTGTTACTCCCCAGTACATATTTTCTCTTATGTGTTTCATCAGCAAAAATACTGAGTTTTATAAAAGAAACAATGAATACCATAGATATTATACTAGGAGAAAGCATAATTTCCACAATGTTTGTAAAAACCTTCATTGCTCTCCCTCCAGATATTAAAAGCAAATTTGATAACCATTCTTCTTTTAGGGAGCATCTGAAGCAACTTCTACTGGAGAGGTCATTTTACAGTTTGGTGGAGTTTTTTAGCCAGAATGAAAAAAACCTAATAGATCTGCAGACCAGAAATTCTGGGTGTGATATACTATAGTGTAAGTCTGAAAAATGATGTAGATACCATACTCATGTAATATTCATAGTTATTTTCACAGGTTTTGTATTTGTTTTTGTTTTGTCCACTAGATGAAAATGTTTTGTCATGGCTGGCTCTCCCAAGTCTATCAGTCACTTTAACAGAATGTTGTCTACTCCCGTGACTTTTGTTTCGACTTAGGTCTTTCATAGCTCTGTCAAATTCTTCATGCAGTACCATATCTCATGTCTCATCTTAACCTACATCCTCTTCCATTTCCATAATAATGTCCTCAAGCACATCTTCCTTGTAGAGACCCTCTGCATACTCTTCCACCTTTTTACATTCCCTTCTTTGTCAATGACTGATTTTCCACCTGTTCATACAGCTGCTTCTCTTTTCTCCAAAGGTCTCTTTAATTTTCCTGTAGCCAGCATCTATCTGATCCCTAGCAATATTTGCTTCTATATCCTTATGTTTGTCCTCTAACCATTCCTGCTTAGCCATTTTGCACTTTCTTTCAATCACATTTTTTAGACATTTGTATTTACATTGGTCTGTTTCATTTACTGCATTTTTATATTTGATACTCTCATCACTTACATTCAGTATCTCTTGTGTTACCCAAGGGTTTCTACTAACCATTATCTTTTCACCTACTTGATCCTTTGCTGTCTTCACTATTATGTGTATTATGTGTATGTTGTCTAAATTGTGATCATAATTATGGGTCCTTTGTTACAGGTACATCACTGTTCAAAAGGTAATTTATGGGGCCAATAAAAATCACTTCTTCTTCTTCTGATTTTATGGCCTCATTGGACCACTTCAGTCAATCATTTCTGGTCCTCTTCTTTGGTATTTTCCCCTTCCGAGTGGCCCAGTATCTCTTCATTCGTTCTGATGCTTTTCGTCGTTCCTTATCTGTAAATACCATTTTCATTGTATGTCGTTTGTCAATTTTTGGTTTAAATCTTATTTCTGTGTCCCTCAACTTCTTTAAATTTGGCGTTTTGTTCTGCAAATCATCCAGAGTTATTTCTAGTTCTTCCATATCCTCTCTTATTTCCTTAAGCCATCCTCCTTGTTTTTTCAAATTCCAGAGTTTCTCAATAATTTTCCTTGATAATCTGGTTTCTGGTATCCTCAGAATGTGACCACAAAAAGAGATCCTTTTCTTTTGTATAGTATCAGTGATGGGCTCCAGTTCTCTGTATACCACTTAATTTGGAACTATCCGCCATTGCCCAGCTTTTTGATATTTCTTATTTATGCATGTTCTAGCAATTCTTCTCTCTACTTTTAAAATTTTGTCAATTCTGTTTTTCTGGGTGACTTTAAAAAGAGTTTCACTTCCATATGTAACCTCTGGTTGAACCACCGTCTTGGAATGTTTTAATTTTGTTTTAATTGATAGACATTTTTTATTGTACGTAGACCATGTTAGTTTTTGAGCTTTTATCATTTTATTAGTTCTTGCTCGCCATGCAGGTTTCTCGTCCAATTTATGTGTTGTAATTTCACCCAGGTATTTAAATTGTTTCACTATTTTAATTTCCCTATTGTTCACTGTGATGTGATCTATTACAAGTGGATCCGTTACCATTGTTTCAGTCTTTTCAAATGATATCTGGAGTCCTAATTTTTGTGCTATATTTTGTAAGCTTGTTATTTGTTTCGTGGCTTCCTGAATATTATTAGCTAGTAATGCTAGGTCATCAGCAAATCCCAAGCAATTTAGGTTTATTTTATCTTTCTTAGTTCCAATTTTAATATTCATAGGATTTTCCTTGTACCATTCTCTCATTACATATTCAAGAGCACAATTGAATAGCAATGGTGATAAACAATCTCCCTGTCTCAACCCTGTTTTAATCGTAAATGGTTCAGATATTTCTCCTCTAAATTTTACTTTTGGATTTGGTGTTTGTTAAGGTTAACTGTATCATTTTTATTAATTTAGGATGAAGTCCAAAATTCCTTAATATTTTCATCATTGAAGATCTATGGATGCAATCATATGCCTTTTTGAAATCTACAAAGGTTATGACTAGTTGTTTTTGCCTTCTTTTGTAGACATCCATAACTAACTTTAAGGTGATTATCTGTTCTGGGCAGCTTCTCCAGGATCTAAATCCTCCTTGATATTCTCCCAGTTCCAGTTCTAGTTGATCCTTACAGCGGTTGTATAGTATTCTTGACATGATCTTATACGTGCAGTCCAAAAGGGAAATTCCTCTATAGTTGTCTGGATTTGATTTTTCTCCTTTCTTATGTAATGGATGTATTATAGCAGTAGTCCAATTTTCTGGTAATTTCTCTTCATTCCAGATTTTTACTATGCACTGGTGTAATGCTGTCTTTACTGGTTCTGCTGCATATTTCCAAAGTTCAACAAACATTTGATCTTCTCCATTTGCTTTGTAGTTTTTGAGTTCTTTCAAAGCTCTGTAGACCTCATTAATTGTAGGTGGATTTATATTTTCTGCTGGTGTTTTAATTGGGGTTCCTGTGTTTATCTGAAGAAGTTCTGGGGGATCTTCACAATTTATCAAAAATCACTTCACAATCATAATCACTACATAATACTGTCTTAGTTGTAGCTTTCTGACTCTTTTAGTCCTATGATGATTCCTAATGTGAAGTTCCTGATGTATTATGTAAAACAAGTCAGTATATTCTCTAAATGTTCATGTAGTCTTTTGAGGCACCAGGAAATTTTTAAATGAAAACTTCAAGGTCATATGTTATTGCTCTTCAGAGCTCACCATGCATAGAAAAAGTACATTTTAAATGATTATGTACATTGACTTACATCTTTGGGAATTTCAACTTATAGGGAGAAAATAGATTAACACCAACAAAAACACTTCAGCCAGTCACAGTTTTGTTAAATAAATAAATTAGTTTTCTGTAACTACTTTTAGGCCAAAGCACTTTTTCAGATAACAATAATAAAGAACAGAACTGTAAGTTTTATAACCAAATTTAAAATACAATACTCGTCACAACATCGTTTCAGAAAAGGAGAGTCTACAATAACAGCATAAACAGATTGAGTTGAACGTTTTCTGATTTCACTTCACAGGCAACAGGAGATTTGTAGGACCTTCCTGGACCTCTCAAGTATTTGACTTTGTGAATCATTACAAGCTAATAGAGAATTACGTCAGAATGGGATGTATACAGGGTGAATCGCCTAAAACTTGCACTGCAAATCTTGCAGAAATGGAAAGTGCTACTGATGTGCCGTTTTCACAGAGTGGCAGGCAATGGTAGTCAAGGGCTCATATTGTTAGCCAGTCAACAGATGATAATAACACTTAGGAAGTGTATTTTACATGCAAACATACAAATTTTAAATGGAACAATGCCTACTGATATTAAGAAACTAAAAGAAGAGTAAATTAGAATGTCAGGGGTGTTTGTTTCAGTATTCTAGTGCTAGTTGTTTTTGAGATACCATATTTTGGAAAGTTCCCACACTGGTACATATTCAATACCTGTGGTATCATACACTAAAGAACAACACAAGTGCACAACTGCATAAACTATTTATGTGGATTCTGAACAGTTATAAGACAGCTGATCATCACAGGCTGTGTTCAAAATTACCAGCAGCAGTCACAGTACATTCTCCTAATCTGGTATGGGTCCGCACCCGGTAGCTGAGTGGTCAGCGCGACAGACTGTCACTCCAAAGGGCCCGGGTTCGATTCCCGGCTGGGTCGGAGATTTTCTCTGCTCAGGGACTGGGTGTTGTGTTGTCCTAATCATCATTTCATCCCCATCGACGCTCAAGTCACCGAAGTGGCGTCAAATCGAAAGACTTGCACCAGGCGAACGGTCTACCCGACGGAAGGCCCTCGTCACATGACATTTCATTTCATCTGGTATGGAATGACTGCTGCTCACGTGGTAGCATTTCAGTGGACATGTCCAAGAAGGCTGCAGTAATAAATCATTGTATATCATTGGGTGTAGTTGGTATGTCCCTGCACACAGAATCTTTCAGATTTACCACAGAAAAAAGTCTATAGGTATCAAATCCAGGGAATGGACTGGCTAAGATATAAGTCTTCCGCATCCATTTCAAAGATTCAGAATCTATTAATGAAGCCATGCTGTAATGCTTCATGTGCTATGGGCTTGACAGCCATCGTGTTGATACCACAGGTTCCTCCTAGTCTGCAGAGGAACATCTGTTAGCATCCATGGAAAATGATCTATTAGGAGTCCATGATACTTGTGTGCATTTAGTGTGTAAAACAGGCATATGAGCTAATGGTTCACTATCCCACACCAAATGTTTGCACTTCATGGACGCTTATGAACCACCTGACGAAGCCTTTGGAGATTGCAGCCGATTGATAATGCATGTTTCAGCGATTTACCTGGGCATGACTGGTAAATGTGGCTTTATCACTAAACAATATATGTGATGCATATGGAGTATCATGTCTTAATGCCAATGTACAGAAGTTAGCATGATTCCCTTAATCATTTCCATGCAGCTATTGCTGGAGAGAGATGTGATAGGCATGGAACGTATGTCAATGGAAAATGTGTGGGACACTTGCCTGACTCATGCCACTTCCTCGAGTGACTGCATGGGAGCTAACATGCAGATCAACTGTAACAGCAGTGAGAACATTAATTTCCCCCTTTTATGTCATCACTTGTGTCCTTCTGTTACACTGTCTAGGTGTTGCACTACCTCTTTCATGTAACTGGTTGAAAAGGTTGATAAATAATTGCTGAGATTGTTGATGTCTATTGGGATATCTTGTCACATACACCATACAACAACAAACTGCATCTTGTTACACTCTTGATACACCATGAGCATGTTGGTTTTTTTGCACTGGTAAATCCCATCGTCCACTCACGATCTACTTCTTAGACTGTCATCCACTAACTGACCAGGATGTTGCAATTCACTCAAGGGACACAGAAGCACACTGTAAGAAAATGTAACATCAATGTACCTAGCAACTACAACAGTTGAATGGCACAAAAAAAGTGTTGATGTGGGAACTTTTTAAAATACAATATCTCATAAACAAGACACACTAGCATTCCGCAACAAACACCACTAACATTCTAATTTACTCTACTTTTAGTTTGTTAATGTCCATAGGTAGTGTTCCATTTAAAAACATGTATGTTTGCAGAAAAAATAAATTTTCTATCTATTATTACAACCTGTTTATTGGCTAACATTACAAGCCCCTAGCTACCAATCCATTCTGTGGAAGCCACACATCAATAACATTTTCCACTCCATAAATATTTGCAGTGGAAGTTTTAGGTGATTCACCCTGTGTGTACATGTACAGAAGACCAGACTCCACATGGCCATGTGGCACTAGCAACAGGGAAGATGATATAAATACATATTATGGAAGGGAGAGCAAATGATAGACATCTCCTAAATAAAGACATACAGGAGCATGGAGGAAGAAGAAGGAAAATTATTTCACAAGAGAGTGGAATCTCAAACTGACAATGAGTGCTCCTGATGAAGCAGGCAAAAGGTTATTTTAACAAGTTTCCAGACTCAGTAAACAAAGAAAAGGAATTAATTTTTTAAATCATTTAAAAGTACATCTTACTGAGAAATGTATATACAATACGAGTAAGTATTAAAAATGGAATTAAATACTGGTGCTATATTGTAACAGAAAATATGTGATAATCTTTTGTGAGCACGTAAAGTCTGATCCCATTATCTTTACTGTACATTTGTTGTGTATACACTGACAGAAAAAAGTCACAATTCGAAGAAGGAGTAGTGCGATGGAAAATGAAGGTTAGTGGGCATGTTTCAACATCTGTAAGATTATGTCTGTTCAGATTACATGCGAGCTGCATAAGAGTAATGCCAGTAGCGCCACTACGAGGATACAAATCAGGTTTGCTTTAAGTACACACTGAGATGGTCATGAGTGTTAGTTATCTTTGAGATTGGACATGGTGAGTTGAAAAGTCAAGAATGTCTTTAAGGCAACAAAGACACCTTTATCAACACATGACTAGGTCATATAATAGAGCTACAAGAAACTTGAACTTCCTTCTGAAGAAAGACTTCTCAGGAATGTAGTCACTGAACATGATTGCTAGCTGCAGTAGTCACGAAAATGTATGGTTACAAGAAGACCATGGTCTTGTCTGCCACATGGCACTATGACAGGGAAGATTATTGTGTTTGGCAGATGGTTCTGGCACATTGTACTGTATCTGCAGCAGCAATTCGAGCAGGAGTTGACACAATAGTGACACAACGAACTGTTACAAATTGGATTCTTCAAGGAAGGCATGAAGTCAGACAGGCTGCAGAGTGCATTCAACTATCCCAAACCACCACCATTTGAGACTTCAGTGGTGTTGAATGAGAGCTTATTGGAGGGCTGCGTGTAGGTCTGTTGGGTTTTCTGATGAAAGCTGGTTCTTCTTCAGTCCAGTGGTGTCCGTGTGTTGGGTAGAAGGAGGCCAGTTGAGGAGCTGCAACCTACCTTTTTGCATGCTAGATCCACTGGACCTAGATCTAGAGTTATGGTCTGAGCTGAAATTTCGTATGACAGCAAAGGCATTCTCATGGTTATCCCTTTCACCCTGACTGCAACTTTGTATGTCAATATGTTGGTTTGACATGTTGTGTTGCCATTCATGAACAGCACTCCAGGGGGTGTCTAGGCCTGCTTGCTCACCAACAGATCTGTCTGCAATCGAGCACATATGGGACATCATCGGACAACAACTCTAGTGTCATAACAAACAACATTAACTGTCCTTGTATTGCCTGACCAAGTGCAACAGGCTTGGACCTCCATCCCAAAAACTGACATCTGGCACTTGTACAACACAATTCATGTACATTTGCATTCTTGCATTTAACATTCTACTGGTTACACCAGTTATTAATGTATCAGCACTTCACATTTGCAATGGGATACCTCATGCTTGCATTAACCTGTGATTTTGCGATGCTAATTACCTAAATATGTTACCTAGACAAATGTATTCCCCAAATTTAATTACTCTACATTAATTATATTTTGGTGTTGCATTTTTTCTGGCAGTGTACATTGTATTTAAGACTTTATTAATGTAACATGTTAAATGCAGTTAGAACACGTACATTACATCTGTCTTAGTCTATCTGCCTATAAAGTTATAGGTAATACCCAATATCCTCAACTGAAAAGTCCATGGACAAAGAATAAATAAAGAAATAAACAGATATACATTTCTTCTGCAGTTTACATATTGTTTGCTCTGTACTGAAACCGAAATGGTACTTAGTATATACATTACTGCTATTAAATTTAACAAAATATTATTGTACTCTTGTGTGAAGAAAAAAATATTTCTTTTTGTTCATAACTTTTAAGTTATTAATTGAGATAAAATATCAAGACAACAGCCATTTTTATACCTTGTAATGTTTGAAAATTCTGTTATAATGATAATGAAGCCTGAAATTTACTGGACACAGTGATTTCTTAGATTTACCAAATTTTTGTTTTTAAACGAAATATTCAAAAGTTAAACTTTTGTTAGGTAAATTATAAATGGCAGCTCTCTTAGAAGCTAGGAAATTCTGTTGAACATGAATTTATGTTATCATTATGATAGTAATCCCCCACCATGAACCATAGACCTTGGCGTTGGTGGGGAGGCTTGCGTGCCTCAGCGACACAGACGGCCGTACCGTAGGTGCAACCACAACAGAGGGGTATCTGTTGAGAGGCCAGACAAACGTGTGGTTCCTGAAGAGGGGCAGCAGCCTTTTCAGTAGTTGCAGGGGCAACAGTCTGGATGATTGACTGATCTAGCCTTGTAACACTAACCAAAATGGCCTTGCTGTGCTGGTACTGCGAACGGCTGAAAGCAAGGGGAAACAACAGCCGTAATTTTTCCCAAGGGCATGCAGCATTACTGTATGGTTAAATGATGATGGTGTCCTCTTGGGTAAAGTATTCCGGAGGTAAAATAGTCCCCCATTCAGATCTCCGGGCGGGGACTACTCAAGAGGACGTCGTTATCAGAAGAAAGAAAACTGGCGTTCTACGGATCGGAGTGTGTAATGTCAGATCCCTTAATCGGGCAGGTAGATTAGAAAATTTAAAAACGGAAATGGATACGTTAAAGTTAGATATAGTGGGATTTAGTGAAGTGTGGCGGCAGGAGGAACAAGACTTTTGGTCAGGTGAATACAGGGTTATAAATACAAAATCAAATAGGGGTAATGCAGGAGTAGGTTTAATAATGAATAAAAAATAGGAGTGCGGGTAAGCTACTAGAAACAGCATAGTGAACGCATTATTGTGGCCAAGATAGACACAAAGCCCATGCCTACTACAGTAGTACAAGTTTATATGCCAACTTGATCTGCATATGATGAAGAAATTGATGAAATGTATGATGAGATAAAAGAAATTATTCATGTAGTGAAGGGAGACGAAAATTTAATAGTCATTGGTGACTGGAATTCTAGAGTAGGAAAGGGGAGAGAAGGAAACATAGTAGGTGAATATGGATTGGGGGGTAAGAAATGAAAGAGGAAGCCATCTGGTAGAATTTTGCACAGAGCATAACTTAATCATAGCTAACACTTGGTTCAAGAATCATGAAAGAAGGTTGTATACATGGAAGAACACTGGAGATACTAGAAGGTTTCAGATAGATTATATAATGGTAAGACAGAGATTTAGGAACCAGGTTTTAAATTGTAAGACATTTCCAGGGGCAGATGTGGACTCTGACCACAATCTATTGGTTATGAACTGTAGATTAAAACCGAAGAAACTGCCAAAAGGTGGGAATTTAAGGAGATGGTACCTGGATAAACTGACTAAACCAGAGGTTGTACAGAGTTTCATGGAGAGCATAAGGGAACAATTTACAGAAATGGGGGAAAGAAATATAGTAGAAGAAGAATGGGTAGCTCTGAGGGACGAAGTAATGAAGGCAGCAGAGGATCAAGTAGGTAAAAAGACGAGGGCTTGTAGAAATCCTTGGGTGACAGAAGAAATATTGAATTTAATTAATGAAAGGAGAAAATATAAAAACACAGTAAAGGGAGCAGGCAAAAAGGAATACAAACGTCTCAAAAATGAGATCGACAGGAAGTGCAAAATGGCTAAGCAGGTATGGCTAGAGGACAAATGTAGGGATGTAGAGACTTATCTCACGAGGGGTAAGATAGATACTGCCAACAGGAAAATTAAAGAGACCTTTGGAGAAAAGAGAGCCACTTGTATGAATATCAAGAGCTCAGATGGAAACCCAGTTCTATGCAAAGAAGGGAAAGCAGAAAGGTGGAAGGAGTATATAGAGGGTCTATACAAGGGCGATGTACTTGAGGATAATATTATGGAAATGGAAGAGGATGTAGATGAAGATGAAATGGGAGATACAATACTGCGTGAAGAGTTTGACAGAGCACTGAAAAGCCTGAGTCGAAACAAGGCCCGGGAGTAGACAACGCACTTTGGCCAAGCGACCCATCTGCTCTCTTTTTTTTTGGTAAGGTCTTATGGGACCAAACAACTTAGGTCATCGATCCCTAAGTCTACACACTACCTAACCTAACTTACACTAACTCACGCTATGGACAACACACACACACCCATGCCCGAGGGAGGACTCCAACTTCCGACGGGGGGAGCCGCACTGACTGACAAGGCGCCTCAGATCGCACGGCTACCCCGCGCGGCATCTGCTCTCTTTGACAAGTCCATACAGAAGCGGTAACTGACTATCCTTTTCTAGTTTAATGGTGAACTTATTATTTCTGTGGCGTGAGTTAAGATGTTCAAATGTTGAAATGCGTGTGAATTCCTAAGGTACCAAACTGCTGAAGTCATCGGTCTTTAGACTTACGCAGTAATTAAACTAACTTTTTCTAAGAACAACAACAACAACAACAACAACAACAACACACACACACACACACACACACACACACATGCACGAGGGAGGATTCGAACCTCCGGCGGGTGGAGCCACGTATCCGTGACATGGCGCCTGTAACCGCGCGGCAATTCTGCTCGGCTTAAGATGTTCCAGAAACTCATGGAGCCTCTCCTTACCATGAGGCCATATCACAAAGGTATCGTCCACACACCTGAAGAAGCAACTGGATTTGTATCTAGCCATCTCTAACGCCTCCTCGTCGAAGTTCTCCATGAAGATATTGGTAAGAACTGGAGATAGAGGTCTGCCCACGGCTGCACCTTCTGTCTGCTCGTAATATTGGCTGCGTACAGAAAATAAGTTTAGGTAAGTATATTCCTGAACAGAGCACTGTCAAACTGCTCTGCAATCAGTTCCAGCGAGGCTTTCAGTGGTACCCTGGTTAACACTGATATCACATCAAAACTGACCATTAAATCCGATTCTGTGATACGTAGTTGCTTGAGACATTGCAAGAAGTCCTCTGAGTTTCAGCTTTTTGATATTTCGGTACATGTCTTCTCTGTAGAGGCTCTCGATGAAGGTGGACAAGCTTCGACAGAGGAAAAGTAGGATGTTGAGTTCTCTCGGTCTCTTGCCGAGATGTCGAGGCTGTATGTGTCAATACCGGACTTTTTCCACTCGACGAGCAGTCTCAGGTAGCACATGATGAAAACAACGAGTCACGTTGTCGATACATTGTGCATGAACGACGCTGATATCCAGCGGAATACCCGACATCTCAAGACGTCGACAGATCACCGTGAAAGCCTGAAGAATTTCTACTTGCTGTATGTGTATAAAGCTACTGATCACGCGCCCTTGGACTCAACTTTCGAAATTCTCTCTTGGTGCTGTGGACTTGTGTATGGACAACATTGGCTTGATCTTCTTCTTCTTCCTTTTTTTTTTTTTTTTTTTTTTTTTTTTTTTTAATACAAATATACTGCGGCGCTGCACTAGGTGACTGGGACGTTTGCAGCACAGGTATCTCGTGTTACCGCTGTTTCAGAGCTTCAACTTATGGCTTCTGTAGCTTCCCTGATCTACACAAGTCACCAGATGCAAGTGTTTCTATAGTGACCGACAGAAAAGTGGCAGCAGCAAATAGAACTGCAACAAAAATAGGAAGATAAATAGAAATCGTGACATCTTGAGCAATTGGAACTGCAACAGTAACTGTAGCAATTGTCATACCAGTAGTTAGCCATTCAACAGCAACAACAGTAGCAAACACTGCAGTTGCTGATACGAGAAATGTAATGACAGCCTGCAGCAGCAGTGTTATCCCCTCCTCCTCTTCCTCCATTCTCTTGCTTCTGTGAAACAAGAGACAGTTTTACTTCTCATTGCAAGGTAAGTCGAATAACTGACCTTGACAACCAGAGTGCTGTCGTCTACTAACAAATTTTACGAAATGATACTGTAGTTAGGACCTCTCTCGGACTCCAGTAGTTTGAGTTTTTTACTGATATTTATGGTTTGCCGACAGACTACTCTTATGACCGAACCCTCGTCGCAGCAAAAAGCAAGTTTAATCAATGTGATAAGTAAATAAGCAAACGGGCGCAGTATGGGCTGCAGATTCGCAAGACGTAGCACCCATGTGTGACTTTTCGTGTAAAATGGGTGGCGTATGGTATGATGAACCTTTAATCCATGGCGTCATCATATGTCTATAATCAAATAGGGGAGTCAGTAGAAAGACAATAGAGTCATATGATCCACTATTAACTAAGATTCTAAAAGTTGCTAAAGATGACCAAGTAACAGTATCAGCAGTGGCTACGTATGAGAGTTAATATTACTGTTGAATACCTCAGGAGTAGTCGGCATGGTGTTCATCAATCAAATGATCACATACAGTCAACGTCATCATCTGAATGACAGAAAAGCCGATTGTCCAGCAGTCTGGCGGTGCACGGTAGGGTAGTTACATCAGTAATTAGCTATTCATCCTCCTCATTCTTGGCAGACTCTCACAGAAAAAAAGTGTTTAATCTGTCATCGTACGCTCACACAACCACATGGAAACGCACGAAAAGTTCTCCACGAACGTGAGGGAAGCTAACCCGAATAAATCACTAAATATTACACAAATTACGTGTCGCCTGCGGCACCAATCATAAAAGACGGCACTGCAGGTCACAAGTGTTTGCTGTGGGCGACCAGCCACTAGTACACCTCATGCTATCCAGCTCCGTCCATAGCAAACAACTGACAACTGCAGACACTAACGTTAACACTGGAAGTCAATGGCACAGTGGCAGGCTTCACTTGGGCATAAGCACAAGTCCATCTCTGATGAATTTGGACACGTAGCAACGCATTGGTTCACAATTGCAGCAGCTACCTTAGCATGGAATGGTGATGTACAGTGGGCAGTTGATCCCATTTCGGGTTGTGCCACCATCAGCAAATCATCTAGAATTGCCAAGCCTGCACCCACGCTATCTCCTGTGCAAAGTTTCAACTCCTGGCCCTGCCCCGAACACCCCTGGTAAAGAGTGTTCACCTATTTCCCTCGGCCGTTCCCAGAGACCAATGTAGATGCTAGTTGTTGATGCCCCTTCTAACTTCTGTATGTATCTTGGATGACTGCTACAATGACATAAGTTACCATATATGCTCAGGAAACAATATCTGCAATAGGGGTGGCACCCACTACAGTAATGTCTGACAATGGCCTCAGTTTATGGTATATGCGTTCCAAGAATTCTATTGATGTAACAATGTAGAGCATCGGATCACTGCTCTGTTTTACCTGTAGCCGATTTCTGGGGTGGAGCTGATTGTCAGGATATTTAACTTACAGCGGCAGAAAATTATAAGGAAGCATTCACTTGCTAGCTTCTTCGTGACATATATATCCACCTCTGTAAACGGATGTATTCCTGCAGAGTTATTGCATGGGCGAAGTCCACGTACCCTCTCTGACGTATTGCGCATGGCCCAGCGAACATACTGCCCATACAGAGGGTCAAATTATCGAGGGAGTCCCACATATGAGCTCTCATACTGAGTCAGCGTCATCAGCAAAGGACGACTAATGTTTGTGTTCCTGGGCCGCCATGAACAGCTGGTCCTACAATAGAACCAGCTCTGGCAGCAGACAGGTACAATACCCTTTCCCTGCAGCCGACATGAGCCAACAGATGCCATCACGACCCTGTGCACAAGGGTGGCAGCCACCTTTGGCTACTGGAGGAGGTCGGCAACGAACAGAAATAAAAGCCGATGGATTTGGAACCTCTGGCACTCCGCTCCAAAGTTACTTCTGGCTCCATCTGCCAATGATCCACTCCAAAAATAAGAAACGGAAGCAGAGATCCAGCGTGAAGTCAGTAGGGTGTCTAAGGAGGTGGAATCGCTTTTCCCGCCGAGTCACAGCATTCTACCGAGCGAGGTGGCGCAATGATTAGCACACTGGACTCTGATTCGGGAGGACGACGGTTCAATCCCGGGTCCGGCCATCCTGATGTGGGTTTTCCGTGATTTCCCTAAATCGCTCCAGGCAAATGCCGGGATGGTTCCATTGAAAGGGCACGGCCGACTTCCTTCCCTAATCCAATGAGACCGATGACCTCGCTGTTTGGTCTCCTCCCCCAAACAACTCAACCCAACCCACAGCATTCTGGTCTCCTCTTCCAGTCAGCGATTCCTTGCGAGAACTCTGTCAATACGAACCATATGGACGTGACTATTTCTTCCACTAGTCTTATCCTCACCACTTTAGCGAAGGTAATCAACTTTGTTTGCACCTTCTTCCTATTAGGATACAAAAGATAAACAATTGTTTCGTTACGATGGATCACGGAATAATGTACACACCTCAAAGGCAAACTACAAATGTCGGTGAATCATAAGTAGAGGCGTCAAATGTACCATGTTATAAAGAGAAAGGCTGTATCATAGAGACAAAATTGAGTAATTGAGCAGAGTTGGCGACAGACTAAAAAACAAACTAAAAACCAGATTAATAAGGTATATAGAAATACTGATGGACCATACAGCATGTTTCTGAAACCCTGCAACACGCTTTGTGAGTTTGTGGTGGAGACCGAGTAGGCACCGCCTTGAATAGTCTCACATGTCAGGAAACTTACTGTTTCTGTTACAATATAACGAACATGTGAAATATACTATTCCCCTTTCTCGTGCCTTTCCATATGTCTTACTGTCACTTTGATAACTGTCACATTTTTAACAAACGAAGTAATACGGTAACCACGTACAATCTTAAAGGCCAAATGAAACATACAGTATTTCAGTGTCAGAACGTACTCTGTCTCTCTGGTGGTCGACATCTATTCCTACTGCACTATTAGTTGTTTTGGCGTCGTTACTACTGTAACTAGCTACTTACAACCATAGTAACTATAACGTTAACTTCTGTCGCTCTGCCACCCCACAGAGGAGGCACAGTGTAGTACAGTATTTTTCATGCTTGTATCTGCATCAAAGAAATACCACGTTTCCGGACATGATACCTGCACGATCCCAACTACATTCCCTAAAAATGTTAAACGGCGTTTAGACAAACCTATTTTTAAAATAGACAGTGTAGCTAACAAAAACTGTTGTAAACTTTTTCTAGAATAAGCTGGGATAATCATGTTAAATGCTATAAAAAGTACTAGGCTCACACACTGAGTGAACGACGATCTTTGGAATTTGTAGTCTGAAGCTCACCCAGTTAGTCTTCAGGCCAATGATTGTTTTAAAAAGTTGGTAGTGAAGTACATGTGCCGTGGACCATTTGTATGTCATGTTGTAATGATGTACAACGAGTTAGTTTACAGGCTATTAAATTACTTTTTATTCAAATATGGCTTCATGACTACAGCTGGGTTAATGTAAAGGTACAAAATACGTGGTTTAAGAATATGAGTAACGTATAATACTTTCACACCACATTACCGACGAATTTCTGAAAAAATGGAAAATTCTTCTATGGAATGTAGATGTTCAGAAAAAACTTTCTCAGTTAGCTTTAAACTTTTCTATTTATTAACATTTTATATAATTATGGAATGGTCAAGGATTTTGGTAACAGAATCATTCTTCCGTTAATGAGCTAAATTTAATTTCTAGGGAAAGCCAATTTTATCATCTCCCATTGTAATTGTTTGGATCGCTAAGCCTTTTGAACTATAATGGAATTCTTACAATCAGTTTTATGTGAAGCTGTAGCTGAAATACCTTTATCCTACAATAATTATCTACAAGACGATCGCCAGTGTGCTGTACTATTATTACGGCACGTTTTAATGTTGCGAATAGGCTCTGTCGTGAAGATGAGTTACATCAGATAATAATTATATGAGACAATACAGAATGAAAATAATAAAACTGTTTTATCTTAGTGATATGTTTCTTTCAAAGACCCACAGTGAGGTGAATTTTTAAATTGAGTTACTTAAGTAACTTGAATTTTTTTCAGTTCAATTGCTCTTAAACATGTTCAACCAGAAGTTTTTAAGATTTTGCTTTAGTCATTAACTCCTGCCGCTGTATTAAATTTCCATTCGTGTTGTACCCTATGATAGATTTACCGCTGTTTTCCATTGTCAAAATTGCTATCTCAAAACAATTTCCGAAACAAAAATTAATATCAAATACAGGAAACAACAGCACATTCTCAGATTGGGCAAGGATGAGACAAGATATTCACGGTGTCCTTCCACTGGGCTATCCCGACGTCACGCAAAATAATTTGAAGGAGCCGCGAAGGACCTAAGTTTGGAAGGGTGACTGGGATTTGAATCTTGTAGGTACCGAAGGGGACTTCAGTTTCTTAACCACAGCGCTATGGCGACTGGTTTTGTAATGATGATATCTTACTGTAGGATTTATGCTTCGAAAGAAACTTTCTGTACAACTTCCAGTATTTTGCACTGCTAGTAATTAAAATTGCTGAGCCAAGAAGGATAGCAGGAAACGAAATTTTCATTATTGTGCGTATACATTATGGTAGGAATAACGAAGGACTAAATTTATGGGTGAGTTGGCGTATGCTGGGTACGAAATCTAGCAGAGAGAGCTCACCGCCACTGATAGAAACAACGGTTCTAACGCGGCTGGACATCGAGTCGAACTGAGCCTACACTACAGATACAGGTATGTCAATACATTCTGCTTCAATTTACGAAAGATTTCATCAATTGTAGTGACTAGTGGTGGCGTTCTGGTCTTTCGAGAACAAATGATCCAATATTTCCAGTGGATGAGAGACCCGAAGGAAGTGCTGGGTGGCTCATCAGTCGAACACCCTTTGTAGAGAGGTAGGTCAGGGCAGCAAGAACGACATGTGCTCTTGCGGTATCTTGTCGAAAGAAAATCACGCAGTCCTTGCAGACCGGACACAACAGCCAGAGTTAACGTACTAGAAATGTAACAGTTACTGCCCAAACTATCGGGTGTGATAACCACACGTGAATGTATTGTGTAGGCATCGGCATGTCATACCGTCGCGCCAGATGCTGGGTCCGTGTCATGACGAATGTAATTTGGAAACGATCGTTCTCCTCGTGGGCTCCACTCAGATTCGTCCATTGCGATGCTGAACGCAGAACCAGGACTTCTCTGAAAAGACAGTGTAGTGCCACTCCCACGTCCAGTGTTTTTGGGTGCACAACTTCCTGCGCGCCTCTCGCCGATACCATGTCAACGGAAGGCGCGCAACAACGCTCGCCCAGGTGACAGTGACAGTCCATGGGACTCTAGATATCGTCGCATGGTCCTCGTGATTACTTGCGTTGCTGCAAAAAAGTTCATTTCCTGACTGAAGGTACTTGACGTGGGTGTTCGATCATTCGATCATGAACGGCCGTGCGAAATGTTCATATGTGTGTGAAATCTTATGGAACTTAACTGCTAAGGTCATCAGTCCCTAAGCTTACACACTACCTAACTTAAATAATCCTAACGGCAAACACACACACCCATGCCCGAGGGAGGACTCGAGCGTCCGCCGGGACCAGCCGCACAGTCCATGACTGCAGCGCCTGAGACCGCTCGGCTAATCCCGTGCGGCGAACGGCCGTGCGGACAGTATGTTTGTCCTCTCGTGCGCTGAACTCGTGGGGCCGCCTAGATCCTGCATACTGCTGAGTATGGACTTCCTGCACTCATAGATTTCAAATTCGCTTGCCAGTCGTGCGATCCCGACCAATGTGAGCATCAACATCGCGCAACAACCAACTGCAGTCTCGATAGGCAACAATCCTTGCCACTGTTGAATTACGACGCTCGGTGGTTGACGTTTCCCCTCCGCACAAGAGACATAACACGATCTTCTCATATTCAACGAACACTCTAAAGCGATTTCCGAATGAGTAGTTCTTTGCATGATCTTTTCTTATGTACCGAACAAAGATGCCGTTACTCCTAAGTACAAGGTCCAGTCACATTAAAGTGAACAACTCCTATGTTAGGCGTCAACGCGCAATAACCATCCACAGACGGTAGGTGGCAGCATTACCAGTGGAGGATATATAAAGCATGTCAGGGGGGACGGGGATAAACGGCGCTGTCGTTGTCGTAATGCCGGCCGGAGTGGCCGTGCGGTTCTAGGCGCTACAGTCTGGAACCGCGAGACCGCTACGGTCGACAGGTTCGAATCCTGCCTCAGGCATGGATGTGTGTGATGTCCTTAGATTAGTTAGGTTTAAGTAATTCTAAAAAAAAAAAAATGTTCTGAGGGACTGATGACCTCAGAAGCTGAGTCCCATAGTGCTCAGAGCCATTTGAACCATTTTTTGAACCGTTGTCGTAACGCATAAAACGAAGGGATTTACCTGACGTCCAGTGTTTTTGGGGGCACAACTTTCTGCGCACCTTTCGCCGATACCGTGTCAACGGAAGGCGCGCAACAACGCTCGCCCAGGTGACAGTAACAGCTTTCGAGCCAAGTAAAATGGCGCTACCCAAAAGTGGCGCCAAGACAACTATGGTGAATCACATGCCATAGATGACAGGGGTGAACGACAGCTGCGAGACGTGTACGAACGGGTAGATGTGCGAGTGCTGACTAACTGGCCGCCCAGATAAACCAAGGGGCTACGAACAATGTCACCCCAACGACCGTTCAGCGAATGTTGCCGCGCTCGGGCCTCTGCTGCAGGCGCCTGCTTCGTGCACCCATGCTGACTGCTGTTCAGTGGCGATGAAGACTGGAATCGCACGCCAGTACCTGAACTGGACGTCCACTGAGTGCCGACAGGTGGCCTTTTCAGATGAATCACGTTTTACACTCCGTCGAAGAGATAGTCATAGGCGTGTGCATCTCTACAATAATCTTTGGAAGGGTCCACGCCTGGCTGGGAGGGTGTTATGGCCTGGGGAATGTTTTCGTGTCATTCCCTGGGTGATCTCGTCATTTTGGAAAGCACAGTGGAGCAACACAAATAAGCATCTATCCTTGGGGACCATGTCCAGACCTACATGCAGTCTATTTTTCCTCGGCACGATGACATCTACCTGCAGGACAATGCAACGTGTTATACAGCTTGCAGTGCACGTGCGTGGTTCTAAGAGCACCAGGGTGAGTTTACGGTACTCCCCTGGCCACGAAACTCCCCGGATAAAAATCCATTCCGGAATCTATGGGACTATCTCGGATGGGCTCTTCGTGCCGTGTATACTCAACCGAGAAACCTAACGTAGCTGGCCACGGCTCTAGAGTCGGCATGGCTCCTCATCCCTGTCGGTACCTTCAATTCTCACTGACTGTCTTCCTGCATGTCTCGCAGCGGTCCGCAGTACTAAAGATGGTTATTCAGGCTTGTGGCAAGTGGTCACATTAACGTGACTGGACCGTTCGTTTCGTGCGGTTGGTTGTAATTCTAATCATCTGCATGTTCAAGCATGTGATGCACTTCATGCCAGTTTAAAGTTTGTTTTATGCCGTCTTCATGCTGATGTAATTTTAATGCCCGGCAATTTACTTCATGCAGTAATTCGATATACAGAAGCAGATCGTCACGTTCCGATGTATTACAAAAAGAAAGGAGAAAATTTGTCAGGATTCCCCACAGGTAGACGTTCTGGCGATTTCGTGGTATTTGTTGTTAAGATTCAGCTGAGTCGCCTTGAAGCTGTGTTATGTCCATTCCAGATACGATAACTCTGGAAATAGCCACTATTTTCACCGGAATAGTTCGACAGCGACGGAAAATACACTCACGGAAAAAAAATCGCAAAACCAAGAAGGAGTTGTGCTACATAAACGAAAGTTAGTAGGCGTGTTTCTACATCTCAAAGATGATGTGTGTTCAAATTTCGCACCAGTCGCCTGAGAGTGGCACTAGTAGCGCCACTATGAGGATGGAAATCAGGTTTGCTTTAAATATACGCTGTAATGGTAGTGAGCGTTAGTTAGGTTTGAGATTGGACGTGGTGTGGCTGGCCGCGGTGGTCACGAGGACGTACGGTCACAAGAAGACTGGGCTCAGGACGACCACGTGGCATTACCGGGATGGAAGACCATCGTGTTCGGCGTGTGACTCTGGCCCATCGTACTGCCATTTGCAGCAGTAATCTGAGCAGCAGTTGACACCACAGTGACGCAACGAACTGTTACAAATCGGTCACTTCAAGGACAACTTCGAGCCAGGCGCCCAGTAGCGTGCATTCCACTGATCCTAAACCACCGCCATTTGCGACTTCAACGGTATGAAGCAAGAACTCATTGGAGGGAGGAATGGAGGAATGTTGGGTTTTCAGATGAAAACTGGTTCTGCTTCGGGGCCAGTGATGACGTGTTTTAGTTAGAAGGAGACCAGTTGACTGCTGCAAAAACCTGTCTGCGTGCTAGAACCACTGGACCTGCACCTGGAGTTATGATCTGGAGTGCGATTTCGTATTATAGCAACAGCATTCTCGTGGTTATCCCACGCACCCTGACTGCAAATATGTACTTCAATCTGGTGATTCGACCTATTGTGCTACCATTTATGAACAGAATTCCAGGGGGGTTCTCCGACGGGAAAGCGCTCGCCCACATACCGCTGTTGTAACCCAACATGCTCTATAGAGTGTTGCTTGGCCTGCTCGATCACCATATTTGTCTCCAGTCGAACGCATATGGGACATAATCGGACCACAGCTCTACCGCCATCCACCAGCACCATTAACCGTCCCTGTACTGACTGACCAAATGCAATAGGCGTGGAACTCTATCCCACAAACTGACAAACGGCACCTATACAACACAATGCATGCTCGTTTGTATGCTTGCATTCAACATTCTGGATGTTATACTGGTTGTTAATGTACCAGCATTTCACTTTCGCAATGGCTTATCTTGTGCTTAGATTAACCACTTATTCACTTAAATATGTTACCTAGACAAATGTATTCCAAAAATTTCATTACTATCCATTAAACATTTTGATTTTTTTGCATCAGTGTATTTAAAACAGTAATCGTGAGAACGAATGAATGAACATTCGTAGTGTTTAAGAAGACAGACTTTTGCGACAGTGAAATCAGTGACACGGAAGTTTTTATTACTGCAGATAAGTACGGAAGTAGAAAACATTTACTATCGCGTCGTTTTACAATGACAAAGAGACTGATGCATTAAACATTTGCCTGGCTAAAATTGAAATAGTTAGTTCAGCGCGCTACTGGCTTGAGACTAGTAGGACGAAATCCGAAATATTCAGAAGCAGGGGAGAAAACAAGGTTCGAATTTTTGTGTCAAGTTCAAGAGCAGCAGAGGAACGCAGGGCTGCGACCTCGCGGTCGTAGACGCCATTCGGGCGGAGCGCCAAATGAACCGCTGCGCTCGCCGTCTCCGGATTTTGCACGCCTCCTCCGCTCTGTCGACGGCACCACTTAGGGAACGCCGTTCCTTTAATAATGGCTGTGACCACTGCCACTAATCTCTTTTTTAATCTTCTTACTACAGTCGCGGAGAGAGAAGAGCTAAAAAAGGAAACGATACATTACTCGCGGGTTCTATTACGACAATGATTCGGATCCCGCGTTACACGGCAGCTACCGCCCTAGCAGCTCACAGGGTGAAGTCATACGAAGGCAGGGGAGCACCATCTCCATTATTACCTTCTGAAGAATATCTCCGGATGAAATCATCAATCGCTTCCAAATGTACAAAAAGGAACTTCAGGGTCCAGAAAAAAAAAATCTTCATGTTACGTTCAGAGCTGAGTAGGTGTGTCTAAACTATCAACATTTGCCCAGTAACCATAGATCGTAAGTGCTTTGTTGTGCAGCTACGACCGATCAGCGACGAGTGCGCGGAGCTTTGTTCGAATGGTTCGAATGGCTCTGAGCACTATGGGACTTAACATCTCAGGTCATCAGTCCCCTAGAACTTAGAACTACTTAAACCTAACTAACCTAAGGACATCACACACATCCATGCCCGAGGCAGGATTCCAACCTGCGACCGTAGCCGTCGCGCGGTTCCAGGCTGTAGCGTCTAGAACCGCTCGGGGAGCTTTGTTCGATAAGCTGCCGGGTTGTGTGTGTCTAAAAGAGAGGGTTTAACTAACACGGTGACCGCGCCTAATGTTTATCACAGATTTCGTCCATATTTATGATATATACAGATCTTGGCCAGAAATGAAATTGACAGAAGTGGGAGCTTCATTTGACGAAGTGTTTAGAAAAAAAATAGCATTTTAGACGCGGATCTGGGGAAACATATAAGCCATTGATGCTATCGTAGTTTTCAGACACCGGATGGCACCTCGGAAAGAGTACTTGATGGTAATTCGATGGTCATGGGGTCAAGTCCATGTGTGAAAACCCTTTTTTATTTTCATTTCTTACATTATTTACGCTGCAAATAAACAGAAATAATGCTCAGTATATTGTATTTGTTAATATTTTTATCAAAGACACGGAAAAAAAACAAATGAAAATTTGTGGTTATAAATAAACTGGCGGGAAGAGACTGTATTTAACAAGTTGCGCACGAGAGCTTCGTATGTAAAATTCAATACTTTTATTATTTTACAGCTGATGATTTGCACGTGCTAGTGTGATATTCACTGTAAAAAATAGGGAAAGCAATAGTCTCTCAGCATCTTGCACAAGTTATGAAAGCCGCATTTTTACAATTACATGGTTGTTTTAAAGTTCTGTAGAAACACAAACTTGGTTTACATTCATAAAAGATCCTCTCTCATCCCGCATTTCAGCAGCAAACCACACGTAACGCATTATTTTTCCAAATTTTAGCGAAGGTAGCTGGTGATGTACAATGCAACGTATTTTGATGCACTAGTATTTGGACGTTCACTGAGGTGACAAAAATCATGGGATACCTCCTATTATCGTCTCGGACCTACTTTTGCCCAGCATACTGCAGCAACTCGACTTGGCATAGACTCAACAAGTCGTTCGAAGTCTGCGGCAGAAATACTGAGCCATGCTGAATCGCCGGCCGGAGTGGCCGAGCGGTTCTAGGCGCTACAGTCTGGAACCAAGCAACCGCTACTGTCGCAGGTTCGAATCCTGCGTCGGGCATGGATGTGTGTGATGTCCTTAGGTTAGTTAGGTTTAAGTAGTTCTAAGTTCTAGGGGACTGATGACCTCAGAAGTTAAGTCTCATAGTGCTCAGAGCCATTAGAACCCATGCTGAATCTATAGATGTCCATAATTTCGAAAGTGTTGCCGCTGCAGGATTTTGTGTACGACTTGAGCTCTCGATAATGTCCCATAAATGATAGATGGGATTCATATCGGGCGATCTGGGTGGTCAAATCATGCGCTCGGAATGTCCCCGATGTTCTTCAATCCAGTCGCGAACAACTATGGCCCAATGACATGACATCTTTGTTTGGAAACATGAAGTTCATGAACGGCTGCAAATGGTCTCCAGGTAGCCGAACATAGCCTTTTCCGGTCAATGATTGGCTCAGCTGGACCAGAGAACCGAGTCCAATACATGTAAACACAGCCCAACCATTATGGAGCCACCAACAGCTTGCACAGTGCCTTGTTTGCGACTTGGGTCCATGGCTTCAAGGTTCGAATCCTGCGTCGGGCATGGATGTGTGTGATGTCCTTAGGTTAGTTAGGTTTAAGTAGTTCTAAGTTCTAGGGGACTGATGACCTCAGAAGTTAAGTCTCATAGTGCTCAGAGCCATTAGAACCCATGCTGATTCTATAGATGGAGCTTCCAGTTTTGTCACCTGCATTTCTAGCCAAGCCTAGCATATACCATAAATTTGGACTAAATCTGTGATGACTGCTGTGTTGTGGCTGTTGTGCTGAGCTCCAGTTATTGCCATGAATTATTCCGCACGTCCACCACGAACAAGTACACAAATAAGTGTGGTATACTGGCAGTTTACAACTTTGTGGCTATTAACCAATGTTTGAGAGCAAAGGGCATGATTACACAGAACAAGACCAATACGCATATGTAGAGTGTCGCAACTGAAAATAGCTTACAATCTTACGATGATGCTAAAGGTTCCGTGCATTGAAAGTGGAAGATTACCTAGGGATAGCAGTTTTTTGTGCCAATAAATTTTCCATCGTCAGCGTCGATAGGATGTGAATTTTCTCTGCTTTACGAATGTGCCTATTTTCAATACGGAAGCCGTAGTAAAGGCTCACAACTGTCAGCCGTGTGAAAATACCCTTTACACCAAAGATATGGTTCCCAGGAAAGGTCTTCTGTAAATGTCAAGGCAGGCGTTTTCGATGACTACCTTATTACAGCTTTCTCTCTACCTCGTTGATTAATCATTTTTATTTACAAGTTTACACTGGAATTTTTTGAGTTGGATTTTCCAAACGTTATTCGATACTCACGGACTGACCTCAGGAATTTTTGAGACTCAATATGCCAGGAATTTCCGAGAGGTTGCTTTAATGATTTCTTTAAAGTTGTCAGATTTGTAGCAATGCTGGAGGGGGAAATGTAGAGCTCTTCCTCTGCAAAGTGTGATTTGAGGAAGCAAGAGTATTTTAAATTTATTTTTTTTGTTTTCATCTTTATCAGTGTCTTAGTTTACAGGTATTTAAGCGCTTGTTAGAGTAAAATTTCGTTCTTGTTATCCAGAAATTAATAAAAATTGAAACGTGTCTCCTTCAGGTTTTGTTATTAACAAGACTGCGTCCTTCGTCAAATTCTGTTTGCTGTCTCAGGCCGTATTATTTCTGTACTGTAGCTTATTACCTTAACAAATAGATGACATTACGCCTAGAGTAGCTGACGTAATGTTCAAGTGTTACTAGATAATCATCATAAAACAATCATCTACAATAAAGAGCCTTAAATATGAATCTAGCTTTTACCTAACTTTGACTGTTCGGCTTAAGCAATTAACATGGGTAATTTAACCAATGTGCTCATATTAGTTGGGTTAAGTTAGGACTAAGGCACATGCTTCCGCGTGCTCGTCGATGAGTGGATGGCAATTTATGGATGTTATTCCGCGTCAGCGCATTTATAACTTATAATTATCTAGCAGATTTTGCTCAATTTGATATCCCCTACCATGGTGTGACATTAACATCGACGTTTCTTTTTCTGTGCCCCGTAAGTGCTGGGATATAAGGTAATGCACAGAAGCCTATTTGTCGACAAATTAACAAGTAATGATTGGGATAGTCAACTGAGGGACGTGGGACACTGATGAAATATTGAACTCAAATTCGGAAGAAGCTGTGTTAAAATCCCAGCCCGGTCAGCTTGATGCATGTTTCCATTGTTCCTTCTGATAAGTTAGTGCAAATAACGGGATGATTCCTTCAAGATGACAACGGCCAATATCTTCCTCGATCAGTTCTAAGTTTCCGCATATAAAAATCTTTTTGAGATTCTTCACTCTGCAACGGAAATGAATTTTGCTAAGAGACCAGCTGTCCCTAAGACAGAAGCTGTGAAATGAATTGGCACGGTAGGAGCGATTGATTCGCCTATTGCAGTTTCTCTCTCTGTGGGCTGTCATGATTTAATTTTTTCTGTGCCTGTTTTATGTGATTCATAATAAGTGGATTTCAGAGTTTTCTTGATTACTGCTCGGCTGATTCCTTTGCTGGGCATGGAATTTAAAGGTACAAGGAAAAAAAGCAGAGAAAGAGAGATAGACAGAAGTAATTTATCTCTGCTGTCTCCATTAATTTTTTAGAACAACGCACTGTAAACTAACTTCAGCACATCTCGCGAACAGTCTAATCTGTATGCAGGGTGTTCAAAATCTATAGGCACAGGATCTTCAACTGGTTATTGTCAGATAAAGAATCAATGGTTGCGGATAAATACTTAAAGCAGTGCGATTCTTTAATGAACAGTGCGTGCGGCACTTGATTTTAAACTGGTTATATTCCATAACAAACAATTGTTTACCGCAGAGACGTTGGTGAAGCTACTTTGAAAGGCAATACACAATCGGCGGTAATGTGTCGACAGTGTTTACCACAGTTTAAAGTTTATGTTTGGTTCTCGGGGATAGATTATTACTCGTCACAGGAACTTTCAGCCAGGTGTTAAATTTGTGATGTAGCAGGATGTAGTACCCGGAAAGCCGAAAGAATCTAGATGGCTTGCTAATTGGAAGAAATTTACTGTCGTGGATCGTTCAACCCACTAATATCTGACCAAGGTTCTCGACATAAAATTATTCGCACCGTATAATCTGAGGAGATTGTAGTGGAACTTGAGGGTGAGGTTCGAAAATGGCTCTGAGCACTATGGGACTTAACATCCATGGTCATCAGTCCCCTAGAACTTAGAACTACTTAAACCTAACTAACCTAAGGACATCACACAACACCCAGCCATCACGAGGCAGAGAAAATCTCTGACCCCGCCGGGAATCGAACCCGGGAACCCGGGCGTGGGAAGCGAGAACGCTACCGCACGACCACGAAATGCGGGCATGAGGGTGAGGATTCATCCACAACCACCCTTCAGCTTACACATGAAATGCATGACTCCAGTTTACATCCACATCTATACTTCGCAAGCCATCTTACGGTGTGTGGCAGAGGATACTTCTGGTACCACTATCTGCCCCCCCCCCCTTCCCCCTCACACCATTTCCTGATCCGTTTGCGAATGCTGCGTGGAAGGAATATAAACTTCCGTATCAGCTCCAAGTTCTTGGATTTCATCGTTGTAATCACATCGCAAGACGTATTTAGAAGGAAGTAATACGTTGCCTAACTTTTCCCAGAACGTACTCTCTCGGATTTTTTTTCGAGCGCGCACAAGCGTGGCAGTGGTAAATGTGGTCAGATGTGGTCGATCGCGAACACTCTATCAGAGGAATTATTGGAAAGAAAGCAGAGCAGTTTACTGGATTTTACAGTCACGTGTCGAAGAATAATGAACTGTCATTCGCGAGTAGGAAATGTCGTTTAAGGCTGGATGAAGCATTAGTGAAAATTGAAGTTATAATCGAATTTAGTAGGATGATTCTGTTATAATAATTTAATAATACCTTTCGACAATGGATATAATAAATTAATAGTGACATCTCAACCCATTGTGTTTAATGAACGCTATGCAACCGATTATCAAATAATACTAATAGTGAAACAGTCCATAATCGACAAGGAGACGAGTGACTGTCAACTAAGTGAGCAACGAGAAGAAATCTCACATACTAATGAGTTCTGGTCATAAACAACGTGTGTAAGCAACTGGTCGAAATTATTTCCGCCCTAATGTTCATTTATGTCAGTGGATTATACGTCGCAGTACTGCAGTGCTGAACTTCTTATAGTATTTATCCTTCACAGATGAGATTTCTTCAGCCGTGACGGAGTTCTCACCTAACGCAATAACTGTATCTGGAATTATGGAAATCAATCGCCATGCTCGTTTCTGCGCGTCAGCAATGATTGGCTGTCGTTGTGTGGTCTACTATCTATTTGCTGCCACCTTGTTAAAGGTGCACATTACCTGATGTTCATTCGAGATGTGCTGCAATAGTAGTTGGACACAGTACCTCTTGCTGTCCATAACAGGATGTGATTCAAGATTATGGTGCACCATCCCTCTGCGACATTAACATCCATGAGCACCTGAACGGCCGGCGGCCTCATCGTCGATTTGAAACAGGATGGTCAAAGCGATCGTCGGGCCTTGCTTGTAGGGGTCTTGTACTTTGAGATTACATTAAATTGTTGGTGTGTGAAACCTGTAACGTTCTTGTCCAGATCCGACACATTCCTGCCCCATATATCGAAATATATTTGGTAGGCGGCACATATGCGGTGGTGTCAATCTGAACAATAGTTGATCATAGTTATGTATGTACTCGACTGCGTAGTCCATGGTGGTATGGTGGTAAGTCCACATGTTCACTGTCTGAAAATTATTGGTTTCTTTGATGACAGTTCATTAATATAAAGAACCACAGTTGACTTACTATATGCTTATTTTGAAAACAGAACAAACGTCACACTAGTTAACAAGCCATAGTAGTTAACACGTTACCAATAAAAAATTTCGAAATAATCATCTAGCAGACGACAACAGTTGACGCGTGTCTGGTTGGTAAAAAAAGTCAGCATAACCTCCCATCTAAAGTGGTTCTACTTTTAAAATATACTTATCATATTATCATTCATAATTCAATAAGCATTTAAGAAACATTTTTGTTCAAAAATGTTCAAATGTGTGTGAAATCTTATGGGACTTAACTGCTAAGGTCATCAGTCCCTAAGCTTACATACTACTTAACCTAAATTATCCTAAGGACAAACACACACACTCATGCCCGAGGAGGACTCGAACCTCCACCGGGGCCAGCCGCACAGTCCATGACTGCATCGCCTAAGACCGTGCGGCTAATCCCGCGCGGCAGACGTTTTTGTTGGGGTGTGCCCAGTTTCAGATATAAATAAATAGATAATCGTATTATATAGTGTCTCCCAGAAACATCAGTTTTTGAAAATGAAATCACTAGTTTTAATTACTTCATTTAACTAGGTTTCCGATAAGAGTGACATTTTAAAATTAAAATGCTTTGCCTCTAAAAGTTAGAGTTCCCAAAATAATTTGCTAATATGTCTCACTTCCTTGAATTTTGTGTGTAGAGATTGTTTCTGAAATTAAAGTTTTCCTGCGATGAATGTTCAGGAATTGATGGTTAAATATGTTTATTAACTAATTACAAATTAATATATATCCTTTTACATGCAGTCAATTGCCTGTACCTAGGTCGTTTGAAACGCTGCGTCGCCTGCAGTAACACACTCACTCTGAAGTATGACGTCATTAAAATGATACTATCAAACCTATGCAAATTATGACGTATCAGTTGTGGTGAATTACACTGAGGTGAGAAAAATCATGGGATAGCGATATGCAAACATACAGACGGGGGTTGTATTGCGCACGTAAGGTATAAAAGGGCAGTGCATTCGCGGAGCTCTTATTTGTACTCAGGTGATTCATGTGAAGAGGTTTATGACGTGATTATGACCACACTTTACAGACATTGAACGCGGAATGGTAGCTGGAGCTAGACGCCTGGGACATTTAATTTCTGAAATCAATAGGTAATTCAATATTCTATTGTGTCAAGAGTGTGACGAGAATACCTCTCACCGCGGACAACGCAGTACCCGACTTCCTTCGCTTAACGGTCGAAAGCACCAACGTTTGCGTGGAGTTGTCAGTGCTAACAGACAAGCAACACTGCGTGAAATAACCGCAGAAATCAACGTGGGACTACGACGAACGAATCCCTTAGGGCAGTGCGGCGAAATTTGGCGTTAATGGGCTATGGTAGTAGAAGACCGACGCGAGTGCCTTTGCTAACAGCACGACCTCTTCTGAGCTCGTGACTATATCGTTTGTACTCCGGACTGGAAAACCGTGACCTGGTGGGAAGAGTCCCGATTTCAGCTGGTAAGAACTGATGGTAGATTTCGAAATCATGGACCCAATTTGTCAATAAGGCTCTGTGCAAGCTGGTGGTGGCTCCATAATGGTGTGGGCTGTGTTTACATGGAATGGACTGGGTCCTCTGGTCGAAAAGAACCAATCATTGACTGAGAATGGCTACGTTCAGTTGCTTGGAGGCCATTTGCAATCGTGCATTAAATCCATGTTTCCAAACAAAAATGCCATATCACTGGGCCACAATTGTTCGCGACTGGATTGAAGAACATTATGGACATTTTGAGCGCATGATTTGACCATCCAGATCGCCCGACAGGAATCCCGTCGATCATTTATTGAACATAATCGAGAGCTCAAGTCGTGCACAGAATCCTGCACTGACAACGCCTTCGCAGCTATGGTTGGCTCAGTATTTCTGCAGCGGACTTCCAACGACTTGTTGAGTCCATGCCACGTCGAGCTGCCACACTACGCCGGGAAAAAGGAGGCTGATACGATATTTGGAGGTATCCCTTGACTTTTATCACCTCAGCGTAAGTTAATCTGTCAATGCTTTACAAAGAATATTAGGTCACTATGACCTAATTCGTACTCCTATCCATCTCCGCAGCTGAGATGGCTAACGAATGCTTGTACAGTGGCGCTAGACTCGGAGGTAAGCCGGTTTGAATCTTGGTGGATAAAGTTTCCATTGCCAGTATTTGGCCGGAAACGGAAGAAGAGGTGGTGGCGTAAAGTTTGTGATCACTATTCTTTGCGCCAATGTCTTGGATTAAATTCCAAACGTCCTCGCTGTGTCTCATGAAGTGAGGGTATGTGAGACCGTAGATGGTGATCCGTCTGTCGGTTCGGGACGTCAGGCTCGGCGGTCCCCTTCGTGCTATTCGAGAGGAGTAGGCATTGTGCCGTTATTGCGTTCCACCCTCTCCATTTTCTCATCATTGTCGTCATGAAACACATATATAACAGTACAATATACATGAATGCATTACGCTCGTCAACAATCCGCGGCCGGTTGATGTGGCCGAGCGGTTCTAGGCGCTTCAGTCCGGAACCGCGCGACCGCTACGGTCGCAGGTTCGAATCCTGCGTCGGGCATGGATGTGTGTGATGTCCTTAGGTTAGTTAGGTTTAAGTAGTTCTAAGTTCTAGGGGACTGATGACCTCAGATATTAAGTCCCATAGTGCCCAGAACCATTTGAACCATTTGAACAATCCACGAATACACGTACGACACACATCTAACACATTCGAAAAGAAAGGGGTCAGTGTGCGCAGAGGAAGAAGACGTTTTCCGACAGGCGGCCGAACCCACCCCGTGAGATTTCTCAGTCACAAGTGCCATTAGACATTTATTTTTACGTTGTACTCCCATCATACAATAAATGGTAGTGGAATTAGGCATACAAACTGAACAGAGTACTGACTTATATATTCTACTGAATCGTAAGTATTCACTAGTGTACATGTGTTTATTGTGCCTAATATCAAACAAATCAGAGAAATACATTTCAGTGTAAGGATTTGTCAGAACAATGGGACTACAACGGAAATACACTACTGGCCATTAAAATTGCTACACCACGAAGATGACGTGCTACAGACGCGAAATTTAACCTACAGGAAGAAGACGCAGTGATATGCAAATGATTACCTTCTCAGAGCATTCACACAAGGGTGGCGCCGGTGGCGACACCTGCGTCGTGCCGACATGAGGAAAGTTTCCAACCGATTTCTCATACACAAACAGCAGTTGACCGGCGTTGCCTGGTGAAACGTTGTTGTGATGCCTCGTGTAAGGAGGAGAAATGCGTACCATCACGTTTCCGACTTTGACAAAGGTCGGATTGTAGCCTGTGGCGATTGCGGTTTATCGTATCGCGACATTGCTGCTCGAGTTGGTCGAGATCCAATGACTGTTAGCAGGATATGGAATCGGTGGGTTCAGGAGGGTAATACGAAACGCCGTGCTGGGTCCCAACGGCCTCGTATCACTAACAGTCGAGATGACGGGTATCTTATCCGCATGGCTATAACGGATCGTGCAGCCACGTCTCGATCCCTGAGTCAACAGATGGGGACGTTTGCAAGACAACATCCATCTGCACGAACAGTTCGACGCCGTTTGTAGCAGCATGGACTATCAGCTCGGAGACCGTGACTGGGTGTTGTGTGATGTCCTTAGGTTAGTTAGGTTTAAGTAGTTCTAAGTTCTAGGGGACTGATGACCATAGATGTTAAGTCCTATAGTGCTCAGAGCCATTTGAACCAATCAATGACGAACCTGCGTGCACGAATGGCAAAACGTCATTTTTTCGGATGAATCCGGGTTCTGTTTACAGCACCATGGTGATCGTATCCGTGTTTGGCGACATCGCGGTGAACGCACATTGGAAGCGTGTATTAGTCACCGCCAAACTGGCGTATCACCCGGCGTGATGGTATGGGGTGCCATTGGTTACACGTCTCGGTCACCTCTTGTTCGCACTGACGGCACTTTGAACAGTGGACGTTACATTTAAGATGTGTTACAACCCGTGGCTCTACCCTTCATCCGATCCCTGCGAAACCCTACATTTCAGCAGGATAATGCACGACCGCATGTTGCAGGTTCTGTACGGGCCTTTCTGGATACAGAAAATGTTCGACTGCTGCCCTGGTCAGCACATTCTCCAGATCTGTCACCAATTAAAAACGTGTGGTCAATGGTGGCCGAGCAACTGCTCGCCACAATACGCCAGTCACTATTCTTGATGAACTGTGGCATCGTGTTGAAGCTGCATGGGCAGCTGTATCTGTACACGCCGTTCAAGCTCTGTTTGAGTCAATGCCCAGGCGTATCAAGGCCGTTATTACGGCCAGAGGTGGTTGTTCTGGGTGCTGATTTCTCAGGATCTATGCATCCAAATTGCGTGAAAGTGTAATCACATGTCAGTTCTAGTATAATATATTTGTCCAATGAATACCCGTTTATCATCTGCATTTCTTCTTGGTGTAGCAATTTTAATGGCCAGTAGTGTATAATGTATATTTAGTCTATGAACTAAAGACATTCCTGTCTACAGGAGTCAGTCAGTTATCGAACTTGTAAATGAAATTAATCTTTCTATGCATGTAAGTCAGGTGACAGTTGGAATTATATCACAAACCTCTTTATGAATTAGGAAGAAACTCGGTTTGTCTAGACAATAGGGAAACAGCGTAGCAATTTTTTATGTGCATGCACTGTGACTTTGGTCGTCAGTTGGAACAACTGGTATGGGCCTAAATTGCTTTTGTGAAATGTGAGTTGTTGATGAAAACATAAATAAAAGCTAAATATTCATTTTCATTCATTGTTCGTTATCGCAAACTACTCAGGACCCGCTACCATCTGCGAAATTTCAACCGCAAGGTTTGGGATACCCTGTAGACAAAGTTCCCACTCGCTTCATTTAGAAAATCTGCTAGGGCAGCCGCGCATATTAATATTCCCAGTACCACGGGAGGGGGGTAATTTATGCCCACCCTATCAAAGTATTGATATCTAGTCATGTAGCTCGTGTTTTAAAATTAAGTAGTTCTAAGTTCTAGGGGACTGATGACCATAGATGTTAAGTCCCATAGTGCTCAGAGCCATGTGACCTGTTTAGTATCATAGTCGAAACAAGCCTTTCACACACATACGTTGATTGAAATATTTCATCACGTTTGCAACCTCATTATGGAGACGTCGTAACTCTTCCTGAGGAAAACAGCGTAGACTTTTTAGTTTTACCGTAAAGGAACAGTCTTTTAAACCGGAATTACAATACATATCAATCACGTCCATCTCTACACGCACAGAGGCGCTTTCCGATGAAACCACAAGCGGTCTAGAAAACAGCTCGAAAACAAATCTAAGAGTTTCAGTGTCTTCAAAACGTTACAAAACTATCCTTCTAACTCTTTCAGTGCCACAGTGAATTCTTAGAACCTCGCGTTTCTTGTAATGCCAGGTTCTTTTTGACAGAAATTTTCCCTTCCACAATGCGATTTTCTTCTTACACGCATCCCCACCAAATCAGAAATAAGTTGTTTCTCACATTGCAATGTTTTACTGTGGGCGGTGATCAATCAAGTCCACTTAAAAATGCGAGAGCTGCAATCCATTTCGCATGCTCCACTCTGCGTTCCTGGTTCCTGCTCTCCTTTTTTCTTCATAAATTCAACAATAGCTGGTTTTAAATGATAGAATCTTTCCAAGCATGCCCCGTGACTTAACAAATGTGCTTTGTAGTAATATACACTGAAGCGCGAAAGAAACTGGCGTAGGCATTCGTATTCAAATACAGAGGTATGTAAAGAGGCAGAATACGGCGCTGCGGTCAGCAGTGCCTATACTGTTTAAGACAACAAGTGTCTGACGCAATTTTTAGATCGATTACTGTTGCTACAATGGGAGATTATTAAGATTTAAGTGAGTTTGAACGTGGTGCTATAGTCGGAGCACGAGTGATGGGACACAGCATCTCCGAGGTAGCGATGAAGTGGAGACGTTCCCGTACGACTATTACACGAGTGTACCATGAATATCAGGAATTCGGTAAAACATCAAATCTCCGTCATCGCTGCTGCCGGGAAAAGATTCTGCAAGAATGGGACTAACGGCGACTGAAGGGAACCGTTCAACGTGACGGATGCGCAACCCTTCCGCAAACTGCTGCAGATTTCAATGCTGGGCCATCCACAAGGGTCAGCGTGTGAACCATTCAACGAAACACCATCGATATGGGCTTTCGGAGCCCAAGGCCCACTCGTGTACCCTTGATGACTGCACGACACAAAGCTTTACGAGTCGCCTGGGCCCGTCAACACCGACACTGGACTGTTGATGACTGGAAACATGTTGCCTGGTCGGTCGAGTCTCGTTTCAAATTGTATCGAGTGGATGGACTTGAAGGGGTATGAAGACAGCCTCATGAATCCATGGACCGTGCTTGACAGCAGGGGACTGTTCAAGCTGGTGGAGGCTCTGTAATGATTGGGGCCTGTGCAGTTGGAGTGATATGCGACCCCTGATATGTCTAGATACGACTCTGACAAATGACACATATGTAAGCATCCTGTCTGATCACCTGCATCCATTCATGCCCATTGTGCATTCCGACAGACTTGGGCAATTCCAGCAGGACAATCCAAAACTGCTACAGAATGGCCCGAGGAATACTCTTCTGCTGGCCACCAATCTCCCCAGACATATGAGTCCATGCCACGTCGTGTTGCGGCACTTCTGCGTGCTCGTGGGGGCCGTACACGATATTAGACAGGTGTAACAGTTTCTTTGGCTCTTCAGTGTATAAAGTTTTCATAAATGTCGTTCAGTTCCATCGGACACTGTTACAACTGACAGTTGAATAATGCGTGTGACTTCAAAAAACTTACTATTCTTACCACTAATTTCACCACGTGCTCCATTCCCACAAATTTAGCACGTGTGCTCCTGACGTACATGACAAAGAAACTTTTAAATTATTTCTTCATGACGTTATAGCGCCGTTCCATAGCAAATTTTCGGTACCTGTCGATTATCCTACTCTGTATCTCATAATAAATATTGAGAATTGTTATCCTTCTCTCCTGTAATTCGCATTCATTTTAAAGGCTTACCGAACCACCTTCAAACTAATTTCCCTACAGTTCCATTCTAGAACGACGCATGAGAAAAGCGAAAACTTCAGTCTTTCCGTACAAGTTCTGATTTGTCTTATTTTATTACAAATATCATTTCTCCTTCTGTAGGTGGATGTTAACAAAATATTTTTGCATTCAGTAACAGCTGTTGATTGAAATTTCATTTTAAAGGCTCACCGAACCATCTTCAAACTAATTTCCCTACAGTTCCATTCTAGAACGACACGTGAGGAAAACGAAAACTTCAGTCTTTCCGTACAAATCCTGATTTGTCTTATTTTATTACAAATATCACTTATCCCTCTGCAGGTGGATGTTAACAAAATATTTTCGCATTCAGTAAAAGCTGTTGATTGAAATTTCATGAGAAGATCATGCAGTGTTTGCCACCCCAATTCGCGTATCATATCCGTGGCAGTCTCTAACCTGTTTCGCGACAATGCAAAAAGAGCTGCCCTTCTTTGAACTTTTTCGATGTCCTCCGTCAACATTATCTGCTGCGGATCCCACACCGCGCAGCAGTACTCGAGAAGAGGGCGGACAAGTGTAGTGTCAACAGTCTCTTAAGTAGACCTGTTACTTCTTCCAAGTGCTCTATCAGTAAATCGAAGTCTTTGGTTTGCTTTTCCATAACATTCCAATATAAGTTGTTCTTAATTGTAATCCCTAAGTATTTAGTTGAATTCGCAGCCTTTAAATTCGTGTGATTTATAATGTAACCGAAATTTCGCGGATTCTTTTTAGTATTCGTGTTGATAACTTCAGACTTTTCATTATTTAGAGCCAATTGACACTTTTGAGACTAAACAGATACTTGTCTAAATCATTTTGCAATTGGTTTTGATCATCTGATGGCTTTACGAATCCGTAAATGGCAGCATCATATGCAAACAACCTTTAGATCACTAGTCTGCCTCTTTGTGTTCAAACAGCCACTGGACATGTCTCCTAGATTGTTTATAGAGATCAGGAACAGCAGAAATACTTCCATGGGGACCGCCAGGTAAGTGGTTTAGCTTCTGTTTTACTAAATGACTGTCCGTCAGTTACTACGAACTGTGTCCTTTCTGACAGGAAGTCACGAATGAAATCGCACAGCTGAAACAATACTCCATAGGCAAACAAACAGCGCTGACCCCACGATTCCGCCGAACTGAAGAAAGTCGTGCCGACCGAAAAATGCTGCATCACAATCTAAATGAAATGTCATGCTTTATTGAGCACTTCAGAGGAGTACCTAGCAAAGCCAAGGCACGTGGCAGCTTGGCGCGCCGTGGCCTACCCCGCGTTGCAAAAAAATTTAGAAAACTTTCTCACAGTTTCACATACTCGTAGAATTTACTTTGGACGCAGACAGATGGCGCACACTCATTTCGTTCCTGGGAGTGAACAGGTGACGGGTGACCTTAGATCTTTAGTCTCCTTAAACCGTAATTAGCAGCAGCACTTCATTTAAATACTTCAGGGCAATACATGTGTTACTGCGTACCAGCTCTCTAGGCAAGGCATATTGTGTGGAGAGTTTTGTATCGCATGGGTCTGCTCCTGTAAACTGAAGGGTAGGCCGAACGTAGGAAGTGAGTAGGAGTAGG
This sequence comes from Schistocerca piceifrons, assembly GCF_021461385.2. Classification (NCBI taxonomy): domain Eukaryota; kingdom Metazoa; phylum Arthropoda; class Insecta; order Orthoptera; family Acrididae; genus Schistocerca; species Schistocerca piceifrons. Next base: position 361,208,738 of record NC_060149.1, on the reverse strand, counting down.
GAAAGGTAAAAAACGTCGGTACTGCAAATACAGTTAACACTTTCGCTGCGGCATCGGTGCAGGCGCGCAACTCTCCAGTGCGGCCCGGCAACGTGCGAGTGCGGGCCGGTAACACACTAAAACGACACGTACCGCTCGGAGCCGACGCTCCTAAGCACACCTGAGCTACAGGCTGACTTCAAGACCTTGTAAGATCTGTAGGATCATGTTCTGTACTGACTTAATGATGACAGCTTAGATGCATTACTTCAAATAAGGTTCGACTGTATTGTGGTCATGTTTTAAAGTCTGTTTTCTGTCTGACACCTATAGGGGTCATAGGCGTCATTCAAATGTTCGTGATCTGTTGATAATGTAACAAAAAATACAATTCAAACAAGCAACAAATCCACTGCATTCAGGAAAAATTTGGATTCCAAAACGCAAATTCTTAAAAAGGAACAAATGGAAAAGGAAACTGGATTGATGTGAAATTATATTTACCTCAAATGCAGGTCGTCAATTTAGTAGCATGTTTGCTCCTGGTATGAGAGAAATGGCTGTCTACATTTATCATAGACGCCCAGGGGACGCCCGGATGTGTAGAAATTAGTAAGCGAGACACACCCTACGTGGAGGCTTCCCTCGTGTCCCCCATCACTTCAACTGCGGTGGTATTAAAACAAATTTAGCACAACAAATTCTTTCGCAAAAACTGAAGTGAGCGCTTTATAACACTATAAGAAATTAGTCGACTTAACACAAAAGAAAACCTCATTTTCTGAGTACTCGTGAAAGAAGAGTTCTAACCTTTCACGTCATAAAAAGAAACCATGCTATGTCAAAAGAAATAAAAGAAGTTGTCTTTGATAATCGGAATTTCCCCGATATTATCGCGTTTTTGGTACTTATGGGAAATTATACAGCAGTTCAGGCAGTATCCAGGTTTGCCTGGGCAGGTTGTACACTCGTATGGTGTATCAGTGCGCTTGCCTTGTTCCGCGCACTTCTTACACCACTTCCTCATAACTTGCTTCTTCCCTGCAGTAGCTTCCGCTTTTGCACAACGTGTGTTTGTTTGTGATGTTTCTGGCTCACACTTCGTGGAACGTCCATTGGTGGAAGGAAGCCTTTTATAATGTTCATTCTGTAATCGTACAACGTCATTTTATTTCCTGAGTATTTGATGTATAGATATAGAGAAATGAAAACCAGCATGTCAATGACATGAAAGAATAGTATTTTCGGACAGGGATAGTCTTTCGTTCACATAAATAATACGATAACATCTGATCTTCTTTATCAGTCCCAGACATACACGCATTGTACCTAATAATAGGCAAAGGTTTCGTGGCCATTTGCTGGCGCACATTCATCACTTGCTCCATAACATTTAGATGTTCTGTGGAAATGTAGGAAACCTCTTGTCGATCCTTCAACTTTCCAATCATAACTCCATTAGAATACCGCGCAATTGTCTTTCCTCTCCTAAGTTTTTCCGATACAACATCTTCGGGGGATTATTTCCTATTTAATTTCAGAGTACCTGTCGAAAGTGTTTTTAGGTTCAATAGAGTTGTAGCTAAATGAAAACTTTTGTAATAATTGTCCAAGTAAATGTGATGACCAACATGCAGCTTTTCTGCCATCAAATGCAAAACGACCTTGTCAGCGTGACCTTTCCCCCCCATATCTCCACTAATTCCTGTGTACACAGCGCACTTACTTCTGAAACCGTCTGGATTGTTGAGCATTTACATCTTAATGCCATATTTATTACGTTTGCTTTTTATGTATTGTCTAAATGACAATCTTCCCCTCCAAAGAATCATTGATTCATCTATTGATAAATCTCTTTCCGGGTAGTACATTTGAGACATTCTCGTTTTAAAATAATCCAATATAGGTCGTATCTTATACAAACGATCGTCTGGTTTCGGGTTTCCTGAAAGTGGATTTTTTTGCAAAATGCAGAGAGCGGAACATGATCAAATAACGGTCTCTGCTTATACTCATCGCTATTCCTCTATTCTCAAACAGCGGTTCTTTCTTCCAGTAGTCTTGTAATCGCGGATGTTTAACGTTACCCATATGTAACGAAACACCCAGGAAAACTAGTAATTCGCTTATACTTAGAGGTTTTCATTTACAGATCCTAGATCCCTCTTTTGTATTTTCGACCAGCAATATGTTGACTGCGTTATCGTTCGTTTCGTCGACTACAAGTTGCAACAATTCGTGTGTTACCAATAATCTGAAGAAATCCATGGGAGAATTTCCAGCAGGATGAATTTGCAAAACTTCTTCCTTCGTAAATGGGTGATACTGCATATTATGTGGTTCTTTATGCCAGGAGTCACCTGAATTATCTCCGTGTGACAGGTCTGGTTCTTTTTCGTCGTCGATTTCCACACAATAGTCGTGATCCGTATCGTCAGATTCGGAACTGTCACGAAACAGATTCGAAAGCTGTGCTTCCACGCTATCATCACTCTGCAATTCTTCTGCAGCCTCTAAATGACAGTCTCTTTGGTATGCCTCGTCCTCACTACACAGAAAATCACTGTCGTCTGGTACACTAAGTAACTGTTCCTCTGTCAATTTAACACTTTTCCTGCTCCTTTTCACATTGGAAGGTCGAGGTGTCGGTTCATTAGCCGCCATTACGAACAATATACATTCGATAACTGACCACACAAAACAAAAGTTTACACGCTTTAATGCTAGCGTAGACGCTGCAACTAGACTGAGTAATCCGACAGTGAGCGCGGACGCTTATAAGCGTCAGCCGCACTGGCTCGTGGCTTGTTGTGACGCTTATAAGCGTCAGCCGCAGCGGAAGTGTTACAGCACCTTTACTAGTATATAAACATATGCATACATATTAGATAACTTTAGGTGATGAGCACGTAGGTGAGACGTCGTAGACCCATCGTAACTGATGCAAAGTGTCAATAGCAAACTAAGCTGAAGCGATGTTTCCTGGGTGTCTGCACCTGATGAAATGGGCCGAATCTGGAGCGGAGCTCGTAGAGCTGGACAGCGCCGGCTAGAGGGCGCTGTCGTCGGTGTCGGTGTCGTAGTGTCAAACTACGCCGCGGCATTGTAGCTATCGATACCACAGAGAGCAGCATTTAGTTCCAATTGATGCACCGTTCAGTACGATGCAAGGGTAACAGAACATCAGCATTTTAAATGTATTTTTAATCAGTTTTTTTCGTGCTAATCACACAGTCCTGTCATCGCGTTTATCTCATTTAGAACCTCTATCCGGAAACCAATAGCTAGCAAGGTTCCGATAAAACAAATAAGAAAGTAACTTCACTTCGATGGGTGACAATATTAAAAATATCCTTGTGACTATTCGTGTCAATGTATAGTCATCATTATCAATAGCGCCCAAAAAATTTTTTGTGGAGACACCTAGCACCATTGTTCAGGATTCACTGCTAAGCCTACTATAACATTATGGTTCTGTATTTGTAGTCAGTTACATATAATATCCGTGCTCTGAGCCAGACTGTGCGGTAATTAAGACAGTGGTTAGTACACGGGTTAGTGCGGGATTAACATTTCCGCTTGGCCATCGTGTATAGGCCCTCCGCTGCTTCCGTAAGCCACTTGAAACAAATTCTTTGACAGTTTCTTCAGTAGCGCCATGGCCGAATTCCTTTCTCATCCTTGTCCAATGAAAACTTAAGCTCCGTCCCCAACGACCCCACGGTCGAATGGTCGTTGAACTTTAATTTTTGTTTTGTTTTATAAGTTTCACATTATTTGCGTGGGCCTTACAGGTGCTGCAGTATACGCGAACTCTAGTATAGGTAACGGCAGTAAAAATTCCTGGATTTGAATATCTTGTCTCCTGTAGAATTGTTTTTTCTACTATTTCGACCTGTACGGTAAAGTTTCCTTCTGGAAGTACCAACAGAATTCCCTCACAACAAAGGCTTCGGCACAGACGTTCAAACGTTGGGAAAGGTGAGTGTCAACAGGAATAATGCGGTATGTAGAGCCGGGAGCTTGTGCTATGTGTGGCAACAGCCAGACAGCCCATGATGTTAGCAGCGTAGTTTTGTCAGTAAACTGAGTTAGAGGTAGACAGTGGGCTGACTGGTCGTAAACCTTGGAGGACTTTGAATTCTCATCAGCCATAGGCAGATAAAAGTGCTGCTGGAGTCGCAATTGACAATTTGAACATGTTCAACAGGGTCTTCAAATTATGAGCAATTATTGAGTAGCCGTATACCAGTACTAACAATGCTCAGTTGCACACTCACTCTTTGTTATTATGTGAGAGGTCTCAAATATTTCTTCATCGTTATCCTTGTACAATCTCTTAAATAAAACGGGAACTATAAATACATATTTTTAACGGCAACTGTGTTTTTAGTTACACAGATGCTGCGATGCATATAAATAGCTACCACATCGGTGCTCGCTGGAGTGAAAGTAACAAATACGTTTCCTGGTACACAGTCGAGTCAGTAGCTCACCATGATAACCAAATATGACAACGTGACCTCGGGTATGTTCCAGTAATTTATTTACTAATATTATAATTTTATTTCGAGAAGTTAAGAAAAGTACTGCCCCCCTCCCCTAAAGCCCGAAAACAAATACTAATAAAACATTATGATTAGTAATAAACCAGTATTCAAGTGGAAAAAGTGTGATTATTAGAAAGGAGTGGACTCGGCATAAAAAGAAAGAGTCAGATTCCACTGATGATGCCTAAAACAATCATTAACCAGAATATGTATGGCTAACAGTCTAACATGAACTCAGTTCCAAAGCCGAGTGAAGCATGAGTAAAAGACGGAACTATTTCACGTAAAAGTGGAAAATGCTGTCATTTGTGTAGCATTCTAAATCTATGCTAGACATGACGGAAGATTATCTTTTAACGTCCGGTCGAAAGCGTGGTTACCAGAGAGGGGACACTGCCTCCTACTGGATAAGCCGTGGTCTGTACATAAGAACAATATCAGTATAATCCTGAGCTGATTTAGGGAAATCGCAAAGAACGTAAATTTTGGATAGTTGGACGGGGTTTCGAACTCCACCCCTCTTCAGTGCTATCTCGCTCAGTGAAATTTTAGCGTAACACATTATGCGCAAAACTTTTATGCCTGACAGTTAAAAGGAAATGTCATTCTATTGGTAACATTGAAAGCTGTAGTTGTGTGAACAACACACGTGTTGCCACAGACGTGAAGAACGTTGGTTTTTGATTAAGGAATTATAAGCCATCCTGATTGGACATATATCTTCAAGAATCTGGTAGTACTGACGTCGGTCTGAATACTGCACCGAACTGTAAAGTGAACGTAGCAGGATACGTTATCATACATATTCCTGTTATTAATGCAACACAAAAGTCTAGCTCGAATTTTAGAAGTACAATGTAGTATTTAGACAAGAGTAGCAATTACAACTTTGTTTCGGTTCACATATAAATTTAACAACGTTTTGAATTGTGCGCCATCAGTGTTTCACTGGACAAGAAGACACTGAAGACCTAACTAATGAAGCAAAGAGATTTAGTAAAGTTATGTACATAAATTAGAGAGAAAATTATCCATGGTGCTGCTTTGAATTTGCTAATGTCTAGTAGAACAGCTGTAAAGAACTTTAATTTTCATTAAACACGAATTGTTGTGTGGTTTACTATACCAAAGACACATAACTCACCAAAGTGTTGAGTTGTTTACGATGTCGTGTGCCATGATGATATGTAAATTGGCGTATTTTTCGTGGAGAGTGCTATGGCTGTTAAAATATACTACAATCGTTAAGGCCAATGTCCATACGTATTGTGTCAACACTGTCCAAACAAAGGATAAATTATCGGTAATCACCTTAATTTTCGGGACGGAAGATACTAACTCCTTTACAAATCTGCCGCACGTAGGTATATTCGTGTCACGTGCTGTGATAAATAGTGGAAGGAAAAGTCAAAGGTAATTTATATTCGACAGTCACGCAGCGCTGTTATGTAAGAGAATACGCAACTTAAAACGTATTAACAACTTTCCTATGCTGCACATGCAGTATCCGCATAACAAAACTGGCGTTAGAAAAAGAGACGGTATTACTACTGCTACTTTTGTATCACATTTTTGGCCGATGAGTTACACAGTTAGTCTGCTGGAAGCACTGTAGTTATAAGCAACAGGACATCGCAACCGATGATAATATCCTTGTACTGAAGCTGCAATTATTATTGCAGCCATAGCATAAAGCCAGTGGAGTTCCATGCATAATGTTCACATTTCCCGAGGAATGGGCAGATATCAGGCCCGACTATTTGACCAGGTTGTAAGTCGGTATTATCGAATTGCTGACTGTAGGACTCAAAAGTCTGCCTTCCTCAATCATCTCGGGGAGACTACAAAATTTTGGTGGAATTACCACATGATGCAAAATTTTTCTTATGATCGTCTTACTTGTCGTGGAACTATTTAGAAGAGTTGCAGCGCTTCGTCACATTTGTGTTGTACGGTATGCTTTTTATTTATCAAGTCACACATCTTCCAGATGCATTACAAAAGCTGCAAAATATTCTCAGAATTGCCCTTATCTGCTCTGAAGAAAAAGCATTTGCGTCTTGTATGACGACACGGAGTACGTCCACAATGGGTAAAGCTCCTGAAATCGGGGTGATGTCCACCGGGTAAAACAGCACTCGATCATGTTCAGTGTAAGTCAAGAGATGAGGAATGAATCGTAAAGAATATGAAAGACTGGATCATAAACATAACTGTAGGTAAAGATCTTAATGGCGAATCACTGATTTGAGAAGGTGGACGCACAGTTTTTAGAAGACAAGACAGTGATGACAAAAACTTAGGATAAAATTAATACGTTTTACAAAGGAATAAGAAATAAAATGACTGAAGTAGGAAAGATTCAGAGAACTCGCAGGCCACTCTATCCTCACGTATGGGAAAACATCCACTACAGCAGCATAATGTCTTTATTGTCTCTGAAGATGTCTCCCATAACATCAATAAACTGGTCTTTTATCACGTGTTCCTGTGGCTGTGACGGCTACTGCTTCCCCCTCAGACGAAATTTTGACGCGAATTATTCTGCGCACTGAACCACAATTCATCTGTGTTTCGCACATCCATCAAATGGTTCAAATGGCTCTGAGCTCTATGGGACTTAACATCTGAGGTCATCAGTCCCCTAGACTTAGAACTACTTAAATCTAACTAACCTAAGGACATCACACACATCCATGCCCGAGGCAGGATTCGAACCTGCGATCGTAGCAGCAGCGCGGTTCCAGACTGAAGCGCCTAGAACCGATCGGCCACAACGGCCGGCTGCGCACATCCATTCAGCCTCTCCTGAGACAGCAAAAAACTTTGCAATGTCATCGGATTTCGACGTTCGTTCTTGCTACTTTGAACTGACCTAAGACAAATATTTCCTCTGTCTTGGCATTGTTGCGTAACCATAGAAATGACACTTTGTAAGGAGGGGGAAAGAAATCGGTAGTGTCCTTTAGAAACCAGCCTGGTATTCGTCTTTGAGCGATTTAGGAAAACAACGGAAAATTTAAATTTGGATGCCCGGACCAGGATTTAATGCACTACCGGAGGAGGTGTTGTAATTTCAAGAGACTGGATTAGTATCAGAGAGCACAGCGCCTCAAGTCCAGATATAAGTTTACTTGGTTTCCTGAAATCGTTTATCGCAAATTAAGTGATCCTTCCTTGGGAGACGACATGACCGATATCTTTTTCCCAGCCATTCACTTATGCCTTCACCGTCAATGGGACGTTAAACCCTAAACTTCGTACTTTCTTTTTCCCTAATTCGAACCACCATCTGAGATTACGGTTGGTTGAATGACCTGCTTCATTTTGTGTGAGGTCGAAAAGTTGCAGCATTACGCTGTAAATTTATTAAGAGGCTCAGCGGTTGTTGAATCCAGGGTACAACGGCGACAGGACACGTCTGATATACATCTTTATATTTTCACGGTGCTATAATTCATCCATAAAATTTCAGGAGTGCAGCGGCATAAATTTTATTTCTTGTTCTTGTTCTTGTAGCCATTTTCAAAGTGAGCCGTTTGAACCTGCAGTAGGGTACAGTACTGGTTCCGTTGTTTTAAACCACAGGAAACCCAAGCGCCAGAGACGTTGATCAGCTGCAGAGAGTATGCATAAATTAAATCTGTGCCTACACGTTCGAGCCATGCTGGGGTGTCAATGTGTGGAATTTCTTATATGATACAGACGACAGGAAAGATGCATGGAACATCGTATATAAATCCGACTTTTACAGCCCAGTAAATTGGTTGTAGCACAGCACCGCATCGATACTGTCAATCTATGCGGCATGAAAATGTCGAAATTCTAGTGTCGACTTCATCGTTTTGGGACTCGGCTGTGAAAGAAGCAGCTGAAATTCATTTGGCGCAGAATTTAATTAACAAAGATAATGGTTTCAGACTAGACAAATTATGGTATCCTGCGTTTAAGCAGATTCTCAATATGTCTCTAAAGTGCAGCAAATAAAGAAACATCGATATCCCAGTGTGGATCGACCACGTAACCACAGATTCAATTTATGCACACTCTTTGCCGCCAAACAGCGTCTTCAGCGCTTGTGTTTTCTGTGGTTTGAAACGACAGAACAGGTACTGAACAGTGCTGTAGCTTCAGTCGTTTCACTTTCAAGATGGCCGGAAGATATATTAGAACAAGGAGAAACAAAGTTTGTGCGGCTGCACTCCAGAAATTTAATGGAGGACGCATTTGGTTTATGGGAAATATTTACGATAATTTCCTTTTCTGTCTATCGTTCTTCACACATAGAAACTAGCGTAACAACAGTCGTACAGTAGAAAATAATACGGCAGTAAATTTTCAGTTGAAACACAGTAAGAAAGCCAGGTCACATGAAAGCAGTTACGGATAGACCGTATTAAGGCAGATAAAATACTGCCTAGGGAATGAGTAATCATTTTTGTATCATCTATTTCAGGAAATGAAAATGAAACAAGAACTCAGATGCGTGGAATAAGAGGAATGCAGTAGTTAATATGCTATTCAGCTGGTTTTACTTAAAACTGTTGACTCTCCTTTGCAGCAGAAAGCAGGCCATTAAATGAGATAGGTTGAAAAATTGTTGAAAATATAAACATAGCGAAAATGAAGTATTACAAAGAATAAAAGATATGAGGTGGCTGGAAAACTATTTGTGGGAAAATACTGGTTGGAAGCCAAACAAACCTGTGCTCACAATGATTTTCCAAATCGGGAACCATTTAGTGTGATATTTATAGACTGAAATATATTCACAAGAAACTACTTAAAACTTTGTTCATAATTCATGTGAGAAAATGTCTCCAGCATCTGAACAATAAGCCGCTGAATTCAGGTGGATACACTGATGAACCAAAACATTATGCCCACCGGCTTTATACTGTGTTGGTCTACCTTTGAAATGCAGTACGGCAGCGATTCTGCGTGGCATAGATTCGAAAAGCGCTTGCTGATTTCCGGGAAGTATGGAATACGAGAAGTCTACTCGCAGACCACATAATTCCCATTAATTACGGACCAGTGGTTTACGGACGCGGAGTTGGCGTCCGATAGCGTCCGAGATGTGTGTTTTATTGGATTCATATCAACTGAATTTGGTGGGCAAGGCGTCAACGTGAGTTCGCCACTTCGCTTCTCAAACCACTGTCGTAGGATTCTGGCCTTGTGGCAGCGACTGTTATCCTGCTGGAAGATGGCATCGCCGTCGGGTTGAATCAAGCATGAAGGAGTGCAGGTGGTCTGCAGTAATGTTTTCAGGTGTGTGCCCCGATAAACATAATAGAGCCCCCACTGGTCTGCGTCCGTGGAGCGATGCGTTTCGAGTAGCCGTCTGGCTGGATGACGTCGTATCCAGACACGAACATCGACCTGTTGTTACAAGGAAAGTAATTCATCCGACTAGGCGACACGTTTCCACTGGTCCACGTTCGAATCTCGACAATTCAATATCCACTGCAGTCGTGACTGACGATCTTGTTCGGTCGACATATGAACAGATAGGGCTCGTCTGCTGCGGAGCCCCGTGTTCAACTTCATGCGCTGAGCGGTGTGCTCCCAAATACTTGTGCCTGCACCAACTCTGTCGTCAGATCGTCTCCTATCCAACTTTACAGAGAGGGAGAGCTCCAAACTCCACGCTCTGTGACGAGGCGTGAATGTCCAACATCGCATCGCTTACTCGTGGTTTCATCGTCCTTCGACCACTTCCTATAGATGCTCACGGCACTAGCACGCCATTTCCGCGATGATCGTTCCAGGCACCGGATGATAGTGATGTGCCCTTTGCCAAAGTCACTTAAGTCACTGGATTTCCTCATTGATGGGCTGTATCTTCGTTAGAATGATTCCCCATTCGTGTCTGCTCCGTTTATATACACTATGTGATCAAAAGTATCCGGACACCTGGCTGAAAATGATTTACAAGTTCGTGGCCCTCTCCATCGGTAACGCTGGAATTCAGTATGGTGTTGGCCCATCCTTAGCCTTGATGACAGCTTCCACTCTCTCAGGCATACGTTCAATCAGGTGCTGGAATGTTTGTTGGGGAATGGCAGTCCATTCTGCACTGAGGAGAGGTATCGATGTCGGTCGATGAGGCCTGGCACGAAGACGGCGTTCCAAAACATCCCAAAGGTGTTCTATAGGATTCATGTCAGGACTCTGTGCAGGCCAGTCCAATTCAGAGATGTTACTGTCGTGTAACCACTCCGCCACAGGCCGTGCATTATGAACAGATGCTCGATCGTGTTGAAAGATGCAGTCGCCAGCCCCGAATCGCCCTTCAGCAGTGGGAAGCAAGAAAGTGCTTAAAACATCAGTAGAGGCCTGTGCTATGACACTGCCACGCAAAACAACAAGGGGTGCAATCCCCCACCATTGAAAACACGACCACACCATAACTCCACCGCCTCGGAATTTTACTGTTGCTACTACACACGCTGGCAGATGACGTTCACTGGGCATTCGCCATAGCCACATCCTGCCATCGGATCGCCACATTGTGTACCGTGATTCGTCACTCCACACAACGTTTTTCCACTGTTCAATCGCCCAACGTTTACGCTCCGTACACCAAGCAAGGCATCCTTTGGCATTTAGCAGCGTAATGTGTGGCTTATGAGCAGCCGCTCGACCTTGAAATCCAAGTTTTCTCACCTCCCGCCTAACTGTCATAGTACTTGCAGTAGATCCTGATGCAGTTTGGAATTCCTGTGTGATGGTCTGGATAGATGTCTGCCTATTATACATTACGATCCCCTTCAACTATCGGTGGACTCTGTCAGTCAACAGACGAGGTCGGCCTGTACGCTTTTGTGCTGTACGTGTCCGTTCACGTTTCCATTTCACATTCACATCGGAAACAGTGGATCTAGGGATGTTTAGCAGTGTGGAAATCTCGCGTACAGACCTATGACACAAGTGACACCCAATCATCTGACCATGTTCGAAGTTCGTGAGTTCCGCGGGGCACCCTATTCTGCTCTCTCATGATGTCTAGTGACTACTGAGCTCGCTGATATGGAGTTCCTGGTAGTAGGTGGCAGCACAATGCATCTAATATGAAAAACATATGTTTTTGGTGGTGTACGGATACTTTTGATCACATAATGTACTTCCGCTACCATGTCACGTGCCCACAATGCCACCAGGCGGCCTTCAATCTCGTGCTGAGTAGTGATGAAAATGTTTTGTTTCATCAGTCTCATCCAAGTTAGTCCTTCGAGGTAACCACAATGTTCACAACAATTTTTGAAAATTGCAACATCCAAAAGGAACGGCTGTAATGACTCTGCATATCAGTGTAATAGCAATAACTGGTTAACATTGCAGAGAGGTGACAAGACGCAGGCCGTACAGCGAATCCTCTTGCGTTACTGTTATGCCATACTTCGATGGAGTGTCGTAAAACGAAATGTAACTATGGCTGCAATTGGCAATAGGTCTCGTTAACATTAAAGGGTGCAAATTCGACGAGTGAATTCGTATGGGGCAGAACAGACGGTCTCCAGGAAATGAGTTTGTCATGCAGTGGACTTTAGTATCTAAAGGGCATATTGCCTCTGCAGAGATAAGTGTTTTGAACCAGTGGACAGAATGGAGTCATGTGCAGAGGAATCCGGATATGGAAGCGTGCAATGGTGTCTCAGAATGAGAGACCCGTCATCTTGTCTTGGGTACATGCTGAAACACTGCAACGGCTGTGGACTGTGGACATACGAACAATTTCGTCTGCTATTATTGTCTCGAAACCACAAATTTCACAATCTGCAATGGGAAGCCGAAAGACGTCATTGCCATGTGGAGCAACAAAATATCGTGTTTGCGAACGAATCCCACTTTAATGTTTCCTACAATAACGATCGTAAAAGGACAGTTCGCATTGTTTATCCGCTTAGCGGACAAGCATGAAGTGTCATGTTTGAAGAGTCCTTGAATGCAGTTTGTGAGTCCAACTGTTTCATATAGAGGGAAATCTGAACAGCTACCTCTGCATCAGAGAGGTTTATAGCATGAGTTACTACCTCCTCTTCTGTCAACTATACATACAGTTCCTGCAAGACAATGTTCGGCCCCATTTGGCGAGGCGTGTCTGAGCCGTATTTGAATATCGACGGTACCACTACTCCTTGGCCGCACGTTCGCTTGATATGTCACCCATGGAATATGGCTGGGATTTGGGTGGGTGCTAGTTCCGCCACGCACCTCAAGCAAACATTGTTGATGCTATGTGGACTCGCACATAAATCACCTGGAGGTAGATTCGGAAGAAAGATGCAGGGTTAAAATTAAGTAAGGGGACAAACTTCTGGAGGTGATTTCTCAAAGGAAAAGGAATAACAAAGTTAATGTCAACGAGAGTCCGGAAATTGACGGCCAGTGTGCAAGAAAGCATATAGTACCGGTACATTATATTACAGATCATATGGTATTAATTTTCTGCAAGTTACAAAATATGCTCTAAGTGACCAGCATGGAATTTAATGTAAGCGTTTACACGTTGCATCATGGACCGTCCCATTCTTACGAATATTCTATGTTCTATCTGAAGAGTGCCAGAGACTACACGGACACGCTGCTCAGGGCCTGTATGTCATACACTGGTTCAACATACGCAACACTTTCCATTTCATATTTCAAGTAAAATTTAAGAGCTGGTGCTCAATCACGCATCAGCTAAATTACATAAATTGTAGCTATAGGCACATCTTCCGGCAACAGAGGCAGAATGTCTGCAGGAAATCGACATCCGTGAGTCCTTTAAGGAGTTGTGGCAAAACGAATGGTCCAAGTAGGTGGTCACAGATACTCCTTTCTGCGGATGCGACGATTCGACCGTTCGTCGAGCATTTTCTGTAGGCAACAGATGACTGTTGTGCAGGTTTATGACGCCATTGCTATCACAAGTCAATTCATCGGCGCTGAATACTTATGACATAAATCTCATAATGATGCTCGTTGAAGCAACAACTAGCGTCAAAACTTTTTCCCGCGGAAGAAACACTGCTGCTAATAATCCCTGTACACTTTGCAGGTAATAGGGATACTATCGGTTTTCATGCAAGATGCTCAGCACCACCTATGGGCTTAATCCATGCTAGAGATTATACTGAAGTTGATCTCGATGTCGTGTAGAGTCTGTTGTTCCAGAGCTGGTGTACGAACCCCCCCCCCCCCCCCCCCCCAATCCCAGACACCCATGTTGTTCATTCTGAAAGGATCAATGCTCACACAGACGCCGAAATATGGATGCAAAGGTGTTGTGAGTTGTTTGGTGCTGTTTGTCAGGGTAAGTGGCTCTGTAAATCTGTGCGGCCTCGCGACTGCTTCCACATGCTCGACTGTAGATGAAAACCATGTCGGCTTACTCCTAGAATGAAGGGCCGATCTTTGTGCTTCGACTTACCTGAAATAACCAATATTGCAACACACAGAATGATTTTGTTCATCAATGCCATTTACGTCGGAAAATATAATTGACTACGTAATAAATCAGTGCACTGTAATGTGTAATATAACGTACCAGTACTAGCTCCTTTACTGCAGAATTACCGTCAATTTGCGGACATACGTTGATATGAAGTTATTCGCTTCTTTTGCTGTCAGCAATTAATCCCTGAAGTTTGTAGCTTTCTCAGTACTCACATACTCTTTGATACCATACCAAGACAGGAAGAGGTTCTGAGTACATGTATAGTTCTGCAGTCATAAACATCTATCCAATGTCATATACCTAACTCAAAGTTTATATCAACTATATGTATTCTTTCTTGGTGTATCATTTTTTTTTTTACAAATGTTAGTACGTTGAGAGACAGTAATGATGGTTGCCTCATAAGGTTTTATTCTTTTGGGACTACAGTTGGTGTCTCAAGTGATAAGGAGTACAGACGAGGATTACTCAACATATACATCGGTATATAGTAGTAGGTCTACGTTATTTTCACCTAAGACTGTATTCTGCAAAGAACGAATTAAAAGTCTAGGTTTAGATACTCTGTGATTCCTCGTACAATTCTCTAATCTGTTTCCAATATTGACTGTGAGTATCGGTCTACCGGAATATGCAAAAGTAGAAAAGGCTCAAGTGTAACATGTCTGCCCGAACATCTAAAAAAATTTAAGCACCTGCAAATCAGAATCGCTATGGTTTTTTCTAATAGTTTGACGCTGGCGCCACTAAATCTATATGCTATAATAGAAATAAAGTAACGACAATTAAGCATTTTAACAATAATCTCGCGCGGAATGAGTTTTGAGGTAGGTTGTGTCTTGAATGAGGCGTGAAAAAATTTCTACCAGTTGCGTTACCAGTATTTTATTGTATATTGAGAGGGCGAAATGTGAGAATTTACAATATGCTGAAATTTCATTTTGTTCAGCTCATAAATAGTAAACAGATTTTACATTTATCAGCAGTTGCATTTGTTTTCGTCCTGCATGTGTCGAGTTAACCAATTTCAGTTTCCCTCACATCAAGTGTCTGGCTAGTCTACTGAAGGAAGCAACCAGTTTATTGACCATAATATAAATGGTTGGCGCATTTCAGCAGCTGTCAAATCGGTGTTCAAAACTGCACGCAGGGAATTATATTAAACTGCATACATATCAGAAGTAATACAGAACTACCTCATAATATTAATTGAAATTTATGTGCAATTTCAGCGGTAGGAAAACGTTAGTGAAGAAAAATGACCTTAAAAAGAAAATAAACATCTTTCGTGCACATACATTACTAAAGAACTAAACGAGCGTGAGCTTGCGCAATGAATGAAATGCGTGGCCTTGATACAGTTGTGAATAAAGTCAACTCGACAACAAAAAGCACACGTACACGGCTCAGGTGTGCAGAAATAGAAATCAGCGTGTTCAGAACCACACCCTTGTGTCTGCGCTCGGAAGTTATACAGCACATTTTTAAAATCGTGAACAGCAGTCGTAACTTTTGGCGCCTTTCCATCCGGTGCTCGTAAATACTATCATTGTCTTTTTATGTCTCTCTTATTACATATAAATCCAATTTTCAGCGATCTTTCGCTATTTAAATCCGTGAATGGCTTGTTACGGCCGACATAGATTCGTAGCGATATCGTCCTTGCGATCTCGCAAGCAGTAACACCACCTTATGCCAGCCCCCTGCGTCCTCCACCGACTTCTCCACATTTAACAGGTCTCCCGTACTCTCCGTCTTCGTGTTGTGATTTTATTGTGCAGCCTGGGGACCCTTACGCTCAGTATTGTATCAGTCGTCGCCATCGGCTCGCTACAGGCGGGCAGTCTCAGCAGTTCTCGATTTATTAGTTCCCAGTGAATTTTTCTTGCCACTCTACCTAACAACGTAAATCTTTGTCCCTATTTCTTCGCTGATGGTCTTTCTGTGGAAGGAAATATTTCGAAGAGGATTCGTCTTGTCCAATTTTACCTGCCGCACTTTTTCAGCTTACGAACATATAGTTGAGAAACTCGTTCCTTCTTTTCGTGAAGTATACGTTTCGCTTAATTTCCGGATACTGATTGCTTAACAAACTAGCTTAAGGCAATATATATGTCAAGTCTCATAAAAGAGATCTGTGCGCCAAAGGAACACTGAACAATATTCTTATTCTTGACTGTGAACTAAAGTTCATCCAAAGTTGTGAAGAATGATATTATTTGGAGTGGGAGACCATTTAAAAGTAACAACACAGATGATTTGCAATAGAATCAGTCTGATGAAATCGGACGGATCTCAAATGATTACCTACTAGCAAATTCAGGCACCTTGTACATGTAGCAAAATTTTGTAAATCCAAAACAGTTACGTGTGGTCACCGTGGCGAGTCACACCAAAAGTGAGAACGTGCGAAAGCTAAGCAAACCACTAAATTCATTCGTCTTCCAGAAGAGACAAAAGATACTCAGAGACGGTGAAAAAGTAAGGACGGTGTCAGCTATTACTCCAGAGTGAAATCGAACGTATAAATTGCTATAAAGAAACGCCCGTCGATTCACGAATTAAGTACTTTGTAGCAAGACTTATAATGCCAGGAAAGAATGAGCTATCGATTGATACAAATATGAATAAGAAGCATATATATCCTTCAAATAATCTATGCAACTGACGCAGTGTTGTAGTTTAGCAGGTCTCTCTATGAAAAATACTTAGCAGGAAATCTGTTTCATCTTTTAGTGCAGAGCTTATAACGTAAGTCAGAATGCGAGTTACACAGCAAAAAGCAGCTGCAGCAGTGACACAGGGAGTACCCCTGCGTAATGAATTTTATAAATTCTGCCACTGAAACAAACAACAGAGACGTCTCTACCCGGACAGACTTCGTAATAAAGCGGAGAAAACAAAATACTCAAGAACGTATACAAAAATCTGAGAAGATAAGCGACAAAATAAGTTAGAAGGAATGTACATGCATCTAAAAAACGGCATGAGATTAGTTCTATTAGAGGACCCTAGCACTTTCTTTGATGCCTGACAGCACATAGAGTTACGCATCCAAAAGTCGGTACAGCCATTTTTCCTGCACCAGTAACAGCCGATAGAACCTTTCTATGAGCAGGCAATCTGCCTACCGACGTGAAGGGTCTCTGTGCTGTAATGCGAAAAATTTTAATGAGAAGACAAGAAACAGAGCGAATTTCTGTATCCCAATGCTTGAAGATGCAGGTTGCAACGTAGATGAAAAACCTCTCGTGCTACAGCAAACCATTCTGCATATCCAAGAAAAATCTAGTCTGCGGTCCTAGACAAAAGTTTCCCTAGAGCTGGACGCTCATAATATTAAGATGAAGGTTTAGCGCAGCAGGAAGATCGCATCTGAGAGCGCTTGGAATGGCAGAACGAACCATGAACCTACAGAGACAGAAATACATGAAGAACATTGTGTAATATTGTAGTGGATATGGTTACGTTGACGGTATGAAATGAAGACAATAGGATGGAAGGACTCGGCGGGATAATTACTGGGCTCTTTGCAGCCAGAGCATGAACAGGAATAAGATAGCTGTTGACTGGAACAATTAATAAGTTACGAATGAACCTTTCAACGGGGATGGAATAATTTTTCTGTCTTCTCAGGAAAACATGTGTATAGCAGTCAGGAAACGAAAAGTTATCCATCCTGATAGCTTATTGGTGGAACTGCTTCACGAAATTAAAGACAAAATAATGCCCTAACTGACCAATCTGACTCATGAATATGTGACTGAATGCAGGTTACCCAACATACAGAAGGAAGTAGAGATAATCATTATAAAAAAGGCGAAAACAGAGGTACCATAGTCGCTCAATCGTACAGACTGAAGTCCCTGTTGAACACTTTGGGCAAAATACAAGAACGACTCTTACGAATGTGTTAATAGCTTATACACTATAAGTTCAAAAGTATTCAGATACCTATTAGCGGACGTTAATAATGGATGCATTCGCCCTTCACCTCTGTGACGGCATGAACTCTGTTGGGGTCACTTTCAGTGAGGTCTCTCAGTGTCTGTGGATGAATGGCAGCCCATCCTGCCGCAGGAGCCGATACCAGAGAATGTAGAGATATCGGATGCTGGAATCTGGAACGAAGTCGACGTTCTAACTCGTCCCAAAGGTGTTCCACTGGGTTCAGGTCAGGACTCTGGGCAGGTCAGTCCATTTCAGGAATGTCATTGTCCACAAACCATTACCTCACAGCAGGCCGCGGTGGTCTAGCGGTTCTAGGCGCGCAGTCCGGAACCGCGCGACTGCTACGGTCGCAGGTTCGAATCCTGCCTCGGGCATGGATGTGTCTGTTGTCCTTAGGTTAGTTAGGTTTAAGTAGTTCTAAGTTCTAGGGGACTGATGACCACAGATGTTAAGTCCCATAGTGCTCAGAGCCATTTGAACCATTACCTCACAGTTGCTGCTTTGTGACAGGGTTCATTGTGAGGCTGATACGATCACAGTCTCCGATCTGTTCCTACACTGCATGTGTTGTGTCCATCGGTGCAAGGAGATGAATGAACACTCTAGAAAGATTAAAACAATATTACGCAAAAATTAATTTGTATCGTCAAGTCTCTCTGTAGTTTCTCTCTGTTCCTCTAGTATTGGATTGCGGTATTCGCTAGCAGTCAGAGTAGTAGCAATAACATAGTGCTAAGTTCGTACTGTCTCAATGCAGTGTCTTCCCAAAGCGCGGCGTGATTTGAGAGCAGTCGGATGATAAGCTGAGACGGAGCTCTGAGTGCGGCGGATTAAGAAGACGTGCGGTCCAGTCACATTTACAGGCTGTGAAGTGATGCGAATCCGGAGTCCTCTGGTGGCGTGTGTAGCACCACCCGGAGGCGTGCGGCGAGCCCTTAATAACAGCGGCTCGCGGCTGCCAGTTTAAATGTATTTTCTGTGGTGATACGAGCGGCAGGCGACGTGTTGCATGCAGTCGACGAAGGCACTGGCGATACCGTAATAAGCAGTGCACAATGCTGCAAAATGTTTTCATATACACTGAGCGATTTTTAAACGCAGTTGTGCAAGCTGGACTGCTGGAAGCACTACGAAAACAACGCCAACACCAAAACACCATCTTCTCCGTACTGCACTGTTAGCACTACACTTAATGACAGGTCACGTTCTCCAGGCATTTTCCAAACCAAAACACTTCCATCGGATTGCCACAGGGTACAGCACGATTTATCACTCCAAATTACTCGCTTCCAGTAATCCACTGTCCAACGGCGTCCCTCATTACACCAACTCAAGCGTCGCTTAGAATTGTCTACAGAAATGTGTGGCTTATGAGAAGCTGTGCTACAATTGTACACCATTATTTTTAACTCCCTAATCGCAGACATTGTGTTAGCTGGACTTCGGGTAGCACTTTGGAACTCACGAGTTACTTCTTCCGCTGATTTAATATCATTCTTTACAAGCACCCTTCTCAACGTTCGAAAGTCCCTGTCCATTTGTACAAGAGGTATGCGTGCTCTTGGTTTAGCTGTAGCTGTTAATTCGTGTTTCCACCCACAATTACATCAAGAGTCGGCTTGGGAAACTTTAGAAGGTTCGAAAAGTCCGTCATGGACTGCTACTCAGGTGAGATCCCTTAACTAGCTCTAGACTACGCGATACTCCCTACCTCCATTTCTACTGGCGGGTCCTCCTCTTGTGACATCTATCGATCAGTTCCACATTACACAGGAGTGTCGGAATAATTCTGATTTTAAAGCTGCCATCAACCCGAAGTTTGCAACACGTGATTTTAGGCACGGAAGTCGATCGACAGAGTTGTAATTCTGGCGATCGGAAATTTTGTTAATTGCTATGAGACGCCGTAGGTATCATGATAGATGTTGTCGGATCTTTCGATAATCTTTGGAGATTATCGCTTTTGTGAGTTTTAGACAGCCGAAGTTACCCAAATGTTATTATAACTCGGTCAGAGACTACCATCGCGTGAAAGTAGTGACATGGACATCTGAAACGACTAACAAACGAGAAATAAATGGATGGCTCTCCGTGGTCTTTCTGATGCTCTGTCTTCTGCGACTTTGTGATGAGCGATTTATGAAAAGAGTCTGCAACGAACGTTGGCATCGTTGCGTGAGCGGTTGATATTATCATAGTAGTTAACGGGAGGAGCTCACACAAATCAAAAGTTTAACGCAACGCTATCCATGATTCAGCAATGATGTAAACAAAACAGATTTAGGATTACTGCACTGATAATGCTGAAGATAAATTTACCATAAACTCTGAGTACTTGTATTAGAATAAATGGTGTTCTGATTAGGAGGAAAGTGGTAAGTTAGGATATATGTCGATAAGAGTAGCAAATACAATGCTTACATTCCCGATGGCTGTGAAAAAACTTCTACGCTCGTGCACAAGACAGTCACTATAGCAACAAAATATTTTAGGTCACCACCGAATCCTGTTAAACTACATCACGATACCCCTTCTAACCAGAATTTTAGATTACATTAATTACGATAAAAGCTACATCTAATATACATTATGTGATCAAAATTATCCGGACACCGCTGTGTTTTGAGGTATTGATCACTAGATGTCGGTAGAGGCGGACACAGTAGAAGAAAAGGATGCGAGGAGTATTATGTTGTCAGTAGGAAAGCAGTAACAGCAGAATGGGTGGGTCAGCAGAGCTCAGTGGCTTCGAACATGGGCTGGTTATTGGTTGTCAACAGAATAACAGATCCATCATAGACGTTACAGTCCTTCTCAAGCTGTTCAGATCGACTGTTGGTGAAGAGGTTGTAAAGTGGAAACGCGACAGATCAACCACTGACA
Organism: Schistocerca piceifrons; assembly: GCF_021461385.2. Taxonomy (NCBI): domain Eukaryota; kingdom Metazoa; phylum Arthropoda; class Insecta; order Orthoptera; family Acrididae; genus Schistocerca; species Schistocerca piceifrons. Next base: position 361,187,927 of record NC_060149.1, on the reverse strand, counting down.
AAGCGAAACCAGGCATACAGGGACTATCGAACACTGCGGAGGAAGGTTGTAAATAGCACCATGAAATCAGCGGAAGGAGTCACGTGAGCTCCAAAGTGCTACCAAGAGTCCACCTAGCACAACTGTTGTGCATAGGGAGCTAAAAAAATGTGATACAGTGTTCAAGGAGCCCCTTATAAGCCACCCATTTCTGTAGTCAGTATTAAGCGACTCTTGAGATTGTGTAAAGAGTGACACCCCTGAGCAGTGGATGACCTGAAAATAGTAACGTGGAGTGATGAACCGCACTATTGCCTCCGATAATCCAACAGAAGAGATTGGGATTGGTGAATGTCTGGAGAACATTACCTGCCATGATGTGTAGCGCCAACAGTGGAGTGCGAAGGAGAAATCGTCTAGAGTCCAAACCTAAACCCAATGGAACACCTTTGGGTTGAATTAGAACGTTGAGTTCACTTCAGATTCCAGCTTCTAACATCCGTACCTTCTGTGGTTCCGGCTCTTGAGGAACAATGGACTGTCGATCTCTCATAGATACTGAGAAACCTCAATGAATGTTCAAGCCATCATATTAATACCACACTGCAGTGCCTGCGTTGTTAAGAAGAATGATGCAATGTTCCTTCGGCCATGCATGCTTTCATGGCCGAAGGAACATTGCGCCGTGTTTCTTAACAACACAGGCACTGCAATGTCATGTTCATCCCCCGATACCAGGCGGTGACTTTCAGTTAAAACATCCTCCTCTGCACCGAAATTACATAATGTGTATACAAATGCAGGTCATGACGCAGGAATTACGACATATCGAAATTTGAGTCTGGACGTGAGTCGTGGACAGCGGTTGAGTCGCCCGCTCACGTAAGTGGTAAATACAGTGTCGTCATTCCTTTATACAGCTGATGGTTGTTTCTGTTCGCAAATGTGAATACATTTCATGGACCCCATATTAATGTCTTCTAATAAGTGTCCGGATACTTTTGATCAGAGATTGTAGATACACCATTTATACATAACATTCGTGCAGAATGAAACACAGTATACCATCGTTAATGAGAAGAACAAGAATAATGACGAATTTTAGAACGGTGCATTTAAACTACGAGCACTAGTGGTAATGGAATGGGAGATGGGAGAGAAGAGGGAGAGATAGAGGAAAGTGATAAAACACAATTGATGAGGATGGTGGAAAAAAGTGACGTGACGGATCGAGAAATTGAAAGAAAAAGAAGCGTAACTGGGAGAAGGTGCGAGCATTTACTCCACTGTTGATGATGATGATGATTAGTGTTTTAGGGCGCACAACAGCGAGGTTATCAGCGCCCGTACTCCACTGTTCCTGAGGCAACAACGGAGTTTGCGAATGTTTTTATTTTAATATTGGGCATAGCTAGGACACTGGAGAACTGAGACATTGTGTTTCGATTATGATGACATGACAGGAACTGGGTTGTATGCACACTGAAGAGCCGATAAAGTACACATGGCGTATGGTAGTCGCATAATTTGTCTGACCACAATCAACCTAATTGTGTGTCTGAAACACGCAGATGGACTAAGCAGTATAATTGACCATTTGTATACAGACACAAATTTTATTTATGGGAAGATAAATTGTACAATGGGAGTAGTTAAAGTTCTCTGGAGTTATCTTAAATATTCATAATAATCAGCAAATATTCTACATACACTGAAAAAATCACAACAGATACAATAATATGTCGAACACAAATTCAACTAAACCCACAGAAACCGGGAGTTAGATTTATGTTCCACAAACTAAACACAGTGTCATTATCCACACACAACTACAAAAAAAAAAAAAAAATCACTGCCATAATACAAATGGCCTTAAAAATAAATATAAACAAAACTTAGTAACAAAGCTGATGAAATCAAGAAACAGAAAAGAGCAAACACCCAGCTATCACCAACACAAGGACAAAATCCCACACAGACAAACATAAAAGAGACAACAACATGAAAACCACAGAGTGAGAAAGAAGTAGAAAACGATCGCTGCTATACAATGATATACAACCAAAAATACACATACAAAATGTATAATATTTTCATAAGACAAGGGATAAAAGTAGCTCATCAAACCAACAATATAATTCAAAAAATACTTTCCTAAAACAATAAAAAACTGATTTATATCGAAAATCTTGTATCTACCAACCGAAACGTAACACACGCGATGGAATATATGTAAGACAAACCCAGAGAACATCGGACACGAGATACAATGAGCATGTAAGAGAGTGGAAGTAAGAGAGAAATCTTGCAACACTTGCCAGTCACTTACACCAATGTAAAATTACCGCCAGAGACATAGACATAAAAATCATAAGGATAAACAACCAAATACATCTCCTCACTCTACAAGAAATCTATCACACTCATAACACTATAATAGAAAAAACAACTCATAAATGATCAGGTCAATACGGCAAACTGCACACTTTTTAAACTAATAGGACGCTTAGTACAATATTAAATATAGATATATGACCACACCCCTACCAAAGTCACCACTCACTACGACCCGCTCACTCACCCTCCTGGTGAGTTCCCACTCCCTCACACCATCTCCTTCCAGATGCTTTCTCTATAATCGGTGTTTTTCCCTTCCCGTAAACGCTACTCACTTCCACTAGAGCCCCTTCCTCTCCGCTCCACTCATATCATTGCTGAACGTCTGACACACCTTCAGTTTACACTCACACCCACCCAGGGACACACACCCTCTTTTCTTTCTGACTTCTTCCACCTCCTTAATCTGATCTAATCTCTCTCTCTCTCTCTCTCTCTCTCATACACACTCTCTCTCTCTCTTTCACAACACCCACACACACACACACACACACACACACACACACACTACACTCACACATGAAAGAGAAAAAATTGGGTTCATAATTATGCAATAATCACAACCCACACAGAAAACAAGCGAATCAATATAAACACTGTTCTGATGCAGAATACATAAAACTAAACCACCATTTCTCTAGTAAATTTTACACAACTTAGGTGAAGTTGAAAAAATGCAGCCTAGGAAAACACAGGTTTGTAAAAGGCGGAAAGCTACTAAAATTGAATGTACAGCCCGGCTTTATTTTCCAGTTACAACCTCCGCTAACCGCCAATGAAGAAGCAGATTACTTCACAATATGGAAGTTAAAGAAAAATACACCTCTCGGAAAACGTATGTTACTGTTATAAAGAAATACTGTTTTCAATCTATGAAAACCAAAATGTAGAGATATGTGTACCATATTTCCAGAATGACCACAGAAGCTACTTTATAAATAAAAGCGAAACCTGTTTGGCGAAAAATATTCGTTCATTGTAGTAATCTTAAGACGGGAAAGCCAGTAACAATTGAATTAACAGCAGCTGCGGAACACGGCCAAAGCCGTGAAAAACATATTCCAGGGCTTTGGATACAGCGAGGAAGATGATGATTGGTTGGTAATCACAAAGTGATTGTGGGTTCTTGTTTCTCGGAGGGCATGGTCCATATCCTCTTCCGGAAGACCATACTTAGTTATCCCACGATTTCCCTAAATTACCATCCCGTAAGGATGGAGGTTAGATTTTGTCTCTCAGGCGGCGAGGTCCACACAAACGAATTACTTGTTCATTTCGATATGGGAGGAGGAGAGAGAGGGAGGGGGAAGGGGGAGGAAATCGGCCGTTATCTCGCTGAAGAAACAAGTACGATATTCGAGACAAGTGATTCAGTGGAACTAAAGAACACTTCAGCCAAATTTTCTGCTTTGCGTTTTCTAAACACATTCTGATGTATTTTTGATTTTCTTGCAGACAGTTCCACTGGATAAAAATGTTTATAACGTAATAATTGAGAAGCTAGTATCTGACTGTTGACAATATTTGCAGACGATTTCAGTGAGCCTTAGTGCTGCAGGATATATTCTTAGCTCTCGACGTGCAGTCTATATAATGAACGCGACTCTGTGGGTGATCTGGAATGGGCCACTGGCAAATAGTAGGTTGCTTACAGTGTAATAAGTAGCAAGGAGTACGGCTTCATTACGAAAATCGCCATTTTCGCTTTGTTCCTAGTAGTAGCTAACAACAGAAGCAGTATTAATAGCTGAATCGGTTATTTGTGAAAGGGCTCATGTCACTTTTTTTTCATATGTAAGTTTATTATGAAAATGGATTGTGCCAGCATTCACGGATCGTTTACTTATGAAAGGTCTACTCTCGCACCAATACTTTTCAAGATACAGCCATTGCAAATTTGTGTCTAGATACGAAAAGGCTCATGTCAATGACAAGAGCCCTTTCTTAAATAAAGCATGGTTGGCAGTAGTGGTTTGGTAATCAGATGTTTCTGTTCACTAGTCTGTGTAGTTTACAGTTCTATTCTTCTCTCTTCATTGTGATTGTTATTGTTGCAAGTTATGGTTCAAATGGCTCTGAACACTATAGGACTTAACTTCTAAGGTCATCAGTCCCCTAGAACTTAGAACTAATTAAATCTAACTAATCTAAGGACATCACACACATCCATGCCCGAGGCAGGTTTCGAACCTGCGACTGTAGCGGTCGCGCGGTTCCAGACTGTAGCGCCTAGAACCGCTCGGCCACCTCGGCCGGCGTTGCAAGTTAGTTTCAAGTGATATCTTTAACCTAAAATTAATTTAAGAGTTGTTAAGAAGATTTCGCGTGCTCCTAAAAAATGTCAGAGAGTAATAATGATGTCGTGGAAGGTAATAAACGTAAAAGACGAGTTTGCAAGATCGAGAAATTCAAAGTAAATCGTATATAAAAAAAAGCAAGAATACGTGGTGATGAGTTTATTGATTACAAACGGACTGTTTCTCAAGCACGAAAAACAGGGACACCATGCTCGTAAGTTGATCTATTTATTTTGAAATACCGTGGATCTAGACAGTTCTGAAGGTTTGTGTTGTAGGTTATGCTACAGTTTATTGCGTTTTGGTATTCTACGTGAGCCCTAACTCAGCCACATCTTCAAGTCTTACGTTTTTAAACTGGTTTTAAGAGAGATGGGACTAACTTATTCTGCAAGAGAAGATGAACAAGACTTATCTTATCAATCATTAATAGAAACCCATCCAGTGAAACGAAGAAGGTCTAGGTTAAAACCTAACCCCACAGATGACAAAAAAGAGGAGCTTACTAAGCCTACGCATTCTGTTGAACATGTTACCTCATTTACGTTTCATGTTAAGGCTGGTGAACAACGAGTTAAGGCTTGCAGAGAAGCGTTTCTTAGTTTGTATGCCATAGGGGATAAAAAGTTAGAAGACTGAAACACCGTAGAGATTTGAGAGGACAACAGAAGAACCGTAAGACTTTTCCACAAGATTATACTGACCAAATCAAAGACCACATTAAGTCACTCCCCCTAAAAACTAATCACTGCTCGTCGAAAGAAATACAATTTTGGACTCAAGGCTTAACATAAAGAAAATGTACAACATGTTTTTAGAAAAATATGATGGTCGTGAAGTAAAATATAGTTTTTATTGTAAGGTACTCAACGAACATTTTAACTACCAGTTTGGAATGCCCCAAATTGACACTTGCTGTGAGTGTGAGATGCTTAATACGCGAATCAAAAACCCTCAGCTTAATGATACAGAAAAACGAGTAGCTATTGCACAATTACTCGTGCACAAAACGTGGTGTAACAAATTTTATCCTTCGTTACGTGAAACAAAACAATACTGTGCAGAACATGATAATGCTGTGCTTTTGTATTTTGACTGCATGGCAAAGATTTCTTCGAACACAATTCCAGTTCAGGATGTTTATTACCTTACGCAGCTGTCAGTTTATCAAATGGCTCTGAGCACGATGGGACTCAACTGCTGAGGTCATTAGTCCCCTAGAACTTAGAACTAGTTAAACCTAACTAACCTAAGGATATCACAAACATCCATGCCCGAGGCAGGATTCGAACCTGCGACCGTAGCGGTCTTGCGGTTCCAGACTGCAGCGCCTTTAACCGCACGGCCACTTCGGCCGGCTGTCAGTTTATCCATTTTGTATCCATAACAGCAGTACTGACACAGCATCCTTTTACTTGTACCACCAAGGAGTTGCAGGAAAGGGCAGCAATGAGGTTTGCTCTTTTATAGTGAAGTATATCAATGATAATATACCAGAAAATGTTGATGAATTGATAGTGATAACTGTACAGGTCAAAACAAAAGTCACACAATGATTATGTTCCTACTTTCTCTTACAGACAGTGGAAGATTCAAAAAGATTGTGTACAGACTGCTCATAAGGGGCCACTGTTATCTACCGTGCGGCGGAGTCTTTGGCCTTGTCAAAAGAAAATTAAGGAAATGTGGCCGATATCGCATAATAAAAGAAGCATGTGAAATAATATTAACGTGTACAGTACAGGGAAAGTTTAGTGTTGACTTGATAGAAACAGAAAATATTTTGGATTTTCAAAAACGGTGGTCTGTTTCAGGAGAAACCAAATCTGAAAAGAAAGGAAAAAGAGAATATTTTACTATTTCTAACCACCACGAATTCTCGTTCCAGCAATTAAGTAAAGGAAAAGTAACAGTATCAGCTTTTATTAGTAGAATCCTCTACAGGACATTCAAACTAGCTGTCCCGACACAATCGTGAATTTATATACCCATACACAAAGCATACACCGAAAGAATACCTATTCCTAAAAAGAAAATGGATGATATAAAGAATGTCGTTCAGTTCGTCCCTGAGCAACACGGTTTCTTTTATGACGAGCTGATTCGGTGGCCTACAGATGAAAAAGAACAGTGAAATTTAATGATATGAGACTTTAATGATAATTTGTGTTTGTCAAAACCCATTCTCATGTATGTGTTACAGCCAATCTCAGTTATGTATACAATGTTTAATGTAAAATAAATAGCTTTCATAAAGTATCAATCAATCATTGTCATTTCTTTTACGTTTGTCTCTATGACTGGCCTTTTGTCAGCCCTTTGTTTATGAAAGGACTCTTGTCAGACAACTTTGATAGGCACTATCATGCAACATAAACAACGTAACTGTTTTTACTCGTCGTTATTGTTATCGGTTAGTAGAATCAAAATAACTAGAATAAAAAAAAACCTGTCGTACTTAGTATTATTAGGAAAATAAACAGTTTTTTTAAATTTCCCAAAAGTTTACTTTTCGTGCCAAGAACCCTTTCATAAATAACCGATTCAGTCATTTGCTCATCTTCCACGAGAGAAAGTGTCGAATCCTGCCTAGTCGTCGAATATGGGGTGCCTAGGAAACGTGCTTTCTTGGATCACAAGAAAACATTCAAGCAAATCGTATTAATGAATTTTATTACCAAAAGAAAATGACAATACTTAACTTCGTGTTAAACAGATGTGTCGCAAGGAAAGGGCGACAGATAAAATAAGAAATCTCTTCAGTATAACAATTTCAAGTTTGAGCTACATAGAATGTACGAGCAAAGTAATGAGCTTTGACGCTTCAGTCCTAGTTACGAGTCTTGACGCTGCTGTAGAACTGCGTCGCGACCAATCGGCGCGCCACTAATGTTCTCTTCGCATAGGGGCCGCTGCTTGTCGTCCTGAAGAGGGGTCGATCAGCGTGCAACTGGCTCACGTCTTCTTCACCGCCCTCAGTGTCCTCACTTATCCGACTGGCGTGCCGGCGCTTCACTTTACACCGTAACAGAGAGAATGCACGCCGGCCGCTGGTGGCCGAGCGGTTCTAGGCGCTTCAGTCTGGAACCGCGTGACCGCTATGGTCGCAGGTTCGAATCCTGCCTCGGGCATGGATGTGTGTGAAGTCCTTAGGTTAGTTAGGTTTAAGTAGTTCTAAGTTCTAGGGGACTGATGACCTGAGATGTTAAGTTCCATAGTGCTCAGAGCCATTTGAACCATTTTTTAGAGAGAATGCACTTGCCTGTTTGCGGATAAAAGAAGACTGAAGAGAATGGACATAGGCTATAACAGCATGTCTAGTAGCAGCAGTAGTAGTGTTAATAAGGGTATTATTGGTGTTTGTGCTTAGTGCAGTGAATTTAAAAGTTCCCAATATGTGAGTAGCCTATCGAGATACTCGACATATAGGCTGTAACGATCAGTTGTAGTTGTAAGTCGACAAGTGGTGAGTGGGGGGGGGGGGGGGGGGGGAGAGGTGAGGAGATGCATTGGGTGATCTATACGGCTGCAGTCCACCTACACCAGAACTCGACCTGTTTCTTCGTCTTTTCCTTCTTCTTCTTTTTTTATATGACAGAAGACAGAGAGAGAGAGATCCTTGCAACATAACTTTCAAATTTAACAGTCTTGAAAATTTTCTCGCTATTGTAGTTGGTATTACAGTATAGTTTACTCTAGAGAATTTGGAGACGGCACGGTGTTACAAAATTTCTATGAGTTCAGCCCCTTACTCAATCAGATCAAAATCCTGGGTTCGACTCTGAAGCCACCAAAGATGGTTTGGAAATACAGTGCACGGCCGAAAATGAGCTACAGGAACTAAGGCAGCTCTTCGCGTGCGTCGGATTAGACGCACTTTTGTTGTCTATTCTCTCACTCAGTGGATGTGCCCAGTGCCACTCAAAGTTAAGCCCCGTCGAGAAACGAGAGATGCACTAGGAAGAGCGCAATCAAGCACCGCCGCACGCTGCTTAGACGACTGATACATTAGCCAGTAGCCTCATCCAGAAGTCGTAGTGTTTCAAGGGACTTAGTGTTGCAGCGCGGGATCAAGTTCTCTCACTTGTCGTTACGGTGGAACTGTAATGAAACGTGAACTGAGACATGAATTTTGGACGGCGCGTGATGGCTGCGACCGATAGCCGAGGCTGTCTGGCAGGCCGCAGCAGGACCCGGCTCGGCGCGGCTCTCCGTATTTGGCTGTCTCCGTTACGTAATCGACTACCCGCAGCGATACGGAATTTGGGGACAGTCGTAATGTCCGCCAACGACCACGCCGGTCACTTAATGGAATAAGAGCAGCGACCACCAAGGCGGCACGCCATCTCCTCGTAATGCGACTCCATCCACTACCCACTGCTTTAACGGACGAATGGTGATGTCTTACTAAGGCCGTGCGGCGAGCGTGGTCCAGAAAGGAGAACCTTCATTACTCAGCTGTGTTGCCCCCCCCCCCCCCCCCCCCCCCGCCCTAACATGTGAAATAGGCGATTTAAATTTAGGGTCAATTCCGCTGACCGAAGTATTATAACGATCGAAATTTTGCAAGAGAGAGAGGTATACAATGTGGTTATAATTAAACTTTCGCTACTTGAACCAGTGTAGATGGGAAACTATTTACCGTATGGGTACCCAGTTTTATAGGAACGATGTTTAGACTGTGCGCTGCAGGATTTGCGCTGTTACTAGTGTTAGAGTTATGACTTGCCGTTAGGCGCAGGTACTGGTACGACGCCGTAGGGGTGAGACACAAGCATCAGTGTGAATTATAGTTGCAGACCATCAACATGGGTCTGAGCATGATGAGCAGGGCTAAACCCGTAAAGCATTTTTAGCAAAACAACAGCAGTAGTGCTGCTGCTTTCTGCAAATACTAACGCGTTAAAGAAATACAGGAAGGTCTTCTTTCCGCACCGAGGTTGAAGAAAATAATTCGGAAGTTCGAATCAACTGTCGATTTGGGAAAAGTTCCTGGGAGAGGCTGACGGCCAGTTGCGCCACTGATTGTTGATGAAGTTACTGGTGCCATGACTCAGAATGCTGTCCGCAGTGTGGGATTTTCAAGCAGTGGAAGAGCTGTCTCACGAAAGCTGAACATTTCATGGTCCACCGTTAGAAAAGTGCTGCAAACAATTGTAAAATGGTATCCCTACAAACTTCTCATTACTCACCAACTTTTGCCACGTGACGCAGACATTCGAAAAGACTTGGCTCTTAAGTTTCTTGCAGGGTACACCAGCATGTGGAAATTAAAATGTATTTCTTTTAATGGTTTATACGTTATTTCTGTTCCGCATACCCTTACAAATGTTTCCACTAAGTTTCATTGTCCTACGGTGACTCGTTTTTCATGGAGGCCTTTTCAAGTAGCGAAAATTTAGTTATAACCACACTGCACTAAATTTTAAGATCTTGAAAATAGGAGTGTGTAAACATATATACCTTCCATATTTGTGTAAGTGACAACATGTGAAGTTTCCTCATTTCGCCTTCATGTGAAGTTTTCTCATTTCGCCTCCAATACAGAATACATAAATAAAATCGTGACCAAAAATAAGTTTAACGGATTTAGTAAAAGATACTACTAAGAGGAGCAGAACGTTTTACAGTTTTAATACTACCGTACCTTAGTATGAGCTGAGTTGAAACGAAGCAAGTGAAGCAACTGGTCACGCACTTGCTGGAAGAAGATCGCTTCACCTGATCTCTCATACACTTACGATTTTGAACATTGCAACACTAAGAAATCTGCCGCGTTGGAACTGCTGATATTGCTTCATTTGCCGTTGAAAAGGGATACTGCCACTTGCTTTTCTTCTTCCTTCTATCGTTTGTACTGTCTAGAACAGGCTTCACTTTTTCAGACGTGACAAATTTTTTTCATTATTTAAGTTAGTGACCCGTTGTCTTTCCTGACGCCACAGTCGTCAAAGTAAGTGGAGGCAGGCAAGTCATGTGCGCCATCTGTCTGTGAATCGTGTTAACTTCGTTGCATGTGTTACCGCGTTTTAATTGTTTACATATCGTACTCCCTGAAGCTGATAATGGGGCCAGCGCAGCACATGCCTAACGAGAGTGGGAAGCCGCCTAGGCGGTGTACCAACCCACGAAAGTTAATCTGCAGCCCGTTTTCGTTCCTGGTCTGGCCCCCTACCTGTCTCGCAAAATAGCGCGTACCACGTTACGCTATACGAGCAGATCTGTCGACTGCGTCTCTTTGTAATGTTAATCAATGATTGCTTTTACAATAATATCCGCATCTTCGAGTTTGGGACTGGGCCAGAAGACTCAGCGACTAGCCCACTGGACTCGATTTGAGTACGACGGCGGTTCAAACTCTCGTTTGGCCATCCAATGGATTCCCTAAATCGCTTAACACGAACTCCGCGGTGATTCCTTTATACGATTTTTGCCTATTATTACACCGATACCGACAAGATATCAAAATATGCGACATAAATGACCGTATCTTTTGATTGCATTGACTTGGAAGCTTAAAGTTTTTACATCACTAAGGAACCTTAGACGTTAGTATATGGCATAAATATCAGTTTGATACATCCAACCGTTCGTGAGAGATGGCGCCTTAAGAGACGAACAGATAGACAAACCGAAAAAAAAGCAAAAAATCTGTCCTTGGAATTAAAAGGCTTTCGAGATCAGTTCTAGATCAATTCCAAGATAATTTCCGGAATTTTTGTTTTTCGTTTATTTGTACCATGAAACCCTGTACATTTCGTGTTTCTAGGTCAACGGAAGTACCCTATTAGGTTTTGATTAGTGACTTTGCGAGGGTCACCACCAAGGGGCCTTTAGACCTTAGTGTGTGATACGAATTTCAATACCCGTTCCTCTGAAGATGCGTCTTAGCTGTTGGACTGACAGACAGACGGAAAACAAAGTGGTCTTATAAAGGTCCCGTTTCCACAGATTGAGGTACTGAACGCTTAAAATAGACTTCCGATTTCCTCCCCTACCATTTCCCATTCGGACAACGTGTTGCTTGTTTCCTGACTATAAATTTTCGTTCCAGTCGCAAGCCTGGTCAGATATTCGATACGAATGCATTTTATTTAGGCCGGCCGCAGTGGCCGAACGGTTCAAGGCGCTTCAGTCTGAAACCGCACTACCGCTACGGTCGCAGGTTCGAATCGTGCCTCTGGCATGGATGTGTGTGATGTCCTTAGGTTAGTTAGGTTTAAGTAGTTCTAAGTTCTAGAGGACTGATGACCTCCGATGTTAAGTCCCAAAGTGCTCAGAGTCATTTGAACCATTTTATTTAGAAGGGGTTTTTGTGGTATTGAATGAAAAGCTTTTAGAAACGCTAGAAGTACACAATCAATCTGGATTCCTCTATTCTTCGCAGTGAGGATGCCGTGTGTGAAGAGCGTGTATCGAGATTTTCATTTTAATTATTTTCAGGACCCATGTTGATTTAGATGGATATGTTTGAAATCAAAACATGGTATACGATTCTACTACAAGGAGATGAGAGTGATTTCGGACCGTCGTTCATTGGATTAGTTTTAATTCCTTTTTAGGACACAGTTCGACATCGTCTGTTGCTGGCTGTTGGCACTCATGCTAGTGCGCTCTCATTATCTAGAGACCAAAATACTTAATATGGCCATGGGAAAGTATAGAACACCGTTGCCGTGCTGAATTGCAAAATGTAACGTTTTCGGAGGCGTCGTGCTTCAACTTTTCGTATTGGAAGGACGCATAACATTTTAACGCTAACTTGACGTCTGAAATCTAATAACCTGCGTTGTTAAGGGGTATACCAGATAACTACCATGTGCAATGGTTTGGAACGTCCTTGTATACAAAATGTAACATCAGCTTCTCTATTCCCACAGTAATTTGAACAACGACCTCAATGTCATGGAAGTTCGAGCCCGAGGTAGTACCTCTTCTTCCGGCAACTCTATCATACACTATGTGATCAAAAACATCCGGACACCTGGTTGAAAATTACTTACAAGTTCGTGGCGCCCTCCATCGGTAATGCAGGAATCCAGTATGGTGTTGGCCCACCCTTGGCCTTGATAACACCTTCCACTCTCGCAGGCATACGTTCAGTCAGGTGCTGGAAGGTTTCTTGGGGATTGGCAACCCATTCTTTACGGAGTGCTGCGCTGAGGAGAGGTACCGATGTCGCCCGGTGAGGCCTGGCACGAAGTCGGCTTTCCAAAACATGCCAGAGGTGTTCTATAGGATTCAGGTCAGGACTCTGTGCAGGCCAGTCCATTACAGGGATGTTATTGTCATGTAACCACTCCGCCACAGGCCGTGCATATGAACAGGTGCTCGATCTTGTTGAAAGATGCAATCGCCATCATCGAATTGCTGTTCAACAGTGGGAAGCAAGAAGATGCTTAAAAAATCAATGTAGGCCTGTGCTGTGATAGTGCAACGCAAAACAACAAGGGGTGCAAGCCGCCTCCGTGAAAAACACGACCACACCATAACATCACCGTTTCCGAATTTTACTGTTGGCACTGCTGGCAGATGACGTTCACTGGAAATTCGCCATACCCACACCCTGCCATGGGATCGACTCAGCCGCGCGCGATTAGCCGAGCGGTCTGAGGCGCTGCAGTCATGGACTGTGCGGCTGGTCCCGGCGGAGGTTCGAGTCCTCGCTTGGGCATGGGTGTGTGTGTGTTTGTCCTTAGGATAAGTTAGGTTAAGTAGTGTGTAAGCTTAGGGACTGATGACCTTAGCAGTTAAGTCCCATAAGATTTCACACACATTTGAATATTTTTGGATCGCCCCATTGCGTACCGTTATTCGTCACTCCATCATCAGAGTGTTGCAATTCTCTGTGACAGGTAGAACGGCCATCAGTGTGCATCAGTGTTGTAAATGTCTAGTGTTGTTGCCAGGCCTGATAAGGCAAATAAGCGTCAGATGGTGAGCGACAACTGTGAATAACATGGAGACGTCGCATACCCATGCGAGACAACGTTATCGGCACTTGACAGAGTTTGAAAGGGACCCCATTGTGGGTCTCCATTCGGCTGCTGTTGAAGTTGTTCAATGTACAGTCTGTGTCATGTTCCTACGTGACAGTGGCCCGATATTGGCCTGCATGGGAATGTGAGGACAAGCATACTAGCCGTCAAGGTTCCGGTCGACTGACTACGTCTGACCACCACAAAGGAGGATCGCAATATTGTGTACTACGCACATCGTAACCCTTTTATATCTGCGCCTAGCATCTGAAGACCAAGTAGTGGACTTCCTGCAACATTTTGTGTCATTGTGCACGATTGTTCAGAGAGTAGCAGCAGCCGGACTCCGGAATTACCGTCCCACACGCAATCTGCCGTTAACACCAATAGAAAAACGGCTGCATTTTGGGTGGCCAGGAAGCACGGACTGCTCATGAATAGGGTCGCATTGTGTTCAGCGATGAATCGCAGTTCTGCATTACCCTATATGACTGTAGTCGGAGATTATGGTGGCAACCTGGGGAGAGGTCTCACTCTTTCATTGTTTTGTAGAAGCACAGCGGTGTCATTCCTAGCGTTACGGCGTGGGGAGCTATCGGATATGATTTCCGGTCACGATAATAGTCATTGAGGGATCTCTGACGGCACAGCGATACGTCGCGGATGTTCTCCGTCCTCATGTGTTATCTCTCATGTGACAGAATCGTGGTGCCATTTTGCAACAGGCCGATGTTTGTCCTCACATGTGCCGTGTCTCTACGAATTTTCTGCGTAATGATGAAGTACTCCGATGGCCAGCTAGATTCCCAGATAAGTGCCCGGTAGAACACTGTGAGACAAGCTCTGACGTCAACTCTGTCCCAGTGTCGGTATCCGCGATAGCAAGGAATAGTGACAACAGTTTTATTGTAGTCATCTACATTATTTATTATGGCATATATCATTTCGATTGATTCTGAGTAGACACCGCGCACCCAATAAGGTTTGCATGTCCCTCTGGATTAGATGACTTTTGAAGAAAGTTCAGCACCACGTGGCATTTGCACGCGTCTACCCGCTTTCCTTTTTTCCACGGGGATACTTCGTGGGACCCCTTCAGGTCTGACCGATTTAGCATTCGCTACCATTCTTCTTTTTACGTCGTATTGATTTGTAAATTAAAGATATTGGTTTTAAAATTTTTGATTATTACTGTTGTTTTCGCACTGTCATTAAGCATATAGAATGTAATCAGTACAGGTTTTATACCGGTATATGCCATGCTAACTTTACATGTATGGCCAGGTGGCATTCCTAATTGTTATTTCTAGCATTTTGAAAAATCAAACTTTCTTTCTACTGCAGCACTATTCATTGTTGGTAATCATCAGATTTGATCATTAATCCTGTACTACATACACCATCCAGCGGTGAGATAGACAACTTCGTAGCAGGTGCCGCTTCTATGTCAACACTCCGCCGGCAGCGTGGTGCTGTGCCGCAAGCTTGTGGGAATCATGTTCGACACCAGCTTGCATGGACGATATAAGGATTTTAGTTGTGTCCTGTTTTATCGTTAGAGTGCATTTTACCAACTGTGTGTTTTATCGACTGGACTTTTATCAAGACATGTATACATGGAGAGTGCCTTCTGTTCTTTGACTTCAAATAATGTAACATGGCAGTTTTATAGCAAGTTCAAGAAGGTACGTGGACTCAATCACATCCCTGTCCGGCGACAACCTCTGCTCCATGACCTGACCCAACACCTTCTCCTCAGCATCTTTTTTCCAACCCTCACCCTCACCTTCACCTGTGCCACTCCACCAACGTGCTTGCCACTGGCCTCAACATCCATAGCCATGACCCTGCCACCCTTTGGCGGTGTCATCAGCTACTTGTCATCCTCCATGGTGACCTCGTTCCCCTCCCACAGCACACCCATCCTGAAAGTAGCTCCACCCTGGATGTCATCCTTGCTTCTCCCAACCCCCTTGGTCGTACCACTGCAGACGTCCTCGACCCCATTGATAGTGACCGCGTCCCTGCCGTTCTTACTATCTCCTCTGCCCATCGCCCCCCTCCTGTCCCCCACCCTGCTGTCCCTCCGAAGTCTGTCCACAAGCCACCCCTTATCATTCCACTGACGTCACCAATGACTTTTCCTTCCTCCAGAATACCATCACTGATGCTGTGGAGGCCCATGTTCCTACCAAATTCATCCACCCTCACCGCCCTATGCTTTCTCCACAGGCTATCGTTTTCTGCGATTCCGCTCTTCCTCTGCACCCATGACCAGGATACACTCCTCCGCCACTGGCATTTACAATGACACATCCAAAACCTCCTCAAAGCAAAGAAACGCCGGGACTGGCGTCAGACATGAACACACCTCAACTGTGCCCCCCCTGTCAACTCCTCCAAGTACTGGTCTGCCTTCCACTCTGCTTCCTACCTCTTCGAGGTCTTCTCCATTCTGGATGATCACCATTCTGATTACTCCCTCTTCCCCACCACCCTTGAACGCACTGATACCTCTGTCCCACTACTCGCCACTAGTTTTCAGTAGTTGAGTCAGTTACCCCCCTCAGACATAAACACTCCGATCCCTGCACACAACATTCAAACTCGTCTTCTACTTCTAACACCACACTGCCCCTAGCGACAATGGTGTCACCTACCACCACCTCCAGGAATCCCTCCCTCCTTCCTGGCTGCCCTTGCTACTCTGTACAATGTCCTCCTCGCCACTGGCTTTTATCCTGACCTGTGGAAGACTTCCCACATCCTGCTGTTCCCTAAACCCAACAAACCTCCCTTTGACACCTCTTCCTATTGTCCCATCTGCCTCACGTCTGTGTTTGGTAAGCTCTTCGAGTGCATCCTCTCCCACCCTATTCATCACCACCTTAACCAGCAACACCTCATTCCCCTTACCCAGTGTGGCTTCCAGCCCTCCTTCTCAGCTGACAACCAGTTCCTTAACCTGACCAATCTTCTTTCCCTCCAACTTAACTCCTGTCGCTCCACTATTTTTGTTTCCCTCGACCTCCAGAACTGCCATGACCGTGTCTGACATCCCAGGCTCCTCTTTAAACTCCAGACCTATGCTCTCTCCATCAATTTCGTCTGTCCTGATGCTTCGTTCCTCTCCCTTCGTCCCTCCTATGTCACTATCCACAATACAAAATCCTGTACTTTCTATCCCATTGCTGGCATGTCCCAAGGCTCCATCATTTCCCCTCTCCTCTATCTCCTGTATACTGCTGATATGCCCAAACCTCCCCCACCTATTCACCTCCTCCAATTTTCTGATGACACTGCTTTCCTGGCCCTTTACCCTACCCTTCACAGTCCCAACCTACCCTTCAAACCTGCCCCAACCAGTTCACTCCCTGGTGCAACGAGTGGCTCCTTCGCATCAACCCTTCCAAGACCTGGGCAATAATCATAGGTCATACCATCTGCTCCTTCCAGCCTCACGATTTTTACCTCACCATTTATGGCTGTGCTACCCACCTCACTCCTACCTTAAAATACCTTGGCCTCACCCTCGACCGTCACCTCACCTGGACTCTCCATCTCCTTGCAATCCAACACAAAGCCCACAATAAACTCCACCTCCTGAAATTCCTGTCTAGCCGGACATGAGGACTGCATCCTTCCACTATCCTTCACACCTACAAATCCTTGATCCACCCCATCCTTTGTTATGCCAGCGTTGCTTGAATTTCCGCTCCTCCCAGATTTTATAAAGCCCTCCAAATCCTAGAACACCATGCCCTCCACCTCGCCTTCTATATCTATCTTCTGTCCCCCTCACAGATCCTCTACAACCTCATCCCCTTCCCACATCTTCTTCTTTTCCTCAAACACATCTGGACCCTGTACATCATCTGCCAACTCGATCTTCCCCACCCTGTAGTGTATTCCACCCTCAGTCCGTTGCCACGCCTTTACCGTCATCTCCCACCCTCTCTCCATCTCCAAACCCTCCACCTTCTTTCGCAATGCAACTTCCAGCACCAAACCCTCCCGAATGATAAGCTTTGTCCTGGTCTCTACCCTCTTACCAACTCTGACCCCACCTTCCTCCTCCTACTCCTCAGGGCTCCCTCCCCACTACTCTTCTTTCCCCTGTGCAGTTTTCCTCCCTCCTATACCCCCTCCCTTTCCCTTGGCTCCCTTCTGTGTCTCTGCACTCCCTCCTGACTTGCCTTCCATCTCCTGGCCTGCCCATCTTCAACCTCTTGGTACACCCCCGACCACACCTTTCTTTTTCCTCCCACCTCCTCCAGCCCTCCTCCCTCACTGCACCTTCTTCTCCCCTCTTTTTCCCTCCTCTCAGGTCTCCCATTCCTCGGGATGTCCCTCCCCGCAGTTTTTATTCTTTGTGTGTGCTCCATGGGTTACAGTGGTTCTTTAAGTGTCTCTTATTCTGTGTGTTTTTATACTGTGGCTGATGTTTCACTTGTGTGTGTGACTCCAGTGTATTTCAAGTGCCCCACAATTCGCCAACTGTGTTCTTTTAACTTTATGTCGACTTTCTTAACTGTCCCCCAATGAATGTCCCTGTGTCAGTGTATATTTTAACTTTTATTTTCTCAATTTACTATGTTTTTATAGCCCCTTTTTCTGCCCTTTTTACGTACAGTTTCCTCCTTTTATTTTTTGTAATGTCTCTCGGCTGAAGAGCGGCCGATTGTGCCGCTTTCAGCCCTCCCATGGCCATATGGGGCAGGGGAATGAAATCACAATAAAGAAAATAAAAGTTACACAGAATGTTGTATATTTTATATATCCATCATACAAATTGTAGTCTCCCTCCACCCTCCTTATTATTTTTGTTTTTCTCCTTAGATCAGATGATGGCACCATAAGACTGTTGAGACCGGTCATCTTGGAACAACTAAAGTATCTAAAACGCGATCCTGGCGTATGAAATGTGTTCATTTTCGACAACAGTTTTATTTTTGCAATATTTAATTGCTCCTGGGAGACATGTTTGGGAATGATAGCGCAGTCATTTGGGAGTAATTGTACTTAAGAGTAATTAAAGTAAGTTCTATACTAATTATCGAAACATGGTGTAGTCATGATAGTTGTTTCACAGTCTGATTAGACATTGGCAATATGTAATGAGTTGCTCAACGTTTCAGCCAGTAATTTGGTGGCCATGTTGCTATCAATGAGTGCCGATATTCCGTCCTGACTAAATTTGGCATTTGTCATAGAATAAGGCGGCATCCAGCAATAAACATTTACATTTTCAATGGTTTTTCTAAATCTCCTAAGACAATCGCCAGAATGCTTGCTTGGACTGAGCACGAACAATTTGATTCCCCATCATTCCCCAATCCGAGCTTGTGTTCCGTCTCAATGGGTCTTTAAACCCTAACGTTCCTCTCTTATATCGCCTACCGTCACGAACACAGCTACCTTGAGGCTAAAAGATCATTGCTTTAGTTATCATCGAATAATAATTTTTTTCGGGAAGAAACATTATGTTCATAACCACTGTAGCTATACGAATTAAAAATAGACTATCTTTCGCACAAAATACCTGCAATGAATGCCCTTGCAGAATTTCTCAGTCTGCCTCTCTCTCTCTCTCTCTCTCTCTCTCTCTGTGTGTGTGTGTGTGTGTGTGTGTGTGTGTGTGTGTGTGTGTGGTGTGGGTGCGCACAAATGCTTTGGCCACGCGGCTATATGCTAATCATAAATGTCGAATAGTTGATATCCACGAAATAGCATGAGGATGCAGAGACGGGTTGATAGATTGATTACTAGTAGGTTCTATCAGAACGGAAACGTTTCGGAGATGCTTCGCAAACTTAAATGGGGAATCCCGGAGGGAATACGAAGCGCTTCCCGCAAGACACTATTGCCCAAATTTAGAGAACCGGCATTTAAAGCCGAATGCAGAACGATTCTACTGCCGGCAACGTACATTTCGCGTAGGGACCATGAAGATAAGATGAGAGAAACTAGGGCTCGTCGGACGCTTTTAGATAGTCGTTTTCCCCTCGTTCTATGTGCAAGTGGAACAGTGGAGGAAGCGAGTAGTAATGGTACAAGGTACTCTCCGCCATGTACCGTATGGTGATTTTCGCATTATGTATGTAGATGTATGACCATAATTTTTGCACTGTAATCTGCCTTGCCAATATCGCGACTCTTGACACAGTGACAGAAATGCAAACTACAACAGAAAACGAATTATGGGCCTTGAGTAACACTTATTATGTGTAGTGTTCCTCCACTGATACCGTACAGGGCGTCAGTACTGGGTACGATGGACCCGAATTGCAGTACGGCTTGTACAATGGTTCTTTGTATTGTATGTCTGCCAACCGCGATGGTCGAGCGGTTCTAGACGCTTCAGTCCGGAACCGCGCGACTGCTACGGTCGCGTGTTCGAATCCTGCCTCGGGCATGGATGTGTGTGATGTCCTTAGGTTAGTTAGCTTTAAGTAGTTCTAAGTTCTAGGGGACTGATGACCTCAGCAGTTAAGTCCCATAGTGCTCAGAGCCATTTTTGTTTCATGTTCGTTCAATTGGAGCTGAATCTGAGGAGCGACTGGCCACTTCAGACGCATGATGTTTTCATGTTACAGGTACTCGTGTACCAAGTCACCTACATGATAACAGGCCCGTATGCAGCACAAGAGACGCATTTACCGTTGCAGGATTTTGTTACTATAGACCGCAGCCGTCCACAATAGATGTCAGTGATGTTGGTCCGCTTACGTGAAACGCATTTGGCAGGTATTCAATCATACAGAAGAAACTCTCGAAGCCAGCGATGCAGTTTCACGGGAGATGTGTAACCCAGAGCTTTCGAACCTAGTCAGATGCTTTATTAGTAGGACGTTCTATCACTGAATGTAAGATAACGATTTTCACGATTTATTGTAGGACGTGGTCGACTTTGTCAGTACTGTCGTTGCATTTCATGTCGCTACTGGAATGTTCTTCACAACCGTAAACGACGAAAGAAGTGACATACAATTTACTACTTACTATAAATGATGTGACCAAGCGTAATATCATAAAAATGTCTTTGCTGAGGCATACGTGGCATATTGCTTGTTTTCAACTCAGATAATGTGTGGCTAACCGACACATAACACGTTCAGGCCCATTCCCACAATGACTTTTACAAGTAATCTCGTACATGCGTGCTATGTTGTCACGTACCCTTTAAGAAAAATAAACAAATGATTAAACTTTCAGAAAAAGAACTTCAAAACTTGAACAGGTCAACAACGCGCTGGACCACCTATAGACGTAATTCAAGTAGTTCTTCGGCTTGGCATTCATTGACGGAATTGTTGGGTGCCGTCATGAGGGATAACGTGTCATATTCTGTCCAACTGGTAACTTTGATTGCCAAAATCCCGAGCTGGTTGAAGGAGCCTGCACATAATGCTCCAAACGTTCTCGATTGGGAAAAGATCCGCCGATCTTGCTGGCCAAGGTATGGTTTGGCAAACAGGAAAACGAGCAGTAGAAACTCTCGCCGTGTGCGGGCGGACATTATATTGCTGAAATGTAAGCCCAGGATGGCTTGCTACGAAAGGCAACAAAGCGTGGCGTAGAATATCGTCGAAGTACCACTTTGCTTTACGGGTGCCGCAGATCACAACTAAAGAGGTCCTGTTTGAAAATAATGGCACCCCCAGGCCATTACATCTGGTTATCGAGACTTATGGCGGGCGACAGTCAGGTTGTTATCCCACCGATATCTAGGGCATATACAGGCCCGTCTACGCCGGTCATCGGGGCTCAGTTCATAGCGGGACTCATCACTGAAGACAGTTCTACTCCAGTGAACGAGATTCCTTGCCGAAGATACGTCTGCAGACGCTCTAGACAGTGGTGGTATACCAACTGTTACCTGCCATACAGCCCGACAACCAAGAATGATAATTTGAGGTGCCATTTCTTTTCGTAATAGGACCCCTTTGGCTGTCATATGCGGCACCCTTACAGCAAAGCGGTACGTCGACGATATTCTGCGCCGCGTTTTGTTGGCCTTGGTGGTAATGCCCGCACGCACATGGCGATAGTTTCTACTGCTTATCTTCGAGCTTGTCAAACACTACCTTGACCAGCAAGGTTGCCCGATCTCTCTCCAGCTGAGAAGGTTTGGAGCATTATGAGCAGGGCCCTCCAACCAGCTCGAGTTTCTGACGATATAACGCGCCAAATGGACAGAATTTAGCACGCTATAGCCCAGGAGGACATTCAAACACTTTATCAGTCAATGCCAAGCTGCTTGCATAAGGTCGAAACGTGGACCAATGTTTTATTGACTTGCTCAATTTGTGAAGCTCTTTCTCTTGAACAGTTTTTCTGAAATAGTAATTATTTGTTTGTCTGTACGTATACGTCACATCTACCGATCTCCTTCCCATTCGGTTAATTCCTTCGTGATACGATGTTCTTTTTAGAATGTATTTCCGTTTAGACCGCACCGTATAGCTGTGCGTTAATGTTTTCTAACTGATCCATAGAGATAGGTTAACTTACCAGCATGAGTCCCAGGCGCAATTTTTAGAACGTATATTTTGGGGTGTCATACAAGCTGACGATTCTATTCTCATGGAGACACAGAAGTTAGTAAGAAACAACTGGCATGTAATTTACGCTGAACTATTGTGTCAAATCAACAAGGATAAACACTGAATTGTAAATGTGGCTGGAGACGTGGAAAAAATGTCTTCTATAGACATCAGTGGTAGAAAATTGCTGCAGCTAAACAAACGAGCTGATGCTTCACCATTTCTCAGATTTGCTTACGTCAATTTTCGATGAAATTCGGAGATTAGGAGGCTGTGACTTTATGTCGGTTCAAGGAGATTCAGTTGTATTGACACCTAACTCCTTCCAGAAATAGTTCATCAGAGCCGGAGCAGTTTATTTTCAGCCCTAAATGAGCTTGAACCAGTTTAGGGATACCATGAAAATTTAAATAAATGTGACCAAATCAGCATATACTGGGTGTTACAAAAAGGTACGCACAAACTTTCAGGAAACATTCCTCACACACAAAGAAAGAAAATATGTTATGTGGACATGTGTCCGGAAATGCTTACTTTCCATGTTAGAGCTCATTTTATTACTTCTCTTCAAATCACATTAATCATGGAATGGAAACACACAGCAACAGAACGTACCAGCGTGACTTCAAACACTTTGTTACAGGAAATGTTCAAAATGTCCTCCGTTACCGAGGATACATGCATCCACCCTCCGTCGCATGGAATCCCTGATGCGCTGATGCAGCCCTGGAGAATGGCGTATTGTATCACAGCCGTCCACAATACGAGCACGAAGAGTCTCTACATTTGGTACCGGGGTTGCGTAGACAAGAGCTTTCAAATGCCCCCATAAATGAAAGTCAAGAGGGTTGAGGTCAGGAGAGCGTGGAGGCCATGGAATTGGTCCACCTCTACCAATCCATCGGCCACCGAATCTGTTGTTGAGAAGCGTACGAACACTTCAACTGAAATTTGCAGGAGCACCATCGTGCATGAACCACATGTTGTGTCGTACTAGTAAGGGCACATGTTCTAGCAGCACAGGTAGAGTATCCCGTATGAAATCATGAGAACGTGCTCCATTGAGCGTAGGTGGAAGAACATGGGACCCAATCAAGAATTCACTAACAATGCCTGCCCAAACGTTCACAGAAAATCTGTGTTGATGACGTGATCGCACAATTGCGTGCGGATTCTCGTCAGCCCACACATTTTGATTGTGAAAATTTACATTTTGATCACGTTGGAATGAAGCCTCATCCGTAAAGAGAACATCTGCACTGAAATGAGGATTTACACATTGTTGGATGAACCATTCGCAGAAGTGTACCCGTGGAGGCCAATCAGCTGCTGATAGTGCCTGCACACGCTGTACATGGTACGGAAACAACTGGTTCTCCCGTAGCACTCTCCATACAGCGACGTGGTCAACGTTACCTTGTACAGCAGTAACTTCTCTGACGCTGACATTAGGGTTATCGTCAACTGCACGAAGAATTGCCTCGTCCATTGCAGGTGTCCTCGTCGGTCTAGGTCTTCCCCAGTCGCCAGTCATAGGCTGGAATGTACGGTGCTCCCTAAGTCGCCGATCAATTGCTTCGAACGTCTTCCTGTCTGGACACCTTCGTTCTGGAAATCTGACTCGATACAAACGTACCGCGCCACGGCTATTGCCCCGTGCTAATCCATACATCAAATGGGCATCTGCCAACTCCGCATTTGTAAACATTGCACTGACTGCAAAACCACGTTCGTGATGAACACTAACCTGTTGATGCTACGTACTGATGTGGTTGATGCTAGTACTGTGGAGCAATGAGTCGCATGTCAACACAAGCACCGAAGTCAACATTACCTTCCTTCAATTGGGCCAACTGGCGGCGAATCGAGGAAGTACAGTACATACTGACGAAACTAAAATGAGCTCTGACATGGAAATTAAGCGTTTCCGGACATATGTCCACATAACATCTTTTCTTTATTTGTGTGTGAGGAATGTTTCCCGAAAGTTTGGCCGTACCTTTTTGTAACACCCTGTATAAAGCCCGAATCCCATATACGAACTAAGTATTTTTTCCTTTCAGTCTGTTGTTGGAGACACAGGAACAACTGCCGCAATATAGACACCTAAATCATTATATGTATAATGAATAGCGTCTGTGCACTAATAGGGAATATGGTGATTCAGCAGATGAGGAATTCTTTATAGAAACCGTTGCCTTTGACTTCCTGGTACGAAAGGATCTGCTTTCCAGATGGTAGCAATTTACGCTGTCTGTCTGGTTTAACAGCTCCCTCATAGAGAGGCTATAGATAGAAAAATTGTGAGCTAGCAGTATAACGACGTGTTCAGTAATCAGGGCTACGACGTCAATTCTTCCCGTATCAGGGAAGAAAACCTCTCAGGACACGTCCATAAGTCAGCACAACGCTGTCGGAACTCCCAATAAAGCTTTCACCTGCAGCGAGACAGGCTCCAGCTCGCATATCGGCTTCACAATCTTGTCGACTACTTGTTTTATAGGCGTATCACATCGTGACCATGTACCATGCATAATCTTCTGCATCGGCAGTAAACGGCGCAGAATTGGTTTTCCTGATTTATATCAGTAAATTCTCTTCCGGTGCCCAAACTGAGGTTCGCATTATTCTTTCGAGGAAACGGTGCCCTTTGTAAGGAACATATATATTTAATTCGTTCTTATCCTTGTCGTGAATTCATTAAGCACTGTCTCGTGAGGTCACCGTGGGATGACATGCCACTTCTGATCTACAAATACTGTAATGTTTCGAGTAATATGAATTACATTAATAATAACACAATTTTCATATTACATGAAGAGCTCGGTTGCAAACAACAGCAAGGGGCAGATGACGAGAAACAGAATTACTGCATGCAAATCGTGGTATATGATATACCTTTTTTCCACGTCAATTGATAGTTCCACGATAAACAGAGAAATGGCAGCTCTACCCCTAATTGCAGATTATCACTAATGAGAACTTTGTCAGGATGTGTGCATGTAAACAGTGGTAAGTGCCATAGACATGGCTGTCAGTAGAATTAACGTGTGCAATGTTCGTTACAGGAAAATGCTTTTCAGGGACGATTTGTACAAATCCGACAATGATGTGGATAACTCCGATTCAGATAAAAGATCCTAAATATGTTATTCAACTTCAGAAGTTGTTGCTTATCAGACGTAAGGGGTAATTGTTTAAGGAAGTAAACAATGTTGTGGCCCTCACCACCCTTTACATGAATTTATGTGTCAGTGTGATACCACGAATGTTGAGAGCCATGCTTAACATTGTTTATATGCTGTAGTAAGGAGGCAACAAAATTAATTTTATATTATGCTGGGTCACAGATTAATTTTTGAGGTGGTTATGCTTCATCGTTGCATAAATTGGTAACCCAATTTTTAGTATCATAAACTGAAACAATTCTTTAACTCACCCCGCAGGTAAACGGTTGTACGTCAATGCTACTCTATGTTAAGTGCACTCAGTTTGCGAGTAAACAATGTTAAGTGACACATTTTTAATAAATTGAGAGTTTAACTGTCAATTTAAAAAAAAGTATGTCGTTAGTTTAGAAATATTTGAAAACAGTTACTTATCTGAATAAAAAATCGCAATGGATATTCTATGCATTATGTTATCATCTTGAGGTTGATGCTCTTCTGTGCGTGTTTGTTTACAAATAGATTTGTTTTTGCTCGAGGCAACCCCCTCCAAAAATAAATATACTTGAAGTATCTTATTTATGACATTTTATTGAAAAACTTTACGGCACAATTCCTCAAAATAACCAGCTGCCCACTACCTTTGTTATAACAGTAAAATTATCATAACATATGCAAAGAATTTTTGTTGTTACTGATGGTTTTCTACTATTTAATCCGCTGGCAACCAGTAATTATCTGAAATGCGAGACATTTCGTTTCAGTAGACGTAATTAAGGCTCCCTGCTAGATTCGTATGAGCACTACGCTAGTCACCGTCCATTTTATAGCGGCAGTTGGTCGTCATCATTATTACTTGCATTCAAAAATGTTTCAAATGTCTCTGAGCACTATGTGACTTAACTTCTGAGGTCATCAGTCGCCTATAACTTAGAACTAATTAAACCTAACTAACCTAAGGACATCACACACATACATGCGCGAGGCAGGATTCGAACCTGTGACCGTAGCGGTCGCTCGGCTCCAGACTGTAGCGCCCAGAACCGTACGGCCACTCCGGCCGGCTGAGGCAACAAAGTAAATCCATTCTCTCACTGGGGAAAACTGAATATATGTAATGCTCTACACTATTACGTAAAGCAAAACATCAGGAAAGCCTCATGCGCAATACTTAACTAGATTTACTTCAACAGTGCAACTTTCGCCAGTGTTCTTAGAATTCTACAAGACATTTTGTAAGAGATCTTTTTTTTATTTTTATGACGCTGTTTATTGTTTTTGTTATCTTCTGTCCGAAAACTGGTTTGATGCAGCTCTCCATTCTACTCTATCTCATGCAAGCCTCTTCATTTCCAGATAACTACTGCAACTTATATCCTTCTGAATCTGCTTACTGTATTCATCTCTTGGTATCCCTCTACGATTTTTACCCCCTACACGTCTCTCCAGTACAAAATAGGTGATCTCTTGATGTCTCAGAATGTGTCCTATCAACCGATGCCTTCTTCTAGTCAGGTTGTGGAACAAATTTCTTTTCTTCCCAAATATATTCAGTACGTCCTCATTAGTGACGTAACTACCAACCTAACATTCAGTAATCGTCTGTAACACCACATTTCAAAAACTTATATTCTCTTCTTGTCTAAAGTGTTTGTCGTCCATGTTTCTCTTTCATACATGGCTAGACTTCATAGAAATACTTTCAGAAAAGACTTCCTAACTCCTAAATTTATTTTCGACGTTAGCAAATTTCCCTTATTCAGAAGCACTTTTCTTGCCATTGCCAGTCTACATTTTATATCCTTTCTACTTTGGCCATCCTCAGTTATTTTTCTGCCCAAATACTAAAACTCATCTACTACTTCAAGTGCCTTGATTACTATTCTAATTCTCTCAGCATCACCTGATTTCATTCCACTAGAGTCCATTATCCCTGTTTTGCTTTTGTGGATGTTCATTTTATATCTTCCTTTCAAGACACCGTCCATTCCATTCAACTACTCTTCCAGGTCCTTTAGTGTCTCTGACAGAATTACAGTGTCATCGGCAAATCTCAAGGTTTTCATTTCTTCTCTCTGAAATTTAATTCCTGTACCAAATGTTTCTTTTGTTTCTTTTACTCTTGGCTCAGTGTACAGACTGAATAACATTGGCGATAGGCTACAACCCTGCCTCATTCCATTCTGAACCACTGCTTCCCTTTCAGGCCCCTTGACTCTTATCACTGCCGTCTGGTTTCTGTACAAGTTATAAATATCCGTTCGTTCCCTGTATTTTACCCTTGACACCTTCAGAATTTCAGAGAGAATAGTTCAGTCAACATTGTGAAAAGCTTTCTCTGTGTCTACAAATGCTATAAATGTAGGTTTGCCTTTCCGTAACCTATCTTCTAAGGTAAGTCGTAGGGTCAGTATTGCCTCGCGTGTCTTTACATTTCTCCGGAATGCAAACTGATCTTCCCCGAGATAGGCTTCTTCCAGAAAAAAGAACTCGTGTTAGTATATTGCAACTATGTCTTATTAAACTGATAGTTCGGCAATATTAAAACCTTTCAACACCTGTTGAATTATTAAATTTGTAATTATTAAATTCGTCTTGAAATCTGAGGGTATGTCGCCTGTCTCATACGTCTTGCGCACTAGACGGAGGGCTTTTGTCCATTTCTATAATACTGTTTTCACGTTCATGTCCCTTGCATAGACACACTATATATTCCTTCCACCTATCAGCTTTCACTCCTTTGCTTAAGACTGGTTTTGCATCTGAGCTGTTGATATTTATACAGCTGCTCCTCTTTTTTCCAAAACCCTCTTTAATTTTCAAGTAGGCGGTATCTGTCTTTCCCCTATTGACATATGCTTCTAAAGCGTTACATTTGTCCTCTAGCCATTCCGGCTTCACCGTTTTGCATTTTCTATCAGTCTCACTTTTTAGACAATTGTATTCCCTGTCGTCTGCTTCATTTGTTGCATTTTTATATTTTATCTTTCCTCAATTAAATATCTCTTGTGTTGTCCAAGGATTTTTATTATGCCCTGTCTTTTTACCTATTTAATCCTCAGTGCCTTCAGTATTTCATCTCTCAAAGCTAACCATTCATCCTCTATTGTATTCTTTTCCTCTGTTCTAATCAATCGTTGCCTAATACTTCCCCTCAAACTCTCAACCACATTTGGTTCTTTCAACCTGTACAGGCCCCATCTCCTTAATTTCCTACCTTTTTGTAATTTCTTTGGTCTAAATCTACAGTTCAAAATCAATAAATTGTGGTCAGAGTCTAAATCTGCCACTGGAAATGCCTTACAATTTAAAATATGGTTCTGAAATCTCTGTATTGCCATTATATAATCAGTCTGGAACCTTTCGGTGTCTGCACGTCTCTTCCACCGCATACAACCTTCTTTCATCATTCTTAAACTAAGTGTTAGCTATGCTCTGTGCAAAATTCTACCATGCTGGTTTCTGTTCAATTTCTTTCCCCACTCCATATTCACCTGCAATTTTTTCTACTCTTCCTTTTCGTTTTAGCGAATTCCAGTCCCCTATCACAATTAAATTTTCACCCTCCTTAACTATCTGAAAAATTTATTTTATCTCATCATACATTTATTCAATCTCTTCATCATCTGCATAGCTAGTTGGCCTATGAAGCTGTACTACTATGGTGGGTGTTGGCTTCGTGTCCATCTTGGCTACGATAATGTGCTCGTTATGTTGTTCATAGTAGCTATCCGCAATTCTATTTCCACACCTGCATTACCCCTATTTGATTTTGTGGATATAACCTCGTATTCACCTGACGAGAAGTCCTGTTCCTCCTGCCACCGTACTTCACTAATTGTCAATATATCTAACTTCAACCTATCCGTTTCCGTATACAGATTTTCTAATCTACTTGCACGATTAAAGGATCTAACATTCCACGTTCCAATTAGTAGAACGCCAGCTTCGTTTCTCCTGATCACGACATCCTCCTGAGTAGCCCCCGCCCGGAGACCCCTCCGGAATATTTTACCCAATGGGCTGCCATCATCATTTAAACCACGCAGTAGAGCTGTATGCCCTCGGAAAAAAATTACGGCTGTAGTTCTGTTTGCTTTCAGCCGTTCGCAGTACCAGCACAGAAGCACAGAAAGGCCGTTTTGGTTGATGTTACAAGGCCAGATCAGTCAGTCACCCAGACTGTTGCCCTTCAACAACTGAAAAGGCTGCTGCCCCTCTTCAGGAACCACAAGTTTCTCTGGTCTTTCAACAGATACTCCTCCAGTGTGGTTGCACCTGTGGTACGGCTATCTGTATCGCTGAGGCACGCGAGTCACCCCATGGTCCATGAAGGGTTAGGAGTTTATAAAATTGACCCGTGGAGCCATTGCTTATTCTTATCAACTCTGGATCGAAGCGACCAAAATTGTCATCGCATCACTGAAGCTGTAATCCAACTGCTTTATTCCGTGATGCATTATCTTTTAGAAAAGGCTTCCTTACAGTAAAAAAAAAGACTTTCGTAAACTTTCTTACTATTTCCTTATGATGACGTTTTGTGAGGAAACATGTTAGGGCTGCGCGGGATTAGACGAGCGGTCTACGGAGCTGCAGTCATGGACTGTGTGGCTGGTCCCGGCGGAGGTTCGAGTCCTCCCTCGGGCATGGATGTGTGTGTTTGTCCTTAGGATAATTTAGGTTAAGTAGTGTGGCAGCTTAGGGACTGACGACCTTAGCAGTCAAGTCCCATAAGATTTCACACACATTTTATATATATATATATATATATATATATATATATATATATATATATATATATATTAAAAAAACATGTTCGGCATCCTACAGGCATCGGAAGGGCTAATGAGGGTCCAACGCACTGGGTACAGGACTTCGTCGGACTGCATGCACTTGAGAGCCTATATTCACTATATACTCTGACGAGCCTAAACAGTATGACCACCTGCTTAAAAGCGTGCTGATCGACCTCTGGAGTGCAATAAATCAGCGATTCTGTTTGGCATGGATTCGACAAGTTCTTGGTAGGTCTCCGGTGGTATGAGGCACCAGATGTCTAAGTACAGGCCACGCGATTCCCGTAAATTTTGGCCAGATGTTTGTAAGTACGGAGCTACCGCCCAGCAGTGCGCCGGGTGTATTCCGTTGGATTCAGACCAGGCGAATTTGGTGGCCAAGACATTAACATGAATTCACCATTATGCTCCGTAAACTACTGTAGCACTATTCTGGCCTTGTGACGCTGACCACTCTCCTACTGTCGAGGAAGACATCAGTGCTGATGGGGTGCAGATGGCACACAAAGATCGTCATGTGATACACAGTTGCCATGGCGCCTTCCTTTCCCACCACAGCTCCCAAGGAAATCCACGTGAACGTCCCCCACAGCATAATACTACCCCCAGTGACCTGACTCCGAGGCTTCCAGCAGCCGTTTCCCTGGATGATTGAATATTCGGACACGATTGTCTAAACGTGAGGACACGTTTCCATTAATTGACGATCCAGTCTCGATGATCTCGTTCCAATCGCAATCGTAATTGACGATGCCGTTGGGCCAACTGGGGAACACGTAGGGGATGTCTGTTGAGGACCCACACTTTAAACAATGTGCGCTGAATAGTGTGCACCGAAACACTTTTGTCTGCACCAGCATTGTACCTTGTCGTTCTATCAACCGTAGAACGCCACATACTCTGTTACACATCGCGGAAAGCGTCAAACATCCACCTTATCACTTACCCGTGGTTTCTCCGTTCTTCATCCACTTTCCATAGTTGCTCGCGACAGTAGCACACATACAGCTGACCAGTTTCACCGTTTGCGAGACACTCGTTCCCTGGCGCCGGACCATAACAATGCGACATTTGCCGAAGTCGCTTATGTCGATGGATTTCCACATTGTCAGCTCGTTTCGTCACTAGAGTGAATCCCAACTTGTCTCTGCTCCGCTTATAGGAGGGGTATAATCGCTTTGTTGCCTCTGTCCACATGAGTGTACCTTCGTTAATTTTTTTTCTCCGCAAATAGGCGTATTTTTCCGCTTATAGACCGATGGTTCGCGAGTATGGACCTTCTATCTCTTAATTTTAAGATCAGGGCGCAGCACCTTGCAAGGTACGTTTCGTGTGTTAGTTTACAGCTGGTCGCTTGCAGAAAATGATTACTTATACAAATCGAAAAGAAATGTAAATAATTACTGTGCCTGAATATATGACTGAGAATCTGCGTTTTTTCCTATCGTTCGCGAACTATTGCAGATGTTGAGAATTATTTCGGATTTGCATAAATTTTGTTCGATATTAGGAAATAACCCATTTCAGGAACGTCCTCGTACGTGACCTCGAGTTATAATGCATATTTGCTAATTTCAGTTTGGTCTTTGATAATGAAATACTGAAGCAACTCACTGTTACACTCCACAGCAATGCATAAAATATTAACTGATGTACAATCAGAAGCTCTTTTTAATGACAGCGATGCGGAATTATCTGACTGAGAAAATGAAAAATTCGCGCTTTGACTGTAGACTGCGCTGCTGAGCTTGATGGAACTGACTAGTAAACAATAAGGAATTTAAGATGTCATACGAGTAGCTAGGAGATGAGGACGTCCTTGTACAGTGAATTCATGACAGTGAAGATAGAGATGATGTAGAAAGTGTGAATAAAACGCCAAGAAGAGCTGTATTGCAACCAATTTCAGAAGTCAGGTTTTAAACTGTTGGCCAACTACCAAAATTTCTTGAGGCAAGGAATGCCTCTAAATGCAGGAAACCTGACTGCAATTTGGAGATAAGAGACATGTGCGTCAAATGTAGAATATATTTATGTATTGTAAAAAATAATTGTTTTGAAGCTTATCACAAAACACACTGTAAATATTTATTTATGGTTGTAGCTAATTATTACTTGCCAGAAATCTCTGTATGATTATCATTTTCTTGCATTTATAACGTTTTTTAGAGCATCAACAAAAAGCTGTATTGGAAATAATATATTTATAAAATAGTAATATTAAGAGTCATATTTCTGTCTGCATTAGCAACATATACACTTAACTGTTTCAAATGAATGAAATGTAAAATGTTTTCATTGAATAAAGGGGAAAGAAAATACGAAGAAAACATTAGTACATTTTCACCATAAGTAAGAGCTGAAGTCTTCATATGTAGACCTCCAATTATACCTTAATGAATCGTCAAGTTTGTTTATTACTTTATTGTAAAATATGAAATGAAAAGTTTCCCGCTAATTTCCTGTATCTCAAGAGTAAAGAGGATAAATAAAGTAACAGAAATATTGCTAGAATGCATTATTTAACTAACTAACAACTACAGTTGCATTTAAGTCTCTCATTGTAGTCCCCCGAAAAGTCTGTTACCCTTTCCCAAATGTCGGGAAGCCGTTATAAACCGTTGGCAAGACGTTTTCTGTTGATGACAGCGACGGAGCGCCCTGCTGCGCGGAATACAGATGCAGCTTCAGAAAATGGGCGGTCTCAGGGGGTTTCCTTCAACTAAGAGACCATTCACGATATCAGTCTAATCTTGAGGAATGGATGACAGATCTGCACGGTGCAAATCTGCAGTCTCATTTCGACCCGCGCGAAACGCCTTGACCCAACGTACAACCATCGTGTACGATAATTCATTCTCGCCACTGGCTTCACGTAATCCCCGATAATATTATGATGCATTTTTTTCCTCTAGCAAACTCGATTTTAATCCGCGAACTTGGATCATCTTTTGTAAACATGCTTTAGAACGGTGAAATCGACACTCTTCACTTCAACGCCACACAGCAACAACATTCCCAACTGGATGTCAACCGAGCTAGGTGACGCAGCGGTTAGCACACTGGACTCGCATTCGGGAGGACGACTGTTCAAACCCGCGTCCGGCCACCCTGAGTTACGTTTCCCGTGATTTCCTTAAATCGCTTCAGGTAAATGCCGGGATGGTTCCTGGGAAAGGGCACAGCCGGCTTCCTTCCCCATCCTTCCCTAATACGATGGGACTGATGATCTCGCTGTTTGGTCTCCTCCCCCGACTCAACCAACCAATGAAATTCAGTTTAAGAGAAGCCTAAAGGATTTATTGGTGGCCAACTCCTTCTACTCCATTGATGAATTTCTCAGTAGAACCAACTGATATATAAGTACAATATAACTTCTGCACAATTTCAGCGCAGTAATGTGTTCATTGTAAATAAGTGTGTGTGTGTGTGTGTGTGTGTGTGTGTGTGTGTGTGTGTGTGGGTGGGTGGGTGCGTAAGTACAATCTAACTTCTGCACCAGTTCAGTGCAGTACTGCGTTCATTGTAAATAAGTATTTACTAGTTGTATTACACGTTTATTACTTTATAAATAAATAAATAAAAAATTATTTTAAATTCAAAAATGGCTCTGAGCACTATGGGACTTAACAGCTATGGTCATCAGTCCCCTAGAACTTAGAACTACTTAAACCTAACTAACCTAAGGACATCACACAACACCCAGTCATCACGAGGCAGAGAAAATCCCTGACCCCGCCGGGAATCGAACCCGGGAACCCGGGTGTGGGAAGCGAGAACGCTACCGCACGACCAAAAAATTATTTTAAATCCAGTACATTAGTATTTGTAAAATGATTCTTTCATATAGGGTTCATTAAAAAATGACGACCATGCCACTTGGGACCTGTGGAATGGTACAGTAGCTTATTTGTTTGAGTTGTTAATATTTGTTATGTATTGTTGTTTTTCTGACATGTTCTACATCCTGGAGGACCTCCTCACTACGGATCAATTGGAATGAAAGTAAATCTAATCTAATCTAATCTGGCTGCCCCTCAAACGCACGCTACACACCGACAACATAGCCACGTGACCGCTTCCATTTTCTATTAATGCCTGCAAAATCTCCTGCGAGTGTCTGGATTCCGTTGCCACTTCTTCATTTACATCTATCGTACTTTCCTTACCGAATCAAGTGCCCCCAACGCTAGCAGGCGGCATTCACTGCCGCAGCTGGCAGTGGTCGTCATATATTTGCTCATTGTGTAGGTTCTCTACGTGTGGTGCTCCACTTGCTGGTAGAGATTGTGCCATAATACTTCATCAAAATGACTAATTATGATCCAAATAAATTGTTATGAAATTCAATACAGATCATTTGAAAGTAAGTAACACCAAGTTTGAGTTAGTTCATGAAATATTTTGCCAGATATTTAACTTCGTTTGTAGCTTTTGGGGCAATTAAAAACAATAGCTACGAACTTGATATTTGAGGAATATATGTGCTCTGACAAGAACCACAATCATAGAGACCATTTTAGAATAATTTAATTATTTTCAAGTTTTTGAGAAAAATGTGATTTCTTCCTTAACGCATGGAACATGGTAGATTAACTAACCATTAGAAATATACTATACACTGCCTGAGAAAAAAAAATGAAGCACCCAGAGGTGGGGGGCGGGGGGGTGGGGGGCGGAAGAAAAGAAATAAAACTAGAAATAAAACTTCACGAGTTGAAAGGGTAAGAGATGTTATTTCAGTGATTGCATAACCGAGTCACATTTACAAACAGTTTGGCAGTATGAGCCCACGTATCAGTATGAAGTTCCACCCCCTTTGGCCTGGTTGCATCCACTGATTCGGTTGGGAAGGATGTCATAAAGATGCTCTATCCTCTCCTGAACCAAGCTGGCCCATCGCTGTTGCCAGTGGTCTTTGATATCATGAGTGCTTGCACCGGGACGAAATTGATATACGAGCTGGTTCCATCGGAGACAGATTTCGAGATCTTACTGACCATGGGAGTACCTCAGCATAACGCAGACAGTTAACAGAGGCAAGTGCCGTGAGTGGAAGAACATTGTCCTGTTGAAAAATTGCACCAAGTTGCTGTCGCGTGGGAGGAGATACATAAGGATGGAGGTTGTCCATGACGTACTGTTGTGGCATCAGAGCATCAGAGTTCCTTCAGTTACTACCAGCAATGGCTTGTAGTCATTCCTCATGGCTCCCCACACCATGACATTAGGAGTAACACCGCTGTGCTTCCCCAAAACATTGGAAGCATGGGACTTCTCGGACCTCTTCCGGTGTTGCTGCCATACTCGCCGATGATGGTAACGCAGGGGAGTGGAGAGCAGCAGTTCATCGTTGAAACATGATGAGACGCCATTTATCGACAGTCCATGCTACCTTATAATGACACCACTCCAGACCCAGCTATTTGTGCTGTGATATTAATGGCAGCCTAGGTTAGGGATGATAATTCCGCAGTTCTGTAGCTGCTGGTCTACGACCAATGGTGCGGGGTGACACAGAATGCTGAAGGGAGTCCATAGCTTCTTCTCGGATGGCAGGCGCAAATGTACGGGGATTAAATGTGCTTGCTGCTCAGTACGGCGATCCTACCTTCTGGTGGTCAGACATCGTCGACCGGTGCCTCGACGGCGAGTTCCCATGCAGTCCAACATCAGGCCACTGTCACATCTGAATGCCTTACAAATCTGGATGTTTCTCGATACGATGAGCCGGCCAGATCGAGAAAAACAATGAGGTCCATTTCAAACTCTTTTATGTGCTGATGAGGCTGTCTCATACGAGTACGAGGCATCTCCATGTCACTCAACATCCGACGCTGTTCACGCCCCTTATATAACCTACCAGGTCTGGTAACAGCACTAAACACGAAAAACACTAATGCACTGTAGTGGTCGCTCTACCTGTGCCACTAAATTGCTACACTAATCATTTACATGTCTGATGATGACATGTAAGGATGCGAAGTTACATGGACATACGACCGCGTTCTCTGGGTGCTTCATTTTTTTTAACATGCGACGTAATTTAGTAATTTTACCGTCATTTTAAATTGAGGAATTAATAAAGCTATACGAAAATTTATATAATTTTATCTAGAACTTTTTAGGATTCAGTGAATTTTAAACGTATTATGTTAGATGCAAAGGGCTATGATACAGAGTTGTTTTTATTCTACGTTAGCAATGTTTATTGAAGCAGAAGGCTGACAGTATTCCAGTATCACTGAAATGCAGCTCTGTACCAGAAATAAATAGGTCAGTTTAGCGACAGCTCAAATGGAAAGTTATAAGAGATCTCTGAAGAAAGTCATACCAGTGTCCGTTAAAGAATACAGTCACAGCAGTCAGCCTGTGAGAGAATTCTGCGTGATTCGGATGGCACTAGTTGCGACATGTTGTGTCGTGAATGAAACTGTAAAAAAAGGCATTGAGTGACATAATGAAGTAGTACCGCCAAAATAATTGTTTTAGCTCGTAGCGAAACTGACATTTCGTGCGAACACCGTTATGGGACTATGTAGTGATTTCATTTAATTGCCACCCAGATATTAAGAACGTTCTGTTTTTTGTTCTTTTCGCTTGCATTAAGTGCCACGTGGGAAGTGTAATTTCACCAGGACCAAATATCCATTTTAAGACGAGCTACAGTCTGGAGCCGAGCGACCGCTACGGTCGCAGGTTCGAATCCTGCCTCGGGCATGGATGTGTGTGATGTCCTTAGGTTAGTTAGGTTTAATTAGTTCTAAGTTCTAGGCGACTGATGACCTCAGAAGTTGAGTCGCATAGTGCTCATAGCCATTTGAACCATAAGACGAGCCAATTAATGCTGAACTCTTCTGCCAATAGCTTTCGATTTGTTGTGTTGTACTAAGGAACTGTGATAGCCGTGGAGCTCAACAGGTGGCAAGGTACTGTTCGTTAAATTTTTGTACAGGGGCTGTCTTGGCTTGGTTCAAATGGCTCTGAGCACTATGGGACTTAACATCTATGGTCATCAGTCCCCTAGAACTTAGAACTACTTAAACCTAACTAACCTAAGGACATCACACAACACCCAGTCATCACGAGGCAGAGAAAATCCCTGACCCCGCCGAGAATCGAACCCGGGAACCCGGGCGCGGGAAGCGAGAACGCTACCGCACGACCACGAGCTGCGGACCACAGGGGCTGTCTTCATGTGAAAGATTTTGAATGAACACACATTTACTAATCCATGACGGAGTTCTTCTTAATTTAACAGAAGGCTTGTTGCTGAAAAGATAGATATTTTTCAGCGCAGTAACTGACATGCCAGCAAGTATACACCACCTCGAGGATAATCGCGTATTACTGTTTTCTACTTATTCACGTATGTGTTTTCTTTATCTTAGTGAGCCCTTGGCAAAGAAGATCGTTTACGAGCGGTAGTGAGGAAAGCTATTAAGTAATGGAACGAACAATTCAAACTCGCAGCCGATTACATCACCAATCACTACCTTAAAAACAATGTCGATGGCAGAGTTGCCTAATAGGCCATTTAAATATGCAACGGATACATTAAGATCTCTAACAGTTCTCTGTACTGGGTCCTGAGTAACCATCTTCGTGGCTATAGTGTCAGATTAATGTCAACAAGAATAATTTACAGGTGTCGTGTGTGTCAGGTTCTGGTGCTAGATTTTGATGTGATGTTATCCCAACAAGTAGGTCATCGCTGTTTTCACCTACTCTTTCCAGCAGTTACGCATTTGAAGCCAATTACATCACATGCTACTCCACAAAAAATACAGATGGAGTGCGAGGGCAGTACCTACAGCTGCAGTGTCAAAAATGAAAAGATTTAGACCACCGGAATCGATAAGTTACCCGACTCAGATTCAGAGGAAGATCCATTCCGCTGTTCATTTTGTGACGTTTAATCAATATTGCTTAAATTTCGTACATTGCTCTGCCTCGACAACCAAATATGCACATTGGAATTCCATGCACAGATAGCTGCCTAGCAGTAGTTCTCGGTTATCACAAATCTTAGGGCGCGGGTGTTAGGTACTAGCTGAACAACAGTGAGAAGTGTGGTTCTTTTTTTCTTTTTTTTTCTAGAAAGGAAAATTTAGCGACCCTCATATTAGACACTTGTCTACAATCGACTGAACCTCGTCTAGTTCAAATAATCATTACTGAAATTAAAATAATTCATATTATGCTCCGTAGCGAGGCGTTACTAGGAATATCGGGAAGTAGCATGTGAACAAAAAATGTAAGTTATAAATAAGTTATAAATACTAACGAAAAGTATAGCGTAGCGAGGCCTTTTGTTTGCCATTGTGTTTTGCGTTACGGAAAGGTGTCGGCCTGAAAGGTGGCCCTGTCTGTTGCGACGGATGTCAGTCACTGAGTGGCAAGTCGTGACTCGTGAATGAGTGGCCAGTTTTGATGATATTTAACGTCTGCTACATGCATACACTTGTGAAGGATAATTAGTCCTCTTTGTTTCGATGTAGTGAACGTAGTTGCGATTTAACAGACTTAATAGCCAGCCCGGATTTTACTTTAGACGACCAGCTACTGTTCTTTTTGTTAGTGAAGACTCATACTTCCGAAAGGCTACACGACAGTGTGACGTCACAGAAAAGTGAGATGCCTGGTGCGGGCTGTGCTCTGATCACAGTGGGTGAGCCGCCGATTGGTTGTTTATTCAAAGATTGCGTCCCTCTGGATACGAGCCAAGTGCAGCCTCTCTGGTCGTAACATGAGCTGCCACGGCCAATAATCCAGGTTTATGACGAGGACGTTAAAGCCTGATGAACACGACTGGGTCAGTCATAAAATGGATACCTAATAAAAATGAAATCGTCGTCTTGGCAGGACACCTGGAATTACATCGACCCGAAACCTCGTAAGCAGTAAGTAAATTTCTCAAATGAGACAGCAAAATACACAACAAACAGAATACGGTAATTTGTAAGAGACACAGTTTATACATCAGTTATTTTGCAACAGCGCTCGTGGCAGCATATGAGTAGGTTACGTGAACTGTTGTACTGGGTTGAGCATTTGAGGGCGCAGCCACCCAGTCCGATGCTGATATCCGACCGCAAACACTGACCCGCATTTTATGTTAGTGATGTCGCAGCTTGCAAAGCACTCTTCACTGAAATTATTGTCGTAAATATTTTCCATTGTGTGACAATGGCATGGTTCATAACTAAATAGCTACAGGGATATAAATGCTTGTATGATGACTTCCGAGCAACGTGTAATTTAACCCTGCCATTAAAGTCTTCGAGCAGTAAAGGAAAGCTACACTATCAAAAAGGATAACGAGGGAATTTCTGTCTCTGTGTTTTGAATTCAGGAACGTGTGAGAAAACTGCATGTACAAATTGCACGCACAATGCGTTGTAAGGTGGCTACAATTTCGCAATTACAAGCACTTATTTACATACTTTGCCATGATCTACAACCACAATTAGGTATCATTTGATAGGTTGTACATCGTATATTTGAATATTTAAAGAGACTGACATTGTCACCTAGGCTTTGTAAATAATTGTTAACGCTTTTACATGAAAAGTGACGGAGTGTCTTTATTATCAAAATGGCGTGGTGAATGGTTGCCTATACTAGTAGAGGTTGGAACACCAGTGGAGATGAAACGGCAGGCGGTACTCAAGCCCTGGATGGAAGGCCCGCACAGGTGTGTTGGTCCTGCTTAAACACAGGAAGTAGCAAGACGGACGTTGGGGCACCTGAGCGCTGGAGCACAATAGAGTCGTGGCCGGCAGGTGTTGTAACCGGACTGGAAGGATAACTGCAAATCTTGGAAATCACGCAGGATGGGTTATCTCCAAGGATTTTTACTCAGAAGCGTACCATTGTACGAGTATAGGTATTCCCTCGCAAACTTTCCACACTGGACGACAAAAGACTAAAATATGGTTGGTCGGCGTTCGAAAGAATCTGTAGAGAGGGAGAATGTTCCGGAGTTTCCAGAATATAATTCGTCTTCTGTAGTTACGAGGGAGGGGAGCCGAGTCTTGCTGGGAAGCCAGTGGTGGAGAGGAGGTGGTCTTCCATTCTGAGCGCCCGTGTGTGACAGTCGCTCAGTATCAGCTTTGGTGGTTGGTTGGTTGGTTGTTTGGGGAAGGAGACCAGACAGCGTGGTCATCGGTCTCATCGGATTAGGGAAGGATGGGGAAGGAAGTCGGCCGTGCCCTTTCAGAGGAACCATCCCGGCATTTGCCTGGAGTGATTTAGGGAAATCACGGAAAACCTAAATCAGGATGGCCGGACGCGGGATTGAATCGTCGTCCTCCCGAATGCGAGTCCAGTGTCTAACAGCTTTGGTGGTACAGACAGACTTGCTGTCTTTGCTCCTCTCAGGAGAGTTTATAGTTAGAACGGTTAGGCACTGTACTGTTGCGAACTTATACGATTCTGGACTTCGCCTCCGGGTTGGAAGTCATCGTTGAGTACGTAGCATTCAGTGTTTGAGAGCACTATTTCTGCTTATACTTACGTTGAGACGTTATTTGAACTCCGTCCTTGTGATTGGGAGTTCGTGGTTCTCGTCTGTAGAACACAGACAGGGGAAGACAGTATTAGAATATATTAATTGAGGGCCACGTTCTGCTGTCGTAGTGTTTGAAAGAGTTAATTTTGTGGCTGGAGTTCTTACATCGTCGCAGACGAGTACGAGAACCATCACTCCAACGCACCGAACTCAGTACATACGGTGATATTGCTAATTGCTTCAACTTATTAGGTGTATGAAGCTAAACAACTGTGATCACGTTAGTTTATTTCAACTGAGGTTCCACACCACCGTAGGTAATCTATGAAAGTAGTGTCTTCTAGTGTTTGGTACGTACATGATGTCATTCATTTCGCGTTATTTGTGTTAGATCGCGTGTCCATAAAAAGGAGAAGAGTTGGGCAATTGATCAGAAATTTTAGTTAGGAAATATAGACATTTGTAATAAAGGGTTACTTTTTAATCTACAATAAATGTGTAATAAGAACGACGTTTATCATTTAGTAGTATTAGTTGCCTTAATCATTCAGTTACGTTTAGGTTGTAATTTATATGTTAAAGAGCATTAAGAGATCCTTAGATATGCTTCAGGGGGTAGTCAGACAGGGCCAAATCATTATTTTAGCTTTCAATATTTTCCGTTGCAGACATGCATTTTACACCCGCCAAGAGTAGCATCATGGAGCTTATACATAGCACGACCAAAGCAAAACTAGTCTGATAAGTGTTTTCGGTATTTCGTGACAAAGCATTCGAACAGCAAAAGCATCATTACAATACTAATCGTAACGGCTTTGAAAACCAGAAAACACATCTCAAGCGAACAAGCGACAGATAACTCGCAGAAAAGTCCGGTAAAATCGCATATCTGGTTAGATGTGTACTGGAAATTCAAAAGCCGTCATGTCAGAACATTATAAAATACTGCTTTCATCTTTATCCTTTTAAATTCTCTGTTGAGATTTGAAGCTTCAAACTTGAATGTGTTGAGTCTTGTCAGTGGCTTCTGAATGATGTGCTATAGAGACATTTCGTCAGAAAAGGTTGAGTTAAGCCCGAAATCTCAGAAGACGGGAAATTATGGAGCAGAAAATTCACATCAGTACGGTGAACAGCCATTTTATTGCGTTCAGATGGGTGTTTGGTGGCCAATTTTAGGTCCACTTTTATTTTGGTTATCC
This sequence comes from Schistocerca piceifrons, assembly GCF_021461385.2. Taxonomy (NCBI): domain Eukaryota; kingdom Metazoa; phylum Arthropoda; class Insecta; order Orthoptera; family Acrididae; genus Schistocerca; species Schistocerca piceifrons. Next base: position 361,146,052 of record NC_060149.1, on the reverse strand, counting down.
TATGCAGGCAATAAGAACACACCACAACGTTATATTTTTTACTATGCAAGACAGCGTCCAGTGCACTCATATAATTATGCACAAAAATCAAAACATTGGTGCATACTATCGAAGATCGTTGGCAAGAGCATCAACGGCATACCAGACTGCAGCAGCCTGCAGCGGTTGCTGAACATTGCCTCTCCGAATTACACAGAATGAATTACGACCAGAGCAAGGTTCTGACACAGACGTCCAAATACTGGGACTATGTCATTAAAGAATCCATCGAGATTCGAGTACGGGAACCGCTGATTAATCGAGTAGATGTTACATCCTTAGTAAGGCCTGGGAACTCGCTTTGAATCTGATTAAAACGATAGAGAAAACATACCACCACGAACTGACTTCGTGAACAGGCATAGATACTAAGAAGACACCACCGGACCGCGCCCCTGAGTGCAGACCGCGAACAGAACGGATGCTCGACTCTACGCGCCCTGGCGCGGACAGCGTTCGGAACATCTGCGGGAGGGGGGGGGGGGGGGGGCGGGGAGGTAAAAGCCCGGTCCCGGCGGTCAGTTCGTCAGTGCACCCGATGATGGCAACGTGGTCGCTTGCCGAAGTATTGTGCCCATTGGAACTAACTCCTGGCTGTTCACCAGTGCACTCTTTCGTCATGAAGTACGCCAGGAGAAACTGAAAACTCACACCCTGTATGTTGCCTATAGTCGCTGGTTCAGCGTCGCATCACGCCCAGGTAGTCATCCTGCCGCCGTCTAAGTCACGGAAACTCCACCTCCACCTACAGCTGAAATAATCACCTGCTCTTGGTGGTCCTGAATGTCAGGCACAAAATTGAAGCTAACCATTGGAGCTTGTCGCATGGGGAGTGTAAACGATCAAGGAGCATTTTGGTGTTGATTTTTCTGTTCTACAGGACACTGGTGAGATCTAGCGGCGCGTGAGAGGTGTCCCTATAGATATGTTTGGAAGTACATAATACGAGGAAGAGTACAAACGACATACTAGCTACGACAACGACCTCTGAAGCCATACAGGTTCTCAGAAATGTTCCAGTCGTTGGGATGACCTTGAACGATGTCAGTAGAGGGGCTACTGCGTCAGGTGGCCCCTGCACTATCAGTTGATTCGTTATGTTGTGTTGGTTGCTAGTTTTCTGGGCGCTGTTGTGAGAAACTTTTGCGCCCCTTCATTTTCAGTGATATATGATACGTTGTCACCTTCTTCCGGTTGTGCGTGGTGTTCGCAGTTCAGTCTGAGCAGTCGGTGGGAACCAAACGTTTCCTTTTCCATTCGGGTTGCTGGCAAATTTGGAGAGATGAAACCCGCTTCGCTGCGTCTTGATACCCTGCCCTCAGGGCTCAGCTTTCGGCTCAGTTTTCTGGTATAATCATATGGAGCCATTGCTGGCTCGACTTCAGGAGGAAAGAGCAGTTTGATGTTATTGTAGTTTTCAGCCTGAAGACTGTTTTGATGCAGCTTTACGTGCTAGTCAGTCTTGCGTAAACCTCTTCGTCTCTGAAAAACTATCGCAGCCTATATCCATTTGAACGGTATTGGAGGTGACAGTTTATGCAAGCGATCTCCTCTTCTTAGTAGATGGAGACACACGTTAGGAGTTGGAGGCAAAGGGCTATACGGGTGGACAATGCACCAATTGAATGAAGGAGGCAAAACACCTCGGGATTATCCTGGATGAACTCTGGAGTCCTGCAGTACATGTCAACGCAGTAACACAGAGAGCACTTAAGGTATTAAACAAACTAATAACAATAGGGCAACAAAGTTTCACCTGTTACTAGACTTGGCGAAATTATATTGCAACTGTGTGCTTGCGTCGGATGTGGGGTGTGGTTCTGGTATTTGGGGTCACAGAGTCACTCTGGTGAAACCCGTCATAGTAGTGCGGAAGGTGTAAAAAATATCTCAGTGGGATCAACCAGTGCCTATTACACTTATCTACTAGTGCATTATTAATGATCCTAGAACTAAAGTCAGGCTTTAAGCAGCAAACCGTTGGCTGCAAAAGCAGAACTTATAAAAATCCACATGATTCTTGGCTCTCTAGCTCATAGCAAAAATGAGATAGGAGAAAGAATCCTGCCCCTGTGGCAGGAATGTTGGCATAGCGAAGACGCCGATAAACAACCTACGGATGCCGAGTGTCCACAAGAAGATAAAAGTCAAACACTTGAAACTACAGGAGTCTTAGTGCAGTGCCTGATCAAGCAATCCTGCATATCTTTGCAGGATAGGGAAATTGTGCTCACCAGTGTGTGAATGTGACGAAGTAGGGGATACTCCTGACGACATCACGTCTAAGTGCCCATAGACTAAGACAGAGCCGGTTTAAGATCCAAGTGACACACGCTGCCGCCTGGGGCGCCAAGCTGAGAGAGGCGCTAGGGGCAAAACAACTCTAAGATTTCTGTACAGGATCTATCACAATTAGTAGCAGTCGCTTGGGGAAGCAAGCTTTGTATACAGTGCGTATCACAATTAGTAGCGAAAACTGATACGGATGAAAGTGTTGAGGGGAAAGGAGGAAAGGGGGGAGGGGGACGCCAAATGATGAGTCACTTATGTCCAAAAATGTTTTCGAACTCGCCCTACACTTAGAAATAGATGCTAATCTTAGACAGGCTCTTACACTCAGAGATGTGGGAGCTTTGCTAAGAGATCAAGACCAATACAAATTATTACACAATCTAGCCCAATTTGTATCTATGAAGACTTGGAACGACTACACGTAATTCCGATCTGACAGAAAAGCACTCATCGGGCTTAGGTCAATGTGTGCTCTTCTGGATAAAGACGAATGCTCAAAAGCGTAACATATATGTTCAAGTACATGGTATATTGTAGCTACAGTCCCTGCCTGTGATTTAGAAGTAGTAATTTATTTAGTTTCGTTAAAAATGTGGTGAATGTTGGAGTACAAAGGTTGTTTCTCGTGGAAGTGTTTCATTTTCTAGTGGATGGCCCGCCTTCCCCAGGCGGGACGGAAACTCGTCGGGGTCAGCCAAGCGAGGTTACGTGGTCGGCAGTTAGATATTTAGTCTTAAGAGCGAAGTCGATATCAGTATGAGCAGTTAGAAAATAGGCCTATAAGAAATTACAAAAATGTCAAAATTGGCTGTACATTTTAACCTAAATAACATACAGAAATGCTAAAATAAACAACAAGAAATAAATATTACTTCCTTTCCTTCTTCGCCATTTGCTGTGTCTTAATGGGGTGACTTTGTTATAAGGGTTTTGGCAGTTTTTATGATAGCTCGTGTTCGCATGCCTTCCTGACACCAAACAAGAAATAAATACTGCTGTGACGTAGAAATTAGTAACAGTACAAATATTGTAATACTTCAGGGCCAATTTAAAATAGTCAAGTAATGGGCTACTGTATGTAAAATAAAACATGAAAAAAAAGTGGTATCCAAACTAATCGTTACAACCTTTTTCACCGACTCTCGACATTTGCGGTATTCAAATACTGCCTTTATTTTGCACAACATTCGGTTTAGGAGGCGTTTCGATACAAACTTCACACCATGGAACTCCCTTTTATAGCCGACCAAACTTGAGAAGTGCACCTATTTTACGGGAGTTTATAAATTCTCCGTTTTCCGTTTATCACTTCTAGTAGGAATGTAGTGAGCATTTTGACTCAAATTGATCTTTGAGCTGTTTACATACAGGGGTAGGGGCAAATATATGATATCATCATCCCCCCATTCCAAGGCACATCTCCCCAGAGCCTCCTCCTCCCCTTCCCTCCCCTCTTTCCTAAGCCATGTCCCTCCTTCTCTTATCTCCACTCCTTAGCCACATCCCTTTCTTGGAAATAGGTTAACTTCTAAGCCAATACATCAAATTTTGCTCTTACAGTCACAGCCTAGTGTTTTGCCACCAGTAAAAGTGAAACAGCTAATCACTATATACACCAGATCCAGCTATCTTTTTCTCGGTGCCCCACTTGTCACCCAAACACTACTGTCGTTCGATCTCTGTTACCACTTGTTCCAAGACACAATGGATCCTCAAATAAAGTGCCACAGTATTGTTCCCACGTCTAAGTAGTTTGTATGATTGGTCTATAACGGTACAAAACACACATAGCTCACTTACTGGTACTACTGATCTAATTTACAGGTCAAGATACACTTGGCGATGACTGTTGTCTTATCTTTGTAAGAATGTACAATAGCACTTTAAAGAAGCCAAAAAATGTCTTTATTATTTCTCAAAAACACATAAAGATTTATTGTAGGACAGTAAAAATTACACGTGACTCAGTTGTTGCCGCTACTAATCTAACTTACAGGATAAGGTACACTTGTGGAAGACTGTTGTCTGACCTTTGCACCCACTTGTTGCTAGGCACAACGGACCTCCAAATTAATTGCCACATTGTTATTTCCACGTCTAAATTGTCTGTATTATTTACTTTAGCTGAACCTGATATATTATGTGACAAAGTCCGATGATCGGGGTGGCGACTGGAGTCTGCCCCCCTGGTACTGGAGTCCGCACTGCGAAGGACACGGCACTTGTGTCATACTCAATGCATAATATCAAGACCGCCACGTTAGCGGGAATGGAGTGTTATAAATAGATTTTTCGTGTATCCCCTAACGTAGTAAATGTCCTTGGATCCGATGTTTTCGGTGAGTACTCCAGCGTAGTCCACTTTGCATGATACATACATCCTCCAGACACATCCGTCACGTTAAGGTACAATGTAACCATCCAGTTTTAAGCTGATCAAAACGGGAATGGAGGCTTATAAACAGACCTTTCGTGTATCCTCTACTGCAGTAAATGTTCTTGGAGCCATTGTTTTCCTCGAGTGCTTTGTGTTCCCCAGGCATATCCAGATTTCTTGTAGAATAAGCTGATCCTATCAATTTATTTATTTATTTTATGTTCATTTATTCTTTACTATTGCAGCCTTTTTCCTGAGAAACTAACACAGGTCATAAAACTCACATTTTAGTGGCCAATTAAAAATGTATATATTAGTTATTTGTTCCTATTGTATATTAACATTACGAAAAAAGATAAAAATGCTGTTACTTCAAAAAATTTTAATACTTTAACTAAAAGTAATGGCTCCGAATTTTTTATGTGATAAACTTAAAGCTTTTTAAATAAAACCAACGTTGTTAGCAATCTACACATTTGTTCTTCATGTTTACATGTTTATTTCTCAACATAGTCAGCCTGACGACGAACACATATATCACGAGAGACTAGTTTGTTGATGCCGTCACTGTAGCAAATGGTTCAAATGGCTCTGAACTCTATGGGACTAAACATCTGACGTCATCAGTCCCCTAGAACTTAGAACTACTTAAACCTAACTGACCTAAGGACATCACACGCATCCATTCCCGAGGCAGGATTCGAACCTGCGAACGTAGCGGTCGCGCGGTACCGGATTGAAGCGCCTAGAACCGCTCGGCCACATCGGCCGGCCACTGTAACATGTTTGACTTTATTGACGGGGCTACAACTTCACTTCTGCTTGCACCGCTTCATCACTATCAAAGCGAAGTTCTGGAACGTTGTCTCTAAGTTTTGGAAATATATGAAAATCGGATAGGGTCAAGTCGGAAGTGTATGGAGGATGATCGATGGACAGTGACCCGAAGGCGTCGGATTGTTGCAGATGTCGCAGTGCTCGTGTGTGGTCTGGGGTTGTCATGCTGAAGGACACGGTGCTCCATGTCTACACGAACTCTTCGAATTCGAAACTCTGTTACCGCACGCTGTTTCTTACGCACCAACATACACTAAGGTGACAAAAGTCATGGGATACCTCCTAATATCGTGTCGGACATTCTTTTCCCCGGCGTAGTGCAGAAACTCCATGTGGCATGGACTCAACAAGTCGTTGGAAGTCCCTTACGCAAATATTGTGCCATATTGTCTCTATAGCCGTCCATAATTGCAAAAGTGTTGCTGGTGCAGGAGTTTGTGCACGAACTGATCTCTGGATTATGTCCAATAAATGTTCGATGGGATTCATGCCTAGCGATCGGGGTAATCAAATCATTCGCTCGAACTGCCCAAAATGTTCTTCAAACCAATCGCGAACAACTGTGGTCCAGTGACATGGCACATTGCCATCCATAAAAATTCCAATGTTCTTTGGGAACATGAAGTCGACGAATGACTGCAAATGGTCTCCAAGTAGCCGAACATAACCGTTTCCAGTCAACGATCGGTTCAGTTGGACCAGAGGGAGCAGTACATTCCACATAAACACAGCCCACACCATTATGGGGCCACCACCAGCATGCACGCTGTCCTGTTGATAACTTGGGTCCATGGCTTCGTGGGGTCTGCGCCATACCTGAACCTTCCCGTCAGCTCTTACCAACTGAAATCGGCACTCATTTGACCAGGCCACGGTTTACCAGTCGTCTGGGGACCATATGATATGGTCACGATCAAGAAGAGGTGCTGCAGGCGATGTTGTGCTGTCAGAAAAGCCCCTCACGTCCGTCGTCTGCTGCCATAGCCCATTATCGCCAAATTTCGCCACAATATCCTCACGGATACGTTCGTCGTGCGTCCCACATTGATTTCTGTGGTTGTTTCACGAGATGTTGCTTGTCTGTTAGTACTGAAAACTTGACGCAAACCCCTGCTGCTCTCGGTGGTTAAGTGAAGGCCGTCGGGCCTAGCGTTGTCCGTAGAGAGAGATAATGCCTGAAATTTGATATTTTCAGCACACTCTTGACACTGTGGATCTCAGAATAACGAAAATCGTAACCACTTCCGACATGGAATGGCCCAGGTATCTATCTCCAGCTACCATTCTGCGTTCGACGTCTATTAATTCCCGTTGTGCGGTCATAATCACGACGGAACCTTTCTCTCATGAATCACCTGAATACAAATGACATCTCCGCCAATGCTCTGCCGTATTATCCCTTGTGCATGCGATACTATCGTCATCTATATATGTGCATATCGCTACCCACGACTTCGTCACATGTGTGTAGTTACTTTTCACACTGCCATGTTACATGCAACTGTTCGGAGTCCTCTAGTGGCAGAAAGCTGAAAATATGTTGACGTGAAGAATGAAGATATAAACTGTTAATAACATTTATTTTACTTAAGACCGTTAAGAGTTTTCACATTAAAATACGGGGGCATTACTTTTCAGCCTGCTCTCGTAATAATGCTACTGTTTGTACTAGAGACTCTGTTCTATCTATGTTCAATTATTAGTGTGCATCTAAACTGTAGATGGCTTTTTCCACTACAGGATCAGCCCTCATACTTCACCAGTCAGCAGCCATTGTCTGCTGGTTTCCTTGGGCACAGTTTCAAATGGTTCAAATGTCTCTGAGCACTATGGGACTTAACTGCTAAGGTCATCAGTCCCCTAGAACTTAGAACTACTTAAACCTAACTAACCTAAGGACAGCACACACATCCATGCCCGAGGCAGGATTCGAACCTGCGACCGTAGCGGTCGCGTGGTTCCAGACTGTAGCGCCTAGAACCGCTCGGCCAGCCCGGCTGGCTTGGGCACAGGGCAGGACGTCATTAGGATTTCCACTGTAACAAGCGACTCTATGAGTCACTATAATGTCACAGAATCCACAGTCCTGTGATCACTTGCACCAATGTCATAGAATGTCTTCAGTGATCGCCAACCTCTGTTGTCTTCTCTCCATCTGTGCAGTAAGAGTGTATTGTCTAGCTAGGATGGTACCATACTCATGTGTGACTGAATGCCTATGAGGTCGTCTTTACCCACCCTGAAAGTAGTGGGGTAACAGCTGTGCTGGCACATTTTGTTATTGTGGGTTGCATACGTTCAGGGGCGAACTTGATTTATTTGTGACCTCCTCCCCATCCCTTTAACCTATCGTTCTGTTAATTGATTTACGACCTCTGGAGATAATCCACCCTTTTGAGGACCCTCCTCCTCCTCTTCCATCTCCTCCAACTGTCTGGTAATACCCCTTTCTGATAAAAGCACACCACTGATAACAAATTAATTGACTATTTAATTAAATTGGTAAATTAATTAACCCATCCCCCAATGGTAAATGCATCAGCCCCCACTCCTGGTCCCCATCTGGAAATTGTCAGGAAAAAGACTCAGTCTGTGCTGGAGAGGGACGATCTCAAGACAGAGAATTCAAATCAATGTCAATTACATAGTAAAGGATATACTGTTTATTTATAATATTCAGTTCACAGCGGTTGGATCTCTCTCTCGTCTTCCTCTGCAGTTTTGGAAGATGCAAGCTTCGTAAAATACATCAGAAAGAAGTAATTAAATAGATAGGGTTTTTCCAATCACTCAAGGAATACTGTTACAAAATCGACATCACAATAACTCACTGCATGTAGTTGCACTGTTAAAAGTCTTCTGATCGCGTCTTCACACTGACCAATGGGCAGATGTGCCAGCCACTTCATATATTGCCGTGCATGCAGATTGGGAGAGAAGTCTATATACAAATCCAGTTAATGTGGTACACAGACTAGAAGCCACGCTAATCCCTAAAGAAAGCGTCAGGGGACAACAACCCTTCGTGTGGCTGTGCCCGCTATGGTCGCAGGTTCGAATCCTGCCTCGGGCATGGATGTGTGTGCTGTCCTTAGGTTAGATAGGTTTAAGTAGTTCTAAGTTCTAGGGGATTGATGACCACAGATGTTAAGTTCCATAGTGATCAGAGCCGTTTGAACCATTTTTTTGTGACTGTGCCAACAGGTAAGAGATGGTAGGAACCACCAGCTTTCTGTTGCCACAAACATCAGACATGATGTCCTGCTATGATTACAGTTCTATAGATTGGTGGTGGGAATAACATATCTCCCAAAAATCGCTAATAAAGACCTAAACATTCCACAAAGATAGAGAAAAAAAAGTCTAACACATATCACATATACAACATTCACCTGCTAACACTCCAAGCAAAAGCATGGTGCTAGAAAAATATATCCCTTACTGCACTTTGTTTGGACAGTCATGAGAACACGTCTGCTTCCCCTGGTGTCCGGAAGCCTTGCGCCCAGGCCCAGGCTCAACTAGTGTGTGATCCTAACGCCCACGAGCGACACCAGTGGGAGCTACTGACTGGTGATCACATCACAAAGAGTGATGCGGTCCATCCATATGTGTATAGACAGACAAAAGCAAATAAACTAATTAAATTTCCAGAACAATCGCCATACATTGAGTGTCTTGTATGCAGAGACGTTTGAGAACACAAGCAAACTCCTCCACACGTCGCCTGTAACCTACGTGGTCATGAAGGCATCCAAATGCCTACTAAACAGTAGTTCACTATTCAACCATCCAAGGAGCACCTCGAGCGTCGCCATCTGGACTGTTCAGCGACCCCAGATTGGATATAGTTGATATTTGATACCTGGGAAACAATCTTCATTCTCTCTCAAGTGACTACTGCCTGTTTAAGCATGTGTGAACTAACCTGTCAACTTAGGTATCCTCGAATACTACAATCTGATTGGTTCTCGCCAAATTAATGGGTAGGCCGTGCCCCCTCCTCCCCAGCCTCAGTCTGCTATCGTTCACAGTTGGATCAATTCGATTTGATTCCCCCCCCCCCCGTCCCCCCCCCCCCCCCCCGTCCCCCATATGTTATTAGTCTGTCTGCTTCCTTGTACTTACATGAAGTGCTTTGCAATGGCATCAGGTAATTGCAGCTTCAACACCAGTGGCGGCAAACGCCCAAAGCAACGGGAATTACATGTCTTACTTGACGTAATTCCTTTGATTCCTCTGAGGGCATGGCATACAGCATCCAGGAGAACTCGCCATCCGTCTCTGTCTTTGACCATTTGCCTTAATTCTGTCCAGGCCTTGCCAACTCTTTTTGCATCCCCTTCCACTGTCCTCTTCCATGTTCCCCTAGGTCTTCCCCGCTTCCTTGTTCCCTGGGAATTCCATTCCAGTGCTTTTTTCTCGATGGCTCCATGTGTTTTCTCAATGTGTGCCCCAACCAGCCCCACTTTCTCTCTCGTATTTGGTCTTCTATAGGTATCTGGTTTGTTATTCGCCAGAGCTCCTCATCACATATTTTTTCCGGCCACTAGATATTCATGATGCGTCGGAGACATCTATTTATGAAGCTTTGTAACTGGGATGTTATCTTTTTATCCATTTTCCAGCTTTCACCGGAGTACAGAAGGACAGCCTTTACATTGGTATTAAAAAAGGATTTTTGTTTTGTACCTGATATTTCTATTTTCCCTTTTTAATGCAGTTTTTCACGTCATCTCCAGCTCCACCATCATCCGTCAGTATACTACCGAGATACAGGAATGAGTTGACAGTCACCACCCGCTGCTCCCCTATTAAAAATGGCACCTCCATGTTCCCTGAATTTACTCTCATTTCCTTGGTTTTTCCTATATTTATCTTGAGGCCAGCTGTCTCTGCTTCTTCTTTCAGCAAGTTTAATTTAGCTTGTATATCAGTCAGCCTTTGAGCTAATAGAACTATATAGTCTGCAAAATCCAAATCCTCCAGACGTTCCTGGATCCTCCATTGGAATCCTCGTCTTCTGCCTGCTGTGACTCTTCTCATAACTGAGTCTAGAACAAGTAGAAGAAGTATTGGTGCTAAAATGCAACCCTGCTCGACTCCAGTTGTTATTTTTAAGGGCTCTGTCATATTTCCTTTGTGGAATACGCAACATATGTAGCCATCATATAGATCTTTTATGATGTTTAAGATCTTCTGTGGTATACCATACTTCCGCAACACCTGCCACAGCACTTTATGTTTAACGGAATCGAAGGCCTTTTGAAATTCAATGAATGCCAAGTACATGGTTGCTTGGAATTTTTTGCTTTGCTCTAAGGTGATCCTAAGAGTATTAATAAGATCAACACGACTGTATTGTACCCCAAAAGCAGCCTGTTCTTTACGCAGTCGATTTTCAATAGACTCTTTAATTCTGTTTAAAATAACTCCGATGAGGACCTTACTGGGCACTGACAACAATGTAAAACCGCGCCAGTTGTTACGGTCTGACAAATTTCCCTTTTTTGGGAGCTTTAACACCAAACCATTTTTCCACTCCTTTGGAGATTTCTCTTCAAGCCAAATATGACTCAGCAAGGGACAGAGTATTTTAACAGTACTTTCAATATCGACTTTAATGAGTTCCAGTGATATGTTGTCTAGGCCTGGAGTCTTTGCATTATTTAGGGTTTTCAAAGCAGTTCTAATTTCGTCCATTGTGAGGCACTACAGGTTTATATCTTGATCTTCTTCGACTTCCTCTGGAATATCTCTTACCTGTTCCTCTTGATTGTCTTCTCAATTTTACAGTTCCTAGAAGCCCATCTCTGTAGCTGTGCCTGTTGAGTTGTAAGCATAACCCTATCCTTGTTCTTAACTGGTCCTTCACGTTTGAAGTTCTTAATTGACAACTGTTTGGTTATATTGTAGCACTCTTTCATATTTCCTTGTCTTGATGCCTCTTCTGCTAACTTGGCTTGCTCATCTATCCATTTCCTTTTATCTCGACGTAGCCATATTTTTTTGGTTGCCTCCGTGTATTCTTTATGCACCTCGCTCTTCCGCGCTCTTGTCTTACAAAGATTTAACTTAAGTTTTAGTTCTTTCCTGTGGCTGATTTCATCCATGTAGCATCGGAGATCCATTCGTTCCTTTGATGTACCTTATATCCTAAGATTTTTTTCTCCCACATCTGAATAACTGTCTTTGATTTTTTGCCAACCTGTTTCAATTCCCTCTTCCATAAAGTATTCTTCAGAGAGGACCTGGAATCTGTTTTGTAGTTCAAGGACAAGCATTTCTTTGATCTGTTCGTCTTTTAACCTTGCCACACCTATTTTCTTGCTCCTGCGTTTGAGCTTGGTTCTATTGGGCACTATCTTCAGTCTGAATTCCGGCAAAACTAGGTGGTGGTCACTTCCACCGTCTGCTCCTTTTCCATTTCAGACGTTTAACACAGAGTGTCGAGACATGCGACTTATGATGGCTATGTGGTCTATTTGAGTTTGAGTAACGTGTCTGGAGTAAACCACGTTATCTTACGGCAGTTACTATGTGGAAACAATGTGCCTACAATGACTAGGACATGTTCAGCGCACGTATCTATCAACAGTTCACCATTTACATTTCTGATCCCTATGCCATGCACACCCATGATATGTTCAAGCCCTTCATTTTCTGAACCAATTTTGCGTTCAAGTCCCCCATTAAAATTTTTATGTCCCTAGAATTTGTTCGTCTAAGGGCTCCGTTAAGCTCCGTATAAAATGCATCTTTTAATTATCCTTTAGCTATTCCAGAAGGTGCATGGCATTGAATTACAGTGACATATCGCACATTTATCTTAAAGCGTGCCGTTATTATCCGTTCTGAGACTGGTTTCCACTCCAGTAAACTTTTCTTGCTGCTTTTCGATAGTAAGAGCCCTGCACCATTCCTATGCTTCGCATCCTCACCTGTCTGACCCGCATACAGCAGCATTCCACCATTTTGTATTTGGAATTCCCCAGATTCTGGCCACATTATTCCGCTTAGTCCCAATATATCTAGTCGGTAGTTGTCCATCTCTTTTTAAACCTGTCTTAGCCTTCCTGCCTCTCTCAACGTCCTTACATTCCAAAACCAATATGGGTTTTCCTTTTCAGGCTAAAGGTCATATCCTTATCAGCCCACAGCCCCTGAGTGTCCTGGTGGGGCAGCCACCTCATGGCCTGGACACCTGCCAGGGTTTTATTTCATAGCCTTATCCCTTAGATAGCTTGTTTTCACCGCGACTACAGAACGCTATCCATACCTTCACAGTAAGGCCTATGTGCATCACCATTGTCCTGATTTCCGAGGATCTTCTGCTGTCCACATTAGGGGACTATGCCTGCTGCCACACAATCACAGAGAGGAAAAGGAAAGGAAGGGAGAGTATAGGATGGGATAGGACAGGATAGGATAGGATAGGAGAGGACAGGACAGTAGATGGGACTTTGTGAGACACACTTCGTCTGGATCCCCTATGGAGACCTGTCCGGCTTGGGAGGCCCTGCCAGTAGTTAAGACTACCGCTTGTATAGTCCTCCACTTCATTAGATCACGTAAACCCCCTCGCCCACGCGGAAAATGTTTCGTTAAGGTGGTGTCTCCTGAGAGGGAACGGGAATTACGTCGTAAGTTAAAATTCAAGTCGGCAACCTAACTTTTTCTTCCAGTAAGAATTTCGCAGTAGTGATATCAAATACATTTCGTCTTATTGTTTTAGCATACATCCACCAAATTATGGATGAGTTGGAGGTGGAGAGCTTGCAGTTGCAGGAACAGTAACAACAGCATCGTAATTATATATACATTCATCTTTGTATAAATAATATGCTGTTGTTATTTAGTGGTCGCAGTGAGTCTTTGCTGTTGTACACGATTTCGAAAATCACAGTCGATTGCTGTAATTTTTTGACTAAGAATTTCGTAGTATTAAATACATGTCCTCTTATTGTTTCAGTATATGTCAAAAAATGGTTCAAATGGTTCTGAGCACTATGGGACTTATCATCTGTGATCATCAGTCCCCTAGAACTTAGAATTACTTAAACCTAAATAACCTAAGGACATCACACACATCCATGCCCGAAGCAGGATTCGAACCTGCGACCGTAGCAGTCTCGCGGCTCCGGACTGAGCGCCTAGAATCGCGAGACCACCGCGGCCGGCTCAGTATATGTCCATCATATAACTGGCGTGCTGGCTGCTGAAAGCTGGCAACAGCAGCAGCATCAGCATTGTAAGTACTATATATATTTCTCTTCTTTGCAGTACTGTATATATGTAACATGTTGCTGTTTGACAATAATTTCATCGTATGTGTAATATGGTGCATATTCTTTGTTGTTGTTGTTGTAGACGATTACCTGGCAGAAGAAGAGGAACATGGAGGGTTATGTGTCGAGGAATAGCAGGAGCCATCGCAATTCTCCTGTAAGTGCATATTCTAAAAATATTCTTTTTCTCGTAGGTTTTTTGCGTATCTATATGGTATTTTTAATAAAAAATTACTATGCAGTTTTATGTGATATCAGTGAGATGGACAGATAACTCTTCCCCAGTTCAGGTGAGGACGAAATGCCACAGTGGGTGGAGGAGGTGGACAGAGGCCTTCATCAGCATGAGGAGATGCCGGATGACCTGAGGAAGATTCCAAGGAGCCAGAGCGAAATAGGTAATTTATATACATGTACTCATTCTACTTACCAATAATAATAATAATAATAATAATCCATGTCCTTTCTTTCGTTGCAGCAGTAGCTGGCGATGTTCGGAACAGTGTATATATATCTTGCTTTATAGTACCATCGTCCATGCAATATGCCTTGGCACAGGTACCGGTACCGGCGAAGCTTGCTTTGCCAAAGTGGAATCCGGTGAGGCATGCCTCACTGGCAAGAGCACCGCTAATCGCCGAGCGGGAAGCTGCGGCGGCCACGGCCGCCCCCACTGCCGTCCCTGCTGCCGCCCCCACTGCCATCTCCGCAGCACTGCTCTGGCGTCCATGGGCCACCCTCCCTCCGGCAAGGGGGTCAGGGCTGCAGCAGCCAGGCTGCTTGCATTGAACCGATAACACAGCGTCTCCTTCTCCTCCACCTTCTTGTCCTCGCCAATCTCGCAAGGTAACGTACACCTCAACACATCACCGCAAGAAGCTTCGCCATCTTGTCAAGTAATTGTAGAGCAATAGTGATGAACGAGTGGCTAGCGACTGTTCCCTCTCCCGACCTTTTAGTGAAGTACATCAGGTCAGGACACCACACAGCAATTAGAATACTCGGTGACTGCGGACGCCTTGGAGGAGCGAATCTCATTCACTAGGACAGAGAACCTGGCAGGAGTGTACCGTGACCCTGTTGGGTTTCTAATAGTGTGCCTTCCTTTCATGGTAATGGAGCTCCTGAGGGTTGTTAATGATCCGCGGTATCCCGCCATTAAATGATGTGCAGTGCTGATTCAGATGTGGGGTATGTGGTGGAGACCGAAGTTACATAACCTATTAGTTTGCATGATGTGCACGCCGATTTGCCACTGTGTTCAGAGCTACTAGTTCGACGAGGAAGCTCCAGCCCAAAGCTAATGACAACACAGGGGAATAAGCGGAGATAAATTATTCATTATCATAATCTCCAACAATGTCTCTACTTGGGGGTGGAGCAGGTAGGAATCAGCCGGGATATCTCCTTCAAGTAGTCCCCCTGGTTGAAGGAGTATATTGATTTGAATACAAGACAGAGAGCTTCTGCAACATGTGACTTCGAGAAAGATTTTTATAAGTTAATGAATAACGAAATATTCGGCAAAACAGTGCAGAATTTGAGGGAATGAAGTGAATTTTTGATTACAGCCGAATGGGACTGGCGTTATGGTGTAAGAAAATGCATCGCCAGACCATACTTTAAATGGCCGCCGTATTCAATGGGAACTTCATTGCTGTGGAGATGGCGAAGCCTGCAGTAGAGTTTACGGAACCAAAGTATGTGGAGATATGCATACTAGACCTATCCAAAATTCACATGTACTGCTTTCATTATGAGTTTGCAAAAATTCATTTCACAGATCCGAAGTTACTTTATATGGATGCAGATTGCTTCATCTATTGGGTGAAGAACTGTGATGCATATGAACTAATGAGATACCATGGTAATGAATTCGACACGTCCTCATACACGGCCGATAATACGGGCCAGTAATGGAAAAATTTTTTGCTGAAAATACCTTATTCTTATTTTTTTATGGTGGGAAATCCAAATTTGATACTTAAATAACTGTATCACCCACAATTTCTTTACATTTTACAGTTAAATTTATTAAATTAAGCGATTTTTTAAAGAATTCAACAGCTTTTATAAAGTTAAAATGGTTTAAAAAGAAGGTGTAATGAATGTAGATGACGTTGGTAGCACTGCTGACAAGGGAACCTCTCCATCGCACCCCCCTCAGATTTAGTTATAAGTTGGCACAGTGGATAAGCCTTGAAAAACTGAACACAGATCAATCGAGAAAACAGGATGAAGTTGTGTGGAACTATGAAAAAATAAGCAAAATATACAAACTGAGTAGTTCATGCGCAAGATAGGCAACATCAAGGATAGTGTGAGCTCAGGAGCGCCCTGATCCCGTGGTTAGTGTGAGCAGGTGCGGTCCTTGGTTCAAGTCTTCCCTCGAGTGAAAAGTTTACTTTCTTTATTTTCGCAGTTATGATCTGTCCGTTCGTTCATTGACGTCTCTGTTCACTGTAATAAGTTTAGTGTCTGTGTTTTGCGACCGCACCGCAAAACCTTGCGATTAGTAGACGAAAGGACGTGCCTTTCCAATGGGAACCGAAAACATTTGATCGCAAGGTCATAGGTCAACCGATTCCTCCACAGGGAAACACGTCTGATATATTCTATACGACGCTGGTGACGGCATCTGCGTCACATGACAGGAATCTGTTGTCGACCCACCTAACTTGTACACTTGTCGAATGGGTAAAAAGATTCTTCTACCTTGCCCGATTTAGGTTTTCTTGTGGATGTGATAATCATAAATTAAATAACATAAATTAAACTTTTTACTCGAGGGACGACCTCGTTCCGCAGCTGCTCACGCTAACCACGGGACCACGGCGCTCCTGAGCGCACACTATCCTTGATATTGCCTATCTTGCACATGGACTACTCAGTTTGTATATTTTGCTTATTTTTTTCATAGTGCCGCACAACTTCTTCCTGTTTTCTCGATTGATCTGTGTTCAGTTTTTCAAGGCCTATCCACTGTGCCAACTTATAACTAAATCTGAGTGGGGCGTAATGGGGAGGTTCCCTTGTGAGAAACATTTGCTGGCAATAAAAGGTCGATTATATTTTTGTGTTAACAGATGGTGTTTTGTTTACTGTCAACCTAATCTCGTTTTCCCGTTTCCTGTACGTGTTCTCAGTACAATGTCTAATCGCGGTTGTAAAAACTCTGCTGACAGTTTTTGTTATATTTGCGGTGAATTTGCAAAAGAAACATTACAGACTTCGTGAAAAAGGTTTATCTATCATACTTTTGATCTAAACTTGGTGATCAAGATAAATCTTGGGCGCCGCATGAGGTATGTTATGTGTGTGTTGAAGATCTGAGAAAATGGTCCAAAAAGGAGTAAAAAGCCTTTAGATTTGCTGTTCCTATGATATGGAGGGAGCCAAGAAATCATTCGGATGATTGCTGCTTTTGCAGTGGTGATATTACTGGTCATAATTCATAAAACAAGAAAGTAATAAGGTAACCTAACCTTCCGTACGCCTTCGGACCAGTAGGGCATGGTGTAGCTTTGCCAGTTCCTGAACCACCAGACGATTTAAATTCTATTCCAACAGAAGTATTTTCTGATGTACGATATGATTTAGATGAACCAGATGATGATGAATTCTATTGTAATACAGAAAGTCTAGAGCCCAAATTGTTTACTCAGACCGAGCTTAACGATTTCGTTAGGGATCTCATTAGTTCATATGCATCACGGTTCTTCACCCAAGCCGGCCGCGGTGGTCTAGCGGTTCTAGGCGCTCAGTCCGGAACCGCGCGACTGCTACGGTCGCAGGTTCGAATCCTGCCTCGGGCATGGATGTGTGTGATGTCCTTAGGTTAGTTAGGTTTAAGTAGTTCTAAGTTCTAGGGGACTGATGACCTCAGATGTTAAGTCCCATAGTGCTCAGAGCCATTTGAACCAATTTTCTTCACCCAATAGATGAAGCAATCTACATCCATACAAAGTAACTTCGGATCTGTGAAATGAATTTTTGCAAACTAATAATGAATGAAGTACATGTGAATTTTGGATAGCTGAATTGCTTGGCTCTAGATTAAAAGAAAAGAACCTACTGGCAGCTGGAACCAGCATATACATGTATAGAAAGAGAGATCAGAAATTTTCCAAGTTTTTTCAACAAGCAGCGTGATTTAGTGTACTGTTCAGATATTCCCAGTTTGATGAATGAGTTTGGTATCGAATACAAAAAGGAAGACTGGAGGCTGTTTATTGATTCATATAAAACTAGTTTAAAGGCTGTTTTATTACACAATGGTAACATGTATGCATCTGTACCTGTTGGACATTCTGTACATATGAAAGAAAACTATGGAAACCTAGAAATAGTGCTAAATAAAATAGGCTATTCTGCTCATGGTTGGATATATGTGGCGATCTAAAAGTAATATGCATGCTCCTTGGTCAGCAAGGTCGCTTTACCAAATTTCCATGTTTATTGTGTGAATGGGACAGTAGGGCTAGGGATCAACACTGGTACAGAAAGAACTGGCCTGTGAGGGAGTCTTTAAAACCTGGTGAGAAGAACATTCTACGCAAAAACCTTGTAGATTCAAAAAACGTACTCCTACCACCTCTACACATAAAGTTAGGCCTAATGAAACAGTTTGTAAAGGCTTTGCCTAAAGATGGATCATATTTTAAGTATCTCTGCCAAAAGTTTACACAACTTTCAGAAGCTAAACTAAAAGAAGGCGTCTTTGTCGTACCTGATGTTAGAAAATTGATGTTTGATGTTAACTTTGAATCCACAATGACCTTAAATAAGAAAGAAGAATGGGTATCATTCAAGTCGTTACAAAGTTCTTATGAGATGAAAAAGACTCAGAATATGTTTCTATTATAGCTACAATGTTAAACAAGTTTAAAACTTTAGGGTGTTTAATGAGAGTGAAAATTCACTTTTTGAACAGTCACCTTGATTACTTCCCGGACAATATGGGAAATGTTAGTGAAGAGCAAGGAGAGCGTTTTCGCCAGGATATTAAAGTGATGGGAAAACGCTATCGAGGCTGCTGGAACACCAACACGATGTGGGACTACTGTTGGTCACTTCACTCAGAAGCTCAGCAAGCTACTCATTGTAGAAAAAGCTACACAAGAAGCTTCAAACAAAAAAAAGGAAGAAAATACAAACCAATTCCAGCTGACAAGTGAAACCTCTGTTAACACATATCATTGTTTTAAGTAGTTTACTGTAAATACAAACCATGCTTATGTTGTAACAAAGCGTTCCATTAATTTCCCCGTTTACAGCATAGCATAGGATTTTTATACTATATAATAAAAAGCATATTGCTCGACATCTATGGATGATACGAAAAAATAAGACTATATTTGGATTCAGCTCATAAAAATCTATAAAGGTCAGCTGTGAAATAAAGAAGTTTAAAAAAAATTCTTTCATTGGCCTGTGTAATTCTTATGGTATTGTTCTACAGAGCAAGAAAGTTATCGAACTTATGAAAGGCGAGGCGAATGGAATGCTGTTTGTGGAGTTTGTAGGTCTGCGATCAAAAATGAATGCATACCGCGCATTGGAAGGTGCCACCCAGAGGCGGGCTAAGGGTGTGCGTCGTATGACATCGAGAGCTCTCTCTATCGAAGACTATTTGCAGTGCCTGTACAGCAGTGCCTGCACCGCAGCCGCCGCATATGGTACGGTAAATTAGTATTTGATCGAGAGGACACGAGGTGTACACTGTGCTGCAGTCTAAAATCAGTCTGTCGGCTCATAACGTTAAAAGGGTCATTTGTGACGCTGGGGCTGAAAATCTCCCGTACTCAGACTATTCACGTGTAGCGAGAGAAGGGGTTGCGGACTCTGATAGAGAGGGAGAGAATGAGTTAGTGTGTGTGTGTGTGTGTGTGTGTGTGTGTGTGTGTGTGTATGAGTGTGTGAAGAATAGTATAAAAAAATTAAAAAGTAAATAAAGCTTTAAAATGTAAAAAAGCATAGACAAATATGTCATCCAAATATTTATTTACTCATACACAGCGTGTGTGTACTGTGTACACACATGTGAATATATCTATGCACCATGTGCGTCACGTGAATAGAATAATTTTTAAGTTTCACCTGCCGCTGGCTGTCCAAGACTGATTACTCTTTAAGTGTATATAACTCACAGTCCATCAGAATTGTTGTTCAACATAATGGGACAGTGGAATTTAGTTCTAATAAAAAAAAAGTAACTCCACATTAGATTTTAGTGTAGATTTATAAAAGAATTGTAAACATTCTGATCCAGTGCTACTGGAAAAAACTGTAAAAATGTTCTCAACCAGGGTTACTGTTATGAGGTTCTTTTTCTTCCCAGTTATTAGTAACAACGTGTAAGTTAAAAGTATTTCTGCACTGAAGTATAAGAGTCAAACTGTATCTCAAGAACTGAACTGTATCTCAAGAACTCATCTGTACCACAAAAATTGAGTTATGTCTCAAGAACTGAACTGTATCTCAAAAATCCAATTATATCTTTGTGATTTGAATAAACGAAAAAATTCGTTACCATATTTGTTTGTTGGTGTTATTTACAAAAATACCTATCCCCTATTGCATTGTGTATATAAAGGGTGTACATGGCACAAATGACATTGTTTTACTGAAGATGAATACTATTAAGGAGATGAAGTTTTAGATGGAAGACAGAAAAGTATATAGAATGATTACATGGGATTACATCCATCGTGCAACACGAATTGGCTCATAGGAACAGAAGGTACGTGACAAACATGTCTAAAATTATATCTCATGTGCTTGAAGAATACCACAGACATACTGTCTGGGTACAACTGTATACTATTGAAGGGGGAACAGGGTGAAATCAGTAAAAAGGTACACACATATTATGAGGTAAAAATTCATTTATTTCTCATCCAACTTAAAATTACTATTAAATTTTCATAACCAGACACAGCAACACTATTTTCACACACCTTCTTCTTGAGTCGATGGAGAACAAGACGCCTCTAGAATTCGAGGTCTTGAATACTAGCAAATTTGAAGATTCGACGCATCCATGAGATCTTCTCCTTCCACTTCACGTAAATGGTGGCATCCATGTGGTCCAATAGTCAAAGCGATGTCATCATATCTTTATTTGGTATGCCTGGATCATCCATTGTAGAAACGTGTCAACCCATCAGCACTCTTCGGTGTTTTAGCACTCTTCACATCCTTGAAAGGTCTCGCTGATGACCGAGAGAGGTGATGAAGTGTTTAGCACATAGGACTCGCATTCGGGAAGACGACCATCCTGATTTAGGTTTTCTCTGATTTTCTAAAACGCTGAAGGTAAATTCCGAGATGGTTCATTTGAAAGGGTACGGCCGACTTCCTTCCTCATCCATCTATAATCTGATGGGACCGGTTGCCTCTCTGTTTGGTCCCCTCCCCATCAACCAACCAAGCAACCAAGCAAGCAACCAACCTTGGTGATGCAATGTTTGCTGAGAATGTCTATTATTCTGGCATCTTCTGTTTATGCTACTACTGCAACATCTTTAAATGTGAACTGTATATAATCATCATCATTGAAATCCTGAGCGTCTGCATTGATGTTCACAACTTGGGATACCATTGTCGAATGCTCTGGATATGGCACAGCACCTGTTCATTTGTACAGCTCGTTGTACAACACCGGTTAGCGGGTAGTAGTTAATCACACGGTAATGTAGAACTAAGGCGTATGCTGCAGAGTCTTCCGGGAAATTTGCCGAAAATTCAAATCCTATTTGTCTATTTACAAGTCCAGATTTACTTATCTCATTCTGTTTTGAGCAGTCTATTATGGTGATGCTGCCAGCTCCTTGAATTTCCATGGACTGAGCAGACTTACTACCTCTTCATAGTATGAAGTGCAGTACCTTGCAAACATGCCATATGCAAGACTGTATACATTTTCATCCCACTGCAGATGTAAATTATCATACGGGTAGAATTCTGAATTCAGATAGACTCTGGCATTAGTTAACCTGTAATTGCATTAGTTAACCTGTAATTGTCAAATTTGGTGCTATCATTTGCTATATTCCCTCTTCTGTTGGTCTGAAACGCAAGTATGATGAATCCGGGCGTCCCAGTTGAGCGGAAGTTTTAATAGACCACGTTTCTGTTTACAATCAGTAGTATTGGGTACTCGAAAACCTCCTATGAATGGAAAGATAAAGGTAGAAGTACACCAGCATCAGAACTTTTAAAAGCTTCTAACACTGCTAGTCAGATACAGTGAAGTGTGGCATTTTGCATATTATTTTATTGATGGTGATCTCGTTCCTCTCTTGAGCTCCTTGAATGTATGAGCTGTTGTCCGTTGCACACCGTACCAGAATAAGTTCCTGTTTAGCATTCAGAGCAATTCGCTGGATGTCCTCAAAGTATCCCATTAGTAATCTGAAAGGTATACACGCAATAAATCTCTTGTACTCTTCCACTGTTCTATACACTGGCTCCAGCATTTTCTAAGTAGTTCAAAACTGAGGAAGAAGGAGAGACATGTCTTAAGAGGTGATGTTGAGCCTACATTGTGTGTACAGTCGGTCTCGACCCCGTTAAGTTCATATAGTATCTCATGAAACAGGAACTCTACATCATTACGTGTAAGGTTCGATGCCACCGTAGCACTACCATCTCTTTTCGTAAATGACTCATAAAGATTCATGAAACTCATGCACGGGAGGGTTAAAGCATTGTGGAGTTGGATGACAACCCTCATTTCATCGTTCTTGTTCAATGTGGTTGACGCATACGGTTTATGCAAGAAGTGTTCCTGGCGTATAATACACCTGTCCAATTCCAGTGGGCTAGTTATATCGAATGACAGCATTGTGTGGCTGCAGACCTACTGATTTAAGAAACTCGTAGTTTGCACGTGATACCACCTTGCTGGTCTGTTGTGAAGTGCTGCACTGTGCATTGTGCACTTTGGTTTTATACCTTACGCCGTTTGTGTCTTCGTTGACAATATGGAGCTGCTAAGATCCCTAACTGGTTGAAGCTCACCACCGACGCTTCCGGTCTGGCAAGTTAAGGGTCGTCGCTTCTGCCTCCAACAGGTCCCGCCTGGTTGAAGGGCACCGCCTCTTCTGGGTCTCTACACGTTGAAGGTCACTGCTGGTTCCGCTTTAGATGTAGCCGTAGAATGATTTCCTCGCCGCGAAAATCGACAAGTTTATTATCGTGATCCACAATATGCAGTTCCAGATAGTCCAAAGCCTGAACTCTTACTGGGTGGTAGACAGCGTTGGCAGGGGTATCAACGGTCTTATACTCTGTTCCCACTGATGGGAAGAATCCGTAATACAATATGAATCAATCTGTCGTTTAGGTAAGAGCTTGTTGCAATTTTACGCTCAACACAGATTGTACTGAAAGGGCGGATATCCGCTGACTGGTCAGATCTGTAGAATTTATTAGGAGAATTCTTCAAAACCAGTCCTTTTGTAAACCCGGTAGTTGTTCTGTTGATCCTTTTTACTTAAAGTAAGTCATTACACTCGTTGTCTTTATTTCAGATTTAAGTGTATTGATATTTGCATATAGCGCTGTCCCTCTTCCAGATCGTTTTAAAATTTTGTTTAATTCGTCAATATCCCATGCACTAGATTTCGTTTCCACAATTTCTTTTCCACCGTTAATTTATAGATGAAGTTTATTGTTAGCTTCTGTGATATTGGGAATGCTGTTATAAGTCTCCAGTTTGATCAGCTCAATGCTCCACTCCACGTTACTTAAATCAATTGATGGGAAGTAATTTGCACGTAATAGTGACGATCGTTCTTTTAAAGTCAAAGTAGACGACACTGACGGGTGGATGCTTAATTGATCTCCTTATATAAAAGCTTCTTCGTAAATGTTACGAGGAACATAATGCACAGATGTCCGCATGAATAGGTATTGAAGTCTGGTAGCGATGAAGATTTTAAAACACACGTTTTCTGTCCGTGAAGTTTCGTTGTAACTCTTCTGGCTGCTGCAAGTCTGTTCTGGCAACAGCTGCAGCATCACCATCCAGTGAACCCATCGCTGACAGACCTACGCGGGCCGGAATGAGGAAGAGGATGTTTTCACTGGTCCCTTACGCTTCAGAGCACTTTTAGCTGCATACATCGCTGTTGGGATACAGGTTTTTCAACACCCTTGCCGTGACTTCTTCTTGTTCATCGTTGGCTTCTTCTCCTTCAGTGTACGACGTGCGACGTTCATAACTTGCTTGAAATTCGCACCCAAACCAATCTCAATTTTACCACGCATGATTTTATCAACTACAAATGCTATAATGCGCTGACCTATACCAATATTCTTTCTCGTGCTTATTTCCTTGGCTTTATTAGCAAAAATTAAGTCTGCAGCGTGATGTCCTGGGAGATCTTTATGTTCTGCGTATGTAATGTTGTGATCCAAACACGGCTTGTCAAGTAGGTTACTCTACTTATCACCACGAGCCAAACGTTTTTGAAGCTTAGATCCACTATAATTATACCCGAAATGTGCAGTTCGAAAGGAAATTTGTATATAACACCACTATCTCCTATAATGCGTCTCCTTTTATGCGTGTTATGCTACTGTGTTGATTGTGTTCTGTGCATCCGATTACGTTGCAAATCGTCAGCGTCCATCCAGCTGTTTTGTTTTGCAGGAAAATCAGGCCATTTAACTAGTGCTCCATTCCCTCCATGTCTTATGACATACTCTACGAGAAACACATGTGGTTCTGAGCTCTTCTCTATTTCATTGGTGTAAAAGCATCCCGAAATTTCAGTGCCACTGCTATCCTTTAAGATTTAAGTTCTGGAATTTGTTCTCTGCACTTTGGAAACTGTAGATTATCTCACTCGACCAGTTTCGGAGGTATGACTTCTCAAATGCTGTCTTGTGCTTAGACATACGTACCAAATCACCTACATTAAATTTCTGCTTACGTGGATCGAGCATTGTAATACGGTAGTGCACCGTGATCTTGAGTCCATTATGATGAACATCGATTGGTCTCATTTTCAGTGTGCTATTTTTGGTTCGATTATACTGTGCAGTTATTTCAGGGAGGATGTCTGTCCATTTTAGGAGCTGCAAAGATAAAAGCACTTGTACATTTGACCTTTTATTGTTCTGTTCAGGCGTTGCACGATACTCGCCTTTAGATGGTCCAATGTTGAGCAGTGATGTATTCCACGCCGCTGCATCTCAGTCTTGAAATTCCTATTGTAAAGCTCTCCGCCGTGATCGATTTGGAGGTCGTCTGGGCATCGATTCATCCCTATCTGCAACAAATGCTCAAACAAATCCGTGACATTCCTCCCAGTATTTATTTTAACCGGTAATGCCCAGGCAAATTTTCTAGTATGTATGAATTAAAATTTATTTGCATCCATTATTCTTGTGTGAATATTCCCTCGCATCTACAAGACCAGCCTGATACAAGTCATCCAAGCCTTTAATCATTACATACCTACAAGAGTATGTTTTGCCTGCTGGTTTGTGCAGTTCTCGAACTGCTGTCTCCATATTGATTCGATTATAACTCTCTCTGTAAGCTCTGAAATTACTGAGACAACCTCATTCGAATGAGCGGCAGTGCCCACAGTACATGTTGCATGAGCAGTCGTCGTCAATCTATTATCTCATTGGGGTCGTAGTAGTATACTCGTATATACTGAGGAGCCAATTTCTGACTCTTTTATTCTGAATGTCAATACCTTCACCACTGCTGTACCGACCGTCTAATAAAAAAATGATTTTATGATGTCTCCTTATTTCGCACTGCGTGGGTTTCCTGCTTTCCGGTCGATTGTAGTATTCCATCATACATCTCCAAATCTTTGGTTGAAAATTTTACTGTTTTTGGGGGTGTCAATAAAATGAGGTTCAGTAGACTTGGTGTTCTTTGAAATTCCCTATCCCCTATCTGTACTGTTCTTTTATTTAAAGTTATAGGCTGCGTACCCAACATGTACGGCTTTTCATCACTGACACTGAATGTTTTGTTTGTCCTAGCTTCGCTGTGACGGTTAATGAAATCGGCAATAGCATCATCATCATCGTTGTGTAATTTCGCCGAGAGTTCGTCGAGAGGTCCAGTAACTGGTTTAAACGTTTCTTACAGTGTCTGCTCTCGATCCAAATGTCCTTATCTTAGCAATAGTAACGTCTCTCGAACAGCCTTCCATGCAGTAATGACCTTATGCTTAGTTGACATCTTGCCATATTCTAAGAGGGCTGCTTCACAGGCTGCACCTTATATAGATTTCGCTCAACCTTTAAAGTTAAGTCATGTACTTTCCTTTCAATTCCATCAACCTTTACAGCTAAGTCGTCTACTTTCTTTCTCAGAATGATGAGGTTGTACCTCTCTAGTTCCTTAACCTAGCATTTAATTCATCGATCAGCCTGAGAAGAGTCTGGGCATACATTTCTAGCTCCTTAACTTTATGTTCGAGAAACTGATATTTTCCATCTATGTACATACGCATTTTCTAGCTATACACATCTTTTCTCTCGGGATGAGTGCCTGACATACGTGCGAACTTGTCCATGGTGCATTGTATACTAACATTCTCATCACTTTTTTCATAGTTATGTATGTAGAAACTCCTGGAAGTTCCGTCTATACCTAGCGTCAAGAAACCCATTCTGTGTGTGATTCCAGCAAACTGCACATATCTTTACAGAATCATTCAATGACATGTCGGTTCCTACATGCGCCTGCTAAATGTGTTTTAAATTCAAACTGTCTTGTCTGAAATCTATAACTAGTTTTGCATTATCCCTTACCAACTGTATCGGGGTTCTGGAATATGTCTGACTTAAATAAAATATGTCAATACCCATATGATGACCAAAACAGAAATACCTTAGTATTTGATCTTGGTTTTCCACAGCAACATCTTCAAGTACGAACACTGTGTTTGCCTCTACTATTCGTGGCGGGGAACATCAACTACCTGCAGTATCTATTGCAGTAGTTGGTACTTGGGCTGAAACAGCGTTTTTGAAAATACATATACATGCTCAAAGCGGACTCCATCCGGGTGTGTTAGTAGAGACGTGAGAACAATTGTATTGCCACAGTTGGATGGGCTTGCAACTATCTCTTGTATATTATCAGGCAGGAGTACGCTATTCCTCTTCTTCTTCATCTTCCAGTCTTCTTCCTCACTATCACAGGACCTGTCAGTTACGACAAAGTCCTGATGTCATCAATGATAAATTGGTTGCATTACATCAACAAAAAACAACTGATTCATTTTTCATATTTCCCGAATAATTGTTTCTTTTATGCAGTAAATTCCGCATGTATCTCTGTCAAACTGATGGGTGTTTCTTTCGCTTCTTCTTTTGACACCGCATTGATACACTGTTCTAAATCGTCTGCATGTGCACTATATGTACGGTGGTGGTTCACGATGCCTTTATGCACAGTCTGAACACACGGCAGTCCACGGTTCAGTCTCCCCAGCACAAGGGACAGCACCATCCATATGCCGAACAAGTTTGCATCAGTGGAATGTTGCAGAGAAATGAATCGACCTCCAGATCTCACCACAAGTGTCACACCATCATACAGTGATGTTACAGAGAGCATCAGATCAGCACACTAAAAGTCCGGAGATGGAGAATACTTGATCATCTGTTGGTTGTGTAGTGTTCTGCACGACACAGTTCATCTCATTCAAACTCCATAAACAGCACTTTAATAATTCTTGAGGCATCTGGAGTCCCTAACACAACATGTCAGTCACTAACCACTGCTGCTTCTATACCAATATTTAGGTGCTTTCAACTGCTAGCTGTTAAATTATAAGTTAAAGTGAAAAGCAGTAGAGCACTGGGAAGAACCGTCAGCTTCTCATCCACTGCATCAACAATCTGTCCTTCCAGTAACACTGGAATGTTCTGGGATGGTGTGTATGTTGGAGACCGGTACTGGCCTGCAATTTGTGGTGTGGGGTCCCCAGCATAGTTCTTCTGAAAGTCGGGGACTTGCTGGGTGTCTTCATTTCACAAATCAATGAGCGGGATGTGTAATAGCAGTTCATTGTTCTGCTCCAACATGCTGGTCAGGTTTCACTAAAAGATCTCACATTGCTGTTACCGCTGCTATTTCTGACAGGCCGGAGTTTGCTGCAGGTCCCGACGAACTGATGGTAGCTACTGCTGGTCCAGACTCGCTGGATGTCGCTGTCAGTCCAGACACACTAGAGGCAGCAGAAAAAAGATGGAGAAACAACAAACATCTCCAGGATATGACATGGAGTGGAACAAAGAAAGAGAACTTGACAAAGAAGAAGAGGAACTACTACATGCAGTGATATTAGCAACAACATGAAATGAGTACTTCCTTTTACGCTTCTTCTGCAATGGAGGGGCAGAGGAGGATCTTGGCTGCTGTTGAAGCTACATGGTTCTTCTTCTTCCAGAGATTGACTGCTACTGAGATTGGTGAGTTACCATGTCCACCTTATATCCCGTACATCACGATCATGGGACCGGAAATTAATTAGTTAATCAGTTTATTGACTTCAGCAGTATTTCTGAACCGATCACCAGTCAGGCATTTACCCTTAGAGGGAGTTCTCGTGTGCACTGGTATCCAGCAGGGGAAGGCTTGGTGGTTTCCCAGGTAAATGCTGCTTTGTTTGTGGTTCGGCTGTTCGGTCCGGCCGTGACCGATGGTGCGTGTGTGCCCAGCAGTGGCACGTGGCACAAAGTGGCCACTTGACAGAGAGAGAGAGAGAGAGAGAGAGAGAGAGAGAGAGAGGAGGGGGGGGGGAGAGTGAGAGCACGTGTTTCGAAAGGACTTTCTGAGGTATGAATGTCAAAGAATTGCTGCCACCTGATGCTTTGTTTGGGGATTAGCGTGACTTCTGGTCTGCGTGCTGCATGGACCAGCACAGTGTGCAGGACTCGCTCCCGACTTGCGCACATGGTAATATGCAAGACGGCTGTTGTGTGGGGGCGCTATGCCCTGGCTAGCATGGCCCCTGGCACGTCTACCCTGCGGTCAGCGCGATACGCGATCGGAAGACTTTTAACAGTGTAATTACGTGTGATGAGTTATGTGGACGACGGTTTCGTGACGGTATTCCTTGAGCAGTCGGAAATAAGCCATCTATTTAATTACTTCTTCCAAAATGGCAGTGAATAATGAGCTTTTACCACCAAATAAAGCAGAGATCAACCTGAAATTTATAAACAAACAGTATATTCCTTGCTATGTGCTTGACATTGATTTGAATTTTTTGTCATGAGGTCCTTCCTCTCCAGCATAGACAGCTTTTTTTCCCATCAGTTTCCAGGTGGAGGAGGGGAGGGGGCCTGGTGGATTTACCAGAGGGGGATGGGTTAATTAATTTATCAATTTAATTAATTAGTCAATTTGATATCAAGGGTGTGCTTGTATAAGAAAAGGGGTTTCCCTGAGGGGTGGGGCAGGTGGAGGATGAGGAGGGGTGGGGTTACTCAGAAGTTCGGATTATTCTCAGGGGATCATACACCAATTAACAGAACAATAGGCTAAGGGGAATGGGAGGGGGGATCATAAATCTATCAAGTTTCCCCCTGAATGTATGCAACCAGCACTAACAAAATTTGCCAGCACCCATGTTGCCCTACGACACCTGGATAGTGCTGCTGCAGTATCGTCCAAGATACGCCAGGTTGACTCATTCCTCAGTGCTACTTTGGGAGATCCAATGTCCTTAATGCCTGACGATCGTTGTCTGCTGCATCTTAACAGAACGTACAATCCCACAACATGTGCTCTAGAGTGCCCACACTGTAGTTCGATTTTGTACATATATGTAGCATACAGTCCTCCATGCCCGATCAGGTAATGTATCAGTCCAGTCGATGGGTGATAGAAAACTCATTCTATGCTCTTCCTGATGTTAGGAAGAAATTCATATTTTTTCTGCCTCTGTCTGAAGCTTTCATTCAGTTTTCCAGAGTTGTGTATGAGGTCTTCTATTAACTGTTTCGTATTGACCTCACTTAGTCTACACCTACGTGATTAGTCTGCTATTCACAATAAAGCACCTGACAGAGGGTTCAATGAACCACCTTCAAGCTGTCTTTTTACCGTTCCACTCCCGAACAGCGCGCGGGAAAAAAGAGCACTTAAACTTTCCATGATTTCTCTTATTATATCGTGATGATAAAATGTAGGTAGAGAAAACTGGTGATTGAAATTTCATGAGAAGATCCCATCGCAACAAAAAACACCTTTGTTTTAATGATTGCCACTCCGATTCACGTATCAGGTCTGTGGCACTATCTCCCCTATTTCGCGATAATACAAAACGAGTTCCAAGTACCGTTCGCACTTTCGTTTAATTGTCTGTCATTAAGCAACAGACGGGTCCCCTTTTCCTCATTCCATTGTCCAGTGGACATATTCCTAGAATTACTAACAATGAATAATGCGGGGTCGCACTGTAGGTGTCCGTTAATCTTAGTAAGATTCCTCGTTGAACTCTTCTGACTGATGAAGCTGACTTCACAAGCTGCGACCTGTGTGACACCAAACGCTCGCACCATTCCTACAGCTGATGCCCATATAGCTTGGTGGTATGATCTGATTGTTTTAAAGGGAAGTCCAAATAGCCTATTTAGGATGGTTATAGTTTTGTGCCTTACATTTGTACCTTTTCGGCCTACCTCCTCTACACGATGTGCATCTTTGTTTTTCATTCAGTAATACCCTTAGATATCTTGTTATTACGCTTGTGGTAATCGTTACATCGTTTAATTTTATCTTAATATTACTTGCAAAATTCCCTTTCAGCAGGAAGTACGTAGCTTTGTGATGTGCCAGTGACAGTTTGACCCTTCGTCATCAGCCTTCAAGTTCATGGAGCGTTGCGTTACACTTGGCTTCTATAAAAACTTATGCAGTCACAGCTTACGACGAACACCACTGCAAAAAAGCACCAGTCTATTTACATTATCACTTTCATGTAACGTCTGTACTATGGGCTCCATTGCTAAATTCCAAATCTCTGGTCCACATATTATCCATGTGAACAGCCTTTTGATATGGTTTTCGGCATTTCCTTTCCCGAGCATGTTAAAGCTACATCTCTCTCAGATAGTTGTACAGTGTCTCTGAAACCTCCTCGTCCCTAAGGTGACCGACGAACGACGGCAACCATAGATTATCAAAAGCACCAGTGATATCGATTATCATTGGTAGACCGTACGTTGAATGAGCGTTTGTTGCTTGTAAGATGTCTTATTAATTGCATCTTCAGTTGACTTGCCTTTTCTCATCCAGTGTCAGTTATGATCCAGTAATCTGTTGCATAGCAGGTTTTTAAATTTCTTACCGAGAACGTTCAAGAAACAAATCGGTCAGTAGGATACGGGCATCACCGGATTCTTGTCTTGGCCTTTACTAACAATTAGCACCTCAGCATTCTTCCACGGTTCAGGAACCCTTTCTTGCTAGAGACACTCGTTATATAGTTCACACAGGTACACATCTACCTGGTTACATAAGGCTTTTATTACTTTGGCAGGGATCCCATCCGATCCTGGAGATTTTTTTCTTCTTCTAATTTTTTGCCTAGTTTCTTCTTATTATTACTGTAGTCTTCGCATAACATTTTTCGTAACCTCCGCTAATCTTCTGTCTCATCTTCTACTTTATCGTCAGGAAGCAGTATTTCCATTAGCAGGGCAGCTGACGATTTATAACATTCTTTTGAGCGTGGAAATTATTGTATTTTGTCGCAGACTACTTTGTATGGTATTCCCCAGGAATCGGTTTCTAAGTTAGTCTCCATGAATTGTTTCCATCGTTCCATTTTTGTTTTCCAAACTCTTCCTTAAAACGTTTTTAACATGTCTGTATCCATGCTCCCTATGGATTTTTCTTGGGCCATGCTGCTCTTGTTCACATCTTAATTTTTGCAACGCCTTGGTTTCTCCTGATACGTATCGACGTCTCAGTTTTTCTATGTATTACCACTGTTACTTTTGGCGCTTCAAAATCTGCACCCATCACACAGTGATGGACTTGCTGGCCACTGAAACATACCTCTAAATCATTTCCAGCTAGCCTCACTGATGTTGCATTAGGGCCTTACGCTTACGTTTCCTGTGGTATCTTGTGTATCACTTCCAGTTGAAACTGTGTATGGTACAGTGGTCACTCAATGTCATTCCACTCTCAATCTCCCAGCCTTTCACACAGCGTGCCGTTGTCATATCTGTTAGAGTGACGTTTCCTCCACTCTTCCTCTGTCGGTTGGCCGACTGCGAGGTGTAGTCAACACCTGTAAGTTGAGTTCCAATATGGTTTCTTCTAATTGCCTTCCAGGGTCGTCAGTCAGGTTGCTGTGTCGCACTACTGTATTCATGTTTGCATCAGTGGCTAGCACAAGAGGCTTAATTCGTCCTAGTAGACTAATGTTCTTTAGTCTTAGCGGATACTCATCGAACTTATCACTAAATTGAAAATACACCGAAACCAGGATGCAACTCTCCTTCCTGGTTAACATTAGTATATAGATTACGTGTTCTGAACATTCCTAATATATCTTTGTCATTATGATGGCTTGTTAAATATAGCTGTTGCTGCCATAGGACGTTGCCGTAGGCGATAATCTGGGCAGCTACTGGTGTACTGGGAACTTTTGCTGCCTTAATATACGGCTGTTGGAGACACATCTAACTTCACCTCTTCCGCTACCTTTCCAGCCTCATGTAATATTCCAACATTTCTCATTTTTACCTCCATTAAGAATCATGAGTATACATAAGATCTGACAATTTTTGCCTGCATGCTATACGATCATGCGTCATCTCATAGTGTCTGTACAACGTCCACAACGAAAATAATTCATTTCTTCTGGTGGAAACCTATTTCAGTATATTTCTCAGTTTTTTTAGTTCTACGGTCGCAGGTTCGAATCCTGCCTCGGGCATGGATGTATGTGATGTCATTAGGTTAGTTAGGTTTAAGTAGTTCTAAGTTCTAGGGGACTGATGACCTCAGAAGTTAAGTCCCATAGTGCTCAGAGCCATTTGAACCATTTTTTTAGTTGTTAATTTTTTAACGGATTCTATCTAGGAAATCAAGTGCAGAGAAAGTAAAATACTCTCCTTTTGGGTGCATGTTCCTAACCAGATGTCTTAACGCGGTTGTAGGCATCATAGGCTCTTCCAACCTAATGAGCTTCATCACGTACTCTATGCTTCCATAAATCTGTAGCATTTCTGTGCCGGCCTGTGTCGTGTCGCCTGCTTTTCTGTAGTAGATGTTTGTTTCGTGTACGAACTGGCTCTGAGTCTCATGCAGTTTTTATTGCAGATTCATACGCTGCAATGACAAACCTTGTTACCTTTGTAGGCGATGCAACAGCTTCCTCAAGATGTGTGCTGTCGTGTTCTACATAAAGCTGCTTAGTTTCTATCACAAAATCCTGCCAGTATCATATGTGACGTCCACTCCCGCCTGAAAGCTTGCTTCTATATTGTACCATATATTTGTGAATTTTCGCCAAAAACTTCTTTCCTGTTGTTATGACTTCCTTGCACGCTGTGTGGTTCTCTAGTGGCTACAGGGGCGAGGAGCAGATGCGGTTCCTGAACAGAGAATTCAGATGTTACTTAATTCAATATCTAGCATCAAATAGTAAAAATAGTACATAACTTTGTTGCAGAAGTTGCAGCGTCAGTTATTAACAGTAGATTTGAATATATAAATATATACAGATACAAAAC
Organism: Schistocerca piceifrons; assembly: GCF_021461385.2. Taxonomy (NCBI): domain Eukaryota; kingdom Metazoa; phylum Arthropoda; class Insecta; order Orthoptera; family Acrididae; genus Schistocerca; species Schistocerca piceifrons. The sequence continues at coordinate 361,112,473 of NC_060149.1, read as the reverse complement.
ATTTTAAAATCTGTCACTCTTCACTACAAAATCTATCCAGGAGATGTCAACCCCTGGCTCCTATAAAAGTCTATAAACGTTACTCAACTGGTAAACACACAAAATGAGGTCAGTGCACGAATGTTGGAACTTAAGTACAACCGACGCTGGAGCTCCGAAGTGGGGATGCTTGCGCCTCATTGGCAGCGGCGTAATCGTTTGTGGCAGCGCTCTCCTGCCACGGTGACGGCTGTTGGAAACGCGGCGGCGTAATAGGGTATTTGAATGTTTTCTGGAAATTGTCTTAAATAAATAATTCTGTCATTTTATGCTTCTAACATACTTTTTTCCACTTGAATTTCAGTATTGTTCTATAAAAACGGAAATGAAATTAAAAAATAATTTGAAAGCCCGCTAAAACGCTCCATTCGAGACAGGTGATGACTGTGACGTCACTGGCTAGCTCTCTGCTCCTACTGTCATAATGCTAATTCAGAGTGATGTCTTGATTTGGAATTTACGTTTCGAAAAATGGGTTACAAATGGTGTGTAGTCCCATACTGTACAATTAAATTTATAAAAAGTACTGAAAAGTTGTTTTTGAGAGTTCTAGAGAATGAGAAGATGCGTAAAAATGATTGCACTTTACCGGAAAATTGCCAACACGTCGACGCACAAGTTCACTAACTCAATTAAAAATGTGTTGCACTGTGAAGTTAACATTAATTTATCTCCGATATATGCTCTCCCATTGGTACAACGATGGATAGCGTCACTCAGTGAAATTAAACTCCTACTGGAAATTGTCGTTTTAGTCAGCTGCAAGTCAATTTTTCAGTATCTCAGTTGTTAGGGCGGAAGATCGTCGAATTTTACAAGATGATGTCCATAGATTGCTGGTTCGAATCTACCCCGAAAGAACATTCTAACCTTTTTTGTAAAATGTCTCAACATCCGCTCATATGAGAATCAAATCACAATTACAAAATTTCATCACAGTGATCAGAAACAATATTATTGTGTTTTCTTTGCTCTTTACATGCGCTTACATTCGCAATCGTTCTTCACATACTTCACGTTCAAAAAGATATTTTCTAGTTAATGTGACCACACACATTTTACTTTATTAGAAACAATGTTTTTATATTCGTACTCTCCAGCTGGGATCCCTATTGTTTAAGTTTTTGCAGTTTTATCATCTTGCATAAAGATGAAGTAAGTCTGCTTCAGACGCTAACGTTCGTTTACACTCACAAACATCAGAGCCCTTACGTTTGTGTCACCTGCATATTGTACATCCTTTATATCTCTCCGCATAACCTCATTGTCCTATTCCTCGTTGTACTGTGGGTGTATGATGTATCTTGACTACTAGCAGTACTTTCCACAAAAGGGAATTGTTTGTTTGTAAAGTAAATGCATTTATCCTCAGTTATTCATTTCTCAGAATAAGACTAAAGTGAAGCTATAAATGATATGTCTCACGGTCGAAACAGTTGCTACAATCAGTTCTTGCTAACACTATTTTCGTATTTCGTGTAAAAGTTTTAAAAACATGTTACCTTCTCCTTTGGAATCGGATGAGCTACCCGTTGCGCCGCCGAACGCTTGGTGAGTCATGTGTTTCTGCTGAGTACCTTCTACATGCAAATCAGAGCTAAGTATTGCCACGAATCATTTTATTGTGCTTTGGGTCGTAGCTCGTGAGTGATAGTCGATAGTCTAGTTATAATATACGGACTCATTTGCAAAAGTTCTAAGACTGCTTAGTTTTGAACAAGTTTAATGATGTTGCTGGGAGAAGGGAAAGGAATGTCCGTCGTTGCACGTATCGCCACTGTATATGGGGGAGCATAAACGCATCAACTTTTGCAAGACTCTCACTACCAGCGTTCACAATATTCCTTCCTGTTGCTACTTAAAAGTTACAATTTCGATTTCCATCACTGTTTGCAGAAAAATTACGTAAAACTTCGTTACTTCGGCTAGCGCTCCTGCAATACACTTATAGTGTGGCTTCGTCCTACTCCTAGTCTGTGACATCACCAGAACATCAGTCACTAACAGAGCGTTTTCGATCATGTGACCAGATCTTGATATTTAATGATTTTTAAGCTTTGATTACATAAAATAACAGATATTTTATGAAAATATTGACCGTAAATGGCGTTTAAATGTTACAATCAATCAGAATAACAACAATCCAAACCGTATTTTTAACGTAGGAAAATAGACTATTGGCGAAGCGCGTCTTTTAAAGTGCGGCCTACCGGATTGCCCCACACCTCACCTTTTATTATCGTTGGTGCATGTAGCTCTCTCTACTCCGGCATGTGTCACCTACTCTGTTGGATGGTACTTTCTACTCTTTTTTTTCCAGAAATTCCTCGCTCTGTCGATAATAAGAACATACATTCAGCAGAGAACTTACTTCATTTTAGAAAGCCTAATAATGGGCAAAAAGTAACGAATGCGTCGGCAAGGGCATGCGCTTATAATTATTGGTGAAACCAGTGGGACACCCAAATCTAAAGGGTTGTATGACTCGAATAAACTTGAATTATCATTACAAGAACAATTTGTTTTAGCTTCCAGATCCATTTAGGCAATAATTCTTGGTCTGGTTTCGGCGAGTATCTGTAAGTCCTACGTATAGCATCTGTCTGATGCATCGAAGATATACAGGGTGAGTCAAAAAGGACTTCACGGCTTTCGAATGGTATAGAGATGCATTGAGATAACTTACAGAATTGGTAGATGTGTCTTTTTGTAGCAAACAACCTCAAGTTTCGCATAAAACTGTCAAGTGTCATTTTGGTTCAATGTGACTACCGCTTGTGGTGCGGCAAACATCCCACCGGTAGGCAGTTTCTTCCCACACTCGTTGCAGAAAATCGGGCGTAACTTGTGCAACGGTAGCGTAGACTCAGTTTTTCTGGTCGGCTATATTGTTAAGTAGGGGAGGAACATACACACGGTCTTTAATAAAACTCCAGAGAAAAAAATCCATTGGTGTCAAGTCTGAGGGGCGAGGTGACCATGCGGTTGGTCCTTCACGGCCAGTCCACTGTCCTGGGAAGCGATTATCGAGGAAACCTCAAACATCTCGGTCATCTTCATCGATCTGTGGAATTAAAAAGTTTACAAGCATGTCCAGATACGTAATACCAGTAACAGTTCGTTTCATGAAACCAAAACACACTGCGAGCACGCACTGCACCAGTGAAAGTACCAATTTTAACAGTGCAGTACACTAACGCTTCTGGTGACGAAATAGGATACTGATGCACTTCGTGAATCAAGCTTGAGGTTGCTTACTACAAGATAACACATCTACAGATTCTGTAAGTTATCACAATAAATTAATATATCATTCCAAATTTGTAGAGTTCTTTTTGACCCACCCTGTATAAAGTCTGTTAGCCGCTGCGCAGCCTTTCCACTTGATTTTACATTGTGAACAGGAACACTATTCTTCTAACTGTAAACAAATGACTGAGAATAGTTATGTGTTGTTGTCCATGTCGAAATTGTCTGTTACGGCTTGATATGGACTACCGAAGAAAGATTTTCTTTCGTAAAATCTTTTTTCATTTGAGTTTTTTTTTTTTTTGGTGTTTGAAAGAGTAATGTAGAAAGATTACTTTGTGATGGAATAGCTGACATTTCTTACTTGGACTTTTTTTAGTCATTTATCACATCTGTGGTCGCACACACATCAGTTTAACCCTAATCCTCCTCTCCATCTGTATCATCTTTCGTGTCGTAGTAAGCAATAATCTGTAACTCTCAGTCATATTGCTTTCACCGGCAAACTCAAAATAAGTTTTGAGGTTGTCTGCGAGTATTATAATTGTATGACTCTTCCATGAGTACTCAACTACTCATTGTGATCAGTTATAAGCAATTTATTGACCAAATGGAACTCTAGCAATAAAATGAAAGTATTTCGCTGCCGTCTTATTAACGCAACACCAGCTATTTTACCTCCGATGCTTGATATCAGAGCAACATCTACGTCTATATGAATACTCCACAAGTCACTTTAAGGTGCGTGGCGGAGGATACTTTTATGCATCACTGTCACTTCTCCCTTGGCCCGTTCCAGTCGCGAGTAGTTCGCAGCAAGAACGATTGCTGGTAAGCTTCCGTGTGAATCTGTCTAATTTTACTTTCATGATTTTCGCGAGATGTATGTAGGAAGAAAAAATACATTGGTTGACGCTGCTAGGAACGTACGCTCTCGTATTTTTACCAATAAAGCACACTCTAATTCAGAACGCCTCTCTTTTAGTGTAGGTACGCGACTGGAGTTGGCTGAGCATCTCCGCGACGCTTTCGAGCTTAGGAAGTGAACGTGTAACGAAACACGTAGCTCTTCCTTGGATTTTTCTCTGTTTCCTATATTAATCCTATCTGGGGGGGGGGGGGATCCTAGATTGACGAGTGATATTCACGTACTGGTCGAACTAGGATGTTATAAGTTACACTGAGAATTCTTCCAACGAATCTCAGTTTGGCATCTGTCTTACCTGTGATTGATTTGAAGTTCTTCCGTTCACATGATACTATGTATTTTATGTATGTGACTGTTTCAAATGATTGTACTGCAGTAGTGTAATCATCCAACAATGTCTATTTATGTGTAGTATACGAGAACTATTAGGAAAGTAAGGGACGATAGGTCGCGAATTGGAAACCACAGTAAAAATCAAAACTGTTTTATTTGCAACGGTTAGCCACACCTTCCAGCTACTTCTCTACACAGTCGCCGCTCAGACTTAGACATCTGTCGTAGCGTTGTACAAACTTTTCAATTCCCTCGTTATAGAAGACAGTGACCAGTGCTTTTCGACAGTTTTCTATTCAGGACTGCAGCTCGTTGTCTGTGTCAAAATATTGTCTTCATAGCCAGCAGTTCATTTGAGCAAATATGAACCTCAGGGGTAGCCAATTACAGGCTGTATTGTGGGTGACCAAACACTTCCCATCGAAAATGCTACAGGACCATCTTATTTGCCCCTGTAGAGTTCGGCCGAGAAAAAAAAAGTTCAAATTTGTGTGAAATCTTGCGGGACTTAACTGCTAAGGTCATCAGTCCCTAAGCTTACACACTACTTAACGTAAATTATCCTAAGGACAAACACACACACCCATGCCCGAGGGAGGACTCGAACCTCCGCCGGGACCAGCCACACCCTCAGCTCTGCTTTCACTGCTCCATCACTATCAATGTGATCTCTCGAAGGACTTCTTTAAGTTTCTGGGAACAGATGAAAATCGGATGGGGCCAAGTTGGAGGATGATAGATGACAGAGAACCCAAGGCGTCGGATTGTTGCAGCGCTCATGTGTGGTCTAACATTTTCATGCTGAAGGAGACGGTCGAACTCTTCGAATTCGTGCTTTCAGTTATGTCACTCTCCGATATAGTTACATTACACGTCGTCATGTTACTAGCTGCTATTCGCAGCCCTCTAGCGGCAGAGTGTTATAACTCGTCAGCGAAGCGGGAAAGTCGATCGGGCAATGTGAATGACATGTAATAGCTCAACCGATATTGATAACAGAATAAAAAAATTCGGAAGATACTTTTAGCACGCCCTCGAATGATTTTTTCCACAAGTAGGTTCTCTGGTTAGCTGCTCAAGCCAGTTTTCAGATTAGGCATTTAGAACAATTTCACATGATTGGCTGTCCCTACTACCCGCTTTAACCACTTGAATCGCCCAGTCTGTATAGGAAAAGTTGACTTCTCCATCTATTACTTTAAACTGACCAGGAAATTTATGCGAAATATTCTCCAAGTTTCCCCTGAAATGTTCCGCCACTGTGTTCCTATGCATCAGATAACCTTGTGTGATTCACTTTTAATAATTATCTTCAGCCAAATTATTTCGCATTTCGAATACGTACTAACTTCATCAGGTGTTGGTGTATTTTTTTGCGGCTATTGACCTCCCTTCACGATCGGCGTTCAATCTATCTCAGCGATTTACATTCATATCGGAATTTAGGATTTATTTGCTATTAAAAACTGCCTTCAGTCAGTTTTCTGTCCCTATTACTATGTGGGCATTGTTACTGTTTATCAACGAGGTTAGATCTGGGACGTCTCCATAGATATTCCTGCAGTTAACAAATACCAATTAACATTTTCTTTGGCCGTGGTGGCCAAACGGTTAAAGGCGCTACAGTCTGGAACCGCGCGACCGCTACGGTCGCAGGTTCGAATCCTGCCTCGGGCATGGATGTGTGTGATGTCCTTAGGTTAGTTAGGTTTAATTAGTTCTAAGTTCTAGGCGACTGATGACCTTAGAAGTTAAGTCGCATAGTGCTCAGAGCCACTTGAGCCACATTTTCTTTCTCCGATCTGCCATGACGAATATTTCTCCCTTTAATTAATGGGGATAGCATTCTTCCCTGAATGAAATCAGAACGTATCTTATCAGACCTGTGTAGTGATTTCTCTATTCTAAAACACCCACATGCACACACCACATGTCCTCTGTTTCCGAAGTAACCACTTCCTCCGTATAGTGCACAGCTGATGAGTTAAGAGGGGTGCTATAGTCCTCCACTCGATAGCGTAGGTCTAGAAATACGCATACAAGGTCTTCATATAATATTATGAGCTTCTGGTTTAATCCTATCAGTCAGCCCCAGAACGAGTGACAGCGATCGGTTCTGGGAAGCAGGGCAGATTTGATCTTTTACTCACTTCTTCACTTGTAATTAAAATTTATCAATAATTAGTATAAAGCTCGTCGACTGATTATTATGAAACAACTTTTAACACATCAGTCGCTTTAAAATATTAGCTAATACTCAGATAGTGATGAACATATTTTATCTCATTATCCTGAAGTAACGTACACTGAATTTCTCTATCAGAGAATGTGTTCTTTCTCCATGTTAAAGTAAATTGTATTACTGGACGTGACACGTAGTTTTACCATTTAAGATATCCTTATTGTCGCTTAGTGTCAAAGGAATCATTTTATACGTCACCGTTTCCATCGTTTCATGGGTGTTAATTGCCTGTGTTTCCTAATACTCTATCCTAAGCCGTAAACCGTACAAATATGTCTGTCCTAATTCTAATTTCAATGAAGAACTTGATAAAATAAATCTAAAGTTGATGATATTTCTACGGCAGCAGCATCTTGCATGCCCCCCTCCCCCCCCCCCCCTCGCATTGGAGACAGGCTTATTACATAGAATTAATATATACTGCTAACCACCAGTTTCTTTGACTGTGTCTTTTACAACCTTCAATAGCTAATACGAAGCTAGTCGCTAGTGTGCTAATAACAATGAAAAGAAACTAAAAAAGTAACATCAAAGTATTGTGACAAAACACTTGCGCCGAGAGGGTCAGTGCTTTACGTTCCATTATTTAACGCTCATTATGGAAATAGTATGTTTTCCATCAGAGGCTGAGCAAGAAATCGGCTTTTTAGCGTTTATATATCTTTAATGCGACAGATTAATAATTAAGGTAACGTAATGGAAAACAATTTTTTGTACATTGTAAATATTGTTACGGATATTATTGAAAGAGTATTAAAAACTAATGTAAGTATAATTCGTAATTTTATTGTGTTATTTTGATTCATTGTGCTTTTGCGGTTTTTAAATTTAGCATATGGTATTTTGGATTATTTAATGGTTCAAATGGCTCTGAGCACTATGGGACTTAACAGCTGTGGTCATCAGTCCCCTAGAACTTAGAACTACTTAAACCTAACTAACCTAAGGACATCACACACACCCATGCCCGAGGCAGGATTCGAACCTGCGACCGTAGCAGTCGCACGGTTCCGGACTGCGCGCCTAGAACCGCGAGACCACCGCGGCCGGCTTGGATTATTTAAAAAATCGTTTCCGTTGCTTACTGATTTCATACGGTGTGAGGAACTGTTTCCTATTGACTGCAAAAAGGAGACAGGAAAGGTTTAACTGTTAGCGCGCTTGTAATTTTGCTACGTATGCACTTTACTGTGTTGAGAGGGTAATTCTTGATAAGGAAAACGGAAGCTCCTCGCCACAAAGAGCTCTTATGCCCGCACATCATGCGTGCAGAGACAGTAAGTAGTACTCTGCTGTGTGATCTTCTATCTGATGTAACTCCAGATCCGTTTAATATGTGTGTGAACTTGACCCTTGCGCAGCTTCTGATACCGTGTTAACTGTACCGTCCAGGTTCCGGCGAATTTATTTTCGCAAGGACAGCAAGCAGTTTTTGATAGGCGGTGTACACTAGCAGCAATCAGAAAAGATTTTGGACAGCTCTCTCGTTTCGTTCGACATATCCACAAAATAGCCTGAAGTTGGCTTACTCCCTAGCGTGTCCCTGTAAAGACGATGTAGAAGCAATCACTTTATCACACTAAAGTTACACTTGGACTCTTCTCGCTAAAAATGAATCCTTCGTAATAATGTGATATAGAAAATAATGTACTGCGACACGTTTTGTGTTGTAATGTCTTTGTAAGTTTGCCCTCGCATGCTTAAAGAGACAAAATAGAACATTGCCGTATACTTCCTACTGGAGATTGTATCTGCGTACAACATTTACTGATCTGCTGATGAGTTACGCGGAACTGCAGTGTCTGTGGCGTGCCTGTTCTAAGATCAGGACGCATGGCTTCAATCAAACAGTTCTTGGTTAGCCTTTAACTCGGAGCCAGTACTATTGCTAAACAGTTGAGTGATGTGCCGCAGTTATTAAGACACTGCACTCAATATTCAGATATTACTAGGTGGTTTCTTGGCAATGGGCGCTGTCAGTTTCCAGTCCCACCAAATTCACTCTCCAGTTTGAGCAAATCTTACGTCTCTCATACCTTGTCGTCCACTGGTGTACGGGACGTTAAATATTGTATCCTACGTTCCTTTCCCGAATAACAGCGTGACGTTTCCTATGCACAGTGGCCCAAATCTGTAAATGGAGCATGTAGTCCAGAAATCGGCAGCTGTGAAATTTTGGGTGTAAAAATGATAAGCTATTGGGAAATGGAGGAGACGTATTTGTCACAATAGACAAGAAACTTATTCCACAGAGACATAAAGTGAAGCTGCATGCGAGTTTGTTTCGACAAGCCTCACTATCAAGGTTGGGCATACACGTATGATTTGCTCTTCGTATCGGTCACCAGACTTTCCCCAGATTTAACTGAAAAATTTAGATAAAACCTCAGTCATATAGTCATAACTGGAGAAGACTTGCATTATTCAAAACCGAATGGGATAATCAAAGTTTTGTAAATAGTGGGAGTAACAAGACATCCTGCTAAACAATACTGAATAATTTCTCTGGAAACTTCCTACAACAGATATTTCAGAAGCCCATTAATGATGAAATATCTTGGATCTAATAGCAACAAATAGACCTGGCCTCTTCGGGCATGTCCTCGATGAAAGTATTATCGGTGACCATGGCGCGGATTCGGCAATGATGATTACCAAAGTACGAATCACAATTATACCAAGTAGAGTGCTGTACATGTTCAGTCAACTACACCATGATGTGGGTTTAGCAATGATGGTTACCAGAGTACGAAGCACAAGTAAAACAAGTGTTCAGGGAACTAGACAAACAGACAGTAGTGTCATATTTCAATGAGGAACTTGAAGCAGTTACCTCTGGGCAGAAGCATACAAGTGAATTGTGACTGAAGTTTTGAAGACTAGGTGACCAAGAACTGGATACATATTTACCTGGTAGAACACTTCCAATAAGAGGGACCTTCCATGGTATACACTCTTTGTACAGAAACGTCTAAAGAAATAGTGACTACTGTATAACAGGTGTATAAAAACGTGTAATTAAAGCTTGATTACTAGTTCCGGTTGTTTTCTACAAGCATCTTCTGATCTGTAAACAATTAGTTAAAAATAGTCTAAGAAAATTTTGTACAATAAAGTAGAATATAAAACAATGTATAACATCTGAACAGAATATTTAAGGAGAGCCAACACCAATAGTAAAAGTGAATCTGTAACAAATATATTTACCAGTGTTGTGTGTGTATTGTATAATTAAGACATTACTGCTTTTATGATGCCATACCTCTCAAATCGTAAAAACGAGTTGAACATGCTTTTAAACACAGCATCATTAGCTACAGTCATGCAATGAAATGCATTCGTATTATGGGCCAACGAGTCTAGGACAGTATGTAGTTAAAAGCTTCATGGAGAGCGAACCAGGTTGTAAAGCTACCAAAAAAAAAAAAAAAAAAATTCGAGACCAAAAATCTCACTAAACTTGATCCCAAATTCAATTAATTTTTAAATTACAAAAATAACAAGGAAAAGGAGATAAAATTACAAGGCAGGGAAGCCGTCTTATACAGTTAAATTGCAAAATACCACATCTACAGGTAAGCTGTCTTATATAGATAACTGGCAGCATGCCACATGTGAAACACAAACGCTGCGTAACTATCAAATGACAAAAAATATCAAATTACAGTGTAGCACTAAAAATATGAACAACATACAGTAATCTCGAAAGATGCAGATAATAAAGAAGAGAAATGCCAGTTGAGTTATTAAAAGTTGCCTCAAATCCCCATTGTTTGCAATTATACAGCAGATATTATGGTGAGAAAAATATCTGCAGCAGTAACGGGTATTGTCAGCTGTTCCATAGCTGTCAACATACAAACCTAACATTACGTAATAATTTTGTAAGTGGAAATATGTGCTCAACGGTCATAAAATTAGGGTAAAATACCATACCCTAGCTTACAAAGGAGTGATCCATCATGGCTAATAAAACAGTCATTCTTATAACACGTGTACAAGTTGAGAATTAAAAGTAAAATGCAACAAGATTAACCAGTCCGGCAAGACACGTCAAAATTAACTGCATTATGCAGAGGCTCCTGCTGGTCAACCGAAGTAGCCAACAATGCCGACAGGTAGCGTTGGAACGCTCCCGTTTACAAAGATTCACACAATACATAATAAATTGTGTCATTGTGTGACGTTTATACAAAAAAAGTAGTAATGACAAATAAAAATGAAGGTAATGTTTAATTTATACCTAATGAAATACCACAAGGGCATAATTATAAAAAACCTCTAGAGTCGAAACATCATAAATAAAATATAGGTATGTTCTAGGCGCTCAGTCAGGAGCCGCGCGACTGCTACGGTCGCAGGTTCGAATCCTGCCACGGGCATGGATGTGTGTGTTGTCCTTAGGTTAGTTAGGTTTAAGTAGTTCTAAGTTCTAGGGGACTGATGACCATCGATGTTAAGTCCCATAGTGCTCAGAGCCATTAAAATATAGGTATGTGCTAAAAGTAAAATATCCAAATAGTCGTATAGCTATAAATAGCAGGAATTACAATGTTATTTTTCATATAAATTTTACAGTGAAAAGTAAGAATATCCATCGCGATGGGGCGACAGTAGACGGTGAGGGGCGGCACCTCACGCGAAGCAGGAGTTCCGCTAAGAGAACTGCAGCCAGGAGCAGTTAGATGGCGGACAGTGGCAACGAACTCACAGCCTAGACCGGAAGATATGTGGCAGCAGATTAGTAACGACGATATCCTCTATAATACTTCATCGAAAATACTGAAAAATGTTTTTTATTCCAGTCTTTGATCACAATATGAATTCTTTACACGATGACCGGTTTCAGTCCGTAATGACCATCCTCAGATCTTTTTTACACTATGTCCCAAAGGGCATAGCATCGTCATATAGAACTAAAATAAGGTGATGCTATGCTGATTATATTTATGTGTTTTGGCGATGCCATTATGGCCTTATCACTTTAGGAAATAGTTTAAAAAGATCTGAGGATGGTCATTACGGACTGAAGCCGGTCATCGTCTAAAGAATTCATATTGTGATCAAAGATTGGAATAAAAAACATTTTACAGTAATGGATCACTGTTTGTATACGCGACCATGTCACAGTTGGTGAATACTGAAAAAATAATTCTGGCTGTTGACTGACAGAGACCGCCGACAATTGAAGAGGGTCGTAATGTGTAATATAGGCAGACATCTATCCAGACCATCACACAGGAATTCCAAACTGCACGAGAATCCACTGAAAGTACTATGTCAGTTAGACGGGAGGTGAGAAAACTTGGATTTCATGCTGGAGCGACTGCTCGTAAGCCACACATCTCACCGCTAAATGCCAAACGAGTCCTCGCTTGGTGTAAGGAGCGTAAACATTGGACGATTGACAGTGGAGTGAGGAATCACGGTACACAACGTGGCAAGCCGATGGCAGGGTGTGGGTATCGCGAATGCCTGGTGAACGTCGTCTGCAAGCGTGTGTAGTGCCAACAGTAAAATTTGAAAGCGGTGTTGTTATGGTGTGGTCGTGCTTTTCATGGAGGGGCTTGCACCCCTTGTTGTTTCGCTTGGCATTATCACAGCACAGGCCTACAATGATGTTTTAAGCATCTTCTTGCTTTCCACAGTCGAAGAGCAATTCTGGGATGGCGATTGCATCTTTCAACACGATCCAGCACTTGTTCATAATGCACGGCCTGTGGCGGAGTGGTTACACGATAATAATATCCCTGTAATGGACTAGCCTGCACAGAGTCCTGACCTGAATCTTACAGAACACCTTTGGGATGTTTTCTAACCCCGACTTCATGCCTGGCCTCACCGACCGACATCGTTACCTCTCCTCAGTGCAGCACTCCGTGAAGAATGGGCTGCTATTCCCCAAGAAACCTTCCAGCACCTGATTAAATGTATGCCTGCGGGGGTGGAAGCTGTTATCGAGGCTAAGTGTGGACTAACACCATACTGAATTCCAGCATTTCCGATGGAGGGCGCCACGAACTTGTAAGTAATTTTCAGCCAGGTGTCCGGATACTTTTGATCACATAGTGTATGTAGCAGTTGGGGAACATTTCCGGATTTGTTAATGTTGTATATTTATGACTTGACTGATAATGTTAATAGCAACAATGGGAGGAGTATATTAATTTGATCTATGGTGCGATTCTGTATTTGTTGCTGCAAGCCCAAGTGGACTCACTATGTGAAAGTGGTACGTCTTAATTTTACCCTTAGTTAACACTGTTTATACAGTGAGCCTAATTGTACCATATTATCTCATCCATAGGTAAATCGCGAGCATTGTTGCTACGATAACCTGGAAGAAATGTACTTTAAGGTAGCACACTGTGCAAAGTTTCTCTGACCACATCTCGCTTCATCGTCGGATAGGTCGTCCACTGCATGTGCAAGGGTCGTAAGTGATCTTAAATTGTTATGGTAAAATATCTAAGCCTTACACTTTGTAACTGATCTTACGAAAACAAAAACAATAAACAAAAGCATCGGCACGATCATTCAGCAAACATTTTCTTTGATAGATTGCTGATAACATGCCAATACTCTCTGAAGAAAAAGGGTGGGTAAATAATCTTCGGTGACAAATAACCTGCGTTCATAATCCTGGTTATCTATTGCAAAGCTTGACACAATATTGGAAATGTACAAAACATGACAATCTTATATCACATTAGTCACATACGTACACAGAAAGGAGGGGTAAATTCGGGTAATTTAACATGTGAATTCAGCTTGAAAAGCCTCTTCATATGTTTGAGATCTACGGACATGGAGTCACATATGGAATCCAAAGAGAGAGAAATTAGCAAAATGGGGAGTCCCATCTTCCCAAATTACAATAAATTCTAGGTAATCGCAAATTATTCATTGATACAATAACTGTTGGTGTTCGATACAGTTGTGGGCCTGAATTCTCTCCAGTTAAGAAGGTTACAGTCAAAGTCAGAATGGCCAAAGACGAAGTGACGTCCGACACCTAGGCCAGAACGATCATAAGATTCGCTATACATTGTATTTAGAACAAACGGAATGAATATTTAGGCGACCAAATTGCATCTGAGGATAGAGGGATCACTGATTTCATAGCACGTTCATATGACTCAGTACAAGCCAACACAACAACTTAACTTCGTGATTTTAAGTTCCACACCAAATAATGGAACACCACAGGCCCAGGCGGTAACAAGTACAGTTAATCACTCTCTACTCTTGATGGCGTTGATACGTGCAGGTTTAAATCTGATAGAACTTAAGAAATCCTAACCTGACGTAATATCTAATAACTCCAAGTTACACCAGAATGTGTGCGCTCACCGACTTCTCGGGTCCGAGTCCCTCTCAAACGAAAATTCAGAAACCCCCCATGGCCGCTGCGTCCAGACTCAGTTCTTTATGGAGGGGTGGCAACAGGCCAAGCCCAGAAGTTTGTTAAAAAGCGTCGGCTGGTAAGCCAGCCAGAGCGGCTGCAAAATCACGGACTGCCGTTGCTGTTAGGTTCTTTCCGAACAGAGAAAAGCTACAGAAAGTTCCGAAAGCTCTGCAAGTAATTCTACACCCCCCCATAAAAGGACTCGATTTTAAAAACGGCGGGAAGGATCGCTTCTGCCTTGAGACCTGTTCCAGTGAGGCATAAAGAAAGCCAACGAACTCTCCTGCAGCTACCAGAGAAAGAAAGAAGGGGAGTGCCTCTGACTTGAAGGTATAGCGCTATGCTCTCATCTCTTGCGCGTGACTACAGTGGGACTTGGCATATGGAGAGGAATGAGGCTGATGATCCCAGTAACTAAATGGAAAATAAAACAAAATGAAACGTCTCGCAGAAGACCATCTGCCAAGCATCGACACTTGACAGACAAAAATGTACCTGAAATAAGTATTGAATAAAACTGTAGTAAGTCACGGAAATATAAAATTATGAAGTGGGGTACGAAGCTAAATGACCCCTTTAAACCTCTGACATTTTGCAGATTCTGTAGTTATCTATAATGAAGACCTGTCTAAAAAAATTGCACAAATAATAACTCATATCTTGATAAAGACTTCAAAATGGTGCAGCCATTGTCATCTCATTTTAAATGTTCATAAATGTAAAATTATGCACTTCACAAAGCATAATTTCATATTATTTCAGTATCATTGAGTCACAACTGGAATCATTCATCTCATACAAATTCTTGGATGCAACAATTTGTAGGGATATCAATTGGAAGGATCATTTAGAATCAGTCGAAGGCAAGACAAGTGCCAGACATTGGGAGGATACTGGGAAAATGCAGTCAGTCTACAAAGAAGACTTTACCCGTGTGACCCACCCTAGAATATTACTCAAAGTGTATGGGACCCATAATAGGTACTACTACCAGGGATATTTAACTTATACAGAGGACAGCAAGTGAGGTCTCAGTATTTGTTTGACTCATAAGAGAACGTCACGGAAATTCTGAAAACAGTGACCAGATAAGCTTTTAAAGATGCAAGCCTACTATCCCGCGAAAGCTCATTTAAGTAGTTTCAAGAACGAGCACTGAATGAGAATTCTTGGAATACAGTAAAACTGCATAAGTATCGCTCCCGTAGGAAACGCATAGACAAAATCAGAATAATTACGGCGTTCACAGAAACATTTAAGCAGTCATTCTTGCAGAGAACTGCAATAATTGAGGGGACAGTCTGGAGTCAAACGTTAACCGCGTTATGGAGCCGCTTAGGCAGATAGCGTTCAGAGGTGCAAAGCAAGCCAATGAGCACTCGGTATATATGGGACCGAGAACTGGCTGAAACCCGAAGTAGGAAGCTCTGAGGTACTTAGCGAGTCATAGTCATGGAACGTACATCGGCAAGACAGATCAGACGCCATAGGAGGGGGAATGTACAGTGCAGTTCACAAAACTATTTTATCTATTGAGATCGAAGCTGAAAGTGACAGTAGAATTTATCTGGTCTCGTATAACAGGTGCAGGTGAAACGAAGTTAATTGTTGGATATTTTCACCGGCCAATCGATTCAGTTCTAAAATCATTCAAAGAAAATCTACGGCAAATAACGCGAAAATACCCAGATATTGCAATACTAGTTAGAGGCGACTTTAACCTACCGAGCGTAGAGTACGCCGTCCATTCCTTGTGGGGGGTACAGACAGATCGTGTTGAGAAGTACTTGTGAAAACTTGAAGAAAATAAATACCGACAGCCGTAATTTTATTAATTATTTTATTGGATTGTTAGTAGTCCAATAAAATAGTTAGTAAAATTATGGCTGTCGGCATTTATTTTCTTCAAGCCTTTGACTAGTGGCAGTGCCATTCCATTTATACAACATGGGATTACAGATACTTGGGCACACATTTGATGAAAACTGTCTTGAGCAGCTAGTTTGGTAGCCCTCACGCAATGGAAATACACTATGTGATCAAAAGTATCGTGACACCCCCATAAACATACGTTATTCATATTAGGTGCATTGTGCTGCCACCTACTGCCAGGTACTCCATATCAACGACGTCAGTAGGCATTAGACATCTTGAGAGAGCAGAATGGGACGCTCTGTGGAACTCACGGACTTTGAGCGTGGTCAGGCGACTGGGTGTCACTTGTGTCATACGTCTCTATGCGATATTTCCACACTCCTAACCATCCCTAGGTCCACTGTTTCCAATATAATAGTGAAGTGGAAATGTGATGGACACGTACAGCACAAAAGCTTACAGATCGACCTCGTGTGTTAACTGACAGACGCCGGCCTCTGTGGCCGAGCGGTTCTAGGCGCTTCAGTCTGGAACCGCCCGACCGCTACGGTCGCAGGTTCGAATCCTGCCTCGGGCATGGATGTGTGTGATGTCCTTAGGTTAGTTAGGTTTAAGTAATTCTAAGTTCCAGGGGACTGATGACCTCAGAAGTTAAGTCCCATTGTGCTCAGAGACACTTGAACCATTTGACTGACAGAGACCGCCAACAGTTGAAGAGGGCCGTAATGTGTAATAGGCAGACATCTATCCAGACCACCACAGGGGAATTCCAAACTGCATCAGGATCCACTGCAAGTACTATGACAGTTAGGAGCAGACATCTATCCAGACCACCACAGGGGAATTCCAAACTGCATCAGGATCCACTGCAAGTACTATGACAGTTAGGAGGGAGGTGAGAAAACTTGGATTTCATGGTTGAGCGACTGCTCATAAGCCACACATCACGCCCGTAAATGGCAAACGACGCCTAGCCTGGTGTAAGGAGCGTAAACATTGGACGACTGAACAGTGGAAAAACGTTGTTTGGAGAGACGAATCACGGTACACAACTCGGTGATCCGATGGCAGGGTGTGGGTATGGTGAATGCCTACCTGGTGAATGTCATCTGCCAGTGTGTGTAGTGCCAACAGTAAAATTCGGAAGCGGTATTGTTATGGTGTGGTCGTGTTTCTCATGGAGGGGGCTTGCACCCCTTGTTGTTTTGCGTGACACTATCAAAGCACAGGCCTACAATGATGTTTTAAGCACCTTCTTGCTTTCCACTGTTGAAGAGGATTTCGGGGATGGCGATTGCATCTTTCAACACGATCGAGCACCTGTTCATAATGCACGGCCTGTGGAGGAGTGGTTAGACGATAATAATATCTCTGTAATGGACTAGCCTGCGCAGAGTCCCGACCTGAATCTTACAGAACACCTTTGGGATGTTTTCTAACCCCGACTTCATGCCTGGCCTCACCGACCGACATCGTTACCTCTCCTCAGTGCAGCACTCCGTGAAGAATGGGCTGCTATTCCCCAAGAAACCTTCCAG
This sequence comes from Schistocerca piceifrons, assembly GCF_021461385.2. Lineage (NCBI taxonomy): Eukaryota > Metazoa > Arthropoda > Insecta > Orthoptera > Acrididae > Schistocerca > Schistocerca piceifrons. Next base: position 361,094,861 of record NC_060149.1, on the reverse strand, counting down.
CACCCGATTGAACGTATGCCTGCGAGAGTGGAAGCTATCGTCAAGGCTAAGGGTGGCCCAACACCCTATTGAATTCCAGCATTACCGGTGGAGGGCCCTACGAACTTGTAAGTCATTTTCAGCCAGGTGTCCGGATACTTTTGATCATATAGTGCATCTTAGCCCTTGTAGCTACAAAGAGACCTGACCTTACTGGCAGCGTCGGTATAGAGACACGAGATTAGTGATAATGATGTCATTATAGCAACTACGTTTACGGGACTTAATAAACCAGTCAAGAAGGCTAGGAAAGTGTTTCTACTACAAAGAGCAGATAAACGATTGTTAGTGGCTAACTTAGACAGTGAATTGGCATGACGTGGTACCAATAAGGTGGGCGTAGTGTAATTGTGGGCGAAGTTTAAATGGATTGTAAATCATTGTCTGAAGAACTATGAGTCTTATAGGTGGATCAAGGACAGAAGAGACCCACCAAGATTTAACAACAAAATTCGGAAAAATATCGAGGCAGCAAAGGCTGTTGCACTCTTGGGTCAAAAGGCAACGTGCAAATGACGACAAGGAAAGCTTAACAGAAATGCATGCGTCTATGAAAAATCTATGTGCGAAGCATATAACCATTAGCAAAAGATCTGAGCTAGATCCTGAGAAAATTCTGATCCTACGTATAATCGTTAAGCGGGTCTAAGGCTTCCATACAGTCACTCGTTGACCACTATACTGCACTACCTGTGTTGTTACGAAGAACGATGCAGTGTTCCTTCGGACATGCATGCATGTGCGAAAGAACAACCGAGCGAGGTAGCATAGTGCTTAGCATTCGGGTGAACGACGGTCCAGTCCTCAGTCCGGCCATCCTGATTTAGGATTTCTGTGATTTCCCTAAATCGCTTCAGGTAAATGGCGGGATGGTTCCTGTGAAATGGCAGGGCTTTTTTTTTTTTTGGAATCGTCAAAAGGGTAGGGGGTGGGGGTAAAATAGACAGGTATCGCCCACAACCCGAGGCCTGGCCACAATGTCCCGTTCTCCCCCTTATAACTAAGGAGGTGGAGGGCACGGGATTCAACTTCATCAAAGAAAAGGAGAAAAGAATTTGTTTTTGTGCCATCATCAATGTGTTTCAAAAGCTTGTGCTACGACATTCCTCGTAATACCGAGGGGAAGGTAAATGAAAGCCAGTCCTTCTCAGTTACAGGAACAAAAACAAAAGAGTTGCTCTTGTTACGATGTGAGGGCACTCAATGGTGCTACTCAATGCGCAATTGTCGATGCCTGTCTTCTTGTAGAAACGTAGTCGCCGTAGGTAGTTTAATCCTAGCAGAATGAGTTCCTTGTTCAACTTCTCCTGTCATGCACAATACAGCTGCGAGGCAGGCTACAAAACCCGTTCTAGAGAAAATATGAGAAATACTGCGTGTACTTGGGGCCCGTACGACCGTATAATGTCGTTCGTTTAAGTGGTGCCAAAAATCGAGGACTGTTTCCTTACCATCACCAAATAAGTAGTGGACGGAGTGGCCGCGTATCCGTATTACAGGATTAGTTTTTGCTCTCCAGTAATATACCTCGTCCGGGAAGAGGAGTGATTTATAGTTATCCTGTCGGGAGTCAACTGTGTGGGGAAAGCCAACATTTAGCGCACCAAATGCCAAACATCATTCGCTGATCAGCAGACAAGGTGGTGGTCATCCTTATCCGTCACTCCGCAGGCGGCACGTGATGGAGGGTGTGCGAGGTGAATTTGTTATAGGCGAGACTAGCACACCTCGTTCCCGTTACCCGTTATGTACCAAGCGGACTTAACGTTGGTATCAAAAGTGGCGGCGGCTTTCACCGCATGCCACACAATACGCCATTCTTATGTGGGGGTATTTTCTTTCAGTTACGTTTTTTGCCCTCTTCAACTGGTTGGTGTGTATCGCCGTGTTCGATGCCAAGCGTGCTGGTAATAGGGCGGCGCAGATTCAACTTAGTTCAAGGAAGAATTGACCAGTGTAGAAGAAAGGCACTGGAATGTGAGATAAAAGCATCGAGGAATAGAGAGAGAGAGAGAGAGAGAGAGAGAGAGAGAGAGAGAGAGATAGAGAGAGATCAGCACTAAGCCCTCCAGTTACAGGCTTGTAAGACACGTCGGACAACGTCGCCGCATCTGTCCTGAACACGGAAAAGTCCCAAGCCCCCTCTGTCCCTTGGAAGGACGAGAGATTCATAGCGGATCTCAGAGAGCATGTCAATACTAACGAAGGCTCTCAAGGCTGCTAGCATGCGGAGGGCCAGGGATGGTGGGATTGGAAGGGTCTCCACAACATGGAGGATGCGCGACGCAAAATAGACGTTACATATCGCGTCCATTGGAGGATCCCTAGACTCCTAAGACAATGATCAGTTAGCTCTACTCTGATCTGATTTAATAGACGACTGTAGTTGAGGGCTATCATGTGCCGTAGTTTAGATGTGAAATCAGTGCCAAGGGACGTATCGTGTCACATACTAGTAGAGGACGACGCACCCGTTGACTAGCCCCTCACCTATAGAGCAGACCAAGCCACGTGATTTTCTGAAATTGAGACTACTAGCCCCACCCCCCTCCCCCTCCTGAACCAGGACATTGCCGTTGGTGGAGCGGCTTGCGTGCCTCAATGTAGCCGTACCGTAGGTGCAACCACAACGGAGGGGTATCTGTTGAGAGGCCAGACAAACGTGTCGTTCCTGAAGAGGGGCAGCAGCCTTTTCAGTAGTTGCAGGAACAACAGTCTGGATGATTGACTGATCTGACCTTGTAACATTAACCAAAACGCCCTTGCTGCGCTGGTACTGCGAATGGCTGAAAGCAAGGGGAAACTACTGACGTAACTTTTCTCGAGGGTATACAGCTTTGCTGTATGGTTAAATGATGATGGCGTCCTCTTTGGCAAAATACTCCGGAGGTAAAATAGTCCCCCATTCCGATCTCCTGGCGGGGACTACTCAGGAGGACGTCGTTATCAGGAGAAAGAAAACTGGCGTTCTACGGATCGGAGCGTGGAATGTCAGATCCCTTAATCGGGCAGGTAGGTTAGAAAACTTAAAAAGGAAAATGGATGGGTTAAAGTTAGATATATTGGGGATTAGTGAAGTTCGGTGGCAGGAGGAACAGGACTTCTGGTCAGGTGAATACAGGGTTATCAATACAAAATCAAATAACGGTAACGCAGGAGTGGGTTTAATAATGAACAAAAAAATAGGAACGTGGATAACCTATTACAAACAGCATAGTGAACGCATTATTGTAGCCAAGATAGACACGAAGCCCACACCTACCACAGTAGTACAAGTTTATATGCCAACTAGCTCCGCAGATGACGAAGAGATTGAAGAAATGTATGATGGGATAAAAGAAATTATTCAGACAGTGAAGGGAGACGATAATTGAATAGTCATGGGGGACTGGAAATCGATAGTAGGATAAGGAAGAGAAGCAAAGGAAGTAGGTGAATATGCAAAGGGGATAAGGAATGAAAGTGGAAGCCGCCTGGTAGAATTTTGCACAGAGCATAACTTAATCATAGGTAACACTTGGGTTAAGAATCACGGAAGAAGGTTGTATACGAGGAAGAGGCCTTCAGACACTGGCAGGTTTCATAGATTATATAATGATAAGACAGAGATTTAGGAAACATATTTTAAACTGTAAGACATTTCCAGGGGCAGATGTGGACTCTGACCACAATCTGTTGGTTATGAATTGTAGATTAAAACTGAAGAAACAGCAAAAAGGTGGGAATTTAAAGAGATGGGCACTGGATAAATTGAAAGAACAAGAAGTTGTAGAGAGTTTCAGAGAGAGCATTAGGGAACGCTTGACAGGGACAGGAAAAATAAATACAGTAGAAAAAGAATGGGTAGCTTTGAGAGATGAAATAGCGAAGGCGGCAGAGGATCAAGTACGTAAAAAGACGAGGGCTAGTAGAAATCCTTGGGTAACAGAAGAGATATTGAATTTAATTGATGAAAGGAGGAAATAAAAAAATACAGTAAATGAAGCAGGCAACAGGGAATACAAACGTCTCAAAATGAGATAGACACTAAGCGCAAAATGGCAAAGCAGAGATGGGTAGAGGACAAAAGGTAAGGATGTAGGGGCATATATAACAAGGGGTAAAACAGATACTGCCTGCAGGAAAATTAGAAAGGTCTTTGGAGAAAAGAGAATCACTTGTATGAATATGAAGAGCTCAGATGGAACACCAGTTCTAAGCAAAGAAGGTAAAGCAGAAAGGCGGAAGGAGAATATGCGGGGTCTATACAAGGGCGATGTACTTGAGGGCAATATTATGGAAGTGGAAGAGGACATAGGTGAAGATGAAATGGGAGATATGATACTGCGTGAAGAATTTGACAGAGCACTGAAAGACCTAAGTTGAAAAAGGCCCCGGGAGTACACAACATTCCATTAGAACTATGATAGCCTTGGGAGAGCGAGCCATGACAACACTCTGCCATCTGGTGAGCAAGATGTTTGAGACAGGCGAAATACCCTCAAACTTCAAGAAGAATATAATAACTCCAATCCCAAAGAAAGCAGGCGCTGAAAATTACTGAACTATTAGCTTAATATGCCACGGCTGCCAAATACTAACACGAATTCCTTACAGACGAATGGAAAAACGTGTAGAAGCTGACCCTGGGGAAGATCAGTTCGGATCCCGTAGAAATGTTGGAAAACGTGAGGCAATACTGACCCTACGACTTATCTTAGAAGACAGACTAAGGAAAGGCATACCTCCGTTTCTAGCATTTGTAGACTTAGATAAGGTTTTTGGCAATGTTGACTGGAATACGCTCTTTGAAATTGTGAAGGTGACAGGTATCAAATACAGAGAGCGAAAGGCTATTTATAACTTGTACAGAAACCAGACAGCAGTTATAAGAGTCGAGGGGCATGAAAGGGAAGCAGTGGTTGGGAAGGGAGTGAGATAGGTTTGTAGCCTATACCCTGTGTTATTCAATCCGTATATTGAGCAAGCAGTAAAGGGAACAAAAGAAAAATTTGGAGTAGGAATTAAAATCCATGGACAAGAAATAAAAACTTTGAGATTTGTTGATGACATTGTAATTCTGTCAGAGACAGCAAACGACCTGGAAGAGCAGTTGAATGGAATGGACAGTGTCTTGAAAAGAGCATATAGGGTGAATATCAACAAAATCAAAACGAGGATAATGGAATGTAGTCTAATTAAATCAGGTGATGCTGACGGTATTAGATTAGGAAATGAGACACTTAAAGTAGTAGACGAGTTGTGCTACTTGGGAAGCAAAATAAGTGATGATGGTCGAAGTAGAGAGGATATAAAATGTAGACTAGCAATGGCAAGAAGAGCGTTTCTGTAGAAGAGAAATTTGATAACATTGAGTATAGATTTAAGTGCCAGGAAGTCTTTTCTAAAAGTATTTGTATGGAGTGCAGCCATGTGTGGACGTGAAACAGGGACGATACATAGTTCAGACAAAAAGAAAATAGAAACTTTCGAAATGTAGTGCTACAGAAGAAAGCTGAAGATGAGATGGGTAGATCACGTAACTAATGAGGAGGTACTGAATAGAACTGGGGAGAAGAGGAATTTGTGGCACAACTTGACTAGAAGAAAGGATCGGTTGGTAGGACATGTTCTGAGGCATCAAGGGGTCACCAATTTAGTACCGGCGGGCAGCGTGGAGGGTAAAAATCGTAGAGGGAGAGCAAGAGATGAATACACTAAGGTGATTCAGAAGGATATAGGGTGCAGTAGTTACCTGGAGATGAAGGAGCTTGCACAGGATAGAGTAGCATGGAGAGCTGCATCACACCAGTCTCTGGACTGAAGACCAAAACAACAACAACAACGAGACTACTGCCCCGATGCCGCGCCATAGGTCACCACAAACGCCAATGCTACGCGGGCATTATCGCCGCCACAGGTGAAGAGTAACACATCGTTGGCATAGGCAATGCAACAAAAGTGTGTGCACCAAGAGTCGTTCCCGTCACGCGTTGTCGGAGGCCACAGAGGAGCGGTTCCAAAGCGAAGAGCCGGCCGTTGTGGCCGAGCGGTTGTAGGCGCTTCAGTCCGAAACCGCGCTGCTGCTACTGTTGCAGGTTCGAATCCTGCCGCGGTCATGGATGTGTGTGATGTCTTTAGGTTAGTTAGGTTTAAGTAGCTCTAAGTCTAGGGAACTGATGACCTCAGATGTTAAGTCCCATAGTGCTTGGAGCCATTTGAAGCCAAAGCGAAGATGTACAGTGTAGCTAAGAGAAGAACTGCCCTGCCTCACCGAGCGCTGAATCAGGATCAGCGGCGTGAGACAGCCATTGTACAGCACCCTTGATGTCGCACAGCGAAGAAGACGCATCACTGCCTCACGTTGGTGTCCAGGTACACTATTTGTCGTATTATCGCCGTCAAAAACGGGTGGTCGACCCTATCAAAGGCCTGGTAAAGTCGAAGGAGGTCAAGATTACAGACATTTGGTGAGACCAAGCCAGTGCAATTATGTCATGACACTGACAGAGTGCAGTGAGGATGTTATGATCGCCTCCTAACTATGTCTGTTCCTGTGACACGACATAACAGACGCTCCACCAGCATTCTAGTGAAGATCTTCGCGTCAATGTTGAGTAATGTCAAGCGGTGATAATCACAGATCATTAATCTGCTTCTTGGTTTGTGTGTAGTTACGATCAGTTTCTCAGTTTCTGTAGGAAGGACCCAGGGTGTTGCACTATGGAAGACAGCAGATCGCGGCAGAGGTCCGTCCAGACTGGTGCCAGAAACTGCTGGAAAGCCTGGCAAAACTCCAGAGGAAGGCCGCTGGATCCCAGTGGCGTATGAGCAGCTCCCATCTGTAACACTTCAAGCACCTCTGTCTCAGTTACATCTTGAATCAAATCAATTGCTGCAGCCAGAATGATAGTCCCAAAAGTGAGCTGAGAACCCTCCGCAATCACCTACGGGGGATGGCGATGCTCTGAGCTTGGCCTAGTGTAGTGGGCATGAAGGGCATTCATTATATCGTGATGAATATCTAGGTGTCGTCCACGGTCCGGCGTGACAACACAGGTCAAGACTCTTCGCCGGCGTCGTCTTCCTGCAGTGATACGGTACACGGACGATTCCATGGATGGTCCTTCCTGAGCCACTCTATCTCGAATGCACACCATGTCGATCACTCCCTCAAGGTGGCGGTGTTTGAGGGTGGTGATCTGGGCTTTGGCGTGATTCACCATCATGTGCTGTGCTGGTGAGTACGGCAGTATACTGAGTGCACTATCCGAAAATTACCTCGAGCAATTAAACAGAGAACCGACTCGTGGAGATAACATCTTGGACGTACTGATAACAAACAGACCCGAACTTTTCGACTCTGTATGTACAGAACAGGGAATCAGTGATCATAAGGCCGTTGCAGCATCCCTGAATATGGAAACAGGAATATAAAAAAAGGGAGGAAGGTTTATCTGTTTAGCAAGAGTAATAGAAGGCAGATTTCAGACTACCTAACAGATCAAAACGAAAATTTCTGTTCCGACACTGACAATGTTGAGTGTTTATGGAAAAAGTTCAAGGCAATCGTAAAATGCGTTTTAGACAGGTACGTGCCGAGTAAAACTATGAGGGACGGGAAAAACCCATCGTGGTACAACAACAAAGTTAGGAAAGTACTGCGAAAGCAAAGAGAGCTCCACGCCAAGTTTAAACGCAGCCAAAACCTCTCAGACAAACAGAAGCTAAACGATGTCAAAGTTAGCGTAAGGAGGGCTATGCGTGAAGCGTTCATTGAATTCGAAAGTGAAATTCTATGTACCGACTTGACAGAAAATCCTAGGAAGTTCTGGTCTTACGTTAAATCAGTAAGTGGCTCGAAACAGCATATCCAGACACTACGGGATGATGATGGCATTGAAACAGAGGATGACACGCGTAAAGCTGAAATACTAAACACCTTTTTCCAAAGCTGTTTCACAGAGGAAGACCGCACTGCAGTTCCTTCTCTAAATCCTCGCACAAACGAAAAAATGGCTGACATCGAAATAAGTGTCCAAGGAATAGAAAAGCAACTGGAATCACTCAATAGAGGAAAGTCCACTGGACCTGACGGGATACCAATTCGATTGTACACAGAGTACGCGAAAGAACTTGCCCCCCTTCTAACAGCCGTGTACCGCAAGTCTCTAGAGGAACGGAGGGTTCCAAATGATTGGAAAAGAGCACAGATAGTCCCAGTCTTCAAGAAGGGTCGTCGAGCAGATGCGCAAAACTATAGACCTATATCTCTTACGTCGATCTCTTGTAGAATTTTAGTACATGTTTTTTGCTCGCGTATCATGTCATTTCTGGAAACCCAGAATCTACTATGTAGGAATCAACATGGATTCCGGAAACAGCGATCGTGTGAGACCCAACTCGCCTTATTTGTTCATGAGACCCAGAAAATATTAGATACAGGCTCCCAGGTAGATGCTATTTTTCTTGACTTCCGGAAGGCGTTCGATACAGTTCCGCACTGTCGCCTGATAAACAAAGTAAGAGCCTACGGAATATCAGACCAGCTGTGTGGCTGGATTGAAGAGTTTTTAGCAAACAGAACACAGCATGTTGTTATCAATGGAGAGACGTCTACAGACGTTAAAGTAACCTCTGGCGTGCCACAGGGGAGTGTTATGGGACCATTGCTTTTCACAATATATATAAATGACTTAGTAGATAGTGTCGGAAGTTCCATGCGACTTTTCGCGGATGATGCTGTAGTATACAGAGAAGTTGCAGCATTAGAAAATTGTAGCGAAATGCAGGAAGATCTGCAGCGGATAGGCACTTGGTGCAGGGAGTGGCAACTGACCCTTAACATAGACAAATGTAATGTATTGCGAATACATAGAAAGAAGGATCCTTTATTGTATGATTATATGATAGCGGAACAAACACTGGTAGCAGTTACTTCTGTAAAATATCTGGGAGTATGCGTGCGGAACTATTTGAAGTGGAATGATCATATAAAATTAATTGTTGGTAAGGCGGGTACCAGGTTGAGATTCATTGGGAGAGTGCTTAGAAAATGTAGTCCATCAACATAGGAGGTGGCTTACAAAACACTCTTTCGACCTATACTTGAGTATTGCTCATCAGTGTGGGATCCGTACCAGATCGGTCTGACGGAGGAGATAGAGAAGATCCAAAGAAGAGCGGCGCGTTTCGTCACAGGGTTATTTGGTAACCGTGATAGCGTTACGGAGATGTTTAATAAACTCAAGTGGCAGACTCTGCAAGAGAGGCGCTCTGCATCGCGGTGTAGCTTGCTCGCCAGGTTTCGAGAGGGTGCGTTTCTGGATGAGGTATCGAATATATTGCTTCCCCCTAGTTATATCTCCCGAGGAGATCACGAATGTAAAATTAGAGAGATTAGAGCGCGCACGGAGGCTTTCAGACAGTCGTTCTTCCCGCGTACCATACGCGACTGGAACAGGAAAGGGAGGTAATGACAGTGGCACGTAAAGTGCCCTCCGCCACACACCGTTGGGTGGCTTGCGGAGTATCAATGTAGATGTAGATGTAGATGTAGTGTGCAACAACCCCACAGACTGCTGTAATAGAAGTCTGTGGAGTGTTGCCTCCATGTCACCAAGTCTCTACCATAGCCTATCAAGATCTTCCAGAGGGCAGGCGTGGTGCTGAATAACCACCACGAAAGGGCACACTGGTAGGCACCACACTGGTGAGCACAGGAGTCCCACATGTCCTCTTATGAGCTGCCGACATTCCAGACAAGCAAGGTGGTTGGTATTCATCTTCTATCAACCATTGCCGGTTCATGCCACTGACAACCTGTGGTGACGGCACACATATAGGCCATGTGGTCAGAAAACACTACAGTCACATTTTGGCAACTCTTGTCCCCCTGACAATGGAGTGCAAGATGTAAACCCAATCAATGCAGCCAGATGAATGGTTAGTACAGTACACAAAGCCAGACTGATCACCATGAACATGTTGCGACAAGTCCACAAGCTGGAGATTATTGATATTCGTGGCAAGCTTTGCACACAGAGTGTGACGCAGTAACTGATCCTTGGGCTCCTGGGTGCAGTTGCAATCCCCTCCCAGTACCAAGGTGTCCTGCCATCCAATAAAGAGGGGCATGAGCGCATTCTTGAAGAAGGTAGATAGTTCACGGTGCCGACCCAATCCAGACATATGGACAGGTGACTCCTTGGATAGTCAGGCGCCAGGGAGATACTCAGTGTCTTCAGCAAGTATACCTTTGTGGAGGAGGGCTGCCACTCCACTACCAGTGGCAGATGCATGTGAGACACAAGTCGTGTAGCCAAATAGTCCTGTGAAATGTTCAACATGCGCCTCCTGAAGGAGAGCAATGTCAATGTCTGTTGCATTGAGCATTTCCTGGAGCATGACCAGGTAATGATGTGTATGTATGTTATTGAAATTAATTGTTGCTAGGTGGTAAGTTTGATCAGCTACCCTATCCAGGATAGTGTTTGATACAGCTTTTACGACTACCAGCAAATACAGCTGCCAATACAACTGCAGTCACTGATAGAATGGCGCTGTGCACTGGTAAGGAGGCACCCCTGCCCTCTGCGCCCATGTGATGGCACAGACTGGCTACGGTTGTAGGGAGGGGGTAACTCTACACATGGCCTGAGTAGCAGAGTCCTTTGCGTCATCTGATGGGAGGTCCTTATCCTGTTCGTGCATCCAAAGAAGGTAATCATCAAATGGCATACAACACTGCTTTTTGGATTTTTGCGGGGACCGTTGTTCCTTGTTGGAGTGTGGGTAGTAGTCATCTGACACTGTCTCTGTCGGAGAAATGCAGAAGTAGTTACAAATCCTGATTCAACATCCATCTTCTCAAGAACGTCTGCCTGTAGCTGCGAGTGTTCATTTTCCACAGGCAGTTCAACCGAAGACAATATGGAAGGGTGTGTGTGGCCCACTGCTATGTCATCGACCGTCGACAGTGGCAGGACGTGTTGGTGTTACGCAAGGATATCTGTCGCTTTCATAGCTGCTGTGTAGGTGATGGGGAGTGCAATGGGCATCGCAGGGGGTGCAACATCACCGGCCTGTGTTTGAAGCATTCTGCATTGGATACACGCTGACTGGACATGGCACTCCTCGTCGCAACCTGTACAAGTACATGGCTCCCCATTGTACATGACGACGGCCCTGCAGGCCATGATAACTGCATAGGATGGCACGTGTTTCGTGTATTCAATATTAATCCGCTGCACATGGTATAAGACATAGTACATCTAACAGCCAGGTGTCTTACCACGTGACCATACTGTTTGAATACTGCCATCACATAATCTGGTAGGACTTTGAAAGGGATCTTAAAGACCCTCAGTGTGCCGTGGTTGGCACACCACTTATTGTTGGCACTACTTCCTCCTGCGAGTCGAGGTACATCGATGGCAAATGAGGTGTTTTTCTAGTGAGAGGGAAGCAGGCAGTGGGGAGTGACAGTTACGGACCGGAGTCGGCGGAAATGTTGTGGATATCATGTCAGTGTGTGATTCACGCACGATTTGACGTGTGGCTTTGGAACCCTGGCTGGCTTGTTATGTGCTAAGGTGACCACGATCTCAACAGGTTTCCTGATGGAAGATAGTTCTATGGATATACTGTGGAAATGGCTGTACTCCGGTGGTGCTCCAAAGTAATAGTGTTTAACAGCTTGTGGAATAAGAGTAAAATAGAAGCTTTGTGAAGATGGTGCTGTGAGGTGTTTCCCGGAAGTGTCAAACTTAAGTAAAGCTGATATATTGGGCTCTCCATAACATGCTCAAGTTTAGTGTGTTTCAGCACATGTATTTTACTATGGTTTGGTAATGTATGACAATGTCAAGGGATGATGGAACCGAAGTAATGTGATGTGGTGACATTTAGTTAAACAGCCGTCCGCGGTGGCTGAGTGGTTCTAGGCATTTCATTCCGGAACCGTGTGACTGCTACGGTCGCAGGTTCGAATCCTGCCTCTGACAGGGATGTGTGTGATGTCCTTAGGTTAGTTAGGTTTAAGTAGTTCTAAGTTCTAGGGGACTGATGAACTCAGATATTAAGTCCCATAGTGCTCAGAGCCATTTCAACCATTTAGCTAAACAGGCCAATCTCTCAGCGACGACAATCGAAAAGACAGTTACTAAATGTACTGTCTTGATAAGCTTCATCTAATTCTTCTCGAACTTCTACATTACTAAAGTTGTTGCCTATTTTAACGGTGTTCACTTTAATGTAAACACATCAAAAAATGTTTTGCATCAGTCCGGTTCCAAGAACTCCTGAAGACAGACGTTGACTGTGGATATTGTATCACAGACACTGTCAGTAAACCCTCCCAAAGATGTAAACCACCATGCATGAGCAGCGCCTATTAGATGGGGGTCCGACAGCCGATCAGTTCCAGCTCGTGTTGTCTGTAGTTCAACCATGCTTAGATGGTCAATACCGAGGGTTCGATGACGTCCGCATTGTTACTTTGTGCCAGGAAGAGCTCTCAACAAGGGAAGTGTCCAGGCGTCTAGGAGTGAACCAAAGCGATGGTGTTCGGACGCGGGGAGATACAGAGAGACAGGAACTGTCGATGACATGTCTCGATCAGGCCGCCCAAGGGCTACTACTGCAGTGGATGACCGCTACCTATAGCTCGGAGAAACCCTGACATCAACGCCACTATGTTCAATAATGCTTCTCGTGCAGGCACAGGATGTCGTGTTACGACTCAAACTGTGCGCAATAGGCTGCATGACGCGCAACTTTACTCCCGACATCCATGGCGAGGTCCATCTTTGAAACCACGACATCATGCAGCGTGGTGCAGATGGGCCCAACACCATGCCGAATGGAGAGCTAAGGATTGGCATCATGTTCTCTTCACTGGTGACTGTAGCATATGCCTTCAATTAGAGAATCGTCGGAGACGTGTTTGGAGGCAGCCTGGTCAGGCTGAATGCCTCTCTTTCTAAAACACGGTGATAGCACTTGCAAGAAAAACTTACGAGGCATGTCTACCCAGCGTTGATTTTCGGTCAGTATTATTTCATATCGCCAGCGATCAGTTATTGACAAAGTATTATACTTAGTAGTAGGGGGTGTGAGGTTTGCCTTGAGCATCAGGCTTGAAAAGTAGGTGTTTGTGTTCCGACATGTGCAAAGGAAATGACTATGTCCATTCGTAGGGAAGGTATGGATTTGACGTTGAGTACTGTGATAACAAAGGGAAGAGAATGTCAAGTCATAAGAATGGTACTGATATTTCTATTTCCAGAGCCACAGCTATCAACAGGGCGTATATCCGATACTTCGCTCAATGTCGAATGTCATTCAACTGAGACCGCGATCATAACATTTAGTTGTATATACAGGGATAAAATATATATGTGACCGATTTCTTAGGATGATGATTCTACCTGTGCATGCTTGGCGTGCAGTGCTGGTGACCTGTGTGGGGATGATTCACGTTTCCCATTAACGGTAGGTGCTGTCCGAATGGAAAGGGCTGTGAAGGGTAATAATGTAGATGACTTAACCATGTTGTCCTCCAGAAGACCGAATAGCCAACTAATACTTAGTATGCGTTGGATAGCTTTCGTGATTGGGTAGAAATTTGAGAAGATTGAATATGGAGGTGTATTTGCACTGGTCCGTTATTCCCTCCCATGTAAATTGTTCAGTTGACTGGTTCTGCACATTTCGCGCCTTTATTTAGTTTAGAGAGGATCGATTGTGGTGTGTGCATCTAGCATGTGGAAGATACGTTTGTCAGTTCTCTAGACATGAGAAACGCCTTAGTTGACCTTGTAAATTGTAGGGATGATTTGGAATCTGCTACATCACCGACATCAGTATTCGCGAGTGGAAATATCAGTTTTCTCTACTTTTTTCGAGTTTCCGCGTAAATGTCTTCACAGACGTGACAAGTTTCTAGTTAGTCAGTGGTTCACTGCACGCCCCACCTAGCTAAAGTTTCGGATTTGTAGATAAATAATTTCCAGTCTATATCTTCGGAATTATGTTGCGCGAGCGATCAGTAGGATACTGCTGTGTGCTTGACATCGAGAAGTACCGCGAAAATGGTATGATATTATGGCAAACGATGCGAAAATACATGTGTTCTTGTAATCCCAGAGTCTGGAGAATGATGTAGAAAAAGCAAGCAGATCTGAACCAGAAACAGTAACGCGTTTGTGCCAAGGGGAACGAGCCCGAATTTGTAGAACTGGTCTGAGAGTGACTGAGGCCGCTCTGGTCTAGCTGTCGGGGGGTAGATGACCGCCGACCTTGCAGGGAAATATCTAGTGCTGCGGGGAGTGCATACAGTGCTGTCTGTCTTTGCGGTATATGTATGAATGATGTAAAAAGGCTGATTTTGTACGACGCAGGATACGAATTGTATGTTTACTACATCGAAACGGTACGGGGTGATATATTGCTGGGTTGGAGAGCTGTTTTGCGCTCTAATATTCAAATTCCTGTCCTCAGTGGAAGAGCAGTTTAATTGAATATAAGCCTTTCTGTGGTTGACGATCTGTAGGCCACTTTGCAGGGTTTAATTGTTGGTGCAATATGGTGATCTGTACAAAATACAATCATAATGTTCTATTCATTCACAAGACATCCTTTGTGCCAGGATGTATGAGTGTCTACAAACTGATTCGAAAAAGGTGGAGGCATGTACAGAAAGAATTTTTAGAAAGCAAGTGTTCAAAGACAAGTTGAAGGAGACCATCCATCTCTGGTGGGGGTGCCGTCACTCATCCGCCACTATGGCATTAGTACATCTCCAGTCCTGTAGTTGTAGGATACCGAAAATTCCGGCCATTTTTTTTCTCTTCTGTGAAACAATGCTTCGAATTCTGTTTGCGCAATTGTTCTGATTCCCCCTCCCCCTTCCCCCTGTCTGTGCTTAGAGGATGCTCTCTTTCCAAACAACAGGAATGCTTTTATGATTAACTGTGTTCGCCGGCGTGCACGGACTTGTAGTGGTGAGAGCGTTTAACGTTTCTCAGACGTATACTGATAGCAGGATGAACATTTCATGTGATGCAACAGCCATGCTGGGTACGCATGCACAGCTAGATGCAGCCCACATGCCCTGTTATAATCGCTAGGAGCAAATCACCCAGTGCTATTCTGTGACGTCAGTATCCACAAGTATCACATCAGCAATGATAAACACACGTGCTGCCCAGAGGCGTTTTGTACATGGGACCAGCGGGAGTGCATCTTGGAGTTCTGTGATGTCAGTATAACACTCGAAGACCAGTAAATGTATATCCAAAAAGAGACCCAACTTTCATCTGCTCGCTGTAGGCAGCAGTGGCATGAGATCGATAGCTCGTGATGGCCTGCGTCTGGCAGTGGCTCGCTGTGGCGTCGACGCACACTCGCCCTTGGAACATCTGTGCTCTGCAAATAGGTCTTCGTTCCCATCTGGTCGCATCAGCAATGGTGCCTCGGCGATCATGTATTTCAAGAGGTGTCAGGTATGAAAGGGATGCCACTGCCTCACGCTTGAGGGACCAAAACGGGCACATGTGCGTGGCTTGGCAACTGCTGGTGCATCCCGACTTCTGGGGGAGTGTGTGGTAGCGTCCTGTGCGGTCCAGTGGACTAGGGTGGCGGATGGTGCCTGAACGCTTTGTTTGCGTGTCTGTTGCATTATTATTGTGAGTAGGTCTGTAGGCTGTGCTATGCATTATTTGGACAGTTTATGAGTTGATTTCGTGTCTGCACATCAGTGTTCTGCGTTAATTAGGAGGAGTTTGCATGTCTGTGTGCTGTGTACTGAAATTATTTCGGTAATTTAGGAGTTGTTTGTGTGTCTGTAGAGCGTTATTTCAGTAATTTACAAGTAGTTTACAGGTCTGTAGGCTGCATAGCATGACTCCAAGCATGTCAGAGCATGTGTTTTGTATCAATGTGATAAATATACTCTCTAAAATCCATCCCTAATAAATTGTTCCAAAATAAATAAAGTGCATTCCTTCCTCTCTCCAGCGGTCCAGCACAGGCTGAGTCATTTTCTCCTCCAGACAGCCATCTTGGGTTACGTCATAGAATGGACAACAGCGCCCTCTGGTGGTGGTACTGTGTACTGGGTCAGTTGGACTCTGTACACCATGGCGACCACACTGTTTCCCTCCATTTCTCCCCGCCATCTTGGATTACAGCATAGAGCAGATGACCACACCCTCTGGTGGCAGTACTGTGTACTAGGTCAGTTGGACTCCAGACCCCATGGCGACCACACTGTTTCCTGCCATTTCCCCCTCCCCAGACTGCCATTTGGATTACGTCACAGAACAGACGACAGTACCCTCTGGAGTACTGTGTACTAGGTCAGATGGAGTCTGGATCCTATGGTGACTACACTTGTCGGTGATACTACCTCTAATTGTTTAAATAAGTAGTGCATGCAAAATAAAGACTTATGTCCAGCACAAGTCGAGTCCTCTTCCTGCCATTTACTGGTATGAGGTGGCAGTCGGATGACTTAGGTTAGTGGAAGTAGCCCAACTGCATTTTCTTTCCTGCCATTTTCTAAGGATAGTAGAGATAGCCCAATTGACTTGTATTCCCTCCAAGATTCACACTTCCCACCAGTTCCTAGGAAGAGGTGGCGGTTGGGTGACTTAGGTTAGTGGAGGTAGCCCAAGTGACCTATTTTCCTGCCATTTGCTTAGGTTAGTAGAGGTGTGTTGCATTCCCCTGATGGAATTTGAACTTCCCACCATTTTCTGGGGGAGATGGAAGGGAGGGGGGTTACATTATTGGAGGTAGACCAATTGATCTATCTTCCTACCAAAATCAGGCGTCTTGGATGACATCACATCTGCCATCTTGGATGATGTCATGTGCTGTTACCAAGTCTACAGGCCGCCATCTTCGATGATGTCATCGCCGCCATCTCGGATACATCCGCCAACAATGTAGAGTGGGGCATGTAATGGTCGCCTAGTCGTAGGTATTGCTATCATTGCACTATTTCACTCCCATTTATGGAGCTTGTTAGCACTTGATGTTAGGTTGGCGCCATTAAAATGCATTGTGAATTTGTGATTGTGGTAATAGCTGCTGCTTGCTGAATCGCTGCTGTGCCTCGATGCTGATGCTGGCTCTAAATCTGGTTGTCTAGGGGTAAAATGATGAGGTCCCGTGTTTTTTATGTGCTTTTGATGATGCATAACGAGAGAAACCAACAAATATTTAAACTTCAAATATTTATTACTCTGGTGCCCATCTTAATTCCACTGTCCATCAAAGACAATGACACAACACAAAGTAGTACTTCTTTTACATGTTTTTTGCATTGTTTGTCCACCTCTAACAATAACACACATACACACTTTACCAAAGTGACATTCCGACTGCGCTCCCGACCCTTCTTGCTGCTTGTATTTATAACCTTGTCAAAGAACTACTAAAAAGAGGTATAGTTAATAAGTCACATCTACATCTGTTATCGTAATTTGTGCAGAAAAGTTATTAATTTATATCGAGTGACATAATTTAACAGGTTATTAAAATGACAGACAGATTTGTTGACTTGACAAAAAATGGTTCAAATGGCTCTGAGCACTATGGGACTCAACTGCTGAGGTCATTAGTCCCCTAGAACCTAGAACTAGTTAAACATAACTAACCTAAGGACATCACAAACATCCATGCCCGAGGCAGGATTCGAACCTGCGACCGTAGCGGTCTCGCGGTTCCAGACTGCAGCGCCTTTAACCGCACGGCCACTTCGGCCGGCCGTTGACTTGACAGAATAATTCTTTGTTTCAAAAAGGCCGTTTTTTAGAAGTTTGTCAATTGACTTCTCTAATTTGTATGAATAAGTAAATAACATGAATTATTAAGAATTACATTGGTTTTCTTCTAAAATAGGAGTGTTTACGTGAATACTGAGTGAAAACGGTCCTAATGAACAAATAGGTTTCACTGGGTGATTTTTATTTAAGGAGATCCAAAATACGTAAGTTGGCCACTATTTTTCGTACTTCATATTAATTATTTAAGATGAACTTAGTGTTTTTGCATGATGACATTTGCTGCATCAGTGATCAAGTGATATTAACTTTTGTGTGGGTCAGTTATTCAGTATAATTTAATGGGTTCACTGTTTATGGATACATGTTATGCAATCATTGTTAACATACACAATAACTTTTCTATAATCATAAATACTCGTTAAACTGGTTGAATATGGAGGGTATCGCATACTTCGGTAGAGTAAAGCCTTTAATAGGTTCCGTTACAGGCAGCACTGGCCTTGTCCTCATGCTTACAAGAAGCGTAAATGAATGTACCCGCTAAAATCCGGACCAATATCTTTAACATTGGTTTGCTGCAAAATGCTTGAACATACTCAGAGTTCGAATACAATAAAATATCTTGAGACTGAGAAGCTTATGTCCTCTTATCAGCAGCATGGTTCCAGAAAGCATCGCACGTGCGAATCTCAGCTTGCCCTTTCTTAAAATGAAGGGCCACAGGGAGATTCCATATTTCTAGATTTGCGGAAAACACATGGCATGGTGCACCACTGCAGACTGTTAACGAAGGTACGAGTATATAGAGTAGTTTCTCAGATATATGTGTGGCTTAAAGACTTCTTAAGTAACAGAACCTAGTACATTGTCCACAATGGCAAGTGTTGATCAAAGACAAAGGTACTGTCAGAAGCGCCTCAGTTAAGTGAGGTGGGACTTCCAGGGTTTGGCAGACAGGGTGGGCATCAATCTCCAGTTGTCTGCTGATGATGCTGTGATGCGCGGTAAGGTGTCGAAGTTGGGTGAGTGTAGGAGGATACGAGATGACTTAGACAAAATTTCTAGTTGGTGTGATGAATGGCAGCTAAATGTAGCTCTAAATGTATAAAAATGTGGATGAGCTGGAAAAGAAACCTGTAATGTTCGCATACAGTATCAGTTATGTCCTGCTTGACACAGTCAAGTCGTTTATATATTTGGCCGTAACGTTGCAAAACGAGATGAGATGGAACGAGCATGTGAGGGTTGTGGTAGGCAATGCGAATGATCGGCTTCGGTTTACTGGGAGAATTCTACGCAAGTGTCGTTCATCTGCAAGTGAGACCGCGTATAGGACGCTAGTGCGACCTATTCTTGAGTACTGCTCGAGTGCTTTGGTCTCCCACTTTGTCCGATTAATGAAAGACACCGAAGCAATTCAGAGGCAAGCTGTTAGATTTGTTACTGGTAGAGTCGAACAACACACAAGTATTACGGAGATGCTTCGGGAACTCAAATGAGAGTCTCTGGATTGAAGGTAACGTTCTTTTCGAGAAACACTACCGAGAAAATTTAGAGAACCGGCATTTGAAGCTGACTGCAGAACTATTCCACAGCCGCCAGCAGAAATTTCGGGTAGGGACCATGCAGATAAGAGAAATTAGGGCTCAAACTGAAGCATATAAATAGTCGTTTTACTCTCGCTGTATGCGAATAAACCGGGAAAGCAAACGACTAATAGTGGTACAGGGTACCGTCTACCACGCACCTTACGGTGGCTTTCGTTGAATGTATGTGGATGTACAACATGTAGGTGTAATGCCCAGCACCTAGCAATTAATTTTTTTCTGAGACGCTTGTTACTCATCTACTGCTAAAACACAGATCTCTCAGTTTCTATACAACAAAAAAGTTACACTATGTGATCAGAAGTATCCGGACACATGGCTGAAAATGACGTACAAGTTCGTGGTGTCCTCCATTGGTAATATTAGAATTCAATATGGTGTTGGCCCACACTTAGCCTTGATGACAGTTTCCACTCTCGCAGGCATACGTTCAATCAGGTGCTGGAAGGTTTCTTGGGGAATGGCAGGCCATTCTACACGGAGTGCTGCACTGAGGAGAGCTATCGACGTCGGTCGGTGAGGCCTGGTAGGAAGTCGGCGAACCAAAACATTCCAAAAGTGTTCTATAGGATTCAGGTCAGGACTCTGTGCAGGCCAGTCTATTACGGGGATGTTATTGTCGTCTAACTACTCCGGCACAGGCCGCGCATTCTGAACAGGTGCTCGATCATGTAGAAAGATGCAATCGCCGCCCATGAATTGCTGTTCAACAGTGGGAAGCAAGAATGTGCTTAAAACATCAATGTAGGCCTATGCTATGATAGTGTCACGCAAAACTGCAAGGGATGCAAAACCCCCTCCATGAAAAACACTACCACACCATAACACCACCGCCTCCGAATTTTACTGTTGGGCCAGCGGGAGTGGCTGTGCAGTTCTAGGCGCTACAGTCTGGAACCGAGCCACCGCTACGGTCGCAGGTTCGAATCCTGCCTCGGGCATGGATGTGTGTGATGTCCTTAGGTTAGTTAGGTTTAATTAGTTCTAAGGTCTAGGCGACTGATGACCTCAGAAGTTAAGTCGCATAGTGCTCCGAGCCATTTGAACCATAAGACGAGCCAACTAATGCTGAACTCTTCTGCCAATAGCTTTCGATTTGTTGTGTTGTACTAAGCCGCGCGACCATGAAATCCAAGTTTTCTTACCTCCCGCCTAACTGTCATAGTAATTGCAGTGGATCCTGTGTGATGGTCTGGACAGATGTCTGCCTATTACACCTTACGACGCCCTTCAACTGTACGCGGTCCCTGTCAGTCAACAGACGAAGTCGGCCTGTACGCTTCGGAAACAGTGGACCTAGGGATGTTTAGGAGCGTGGAAATCTCGCGTACAGATTTATGATACATGTGACACCCAATCACCTGACCACGTTCGACGTCCGTAGGTTCCGCGGAATGCCCCATTCTGCTCTCTCACGATGTCTAATGACTACTGAGGTTGCTGATGTGGAGTACCTGGCAGCAGGTGGCAGCACAATGCACCTAACATGAAAAAGTATGTTTTTAAAGGTGTCCGGATACTTTTGATCACATAGTGCATTTCTCTACAGTATTGCACCATTACCCAACCAAAAAAAGACATATTTTCACATCTTACAGTCCTCCTGACGCACATTCATTCGTCTTTCCACTTCTAAATTTACCATACGATCTACTCTTAGCTGCCTAAAAATGGGTCTACAATTCAACGAGTTTCCTTCTGCTTTTCTACATTTTGGCTCTGAGCACTATGCGACTTAACTTCTGAGGTCATCAGTCGCCTATAACTTAGAACTAATTAAACCTAACGAACCTAAGGACACCACACACATCCATGCCCGAGGCAGGATTCGAACCTGCAACCGTAGCGGTCGCCCGGTTCCAGACTGTAGCGCCTAGAACCGCAAGGCCACTTCGGCCGGCTTTCTACATTTTGTCTCGTTTTACAGACTTGAACAATGTGTCCCATAGAATTAGTTCTTTCGTAGAGTAACTTAGAGTTCAGCAGCTCTGTGTCAGTAACGAAACATTAGTAGAAAAACTGCGCCCCAGTTCTTGCAGTTAAAAGATAATGAATAACGATTTCGTGCACACTTCCTTCAGGTGATTCCCTGGAGAATGGGATACAAAGCGGCATATTACTAACTTAAAATAGCGAAAGGTGAATGAAGTGTTAAATGCTGTACGAAAATATCTGTCAGTAAAGCATTAATTGAAATTTACGATGCTACGTACTATGTCTTTCACTATGGAGAGCACAGCCAGAGGTGTGACGAGGCTTCTCTCGACTCATTGGCCTTCGCAGAAAAATTGTTGTTCTATTCAGGTCACAGCAAGGTCGCTCCGCCTCAGACACAGCAATTTGTATGCTGGTTTAACGGTTACACGAAAAGGATTTTCCAAATTATTTTCGAGCAGGAGTTACGGAAAAGATGCAGTATCTATGAAAGTTCCTAATTCTTTCCTCATACATAGTATCTGACGCTCCGTTTTCACCTCACTTCATTCATGGTAGGGATATATTTCGCAAGACGTCTGCAGCAATGCACGCAGATGTTAATTGACACATATAAAAAATTGTTCACAATTGAATAAATTACCTGTAAAGTGAAAAGTTCATCAATCTGGGCGGAAATTGTGTCACATACTTCTTTTATAGCAAAAGCTTTGGAATTTATTTCACTGTCTTAGTCGCTTCGTAAGATACAAAAGGTCTTTGTACCAGTAAATTGCGCCAGCGATACTACTTCTGGTTTCCTACATTGCACTTTTGAAATCCTCTAAATTTTCTGTCCCTTGTAAATTGAAACGATGGGTGCACTAATTTCAAACAGAGTCCTCTTGCACGAATAACGGTGGGAGTTTGCCAAATAGCAGAGTCCTTGATTTAAAATTCCATGTGATGTTGGAAACGTGAGTGGTGGTCTTATTCACTATGTCAGATAGCCTCGTTGTTCGTTTGTAAGAACTGCAAAAGAAATTAAGGAACTCATTGATGCCAGGAAAAATAGAAAACTAACTCACATCCATATTCCGTCTTGTTAGTTGGGCCAAAATCAGATTCAACTTACATACATAACAATGAACACAGCAGGCATGTTTAAGATTCTTTTTCAGAAGAAGTGATTTTGCTAAAGTTTTTGTATTATGTTTACGAAGAGAGGAAAAGGTCCTAAGTCATTCTGCAGGTTTACCCTCACACAAAACATATCTGACAACCCTAATAAACTATGAAGTTGTTGAAATATAATTTTTCTGCTCTGCGAGAACGATACAAAAACAGTGGCAGTAATTTCCTTTCTTACTCGGTCGTGACAAACATCTAGCATACTGGAAAGTAATTCAGTCTGAATATGCATAGAAGTGCTTTTAAAACCAGTAGCTGTGGGAAGGTGATCGCTACGTGCAGCATCGAATTCAGCAGTGAAAGTTATAAGATCATGGATAGTTCCTAAAATTTGATGAATCACTTCTTTCGTTACGTCCATGAAGCTGAAAGTTGTGTTTTATCATTTATCAAATTCCATAGCTTATGTTTTACGTGTCTACTACTCGCGAACCATCTTTGCTGTCATACCAGCTACCTCTGATCAATTTTCCGTATACTCAATGCTACTTCTGCAATACTGGTCCATCTTGGCTAAGATCATTGCACCAAAAGGGGCTCACCCAATTGGGACTGAGGGCGCTGTTACAGTGCACGTGGCTAACAGGTTTGATGGGGAAGAAAGCTTTCTTCCTCTTTCTTGTCCATACGACTCTGTTCTGGAGTGAAGATTGTACTTTTGCTTTTGTGTGATACAATATGCTAATGAGCGTGGTTGCAATGACTTTTAGTGAGAAAGATGGACAGCGACGTATGAAAGTAACCTTCAGTTTGTGTCCATGATCGACACTGGGAAGTGTAAATCACATTTCTCCTACATCTACACTGGCTGTTATTGCTATATTAGGAATTGATTTTTGTCTATGTGACAAGAACTGATGGACTGTGGGTGCTTTGAAGTGCGGTTCAGGTGCGACGGGTCTGCGTATAAATTATGTTTTGATGAATGGGCGATTAGGGAGATGGGTTCGGGTCACTGTCTTAATTTTCTGGAGGGATATAAGTTGTTTTTTGAGTTGAGGTCTGTTGTGAATGAGAGAATGGCTAATGGAATTTCTTTACTATATTTTCAAAGAAGTGTTTCTACTGAACAAGATATATGAGATCAGATTGTGTTGAGCAGTCAGGGGAGTTAGTGAAAGGAAATTCGTTTGAGGTACTGCATCATCATTCTTCAGGTTTTCTGAATACTCTATTACTCTCAAGGGATTTCTACATCACATTACGGATAAGGGCCTTCAGTGCAACAATTAGAAGAAGGGAGCAGTGGAACAATGAACTACGATAGCGTTCAGGTGACTTTGTCTGCTTTACTGATAGGTCGGAAATACGTGAAGGCGCTGGGGCCAGGGTATACAGGAGATAGCTAAGACTACAGAAAGCATTCTCTCTGGGGAAACTAGTCAGGATAACGTCATTGCTCATTCTCTTTCCAGATTTCCCGTGGTATTGGATCATGAGACTGAGGATGATCACAATAAAAACACTTTCAGTATCATGTATATGCGGAATCTAGTATTTAGTAATTTTATTATGACTTCTTTTGGAAGCATTGCTGCAGAGTAGACTTGGACCTATCATGAATGCCATCTGACAGTTCTATTTTACTACAAATGATATATTATTTAAGAAGAGAGGCGGAGACAATTCACTGTGGGGTTGTTTGTATTCCAGGCGAATCGGTCAATAGATTGGTTTGGTATACTCATTTAAGCTATGCACTCTTTGGTGCAAGAAAGAGTTTTCACAAGCTTTATGAAACATGTAATTTTTTGGATGTGGAGAAACAAATTTGAAAGGTCTCAGCTCCGTGCAAGCCCTGCCAAAAGCTGAATCCGTTGATAGTGTGTCATCGTACACTTCTATTACCGATTATTCCGTCAAGATTAAAAGAGCTTGCGCTAATTGATTGATTCAGTCCTCTCCCAAGAACTAATCATGGGTACTCCTGTGTTTTTGTTGCTATCAAGCTGACTTCGAAATTTGTATCATTCACACAACTGAGGGGAGCTACTAGTCAATTTTCTGAATAAAGTAGGGCATTTAAAGAAGTGGACAAACGTCCGCAGTTCAGATTAACAGTTTGGAAGCTTGCTTTACGTCGTCACAAGATTAAAACTATTTACATCCTACCAAATGATCCGATGTCTAATGCTTCTGAAAGCGTGGTGAATGAACTAGGCAAATCATTCAGTCTTTACTGTCAAAGGTGCCACAAGTGATGGGATTCCTACATTCAACAATCCCAGGAAGTCATGAATGAGCTACCAGTTGATTTGACGTCACCCCTGCCAATTCACACTCTCAAGAATCGGCTTCCATGAGATAAGACTCGAAAATCGTAGCGTTACTAACCACTACGAAGGAATATCAGGAAGGCTGCCGACTGAAACCAGGGGAATGATGCATGCATAAGATTACTCGGGTAATCCTAAAAGTAAGGTCTCCTATTACTTTATAAGTACACAGACCTGTGTACTTCTACAATGGTTTACATCAGTTTACAGTTTGAAAATTTAGCTATTTTTCGACATAATCGCCATTTCTGTCGATGCATTTTTGTAAACGCTGTGGCAGTTTTTGTACGCCCATGTCATACAAGCTCGCCGCCATGCTGTTTAGAAAGTTACGAACCTCTTCTTTCACCTCGTCGTTGGAGCTGAATCGCTGGGATCACAATTCCTCAAGATGTCGTTCTATGAAGGCTAGCATAAAAATATACAGCTCTCCATATCGTCCCAGACATACTTTACGGGTGACAAATCAGGAGTCCACTATCAAGAATCTTTACATTCCTAACCGTGTGTGAGGTGTGAACTGCAGTAGACTTTGCATTATACCGCTGGAATATGCCGTTTGGTACCCTGGTAATGAAGCGGATGAAATCAACTTTGATCATTATTCCCACATAATGTGAAGCAGGCAGTCTTCCTTCAATAATCACCAAATCAGTCATGTAGTCACATCCAGTATTTCACCACACCTTGATTTCAGGAGTTGGAGATGTGTGGATCTCGAGAATCGCTGCCACCTGCTACCTTTCACCGTCTATCAACACGTTGGCGTCGGTCTGACCATCTCAGGCAGAAGTGAATCTCACCGCTGAGCACGGTAAAATGTCACTCCATGTCGCACTTGATTATTGCTCTACGCCACGCAGATCTTCTGTTGTCTATCGTGTGATGGCAGCGGTAAACGACGCACGACAACTCTAGGTCTCAGCCCTGCTTCCAATAACCTGTTTCCGACGGTTCACGGTGACACACTCTGCCTGCAGCCTCTGCCCCAACTTCATTTGTCATTATGCACCTACAGGGTGCCCAAAAGTTACACTTACAAACTTCTAGGCCTTGTAGAGGGGACAGGGGAGGTAATATTTTGAACTGGAAGCGGCCGGCCGCTGTGGCCGAGCGGTTCTGGGCGCTACAGTCTGGAACCGCGCGCCACCCATGGTCGCAGGTTCGAATCCTGCCTCGGGCATGGATGAGTGTGATGTCCTTTGGTTAGTTAGGTTTAAGTAGTTCTAAGTTCCAGGGGGCTGATGACCTCAGATGTTGAGTCCCACAGTGCTCAGAGCCATTTGAACCATTTTTGAACTGGACGCCATGTCCGGAAACGTACCGTTTGCGTGCTACAGACATTTGAAAACATATTGATAACGGGACCACTTTTGCGAGTAATTTAGTAGGCGTGATCCAGTACATAACTTGCTTTACAATGCCTCTTAACCAATTATTAACCAAAGAAACAAAAACGAAACTTAATCAGTTTTCACAAACACTGTTATTTACAGTCTTATTTAAACAGCTTTTGTCCTTTTCAGAGAAGGGTTAGCATTCTGATTGACTACACGTCAGATTTGATGTGGTGACCACCAAGTTCGGTGCACACATAGTACCTGCGAATGATGTTGTGGTACACACGCTGTATCACACCTGGTGTCTCTGAAATCTGTCCTGCAGCGACCACAACTCGTGTCACCAGATATTTTTCTGTCCCTATAGGAATCTCAAAAACTAGACTCTTCATTCGACCCCAGAGGAAAAAGTCCAAAGGAGTCAAATCCAGTGATCGTGGAGGCCATGCGATTGGACCACTTCGGCCTATCGATATGTGTCCTAACCGTTAATCCAGATGTTCCCGAACATGACATCTGGATGCACCGTCATGCTAAAACCACATGTCTTGACGGACGTTCAATGGCTCAGCATCCAACAACTCACCTAATACATATTGTAGGAAGGGATGTTGTAAATCTCCCACAACCGCGAGCTGCGCCCTTCAGAAGGTTTATGTCGGAGTATGCTGCAAACGTGTATTCAACTATGTTGGTCTAACACTCACAGAAACGGGAATGAAGCTCGAACTAGGTCAGAGAGGTAGGACAGAGGTCAAATCACAGCAGCCGATACGGTGTAATCGCCCCCACCATCACTACTCTGTTGCATGCCTGCCTAGCAAACATGTTTTCAAAAGGCTGTAACACGGAAACGGTACATCTCCGGAAATGGCTTCCAATTCAAAATACGGTTTACTCAGTCCCCTCTACAAGCCCTACAGGTTTGTAAGGGCAATTTTAGAGCATCTTGTATTCGCCAGAGACAGTCGAGGAGGCAAACGTTCTTCTGGTAGTGTTGCCCTTCCGTAATAAACCATGCCTGCTCTTCTTGCCACATTGTAGTCCTGAGTCCATTTCGTCACCAATCGTTCTGCAGTCACAGCGACCTGTCGGTATGATGATCTCGTCCCTCATCCCCATGATTCGACGTTTCTCAAAGTTCTTAAGGTGGCGATAAGCTGGACAAACATGTTCTTTGTTCATGTTGTGTTGCTGTCTTCAAGTGAAAAGTTCCAGTAACGTTAGACATACCCAAAAGCCATCATATACCCACACTTATCTTCATCTGTAGAAATGGATTTTTTTCTGTTCAAATGTTAAGCCCCAGTTGCTGCGTGTGTGGGTTTGAGTTTCCAGGTCTCGGTAGTGGAATGTTCAAACTGTCTACCACACTTATGTCCTCAACACAGAAGCGTTATACAAGCTAGAGTACACATTATATAACACCAAAACCATTTGATAAAGGCAAATGAGAACAATTCTCATTAAGGCTGCGTTCTAACAAAACTACGGTTCGGTAGTTTTGGTACATTACATAAATGACGTAGTTAACGATAGGATTGCCGATACTAATGATAGAATTGGAAGGGAAGAAACTGGGAGCCGAAGACTTCTCTTTGTTTTTTGTTTTGTTTTGTTTTGCACATAATTAGAACTGCACATCATTCAGTGTTAGTCTTTGTGTGTAAGCCGGCCGCGGTGGCCGACCGGTTCTAGGCGCTTCAGTCCGGAACCGCGCGACTGCTACGGTCGCAGGTTCGAATCCTGCCTCGGGCATGGATGTTTGTGATGTCCTTAGGTTAGTTAGGTTTAAGTAACTGTAAGTTCTAGGGGACTGATGACCTCAAATGTTAAAGTCCCATAGTGCTCAGAGCCATTTGAATAATTTTCTTTGTGTGTATATATCCTTACAGGATACGTATTGCGTTTTATAAGTAATAGAAATTAGTTGTTCGCGCAACTTCTGCGCTTTTGTGTAACCCAACCACTTACTTTTGATACATGTACAGTTTGCACGCATCAACAAAAAACACATGTTGATGTTTTGAAACTTCCTTGCAGATTAAAACTGGGTACCGAACCGAAACACGAACGCGGAACATTTGCGTATGGGTGGTAAGTGTTCTACCGACTGAGCTACCCAAGCACGACTCCCGACTAATGTTCAGAGCCTTACTTCCGCAAGTACCTCGTCTCCTCCTGGTAGAGCACTTGCCCACCGAGGCAAAAGTTCCGAGTTCGAGTCTCGGTCTGGCACAGAGTTTTAATCTGACAGGAAGTTTCTTTTCAGCGCACACTCCGCTGCAGAGTGAAAATTTCATTCTGGAAACATCCCACAGGCTGTGGCTAAGCTATGCCGCTGCATTATCCTTTCTTCCCGAAGTGCTTGTCCTGCAAGTTTCGTAGGAGAACGTCTCTAAAGTCTCGAAGGTAGGAGACGAGGTGCTGGCGAAAATAAAGCTGTAAAGACGGCTCGGGAGTCGTGCTTGGGTGGTTCAGCACAGCGTGGCTTTACTCCGCTTGCTTGTGAACACGAACATGGCCAACAGCTTCAGGAAAAAAAAATACTTCGACTCAGCTGTAACAATGAATATATACGAGCAAAAGCACTGGAAGTAGAACGGAAAGAGACCACCATCGGACATATTCGGGATACTCGTCCATCTTTCCATTCTTGGTCGTTGACAGTGCGGCGTGTGACAGGATCTTGTAATCTGATCAACATGGCCTCCGGTTTTCCTCACTGACTGAAACGTCGACGCGGTCACCGTGGCGCATGCGGCATGGGCATTCGTATCGTACGTGTGCCTGAGCTGCCTTTCGACCTGCATGTGGAAGAAGTCATAGCGGCCTTCCAGCCCTACGGCGTGGTTCACTGTCACACCGCAGAACGTTGTGTGCAGTTCAACACTTACCCAGTTTTAAAAGGGTGCGTCAGATCACAATTGATCTTCTTTGTCACGTGCCGTCCTAATTAAACATCCGTGGGTGTCACGCCATCTTTATATACGACGATCAAGCCAAGACCTGCACTGGGTGTGGCAAGGACGGTCATCTCCTTTCGGAATGCCTACAACGGCGCATCACTCAATTGCTGCCGACTCAGACGTCGAGAGAGACTACACCAACGATACTGCCTATCACCTATGAGACGGCCCTCACTTCGCCGACCGAGCCATATCACAGGTGACACGCCCATCTGCGAAGTCTGACGGAACGGAGGTGTCTGCATCCCTTCCGCTCCTACCACATCGACGCCTGCCGACACTGTGCCGGACGCTTCGATGGAACTTCCAACAGTTGGTGTGCCAGAACGTCGGGAATCTATCCCGTCTTCCGATAATGAGGGTCGGGTGCGCAAGCAGCTGTCATCAAAGAAGCGAAAGCCGCGGTGCCTCACGAGCTCTGAGCGGGATACCTCACCTTCCTTCCATTCGAGATTCAGTGACCGATCACCCTGGTGACACCTCGGTGATTTCTCAAGATGAGGAGGACTACGATGCTACTTAGGCAGACGGACCAGCAGTGACAAGTGCGATAGCTGCGCAAACCGACGATCTGGAAACAGTCCGCCCCACTGGCGGCTCGGCTGTCCCACTGCCGCCACCGGCAACATCTGCAACGGATGGTATGAACACATCTGAGGCGTCGACGACATCGGCATGGAGCGACGACATCGAGGACGCACCGGGCCCCGCGCAGGTGCCTGCGGCACACGCGACGGAGCAATAACCGCATGGCAGCAGCAGTGGATTGCAGGGACACACGGCGGGTGGCGCAGCAGGCTGCACCACTTCCGTTGCCCTCACGGTGGGCCACAGCATATGACGTACTGAGGGACTACGATTGACATCAACAACATTAGTACCTGGGTGAAACTCCAATTCCTGCGGGAAATGGTTCGTGCATCCGACACTGACGTCGCTCCTCTTCAGGATGTGCACTTGGCCGCCCTGCCGAATGTGGTTCAAAATAGCTCTGAGCACTATGGGACTTAACATCTGAGGTCATCAGTCCCCTAGAACTTACAACTACTTAAACCTAACTAACATAAGGACATCACACACATCCATGCCCGAGGCAGGATTTGAACCTGCGACCGTACAGTCGCGCGGCTCCAGGCTGAAGCGCCTAGAACCTCTCGGCCACCGCGGCCGGCGGATGTGGTTCGTTATGCCTCATACGCCTTTCCTGGTGACGACCATGGACGCAGAGTAGCCGCGTATATTCGTGAGGGTGTATCAGTTGAAGACATGTACATGCCACTCGCGAGGGATACGACACTTACCGTGATCGACACTCGCATTGTAAATGTTCACGCCTCATCTGGTTCTGCCATAGAAGGGAGAGAGCTCGATTTTACTGTAAGGAGACCACTCCCCTCTCACTTGGCCGCTACGAACATTGTCTGCTTGGCGGCGACTTCAATTCTGTTTTACATTGGAAGGACCAACACTTCAACCCTTGCCAGAAACTGTACTTCGTCATCCGCGACCTTTCCCTCACTGACACATGGGATATTCGACATGTCGATGCACAAGGCTATACATATCAGATGGGCCACTTTGCGAATCGCCTAGAAAGGATTTATGTCTCCCAAGGGCTCGTCGGTGCTAGCCAAGATGCAAAAAGCTGGCTATTGGCATTCTCGATTTTATATCCCGTCTGGAAAGCGGCGCGTGGGTAGGAGCGGGAGCAGGAAAAAAACGTCGGTACTGCACGTAAGTAAAAGTGCTTTATTGGTGCAAAAAACAAGTTAATACATGGTTACATAAGTTGCAATGAGGTGCGATGCTGAGACCCGTCGTATGTAGAGCAAAGCTGAAGCGAAGCGTCCCGGCCGTCTGCTCTCGATCAAATGGGCTGAAACTGGAGCGGAGCTCGTAGAGCACAGCACCAGCTATAGGGCGCTGTCGTCGGTGTCGGTGTCGTAGTGCCAACCTACGCCGTGGCATCGTGGCTATCGATACCACACTCGAACTGCTGTGCATACGTCAGCATCCTCTCCTCCCCCAGCAGACGGTGTAGCGCAGTCGTGTGCTGTGGAAATTCAACACCACATACCTTAACAATCCTGGCTGCTAATGGTGTGTAGCGGAGGTCTGAACAGCATGCGAACGCTGGCATCCAGCATATAGGACGAAGATGGCATGATGGCTGGACTGCACCAAGCCTGCGATACGGCGAGTCTTAATGCAGTTTGGCAGGGAGATGTCTGCGTGGGGCGGCCATACAACAGACTTTTACTTCATTGTGCTTTATGACTTTGATATGTGACCACCCTCCCCAACGTTGGACGATTGAACAGTGGGAAAACGTTGTGTGGAGTGACGAATCACGGTACAAAATGTGGCGATCCCATGGCAGGGTGTGGCTATGGCGAATGACCGGTGAACGTCATCTGCCAGTGTGTGTAGTGTGAATGGTAAAATTCGGAGGCGGTGGTGTTATAGTGTGGTCGTGTTTTTCATGGAGGGGCTTGTACCCCTTGCTGTTTAGCCTGGCACTATCACAGCACAGGCCTACATTGATGTTGTAAGCACACTCTTGCTTCCCACTCTTGAAGAGCAATCCGGGCATGGCGATTGCGTCGTTCAACACAATCGAGCACTTGTTCAGAATGCACGGCCTGTGGTGGAGTGGTTACACGACAATAACATCCCTGTAATGGACTGCCCTGCACAGAGCCCTGACCTGCATCCTATAGAACACCTAGAACATCTTTGGGATATTTTGGAACGCCGAATTCGTGCCAGGCCTCACCGGCCGACATCGATACGTCTCCTCAGTGCAGCACACCGTGAAGAATGGACTGCAATTTCCCAAGAAACCTTCCAGCACCTGATTGAACGTATGCCAGCGAGAGTGGAAGCTGTCATCAAGGCTAAGGGTGGGCCAATACCATACTGAATTCCAGCATTACCGGTGGAGGGCACCACGAACTTGTAAGTCATTTTCAGCCAGGTGTCCAGATACTTTTGGCCAGATAGTGCACTAGGAAAACTACCGTAGTCTACTCTTACTTATTGTAGTCTACGGTAGCCTATGGTAATTTTACAACTTTAATTCTCATTAATCCGTAGTAACGCAAATAAAGTAAATTTGCTACCGCATACATTTAATGTTACACGAAGAGACGCCTGTTTTGCAACGGAACGCTGCCACCGTGAGAGCACAATTCAGTTATGTAGAAGAAATCGGTCATATTTATAATTTTATAAGGGTAGCATGAGCTGAACCGTTGTAGGATAAAAACGAAAAATAACAAATACAGTCTGAAACCTTAACGTTAGTTTATCCCCTTGAATTAGTATCGCAACAGGATAATGTACCATTAAGTATTTGTACAAAGAGTCAATATCTATTCACGTATCGATATCTCAAATGATTGCTTATTTGAAGCACAAAGAAAATTATGTGCTTCCAGATAAAAATTGAGTTTAACAAATGTAACTCCATATCGGAATGCCCGTTGATGTGCGCAAAAGTACAATTCAATGAGTGCTTGAGTCAAGCTCATGCAGATACAAAATGTACTTTTAATGACTGGTTCACAGCTCAGACAATATCGAAGATTGCTACGGAATCGCGATTGGCTTTCCAAATCTGTGAAGCTCACAATTGCATTTTAAAGAACGGATTGAAAGTTCAACTAAGTGAAACTACTGAAGAAGCAACACAAGTTGCGGAATATACCTCGAAAATTGTGAGCTGCTCAGAGCAAAGGCAGCGCCAACGCTGAGTGCGACACTTAATCAAGGACTCACCATAATCGCACCAGGCGCCGCTGTCTCTCGATCTGACATCACAGTCACACATCACCATCGTGTCTCTCGTTTTCCCTACGTTCCTCTCCTCATCCGAACACCCAAGGTTTGGAGGAGAGGACTCACAAATTTCACCGTAGTGACAAGCAAGAATTTATCTGAATACGCCAAAACGCAGAGGAAACCTGCCAAGACGTCTGCATCATCGCTTACTGTACATCAATAAACTTACAAGAGTTTGGTGCACTGTATTTGCTGTAGCACATCTCATAGTTTCAGATATTCACAGCATGTAAAATTCTGAAATTTTCTCTCACTATAGATGAGAAAACGGCGGTGTCGTGTGTTTGCACCAGCCCACAGGATGTGCAGATTGGTCGCAATACTCAACGGTCCTGCGGCTACTATGCTCTAACTTCTAAAGGCTCTTGCCATTTCCAGACAACAGAACCTGGCCAGTTTGCAGCCGAGTAGTTCTGCGAACCAGCATCCCAGTAGTGAGTACTAACCTGTCCCGTATTCAAAGCGCCAAGACCAGACGTGATTTTGGCAACACGTCTGCTTGCGTGCTTTAGGGAACAGAAATTCAAGAATCTTACTCCACAAGCCACTAGCAACGTATTTCCCTCAAGCAAAGTGTAGAAAATACAGCTGCGAAATTTACTTATTATCGCTAAACGATGTGACTATGCCGTCATACTGTACTGAAAACAAGCTCTGGTAAGGTTAAAATTTTAATCAACATATGGGGGTTTTATTTCCGTCAATGTGCTATGGATAGTGACGGTATTAACAAAGCCATTCCATTATTCGACAAAAATCCACATTCGATTACAGAAAAAATTTTCTCATGGTATAGCTCCATCAGTGTATGGTGCAGTCCATCTACATTTAACTAACTGAATCTCTTGTAAGCTTGAACCGTTTTAAGGCAATATTGTAAAATGTCTTCCTTCGATGTGAGGAAAAGGATCATATTGCTGTACTACTGAGAACATAGTTGAACTCTGCATATTCTGGCCGTAAAGTGAACGAAACAGTCATTAAATTCGGACTCATAGGGATGATACTATGCAAGTCACATGTATTGACCCCACAGTATCCGGGTGTTATTGCAGTTATGTATGTCGGGACGGCTAATCATCGTAATCGTTCATTTACAAGCCGTGCGAGGTGGCTCACTAGTTAAGACACTGCGTTTTTTATTCAGGATTAGCGAGGTACACATTCTTGTTTGGACATTATAATTTAGGTTTTTCACCCTCATCTTAACCACTTTAGGTAGTGGTGTATCGTCGTAAAGTACGGTAGCTGGAGCGTGAGCCCTGGGTGCCATTTCGTTTGGGCGCGCATTTAAAGATTGGCGAAAAATGACAAAGAGAAGAAAAGGAAAATAGGGACGAGGAAGAAGAGGCAGAAGAAGGAGAAGAAGAAGAAGAAGAAGAAAGAGAAGAAGGGAAAAGACTGGAGGACCTTACAGAGAGAAGAGGGTGGAGAATATATGAAACTAAGTCATGAGGAATTCCGGATGGACTGTGTTCAGCAACATTTCCTTAAGACTCCGTCTCCCTGATACGGATAGTTCGTGTCTTGTTTTCGGCTGCTAGATGGAACCACTATCGGTATACTAAGTGATCTGACGTACCGGAAGTGCAAAGGGTATGTTTTACCTTCGTTGTTTTGTTTGTTACGGCTTTACATTAATAAGAAATTAAACAATGGAGAAAGAATGGCGTTACTGTTACAAGCATTGCGACTTTGGACTGTGTGTTTTCCATATTTTGAATTCAGATAGCAGTGACCTGCTGACGTTGTTATAGTACGTTATTTCCTACTTTTAGTTCTGCTTTCTTTCTCGTTTGAACTAACACAGTTTCACCAAGAAAACAAAACAAGGACGAAGAAGTAGCAACGGAAATGACATTTGTGTTAGGAAGTTATGTCGCTCTATTAGACTGACTACAAAATCAGAACAGACAGACAGATGAGTCCGCCGTACAGGCGTACTGATGTTCTTACGACAGTAGGGGGGAGCAACGCTCTGGATGTTAATGTATGTGTCAGCTCAGTTAAGAAAGGAGGCGTACAGCCGTTGTATCCCCTCCTGAGTAAAATGATCTGTATTTGGAACAACTGGCTCTCGATATCTTGGAGAGCGGCAGAGAGTCGACGTTAATATTCAAAATGATCCCGTGGAATACAGATTCAGGGATTGGAATTGTCACGAGAGTATTTAAGTATGATTCAGTCAGCACAACGATACGTTTGCCGCATAAGCACGATCTTACTAATTTAAAAAGACTGTACCAGGACGTTGTCTGATGAGAAGCAAATAACGACTCAGGATATGCTGACACACTCCTCCGAGTACGTAACAGAGGCGACGTGCAATCACACTCTTCTGGCTTCACAGCCTGGCGTCGGGAGTTAGGTGCAAGGTATAATTACGTTATGCCGGGCAAAGTCTACTCATGACGCAGTGGTTGTCAGTGCTAGTGTATTACAAATATACATTGCTGAACATGCTGCTTTGACACTCATGAATACCATCCCGTTACAGCAACATTTATAACAAGCTGTTCATGGTCTTATATCAATAGATGTCGCTGTAATGCGGGATGGCACAGGGGGCTGCTGAAGTCGATAACCAACGAAGATAGACGCAAGACTGGTGTGTGAAAGGGAATTTCCTCGATATATGATCAAGATGGGTCGATTTCGGATTTTATGAGTCGAGAACAACAACAGGTTGATTATTCGCACAGGTGTTTTATTGTTCACAGTCATTCAGGGTCATCGACCTGTCCGCCTACCGCCAAGGGACGTCTCGATCCTAATGACATAGCATGACTCGCCTGAAGAGCTGCTCGTAGTCCTTTTAATCTGCGGCCAACTGCCTCTGTCCCGACATTGGCTACGACTGTAAAGGTAGCTATTTGTCTCGGATCGAAGTGTTTTGAAACATTGTGTAAGTTGATATTTTGCTGCTTTTTCGCAGATTTGCTGGAGACAATTAGTGTGACAACACCACATCATGAGTTGGCTACAGGCACCCGAAACAGTCAATGTGTATATTTCCTTGTGCGATCGCGACTGAATAAAAGCATTTGCGAGTTGCAGTAAACAGATCGTTTTATCTCCGTTACACAATACGGCAGTGTTTACTGAAAATTGCTTCACTTATATTGTTACTGAATGAGACCACTGAATCAAATAAAAAACAATATTGTGGAATACAGTAGAAATGCGAATTAAAATCAGTTTTAGTGTACAGCGTCGCTTGAAACATAAGGGTATATGGAAGAAGTCACTAGAGAAGTCACAATTATCTACGTGATTAAACCCCAGGCTGTCTTGAAAAAGGTGAATTACCACACGAATTAAATCAAATGTTGAGTTAATACACTGCCTGAAACAAAAACTGAAGCACTCAGAAGACATGGTCGGTTGTCAGGGTAATTTCGTACACGTACACAATATCGGCTGGTATGTAAGTGATTAGAGGCCGGCCGCTGTGGCCGAGCGGTTCTAGGCGCTTCAGTCTGGAATCGCGCGACCGCTATGGTTTCAGGTTCGAATCCTACCTCGGGCATGGATGTGTGTGATGTCCTTAGGTTAGTTAGGTTTAAGTAGTTCTAGGTTCTAGGGGACTGATGGCCTCAGATGTTAGTCCCATAGTGCTCAGAGCCATATAAAACCCATTTTTATGTAAATGATTAAGAGTTGCAGTTCTCCGCGACAGGAAGAACTGCCGCCAGAGTGCATTACTGTAGTTGATGTTCAGTGTTGTTACCAGGCATGGTAAGTAAAGGATCGTGAAAAGCGGTTATTTGGTAAGCGTGATAGCGTTACGGAGATGTTTAGCAAACTCAAGTGGCAGACTCTGCAAGAGAGGCGCTCTACATCGCGGTGTAGCTTGCTGTCCAGGTTTCGAGAGGATGCGTTTCTGTATGAGGTATCGAATATATTGCTTCCCGCTACTTATACCTCCCGAGGAGATCACGAATGTAAAATTAGAGAGATTCGAGCCCGCACGGAGGCTTTCCGGCAGTCGTTCTTCCCGCGAACCGTACGCGACTGGAACAGGAAAGGGACAGAGGCACGTGAAGTGCCCTCCGTGACACACCGTTGGGTGGCTTGCGGAGTATAAATGCAGATGTAGATATTGAGCGACCGCGGCGAAGGAAGCGGAGATGCCATGTAATCGTATGAGATAGCGTTTTCAGCAGGTGACAGAGTGTGAAACGGGGCTCACTGTCAGTCTGCATTTGGACGGCTGGTCGAATCGTGCAGTATCCAGATTTGTGGGGCATTCGTATGGGGCAGTGACCCGATGATGGGCTGCATTGGAACGTGAGGGCAGAGGTATTCGTCGTCATGGTTCCTATCGATCGTGTATGACCATCACATCATGCGCCAAGCACATTATAACCTCTCCAGATTTGGGCCTGCCATCCAAGAACATGCAATGGACTACCTGCAAAATTCTATGTCATACTGCTCCACTGGTCAGAGACATGCAGCATCCAGACTAGGGAATTAGCGTTCCACGCTAGGCTGCCGTCAGCACAACACAGTCGGCTGCGTTTGGAGTGGTGCTGTGACCGGGAAGCATGGACGGCTGGCGTCTCATTGTGTTCAACAATGAATCGCATTTATGCACTACCCATAACAACCATTGTTTCGGAGAGCCACAGCTGTGACCCTCCTGGAGTCACGGTGTGGGGAGCCATCGGATATGATTTCAGATCACGACTGGTAGTGATTGACGGACCTCTGACGACAGATAGGTGTTTTACGGACATACGTTTTCATGCTACTACTCGTGCGACAGTATCGTGGTGCCGTTTTTCAACAGGACAATGTTCGTTCATACATGCCATGAGTATCTATGAACTTTCTGTGTGATGCAGGTAGTCCCGTGGCCAGCAAGATCTGCCCCGCTAGAGAATGTGTGGGACCATATCGTACGCCAACTCCGCTCCAGTGCCGGTAACCACGTATCTAGGACCGGTTACAACAGTTGTGGACCACTTTGGTTCACGGGAGAATAAAACGACTCCTTTCCAACCTTATCAGTGCATGCGTCCTGGCCATACGAGGTAGAACTTAATGCTGATATGTGAGCGCATACTGTCAGGTTATTTGTAAATTTAACTCTCTGTTGTAATCACTGAAATAACATCACATACCCTTTGAATCCGTGAAATTTCATTTCGTTTCGTCCTTCCCTTCTGGTGTTTCACTTTTTTTGTCAGGCAGTGCAGAAGACATGAAAACAGCTGCAAACAAGTTGACTATTTCAGCTTCCTTATGTACAATATAGACTGCTACCAAATCCAATAGTAAGGATGTAGGCCTAAATCGATAACATACTTTCGGCAACACCAAGGCCTACTTAAATGTCTGGGTACGCCAGATACATGTGGTGCCGTGGAAGTAGGTGTGGATCTCTTCACTACCTTTGCGGGAACCTCATACCGTTACAGTTAGTTCCCCCAACAAACTCCACTGCCTCATCCTGAGAAGCAAACAAAAATAACAGTTAGTCAAAGTTCAGTTGCATCAATAAAAAGAACCTAATTGTCTGGGATGCGAATTATCAAACGACTGTAGCCGATTCAATAAAACTAGTGTCTTTGAATAATTATGATTTACTCATTAAATAAGTTCCTCATCAATGAACCAAATGTTGGCTTACAAAGTTCATTTAATGCTGCAGCTGCCCTACAGCGCTAGAAAAATCAGCAAACCGCCATAAAATCAAAGACTTATGTGCAACTGCATAAAATTCGGGGAGGTCTGATAAAATGTTGACGTACTGACATCATGTTTGAAATCTAAATTAAGTTTATACTATGCATGGGAGTGTTAGTCTTCCAGGAAAAATTTTGCAATGGGCTTCAAACGCACAGCACATTATAGAAAATAAGGCAATCAATTCATTTATAAAGAAAGGGAGATTCCTATGAACGGTTAGAAAAATATGTTTTAAGCAAAAACATCGCCTATTTCAACAAATTGGAGATTACTGTACTGAATCTAACTACGAAAGTCAAATTAGGGTTTAATATCCTGTTGACCAAGACGTCATTAGATACGGATTGTGGTTAAAGAAATAAGCCGCCTCCTTTACAGGCAAAGTATCCTATCACTTGTCTTGAAGACGACTGAGGGAAACCTCCAGTAACTTAAATCGCAAGGTGCAGATTTGAACCTCACTACTCTGGAATTCAAGTGCAGTGTCTTATTCACAGCTCCATCGCAGTCGTTAATGGAAGAGGATGAAAGAGTTATTTCCGGGACGGGACTAAAACCAACTGAAAAGTGAGCTATGGTTAGCGGTACAATTCCCTACACGACAGTGTAACGTTGCGAGTACGAATTGCTGCAGCTCATGTAACAAGTACCAAGGCAGACTGGTGGAAATATTGCTGTCATAATTACTTTACACATATCTGTTGGTATTGACTCGTAAAGATAAATGAGATCGATAGAAATGGAACCCTGCTGAAAAACAAATATTTAGATTTCGCCAAGGCCGTCGGAGATAAGAAGTGGCTGGACAGTGCGGCGCCCATGCTAACGTCACGTCGCAGAGGCCTCCGATGCCCGAGCATAGTGAAGCTTCACTTCTATAAATATATCACCTGCGAAGTGACTACGAAGAGGATCTTTTGTTCCCATATCATAAAAAAAACCTATTGGCAAAAATTATATGTGTCACCCAGTGATGTGTACTGATGTGAAAGTGAATCAGCGCCAGAGTCGCTTCCACGAATGGACAGTTCGGTGTGCCACGTAAGTGTGACGTCATTAGACATTGCCCTGGCAGTCGGAATGCAATCAGTCTTCTCTTAGATACAAGGTTAGAAACAACGCAGTACTTTAAAAGCCACAATACACGCACCTCATCGTGACGTGAAACAGAAGGCAGAATAACTAATAAGGCAACCTGCACCTCCTTTTCATAATATAAAGCATATTGTGTTGAAATGCAGAAATCGGCACGCTATAAGTACTGCACGTGGGTGAGTCCTCTCGCTGGTCGAAGAACCCACGGATCTTAGGACAAGGCCCTATATGTAGCTGGGTTAAAATCACTTCCTCTCGCCTCAGCAGCCGGCAGGAGGTTCAAATGGCTCTGAGCACTATGCGACTTAACTTCTGAGGTCATCAGTCGCCTAGAACTTAGAACTAATTAAAAGTAACTAACCTAAGGACATCACACACATCCATGCCCGAGGCGGGACTCGAATCTGCGACCGTAGCGGTCGCTCGGTTCCAGACTGTAGCGCCTAGAACCGCACGGCCACCCCGGCCGGTCGGGAGGAGGAATGCAGCTGTTGGAATTACTGTCTTGACTGGCCTCAGCTTTTCGCCCCTTACTTTCAGAAAATCTTCCTTCCACTGATGCATGACCCTGTGTCTCCAAAGAGAGGCAACAGCGTGTAGGAGGCCTACACACTGGACCGCAATGCATCCCATACGGCTCATGCTTAGCTGGTTCCCACTTGCTCTAATATTCAGAAAAATAAATTTCCTTCCTCTGTTTGTGGAGGAGAAGAGGGGAGCCCCGATCCCAAGGTATTGCATGTCTGCTGACTACAATCGCTGTTTTGCCTGTAGGGCAGTTAGCGAGTCATAGCACATGAGGAATTACGTAATCTGTATACGTTTCATCTACGCTACTGCCCTTAAGTTCTTATATACACTACTGGCCATTAAAATTGTTACACCACGAAGATTACGTGCTACAGACGCGAAATTTAACCAACAGGAAGAAGATGCTGTGATATGCAAATGATTAGCTTTTCAGAGCATTCACACAAGGTTGGCGCCAATGGCGACACCTACAACGTGCTGAGATGAGGAAAGTTTCCAACCGATTACTCATATACAAACAGCAGTTGACCGGCGTTGCCAGGTGAAACGTTGTGATGCCTCGTGTAAGGAGGGGAAATGCGTACCATCACGTTTCCGACTTTGATAAAGGTCGCATTGTAGCCTATCGCGATTGCGATTTATCGTATTGCGACATTGCTGCTCACGTTGGTCGAGATCCAACGCATGTTAGCAGGATATGGAATCGGTGGGTTCAGGAGGGTAATACGGAACGCCGTGCTGGATTCCAACGCCTCGTATCACTAGCAGTCGAGATGACAGGCATCTTATCCGCCCGCATGGCTGTAACGGATCGTGCAGCCACGTCTCGATCCCTGAGTCAACAGATGGGGACGTTTGCAAGACAACAACCATCTGCACGAACAGTTCGACGACGTTTGCAGCAGCATGGACTATCAGCTCGGAGGACAGGGCTGCGGTTACCCTTGACGCTGCATCACAAACAGGAGCGCCTTCGATGGTGTACTCAACGACGAACCTGGGTGCACGAATGGCAAAACGTCATTTTTTCAGATGAATCCAGGTTCTGTTTACAGCATCATGATGGTCGCATCCGTGTTTGGCGACATCGCGGTGAACGCACATTGGAAGCGTGTATTGGTCATCGCCATATTGGCGTATCACCCGGCGTGATGGTATGGGGTGCCATTGGTTACACGTCTCGATTACCTCTTGTTCGCATTGAGGCACTTTGGACAGTGGACGTTACATTTCAGGTGTGTTACGACCCGTGGCCCTACCCTTCATTCGATCCCTGCGAAACCCTACATTTCAGCAGGATAATGGACGACCGCATGTTGCAGGTCCTGTACGGGCGTTTCTGGATACAGAAAATGTTCGACTGTTGCCCTGGCGAGCACATTCTCCAGATCTCTCACCAATTGAAAGCAACTGGTCAATGATGGCCAAGCAACTGGCTCGTCAAAATACGCCAGTCACTACTCTTGATGAAATGTGGTATCGTGTTGAAGCTGCATGGGCAGCTGTACCTGTACACGCCATCCAAGCTCTGTTTGACTGAATGCCCAGGCGTATGAAGGCCGTTATTACGGTCAGAGGTGGTTTATGCTGGGTACTGATTTCTCAGGATCTAT
Organism: Schistocerca piceifrons; assembly: GCF_021461385.2. Taxonomy (NCBI): domain Eukaryota; kingdom Metazoa; phylum Arthropoda; class Insecta; order Orthoptera; family Acrididae; genus Schistocerca; species Schistocerca piceifrons. Next base: position 361,052,972 of record NC_060149.1, on the reverse strand, counting down.
GCACCCAGATTGCGTGAAAATGTAATCACGTGTCAGTTCTAGTATAATATATTTGTCCAATGAGTACCCGTTTATCATCTGCATTTCTTCTTGGTGTAGCAGTTTTAATGGCCAGTAGTGTATCTCCATATTGTAAACGGAAAATTCATTTTTCAAGCGAATCTTGAGGACGGATTTAGAGAATACCACTTTGCAGGTAGTCAGGACCACCTGTTTAGATCCATCTGTATGTACTATAATGTAGTTGCGAGATTTGGCTAAACCATTGAATAAAAGTTTGCAAAACTTGGTATCTGGCACCGTTCCTTTTGAATTTCAGTAATTTTAAAATTACTCTCTGCCTATTCAATAAGCGCTGTGGGGACTAGCGTCACTGCACGCACACGCACTCGCACACAGACGCAGACACTTACAAACAAACACACAGACACACACACACACACACACACACGCACACACACACACAAACACACGCACACACAAATACTGTCAACCAACAAGAGGACGAAACCTTTTTATTATCTTAATTGTACTTAACCATTTGTCTTTGTGAAAAACCTTGTTTACATCCCTTCAGCTGTCGAGATCAAAAAGATGAAAGGAGACAGTAGTCTGAACCACACAGAGTGTGACTAGGTTCTGTTTTACATTAATCTCATATTGCATCATTACTAGCTTTCGATTAAGTTACGCGCCGTTGGAGATGAGCGATGGCATAGTATGCTGATGAATGAAGAACTGCTTCCGGGTGGCAGGTGGCGGCTCTTCAGTTTAGCAAACAGGTTGGGTGTAGGACTGGTCTTAAGAGCACTTGTTGCCAACATTTTCCACTCAAGGTGACTGATATACATATTTTGCTTTAAGTTATGAAGGCCTTTCTTACCCGTAAACAGTGCTCTTATAATCGAGCTGAGACCGTGCAATAGACTTGCAGAAATGGAGTGGACGGGTTCTGTCTGCTTCATATGACCTGCAAATAAGGCACCGTAAATATTTAATACCTATAGACATTTTGTCCTTCAATTCTTAGCTGCGGCAACCACGTCATACGTCCAGTATCTGTAATGAACAATACTAATCTTCTTCCATGTTTCTCATCTCGATGTGGCTCTGAGCACTATGGGACTTAATATCTATGGTCATCAGTCCCCTAGAACTTAGAACTACTTAAACCTAACTAACCTAAGGACAGCACACAACACCCAGTCATCACGAGGCAGAGAACATCTCAAAGGATGCAGATACAGTTTTTCGTATAGACAAATGGGAAAGCACAAAGAATATACTAAAAAGTTGTTGTTAGTTGACGATGTGTGTGTGTGTGTCTGTGTGTGTGTGTGCAGTCACTTGTTTTAACATAGAAGTTGTTCAAAAATTCTGTGTCCAAACTAACAGGGATGATACAGGAGAGAAAAACAAACACATTTCCTAAGACAACCATGTGTCGGAAACTCGTACTGCATGAGCACTGGCCGTGCACAGGTAATGCACGAGTGGAGCTGATAAAAGTCGTTGTCTCTAACGTTGTTACACCAAATGTTAGTTTGAGATACGTAGCATGTTGTGATGTCATGCTTTTCGACACTGAATCAGTAAACAGCGGGTAGCACTAGTGCCTGCATGACAGCTGCATTGTCAACATGGAGCGCTACAAATGGAAAGAACCGCGAGACATGCACTTTGCCGCGCGGTCTTCGGCTCCTTGCCATGGTTCCCGCCGCTGCCCCCCTCGGAGATTCGAGTCCTCGCTCAGGCATGGGTGTGTGTGTGTTGTCCTTAGCGTAAGTTAGTTTAAGGTAGATTAAGTAGTGTGTACCCCTCGGCATAGATGACCTCAGCAGTTTTGTCCTATAGGAACTTACCCAAATTTCCCTGCACTTCGTTTACGGTGCGGCTAAAGGCAATAGTTGATGAGCCCCGCGGATGTATCGCGAACGCTTCCCTGCACGCAGATGTCCACATTATCGCACATTTACTGCGATCCACGGCCGATTGGGAAATACCGGCTCATTGATGGTAAGTAGGGGTAATGTGGGCAGACCACGCACGGTGCGTATTCCTAACGTTGAGGAAGAAGTGGTTACACTTTGAGAACAATTCAAAGAAGTACACGAGAAATTCTGTTATGATCGGTATTCGCCATAGTTTAGTATGGGATGTGTTGTGTGAACAGCTGCTATAACCTTATCGTTTTATGAGAGTACAGGCCGTGGGACCAAATGACTGTGCACCTAGTATTTAGTATTTACGCTGGTTTCTGCAACAAGCTAATGAACATCCTGGTTTTCCTGAAGTTAGCCGCGCGGGATTAGCCGAGCGGTCTAGGGCGCTGCAGTCATGGACTGTGCGGCTGGTCCCGGCGGAGGTTCGAGTCCTCCCTCGGGCATGGGTGTGTGTGTTTGTCCTTAGGATGATTTAGGTTAAGGAGTGTGTAAGCTTAGGGACTGATGACCTTAGCAGTTAAGTCCCATAAGATTTCACACACATTTGAACATTTTTTCCTGAAGTTATTTTTACAGATAAGGCTCAGTTTACTCGGAAAGACATTTACAATACTCACCGTTCGTTTGTAAGGTCGGATGAAAACCCACGTATTACAGTTATGCGAGGCCATCAGAGAAGTATCGTGGGCGACTACTTACTTGGGCCTTACATGTTGCCTGTTTAGCTCAGGTGGCCAATGCACAAAGTGTTCTTAGAAGCTCCCCTGCCGACGTTATTGGAGGAGGTACCTCTAGCTATCATATGGAGGATGTGGTTCCGGTATGATGAGTCTCCAGCGCACTTTGCAGAACCAGTCTGAGCACCAAGAACCAGTACTTTCAGCAGCTGGTGAACTGGCCGGGGAGGACCTACGCGTTGACCTGCAAGATCCCCAGACCTCACCGTATTCGACTTCTTTCTCTAGGGCTACAAGAAAGCCAAGGTATATTCTACCCATGTTGACTCGGAGGCGGAACTGGTTGCAATAGTAATTTCTATCAGGAGCCACACAAATACAGAACACACCACACATTTTCCAGAAAACGCGGGACTCCCTGCTAGATCGATACCGGCTCTACGCTGAGGTTAATGGTGCTCATTTTGAACATTTATTGTAATGTAAAAGTGTTCAGAACAATAATGCAATGATAAACATTTAACACCATTTTATTCTCAATCACACACAATAACCTCCTGCAACCTATATAAACGAATTGTATGAGATTAGTTTTGCAGTTATCAGTCTGTTTTATTGCTTGTAATTAAATGGATATCTGGACGCATGAATTAGCTAGCTTTCAATGACGTTTCCTCTTTAAATGAACATAAAGTTCCTAGTATAATAGTGAATAGTAAGTAAACAGCTCTAAGTTAATCTGTATTAATCACCCTCTTATCCATCGCAAATCTTTTGATTTACTGACACTTTTTATAGTGAATATGTCTTTTGCCTATTTTTATCCTTTCCTTGGCGATATTAAATATTCTCGTAGTCGTTCGTCTGTCTCTTTCTTCCATCTGTAATATTTCTACATGTATCTTATTTGTAAAAGAAAGCCGTGATAAAGTTTTGAAGCTGTTAACCTCTACTGTGGAGATGGAGAATCACGCCCCCCCCCCCCCCCCCAATTACCAGATATTTTAGATATTTTAGATATCGTCTTGTACGAGTGTGTCCCCTAAATTGTGTCCATAATATTTCCACCACGTAAAGAGCTCGAAACAGTGCGATCTTACCAACGTGTTTCGTAGTTCAGACTCTTGACAGTCTTTCATGATTGCTTCTTTTCGTAAGAGAAAATTGTATTTTTTGTTCATTTTTTCTGGTTTCTAAAAGGTTATAATTTTCTCCTGTGGACGGCAACTGAACAAATAAGAAACTTGATAGACGATTCGTTAACGGAGAATAGTAAACTAACCTTTTTTCTGTGCTACCTGCGCTGTCAGTATTCTAAGTAGTTCCAATCCGCTTTATGTAGTTACTGAAATGCATTTTATAATCTGAAATTATTTCGATCTTTAAGGTTAAAATACTGTACTTCCTAATGAAATTTCCAAGGTCACCAAAATATAGTATCGAGTTCATCATGTCCCTCTCGTAAACTGATGGTAGATGTTGACTGGGATTGCTTGACTGAGCCTAATGAAGAGTATCTCAGTCAATTAAACATTTAATGTCGCAGAAGAAAATATTTTTGCAGTGGTGACTCACCCCACAGGGTGACAATTAGTGAACTATATGAAGGAATACGTAAGTTAGTTACAAACTACGGCGTGCACACGCTTTATTCTGCATGTAAACATCGCTACAGATAATCGGATTTAAGTTATGAAATGTTAGATGTGCCTACCATGATTGGCGATGATGTAGCGGAGACGAACAGCGAAATTCTGCATGATCCTCTGAAGTGTCGGAAAACTGATGCCGTCGATGACCTCCTGATTGGCTCTTTTCAGCTCAGCAATGGTTTCGGGGTTATTGATGTACAACTTGTCTTTAATATAGCCCCACAAAAAGGAGTCACATGTGTTCAGATCCGGAGAACATGGCGGCCAATTGAAGTCCATGCCAGAGGCTTGTGTGCACCCAAGAGCCAGAATGCGGTCCCCAAAGTGCTCTTCCAAGACATCACAAACTCTCCTGCTTCGATGGGGTCGAACTTCGTCTTGTATGAACCACATATTGTCGAAATTAGGTTCGCTTTGGATAATGGGGATGAAATCATTTTCCAAAACCTTCACGTACCGTTCGGTAGTCACCGTGCCACCAAGGAATACCTCACCGATTATTCCGTGACTGGACATTGCACACCACACAGTCATCTGTTGAGGGTGAAGAGACTTCTCGGTCGCGAAATACGGATTCTCAGTGCCCCAGATGCGCCAATGTTGCTTACTGACGAATCCATCCAAATGAAAGTGGGCTTCGTCGCTCAACCAAACCATACATCGTATACTAATTCCCATCATGCCCCGCTGCCAACCGTGCAGTTTAAAAGTCCTAACGCAAACCGTTCAGAAGTTATGACGATTTTATTTCATATAGTTCAATAATTGTCACCCTGTATTTTACTAATGGTAGGGATTTTACCACGAAGCCATATCGGGTTATTCAGAACAATTTAAGAGTGCTGATATGCTGTTTTTTGTAACTGCAAATATCCTAAATAATCTTAAAGACTTCCTTTAGGAAATATCTTAAAAGTATCTACTAGACAAAGTTCCTATATTTTCGTTTAGTACTTTAATTTCAACGATAAACAAATAATGTATTAAGATAACTGAAGAACATCGAAAACTTAAACTAGTTGAGAAATCAGAGGCTTATGTATTTATTCAAGGAGTTTAATCCAAATTGACGAAGCTCAGCTACCAGTATCATGGATTAGGTAGTGTTAACAATCATAGCGACTTTTCTAAAATCAGTGTGACAATTTGTTATCTTATTTGTGTGTGATGCTCAACAATTGTATAAATGTGCTGTTGGCTGTTATTTTTAAAAGAATAACTTTGAATTAAGCTATGTTACACTTATATTTATTTAGTCCTATGACGTCTGGTTCTGGTTTTTACTCAGACTTTGGATGTAAATTCTCTAACTGTACAAGCTACGATACGGAAAATCATTGTTATCTGAGAAACTGAAGTTTAACCGAAAGCAAAACTGTTTTATGTGTGTTTATGTATTCCAGTTTTCTTACAGGTTGTCTAGTGTAATATCTTCAAATAGTTCGCTCCAGTTCTTTCGTGTTATTGACATTCCTGATTTTTGTTTACTGATTTACCAGCCACATGAATATGCTGCAACATTTTTAGCGTTTCACTTATTGGTAATTGCCAGTAGAGGTAATGAAAGAGGAACCTGAGTATTGGTAAATTTCTTTCCATTGCTTTATATGAGTGTAGGCTTCAGCGACGAAGTGTTAACGTTAAAAATATTCGTCTAGGTATGTGACCGCGCCATGATATGATAAAACGTTTGGCTACTGTTGCAGGAAACTACAGCTGCTCTTGTAATTTGTGGCCACTGCTTTATATGGACTATAGGATTCCTGTCCCTCCATCCGAAAATGACTAGGCGTCCTGTCACACTGCTGAGAGGGAATCAGACCAGTACACTATACCAACAACAAAATAAGAGACTTCATGGGATCCACTAACGACACAGTCAATAAGCCTTACGCGCCAGTGTCTGGGAGCTTAGCTGTGAATGTGAACTGGTCCATATTGGCGGGACGAGATCAGACCCCCTAAAATCACAAGTATTACGGAGTGCGAGCTACGTATACGGCTTCGTTAGCACACTAAATCCGGGATGCAGAACATGATGACAAATGTGACAGGTTCATAAAATTTAAATAATCCTGAGTTTTAGGCAGGCATCACTTACCACTAAGAGATATATCAGAGAAGCAGTCGAGATAGCATAACGGCAGAATAACACGAACCGAGAGAAGGGCTACAGATTCTCATCGTCTTAGTGGCCGGTTATTGCAGCGCGGCGAACCGTCCGTGCTCCACGGCTCGTAGTAAGCCCTTCATTGGAGGCAACAGGAAGTAGCTACAGCTCTTAGACCTCACTATCGGTTTCACCGGAGTCAAACAATAAAAATTAACCACAACTATTCCTGTCAATAAGAACCTTATATCACACCCCATGCTAATGGAATTCAACACACAGCATGCCAGGACAATCAGCTACAGCAGGTCATGTCAATTCACTGTCTAAGTTAGCCACTAACAACCGTTTATCTGCTCCTAGCCTTCTTGACTGGTTTATTAAGTTCCGTAACCGTCGTTGCTATAATGACATCATTATCATTAATCCCGTGTCTCTATACTAACACTGTCAGTATGGTCGGATCTGTTTGTAGCTACAAGGTCTAAGATACACTATGTGATCAAAAGTATCCGGACACCTGACTGAAAATGACTTACAAGTTCGTGGCCCCCTACATCGGTAATGATGGGATTCAGTATGGTTTGGCCCGCACTTAATCTTGATGACAGATTCCACTCTCGCAGGCATACGGTCAATCAGGTGCTGGAACGTTTCTTGGGGAATGGCAACCCATTCTTCACGGAGTGCTGCACTGAGGAGAGTATCGATGTCGGTCGGTGAGGCCTGGCGAGAAGTCGGCGTTCCGAAACATCCCAAAGATGTTCTATAGGAGTCAGGTCAGGACTCTGTGCAGGCCAGTCCATTACAGGGATGTTATTGTCGTGTAACCACTCCTCCACAGGCAGTGCATTATGAACAGGTGCTCGATCGTGCTGAAAGATGAAATCGCCATCCCCGAATTGCTCTTCAACAGAGGGAAGAAAGAAGGTGCTTAAAACATCAATGTAGGTCTGTGCTGTGATAGTGCCACGCAAAACAAGTGGTGCAAGCCCCTTCCATGAAAAACACGATCACACCATAACACCACCGCCTCCGAATTTTACTGTTGGCACTACACACGCTGGCAGATGATGTTCACTGGGCATTCGCCATACCCACCCTTTTCCATCCGGTCGCCACATCGAGTACCGAGATTCGTCACTTTACACAACGTTTTTCCACTGTTCAACCGTCCAGTCTTTACGCTCCTCACACCAAGCGAGGCGTCGTTTGGCATTTACCGGTATGATGTGTGGGTTATGAGCAGCCGCTCGAATACGAAATCCAAGTTTTCTCACCTCCCGCCTAACCGTCATAGTGCTTGCAGTGGATCCTGATGCAGTTTGGGATTCCTGTGCGATGGTCTGGATAGATGTCTGCCTATTGCTACACATTATGACCCTCTTCAACTGTCGGCGGTCTCTGTCAGTCAACAGACGAGGTCGGCCTGTACGCTTTTGTGTTGTAATTGTCCCTTCACGTTCCCACTTCACTATCACATCGGAAACAGTGGACCTAGGGATGTTTAGGAGCCTGGAAATCTCGCGTACAGACGTATGACACAAGTGACACCCAATAACCTGACCACGTCGAAGTGAGTTCTGCACAGTGCCCCATTCTGCTCTCTCACGACGTCTAGTGACTACTGAGGTCGCTGATATGGAGTACCTGGTAGTTGGTGGCAGCAGAATGCACCTAATATGAAAAACGTATGTTTTTGGCGGTGTCCAGATAATTTTCATAACATAGTGTATTTTCTTCTGGGGGGATATGGAGCGAATAGTGTATATAAAGCAGTGACCATATGTAGTCTAGGCTGCTTGCAATACTACTCGAGCAGTTGCTAATTTTACTACATCATGGCGTGCTCACTCAGCCGGAAGAATTTGTTGTTGTTGTGGATTTTAGTCCGAAGATTGGTTTGATGCAGCTCTCCGTGCCACTCTACCTTGTGCAAGTATCTCCCCTCAAATACTAAATTGGTGATCACTTTTTGTCCCAGAATGTGTGCTATCAACGATCCCCAATTTTGGTCAAGTTGTGCCACAATTTTATTTTCTCATCAATTCTGTTCAGTACTTGTTCATTCATTACGTTATCTATCCATCTAATATGCAGCATTCTTCTGTAGCACCAGATTTCAAAAGCTTCTATCCTCTTCTTGTCTAATCTGTTTATCGTCCATGTTTCACTTCCATACATGGCTCCACTCCAGTCAGATACCTTCAGAAATGACTTCCTAACACTTAAATCTTATTCTATTTTAACGAATTTATGTTCTTCAGAAACGCTGTTCTTGCCATTGTCAATCTACGTTTTATATCCTCTATACTTCAGCCATCATGAATTATTTTGCTGCTCAAATAGCAAAACTCATTTACTACCGCAAGTTTCTCATTTCATAATTTAATTCCCTCAGCTTGACGTGATTTAATTCGACTACATTCCAGTATCCTGCTTTTGCTTTTGTTGATGTTCATCTCATATCCTCCTTTCAAGACACTGTCTATTCCGTTTAACTGCTCTTCGAAGTTCTTTGCTGTCTCTGACAGAATTACAGTGTCATCGGTAAACCTCAAAATTTGTACTTCTTCTCCTTGAACTTTAATTCCTACTCCAAATTTTTCTTTGGTTTCCTATACTGCTTGCTCACTGTACAGACTGAATAACATCAGAGATAGGCTACAACCCTGTCTCTCTCAATTCTCATTCACTGATTCCCTTTCGTGCCACTCGACTCTTATAACTGCCATCCGGTTTCTGTAAACAAGTCGTAAATAACCTTTCACTCAAATGTTCAAATGCGTGTGAATTCCTAATGGACCAAACTGCTGAGGTCATCGGTCCCTATACTTACACACTACTTAAACTTACACTAACTTACGCTAAGAACAACACACACACCCATGGCCGAGGGAGGACTCGAACCTCCGGGGGGAAGGGACCTCGCAATCCGTGACATGACGCCTCAAACGTCGTGGCCCCACTCCGCACGGCGCCTTTCACTCCCTGTGTGTTGCCCCTATTACCTTCAGGCTTTCAAAGAGACTATTCTAGTCAACATTGTCAAAAGCTTTCTCTATGTCTACAAATGCTATGAATGTAGGTTTGTGGCCGAAGTGGCCGTGCGGTTAAAGGCGCTACAGTCTGGAACCGCAAGACCGCTACGGTCGCAGGTTCGAATCCTGCCTCGGGCATGGATGTTTGTGATGTCATTAGGTTAGTTAGGTTTAACTAGTTCTAAGTTCTAGGGGACTAATGACCTCAGCAGTTGAGTCCCATAGTGCTCAGAGCCATTTGAACCATTTTTGAATGTAGGTCTGTCTTTCCTTAACCTCTCCTCTAAAGTATGTCACCGGATCAGTATCGTTTCGTGTGTTCAGAATGCTAAACAGATCTTCCCCGAAGTCGACTTCTATCAGTTCTTCCATTTTTCTATACTGAATTCGCGTTAGTATTTTGCAACTATGACTTATTAAGCAGACAGTTGTTAATTTTCACATATGTCAGCACCTTATTTCTATGGAATAGCAATTATTACATTCTTCTTGAAGTCTGAGGATATTTCACCTGTCTCATACACTTTGCACACCAGTTAGAAAAATCTTTTCATGGCTGGATCTCCCAAAGCTATCAGTAGCGCTGACAGAAAGTCGTCTGGCCCCGGAGACTTGTTTCGACTTAGATCTTTCAGTACCTTGTCAAATTCTTCTCCCATCTCATCTTCATCTACAGCTTCTTCCCTTTCTATAATATTGCTTTCATGTTCATCACCCTTGTATAGACCCCTCCACCTTTCAACTACCCTTTCTTTGCTTAGGTTTGGCTTTCTATCTGAGCTCTTGATATTTATACAACTGCTTCTCTTTTCTGCAAAGGCTTCTTTAATTTTGCTGTAGGCGTAGCTATCTTTTCGCTAGTGAAATTTTCTTCTAAATCCTTACATTTGTCCTCTAGCCTTTCCTGCCCTGCCACTTTGCACTTCTTGTCAATCTCATTTTTGTAGACCGTTGTATTGCCTTTCATCTGCATCATTTGCCGCATTTTTAAATTTTCTCCTTCCTCAATTAAATTCAACTATCATTTTTTATCCAAGGATTTATACTATGGCTTGTCTTTTTACCTATTTTATCCTCTGCTGTCCTCATTATTTCGTCACTTGAAGGTACCCATTCGTCTTCTGCTGTGTTCCTTTCCCCTGTTATTTCCAACTGTTGCCTAATGCTGAATCTCTCAACAATCTCTGGTTCATTCAACTTGTCCAGGTCCCATCTCCTTAATTTCCTATCTCTTTGCAATTTCTTCAGTTTTGATCCGCACCTCATAACACGTAAATAGTGGTCAGAGTCCACATCTGCCCATAGAAATATCTTATAATTTAATATTCGGTTCCGAACTCTGTGTCCAACCATCATGTAATCAGCCTGAAACCTTCCAGTGTCTCCAGATCTCTTCCTCGCATACAACCTTTTTTCATCGTTCTTACACCAAGTGTCTGTTATAATTGAATTATATTCTGTGCTAAATTCTACCGGGCGCCTTCCTCTTTCATTTATTTCCCCTATCCATATTCACCTACTATTTTTCCTTGTCTTCCTTTTCCTACTATATAATTCCAGTCCCCCATCACAATTAAATTTTTTTCTCCCTTAACTATCTGAATAATTTCTTTTATGTCCTCATATATTTCTTCAATCTCGTCATCATTTGCGGAGTTATTTGGCATATACATTTGTATTACTTTCATGGATGTTGACTTTGTGTCTATCTTGGTAACACTAATATCTTCACTGAGCTGTTCATAGTAGCTTATCCGCATTCCTATTTTCTTACTCATTATTAAACCTACTCCTGCATTACCCTTATTTGATCCGTTGACGCTTCCCGCGCCCGGGTTCCCGGGTTCGATTCCCGGCGGGGTCAGGGATTTTCTCTGACTCGTGATGACTGGGTGTTGTGTGATGTCCTTAGGTTAGTTAGGTTTAAGTAGTTCCAAGTTCTAGGGGACTGATGACCAGAGATGTTATGTCCCATAGTGCTCAGAGCCATTTGAACCTTATTTGATCTTGTATTTATAACCCTGTATTCACCTGACCAGTAGCTCTATTCCTACCACCACCGAACTTCACTAATTCCCGATGTATCTAACTTCACCGAATCCATTTCCAATTTTAATTTTCTTTAACCTATCTGCACGATTAAAGTATCTAACATTCCACGCTTCGATCAGTAGAATGCAAATTTCGTTTCTCTTGGTGATGATATCCTCCTGAGTAATCCCCGCCCGTAGATCCGAATGGGAGACTATTTTACCTCCGGAATATTTTACCCAGAATGCTGCCATCATCATTTAACCCTACAGTAGAGCTGCATGCCTTCGGGAAAAACTACAGCTGTAGTTCCCCCTTGCTCTCAACCGTTCGCAGTACCAGCACAGGAAGGCCGTTAGGTTGACGTTACAAAAGCCAGGTCAATCAGTAATCCAGACAGTTGCCCCTGCAACTACTGAAAAGGCTGCTGCCCTCTTCCAGGAACCACACGTTTGTCTGACCTCTCTACAAATACCTCTCCTTTGTGCCTGAACCTATGGTTAGGCTATCTGTATCGCCGAGGCACGGAAGTCACCCCACCGACGGCAAAGTCCGTGGTTCATAAGAAAGAAGTTATTAAAAACTTAATTTTTTAATTAGTCCCTTGTTATTTTGTGTACTAAAGTCATTATTGTAATGTCAGATATTGTACTGTTTTCTTTCAGCCCACATTCCATAGAAAAACTACGGAGGATGAGATATATCCAACATTTGTACCTGGATGATACTAGTAGCCGAATACTGAGTATAGGTGAATTATTTATATGAAATGACACCTAGCAAGTTCTATATATACACATAGAGAATCAGTTGGAGTAGTTCTCATAACTGATCATGAATTCACTAATGAAAATTTTGTTGCATTACTTATTTCATCTGCTCGGAAGAGAGTCTTAATTCATTTGCAGGATGATTGTAATTAAAGTTAAACTTTCAGACCGGTGTAGAAATAACACCACTAGTCAGAATGACATAAAATTGCAACGGAATATTATCGAAGAAGGGGGAAAACGTATGGTAGAAGAAAAATAAATATACAAAATGTAGCAATAGATGGCGCTGTAAGCATCATAATTTAATAGTGACAAATCAATCATACAACAATGCCTAACGTATACGTTTGACGTTAAACAAACTGTACTCCTCAGTGTTCATGGATGTACAGGTATGATACTGTTAGTTACGTAAGCCCATCGACGACGGCAAGGTCATATCACATCGGATAGGAAAAATCGATTTTTAATTCTCCTGAGGTCAATAACCGCATAAAAAGCATCAATCAAAATCAAATCAGATTATTAATTTCCGTGTGACTAGCACAAAACATGTTCAATATGCTGTCCACCGTTTTCTGCAACAAGTTGAAATCAAGAAACAGCATGTTCCACAACTGATCGAAGTGTTTCTGGGGTCATGTTCAGAATGTGTTGTGCAATGCGTGCCTTTAATGCAGCTAAGTTTGCAATCGGAACACTGAACACATGTTTGAGATGGTCCCACAGCCAGAAACACGGATTAAGATCAGGTGATCGGGACGGCCAGGCTGTAGGGAAATGGCGGCTGATAATTCTAGCGTTTTCGAAATGGTGCATCAGCAACTGCTAAACTGGATTTGCAATGTGCGGAGTGTGGTGTCACCGCCAGACACCACACTTGCTAGGTGGTAGCCTTTAAATCGGCCGCGGTCCGCTAGTATACGTCGGACCCGCGTGTCGCCACTATCAGTGATTGCAGACCGAGCGCCGCCACACGGCAGGTCGAGAGAGACTTCCTAGCACTCGCCCCAGTTGTACAGCCGACTTTGCTAGCGATGGTTCACTGACAAATTACGCTCTCATTTGCCGAGACGATAGTTAGCATAGCCTTCAGCTACGTCATTTGCTACGACCTAGCAAGGCGCCATTATCATTTGCTATTTATCTTGTGATGCATGTACCGTCAGACCGATGTTCACCAGTTATGGTTTAAAGTTAAGTATTCCAGAAGCTACGTACTTTTTTTACTAGACTCAAATCCTTTAACTGTTCCAGACCTCACGCCAGCCTGCGTGAGCTTAAACGCGTGCCTTTCGGCTATCTCATAGTGGCTTGGCTGTCTTGCCAAGTCACAACACAGAGTTGCACCATATTACATAAAAAGGATTCTATTCACACATCCACGCTGTTGGAGATGACCGTGACATGAAACTAAACGCCATAAAGTGCACAATACAAGAGAAACGTATGGCTAATGTCGTGTGACTTGCAAAAGAAAGGTTGTGTTAGCTTCTGCTTTCGTTTTCCTCCGGTTACTACAACATAAGTGGGGAGAAATATGTGGCCTAAAAAGAAGAAAAGCAGAAGAGAAGAAGGTATTCTACAGAAGAGAAAGCTGATGGCAGTAAAACTGTCCCGCTTGGAACGGATAAGCAGCTGCCAGCAGCAAGTCGTATACTCTTAGCTCACTTATTTGTTACACAGTTTAATTCTTAGTTTCTTTGTGTATTTTTGGTACTTGCATTGTTTAATTCATAAATTTCGGGCGTATTATAGTATTTGAGTTGTAGCATCGCATTTTATTGCCTGAATAGTGTAAAATCGCGTAGTCTCCTTTCGCCGCCGAGCAGTGTGTCAGCAGTGCGCAAGTAGCAGCATTACTGCATTTACTAGGAAATCTTATATTTTAATAACCGTTTAAATTTTGTGTCGATTTTTTTGTGCTCTCTGTAGATTAGTTCAGACGTTTTTGCACAACAGTTTTTAGCATGGATAGGGACTGCAACTGCTGTGTTCGGATGTAGGCTGAGTTGGCATCCCTTCGCTCCCAGCTTCAGGCAGTGTTGGCTTTGGTCACACAGCTTAAGGCTGTTGCCAATGGGCATCACTGTGGGGGTCCGGATGGGGGTTTGTCGGGGACGGCCAGCTCGTCCCACGCATCACCCGATCTGACTACGACTGTGGCTGCCCGGGATACTGCCCACATTGAGGCTGATCCCTCACCTGTGGTAGAGTGGGAGGTCGTCTCGTGGTGTGGCAGGGGGCGAAAGACATTCCGGAGGGCTGAACGGAAGGCCTCTCCAGTTTGTCTGACGAACCGGTTTCAGGCTCTGTCTCAGGCTGATACTGATCTTCGGCCGGACATGGCCGCTTGTCCTGTTCCAGAGGTTGCCCCTCAGTCTGCAAGATCCGGGCGGTCGCAGAGGGTGGGCTTACTGGAAGTTGGGAGCTCCAACGTCAGGCGCGTAATGGGGCCCCTTAGGGATATGGTAGCAAGAGAGGGGAAGAAAACCAATGTGCACTCCGTGTGCATACCGGGGGGAGTCATTCCAGATGTGGAAAGGGTCCTTCCAGATGCCATGAAGGGTACATGATGCACCCATCTGCAGGTGGTCGCTCATGTCGGTACCAATGATGTGTGTCGCTATGGATCGGAGGAAATCCTCTCTGGCTTCCGGCGGCTATCTGATTTGGTGAAGACTGCCAGTCTCGCTAGCGGGATGAAAGCAGAGCTCTCCATCTGCAGCATCGTCGACAGGACTGACTGCGGAACTTTGGTACAGAGCCGAGTGGAGGGTATGAATCAGAGGCCGAGACGGTTCTGCGACCGTTTGGGCTGCAGATTCCTCGACTTCCGCCATAGGGTGGTGGGGTTTCGGGTTCCGCTGGATAGGTCAGGAGTCCACTACACGCAGCAAGCGGCTACACGGGTAGCAGGGGTTGTGTGGCGTGGACTGGGCGGTTTTTTAGGTTAGATGGCCACAGGCAAGTACAGAAAGGGCAACAGCCTCAAAGGGTGCGGGGCAAAGTCAGGACATGCGGGGACCAAGCAGCAATCGGTATTGTAATTGTAAACTGTCGAAGCTGCATTGGTAAAGTACCGGAACTTCAAGCGCTGATAGAAAGCACCGAAGCTGAAATCGTTATAGGTACAGAAAGCTGGCTGAAGCCAGAGATAAATTCTGCCGAAATTTTTACAAAGGCACAGACGGTGTTTAGAAAGGATAGATTGCATGCAACCGGTGGTGGCGTGTTTGTCGTTGTTAGTAGTAGTTTATCCTGTAGTGAAGTGGATAGTTCCTGTGAATTATTATGGGTGGAGGTCACACTCAACAACGGAGCTAGGTTAATAATTAGCTCCTTTTTCCGACCTCGCGACTCAGCAGCATTAGTGGCAGAACAACTGAGAGAAAATTTGGAATACATTTCACACAAATTTTCTCAGCATGTTATAGTCTTAGGTGGAGATTTCAATTTACCAGATATAGACTGGGACACTCAGATGTTTAGGACGGGTGGTAGGGACAGAGCATCGAGTGACATTATACTGAGTGCACTATCCGAAAATTATCTCGAGCAATTAAACAGAGAACCGACTCGTGGAGATAACATCTTGGACCTACTGATAACAAACAGGCCCGAACTTTTCGACTCTGTAAGTGCAGAACAAGGAATCAGTGATCATAAGGCCGTTGCAGCATCCCTGAATATGGAAGTTAATAGGAATATAAAAAAAGGGAGGAAGGTTTATCTATTTAGCAAGAGTAATAGAAGGCAGATTTCAGACTACCTAACAGATCAAAACGAAAATTTCTGTTCCGACACTGACAATGTTGAGTGTTTATGGAAAAAGTTCAAGGCAATCGTAAAATGCGTTTTAGACAGGTACGTGCCGAGTAAAACTGTGAGGGCCGGGAAAAACCCACCGTGGTTCTTCAACAAAGTTAGGGAACTAGTGCGAAAGCAAAGAGAGCTTCACTCTAAGTTTAAACGCAGCCAAAACCTCTCAGACAAACAGAAGCTAAACGATGTCAAAGTTAGTGTAAGGAGGGCTATGCGTGAAGCATTCAGTGAATTCGAAAGTAAAATTCTATGTACCGACTTGACAGAAAATCCTAGGAAGTTCTGGTCTTACGTTAAATCAGTAAGTGGCTCGAAACAGCATATCCAGACACTCCGGGATGATGATGGCATTGAAACAGAGGATGACACGCGTAAAGCTGAAATACTAAACACCTTTTTCCAAAGCTGTTTCAAAGAGGAAGACCGCACTGCAGTTCCTTCTCTAAATCCTCGCACAAACGAAAAAATGGCTGACATCGAAATAAGTGTCCAAGGAATAGAAAAGCAACTGGAATCACTCAATAGAGGAAAGTCCACTGGACCTGACGGGATACCAATTCGATTGTACACAGAGTACGCGAAAGAACTTGCCCCTCCCCCTTCTAACAGCCGTGTGCCGCAAGTCTCTAGAGGAACGGAAAGTTCCAAATGATTGGAAAAGAGCACAGGTAGTCCCGGTCTTCAAGAAGGGTTGTCGAGCAGATGTGCAAAACTATAGACCTATATCTCTGACGTCGATCTGTTGTAGAATTTTAGAACATGTTTTTTGCTCGAGTATCATGTCGTTTTTGGAAAACCAGAATCTACTCTGTAGGAATCAACATGGATTCCGGAAACAGCGATCATGTGACACCCAACTCGCTTTATTTGTTCATGAGACCCAGAAAATATTAGATGCAGGCTCCCAGGTAGATGCTATTTTCCTTGACTTCCGGAAGGCGTTCGATACAGTTCCGCACTGTCGCCTGATAAACAAAGTAAGAGCCTACGGAATTTCAGGCCAACTGTGTAGCTGGATTGAAGAGTTTTTAGCAAACAGAACACAGCATGTTGTTATCAATGGAGAGACGTCTACAGACGTTAAAGTAACCTCTGGCGTGCCACAGGGGAGTGTTATGGGACCATTGCTTTTCACAATATATATAAATGACCTAGTAGATAGTGTCGGAAGTTCCATGCGGCTTTTCGCGGATGATGCTGTAGTATACAGAGAAGTTGCAGCATTAGAAAATTGTAGCGAAATGCAGGAAGATCTGCAGCGGATAGGCACTTGGTGCAGGGAGTGGCAACTGACCCGTAACATCGACAAATGTAATGTATTGCGAATACATAGAAAGAAGGATCCTTTATTGTATGATTATAGCCGAGCGGTTCTAGGCGCTACAGTCTGGAACTGCGAGACCGCTACGGTCGCAGGTTCGAATCCTGCCTCGGGTATGGATTTGTGTGATGTCCTTAGGTTAGTTAGGTTTAAGTAGCTCTACGTTTTAGGGGACTGATGACCTCAGAAGTTAAGTCCCATAGTGCTCAGAGCCATTTGAACCATTTTTGTATGATTATATGATAGCGGAACAAACATTGGTAGCAGTTACTTGTGTAAAATATCTGGGAGTATGCGTGCGGAACGATTTGAAGTGGAATGATGATATAAAATTAATTGTTGGTAAGGCGGGTACCAGGTTGAGATTCATTGGGAGAGTCCTTAGAAAATGTAGTCCATCAACAAAGGAGGTGGCTTACAAAACAATCGTTCGACCTATACTTGAGTATTGCTCATCAGTGTGGGATCCGTACCAGATCGGGTTGACGGAGGAGATAGAGAAGATCCAAGGAAGAGTGGCGCGTTTCGTCACAGGGTTAGTTGGTAACCGTGATAGCGTTACAGAGATGTTTAGCAAACTCAAGTGGGAGACTCTGCAAGAGAGGCGCTCTGCATCGCGGTGTAGCTTGCTCGCCAGGTTTCGACAAGGTGCGTTTCTGGATGAGGTATCGAATATACTTCTTCCCCCTACTTATACCTCCCGAGGAGATCACGAATGTAAAATTAGAGAGATTCGAGAGCGCACGGAAGCTTTCAGACAGTCGTTCTTCCCGCCAACCATACGCGACTGGACCAGAAAAGGGAGGTAATGACAGTGGCACGTAAAGTGCCCTCCGCCACACACCGTTGGGTGGCTTGCAGAGTATAAATGTAGATGTAGATGTAGAAGAATATGCGTTGGCGACTTGCATCTTACGAACAGCAGAAACGATAAAAAACTGGAGACTTTTGAGACTCGTTGCTGAACAAGAAAGCCTTCGGCAGAGTGAATGATAAACTGGTACGGAGTCGGGAATGGGGTGATCCAGCAAAGTAGAGGTGGTTTTTCACCACTCATTTAAACTCTCTAGATCTTTCTGTACCTTACTTGGCGGAATGATAGCGAGTTTTTGGGGGGAGGGGGAGAGGGCTGAGTTAGAGTTACTGTAAGTGTGCAAGGCTCAATAGCATTAAAATTTACCGAGCGAGGCGGCGCAGTGGCTAGCACACTGAACTCGCATTCGGGAGGACAACCGTTCAATCCCACGTCCGGCAGTCCTGATTTAGTTTCTCCGTGATTTCCCTAAATCGCTCCAGGCAAATGCCGGGATGGTTCCTTTGAAAGGGCACGTCCGACTTCCTTCCCCGTCCTTCCCTAATCCGTTGAGACCGATGACCTAGCTGTCTGGTCTCCTCCTCCTAACAACGCAACGCAACCCCATTAAAATTTCGAGAAGAAACGGAAGGTGGATTTGAGCAAATGCTGCACCAGTTAATGTGGTAGAGAATGAAACAGTCGTGGTTAGGTATCAGTAGAGGAAGGAACGAGGTTAATGAAGATTATTCGAAATAGAAATGGAATTTTGTATTACTGGCCAAATGAACACAATATTGACAATTTGAAAGGTTTAGTGTTTAATGTATTTTACAAAACAAAGTCCAAGTAAAAAGACATTCATCTTCCACTGTTTGATAAATATTGTAATAAAAAGAAAATGAAATTTTAGATAGCTTGGGGTGTTATTGTGACTTAGATGTAAGCTTTGTATTCGGGAGCAGCGGGATTCAAATTCCTATCACGGCATCGTAACTGGTATTAGCCATACTTTGTCTGATTCAGCTTATGCGAACGCTGAAATTATTATTGGACTAATAGAAAAGCTATTTCTTAACTCCCGCTCCCCTTGTATGGTCGTTTGTAGGTCATCTAACGGTATCCTTCCAGCACCCTTTTTCGTAATGTCGAATATTACTTACATCGAATGATACATCAATTATATGGGTCCTACACGCATCTTTATTATCAGAAATTTGGCACCTAATCGTGGACAAATGTCTCCTCAAGCCGGTCGGTGTGGCGGAGCGGCTCTAGGCGCTTCAGTCTGGAACCGCGCAACCGCTACGGTCGCAGGTTCGAATCCTGCCTCGGGCATGGATGTGTTTGATGTCCTTAGGTTAGTTAGGTTTAAGTAGTTCTAGGGGACTGATGACCTCAGATGTTAAGTCCCATAGTGCTCAGAGCCATTTTTTGTCTCTTCAGAATTTCATCATACATTAAAGCTTTCAGCGACATGCACTCGTATTCTTCCTGCACGCTGCCTACATGTCTCCCTTCCATTCGATCGTCTTTTACATATTTCCTTATCTCTAGAAATCTACCCAAGAAGTCCCTTGGTCCATCAGGCATCCATTCGCCTGGCAATATGTCGTAATTACTGTTTTTCCCCTGATCAATTTGCCTGTTTTTCTGACTCTCCTATTGACTATCAAAATTCTTTCTACAGTGCTCTCAGAGCAACCCTAAGATTTTGAATGATTTTTAGCAATAAAAGCCGATGTCGTATGGCAGAAAGCAGAAGAAGAGCAGAAGAAGAAAAAGAACACATGTAGACCAGCATCTACGAAATTTGCCTCTAAGGATGCCTTGCAAATAATAAAGGTGAAACGTATATGCCAAGAAAAAAATGTTTTATTCAGTTGTGATTAGACGATTATAAAGTAATAGTTATCAACGTCATATTACGCGCAGCTGTGGACGGCAGGATAGGAAATAGTTAACGATGTTATGTGGGAATGACTTTAAGTAGGGTGCCCACATGAAATTAGTTGTAGCAGATGTAGCACTCAGATTTATTGGAATGGTCCTAAGGGAATGCAGTTTATCAAAGAAAGAGGTACTTTACAAAATCCCTAGCTCAACCGATTCTTGAGTGTTGATCGTCAGTCTAGAAGACAGGGAAGAGCACTGTGTTTCGACACTGTCGTTTAGTGAGCCGTCCGAGGAAGTCTCATACCTCCCACATACTCCTCGCAGTATGAGTATGAGGAGAAAACCAGAGCACTCATAATGCTTTTTTATTCCAGTCTCTGATCACAAATGAATTCTTTAGACAATGACCGGTTTCAGTCTGTAATGACCATCTTCAGATTTAAAATATATAAATATATACATATAGTGAGCAGTGTGTCTTTTAACATAAAACAGCAATATCTATCACAGTATACTGTCATACACCAGGGAAAAGTACAGACAAAATAAAGTGTAACGTACCTTTTTTACACCATGTCCTAAAGCGATACGGCCATAATGGCATCGTCAAAACATATAAATATAATCAGCATAGCATCGTCACATAGATTTAAAATATGGTGTAGAATAGGCCACATCGTCCACATAGTGATTATTGCCAACTAGCTACTGAGGTACAGTAGCCTGTTTGCATACACCCTCCTTAGATATAGGCAAACAGGTTTCTGGATGCTACTGTATCTCAATAGCTAGTTGGCAATAATCACTATGTGGACGAAGTGACTTATTATACACCATATTTTAAATCTATGTGACGATGCTGTGCTGATTATATGTATATATTTTGACGATGCCTTATGGCCGTATCAATTTAGGACATAGTGTAAAAAGGGTACGTTATACTATATTTTATCTGCATATTTCCCTTTCTTTCAAGAAAGAAAGAATAATCAGAGAAACCAGACTGCGCTACTTCTCTGGTGGAGAGGCGGGCAGGAAGGCTATCTTCTTCTCTGCGGAACCTGTGTTTATTGAAACGTTAACTCGGCCATGAAATTTTAATTGAATTACACCTCTGTTCATATTTAGCGGCCGTCAAAGCGCTCCGCAATCAACTGGATATCTCGCGGCTCACGTATCCATAATGAGAGCGGATGCGTCTATAATTACTGTATGGATGCATCACGTATCGCAAGCGTAACAATGTATAATCAGCAGACGCTCCGATTCCCTTTGTCTACCCCCTCATAAATTCGTCACGTGAACTGGTAGCAACAATTACTGTTCCTTGATTTTCTTTCGCTCCAAGGATTCAAGAGAGAACTTACTGAAATTAGTGAAAAAACAAGAACTCGTGCAGTAAGCGTCGAAACCTGACAAATATATATTACCAGTAATGGTGCACACGTGCCAAAATAAATCGATGAGGTTAAATTTGTACACTTTTTTGACGAAGGTGTTATTATGGTAGACGAAAGCAAAATACATTTTTAGTACTAAATAGCTCTTTCTCGGCCGTGTTCGGCACATTTCCCTGTGGAGAGATCCGTCTTTGTATCCAGGCTTGGATCCAGGGTCCGGTTCTGGGCCAGTCACCGTTTGTTTCCTGGTGAGAGGATAGGAACAGAGTGCATTGAGCCACGAGAGGACAAGCCAGGAGGCAACTGAATGAAAGTGGCTGCTCCAAGATTCGGAAATCTGACAACGGGTATGAGAGCGACATGCCCCTCCAAATCTTGTCCAGTGACGGGATGACAGGGCGACCGCATAGTATCGCGTGCTCTTCCGGGTCTCAGCTACGAGTTCCCTTTTCTGCATATCACTATCGCAGACAACGTAAGACTGATAAAACGCACGCCAATACATAATCAGTAATTTTTTCACGCCCCAGTTATGAGTGGAACGGAGGCAACGTTAGCAAATAGTACAAAAGAAATAATATCGGATACGCACTTGACACTAACTTACAGATCATAGATGTGAATATACTAAGGAAATGTACCACGCAGGATGAATCACATTACTGTGAATCATATACTAAAGTAGAATTTCTTTGGAGTTTACCCCAAAGGAGCAAGTGTTTGCACAGTGCACTTGCACTTGTGTATTTTTAACACCTAGAAATAAACATCCGAATATGTTCACCTCAGCGGATATGCATAACAGTGCTTAATATTACAAAGAGTTGACGTAAAAGGAAGAAGGAAGGAAGATTAGTGTTTAACATCCCGCCGAGAACTAGACCATTCGAGAAAGAGCACAAACTCAGACTGAGGAAGGACGAATTAGCAAATCGGCCAAGCCTTTTCAAAGAAACCATCCCGACATTTGCCTTACGCGATTTACGGAAATCACGGAAAATATAAATGTGATTGGTCGGACGTAGATTTGAATAGTTGTCCTCTCGAATATGAAAACAGTGTGCTAATCACAGCATAACCGCCCTCGGTGCGTACAATGGGAACCAGATACGTCTTATTTTCTTTACATGAAGGTCAGTGTCCCACCTAGCTCAATCACTGAACAGTCGCGAAAAGAACTGGCATCATAAAACCAAGTATGATTCGTGAACGCCAAATAGCTGTGAATGAGGCAGAAACGGACAGAATGATTGGTCAGCGGGTAACGGGTTTACCAGGCCGTGATATTTCTGGTCGCTTGGGTCATGTTCCTGCGACTTTGGTTGTGGAACCAGTTAGCACGAGACGTGGTAAAAGAGACCATGAGGCTAAAGTACCAGATTACCACCATCTTGCTCACATTGCAGTAACGGGTCCTGTAAGTTCGCCGACAATGTTGGCGAGACGCTGGAGCACAGCTGCGGGTTGACGGTTCGATACTATCTCCCGCTGATTGTACTTGTAGCATGCGTGCCGTTATCTCTGTTCGCGTTATTCAGGAACCACTATTGTTTCAAAGGCAAATGGTAAATAATCACCTTCTTATCCATACTGACAGCCAGAATGCAATGATTTCGGAAAACTGAATTAATTGAAAGCCGGTACAGTTGCTAATGACAACTTCGTTAACTTAATAGCAACTGGAGCGGGTTTTCGTTAATTGAAGCTACAGTCATGGAATCAACATCCTCCGAACACGAAGAAACTAATCATGAATTCGAATAAGTCATATTTCAACTTTTTCTGCTGTGACAGACACGTACTTGTTAGATATCCAGCGCTGACCACAATCTTGTAGCCTTCCATGTACACTGTTGAGCGACTCAATGAACAACACTATCATATATTGAGAGTAAGTTGAACAGCAAAGGTTACATAACGGGTTTTAGAGTAAAAGATAGTTCCCCTACTTCTGGCAGCTTCACATGCTACTTCTCATCGAGTCAATGTCTGGCCACAAGGGGGAGGGGGGGGGGGGGGCAGCAATTTGCAGACCTTCTCTGGACAACAAAGATGTGCAAGGTTTCTCTGACCTAGACGATAATCTGTAATATCATTTACCAAACGTATGTGTTCAGGCTTCTGTTGTTGGACCGGATACTCTGAAACTAGTTTGTCAAAGAAAGACGTTGCTTACAAAACGTTGTTACAGCCCCTAGTGAAATTCTGCTCCATTTGCTTCAAATCCGTGTGAAATGAGTCTAATAAGGTGAGAAAAGTATAAACGGTCAGAAGGCTTCTTTTGCTGAAAACTGTCACAATATTTTTCGAAAATTTTAAATGGAATGCAATCGAAGACTTGCTCATAACATATCAAGATACCTGTTTGCAGAGTATCATAGAATAGTTTTCAGGAACCAATATATAATATCTTTCGTCTCTCAGATACCACGCCCCAAAAACTCTCAAAAATAAATTGGATTAAGGTTATCTAAAACAAAAAAGTGGTCAGAAACAGTCCGAAAGGCTAGTAAGGGTGCTTCAGGGTAGATTTTTCTGAGAAAAAATTGTTGAGAAAAAAATTCGTTACGCTGCGACTTTTCCGAGTTGATTAGCATTGAAGTTAGCCAATCAGGGAGTGGCACACGCAAATTCAAGGGGGGTGGGGGGTGGGGGCAGATACGATAAGTGTCAGTGGTCGTCACAAAATATAACTCGCAAATGGCGCAATATATCAGATTTTTTCCTTAACAATTGCTTCTCAATACAAGCTACCCTGCAACACCATTACTAGCTTTTTAGACTGTTTGTAAGGTGACTTTGTTCCAGCTATTTACCATTACAACACACACAACAGTTTTTTTTGTACAGATTATAGCTGTATAGTTAGTCCTTTACCACAAATCCTCTGGGTTAATGTTGCCGCAAGTCTGGAAAACACACATGAGCAACTGAATGAGAACACGTACCTAGTAATGTGTAGCACCCATTTCGCTCTTATAACTAAGACGATGTAATGTAGCACGGACGCTACGAGTCTTCAAAATCGCTAGGGAGCCATTCTGATCCACGACTGCTGAACCACCGTCCGCAGGTAAGGATGATAAGTCGAAGCTGTAGCAAAGACACGCATATCTCTTGTGAAGGAATGCCAAATATGCTAATTATGACGTGGTCGCGCAATCTGGAGTTGTTGGTGCGTCTAAAAGGCATTCTTATGTACAAGGAATGCTTCTTAAACCATTCTCAAACAATTAAGGAACAATAAATAGGTCAGACAGAAAGTGCAAATGAGGTTCTGTAAGCAAGGCCTGGCCAAGATTTACGCTCTGGAAGCGCGCTCGCGCTCTGCGAGTGCAGTCGAGTGTGCTCAGGGCTCCGGCTTCCCCCAACACTGCGCTATCCCGAGCAGATGTGTGAATGAGACGGCTAAATGCAGAGGGCTACACACACGGGCAGCTTAGACTGACGTGTCTGCATCAATATGCAACTATTTCTAAGACGCGAATATTGCAGCATATTCTGATAAGCACAATTTTATCTGTTTATTTTTAACTTTTTATTTTTCTCCCAAAGCAATGACTTTTTAAATAAGTACATTATATACTGCGATAAGCAGAACTAAGAAAACCTTTACATACATTATAATTAAAATAAAATTGTTTTGTTTAGAAATTTATAAACATTTCGATTTCGTAACAAACGGAGCTACGCAGAGTCCAATTGGTTAAACACGAGCGTTGCCGAGAGCTTGTTAGTTTCATAATAAATAAAAAAAGTTCGCACACCTACGTTGAACGGAATATTGAAATAATTTTCGCGGCTTGTCTGTGCACTAGATGGTATTGCTCTTGGGGTAAACTTTTATACAAGTCTTGTAAATTTATGGGTTGGAGAAACACATCTTAGAGCCAGATGCTACACTGTACCTGTATCAGCTCACTAACGATGAAATGTTTCCAATACAGAAGCGTAGTTAGTCAAGCCTCGTACACAAACGACCGCTTCGAGTTCTGGGAAATGTTCCATATCACCAACTTGAAGGCGATTTTCCCAAGATAAGTGTTTGTTTGACAGCATCAATTTTGTCCACCATATGTGCTACCAAGTGATTCTCCCCTTGCATTAAGAGCCTTAATGAATTCAAATAACTCGCGATGTCGACCACAAATTATTTTTTCGCTGCTCTGATTAGCCTTTACTTAGTTTTTTTCCCTACTAGCTGCCCTCAGTTCATCCAGCACTCACTTTGGTTAGTCAGAAGAGAAGTGCATCATCTTTTCTGTGTGGTTGGTTTTGTGATGACGTTCCAACGAGTTATTCCAGCCCATGACAGTACGATAGCATATTAAGCACTTTGCATGGACTTCAAGTTACACGAAAAGTGAAGCAATGCCCATTCCACATTCATAATGTGGCTTATTCACTTTTTATTTTTTTTATTTTTTGGACAAGTACGTAGATGCCATAGTACTGATAATACAGAACGTAAATCTAATTTAACACAAGTAGTATTGCTAGCAAACTGCTTTGGCTTGTCACAAGACGACTGCCTAGTTCTGGCGACGTCGGGCTGCAGCCTTCCCTCGTACCACTCAGACCGATCCAATACACAAGAATGCCTCACCCCTTCCATGCACGTCGCAATCGGGTTGCATCACGTGGTTTTCGACGTAGTCGCATTAGGCCATTGTAACGTACCAACGTGAACCTCATTTTTCCGTGTTTCGAGTGTCTAATGGCAGATTTCTGCGCCCATGTTAATCTCTGTGCCGTATGACGTGCGATGAGGTGATATACAAGTGTATGGCTGCCCCCAATAGCGGAGAATTGGTTACCGGTATAAATGTTAAGGCATCCTACTCGTTGATGTTGTCCGACATTGGACTGGCAAGTAATCTCGTGCATAGTGCTGGGTTGGGTTGGGTTGTTTTGGGGAAGCAGACCAGACAGCGAGGTCATCGGTCTCATCGGATTAGGGAAGGACGGGGAAGGAAGTCGGCCGTGCCCTTTGAAAGGAACCATCCCGGCATTTGCTTGGAGCGATTTAGGGAAATCACGGAAAACCTAAATCAGGATGGTCGGACGTGGGATTGAACCATCGTCCTCCCGAATGCGAGTCCAGTGTCTAACCACTGCGCCACCTCGCTCGGTCGTCGTGCATAGTGCCTCGTCTTCCTTGTGTTACAATCCCCGATAGTCGATGGCGGCGTATAGTATCGACATATTGTTCACGCTGGTTGATTCTGATAGCGGCGCTCTCCCACAAACCGGTACACCCTCGATAGGGTGTCATGCGAAATACCCAGTGTCTACAAGACATCATAGACTGAGTGCCCCATACGTTGGACATCTACGATCTGAGCGCGACCAAAAGCTCTGATATTGCATGTCATATTCATAGTGCGATCGACTTCCACGGCAGTAAAACGTACAATGCCGAATTATTTCAATCGCTGTTGCAATGGCAGTGCAACAGCTATCTATAATTTATGAGATTTTGACAAATAAAGACACGATTGAATGCCGTGGTTGTTATGTGGTAGAAACTTTTGATGGTGTACAGCAGCAGCCAGTCACAAATTGGTTTTTGGTTTACTTTAACGAAAAAGTACCGTCTCTGGATTCGGACTGATGAAATTCATTTTCAGACGTCTTGCATACTTTCGTCATAAAACATTTTATTCAACTGAAAAACAATGTAGCATGCGTTATGACGAAGCATCAATTAGAAACCAGTAACGGCGCTTTTACGATAATATAAACTAAAAACCAGTTTGTGACTGCATGCTGCTGTACACAATCAATAATTTGATTGTATAATTCAGCTGTTCACGCACGTATAAATTTTCAGTTTTGTTTATGCCGAGCCGTCGTGCTTAGCAGTGCCTAGTATGAAGAGTTGCTTGAGATCCACTGCTGATATGCTTGTGGGGTTGGAGCTATGAGTACTTCTTCAGTACAGTGTTGGCTCCTAAATCCTGTGTGTAAAGCTTATCATTATCCATGGAAATCTGCTCTCAGTGGCTAGTATGGTCCAGAAAGCTACGCTCGTACCTCACGGTAAATTATCCTTCCAAATTAGATTAAATTAGTCACAACTTTGATTCTTTAATTTTTAAATACGAGTGGAAGCAGATGACACCAGGTTTCCACACCGAAGTCATGCTATCACGCGCCCACCCACCCGCCCACCCACCCACACACACACACACACACACACACACACACACACACACACACACACACACACACACATACACAGTTCCGCACCACGCACCCTCCCTCCATCTCTACCCACTCTACTCCCACCCTGTATAGCTCCCATGATTCCACAGTCAAATGGATCAAATGGCTCTAAGCACAATGGGACTTGACATCTGAGGTCATCAGTCCCCTGGACTTAGAACTACGTAAACCTAACTAACCTAAGGACATCACACACATCCATGCCCGAGACAGGATTCGAACCTGCGACCTTAGCAGCAGCACGGTTCCTGACTGAAGCGCCTAGAACCGCTCTGCGACAGCGGTCGGCATTCCACAGTCAGCCCTAAAGCATGTGAGCAACAGCAAATGCTGTTATGATACAGTATAGGTTATGTCCAGAGAAATATTTAAATGCAACATATAAATTGGTAGAAACCTATATTGTCTGCAACTAGTACGTACAGAACAATACATGGATGGATGAAAAAGACAAGGCTGGATTTAAATGTGCTCCCAAGAATTAGTACAGATACCCTACCAAAATATGTATAAGTATATAATTTTCCTTGTATTGTAGACCAATGAAGATGCCTAGCAAAACTAGGCGAAACATGTTTGGTACGCACACAAATATCAGTTGCAAAAAATGGAACTTTTCTGATATATATGATGGAAAGTGTAACTGGAGTTGCAGATGATGAAGAATGGCTGCAGATATTAACAATATTAAATTCAAGCAGTTATCTTACTAAACGATTTGTCGATGGAAAAAGATGATTTGCGGCTACATAACTTGAACTCCATTAACAAATCACCTTGTTGCAAGAATACAATGCAGTTAGTTTGTCAGTATTCGTAATAATAATAATAATTGCTGCTGTGTATTAAATGCCTTTCTTTGCTTTTACATAACTTCAAGTGAATGTATGCTCCCTAGGCAGAAGAGAAATCTATTCCGTAATAGTAGTATCGAAAAACAGAAGACAGGACGACTTTTTTTCAATTAAATGGTGCAGGGAATAAGTTGTGCTCTCTCATTAGATTCCAGACGCGTATGGAAACAGGACAAACTAAGCGCACAGAATGCTGAATAATGCGCGCTAATTAACTCTATAACTTTGTTTCACGCTTCAATCAATAAGAATTGTTTTTGCGCACCAAATTTTCCCAACACAGATTCATGCATAATGGAACTCTTGTGGGGAGGGAGAAACGACACCAACAGTTGGCACCACAAAACTCTTCTGTCGCATCTGTAGATTACTGAGCGTAATATGTAGGAACACACATCATTTTTAAATCTAAAAATCACCTGACATACACAAAAATATTAGTGACGATTTTGTATTTTCATGCTATAATTGATTTAGCTTAGGCTTTTCCCTGTGAGCCGTTGCCACGCTTTATCAGTTTCTGTTGACTCGATGCTTGTGTAACATCATGAGAACTGGCAAATATAGCTTTGTTTACTAAAACAGTGTGAAGAATCTGAGACAACGACAGAAAATTCCTCTTTGTTAAAAATTTTAACTTTGACTTTGGCTGAAATTGTAGCGTATACCATGCGACTGGGACAAGAAAGCAGGACAGCTATCAGATTCACTACCAAAGCAGCTATAGAGTGATTCCCTATCAGTCCTACACTGCAGTGCCGAAGGCTGCACCCGTGCGTGGTTTCAGCAGTGGATTAGACCACGACAGTATTAAACTTCCTTTTTAAGTGACTGACGAAGTCATAAAGGATGCATGCCGTGTCCTCGCACGTCCACGATCTTCAAAAACGTCTCAAGAAAACAGAGAGCGACCTTGAAAATTTGAAGGAAGGTAATAATAAGCTCACCGGGCAAAAAATTAGTCATCCCAGTGCGGTTGCACAGATTAATCACTAAGTTTTAATAGATGGCATTGCTATTGAGTCACCTGCTCAATCGCGCGTGCACAGCCGCTACGTGAGTATAACGCAGCAGATATCAGTGAGACATTTATGTTTGAATCGGACAATGTACGTAAACGTGGGTAAATGTAAGGACGTGACAGAGTGGCAAAAAGGGGCATGGCTATATGGTGTACGAAGTTGCTGTATTTGTTAGTATTTCGCTGCGTGTTGTTCAACGCGTCTACAAGCAGTGGTGTAACACACGTGACCGTGAAACGTGACTTCAGAATTGTCGTTTGAAAAATATCCTAAGTGAGACGGAGAGGAGACGCCTTCATGGCTTGTAAATCAATACCGCTTCCAAACCCGGTAGGAATTGGTGCAGTCTGTGGATGAAAGTCCACCCCACCCCTGGGAATTAACGAAATGAACATTTGGAGTCTGTCACTTCGCTAGAGGCCATTGATAACATAGGTACGTAAAGATGACAAAAGTACAGCGTATCGAAATTTTTTTAACAGTTATTTCTCAGTACAACCTGCGCTGCAATATCCTTACAAACCTTTCAGACTGTTTCTGACCTCAATATATAATGCCTTAATGTTTGAACAAGAACAACAATAATAATAATGTATCATACATTTCATGTTTCTCGTCTTATATAATAATCAAGACGAAATGAGCTCTAACAAAGAGCGATGAGTCAGGATCAGAAACAGTGAGATCGGATTGCGAATTGGGTGATCAGTGAATCACCCAAGAGTGCAAAGTGACGGAATGACTCATTGACTCATTGAAGCACTTAGCGACTTCAAAGGTGAGAACACAAAGAAGCTATTGGCACCCGCAATCGAAACAAAAAACATTTAGTTTTTTGCCAAATACTACCTCATTTATGACGGTAGCGAATCTGCTAGTGGTAACTGAGCATTACACGGTACTGTTTCTTTCGGATTCTTGTGCTTCTATGGTCTTCAGATTCGCTATGATGCAAACATCGATTCTACATAAATGCTAATTTTTAGAGATGAATGGCTTTGATGGGTGAGAATAGATGCTTCTTCACAATTTAAAATCATTTTCATTGATGTTCAGCCATTCATGGTGGGGTACTCCTCTTGTTAGAGTGAATATCTCTCTTTCTCGTAGCGAGTTCATTAATTTAGTTGCTTGTCGTAGTACAGTGGTCATGTAATTAATTATGATATGGAAGCAGCCGACATCGAAGAGAGTTTCTAAATTAGGAGCAAAACGCCCCTTGAGAGGATATTACCGCAATACCAAGGACCGAACGAGCAGACAGTACTGGATGATCCTGCAAGGTAGGCGTTCTGTATGGCGTATAAAGCAGAAGGCTGCAGCAAACCAACAGCAAAACTAGATTAACACAGACAACTCCATGAGACCAGAAGCTCTGTGTATCCCAGAGAATGGGCACTTTGTGACATCAGGAGATGTGTCCGAAGTTAAGTACACGAGTATATTTAAGTGCAAGATTTTTTAATGTGATTTCAAATTATTTAACCACACAGCCAACAAATCTGTGCACGAATAGATAAAAATCAAATACCAGTAGGCTATTATGAGAGAATAAGCAGTAAAACACGATAGCATACTGTGATAGGAAGCACATAGATAGTTATTGTCTTCCACGTATTTATTAACCATTCTTCCTGGTAACTTTCTACAACAGTTAAGCCAATTAAAAAGAATGTTTCATGATCATTTTCATTGTTTACATGAAAATCTCATTAAATGACAGTGAACTGACAGCACTAGCCGGGATTCTTAACACAACATTAAACTGAAGAAAAGAAATAAAACATACGTAATTTTGTGAAGATAACAGTATTAAGAGCAATAAATTCTCACAGTCCACCATCTGCTTACAGCTACTAGAGAAAATAAACGGGCACACACACACACACACACACACACACACACACACACCTGACAAATATATTCTGGAAGTCAGAGTATCCACCACATTTTAGATAATGTCGTTTCACTACGCAGTTAATAAGGATCAGTTTGTTGTAAGAACCGAAATAGTTCACTGCGTATTCCCTTCTGAAAGCGATGAAGGACGATTGCTGTAAATGTGTCTCCGCATCAGCTGATATGTACGTGTTCCGCTGTTCATCCAACTACTGCAAAGTGTATGGAGCAATCTAGACCATGGACTGGTCAAATGGATCACGATCCTAATTACAAAATACGCTACTGGCCATTAAAATTGCTACACCACGAAGATGACGTGCTACACACGCGAAATTTAACAGACGGAAGGAAGATGCTGTGATATGCAAATGATTAGCTTTTCAGAGCATTCACACAATATTGGCGCCGGTGGCGACACCTACAACGTGCTGACATGGTGAAAGTTTCCAACCGACTTCTCATACACAAATAGCAGCTGACCCGCGTTGTCTGGTGAAACGTTGTTGCGATGCCTCGTGTAAGGAGGAGAAAAGCATACCATCACGTTACCGACTTTGATGAAGGTCGGATTGTAGACTATCGCGATTTCGGTTTATCGTATCGTGACATTGCTGATCGCGTTGGTCGAGATCCAATGACTGTTAGCAGAATATGGAATCTATGGGTTCAGGAGGGTAATATGGACCGCCATGCTGGATCCCAACGGCCTCGTGTCACTAGCAGTGGAGATAACAGGCATTTAATCCGCGTGGGTGTAACGGATTGTGCCGCCACGTCTCGATCCCTGAGTCAACAGATGGGGACGTTTGCAACACAACGACCGTCTGCACGAACAGTTCGACGATGTTTGCAGCAGCATGGACTATCAGCTCGGATACCATGGCTGCAGTTACCCTTGACGTTGCATCACAGACAGGAGCGCCTGCGATGGTGTACTTAACGACGAACGTGGGTGCACGAATGGCAAAACGTCATTTTTTCGGATGAATCCATGTTCTGTTTGCAGCATCATGATGGTCGCAATCGTGTTTGGCGACATCGCGGTGAACTCACATTGGAAGTGTGTATTCGTCATCGTCATACTGGCGTATCACCCGGCGTGATGGTATGGGCACCATTGGCTACACGTCTCGGTCACCTCTTGTTCACATTGACGGAACTTTGAACAGTGGACGTTACATTTCAGATGTGTTACGACCCCTGGCTCTACCCTTCATTCGATCGCTGCGAAACCCTATATATCTGCAGGATAATGCACGACCGCATGTTGCAGGTCCTGTACGGGCCTTTCTGGGTACAGAAAATGTTCGACTGCTGCCCTGGCTTGTACATTCTCCAGATCTCTCACCAACTGAAAACGTCTGGTCAATGGTGGCCGAGCAACTGGCTCGTCCCAATACGCCAGTCACTACTCTTGATGAACTGTGGTATCTTGTTGAAGCTGCATGGGCAGCTGTACCTCTACACGCCATCCAAGGTCTGTTTGACTCAATGCTCAGGCGTATCAAAGCCGTTATTCCGGCCAGAGGCGGTTGTTCTGGGTACTGATTTCTCAGGATGTGTGCACCCAAATTGTGTGAAAATGTAATTACATGTCAGTTTTAGTATAATGTATTTGTCCAATGAATATCCGTTTATCATCTGCATTTCTTCTTGGTGTAGCAATTTTAATGGCCAGTAGTGTATATATTTTCATGTTAGCATACAGCTTGTACCACATGTAAAGTGACCATGATCGCAGTTGTAGACTATACGCAGCTTAAGATTGGAAACCTTAACGAGCTGTGGGAAGTCATTTACAGACTCCACAAATATCATAAGAGGTGATCAAAATGTTTCCGTCCGAATGCCATATTAACCCTTTGCCTAAAAGTTGGCGCTTATAGAGGGTGGCCAGAAACAATCTGAAAAACATGTAAGCGTGTTGCAGAGCAGACTGCGCTGCGAAATAATTCTTACGAAAAAAATTCGATATGCTGCGCCGTTTTCGAGTTAATTAACATTGAAGGTAGCCAATCAGTCTACTGCGCGCTCAAATTCAAGTGGCCCGCCAGAGAGGGTGCCGTCAAACATGTGCTTCGTTTGCTTTCCTAAAACCGAACAAGAGAGCGATACAAAAATTGGACATGGGACGGTAGGACAGGTCAAACCCGAGCCAAAGGCTGAGCAGTCTCGTGTGCTATCATCCACGCTTTGAAAACAACTGACACAGTTGTATCTGGCGTGTCACTTTGTCCGCAGCTCGTGGTCTCGCGGTAGCGTTCTCGCTTCCCGAGCACGGGGTCCCGGGTTAGATTCCCGGCGGGGACAGGGATTTTCTCTGCCTCGTGATGACTGTGTGTTGTGTGTTGTCCTTAGGTTAGTTAGGTTAAAGTAGTTCTAAGTTCTAGGGGACTGATGACTATAGCTGTTAAGTCCCATAGTGCTCAGAGCCGTGTCACTTGAATTTGCCTGCCACTACCTGATTGGCTAACTTCAGTGCTAATAAACTCTAAAACAGTGTAACGTATATAATGCAATTCTTAACAGTTGTTTCTCAGCACAGCCTATCCTGTGACAGTCTTACAAGCTTTTCAGATTGTTTCTGACCACCCTGTATAACCTCACTGGAGTCGCACTGGATTGCATATACGCTGCAGCAACACCGGCATACGGAAGCTTAGCTACAAACGCGTTCAAATTATTGGACTAAACGATTATTTTTGATACTCTTAAGCTCTCTGCTGTGAAAAAGCAGGAGAGAAAAATGTAATAACTGATTTGTGTTAATGGTTTGATTGATGTCACGAAATTTCCTTTCCAAGCAACTCACAGATCACTGAATTTTTCACACTTGATAACATCTGTCATTTTCCCTCCAAATAATGTTGGTGTTAGTTGTCTGTGTACATACTTTGAAACTATATTTACAGTAATGTTTCTGTGGTGTACTTCAGCCTGTTTTTTTATTCTATCAACTTATTGCTACATTAACAAGACATTATTTAGCTTTTGAACTTTCTTGTTTTTAGCTATTGGAATAAATCATGGCGTTTCCAAAGAAAGTGAGGTTACGAGGAAGACAAAAGATGTTTCACCTTGGAAATTTTCGGGTTTGGTAGCACTTCCTGCTGAAAACCGTTATACATAGCAAGAAATTGCTGACAGAATGAAAATATCACAGAAAACTGCCAGCAGAAAAGTGGTGAGTACAAGCCAGACAGGAAAGGAAAGTGTGGATGTAAAAGAAAAATGAGTCCTAGAACAATGAGAAGACTTACAAACATGGTAAAAATGAACTGTAAACTTACTTCTACAGGCATGAGCCATCAGCTGCAAAGTTTGGATGCTGAAGTTTCGCCTGTGACAGTGAGGGGGAGGCTGTTTGTATGTGGTTTAAGGCATGCCGACCAAGGAAAAAATAGAAAATCGCACCTGTCATGAAAAACCAAAACATTTCAGTGGGATAAATAACTTCAGGAGTGGACGAGTGAGGAGTGAGCTAAGGTATGTGCAGTCATATGATATATTAACTGGATCTGATCTCTAGAGTTAGGAGTTTTGGTTTGAAATTGTGATGTTTTATTGATACTGAAGAAATGGACATTCGAATTATGGGACTGTTGAGGTCTCCTATGCTACTATTCCCAACTTTTACAGCTTGCAATTTTGTACACACGCTTCAGGTATGATTCAGTGATAAATCTCTATTCACTGTGATGGAAGAAAGCAACCAGTATGTTCGTCGCAGACCTGGAGAACAGTTCAAAGCTGAGTGTGTGCAGCAATGTGTGAAGCATCCAACTTCCGTTACGGGCTGGAGTGTGATTCCCGTGAATGGTCCTGGCAGATTACACATCGTTGATGGAAGTATGAGGCAAGAAAAATATAAAGAAATCCTTGAAAAGGAACTTTCCCCCAAATAAATGAGTAGTTTCATAATAAAGATGCCATTTTCGTGCCTCATGGGGCACCTTCTCACAAAGCCAAAAGTGTTTCCAGGTACTTCGAAGAAAAGCAGCTGAATGTGTTGCCCTGGCCAGGGAGTAGCACTGATATGAACCCAATTGAAAATATATGGGCTAATGTGGAACAGAGCATAAGCAAATTTACAATAACCACCAAACAATATCTCATGGAGAAACTGGAGTAAATTTGGTATCATGACAATGATATTAAAATATCATGTGAAAAGCTAATAAACCTTAGCTAAACAGGATAAAAACGTTGATTAAGAAAAAGGCATCCATACAAAGTATCGAATGTACAAATATAATCTTTATGTGGATGATGTAAATATGTAATAAGTATAAGATTTTGTAAAAAAATGTCGTTAGTCTACCAATTTGACCAATCTGTATTGCCCATTTGCATCCCTTCCTGCCTAAAGTGTTTATGACTTATCGTAGGATTTTCTAGCAGCACAATTATTTAGGCTTGACAACCAAAAGAATATTATTATCGTGTCAGGAAAATTAAAGTTTTATATTTGGTTACAAATTGCCGTGAACGTGAACTCTGTCATGTACATTTGAGATCGCAGCTTTGCAAGCTCACAGCTCGAGATACGTTTCTCATACGGTACCAGTACGTTTGAATCTGTGCGTCACCTCGTGGTGACAGATGCGTTTGGTGTGAGGCGATTCAGGGAAAGCATGGAAAATGTAACTCAGAATGACCGAACTCACCTCGTCCAGAATAATGTATAGGTGTCTTCCAAAAAATGACATCTAGTTCACTGAGAGACAAACTGGAAGGAATAGAAGTACCAACTGTAACCATTCCCATAGTCGTGATAACATTAACAAGCAATTCGACGGAGAGGGTTCGACAGCCGAACAGTTCCAGTCATTTCACCAGGAAGGAGAGACACGGCTCGTGTTGTCTGTAGTTCAACCAAGCCTAGACTGTCAATAGCACATTTCAACCGCGTCCGCATTGTTACTTTGCGCCAGGAAGGACTCTTAACAAGGGAAGTGCCCAGACGTCTCGGAGTGAACCAAAGCGATGTTGTTGGACATGGAGGAGATACATGTGTTGTTTCTTTGGCGTTTCTGACGCTTCTACAGCCATTTCCTAGCATCCTGACAACTGGAGAGGTCACCGCACGGCCATCCAGTCCACCGTAGGCGACCGGGACTACTGGGGCACCTACAGTTCACCAGAGAGTGCGGTGCCGAATTTGAATTTTGTTTACACTTTAACTTTGTGTGTGTGTTTTCTGTACGCTCCATAACTCTTTGTGTTGTGTTTTACATGTTATTCCTTTTTTGTGTAAAATGGTGAGTCCTTGCGGGGTGTAGTGTATCCATTTTTGGTGTGTTACTGTGTGTGTGTGTGTGTGTGTGTGTGTTTTTGTGTGTGCGTGTGCGTGTGTAGACTTTATTTGTGTTGTCTTTTTTATAACGTTTCTTTAATGTGTTAAATAGTGTGCCCTCGCAGATTGTAGTGTATTATGACTTGTTTTCCTTCTGCTATTGCCTTCTGTATGTGGAAGTTTTCCTCAATAGTCAGTTTGCTGTATATGCTGCGGCTGGGTTTTACTATTCTTAAGTCTGTTTCTATTGTTGTTGGCTGGCGTTTGTGGGATATAAGGTGGTCAGCACATGTGCTATGGGAGCTGTTGCTTTTTAATCCTCTGAGGTGTTTTGAATATCTAGTTTTGAAGTTTCTGTGTGTTCGTCCTATGTACACTGGCTGGCAATTGTTGCATGTGAGTTCATATGTTCCTGATCTGTTAAATTTATACGTATCATAACACATATGATCTTTTTCTGTGTTGTGTTCTCTGTCCTGTATCCTATTTGGAGTCCCTGTTTCTTTAATATGCTGCCTGTTATGTGGACAATCTTGTTATTGTAGGTGAGTATGTGTGATTTCGGTTTATGAATGTGTTGCTCTGTTGTGTCTTGTGTGTGGTCATTGTTTGTGTTTTGTGGTTGTTCTGTGTTGGGTGAGGATATGAGTGTGTGTGGTATGTTCATTTTTGTACTGTTTAGATATTTTTTATTTAACTTGTCTACCATATGGATAACATAACCATTTTCTACTGCTATTTGTTTTATTGTATTTAGTTCTTGTGTGTAGTTCTGTTTATTCATGGGTGTTATGTTTAATCTATGGGGCATGAATTTGAAGTTTGCTTGCTTATGTGGCAATGGATGGTTCGATAGGAAGTGAATGGTGGTTTACATCTACATGGATACTCTGCAAATCACATTTAAGTGCTTGGTGGAGGGTTCATAGAACCACCTCCACAATTCTCTATTATTCCAATCTCGTATAGCGCGCGGAAAGAACGAACACCTATATCTTTCCGTACGAGCTCCGATTTCCCTTATTTTATAGCGGTGATCGTTTCTCCCT
This sequence comes from Schistocerca piceifrons, assembly GCF_021461385.2. NCBI lineage: Eukaryota > Metazoa > Arthropoda > Insecta > Orthoptera > Acrididae > Schistocerca > Schistocerca piceifrons. Next base: position 361,015,159 of record NC_060149.1, on the reverse strand, counting down.
ATGGTGCTTGTGGTTGTCGGTTTACCGAATATTGTGAAATTGAGTGTGTTGTTTGTTTTATGTATGGTGAGATCTAGAAAATGTAATGTGTTGTTAGAGTCTGTTTCTAAGGTGAAATTAATTTTTGGGTACCTGTAATAAATAATACAAAAATGGGGCCAGAAAAATCATGCACACGTAGTGTAAAAGTATTAAAAAAAGAAACGAACTATTGTTTGAACTAAATATTTACATAATTTTGTAATCATTTAGTAAAAATGTTCACATTAAAGATTCAATAAAACGGAAACCCACTGGTGATGGCACAGTGGTGCTGAAACGTGTTTGGGTACTTAGAAAAAAGGTGTTTTGCATAGCTGGCGGACCTCACATCCTACAGTTTACCTGCTAACACTGTAAACACAAGGAGCTGCAAATCCAAATGATTTTGATCTCTATTCCAATTTTCTGTATAGGTTCGGGAACTCTCGGAGGCGAGGAGATGCAAAACTTTCTTTGTTGTGTGTAGTTGTAAACTACAAACCCGAAAGATACACAAACACTTATGGTCGGCCAAGAATGCTAAAAAATTGCTGGAAAAGTAGGATTTTACAGGAGACCATATAGTTATGGAGACATGCACCTGAGTACTACTAAAAGACGATCGAATATTGACTAGAACAACGCAAGAGCAGCTGCAGAAGGAGGAACAGAGACAGATCACCTGTTGGGGAACGTGCTTTGCAGCCAGGCACTGTATTCGATTTGATATGACTCGTATACTAGTAGCCACTAGGAGATACTATGAAAGGCTATACAGAGAACGCGTAGAGATTAGTAAAGATCATAATTATTTCAGTTGGAGGAAGGAGGGCGCGAATCGGAATGTTACCTGGATTCCGACGCTGAAGAATATGTATTCCAGTCGTCTATCATTGTGTTATAGCAATAGTGGACGACAGGAACCGATAACGCCCAACTGCGCTCGAGTTTATAAAACTTTTAATGTCATCCCTCTGCACTGGACCTCGCGAAAGTGGAATTCTACTTCCGTCAGCAGCGAGCGAGGGTGGAGATAGGACCTTCGAAAATGCTACAACTCCCTTTGAAGATGTTCTCCGCAGCTGGGGACGAAACGCTGAGTTTCAACTAGAAATCATCCGACCACGGCATATTAGCCAGAAATGTTTTAATAAGTGTGACATTTCCAGTTGTGAAAGCTTACATTTTACAGACAGCACCCGCGTAATTTCAAGGTTCGTCGCCAGGAGCGCTGGTTTCTCCCACTCCCAGAGTCCGTGCAGATGACGGGAGCGGGGCATGCATGGCCACGCTGCTGCGTCAGCCGCTGCGCTCCCCACTAATTACGCTCATAAACCGTGCGGAAGCGGATTTTCCTCGCCTCGCTGGCTTATAATTTGAATTTTTCGAGAGGATCGTTGATGCCAAGTAAACGTGTTAACGAAACAGAAGACACTGTCTATAAAATTACAAAGAAGTGAAAATCGTTTTATGTTACGGATTGGTGGGTACGTAAGAATCGGGGAAGAAAATGACTCACTCGTGCAGTGGGTGGGCAGCTTGCGCAGCTTGCGATTCGCCGCCTCGCTCGTACAGTTGTCCGAGCCATCTGCTGTTGTAGAGCTGCCTCCCCCCCTCCCCCGATTCTGTTACAGTATGGTTGGAGGTTTCTCGACCTGCGCTGTTGAATGGAGACATGAAATGAAGGATTTCTCAGATAGGTCACTACAAGCTCGAAGCACCTATTCGGGTATGAGTACCTAAGGCAAATTAAAGAAACCCAACTACGATGGCCGTTTTTCATACAACTGCAGAAAAAGGAGCAAGGTATATATTAAGGCGAGGAATATATATACATGAAGATAAATAACGAAAAGCTAGTTCTAAGTAAGTGCAGGAGTATTCCATTTACATAATCACGTTCTCTTAGTAATATAAATGTACAGCTTGGGATGGAAAACTGAAATATTTACGAGCCGAATATTTACATCTGAATGGAATACATATCGGTAAGAGATGCTGAAAGCCAATGATGCTGATTTAACTATTAACGTTACAAAACTCAGTCAAGGTAAGTAAGTTAATACCGAATCGGAATGCGTATCAACCAGAGTGAGAGGTGTGAAAGGTACTAGAGGAAGTCATAAAGTTTTAATTACTATCGTGTAAAAGTAAAATTACATAATTCATGTTTTGTTCATATGCAGGCATATGTTTTCTATCCCGATACAATTTGAAGCGCCCGCGTCACAGAACCTTAGCACACCGTTAAAGGGGCCAAAGCTACAGGCGCAGCCCATTGATAAAGTAAAGTTCTGGGTGGTAATTCGTTTTCTGCAGCAACTGAAGGGATCGGTGTGGATTTCAGTATATCGGTAGTAAATCTCTTTAATTCATTCAGATTGATGTCTCATACAAAAAGACTAGACATCCATCTGATGGAACCAATGAGACTTATTACGGGAACATCAAAATCCACACTGGTCCCTTGGCTGCACACCATTAGTAACTTTCCACAACCTGAACATCGACGTCAAGAGGCAACCGATAGAGAATGGAGGAATGTGCATCACCCTGATTGTCCCCAAGACTTTCCAGTTCATACAGTCTTAAATGATCCTCCTCCAGATCTACATCTACACAGCTACTCTACAAATCACACTTTAGTGCCTGGCAGACGGTTCATGGACCCACATTCACAATAATTCTCTATTATTCCACTCCCAAACAGCGCGCGGAATAAACGAACATCTGTATCTTTCCATACGAGCTCTGATTTTTCTTACTTTATTATGATGGTCGTTTCATCCTGTGTAGGACTGCATAAACAAAATATTTTCGTATATGAAGTCTTCACGGGTTGTCAGCCGAGTAGCATCGTCGTCTCGTAGCTGCGAGACGACGATGCTACTCGGCTGACAACCCGTGAAGACTTCATATATGAAATTCACCGAGGAAGCCTGCACTCGCATAAAATAGTTTCGTATTCGGAGGAGAAAGTTGGTCAGAATATCCCGTCACAAAGAGAAACACTTTTCTTTTAATGATGCCCACCCCAGTTCCTGTATTACGTCGATGACACTCTCTCCCCTATTTATAGGTAATACAAAACGTGCTGTCCTTCTTTGAACTGTCTCGATGTGCTCCGTTAATCCCATCTGGTAAGGATCCCACACCGCACAGCAGTACTACCAAAGACGGACAAGCGTTGTGTAGGGAGTCTCCGTAGTAGATGTGTTGCATCTTCTAAGTGTTCTGCCAATAAAACGCAGTCTTTGGTTCGTCTTCCCCACAACATTTTCTATGTGTCCCTTTCAATTTAAGTTGTTCGTAACTGTAATTCCTAGGTATTTAGTTGAATTTACGGCCTTTAGATTTGACTGTTTCGTCGTGTAAGCGAAGTTTAACGTATTCCTTTTAGCGACCGGCCGCCGTGTCGTCCTCAATCAGCAGGTTTCACTGAATGCTGATACGGAGAGGCATGTGGTCAGCACACCGCTCTCCCGGTCGTATGTCACTTTACGAGACCGGAGCTGTTACTTCTCGATCAGGCAGCTCCTCAGTTTGGCTCACAAGGGCTGAGAGCACCCCACTTGCCAACAGCGCTTGGCTGGCCGGATGGTCAACCCCGGAGAACATCATCAAGGGAGTTGTAGCATTTTCGAAGATCAGATGCGCACCCTACCTCGCTACTAAGTGAAGTGAAATACCATTTTCGCTAGCTCCCGTGCAGCGGGGTGACGTTAAAAGTTTTATAAACTCGAGCGCAGTTGGGCGATGTAAGTCGCTGTCGTCCACTATTGCTATAACACAATGATGGACGACTGGAACACATATTCTTCAGAGTCGGAATACAGGAAACATTCCGATTCACGGCCTCCTTACTCCAACTAAAATTATTAGGGTCTTTACTAATCTCTATACGCTCGATGTATAGCCTTTCATAGTATCTCCTTGTGGCTACTAATAACCGAGTCACATCAAATCGAATACAGTGATCTCCTGGCTGCAAAGGATGTCCCGCAACAGGTGATCTGGCTGTGTTCCTCCTTCTGCAGCTGCTCTTGCGTTGTTCTAGTCGCTATTCGACCATTCTTTTAGTAGTAATCATGTGCATGTCTCCATAAGTGTATGGTGGCCTATGAAAATCTTATTTTTCCAGCAATTTGCTAGCATTCTTGGCCGACCTTAAGTGTTTTTGCATCTTTCGGGTTGTAGTTTACAACTATATTCCATTTTGTGAAGATCTTTCCTATGCGGTGCGTGACGTCTTTAATGAAAGGCAGAAAAAAATGGCATTTCGCAGACGCCTGCACATCGAGTTTCATTACTAAAGACAGCAATAATTATAGTCGGAACGAGGACTAGGCGAAAGTGAATGGTATCTGGATTTCGGTGCTGAAGAGAGCGTGTATTAGTCTTCCACCATGCAGTGAAGAAAGCAATAGCGGAGGACAGTAAACGACAATGGCCAGTTGGGCTCGAGTTAACAAAAGTTGGGACGTCACCCCTCTGCATGGAGGCACGAGGAGTGTGGCTCAAAAAAATGGCTGTAAGCACTATGGGACTTAACATCTGAAGTCATCACTCCCCTAGACTTTAAACCTAACTAACCCAAGGACACCACACACATCCATGCCCTATGCAGAATTCGAACCTGCGACCGTAGCAGCAGCGCTGTTCCGGACTTTAGCGCCTAGAACCGCTCAGTCACAAGGCTGGCTAGTGTGGATCAGATCTTCGAAAAAGTTACAACACCTTTCAAAGATGTCCTCCGGTGATGGGGACGAAATGGTGGTTTCAACAAGAAAGTCATCCGACCAAGGGGTATTAGCCCAGAATATTTTAGGAAAATTGTTTGTTAATGTTATCACGACTATGGGAATGGTAACATTTGTTAGTTCTATTCCTTCTAGTTTGTCTCTCAGTGAGCGAGATGTCATTTTTTGGAAGACACCTATACATTATTCTGGACGAGGTGAGTTCGGTCATCCTGAGTTAGATTTTCCGTGCTTTCCCTGAATCGCCTCACACCAGACGCCCGTTGGTATCTGTCACCACGTGGTGACGCACAGATTCAAATGTATTGGTACCTTATGAGAAACTTATCTCCGAGCTGTGAGCTTGCAAAGCTGAGATCTCAAATGTGCACGACAGAGTTCATGTTCACGCCAATTTGTAAGCAAATGTAAAACTGGAATTCTCCTAACACCACAGTAAAATTCCTCTGGTTCTCAGCCTAAATAATTGTGCTGCTCGATAATCCTACGATCAGTCATGAACACTTAGGCAGGAAGGGATGCAAATGGGCAGTACACAGATGTTCGAATTATTAGACTATAGAAATTTTTTCCAAAATTTTATGCTTATTACATATTTACATCCACATACAGATTATACGTGTACATTCAATACTTTTTATGGGTGCCTTTGTTCTTAATCAACGTTTTTATCCTCTTTGGCTAAGCTTTATTAGCTTTTCACATGATATTTTAATATCATTGTCATGATACCAAATTTACTCCAGTTTCTCCATGAGATCTTGTTTGGTGGTTATTGTAAATTTGCTTATGCTCTGTTCCACATTAGCCCATATATTTTCAATTGGGTTCATATCAGTGCTACTCCCTGGCCAGGGCAACACATTCAGCTGCTTTTCTTCGAAGTACCTGGAAACACTTTTGGCTTTGTGACAAGGTGCCCCGTAAGGCATGAAAATGGCATCTTTATTATGAAACTACTCATTTATTTGGGGGAAAGTTCCTTTTCAAGGATTTCTTTATATTTTTCTTGCCTCATACTTCCATCAACGATGTGTAATCTGCCAGGACCATTCACGGGAATCACACTCCAGCCCGTAACGGAAGTTGGATGCTTCACACATTGCTGCACACACTCAGCTTTGAACTGTTCTCCAGGTCTGCGACGAACATACTGGTTGCTTCCTTCCATCACAGCAAATACAGATTCATCACTGAAGCATACCTGAAACATGTGTACAAAATTGCAAGCTAGAAAAGTTGGGAATCGTAGCATAGGAGACTTCAACAGTCCCACAATTCAAATGTCCATTTCTTCAGTATCAATAAAACATCACAATTTCAAGCCAAAATTACTAACTTTGGAGATCAGATCCACTGAATTTACCATATGATTGCACGTACCTTAGCCCAGCCCTCACTCGTCCACGCCTGAAGTTGTTTAGCCCACTGAAATGTTTTGGTTTCCATGACAGGTGCGATTTTCTGTTTTTTCCTTGGTCGGCATGCCTCTAAACCAAATTCAAGCAGTCTCCTCCTCACTGTCATAGGTGAAACTTCAACACTCAAACTTTTCAGCTGATGGCTCGTGTCTGTAGAAGTCAGTGTACAATTCATTTTTGCCATGCTTTTAAGTCTTCTCATTGTTCTGGGTCTGAATTTTCTTTTACATCCACACTTTCCTTTCATGTCTGGCTTGTATTCACCACCTTTCTGCACTGAAAGTTTGATTCTGCTGACAGCTTTCTGTGATATTCTCATTCTGTCAGCAAGTTCTTGCTGTGTATAACGGTTTTCAGCGAGAAGTGCTACCACAGCCGAAACTTTCCAAGGTTAAACATCTTTTGTCTTCCCCGTAACTTCACTTTCTTTGGAAACTCCACGATTTATTCCTATAGCTAAAAACATGCAAGTTCACAAGCAATATAAATGTCTTGTTAATGTAGCAAGAAGTTGATAGAATAAAAAAACAGGCTGAAGTACACCACAGAAACATAAAACATTACTGTAAACACAGTTCCAAAGCATGTACACAGACAACTCATACGCTTTGGAGGGAAAATGACAGATGTTACCAACAGTGAAAAATTCAGTGATCTGTAAGTTGCTTGGAAGAGAAATTTCATGACATCAATCAAACCATTAAAACAAATCAAATATTACACTTTTCTCTTCTGTTTTTACACCATAAAACTTAAAGAGTAACCGTTCAGTCTAATAATCTGAACAGGTCTGTAGTTAAGGTTCCGTATTCCGGCGTTGCTGCAACGTATATGCAACCTACCGCGACTCCAATGAGGATATAGAGGGTGGCCAGAAACAATCTGAAAAGCTTGTGCCGGCCGCGGTGGTCTAGCGGTTCAGGAGCTCAGTCCGGAACCGCGCGACTACTACGGTCGCAGGTTCGAATCCTGCCTCGGGCATGGATGTGTGTGATGTCCTTAGGTTAGTTAGGCTTAAGTAGTTCTAAGTTGTAGGGGACTGATGACCACAGATGTTAAGTCCCATAATACTCAGAGCCATTTGAACCATTGAAAAGCTTGTAAGACTGGCGCAGGATAGGTTATGCTGAGAACCAACGGTTAAGAATAGAGTTAGATACGTTACACTGTTTCAGAGTTTATAAGCACTAAAGTTAGTCAGTTAGGTAGCAGCACGTGCAAATTCAAGTGACACGCCAGATACAGTTGTGCCAATTGTTTTCAAAGCGTGGTTGGTGGCATACGAGACCGCTCAGCTTTGGCTCGGGTTTGACCCATACTACCGTCCCATGTCCAATTTTTGTATCGTTCCCTTGTTTGGTTTTAGGAAAGCAAACGAAGCACACGTTTGGCGGGCGACTTGTATTTGCCCGTGCTGTAGTTGGATGAACGGCGCAACACGTACAGATCGGCTGGTGCGGAGACACATTTACAGCAATCGATAATAAAATGTATGCTAAGAAGAGCTTGTGTTTTCTCATTCAGAAAGGAATACGCTGTGAACTGTTTCGACTGTTACCACAAACTGATCGTTATTCACTGCGTAGTGAAATAACATTATCTAAAATAAAGTGGATACTCTGACTTCCACAATATATTTATCAGGTGTGTGTGTGTGTGTGTGTGTGTGTGAGCAAGTGCATTTTCTCTAGTAGCTGTAAGCAGATGGTGAATTGTGAGAATTTATTGCTCTTAATACTGTTATCTTCATAAAATTACGTATGTCTTCAGAATGAGATTTTCACTCTGCAGCGGAGTGTGCGCTGATATGAAACGTCCTGGCAGATTAAAACTGTGTGCCCGACCGAGACTCGAACTCGGGACCTTTGCCTTTCGCGGGCAAGTGCTCTACCATCTGAGCTACCGAAGCACGACTCACGCCCGGTACTCACAGCTTTACATCTGCCAGAATCTCGTCTACCTTCCAAACTGTACAGAAGCTCTCCTGCGAACCTTGCAGAACTAGCACTCCTGAAAGAAAGGATATAGCGGAGACATGGCTTAGCCACAGCCTGGGGGATGTTTCCAGAATGAGATTTTCACTCTGCAGCGGAGTGTGCGCAGATATGAAACTTCCTGGCAGATTAAAACTGTGTGCCCGACCGAGACTCGAACTCGGGACCTTTGGCTTTCGCGGGCACGACTCACGCCCGGTAACAGTTCGTTAAATGGTTACCGCCAAAAGTAACCTAGTTACAATTCTATTTACTTTATGGAAATAATAACGCCGTTAAAGATCGTTGACTGTGAAATAAGGTAACTGCTACTAGTAACAGCATTACAAGTAACGCGTTGCTCCCCAATCCTGGTCTGGAAACAGCCTTCTAAAAGGAAAGGAAACAGGTGGTTCAGGTCAGGTAGTAACAGATGGGCGGGAGGGAAACCCTATGAGGCTATCTTTCTAACATGAGGGCCATTTTGGAAGCCGCCATGTTCGATGCGTTTCATAATTTTCAGATGAAAACAGGGTTATGTGACGTATCAAACAGATAGAGAATTACACGAGAAAACAAGTGACTCTCATTGGAGCATATCTTTACAGCACGAGTAAAGAGCACTCGCATAATCGCAGAGAACTTCAACCAATGCCATGCAGGCAGACCACCCATTAACCACAGTAAGGCGGACAAACTCCTCACGAAATACCGTACAACTGACTCTGTTACAGACAAACTAAAACCTAGATTTCAGAAAACAGCTTCGAATGTAGTAACATCAAAAACTTGTGGAATCGTTCGGTAAGAGAACCGAGCACAGTACTCACCGCATTTCGCAGCAAACTTGGGTCAGACATACATGAGAATTTAGGCCTCACATAAATGACATCCTTAGGAAATTAAAATGTTACATCAGCTCACAGAGGACGATCCAAATCGCCGGATTCAGCTTGCAGAGAGGCTGGCGCGCAGCCTGGAGGAAACCCGTTGCTCCTCTGTGACGCACTGTTTATGGATGATGCCAATTTGCTTGTGAGCTGAGAGATAAATAAACAGAGACACATATGTTAACACTAACTGGATCGACCGACAGAAGGGAGTTGGCACATCGAAAGTGATGGTTAGGAATGGAATATTTCTGGCTCCTCCTTCATTCGCAGTACTAACACAGTCCATTATTTGCAGTTGCCTGACGAATCTGCACTGCCGTCGGTGCTGTCTAAAGACTGGACATTTCCAAATTCCTTTCAGCATGATGGTGCCCTACCTCTGCATGAGTTAGCTGTCAGAGAATACCCAGATATTCAGTTTTTCAAAAATGGATAGGTCGTATGGAGTGGCCACAGATATCAATCCGTAACGACATGTGAAGACAATGGTATATGAGTTGAAGGTCAGAAACATTGCACACCTCACTGAACGGATTGTTTATGACTGAGCTCGCATTTCGGTACAACTGTTGTTTAAGGTCCACGAGGAAATGACCGAAGCGGATAAGAACAACCTATGAGTGGCTAAACATGTCAGGCACATCCTGCAGCCTTTACGAATTATCGCCGACAATTTCTTTGTTCTCTCTTAACTAGAGGATAAATAAAGCGATGCTCAGCTGAAAGTCATATTATTTCTCTCGTGTAATTTTCTACGTTAGATGATCCCTTTCCATTTGAAAATTAAATTGCATCCAGGATGGTGGCTTCCAAAATGGCCGCCAAATTGGTAACATGGCCACAGGTTCTCCACCTCCCCCCCGCCATTCCCATTCCCATCGCATATTACTTAAATTTGGATTTCTATTTGTCAACTTCTTTTTGTTTCAGAAATGCCGCTCGACACTTACGGACCACGCAGCACATCCACGAGCTTTCGGGCGAGGTCTCCTTGGCCATCCTCATGTGGTTACTGGCTGATGTGCAAGGCTATGGTGGTCATCTTTAGGCAGTAGAAGCTCTGCTGCGCATTATGGCCATCTGAATTCCGACAGTGACAAATTCCCATGTTACAGACGAAAATTTCACAGTGTTCATCATAACAGTTGTAACTTCAGACATTTGCTATACAGGGTGGTCCATTGATCGTGACCGGGCCAAATATCTCACGAAATAAGCGTCAAAAGAAAAAACTACAAATAACGAAACTTGTCTAGCTTGAAGGGGGAAACCAGATGACGCTATGGTTGGTCCGCTAGACGGCGCTGTCATATCATTTCTGAGAACGCATGCTGTTACAACGTGATTATCTGTAAATACCACATTAATGCAATAAATGCTCAAAATGATGTCCGTCAACTTCAATGCATTTGGCAATACGTGTAACGACATTCCTCTCAAAAGCGAATAGCCTTCCGTAATGTTCGCACATGGATTGACAATGCGCTGACGCATGTTGTCAGGCGTTCTCGGTGGATCACGATAGCAAATATTCTTCAACTTTCTCCACGGAAAGAACTCCGGGGACGTCAGATCCGGTGAACGTGCGGGCCATGGTATGGTGCTTCGACGACCAATCCACCTGTCATGAAATATGCTATTCAATACCGCTTCAACCGCACGCGAGCTATGTGCCGGACACCCATCATGTTGGAAGTACATCGCCATTCTGTCATGTAGTGAAACATCTTGTAGTAACATCGGTAGGACATTACGTAGGAAATCAGCATACATTGCACGATTTAGATTGCCATCGATAAAATGGGGGCCAATTATCCTTCCTCCCATAATGCCGCACCATACATTAACCAGTCAAGGTCGCTGATGTTCCACTTGTCGCGGCCATCGTGCATTTTCCGTTGCCCAATAGTGCATATTATGTCGGTTTACGTTGCCGCTGTTGGTAAATGACGCTTCGTCGCTAAATAGAAAGCGTGAAAAAAATCTGTCATCGTCCAGTAATTTCTCTTGTGCCCAGTGGCAGAACTGTACACGTTCAAAGTCATCGCCATGCAATTCCTGGTGCATAGAAATATGGTACGGGTGCAATCGATGTTGATGTAGCATTCTCAACACCGACGTTTTTGAGATTCCCGTTTCTCGCGCAATTTGTCTGCTACTGATGTTCGGATTAGCCGCTACAGCAGCTAAAACACCTACTTGGGCATCATCATTTGTTGAAGGTTGTGGTTGACGTTTCACATGTGGCTGAATACTTCCTGTTTCCTTAAATAACGTAAGTATCCGGTGAACGGTCCGGACACTTGGATGATGTTGTCTAGGATAGCGAGCAGCATACATAGTCGTCCAGGATACCGAGCAGCATACACAGCACACGCCCGTTGGGCATTTTGACCACAATAGCCATACATCAACACGATATAGACCTTTTCTGCAATTGGTAAACGGTCCATTTTAACACGGGTAATGTATCAAGAAGCAAATACCGTCCGCACTGTCGGAATGTTACGAGAAACCACGTACTTATACGTTTGTAAATATTACAGTGCCATCTATCACAAAGCAAAAAAAGTGGTCCGACTAAAACATTCATATTTCTTTACGTACTACACGAATGTGTAATAAATAATGGGGGTTCCTATTTAAAAAAAACCAGTAGATATCCGTTTCACCTATGGCAGCGCCATCTAGCGGGCCAACCATAGCGCCATCTGGTTTCCCCCTTCAAATGTTCAAATGTTCAAATGTGTGTGAAATCTTATGGGACTTAACTGCTAAGGTCATCACTCCCTAAGCTTACACACTACTTAACCTAAATTTTCCTAAGGACAAACACACACACCCATGCCTGAGGGAGAACTCGAACCTCCGCCGGGACCAAATGCACATTCCATGACTGCAGCGCCTTAGACCGCTCGGCTAATCCCATGCGGCTTCCCCCTTCAAGCTAGACGAGTTTCGTTCTTTATAGTTTTTTTCGTTTGATGCTTATTTCGTGAGATATTTGGCCCGGTCACTATCAAATGGTTCAAATGGCTCTGAGCACTATGGGACTCAACTGCTGAGGTCATTAGTCCCCTAGAACTTAGAACTAATTAAACCTAACTAACCTAAGGACATCACACACATCCATGCCCGAGGCAGGATTCGAACCTGCGACCGTAGCGGTCTCGCGGTTCCAGACTGCAGCGCCAGAACCGCGCGGCCACTTCGGCCGGCCGGTCGCTATCAATGAACCACTCTGTATACACCGAAGCGCCAAAGAAACTGGTATAGACATACGTATTTAAATACAGAGATATGTGAACGTGTAGAATACGGCGCTGCGGTCGGCATCGTTACTGTAAGACAAAAAGTGTCTGGCGCAGTTGTTAGATCAGTTACTGCTGCTACGATGACAACTTATCAAGATTTAAGAGAGTTTGAACGTTGTGTTATAGTCGGCGCACAAGCGATGGGACACAGTATCTCTGAGGTAGCGACGAAGTGGGGATTCTCCCGTACGACCATTTCACGTGTGTATCTTGAATATCAGGAATCAGGTAAAACATCAAATCTCCGACATCGCTGCGGCCGGTAACAGATCATGCAAAGACGGGACCAACGACGACTGAAGACCTTCAACGTGACAGAAGTGCAACCCTTCCGCAAATTGTAGAAAATTTCAATTGCGAACCATCAACAAGTGTCAGCGTGCCGCCAATTCAACGGAACATCATCGTAATGGGCTTTCGGGGCGAAGGCCCACTCCTGTACCCTTGATAACTGCACGACAGGAAGTTTTATGCCTCGCCTGGACCAGTCAACACAGAGATTGGACCGTTTATGACTGGAAACATGTTGCCTGGTCGGATGAGTCTTATTTCAAATTGTGTCGGGAGGATGGACGTATACGGGTATGGAGACAACCACATGAACCCATGGCCCCTGCATGTGGGCAGGGGACTCTTCAAGCTGGTGGAGGCTTTGTAATGCTGTGGGGCGTGTGCAGTTGGGGTTATATGGGTCACCTGATACGTCTAGATACGACTGACAGAAGACACGTACGTAAGCATCCTGTATGATCACCTGCGTCCATTGATGTCAATTGTGGATTCCGACGGACTTCGGCAATTCCAGCAGGACAACGCGACACCGCACACGTCCAGAATTGCAACAGAGTGGCTCCAGGAACACTCTTCTGAGGTTAAACACTTCTGCTGGCCACCAAACTCCCCAAACATGAACAGTATTGAGCAAATCTGGGATGCCTTGCGACGTGCTGTTGAGAAGAGATCCCCAACCCCTCGTACTCCAACGTATTTGTGGATAGCCCTGTAGGATTCGTGGTGTCAATTACCTCCAGCAATACTTCAGACATTAGTCGAGTGCATGCCACGTCGTGTTGCGACACTTCTGCGTGCTCGTGGGGGCCCTGCACGATATTAGGAAGGTGTCCCAGTTTCTTTGGCTCTTCAATAAATGTAATGTTTTTGTTTATAAATAAAGATTATCCTCCTATCAAAGGTGTAATGCAATACCTGACAAGCACGGATTTCTTCTATACACCCCTTCCCCATTTCGAGCTTGTGCTGCGCCCTCCTATAATGAGACAGTCGGAGACGGGATGTTAAATACCGGTATTTTACCCTTTGGAATCGATGGAGCTGTATACAGAGAGGTTACAAACGGTAAGCCCGAAATATAAATTAATCATGGGAAACGAAGGTTGATTTAAGCGTCATGTTGCTGGCGAGTTGCAGCGAAGAAGCAAAATCAGGTGGACGAGAAGCATTGTTGTTAACAGTGGATAGGGACCAGCGGACGGCAAGCTGGAAATCCCATGTCGCTATGTACCCCATACTGACGCCAGCTTGTGAGTGTCGAGCTAACATGGCGGAAGTCTGACTACGTAAATACATGAAGTCTCAGATATCTACCAAAAACACTAAAATTTATTCCACACAAGGTACAACAGATCTGAATACAATTGTGAATTCCCCAAGAATAGACAATTCCAATAAAATTGTCTCAACACTTATACAATCAATATTAGTAAAGTTAACCAATGTTAGCGAAGTTAACCAACTTTAGCAAAATAAACATTTATCTGAGAAAAGGTTTGTAACAAAAGCAACAAATGACACAGACATATTACATATACACATGACGCACTGTTTGACAGATTTGGAAGTCAGCTCTAAAAATGAGCATATATAACATACTAGTTATAAATAAATTACTGTATAATTATTACAAAATGCCAAAAACTGAGCGCTCTACTCAGTTAGACGAAAAGGTTAGTGTCTGCATGAAAGACTTGTACTTCTGTTTCTCATTGTTTCTATTTATTTAATAAGGAGTTTCTTAATCGATGCCTATGAAACAAGCATTTGAAAAATGTAATGAGGAACCTATGTCAAATATAGAGTTACTCACTTGCCTGACAATTGCTGTTCCGGTTTGTGAGCAGAATTACAATATAACTTAAGTATAATTATTTTCTAATATGTAACTACGAGGGGTGTACAAAAGAACAGGTACGAAACAACGCTTTTTGTATAATAGAAGTTTCTGTCACCAGAGGCCTGAGCACAGTTATTCCACCGTTTCAAGAGCCAAAGGATTCCCTGTTCCGAGAATTCCTGTGGCTGTGACAGGAGTCAGTCCGCCACTGTGTCCTTCAGTTCGCGTCCGACATAAAGTGCTTGCCTTTGATATGTTTTTTTGGCAGACCAAACACATGTAAGTCGCAGGGAGATATGTTCAGACTGTAGGGCAGATGCCTAATCTGCTCCCACATCAACTTGACAATTGTTCTTTGTGTGACGATGGAGATGTGTGAAAGCGCGATGTTGTGGAGCAGAATCATCCCCTGTGTAAGCAGCCCAGTGCGTTTGCTCTTGATAAACTTGTGTAGGCTACGGAGTGTCTCAACAGCACGTGTCGCTATTAATGGTTTTTCCGTGCTCGAGGAGTTCGATGACTATCGGATCTAGCAGGTCGAAAAAGATGGTGAGAATAACATTTCCTGCTGAGGGCATAGCTTCGAAGTTTTAGAGGGCGGTGACGACGCATGCTTCCCTGCCTAGGTGTCTCACTAGGTTATCCCAAAAGCGGCATATGCAAGTTTCAAACGGTTTGAGTGTTACGACATTTCGTACCTTTTCATTTGAACACTTTTTATAAAATGAAATGATATTTAATTGCAATTGCTCAAAGGCATATGGCACATATACACTCCTGGAAATTGAAATAAGAACACCGTGAATTCATTGTCCCAGGAAGGGGAAACTTTATTGACACATTCCTGGGGTCAGATACATCGCATGATCACACTGACAGAACCACAGGCACATAGACACAGGCAACAGAGCATGCACAATGTCGGCACTAGTACAGTGTATATCCACCTTTCGCAGCAATGCAGGCTGCTATTCTCCCATGGAGACGATCATAGAGATGCTGGATGTAGTCCTGTGGAACGGCTTGCCATGCCATTTCCACCTGGCGCCTCAGCTGGACCAGCGTTCGTGCTGGACGTGCAGACCGCGTGAGACGACGCTTCATCCAGTCCCAAACATGCTCAATGGGGGACAGATCCAGAGATCTTGCTGGCCAGGGTAGTTGACTTACACCTTCTAGAGCACGTTGGGTGGCACGGGATACATGCGGACGTGCATTGTCCTGTTGGAACAGCAAGTTCCCTTGCCGGTCTAGGAATGGTAGGTCGATGGGTTCGATGACGGTTTGGATGTACCGTGCACTATTCAGTGTCTCCTCGACGATCACCAGTGGTGTACGGCCAGTGTAGGAGATCGCTCCCCACACCATGATGCCGGGTGTTGGCCCTGTGTGCCTCGGTCGTATGCAGTCCTGATTGTGGCGCTCACCTGCACGGCGCCAAACACGCATACGACCATCATTGGCACCAAGGCAGAAGCGACTCTCATCGCTGAAGACGACACGTCTCCATTCGTCCCTCCATTCACGCCTGTCGCGACACCACTGGAGGCGGGCTGCACGATGTTGGGGCGTGAGCGGAAGACGGCCTAACGGTGTGCGGGACCGTAGCCCAGCTTCATGGAGACGGTTGCGAATGGTCCTCGCCGATACCCCAGGAGCAACAGTGTCCCTAATTTGCTGGGAAGTGGCGGTGCGGTCCCCTACGGCACTGCGTAGGATCCTACGGTCTTGGCGTGCATCCGTGCGTCGCTGCGGTCCGGTCCCAGGTCGACGGGCACGTGCACCTTCCGCCGACCACTGGCGACAACATCGATGTACTGTGGAGACCTCACGCCCCACGTGTTGAGCAATTCGGCGGTACGTCCACCCGGCCTCCCGCATGCCCACTATACGCCCTCGCTCAAAGTCCGTCAACTGCACATACGGTTCACGCCCACGCTGTCGCGGCATGCTACCAGTGTTAAAGACTGCGATGGAGCTCCGTATGCCACGGCAAACTGGCTGACACTGACGGCGGCGGTGCACAAATGCTGCGCAGCTAGCGCCATTCGACGGCCAACACCGCGGTTCCTGGTGTGTCCGCTGTGCCGTGCGTGTGATCATTGCTTGTACAGCCCTCTCGCAGTGTCCGGAGCAAGTATGGTGGGTCTGACACACCGGTGTCAATGTGTTCTTTTTTCCATTTCCAGGAGTGTATTTAAGATATTTAAACTTCTAAGGAACTGTATCAGCGGTCAGGCATGCAGATACTCATTTCATCAAGATGGTCGGTCACATGACAGAGATTTAAAATATGAGAGCAGAACTGTGGTAGGTTTTTTTTTTCTCTTCTCGTCTGGTAGGGTAAGGTCGGTAAGGTCTAGTGCGGCCTGTGAGCCACGTGTGTTTGAGTGACGGACTTT
The DNA here is from genome assembly GCF_021461385.2 of Schistocerca piceifrons. NCBI lineage: Eukaryota > Metazoa > Arthropoda > Insecta > Orthoptera > Acrididae > Schistocerca > Schistocerca piceifrons. The sequence continues at coordinate 360,998,244 of NC_060149.1, read as the reverse complement.
GTCATTTTTCAGTGCATCAGTTGGCAACTTTGAAAATGTGTAATGATTGAATGCCAGCATGGACACTTGTTACTGAATTGTGCTTTACGGAAGTAGGTGTTGCAAACGTACTTGAATGAATTGGTTAAATTTTAGGAATTTGTTCAGATTAACGATTTGGTGCCCTGCACAATGCTTTTGGTATACAATAGTCATTGCCTGCGTGAGTGCTGCTTGCTCTGATAGGTCGGTTATTGCAGACCTTATTTGTTTCACTGTGTAGGAGATCATTCAACGTAACTTATTTTCTTACGGTAAATAAAACTGAGAGTGAATCTTAATGCCGTGTTCAGGCTATATTTTTATCCTATGGGACTGTACCTGTGTCTTCATTATTTAACAATTCACATTTATTTGTGCTTTATAATTTATTCACTAATTGTTCATTAGGCTGGGTTTTCATCAATCAGAAGATGCGACAGCGCATAGCTAAACCCTTACGTTGGCAAACTAGCCATTAAATTCATTTATGATTGTGCACACGCATTCCAGTGTAAGGCTCTGAACATAAAGGAGTACCATTCAATGTGCGTGAACAGACAAAAATATCCTGGGTTATTTAACTACACTATCCGAGATGAGTCACTAGAATCAGTGACAACCTCCTAGTATCTACAATTTTGTCTGGAGTGATCTGAGACAGAAGGATTTCGTAAATCTAGGGAAAGGCAGACGCTAGACTCAGATTTATTGGAACAATCGTAAGAAAGTGTAATTCACTCCCGAAAGAGATCATATACGAAACTCTAGTCCGACCAGTTCTTAAGTGTTGTTCCTCGGTCTGCGATCCTTTCCAAGACAAATGGATCTGAGCACTATGCGACTAAACTTCTGAGGTCATCAGTCGCCTAGAACGTAGAACTAATTAAACCTAACTAAACTAAGGAGATGACACACATCCATGCCCGATGCAGGATTCGAACCTGCGACCGTAGCGGTCGCTCGGCTCCAGACTGTAGCGCCTAGAACCGCACGGCCACTCCGGCCGGCTTTCCAAGACAGATTAACTGAAGAAAAAGAGTCGCCATGGGATTGTGTAGACGTCATGAGAGTGCCAGAAAGATGCTTAACATATTACAGTAATTGACGTTGCAAGAAAGACGGTGAACATCACAGAGAACTTCATACCCAAAATTAAAAGAGCCCACGTTACACACTGAGTTGAGAAACTTACTACTTTCTCCAAGAACCGTCTTGCGTAGTGCCAACGACGCTACAATTAGAGAGATTGTGGCTCATACAGAGGGAGACCGACAGTCGTTCTTCCCGTATGCCATCCGTGAGTGATCAGGAAGTGGGCCGGTGGGGAGAGGGAAGAATGGTCCTGGCATGCCATGCACCTCTCACCATGTGTCTTGCAGAGTGAAGATAGACATAAAGCTGGCAAAAGTGCGGAAACAGATAATGACTCTTCGCGCTGGACTAATATCAGGGATTAGCACCAGAACACGATAAATGCACAGTACGCGATATATTGCCATTCTCATTTGTACTGCATGTTGGTATTACTACTCACTGTACACATTATCAGCTTTGTTGCAGACCTTCTTCTTCTTAGGTCTTCAACCATCGGGTCGCTTAGCAGCAGTTCGCCAAGCATTTATGTCTTCGCCTTTCCTCCTGGAGGTAGTATCGGTACCCTCCATGATCTGGTTCATGTATTATAGTCTCGGTCTGCCTCTTGTAATTTTCCCTGCAACTATCCCTTGCATGATACTTTTAATGATATCATGTCTCAGCAGATGGCTGACCAGTGTGTCCCTTCTGTGTTCGATCACCTTCAGGAGACAAGGTTTCTCTTCCTCCCCACTGTGGAGCATCTCTTCGTTTGATATCTTGCCTACACAGGAAATCTTGAACACTCTGCGGTAAAAACACATCTCTAAGGCTGTTATTTTATGTTCTCCTCCTTCTCCGAGTGTCCATGTTTCACTTCCGCACAGCAGCACGATCCAAAGAAACGTTTGTATGAGGTTGTTCCATAGATGTTTATCTATGCTGCTGGATGTGAAAAGGTTTCTTCTCTTGTTGCAAGCAGCTTTTGCCTGGCGTATTAGGCTTGCAGTATCCTTCCTTGACCTTCTGTCTGTTCCAGTTTTACTCCCTAGGTAGGCAAAAGATGCAACGGCTCGTTGTAAATGAACATTGGACAACAGGGTTTTGTCTGCTCACCACCAAGATTTTCGTTTTATTTTTATTAATTTTCCTGTTATAGGAAAAGGTGAGGATGGTTTCCATCTGAGCCAGCATCGCTTCTAATGGTTCTGCATCTTCGCTTTACAGTACGATATCGTCAGCAAGTTTCAGCACGTCTATTTTCTTATCGTAAATTTTAGTTCCTCCTATAGCTCCTAGTTTCTCCTAGTTTCTCCCTAGCTTCATCTATTGCCCTCTGAATGTATCCATTGAACAACACAGGAGAGAGTGAGCAGTCTTGTCGTACACCCTGCTCAATAGTAGCTTCTTCTTGATGTTCTTCACATCTTATCACAGTCATCTCTGCATTACTCTTCTGTCTTTATACTTTAAGCCAATCTCTCTCAGCGTCTTAAGAAGCTGTTGCCAATCTACCCTGCTAAATGATTTTTCTACATCGACGAAGGCAGTATACGCGTCTTGTCCAATTTTTAGTCTTTCCTCAAGAATTACTCGTGTGCCTACACCTCTTCTTAAGCCAAACTGGTCGTCCGTGATCATTGCATCAACTCTGCCTCCTATCCGCCTTAGACTGATAGAGCTCAAGATCGTCGAGGCGTGCGTTACCGAAATGAAGGTTCTATATCGTTCACATCTGCTTGCATACGCGTTTCTTTGATATTGGCACTGCGATAAATGATTTAAAGTTAGTTGGGAGCTCCCCTGATTTGTATATGACTTCTGTGAGATGTAACTCTTGTTCTTGTAGCTGTTCTCCAGTAACCGTGATGATTTCTGCTGGTACGTAGTCAGTAAGGTTTTAGCTGCCTGACTGCAAGGTCAAACTCATCGCGCAAGATATAGTCTCCCTCTTCTTCCGTATCGATTTCCTCGACGTTCTCCAGTTCCAGATCTTCATTATTTCCTGCATAAAGTTTCACAAGACATTGTTTCCATCTTTGTTCTACGTCTTTCTACACACATAATACTACTTCATATTAATTTTGGACTCCATTCCATTTTATTAATAAATGAAACGGTTCTTTATTGGCTGTTCTCAGTAAGTTTCATCTCTCTTCCGAACACAGAAAGCGCATCAGCGAATGAATCATTAGGGGGTAAAATTGATCTTGTACAATATTTAAGTTCCTCCTCCCATCATGTGCGTATTGAATGCGTAAAATTGTAGATGGGTCAGACAAGAGCATACGGTGCTTACATAAAACTCGGTTTTTCTGGAACTCACGATGGAAACGTGTAAAGTAGGAAGTGAAGGATCTGAATAACTGGAAAAAGTGAAACGACAGTAAATCACCTAGCGATTCTGGTTCAGACGAAATGAGTGTCAAAATAACACGCGCAATTAGTCGGCCTCCGCTTCAACAACAGTTACCCTGATACGGAGAATGCCTGGTCAGAGATTAATCACTCTCGGGAGCTGCGGGACGGCTGCTATTACGTTTCGATGGGAGCGCGAGAAGTGCGGCGGTGATTAATCGTGGAGACCATCCGCCGAGAGCGGCGTCGCCGTTGCCGTCGCCTCCAGTAAATCATGGCGCCGGCCCACAAGAGCAGAAGCGCGATAGCGAATGGTGGGCAGCCGCGATAGCCCTGCCACGCACCGACGCCGCCTGCCGAGTAAACACGTCGGCGCCACTCAGTGCACCACCCAGCAGCGTTGGGAACGTCTTTTGCACACCGCAAAAAGAAAGGAAGATTAGGGTTTAACATACCGGTGACAGTGAGGTCATTAGAGACGGAACAAGAGCCTGGACTGTTCTCGCAAGGATGAGGAAGTAAATTGGCCTTGCCCTTTCAAAGGAACTGTCCGGCCATTTGCCTGCAGCGATTTAGGGAAATCGTGTGAAACTAAATTTGGATGGTCGGAGGTGGATTCGAACCACCGTCCTCCGGAGTGCGAGTCTAGTATTGTAACCACTGCGACACCTCATTTAGTTTTTACGCGTCAAGTCGGCTTCACGAAGCCTAAGGATTACCGTAAGATGGCATGCTCTCTTCGAAAATACGGACGAGGGTTGCGTCACTAAGTAAAGGAATGGGTTATTCGAGCTTTATTTATCACCAGTCCAATGTTAGCAGTATTTTTGAGACAGTGCAGTGTGAAACCTGCATTTCGCTATGACAAAAGTCTATTTCAAAGGAAGAAATGGTACCATTGCTAATAAATAGAGCGCCAAGTACCATTGGTATGAGGTCAACAGAGATTACTAGTGTGCATAGAATCGATCGATTCGTGGCAGTGGAGAAGCTAAAATGTGTTATTTTCTGACGGCTACCGGAAATGAGAAGGCAAGGAAGGGTTGATAAGGTCAAGCGATTCATCGGTGGCGCTACGGTAAGAGATAACGCACAAGATAAGATGAGCTAAGATGGAAAAAATGAGGTTGGCCCTTTTGAAAAAGCCGGTCCGGCAGTGAAGCGATTTAAGTAAAAGTAGAGATCAAAGTAATGGTCGAAGGACGGTGATCTGGACCTTGCTTCTCCAGAATACAAGCTGAATGTCTTAACCACAGTGAGAGTTTGGGGTTTCGACAGAAGCGAATTATCGTGTACACCTAACAGCACAAAAACTGACCGGCGGAAACAATGGCCAGAGTTAAAGTCCTTTACAGCATAGACGCGAAAAATTACCACAAGATAGTTTTTCATTCTGCAATATTAGGCGAAAAAGTGTTTTTATTTTTCTAGGCCTGTTCCAGGTAGAAACAAAAACTTTCATGCTAACAGAATACGCTGCATTTTTCTAAAGATATATAGCGCAGTAATGGAATACGATAACATCCTCTGGTTGTCTCTATAGCTGAATGGCCAATGCCCAAACTTTTATTAGAGGTTCTCAGCTGCGTCTCTCGGTTTGAGTGCTCTTTATTTTTCGTAAGAGACGAGTTTCACTGCTGAACATCTATGATGCCGCACACTGTATTACATGAAAAACATTCCTCAAATATGATAACATACAGTTCATTTCCCTCCATAGAAGCGTCGGTATGCTGGCTGTAAATCAAAGAGAATCATGTCTGTTAGCAGATATTGCAAAACTGATCCTAACAGAGATATTAAGTGATAGCAACTTCTGCTACAGCTCCCACGTGCACGTAGCTGTGAATTATGAAATAAATAGTTATGACAATAATATACTAATAATAAATTCTTGAGAGTCAAGCATAAATTTGAAGGAATTCAATGCTACAGCGGCAGCAGGAAGTCTGAGGTTCTCAAACGATGCACTTAGTGAAATCTGTGCTTGTGATGTTTAGCTCTGTTAGTTGAAAGAGTAAAAGAAGAGAACAATGATTTATAAATCAGTGGAACTCCAGAGAAATCGAAACACACTGCTAAATTAGTCTATGCATCAGAAAACAAGCGCCGTGCCATATTGTCGACGATATTCTGCAGCTCGGATGCTGCCTCGTTGTTCTTCTGACGGCTAATTCAGATGGCGTGAAAAACAAAACCATCTGTAACTCACGATTGGTGAAAACTTCCTAGAGTACGAAAATGGGACTCATTAACTCAGTGACACATCTACCGTACATATGAATTATTCACATTGTTTAAGCAGAATGACAAGAGACTATCAAGAGCATTTACAAGGGCATGGTACAGGCCGACATATCGAAACCTGCCCCGAAATTTTTAATACAGGAAGAATAGATCGAAAGAAACGCAATGCAAAATTTTTGCTGCTTAACACACTACAAATATTTACTTAAAAAATGTAGAAAATTTCCAGATTCATAGCTCGCAAGGTGGCTGGAGACGTGTATACCCCTTCCGTAACTGTAACAGATAGAACACGAACAAGAAGTCAGGCATACAGCCTTGGTTGAAGACACATCGATAAACAGATAATATAACACTGCCCGATCATAATGCGTAAAGCGAATTTCAGTTTCCATTGATAGTTTCAACGGCAGCCTTGTTCACAGTTGCTGTTCGTTCGAATTTGCAACTCATTTAAGGTCCATAATAATTAGCAGTTGCCTGAATTAATCTGCTTTTTGTTTCTTCGTATACGCTTACTGATAGCATTTTTTTTTCTGCCAGTTCCAAAGTTTCAGGGTGATGTGGAATCCAATCAGTGTTTCCGACTGTCTGGAGATGAAATATGAAGAACATGTATACAAACGAAATCATCTACTTCTCCTGAAGACCTATATATATGAGATCATATCCCACAAGCGGCTTGTTATTAGACTGCTTGCTTGCTTGTTAGAAATTTTGGAACCCTTAGAAGAAATAAGAAATAACTCTTTTGTGCTAATTTAAGCCCAGAATAAAAATGATCATCGTGACTCAAAGACAACATATACAGCAATAGTGGCTTAGAGAAGACTGTAATTTTTTGGTTAAACGATGGAGGGGGAGCCGGCCGTTGTGGAAGAGCGGTTCTAGGCGCTTCAGTCCGGAACCGGGCGACCGCTACAGTCGCAGGTCGAATCCTGTCTCTGGCATGGATATATGTGATGTTCTTAGGTTAGTTAGGTTTAAGTAGTTCTAAGTTCTAGGGGACTGATGAGCTCAGATGTTGAGTCCCATAGTGCTCAGAGCCATTTGAACCATTTGAAGGAGGGGGAAAGCGCTTACGGTTAAGCAGTATGCAACGCCGGTTTCGTTTCGTAAAATCTGAATGTGAATTGTATGAATGGAAGAAAGATTTCCACGTGTGGAAGAAAAAATATTCGACAGATTTAGAACTTGAATTTCTTGTGACAATCAGTGCATCGTTACTGACGAAGATCTATAGGACTGGGCCATCAGAATAGCAAGCTACTTTGGCTTGGTTGAATAGATTACGGAAATTATACAGAAAGGGTAGTCGCAAAATTACAAAGTTCACTTCAAATTTATGTGTATATGCGATGTCATCAGTAGATAATGCTACAGAGAAATTTGTAGCTGACGTGAAGACAAAGATTCTTCTTATCCCCTGAAATGCTGTTTATAAATCCAGTCAGTCAGGTTTCGTGAAAGAACTGCGTGCGAACCACACTTTATCATTTCCAGCGACAAAAGACAGAGTTGCTTGTGCAGTTGATCAATGCTATGGCACATTCGTATACAACTGTTTCAATGGTAAGTATCAGTGGATTACTGTTTCTGCAGCTTTATATCTGTCTTAAGGAAGCTCAAGGCAAATTAGGACCAAAAATTAAAAAATAAAAACTTTAGTGGCAAAAATCTTTTAATCGACATAGTAAAATCTAGACAAATGAGGGAGAATAATTTTCAGAATTACCTTCGAAACATCTTCTTACCAGTTGCAGAAAATAATCCACTGCGTTTTTTGGACTGTTGGCCTGGACATAACGACACCACTGTCTTCAGGAGAATGACGAAAAGACTATCAGTTTGCGTCACCACTTTTTACGACTTTGATCAAGTATGCCTGGTATGCTGCATAATATGCAGGATAACAGCCACAAACATTTCTCACCTCATCCAAGATGTGTCCGAATAAAACATGTAATTACTGTCAAGTGCTTAACAGCACCAATTTTTCTGGTGTAAGGAAAATGTTTTTTCTCATCATCCAATTGACAATTTGCATTTTTGTGTTAGCCTCAGGGAATAAACAATGACCTATCCACTGTCAGCAAAATACGCATTATTCAAAAATTATGATAAGAATTGTGCTACAATGTATGACGCCGAATTATATGCGATCTTGTCATGTTAACAAACTAAAGTCCCGATTGATGGAAGTCGTCCGTCATGCACTGCCTTGATTTTCTTTTCTCTGATAGTCACTTGTATAAACATTAAATCTGCAACAATATAGATTTCGAGGTGAACTGCTAGTACTTTAAAGTCACGCGTGTGCACTTTGGACATTGAGCTTCGCGGCCTCACGTTCTCATGTCACGGCTGCGGCTGCTTATTCTCCGATTTGCGCTCTAGGCGGGAAGGGCTGTACAAATCGCTGTTATGAGCGGTTCTTCGTGCGGCAGAAGTGAATAACTTTAAATTTTTATAAAAATACTTGCAGTGCGTCTTAGCAGCTAAATTTTTGTCAGTGCATTTCTTTCGGTTATTCTTCTTGTGTGAAAAATCTCATTGTAGGTTTCAACATATCGGTTTGGACCATTCCCTTGTAAGATGGTATGGAACGTTCTTAGAGCAGACACAACAACAGTTCTAATTAATGGTTTTAGTTTGAGAGCAGATCGTAAACTGCCAATAGAAGGATCTAGTCACCGATGGCTTGACATCCTGCACGTGGATCTCGAGATGTTAGGTCTACACCCTGATGAGGCACAAGATCGCGTAACAGATTAACAGAGAGACAAAACAGCGGAACCCGCCAGCATGCGGGACAAACGCTAAGTCAGAAGAAGAAGAAAAAGAAGACACGTGTATATATTAGTTAGCATATCAGTATAGTGGTACAACATCGTATACTCTCCACCCTTCATGCTACAGCTGACCGTTTGCTTCTAAACATATAAGGAAGCACTGGGTAACTGAGCCACGATTTTACAATGTGAACTTAATCCTTTTTATTTTAAACCAAGCTGTTTCTTGTACTTTACTGAAGATAAATCTCAAGGTAGTCTTTTATTATAGAACGACACTTCCTTTTTGAAAGGATCAATTTTAATATCTCTCTGAATGTCTTCAGTTAAATAAAAATTCAAACGACAAATTTCTCTTGAGATGGGTTCAGTTAACTCAACATGTTGGGGTAAGTAGACCCAGGCTATCTGTACTCCATCTAAGCTATGTTAGTCTGAATTGGGGTTGACGAACATTAAAGTTCATAGAAAAATCACACTGACTTCAACAGGTCCATTATTGGCAATGTCAGAGAATTTGTATTACAGGCAGGGGTTTGTAGAGATAAAACATCGACGTTTTACAAAACGTGGGTGGTGTGAGGTGGCAGCTTCATTTCATGATATATTAACATTCTGTTCAGATCAGTTTACTTGAAATGCGCAAAAAAAGAAAAAAGAAATGTTCAAATGTGTGTGAAATCTTATGGGACTTAAGTGCTAAGGTCATCAGTCCCTAAGCTTACACACTACTTAACCTAAATTAGCCTAAGGACAAACACACACACCCATGCCCGAGGGAGAACTCGAACCTCCGCCGGGATCAGCTGCACAGTCCATGACTGCAGCGCCTAAGACCGCTCGGCTAATCCCGCGCGGCGAAATGGGCATTGCATGTGCATCGTAAATTAATGACGCTGGTCTCTATGAGCTAATATACTTTAAAATATATGTCTGAACCGGTTTCAGATCGAGTTTTCCATAACATACTTTCCTTTAAACACAAAGCAATTATATCGTTTTATCACTAGCTGTCGAGCACAGTAAGCTTGTACTATTTTCTCATCCAGAACAACTAGTTTTGCGTTTGTTTTTGATGTCAGCTGCTCCAGCAACTCTATTTATGGAAGTGTCATTTGAAAATGAAACTTTATCGGAGTTATGCAGGGTGCCCAGGAGGAATGATCAATATTAATGGACAAGCCAGGAAAGATCATTCGAAGCAAAAATGTCTAGTAAACATGAGCTCTAAATTACATACCATAAGAGCTATGAGCAGTTGTTCATATTCTCTGCTGTGATACATATCTCATCGACTGATCAAGTGTTCATAGCTCGTAAGGAGTAAATTTAAGGCCCACGTTTATCGGACTTATTTCCTTCTAATGACCTTTTCTGTCATATCCTTGGCTAGAGAATATTCCTCCTTGGACAACCTGCACGTTTCTCCTAACTGTCTCCATAGATTTTTTGTCATAGTGGCAGCGAGCTTTAAAAGAATCTTAATTTATCCATGGGTTGGCCTAAACACAATGTTAAATACACTGAATACAGGGCTATCACAAATGATTGAAGCGATTTCATAAATTCACTGTAGCTCCATTCATTGACATACGGTCACGACACACTACAGATTCGTAGAAAAACTCATAAAGTTTTGTTCGGCTGAAGCCGCACTTCAGGTTTCTGCCGCCAGAGCGCTCGAGAGCGCAGTGAGACAAAATGGCGACAGGAGCCGAGAAAGCGTATGTCGTGCTTGAAATGCACTCACATCAGTCAGTCATAACAGTGCAACGACACTTCAGGACGAAGTTCAACAAAGATCCACCAACTGCTAACTCCATTCGGCGATGGTACGCGCAGTTAGCTTCTGGATGCCTCTGTAAGGGGAAATCAACGGGTCGGCCTGCAGTGAGCGAAGAAACGGTTGAACGCGTGCGGGCAAGTTCCACGCGTAGTCCGCGGAAGTCGACGAATAAAGCAAACAGGGAGCTAAACGTACCACAGGATGGTGCTCCACCACACTTCCATCATGATGTTCGGCATTTCTTAAACAGGAGATTGGAAAACCGATGGATCGGTCGTGGTGGAGATCATGATCAGCAATTCATGTCATGGCCTCCACGCTCTCCCGACTTAACCCCATGCAATTTCTTTCTGTGGGGTTATGTGAAAGATTCAGTGTTTAAACCTCCTCTACCAAGAAACGTACCAGAACTGCGAGCTCGCATCAACGATGCTTTCGAACTCATTGATGGGGACATGCTGCGCCGAGTGTGGGAGGAACTTGATTATCGGCTTGATGTCTGCCGAATCACTAAAGGGGCACATATCGAACATTTGTGAATGCCTAAAAACACTTTTTGAGTTTTTGTATGTGTGTGCAAAGCATTGTGAAAATATCTCAAATAATAAAGTTATTGTAGAGCTGTGAAATCGCTTCAATCATTTGTAATAACCCTGTATTTTTACAGAAAGTGACTGCCTCTCCCTAAATGAAAGAAAACCAGTCCACGCTCAGTCACTGATTTTTGAATTGCTAAATTGTGATTGAAGCTGCATTTGTATGATCCAACTCTCCACTCTTATGATTACGGAACAGATCTGTTTTGTTCGGATTACATTTGCCAGTTCTTCTTAATTTTTTGGTGATAGATATGGTGTCATCACTACTTCCATTATCGTCTCACGAAATGTGTCCCGACCCTCACACTCAAAAGTATCCGAACGACCTAAATCGCGTACCGACTGATTTGCATGCAGTCCACATAATATAACTTTCCTGCAGGACCTTTAATCAGTTTTCTGTACAGTAGTTTGACTATAGAACATGGGTACACAAATCACCACAAGAGAACACAATTCAGTATGGTAATAACTATAGATGTAAATTAATACCATGCTACTAAAAATTAAAGGAAATGGTGTATTAGAAATGAGACAGTCCCTAAAGCTTCTAGATTCAAATTTGTTACAATCAGTGACATCTCTAAAACGTTAACACCCTCACTAACGTCTCTGACAAATAATGCCTGTGACTCTACCATATAAATCAGTTCGTAACCCTTATTCAAAATGCATAACTAATGAGGAGGTATTGAATAGAATTGGGGAGAAGAGGAGTTTGTGGCACAACTTGACAAGAAGAAGGGACTGGTTGGTAGGACATGTTCTGAGACATCAGGGGATCACAAATTTAGCATTGGAGGGCAACGTGGAGGGTAAAAATCGTAGAGGGAGACCAAGAGATGAATACACTAAGCAGATTCAGAAGGATGTAGGTTGCGGTAAGTACTGGGAGATGAAGAAGCTTGCACAGGATAGAGTAGCATGGAGAGCTGCATCAAACCAGTCTCAGGACTAAAGTCCACAACAACAACACTCAAAACTAAATTTTTTCGAGTAAGAGATTTGCAAGAATATCTGAACTTCAAAAATTCTCCGATATTTCGAAGTATTCTTGTTCTATACAAGGTTTTCCAACTACCTGCTACCGTCGTTCGCTTGGATAGCGGTTTTGCGTAAACTGCGATTAACAGCGTCAGACACTCTGTAGAAACCTCATCATCAATTTCAACATATTACTAGTAACAGCACTATATTCATGATGATACGTGAATATATGTGCAGTTCGAAAGTCATCTATCGCCGTTGTTATCCAACACAAAGCGACATTAAAAATGGAAGTTATTCATGAGCAGCTAGTTGTGAACGAGCCTAAACTTTAAATGACGTGAAGAACATTTTGTTCTGGATATGAATTGAAGCATGGCATAATCTTTAATGGGAATCTGGAAGCATTTTGCAATCCTATGTTCTTCACTTGGTGTGACCAGACGCGAATGAGATGCGTTTGTCTGTGCCAGTTAAAATCCGTCATTTGAAGGGGGAACTGAGCCCATACACTACGTATACCAACCTAGCATCAATCCATCACATCACCGAATACTTCCTGGAAGTGTAGCATGCCTTTGTCGTAACACAGGTGCGCCACACTGGATGAGAATTCTGACTCCCTAGATTCGATTACAGCTGTTCAATGCATTCATTTCCTTGTTAGATCGAACCACAATTAAACAGCAGCCTCATCTACCCAATGCACACATTCAAATAGGTTTTATAATCACTGAAATAAAATCATATAATTGCTATATACACAAACTGCCAACACTGTGCGATGCATAAGTTTCCACAGGAGCTGTTGCACTCCACTTGAGCTACTCTGCTGTACTATCTGTTAGTGCTAAACGCTACGCACCGCAAAAGAAAATCTGAGTCACTGAATATACATCTTTCGTATTTTTTTTAACTACCTGAAAAATATGGGTTGGTACATAAGTTCGTGGGGCCTATAATTTTTTTCAACCTTCATTTTTTATTTAGGTCGTAGAATTGTTTTTGCAAATACATCTTTAATGTCGAATGTTTGAAGGTTGTAAGTAGCGTTGTTTATGTGTTAGAAAATGTAGCGTTAAACGGAATATTTCAACATTTGTGACGTTTTGTTCTCGTTGGATTTAATATAAGGATGAAAGCAATAGAGGAAGCTCAAACATATGAAGTGAATGCTATCGAAAAAAGTCATGTCAGAAAATGGTTTTCTTGCTTCATGTACGGTCGTTTTGATATGAATTATTCGCTACATTCAGGAAGCCCAAGTGCTGTAGCTCTGTCACGTAAGAGGCAAAACATTCGTCTTCCGCGAATCTGGAATGTAGACCCGATGCAGCAGTGAACTTCACAGTGCGACAATGTTTCCACAGACCCTAGCGAGCAAGTGAAGCGTTCGGTGCTCCCTCATTATCCTAGTGATGACTAAGGCTGATAATTCGCAATGAAAAAACGAAATTAATTGTAATTTCTGTGTGGAATAAGCTTCCTGGACTAAAACTATGCGTTTGGTAGTTAGTTGACACACCATGAATATTTAATTGGAATACAATGACGAAATAAAAAAAATTTAAAAAATTGGAGGATTGTTTCACTCCAGGTCAACTATCACAGACTTTCCAGACATATCTACAATGTTGCAAAGTCAAATCATCCTCTCAGCCGGAAAGAATACGTTTCCGTACAGTGAACGTATTTCTTGAGGGGGCTGGTAATCCAGGAGTTAATCTTGCCCTGGAAGGCACAGCAGAAATAGCGTTTTTATTGACAAATGTATGCAAAGCGGCAAGTGTAAGCAAATACGTAAAAGCCAACCGAAACACCGTCAGGGGAAATTAATTTTTATTTTATTCTCTAGGTTTTCAGAATATGTGTCTTGGAGTAGTAGTTAGAAAAGACTGCTACATTAAGTGTAAACAAGAAAACAGCTTAGTGCTCATTCTAATGGAGAATTCAACGACACCTAGTTCTTAAATAAAGAGAAATTTTAAAAAAGTAGACTCCAGGGCGTTTACAGACAGCAGCCTACGGGAATACGAACGCAACGGTATAGATGGGCAGACGATGCTTGACTGTGTGGAGACTCATTAAATACTGTAAATTTATTATGTTGAACTGGCACAGTTCATTAACAGCATTCGGTGTCAACCAGATTATAACGCGAACCTAAGTTCTGCAGTTGAATGAATTGTTCAACAGTGCTTCAACCACACCAGTATCTCTACATCCCACACATGACACAACTGTATCACATTCTGGTTAACATTAGTAGTATGCCCTATGCTTATAACTTTCTGCAATGGTTTGATTTCATCGTAGTAGACAATCATCTCATTTTAGAGGCGGTAAACAACAGTAACAGTCTGCCACACCATCATACATCTCATACACCTTTACTGCTACGCCGACTTCCCATCTCCATAGTGAATTCTTCATAAATTAGGAACCCACACACAAACATAGCTTACAGTCTTTTTACCGAATTTAGCTTGGCAATTTCCTAAAGGTCTCATATGTCTATCTTGCTACCGAAATCCATTACCATGTCCTGCGTCGCTCTGGCCTCTATGACCTCCATTCTACCCTCGACGTCTCCTTCATTGCACGAGTTCAAAACAGATTCTGAATCTGTTAATGACGTATTCATTTTCACCAATCAGCGCTGTAGACACGATTTTATAGGCATGTTGTATTACCCATGGGCCTTTGCCGCCAAAAGTTCAAGTAACTCCCTTACTGTAAATGTTAGAATAGTTCACTTGACTTTACGGGAAACACTCACATCAACTCGAGGAGAGATGACAAAAGTGGCATTTTATAAAAAAAAAAGTGGCTCTAAGCACTATGGGACTTAAAATCTGTGGTCATCAGTCCCATAGACTTAGATCTGCTTAAACCTAACTAACCTAAGGACATCACACACATCCATACCCGAGGCAGGATTCGAACCTGCGACGGTAGCAGCAGCGCGGTTCCGGACTGAAGCGTCTAGAACCGCTCGGTCACAGCGGCCGGCTGGCATTTTATCATTAATGGCTATATACAAATGTATGCATCCAACTTTTGTAGCCTCACTTCCTAACTCGTTTACTTCACGGAAGGTCTCAAAGTTCGTTCCGTTATCAAGACAAATCACTTTTCAACTACGGATAATAAACTGATGGATGGAGAACTCCTCCAGGACTAGTTCCTGTAGGCTTGTAGATGAAATTTTACAAAGTAGCTGGTTATTCTCAAAGCAGTGAACTATGGCTACATACACAATAATCTGGATCATGATAGCCAGGGGACTTATGAAATGCTTTCAGTATCAAACGCCACACGAATAACTACGTATGAGCCGATAACTCTGATTCCGACTCAAAAGTAAGAAGACGCCCACGCAGGATTTCAACCTTTTCATACTTCGTTACAAGTGCTTCATAATTCTAGTGTCACAAAACATTTTGTATCAATTTCAGTTAATTCAATGGAGACAACAGACGAAACAACAGAAAACGATTTAGGCTATTCACGACCGTGCATTCGTCGCTTTCTGGTAGTTCTAGCGCATTTACTCTTTCTATAGCTGGGCAACATGCTCCTATGTGAACTGCGTTTTCACTAGAAACAGTCGTAGATTTATGCCCATAGTACCGGCTCCCTGTTATCAGCTTTTCTGACTGGATGTTCTCCTTTCACTTTGAAAATTAAGTGAACAGCAAAGGTAAACAAGAATACTGCAAGTGGAGAACATCCAATGCTTCCATCTTATCAACTAACTATTCAAAGGACAGTGAAACCAAGCACCGAAAAAGTCTCTAAGGGCGCATAAAGAACAGTAACAATATTATATTAATAACTAATGAAGTTTAGCATATTCCATTATTCGGCTGTTGATATCAGAAGTTGCCTGTTCAATTTACGCAAAAAGTCAATTACGAACCAAGAGATTTTCTTAGGACTGCGTCACTGAAGTTCATCCTGGTCTTTTCCAGTTGCACTAGAGGGTGGAGAAAAACCAATGACTTTACAGAGACTGCTACAGCGACAATCGGACCTATGGCAACAGTTGAATTCACATGAAAAAACGAGCACGATATCACAGAGCTGATGAGGCACTCATGACGGGAAAATTCTGTCATTTCCGCAGGAGCAGACTGAAAGAATAACAATTGCTCACAGGGTGCAAGATGATGGAATTTATTGTAATTTGCGAGTAAAATGTCATTTTCGCACTCGAAAAATAAATTTTCTAATTGTCACTTATTACCTAAGAATTGTTCAGAAGGTATCATCAAAATGACAAGAAAATATCCAATGCATTTTGAGGGATAATTCAGCTCCAGTCCTGAAAGTCAGGCTATCACAGACTTGCCAGACAGATATTGTAATGTTCCCAAGTTTCAGTTTTTCCAACAGCGAGAACATATTTTTGCATAGATCTCAAAATCTCACTCTATGTGGTGCTACCCAAATCTTCCTGGACCTCTAGGCTACCGGACATCAACTTGGGGGCAGGCTTCATTCAATGCACCTGTAGAATACGTAACTGAATTGTACGTCGATTCCAGCTGATAACAGCAATTATCTGAACACTTATAATTGCCCTGAAACATTGTAGTTCTAAGTAAAATATCCTGTGATTTATGTAAATGTGGTATTATATGTTTATATGTGTAATTGCGCAATGAAGTTATAATGGCATCATGATAATTGTCAAAGATTAAAGCTCCTATGGGAAACTCTTATAATGGGTCATTTCTACGCTAATAATGGTGTAGCCATATTTCTAGTAATGCAAAACATAAATGGCAGACAGCGTCTAGTCTTTAGGCAGAATTTTGCTAAGAAACACAGTATATGCGGTAGAGCCAGTGCTTACAAAGTGTACCGCAGATAGATGTGAATCTAACAGTTATAACTAAACTCGAACGTGTCAGTAGCTATAGACACGTTGGCACACAAGAACTATTGGAGATCCATAACCGCTGCCGTCTTCCTGCACCAGATGAAAGCTCCTGATTTTAGCACAAGCGGATAGATACGCAATACACCAAATGGTACTACTTTTCTTCATTTTGAGACAAAAAAATCGTTAGACGTAAGTTGTTTCATGTTGCAAATTACAGATAGAAGTGTAATTTATTTGACGTTTGGAAAAATATAACAGATTTGCAAGCATAAGTTTCGACATCTGTGTAATAGAACCATAATGTCATCCTGTAATCGTCATCGTTTCGTGACAGCGCCACCGCGAGTAAAATGGACATGAGTGAACAACACCTATTCATTCACATAGCTACTGGTCAGTAAAATTCAACACACCGAAAAAATATTGCAATGGACTAATTATTAAACTAATAGTGACATACAGGACCTGAATAGTGACTCTTATTTCAGTTGATAGAAGAAGATACGACTTGCTTTGAAAAATAGATGTAACATATTTACCACAATAACGAATTCTGTCGTCATTTTAGTCGCATATACAGCATAACAGTTGAGATTTACATCCTTTAAGACAGATTTTTCAATCTGATGCTAACTTCAAGAGATGTCCTTTGAAATCACCATCTTTGTTATTTTGCAAACAGCGGTAACGGATATAAATCCAGTGTGAGAAATATTTAATTGTGTCATTTATTTTGCAGAATTATTATTTAAGAAGTAAAGTGCAAACGTAAATTATTATTTATATGAAAATCCATAGTTGTTAGGTAAAGGTTGTCTCTACGAAGGCTTTGTTGAGTAGTATATTTTAGAACAATTACTTATTTAAAACTCAGCAGCGGCTAACATGTACCAGCGTCCACCACCGTTAAAAAATTGTGAAAGTTTGGCAACAACAATGGGCAACATCTGGGTAGTCTCCGCAAACTGCAGCGAAAGGACCACATGTACACCATCACTTCGTCAACTATTGCCACAACCACCACAAACTTCCGAAGTAAGTCTCCAAAAAAAAGACTGTGGTTGTGAGGGCATTAGTTGGCAATTCTGTTTATGGTCCTGGTTTTGCTCTATTTGTGCGACCTCAGTTTTTCAGTTAAAAAAGAGCGGATCAGTAATGTCTGGAGGTAAGTGAATGTGCTCAAGCGTTACCTTGAAGGCGTTAATAAGCCTTTACAATATTCTGCAGGCTTTTTGCCTGGTTTTGGTCATGTCGAACACTTCAAGGTTTGAGATCAAGGAGTTTTGTTTATCTACCAGCGACACGCCTTCCTTGCAACATCTCTTCCCCGCAGCGAAAACGGAGAAATATATTCATATAACGGAAAATCTGCTTGCTTACAAGATCATGCTTGATGAGAAATCCGCAGTGAGATTGTGGGGGAGGGAGTAGAGGAGGTCCAGTGTTATGTGATAAACTGTTTATTGCCTTCACGACGAGGTGACTGTCTGCTGTGGACGATATTAAATCGTCTACAGAAACGTGCAAGCATCGGGCATATTGCTGCAGTAGACAAGTATCATTTGCGACATAAAGTCGCGTAAGAACCCTGCAACAGTTGTGAACACGATATTTCTACCTGCTTTATTTGCTCGCTAATAACATCAGTCCACTTAGTGTACAAATTTATGTGTGTACTCGTTCCGGGCATAGCTCATCATCAGAACACAATATTAACGGGCGTAATACATAGTATCATGTCACATAATTACAATCTTAACATTGGTGCTCGGCTAAGATTGAAATCACGTGACATAATACTATTTTTTTGTGAATAAAACCGTGCAGATCACTTTATATATTTCTTTATTTATGGCGTCCTTTCGACTGCTGCCATTAGCAGTTCAAAAATGATATATTAAGACCTTTAATATGATGGGGTTGTAACGGGCAATGGACGAAACGTTTGAACAAATTTTTAACAATAATTAGGTTGTTATTACTAGCTACCGAAAAGAACTGTGAAAAAAGAAGTACTCTGTATTAACTATCGTTAAGATGTGAATGTGTTGTGTATGATATACAAGAATGTTGATACTGGTCACATACTGTTGAGCAAGTATGAGTTGACAATGAAAGCTGTTAATGAACTGTGGTAATTTACCATAATAAGTCAACAGAATATAGTAAGTTTCCACACATTGCAGCACCGTCTGCCGATTTATACCGTCGCATTCGTATCATCAGATGTTGCTGTGGGTCACTGAGTATAAACACCACTCCTGGGTACTTTTTAAAATTTCTTTTCATTTAAGGGCCTGCTGTAATGAAGACCTACTGTCATGAAGCTCTTCATCAGGATGAGCACTAAGTTACTGTCTTGTTTACATTTGACGTAGCAGCATATTTTAACAATTACTCCTCTCCAACTCTCACACTAGAATTCTGACAACCTGGAGACTAAAATCAAAATAAAATACGGACAGTTGTGAACACGAGGGCTATTTAGTTAATACCCTCTGCTCTTAACGTGTGGTGGTTCGGATGACTTTCATATATTTGCATATACCTGTCGTATTTCAGGCATCGGTTAATTTTTGGCAGCTTCCACTTCGCCTTCGAAGCGCAACGTTTACTCCAGGATTGCTAACTCGCTCAAGACACACATCAGCTGTGGGAATATTTTCCTTCGTGCTGTGAGGATGATTGTGAATTTGCAACATTGTAGAATAAGTCTGGCAACCCCGTGATAGCCAATTTACTTCCTGGAGTGATACAGAATTATCCTGATAAATTCACTTGCTATTCTCTTCGTATTCCAGTTAAATATTCTGAACGAGATTTACTTACGGTGTGTCATCTAACTATCAAATGCAATAATAAAGAACAACCGCCTTCAGCCACAAATTGTGGTTTTATTAAAATGCACGACGCATTTCGAGCCCCGGGGGGCTCATCATCAGGTGCTTTGACAGTCTACGCCTACTTTACATTTCGTTTAATTCTGGGCCTGCCAAGATCACATTGTTTTATCAAGACATGTCACATTATGAAATATAAGCCTATAAAACTATGATCAAACGCAAAATAACTTACTGTTTCTAGCAGTAGGCGAATGATTCTGGAGAACGTTTACGTACAAATACACACATTCTATTGAAAAGCACATTTACAGAAACATTTTGGGACAACACATTTTCGAACACAATTCAAGACAAATCAAGGAATTTCGACCGTGAAGATGCTGCTTTTTCACAAATACACTTTATTATTTACAAGGTGTTACGTTATTATTTACATATATGTCCTTAATAATACAAACATTTCCTAATATGGTAAACGTGCTTATATTTTATGAAATAGTTACGCACTTCCTGATATTCACGGTACACTCGCGAATTGGTCGAACGGGAAAATCCTCACTTCATCGCTACCTCCGGGATGCTGTGTCCTATCGTTCATGCGCCGACTATAACACAACGTTCAAACTCACTTAAATCTTGATAAGCTGCCATTGTAACAGCAGCCAAATTAGTGATAAGCTAACAGTTAATACCACAATAACAATAGTCAGACAATGGTAATAGTTAGTCCCATTAAAACAAAAGACTGTATACAAAACGTAAGAGCTTTTTCACAGTAAATAACACCACACAAATCACCAGAGATCCCGCAAACAAATATGCATCACAAACAAAGAAAATCATCAAAAAGTATAATACTACTCTATCCGACAACGAGAGCAAAGCATACTTGGTACTGAATCCTAGAACAACTAATTTACACGGACATCCGTAAATTCATTAAATTTGTGCCCATGTCTGCCTAGGCATCGATGGTATAAACAGATCCACATATTGGTTTAGCAAAAAACTGCACTTTATTCGAAGGAAATTATACACCATTAATAAACAATACACAACTAAAAAACTCTAGATTAATAGCACAAAAAGACAGCAAAATCACAGAAAACGAAAAAATAGACGCATTTGACATCGAAAACCTCTATACAAACATTTCAACTGACGAAATAATTGACATAATAGAATACAATTTACTACCATACATAAAAACCACTATAACAGGCATCAATGAGTTCGTTCAATTATTAAACTTAATACCGGAACAAAATTACTTTCAGTTCGATGGTAAATTTTATACTCACGCAGATGGTGCAGCTATCCAACTAATACTCTTCACTGAACCCCAATACAAAATTTACAATAGACTTAGGGAATAACAAAACAATAAATTTGCGGGATTTGACCATAAAAATGTTAATTATGCACATAAATTAGAGATTTATCGGAAACTGATCACTACAGACAACGCTATTAATATACATTCTTGTCACCCAAAATCCCAAATATACACATACTTTCATGCTACAACTGATGGATTAATAACGCTGCGTTTGGACCACAACACCATACAAAGAGAGCGATAGAAATCCTAAAATATATTGCAGAACAAAATGATTTTGATCCTAAAACTGTCACATACCTATAGGATAAATGCACTAAGCCTATAAATTCACCACACGTAAGGAAATAACACTGCAAGAGAATTACTAATAAAACAAAAATTTATATACATACCGGCTACATAATATCGCACACAGTTAACGGTTTACTACAGCACACTAACATAAAATTTGCGTACCATACACGACAGAATCTTCTAACTCTGCTACACTCTGCACAAGCAAAACCAACCATGTTCGATGCCAAGAATATATAAAATTCAATGTAAAGTACCGTATGTGGGAAATTCTGTATAGGTCACACTGGACGGAATTTCAATAGTCGATACCGAGAACGCATTAGAGATAGCGTACTTAAAGTATCAACTTTCTTCCACCACTTGAAAACAGAACGACATAAGCAGACAATAGGGAATTGGCCGCAAAGGCTTTACACATTGCATAAAAATGACAACTAATGAATATTCTTGAAGGAAAAGAAATATATTCGCAAGCATAAAATTACCCTTAAGAAGTTGTAAAAGACAAGATCGAGTTGAAAGGCAAACACTACTCAAAAAATTCTATTGAAATTATGCTTCCAAACAAGAGATGAGTAGAAAATCAAAATCTACAAACATATCAGAGATCATGTTACCACAAAATTAAAAGTAGATACTGGAAAGCGAGCATTTACGAAAACAACATCGGGAAATTGCCACAAATCGTGAGTACCACAACACTGTGTGACATAACCGCTTTCATAAAAAAGAATGGGATTAAAATGTATGTTACTGTGAAACCACATAAAAACTAATCATACAAGGAATATAACATAGCTGGTAGGAACAACGATATGACCTAAAGAATACCGAAGAAGCAAATAGCCTATATGCATGTAACATCGCTGACTCAAATGTCAATAGAACTGTCACGAAACGTCATTATGAAATAAACTTTCATAATTCGACAACAACATAAATAACTGCTCCATCAAGATATGTAATCTCTCCTATAACTCAAACACCATCAGTGGAGAAAACTTATGCAGTAATGTGACAGCAAGTGAGACATCGGTGTCATATGGATACCAAGACCACCTGATGTACGTAGCAAACCATAATCTATAATACGTTAAATTATCTACTTAAAAAATTTGAAATATTTTACCAAACTATGTACTTTCCACAAATAACCTGAAGATGACAATCACTCCGAAATAAGCCTATATGAATAAGCAACATAGTCAAACAGTGCAGCATCTTTGGTTTGATAACGTAATATTTGCCGTTGAACCCACCATTGTGTGATACATAAACAACGCTACTTACAACTTTCAGGTGTGGAACATTAGAAATGTCATAGGAAGAACAATACCAGAACCTCAAATAAAAAATGGCGTTTGATTAATTAGCCTATCGACTACCGTACTTTTCCAGTTGGATTTACCTCGCAAATGGTAGATTGTATACTTACAAGGGGACAACACCTTCTCGCCATTGGTTTTATCTGGACTTAGGGAATCCACGGGGCTTTGAAAGAAATGAAAGTGACAGTAATTGGAGTGTATAGTTTCCAGTTTGCTGATGGAATAGCGGAAAGAGTTCATTATTTTCACTACAAATGAGGAGGAAAAGATTAGTGTTTAGTGGCTCAGATTATGGAAGGCTGGGGAGAGATATTGGCTGTGCCCTTTCAAAGGAACCATCCCAGCTTTGAGATGTCGTCCTCCCGAATGCGAGTCCAGAGGTGCTAACCACTGCGCCACCTCGCTCGGTAACACACTGTATTTATTAATATTGTATTGAGTGTCTGTTAGACCGTCAGTGAGTTACATATTTCTACGAGCTACAAACAGGAGCGACTTATTTTGTGTTATTTGTGTAATTACTAGTTTATTTTTGTAATTTATTGCGTGTTTGAGTATTTACTAGGCACAGGCTTTCATTTTAATAACAATCTAGCGTTAAGTACCGCCGTTGTTATCGACGCTTGTATCGACCCTCGTATCGTTGGTTAGTATAGTTCAGTGTCAGTTAGACCGTCAGTGAGACAGTACCTCGCTTTCCTGCTGCTAATAAGGCGAGTACATCGTTCAAGGGACTTATTTTCAGTTATCTGTGCAGTTACTAGTTTATTTTTCTAATTACTTACGTGTTTGAGTTCTCTTTAGTTTAAAGTCGTTAATTTCGTGTGTGTTTATTTGTCAGGCACATTCCTGCGTTTGTTAACTGTCTAGTGTATATCTTTCGCTGTCTTTAGTATGGATAGGGACTGTGATTGCTGTGTACTGATGCGAGATGAATTGGTGAGCCTTCGCTTACAGCTCCAGGCTGTGTTGGCTTCCGTCACAAAGCTTGAAGCTGCTGCCAACGGGCATCACTGTCGGGGTCCGATATAGGGATCTGAGGGATGTCAAGTACATCCCACGTGTATCCCGTTCGATCCACTGCTGTGGTGGCTACCCCGGTTACTACATGCGCTCGGCTGACCCTTCACCCTCGGTTGAGTGGGAGGTCAGGCAGCGAAAGACTTTCCGTAGGTCTGATCGAAAGGTCGCTCTGGTTCGTATGATGAACAGGTTTCAGGTGCTATCTATGGCTAAGGGTTTCCCTGAGCCATATGCAGATGCTCACCCTGTTCCAGAGGAAGCCTCTCGGTCTGCAAGGTCTGGGAATTCACAGAAGGTGGGTTTGCAAGTAGTTGAGAGCTCCAACGTTAGGCGCGTAATGTGACCCCTTAGGGATAGGGATGTAGATGAAGGGAAGGAGACCAATCTGCACTCCGTATGCATACCGCGTGGAGTCATTCCAGATGTGGTGAGGGTCCTACCAGATGCCATGAAGAGCATAGGATGCAGCCAGCTGCGGGTGGTTGCTCATGTCGCTACCAACGATGTGTGTCGCTTCGGATCAGAAGAGATTCTCTCTGATCAGCTATCTGAAGTGGTAAGCACTGCCATTCTTGCTTGCGATATCAAGGAACAGCTCACTATCTGCAGCATCGTCGATAGGACTGAGTGTGGTTCTTTGGTACAGAGCCGAGTGGAGGGTCTGAATCAGACGATCAGGCGGTTCTGCCACCGTGTATGCTGGGGAGTCCTCGACCTGCGCCATCGGATGGTAGGTTACCGGATTCCACTCAATAGATCAGGTGTCCGCTACACCCAGGAAGCGGCTACCCAGGTAGCGGGAGCTGTGTGGATGGGAATGGGCGGTTTTCTAGGTTAGAGGTTCTCGGGAAACTACTGACAGGGTGTCAGTCTAAAAGGGCACACGGCAAACACAGGAAGGTAGAGGTAGGAAAAATTGATACTGTAATTGTAAATTGTCGTAGCTGTGTTTAGAAACAAACGGAGCTCCAAGAGCTAATAGAAAGAGCTGAAGCTCAAACCGTTATAGGCACAGAAAGCTGGCTAAATCCGAAAATAAGTTCAGCAGAAATTTTTTCAAAGGACCTACTTGTGTTCAGAAAGGACAGATTAAATACAGACGGTAGTTTATTGCTGTCAGAAGTAGTTTATCTTGTAGTGAAATTGAAGTAGATAGTTCCTGTGAGTTAATATAGATAGAGGTTGTACTTGACACTCGTAATAAAATAATAGCTGGCTCGTTTTACCGACTCCCTGACTCAGATGATGCAGTTGGTGAACAGTTCAAAGAAACTTGAGTGTTATTTCAAATAGGTACCCGACTAATATAATTTTAGTTGGTGGTGACTTCTTTATCTGCCCTCGATATGCTGGGAAAAATACATGTGTAAAGCCGGTGGTAGGCATAAAACGTCGTCCGAAATTGTACTGAATTGTACTGAAAACTATTTCGAACAATTAGTTCTGGAGCCCACTCGAAGTATAAATGGTTGTGAAAACATACTTGAGTTGTTAGCAACAAATAAGCTTGAACGAACAGAGAGCATCATGACAGATGCAGGGTGAGTGACCATGAGGCAGTAGTAGCGAGATTGAATACTGTAACATCCAAAACCACCAAAACTAAAAGCAAAGTACATCTATTAAAAAAATTAGCTAGGCGCCTACCTAAGACAGTCTTCACTCCTTCCCATATGACTCTGTAAGCGTAGACCAGATGTGGTTTGAATTCAAAGAAATTGTATCGATGGCAACTGATGGATATATACCACATAAATTAATAAGTCCCTGGTACACTAAACGGGTCAGAACACTCTTGCAGAAGCAACGAAAAAAGCATGTCAAATTTAAAAGACTCCTAAATCCACAAGACAGGTGAAATTTTACATAAACTCTAAATTTAGCGCCAACTTCAGTGCGAGATGCTCTTAGTAGTTTCCGCAACGAAACTGCCTCGAAATCTGGCAGAGGACAGAAAGAGATTTTGGTCATGTGTAAAGTACACTAGCGGCAGGACAACGGTTATGTCACTGATGACAGTGACACTAAAGCAGAGTTACTAAACACGATTTTCGGAAACTCGTTCACCAGAGGACGAAGTAAATATGCCATAATTCTAATCTAGAATAAGTGCCAACATGAGTAACTTAGAAGTAGGTATCCTCGGTATAGTGAAGTAGCTTAAATTAATTAATAATAGCAAGGCTTCCGGTCCAGAGTGCATGCCAGTCAGGTTCCTTCCAGAGTAAGCTGATACAACAGCTCCATATCTAACAACGATATACAACCGCTTGCTCATCGAAAGATCTGTACCTAAGACTGGGAAGTTGCACAAGTGACACCATCACCCAAGAAAGGAAACAGGAGTAATCCGCTTAATTACAGACCCATATCACTAACTTCGATTTGCAGTAGGGGCTTGGAACATACTTTGTGTTCGGAAATAATGAATTATCTCGAAGAAAACGATTTATTGACTAATAGTCAGCACGGGTTCAGGAAAAATCGTTCTTGTAAAACACAACTAGCTCACTATTCTCACGAAGTAATGAGTGCTATCGACAGGGTTTGTCAAATTGATTCCGTATTTTAGATTTCCAGATGGCTTTCGACACCGTTCCTCGTAAAGGTCTTCTAATCAGATTGCGTGCCTATGGAGTATCGTCTCAATTGTGCGATTGGATTCGTGAGTTCCTGCCAGGTAGGTCACAGTTCGTAGTAACTGACAGAAAGTCATTGAGTAAAACAGAAGTAATGTCTGGCGTCCTCCAAGGAAGTGTTAAAGGCTCTCTGCTGTTCCTGATCTACATAAACGACAAGGAGACAATCTGAGAGGCCCTCGTAAATTGTTTGCAGATGTTGCTGTCATTTACCGTCTTGTAAAATCATCAGATGATCAAAACCAATTGTAAAATAATTTAGACAAGATATCTGTGTGGTGAAAAAAGTGGCAATTGACTCTAAATAATGAAAAGTGTGAAGTTATCCACAGGAGTACTAAAATAAATCCGCTAAATTTCGGTTACAAGATAAATCATACAAATCTAAGGGCTGTAAATTCAACTAAATACTTATTACGAGTAACTTCAACTGGAACGATCGCATAGATAATGTTGTGGGTAATGCAAACCAAAGCCTATGATATGTTGGTAGAACACTTAAAAAATGCAACAGATCGAATAAATACACTGCGTACACCAAGCTTGTCGGCCCTCTTCTGGAGTATTGCTGTGCGGTGTGAGATCCGCATCAGATGGGAGATCGAAAAACTTCAGAAAAGGGCAGCTCGTATTGCATTATCACGAAACAGGAGAGAGAGTGCAACGGGCATGATTCGTGAATTAGGATGGTAGTCATTAAAACTAAGGTGTTTCTCGTTGCGGCAGGCTCTTCTAGTGAAATTTCAATCACCAACTTTCTCCTTCGAATGCGAAAATATTCTGTTGGCTCCCACCTACATAGGGAGAAATGATCATCATGGTAAAATAAGAGAAGTCAGAGCTAGCACAGAAAGATGGGGAACCGTAGAGAAACAGCTTGAAGGTGGTTCGATGAACGCCCTGCCACGCACTTAATTGTGAACTGCAGAATAATCATGTAGATGTAGATGTATTAACATTGCAATAAAAGGACTGTAAAGGAAAGGAACAGTAAATATGGGGTTGCAATTAAATTTTCAATGTAGGATTGTACTTAGAACGTCAAGGAGGACTGTGCAAATAACTTCCCAAGAAGAGATGATTTATACAGCCGGCTCACAACCGGCCGCAGGTTTCAAGTCCGTTTTACCGGGTGATCAAAAAGTCAGTATAAATTTGAAAACTTGATAAACCACGGAATAATGTAGATAGAGAAGTAAAAATTGACACACATGCTTGGAATGGCATCGGGTTTTATCAGAACAAAAAAAAAAAAAAAAAAAAAAGTATTGCTAGACGCGTGAAAGATCTCTTGCGAGCGTCGTTTGGTGATGATCGTGTGCTCAGTCGTCACTTTCGTCATGCTTGTCCTACCAGGTCCCCAGACCTCAGTCCGTGCGATTATTGGCTTTGGGGTTACCTGAAGTCGCAAGTGTATCATGAACGACCGACATTTCTAGGGGTGCTGAAAGACAACATCCGACGCCAATGCCTCACCATAACTCCGGACATGCTTTACAGTGCTGTTAACAACATTATTCCTCGACTACAGCTGCTTTTGAGGAATGATGGTGGACATATTTAGCATTTCCTGTAAAGAACATCATCTTTGCTTTATCTTACTTTGTTATGCTTACTATTGCTATTCTGATCAGATGGAGTGCCATCTGTCGGACATTTTTTGAACGTTAGAATTTTTTTGGTTCTAATGAAACCCCATGTCATTCCAAGCATGTGTGTCAATTTGTACCTCTCTATCTACATTATTCCATGATTTATTCAGTTTTCAAATTTATACTGAGCATTTGATCGCCCGGTACATTGCCGGCTGTGAGACGGGCCGAGCAGCTATAACATCTTATTAGTGTTTCTTCTTCTCTGTTAAGAGATCGCATGACATGGTACATACCATTGTAAAGCTGAGAAATTGTTCTGTTTAGTGGCGTATAACAAACTCGATTTCTTTAGATATTTTGCCAGTTATAAGTAATCGTTTTCAGATGCTGATTGTTTATCCCACCCAGTCCCATCAAGAAGACACCCTCCAGAAATCATGTTACTGTGCAAAGCAAAGGAGAAGAAAAGTGATACAGGTATGAGTTTGAGAAATGTCTAGTGGCGTTGCACACGCCTGTATATTTCCCGGTACACCACACCAACAAAAATTTCTAAAATAGTATTATCTTCACTTTCCATCACCTCCATAAATAGTAAGGATAAATTTATAAAGAAATCCTATCAAAAAATTGCATAATTTTGAGAAGAGTGTGTAAGACAAAAATGTTGATTTCCGTAAATTTAGGGTCGACTGTAATTATAGGGTCGACTGTGAGTAAAATATTGGTAAGTCATTGCTAGCCACGACTATGGAACTCATTCGGCTGCTATCTCCTTTTCATGCTTTTTACGAAAATGTTAATAAATACAATATAATGAGCATTATTTTATGTTATTTGATGTGGAAGTACGTAAAAACTGAAAAACACCGTTTCTGGTAATGGACTCGACCCCACGGCCCTCGGGTTACCGTTCTGAACTCTTTCCGCTGCTCCAGCCGCTGCCTGGGAACTATACTAACATAAATAGCTCATGCCTCGAGCGACATGCGCAAAAAATAAATTTTTTTTCTAAACGCTTAGCCATCTGGAATTGCCTCTTCTCTCATTTCCATTTCTGGGCATGCGCTGCATATGCCATAAATTTCGGCAAAATTAGTACTGGCGATTAGGTGGTATCTCCTTAATATTCCTCATGCTATATTCTGTGTGAGCAGTGATTGTAACATTGTTATTATTGCATAGCGTACCGTTGGTTTATCGAAGACATTTCACGTAAAAAGCAAACAACTATATTAAATGCTCTTATGCTTGCTGATATGTGCGGGAAAACGTCCAGTCGTCCACTGTAGATCATAGGCTCAAGCCGCGATGTGTCACCATCACCTGGGCTGACGGCGCTAGCGTCAGGCGGCCGTAGGCCGGTGGAGCAGAAATGGTTCTAAGCAGGACAGGCAACCACGAGCTCTTTTGCCGAAATGTTTTTCAAAGGCTTGCTTGACGGTTAGAAAATGAAGTAGACTGTGTCTGAGCTACCGACAGATGGATACTGTTAACAGGCAGACAATGTATAGTTTAAATAATTACGGAAGAGTGGGTTCAGTAACTCTGCTTTTCTTTTGCACTGCACGACGTTTACCACGAACAGGTAGTGCAGCGAAGTAGCTCAAGAGGAAACTTCCTGTGGAAACTTACATATCCTGCAATAGTGGCTGTTTGTGCATGTGTCCGTTATGTGATATCAATTCGTGAATACAAAATTAAGTCGGATCTACGCATTGGCTGGCCGAGGCAACTGGTTAATGCCGATTAGATCGAACAAGGAAATGAATGTATCGAACTGGCTGAAATGCGCTCCATGGAGTAAGGGAGAATTCTCATCCAGTGTGGCACACCTTCGTTACGACAAAATCATGATACATTTTCGTGTGAAGTTAGGTGGGATGGTGGAACGATGTTTGGGATCTGGATTTCATTCCCACATTTAGCAACGATTGTCAGTTGGCACAAACAGATACTGTTAACCGCTGGTTATACTAAGTGAAGAATGTCGGACTGAACTGTGGTTACAGATTCACCTTAAAGATAATGTCCGGTCGCTACCGACAGGAGGTTACTTAGGGCCATGACAGAGGAATAAGTGCCGACGTGTAGAAGCTCTGTCAGCAGTAATTTTTCTTACACTAGTCATTTTACTACAGTTAATGAACCAAGCGCCTTGAAAGGCCACACGGCATTTATGGTTTAAGTGGCTCTGAGCACTATGGGACTTAACATCTGAGGTCATCAGTCCCCTAGAACTTAGAACTACTTAAACCTAACTAACCTATGGACATCACACACATCCATGCCCGAGGCAGGATTCGAACCTGCGGCCGTAGCGGTCGCGCGGTTCCACACTGAAGCGTCTAGAGCCGTTCGGCCACTGAAGCCGGCACACGGCATTTATACCGTCTTTTATTTGAGCATGGGATTGTAGGATAGCTGTGTATGTTCCAGATTATAGGAACACAATCACAAGATAACAGGATTTAAAGGGACACGATTTAAGGGGACAGTAGCTATTCTGTGGGCGCATGGACGAGAAAACAGGCTTCACATCTGGTGTCAGATTATATATTTACCCGATATATATTCAAGATCACCCCCCACTCCCCTCTCCCTAGGGCACCACCGGGTGTTGATCAATGTCACCCACGGGACCCCCACACATCTTAGGCAATTGTACGAGTTATATTCAAGGTCATCCAGGGAAACCCCGACCTACGCACACACCTAAGGCAAGTGGACTAGGTCATGAAATAAATCAATACTATTCGCGTGACATAAAATTGCTGCGAAATTCGTGGGCCAATGTGGGCACAATAAAATGTCGGAAAATTTCATGGACAAATAAGATTAAAGCTCCCTCCTCCCCCTTATCATCCTTTGTAACTAGCTCTACTGTGTAGTCCTCTTCATTGGAGGTCTGAGAATCATAAGGGAGAAGTTCAGGTTTGTTATAAACTATAATTCTACAGTGACAGGATTCGAAAATAATAGCAATGATATAAAAATAACCAATTAACAATATTGGGTTTGCGATAAATTATTTTTTGCATTCATTTGTCGTTTTTGTAAACTTTTTTGTTTCTGTTTACAACTCTATTTTTTTCTGTGATATACACGCAGTGTATATTTATTTACCAATGTTTGTTGTTGTTTATTAACAATTTTTATCCTTACCTAGCTGTTTGTTATAAAATGAGGTCACAAAAATCATGGTATACCTCCTAATATCGCGTCGGATCGCCTTTTACCTGGCGTCGCGCAGCAGCTCGACGTGACATGGATTCAAGTCATTGGAAGTCCGCTGCAGAAATACTGATCCATGCTGCCACTATAGCCGTGCATAGCTATGAAAATCTTACCGGTCCAGGGTTTTATGCACGAATTGACCTCTCAATTATGTCTCATAAATTTTCGATGGTATTCATGTCTGACGATGTTGGTGGCCAAATCATTCACTCAAATTGTCCACAATGTTCGTCAAACCAGTCGCGAACAATGGTGGCCCAATGACGAGGTGCATTGACATTCATAAAAATTCTATCGTTGTTTGGGAACGTGGAGTCCATGAACGGCCGTAAATGGTCTCCAAGTAGCCGAACATTACCATTTCCAGTCAATGGTCGCTTCAGTTGGACCAGAGGACTAAGTCCATTCCGTGTAAACACAGCCCACACCATAATGGAGCCAGTCCGCAGCTCGTGGTCGTGCCGTAGCGTTCTCGCTTCCCGCGCCCGGGTTCCCGGGTTCGATTCCCGGCGGCGTCAGGGATTTTCTCTGCCTCGTGATGATTGGGTGTTGTGTGATGTCCTTAGGTTAGTTAGGTTTAAGTAGTTCTAAGTTCTAGGGGACTGATGACCATAGATGTTAAGTCTCATAGTGCTCAGAGCCATTTGAACCATAATGGAGCCACCAGCTTGCCCAGCGCCTTGTTTACAACCTGGGTCCATGGCTTCGTGAGGTTTGCGCCTCAACCGAGTGCTATTACGAACTGACACCAGGACTCATCTGATCAGGTCACGGTTTTCGTGTCGTCTAGGGTCCAACCGATATCATCACGAGCCCAGGAGAGTAGCTGCAGGCGACGTCATACCCTTAGCATAGACACTGGCGTCGTTCATCTACTGCCATAGCCCATTAACGCCAAACTTCGCCGCACTATCCTAACCGATACGTTCGTCATACCTACGCAAACGCCGCTACTGTCGATTGGTAAGTGAAAACCGTCGGCCACTGCAAGATCTGTGGTTAGAGGTAATGCTTGAAATATGGTATTCTCGACACACTCTTGACATTGTGGATTTCCGAAAATTGAGTTCCTTAACGAGTACCGAAATGGAATGGCATATGCTTCTACCTCCAACTACCATCCCGAGTTCAGAGTCTGTTAATTCCAGTTGTGCAGCTATAAGCACGTCGCGTGTTTGGAAAACTCATAGAGAAATTGCTAGCTGACAGACTGACTGCATACCGAGTGCTGTGCGGCATGAGCAGCAGGCAGTTCGGCTTCAGGCCTGGGCGATCGGCAACTGATGCAATCGCTCTGGCGGCTGAGGTCTGCGGCTCAGCCCCGTACACGTACGTTGTTGACATCATGGTCGACATCAGTGGCGCCTTCGACAAGCTGTGGTGGCCTTCACTCTTCTCCTGCTTGCGGGAGAGTGTCCAAGGTCGCTATATGGTTGCCTGAGGAGCTATTGTGAGGATCGGGAGGTCTGGCTATCATACCCTAGTGTTAAAGTTAGAAAAACCGTAACGAAGGGATGTCCCCAGGGTTCCGTATTTGGTCCCCTATTCTGGGACATCCACATGGAGCCACTTCCGGACAACCTGCAACGGAGCAAAGGGGTGCTAGAGGTGATAGCCTACGCCGATGACCTCCTCCTGTTGGTTGGCGGCCGGAGCCGCGAAGACATTGAGCCGAAAATAAAGACGGCTATGGAAAAATTGCAACTGTGGTGTCGAAATACTAAGATGTCAATTTCGCCAACAAAATCAACTTACCCTCTGCTAAAAGGACAGCTATTGACAACTCCTACTGTGAGAATTGAGGGCTCACCAGTCCTTA
Source organism: Schistocerca piceifrons (assembly GCF_021461385.2). Lineage (NCBI taxonomy): Eukaryota > Metazoa > Arthropoda > Insecta > Orthoptera > Acrididae > Schistocerca > Schistocerca piceifrons. The sequence goes on along the minus strand of NC_060149.1, from coordinate 360,965,366 downwards.
GGCGACGTGAGACACGCTACTTGAGAATTATCATCGATGAAAGGTGGAACTTCGGAAGGTAGATTGAATCCGTGACCCAAAGAGCATTAAAAGTACTTAATAACCTCATCTCTATAGGTCATAAAAGATTTCACCTTCCCCCTCACCTGATAAAATTGTACCACAATAGCATTAGCATACTAACGTCAACAGTGGGTTGGTTACGGCTCGGGAGTCTGGGCATACAGGCTCACGAGGGTGGTGCCCGCCACGACAGTGAGAACAGTACAGCGAAACATGTTGTTAAGGTCTGTGGGGGCTTACAGGACATCTCAAGGGTGGGGGGGGGGGGGGCTATTAGTGATAATGGGACTCTGTCCTCTGGACATCACAATCAGGGAACAAGCCGCATGGTATTGGGCTAAGAAAGATGATGACACGAAAATAGAAGACATTTTGGGAGTTCGGGTTAGGGACAAGGGTATGATAAGGAAAAGAGACGAAGCACTATGGCAGGAGTCATGGGAAACGGACGAATATGGCAGAAGAACTTTCCAACTCTTACCAAATGTAAAGGAAAGGCTAGGTATGAGGTATTTTCAGCCAACCCGGGGTTTGTTCCGTTTTCACACTGGTCATGGGCCCTATCCGACATGTTTATGCCGGTTTGGGAAGAGGGCTACGCCCGCGTGTGACTGTGGCGCATCGGAGGGTACTCCCGACCATGTCGTTTACGAGTGCCCCCTTTTCGATGATGTACCAACTACATTACGACAGCAACTACCAAACAACGACACATACGACTTGATGAGACATAAGGATACATTCCAAACCTTGAATAATCTGGCTAACGAGGTATCACGAAAAGTTCTGACAGTATACTTGAGGGACATTCGTGATCAGTAGCAAACTACCGAACGTGTCCTAGTACCCTAATCCTGTACCGCCTGTGCGTGGACAGGTCGACTTGTAAGTTGGAATCCGCCACGTGAAGGGCTAGGGGGAGTGGGGTACATAAACTTCACGAAAATGACATGCACCGGACTTGATGTAGGTTAGTTAGTAAGGATTTAGAAATAGAAACAGGAATAGGAACCTGCAGCGATTAGTAATTTTGGCCTGCCTAGTGTCAGGTGCACGCTCATCGGGATTAACTTTATGAGCATGGCATTGCAGTAGTTTTATATCTACACTGACACACCTGTGACGCTGCAGGCAGTTGACATTAGCTATAAGTAGGTATTAGTGTGTATAGCTTAACATAGAACTTAAGTTTGCCCATTAACCTGTACTGTCTGTAGTTCACAAGTAGAAATGTAATTAGCTGCAAATAATAACATTGTAACACTTAGGACCCACTAATCATTAAGGTGGTGGGTTACACTCGTATAATTGTAATGTATTGTGAATAAAGACCCCGCTGGAAGCTGACACACGAAATAGCGTAACTGAGCTATGTGTGAGTCTTTTTACCACAGAATAATGTTAACACTCTACCATCCCTCCCCCCCCCCCCCCCCCCCCCCCCCCGCCAAGCCCCATTACACATGCACAACTATCCTTGTAAATTTGGAAAAAGAAGAATAGTTTGTAGATACTCTGGCCCGGTTGGAATTCTTATCACTGTTTATTGGTAAAAAAAATAGCATCCCACACCTAGTAATGTAAGCAATAATAGCACATATAGACTTATAAATGTAAATATTGAATATGGAAAAATGTGGTAAATATGGAAAAATATAGAAAAACGGAAATATGGGAAAAACGCTAAAAAGGTCAAAAATAAGGTAAAATCGGAATACAACATGGCCATACGGGATGTCTATATTTATACATATGAAGTAATTGAAATTTCTTTGACATAAACACTAGATAAAAGTATCTGGAGATTTCTTGGATACTTTCCTAGATAGCTACAAGTTCATGCCACGGAGGAGAACTATTAGAATCACAGCACCTACTGCTCCCGAATTAACTGAGAGATCTGCACTATTAGGTTGAGAGAGAACTCGTAGAACGTTTGGAAAAATATATATATGGAGTTTTTTTATTTATACGTGAGGGATATGATCTCACACATACACTTAGAACTAATACAAACAGCATTTTGCAGGTGTGTAATCGGTAGAGAGGGGCTGTAATGGATGGATATAAGAGAGGAGGTGATTCAACAAGTGATGTGATATTTCAAAGTCGTTGTATTCTAGGGAGAGGCATGGTGACAAGGCGAAATTTTTATGCTTTCTCTGCTTCTTCGAGCGCGAGAAAACAAACATTATTTTATTCTGAACGTTGTGGTATTATCTCCCAATACATAGGAGTAGCTAGTCACATGTATTTTGAATTATAAAAATACATATTTCGAAGCAATGTGAAATGGTATCATTCCAGAAGCAATACGTACGGGTCACAAATATTAATGTTACTAGTACAGATGGAATCATGAGATATACATACATGACTTACATTGGAACCTAATGAAGCTACTCAGAGTTTTCTCTAGTTTTTCTTAACGATTTATCTTGCTTTAATCATGAACGGTTAAGGCAACTATTTTAGAGAAGCAAAGCATCTAGGTTTGAGTTCTGGTTCAGCAGAAACTTTGAGCTTTCGTCATTGCAATACCGAAATGCTCTGTGCAGCAGGGAGTCATGATATCCCACCCTTTCCCTCGCTTCCCCCTTCCTGTATTCCAGAAAATGAAGTACAGGCCGTGTCATCCAGAGTGTTGGCTGTTCTGTTGGACACGTCCGACTATTGATAAAAACATTAAGTTGTTTATCAAGTTTTTAAAACGCACGCCAGAGACTAGCAACGTCTCGATCCAGCCACGCTCCTCTATTTCAAGATAATGTCCGCTAGTTCGTAGGCGTTCTCTGTGTGATATCGGCTGCCCAATGCTTCTGAACGGTCTGCAAGGCTCTCGTGAACCCTAGCTGAGGAATAAAAATACTTATTCTCACCACCTTTCATTATTGTTATTAACAGTATTGAGGAAGCGGTGCTCAGCAAACTCTTACCGACACCTGATGCTTACATCTATGGCTTCTGCACTAGCAAATGCTTGCAAAAGTCCGCGTTCCTAAAATATTTATGGTATTCTGTGACAGTGGCGTATGAAACGTTGGTAATGTGCCACAGTAGTGCCGGTAGTCACAAAGCTTTGGTGGATCCTTATTACATTCTGAATGGCGAAAGTGACATCTGTGTGAAAGGCCAGATCGTGCGCTTTCACTGAAATATAATTCTACATTTAAAAACAGCGGTGGAAGTGGTGTGAGATATAGGTGCCTATGTGCAGCCAAGAGCAGGTGCCGTCATGCCTAAACAACAATGAGACTAGAGATATGAATACCCGTTTTCTATTGGTCGAAATAAGGAAAGGAATGTGTTTTCTTTGTTTTTTGGCTATACATCTGAGTAGTTTCAGTGTGAGAAGTCATTCCAGTCTGAGACTTGCTAGCAGCAACATGAACAGTGCTAACTGAATCACCAGAGGTGAAATGCTGTAATAGAAATGATGGTTCACCAGGGGCTATTAAACGACTCTGATTCGACTCCAGTGGTCCTACAGATGTGTATTTAAAATGAATTTTTTGTTTTTCTTTTGTGTTTGTGTGTGTTCGTTATAGCTGCATTCTGATGAAAAATTTCTTCTTCTCCTTGTTCTTCGTCTTCTTCTGTTGCAGATTTGATGGACGTGAACAGACTCTGAAAAGTGCCTGCAACTGCAGCTACTCTACAACCTGACGAGATGCTGATGTGTTTGTCGCTCCAACCCAGTTCGTATATGGTGCTTTCGTCGCACCTAAAAACACCACCACTGCCTAGTCCATCATCATCACCATTGTATGGAATGATGACACCAGCTCGTTTGCCAATACAGTAATGCCCTGGACTTTCGTTTCTAGACACGCTCAATGATGATATTGCGATGGATTAGCAGGATATGATATTGCAAGACATTGCTGCAAATAATAACGTGACAAGGGGTTCGTGGACGTATTTGAATACTGCTAATTTAGAAGGTGTGTAAACTGTCATAGACGCCTGCATATATCAGTTTTTGTAATTATCCATTTCACTTATTACTTTTGTTCTTTACTTGTAGATGAAATGCAGACTGTATACCGATGGGGCTTGGACATCGCTCTGGGCCTAGCAGCATCAGATCCCGTCCACTTTGTTACAGATCACAAAGCAAGTCCTACAGCTACACGGCACTAATCTGTGGCTGCTGCCGCTTTTGAGGACAAGATCTCACAAACTCGCATTGATAATCTGAATGCGGGCTACCGAGATCGTGCAACTTTCTCTAACGTTTGTGAAGCCATTTGGGAAAGGATGCTCCCCAAAACTGCATACGACACACGGTATCCCGCCATTAAGTGTAACACGACTGCATACTGTAAGCTCACGCACCCCCTGAAAGAGGGCTGTGATTCTGGCGAGGAGAATAGCATTGTCCAGATTTGGGGGAGAATTGGCGAGATATCGCGTGGCGATTCAGTCACAGAGTCGTTCGGATATTTTGTAAAGAGTGTTATACTGGGCTATTTTCCGGATGTGCAGGGAAGAGCGTCAGGTAAGACACTCAGCCTTGTACTCTGAAAATTTGTGGTAAGGTCTTATGGGACCAAACTGCTGAGGACATCGGTCCCTAAGCTTACGCACTTTCTAATCTAACTTAAACTAACTTACGCTAAGGACAACACGCACACCCATGCCCGAGGGAGGACTCGAACCTCCGACGGGGGCAACCGCGCAGACCGTGACAAGGCGCCTAAGACCGCGGGGGTACCCCGCGCAGCTCAGCCTTGTACTCCGTCCCGATGTATACTGATATGTCTTCAGTCCGCTTAATGGGGGGGGGGGGGATTCCAGTTTCACACCTCTTCCGAAAGATACTGCTGCCAAAACACTACTGTCCAGTATATAGATGAGAGGGATAAATACTGCTACGCATGGTCATTTCTGGCTCGTGATGGAAATTACCCTAAAAATACGGTCCTTTTAAGTACTTACAAAATATCTACTGTCCGTGAGCATAACCAATTCAAGACATCTCATTCCCCATATAACTCCACGACCTACAAAATTCTAGAGGTAGAACACTAATTAGTCAAGCACGTTGACATGCGAGACGTTGATAATGATAGCGATCCAGAAGAAGATGACCGTGAGCACACAGTGCAGAACAAAGAAGTGAAGCATACAATTAATTGCGGCTATTCTCCAAGGGTGAGAAGCAACACTACCTTGTAATACATTCCATTTTTGTCGCAGGTGCCTAAACTCTTTTGCCAAGGGTCTCTCGAAAGACACCTCACTGACTACTCAAGCCCTGAAGATGTACATTTGTAACTGCCTCCGTGAATAAAAAGTTCTTAAAGTTTAAGGGAGCCCACCACCAGTAGCGATGTCCATTCGTTGTACACACTAACTCAGAGTGCCTCCTGGTTCTTATGGCACTTTGTGAAGTCTCCCATACAACTTTCACAGAACGAAATGTACCATACATGGCAGAATATCAACTTGTATGCTCATATGACTCCAGTCACAACAAATTCGAATCAAACGTTCCGGTTAATCCTTCGAGATAGTTGTATGCTGAGTTCGAAAAACTTATGTGGAAAGTTGATGGGATTGATTACAACAAAGTTCTCATGACCAACTAGTAGGTAAATGATGCCTCGTCTGAGCTGTAAGTTGATTGTTGGAAAGAGAATCGGTAACTCCATGTAGAGACCATTGCTATCTGAAGTGGAGGTTACACTTTTCACGCAACTTAAAGTACCTACTGTCACAACACATATTCGCCTTCTTTCATAATCTGAGTGGATATGAAGCCAACTTGCTCTTTCAACACTTGGGTGATTTCAGGTTGATGGCTCATAACTCCAGTATCATTCATGATAATACTGAAAAGTAGATGAAGCCGGCCGCAGAGGCCGAGCGGTTCTAGGCGCTTCAGTATGGAACCGCGCGACTGCTACGGTCACAGGTTCGAATCCTGCCTCGGGCATGGATGTGTGTGATGTCCTTAGGTTAGTTAGGTTTAAGCAGTTCTAAGTTCTAGGAGACAGATGACCTCAGATGTTAAGTCCCACAGTGCTCACAGCCATTTGAACCATTTGAAAAGTAGATAATATTTTCCAAGAGAATGATGACAAGAATATTGCTCCCATTCCTTAATTCACCTCGCTTCATCCGTGCATCTCTTCACAAACTTGTGGAGATGATATGTCTGGAAGATATGCATATCACCAAAGCCGAATATCCTGGCGATGCAAAGTTTCCGCTTGGGTATTTCTACACGCATACCTAGATTATATGGAGAGACGCATAGGACCACATTGTGAGACATAACCACATTTTCCAGTAAATTAAGCGACACTAACATAATGGATGCTGAGTGTGAGCACACTGTGAATGTTTTCAGGAGTTTGACATTCCTGATTTAGAAGAATATGCTAGGTTATACATGAACACTGATGTACACTTACTAGTAGACGTTTTCCTTTCGTGGGACACAATGTTAAGAGGAACACAAGCAGGCATCGAACTGCTGACCAGTACTGACAGGCTGCTGTCTTCGAAAGAGAAATTCATAGAGGACTTATCCAGTGGTGCACGGGTTTGCCATAACCCGCGAATGAATGAGGAAGAATATAGGTCATTTACGATTAATGTCCAAAGGGGAAATCGCTAGCTGAAGGGGAAGATCTATGATGTGGCTACGGATGCTTGTGATGGTTTGCCCTTGAGGTAAAACTGGCATATACCACCCATCTCTATGACGAACAACGTGACATGTCACTATGTCTAGAACGCCTAAGTCCACAAAATGTTTATATCCCAAAGCTGTTGGCAAAGATGAAAAACAAACAGGGTCATATTCTGCACCAGAGAAATCACCAGGAATATTTGAGGTTGGGGGTGCAACTTGTTTGTACCACCTGCGGAATTTCCTTCAAAGCGGCGTTGCCGGTTGAAGGAATATATTGATGTTAACACTAGGATGAGGACTCTCGCGACATGTGATGCTGAAGATCACTTTTTTACGGATTACTGAACAATTTAGTTTTCGGAAAAACAATGGAGAATGTTAGAAAATACCCCGAAAATCAATTATTTTCCAGTGGTATGGGCGCTATGGCGCAAGAGAATACATCACTAGATCAAACTTCAAATAGGTCACAATCTTCAATGAAGGAATAGTCACTGAGGAGTTGGCCAAAGTTTCAGGGCAGTTCACATAGGCTGTCTATTTCAGAATGTCTTTCGTCTCCAAACTCCGAATGCAGCGCTTTCACTATGATTTAGCGAAGCCAGACTTTGCTGATCACAAGTCACTTTCTTTTTCCGTCTGTTGGGTGAACAGCTGCAATCCATATGAAGTAATTAGGTGCAAACACGAAGAATTCAACATATCTGGATTTGCGGATGAAAATCCATTTGTAGTAGCACCACGAAACAAGACGGTTATCAGTCGGATGAAAAACTAGGGGATTGTTTCACAGATTGTGGAGTTTGTAGGGCTTCGGCCGAAAATGTACGCATACCACATAGATGTAGGTACTACCATGAGGCGGGCTAAGGGTGTGCATTTGTAAATGTGCAGAATGGTTGGATGACCTGCTTGTCATATTTGTATGTGTGTTTGTGAATGTGCATGTTTGATTGCATAATGTGAGTGCACGTAAATACTGTATATATTTGTATACATGTGTGTGTCGTTTTTCTTCACATGCTGCTGCTTGTCCTCGTTTCCCCAAATAAATGATCTGAAAGATATGATTAAAACGTACATTCAGCATACAGAATGATCAAAATGCACATACTGTATACAGAATGATTAGAAATTAAATGTAAATCTTGTGTTGTTGTTGTGGTCTTCAGTCCTGAGACTGGTTTGATGCAGCTCTCCATGCTATTCTATCCTGTGCAAACTTCTTCATCTCCCAGTACATACTGCAGCCAACATTCTTCTGAATCTGCTTAGTGTATTCATCTCTTGGTCTCCCTCTAAGATTTTTATCCTCCAAGCTGCCCTCCAATACTGAATTGGTGATCCCTTGATGCCTCAGAACATGTCCAACCAACCGATTCCTTCTTCTAGTCAAGTTGTGCCACAAATTTCTATTCTCTCCAATTCTACTCAGTACCTCCTCATTAGTTATGCGATGTACCCATCTAATCTTCAGCATTCTTCTGTAGCACCACATTTCGAAAGCTTCTATTCTCTTCTTGTCCAAACTATTTATCGTCCATGATTCACTTCCATACATGGCTACACTCGATACGAATACTTTCAGAAACGACTTCCTGACACTTAAATCTATACTCAATGTTAGCAAATTTCTCTTCTTCAGAAACGCTTTCCTCGCCATTGCCAGTCTACATTTTATGTCCTCTCTACTTCAACAATCATCAGTTATTTTGCTCCCCAAATAGCAAAACTCCTTTACTACTTTAAGTGTATCATTTCCTAATATAATTCTCTCAGCATCACCCGATTTAATTCGACTACATTCCATTATCCTCGTTTTGCATTTGTTGATGTTTATCTTATATCCTCCTTTCAAGACACTATCCATTCTGTTCAACTGCTCTTCCAAGTCCTTTGCTGTCTCTGACAGAATTACAATGTCATCGGCGGCCTTTAAAGTTTTTATTTCTTCTCCATGGATTTTAATACCTACTCCGAGTTTCTCTTTTGTTTCCTTTACAGCTTGCTCAATATACAGATTGAATAACATTGGGGAGAGGCTACAACCCTATATCACTCCCTTCCCAACCACTGCTTCCCTTTCATGGCCCTCGACTCTTATAACTGCCATCTGGTTTCTGTACAAATTGTATATAGCCTTTCGCTCCCTGTATTTTACCCCTGCCACCTTCAGAATTTGGAAGAGAGTATTCCAGTCAACATTGTCAAAAGCTTTATCTAAGTCTACAAATGCTAGAAACGTAGGTTTGCCTTTTCTTAATCTAGATAAGATAAGTCGTAGGGTCAGTATTGCCTAACGTGTTCCCATATTTCTACGGAATCCAAACTGATCTTCCCCATGATCGGCTTCTACCAGTTACTCCATTCGTCTGTAAAGATTTCGCGTTAGTATTTTGCAGCCATGACTTATTAAACTGATAGTTCGGTAATTTTCACATCTGTCAACACCTGCTTTCTTTGGGTTTGGAATTATTATATTCTTCTTGGAGTCTGAGGCTATTTCGCCTGTCTCATACATTTTGCTCACCAGATGGTAGCGTTTTGTCAGGACTGGCTCTCCCAAGGCTGTCAGTAGTTCTAATGGAATTTTGTCTACTCCCGGGGCTTTGTTTCGATTTAGGTCTTTCAATGCTCTGTCAAACTCATCACGCAGTATCATATCTCCCATTTCATCTTCATCTACATCCTCTTCCATTTCCATAATATTGCCCTCAAGTACATCACCCTTGTATAGACCCTCTATATACTCCTTCCACCTTTCTGCTTTCCCTTCTTTGCTTCGAACTGTTTTTCCATCTGAGCTCTTGATACTCATACAAGTGATTCTCTTTTCTCCAAAGGTCTCTTTAATTTTCCTGTAGGCAGTATCTATCTTACCCCTAATGAGATAAGCCTCTACATCCTTATATTTGTCCTCATGCCATGCCTGCTTAGCCATATTGCACTTCCTGTCGATCTCATTTTTGAGACGTTTGTATTCCTTTTTGCCTGCTTCATTTACTGCGTTTTTATATTTTCTCCTTTCATCAATTAAATTCAATATCTCTTCTGTTACCCAAGGATTTCTATTAGCCTTCTTCTTTTTACCTACTTGACCCACTGATACCTTCACTATTTCATCTCTCAAAGGTACCCATTCTTCTTCTACTGTATTTCTCTCCCCCATTCCTGTCAATCGTTCCCTAATTTTCTCCCTGAAGCTCTCTACAATTCCCACCTTTTTGCAGTTTCTTCAGTTTTAATCTACAGTTCATAACCAATAGATTGTGATCAGAGTCAACATCTGCCCCTGGAAATGTTTTACAATTTAAAATCTGGTTCCTAAATCTCTGTCTTACCATTATATAATCTATCTGAAACCTGTCAGTATCTCTAGGCTTCTTCCATGTATACAACCTTCTTTTATGGTTCTTGAACCAAGTTATGATTAAGTTATGCTCTGTGCAAAATTCTACCAGGCGGCTTCCTCTTTCATTCCTTACCCCCAATCCATATTCACCTACTACTTTTCCATCTCTTCCTTTTCCTGCTGTCGAATTCCAGTCTCCCATAACTGTTAAATTTTCGTCTCCCTTCACTATCTGAATAATTTCTTTTATCTCATCATACATTTCTTCAATTTCTTCATCATCCGCAGAGCTAGTTGGCATATAAACTTGCACTATTGTAGTAGGCGTGGGCTTCGTGTCTATCTTGGCCACAATAATGCGTTCACTATGTTGTTTGTAGTAGCTTACCCGAACTCCCGTTTTTTTATTCATTATTAAACCTACACCTGCATTACCCCTATTTGATTTTGCATTTATAACCCTGTTTTCACCTGACCAAAAGTATTGTTCCTCCTGCCACCGAAATACGCTAATTCCCACTATATCTAACTTTAACCTATCCATTTCCCTTTTTAAATTTTCTAACCTACCAGCCCGATTAAGGGATCTGACATTCCACGCTCCGATCCGTAGAACGCGTTTTCTTTCTCCTGATAACAACGTCCTCGGGACTGTTTTACCTCCGGAATATTTTACCCAAGAGGACGCCATCATCATTTAACCATACAATAAAGCTGCATGCCCTCGGGAAAAATTACGGCTGTAGTTTCCCCTTGCTTTCAGCCGTTCGCAGAACCAGCACAGCAAGGCCGTTTTGGTTAGTGTTACAAGGCCAGATCAGTCAATCATCCAGACTGTTTGCCACTGCAACTACTGAAAAGGCTGCTGCCCCTCTTCAGGAACCACACGCTTGTCTGGCCTCTCAACATATACTCCTCCGTTGTGGTTGCACCTGCGGTACGGCTATCTGTATCGCTGAGGCACGCAAGCCTCCCCACCAAAGGCAAAGTCTGTGGTTCATGGGGGGGGGATTTTGTGTATAGAAACAAAATGGAAAACGTACTATTTAAGTTCTTCTAGGTTTAGTGTACCTTATAGTCATAAGTCATAAGGAAAGGTATTTTGTAAACAAACATATATAAATATATAAAGTTTGATAAGAAACACTATGTATAAGAAATAGCTACATAATGACATAAATTGTTAATAAAGAACAACAAATGATTGCAAGTAAAATATACACAGTGAGTATGTCACAGAAACAAATAGCCTTGTAAATAAAAAAGTTAATATATTAATATATTACAACAAATGACTGTGAGAAATAATACTTTATAAAACCAGTATTTTTAATAACATATAATTACTTAATTTGTTATATAATGTTTGTAACTTTAAATCCTTAAAAATACATAATTATTGTTTATAACAAACCTGAATCCTTCCATTACAATTCTCAGATTTCCACTGAAGAGGCCTACGTAGTTGAACTAGTTATAAAGGATGCTAAGCGTGAGGGAGCTCTAATCTTATTTGTTCATGGATTTTCCGGACGTTTTGTTGTGCTCCCATTGATCCAAGTGTTTCCCACCGATTTAATATCATTTGACCAGTATCGAGTTCTGTCATGACCTAGTCCTCTTGCCTTAGGGGTGTGGGTAGGGCAGGGGTTCAAGTGGTTGACCTGGAATATACACTTCGTTACCAAAAGTATCGTGACAGCTGGCCGAAAATCACTTAGAAGTTCGTGGCGACCTCCATCATTAATGCTGGAATTCAATATGATGTTGGCCTACCCTTAGCATTGATGGCATACGTTCAATCAGGTGCCGGAAGGTTTCTTGGGGAATGGCAGCACATTCTTCACGGTGTGCTGCACTGAGGAGGCCTGGCACGAAGTCGGCGTTCCAAAACATTTCAAAGGTGTTCTATAGGACTCAGGTCAGGACTCTGTGTAGGCCAGTCCATCACAGGGATGTTATTGTCGTGTCACCACTCCGCCACAGGCCGTGCATTACGAATAGGTGCCTGATCGTGTTGAAAGATGCAGTCGCCTTACCCGCATTGCTCTTCAACAGTTGTAAGCAACTGTTGGCACTACACACACTGGCAGATGACCTTCACCGGACATTCGCCATACCCACACCCTGCCATCGGATCGCCACATTGCGGACCGTGATTAGTCACTCCACACTACGTTTTCCCACTGTCAGTCGTCCAATGTCTACGCTCCTTACACCAAGTGAGGCGTCGTTTGGCAGTTACGTGATGTGCGTCTTATGAGCAGCCGCTCGACCATGAAATCCACGTTTTCTCACCTCCTGCCTAACTGTGATAGTATTTGCAGTGGATTCTGATGCAGTTTGGAATTCCTGTATGATGATCTGGATAGATATGAGGTCGGCCTGTACACTTTTGTGCTGTAAGTGTCCCTTCGGGTTTCCACTCCATTAAGACATTGGAAGGAGTGGAGCTAGGGATGTTTAGGAGTGTGGAAATCTCGAGTATGACACGTATGACACAAGTGAGACCCAATCACCTGACCACGTTTGAAGTCTGTGAGTTCCACGGAGAGCCCCATTCTGCTCTAAATCAAATGGCTGTAAGCACTGTGGGACTTAAAATGTCAGGTCATCAGTCCCCTAGACTTAGAACTATTTAAACCTAACTAACCTAAGGGCATCACACACATCCATGCCCGAAGCAGGATGCAACCGGCGACTGTAGCAGCAGCGCGGTTCCGGACTGAAGCGCCTAGAACCGATCGGCCACAGTGGCATGTCATTCTGCTCTCTCACGATGTTTATGACTTATAAGGTCGCTGATATCGAGAACCTGGCAGTAGGTGGCAGCCAAATGCACTGACACGAAAAACGTATGTGGGTGTCCGGATACTTTTGATCACATAGTGTGAGATACACAATCGCCTAAGATTTGTGGGAGGTCTCAAGGGTGACCATGATCAATTCCCAGTGCTCCCTGGGTGGGTGCGGTAGGGGGGGCAGGGAAGGGCAATGGGGATGGAGCGACCTAGAAAATAACTCGGCTGTCTGTGTAAACAGGCATCGGATGTTAACCTGATACCGGAAGTGAAGAGAGCGCTGTATAGGCCCAGATGCCGACAGAATAACTACTGTCTCTTAACTTTTGTTCCTTTAAATTCTATTACCTTGTGATGAATGTCTATATTTAGAACATATTCTATTATCCTACTTGAGATGCTGAATTATTGTTTTTGGACTGACATTCGAACTTGGATCTTCCCTGTCGCAGGATTTGACCCCCTTGTGAGGATACCACTCAATCATTTCGTTCTTTGTACAAGATTCCAAAGTCCTCAATGTCTCGATGTAAGGCACGTTCGAGTCCTGTTCTGGTACAAGCTCTAGCATGAGAAAACCTAACTGCTAGTGAAAAATAACTTTCATTTATAACGTATCTTCATTCATTGCCAACACTCTCGATATGTAATGGTGTCGACTCCCACTGAGACACAGAACTGTTCGGCACATCATTTAACGTTCACACATGACACTCCAAGCTACTGATGGAAAAGGGTTTGATAGTTACCTTCTCGTTGTGTGTATTCAACAATCATTTGTGTGGAGTTGGAATCCCAGTGGACACTGAACTCTTCGTCACGTTATTTCTAGTTCAAACATCTGCACATCTCGCTAGTGGTGAAAGAAACCTATATTTAATGTCCGTTTCTGGCTAGAAAACAATGGCGATAGATGCCCGTTTCGAAACCCTGGAATCCAAAAATTGTTCATTTCACCTCCAAACATCTCGCTACTGCAGACAAAATTTTATATATCATATCTGACTGTGCTTAGTTAACAATCACGTTAAGTGCTTGGTTCGAATCCCCACCCAACGTAAAACTTTATACGTCATCTCAATGTCTTACTTGGGAATAAAACGTGTTTAACATTGCTAGATAGGACTCTCGGCCCAATAAAAAAGTTTTCATTGTGTTATTTCAGCTGCAGATTTGCTAACTGATACTGGTTAAAAATTAAGTATATCAAGTCTCTTTATGCCTAATCACTAATGACGATCGGTGCTGTTCGTGTCTCGGTCAGGTTTGAAATCTTTGCTTAGTCTGCATTGTTAGCTGGTGCATTAGAACTGAAATGCACAAGCAAGAGTTCGCCATGTCATTTAAAGGCCAAACATATGCAGAACTATCTGCAAATAGATAACGTACGTTTTCGGTGTCGATTTGTGACAAATAATAAGGCCAGTAGATGACTTTTGAGCTGCGCATAGATTCGTGTGTTATCACGAATACTATAGACGTTCACTTGATATGACTAACTATGAGGGTTCAGGATGGTCGAGGGACGAGGCGGTGGCGAGGTCCTGTGTCGCACCCAAGGCGTCAATGTGACATAATTAAATTAATATTCATTTATTGGTAAGAGTTTTACAGTGACTCAGTCTCCTTCGTGGCGCAGCCTAATAGCAACGGTGCTACGCCCACACTGCAGGAACGTCAGGGCCAGTAGCAGAATCTGTGGTCAAAGCACCTGGTGTTGCCCGTGGTCAGTTCCGCGGCCTCGAGCAGGACGCACGGCGACTGGAGTATGACCGCATCCTAGTGTGACTGTTGACTTTAACCGAAGCCTCAGCGCGTGTAGTAGCACTTAGGCTTGCCTCTGGAAATCTGCATACCCCTGATGACGGTTGTCGTGATGATGGAAGTCCCAACAGTGTCATCTAGGACAGCCCGTGGGCTACCAGTGTACAGCTGGTAGGGTGGTACCCGCGCTGTCAACGAATCGTAGCACTAGGCATCCTCGTCTTAAGTTGAAGTGCAGATCTGTTCTTCGTCTATGGAAGGTCTGCCTGGTCCTCATCTTCAATCACTCACAGTTGTGATAGGGGGGAGTGGCAGCTGAAAGAGTTGAAGAGCTGGATGGCAGCAGACTCATAGAAGTAGACTCGAAACGGCAGTGGCTGGCAACACTTTGTAGTATGTCACCAGGTCATCTTACAACTAATGGAACTGGTCTTCTGTTGATATCAGTGATGCAGACAGAAACACCAGACACTGTGCCCCGAGAGGAAGGAAGGAGAGGGTTATAAGTGGTCTGTAAACACAATATCGTTATGCATCCTTTGCAGTGATGTCATGGTGCTGCATCAAGTGTCCCTAACATTCTCTATCTCACAGTCTGTGGCAACGTACTCGTTGCCTATTTGTGTTCCAGCGGCCCCGACTGTTTATTGTCATTTCGCTACCATTCCATACCGTGCAGGCTAACTACAGCTAAAAAAAAAAAAAATTATCCTTCGTTCTAGTATTAGTCCGCTGTGCAACAATACAATGATATTACAGTGATATGTTTTCTATCTCGTTAGCTCATTAACCTGTTTAATCAAAACCACTCGCCAAGTGAACGACGGTTAATGTGTGGTTTGAAAACATTTTCGAGAGCAACAATACATCGAATTATCATAGATCTATGAGAATCCAAATAATCTAGAAAAATCTCTTATTTGCAAATAATAATAATAGTAATTCTGGGTTAGGATTACCGAATGATTTATGTGATTACCTTAGCTTGTAATGACAATGTCAACGTTTTAGAAATGCCACTTATTGTAATGAATTTGAGTTTACAGCTACTAAGGACCGACTCATCTCTAATATTTGTAACATCATGGTATTAATTTAAGTCTATAGCTATTCCCACATAGAGATGTGTTCTCTAGGGGTCACCTATGTTAACCATTTTCTACAGTCAAACGACTGTGCCGAAAAGTGATTAGAGCACATGAAAGGAAGTTATCTTATGCGGGGTGCATACATAATAGTTAGAATTCGATTCAGGTCATTCACATACATCTGAGCATGATAGGATCATTAACGTAATATTTTAATGCGGAGATAGGTAAGTTGTAGAAAACTGCCCCACGACGGGTAGTTTTATTTCCGTGCTTCACAGTTAGCCCTTGCTTGAGATCTTAAGCACCGGAAATAAGTCGATCCCATTTTAATCTTCTTCCTCAGTGCGACCACACAAATCCTTTGCTGTGTGGAAGTTGTGTTATTTTTGTTACGAGGATTACTTTGACGTTTATTTTAATACACATTTAATAACTGCATTGCCGGCCGCGGTGGTCTCGCGGTTCAAGGCGCGCAGTCCGGAACCGCGCGACTGCTACGGTCGGAGGTTCGAATCCTGCCTCGGGCATGGATGTGTGTGATGTCCTTAGGTTAGTTAGGTTTAAGTAGTTCTAAGTTCTAGGGACTGATGACCACAGCTGTTAAGTCCCATAGTGCTCAGAGCCATTTGACCCATTTTTTGAATAACTGCATTAGGGTTATAATTTTTGAAAAAATCATGTAACTAAGTTCTTCATGGAGCTGCTGGCCCCATTTGGCCCTTTACGCCAAACTTATGACGCAGTTACCTCACATCATAAATCTGAAGGGAACAGCTGTACCACACATGCTAGAAGTAAAACATTAAGTGAAGAATCAGAAACAATCACTCATGTCAGATCTATACTGTCTAATTGGGGAAGGGTGTTGTACTAAGAGGATAGTGTTTCTAGGAACACATGATGTTTCTTGATCGGCACATCAGTCTAGTACTGCAGTCAAATTGTGTTTTTAGCAAGAAAATTGTGTGGTAGTTTCGACTTCTTCCACTCTGCATGTGTTTTAGAGTGCTGAACCCGAATCTGAGCTTTGCCAAAAAAATTTCGTGATGCAGCATTAACAAAATGCAAAAAAGGTAAAATAAGTCATTTTTTGGCGATTTTTTGGTTATAACTCGGAAACTATCGATTTTTCGTGAACAGCCTCTCCATTACAAATGAAATTACGTAAAATTTGCTACAGATTACGGTATTAAGGTTTTTTTCTCCCATGAACCGTTGGGGTTCAAGCACTAGTTGAAATTTAGGGTATTTTGGTTTTCATTCCGAAAACCCACTTTTTCCACTTCATAACGCTAATTTATTGTTAAAGGCTGTCAGTGATTTCGCTGGTCATAGCCTACCTTACTTAGATCATACCATATATGTAAAGAACAGGCGATTTTTTCAAAAATTACATAATGTTGAATTTATTTAGTGAAGTCCGAAATTGTCCAGATTGAATTGGAAAATAGTTAAAGTTCCAACGAAAAATATTGAAAAATTATGACATATTATTACATTATATTACATATGATTATATATTAAATTAATTAATCAGTAAAAATTATGTGCGCCATAGTCGTTTAAGTGTTCCTGGCTGAGTTTCTTTGAAGGTGGCGGGTCCTGGCACAGGTTCGGGTTGTTATATCAACAGCATTAGGGCTTGTTCATCTGGAAACTGGAAGAGATGGCAAGAGAGCAACAAGTTGTGATCAGATCTCAAGGACAGGTGAATTATAATCCTTTCATTTGTAGAGTTACAAGGGTTCTATAGCAGAAAGCAGAGAATGAAAAACACAATTGGTAGGTAAAAATTGTTTACTTAACTTCAATGGATTTCAGTGGAGCCCCAGTACATGCAAGTCGAAAATACAATCCAGGATAATGCATTTGCATTTCGAAGTCTTTATTTAAACTCTGTACTATCACTAGAAAGGCTAAGTACCCGCATGAGTAGTGCCCACAGCTGCATCTCAGGTGATAGTTTGCGGCGGCCTCTTATCCTCTTCGATAGTGGTGCTGTTCTGCGCCGGATGTGTGTGTGGAGTTGCCGTTGGTTGATGGCGGCGGACGCTGCGTTGTTGCCCATGGTGGCGGTACTCTGAACGTCTAGTCCCAGCCTCTGAAGTGAGAATGGACACGCCCAGCATGGTGTGTGTGGTATGCGACCCCACAATTAGGAAGTAAAACGTGAGATTAGAAGTACCTTCCACATCATGCAGACGTCTTTCTTGAATCTGTTCCCAGTCTCTTTCTTTGGTCTCTTCTTCGTGTACGTCAGTGCCGTCTTCTGGGAGCTCGGCGTTTTCACGCAGCCCTTGGCGTGATGTGGAGATGGGGGAGCATCGAATGTCTGCCTTTCTTCAACCACATTCGGGTTGGCAGCCTGTTTTTCATTTACAAGGTTTTTCCAAAATATCTAGTCCGGTGTAGGGTTCAAAGTGATTGGCATAGGCACGAGACTACTCCTTGTAGTTTTCCACCCCAATCCGTTCAGGTCTTTTTGTTGATCATAGAATGTGGTCGAGTCGGATAAACACTGCTGCTCTTGAGAGTAAACTCTCAGTGAGATTTGTCGTGCAGCAGCTCTGGTGGGGGGTAGTGAGTCAATATTGGTTTTACTTTTGTACAGCAAGGGTACGTATTGCCTGTATCCCACATCGTTCAGGTTAGTAGCATATCCCTTCCCATGCACAGCCATGAGAAAAAAGTTTCCTGCTTCAGCAGTCTCGTGCTGGTGTGCGCTTGAGAGGGCCACCAGGGGCTATGGACCCCACAAAAAATGTGGTTCAAAATGATTCAAATGGCTCTGAGCACTATGGGACTTAACATCTGTGGTCATCAGTCCCCTAGAACTTAGAACTACTTAAACCTAACTAACCTAAGGACATCACACACATCCATGCCCGAGGCAGGATTCGAACCTGCGACCGTAGCAGTTGCGCGGTTCCGGACTGCGCGCCTAGAACCGCTAGACCACCGCGGCCGGCACAAAAAATGTAAGAACATTTAAAAACAATTCCCAGAGATTAAAGAAACGACAATTGACAGAAAACCTCTAAGGCTGACTGATCCTTTAAGCCCAGTGCTCTATATTAGTAGTCTGACATTTATCTAATAAGCCACACCCTGGTCCTTAACGGAAAGAGAATACTTCCTACATTGCAGGATTGTTATTATGACAGCTTCGAGTCCTCCCTTGGGAATGGGTGTGTGTGCTGTCCTTAGTGTAAGTTAGGTTAAGTTAGATTAAGTAGTGTGTAAGCCTAAGGACCGATGACCTCAGCAGTTTGGACCTATAGAGCTTAACACATATTTCCGATTTATCATGACTATTGTACTGGTCCTGCAAATGATTTTTTTTTCTTTTCCCTCAATTATTCACTTACGTTTTCATACCTCAGGTATCGTTCGCCTCTATGATACAAAAACCGTGCAGTGGGATTCAGAAGATGGTCAACCATCTACAAATGATCTTATATGTTACTATTTACGTAATTGGTGTGATCTCCTCTTTATTCCATTTCTGGATTCGTTCTCCAGTTGTTCTTGCCGACAACACACAGGATTCATGGCACGACAGCTCAGCGACATTCCATAAGAGGCTGCCAGTCTGCAGAACGATGGTCGCATCATTTCTCACGCAGTGTCCTTTTCATATTGAGATCTTTTATTTCCGTATTTACTCAGTTATTTCGTGTTGTGGCAGCTCCTGCGAAGCAGATGCCGGTGTTTCTCATTCCAATATTCACCTGTAGTGATTTAGGGAAACTACGAAAAATCTAAATCAGGATGATCAGACTGGAATTTTAATTCCTGTCTGTCGGAATTAAAGTCCAGCTTACTGAACACTGTGTTCCCTGTTTAGATCGTACAGTAGAACCCCTCTCGTCCGCCCTCGGCTGGTCCGCGGCTCCGGTGATCCGACCCTGCGCGAGCCGAACTTACACCGCCTCTTGGCGATGACTCACTACCCATCACGCCACTGCTGTTTACTGTATTGTTGTTTACAAGTAACTATTGTTACCACTTGCCCGTTTTAATGCTCCATCATCCCTCGTATTGTTTCTGACGTTGGCCATGTATTTTGTACGGTACTGCTCTGTGAAGTTTTTAGCGCTTACTGTTTGTTGGATTTATGACATTGTTTTACTGTGATCGTTACGGTACTGTATGTAGTTTTAGATTGTATGCACAGTACAGCTGCGTGTGTTGGTTAAACATGTCAGGAGTGAAACGTTAACACTTTACTCTTCCATTAAGTGGAAAATTAGCAGTGCTACGAAGACTGCACAAAGGGAAACTACTCCAAAAAATTGCCAAGGAATTCAGTGTAGGTCTTACGACAGTAAAAGGTTGAAGAAGAAACCTGAAAGACATTGAATCATGTACAGTGGCGTTAGATGGCGAAAACGCTCTTAAGGATCGCAAAGCATTGAAAAAGCCTAAACTTCAACTGCTTGACAACGCACTGTGGATGTGGTTCCACCAGGAAAGAAGAACAGGAGTCCCGATATATGGGCCCATTATAAAAGAAAAGGCAACAGCTTTGCACAAAAATCTAGAAGCTAGAAGTGAGTTCGCAGCTAGTGAAGGCTTTATTCATAGTTGAAAAACCCGTCATGGGGTTCGGTTTGTTTCAATTTCTGGTGAAAAACTGTCTGCTGATGCCGAGACGGATGAAGAGTTTTCTGTGAAGTTTCAAGAAATTATCGACGAAAATGAACTGTTACCTTGTTTAGTCTATAACCAGCACTAGAGAGGGCTAAAATACAAAATGATGCTAAACAAAACGCTCGCTGCCCTAAATGAAACCGTGACAGGAACAAAACTCAACAAAGAAAGGCTAACCGTTGCTCCTTGCAGCAACGCTGATGGTACATCCAGGCTTTCCCTTTTTTTCGAAGAAGCCAAGGGCATTCAAAAACATAACAAACTTTTCATACTTGCCGGTTTATTACCGCAATCAAAAGTTCCCTTGGATGGACGTCAATTTTTTTCAAATCTTGGTTTTTCGATGCGTTCGTTCCACATGTTGAAAGATACTTGAAACAAAAAAGCTTCCTGATCGTGCTCTGTTGTTGTTGGGTAGCGCACCATCACATCCGTCTTAGGAGGATTTAGTGAAAGAAGATAAAAGCTATCTTCCTTCCACCAAATGCCATATCACTTATCCAACGAATGGATCAGGAAGTGGTAGAATGATTAGAGAGGCAGTATCGCAGAAAGTACATTGGCTCAGTTTTAGAAAAGTCCCAAGAAGGTTGTAACGTACTTGAAGCTATGAAATCCCTCAACATCAAAGATGCTATCTATACGATAGCAGAGTGATGGGAGGAATAAAACGTGACACGCTGTGAAAATCGTGACGTAAGCTTTGGCCCGGAAGTTACGGCGGAAAGTGACCAGATCGAAGGCGAGCAAAACAACGAGACGCAGGAAATCGTTAAAGATCTAGAGACTGTACAACCGAATGTCAGTGCACCAGATTATTTCCACTGTTTTGGAAATAAAATGGTGAAGAAACTGTGAAAGAAGACTCGGATGGTGGTGATGACGAACCCCTTACCTGGATTCCACACATCGACGCCAAGAACGCTTTTGATACTGCTCTTCAGTACATCAAGCAGAACTGAACCACAAGACCTATGGACATTTTGTGCCTTAAGAAATGGAGAAACACTGCAGCTAAGTCTAGAATTTCATCTGCTACACAAAAATATATAACTGACCTTCTTCCTAAGCAATTTTTTATTGGTGTATAAGATACCTTCAATTTTTACAGTACTGTACATATGTATTCTATGTACAGTATAGTACACACATACTGTACAGTATTGGTCTTTATCAATATGTAATAATAACAGTTTATGTGCTTTTTATTGCAATGTTTTTACTGTAGAGAACATTATACATACGTACAGTAGTCATTTTTGGATTCTTTCTGATGATCCGACTTTTTTTGCGTTCCGACCCATACCCCAGTCCCAAAGGTGACGGATTACAGTGGTTGAACTGTACTCGCTAAATTCTGCACTAATGTGGAAACAAGGGTCGTCGTACCGCACGATGTTATTCTCAGTTTCAATGCCTTAAAATATAATGACGCATTCTAACACGATCGAATATAGTGGATATATCTACGTGCATCCTAGTAGCCGTCGAAGTTTGATATCTCTGCACCCGGTCTAACGACTCGTTACCGACGAAAGAATGTAGAACAAACAACAAAATAATATGTCCGAAGGTAAATGCCAGATGAAAAATTTGTGATACACATAACTGAATTGCGAGGCAGACATCAGAAATAACAGCTGATTTTGTTTAAACTGTCGAAACCAAGATGGGCCAAGACAAGAACCCCATCTTCATGTAGTCTAAAGATATAAAGAAGATATTTGTCACAAGAAGAACTTTTATCTCTACACTTTATCAGAGATCAATGACCATTGGCCAGAGTATCTTCAAACGAACGCACATTTTCACCTTTCACATCAACATTACTGCAACTAGAGCGGTAATAACTAGACCATAAAGGTCAAAAGTAGAAAGGTAGGATATGAGCCGAGATATCGTACGTAACAACAAGCGGTCTCCAACAAATATTTTGTATACTAGCGCAGTACCTTAAGCAACATCGAAACCTGCATGGATTAATAGTGGAAAACTCGTGTGAAACTTAAAGACGTAATATAATAACAAGCATAGGAAGAAAACAGAAAAAAATATATCAACAAGAGTAATCAAGTGAAAGCAGCATTAAAAATCTAAAGCTCCACCTTGATGATGAGAGAAGACTGAACCAGTTCATAGTGCCCTATGTGCTTGGTCTAGATAGTGAGAACAACAAACATTATTGCCCGCAACACCTGCAGGGGACATCTTAAGCATTTATCAGAACATGGTGCAAACGTGAAATCCACCTGAAAAATGTCTTTTGTACAAAGCCTAGAAACAGTGAACGATCACATCGCACTTAAGGATGTTAGAATAGGAACAGATGTCACCATATCGACTTCTAATCTTCAGCTATATAACGAAGCAGTAAATATAAATGAAAAGAAAGATAAACTTCTAGTGGCTGCTCATAACCTTTAATTTTGGAAATTAAACATTCGTAGGTAAATTGTAGGTGGAAAATTTCTAATACACATATATTAATTATAAATGAGAAAAAATGCAACAAATCTTCGATTTGACATTCTAATAAGAAGCAATACCGGCCATAGGGCTGGACCATGCGGTTGCTTTGTATGTAGGCTTCTTGCTTAGTTTCCATTACTATCGTCACGAGTATTCTTGCTGTCGTACTTCAGAAGACAACTCAGGTGACATGTACGTTGTGGGAAAGTTACAGGACGATGTGTTGCGAAACGGTGACGAAATGTTAACTTGGAAAACAGAACAGCATGCCAGATAATGGAAGGCCGCCAGCGTTACGTCGACTGATAAATGAGCTCAGCAAGCGTTTAGGTTACGCCAGAGTTCAGTGGCTCAGTGACCACGCCTGGCAGCATCCAGCGTGCACTCGGTCCCGCCGACCTCGGCGAAAAATCAGTCTGGAGTAACACACTGAGCTCTCTGGGAAGAGCTCGTGTCAAAATGATCACTAGAGGAGAAGAATAAGTTCTTTCCGCAGCAGATGTAAGAGGATGAGAATTATCTAGTAAAATTTAGACAGAAGTCAGTTCAAAGGTAATTCGATTACCCTTGCCTGTACCTTCCTAATTCGGAAATAGCTATGAGAATTGCTCTGAATGCAAATCCAACACTTTTAGTTGTGAATCTTAAATGAGGACCTTCTGTGACTCGAATGCTGTCGATTACCTTGACGTTATTGATAGATTTCCCGTTATTTATTGTTGCCTGAAGAGTAAGTTACAAAATTATTTTAACAACGCCATCCTCAACTGTAGGATGTTGCTCTTGATATCTGATTTAAAGACGGAAAATTCTGAGAAAAATTAACACACATCTGATGCATACATGGTAGCACCGTTATAAACTATGTTCCTGAGTTTAAATATATGTACTAATGTAAGTTTAAGGAAATGTTCCATAGTTCAGTTCTTATATCCCTATTTGCAAGCATCGCAACATAGCTTTTTTTCTTCTTTCCCTACCCTGCACACTGTGAGAGTTACAGTTGTAATTTCACAATTATTAAAGAAACCTAACATTCAGCCCTGAACCGATGTCACAGTTAACTTTTGCGAGAGGTCTTTTTTTTATCGAAGTTCAGATAATACTTTTGGAAACACTTTGCAGAATTCAGATCCAATTCTAAACTTTCCAGAGTTCATATTCCGCAACTAACACTTTTCAAATTCCTATCCTGTTCCAACACTTCTCAAGATTCTTATCCCTCAACTAACACTTTCCAATTTCCTATCCCGGACGAGCCCCCAATTGCAAGCTAACATCCCAGAGATGTTGGCGCTCACATGCGGTTCCTCTTCGTCGAAATGTCTTGGCTCAAACTCGTCTAGGGGTTGAACCGCACGTGTCGCATTACACGTCCTAAATTATACACTTGTGACCCTATGGTTAATTTGTCTGGCTGATCACAAGTTTGCGAAATACGAAGTTATTATGACATATAATAACAGTAATAATAATATCGGAAACTAAATTAACGACCCATAAATGATGTAGGCTACACAGTTGCGATTTGGTTAGAATAATGTTTATTCAAAAAGCAACTAATCGCGAAAGCGATCGTATTTAGAGTTAGTGTTACACTCGAGCGCATATCCATTTGACACAGTTCGATCATTCACAATCTCATCGCCAATTACAAGTTCGATACTCCACCTCATTAACTATACGAAAAGTTAGTCACACCAGGCGCGCGGCTGCTCACCGCTCAGAGCATAAGTCCCCCGATACCACACAACGCGAAATTTTCTAAGTTGTTTCACTTTCTAGCTACATAAAGGCCGACCGTCCACTTTCGCGTCTCAATCCCAACTGTACCATTTGGTGTCTCAAGCCGAACTGTCCGCTTTCGCGTCCGCACCAGTACTTTTTATGCCCGTCACCGGCCGCGTTTCCCGCGCGCCGAGTATCCTCGCTCAACTGACTAGGGCAGTTCCCTTTCCTGAAGCCGTCCATTTGATTGGTTGCAGCTTATTCTACATTTTAACATATGTAAATAATCAAATCTTGACCACTTTCACGTTCTAAATAAAGTAACAATAATATCCATTACATAATAAAAGTTAAATTCTTTTACATAAAACCAATACAATGAATGTCACGGCCAGTAGCCTTGCACCAATGTGCTTTCTGATAAATACATACAGAACAAAAGTAACTGTTATGCACTTAACTTTACAACAAATATTGTATTACCTAATGATTCAACAAGGTGTCATGCTGTCATCGTTCAATGTGTTTTGGTGGAGGGAATGATGATATGATGCTTAACTGAAAATACTGATAATTTAAATTTACTATATCTTTTGAACAAATGAAATTACAGAGTTGATGTTTACAACATTTTTCATGTTAATGATGCTCTTCTATATGAAATATCGATAGTTAAGATAGACCAAAGCCTTCAGATTTTAGCATTCAGGTTTTTGTTGCAAAACTTGTTAATTTCACTTTAACAGTAAATCCTAAACTATTACAGATATGATCAATATTCAAGTTTTATTGGGATCACCATGAAAGTTTATGGAGGATGGCAGATTAAAATTACTGTGGCTTGATACCCTACATTACTACAGAATTAAATAGTTTTCATAAATGTTTCCCTTTATGGTCAACCTTAGGTCCGCCATGTTTAACACTGCTAAGTCTTCTCGGCCACAAAAGCCTTCTACTGGGTTTCCATATGATGTAGGTTCTCGTCTGTCTCACTTGCATACTACAGCGCTTAGACCTTAATGGACAATAGATGCCTGTGAATTTCCTCATCTCGTGGTGATTCTGCGCCCTTTGTGGCATCCGGTTCTGGACTGCAGGGTTCGTTTCACAGTTCCTGTAGGCTGACTCTTTCGGCCATATGTTGAAATGAGAGCGCAATGCTCGTTAACTCACAACATTTTACATTAGTCTACATTTTTCATTTCATGCAGCTGATCATTTTTCTCATTCGGTCCTCCTTAGACAACTCTACACCATTAATGTGTTTTACGAATGAGTTTCTGTAGTAACTTCCTGGCAGAGTTTCCAAAACACTTATTTTTTACAAGTGAAGCTGCAGTCCTAGATTTGTTCTGCTTTGCTTCGGTTGGCCTCTTTCACGCTGACTGCTCCTCAGCTCACAGAATCGTTGGCTATATCTTGACGTTTCGCTTGGAGATTTCATTATTTCCCTCAGATTGGCGATATTTCTTGGATCGACAACTTCAGTCCACATTTTGCTTCCACGGCTTCATCTGCGTTAAGATTATGGGGGAAGCCGTTTCTTTCTGCAATGCGGAATGCAAGTTACGTTATGTCAGACATGTTTAAACATAATGTCTTCAAATCTGAGAATATGGACTTGCAATTTGTTTTCAACTTTGTTGGATTACACTTTACTGCAGCAAAAATGTTTATAACCATTTTGTGTTTTCGATTTTAACTTCAGTATGCTTCTTAATCGTTGAATTGTGTACAGTTTATACGTGTGCACGTTCATTTAATCCACTGTCCCCATTTAGATAGATTGTTACAGCTAAATCAAATTAATCTCTGCTCCACTTTCCATGACGCTATTCTGTTGCCATGCGGTAATACAAAACATTTCTTTAATTAATAACTTAGAATAAATAACACATTAGAAAATTCACCACATCATTTCTAAGCATACTGTTGCACTAATAATTCTAAGCGCATTTTTTAAAGCTCGTTATACGAGCAAGTTTCTTAAATTATACAATATCGGAAAGTACTGCTGGTACATTATAAGCAATTTCTCTTTTGTCAATTTCCCACAAACGAGCCAGAACGAATATAGATTCATGACTGCTGAAAAATGAGATTATTTCATGTGTATTCACCGATGAATAAAAATCATTGCTGCCACTTACCTTACAACAGTAATGGACATGTGAAAGTTAGATGAAAACTACAACAAAATGAGTATGTACTCAGACATTTCATTCCTCGACACACAGAGCTCATAGCTGACAATATGGCTTCAAGAAGCACGTAATTTATGCTGAACTCACTAAATGTCAGTTAGTATGAGAGTTACCAATTTTGTAGCAGCAGTACAAATTAAGAGCCTATGGAATATAGGCAACTCTCCCCTACGAGGATGGATGAAAAATAATGCCTACTGTGTCATAAAACGTTAATAATGAACATATAAGTAGGAGAATAATGGAGATGTTGGGACAATGTTAATTTATTCAGGATGGCGCAGTCCATGGGAGGCCCACAACCTCCTCTCCCTGGGAGGGATAGATGTCAGAGCGCAGGATTGTTGACACCACCCACCCCCACTTCCCCATCCTCCTCCACTTTCCCTCTCCCTGCTGGAGAGGAAGGATGTAAGGTACTTTCTTCACTACTTTACTTTATTTATTTTTGAGGGTGTTATGCTGTTGCTGGAGTGTCCTACAGCTAACTCCACACTCTGCCACCTCCCATCCCTCACTTTCCATCACTCCTGGCCACCATTTTTTCCAACTGCCTCGAAGTTTGAAGTCTGACAGCCTTAGTCCAAAATACCACCTACCACCACCAGAGAATGCTCAAAACTGTCCTACAGTGAACCTCCCACCCATCCCCACTTCCCAAAGCCCCATGAACGCCACCACTTTTACTGATTACATGTGTGTATATCTTCACCTTTCTGTGTGCTCTACTCCACAATTTGTGCAATTTGTGGGAAACTGTCTTACAGCTGCTGCCGAAAGAATTGCCTTCTACCAATCTACAAGTGTGTAGCTGCTGATGAAGTTGCACACAGATACATGGTAAGAAGGGATAGCACAGCAACCTATCACTGAAGTGCAGGAAGAGTTACCTCCTACCCATCTACAAACGAAATAGCTGCTGAGGAAGTTGTACACAGATACACAATAAGAAGGGATAGGGAAGGAAGCTATCACCGAAGTGTAGGAAAGGTTGCCTCCTATTGATATACAAGTGTATAGCTGCTGAGGAGCCTGTACACAGATACATTGTAGGAAGGGATAGGGTAGCAAACAATCACTGCACTGTAGGAAGGCCAATACACGCTACCACAACTGACAGAAAATGCTACAATGCTCTAATTACACATCAAAAGTGTCGTGAAATAACCACCACTCATAAACAATGGATCATAAAGCAACACACCCACTGGAAATTGAGAAAAATCATTGTAATAGTACAACTACTGCAAAAACCAACCGCAGAAGATCTCATCAGGAGTAACAGCAGCTGCTAATGTGTTCACCTTGATGTGTGGATACAGACTAAGCAGCTTAGAACCAATCTCATCTTCCCTCCTTCTGCCCCTCTACATCTACAACTCCTTCCCCACCTCCACAGGGGCTGGCTTTCTAAGCCTGTTATAATCTGTCACTGATGGTACACAAAGACATCCATCTGGCGACAGTGATTTACTGTTTCTGGTCCACAGGGATCAGTCACAAACGGACAAAAGACTCAAATCAGGATGCTTCCTGCAAGTTGTATTTCTCAGAAAGGCTAGCCCCCCTGGAACAATAGCAAAATGCATGACTATCCATCATGGATTAGGAACTGTCCAGTCAAAAGCTGCGCGCTTCAAGATAGTCTGGATGTGACGACACTGTCTGGAGATGGTCCTTGACTGAGTAAAATGAGCGTCATTTAGGAAAAACATTGAAAAAATACGTCATGCATAAATGAGATACACACAGATCTTTACACTAGTCTGCTCACTGCGTGCCGATCCGCCTGCTCTGCCTCCAACATGTGGACAGCAGTATCTGCACCCTCTACCCTCCATGACTGCGTGCTGTTATAACCCTTCACCATTCATGTTTACTCTTACTTGTTCAGGTAAACTGTCCAAAGGCTGTCTGGTAGAGGTTTCAGGTGCTTCACTGTGCTGAATAACAGCTGTGTGTGTGTGTGTGTGTGTGTGTGTGTGTGTGTGTGTGTGTGTTCCAATGTACTGTGGAAGGTTGAGATTCCTGCTGTCCAGACGGTGGAGGAAGGTACAGGGGAGGAATTTTACATAGGTTACTTGCTCCTCATGGAATAACACACTGTGTGTCTGCCTAAAGTGTTGCTGTTGTTAACAGCTCAACTGATGCAATGTCAGCTCATCTAGTTAAAGAAAGTGGCTGAATAAACACGAACACCCATTTACTGCATGAAGTATTACCGTCATGTATTATCCAGGTGTGATTCTTATGCTTGCTGCAACGAATATTCTACCGTCAGACCTCACCTTAAACTCACTCTCATGATATGAAGCTATGCTTGCCACAATGACTACTGAACGGAGAACATTGAATCTTGCGTTGAATATTCTGCAAATTAAGCACTCAACTCCATCCAACAGTCCTTAAACATATATTCAGTTAGCAAGTTCCACGCACTATAATGACGATAAGACTGGGCCAATAACATAATGCTGCTAGGACCCAACAACAACATGATAACCAAGCAAGGACAAAAAAAAACTTATAGCCAGTCTTACCTCCCCTCCTCCCTCCATAGGAAGGGATACTGATTTCCAGACCTGTTTTAACTATTCGCTGATGGTACACAAAGAGGTCCATCCACTGAAGATTTTCTGCTTTATTCGGTGGTGGGTTTACAGTGATATACTGTTTCAGGTCATCAGAAACCACACTTATTTCTACGAAATGTTGACCCCTGGAACGATAGCGAAATACTTTATTCAACACTCTGGCGCCAACACCCCCCCCTCCTGCCCTCCCCCCTCCCCCATCCCCCTCTGCTGACGACCACTTCCAGCAGTCTCCCATAGCCCACGTACTCTCTTAGCCTCCGAGAACTCACAATTAGTGTCTGTGGAGGTCTTGCACGTGGGTATTGCATACATTTCAGATACACAAATATCAGTATAGAACAATGGCTTTCTCATTATCTATTCGCATGTCGGAGGGAAACACAAGTCATTTACACACGACACCAAGCTAAAATTCACATTCGTCACCCCTCCTCGTTATTTCGTAACGTGCAAATGAGTAAAACTGCGAACTCGATTTATGATACAGTTGTCGATAATGGATGAGCAAACTGCTGAAGTCGGAGCACTACAACGATATATCTGATAGTTTTATTAACTTGTCGCGCATCTGTTGTATGTGTCCACCATGTATAAAATCGATAACACATCCGAAATAAATAGAAAAGGACCACTATTTTGGTGTGGAAACTACCGATCACAGCAGAATGTCCTTCGTATTTCAGAACATCTATCTGAGTAAAAGCAAAAATTCAGTCTACGGAAACATTTATGTTAGAAGTGGCAATTTTCAGTGGAACAGTAGTATCTAAAGTCTACTTCTTATAAAACGCCAGCTATTAAACAGCTACTGAAAAAAAAAACACATTTTTCATGATAACAAAGCAGTCATGTTTCCACGAAAACACATACAACCTATTTCTTCCAGTTTGATGGACAAATTGGCATAGTTTAGAGCATTCCTCGCGTACACAATTAGTGTGTGGAAGTCTTGTAGATAAACTGTCTTGCACATGGTTATTACATGAATTTCAGATGCATGAAATATCGAAACATAACAGTATCCTTCACGCTATCTATTCCCATGATGAAAAAAAAAAACACAGTAATTTTTACATTCAACAGCAAGCTACAATCCGCGTCTCTCTCTCCTCGTTATTTTGTGACATCCGATGGAGTAGAACTACGAACTATAAAAACTTCGATAACGTCACCTGGTAGAGAACTCAATAAGATTTTACCGCATCTCTCTCTTCTGATATACCAAAAGCAAATACCATCAGCGTGTTGACATCGAGCATATGTGGTGATCCCATTACCAATACATGTATCGATCCATTGGAGCAGGTGGTCAGTGATTGAAGGCGCTTCCAGAGACCACTGTAAAGTTTTGTCACATGTACTAGAAGAAGACCATATCTCACAGACTATCAGTCACAATAGAGGTTTTCTACATCTACGTCTACATGATTACTCTGCAATTCACATTTAAGTGCTTGGCAGAAGGTTCATCGAACCACAATCATACTATCTCTCTACCATTCCACTCCCGAACAACGCGTGGGAAAAACGAACACCTAAACCTTTCTGTTCGAGCTCTGATTTCTGTGTTGCAGTTTCGTAAGAAATTTAATGTATTGTGTTTTGCTATAAAACAACTAGCGTGAATGCACCTTTCCACACTCTTATCTGTTCTATGTTCCTCAGTTTTATTTATTTTCCATTAATTTTCGCAGTTTTACCAGGTTTTCCATACTTGCAACGCATTTTACTCATTTACTCGAGTTTCAAACCACTATTCTCGACGAACTGTCACATCAACAAAACGTCTCATGGTGCGATCCAGTGATGCTGTCACCCAATGACTTCAGTGTATCATCAGCGAGAGGTTGGGACAGGCCTGGGAAAGCAGAACAACTACCTACGTGAGGGTCCAATGCAGACCAGGAATAGTGTATCATTGTCAACGCCACACCAACAAAGGTAGAGAATCTGAAGGGGATGGACCGCTTTGTGTAACATCAGTGACAGTTTAGAACAGGCCTGGAAAACCAGAATCCCTACCTACGGGGGAAGAAGATGGAGGTAGTGGGGAGATAAGACTGGTTCTAAGTTGTTTAGACTGTATTCACATATCATGGTGAATACACAGCACTATTCTGTTGGAAGTTTCTTTTCGATATTTGTGTGATACTATTACAATGTTTCTTCTTCCTGTAGAACCAAGGCCAGGATGCACCCACAGTATAGCACAGCCGTTGCTTCTGTGTTTTTATTTTAAGAGTTGCTCTCTTATATGAGGGTTGCATCACTCTCTCTTTCTAAGACGTACTGGTACCACTCACAAGAAAAACACGTCTATCCATCCTAGAATGTTTGTTCCATATTGGTTATCATGTTGTTGTTTGGTCCTCCTGGCATTAAATTATTGGTGAAGTCTTCTACTCACCAAGTGAGTGGCACTTGATAGCTGAATGTGTGTTTAAGGACTGTTGGATGGTGTCAGTGGCTTATTTTGTAGTATATTCAATTTGAGATTTAATGTTCTCCATTCAATATTCATTGCTGCAAGCATAAGTTCAAACCACGAGAGTGAGTTTACTCTTATTTAGGTGGAGATTTCATTGATTTTAGTATTGTGTCCGCTCTTTGCACTGTTACCATTACAGTATCCGTTTTAAAAGCGTAAGACTGTACCCTTTGCACGACCTGATGTACAATATTCGTTGTAGCAGGCATAAATACCGCACCTGGAGAAAACACGATGGTAATACTCCATGCAGAAAATGATATCACTTTTTTTAAAGAAATGAGCTGACATGACAGCAGTTGAGCAGTTAAGAACGGCATCACTTTAGGCAGACATGCAGTGTTACTCCATGAGGAGCAAGTTGCCCGTGTAAAATTACTCCACCATCTGTTCTTCTGCCGTCTGGGCAACAGGAATCTCATCCTTCCACAGTAACACATTAGAACACACGCACGCACCCACGCACACACACACACACACACACACACACACACACACACAAAGCTGTTATTCGATACAGTGGAGCGTCTGAAAACTCTACCAGACAGCCTTCGAACAGTTTACCTGAAGAAGTAGGCGATTTCAACAGCAGAGGAGGATAGCGAGTACAGACACCGCTCTCCGCCTGTCGGGGGCAGAGCAAGCAGATCGGCGCACAGTCAGAAGACTAGTACAAAGATCCGTTTGCATCTTATTTATGCAGGACGTATTACTAAACGTTTTTCGTACATGAGACTGATTTTATTTAGCCAAGGACCACTTTCAGACAGTGCCAATGATGTGTCGACAGAAGTGCCGACACAGTGTTATTTGGAGGGGGCCGATAGGCACGCTATCTAACGCAGACGGGCGTGAAGTCTGGAACAGGATAACTATTGAATGGTAGCAAGAAAAGTACATAGCTGGAATATACTTAACTTTATTCACTCCTTGTGATACATCTCTCTTGACTATACAAATGAGACTCGTAAGATACATGCACTGTTACAATTGGCGCCTTGCTAGGTCGTAGCCATGGACTTAGCAGAAGGCTATTCTAACTGTCTCTCGGCAAATGAGAGGAAGGCTTCGTCCGTATTGTCGCTAGCAATGTCGTCGTACAACTGGGGCGAGTGCTCGTCCGTATCTCGAGACCTGCCTTGTGGTGGCGCTCGGTCTGCGATCACACAGTGGCGACACGCGGGTCCGACATGTACTAAATGGACCGCGGCCGATTTAAGCTACCACCTAGCAAGTGTGGTGTCTGGCGGTGACACCACATTCCTCCCCCGCAAATCGGCGAACGGTCGTGAGATAAGGCTTCCGCCCGCCGTGGGGAGGACCCCATGTTGACGTATGCGATGAGGTGGGGAGCCTAACAACAGGCGAGGCTGTGCCACCCGCACCCGGCCATTCGATCCGAGGGGAGCTAGGAAACGCCTGAAAACCTAGTCCAGGGTGCACGTCAACATGCGGTGTATGCGCCCGTAAGGAGACAGGAGGGGCCGAAGGGTCGACCTCCATTGCGTCGGGGTATCCGACGCGCGTTGACGCCATGTGGTCCGGAGCGGGCAAGAGTTCCATGGCGGAGGACAGCTGGTCACGGGACGCGATCGGCGGCGCGTGACCCAGGGAGGCGCGTGGCGGCTGCAGCGAAGCGTCGAATGCGGGCGGCGGCGGCGGGAGAACAGGCGGCGGCGGCGGCGGCGGCGGCGGCGGCGGCGGCGGCTGCTGCTGCTGCGGCGGCGCGTCGCCATGGGGCAAAATGGAAGGCATCGTCCGTAACACCTGGGGATGAGGCGAGCCAGAAGATGGGTCCCCAGGGCGCTGACCGGACGGCACCGTCGCTGAAAGCAGACGGGGAGCGGCAGAACCCGTACGACGACAGAGGCGCAGCTGATTGAGATGCCGACGCACCTCACCAGAGGCCCCCAAAACCAAATACATCGCGCGGCCGAGGCAGCGAAGAATGCGCCCTGCGAGCCAACGCCGTGAACCTCGATAGTTGCGATAAAAGACAACGTCGCCTGGAGCAAAAGCAGGAGTCTGCCGCTGCACAGGAACCTGATGCGGCGGATGCAGCAAAGACATCAAGGTGCGATGAGGACGACCGTGGAGCAACGCAGCCGGCGAGCGACCATCTCGGGGCTGAGAGCGATACGATGACAAAAAGAGCAACAATGCGTCCTCCCGAGAACGCGACTCTTTCAATTTCAACATCTGTGACTTGAAAGTCCGGACCAATCGTTCAGCGGCACCGTTTGACTGAGGCGAAAACGGCGCGGATGTCAGATGTTGAATACCATTGGCCTGGCAGAATGGCTGAAATTCTGCGGACATGAAGTGTGGGCCATTGACGGAAACAATAGTCTGCGGAAGACCTTCAATGCAAAAGATAGCAGACAACGCTTGGATGGTGGCGGAGGACGTCGTGGAAGACATCCGGACAACAAAAGGAAAATTACTGAAGGCGTCGACCAGAACCAACCATCGAGCATTCCAGAATGGACCAGCAAAATCAATGTGCAAGCGTTGCCAAGGGGACGTGGCTTTTGGCCATGCAAAGACTTTCCGCGGCGGTGCGGATTGTTGTTCGGCACACGCCATGCAAGAAGAACACATATTCGTAATCGCAGCATCGATTCCGAACCAAGTACAGTGCTGACGAGCAAGTTGTTTCGTTCGCACTATACCCCAATGTCCTTGGTGAAGAAGCCGTAAAACAGAGGACTGTAACGAACGTGGGACCACGACTCTGGACTGATCATTATCAGAACGCAACAACAAAACACCACGTCGAACAAAAAGTCTCTCCTTGTGAGCAAAAAATCGGCGAACCAACGGATCCTCGATCCGAGACTTTGACAAAGGCCATTGCGTAGCAACAAAACGCAAAACAGTAGCAAGGACAGGGTCAGCAGCTGTGGCGGTAGCTACACGACGAAAATCAATCGTAAACGATTCGAGCACTTCATCCGTTTCCGAATCAATGAACAGGCAAGCAAGTTCGGAAGAATCGAATGCTTGATCCGCAGCAACAGGCAAACGGGACAACGCATCAGCGTTGCCGTGCTTAGCAGTGGACCGATACAAGATATGGTAGCGGTACTGCGAGAGGAAAATAGACCAGCGAATGAATTTCTGCGCTGTACGCGGAGGTACAGGCTTGGTCGGATGAAAAAGCGATGTCAAAGGTTTGTGGTCTGTGATGATGGTGAAGTGACGACCAAACAAAAAATCATGGAACTTAGTAACACCAAACACGAGAGCCAAAGCTTCTTTCTCTATCTGCGAGTAATTTCTTTGCGCAGACGAGAGCAATTTGGACGCAAAGGCAATAGGGCGATCATGGGAGCCAACTTTGTGCGCAAGCACAGCACCGATCCCGAAATCCGATGCATCTACCATCAACAAAAGGGGTTTC
This sequence comes from Schistocerca piceifrons, assembly GCF_021461385.2. Taxonomy (NCBI): domain Eukaryota; kingdom Metazoa; phylum Arthropoda; class Insecta; order Orthoptera; family Acrididae; genus Schistocerca; species Schistocerca piceifrons. The sequence continues at coordinate 360,930,104 of NC_060149.1, read as the reverse complement.
TGGGGATCGAAAGGCGTGAGGCAAGTATTAGAAAGCAACGCCGATTTGAACTGGCGAAAGGCGCGTTCGCATTCCGTCGTCCAGACGAACGGAACACCTTTACGGCGTAAGCGATGAAGCGGAGCTGAAATGGAAGAGGCATTGCGCACATATTTATGATAATAGTTAATTTTACCCAACACACTCTGTAGCTGTTTCACATTGTGAGGGGAAGGCAATTCTTGTATGGCACGGAGGTGCTCTGGACTCGGATGTATGCCTTGGGCATTAATGACATGTCCCAGGTATGGTAAGTCACGAGCAAAAAACACACATTTGTCCTTCCTCAAGCGAAGACCATTTTGTCGCAAGACCTGAAATAATGTTCGTAGGTTCGCAAGATGATCTTCTTCTGTCTGTCCGGAGATCACTATATCGTCCAGATAGTTTGCTGCAGTAGGGACCGACGCACAAATAGTTTGTAAATATTGCTGAAACAATGCAGGGGCGGATGCACACCCGAATGGCAGTCTTTTGAACCTGTACAATCCAAGATGCGTGTTAACCACCAATACGCGCTGGGATTCGTCGTCCACCGGTATTTGCAAGTATGCATCGGCTAGGTCCAACTTTGAAAAATATTTTCCCAGGCACAGTTTAGCAAAAAGATCTTCCGGGCGGGGCAAAGGAAAAGTAGCAGTCACTAGTTGTGGATTCACTGTGGCCTTGAAGTCCACGCAAAATCTCAATTTTCCGGAAGGTTTTGGCAAAATTACTAAGAGTGAGGCCCAGAGAGAAGCTTGCACACGTTCAATTACACCCTGTGATTCTAGATCGTTTAATGTTCTTGCGACCTCATCACGCAATGCGTGGGGAACATTGCGCGCTCTGAAAAATTTCGGTTGCGCGTTTACTTTCAGTTCCAAATGTGCTTCATAGTTTTTAGCGCAACCTAAGCCGGGTGCAAAAATGTCTGCAAATTCGTCACATAGACGAGAAACACTGTCTGAAGGCACAGTTTGATTCACTGATAGGACCTGATTTACAATAGACATGTTAAACGACTGAAATAAATCTAAACCAAACAAGTTCACTGCAGTAGAAGAACGAAGAACGTAAAATGACACAAGTTTTGTTTGTCCCTTGTATGTGGCAAGAAGTGTGCAAGAAGTGTGTCTGTCCGGAATGTGTAGTTAGCTTAACATTTGCGGAACGCAACGGAGGTTTGCCCAGTTGTTTGTACGTGTCGTGATTGAGCAATAAAACTGCAGCTCCGGTATCGAGCTGGAACGGTATGACCTTGCCATTAAAGTCCAAATCTACAAAAAGTTTATTGTCCTGCTGACGACAAGAGCGACTGTTTTGTGCAATTTGAACAGACACTTGTACAGAATCACTTGCTAATTGACGTGATTTCCGGCGACGTCGACGCACAGGTTGTGTGGGACGAACACAGTCACTGTTAGAGAAAGTGGCACTGGACGAATCGGAATTAACTACATGAATGTCCATGGGCGAAGGTCCACGATCCTGAGTGTCCTTGGTTCGATTCCGGCGCGAAGCAAAAGGCCTGGAATGATTGTGATTGTCTGATCGGAGCTTTTTCTGGCAAACACTTCGAACATGTCCTTTCCTATTACAGAAAAAGCAAATAGCTTGGCGTGACGGGCAATGTTCACGCGAATGTCTAGTAGCACACCGCGGGCATGATTTCACTGCATTTGTAGGCTGGCGCGGCACATCTGGTTTAGAGCGCGGCTGCAGCTGCGTTTGTGTGCGGGAGGGCAGTTGACCGGGCCACGCAGCTCGCCCGGCGGGCCGGTTAATGTTACACACTGCTGGCGAAGTTTCAAAAGATTCCTGAGCACAGTCAAGTGTGTCTTGTCTATCCAATATGTCTATCACTTGTTGAAGGGAGGGATTAACTAGTTTCAAAATGTGCTCCCGTATGCGAACATCAGAAACGTTCTGTGCAATTGCATCACGTACCATTGCATCGGAATAAGAAAGGCCACAGTCACAGTCAAAGGCACAGTCCCTAGTAAGTCCTTGCAATGTTGCTACCCACTCCCTATTAGTTTGACCGGCCATACGTTTTGTACGAAAAAACGTATACCGTTTTGCAACCACATTAACTGTTTCTTTGAAATAGGCATCTAAAGCAGACAAAATTTCCTCGTAGGACAGAGTTGCTACGTCGCGTCGGGGAAACAATTTCACTATCACACGGTATGTGGACACACCGAGACAAGAAAGCAAAAACGGCTGCCGCTCATTACCTTGAATTCTGTAGGCAGCTAGATGGAAGCCGAACTGGCGGGACCACTCGGTCCACGACTCGTGCGCCGGGTCGTAGTGCCTAAAAGGCGGTGCAACTGCGAGTTGTGGCTGCGGTAGCGGTGAAGCGGCGGCCGCCGCATCGGTTTGAATGGCACGTTGACCCTGGACGAGCTGTCCAAGGGCATCCAATAACGCCTGCGTCTGCTGATTCTGCAAGCGATAAAATTCGGACAGTACATCTGGAGATTGTGGCGAAGCCATGACACAAATAAATGTAAGCAATCAGAAAGAACACTTTTCCTTTAAGCCTCGTCGCCAAATGATGTGTCGACAGAAGTGCCGACACAGTGTTATTTTGAGGGGGCCGATAGGCACGCTAATTGCGCACATTCACTCACACCTTGCGATACATCTCTCTTGACTATACAAATGAGACTCGTAAGATACATGCACTGTTACAATTGGCGCCTTGCTAGGTCGTAGCCATGGACTTAGCAGAAGGCTATTCTAACTGTCTCTCGGCAAATGAGAGGAAGGTTTCGTCCGTATTGTCGCTAGCAATGTCGTCGTACAACTGGGGCGAGTGCTCATCCGTATCTCGAGACCTGCCTTGTGGTGGCGCTCGGTCTGCGATCACACAGTGGCGACACGCGGGTCCGACATGTACTAAATGGACCGCGGCCGATTTAAGCTACCACCTACCAAGTGTGGTGTCTAGCGGTGACACCACAGCCAACACATACGAAACATTTGAAAGGAAGCCGCTGTTGACCAGTTCTTCATCCATGATGGGTATTTAGGAATTTCGCTATTGTTCCAGGGGGGCAATCCTTCCGAGAAATACATTTAATAGGGAGGGTAATATTGGTTCTAAGCTGCTTAATCTGTATCCACACACTGAGGTAAATACACGTGAAGTTGCCTTCATTCACTTCTGGCGAGATATAATGGGATCGGTCTTTGCAATAGTTGTGCTATGACAATGATTTTTCTCAATTCCCAGTGCATGGTGTGACGTATAAGAATTTTCGGTGCGTACAGTGTCACGTCTCTCAGTGTCACACAAATTTTTATTTTTAAAGGGGATCACTTAAGACTATTTCCATGGGTTCGCCCCTCAAATTCCTCCATCATATCACAAAATTGTCGTCTGATGTAGTACAAACTGAAAATATAAATTCCTTTTAAAGCACAGTTTCGTATATTATTTTATTCAAAACCTTACACCTGTGTCACAGAACAAATTCTACATCAAGAATACTTTACACAAGTTTAAGGGAAGAAATGCTTCTGATAATTATTACAGTATTAAAAGAACATCAAAATATGAACAGGCTGAAATGAACAAACAGTACATCAGACTATGTTAATCAATTTAACTGTAAAAAGCTAGGGAGCATATTATTAGCAAAATGACAAATATGCAAAAGGGAAATGGCAAAAATGAGCACTTCTCAATTGGGAGTAAGTCAAAACAATCAGAATGGCTGAAAGAGAGCATAATAACATGAGCCATAAACGAATAAGAGCTAAGCAACTAAGCAAATAAGAGAATAGGCAAAAATGAGATGCCAACAAAATGAGAGCTGGCCAAACTCCGTCAGCAGTTATATACGGTTGCGCTCGTAGCGGCACCTCGTGGCCCGTACGCAACACGTGCGCCTGCGATAGCAATGCACTCTTAAGCACTCACGGCGGCGGCTAGCCGCCTGTACGTAAGTTGTGCGAATGCTGTCGCAGGTCGACCCTTAATCTACGATGTTACAATGTGTTGCATTGTGTTCCGTTATTTACTAGTGGTGGTTTTATCACAACAATTTCAATATATAATTAGAGCACTGAAGCGTTTTCCATCAGTAGTGACAGTGTGTATTGGCCTTCCTACACTTAAGTGACAGTTTGCTGCCCTATCCCTTCTTACTATGTATCCGTGTACAACTTCCTTGGCAACTATTCCCCTTGTAGATAGGTAGAAAGCAATTACTCTGGCAGCAAGTCTAGGACAGTTACCCACTAATGTGGACTAGGGCACACAGCAAGATGAACATGTACAGACACTCGATCAGCAAAAGTGCTGACGGGATGTGAGTCAGTGGGAAGAGGGGGCGGATGGGAGGGTGATTGTAGGACAGTTTCTATCACCCTCTGGTGGAAGTATTGTGGACTAGAGCAGGCAGTCCTCAGACTTCGAGGTGAAACACGAGTGATTGGAAAAATGAGGACGTGGGGGCAGCGTGAAGTGGAGGCAGGGGTCGGTGGAGTGTGAAGGCAGCTGTAGGACCATCTAGTGGCAAGATATTCGCTTCTGGAAATATTGTCAAGAGTCTACTCTAGTTCCCTAGTTTTCTCTTAGACCTGGACATCAATGCTAACTATAATGGTTTTCCTTCTAACACTAGGACCATCTGGATGGTAGCATATTGCAGAGGAGTTTGTTGTTTTACATGTATGCAGAATAAATGGTTACAGATCATAATCCCTCATAAACAATTTAATTTTCAGAGCTAAGTTGTAACTGTGGACAAAGTTGGTGAGTCGAGCAATCCTCTCAGATACTTGATTTCGCAATGGAAAAATCTTCCTTATTGCTAGAAGGGGTGACAGTTGGAGAAGAAGCATCCTTACGGTGCCATGTAGAAGAGATGGTCATCCTAGATGTGTTAAGTATTATAATATAGCATTTACGTGAAATCGATGTTAGAGTCACAACTGCACATGAGTGAACAGTTTTACTCGACAACCAGACGTTAGTTGCATGGTCTGTCTTTCAATTGCACGTCACAAAACCACTACATTCTCATTTTTTAGCGGAATTAATGTGGCGAGGTAACATCACGTGCGAGACGTTGTTGAAATATGGTTGCGCAACGAAAGAAAGACGGGGCCAACACAGCGCTTGGCAGTAGTACGCCAGATGTATGTCGAAACGGATTCGTCTGAAACAGACTGGTTTCATCAGAGTATCTATAACAGATTTGTTACTGAGTCTTTGAGCGAACTCTTCAGGAAATCTACGCTGGTAAATGTGCTGGGTATATCTAAAACTTATTCAGTACTCAGTTATGCTAACAAGTCTCCCGGATCTTTTCTCACTTAATAATGGCAATGTAGAGAAAATTCATTACTGACAGTTAAACATTCCGATTGTTTTGATGAAAGCAAAATTTACGTTTGCTTATGGAACAATGCTCTGTTTAACATTTTGATAATGAGTAGATTCTATCCTCGAACTGTGACTGTGGAACGTCTCCAAACTACCCATATACAGCAGTCGCTCGATTAGACTCAAACTACGTATTAAATACGTACTCCCTGAGGTGTTTGTATTGGTGGAAGCTAGATGGTTCCAAATCTGGTGAATATAGTGAATTTCCCAATTTTTACTTCAAATCCCTTCATTTTCTCAGTGCCAAATCACAATTTTGGCAACGTCCATCGTCCTGATAGAGGTTGATGTGTTTCTTTTATAACCATGGCCTCTTGTCACTTATTTTTTTCAGTAAGTTGGTTTCGAAAACAGCTGAGACCTTCATAGACAAAAGAAAGTCGTGTCAGAGCCGCTATACGCAAATATTCAATAATCTGGGTAATGCAGTTACGACTATTCCGTGATGCAAAGAGAAAATGCGTAAACGACTAACAAGCAGAAACAAAATCTAGTATTACGATGCTACTTCTGCACTGTTACCTACTACTGGGAACGTTTATAAACTGAGAACCATGGGGCAAGCATACAATGCAGACTCTTTCCCGTCACGTGTATAATGTAATGTAGCTTCTGTAGTTGTGCAGACTGTCATTTTGGTATCCCCGTCAGACAGCGACACAGAGTCCGCATGTACTGTATCACCGCCGAGGGCGCTACCGGAACAAGACCCCCAGCAGTACCGTATTTGCCTATCTCGCTGCGTTTCGTCTGGCTGTAGTCTTAAAGAAGTAGGCTCTGCAGGCATCGTTACATTTGCTGTCCACTTTTGACTATGGTATCGGAATTTGTGCTGCAAACTTGCTTTGCTTTGAATATCCTACAATGCTGCTCTCTTTAGCCTACCATGACGGACCTGCTCTGGGCTCTCTGTCTGCAATAATAAACTGGAGATAGTGCAAGCACATATCGTAGTTTCAAGTAATTCATTGACCATACTGAAAGGAAAGTTAATTTTTAAGTTATACGAAACCATTTTAGGCGGCCATGTTCACTTAATGGTTCAGAGATCGTTCCCACTCGGCCAGCCGGAGTGGCCGAGCGGTTTTAGGTGCTACAGTCTGCCCCCGCGGGACCGCTACGGTCGCAGGTTCGAATCCTGCCTCGGGCATGGATGTGTGTGATGTCCTTAGTTAGGTTTAAGCAGTTCTAAGTTCTAGGGGACTGATAACCTCAGAAGTTAAGACCCATAGTGCTCAGAGCCCTTTGAACCATTTTGTTCCCAGTCGGAATTTCCTCACTGAAGTTGAAAATACCCGGAGCCACATGGCTATAAATGCCCAGCGTTGGTCTAAAGAGGAAATACAATTTGTTCAATATCACCATCTACCAAAGAAATGAAAATGTTTATTTCCGAGGATAAGTATAAAATCTAACTGACTAGTATCCGCAGTTAGAATGTAGTGAGCTTCCTGAGAATTCAGACTTCTGTGAATGCCAATGATGCCACTACAACCATAGTGGGTGGGTTATGATATTTTACCAGTGTCTGTTAGTGAGGTGTCCTTATCTTTCCTTATAGATATGATGTAGTGTTACGTCATTGATGGTCTCTGTTGATGAGGGATTGAGCTCATAGATTTCCTTGGTTACGTTTTCTCTCTATTTCGCAGAAAAATGCAATGTTTACGTGAAGCAATTTTGGCAGTTAGTTCATTGTCGAAATATAATACACTGACGAAAAAAAAAAGAAACCTGAAATCAGGAAGGAATTGTGCGAGATAAACGAAAGTTGGTGGGCCTTTTCCAAATCTGAAAGTTGACGTCTATTTAAATTTCGTGCCGGTCGCGTGAAAGTGTCGTTAGTACTGCCGAGATGCAAATTATGTTTGTTTTAAATACGCTCTGTAAAAGTCATGAGCGTAAGATACCTTTGAGACTGGACGTAGTGAGTTGACGTTAGTCAAGAATGCCTTTAAGATGACGAAGACGCCATTATCAACAGCTCACCGAGTTTGAACGAGGTCGTGTGATAGGCTACGAGAAGCTGAATATTCGTTCCGCGATACTGCAGAAAGACTTGGCAGGAATGTAGCTACTGTACTTGATTGCTGGCAGCGTAGTCACGAGAAGGTATGGTCGCAAGAAGACCGGGGTCCAGACGGACACGTGACACTGCCATCGTGTTCGGCGTATGGCTCCGTCGCATCGTACTGTATCTGCAGCAGTAATTTGAGGAGCAGTTGGCACCACAGTGACATAACGAACCGTTACAAATCAGTTACTTGAAGAACAGCTCTGAGCCAGACACCCTGTAGCATGCATTCCACTAACCCCAAACCATCACCATAAGCGACTTCACTGGTGTCAAGCGAGAGTTCATTGGAGGGCGGAGTGGAGGTATGTTGTGCTTTCTGATTAATGGCGGTTCTGCCCCGGTTCCAGTGATGGCCGTATGTTGGTTAGAAGGAGGCCAGGTGACCGCAGCAACCAACCTATCTGAGCGCTAGACACATGGAGTTGTGATTCGCGGTGCGACTTTGTACGACAGCAGGATCACTCTCGTGGTTATTCCTCGTACCCTGACTGCAAATTTGTACATCTGTCTGATGGTTCAACCTGTTGTGCTGCCAGTTCTGAATAGAATTTCAGGGGGTGTTTTCCAACAGGATTACACTTGGTCACATACCGATTTTTAACCCAACAAGCTCTACAGACTGCCGACATATTGCCTTGGCCTGCTCGATCACCAGATCTGTCCTCAGTCGAGCACGTATGGGACATCACCGGACGACATCTGCAGAGTCATCTTCTAACACCATTAACCGTCACTCTATTGGTCAATCAAGTACAACGGGTATGGAACTACATCTCAAAAACTGAAATCTGGCACGTCTATCACACAATGCATACACGTTTGCATGCTTGCATTCAACGGTCTGGTGGCTACATCGGTTATTGATGTAACAGAATTTCAGATCTGCAAAGGTTGTTCTCCGGCTTAAATTAGCATGTGAACTTGCAACGTTAATCACTTAACTATGCTAACTAGACAAATGCATCCCTGAAATTTCATTGCTGTAAATTAATTACTTGTTCCACAAAATTTCGGGCGTGCAGCCGCATAAATTCAGCTGCATCTTCTAATATACGGAGTGGTTCGGTCCTCGAATTTGAAAGAACGGAGCAAGTGCTGGAGCCTTAGTCACCTCGGCTCACTCTGAAGATGTCTGGACGGTATTCAGCCGAAGTATTAGTTCAATTTACTCTCTGATGTTAAATCATCACTCCCTTGTGTTTTAATGGAAACAAAAAAAAATTGAAATAACATATCCCAAGTGAGAGATGAAATGGGAAACAAGTAAGCTCCTAAAAAAAATATTAGCTTTTAATTCATTTTAAAAATATACGTAGAAGGGTATATTTCAAGGCGAAGTATAACATTTTGATAATGGTTTACGGGAAGTACTAGTTGTACAACTCCAGATACAATACAACAGTTTTGCGCAAGTGTAATTTGTCGGAAAAAGTTGAAGAAACCACAATTAAAATCTCTTAACGCAGCTTTGGTTCACCGCAAACAGTCAACACCGTTTTCATCCCTATGGAAAGGGTCTCTGAGACTATTGTAGAATTTCTGTGTAATATTATTCCGCCAGTCGAAAACTTTTTAAATATTTAGAAGCATGTACGGAATATTTAAGTGCGTCCCTATTACGAGACGTATGTGTATGTCACTGTTTCTCTTAATCTATAATTCTGGGTATTGGTAATTATTTCAACTATGCTGTAGATTAATTTTACAAACGTCGTGCTGTGAAAGTTGTTACGAAGTTCTCCTGCAACCAATGATTGCCTCTAAATAATATTCCCATAACGTTTCAGCAACAAATATGCTAGCATTAAGAGGAATCGGTATATATTACAATGGAAGATGATATTTCTGATCATAAAACATTGAGAATAAACTGCATTCCGGAGACAAGTTTAATAAAGTGAGCTGATTATTGATCTAGAGCTCTGTGTGAAAACAAAGAATTATATAAATTACTGTTCAATACTGATGATTATTTATTGGTTATTGTGTTGACACATTCAATATGTAAACTGACCATAGGCGTCACACTGTTTCATCTATTCCGAATCGGTAAAATTTCTTTTACTCGAAAGTAAATATTTAGTACATGTTCATTTCAAAATGGAATCCAGGTTGAACTGCAAGCGGTTCCAAGATTGTAGCTGTATGTCGGCGTCAGCCTGATGCTGACGTCACGACTTGATACATATCGCTCCCACGAGTACGAAACGGTCAATTGCTCATTGTTATGCATTGATGCGCAGTAATTGCCACAGCGAATCGACACTTTATTGAGGCTTGTTTCGAAACCTTTTACAACTGATAAAACTGAATAGATTTTTTCCTATTAGAGAAGTATAGCCCTTGACCTTTAAGGAATCGTCTCTCACCTGCTGAGGTAGTACGTGAATAGCGTACACATTGTAGTCCAAAGGGAGTAAAATGGTCTATGGCGCCACATATGCGAATAGCTCGATTTACCACTACTGCGAAATTACATGCAAAACGTTAGAGCTGCATGCAGTTTTTGCTGTGTTGCCCCGTTATTAATGGTTGATCCGAAATTAAGAATTATAGTAATATTTCTTAGAAGGAAAAGAAAATTACAGGTCTTCGTGTTATTAGTCGTTTCCTGCAACTGTGATTTTTTCGCTGTGGGCATAACCTGTAGTAACGATACTCTGCTGCCTATTTTGTTAACCAGATGTATGCAATGTATTAAAATTCTATTCATTTAGAAACTGCTACTTTATTTGCTTCTCCTTAGCGAAGAAAAACGTATTTTATACTCAAATGCATCATTTCCGTGTTTAGTGTTCTCTCTGGCAAACATAATTATTTCAACGTTGGCAAAATCCTTTTCTAGGATGACCAATATTGTTTTTGTATTGTTTGTAACGTGTAGTCGACATCGCGTAGCATGGACTTCCATTTCAGTTCTCGAGTTTCGAGCAGGGTGGAGAAACTAACATAGTCAATTGGAAGCTATGAGCACTGGGTTTGTTCGGGCACTATTGTTTATTAACCTTGCAATGTATTACCAAAACCATATATAAGTTACACGTACGGAATAAAACATAAATTAGTAATATGCGACGATAGCTTCTATCAAAGAATGAAATTGCAATGTTCTTGAGTATATGGTAACTACACAACGTAATATATACCGTGCGAAAATCTCATGGGCAATATCTCTAGAAGAAAATGTCAGACCTTCTATAAGCCTGAGCTTAAAATTCGATTCATTTAGACTACAGGCACAAAAAAGTGAATAGGATAACAAACTGAGGGAATCACTCTGCGACGAGCCATTGGACACTTTTCGTAGCTATTACAGGTTGAAAAATTTATAAGCTACATAAGTTCACGGCGCCAAACATTAGTCATCCTCTTAAAAGAGGACACTTGTCGCTTTGGCAGCGCTGTAGAGGGCGAGGAACTGATACCAGGCGGTTATGTGATCCTCCATTTCTTACTTAAGTGTTGCCAATGAAGTGGTGTGTATGTGGCGACTGGTTAAGTATGAGGGGTTTTCAAAATCAAAGGTACGAAATACCACTGTGGGTATAATTAAAATCATAAAAGAAGGTTGTATACATGGAAGAAGCCTGGAGATACTGACAGATTTCAGATAGATTATATAATGGTAAGACAGAGATTTAGGAACCAGGTTTTAAATTGTAAGACATTTCCAGGGGCAGATGTGGACTCTGACTAAAATCTATTGGTTATTAACTGTAGATTAAAACTGAAGAAACTGCAAAAAGGTGGGAATTTAAGGAGATGGGACCTGGATAAACTGACTAAACCAGAGGTTGTACAGGGTTTCAGGGAGAGCGTAAGGGAACAAATGGCAGGAATGGTGGAAAGAAATACAGTAGAAGAAGAATGGGTAGCTTTGAGAGATGAAGTAGTGAAGGCAGCAGAGGATCAAGTAGGTAAAAAGACGAGGGCTAGTAGAAATCCTTGGGTAACAGAAGAAATATTGAATTTAATTGATGAAAGGAGAAAATATAAAAATGCAGTAAATGAAGCAGGCAAAAAGGAATACAAACGTCTCAAAAATGAGATCGACAGGAAGTGCAAAATGGCTAAGCAGGGATGGCTAGAGGATAAATGTAAGGATATAGAGGCCTATCTCACTAGGGGTAAGACAGATACTGCCTACAGGAAAATTAAAGAGACCTTTGGAGAAAAGAGAACCACTTGTATGAATATAAAGAACTCATATGGAAACCCAGTTCTAAGCAAAGAAGGGAAAGCAGAAAGGTGGAAGGAGTATATAGAGGGTCTATACAAGGGCGATGTACTTGAGGACAATATTATGGAAATGGTAGAGGATGTAGATGAAGATGAAATGGGAGATATGATACTGCGTGAAGAGTTTGACAGAGCACTGAAAGACCAGAGTCGAAACAAGGCCCCGGGAGTAGACAACATTCCATTAGAACTACTGACAGCCTTGGGAGAGCCAGTCCTGACAAAACTCTACCATCTGGTGAGCAAGATGTATGAGACAGGCGAAATAGCCGCAGACTTCAAGAAGAATATAATAATTCCAATCCCAAAGAAAGCAGGTGTTGACAGATGTGAAAATTACCAAACTATCAGTTTAATAAGTCATGACTGCAAAATACTGACGCGAATTCTTTACAGACGAATGGAAAAACTAGTAGAAGCCGATCATGGGGAAGATCAGTTTGGATTCCGTAGAAATATTGGAACACGTGAGGAATACTGACCCTACGGCTTATCTTACAAGATAGATTAAGGAAAGGCAAACCTACGTTTCTAGCATTTGTAGACTTAGAGAAAGCTTTTGATAATGTTGAGTGGAATACTCTCTTTCAAATTCTGAAGGTGGCAGGGGTAAAATACAGGGAGCGAAAGGCTATTTACAACTTGTATAGAAACCAAATTGCAGCTATAAGAGTGAGGGGGGCACGAAAGGGAAGCAGTGGTTGGGAAGGGAGTGAGACAGGGTTGTAGCCTTTCCCCGATGTTATTCAATCTGTATATTGAGCAAGCAGTAAAGGAAACAAAAGAAATATTCGGAGTAGGTATTAAAATCCATGGAGAAGAAATAAAAACTTTAAGGGCCGCCGATGACATTGTAATTATGTCAGAAACAGCAAAGGACTTGGAAGAGCAGTTGAACGGAATGGATAGTGTCTTGAAAGGAGGATATAAGATAAACATCAACAAATGCAAAACGAGGATAATGGAATGTAGTCGAATTAAGTCGGGTGATGCTGAGGGAATTATATTAGGAAATGATATACACTTAAAGTAGTAAAGGAGCTTTGCTATTTGGGGAGCAAAATAACTGATGATTGTTGAAGTAGAGAGGATATAAAATGTAGACTGGCAATGGCGAGGAAAGCGTTTCTGAAGAAGAGAAATTTGCTAACATTGAGTATAGATTTAAGTGTCAGGAAGTCGTTTCTGAAAGTATTTGTATGGAATGTAGACATGTATGGAAGTGAAACATGGACGATAAATAGTTTAGACAAGAAGAGAATAGAAGCTTTCGAAATGTGGTGCTACAGAAGAATGCTGAAGATTAGATGGGTAGATCACATTACTAATGAGGAGGTGTTGAATAAGATTGGGGAGAAGAGAAGTTTGTGGCACAACTTGACTAGAAGAAGGGATCGGTTGGTAGGACATGTTCTGAGGCATCAAGGGATCACCAATTTAGTATTGGAGGGCTGCGTGGAGGGTAAAAATCGTAGAGGGAGACCAAGAGATGAATACACCAAGCAGATTCAGAAGGATGTAGGTTGCAGTAGGTAGGTACTGGGAGATGAAGAACTTTGCGCAGGATAGAGTAGCATGGAGAGGTGCATCAAACCAGTCTCAGGACTGAAGACCACAACAACAACAGTGAAAAGTAATCACCAGAGACCTGAACACAGCCATCCCACCGTTTCACGAGCTGACGGATACGCTGTACCCAGAATTCCTGTGGCTGTGAGGGGAGCCACCACTGTGTCCGTCAGTCTGTCGTCCAAATCGAAGCGCTTCCCTCTGAGATAATTTTTTCGCTGACCAGACACATGGAAGTCATAGGCAGATCATGTCTGGACTGTAAAGTGGATGCTCAAACTTCTTCCACTTGAACTCGGCCTTTACACGTCGGGAGGACGGCGGTTCAATCCCGCGTCCGGCTATCCTGATTTAGATTTTCCGTGATTTCCCTAAATCACTCCAGGCAAAAGCCGGGATGGTTCCTTTGAAAGGGCACGGCCGACGTCCTTCCCCCTCCTTTCCTAATCCGATGAGACCGATGACCTCGTTGTTTGGTCTCTTCCCCCAAACACTCCAATCCAATCCCTTACGCGTCGTGTGGCCTTGGAAACTAGTGGACGTGCAAATCGTGGAGCGCAATCACTCCCTCCGTGAGCAGCCCAGGCTATTTGCTCTTGATGGAGTTGCATAGGCTAAGAAGTGTCTCACAGTACACGTCACTGTTAATGGTTTTTCTGTGCTTGAGAAATTCGGTGACTATCGAAACTCGGACGTCAGAAGGGATGGTTAGCATCATCTTGGCTTGTGAGCGCCCAGCTTTTATTTTTTTAGGAGAAGCTGACGACACTATATCCGAATCCTTAGATTTTTCACTATGAATACGCAAACTTCAACCGGTACGGCTGTTACGGCGTTTCGACCTCTTTGTTTGAAGACTTCTTATAGAGTCAGCGCTATACGGTGTGTGGACGTGGAGGAGTGACAGAATGGCAGGAAGGAGTTTTAGAGGTCGAGTTGTGCTATGATCGCTACACTGACAGTGTGTTACAGTTGAGTGGTAACAGGGTTGCAGGATGGCCACTTCATAACCCAAAGTGGCGTGTGCTGGGAGCCTTAGGATAACATCCCTTGTACTGCTCCGAGCGCAGAGTCAAGAATGCTTACTCAACAATAATATTTTTTATTAATCGGTGGTCCTTATACATCAGGTCGGAGTGTGCTGCCTAGGAGCCGATCGTGGCTAGCAGGCAGCGTGTAAGTGTGCTGCGGCAGCAGGATTCTGTGCAGCGTAAAAGCAGCTGGCACCGATCGTGAACTTGCAGGCGCAAGTCGGATGTCAGCTCCGTAGTTCAGCGATCATATTGCTGGACTGGCGTACGCTACACACGGCCCAACGCAACTGGCTCGGATTTGCTGACTCCCCTAGGTGAACTCAGCACTCTCGGAATCAGACTGCAGTGTCAAGGCGATGGCATCCAATGCATGGCCTCGTCTCGGCGGATCAAATTTTAAGCGCAGAAGCTTCATGGCTAGTTGAAGGCTCATAGACTAGTGGCTTCACCTAGCTGATGCCACTGCTCGTTGAGGGTGTGGCTGTTAGTCTAAATACTCGACCGATTACTGGTGCAGTGGCTGTGCCAGTCGAATGCACGGCGCCAATGGACCGCTGCCAACGTCTCTGCGGGGAACATATACATGGTGATTCAGCTGCCCTTACCAATGTCGTTTAATGCAACCAGCAATGTTATAACTGCCTTTCAAAAACCACCCGGGACATTTTCATATTCTCTCGCCCACCACGTGCAATCTACACTACTGGCCATTAAAATTGCGACACCAAGAAGAAATGCAGATGATAAACGGGTATTCATTGGACAAATATATTATCCTAGAACTGACATGTGATTACATTTCCACGCAATTTGGGTGCATAGATCCTGAGAAATCTGTACCCAGAACAACCACCTCTGGCCGTAATGACGGCCTTGATACGCCTGGGCATTGAGTCAGACAGAGCTTGGATGGCGTGTACAGGTACAACTGCCCATGCAGCTTCAACACGATACCACAGTTCGTCAAGAGTAGTGACTGGCGTATTGTGACGAGCCACTTGCTCGGCCACCATTGACCAGACATTTTCAATTTGTGAGAGATCTGGATAATGTGCTGGCCAGGGCACCAGTCGAACATTTTCTGTATCCAGAAAGGCCCGTACAGGACCTGCAACATGCGGTCGTGCGTTATTCTGCTGAAATGTAGGCTTTCGCAGGGATCGAATGAAGGGTAGAACCACGGCTCGTAACACATCTAAAATGTAACGTCCACAGTTCAAAGTTCCGTCAATGCGAAAAAGAGGTGACCAAGATGTGTAACCAGTGGCACCCCATACCATCACGCCGGGTGATACGCCAGTATGGCGATGACGAATACACGCTTCCAATGTGCGTTCACCGCGATGTCGCCAAACATGGATGCGACCATCATGTTGCGGTAAACAGAAACCTGGATTCATCCGAAAAAATAACGTTTTTCCATTCGTGCACCCAGGTTCGTCGTTGAGTACACCATCGCAGGCGTTCCTGTCTGTGATGCAGCGTCAATGGTAACCGCAGCCATGGTCTCCGAGCTGATAGTCCATGCTGCTGCAAACGTCGTCGAACTGTTCGTGCAGATGGTTGTTGTCTTGCAAACGTCTCCATCTGTTGACTCAGGGATGGAGCGTGGCTGCATGACCCGTTACAGCCATGCGGATAAGATGCCTGTCATCTCGACTGCTGGTGATACGAGGCCGTTGGGATCCAACACGGCGTTCCGTATTACCCTACTGAACCCACCGATTCCATATTCTGCTAACAGTCATCGGATCTCGACCAACGCGAGCAGCAATGTCGCGATACGATAAACCGCAATCGCGATAGACTACAATCCGACCTTTATCAAATTCGGAAACGTGATGTTACGCATTTCTCCTCCTTACACGAGGCATCACAACAACGTTTCACCAGGCAACGCCGGTCAACTGCTGTTTGTGTATGAGAAATCGGTTGGAAACTTTCCTCATGTCAGCACGTTGTAGGTGTCGTCACCGGCGCCAACCTTGTGTGAATGCTCTGAAAAGCTAATAGTTTCCATATCACAGCATCTTATTCCTGTCGGTTAAATTTCGCGTCTGTAGCACGTCATCTTCGTGGTGTAGCAATTTTAATGGCCAGTACTGTATTAGTCGTACAGAAAAATATGAACTAGACCTTTTCGTAGAAAATTTTGTACTGGGATACATCTTCGCTAGAGGCTGTAGTTTTCGAGTTATTCAAGGGGAACGTATAAAAGTCATCTTCATATGCACCCCACTCCCACACTCAGCCCCCACCAGTCAGGATTTCTGGTATGTTTTTCATGGCACTCCCTCCTACCACTGTACATATTGCGACTGCACGAATTATTTCTCACATTCGACCTTTTATGGTCTTCATTGACTGGCATTATTAAGCCACCAACTTTAGCGGCGCACTTACAAATTTTAAAACCTAAGAGTTTCGTGAATTTGAACAGCATAAAATAAACAATTACAGCATTGTATTCGTCAGGCCGTCTGATTACGAAACTATTGTGCTTGTAACGGCTAAGTTGGATCGAATTGCCAACGTAATTAGTTTTAGCGCAACGTTTATAGAAGTTATTTTTCTTCATTACCCTCACAGGCACCTTTAAATTAATAATGTTAACGAAGGAGCCGACTTTGCTGGTGGCATAATAGCTCAATCAATAGAGACCAAAAATGGTCGAATATCGGGAATAGTCTGTGTGGTCTGACATTTTTGTACAGTGGCAGGAGGGAGTGACATGAACGACATGCTAGAAATCCTTACTGGTGAGGGATGAGTGTGGGCGTGAAGTGCTTTGAGGGTAGATTCTGTACGTTTTTCTTGAATAAACCGAAAACAAAAAAGGCTCTGTTCACTTTTTCTGTGGACTAAAAGTTTGCACGTAACGAGAGAGAAAATATGAATATCTGGCTTTCGAAGGCTAGTTATAACATTGCGGTTTACATAAGATGTCACCGGTAGGGGCAGCTGAATCAGTTCCCATCACGTAGTTGGCTGTGGAAATGTTGCTTGGTGCCACAGCATGTCGCAGTCCTGTCCACCACTGACAGTAGAATATAACATTGCAGAATGCTACATTAGCATTGTTCCACTGCCCAAATGCATAACTAAGCAGGTAGCTGACCTGTGTAGCTCTTGAATGATTGCGACGGTCTGTCAGAGGCCAATGCTGCAACACTTCCTCCCCTCTTTGGAAAAATCAGTCCACTGAAATCCAGGGTGCTTCTGAACCTGTGACTTACTAAAACAACGTGGTACTACTACGTCTAAATTTTTCTTCCTGCATCTGTGGTGTACTTTCCCTCACTTCAGTATTTACATTTTACTTATCATCTATTGTTCTTTCCTAAACACTTCATCATTCAGTTACGTTAGTCCTGATTTAAATCCACTGGATTTTTTATTTGGTGATGCATTAAAGACGTTGTTCAAAAATAGCTCTGAGCACTATGGGACTTAACATCTGTGGTCATCAGTCCCCTAGAACTTAGAACTACTTAAACCTAACTAACCTAAGGACATCACACACATCCATGCCCGAAGCAGGATTCGAACCTGCGACCGTAGCAGTCGCGCGGTTCCGGACTGCGCGCCTAGAACCGCGAGACCACCGCGGCCGGCAAAGACGTTGTCTACCGCGATATTCCAACTCCAGAGGACATGTAGGAACCTTTCGTGCTTAGTTGCAATTCTCTTCAGCAGGCAACACTGGAAGTAGTAAATAATTCTTTCATTCAACGAGTGCACCAGTGTTTCAGTGTCCAGGGTCACCGCTCTGAGCACCTTTGAATGTTCTACTACTGGGCAATGGAACAGGAGAGTCAAAGTCGATTTTGTGTTATGTCTTTATTTGGTTTTCATTTGTTTTCTGACAACTCCAGGAAGTGGACGAGTTTGTGATCCCGGGCTCAAAGTCAATTTTGTGTTAATAACTTTGTCTTTCAGTGAATGGTACACCGTGATACATTTTTGAATAGGTCTTTAGGTGAGGAAATGGATTACCGAATAAAAAATACAGGGTGCCATTTAAAAACGTCATACCGCTGTTCATATCTTTAATATTACCTTGGAACTCTTCCATTTGGTCCGTGTTTGCATAGAAAAACAGTAATATCAGAAATTGATTCCACCTTGATGCAAAACACCTTGTTATTCGTTTATTTCTTTATTATTCCAAACTAATTGCGGCGACAAATATCACCATCATCAGTGGGGGTTTTTTAATCTAAAACATGTAGAAAATGGTATGGTTGTACAAACACAGTAAAACATTATTACATTTTTACAAACCGTCTTTTTAAATATAATTTTATATTGATACTTCCATACTACCTGATGTTCGCTAACTAAAAAGACGGCAAGGGAAAAAAGAGCACAGAAAATATGTCGCAATCAGCGCCAATAATTGCTTAAAAAAATGGTTCAAATGGCTCTGAGCACTATGGGACTCAACTGCTGAGGTCATTAGTCCCCTAGAACTTAGAACTAGTTAAACCTAACTAACCTAAGGACATCACAAACATCCATACCCGAGGCAGGATTCGAACCTGCGACCGTAGTGGTCTTGCGGTTCCAGACTGCAGCGCCTTTAACCGCACGGCCACTTCGGCCGGCAATTGCTTAAAACACGCTGTAACATACAATAAAGAAGGTAGTATGAGAGTATCAACATAAAACTATATTTCAAAAGACGATTTGTAAAAATGTAATAATGTTATACTGTGTTTGTACAACCATACCATTTCTGCATGTTTTAGATTTTAAAAAACCCACTGATGATGGTGATATCTGTCGCTGACAGCTAAAGAAAATTTGCTTGAAACATTTTGTAATTAGCATCTCGACAAACAGTTATGTAGGGTAGTCAAGATAAGTGGGGCACCCCGTATTCTTGCGTCACCTGCGGGTGCTACGACTAGAGTTCTGTTCCCGTCACGTAGTCAGCTGTGGGGTTGCTGCTTCATGCCACAGCAGTAGCAATCCCGCCTCCTGCCCTCCCTCTCCCCTCCGCTCCTCCCCCCCCCCCCCCCCCCCACGGTTTAGTTGTACGCCACATTACAGAACGTTACACCAGCGTTAGTGCACCGACGTGCTGCAGAATGAAGTAGGTGGGATGACCTACGTATCCAATGGCTCGTTGTGACGACCCGCCGGAGGGCGATGCTGCAACAGAGTTACCATGTTTGAATATGCCCGTGAACTCACCCTGAATAAACTGGCAAAATCTGTTGGTGTATGAGTGCAGACTGCCCATATTGTCTACAGGTAATGGTGTACTACACACGGTCATGTAACGTGGCATGAGAACAGTGATCATAGAAAGATAGTGACTGACAGACATTCGAGATAAATGTCGTTCCTTGTCAATGACAATCCCTAGAACTCAACAGGAGTGTGCTCGTAACAGTTACCGTAGGTCCACCTCAACAACTTCCCGACTGAACATTGCGAAGGGAATTCCAGGTAATGGACGTTTGGAGATACGTACCTCGCAAAATGCCATTGCTTACATCGCATCACGATGTACTTTTTCAGTGAGCCAAATAACTCAAAATCTGGACTGGAGGAGTTTAGTGTGGTTCTACGAATGGCAGTTTTGGCACTTTTCGAATGACACAAGACGGCGAGTGCACTAATGGCCCAATGAGGCGTTCATCCTACAATGTGTACGTAGTGCAATTCAAGCAAGAGGCGGTTCTGTGTTGTTTTCGGGTCTTTTTCGTACCATTCTTTAGGACCACTCATTCAGGTTATCGTGAATATGAACCAGGATGCTCATTTTAACATTTTCAGTGACCAAGTATTGCTCTTTCATCTACAACTTCTTGATGAGTATGCTGTGGCCACTCCCATTCTCCAAGATATCAACAACCAAG
Source organism: Schistocerca piceifrons (assembly GCF_021461385.2). Classification (NCBI taxonomy): domain Eukaryota; kingdom Metazoa; phylum Arthropoda; class Insecta; order Orthoptera; family Acrididae; genus Schistocerca; species Schistocerca piceifrons. The sequence continues at coordinate 360,909,890 of NC_060149.1, read as the reverse complement.
ATAACACGGCTGCACGCACTCGTTCATGATTTGACGATCACTCAAGCACCTTGTGGTACCTAGAATTGTCTGCTAAATTAGCCGATCCTATCCCACATAAAATGTCCGGATCTGTTTGGAACAAATGGTGATACGTAGCAATCGAAAAACCTGCTATTTAGTAACTCTACGTGATCTAACTGTCAATGAGTGGTTTGAGCGGGATATGGCTTAAATGAAGAAACTTGTGTACTTCGCCGAAATCGAGTCACTATCAAGACTAGAACCTGTACATATACTTCTAAATTTTGTATGTGTTTGAAACCTATGAATAATTGTGATCTGTAATATATGTTGCCAAATCTTACACCATATAAACAGGTTTTTTGATGCAATATACAGTATGATAAACCGAAGTATGTTCCAGTACTTTGTAAGAGATGATACAGCAGCCGTTCCGTACCTACGTACTTGATAGTAAAAAAAAAAAAAAACTTGATAGTAACATGAAGTTCAAACGAATTTCGGGTTTGCAGCCGGTCATTGTTTAATTCACTGCACGATACTTCGACAGGGCATCTGTCAGTAATCTTCAAGTGAGCCATCGAAGACCGACGAATACTTGCTCCATTCCGCCCTATATAGAGCGCTTAGAACACTCCTATACAAAGCTCACACCGTCTGAGATCTAGACAGATTGCCTAGAGAGCTCGCCCCCCTAAGGACAGTGTTGAGAAAGAATGGATATTTCACCCAGCAGATTAATAGCGCACTGTCGGTTAAAATCAAAACTCAGGAAGTGGATAAAGAGGAGAGAGAATACGGCGGCAACATATTTAGCTTTTCTTCCTTTTATGAGCAACATTTCGTTTAAAGTAGCAAGAATACTCTGTAAATTTCAAGTGTAAGATATTTTCCGTCCACCATCTAAGACTCTGGACCTTTTGGGATCGGTGAAGGACGACTTGTTATTGCGGAAGGCCGGAATTTACAAAAGATCTTGTCAGTGCGGTATGACTTACATAGGACAGGCCACACGCACTATGAAAGAAAGCTGCGCTGAATATCAAAGTTGCACTCGCCTTTTGCAACCAAGCAAATCAGCGACTGCAGAACACTATATTTCCACTGGACATTCAATGGAGTATGACAGAACTTTGATTCTGACCACAGTTACATCTTTTTGGGACTCCATTATTAAAAAATCTGTGGAAATACGCCTGGCGGAAAATATGGTGAACTGTGATAGGGGCTACAAGTTGAACAGTGCGTGGATCCCAGTCATCTCCACAATTTGTTCTAATTGAAGACTACAGAGTGCAGCAGTGAAGTGTGGACCCTGTGTCAACTTGAATTTTGACGCATGCGCGGAATAGTAGCAGTACGCTGTTTAGGGCAGAACGGAGCAAGTCTTCGCCAGTCTTCGATGGCACACCTGAATCGGTGCCTAATCGAAATATCGTGCATTGAATTAAACGAAGACCGGCTGCAAGCTAGAAATTTGTTTGAACATTCCGTTCACTGGGAAAATTTTAAAATTTGCACTATGAAATTCTGTAGTTCACTATCAATACTTGTGTCAAAACGAATACTCGGCAACTAGTATTGTCGATTGGTTTTGCAATAGTTGACATATTGAGGAGCTTTATATCTGTAAAATGTGTGTGACAGTAACATAGAGTAAATAAGGACGTGTGTAGATTAATACACAGTCAAGGACACACTTGATGAACTGTTCGTTCTTACTACCAATGCGATTTGCTAAATGAAGGAATAATTGATTGATTCCCGACCAGCTGTTCGTTATGTTGTAGAACGGTACACATGTCCATTACTATAGAAGAGTGTTATAAGGTTTGACACGGCCAAGTATGTGGAAAAGGAATCTCAGTTTTCAATATAACCTTTGTTTGTCTAGATCGAGTGTTTATAAAATGATGTGACAGGTTAAATTGTGTTATCAATCACCTTCAGATCTAAAATCGACAGAAATATATGTTCATAAAGAGTTCTACATACTCAAAATTTGTACGATGTAAAATGAAAGGAATGTGACAAATAACATATTGTAATACATCGTCATGAAGTTTAACACGTGAAATGTTGTACAAGCAAGTGCTGAGTCATTAAGACTATTGTGAGTTTCATGGGGCTGCCATTTAAGATGAAAACCTGCATGCATTTGCTATAGTGCACCACTGTGTGCACAGTTACATAGTAAATTTATCATACTAAAAGGAAGTTAAACAATACACAAAAGAATGTCGTTCTACCAAGTTTAGAAGAAAAAAAAGACGGAAGATTAGTGTTTAACGTCCCGTCGACAACGATACCATTATATACGGGAAAGCTTAGAAAAGTTGACAATTGCGTTCCCTTGCGTGGAATTAGAATTCATAAGGCTGTTAACGGTGTACACTCTCCAGCGTATTGGAGCAATCTCGAAAGCTTTCTAAACGCAGGTGCCTACAGTCCGCTAAGTATTGGGTTCCAAGCACTACGAAGTTTAACCTTGTCTTGCAGGTCAGAGAGAGGATGACTAGCCTTAAGAAGACTATTTTGCAAATGAAGCACTGCAGAAAACTGATTTAGTCGCCAATATACGTTTCACAGTAAATCTTCGGAGCAATATGTCGCGTATTTTTTCGTGCACCTCTAGAGCGTGTGGATCTCAGACGGAACAGCATGTGAGAATTAGTACGGTCGCACGGAAGATCAATGATCGAGGCGAAGGAACGTCCCACAATAAAAACAGCGTCATACAACTGAATAACGACGTTTGCCACTACCCATGACAATGATGCAGATCAAATCCGGTAACTTAATTCGAGTAGAATGTCCTTTTAATACGGAATATCAAATACAGTCCCTCTACAAGCCAATAAAAGAAATGGTGAGACCGTTCACTACAACACAGTTCAGTACGACATTGATATAGGTTACACATATTGTTGTTGGACAAGAGACTTGATAAAAATATACATTAGACGCTCTCTAGAGTCACGAAAATCGTTTCATCACATTTACTTCAGTACTTCAGTCCAAAATAAAACATATCACACCAAAGAAGTAAAATAAGTAGTTTCAACTTTTAAGCAAGTACAATGCATCTATTTCATACAATAGAAATGACTGCGAGAAATAACAAAGCTAACTGGTAACGATTTACAATTTCTACTAACCCTTTTATTGGTAGTTCTTTACTAGCATTTGTACAATCAAGATTAAGGCAACTACAGTAGTTACACAAAGAATTACAGAAAATATGCATAGGTAATGGACATGTAGGAAGGACACCTAACACTCGAGATACATTCACAGCTTTTAGAGCAATGTAATTTTAGAAAGTCGAGTAACTGAGTGAGTGGCAGGAGTTCGTAACAGCGAACTGCTCTAACTGTTAGTGGTGGCCAGAATACAAAGACTTTCGTATATTGCACGGGTAAATATAAAATCTTGTGGCGCAGTTGACAGCGAGATAATGAAACCACACTCTAAGGCGATGTCAATAACATTTTCAGTGTATTTAAAACCTGGAATGTCTTGAACTTAAATTAATGTATTTTATCTATAATTAAGTGTATACTCTACACAACGGAAATGTATCTTTTGTTTACAATTTATGATGTGTTCCCTATTTGAAACAGAAAAGTGCATACCACCAATGATTCCTGATTGGAGAGTTACATGTTTAGTTAAGACGAACAATTTCAAAGTGCCTTTTTCCTTGGCAGAGAGATGTGCGCTCCTAGCGCTTTTATAGGGTGCATTAGAAGGAGTGGTCAATACTCAGGGATATTTCACGACCACCATTTGAAGCAAAAAACTTCATATCTGCGCAATCCCGAAAGGTTTTCTAGATAGAACACATTTAATGTTCATTGGACTAGTGGTGCGCACGTATGTGTGTTACCCATCCAACCTTTGACGTTTTGTTCTAGCTCAAACTCACTCGTTGCTTTCAACGTCTTTACTCAGTATGTGTTTCTGCCATTAAACTCTCCCGTTGAACGCACAGTTATCCGTGGTGTGCTGCGAGTGAAGTAGCTCGAGGGATTGAGCGACTTTTTGCACAGATCAGTGTCCCACGAACACGTCTATGATGAACACGACACTGGGAAAACTTATACCCATTTCATGTACAGCGTGTCCACAGTCTCCACATTGGCGACAACATCACACGGTTTGAATTATGTCACTGGTTAAAGAACAGTCGTAATTCGCTTCTATTACTACTGTTCACTGATGAAGCCACATTTACACGGAATGGAGTCATCAGCACATGAAATAATTGTTGGGTCTCGCCCACTCGTCTCGATAGGGTGCCTTAAAGGATGCTGCGTTCTCGGAATGCTATACAACAATTCAAGCAAATAAATTAGTAGTCTTATTTCTATAAAGCAGATTGACAATACTTAACTTTAATGTACAAATGCGTCGCAAGCGATGGGGGACATGCAACATAGCCGGCCGGTGTGTCCGTGCGGTTCTAGGCGCTTCAGTCCGGAACCGCGTGACCGCTACGGCCGCAGGTTCGAATCTTGCCTCGGGCATGGATGTGTGTGATGTCCTCAGGTTATTTAGGTTTAAGTAGTTCTAAGTTCTAGGGGACTGATGACCACAGATGTTAAGTCCCATAGTGCTCAGAGCCATTTGAACCAACATGCAACATAAATCCGTGTGCCTTCAAACAAGTAGCTACACATTGCGTTCAAAGAAGCAATGGATATGGATCATTACAATCTGATATCATAGCACTCTGTGTTAATACTCCACTAATGTCCGGCCGAGGCTGGCAGGAGCGGCGCTTATATTCACTAGTTGCAGGTGTCGCTCCTGTCGTGGCACGGTCCTAATCAGCGCACCACTGGCCGATGTCGTTCCACCGCCTTTTCTGGTCTTGCGTTCTTTGTCTTCGTTCCGGCGTTTGAGGTTGAGCCAGAACAATAATCATCGATGGTCACAGGAAAATCCACAAGCTACGGTGGAAACCAGTTGTGATGAATCTTTGGCTCATTGGTCCAGTCGTTTTAGGAGAACGAATGACGGTACAGAATTAATTGAATTTGTTGGTAAATTTGTTTGTTGAACACAATGAGGACGTCCCTTTGGCCACGAACACTGCAATGTACTTCAATCACGACGGAGCCTCTCCAAATTTTACCACATGTATGAGAGAACTTTTGAAGCATACTTACCCTAATCGCTGGATTGCTCTCGGTATTAAAAATAACTGGGAAACAATATAGCCAGCCTTTAAGCCATTAGATTTCTGTTTATGAGGTTGGATGAAGTCTGAGGTGTTTAAACGGAAAGTAAATAGGCGAGATGACCTACTTAGTCGCATCATCGACAAAAGGAAGGTGAATAAGCGAGATGTACTGTTTGGTGGCATCATGGGCGCTGCTTCCTTCATTAACGAGACTGTAGAGGCACTCAGACAAGCAACACAACATGGTCTCCCGACAATATACACATCCATACAAGTTGACGCTGGGGTATTCGAACACATGTTTTGAACTGTACGACAGCTGTAACGTGATGTCTACGATAAAGCTTAGAGGTAAGTGTGCTAAAAATACATATTTTTCAATTGAAACTTCGTTAAATGCATGTTGCAATATTTGCAAACTGATGTACGTGTGCCGGCCGGAGTCGCCGAGAGGTTCTAGGCGCTTCAGTCTGGAACCGCGCGATCGCTGCGGTCGCAGGCTCGAATCCTGCCTCGGGCATGGATGTGTGTGCTGTCCTCAGGTTATTTAGGTTTAAGTAGTTCTAAGTTCTAGGGGACTGATGACCTCAGATGTTAAGTCCCATAGTGCTCAGAGCCATTTGAACCATTTTTGATGTACGTGTGTACATTTGTAAACCTTATAATGTGTTGAATACCCCAGAAAATAAATAACAATGTACATGAGATGTGACTGGCAATGGCAAGGAAAGCGTTTCCGAAGAAGAGAAATTTGTTAACGTCCAGTATAGATTTAAGTGTCAGGAAGTCGTTTCTGAAAATATTTGTACGGAGTGTAGCCATGTATGGAAGTGAAACGCGGACGATAAATAGTTTAGACAAGAAGAGAATAGAAGCTTTCGAAATGTGGTTTTACAGAAGAATGCTGAAGATTAGATGGGTAGATCGCATAACTAATGAGGAGGTCTTGAATAGAATTGGGGAGAAGAGAAATTTGTGGCACAACTTGACTAGAAGAAGGGATCGCTTGGTAGGACATATTCTGAGGCATCAAGGGATCACCAATTTAGTATTGGAGGGCAACGTGGAGGGTAAAAATCGTAGAGGGAGACCAAGAGATGAATACAGTAAACAGATTCAGAAGGATGTAGGTTGCGGTCGGTACTGGGAGATGAAGAAGCTTGCACAGGATAGAGTAGCATGGAGAGCTGCATCAAACCAGTCTCTGGACTGAAGACCACAACAACAACAACAACAACAACGTGAAATGTGGTCTATCTTGGAAATCATTCTGGACGAGCATATGTCCATATGAAGCTTTTTGCTTCAAGTGATTATTTGTGTCATGTCTGTGAATAATGACCGTTCCTCCTGGGACGTCCCACATGACAGTGAAGACTGTTAAAACGGGTTAATAAGTGACAACACTTTTGGAAGTATTCAAAACACCAGCTTGGCGACTCGTATCACTAGCGACCACTGTTATGTTGTTACATTAAAGTAACAGTCAAGCGGAGGTATTTCCGTTCCATACAAAGAAAAAAAATATTTAAGTTCCTGAAGTTTCAGCCTTAGCCTTATTCGTTCATCTCGTCGAGTGGAGGCGAGTTACCGAGTTCTCTGGGAGATTGTAAGCCACGAGTTTCTGCGTAGTTTTTACCCTTACACTGCATCACATCTGTGTTGACCCACTGTCCTCTTTGCCTCCCAGGTAGTGTTCTTACTTTTGACAACCGTATCTGTCGAGTACGATATTTTCCCTGTTTCATTGCTCGTTTGACGGGATTTCCGAAGTTATTTCTTTCATTCTTTATTTACACTAGTGTACAAAACTTAAGGACGAAAGTAACTGTCACATGATGTGCCACTGCCAAGTAACATAGCTCGATGAAAGCTAAACCATACATAAAAAGAACCACTGCAACAAAGTACAGAAGGTAAGTGAAGGAAATACGTAATGAGATAGACAGAAATGATAGATTTATTGAAAGACAATAATTGCACTGAAATCACCGCCATTTATGAAGATTCCCAGGACATTAAAAAAGATAGATATTCGTTCTTAATAGGATGTGTGGCTACCAAGGATGGCGGTGTACTCCCTGCAAAGTGCTTCCATGGTTGCCCCAAGGTTGGTAAGGAATTCTTGTGGTAGGTCGTTCCATTCCTACGTACAAGAGCTCGTTAGCGACCTCTGCTATGGAGGCGGATACAAATTCATAACAGGATGTTCAAAAACAGTATTTAATACTGATTGCAGATTTACAATAGACAGTCTCAGAACAGTATGCACATAAATTTTACTTAGTACATATTGCAGATTTACAGTAAATGTAGTCTAGTTACTCTTTTCTGACGATTTCTAAGCTGAAGTAGGTTGCCGTTGGGTGATATCATACTTCATCTCTGCAAAGTAACCCCACATGCCTTCAGTATTCACAACCATCTACTTGTGCTTTAGTGAAGCAATGGAGAAAATAAAAAAGAAGTATGCCATAAAAAAGTTATAAAGAGATGACGAGATACAATCCTGAAAAAAAAGAAAAAAAAACGCAAGTGCTTCTCAGTACAAGACGTTGTTGAAAATGGGGCTGCATAGGAGATGACCCGTACATTCGCCATTATTGACCCAACGACACCGTCAATGGGCACAGGATCATCTTGATTGAACCACGGAACAATGGAAACAATTGCCCACGCTGATGAATCACGCTTACTGTTACGGTAGTGCGTGGGTACAGGAGCACGCCTGCAAAACGGCCGTAGGTGGCAGCTGGAAGTATTTCTCCACGGAGGAGATTTATTTAGCTCTCCAGAGGACTTCTCAGACACTATCAAAGCTATGGAGTATGTCAGCATCATTGCTGACAACTTGCATTTTTTAGTGACTTGTGTAGTCTCTACAAGAAATGGCATTTTGCCTTAAGGCGAGCTGAAAACCGGTTCACAAGATTAATAAATACTGCACAACATCCGTAATTTATGTTTCCATTTGTGAAAATAATAGCTCTATGTAAATAAAGTCAGTATTTGACATCTTGTCGCTATTGAGATCCTTGCAACCGTCGTATTTCAGCTTAACTTTTCAAACAATTTAGTTTCGTCACTGCAGGTTTCAAGCACATGGCTGGCAGTTGAAAACCTTTCTACCAACTGTTTACAAATAGTTGGTGTAAACGTTACAGAGGGTGATCAGGAAATGTCTGATACGCTTGTAAGTATTTTGCAGGGCAGGTTGTACTGAGACATATATAGCAAGAAAAACATTCGATACGTTGCTCCGTTTCCGAGTTATTTGGCACTGAAGTTAGCCAATCAGGTCGTCGTGCACAAAAATTCAAGTTTTAGCTAACCAAACAAAGCACTCGTTGGGCTACACCGCCCTTAACAGGCTGCCTGAATGTGAGCGTGGGACACACCGATTGGCTACTTTCAATGCTAAATAACCCAGAAACGGCACAACGTATCGAATAATTTACTTAACATTTATGTCTCAGTACAATCTGCCCTGCAACATTCCTACAACCGTTTCAGACATTTCCTGACAACCTATATATAGTGTGTATGTGTTAAAAAAAATGGCTCTGAGCACTATGCGACTTAACTTCTGAGGTCATCAGTCGCCTAGAACTTAGAACTAACTAACCTAAGGACATCACACACATCCATGCCCGAGGCAGGATTCGAACCGGCGACCGTTGCGGTCGCTCGGTTCCAGACTGTAGCGCCTAGAACCGCAAAGCCACTCCGGCCGGCTGTGTATGTGTGTGTGTGTGTGTGTGTGTGTGTGGAGTGTGTATGTATGTGCGTGTGTGTGTGTGTGTGTGTGTGTGTGTGTGTGTGTGTAGTTTATATCTGCCAGGTGTAGAAGTATGAAACTTGTAGGTGCTGCCAGAAGAAGAAAATGGATGGATGACAGTTAGCAACTATGTCACAGTCCAACAGCCACATTCAGCAAAAATAACCTGGTGGGATGAAATAAAGAGAGTAACATCAGAAAAAGACCTGCCATGTTTCCTTCCGAAAGACACTGAATGGTTTTGTTGAACTTTTGTATAATTTTATGTCTCAAATTATCTTTTTAAATTAATTCTGGTGAGCTAAAACTGCCCATTACTTTCTACTTAAATTTTATTTCATTCTATATAGATTTCAATTAGTATGCTCAAAATTGGTTAGGATTTTTATATATTGTAGTAAATGGGTACTTCGACAGCACTTGGCATGTTTATAATGCAACACATTTTTTTATGTAAGTGTCCTTTCCTGCAAACTGATTACTCTCATGTACCGTATGGTATTAGAACAAAGATCTACAAACCTAAACATCAAAATGACATGATCGAGTGCTGATACATTCACACTTTTGTGTAACACAACGAAATGCAGCACACATTACAAGAGTGGCACTCTCCCTCTGCTTCCTTCTAATGTGCCTGAGACCCTCATCACTGTAACACGAAGTCAACTTCGTCGTAGTTGAATACATGAAGCAAAAAACTCCCACAAATTTACAAAATTCTGCTTATTTCTTCTGCTTCTTCATTATTTATGTCTTAATTTTGTTTAATTATTATTTATTTATTATTTATTATTGTTTATTCGGCTTATTTATCCATCATCTGGACTCAATTGCTTGATCAAAACAAAAATCTCGCTTGTACATCCAGTTCAAATATTTGTAAAAACCTTCCTTCCAGATCTAATCACCATTAAAATTATCGCCTCTATAAAATTCCCTATCAGTACTCACTTGTCGCTTGTTTCCATCCTATGTGTCCGCAAATATTCAGCATACTTCCTCTTCCGTATGCAAAGCAAGGCACAACTTCCGTATACCTTTGCCCAGTGTCCATGTTGCCTGCACGTGATACACATCTCCTGTTTTGCCTCGTTACATGGCGTACTAAGACCAGTCAGATCACACTGATCACATTTCATGGGAAGTAGATGTCCTGTTTCTCTTATGTGGCCCCTGAGCTGGCTCAAATCTGCTGCAGTAGTCTTCTGCCCTAACACTTCGCGAAATATCGGATATTTTTACATGCTGATTCTATCAACATGTTTCCAAAATCCGAAGCTACTGGAAACAATTAAATTCTTATAACTCTTCTCTATCTTTGCACACACCGTACGTCTTATAGACTCATTATCAAACAGAAATTAACCCTGCCAAAATAATCAATGCCGGTGGCAACGCTATGAATCGCAACACATGGTGCGGAATCCATGGATCAACACATACAGAAAATATTGAGCTAAGGGGAGATAAGCACATAGATTAGTACATTCGAACTAGCAGTTACACTACCGCAGAACTAGCTGTTCACAAGGCTGTCAAGTTATGAAATTGAAAAAAAGAATCTCTCTGATGGCAAAGCAGTTTCTCATTTCACAAAAAAGCAACGAATCTGTCATTAATTAAAATATACACTGTGTAACTCAGCAAAGTAACTCAGGACAAACACTAAGCATTTGCTTTGTACACATCACAAAGGTACAGGGGACAACAATTCTATACAAGTTCCAGGATCTGAATTCAGACAGTACAAAGTCAACATCACACTATTGCAGAAAACTAAATTCTGACATGACGTGACAATTCTTTACTGAGTCAAGTGATTAAAATTCAGAATTCGAATCCTATAAAATGTTATGCAAAGTTACAGGAACAGAATTCAGAAATTTGGCTCTCTGTCCCAGTTATTGATAAAACGTTAGAGGCCAGGGCTCCAGGAAACAAATCCTGGCACAGGGTCGCGAATTCTATTCAAAAAGTCTGTGGAGCGAGTTTATTTTGGTAATGTGCAACATCACTCCTTACATCTGATAGGTAATACGCTACATGACAGAACCGTCCATAAGCTACACCACTATAAATCTATGTGCAACGGAGGTCTGACTCTATCTAATTAATATTTTGGTCCTAATGGTAAAACTGAAGTGGACGTAATGTAATAGACTTCCAACTACTTTAAGTGCCTCCGACATAAACTAATTTAAGAACGGTTATAGGGTCTGATTTCTACTGAAATTAAGGTGTCCAGTGTGATTGCACAGATTTATTGTCGAAAAACGCAAGGGTGAAATTCGATGAGCAAACGAAAATAACTTTTAATTAGAATGAATACAAGAACTCCGCCAAAGCCGGTCCCAAGCCCGGTTGAAAAAGGAGGAGGGGGAGGAGTAACACCTCGTTAAAAAACCTTGGTTCACCTGGCCCGGGTGATAGTACCTCGTGAGGGTCCCTAGCCAGGGAAACGGTGAAGACCTCAACGGCAGTGAAGGCGGCGATGAAGATCATCAGAACGGCGGAACTGGCGGAGGAGGCAGGCTTCTATATAAAAGCACCAGATTGTAGCGTCTGTTCCCACAGTGGGCGGCTGCAAAAGGCGTCTGTCCCACATGTTAGTGGCGGCCTCACTTATAATTCTAAGCTAAATGCTTGAATTTTTATCATCGAAAGGTTCAACTACCTTTCCCCAAACCAAACTTTAACCTAAGACATGATGGTAAATTTCAAAATGGAAACTACTCCAGGAAGTAACCAATCTTCCATCGCTATTCATGGCGGTGCAACTAGGCCTTTGGATTCTGGAGAGCCTAGTACATCATGTAAGGAAGAGTCGGAGCTTCCGAGTACTTCTTCAAAGATAAGACTCAAGAAAAAACATCTACTGGGGACTCTGAATATCAACACACTTATGAAAGTTGGAAAACTAAAACACCTAACGGACGCTCTCAATCAACGCAACATACTTATATTAGCTCTTCAAGAAACACGGTATCTGGATGAAAATGCATTTGAATCAGGTGGATACAGGATCTACAAAGGAAAACCAGCCATTAAAAATTCCAATAATACGACTATATTAGGGACCGCATTTATGGTCAAACAGCAACTTACGGAATCAATAACTAATTTTAGCTCCCCATCAGAACGAATTTCTTTTCTGACGTTCAAGTCAGGCAATAAACGCTACACTATTATAAATGCACATGCACTTATTAACCAACATAACAGAACAAATGTTGACAAAGTGGAAGATTTCTGGGAAATGCTTGAACACGAAACATCCATATTACCAAAAGAACATATAAAAATTTTAGTGGGAGACTTTAATGCACAAGTTGGCAAAGAAATAAAATTTAAATCAGTAGTTGGAGATTATCCAGCACATGCAAGAACCAACACAAATGGGGAAAGACTTATAGATTTTTGTAGACAGTTTAATCTAAAATTAATGTCGACATGTTTCAGGAAACTTGCAAGAAAGAAAAAAACGTGGGTATCACCTAATCCAAATCAAGGTGAATATCAGTTGGACCATGTGGCAATAACGACTTGCAACTACAAGGAAATCTTGGATGTCAGAGTGAGGAAGGGCCTAAAGATAGACTCAGATCATTATCTGACAGAAATAAAGACCATGTTCCAACCAAACAAACCTAAACCAAAACCAAGAAGATTTCCAAGAGTAAACACTAAATTTCTCCTGCAAAAGCAGGACAAATTCTGTCATATACTAAACACAAGAAAAATGGATAATTGGGAAGAAATTAAAGAAACAATGATAGAGTCAGTTAAAGAAATGGGACAGCCACGAAGAATACCAAAACACAGATGGTGGAATGAGCTGTGTGATGAAGCAATTGACAATCGACTAAAGGCATGGAAAAAATGGAACAGCAATAAGAAACACGAATACTGGGAAGAGTTTAAGGAAGAAAGGAAAAAGACAGCAAAAATCATCAGATCAGTGAAAAGAAAATATGACAAAGATAGATTAGAAGAAATGGATTCTGATTTCAAAAGGAACAACACTAGAGACTTCAATAAGACTTTCAGAGAAGTTTTAACAGGATTCCAGTCACCAAGTTTACATTTTAAAGATAAAAATGGAAAAATAGTTTTAAGCAATAAAGAGAACTGCCAAATCTTAGCTGAATACTTTGAAAATCTATTAAATTGTGAGGAGCCTAATGACAGGTTACAATTTCAAAAACCACAACATGAAAATCCACCGTCGGAAGCACCTACAGTAGAAGAAATAGAAAAGATTATCAAAGCATTGAAGAATAACAAAGCACCAGGTGAGGATGGGATAGTGGCAGAAATGTGGAAACTAGGGGGCTTATCCGCATGTCAGAAAATTCACAAAGTAATTAAAGACATTTGGACAAAAGGAATCATACCCAGTGACTGGAAACAAGCATTGATCCGCCCTCTCCATAAAAAAGGAGATAAAACAGACACCAACAACTACAGGGGCATATCCTTGTTACCAGTGACATACAAAATACTTTCTAAAGCACTTTTAAATAGAATAGAGGAACAAGCAGGACCTAATATAGGAGATTATCAAGCAGGATTTAGAAAAGATAGATCATGTGCAGAACAGATTCTTAATTTAAAAACAATTTTGAGAGTGAGAGCTATACAAAATAAAAATACAGTAGTTACTTTCATAGACTTCAAGAAGGCCTACGACTCAGTTGACAGACAAACACTATTCCAGATACTTTATGAATCAGGGATAGATGAAAACACCAGAAGACTTGTTGAACAAACGCTCACAGATACAACATCAAGAATTAAGTTTCAAGGCGAAATTTCTGAACCATTCAAAATCAAAACAGGAGTTCGGCAAGGTGACGGACTGTCCCCAATTCTCTTTAACTTGGTTTTAGATAAAGTAGTAAAAACATGGGAAAACACATTAAAAAACAGAGGCACAAAGGGTATAAGCATGGGCCAAGGAAAGAACAAATTTGAAGTAAAATGTTTAGCCTTTGCGGATGATATGGCATTGATAACTGAAAACCGAACAGACGCAACAGTTATGCTTGATATGTTACACGAGATTGCTGAAAAGACTGGGCTAAAAATATCCTACGAAAAAACCAAGTATATAGAACACAAACATAATACAGAAAAGTTTATGAAAACAAAGTATGGAAAAATTAAAAGAGTTGATAGATTCAAATACCTGGGGGAGTGGATCCAAGCCAATGGACTGGATAACACAACAAATAAAGAAAGAATAAAAAAGTTGGAATTAGCATATAAATTAACACAAAACTACTACAATAAGAAATCAATATCAATACAAGCAAAGATTAAACATTATAATTCAGTTATTAGGACACAAGCAACATATGGATCAGAGTGCCTAACATTGAATAAGAAAGGCGAATTAAGAGAACTAGAAAAAAGAGAGAGAAATATATTAAGAAAAATTCTAGGTCCTGAGGAAAACAAGGAAAACAGGTGGATTAAAAGGAGAAATGAAGACCTATACAAAAATACAGAAAAGATCACACACACAATGAGGAAGAGACGGCTAAAATTTTATGGACATTTAAAAAGAATGGAAGAAACACGAATTACAAAGAAAATTTTTAATTACGTTAGTAAGCTGAAAAACACCGTAGGATGGATAGAAGCAGTAAAGAAAGACGCCAACAAAATAGGTGCTACAGAAGAAATAATACGTGACAGGAATAACTTTAGGTTACTTATAGAAAACGCAAACTATGAAGAAGATGCGCCAAAACCTCGACCCAAGAGAGTGTGGACAGATGAGCAGAGACGAGCAGTTGGCGAGAAAATGAAGAAGTACTGGGAAGAACGGAAGAAAAAGAAACACCATAAGTCTTAAGTTGTATGCGGTCCATAGCTGGCCAAATTCATAATTAAAAAAAAAAAAAAAAGAATGAATACAAGGAGTGCTGCAGTGCATATGACAAAGTCGGGAATGGACAGAATCCTTACATAACGATACCCACACAGAACGTGGATAAAGCTATCTGACTATGATTCATTCGATCGACAGAGGCTGTGAACGGCAAACTATGCACTAATGGACTATAGATATGTGAAGCTACGACTGGCGCTGTTTGCAATGCTGAATGCTGTGTGCAGTGAGCAATTTACCTCCAATATTCCTATCAAGCTGGAATAGCTCAGTGCTTACCATGTACCATCAGGAGTCAGCAAAGCGATGAACTGCACGTCACAGTGATGACTTGATCGAAGTGCCACAGCCACCACTGGTCGATACAGGACCCAGAGCCGTGTCTCCAAACCAGACGCGAAATTGTGATGCCAGTGAACTAAGCCTCGGTCAGATTTACCCCTGGCAACAAACGGAAAATCGACCAGAGTTGCCTTGCACCAAACATTGAATTTATGGTGAACTTTGTGGCTAATACACAACGCTTGCACTTCAATCCGATTACGAGTCTCACTCTGGCTGTCTGGCCATAACCGTCCTCCCACCCAGACTTTGCGATATTCTCTGCTTCCGCACCTCATTAATACTCTTCAAAACCATATGTTCCACGTGTAACTCCTTCAAAAGCATAATTCATCAACGGTGGGGCGTGAGTGTTGTTTTCCATCAAGAGCACTTTTTTATAATAATACTCATTACTGCCTCCCTCCAACAGATGTGCAGATTATTTTGCACCAATCCTCTCTCTATTGCGGGATCAAACACGAGCCCTCCGGTACACCCCTTGATGTCACAGTCAGATCGCCAGTCAAGACATGTATTCATCATTCGAGCGGCCGGCCGGGTGGCTCTGCGGTTCTAGGCGCTACAATCTGGAAAAAAAAAAAAACATGTAGCAGTTCTTTGGACGTCTCTAAACGTTGTCACAGCTACCTGCGAAAGCTGAGATATCCTCTCTCCTCTGCAGGGATCAATTAAGAGCAACTCTCGCTGAAGTGATGTGGCAAAGGACCCATAAAGACGAAGGTGCCAGTCTCTGAACAAAAGTTGGCTGGCTCTGAGCACTATGGGACTTAACATCTGTGCTCATCAGTCCCCTAGAACTTAGAACTAGTTAAACCTAACTAACCTAAAGACATCACATACATCCATGCCCGAGGCAGGTTCAAATGGCTCTGAGCACTATGGGACTCAACTGCTGAGGTCATTAGTCCCCTAGAACTTAGAACTAGTTAAACCTAACTAACCTAAGGACATCACAAACATCCATGCCCGAGGCAGGATTCGAACCTGCGACCGTAGCGGTCACGCGGTTCCAGACTGAAGCGCCTATAACCGCACGGCCACATCGGCCGGCTGAACAGAAGTGCTCTATGTCGTTGTAGATGCGCGCCCCTGAGGGACACAGGCAAACCCCCTACTTCCAGGGCCCATCCGCCACCGTTTTTCCACAGGGGGAAGCGGCGACCACGATTCTTCACCTGTCGTCCCACTATACCTGAGCTTAGTGCTTCGCATTCTCTAAATTGCCAGCATTAATGCTGCTCTCCTGCTATCCACGCTGTGCCGAAGCCGGCGAACCCAAAAGCAGCCTTAGCTGTCAATGAGGAAGACGCTCTTCCAACACGAGCACAATTCCTTCACCTCAAAATACTGCATACAAAATTACCTAACAGTTACCACCGCGCCTCCATACGCTTCACTAATATGGTAACTGCGCCTCCTTAACGCAACACGAGTGTCCTTTCTGGGTACTGTACATAATTGTGATCACGTTAGGTAAAAGAAGACGAGCACAAAGGGCTAGCTGCTTTTTCCATTTAGCAAACAGATTGTACAGTTACTTTTAGCAAGGTTCCTTAGAAAGTTAACAGTCATGTACTATTCACAATTCTTACGTTATTTTGTTTATATCAGTCAAATTTTACAGTTAATATCAGTTGATGGTCGACTTATAAAATGCAAACTGCCTGTTTTACATAGAAAGTAATATTTTATGTACCATCTGAGGGCCACAAAGAGTTTGCACAATTTTCTTGTCATATGTCAGTATTGTTCCATTTCATGATATGAAATTGTATCATCTAGTGGCGATGGCACATAGGATCCATTAACACTACAATCACTTGACGCTTTTAGTCTGGTGCATCAGAAAAGCAATCTATTAGATATCAGTATATATTAAAATTTTTCTATTAGGCACTTTAAAAACTTACGTTAATTTTTAGATGATATAAATTCAGTTAAAATATCTGCCTCACAGCATAACGTACAGCGAGATAGCTTGCAAGACAAGGAGATAAGTTAAACTTGGATCGAATCCATGAGGCGGGGTAACGGCTGACGGTTTGGCACACCGGCCAGATGGATTCTAGGACGTTTTACCCGCTCATTCGGGCAAATTCTGGGCTGGTCCCCAACCTGTACCTAAAAAGATAGTATTCAAAAACATTTAAAGACAATAACACGGAACAAATAGTATACGATTAACAGACAGATTGCGTACGCCGTGCCGCGCGGAATTAGCCGAGCTGTCTCAGGTGCTGCAGTCATGGACTATGCGCCTGATTCCTACGGAGGTTCCAGTCCTCCCTCAGGCATGGCTGTGTGTGTTTGTCCTTAGAAGAATTTAGGTTAAGTAGTGTGTAAGCTTAGGGACTGATGACCTTAGCAGCTAAGTCCCATAAGATTTCACTTTTTTTTTGCGTAAGCCGTATACTACTCTCTTCCCCACCTCCACTCCAGGTTAACTGATGGAAAGGCCACCTGGCCTTATAGCTAGGCTAACATAAATTTTCCAAATCATGAAACAGCGTACGAGAGGTTGCTCATGATCTGACGAAACTTGTCGTTTTGAATGTCCGGTGCCTGCTGGCGCTGAATCAGGGGCATGTTTCGCTGCTGGGAAAAATAACAAAAAGTAAGTATAAACGCATTTATTAATAAATGAATATTATTATTAATAATTGACTGATAAATACTTTCTTTCAATCTGACAATCTTCTTCTGCTTTTTATTCTGGCTGGAGGTAGTGGTCAGTCCTCACTGATAGCGTTTCCTCTAACTGCAGAGCACAGACCTCACGTGATCCCTATCGGCTAGTAGGAGGCCCCCAGCTATTGACTGAGAGCAGTGTAACGCAAATGGACTAGAGAAAAACGAGGAAAATCAAAAATAAACTATCATTAAATCTGAATTGACTCGAAAAAAAAGTACTCGATGGGACAGTGGCCACCAAAAGAATGATTTTGACCGTTAGAAAGTTGAATTAAAATGATAGAACAAGAAACTTTGAAGAACCCTTCATCACACCTGTGCCCTCTCAGACACAAATAAAAATCTAATAGTGGACAAAAATAGAACACTCGAATCAATCTAAAGAGGAATCCTATCATTAATCCAATGAAAAGCTTCGAGTGTGAATCATTTCTTCAGCACTATCGTAACAAAAGGTTCTGCAAATCCAGCTGATCACGTGATGCATGTCCATAAAGACTCATCTAGAAACTAAGATAAAATTCTCTTGCGAATCGCCAAAAATTAATAAAATTAGAATTATACACTCCTGGAAATTGAAATAAGAACACCGTGAATTCATTGTCCCAGGAAGGGGAAACTTTATTGACACATTCCTGGGGTCAGATACATCACATAATCACACTGACAGAACCACAGGCACATAGACACAGGCAACAGAGCATGCACAATGTCGGCACTAGTACAGTGTATATCCACCTTTCGCAGCAATGCAGGCTGCTATTCTCCCATGGAGACGATCGTAGAGATGCTGGATGTAGTCCTGTGGAACGGCTTGCCATGCCATTTCCACCTGGCGCCTCAGTTGGACCAGCGTTCGTGCTGGACGTGCAGACCGCGTGAGACGACGCTTCATCCAGTCCCAAACATGCTCAATGGGGGACAGATCCGGAGATCTTGCTGGCCAGGGTAATTGACTTACACCTTCTAGAGCACGTTGGGTGGCACGGGATACATGCGGACGTGCATTGTCCTGTTGGAACAGCAAGTTCCCTTGCCGGTCTAGGAATGGTAGAACGATGGGTTCGATGACGGTTTGGATGTACCGTGCAGTATTCAGTGTCCCCTCGACGATCACCAGTGGTGTACGGCCAGTGTAGGACATCGCTCCCCACACCATGATGCCGGGTGTTGGCCCTGTGTGCCTCGGTCGTATGCAGTCCTGATTGTGGCGCTCACCTGCACGGCGCCAAACACGCATACGACCATCATTGGCACCAAGGCAGAAGCGACTCTCATCGCTGAAGACGACACGTCTCCATTCGTCCCTCCATTCACGCCTGTCGCGACACCACTGGAGGCGGGCTGCACGATGTTGGGGCGTGAGCGGTAGACGGCCTAACGGTGTGCGGGACCGTAGCCCAGCTTCATGGAGACGGTTGCGAATGGTCCTCGCCGATACCCCAGGAGCAACAGTGTCCCTAATATGCTGGGAAGTGGCGGTGCGGTCCCCTACGGCACTGCGTAGGATCCTACGGTCTTGGCGTGCATCCGTGCGTCGCTGCGGTCCGGTCCCAGGTCGACGGGCACGTGCACCTTCCGCCGACCACTGGCGACAACATCGATGTACTGTGGAGACCTCACGCCCCACGTGTTGAGCAATTCGGCGGTACGTCCACCCGGCCTCCCGCATGCCCACTATACGCCCTCGCTCAAAGTCCGTCAACTGCACATACAGTTCACGTCCACGCTGTCGCGGCATGCTACCAGTGTTAAAGACTGCGATGGAGCTCCGTATGCCACGGCAAACTGGCTGACACTGACGGCGGCGGTGCACAAATGCTGCGCAGCTAGCGCCATTCGACGGCCACCACCGCGGTTCCTGGTGTGTCCGCTGTACCGTGCGGGTGATCATTGCTTGTACAGCCCTCTCGCAGTGTCCGGAGCAAGTATGGTGGGTCTGACACACCGGTGTCAATGTGTTCTTTTTTCCATTTCCAGGAGTGTATATCAATACCTTCAGCCGCGAACGGGAGTTGATATATATCAATGGGGACAGGTGAAAATGTGTGCCCCGACCGGGACTCGTACCCGGGATCTCCTGCTTACATATCAGACGGTCTATCCATCTTTCTTTTTATTTATTTTTTTAAATTTTGTTCGATATAGTTCCCTGCGTGTGGTCTGAGCAGACGTCACAACGCATCCGTTCAAGCTGATCGTTGATTCCTTGACTCAGTTTTTTTATTACAGAGATCACGCAGCCTTCTGACCGAACACGCTGAGTTACCGTGCCGGCATCCAGCTGTGCCACCGAGGGCACAGAGGATAGCGCGACAGCAGGTACTATCTCGCGCACGCCTCCCGCGAGACCCACATTCGCACCTTGTATGTCCACACACTACATTCGTAGTGTCCCACCCCAACACAACAATCATTATCGTGGAAGACATTCTCACCAAGTCCCGTAAGAGTTCGGGGAATATGTATTGCCAGAATTATATAATTATATGGATATGGTGTCTATTCTTTCGGACATGTCCGAAAGAGCAGACACCAATCTATATAAGTATATAGTTCTGGTAATACCGGCCATGCCCTTCTTCTTCTGTGCGGATGCACATATTTTACCCGAACTATTACGGGACGTGGTAAGAATGTCTTCTACGAGTAATGAGTGTGTTGGGTAGGGACACTACGAATGTAGTGTGTGGACATATAAAGTGAGAATGTGGGTCTCGTAGGAGGCGTGCGCGAGGTGGTCCCTGCAGTCCCACTATCGTCTGTGCCCTCAGTGGCTCAGCTGGATAGAGCGTCTGCCATGTAAGCAGGAGATCCCGAGTTTGAGTCCCGGTCGGGGCACATATTTTCACCTGTCCCTGTTGATGATACATATCAACGCCCGTTAGCAGCTGAAGGTATTAATATATAATTCTAATTTCGTTCTAGATGGCTGCAGGTCATCAATGGTGTCTGTTCTTTCCGAAAGAATAGACACCATATCCATATGAGTATAAAAAATTAATAATGTGCCACTAATGAAATATCGCTTTAAAGACTCTGAAAATCAACCAATAACTCACTGAAACTACATATTCTCAAATTTAATTCAAGTCAACCCTCGGAGTGAGAGAAGCGCTTATCCTGATTAGTGTGCACCTCACCATGTCAGCAGCCAGAGTGATGGAAAAGCTAACGCTCTCCGTCCTCCGTGCACCCCCGCGAAAACAAAGCGCTCCTAAACTGATAACTGTTAGGCGAGGTGCGTGACCTGTTGCCATATTATGACCATGAGGGCAGACCGCTTTCGCGAATTCCTCTGCCCTGAGACAGTCGAAATGGCAGACCACAGATGAACACGAATGCCCATCTTCGCTACATGGTGGGACGTCTAAAATTTGCTCAAACATTGCCTGCGCAGGAGATGCACCTAATTACCCAGAAGTGGACATGATACAAAGTAGCTAACTACTTGTCCTTACAATGATATCTGTTATTCTTTCTTGTTCTTGGATTCATATGTAATCAAAGTTACAGAAATCAATATAAGAGGAAATGTGTCTGCTGGAAAACTTTCAGACGCCTTCCAAGCAGACCCCATATGGCGTCATAAACTAAATGAAATAGATCTTAATGGAGCTAAAATGTAGCAATACACATAATTTTCTATATATGTAGAGGAATAGTAGCGTTAACTTCCTAAGTCGCTGGTTATGGCTATCGATACCGGTTTGTTACCGAGTAGTTAATGTCATTAAAATATTCGCTAGATGCAGTCTTAACGGGCGTTGTGTAATGCACTGTAACACATATCTGTCGACAGTACCGAGTATATTATAATAACTAGCTGAGTAACTGGCATTGCCCAGGTTTGTATTTATTCGAACCTTCCATTAGTCCATTTCCTCCTTCCACCACTCCCTGTCTATCTCCCCCTTCCCCCTCTCTCTGCCTATCTCCTCCACCCTCTCCTTCTCTCCACCTCGTTCACCCCTCATTCTCTCTCCATCGCATCTTGACCCTTTCTCCCTCCGTCTCCTCCTACCCTCTTCTCTGTCTATTTGCCCTTCCCCCTCACCCTGCCTATCTGCTCCTCGTTCCTTTGTCCATCTGCTCCTTTCCCCTCTGTCCATCACTCCATCTCCTCCTCTCCCATATAATTCCGTCTTCTCCTCGTTCCCTTTGTCCATCTGCTACAACCCGTCTCTCTGTCTATCTCCTACTCAAACTATCGCTGTTTATCTCCTACTCCCTCCTCCTCTCTCTCTCTCGATATCTTTCTCTTTCATTTCTCTGTCCATCTCCTTCACTCCCCTCTTTCTGTCGTTCTCCTCCTATGTCATTTCTCTATGCATTACATCTTCTCCGTTTCTCCTTCCAACTCCTCCATTCTCTCTTTGCCTTCCCAGCTCCTCTCTCCTTCCCTCTCCACGTTACCACCTCCATCTCAATTGGAGCCTGGTGATTCTTAGCCCAATAGTATTTCTTTCCAGATCGTAAGTAATATGTATACCAAATTTCGTTGAAATCTTTCCAGGAGTTTATGATGTGCTTTTCGCCCAAGGCTTTGTCCGTGTACGCACGTGCCAAATGTATTTCACATATATTTAACACATTTCATTGGTATATGTGCATGTATTTCGCCTTTATCTACAACGAATTTCGCCCTGTAGTTTGATTTTCACGCATCTCAAGGTTTATGATGTATTTCCCAAACTATGTGCCTTACAATGACATAATTTAGGAGGCGCCTCTAGTGTCGGTTGCGGCTACCGTTGGCGAAATGTGTTGCGAACAGTTTTAGTAGTAAAGAAGTAATAAATTAAAACGTCATGCATAATGCGGCAGTTTTACAAACATGTCAGTGTTTATGACATCTTATCTCCTGAACTGTGTGTCGTACATTGATATATGTTTTTAGGTATATTTAGCGGAATATGTGGATGCTGTCTACGAAACGTGTTGAGAATAGAGTCAGAAGTAATAAATTTGAAAGCTCATATTCCATGCGGCAGTTTTATTGCAGGAACGGTAAAAATGTAGTAAGTAATAAACTTTCTTTCATGATTTTGTGGAGGTTGTCACCGTGAAAATGTTTCGTAAATGTTGGAATTAACTGTGAAGTTTGTTGCTACTCTCTAAGTGCTCTCATTCGCAAATAATGGAAGAGTGAAGTATGGATATTGGCCCATCGTGGGCTGCACTGCTTATGCATTTCCACCTTCACTCATTTAACAGATAGGTGGATCTCACCGTCATACAATTATCTCGAGGCAGTAAGTGATATGTGTACAAAGTTTGGTTGAAATCGGCAGGGTGGTAAGATGGAGATGTGGAACATGCGCACGTACATACATACATCAATTTTTGTAATACCCATGGATTCAGACTGACTTAGCAGCTTTTCTTCTGTTGTGTTGTGCTGGCGGGACGCAGCAAAGTCCTCGCCCCGCCACTGCTAAAAACGGGCTGCACCGTAGGATGTGTAGCAGCGGGGATGTGCTCAGTGCTCCGAGCTCTCCTCCATTAGCGAGTGTTTATTTACTTGCACACAGTGTAGTATAGTAATGTTATTTAGATCGACTTGCTCCATGATGGCTCTTTCGTACCGAGAGGCGACGATCAAGCTTATGTTCAACGCACAATGCCCCCAACCCAAAGTTCGTGAAATGGAACTTCTTTGCGTGATGTGGTGCACTTAGGAGCAAGGAATTCAACTGTTCATCTCTCCAGGATGGTCTGCTTTAAGCTCGTAGATGAAGCAGCTTACGACAGGCTGCTACGCAGATCTGCACTCAGTGGAGTGTGTCAGAGTTCGTATTGAGCTCCGAAAACATATACCATCATATGTGTCGATCCGTGGATGTCGCTCGATCGTAATTTATGATGGACAACAGAATACCCGCTCAGCTTGCGAAACAGGACATGTCCGCTCGGATTGCATTCAGAGACGTCTCTTGCAGGTACCTCCTGTGGAACAGACATTGACGCCGCAAACGACGTCCATATGCGGAGGTATTGAAGAGGGATGTGGGTGTCGCCCACGACCGGCCCTCATCTCAGGTGACCGTGAGATCTGCAGTCTATCCTGTAACCTACCAGTCACGTACACTAAGGTGACAAAAATCATAGAATACCTCCTAATATCCTGTTGGATCTCCTTTTGCCTGGCGTAGAGAAGCAATTCGATGTGGCATGGACTCAACAAGTGGTTGGAAGTCCCTTGCAGAAATAATGAGCCATGCTGCCTCTACAGCCATCCATAATCGCGAAGTGTTGCCCATACAGAATTTTGTGCACAAACTGACCTTTTGATTACATCCTATAAATGTTCCATGGGATCCATGCCTGGAGATCTGGGTGGCTAGAACATTTCATCGAACTATCCTGAATGTCCTTCAGACCAGTCGGAATGAACTAGGCAATCTTGTATTTTAATAACCGTTTAAATTTTATGTCGAATTGTTTGTGCTCTCTGTAGATTAGCTCAGACGTTCTTTGCACAACAGTATTTAGCATGGATAGGGACTGCGACTGCTGTGTTCGGAGGCAGGCTGAGTTGGCATCCCTTTGCTCCCAGCTTCAGGCAGTGTTGGCTTTGGTCACACAGCTTGAGGCTGTTGCCAATGGGCATCACTGTGGGGGACCGGACGGGGGTTTGTCGGGGACGACCAGCTCGTCCCATGCATCCCCCAATCGGTCTACGGCTATGGCTGCCCGGGATAATGCCCACATTGAGGCTGACCCCTCACCTGTGGTAGAGTGGGAGGTCGTCTCGAGGTGTGGCAGGAGGCGAAAGACATTCGGAAGGGCTGAACGGAAGGCCTCTCCAGTTTGTCTGACGAACCAGTTTCATGCTCTGTCTCCAGCTGATACTGATCTTCGGCCGGATATGGCTGCTTGTCCTGTTCCAGAGGTTGCCCCTCAGTCTGCAAGATCTTGGTGGTCGCAGAGGATGGGCTTACTGGTAGTTGGGAGCTCCAACGTTAGGCGCGTAATGGGAGCCCTTAGGGATATGGCTGCAAGGCAGGGGATGAAAACCAATGTGCACTCCGTCTGCATGCCGGGGGGAGTCATTCCAGATGTGGAAAGGGTCCTTCCGGATGCCATGAAGGGTACAGTGTGCACCCATCTGCAGGTGGTTGCTCATGTCGGCACCAATGATGTGTGTCGCTATGGATCGGAGGAAATCCTCTCTGGCTTCCGGCGGCTATCTGATTTGGTGAAGACTGCCAGTCTCGCTAGCGGGATGAAAGCAGAGCTCACCATCTGCGGCATCGTCGACAGGACTGACTGCGGACCTTTGGTACAGAGCCGAGTGGAGGGTCTGAATCAGAGGCTGAGACGGTTCTGCGACCATGTGGGCTGCAGATTCCTCGACCTGCGCCATAGGGTGGTGGGGTTTCTGGTTCCGCTGGATAGGTCAGGAGTCCACTACACCCAGCAGTCGGCTACATGGGTAGCAGGGGCTGTGTGGCGTGGACTGGGCGGTTTTTTAGGTTAGATGGCCTCGGGAAAGTACAGAAAGGGCAACAGACTCGAAGGGTGCGGGGCAAAGTCAGGACATGCGGGGACCAAGCAGCAATCGGTATTGTAATTGTAAACTGTCGAAGCTGCGTTGATAGAAAGCACCAGAGCTGAAATCGTTATAGGTAGGGAGAGCTGGCTGAAGGCAGAGATAAACTCTGCCGATATTTTTACAAAGACACAGACAGTGTTTAGAAAGGATGGATATCACGCAACCGGTAGTGGCGTGTTTGTCGCTGTTAGTAGTAGCTTATCCGGTAGTGAAATAGAAGTGGATACTTCCTGTGAATTATTATGGGTGGAGGTTATACTCAACAACCGAGCTAGGTTAATAGTTGGCTCCTTTTACCGACCTCCCGACTCAACAGCATTAGTGGCAGAACATCTGAGAGAAAATCTGGAATGCATTTCACATAAATTTCCTCAGCATGTTATAGTCTTAGGTGGAGATTTCAATTTACCAGATATAGACTGGGACACTCAGATGTTTAGGACGGGTGTTAGGGACAGAGCATCGAGTGACATTATACTGAGTGCACTATCCGAAAATTACCTCGAGCAATTAAACAGAGAACTGACTCGTGGAGATAACATCTTGGACGTACTGATAACCAACAGACCCGAACTTTTCGACTCTGTAAGCGCAGAACAGGGAATCAGTGAGCATAAGGCCGTTGCAGCATCCCTAAATATGGAAGTAAATAGGAATATAAAAAAAAAGGAGGAAGTTTTATCTGTTTAGCAAGATTACTAGGAGGCAGATTTCAGACTACCTAACTGATCAAAACGAAAATTTCTGTTCCGACACTGACAATGTTGAGTGATTATGGAAAAATTTCAAGGCAATCGTAAAATGCGTTTTAGACAGGTACTTGCCGAGTAAAACTGTGAGGGACGGGAAAAACCCACCGTTGTTCAACAACAAAGTTAGGAAACTACTGCGAAAGCAAAGAGAGCTTCACTGCAAGTTTAAACGCAGCCAAAACCTCTCAGACAAACAGATGCTAAACGATGTCAAAGTTAGCGTAAGGAGGGCTATGCGTGAAGCGTTCAGTGAATTCGAAAATAAAATTCTATGTACCGACTTGACAGAAAATCCTAGGAACTTCTGGTCTTACGTTAAATCCGTAAGTGGATCGAAACAGCGTATCCAGACACTCTGGGATGATGATGGCACTGAAACCGAGGATGACACACGTAAAGCTGAAATACCAAACACCTTATTCCAAAGTTCCTTCTCTAAATCCTCGCACGAAGAAAAAATAGCTGACATCGAAATAAATGTCCAAGGAATAGAAAAGCAACTGAAATCACTCAACAGATGAAAGTCCACTGGACCTGACGGGATACCAATTCGATTCTACACAGATTACGCGAATGAACTTGCCCCCCTTCTAACAGCCGTGTACCGCAAGTCTCTAGAGGAACGGAAGGTTCCAAATAATTGGAAAAGAGCACTGGTAGTCCCAGTTTTCAAGAAGGGTCGTCGAGCAGATGCGCAAAACTATAGGCCTATGTCCCCAACATCGATCTGTTGTAGAATTTTAGAACATGTTTTTGCTCGCGTATCATGTCATTTCTGGAAACCCAGAATCTACTCTGTAGGAATCAATATGGATTCCGGAAACAGCGATCGTGTGAGACCCAACTCGCTTTATTTTTTCATGAGACCCAGAAAATATCAGATACAGGCTCCCAAATGGTTCAAATGGCTCTGAGCACTATGGGACTCAACTGCTGCGGTCATAAGTCCGCTAGAACTTAGAACTACTTAAACCTAACTAACCTAAGGACATCACACACATCCATGCCCGAGGCAGGATTCGAACCTGCGACCGCAGCGGTCGTGCGGTTCCAGACTGTAGCTCCTTTAACCGCTCAGCCACTCCGGCCGGCTACAGGCTCCCAGGTAGATGCCATTTTCCTTGGCTTCCGGAAGGCGTTCGATACAGTTCCGCACTGTCACCTAATAAAGTAAGAGCCAACGGAATATCAGACCAGCTGTGTGGCTGGATTGAAGAGTTTTTAGCAAACAGAACACAGCATGTTGTTGTCAATGGAGAGACGTCTACAGACATTAAAGTAACCTCTGGCGTACCACAGGGGAGTGTTATGGGACCATTGCTTTTCACAATATATATAAATGACCTAGTAGATAGTGTCAGAAGTTCCATGCGGCTTTTCGCGGATGATGCTGTAGTATACAGAGAAGTTGGAGCAAAGAAAATCGTAGCGAAATGCAGGAAGACCTGCAGCGGATAGGCACTTGGTGCAGGGAGTGGCAACTGACCCGTAACATAGAGAAATATAATGGTTTGTTAATACATAGAAAGAAGGATCCTGTATTGTATGATTATATCATGGCGGAACAAACACTGGTAGCAGTTACTTCTGTAAAATATCTGGGAGTATGCGTACGGAACGATTTGAAGTGGAATGATCATATGAAATTAATTGTTGGTAAGGCGCGTGCCAGATTGAGATTCATTGGGAGAGTCCTTAGAAATTGTAGTCCATCAACAAAGGAGGTGGCTTACAAAACACTCTTTCGGCCTATACTTGAGTATTGCTCATCAGTGTGGGATCCGTACCAGGTCGGGTTGACAGAGGAAGTAGAGAAGATCAAAAGAAGAGCGGCGCGTTTCGTCACAGGGTTATTTGGTAAGCGTGATAGCGTTACGGAGATGTTTAGCAAACTCAAGTGGCAGACTCTTCAAGAGAGGCGCTCTGCATCGCGATGTAGCTTGCTGTCCAGGTTTCGAGAGGGTGCGTTGTGCGTTTCTGGACGAGGTATCGAATATATTGCTTCCCCCTGCTTATACCTCTCTAAGAGATCACGAATCTAAAATTAGAGAGATTCGAGCGCGCACGGAGGCTTTCCGGCAGTCGTTGTTCCCGCGAACCATACGCGAGTGGAACAGGAAAGGGAGGTAATGACAGTGGCACGTAAAGTGCCCTCCGCCACACACCGTTGGGTGGCTTGCGGACTATAAATGTAGATGTAGATGTAGAATTGTGTCTTGGTGGCGCGGCACATCGTCATCCACAAAAGTTTCATCGTTGTTTGGGAAGATGAAGTCCATAAATGGCTGCAAATGATCTCCAAGTAGCTGAACATAAGTATTTCTAGTAAATGATCGGTTCAGTTGAACCAGAGGACCCAGTCCATACCATGTCAACACAGTCCACGCCATTATGGAGTCACCACCAGCTTGGACAGTGCCTTGTTGACATCCTGGGTCCATAGTTTTTTGGGGTCTGCGCCACTGTGGAACCCTACCATCAGCTCTTACCAACTGAAATGGGGACTCATCTGACGCTTATGGTCCAACCGATATGATCACGAGCCCAGGAGAGGCGGTGCAAGGGATATCGCGATGTGAGCAAAGGCAGTGGTATTGGTTGTCTGCTGTCATAGCCTACTGACGCCAAATTACGCCGCAATATCCAAACGGACATGTTCGTCGTACGTCCCACATTAATACCTGTGCTTACTTCACGCAGTATTGCTTGTCTGTTAGCACTGACATCTCTACACGAACACTAGTGCTCTCGATCGTTAGGTGAATACGTTATCTCTGATGAAAGGTATTGCCTGAAATTTGGTATTCTCAGCACACTCTTGACAGTGTGGATCTCTGAATATTGAATTTCCTAACGATTTACGAAATGGAGCGTCCCATGCATCTAGCTCCATCTACAGTTCCACATTCAAGGTTTGTTAATTCCCATCGTGTGGCCATAATCAAGTCGGAAACCTTTTCATATGAATTGCCTAATTGCAAATGACAATTTCCCCAATGTGCTGCCTTTTTATATCTTTTGTACGTGATGCTACCGTCATCTGTATATCTGCATAACACTATACCATGACTTTTGTCACCTCAGTGTATGACCCAGCAGCATCTCCATCCCATCCGTCACAACTAGATCGGGGTCAAGAACAAGTGATGGCGCAGTTGACCCTGTCTGCCGATGTGGAACAGGGGTTTCAAGAAGATCATACCGACCCTAGACCCACGTCTGATGTGGAGACACGCCAGCACAATCAGAAATCCCCCAAACGGAGTGAGAAGATGCGTCTGTCCACTGAAGAAGGGCTGCACGAGGGTTTTCAGCTGCTAGAGGACGAGGACGACCCCAACAGGTCACTGCCGGCGTGAGTAGATGCTGCCTATGCAGCTGCCACAGGCCGACCTGGAGCACCAAACGCATGGTGACGAGATGGATGTGCCTATGCAGCAGGATGAAGCCCCGGTTGCAAGGACTAGCAAACGCCCCGCCCCACAATACTCGTATGGAGTATGGGCTAATGAAGTAGAACTGAACGATGTGATGCAGGAGATAGATGATCAATCGATGCCCTTTACCGACGCGGCGTAAGACGGGCCCTGCACGTGAGGTGATCTTTAACTTGTGCGTTTACAGCCCTGGTAATGGGACGACGATCAACCCACAGTCACAAGAATGCCGTGACCATTCCCAACCCGCCTAATTAACTGCGATATCACAGGTACTGTTCTGGCGTAACGACAAGCGCCGGCACGAAGATGAAGAACGCTAGAGCAGAGAAGGCTGTGAGACGACGTCAACCAATAGTACGCTGACTAGGATCGCCCCATGACAGGAGTGAAGAGTGGCCTCTATGCGAAGAGAAAAAAGAGAGCACTAGAAGAGCCGTGACTTGTGATCCATATCCATTACTGCATGGACATAGTATATAACGAAAAACATTGATTATTTGCATGTCACCAATTGCTTGCGACACGAGTTGTAAATCAAAGTTTGGTCAATTCAAGTACTGTAAAAACTGCATTAATATGATTTGCTTGTATGTTGTCTAGCTATCCGAGAAAGCAGCTTCCTGGGCACCCTATAAGAGACGAGTTGGCAGGACCCCACATTGGCGACGTGTTATCAGAAGAACCCAGTGGCTGGCGGCCATGGAATTTTCTTTTTTGATTTTCTGGTGCCTTTATTCTCTCTTGCCTTTTCTTTGCAGGGGTGTTTACTTGCTTTAACAGTCTTTTTTGCTAACCAGTGTTTTCAGGTGGGCGTTGCAGAAATTTTCTTTGCTTTTGTTCTTATTTTTGTTGCTTGCCCTGTCTGTTTGTTGCATATGTGTTTTCCAAAATACCCACCCCGCCTATCCCGCCCCCTGCTCAGGCGTCACAGCCGCAATCGTTAGATGCTACCACACATCTAATGCAGATGTTTCAGTTCCAGACGCAGGACATATCTACACCACTCAACACGGTTCAGCAGCTTCCTTTAGGCACCCTGTAAGAGAGGAGTGTGCAGGGCACCACAGGTACTGTTGACATCAACAGCATTGGCTCACTGGTAAAGGTCCAATGGATAAGGTATATGCTACGGGTGGCATGAATATTGTTTTCCTCCAAGAGGTGCTACCTGACATGAGATTAGACTTCTATAGTTATCACTCTTATAGTTTCCCGACTGGTGATGGTAGTGGTGGCACAGCCGTATTGTTAACGGAAGAGATTGAGGCGTCGGACATGATTATCCTCTGTCGGCACGTGATGTTGCACTTATGGTCACTGAGGTCGGTTTGGTGAACGTTTATGCGTCATCAGGCTTTTCAAAGCGCCGAGTAGGTGATGTCGTCTTTTCAAGGCAATGCATTGCATCACGCAGTGGGCAGCGATTTTAGCTTTGTTCTGTAGCCCAATGACTAACACATGCACTTTGCCCCCGCCCAGCATTGCACATACTGTTATAGGACCTTACGTGGCAAGACAGTTGTACCATAGAACACGGACACAATCGTCGATAGAATTACCTTACCAGCCACTCAGCCACACTCTTAGACAGGGTGGACATATCGCGAGGTCTCTGCACGGTGATAGGTTATGCTCAGGTATGGCCAAGGCTTTAACTGGCCACCAAGCTTATATTTGGGCTTTTGCCTTGCGTCGAAAACAGACGAGACGTAATAGGGGAAGCATGGAAACTAAACGTTCCCACCTTCGCATGAAAGGCTGTCACCGTGAGATTATGTATACTTGGCATGATTCCGACGGCGCCTTCGAGCTTACTGTTCACATTGTTGTAGTGGATTGGTTGTTTCACACTTACCTTATTCAGGGCATTTATCAGATACACTAGAGATAAGTCCAGCTGTCAATGGTTCGAATCCAGAATTTTATTACACAGCATTATGGGAACTGTCAATGCAACCGCCGTCACCAGACAGCCAATGGGCCGTCCAACTTGTCAAAGGCTGCTTGCTCCAATACAATGCGATGCATTTGGACGGTGCCAGAGTGTGCACGATAATACAAGATAGTCTCCATGATGCACAAGCATCAGGGCTTCACATAGTAAGAGAAAGACGCCACCGAAAACACACGCTCATCACGGCAGTCGAAACAGTGGAGGGATGGCAAACTGTGAAACAAGCAGAGATTGCCCCAGCGTTCACGTAACACTACCGCAACTTCTATGCTGAGGGTCCAAGAAGCGCTTTGGGACTGGCAGACGTGCTGCCCAACCTGCAGGCACCTGAGGCTGTCCAGGATGGCGGCACTCTGCTGGAGACATTACCTATGACGAACTGGATATGGCTTTCAAGAGCGGTGCATTGAACAAAATACCTGACGGGCTCCCTATTGAGTCTTACCGCCTCTTCTCCAGTCTCATGAGCGCAAGATGGATCCAAATACATAAAGAACTTATGACACCCTGTAAGGGATTCATTAGGGATTCATTACTATTCGCTAGCGCACTTGAGCAGATGTAATTTCGATGGATTGTTCACGCTCTGCCTGCGATATGGAATATCTATGCTACAATAGAATCGCAGGCCAGAGCAGTGTTGGCAGTAAGTCGAGTTTAGTAGCTCGGAGACAGCAGCCGTGTTTTGTAGCTCGCACAAAGCACTTGAGTTATGGAGTTCGGACAGGGCAGTGTAGCGGTTGACTTGTGTTACGCCGGTCGTACAGAACGGTGGCGGTGCCTGAGCGATGTGGTATAAGGTAAAAAAAAATGTTAATTGCCACAACTGATTTAACCATTATTGTAATGTTAAAGTCCCATGTAATTTCTTGCAGAAACGTTTCAATAATAACTATTGTTCTGAAGAAAACTTTTGCCAGTCATTTATCTGAGTTTAAAGATTTTACGATTTTTTTCTGTGCATGCTCATGTTCATTAAGCAAAAGAAAACTATTTGTTTTCCTACAAATGAGAATCTAGTGGCCAGCATTGCACTGGGTTGTGCCAAAAGTTTCTTATAGGAGCAAATATATAGATAGCGTTACTCGGCGACAGCATTGTGAGGTAAGAATTTTTCAGATTATTCAGGATGATTTCATAGGACCATGACGCAGCGCTGCTGATGTCAAAACTTATTAATCTCGATATGCAGTTAGTCTTTAGTGGAAGGTCACATTAAAACTTGAAATTTTATTTTAGGAAAGAAATCTTTCTATTGGGAACTTAAACGAGATTTTTCTGTTGGGAGGTCACACTAAATAAGAATATTATAATTATTTTTCTGTTGGGAGGTTACAACCCACCTTCCGAGTCCCCACTGAATTTACGGAGCCTAAACCTGGCGGTGGGCGCCACCTGCAGGACTATCGACCTCTGACTTTATTAACGTTGTCAATACGCTTTCTACACGCATCCTCCGCGCCCACAGGCAAGGGTGCAATACATACCTATCAAACATGCCTTGATGGAAAGAGCAATGTTCGCACGGCGCTGGAATCATATTGGGACATGACAGCACTGACGTCGACTGCAACCTCCGGAGCGCCCTTATTGCAGAGGATTTCGAGCATGCATTTGACCGTGTTGATCGC
Source organism: Schistocerca piceifrons (assembly GCF_021461385.2). NCBI lineage: Eukaryota > Metazoa > Arthropoda > Insecta > Orthoptera > Acrididae > Schistocerca > Schistocerca piceifrons. The sequence continues at coordinate 360,876,651 of NC_060149.1, read as the reverse complement.
GATTTTCTTCATGCGGTCCTGTAACGCATGAACATCCCTCGCGTATTTTTAGATGTAGCCCCGTGCCTGATTCGCAGAGCATATTTGAGGGTAATGGTGAACGATTATCGATCAGAACCCATTTCTACCGAGCGTTCTGTGAGGCAAGGATGCCTCTTCCACGCCGTCTTATTTGCAGTAACCCTCGAACCAGCCTTACATGTTAGACTGCGTAAGACAATGTATATGGATGTGGGTAGGTGCCTGGCCCCACGAACGGCAATGCCAGTTACTAGCGTACTGGCGTTCAAATGTTTAGGGGTACTATTTATAGGCCATATTCAACGCACTTCGGCGGTCGCATATAGTCGGCTGTTACAACAGATATGTGCATTGGAACACTCCACATGTTATGCACGATAGACATGTTCCAGTGGGCACAGTACGTTAATGTCTACTTAGCTTCAAAATTAAACCATTTTGGCTATGTGATACCGATGTCAATTGCGATTACTACGAGATTACAAGTTGCATTTGGATACTTCGTGAGTGCTGATCTTGTTTTAAACTGCGTTACAACACCTTGACATTGCCCTCACATGAAGGTGGCGTGGGTTTGACCAGTGGCAAGAACAGAACGCGGGTGCTGTTTCTTGGAACGATGCACGGACTATGGAATTCTGAGCAAGTCAACCTGATGGGCGCCGTGATCGACAAAGTGACGCCACAATCACTGAACCCTCCAGTTTCCATCGGTAATATTTCAGCACCACTCAGTCGCATTAGGACGTTCCTCGTTGACTATAATTATCTCCTGGAAGACCTGCCTTCTACACGATCACTTAAGGCGAAGGACTATTATCACCAATTTGGGAGGCACCACCACGCCAACGTGGTTGAACGACGCCACCCTGTCGTACGATGGAAGAGAGTATGACGTGTGATCCATCTAGACTTTTCCCCGAGGCCGTGCGGGTTTCGTGGTATGTGGTAGTGAATGAGAAATTCCCTAATCGCAACGACTGTCCTTCATACATCTCGTCGACGAACCTTTGTGCCCACGTTCCGTAGTAATTGATTCTGACGCACATTGGGTGACTTGTGGTACCGTCTTGCACCTTAGCTACTCATGCGATGAATGTAAGCCTTACACGGGATTACTGACGAATGGGATACAACTCGTCGGCTTTGACCAATGATCTCAGAGGTTACCACAGATGATGTATTGCATAGATTTAACAGCAAAGACGGATGTTGAGAAACAAAGGAATGCAGCACAGAGAAAACAGATGATAGACATATATAACGTACATTCATATTTCGAACCTAATGTTAAGTATATCGCTTCTTTGAGTCCTAGTGTCCTATTCTTCAGTTCACCTATATAGCTTACCTGGAGAATGGGATACTAGTGTAAAAAAGGAAGGAAAAAAAGGGACAGAAGTAACGTTAGCATGGAATACCTCAGTTGACATATATTAATTGTATCTCGAACTTCAGCTGATGTGTATAGGTTAACTGCGGTAGAGGATACAAATTTAACATATGTAGACTTTTTAGCCTTCGCTGCCACTAGTGTCCTATTCTTCAGTTGACTTTTGCAGGTCAGCCGAAGTACGGGATACTTGTTTTACAGGTGTTGCTTTCTTCGCCTCCGCTACTACTAGCATCCTTTTCTTCATTTTCTACTTGTACTAGCGGAGGCGAAAAGACCAAAATACGTAAAATTTGTATCCCATACTTCAGTCGACATATATACGTCAACTGAAGAATAGGATACTAATGCTAGCGAAATTCGACGTACCTAACATTGGCACCTGTACCTCAGCTGAACTACGCGACGGAGAAAAAAAGTGACATACATAACATTTGTATCCTGTACTTCACCTGACCTATATAGGTCAACTGAAGAACAGGCTACTACCTTGGTAGTTCAGCTGCGTTACAGGATGCCAATGTTTCGTATGACGCTTTTTTCGTCTTTGCTTGCACTAGTGTCCTTTTCTTCAGTTGACTTATATAGGTCAACTGAAGTACGGGATACAATTTTGTCGTATGTCGGTCGTTTCTACTTCGATAGTACTAGTATTGTCAGAAAAATATCTTACTAATACTCGTGCTAGCGAAGGCAAAAAAAGAATGACAACTAAAAAATTCACATTCCGTACTGCAGTTGATGAACCCAGCTTCAAGTCTTCCATATTCATAGGAATAGATAAATCCATACCTGCAAACGAAAATAAAAAGTAAAAATTGTCCATAATGCAAAACAATTCTTCCAAAGTATCTCAAACTCGCTAAGAATGAAAATAAGTACCGAATGAATTGGAACGAATAAATGATTTAGATTAATGCAATCGACAAAAATAGTACACAACGTCTAGCCCTTTCTTTTAAAAACACATTCATTTATTTCAGTTTACAGTGATGACGCCTCACTGCAGAAGGCAACCGATTTATTATCTGTGCCTCGAAAATAAAGACATTGATATCTATGAGTAAATTATGATTTCATTGGTCAAAACCGTCGGGTTGTATCCCATTCTTCAGTTGACCCCCCCTACTCTTACGACAGCCATCCGCGATGTTTGGAGACACGGACTTACAATGCCGCGCGGAATACCGGTCCTGCTTTGCTAATTATCTGGGTTCGTTCTTCATGGACCCTCCGGCTAGCTGGTGTGTTTCAGGTGCGAGAGGAGATAGACGATCACGAACCACAAATTAGGATCGATCTCAACCTGTATATATCTACATCTATCGTTTTGTAGTCAGCTTTGAAAACCGGTTCTCTAAATTTTCCCAAAAGTGTTCCTCGAAATGAACGTCGACTTCCCTTCAGGGATTCCTGAGTAACCGAAGCATCTCCGTAACACTTGTGTGTTGTTGGAATCTACCGGTAACAAATCTAGCAGCCTGCCTCTGAATTGCTTCGACGTCTACCATTAATCCGCCCTGGTGCGGATCAAACACTCTAGGAGTACTCACGAATAGGTCGTACTAGCGTCCTATATGTGGTCTCCTTTACAGATGAACCACACTTTTCTAGAATTCTTCCAATAAACCGAAGTAGACCATTCACTTTTCCCACCACAGTCCTCACGTGATCGTGCCATTTCATATCGCTTTGCAACGTTACGTCCAGATATTTAAACGACGAGACTGTGTCAAACAAGACACTAATAATGCTGTATCGGAACATTACGGGTTTGTTTTTCCGACTCATCCTCATTAACTTAGATTTAGAGCCAGCTACCATTCATCACACCAACTAGAAATTATGTCTAAGTCATCTTGTATCATCCTACATTCACTCAACTTCACACCTTACCGCACACCACAGAATCATCAGAAACAATCGCAGATTGCTGCCCACCCTCCCCGCCAAATCATTTATGTATATAGGAAATAATAGCGGTCATACCACACTTCCCTGGGGCCTTCTTGACGAGACGTTTGTCTCTGACGAGCACTCACCGTCGAGGACAACATACTGGGTTGTATAACTTAAGAAGTCTTCGAGCCATTCACATATCTATGAACCTATTCAATGCGCTCATAACTTCTTCAACAGCCTGCAATGGGACACAGTTTTAAACGCTTTCGGGAAATCTAGAAATATGGAATCTGACTATTGCCTTTCATCCATAGCTCGCAGCCTGAAAACGGAAAAATGAGAATCATATGAGCGATACTTCCTAAAACCGTGCTGATTCATGGACATAAGCTTCTCGGTCTCAAGAAAATTTATTATATTCGAACTGAGAATGTGTTTAAAGGATTCTGCAGCAAACCAGTGTTAGGGACATTGGTCTGTAATTTTGCAGGTCCGTTCTTTTATACATAGGAGTCTCGTGTGCTTTTTACCAGTCGTCTGGGAATTTGTGCTGGAATAGAGATTGACATTAAATGGAAGATAAGTGAGGAGCCAATGCTGTAGAGTAATTTTGAGAAACGGAATTGGGATTCCATCCGGATCTGGTGACTTATTTATTTTCAACTCCTTCAGTTGTTTCTCTGCACCAGGGCTACTTAATATGTCCATATGGGAGTCTGTTCTATAGTCAGACGGTGGTATGCTGGTACGATTTCTTGAGCGTGAAATTTAAAACTTTGACTTTAGTTTTGTTATCTTCATGTGCCACATCAGACCGGTCAACAAGGGACTGAATGGAAGCCTAAGACCCACTTAGCAATTTTACTTAGAACCAGAATTTTCTCGGGTTCCTTGCTAGATATTTTGCAAAGGTATGACGATGGTAGTAGTTGTATGCATTGCGCATAGATCTTTTCATGTACGCACGAATCGCTAATAATCTTTGCTTGTTGTCTTTTGCGAGATCTCTTTTGAGTCGAGAGTGCAACAGCCTCTGTTTCTTCAACATTTTCCGAATCTCGATATTAAACCACGGCGGTCTTTTCCGTCTCGTCCTTAATCCACTTACATGGAACATCTTCAGATCACGATTTACAATCTGCTTAAACTTTGCCCGTAATTCCTCTACGTCCACTTACTGGAACTAAGTGATGTCAATTCACTGTTTAAGTGAGATGCTAACAACTGCTTATGTGCTCTTTCTAGCAGAAACTCTCTACTATAATTGTTAACTGATTTATTAACTTACGTAAGCATAGTTGATACAATGACAAAGTGTCGGTAATCCTTATTTCTATACTGACGTTGTTGGTAAGTTTCAGCCTATTTGCAGCTACAAGGTCTAAGGTACTTCCGCAGTGCATGGGCTGCCAAACTACCTACTCAAGACAGTTTTCGGAAAACGTGTTCAAAAGTACTTCGGGTGAATGTCTTTCTGCACCCCCTGCAGTGACTCCATAGAAATCCCAGTCTATACCCGTTAGGTTAAAGTCGCCTCCAACTAGTAAAGCATGATCTCGGTACTTATGCGCTACTGACTGTAGGTATTTTTTGAATGACTCCAGAACTGTCACAGCAGAATCGGGTGGCCGGTAAAACCATCCAACAATTAGTCTCCTCCTATAGTCTCTAATGTCCATGACTCGCTAAACAGCTCAGAGCTTTCCACTTTGGCTTTCAGCGAGCTCTTGGTCCAAAGAATAATTTGAGCGCGAGATCTTTCCTGACGGGTATTAAATCCTGGAACTCTGTTGCGAATACTTCGACGATTTACTGATAATATTTTGACAGTCGAAGTGTCTTTGCTCTGGATGCGGTCTGACTTCCACTGCTGCTTTTCGATTGGTGAGTGTTCATCAGAGTACCTCAAACTACCGCTTAGCCTAAAAACTCCCATGTGCACGCCACAAGTACTCTGCTACCCGAGTAGCCGCTTCCTTTGTGTAGTGCACCCCTGACCTATCTAGGGGCGTCCTACAATACCCCACGCAATAGCGCAAGTCTAGAAATCTGCAACCAAGACCGTCACAGAGTCGACGAAGCCTCTCCACTCGGCTCCAAACCAAAGGACCACGATCCACTCTGGGAATGATGCTGCAAATAGAGAGCTCTGCTTGCACCCCACGCGTGATGCCAGCAGCTGTCTCTACTTCCGCCAGCCGCCTGTATGAACTGAGGATGGCCTCAGAACCCATGCAGTAGGCGTTGTTGGTGCAGAAGTGAGCGACAACTTGCAGACGACTGCATCCTGCGCTCTCGATAGCCGCAAGAAAGGCCACCTCCACATCTCGGATGAGGCAGACATAACGAGTGCACATTGGCTTTCTTTCCAGCCCTGAACGTCATCTGCCTAAGGGGATCCACAACGCGCCTAACGATGGCGCTCCCATTAACTAATAAACCCTTTCCCAAGTGCACCTGCTCAGACCCTGCTGAAGGAGCAGCCAGTTGTCCACTCACAGGGTGAATGAGCGAGACCAGACGACTAGTCTCCACATTCGCGCTCCGCGTCGAGCCATACGAACGCTTTACAACTCGCCACTCACTCTGCTGTGAAGGCTTAGGCAGGGACAGTACCCTCATCAAAAGAGAAGACGACCTGAACAGTCATTTTGCGCAGCTGTTATAGGGTTTTCTTTACCCAATTAGTATGGTCTTTACTTTGTAATTGAAAAAACGTTTTTATACTCCCCTTCGAGCCCTGTTCCAGAGCCGTGAGCAGGGCGACGCCGTGCCAGGCTTGAGGTGGTGACCCTAAACTAAGGACAGAGAAAGAAAGAAAAAAAGCGGAAAGCGTCTGGATATGAAACGAAAGGTTGTAGAGTCGAATCCCCGTTAGGTAACATTCTTTTCCGCTCTCCCTGTTTAACCTAGCTTTCTCCTCTCATTGATGTGGAGATCCATCACAAACGAAAAGTGGCTCGGATTCGACGTTACACTGTAGCTCTACTTTTGTAGGATAGCTGATTAGGGACATGCAAGTCACCTAAGCGCCATCAGACTGATTGCAACCGTTGCCGAACAACTGCACAACGAAGAAATGCGAATCCTTATGCATAAAGAAAGCGCAACATGGAATGCAACTTAGCTTCATTTAATAAATAAACGTATATAGCTGCGCAGCATATGACTCAATTTTCAGCCTTCAGCTTTCCTTGAATCAAACCTAGACATGAGTACGACTTTTTGCGTGACACAATGAAGTCTGTCATAAAGAATCGACGAGAAAAAAACTGTGGCAATGAATTTCAACAATGCATCACAGTGCGTACTGAGCTACATAAGAAGTGTGCTGTAACACGACCTAAACATGTACATCATGTGTGTTCTCTCATTATTTTTTGCTTCATTCGTGCCACTCACACAGATATACACCCATGATTCTCATACAGTATTTGCATTGGTTGTAAACTTATTATTTACATCATAATGTACGAGTACTCCCATCATTGCCGTGAGATGACACTCAAACGCTAATTCTATATGGAACACATAACAATCATGCCGCTACACAACTTTCCTTCAGTTCGCTGCTTACATCGCGTAAGTTATACGAAATGTGATGGGCTTCACTTAATCACCGTTGTTCTCTGCGTTTTATTCGTGGTCCACCAACAAAATACGCTACGCCCGTCAATTTGTCTCGCTGTATATACTTAATGCTGCCCGTGCGAAGCGGGGCAGGGTCGGTAGTAATACTGCATCCATACAAGAGGTACACACGCCTACCGCTAGAGCTAACTGTTAATATAATAAAGAAGTGTCCAAGGCAAGGTCCTACTATTAGTCTCACTTATAAACGGTAATGATACCCACATACCATTAGCAACAGAAAGATGGCTGTAACCAGAGGTGGATAGCAGAAAAATCTTGAATTATAATTGAAACAGATATTGCAAGGATCAGATTGAGGCCAATGATAGTGGTGAATTTGTTGCCATAAAGAATCACGTAATTTCAGATAAGGTTATTCGAGATTACGAATGCGAAACAATCTCGGTGAAGGTAAGTGTCAAAGGTGGTTCAAACATTGTAATCAGGTGCATTTTAGTCATCTTGCCTCAGGAGCTGCAGAGGCAGATCACTTCAGTGGAAACTTGGAATATACTTGTGTACAGTCCCTGGTCATAATGTGATATTAGAGGGAGATTTCAGCCTATCTGGTATAAACTTACAGACCTAAACTTGCAGACTCAGGTGATTAGAGCAAGTGTCAGAGGCAATTTTTCATTTGATATTGTACTAAATTTCTTACCCGAAAATTACCATTATCTGTTAGTTAGGAAACCGACCAGAGAAGGTAATGTCATAGATTTCCTAGTGCCAACAGACAAGAAATTTCTATTCATTTTAGGTACAGCTTTGAATTATTAACAAAAGGCCTGTTATAGCACCAACAAACACTGGTTTTGACATGGATGTTAAGAAGAGTAAAAAACAGTGTTACTGCTTAGTAAATGCTAGAAGAAACAGAGTGCAGAGTGCCTTAAGAGTCAACGAAACCTTATGGAATGTAACGAGATGATTGCAAAAATCGTTCAACGAATTCTAAAATAAGATACTGGTGATCGATCTGACGAAAAACTCGGAGAAAATTTAGATTTAAGTAAGGTAAGTCAACAGATCAAAATGAACTGTACGGTTCCTCAGTGATCATGTTGGCACCGAAACAGGAAATGACAGAGGGAAGGACGAAATACTGGAAACAGCCTTCCGAAACTGTTTCACTGAAGAAGACCATAATACGGTTCATCCTATCAGTCACCGCACGAATTCAGAAATGACAAATATTGAGACAAGGTATTATGTAACATGAAACCAATAAAGTCGCTTAAAATGGGAAAGACGACAGGAATTCATGGGATACCAGTACCATTACAAACATATTATGGAATGCGGTACGATCGCATACAATTAAATGTCGGAAACCAGTTGACAGAAGTTGGCAGAAGTAAATTGGAAGAATCCTTGGGAAACCAGTGAACTTTCGGAAGAGGTAGCTTGCAGAACACAAGCGATAGAGAATACAAAAAAGGAAAACAAAGACATTCATTTCATTGGGGGTTCGATCGGTAGGCACGAAAACGTAATGGAGAAGCTCGCTCACCTCCAGTGGGGGACGCTACAAGAGCGATTTCTTGTATCACAGTGAAGCTTACTACTAAAATTCTGTGACTGAATGTTCTAAGAAGGGTCATCATTTATATCCAATCACATAAACTGCTCATTAATAATTTTGCACCGAATGGATATCTACGGCAGTTTGTAGCCTTATATTTGAGGGGAGCGGAGAGTGATGAAACTAAAGACAAAAATGATTTAACTTTGTAATATAAAGAAACCCAAATAAAAGCAGTATGTGCGCAAGTGCACATCTTCAAACGTTTATGAAATCGAAACATTAAATACCGTGCTGCTCCATCCCGTGCATTGTAAAATGCTAGGAGCCTCCTTACTGATTGAAACGTTGCTGCTGACGCATGTGCTAGTTTTAGAAGGCGTCCGTTCTTAGGCCATCCAATGTGTGAGAATAGTTCCTACCGCGAAGCATTGCAAGCCTCACTGATCTCAAGAAAACTCAGTCGGTTTCATGTCAAAGATTCCACAGGACATTCTACTCGTTTAATTTCAGCCTCCTGGAAGAAAGTTTTCGCAAGGTGGGCGCGGTGTGCTTGTGCGCTACATGTTGAAAGACAAAATATTGCCGAAATGTAGACTGTAGGGCTGGAAAAAAGGTAGGATGACTCGGTCCCTACAGTGAATAGATTTCAAATTATAGAAAAGCAGTAACAGCAGATAGATCGATCTAGAGAGACTTTGGATGTCACCTGAGTAACAGATCCGTAAGGAACATTTGAATCCTTTTAAAGTTGTGTTAGTGATGTGGTTTGTGAAGCGGATACGCTAAGGGACAACCACACCTAAACCAAGACGAAGCAGACCTCATGCATTGAAAGACAGGGAGCGTCGAGCATTGTGGAGGGTTGTTATAAAAAAATCGCATGAAATCAGTGGGAGGGATCACTCATGAGTTCCAAATTGCTATCAACAGTCCAGCTATCACAGTGACTGCGTAGGGAGTTAAGAAGAATGAGGAACAATGGTCGAGCAGCTCCTCATACGCCACAGATCTCTGTAGTCAATGCTAAGTGAAACTTTAAGTAGTGTAAATAGTTATGCCAATGAACAGGCGACAACTTGAAACAAGTGATCTGGCGTGATGAATAACACTATACCCAGTGGCAATCCGGTGGAATGGTTTGGGTTCAAAATGGTTCAAGTGGCTTTGAGCACTATGGGACTTATCTTGTGAGGTCATCAGTCCCCTAGAACTTAAAACTACTTAAACCGAACTAACCTAAGGACATCACACATATCCATATCTGAGGCAGGATTCGAACCTGCGACCGTAGCAGCAGTGCGGTTCCGGACTGAAGCGCCTAGAGGCGCTCGGTCACAGCGGCCGGCCGAAACAGTAACAATCATATGTGATTAATTATGTAATACGAGGTAATTAATCTTGATCTTGTCAATATACAAAACTGTTAAAAACCCATTATAATTTTTTGCTTCTAAAACTAAATGATTATTGAAGCTTAAAAATGTGCAATTGTTATTCGATGTACACTGTACTACATAAATGGCATCTGTGAACAAATATCGATGTGAATGATGCTCTGTTATTACTCGATATAAGACTTTTGTATCTTTAGTTTATGTTACCTTTGTGGAAGGAGCTGCTAGTCAGCTGTTGAGGAGAAATGCCGTAATATAACTTTTCTGTTGATGGGCCGTGGGGAGGTAAGTCTGTAACTTGTCTCCGTCATACCCATGTGAAGTATATTGTCGATCTGTGAAGAAATGTGAAAAATTGTTCCGTGCACATTCAAGAGTGAGATAATATACACTCCTGGAAATTGAAATAAGAACACCGTGAATTCATTGTCCCAGGAAGGGGAAACTTTATTGACACATTCCTGGGATCAGATACATCACATGATCACACTGACAGAACCACAGGCACATAGACACAGGCAACAGAGCATGCACAATGTCGGCACTAGTACAGTGTATATCCACCTTTCGCAGCAATGCAGGCTGCTATTCTCCCATGGAGACGATCGTAGGGATGCTGGATGTAGTCCTGTGGAACGGCTTGCCATGCCATTTCCACCTGGCGCCTCAGTTGGACCAGCGTTCGTGCTGGACGTGCAGACCGCGTGAGACGACGCTTCATCCAGTCCCAAACATGCTCAATGGGGGACAGATCCGGAGATCTTGCTGGCCAGGGTAGTTGACTTACACCTTCTAGAGCACGTTGGGTGGCACGGGATACATGCGGACGTACATTGTCCTGTTGGAACAGCAAGTTCCCTTGCCGGTCTAGGAATGGTAGAACGATGGGTTCGATGACGGTTTGGATGTACCGTGCACTATTCAGTGTCCCCTCGACGATCACCAGTGGTGTACGACCAGTGTAGGAGATCGCTCCCCACACCATGATGCCGGGTGGTGGCCCTGTGTGCCTCGGTCGTATGCAGTCCTGATTGTGGCGCTCACCTGCACGGCGCCAAACACGCATACGACCATCATTGGCACCAAGGCAGAAGCGACTCTCATCGCTGAAGACGACACGTCTCCATTCGTCCCTCCATTCACGCCTGTCGCGACACCACTGGAGGCGGGCTGCACGATGTTGGGGCGTGAGCGGAAGACGGCCTAACGGTGTGCGGGACCGTAGCCCAGCTTCATGGAGACGGCTGCGAATGGTCCTCGCCGATACCCCAGGAGCAACAGTGTCCCTAATTTGCTGGGAAGTGGCGGTGCGGTCCCCTACGGCACTGCGTAGGATCCTACGGTCTTGGCGTGCATCCGTGCGTCGCTGCGGTCCGGTCCCAGGTCGACGGGCACGTGCACCTTCCGCCGACCACTGGCGACAACATCGATGTACTGTGGAGACCTCACGCCCCACGTGTTGAGCAATTCGGCGGTACGTCCACCCGGCCTCCCGCATGCCCACTATACGCCCTCGCTCAAAGTCCGTCAACTGCACATACGGTTCACGTCCACGCTGTCGCGGCATGCTACCAGTGTTAAAGACTGCGATGGAGCTCCGTATGCCACGGCAAACTGGCTGACACTGACGGCGGCGGTGCACAAATGCTGCGCAGCTAGCGCCATTCGACGGCCAACACCGCGGTTCCTGGTGTGTCCGCTGTGCCGTGCGTGTGATCATTGCTTGTACACCCCTCTCGCAGTGTCCGGAGCAAGCATGGTGGGTCTGACACACCGGTGTCAATGTGCTCTTTTTTCCATTTCCAGGAGTGTATATTATGGAATTACGACTGAATACTGAGACCAAGAAGAAGATTAACATGTTATTCTTGAACATTTTCAAGATCTAGGTACCCTCTCGGCGAAATCATATCCCATTTTTATTTCAGGACAACGAGCAACAATAACATTAACAACGGCAAACTTAAGACGAGTGTTATCATCAAGTATTGAATTTCACGTCCTACAGTGTTAACATAATATATCTAGCACCTGTTTCCGGCAATTTCTTTATATCAAGTCTACCTTTTGAGTGTACAGAGAGAATTGTAATTGTTCTTTTCTTACGACATTTATTCAATGATGTTTTAATTACGCATACGACAGGGTTGTTTATACAGCGTAAGTCCAAAAGTAGCCCAAAATTTTTGATAATCAGTAGGTACTAAGAGTTCCATTTGCCTGATAATGTCTTAAAAATTAAAATAAATATTCGTCGTAATGAACACTTTTGTGTATATAGCTGAGAAAATTTTGTGGTACAGTTTATTACACGCGTGCTATAATTTAGAAGACCTGCTCATAAACTGCACCATTTTGTACCTCTTCCCCTATTGTGTTATACCTTACAAAGTGTGGAAAATTTATTTTCGAAACATTAGGCATTCGTGTCCGAGAGAATAGTCGACATATTTTTAATATTGCACGTAGATAATGTTGTATTAAATTTCAGAAAAATAAAAAAAAGTGTTGAAAGTGGTACAACTGGAGAGACAAAAACAAACTATGCAATGTGCATTATAATTTGGAGTAATTTATAATCTCACGAAATTATTGCTCCAGTAAAATCAAATAAATTTGAGCTTATACAGAAGTTTATTGACATTTGTTTATACCATGAACAGTTCGTGGGCGAAACAGACATTATAGATGCTTTTATATTATTAGAATAATAATGACGTATTCAAACGGAGAGACATTTCATATTCTTATCGTATTCAATACTGTCGTTAGAATTACTAACAGGCAGAACTAATATATGCAGAGACATATTGATATCCTCCATGCTGGTCGTTACATGTTCTTCGGACTGGTTTCGCAGATTTGTAATACTGACCACGCACAAATGACGTAAGTCGTAACAAGTAAATCAGCAGAAGTGTAGAGAAGCGATGGAAGTGGATTGATTGTTCATATGATAAATTTCGTCCCACCGCGTTCCACAACGAAATTTCGGGGTGAGCAAAAGTACCGTAGGAGAAATTTTATATCATGCTGGTTTCCACCTGTTTCACATTTATGTACATCAGCTGAAGATAGTTTACATACTAGAACCAGCTTCTGTAATAGATTTCTAACTCAAAATCTAGATCTCCAGACAAATCTAATATAAATATTTGCATTGCGCACTATTGGTCAACAGAATAGCGCTACTGATTATATCCACAAGAAAACCGGCATGTCTAGAGCACAAATATCAGGAGTGGGCGAATCCTTGATCAGGTTATGTGTCTTTTATTATTTTGGTGAACGGATGAATGGAGAGGGATCATTTGAATTTGCTAGATGTTCTGATAGCAACACGGTTATTAGTGGTTGCAGCAAAATGGATGTGGAGCACATATTTTCTTGTGGGCCAGGTGTGTTTCAAATCAAAATTTTTCCTGGTCGATCGAGTGGCAGAGGAAGGCCAGGGGCTTCTTCGCAAGCGCAGTGGCCAGATATAACTCCCCTTGATTATTTCTCTTGGGGACGCAGCAAAGAAACTGTGTATCAACAGTGTCCTGCAACGAGAGATGATATGAAAAAGAGAATTCGCGGAGCATGCTGGTCGCTCTCAGCAGCGTGGAGACTTCTGGGTATTCAAAGTGAACGAAGTCGGGTACGACTGTACTTAAAATCAGACGGAAGGTGTTCTGGAAATATATTACAGTAAATCGAGACAGATAAATTTATTATTTTCTAACGACTTTGGGAAGTGTTTAATAGCAAATAAAGTTTTTTTCAAAATTAAAATTTTAAGAACAAGTTCTTCCTTCAGCATAATATTAAAAATCACTTCCATTCTTCTACAAAATTCCTTATTATTTCCTTAGGCATTGTTCAAATAGTTTGATGCAGGAAGAGTTTTTTGATTATGTGACGGAATAGGCGTGAAAAAGTAACTTATTAGACATAAATGTTCAGTTTATAGAGTTCTGTTCAAAGGTACTATTTTCGCACAATTTTTCCATTTAAAATTGTGAAATCAAGTTCGGTTTTTTCATTTCCCAACAGTTTAAAGGCAATTTAGTGTCCACCAATAAATTCCCCCTTGCAGCATTTAGCACGTCGACCCAAATTTTCTGTAGTTATTTGCCGACTCTGCATTCAGCACTCTACTTTTCATGGCGACAGTTTTCATTATTTTCGTACGATTAGGGCTGCGTAGTATCAATGGTACATCTAGATCAGGGCTATGAGATTTCAAAGTATAATGCTCTCTGACGAAGTCTTTGTAGATTATTTTGTTGTCTGCCACCTTTGGTCTTCTGGTTTACATTTGCTTAACAAGTCTCACAAATGTATCATGTCAGATGGTAGATTATACCAACGAACGCAAGTGAGATCTGAATCCTCAGAAAAGTGAACAGGTTTTTTCCTTACATTTAACTTGTGGTAATGTCATAAGCAGGCCTGCATGTACGTTGGGAGTAAATTTTTCCAGGTTTTCTGCAGACACAGTCCTGCTGCTGTACAGATAACAGTAGTATCATATTGTGGGAGCAAAGTGACGCGGAAACTGGAAACTTACTACAAACTTGAAGCACACGTGCAGTACGATTCTTGTGGGCATAAGCATCTAAACTGCGCTGCTGGACCAAATGCCGTGTTACGCCCAGCGGTAGTAAAACGGCGCCAATAATTATTTGAACAAGGCCCCACACACTTGGATTGTGCTGATCCACCATACGGTCCATATGTCACTCCATGCGATTTCCATCTCTTCGACAGGCTGAAAGAAAAGTTGGGGAGAAAGGACGTTCACAGAGCGGTTCGCGAATGGATCCGTAACCAAGCAGTGCATTATTATATTAGAGAATTAGGCGAACTGAACGTTTGGTTGAGCGTTGGCAGTTGTTTACAAAGACTTGGTGCCTATGATGACAAATAATATCATGTATCTGTGTCACTTTGATGTGTAGTGCACTATCCAATGAATGTTACTTGGCCGACCACAATAATGTGTAACTTCTTTTTGAAGTTCCATCGCTGTTCCAATCTACACAGTTGTAGATTTAGCTCCATTTACCTGTATAGACCTCCTGGTATCTTTGCCTTCGGTAGCGCCTATAAAACCTTCGCTTCAACAATATAAGATACAGGTTCATAGGTACTAGATGATTTCTTCGCACTTCCATGGTTTTATAACCCGCTGTGATCCGGCCAGTTTCCGTAGAAGTTTGTTTCTAGTAGAAACTTCTGACTTGCAGTTCATGCAGTGCTTCTTCAAAGTAAGAGATCTATCGGTTGTCACTTTAAGATATATTAAATTCTCACAGTGTTCCACTTCGACGTCTGACTGTACTATCTTTAATTTGCTACAAACTTCCCCATTTCTCAAAATGTGCCTTTGGGGAATTTGGCTTAAGTTGGCTTGTGTTGGAGTATCTGGTAATTGTTTAAGGGCATTCGAGAGCGTGTTTTACAGTGATTCAAAGTCTCTGCTCTGGGTGGCTAGAGCAAGGACATCGGCATACAAGAAACTCTTGCTGTTGAGTGTTATGGGCTGGTCATTCGTGTACCGCTTTTCTGTAGTCTCCATCAGCTACGCTCTTCTTGGAAGTCGACGAAGGGCCTACGATTCTGCAAATGAGTGGCGATAAACCTCGTTGAGCTAAAATCCTTGGTCAGATTGTAGACCTTGACTTTTTGGAGCTGGTGGTTAAGAATCTGTCATTTTACGAGCTTCAAACCCACCTTCTAAAACTGTATGAGATTTAGCAACTGTCCGGTACAGCTTTTACCACGTCGAAATTCATATTTCTGAGGTATAAATAAGGGGTCAGTTGCAAGTTACAGGCGATTTAAAATCAATCTTTCCAGAAATTCATAAAGGTGACATAGTAGTGCGACTGATCTAAAATGCTTTGGCTTAGTTCCTTCTTTTCCAGGTTACAGCAAAGGAATCATTTGGCTGTTCCGCCATATCTTTGGGATTTGCCTTCTGCTCACGCAGTTGGTGAAAAGTTGTATAATTCATTTCTTTATTATAAAGCTTAAAAATAGACATTTGAATGTTAAAATTCATATCAGCTGCATTTCTTCAGTGATTAAATCATCAAACAGTAATAATTCTCATAAATGATCTACTACAAATCTCTTACTAATGAATCATTTTTAATAAATCACTGAATTATGCCGAAAATCATGTACATATTTGTCTTAGAAAGCTTTTTTCCGTTGTTAATTCATTTATATAATATTGTTATGAATAAAGAAGGTAGTAAACCTATTTTTTTAAAAGTTGCCCAAAACTGGTAGTGTAAAATTTCTTACGATTTTGAAGGTAAACAACATAAATGCCCCAGATCTGTGGAGATGAGCGTCTGAGAATCACAGTTTATGTGTTGTGAGCAGTTGATTGTTGATATTTCCACCGCGAGGTATATAATTACAGCAAACTGGAAAAGTTATGATTCCAGAAATTACGCTACCTCAGAAAATACAGTACTCTTAGCTGTGTCGGGTGCGGGATAATTTGTATCGAAAGCAACAGACGATAAGTAAATTAAATTAGGGTACAACACAGAACAATTCGGATTTTAGATGAGATGAGCTTTAATCTCACCTTGTTGTTATCTGAATCACTGTTCATTTTTTGTTAATAAATTTAGATAGCCCGTCTCTAACGGCCGTGTATTGACGGCGGTAATCTTCTCGGCTCCGCTATTGAACTGAGAAATATGAGTAGTGCGTAGAGAGAGCGATAAGCCTTGTTTATTGCTTGCCTGGCGACGGGGCAATCGAGCCGTAGTGTTTTTCGTTGTACGTCAGGGTAAGAGCGAAGTCGGTTGCTTTCGTGTTTGAAGAAGCGTTGTGTTAAGAGCTCTTTATTTAGAGCTTATACAGCGTGAATCGCTGCGTTGAAATTTCTATCCTGCATCGCCAAGAATGGCGCATATGACTTACTACACCACAATTTCCTTGTGCGTCTACTGCAGGAAACGCAGTAGATAATGAAACTCGAAAGTAAACGAGCTACCTATATTATGAGCGTAAAGACCACGTGTATTTAGAGAACCGCAATCTTCAGTAGAAACCATTTTCTTTTCGAAAGAACTCCGTCTCAAGAACACATATTCTCTTGTAGTTCCTACAGCGAAACAGAATATTCGTACAAAGATTCATTTATGTTCTCCTCATGCGGAATGTTAGCACCTTAGTTATTTCCGAATGCCATTAGTTTTCTACCACACGTGAGTATTCCAGAATTACGCTTGGTTCTGAATCAGCAACGACAAAAGTAATAATGAGATGTAAACAAGACAGTTTTTTTTCACGTTTTCCAGGGTATCTTTCGCAACGCGAACTCATCGAATACTTCAGTGACGAAGGAGTTTTGCAAGAGATGGTCAGGAAACGGGTGAATTTTTGTATGTGCGATTAGTAATCATAATTTTTGTAACGGTGTACTTTTCTTAACGATATTCAATGGTGATGAAAAGAGGGGTGCAGCGCTGTAATACTCTCAAATGTTCTCAATGAAAAGTAATGCCGGACTTGGTAGTTAAGCGGTAAAGCCCGTGCCTGGAAAAGTGAGTTAGCGGGATCTAATACCGGTCGAAACATGGAAGTTGGAATCTGCCTTTGATCAACCCTTCACCTTTAAACTATGTAAGCAGAAGACTTGCATCCGGCCACTGAGCCACGTACTAAAAATGAAAAGTTTGATTATAATAGCCGGAAAACGTGAAAAACAGAGCTCCAAGTCTGCTCCTTAGGGGCAGTTTCAGCCTCGTTTTGCTGTTTTAATGCGCCAGTGGAGGTGAATGTTCGTTCTCCAACAGAATTCTCCCACAAATTTTTCAAATTAAAGGGCAGTTTTTTGCGAAAAGCTACACCGGGAACATTATTGCCATTTCATAAGCATCGAATGCTGTTGCAAAAATTATCAGTTTCCACAAAACTTCAAAAAAGTGACCTCACTGTGGTGGTGATAGTATTACTAAATACGCTCCTTTCACACTTCTATATCTACTGCCTGGCAGTGAAAGTGAAGCTCCCAGAAGAGGAGAAGGAAATGAAGTTAAACTTCACGGCTTGAGAAGGTATGTGATGTCAATGCAGTGATTACAAAGTCGAGTAATTTTTCAAAGAACTTGATATTATGAGCCCATTTATCAGTAGGACGTTGCACCCACTCTAGTTTGGAATTATGCACTGATTCAGTTGGGAAGGGTTTCATAAAGCCATCGTAGCAGAGGAGAAGAATGTCCGTAACGTACCTTTGTGCTATCAGTGTTCCCTCGGTCACTTCCAGGCGTGACCTAAGGTCATATCCGATGGCTCCTGACGCCATAACACTAGAGGTAACATACCTGTGCTCTCCAAAACACTGGAAGAATGGGTCACGATGTGATGCCATTCATGTGATGCCAAGCAGTCCATGCTTCCCGCTTACGACGCCACACCAAACGCAGCCGTTTGTGTTATGTGAGATAATCAATATTTGGTTCGCTGGCTAGCCATTAATACAAGCCTTCTTAGGAGACTACGAAGCATAATCTAGACAACAACTCCAAGAGGATAAGATGGAGAAGAAGAGCAATACAGCTACGTATTCAAGTAAGAAATGTGCCACAGTCTGGAACAGCTGGGAGATATGAAGTGCGCCGGCCGCAGTGACCGAGCGGTTCTAGGCGCTTCAGTTTGGAACCCCGCGACCGTTACGGCCGCAGGTTCGAATCCTGACTCGGGCATGGATGTGTGTGATGTCCTTAGGTTAGTTAGGTTTAAGTAGTTCTAAGTTCTAGGGGACTGATGACCTCAGATGTTACGTCCCATAGTGCCAGATATGAACTGCGAGAAAGTGTAAGCGAAGTTTCATTTACTCTACTAGGCAGATGAAATTATTACTGTTTTTCGTTTTTCCACATGAATATTAATATACTGGAGAAAGACATTAATATGCGACAACGAGTTATTTCTAACAACATCGTAGGTATGCAATAGAAAAAGTTGTACTGCTTTAAAAAAATACTTTTGTAACTTGCTGAAGTATTATCTCTCCCATGTGTGCTTGCGTGTCTGTTTTAAGTCTGTTTTAATTATGACAGGGCTGTGAGTGCTTCAGGTCTCCTAAAACACGTATGCACAATGCTTCAAAAATATCACTTTTTTTTTTTAATAATAATCATAAGGATTCGTGTTATTTTCCATTCCAGCTCGCTCTGCTGCAGATAATCTCGTTTAATTTGCAGATGAATTCTGTCACAAAATAATTACCTATGGGAGCCAGGCTGGCCAAATGATATTATTGCATACTGCTGAACGTGTTTTTCCAGGTCTCTTTATTTCCGCGCGACAGCAGGTGTGCTGTCCTGCCGTTACATAGCAGCCAGCGCCCAAGGCAGTGCAGACGTATGCAACGAAACAATAGCAGGAAGCACGTTCTCACTACCGGTTCCCATACAAGTTGGCAAACAGTCGCTCGTAATTCCAGTGAGGTATAATAGTTACTCCACTGAGGAAGTTGACTGTAAGGATTGGTATATTATCGTAAAAAAAGAATAAAACTCAATATGTGCTACTACTTCTGTAAGTTCTAAATAATCGCATCTGTGACAGAAAACCCATGAAATCAAGGAATGCGTATTTTTAAAAAAGGACTTATTCATTGGCCTACTTTTAAAACTTAACGCGCAGTACGCTATTTTGCGAGACGGAAAGGTGTGACAGACTCGAAGAGTGAGGAGTTAATTTAAGTTAGTCTGGAATACCGCTCGATTTTAGTGTGGTTTCCTGGCAGTTTTCCGTGCTTGTTTACGCAAATGCTGGGTAGGTAGGTAGGTAGTTAGTTAGTGTTTAACGTCCCGTCGACAACGAGGTCATTAGAGACGAAGCGCAAGCTCGGGTTAGGGAAGGATTGGGAAGGAAATCGGCCGTGCCCTTTCAAAGGAACCATCCCGGCATTTGCCTGAAACGATTTAGGGAAATCACGGGAAACCTAAATCAGGATGTTTGGAGACGGGATTGAACCGTCGTCCTCCCGAATGCGAGTCCAGTGTGCTAACCACTGCAAATGCTGGGCTGGTACCTAAACTCCTCCTCAGAAAATATGGTACACAAACAGTTAAAATACCGTAATACGCAGAAGAAAGTTTCTCGATATAATTACATAGACTTCAGCGCTCAGGATCAGTTAACACGGAAGTTATCAGGGTACCGCGTCATATTGTAAATAATTATCACCGATGTAGCCAACGTTTTGGCCAAGGTTACAGTGGTGTGTTTTGTTGTCCATACTTCATTATACTTGGTTATACATGCTCTGCTGAGCACGATGTTACATCACAATTAAGAAAAAACCACTGATATTGTCGATCTCTTGTGGTGGAAGGAGTGGGGAACATTGTTATATGTTTCCCGCGGTAGTGATAGTGGGGATCTGCTGTTGTCTGTGCCTCTTACAGTGAATGCCACGATACGTAGTCAGCGGCGAATGCGGTGTGGGTTCTTGTTTTCCTCACGCTGGATGTAGGCCGCATGGCGGCAGTTACTCTCCGCTGACGCTCGCGTCTGGTGTTGTTGGTAAGGCCTGTTCAGCTCTGATGGCCGGCAGCCAGAATAGCGAGAGCCTATTCTCTCTATTCGTGTTGTTAGCGTGTTTTAATATTTCGGTGGGACCTCTGATCTTGTTTTTCAGCATTACTAGCTGCTTGGTAAGTATGCAGCTTTAGTTGAATTTCATTTCTCTTGCCGCAGTCCTTCTGGTGTTCGGCCACTGCAGACTTGTTGTGCTGCCCAGGTCGAATGTATCGCTCGTGCTCTCGTACGCGTGACCATAGCAGCACTGGCTAATCGACTAAACTTCACCGTAACACCTTAGCGGATCCCTGCAGAAAAATCAGAGTCCGTGGAGTAGGACTCCGGCAAACATTTACGATTGAAGCGGAGAAAATCTGGCAGGAGAGTGTTCGAAATTTACAACGTGCCAAGCCACCGGAGCACAACCGTAGCCCTGAGGAAAGGGAGCTATCACAGAAAGAAAGAAGAACAACGAAACTGTGATATTACAAGCCAAAGTCCTGGTGATATTTGGACGCTCGTGACGCTTGCTTTATTCTTGGGGTATATATGTACTAAAATATATATAAAATAAAACCCACACACACCGGCCCCTAACCTAACCTCCTTAAGCAAAGTGTTCTGACGCTTTCCAACTGCTGTTTATTGGCAGTGGATAAGTAATAATTTGAGTAAGGTCACGTATTTCCAAATATAGTATACATCAAAGGTATAACTAATATATACATATGACACTGTCATCTAGGACACAGTGCGGTGTAGCCGGCCGGTGTGGCCGTCCGGTTCTGGACGCTTCAGTCTGGAACCGCGTGACCGCTACGGTCGCAGGTTCGAATCCTGCCTCGGGCATGGATGTGTATGATGTCCTTAGGTTAGTTAGGTTTAATTAGTTCTAAGTTCTAGGCGACAGATGACCTCAGAAGTTAAATCGCATAGTGCTCAGAGCCAGCCAACACAGTGCGATACGAAGACAAGATTAAAGATTTATTAAATGATCCCACCTAAGATGAACTAAGAGCAGACGGTAACGCTAAAATAGTTCAAAATAGTTAACCTTCGATCACTAGAGGGGGGGGGGAAATGTTACATCGTTACTAAATAATCGTAAGTTTTACTTCTCCATATTTTATTGAGAGGAAGTAATAATTTGCAGTTTATGCGCAAGTTAATTACAAGAGTCTCCAGTGGTATGTCACATACAAAATAAGTAGAGGTATTCTTTTTTTACACCGTATACTAACACCAAATTGGCGGGAATCGCGAATTTGTACAAACTGCAATTGTAAATCTTAAGAAGGCTTATTAATCTAGACTTAGTCAAGTACTCAAGAATTGAGCTGCTACAGCCGAAAGACTCATTCCCGGAATCCTAAGCCCACATCGAATTTACAAAGTGCAAAATATAAACAAAGAATGACATTCTTTAAGGCCAATCGTAAGTGGACCAACTCCGAGATATTTATGGAGGTTTTTGAAGCAACGGCACTTTGTTCAGCTCCCGTAGGGCCTCACTGCTGGTTCAGAAAGGTAGATGACACATTCGTTATATGGTCTCATGGTGAGATGAAGCTGTACAGGTTTCAAGAATATTTGAACAAATCCGAGAGAACATCCAGTTTACGCTCGAAATAAGAAAGGATGGTGCAATTTCACTTCTAGACGTGGAAGTATATGGGAAGATGGATGGCACACTGGATCAGAAGCCAACACATACGGGCAGGTTTTTACACGCCCAATCCCACCAACCCAACGCATAACTCACAAGGAAGCCGTTGAGGGCGAATGATGTTTATGGGATGCAAAGCCCCTCATATTGTCTAGCATTCAATCACAATACTGGCTGCTAATGACGACAGGGGACGGGACTGGAGGTATCCAATGGTGAGCACAATATGAGACTACGGAGCGAACCTGAACTGTTTAGTCGACGAGTAACTCACAACAGTGCTACAGTGCTACTGGTGTTGATAAAAATCAGAGCAATGGCAAAGATAAACAAAGAAAACGTTGCACTCTATCTGCAACAACAGTTGCCTAAGTTGATATTTCGTGAGAAAGGAACCCAAGAAGTTTCGCAGAGTGAGAAAGAAGTGGCAGATGAAATATTAGCGTGTGGTGTCGTAGAAGTTCGGCTGCGCGGACAATCTACACGAGTGGTACAATGATGACGATGCTTGTTTAACAAATGAAAGTGATACTGAAACAGATGTTGAACCATTTAACTCATCATCCTCGTCTGACAGGGAGCCACAAATCCCGTCTACAAAATGGTTCAAATGGCTCTGAGCACTATGGGACTTAATATCTGAGGTCATCAGTCCCTAGAACTTAGAACTACTTAAACCTAACTAACCTAAGGACATCACACACATCCATGCTTGAGGCAGGATTCGAACCTGCGACCGTAGTGGTCGCGCGGTTCCAGACTGAAGCGCCTAGAACCGCTTGGCCACATCGGCCGGCTCCCGTCTACAGTGAAACACAGTAAAGGACAATCGTTGTAAGAAAACTGTTATGAACAGATTTCGAATAAGTCCGCAGCAATATGACCGTGTAGTGCATAAGAAAACTACGGATATTCAAGGACGGACAAGGCGCACTTCTTACAAAAACTGGTGTTTCCGCGTTTCGAGGATGCTCGATACAGTTTGCGGTATGGGCATGCCGACTATTAATCTAGATAGTAAACTGACTGGAAAGTAGTTTATTGTGCTGCGAGAAGCTGGAGGTGCTCTGCCCCTACGATTCTTTCTCGTGTGCGTCATCTTGCAAGGCAGTAGGGAATATTTGCTTGACAGCAAGCAAGAGTGGAAAAATGGGCGCAAGAGAACTACAACTGTAGTATGAGCACTGCTTTTGGCCAATAGCTGGTCAAAATAACTTACTTTTGCTTGATCCCTGGTCCGCATATAAAAATCATATTCCTTTAGAGCAAACTATCCCTTCTGAAAAGTATGTGACGTTGCAGGTGAAACTACCTGGCACCAATGGACAAATTCATCCTCTGGATGTTTGTTTCTTCCGTGCCTACACAACGTATTATCGCAGTATCTGCAGCTACACCTTAAAGGATAGCCATTTTCACGATAAATTCTACGACAGGCTGTTCGGCATTCGGTTGAATGCCACCACATTTCATAATTTCTCATCACCTCTTTACACTAATATGTTTTCTATGCGTTCTTTAAGAGTCGACATCTAGCTGAAAGTCCCGCGCGGTTTGTAATTCCAAAGGAGTTCGGCTGCGACCTTGATGGTGCGAACCTTTGTGATCACCGTGGCGCGCCATTTTTCATTCGGTGTTCATGGCGCAGGTTGTTTGTTTTGAACATTTCTTGAATGTCAAAAATGTCCATTTTGTTAAGTGTAATAGATACATCCCATAGATGGTTAATCTCTGAACTTCCCGGAAATTCGCCTTCCTTCGCTTTCCTCATTCACGTGGTAAGTCATTAGCAGCTAATATTTTTCCTGTCATAACTTTCGACTCAGCACTTTCAAATGGCCCTTACTAAGGATTGAACTTGAGACCTGGCACTCATGGGGTCGAATTCAGACTTCCATTCTGCGATTATTCGAGTGCAGCGCCTAGGTGATGCTCGTACTACAACACATGAATTTAAAAGGCTGTGATCAACATTCTTGGCCAGTGGTTGCAACCCCAAACAGATCCGCACAGCCATGGCAACGAACAGGAAAAGCTAGATAGGTGGGTCATGCACGAACTGCAGCCAGCATCATGCCTAGCTTATGTAAAGAAAATGACCGAACTGGTAAACACCTTCGCCTGGTTGCTGTCCAGTCTGTCTTCTACAGCAGCCACGAGATCGAAAATGTGTTACGATCTACCAAGGACTTGACAAATCCCCTGCACGCTGCTGGCGTGTAGAAGATGGACTTTGAGCATGGAGAAGTCTACATCGGCGAAATCAACAGGCCAGAAGCCACTCACAAACTGGAACACGAGCGCTACATTTGACTTGTGCAGCACACCATATCTGCAGTGGCAGAACGCCAGAAGAATTGTGGAAAAAGGAAATGACATTAAACGAAACCAGTGTGCTTCCAAGCAGCCAGGGATGTTGACATGCAAGATCACAGAGGCCACTGAAATGTTAGAATACCCTAACAACATGAGCAGAGCGAGACCTACGAGAAAGACAGGCCGCGGCGCGTACGTCACGAAGGTAGTCCTGCGCTCGCTCGCTCGCTCAAATCAGCAGGCAAACTTCGTTTCTACACCTGTTAACTCGTAACTAGGCGCGTCCGTACAAACGATAACCGAATCTTCTGCTGGAATCCACTATTATGGAATCTTAACGTTGTTAGTTCTATAATGATGGGAAGCCCATGGGCCTACTTATAATTTGTTACGGCTGTACAATAAAATAAAATAATGCTAAAATGATTATCAGTTGCATAAGGCACCACTTCCAGCATGTAATGAGTACTGTTAAGCCGAAGAGTCTAAATGCTATAAACAAGCCGTTATACCATTTATATCGAGTACTGATCTTAAATTAAATTTTGCTGTAGTACTGTTAATCAGTAAGATTTCATAACAGCAGATTCCAGTGGAAGATGCAATTCTCGTTAGTACTTACACGCCAAGCTGCGAGTTAACAGGTTTAGAAACGCATTTTGTCTGCTGAGCTGAGCGAGCGAGCGAGTTCAGAACTACCTTCGTGACGTACGCGCTGCGGGCCTCGGAGCAGAGTGGATGAAGTCATGCTTGCGCTATTCTGGCTGCCACTCATCAGAGCCCAACAGGCCACACCGACAACACGGAGCGCGAGCGTTAACGGCGAGTAATTGCCGTCGCGCAGACTACTTCCAGCATGAGGAAAACAAGAATCCATACCTCATTCGCCGATGACTACCAACTAACAGCACACAATGTAAGAGGCAACAGACAACAGCTGATCCTCACTCTTACTACCGCAGGAAACCTCTTACAATGAAGTTTCCCTCTCCTTCCGGCTCAAGAGACCAATAACCAAGGTTTTCAGAACTGTTACGTAACATCATGCTCAGTAGAGCTGTCATGTAAAAACGTAATGGAGTCTGAGCTACAAAATATACCAGCAGGCTCAGCTGGAGGGCTCTGCAACCGTGATGGAAACGTTAGTTCCATCATCGTCATCATCATCAGCCAATTCAATCATTAGATGATGTGGCCTCTTCGAGTCGTGGATTCAGGTAGGCTTTCAGAAGTCTTCTCCAAGTGGGACGGTCTTGGGCAGTTCTCTGCCAGGTGTTACCAGCGATCTTCTTGATGTCTTTGTCCCATCTGTCTGGTGATCTTCCTCTAGGCCTCCGGTGCTCTCTCGGACTCCACTCCAGTACTAGCTTCGTCCACCTGTTGTCCTTTCTTCTTGCGACGTGGCCAGCCCACTGCCATTTCAAGGAACCTACTCTCTCTAAGATGTTATTAACCTTCGTCACAGACTGGATGTCATCAGCGATTGTTATTTACGGTATGACACGGTACCTCACCTAGAAGACTTTCATGTTAAAAATTTACATGATTCACAGACACAAGGCGCACACGACTTCTGTCCATTAGGTTAGCTGACGACAGGAAGGGCATAGAGCCACAAGTTACGGCAGGATAATTGCCAGGAAAAAGATAATGAAATTACAAGTATGCCGAAGTTTTCACCATCTACTTGCATCATAATTGACCGATGAAAAAAATCTGCCATGGAGGGACTCGAACCATATACACTGCCTGACAAAGAAAGTGAATCACCCCGAAGAAGAGGAAACGATAGTTTGTGGGTTAAGAGAGTATGTGATGTTATTGCAGTGAATACAAAAGCGAGTCAAATTTACACAGAGCTTGGTCGTATGAGCCCACTGATCACTATGAAGTTGCACCCTCTCTGGCCTGGATGGGCGTACTGATTCGATTGGGAATGGTGTCATAAAACTAGTCCTTGATATCCTAGATATTGACACTGGGATGGAGTTAACGTCCGAGCTGGTCCCGCACATATTCTATCGGGGATTGATATGGGGATCTTGCTGGACACGGCAGAACTTCAACATCACGCAGACAGCTGATAGGGAAGAGTGCACCACGATATGGTCGTATGAGAGTAACACATGAGGACGCACTATGTCCATGACGTATCGTTGTTCCGTCAGAGTTCCCTCAATCACTGCCAGTCGGGACCTGTCGTCATACCCGATGGCTCCCCACACCATGACGCTGTTCCTCTCCAGAACATTGGAAGAATGGACCTCTTCCAGGTTGTTGCCATACTCGCCGATTATGATCATCCAGGGTGGTGCAGAACTACACATATTGAACACAATCAACACCAACACACTTTCGTGGGCGTTCAACCAGTCACAGATAAGCGCAACTCTAATAATTTATGTACACCCCGATGACGTGTACGTGTATAAAGTTACGTTGACATACGGCAATGTTTTCTGGGTGCTTAATTTTTTTTCAGGCGGCGTATATGTAATACCTCTGCAGTAAAATACAATCAGCCTCCTATTACGGTATCGTATCCATGCAGGCGAAGATGTCACAGTCTCTGAGAGAGTAAATATAGTCCAGAATTGTATGTGTATTAATAGAAATAGTTACTTGTTCGCTCCTGGCAGTGAACCACAGTATGTTAACTCTGTACTCTCTAAAGGCTTCACAAGGCGATACATACGGTTTTGTACTGGCGAGCGGACATCTGTCTTCATACTGCGCAGACCAGTGACGACCTCAATACACTTGTACATAGGGCATAAATGAGGGCTGGTGAGGACTATGTACAGGAAGATTTTTGAAGATGGGGGCTATCTACTGTGGAAAATCCGCAATGATTTACAGTTCCTTTAGAAGCTGAAGTGGAATGTTTCAAGTCCATGGGCTTCTTGCCGATCGTAGGGAATCTGTCTTCTAAAATGGGTTGTATCCTGTCTAAATATAAAGTCAAGGTTATATTTATACCAGTACCAAAGCTAGCCTCATTCATTAGCTCTGTGAGCGATTACTTGATTCAATGGAAGGCAGGCTTGGAGCATAAACCCTGTCGGTGTGATTTTCATGTATTTTACTTACAGTTTAATAACGTTGCGTGGAACATCGACGCTATACGAACCTGTTGAATATGTCTCCCGCGGTCGAGAACTTTATTCAGGCAGCCCACACTGTGGACTGCAACAACGTCCAGATTTTAAAATCTAAATCATCATTCCGGCATTCAGTGTTCAGGGTCGCCACTGAAATATGTTTTACGAGAGATTTAATGAATCGTGAGGATGGTTTCAACAGTAGATACCGTTCCCCTGTAGACTGGAATTTGTGCCCAACATCTGTTACAGAGGGCCCCACAATAGCATATACCTCTGTTGCCCGTGTGGTATTTCTTCCAATACGATCTTCCGTGTACCCATGCGCAACTGACATTTTCAGTCGGCGTATAATGTGGCCGAGAGCACTTCATCGTCATCCTTATGGCTCGCTCCGAAGATGGCTGAACGATTGAAAGGTGGCTACACTGAGTCACAGCGCCAGAGATTGCGCCAAAGATTATTATTCCGCCGCCTCCACTGGCGCAGTACTTGTTGAGAGGATGTCGAGGGCAGTGCTAGTTCAGAGGATGTCGAGTGCAGTTGTTGTTCTGTTCGGCGAGAGAGTAGATGCTGTTCGGTTGGTGTAATGTATAGATGGAAGATGTTGCAATTATCACAGTGTATTTTTCGTCAATATATATTGAGGTAAAAAAAAAATATTTCACATTTCTTTAATTACAACGCCTCTTGGTCACAGGTTCAGTCAACAAAGCATCTGGCTCGTGTTCATGTGTTAGATTTGTAATTCTGGTTTCTATGTGCAATTATAGTATTTCTGGTTTTTCAATTAGTTCATTGTAAATGGTGCTTAAAATATCTTGTTATATTGAGGAAGAACCGTGCCAGATACATGTACGTTTAGTCACACTACCACACACAGAACAGTTACACTTGTGCTTTGTTGTTTCGTAGCTTTTATAGCTGCAGGCGACTTAATTAATCAATTGTGTTAACGGACATTTCTTGTCATTCTTTATTTTTATTTTATGCAGTCAGATTGCGTACTAATACTACTCAAGACCAACCGGTTACGAGACATCGTAACCAGTCACACAGCTACTAAAATTATTGCATTTTAATTAAGCCCCCACGCACGGTTTACAGCCAAAGTACTAGAAGAAAACAAAGCTGATAATGGTTGAATTCCCACACTTTCAAGGGAGCAGGATGTACATCTCCAGAAAATTTATTCCTAAGCTCTTCCTTGTGTGATGCAATATTGACGTTTCCTGTCAAAATGTACATGTTGCAAGGAAATATCGGGTAGTGTGCGGTAGGTACTGACACAGCATGTTGCTGAGGCAATTTCAGCAAAGAAAAACCACATTGAAAAATAAGAAATGCTACGGTAAATCCTAGTGTGTGAACTTAGTCACCAGTGTTTAACTTCAACAATGCTACGGGTCCGAATGAATGATGGGCTACCGAGTCGTGATTTGGTGTGCGACTGTATTTAACTGGTGAATGGTAAGATCGGTTAATTGTATGCAATGGTTCTGTGTTAAGCGAGATCCTCTAATTAGAATCATTACAATTTCTTTCTGTGGAGCCACCTGAGTTCATCGGAGTACGACAGGAACCAACAAGAAACCGTGTTCGAGGTGGCAACAGTTCTCCTTATAGCTATGACTCCATATGGTGTAGTCACATTAAAAAAGGTTAGGTCATATGATACAGAGTTTATAAGCACGTATTGTCGCCAATGAAAACCATTTTGATCACAATTTGCAAATCAGCGCAAACACTGTTAGTTGTTTTCACTGCAGTTAGGTATGCTTATAGTTGTAGTTATAACTACATCTAACTTTCTATTGCAATGTACATTCACGTGTTAGGAATAAATAGAGATGGATAGTACTGTAAAGTTTTAAAACTAATCTGGTTCATGTGTAGTAGGAAGCAAACTTCTACAAGTGAGTAATGAATAATGTAGGTACAGCTATAATTCGAAATGTTTCCTTTTACGAACCAAAAATTTACTAATCAGCTACACAGCAAATAACTGGAGGTGCCTGTGAGTCGCTCACCATCCAGCACTGTTGGCAGATTGTGTACTTTATCAAATGATTTTTGAGAGAAAAGAGATCGTATATTTTGGCGAAGCATATATTAATTTTAAATTGCAAAAGCTTATATGTAATGAAGACTTGGGTGCAAATTTCCGGTCATTCCACGGCGCAATTGAGGGGCGACTGTCCCTTTGTCATACTATTTCCGTTCCACTGTTATACTGACGCAAGGAGAAATTACGGTCTTTATTCTTCCGCAAGTATGTTGGTCTCTCTCGCCTTGTCCTCGCAATCTCTATGCTGTTGAGTTGTTTGAAATTTTTCCAGAAATGCTGATTCACTATTTTAACAGAGTTTCGCTTATCTTCGAACGTGTTTCATTTAAGTTTCCTAGACAGACCTGTAACCATTTACTGTCAGCTGGCGGTCAGGATAAAGCAATAGTGACACAGTACTGTTCGTTCTTAGGTTGCACAGTACGTTCAACGGCCGATACTGGATTGCTGTTGTGAAACGTTACAACACAAATGAATGTAAGAAGCGATGAGCGCCTTTACTTATAAATAATGGCTGTTAGTGGATGACCATAGGTGAGTTGATAGCAACAACGTATCTCCCCTCGTGCGAAACGACGAGCAGACTGCGATGCATACAGAATATTATTTAACATGTTCCACATAAGCCTTAAAACAGTGTGCTTCCGGTACCGGCTGTCTTTGGGTGCCTGCACTGCTTCAGCCCAGGCACTGCTTGCGGCTTTCCGCTCGGCGGTGCGTGCTGTACTAAGTTCCAAACGATCGCGGATCGACCGAAAAATGAGGTTCTGCAGCAAAAAGCGTAGCGGAACACGCCCCTTCCTCCACCACTCTGCGCTTTCCCCCTTCCGCGCCACCGTGACGCTGTCGTTGCTTCTAGAGCTCTATCCTTAATTCCTGTACTACTTTGAGGGACTAAGTCGAAAATCCAGTGATATCACGAAGAATAAAAAGTGAAAGAATTGATCACATAGGATTTAAGCGTATTCAGTCTTCTATTGAACGTCATTCCAACTACGAGCTTGTCGTAGTCTCGAAAAAAATTCAAATTTGTGTGAAAGCTTACGGGACTTAACTGCTAAGGTCATCAGTCCCTAAGCTTACACACTACTTAACCTAAATTATGCTAAGGACAAACACACACACACACACACACACACACACATGTCCGAAGGAGGACTCGAACCTTCGCCGGGATCAGCAGCACAGTCCATGACTGCTGTCGTAGTCTCGTCGAAGAGCCTGTTTGTCTTAAAAACTTTGCTAATCCACAGCAAAACTTCATCAAGATGATAGGAATCGAATTTTCCAAGAAAGAGGCTAGTGTCTAACCATAGCAGTATTTCGCTAAGTGTGTGTGTTTGGTGTATGTATTTGTGTATGTATGTATGAAATGAGAATGAACCTCTCTCTAAGTAAGATGCAAAGCGATAACTGAGCGGTCTTCAGGAAGAGGGCGTAAGTTCAAAATCATTTTGCTTAATATACGACTCCCATGTTCTCAAGTGGATGAATATGGCAAAGAGATAAAATTAGTTACTCAAACGGTTCTGTCTGGAACCGCGTGACCGCTACGGTCGCACATTCGAATCCTGCCTCGGGCATGGATGTGTGTGATGTTCTTAGGTTAGTTAGGTTTAAGTAGTTCTAAGTTCTAGGGGACTGATGACCATAGATGTTAAGTCCCATAGTGCTCAGAGCCATTTTAACCATTTTGAAAACTAGCCTTAAACTAACTTGACACATACACTAAACTATTTCTTTGTATCTGTTCACACTGCAACACAGTAACCTAATCTTGCAGATAAATGTATTACTAACTTGGAAGTGAGACAAACAAATGGCCAATGAGATAGCAAACAGTAACATATGCCTCTGAACAACATGTACCTTAAATGAACTAGATGCAGCAGTTTATAGAAACAATCACCAACACACATGAAACTAGCAGCAATACTAAACAGGGAAGATCATGAAATTACTCTGATTGAAATCAGGGGTTCTGTTAATGATCATATTCTATATCATTGCTTAGTACAGGGCCTCTTTGGCTGTGCATTATCCAACTTGCGTAAGAATAGCTAACACAGTAAATATTTCTTTCTTAAACTCAGTATGAAGCAATTAGACAGAATGCAAATCTAACTACACTTGCTCGGAAGGAACCTTTGCTTTGCTTCGTTAACTAACTAGCCTAGAACATGAGGGTCCTTAACATTTCATGGTTTGAAGAACCATGCTCATTAACAAAACAGCACCAGTATCTATGAAAAATGGTAAGTATCCTCATCAATAACTATTGATTAAGTAAAGCACAACAAACTATAACTCTTTAAATAACAAATTTGCTTTGATAAGCAGTCGTTTAACCTACTACAAATATAGTTGGCTGTGCAAATGCCAACACTTTCTCCTGAAATGAACACTGATAAAACTTTGTAATTCTGATCGAAGTGCAACAATTAATAATCTTTTTCACTTCAGATCAAATTTACTCTTTTCGGGCAGCTTTTCAAGGAAGGCAAATTAATTGAGGAAATGACTGTAGATTGATTTAAAAATGCGCTGGAAGTAAAGAATGCCTCAAACTATAAAACTGAACTTTAAACACTGTAACTCCACACATTAGAAAGCAATCACAATTATTTCTACAGCTGGCGAATAAGGCTTTCCATAATAAGTTAGGACACTCGGAATTAAAATCACTAGGATAAGATTCCTGTCCAGGTTGTGATTTGGGATAATCGCCGGTGTCGGACAGAGTTTTTAGCAACACCATAATTAATATTAAAATCAACAAAATTTCACAGATGCCTGGTCCATTTACAGAGCGCCAAATGTAAACAATTTATGGGAAGGCTGGTGGTACTGGTGGCGTAATTTGCAGTGGTTGTTAACATGTCGGCATGCAGTCATGGTGGTACTGTTGGCCTCGCCCTGTTGCAGATCTTCTTGGCGTTGGAATTATATTTTTATGGGGCCAAAAACCATGCCATGATAATAGTATCACAAATGCAGCATCCAAGGCCCATAAATACTGCTCTTAAGCTCCTTTGGTCTCAAAACTCTAAGAATATGAACTGCAAAGATCCGCAACTGCTAGCGAGATGTTAACCACGGCACTGCTCAGCCAGACTCCTTACCTGTCACAAAGCACAAGTTGCCGCTAGCGCCAACCACGCCTTTTCCACTCCGCCAAGCTGCTTCCGTAGCTGCAGGGGTTCCCCACGTCTTTTACATTCAACCCTACGTTCCCTAACTATGGACCAAGTCATTTACAGTACATTATGTAACAATCATTCCCGTAGTCATTTAAATCCACAAGCACAGTTTACACAACATCGTTCAAAAAGTTCACATAACTGAAATACGTTAATATAGTCATAGAATTTCCATGACAGATAGAAAATTCTACATAAGCAACACTACAAATTGACATAAAAATATCGATACAGATACAAAAATAAGTCGAAAATAGGTGCTACACTTGGAACATTTAGTCCAAGTATCCCATCGGACAACTCTGAGATCAACCATCTATATACATGATGGTTGGACTGCTTGGAAGTTAAAGAAGATTGTATGAAAAACGGAAATTTATGGCTTAGTTACGGTGTTAATAGACACTGCGGTAACTCACGCAATACTGAACGGCACGCTGGACACTAAAATGTGGTGAACAGGTTGCATTGGTAGATGTTCACCTAGTAGTGTTTATCCGCTTCCTTAATGTTTATCGATAGCCACAGTATGTATTTTATCGTTGTGTTATATTCTAAGTTACATGTGCTGTTTGTTGTGGTTATAATTTTTTCTGTGCTTCTTCAGGACTGTGTTATCTTTTCGCAAGTTTATCCCATTGAAACCAGCCTAGTGGTGGGCCTAGTGCCATTGCTCATTCTGTGAATTTGATGACACGTAACTCAGGAAGCTTAATCGATGTGAGTCAGATAGACAACTTGAGGCCAGTGCAGGCGTTAACGAAGTTCCACAGAGCATTTCTGTAGGAAAACCAACTAAAACAAATGCATTGAAGTGGATACTCGAACTATTTACGAACACCACTTAGCAATTATCAGAACTCAAACAGAGTAGCAATAGACCAACAGAGCAACTAACGTAAATGAGGCAGGAAAACCAGGCTCATGTTTCAAGAATAGAATCTTACGTAAGGCAGAGCAACCACAAGATTGATGAGCAGATCGCGGAAGTGAGGTGTGATTTACGAACAGATACTGATGAAATCCGTGCAGAAGTAGACAATAGACTGAGTGAGGTGAACAGTGCGTGCTTTAACAAGGTGAGTGGCATGGAGACGAATCGACACATTGGGAATTAAAACAAGATAACAGCAACAAATAAAGATACAAACCTTTGAACATGATATGCTTACAATTCAGCAGAGCAAAAGCACTGGGACACAGGTCTCGTCGATATGATCACCTACAATGTTTTCAGTGCGGGTAATCGATTTATCACTGCCGTGGTTTGGTCGAAATCGGAACATTCGCTCGAAGGCATACCTGAGAACCTAGATACAACCATTCGTACGAAAGGTGCGGCCGACCGTAATGTGCTACTTGTGGCACGTCAAACACTAGATCAGGAGGAAGCTGCCCGTTACAATGCTGCCATCAGCAGAAGTAACACAAATCAGTATTTCTGTACAAAATTCCTAGTTACATACTGGAACCTTGACGCGCAGGCGACCGGAATAATGAACATTTATCGGGGCAGCATATGGTACAATCGCGACGGTCGATGGCAACATATGTCACGCATGTGGGCTATGTGAATGCCAATATTCCGTCGAAGGACGTGACGTTCGTGCCGCACAACCGACAAATACAGAGGAATCTGATAAGATAGCGGAGAGCCTCGCACGGTGGCTAATAGAATTTAAAGGGTCCCAGATAGTTACTGCAGATGCTGCCGTGACACCTCGCTCCGTCCATATGAGTATGGGAGTTAAAGGAGTGAGACACATGCCAGTCCACAACGTGCGGCTGCAACCCATCCACGAGTAGAGCACTCCACCGATAAATGCACATAGAGGACTCCGCATGTCAGAGACAATGCGGCGACGATATCTGTGTCATTCACACGAGAACATATGAACACCGAAGAGCGGACTAAGGCCCAATGAGCTACCGTATCAACATATATTGTACGATCAATCGCCAGAAATACAAGAAGTCAACCTCATCGCGCACACGGAGGAAACTGTCACTAATGTGAACACGTTATCGGAAGACCGATTTTTATTCTAAGAGTCCAAGAAACATTCGATGTTGACTTTAGAGACGGAGGATATCCTGTTCAGAAGTGATGGGAGAATAAATAATCAGTGAGCTGCGACTGGTTCAAATTGCTTTGAGCACTATGGGACTTAACATCTGAGGTCATCAGTCCACACCTGGCTCTGAGCAATATGGGACTTAACTTCTGAGGTCATCAGTCCCCTAGAACTTAGAACTACTTAAACCTAACTAATGTAAGGACATCACACACATCCATGCCCGTGGCAGGATTCGAACCTGCGTATGAAAATTAGAAAATTATAACGGGGGGGGGGGGGGGGGGGGCGCCAACCTTCCTGCATCCTGCATGTGTACGAGCGCCCTGAAGTCTCCTGAAGACTCCTCGATGGGGAAAGTCTGTTTGTGACATTCCACGAGCTGCCATCCTGCTAGGTCAAATCATGAGATCGTTTACTGGACACGCTTAGGTAAAAGTCCGTCCACAGCAACTGGCCGCAAATGAAATACAGTATTGCAGGAAGTTCTATAAGGGTTCATTAGCAAGTTGGCACTATGGAATGAGAAATCAAGAGGATTAGAGCTGGCGAGGAGAAATGGTCTATTGGCTACCAATAATATACAGGGTGGTCCATCTGAAGTTTTGGATGAGATTATCTCGAAAACTATACATCGGGTAAAAATACTGGGTAAGAAGTTCGTAAGCTCAAAGGGGGACATCAAATGATACTACACGTAACCTCCAGCCCCCGCCCCCTTGGTTGGGGCCGGGGGCAACTTTTAAATCTTAAATAGGAACACCCGTTCTATTGCAGATTCGGATTCTTCATAAAAAAAGTAATCAAGTTTTGTCTGAAATTTTTTTAAACCATTGACAGTCGGCGCTGAAATCGAGAAAACAGTAAAATTGGGGAAGAACTCTGATTTATTTAGAATTATCCGAGAAAGACGCTTCAAATTGATAAAATAAATGTGCACCAATTCTTTCGGTACGCCAAATTAAGCTATTTTTGTACAAAATGTACTGTATCCTACTGTTAGTGTTACCCAGGAACAACGACATGGACGTAGTAGAATGATGTTCCCATGGGGTGCTTCATTAGTGTGAGTCCTCTTGCCTCTCCCATGTTAGGGTACTTTATTAGTGTGAGTACCCTTGCCTCTCACATGTTGGGGTGCTTCATGAATGAATTTAGCCACAAAGAAATTGTTCAAAATTATCCTCATTTGCTTCAATGCATAAAGTCAATCGTCTGTGAAAGTTGTCCACCGTTTTGAGCAGCACATACCGTGGTACGACTGCACACGCTCATCGAATGCGTTGCTCCATATCGTTTCGGGTTGTGGGCTGTCTTTCATAAACAATATTTTTTAAATAACCCCACAAGAAAAAAATCAGGAGATGTTAGGTCTGGTGAACGTGGAGGTCACTGAATAGGTCCGCCGCGTCCTATCCACCGACCAGGGTACCGTAAATTTAAAATGTTCCGCACATTTTAGCATAATAGGGAGCTGCTCCGTCCTGTTGGAACCACATTCGTTGCCTAGTTTCTAAATCAACATCTTCCATTAGCTCCAACAAACCACCACGGAGAAGTTGTAAAAGATTCCGCCTGTAACATTTCGGTCAAAAAAATACGGTCCTATCAAGTAACCATTCAAAATTCCACACCAGACGATTAACGACCATTTGTGTTGATTCTGTGCCAGTGTGGATTGACAGGGGGCCAACAATGACAATCATGACGATTTAATTCGCCTTTGTTCTTGAATGTAGCTTCATCAGTGAACATAACGTATCTAAAGAAATCATTGTAACATCTTATCACTTCCAAGGCCCATTGGCAGAAATGAACACGTATTTGCATATCTTTCAGCGTTAATGCCTTTGTCAGTGTGTTTTGATACGTATGATATTAATGTGCCTTCAGAATCGTCAAAACAGTTGATTTCGGTATTCCAGTTTGTCTCTGAATCGCACGACTACTGATGTCGGGATCCAGTTGAACACAGGCGAGAACGGTAAGGGTATGAGCGTCATTTTCATTGTATTCGCGAATTTCGAATAATGTTTTCTCTTGGATGTCGTCTGTTTGGGAAACGATCAGCATACAATTGCGCAGCTGCAACGTTATTGTTATGGCATTCACCTAAAATTAACATCATATCAACAATCTCTGTAGGAGGATAGTGAGCCATGTTTCACTAATATCTGAAAGTGAAGTGACGTCTGATCGCATTGCACCAACCTTTATGCTGAGCCATAGTTCGCAGTTTGGCCACGGTAGCGCCACAGTCGGGTGAGTAATGCAATTTTGAAGGGTTCCCTAACGAGATTTTAATACCATTCCGCCACCCTCCGTCAAAAACTGTGGCAGGTAGGATACATTTTGTAAAAAAAGAAAAAAAGCTTAATTTGGGTAATGAAAGAATTGGTGCACATTTTGTATCGATTTGATGCGTCCTTCTCGTATCATTCTAAATAAATCGGGGTTCTTCCCCAATTTTAATTTTTCTCTATTTCAGCGCCATCTGTCAATGGCTTAAAAACATATTCAGACAAAACTTAATTACCTTTTTATGGAGAATCCGAATTTGCAATGAAAAATGGGGGTTTCCATTTAAAGTTTAATTGTTGCCCCCTGCTCCATTCTTCGAGATAATGTCACCCGAAACTTCAGATAGACCAACCTGTATGATCATCTACTAATAAGATGTGACGACAAAATTTCAGTACTGTGAAGACCAAGAGTGGGAACACCAGGACCAAAACTAGAGCCGGACAGTGCGATGAGGTTCAATGACTACATTTGGCCGATTTTTTGTTATAGACACACAGTGATGAAGGAGACTTCACGATGATTCTTTCCAGAGGCATTCATGTTGGGACTTCATCTCAGGACTTGATAGTCTGGAGTTGGTACACACTTGAGTCCTTAGTGCTGTTTCGAGACTGTAGTGACTTCAATCTGCTCCATGTTGATCTTATTCCCATTCCAATGTTTTTGTTTTAGGTTTAATAAAAAGGACAGTATTACAGTGAAGCGCCAAAGAAACTGGTATAAGCATGCGTTTTCAAATACAGAGATATGTAAACAAGCAGAATACGGCGCTGCGATCGGCAACGGCTAAATAAGACAACATATGTCTGGCGCAGTTGTTAGATTGGTTACTGCTGCTAAAATGGCAGGTTGTCACAATGTAAGTGAGTTTGAACGTGGTGCTACAGTCGGCGATCGAGCTATAGACATAGCATCCCCAAGGTAGCGATGAAGTGGGGATTCTCCCGTACGACCATGTCACGAGTGTGCCTTGAATGTCATGAATCCGGTAAAATATCAAATCTCCGACAGCGACGCGGCCGGAAAAAGGTCCTGCAAGAAAGGGACGAACGATGACTAAAGACAATCGTTCAACGTGACAGGAGTGCAAGCCTTCCGCATTTTGCTGCAGAATTCAGTTCTGGGCCATAAACAAGTATCAGCTTACGAACCATTCAACGAAATGTCATCAATATGGTCTTTCGGAGCCGAATGCCCACTCGTGTACCTTTGATGACTGCACGACATAAAGCTTTACTCCTCGTCTGGGCCACCGACATTGGACTGTTGATGACTGGAAACGTGTTGCCTGTTCGGACTATTCTCGTTTCAAATTGTATCGAGCGGATGGACGTGTACGGTGATGAAGACAATCTCATGAACCCAAGGACCCTCTATGTCAGCAGGGGACTATTGAAGCTGTTGGAGGCTATGTAATGGTGTGAGGCGTGTGCAGTTGAAGAGATATGGGACCCCTGATACATCTAGTTACGACTGTGACAGGTGACACGTACATAAGCATCCTGTCAGATCACCTGCGTCCATTCATGTCCACTGCGCATTCCGACGGACTTGGGCAATTCCAGCAGGACAATTCGACACACCACACCTTCAGAATTGCTACAGAGTGACTCCAGGAACACTCATCTGAATTTAAACGCTTCAGCTGGCCACCAAATTCCCCACACATGGGCATTATTGAGCATATATGGGATGCCTTGCAACGTGCTGTCCGGAAGAGATCTCCAGCCAGCCGTACTGTTACGGATTCATGGACAGCCCTTTTGGATTCATGGTGTCATTTCCCTCCAGCACTACTTCAGATATTAGTCGAGTCCATGCCACGTCGTCTTGCAGCACTTCTGCGTGCCCGAGGTGGCGTTACACGATATTAGGCAGGTGTACTAGTTTCTCTGGTTCTTCAGTGTATTTAATGAACTATATTTATGAAAAATATTGCGTACAACAAATTAAATACATCACCGTACAAAGTAAATTACAGATTGTGTAAATCTTCTAAAAATTGAATATAAAACAAAGTGTATATCTTATTTTTCATGGCACCTATTATAGTTTCAATTGTTCTAGAATGTTAACAATATACCTTCTTATAAATAACACCTGATTCCAGATGGCTCAGCAGTGCAGGCGATGACCAATGGCAGAGTATACGTTTGTTTGGGCGAGCTTTCATTATAGACGAGCTGTATATAGCTGTCTGTAGGCATAACTGTTAATAACTGAAGTAAAGTTATCAATAAACCAGGAAAGGCTTCTTCTTGAATTCATTCTTATGCAACAGAGCCTTTCCACTTGTAGCTTACTTTCTCCACCGACGTCTGACGCTCCACTTTTCAATTGGCATAAACCGTCAAAAATCTGATGGTACGATCATACAGTATATCTGTTTCCCTAAGTATTTGCTGCCCTTGGAGACCCTACAATGCCATGACGAAATGGTATCTTGCTGTTAGCGATGGGCGTCTGTTCAGTGGTAGCCGTTTCTTTATGTTGCTACTTGGACGAAACGACACTAGAAATGACATTGTGACTACAGTATTTAAATTTACAGGCCGAGGGAAAGCTTCTTCTCGTAAGCAGAAGACAGGGACACAAGGGGTAGGAGAACCCATGTAACTCTCCCGATTAATTCTTAAACGGTCTTTCTTGGTTCTTCTTTGGTCACATTTTGCGTCCCATCTGTGCTTGCGCCAGATCTCGCAGTCCCCTCGGTAAGGTCCTGTTCTGTAGCATCACATTTCAAAAGCTTCTATTGTCTTCTTTTCTGAATTACTTATCGTCCCCGTTTCGCTTGCGTGCAAGGATACATTCTAGACAGCTGTCTTCAGAAAAGACTTCCTAATACTAAAATTTTTGTTCTATTTTAACAAATTCCTCTCTTGCAGAAATACATTCCTTGCTATAGCCAGTCTAGTTCGGCTATCATAAGTTACTTTGCTGCTCAAATAGCAAAACTGATCTACTACTTTTAGTGGCTCATTTCCTAATCTAACTCACTCAGAATCACCTGATTTAATTCGACTACACTCCATTACCCTTGTATTACTTTTGTTGATGCTCATCCTATACCGGTAATCTCTTTCTCAAGATATTACCGTTTCCGTGCAGCTGCTCTTCCGACTCGTTTGCTGTCTCTGGCAGAACCACTACATCATCAGCTAAACTCGAAGTATTTTTTTTCTTCTCCCTAAACTTTAATTCCATCTGCAAATTTTTTATTACTTTCCTTTACTGCTTGCTCAACTCACAAAATTGAATAACATCGGGATAGGCTAGGTAGTCTCATACTCTTCTGAAGTTCTGTATCCTTTTTATGTTCTTCAATTCTTATAACTGCAATCTGGTTTCTGTACAAGCTGTATATAACCTTTATCCCTCCATATGTTATGCCTGTTCTCTTACAAAGCGTGTATTCCGGTCAACATTGTCAAAAGTTATCTCTACTCTTACAAATGCTATGAACGTTTGCCTTTCTTTAACCTATGTTCTATGATTATTTGTAGGGTAAGTGTTGTCTCCTGAGATTCTACATTTCTTCGGAACCCAAAATGATACTTCCCAGTGCTCGGCTTGTAACAGTTTTTCCATTCATCTGTAAATAATTCGTGTCAGTATGTTACAGCCACGTCCTGTTAAACTGATAGTTCGACAATATTCATACCTGTCAGCACCTGCTTTCTTAGGATTTGGAATCGTTACATTCTTTGATCATTATTAATCGAACCTAAAGTTATTTCTGCTCTGCATATGTCCAAAACATCGGAGGCACTGAGAGATGAATACAGGCTATTATACAAAAAGAACTTATTGAAACAAAAAAAAAAGAAAAAAGAGCAATGTAATTAAATAGAGGGACTCGGATATTAGGACTGCAGAGGCAGGGCACAAATGAGTTATCGGAGGAGATGGTTTGTCATGTAGATCTCAACAAAGTCCTGAATCTGATGTCGACAGTGCAGAGCTTGGTGTCGGGAACCTTTTTATGGGTGTTGTGTGTTTGGGCTGCTGTCTTTCATCTTTGCGAGCGGGCGGTGCGTGGCGGGTGATTGATTGCTGTCGGCAGTTTTATGGCCTATTCCCTTTGTGGAGATCGAGAGGATTGTCATCGCAGCCCGGTGATGGCCAGAGAGTTCACCTTCTACGTAGTCGCATTACTAGGGGTTGGTGACTCAGTTACAGAGACGGCACCGAAACAATCATCTTTTAATCAGACGATGGTGGTTATGGGCATGAATCGTTGGCAGCGGAGTCAAAACTCGGATCAGCGTTAGAATCAGACTGCAGAAGCAGCATCAGACGAAAGACGAAGAACTATCTGCAGATAATGGTTGAAATGGCTCTGAGCACTATGGGACTTAACATCGAAGGTCATCAGTCCCCTAGAACTTAGAACTACTTAAACCTAACTAACCTAAGGACATCACACACATCCATGCCCGAGGCAGGAATGGAACCTGCGACCGTAGCGGTCGCGCGGTTCCAGACTGAAGCACCTAGAACCGCTCGGCCACCGTGGCTGGCTTAACGCATTACCCGCGTGCAATTCCTGGTACTGCTAGGGATTTTTCTTTGGCGGGCCATACCGGCCAGCCTCTGCAGAAAAGAAAACAAAGTCTAATGCTCGTGAGAATATGCAGTGAAGTGGAATGAAATCCAGCAAAGACTGGAAATGGAATCAGAGGAACATGGAGTTGACTGAAGTCATCATAGAATTGGATCAGCACTGTAGGCAAGTGTGTACTCAGTCCTGACTACCAAGTCTTCAGATGGAGTCCCAACATGAAGTCTGTCGAAGGAATCATCATTTAGTCTCCCTCATTACTGAGTGTCTCCACCAACAAAATGAGTCGAACGTGATCACTGAATCTCATCACTTCAGAATGAGCCTCTCCACTCTCCAGTTGGCCGGTTTTGATTCTGGTGTTCCTTCTCTTGCGTTTCAAGAGTACTGAAATTTAGTCGTCAGATGTTGTCGGTGGCTGGTGCTAGGTTCTCCTTCTTTTGGTTTTTCGTTCCAGAATGCCAACTTTCTGCTGGTCTCCCTCAAAAGTTCCAAATGTATTTCATATTTTGTCATTTGCTGTGGGCGGACTTTCCAGCATGCGTTACCACCGTCTTGTCCGACAGGATGACAACTCGCAACCTGTCACATAGAAACTTACCTCCTTGAGGAGTCTTCAGGTGGCTTCATGATGGTCGCACACCTACAGCAAAGATAGCTCCCTCGTTATGTTTCTTACAGAGGCAGAGATTTAACGAAAGAACGTGATTTCCTAGGCCTTAAAGCAAACTGGCTGGCTGATCTCACTCATAGGGAACAGAGCTCGCCTTAGCACGTCCACATTGTCCAGCCCTTGCGTTTCGAGGAAGTATTTACACAGGCCAGCAACATGTACTAAGTGATTCCCTCTGTGTGTAAATCTGGTGCATCCTAGTTACAAGCTGTCTGTTGTACTTTGGCATTTGCTACAGTATTAACTATGTAACACGTGAATAGCACTTTATTAATCTTAGGTCAGCGCTTCGTAAATTAATAAAATATCTACCAGCAATACATATTATTAAATTGGCGTAGACCAATAAGAAGAAAATCTTGGTTAATTCTATTATCTCTGATTGTGCAGACACACCACGTCGTGCTTGTGCTGGCGTTCGCCTTCTCCAGCACACCGGTCGGCACTAGGAAACATTACATAGCAGGCAATGAACTAGGCGCCCCTATGACAAGAGAAGACCAAGACACGTTCCAGGCGAGGCGCCGATAACGCCCCCTGGGCAGCACGCAGATAGGCCGCTGTCGCCGACCGAGCTGTCTCATTCTCTCAGTCAGTACCTCAGTACGCCGCATCGGGATTCAGTTCGTATTGCACCTCAGTACGTCGCACTGTGCTCTAGTCTTCCACAGGGATAGTCGCCACCTCGCAGCTTAGCTAGCTGTGAGGGAACGTTAGTCATTGTACATAGTTGTGATATGGACACGAACAAGATTCCAGAACCGGTGCATGATTGCTGGTAACCACAGAACTTCAGACTGAACATTATTGAAGTTAAGTACTCAATTGTCTCCTGTAATACAGTGTATTTTAACCACGTGTGCGTTTTGTGTTGTAGTGAGAGGAAACAGGCCACCCACCTATCATATCACCCTCTCCTCATCCAGCCAGGAACTACGAAACATCACATGAAGGCACAGCCACAACAGAGCTGTTCTTCAGGTGCAGAAACTTTAAAAGAAGCAGCCAATATCGATATCAAAAATCCCTCCCCCTTTTGTTATAGCTTATGGAGCAGATTAATAGATGTCAGTGTATCACACAAGAAAATCTTAGAGATCGTCTGATATTCATAGCTCAAAATCAACAGACTTTCTGGACGC
The DNA here is from genome assembly GCF_021461385.2 of Schistocerca piceifrons. NCBI lineage: Eukaryota > Metazoa > Arthropoda > Insecta > Orthoptera > Acrididae > Schistocerca > Schistocerca piceifrons. The sequence goes on along the minus strand of NC_060149.1, from coordinate 360,833,126 downwards.
GCGTAGCCTGAGAGACGTCACAGGGACGGAACATTTTACCAGCACAGTGTAATGCCGCGAGCTACAAATAACACTTGTGTATGCCACTCGCTGCTGCGGTGTTAACGTACCGGTTGAATGCTATTCCGATCTGTTACTATTCGTGTGGCCTTAGAATGCCTGTTTATTTCCAGAAAGATTGTTTCACTTTGCAGCGGAGTTTGAACTGTTTTGAAACTGTAACAAATCATTTTCGGACCGCGCCTGTTTTCTCGTTGCTGTGGTTGTTAGATACGCCAAGGAATGGGGTTTCCTCGAGTCTGGAGGTAGTGAACCGATCTTTTCCTAATCCGCCTAAATAGGTAGTAGTCAGGGCATACGAGGCTGGCTCAACGTCTAGTAAATTCCCCATGATGGCCGGTGTTTCCCAACATCCGTGGCAGTGAGACTGCTCGGAGTCCTGCCAGGAAACAACACCTCATAGAGGTGCTATGCGAGCAGGAAATGGTCAACGAAAATGCTTAAATTCTGCTCCTTATCCAAATTGGCTGGAAGGCCTAAATTTGAAATAAATTCGGAAAGTATTTTGGGAGCACGTGAAATCCAGAAGTCGGCTGGTAGACTTCGTGGGATGTAGAAGATGTTTGGTGGTTTTTCCATTGTGTATTTCAGAAATGGTAGAAGCCGACCTTGGGGAAAATCAGTTTGGATTCCGGAGAAATGTGAACACAAGCCTGGCAATACTGACACTACGACTTATCTTAGAATGTACGTTAGGAAAGAGCAGACCTACGTTTATAGCATTTGCAGACTTAGAGAAAGCTTTTGACAATCTTGACTAGAATACTGTCTTTGAGATTCTGAATGTACCAGGGGTAAAATAAAAGGAGCGAAAAGGTATTTACAACGTATACGGAAACCAGACAGCAGTTATAACAATCGAGGGGCATGAAAACAAAGCAATGATCGAGAAGTGAGTGAGACAGGGCTGTAGCCTATCCCCGATGTTATTCAACCTGTACACTGAGCAAGCAGTGAAGGTAACCAAAGAAAAATTTTGAGAAGGAATTAAAGTTTACGGAGAAGAAATAAAAACTTTGAGAGCTGCGGACGACATTGTAATTTTGCAGAGACAGCAAAGGACTTGGAAGAGAAGTTGAACAGAAAAGACAGTGTCTTGGAAGGTCGATATAAGATGAACATCAACAAAAGCGAAACAGGGATAACGCAATGTAATCGAATTAAATCAGGTGAATCTGGGGGCATTTTATTACGAAACGGGACGCTTAAAGTCGTAGATGACTTTTTCAGTTTGGGCAGTAAGATAACGGATGGTGACCAAAGTACAGAGGATCAATGGAGACTTACAATAGCAAGAAAAACGTTTCTGAGAAAGAGAAATTTGTTAACATCAAACATATTTTAGTGATAGGAAGTCATTTCTGAAAGTATTTGTATGGAATGTAACAATGTATAGAAGCGAAACATGGGTGATAATCAGTTTAGACAAGAAGAGAATAGAAGCCTTTGAAATGTGGTGCTACGGAAGAATATTGAAGATTCGATGGGTAGATCACGTAACTAATGAGATGGTACTGAATAGAATTGAGAAGAAAACAAATTTGTGGCACAACCTGATGAGAAGAAGGGATCGGTTTATAGGACACATTCCAAGAGATCAAGGGATCGCCAACGTAATATTGAATCGAAGTGGGGGGAGGGGTAAAATTCGTAGAGTGAGATCAAGAGATGAATACAGTAAGCAGATTCAGAAGAATGTAAGTTGCAGTAGTTATTCGGAGATGACGAGGCTTGCACAGGGTAGCGTAGAATAGAGAGCTGCATCAAACCAGTCTTCGGATTGATGACCACAACAACAAACATTTCAGAAGTCTTGAGTGGGTGGTCCTTCGTGATTAACCAAGTTATTTTTTGAAGTACGGAAAATAGAGGTACTGAAAGTGCCTTCCCTTGCATAGGCGTGAATTTTGGAATGATATTTTCGATGTTTTACTCGGTATTGAGAGCTCTTAAATTAGATTCGGGAGGCAGTAGCTAGCTGGAAAGTGCTGTTTTAGTGAATGAGGCGTACTTGGGGATACTTAATAGTAGCCAATAAAGTGTATTTGGTTCAGTGAAAATTTGAGAGTGATGTTTATGTGTGACTCTTTCCCCATTGACTTTAAGCGGTATTCCTGTTTTGTTGTTGTATTGATTATCGACGAGACTTACTAGTAGCCTATTCGAGCAGGTGTACTGAAGTATCCTCGGTGGAAATACTCTGTTCCAGTAGTCGCATCTCGGATCTTTCCTAAAAATATTTATGTAGTTAGTTACATGTTCCACAGGTCATTTGAACTTTTATTTTATCGAAGAGATACGGAAAGAGTCTGTTTACAAGGTACATACACTGAAGAGCCAAAGAAACTGGCACAACTGCCTAATACCGTGTAGGGGCCCCACGAGCACGCAGAAGTGCCGCAACACGACGTGGCATGCACTCGACTAATGTATGAAGTAGTGCTGGAGGGAAATGACACCATGAATGCTGCAGGGCTGTCCATAAACCTGTAATAGGCAAGGCATCCAAGATATTCTCAAAATGCTCATGTCTGGGGAGTTTGGTGGCCAGCGGAAGCGTTTAAGCTCAGAAGAGTGTTCCCGGAGCCACTCTATAACAATTCTGGACGTGAATTGTCCTGTGGAATTGCCCAAGTCCGTCGGAATACAAAATGGACGTGAATGGATGCAGGTGACCAGACAGAATCCGTAAGTACGTGTCACCTGTCAGAGTTGTACCTAGATGTATCAAGGGTCCCATATCGCTTCAACGGCACACGCCTCACACCATTACGGAGCCTCCCCCAGCTTGAACAATACCCTGCTGACATGCAGGGTCCATGGATTCATGAGGTAGTCTTCATACCCGTACACGTCCACCCGCTCCATACAATTTGAAACGAGATTCGTCCGAACAGGCAACATGTTTCGAGTCATGAATAGTCCAATGCAATGTCGGTGTGGACGGGGCCCAGGCGAGGCGCAAAGCTTTGTGTCGTGCAGTCACCAAGGATACGTAAGTGGCTCCGAAAACCCACATCGACGATATTTCGTTGAATGATTCTCAAGCTGACACTTGCTGATGGCCCAGCATTGAAGTCTGCAGCAAATTGCGGAAGGCTTGCACTTCTGTCACGTTGAGCGATTCTCTTCAGTCATCGGTGGTCCCGTTCTTGAAGGATCATTTTTCCGGCCTCAGCGACATCGGAGATTTGATGTTTTACCGGATACTTGATATTCACGGCACTCGTGAAATGGTCGTACGGGAAAATTCCCCCTTCATCGCTATCTCGGAGATCCTGCGTCCCATCGATCGTGCGTCGGCTATAGCACCACATTCAAACGCACTTAAATATTGATAACCTGCAATTATAGCAGCAGTAACTGATCTAACAACAGCAGGGTACTGATCAAGCTGGTAAAGGCTCTGTAATGGTGAGGGGCGTGTGCCGTTGGAGTGATATGGGGCCCCTGATGCGTCTAGATACGACTGTGACAGGTGACACGGATGTAAGCGTCCTGTCTGATCACCTGCATCCATTCATGTCCATTGTGCATGCCGACGGCCTTGAGACATTTCAGGAAGACAATGCACGTCCATAATTGCTATAGAGTGGTTCCGCTAACACTCTTCTGAGTTTAAACACTTTCACTGTCCACCAGACTACCCAGACATGAACATTTTGATCATATCTGGAATGCCTTACAACGTACAACGTACTTTTCGGAAGAGCTCTGCACCCCGTCATACTCTTACGGATTTATGGACAGTCCTGCAGGAGTCATGGTGTCATTTCCCTCCAGCACTACTTCAGACATTAATCGAGTCCATGCCACGTCGGCCTGCAGCACTTCTGCGTGCTCGCGGGGGCCCTGCACGATATTAGACAGGTGTACCAGTTTCTTTGGCTCTTCAGTGTATATAGGCGTTGCTGACCGCAGCGCCGTATTCTGCCTGTTTACAGATCTCAGTATTTGAATACGCATGCCTATACCAGTTTCTTTGGCGCTTCAGTGTATATATAATTAGTTCTAACATTAATCATGTACCTACCGTTAAAAATTAGGACTTTTTTACAGGCTCCTAGTTTTTAAATAGAAATTCGTTAGTGTAATAAATGTAGTCGTCCAGGAGAAACGATATTAGGCTAGGATTAAAGCTTGCTTTGATAACTGTCAGGCATTTTATGGCAGTAGGCAAATGATCAATTTCTTTGCCGCATACTGAACTCCTTTCTGAGCCACTGCAGCTTTAATAATGGGTAATAAAAATCACTTTTCCCCATAATGCTATAGGTATGGACGTCACTATTCTTCTTAAATTGTGATGGATTATCTATGGCGAAATACATTAAGAAATACAGGGTGAGCCAGGAAGAAAGGTCCCTGCATTGAGAGGTGATAGTATTAGTGATTCTGAACAAAAACTTCGTATGGATGTATGCTCTATTCCGAATGGTTTCCGAGATTGAACGCAATTTAATATCGCTTTTGTACGTTTTTCTTGAATAACTCGAAACCCCACCCTCCAGCGAAAGCGTGTCGCAGTTAAAAATTAAACTATATTAAATTTCCTGCAAAAAAAGATACTATTCATTTTTTTCTCTAGAAATAATGGTTTGTGCGAAGAGAGCGCGAGAATGTTGAAAAACTCGTTCGACGCGCATGCACTGTGGCTTATGTAGTTTTTGTAGTCCAATTTGAGGTAGTATCCCGACTTGATAGACCACAAGTGTCCCGTATCAAACTGTTCGTCTCAACTTGCTACCTCAATATGCTACCTTAAATTGGCCTACAAAAACTACATAACCTACAGCGCATGCGGGTCGAGCGAGTTTTTCAACATTCTCGCCCTCTCTTCCCACAAACCATTAGTTCTAGAGAAAAAAATGAATAGGACCTTTTTTGTAAGAAATTTAATATAGTTTGATTGTGTACTGCCACGCGTTTTCGCTGCAGGGTGCAGTTTTCGAGTTATTCAGGAAAAACATACAAAAATGATATTAAATGTGTTCTATCTCGGAAACCATGAAACCATTCGGAATAGGGCATACGTCCATATGAAGTTTTTTGTTCAGAATCACTAATACTACCACCCCTCAAAGCATGTACCTTTCCTTCTGGCTCAACCTGTGTATGTACTGTGTTGGTGGAGTAAAATTACGTAAGAGGTGCATACACGACGATCACGGGTGAACACCACACGTTATTCCTGCTACTCACTTTTGTGCAATCTATATTTTCTTTCTGAATGATGAATTCTTTCAGAAAATTATTCCATACGACATTATTGAGTGGGAATACGAAAAATATGTCAGGAGATTGATGGGTTTGTTTCCAGATAAGGAATTATAAAATTAAAAACAGTCGAACTTAATTATTTGAGCAACAGATAGCTAGATCCAAGACTTCCTTGCAGATAGAACTCAACACGTAGCTCTTAATGGAACGAAATAGACAGATGTAAAGGTAATTTCCGGACTACCGTAAGAAAGTGTCATCAGAACTTTATTTTTTACAGTAACTAGACGGAAGCGTCGGAAGTTCTTTAAGACTGTTCGCAGATAATGCCGCTGTCAGTAAGAAAGGAGCAACGCCAGAAGACAGTACCGATTTGCAGAATAACTTACGGAGGATTGATGAATGGTGCAAATTCTGGCACTTGACCCTGAACATAAGTAAATGTAACATACTACGGATACATAGAAAAAGAAACCCAACTGTACAACAACACTACTAACGACAAATTGCTAGAAACAGTATCTGCTATAAAATATCTAGAAGTAATTATCCAATGCGCTCTTAAGTGTAATGACCAAATAAAACAAAAAAGTAGGAAAAGCAGAAACCAGAATGAGATTCATATTAACAATTTAAAGGAAACATAACTCATCCACGAAGGAAGGGGCTTACAAGGTGCTTGGTTGGCCTATACTTGAGTATTGTTCAGCAATATGGGATCCTTATCAGGTACTACTGATAGAAGAGATTGAGAAGATCCGTCGAACTTGGCGCTTTTCGTCACAGGAACGTTTAGCCGCCGCAAGAGCGTTACCAGATGTTAAAGAAACTTGAGTAGTAGACACTACAAAAAATTCGAAATTTGTGGTAAGGTCTTATGGGACCGAACTACAGAGGTCATCGGTCCCTTATCCTACACACTATTTAATCTAACTTACACTAACTTATACTATGGACAACCCACACACCCATGCCCGAGGGAGGACTCGAACCTCCGACGGGGGCGAGCCGCACGGACCGTAAGAAGGCGCCCCAGAACGCGTGGGGTAGCCGCACACTACAAGAGAGGCGTTGTACATCACAGAGACGTTTCCTTTTCCTTTTGAAACCCCGATACAGTACGTTCCGGGAAGGGTGGGACATCATAATACTTCCTCATACATACGTCCCGTGAAATCCCCATGACGAGAAAATTTTAGAAATTAGAGGTAATACAAAAGCTTACCAACAATCTTTCTCCCATGTGCCGTTCGCGTTTGAAACACGAAGGAGTGATCAGTTAGTGACACTAGAAGTACCTTCCGCCACACAAGGTCAGGTGGCCTGCGAAGCACTGTCGTAGATGTAGATATAGCTTTGGAGTTATGAGAAATGTAATCCCGTCTCGCAGGTCAAAGAAAGTCTGAGGACCCATATTTAGAATAACTGATAGTGTAACAAAGTACAGAATTATTGCAGGTCGACCAATAAATGTTTCCTATTAAACCTGCGGAACAGTACGTCGCGTAATCTGTCTCAGGCGCCGCACGTCGTCAAGAGTGCGTGGATTCTGGCCGTGGCCGCGAGTGTGATATCGCACGACGCCACGGAAGCTCCGTGGCAAGGACCGAAGGAGCCTTTCAATACTTCCTGGCAGATTAAACCTTTTTAGCGGACTGGGCTTGAACCCACAACATTTTTCTTTTTTTTTCGGAAACTGCACCTATTGTAACTTTTGCCTGAATGGCCCAATCATTAAGAGCAGTTATCCCGAAAGACAAGGTTTCCAGTTCGAAACCCTGTCCGGCAGGCAATTTGAACCTGTCAGGATGTTCCTTGGATGTAATCGGGACTCCTGTTGCTCAAGTGATTAATAATATCGGACTACGAACTTGTATTCTCCTCAGCTGTTCCTAGTACAGTGTAGTTTGGACGTCATGATACACAGAGCCACTTGAACTTTACATATTCCTATTCGTGGGCATTGTATCTGTGTCTTGAAAACAAGATTAGCGGAGGTAACGCCGCAGTAGGGGCTACAGTGGTTTAGGTACTCCATAGCTGTCGTGGAACAAAATGGATTTTCCACTTTTTCATTGCGTTTAGGAACAATAGTATTAACTACAGCTACACAAATAACTGAAACAGCTGTTTCAGGAACAGAACAATCTAGCGCGCCTTGCTTCAGCTCTCTCTTTCCTAATGTCCTCTGAGACAGAAGAAGCTCCATAGCTGTGGTGGAACAAAATGGTTTTTCCACTTTTTCATTGCGTTCAGGAACAATACCATTAACTACAGTTACACTAACAACTGAAACAGCTGTTTCAGGAACAGAGCAATCTAGCGCGCCTTGTTTCAGCTCTCTCTTTCCTAATGTCCTCTGAGACAGAAGAAGAGTCAGACGTCTATTTGGGGCGTCTACGGCACCAATTACACACGTTTGAGGCAATTTCCCCTGAATTTCACTGTCCGTTTTTCTCTATTGATTGTTTATAGGCATAGTGTATATGTTTGAAACGTAAATCTACATCTAAATCTACATAGACACTTCGCAAGCCACTGTACGACGCGTAGCGGAAGGTACAGACGACTGTCTATATGTCTCCGTATGAGCTCTAATTTCTCGTATCTTATCTTCGTGGTCTTTACGTGCAATATATGTTGATTTGTGGCCGTAGAGTCGTTTCGAAGTGAACTTCAAATGCCGGTTCTCTCAATTTCTTCAATAGCGTTCCTCAAAGATAATGTCGCCTTTCCTCCACGGATTCCCATTTCAGATCCCGAAGCATCTCCGAAACACTAGCGTCTTGTTCGAACCTGTTGGTAACAAATCTAGCAGCTATCCTTTGAAATATTTCGATGTCTCCCTTTGGTCGAACCCAAATCGCTTCCATTTACAACAGTATGCAGCTTCCTTCAGATGTATTAAGAGAACAAGACCAACGTAGTGGCCATCCTCCTAAAATTTAACCAGAGGCAGAAACTGGGGAACAGTAGTTTGAAATGTCGGTCGTTGATCTACACGCCCAAGGTCGCTGTTGTAATCTAATTTTTTCAGATCCAGTGTATCAACAGAACCATGCGAACTCGTTAGTTACGGGAGTCTTCATGCAGTTTTGCCAGTCAAAGAAGGCCTCTCCAGTGCGTTGAAGCCATCCCAATCTCTCTACATGGGAACTCTTGGCGAATCGCCCAAGGATTAAATGTCGCATTATCTGAGATACGACACATGCATCATTATTGTCGGGTAACATACCTTCACACTTATCAACAGCAGTTTTCGCGGTGCATTTGTAGTTATTGAACCTATAGGCGCATCATTGTCTCATTGTTGTGCGACATCTCCTGCATCGTCTAACAAGTACCCTCACCGCAAAAACAGAGAAGAGGTTTTCGTTGAAAACGGTTGTTTCGTTAAACATATACAACTTGATTTTCGAAACCAAAAGTGGGAGTATGAATTTTACCACAAGATAGGCCAGTTATCACTCCCTGCGGCAACAAATCTGCATGGCTTTGTTCGCCTAGCGCAGACGGAATATCGTTAGTTAAAATCGCAACAGTGTGTAGCCCGACAACAAGGAAATTAAAAAAGGCCCACAGTTAATCTGTATGTTAAACACCAGGCAGGGTCCTTCCAAAGGATAAGACGTGTCGGGTTATCTCATTACGTGTGTTCCACTACGTCCGTGTGCGCGTGGAACATTGCAAAAATGGTTCAAATGGCTCTGACCACTATGGGACTTAACTTCTGAGGTCATCAGTCCCCTAGAACTTAGAACTATTTAAACCTAACTAACCTAAGGACATCAGACACATCCATGCCCGAGGCAGGATTCGAACCTGCGACCGTAGCGGTCGCGCGGTTCCAGACTGTAGAGCCTAGAACCGCTCGTCCACCCCGGCCGGCCGAACATTGCACCATCATTTGTTAAACTACAGTGGCCAATAGAATACGCTCAAAGAACAATTTTTGATGGATGCTATTGTGGCCAGTGATTTGGAGTTCAAGACGTTTTATCGGGCTTACGTGGTGCCATCACCAGTAGCGCGCAATACACCACGGCTCTAAAGCCGGGAATACGCCTCCCACAGACACGTACGATCACGTGACGCCAATCAGATTCTTCCCGCTTAGAAAAAGGATGCTAAGATGCCTAGCGGAGAACCACTTGCATGTTGCCCACACTCAGTAGTCAGGTGCTATGATGCGGAAGTTAATTTCACGGCGACCAATACAAAGGAACTGGACTTACAGAGGTTTACTGTGTTGATCGGATTCTCATCTACAGCTCATATCTACTAGCCTGGACTTGGTTTAGCGTATTGTACTTAAGTGTTCTGTGTAGCCAGTGCTCAATAAATGAGCCGTGTACTACGACTCGACAGTGGCGACGAGATTGTACGAGCGCACAGTGCAGCAAGATGGAGGCTGCAATCCCAGCAATAACAGATAGCGGCTCAAGAGGAACGACATCAGCAGCAAATGATGAGCAGCGACAGCGGATTCCAGACACGAGGTGGTTGACTTATTTTAAAGGCCTGACACGTCAGCTCAGTTCTGTATGTGCCAATGAACAGTGCAGATTCTATAATTAGGGACTGATTTATTTAGTATACTCCAGACGAAGATGTTCCCAGTCAAGCGTTATCCTAGTCATATCCTTCCTCAGTAGAAGTTCTTAGAATTTCAAGAAGTTTAGAATCTACATAAGAAACTGAAGAACATTGGTAGACATACTTGGAAGTTTCTACCTGGTGGAGGGCTAAGTAGGACAATCGACCGGCAACGGCCGACAAGGAAGCAGACTGGTGATGGATACCGACAATGAAGCAGATTAGTGACGGATAGATCTTGTAAAAAACTATATTCACACATGTGCGCGCACGTGGGGCGAAAGAGACGCACAAAATCCTCACATAATGGTTTAGTAGTAGAGTCTTCATCAAGCAGTTCTATGCACAAGTCAGTGTCTCGTAGTTTCCGAGGTTCCTTACTTATTAACCTGATTGTTTTGTTCGGCACCCATGACGTCAATGTTGTAGCTGTGCTATGATGTTCGTATCTGTTAAGCAAACGAGCACACATTAGGAGTGTTTGTACCTCCCGTGCTTCTCTGACAACAAAGACGCCCTGTGACAGTGCCATTGAGTAAAATTAAAAATTCAATAAATCCTGAATAGGTCAATCCACAAACACTGTTAACTGATCTCTGTGTACTATATGAAACAATGGTTTTTCGAGTGGACTCGGGAGCTTCGTCGTCCGTTATTGCTTGAAACACTTAGACTGCTCTTGGATCACCAATGTTACTGCCATTTGCTAACAGAGTGGTAACATACACTGAGGTGAAAGAAATCATGAGATACCTCCTAATGTCGTGTTAGGCCTCCGATTGCTCGGCGTAATGCAGCGGCTCGACATGGAATGGACTCAACAGGTCGCTGGAGGTCCCCTGCAGAAATACTGAGCCATGTTGCCTCTATAGTCATCCATAATTACGAAAGTATTGCCCATGCAGGATTTTGTGCACGTACTGATCTCTCGATTATGTCTCAGAAATGTACGATGGGATTCATGTCGAGCGATCTGGGTGGCCAAATCATTCGCTCTAATAGTCCAGAATGTTCTTCAAACTACTCGCTAACAACTGTGGCCCGGTGATACGACGCATTGTCATCCATAAAAATTCCATAATTGTTTGGGAAATGAAGTCCACGAATGGCTGTAAATGGTCTCCAAGTAGCCGAACATAATCATTGCCAGTCAATGGTCGGTCCAGCTGGACTAGAGGATCCATTCCATTCCCTGTATAGCCCACATCATTATGGAGCCACCACCAGCTTGCACAGTACCTTGCTGACAACTTGGGTCCATGGCTTCGTGGGGTCTCCGCCACATTCGAACCCTACCATCACCTCTTCTCAACTGAAATCGGGATTCATCGGACCAGGCCACGGTTTTCCAGTCGTCTAGGGTCCAGCCGATATGGTTACAAGCCCAGGAGAGGCCCTGCAGGCGATGTCGTGCTGTTAGAAACGCACTCGTGTCGGTCGCATGCTGCCGTAGTCCATTAACGACAAATTTCCCCGCACTGTCCTATCGGATACGTTCCTCATATGTCCCAGATTACTCTCTGCAGTTATTTCACGCAGTGCTGCTTGTCTGTTAGCACTGACATATCTACGCAAACGCTGCTGCTCTCGGTCGTTAAATGAAGGCCGTCGGTCGCTGCGTTGTCTGTGGTGAGAGGTAATACCTGAAATTCGCTATTCTCGGCACAGTCTTGTCACTATGAATCGCGGAACATTGAATTCCCTAACGATTTACCTTATGGAAAGGCCCATGCGTATAGCTTCAACTACCATTCCGCGTTCGAAGTCTGTTAATTCCCGTCGCGCGGCCATAATCACGTCGGAAACCTTTTCACATGAATCACCAGAGTGCAAATGATTGCTCAGCCAATCCGCCGCCCTTTTATAGCTTATGTACCAGGTGCTATCGTCATCTGTATATGTGCATATCGCTATCCCATGAGTTACGTCACCTTAGCGTATAGTGGTCACGAACTGCAAATAAAAGGAACATTCCAGCCTGAAGTTTCTTATAAACACGTTTTCAGATGCGTTTATTTCTTGGTTCACTAAGCAATGAGAATATCCTTGCCTTAGACGATTTTAAAGTTTACGAATTCTCTATTAATGAAAAAATTAATTTAATCTTCGCTCAGATTCCATTTCAAAATGTCAGTGAACTGTGCAGAAAGCTTCCCGATTTTTCACTCAGGTTCTAGGCTGTTTCAAGGACATACAGACACGTATCCACATAAAGGAAACCGCTTCTCCACGCTTTTTTCCGAGCGCTCCCAGTATCTCACGTTCTACGCGCCGGAGTTACGCCGGAACTGGACGTCCGACAAGACGTAAATGACATCACAGCCACTTCGTCTAGCTCCATAACGTTTCTATTAGTGGTTGTTCACTAGACATGGCCTACACCTGAACAGGTATGGAAAGGGGAGTTTGGCAAAGCTTATAGGTGACAACTTAGGTGGGGGTGGTGGGATCACTCATGGGAAAATTCCGGTAGTTGTGGGTGTTAGAGCTGTACCTTTTTTAGACTGAAGTCAGCTAATAGGTATTCCTGATGAAGGGAAGTCTCTCTAACAAAGAAACCACTTTAGACAAAGATTAGGTATCCGATTAATGAGGGAATTAGTATATTTCATCAAAATATACAAGGTATTAGAGGTAAAGTTAGTGAACTGCTTATAGATGTTGACTGAAATTATTGGTATATCTGAACACTTCTTAAATAAGGAGATAATTCAGAGGCTTCCTTTACCAGGATACAGATTGGCTGGCAACTTTCCTAGGAGCTCTTTGCGGTGTGGAGGAGTAGCCATGTATGTGAAAAACGGTATCCCATTTGAGTCAATTGATGTTTCAAAGTACTGCAGTGAAAAGGTGTTTGAATGTTGTGCAGGTGTGGTTAAATTTAGTGGAGCTAAACTTCTTACTGTTGTTATTTATAGATCCCCAGACTCCGATTTCACAACATTTTTGGTAAAGCTAGAGGAGGTTCTTGGTTCATTTTATAGGAAATACAAAAAGTTAGTTATATGTGGTGACTTCAATATTAATTGTATAAGTGATTGTGCAAGGAAAAGGATGCTGGTAGATCTCCTTAATTCATATAATCTTCTGCAAACCGTATTCTTTCCAACGAGAGTGAAAGGGAACAGCAGAACAACCATAGACAATATTTTTGTTCATTCCTCATTACTAGAAGGGCATTCTGTTAGCAAAAAGGTGAATGGCCTTTCAGATCATGATGCACAAATTTTAACTCTAAAAGATTTTTGTGCTGCAACACATGTTAAATATAGTCGTCAACTTTTTAGCAAAGCTGATCCAGTTGCTGTAGAGACCTTTGTAAACCTTATCAAGGAACAAGAGTGGCAAGATGTTTATAGTGCTGATACAGTAGACGATAAATATAATGCTTTCCTCAAGACTTTTCTCGTGCTCTTTGAAAGTTGCTTTCCATTAGAACGTTCAAAACAGGGTACTAGCACAAACAGGCAGCCTGGGTGGCTGACTAAAGGGATAAGGATATCTTGTAGAACAAAGTGGCAATGATATCAAAACGTTAGAAACAGTCACAATCTAAATGCAGCAGCCCATTACAAACAGTATTGTAAAGTGCTTAAAAAAGTTATTAGGAAGGCAAAAAGTATGTGGTATGCAGATAGAATAGCTAAGTCTCAGGATAAAATTAAAACCATATGGTCAGTCGTAAAGGAAGTGGCTGGTCTGCAGAGACAGGTCGAGGATATAGAATCAGTGCGTAGTGGGAATGTCCGTGTTACTGATAAGTCGCATATATGTACAGTATTTAATAATCACTTTCTGAATATAGCAGGCGAACTAAATAGGAACCTAGTCCCAACAGGGAATCACATAGCGCTGGTAGAAAAAAGTGTTCCGAGACTGTTACCTGAAATGCTCCTCCATGATACTGACAAGAGGGAGATTGAGTTAATAATTAAATCACTAAAGACCAAGAACTCTCATGGATATGATGGGGTATCTAGCAGAATACTGAAGTATTGTTCTATGTATGTTAGCCCAGTACTTAGCCATATCTGTAACTTTTCCTTTAGGAGTGGTCGGCGTCCTGACCGATTAAAGTACTCGGTAGTGAAGCCACTTTATAAAAAGGGAGACAGGGATAATGTTGACAATTATAGACCTATTTCTGTGCCATCGGTGTTTGCTAAAGTTATCGAGAGGGTTGTATATACAAGGTTACTGGAGCATTTAAATTCACATAATTTGCTGCCAGATGTACAGTTTGGTTTTAGAAATGGCTTAACAACTGAAAATGCTATATTCTCTTTTCTCTGTGAGGTTTTGAACGGATTAAATAAAAGGTTGCGAACGTTAGGTGTTTTCTTTGATTTAACGAAGACTTTTGACTGTGTTGACCACAAAATATTACTGCAAAAGTTGGACCATTATGGAGTAAGGGGAGTAGCTTACAATTGGTTCGCCTCTTACTTTAAGAACAGAAAGCCGAAGGTAATTCTCCGCAATATTGAGAGTGGTAGTAATGTTCAGTCCCAATGGGGCACCGTTAAGTGAGGCGTTCCCCAAGGGTCGGTGCTGGGGCCACTGCTGTTTCTTATTTATATAAATGATATGCTTTCCAGTATTACAGGTGATTCAAAAATATTTCTGTTTGCTGATGACACCAGCTTGGTAGTGAAGGATCTTGTGTGTAATATCGAAACATTATCAAATAATGTAGTTCATGAAATAAGTTCGTGGCTTGTGGAAAATAATTTGATGCTAAATCACAGTAAGACTCAGTTTTTGCAGTTTCTAACTCACAATTCAACAAGAACTGATATTTTGATCAGACAGAATGGGCATATTATAAGCGAGAAGGAACAGTTCGAGTTCCTAGGCGTTCAGATAGATAGTAAGCTGTTGTGGAAAGCCCATGTCCAGCATCTTGTTCAGAAACTAAATGCTGCTTTATTTACCATTAGAACACTATATGAAATAAGTGACATTTCAACACGAAAAGTGACGCTTATATCATATGGTATTATTTTCTGGGGTAATTCTTCTGATTCAAAAATGGTATTTTTGGCTCAAAAACGGGCTGTTCGAGCTATGTGTGGTGTAAGTTCGAGAACCTCTTGTCGACCCCTATTCAACAGTCTGGGAATTTTGACATTGCCCTCACAGTATATATTTTCTTTAATGTCGTTTGTTGTTAGCAATATTAGCTTATTCCCAAGAGTTAGCAGCTTTCACTCAGTTAATACTAGGCAGAAATCAAATATGCATGTGGAATGCACTTCCTTGACTCTTGTGCAGAAAGCTACCACAAGAACTCAAAAATCTTAGCAGTAGCCCAAACACTTTTAAGTCAAAACTGAAGAGTTTCCTCATGGCTCACTCCTTCTATTCTGTCGAGGAGCTCCCGGAAGAGCTACAAAATTAAGCAAATTCATGTGTTACATTGTTGATTTTCTTTATTTAAACTTTCGACTTGTCGCCTGAATATGTTTCTTATATTTCATTATATCTATTTCTACAATCGTGTTATAATTTCATGTATTGACTCGTTTCATGACCATGGAGACTTCTCCTTAATGTGGTCCCACGGAACAATAAATAAATAAATAAAAATAAATAAAGGCTAACGATTCGCTTAGACTGTGTGACGAATCCAAAGCAGTGAATGCGCGAGTTGTGGATACCTTTCCTATTCCTCGACAGATAATTAGCCTCTAGACTAAATGGGAGCGAATGCTTTACCTAAACTGATTATTTTGGTGCTTCCCCTGTTTCTAGAGTCCAAACAGCTTCTTTTGTTGAATGGGTCATAAGAACTGTACCAATGTCAAAGTCAACATTTGGAATTTACAGTGCTGCCATTACCTTTAAACGCTGTCTACAACAGCTGATACACAAAGTTCCGGCTTGCTGCAGTTACATGGACAATGTAATTGCTACGGGAGTGAATACACATGAACATTTACGGAATTCTCACATGTTGATTATGACATTGCACGAGGAGGGCCTAAAATTTCATCTTAATATGTGTCAGTTTTTTCAACAATTCTAAAATTCCATCTTAATATGTGTCAGTTTCTTCAACAAATAGAGGAATATCTAGGATATCTCAGTTCGAAATGTATTCTGCTTTTTTCTCAGTACATACCACCACTGACAGACGGCTCCGCCTCGAAATCTCAAGGAACTACAGTCTTTCATTAGGAAGATCATTTACCATAGCAGGTTCCTCATTAACACAAGACAAAATTTGTGTATTTTAAATTCATAGAAAAAGAAGGGAGCTAAATTTATTTGGTCTTCAGTGTAAGATACGGCATCCTACACCCTTAAACAAGCACACCAGTCAGCACCTTATTTAGCAATTTAGCGTCATACTCCCCAGGGAAACACTTGATACTAGCTACAGATACATTCCAGTATTTTATTGGGGTAGTTTTATCCCTCTGTAGGCAAGACAGCTCCAAAAAACCTATATTTGCCTCAAAAACTTTAAACTCAGCTCAGAAAAACTACGCTCAGATAGAAAACGAGGTTCTGACTTTTGTCTACATGGATTTTAAATCAACTGACGCAGCTGGAAGCTCGAGAGAATTTTATCATTATTATGTACCGTGTTCGGAAGTTCCATGCATAACTGTATGTTCAGTTTTCTCTGGTGACAGCCGGCCGGTGTGGCCGTGCGGTTAAAGGCGCTTCAGTCTGGAACCGCGTGACCGCTACGGTCGCAGGTTCGAATCCTGCCTCGGGCATGGATGTGTGTGATGTCCTTAGGTTAGTTAGGTTTAATTAGTTCTAAGTTCTAGGCGACTGATGACCTCAGAAGTTGAGTCGCATAGTGCTCAGAGCCATTTCAACCATTTCTCTGGTGACAGACCACAAACTCTTTCTGACATTAATCGGTCCCCGATCGTTGCTACCACGTAAAACAACCTAATGTTTACGGCGAGGGGAGGAGGTGGCTGACAGCATACAATTATCTCATTGTATGCAAACCCACGAGTCATAATGCCAATGTAGTCATGTTATCCATGCTCGAGGCTAGTGCAGACACTGAGTTTGGCCGACTGGAGATCGTCTGCTTTGAGACAGATGACAGGACATGCAACGCTGTGGAATATTTTCCGATTATTGCATGAACGATCACAGCAGAATCCTGAGACAGGTTCTAAAATGGATGAGATTTGGCTGTCTTGACCTTCTGTCAGCATTGGTCAACCCGATATTAAGACTTATTTTTTCCTGATGCAGCATCTAACAGCTCAGGATGCTGTGCAACTTCTTCGTATAGAAGATAAGTCCACCTTGTAGTCACTCTGCCTTCAGCATGTAGCAAAGTGCTTTCCCTATTTCATGCAGCACAGTGGGTCATCACGTATATGATGCCCTTGGTCTGCTGTAATGTCTATTGGGCAGCAGTGGACAAGGAAATCGAGCTCCTGCCCCATGCAAGTTCGAAATGTGCACCTCACCAGGCTGCTCCTCCAAAGGTTTTTCCCCTCATAGCTTCGACCACCTGGTTCTTTAGACCGGGAGAACGGGTCCATGTCGACTTCGCAGAATGGTTTGTGAAGAATGTGTGGATTGTAGTGGTAGACGAATATTCAAAAGTAATCAATGTAAGGCATTCCTTCGTGGGAGGCAACCTCGAACCCTTCTCCACCTTCTCCGTCCACAGTAGCATGAGTTGACGTCACTGCGACTTGATTAATTTAGAAAATGCGTCTACCACTACAAGAACCAGATGGTCGAAGCTATGAGGGGAAAAAACCTTTGGGGGAGCAGACTGGTGAGGAGCATATTTCGAACTTGCATGGGGCAGGTGCTCGATTTACTTGTCCACTGCTGCCCAACAGCACAGGCGTCACGGTTTGGACGCGATCGTTTGGCAAGTGGGCATGTTGGGTGTCCTCAACTAACAATGGCGCCCAGGGGCGACACATATATGACGTATGGCGTGGTGGCTGGTGGTCCCAAGTTGTGACACCATCAGAATCAGCTGTGCCTAGCCCTCCCCTGCAAGGAGCTTTCACGTCACATAATCGGCGACGTGAGTGTTTGGTAGCTCGGCCTTCCCCGCCACCTGGTTTTCAGTTGCAGCAGTAGCAGAAGCAAGGACTACAGAGGTGTCGGTTTTCTGTAGGAGCAGTAAATTATCTCCCTGCATCTCCTCGACAGCAAGAACCAGTAGCCTCCACAGGTGCCATGGACCAACTCCCACTCATTACGAAAATGACGTTGACACAACGAAAATTCCCTGCGTCATCGTCACCCAGAGGGATGTCAGATTCAGCAGCGGTCCTTCAGCGCCCTGCCTAACCAGATGGAATTGAGACGGATGTAGTGGGATCACGTGGCACCATCCAGCTTCTTCCGGCTCTGATTAAAGGTGGCAGCAGACCTTTTGGAGCAGCTATTGCTTTTTGTCCTCTTTCAGTGATCAGACGCTGTGATCCGTCTGTTACTTCTACGAAGACCACTGCGACAGAACTGGATTCTGAGAGATTTACTGTGCCAGTCAGATTCTCACCTGCAGCTCGTAATCAAGCATGGCTGCGCCTGTATTCGCGTACTGTGCTTGCGTTCTGTTAATCAGTGTCTTGTGCTGCATGAACAAGTGTACGACGAGTAAACAGAGGCTTCGTATAAACCAGCTGTCTGTTCATTATAATACTTGGTAGTTACACGTGTGGTTATGAAATTTCTTCCGTTCAAACAATTTCTTTTAGATTCTCGATCACAGAGTAAGACAATGTGGTATCAGCCGCAGTACAGTAGCGGGTTTAAGGTGATATCTTTCACGACTAGCAGAGCATTTTTTATCTAGCACTTTTCTGGGTACGAGCTCGCATCATATTACAGCCGTCGACAATGGTTCATGTCTTCCACACCCGACCAGACTCTTCTGCAATACAGGTCAACGTTATTGTGCAAATGAGTTACTTGATCTTTATAGGGATCTCCGAACACATATCTTCGTGTACGTAGGGTATTGTATGTATGTATCTATGTATTAAACCCGGGACCTAGAAAGGACGGAGAAGCTTCGTCCCGCCATAGCCCTCAGTGTTTCACAACCCCAAACGGGCCACAGCAGTCCACCCAGCCCACCGCCGCCCCATACCGAACATAGGGCTATTGTGTGGTTCGGCCCCCAGTGAACTACCCCGTGAACGTCTCATACCAGACGAGTGTAACTCCAAATGTTTGCGTGGTAAAATAATTACGGTGTGCGCATACATGGAAACGGTGTTTACCCAGCAATCGCCGACATAGTGTAACTGAGGCGGAATAAGGGGAACCAGCTTGTACTCACCGAGGTAGATGGAAAACCGCCTTAAAAACCATCTACAGGCAGGCCGGCACACCGGATTTCGTCACTAATCTGCCGGGCGGATTCGTGTCGGGGACCGGCACGCTTTCCCGCCCGGGAAGCAGCGCGTTAGACCGCACGGCTACCCGGGCGGGCATGTAGGGTATTAGTCTCGTTGTTATTAAGAAGCTCGCCAAAATCTGGCGTTTGTGCAGTGATTCTTAAGAACATGATTAACGGACAGGCAGTAGTACATATTTATTCCATTACTAGAGATTTGTTTGATTATTCCACAACAGCAAATGCTTTTTAAAAATAATCGTATCAGATCATTATCTTGACGACAAATAGATAAATGTAATGATTACTAACACGCCTATTAGCCTGTATCTGTATCAGCATTTTCGAATCGTTGCGGTGAACGCACCTGCCAATCTCGGCCATTTTCTCGAAAACCTTACACGAAACATTGAAGTATAGAAGAACGTTTAGATAGCATTATCACCACGCCCGTCACAAGGCAAAGAACATCTGTGAAAATTATACGTCATCTTTTTCGACTCTAGCAGCCAGGCTGAGGTGTACTTCACCTTCCGAGTAATTTGGATTTACAACGAAGGCATATAGTCCCGCTTAATAGCATATTTGTCGAATCGACCATTTGTAAAAAACCTATTTTGAAAGATCTTGAGACACTCCTGGGGGGGGGGGGGAAATAAGTCATTATACTCGTCTTGTCCACCACGTGGCAAAGATTTAACATCACTTCCATGCACTGCGAAAAATTGGAGCATAGGTCAAACAAATGCTGGAATATGATGGGGACTGCGATTAGGAGGCTAACGAAATTCTACTCTTTGCTGAATGCCTAGTAGCAGCTAAATCGGCAGCTTAGCGTCAGACTCTGTATCTCACTTGTACAGTTGGTGACAGAATTCGCGAGATCCCTCTCCTTGCTGAGTTGCACGGCCTTACAGTCCGATATAGAAGACAACGTGAAAGGTGTGAGGTCGAAAAGTCATCCAAGCATTGTCAGACTGTTTTAGCTAATAGTGGAGACCACGTTACCACTGATTTGTCTGTTATGTTTACCTTTTGTGTTCAATAAATAAACAAAAAACGCTATTTAATATACACTGTGTTCATAAAAATGAATAACAACTTATCACGATAACGTTACACAAAACGTATTTTTTAATTAAATTAAGTATTCCAAGTTGTAACGAATTAACAGGATAACACGCAATGTCGCCTTCGAAACGGTTTGTGTCTACATTCATTTCACAGTCATAGTGAAGTAATGTTACAGGCCAGGCTACCACTAAAATATGTAAATGAAGATTTATAGGTAGATACATAACAAAATCCAGTTAATAAATAATTCAGTGCCACAATTGAGTCAATACGATTGAAAGAAGCAGAAAAATCAGGCATTCACGAGTGTGCAATTCTCCACGTTTTTCGCCTTTATACCTACAAGGCACAGACCCAAGGCAGCGACAAAACTTACGAGGCAAAAGTTGTCCTCAGATTTCTTTACTGATAGTCGATCCGCCTGCAAGCGACTCTTTTACAGAAGAGGTAAAAATTTTGACTCCATCTAGGCTAGAACTGAAAAATTATGCGCTCTTCCCCTTAAAAGACGAACAGCTCACCCCTAAGCTAGCATACAACCGTAACATATATCGTTACCGTGTTGTCCCAATGATTGCTAAGGCAGAGAATTCTCTGCCTAAATGGCGGAGTAAGCTGCAGTTTCTGTAGGAACGAACTTCCTGGAGACAAGAACGTAGATATACCACCACTATGGCGTGCCTTAACAGATAATCTTTCATAATATTCAATCTAAATGACAAGAAAACGTCGAGTGAATGTATCATTTTGACTCTGGACCACTTCAGGAAGTAAACTGACGGTCATGTAGCTGCCAAACGTATTATACAATGTTGCCAAATCTCCATTCCACAGCAACAAGAAGAATACATTTCTTGAGCTGGCTAATACAGGAAAAGCTCGCACTTCGAAGACGCAGTAGTGGCAGCTGCCACAACGTTCACTGGGAGCAAACATATGCAGTATTGGCCAATGAGCTATTTTGCGTTTCTGTAATTATTTTTGGATGTTTAAAGCGTGGTTACGAATAATATCCAGGCGCACTGACTGCAACTCAATCACCATATATAAAGAGTAGGGAAATTGTTTGGGTGACTCTTGTTCTTCAAAAAAATGGTTCAAATGACTCTGAGCACTATAGGACTTAACTCCTGAGGTGATCAGTCCCCTAGAACGTAGAACTACTTAAACCTAACTAACCTAAGGATATCACACACATCCATGCCCGAGGCAGGATTCCAGCCTGCGACCGTAGCGGTCGCACGGTTCCAGACTGTAGCGCCTAGAACCGCTCGGCCACTCCTGCCGGCTCTTGTTCTTCAGCAGCTATTGTAGCTATTTTTGTTTTTCTGGCTTAAACGAACTACAATCTAAAAAACTCATTCACCAGAAGCGTTCCGCTTTTTTGCATCACTATTAACATCATGAGTGAATAAGATTAATTTTAATATTACAAATTTGGAAATACTTTTCTTTATGAATGCCGTGACTGGCATCACCTCTAACTCTCAGTAACAGGAATGAAAAGACAACATAACAAAACACGAAAATCCACAAAGAAATTTCATAAGTTGTGAAAACATATTTTTTTCAAATCAGAAAAGGAAATCTTGCAAGGAAATTACCAAAAAATTGGACTCAAAAACCCAGAAAAAATTAAATAAGTGAATGAGTGCAGTGCAAGTTCAGTTGGCGCATTTTGCTTGTAGATCATTTCCCAGTTGTTTCACACTAACGACGTGTCCTATGCTATCACAAAATTCATATGAGCATTACTGAAGTGTAATTGTTAAAACATACCGCTACGTTAAACACTAAGGTTCTTGTTGCTGAATCTGACACAGTGAACAACGATAGCGGTAATTTAATCAGCAGTAATGTAGTCTCAGCTATTAGTTAAAACAGTCTGAGAATACTTGGATAGTTTTTCAACTTCACGAATGTAGATAATATGGGGGTTGCCCTTCGTCACCTTGCACGTTATGCTGCGTAACAGGCATTAAAGATGTGGAGTTCATCTTAAGGATAAGGGGGGGGGGGGCAGGTAGTGGTCTCGCAAATTCTGTTACCGATTGTAAATCAACACTTACAGTTGGCGGCAGCAGTTTGGTGGAAAGGGAAGGAAGGAAGATAGAGTTTTACGTCCCGCCGACAGCGCTGTCGTTAAGAGATGGAGAACAAGCACGGATTACGAAAAGGTGGGGAGGGAAATCGACAGTGTCCTCTTTCAAAGGAGCCGTCACAGCATTTGTCTGGAGCGATTTGGAGAAATTACGGAAAAACAAAATCTGGATGGTCGGATGGATATTTAAAGCGCACCCCCAAATGCGAGTGTAGTGCACTAACCACAGCACCACCTCACTCCCGTGTGTGCTGAGAGGCTGGCTTGGTGAAAGATGGGGGAGGCCAGAGGTGTGCAGAGTGTAACTGAGATACGTGCTCTTCACGTAAGAACGAAAATGAGACAGAGAGAGAGAGAAGGGGGCGGGAGTACAACAAATCGTCTTCCTACAATCTGATGGAAGTTTGTAAAAAATGATCGATATTACCTCATTTTACGTAGCACCGCAGGACCATATGGATCGAGTATAAAAATCACTCTGATACTACACTTTCGTATGGACTTACTGATAGATAAGTTTATTTGTCAACGGAAAATTGCTATTTTTTAAAGTATGCTGACATTCTACTACACACTATAGGAAGAATTATACCTATGTGATTTTTAGCTGGAGATTCAACACGTGCGTTGTTGCGATAACTATTCACGTCTGAAATTTGTTGTCCGTATCGCCACTAGAACGATGCCCTTTTTTTCCTGAGTACGTTCCAACATCTTTTGCGTCCATAACATGTTATATTCAATAATCAACATATATTTAACCCATTTAATATAAGGTAACTCTGCAGCTAAAAAGAAATATCATCTGTAATGCATTCTCTTGAACGCAGATTAACCTGTATGACGGCGTTGTGACGAAACTAGGCGCAATCATTTCTTACCCGTTGGAAAAGACCACACGCCTGTTGCAGCGCGCTTGGCGATCGCTCACCTAGGTGAAGGTGGCTGTGAAAAACCAGCTGTGTGAAACAGAGCCTTAGGGAAAGCGAGTGATGGCGAATAATTGCTGCGCACGTGGCTTCGCTTCGAGGATGCAGTGCTCTAGAAACGCCCCACAATGAAAGCCAGCAGAACTGGGCGTTCCCAGGCGCACTGTACCTGACGCAGTACTTTTTGTTGGCTGACCTCAAGTAGACTTGCCAAGTACGTCTCCTTCGGGAGAGTTTTCGGCAACTGTGACATCTATTCTGCACGAAGATACCGAAGTCAAACAAGCTCCACATTTACACTTAAGGGCCCCATGTGCTGCTCCTCAGTACCGTTGGAAAGCCACACCTAGTGTGCAGTTCAAATGGCCCTGAGCACTTTGTGACTTAATTTCTGGGGTCATCAGTCGGCTAGAACTTAGAACTAATTAAACCTAACTAACCTAAGGACATCACACACATCCATGCCCGGGGCAGGATTCGAACCTGCGACCGTAGCGGTCGCTCGGCCCCAGACTGCAGCGCCTAGAACCGCACGGCCACTGTGGCCGGCAGTGTGCAGTTAAAGCAAGCACTCAAAGGAAAGAAGTTATTCACTACCGTAAAAAAATTAGTGCAGCCTTTTAGGGGTTTCTAGTTCACTCAACATTTATTGATGTAATGATGAATTGATTATATTTACGGATCAGTAGCACAAACAGTTTTGAGGTGCCAGGTACTGACCCAGACTGAAACAGCCATTTTAGTACGTGGTGTAGCCTCACGGGCTGGAATGCAGGTGCTGACTCTAGGATTCAGTTGATCGTTCAGATGGCCAATGCTGTCCTGGAATATGTTATTCCAAGCCTGCTCCACCTGTTCACATAGATCTGTAACAGTTGTTGATTCATGAGTCACGCGAGTCATTTCCCACTGCATCATACCCAACACGTGCTCAACTGGAAACAAGTCTAGAGATCGTGCTGGTCATGGAAGTTGCTACACGTCCTACAGAGCACGTTGAGTTTCACGGCCGATGTGTGGACGAGCATTATCCTGTTGGTACAACACATCACCTTCCTGTTGGAAGAACAGCAAAGGAACCAGTCTAACAACGATCACAAGTACCGAGCACAGGTTAGAGTCCCCTCCAGAAACAACAAAGGTGAACGAGAGTTGTAGCTTATCGCACACCAGACCATAAGGCCTCAGGTGCGACCAGTGTGTCTTAGACGAATGCACTCTACGAGACAGCTCTCTCCAGGTCTACGTTGTATGAGCAAACGACCATCACTTGTGAGCAGGCAGAACCTGCTTTTGTCGCTGAATACTGCCACGCCATTCCATCTTCCAAATGATCCTTTGACAGCACCAGTCGAGCCATGCAAGTCGATACTGTGGCTTGAATGGAATACAGGTTAGAGGCGTGCGTGCCCGTAATCCCACTGCTAATAACCGCAACAGTTCGTGTTGACACTTCTGGGCTCACAAGCCGTCTTGTTTGTGCTGTGGTAGCTGTACGATCTGCTGCCCTTACGATACGAAGATCCTGACGGACATCTGTGCTGTGTGGACGTCTACAGGTGTGAGAATGTTCACGTGACCACTGATACCATCATTGTTACACAACTTGTGTGGCAGGTCTCCGAAAGGACAATCCCATCACTCGGAAGTCCACAGTCGAATTAGACATTCCTATGTAGTAACTAGTAGCAGCTTCTTTCGTTCGTATGACGGCGGCTATGTATCGTGGCATGAGCAGCCATTTATGTTAGCGTAGCTCCCAGGTAGCGGTTGGCACAGCGGAAAGACTACAGAACAGTAATTCGAGGATCGTTGGGTCTAGTTCCTGTGTGGACGAAATTGGTGACGACGAGTATGCGTGAACTTGTGCGATTTGAAGACAGGGCATAGCCATCGGTCTTAATACGTTAGAAATGTAAGACCAGCTGTCCAAATTACTAGATATGCGGACCAGAGGTGATACAGTTATGTATGTAATGGTACCTCGTACCTTCACGCCACGTGCTCGTTCCGTATGACGATGATGAATGTCATCTGGGAATGTTCGTTCACCTCGATGCCTCTACGCACGGATACGTCCATACCTTCACCACATACGATCAGATGGCTTGCAGAATACTGATGTAGGTGTAGAAGTTGTTGTCCAGCAGTGATATGACGAGTGATTTTCTGCAGTTATACAATGCGAGGTGACCGACATCAACCCACGACATCAACACTGCAGTTGCTTCTGGAGGCGATGAGTTTCTCCCAGTCGAATTACTCGAGCTGCAAGATGGACATGTGAAAAGCTCAGAGCCTGCAAAAACAAGGAGATGTAAAGTTGCACGCGTCATATGTCAACGACCTGGCTGCGTCAAAGGACGATATCGTGCGTCTTCTCCAGTGTGCTGTTGACCGTTAATCTAACGGCCAGCACCAGCCGAAGAAATGATTGTTGCGCGGAACAGTACGAGTGCTACTCTTCAACATTCTCCTCGAAAAATGTAGAGTTACGTAATTATTTTGTTTTGTTTTTTTAGCAGTGTTATATCTGCATTTATGATACACGCTGAAATTCCCGTGCCACAGTAATAAGGTGCGCCGCTGGGGGAGTCAAAACAAACGCGCGGAAACAGTTGAAAATGAGAAATTCTCGTATGGCATTGTTGGCCGGGAGGCCCCATTAGGGGGAGTTCGGCCGCCGTATTGCAAGTCCTTTTTAGTTGACGCCACTTCGGCGACTTGCGAGTCAATGATGATGAAAATGATGATTAAGAACACACAACATCCAGTCCCCTGCCGGGAATCGAACCCGGGCCCTCTACCCTACGGAGGCGGACTGAGTGAGAGGAGACGGGTTGCGACATCTTGTTGTGACTTCTAGCCTGCTACAGTACGATGGCGTGGCGATTTTTATGTCTACCAGCACCACAGACATGTCGCTGCAAACAAACAAAATATGAATTACGTAACGTTATATTTTTGAGTCGTTAAACGAAACCTTATGACTAACCCTTGTAGTTATATCTTATCCTATTTATCATGTGAGTATGGAAATATACTTTGTATCAACAAGCTTTACAATAGAATGGACAGCTTTCAAGATGTAGAGAGCAAGACAAATAAACCAAAGAAAGTATACAATAAAGGAAATTTTCTTACAACTAGTGAATTGTTTAGCTGAAACAGTTATTTATCAAGAGCACAGTATTTCGTGAAATCGGAATGGATACTGTAGACAAAGCAGAAACACGAGAAGCAGGAACTGAATGAGAGTATTTAAAATTTTAGAGTTTCATATGTTTCTAAGTAATGATGTGCAATAGAAATGACGACCAGTGTCACCAAAAAACCTATCGCTTACTGGATATAGAAGTATCTTATGGTCAGTTTTCTTCACCTTTAAGCTAAGGTCATGGAAACTAAAATGCGTTAGTAAATATTGTAGCGTATACCCGGAAAGTCAGCAAGTCGCTATGAATGTAGTATGGACAGCGATATTTTTAAACCAAGTGATCGCTTTTTTTCCTTGTTTTCACACACACACATGTTTTGCTCTTTACTTTCTGTACATACAGAAGTTTCAGTTTTCAGGAAAAATATTCATACATTCTAAAACAAACCAGGTTTTCTAATATATACCTTATTACAACATGCTGTAGTTTTTGTGGTTTTCTGTATTTCAAGTAACAACAGTTTTTCTCTTACAGCTTATCTTCAACCATACAAATCTTAACATGAAAAGACATTCATATAAATCATATAGTTAACATCATTTTATTCTGTATCATATGTATGTATATAGTGTGTATGTGTCTATGCAACGTGTTTCCACATACTTCCTCTGGTTTCCCAATTATCTTCACTACGACACAAGAAAAATTTAACTTCTAAAAATCGTCTTAGACAAATTCACAAAATAGAATATGAAATGCCTAAAGCAAAAGAAACACAAGGCACCGACACTAATCCGCATACCAAAAATTAACAATCAGGATATACCTGTACATTCCGCTATAAACTTCAGAGGTGCACCTTATAACGACACCGTCGGTATCCCTTCAGGCCCACTATATTAGGGCGCAGTCTCTTCTTACTTTCCCAGAAAACTTTCTGTACAGTTAATCTCATTAAATAATTCCTCCAGGGATACTATGGTGACTGTTTCAAGTGAGAACATCGATTGTTAAGGGGTCACGAATTATAATTTATTCAAACACTCATTAAACAATTGCACTTTTTATATCATTCAGCATTTCAATCAACATGCCACAATTTGCTACTGATCGCTTACATACTGAAACTTAAGCAACGACCGATCGTGGCCGGCACACGCTATAAAAGCATTAAGGCGGCTACCGAGCAGTGCCGACGAAAACACTATCCAAACTCGGCTCATTCCTTCCTGGCCGAGAGTCCAACTGCAACTAACTCGCACCACAACAATAACTGATGTCGAGCTTATTATCGACAAGCAAAGAATAATTTATACTGGTAGCCACCGCTACAACACGCTCAGTGGAGTATATATATATATATATATATATATATATATATATATATATATATATATATATATATATATAATGAACATACAGTAAATACGTTGCCACGTGAGGACACTGTACCCTCACAACCTACTGAAGAGTCGGTACAAAAGTTCAAACATGTCAAGGTTTCCACAACAGCCACACCAGTGTCATTTGACATCATACCCATCTACACCAATATGCCCACCACAGAAACTATAAATACCATCAAACAGCAATTACCGCAACAGAAACACATTTCCAAACCCAACAAAAAAGAAATAACATACATTTGGTTCACAAACCGGATCGGAAAACTGTTGCACAATGAAAAAAGCATGCCACATTTAAAGTAACGCAAAATCAGCAAGATCGGCGATCTTTTACAGAAGCTCGTAATTTAGCACGGATGTCAATGCGAAATGTTTATAATAGTTTCCACAACGAAACTTTGTTTCGAAACCTGCTTGAAAATCCAAAGATATTCTGGTCGCATGTAAAGTGTGCTAGAGGCAAGACACAGTCAAAGCCTTCTCTGCGCGATAGCAATGGAAATATTATCGACGATAGTGCTGCAAAAGCGAGTTATTAAACACAGCGTTTCGAAATTTCTTCACCAAATAAGGCGCAGTTAATATTCCAGAATTCGAAACAAGAACAGCTGCCAACATCAGTAACTTAGAAATAGATATCCTCAGAGTTGTGAAGTAACTTAAATCACTTAATAAAAGCAAGTCTTCTGGGCCAGACAGTATACCAGGTAGGTTCCTTTCAGTGTATGCTGATGCAATAGCTCCATATTTAACTATCATATACCAAGACTGGAAAGCTGCACAGGTCACGCCAATATTCGAGAAAGGTAGTAGGAGTAATCCACTAATTAACAGGCCCGTATCATTAACGTCGATACGCAGCAAGATTTTGGAACGTATGGTCTGTTCGAACATTATGAGTTACCTCGAAGAGAACGGTCTATTGACACACACTCAACACGGATTTAGAAAACATAGTTCATGTGAAACACAACTAGCTCTTTACACACAAGAAGTGTTGAGTGTTACTGACAAGAGATTTCAAATTGATTCCGTATTTCTAAATTTCCAGAAGACTTTTGACACTGTACGACACAAGCGGCTTCTACTGAAATTGCGTGCTCATGGAATATCGTCTCAGTTATGTGACTGGATTCGTGATTACCGGTCAGAAAGATCACAATTCGTAGTAACTGACGGAAAGTCCTCGAGTAAAACGGAAGTGATTTCTGGCGTTTCTCGTGGTAGTGTTATAGGCCCTCTGATGTTCCTCATATGTATAAACGATTTAGGAGACAATATGAGCAACCGTCTTAGATTGTTTGCAGATAATGCTGTC
Source organism: Schistocerca piceifrons (assembly GCF_021461385.2). Taxonomy (NCBI): domain Eukaryota; kingdom Metazoa; phylum Arthropoda; class Insecta; order Orthoptera; family Acrididae; genus Schistocerca; species Schistocerca piceifrons. The sequence continues at coordinate 360,803,915 of NC_060149.1, read as the reverse complement.
TTTTATCGTCTAGCAAAGTCAATAACGAAAAGTTTGAGGTCATCCACATGAGTGCGAAAAGAAATCCGTTAAACTTCGGTTTCAGGATAAATCAGTCAAATCTGAAGGCCGTAAATTCAAGTAAATACCTAGGAGTTATGATTAGACACAACTTAAATGGGAAAGAGCACGTACCAAATCTTGTGGGGACGGCAAATCAAAGGCTGCATTTTATTGGCAAATCACTTAGAAAATGTAAAGAGACTGCCTACACTACCCTTGTCCATCCTCCTTTGAAGTACTGCTGTGCGTTCTGGGATAGTTACCAGATAGGATTAACGGAGTACATCAAGAGAGTTCAAAGAAGAAGAAGAATACGTTTTGTATTATCGCGAAATAGGGGACAGACTGCCACGGACATGATACAGGATTTGGGATGGACACCATTTAAACAAAGGCGTTTATCGTTGTGGTGGAATCTTCCCACGAAATTTCAGTCAGCAACTTCCTCCTCCGAATACGAAAATATTTTGTTGACACCGACCTACATAGGGAGAAACGATCATCATACTAAAATAAGGGAAATCAGAGCTCGCACGGAAAGATATACATGTTCGTTTTTTCCGCGCGCAGTTCGAGAGTGGAAGAATAGAGAATAATTGTGAAGATGGTTCGATGGACCCTGTGCCAGGCACTTAAGTGTGAGCTGCAGAGTATCCATGTAGATGTAGATGTAGGTTCTAAAATGAATCACAGAGCAAAACCATTTCTCATTTGAGAACCAGTCCTACTCACAACAAGATGGGATTCCTATGGGATCTCCAGTTAGTGGACTCTTTGTCAATGTCCTCCTTAATCGCGATCAAAACAAAGTATTTGAAACACTAGTAAAACCCAAATAAAAGAGGATAGTATATTGGCATCAGTATGTGGATGATAACCTATGCCTTCTAGGTGAAACACCCACTTGTAATCAGCATCTCTGTAGTGATGTAAACACATTCAAAAATAAAATCCACTATGGAACCAGAAAATAACGAAAAGTGAAATATTCTTGACTTAACAATACATAGACACAAGAACTAACATCAGTTCTCCGTATTCAAAAAAGTCACCGCTACCACCAGTACTGTCGTGCACGAAACTCAGGTAACACTATTACGCACTAACAATCCAATTTCCAATACATGCTGCACAGACTGAATATAACTTCACTCAGTGAAGACGACTGCAAAAAATGAATTACAGACGAGTAAACAAATAGCTGTGATGAATGAATATAACACAGACTGCGTAGACACACTGAGTCACAAAAATGCACAAAAATGAAAGGTACAATTTACACAGAAACAAACGTATCATCGCCAACATACAATTACAGCTACACAGAACGCAAACACAAAGAATACACCTACAAACAAACATGAACAAGAAGCACACACAACAACAACAACAAGGAAATGGTGAACTCTCACTTACAGTAACAAAGCAGCTCACAGTATAGGCAACATACGAAACAAGGACTGAAAATAGAATTCATAACAGGTACTTCAATACAGAGGAAACTAAGGACAACCATTATAAACACAGACAAACCCATCGCATTTGGTATTTATCAAATGACATGTCAGGACTGCAGTTCAGTGCATACTGAACTTGCAAACTGTTAATTCCAATATTAGGTATACAGAACACCGAAGTGCACTAAAACATAACAGCTGCCATTCTATATTCCAGGTCACTTTACGGGTATGGATCGCAGACCAATAGAAATCAACACCGATATAAAAATTCTCAACTGCACCTACAGGTCCGACAGAAAATAATAATTAAGGAAAATTACCAAATACCGAAACCCATAACTGAAGGGAAAGAAATAACAAATCCCTGCTATGGAACTCTGTCCTGTGCCCTCAGAGAATAGTCAGATGAACCAAACCCATTAACTTGCATACACACACACACACACACACACACACACACACACACACACACGCATACACACACAAACACAGCGTCAGGGATACTTTCCAAAGCGTAAGACCAAAATTTCCACTTAAGAGAACATTCAACTGTCTGCCATCTCGTCTACATATCTTGTAAATAGTGACTTAATGAAAGTTTAAAAGTGTAGTTTTCACAGTGATGTGAATGGACAAAATAGAGGAAGTGTGTGGAAAACTATTGCACATACACGGCTTCGCCATAGAATAAAATAGTATTAACCATATGAGTCCTAGTCGTAACTTTCTACATTTTCTCCATGGTTGCAGATGCTAAACTGTGGGATAAAAACAGCTATATCGCACAATACAGAAAACCACAAAAGCTATATATCTTTTTACCACATTCTGTTTTATATATATATATATATATATATATATATATATATATATATATATATATACTTGTTACCACCTTCTGTTACAACAGCATGTGGTAACAAGGTATATATATCCCTTGAAATTCCATTGGATACTTTTCCTTAAAACTGAAATTCCTATGCGTACAGATAGTAAATAGCCATCTTCCTGTTCTTTAATAGAAACAAAATTAAAACACACTGACGATACTCTAACTTCATCAAAGCAGGTCGGGGTAAAAAGAAGAAACAACGCGGAACCTATCCAAAAACAAACTTATTTATAAGCAAACACGGATATTAGAGTGAGCTGAAATCACAAGATGAATATTTCACGTGATTTTAATTTTTATTGGTATGTTTGTTAATAAATGAAGCCAGTATTAAAATACAAGAAGTGAAATTATTCCCTCACGCTTGAAGACAGCGCTACATCTTATATAGAAATGTTAACTACCGAAGAATCTTGCACGACAACTACACTCTAACAGTCCTCGTATTTCAGATTCGGTATAATTCGGTTAAAATGTAATACGATAGTACTAAACGTCGGTTAGTGTCTGTTGTGAGAGGAGAGTGCAATGAATCAGACAATGTGTGTGGCGCGTAACGGGCGCCACGACCCTGTTGCTCTTTGCATTCGTAGACGGCTCACAATGTACACAGACGGATTGCACCGATGACCCTGTCTCGCTGACACGTTTTGTTCCTTTGATCTCTTTCCCGGCTGGAGGCGTCAGTTACGTCATCGCAAAAAGGGTGTAACACAATAAGTTCTGGTACTTGTCACTTGCACTAAATCGCTTCCCCGAATTTGTGCTCAAGCAGTGTACTTCAGACGTCCGTCATAATCAGACGGTGCACGGAGCCAACTGTTTAAGTTCTGTAAACTATGATCAATGGCCGTCCTCAACATGCTGTTCACTTTTATTTTTATGGCTGGGAAAAAAATCATGTGGTGCATACTCACTTGGCAACTACTGAATTTTTTCTTTAAAATACCAAACCGCCCTTGATAAGTTTACGTTCATCGCTGCTACTGTCAGTTATACACATACACATATACATAAACACTCCACGAACCACTATGCGTTACATGTCTTTCGTAGCTCTGAAGTTAATCAGGACCTCTGTTTCCTGCTTCATTTGAGAATCGAGTAAGAGAGAAGTGGGCGTATAATCGTGTACACTGCATGATACTACATATCTGCCCATTTGAGTCCTCCCCCGCCGCCCCCCTCCACTCCTCTAAGGAATTTACACAGAAAACAGCAGAATCTTTTATAACCTATGTCAGTGGAGATGATTAAAACCTAAACAACGCAATCACATGTATTTAACATGGTGAACGTTGTTGCGACTGTTTACTAGGTAAGGTTGTGTGAAACAGGCGAAGTTTTTCAGTGGTAAGAGCAGCGCCAAATATCTGAAATTATGAAACTGATCAGTTGCCTAAGCTTTTAATGCAGAAATGGTGCACTGAATTTCTCTTCCAAGAAACTGAAATAGTTTATGTATGTCTAAACTGGAAATCGCCAGAGGTAATTATCTGTACACCATCAGCAACAATATGCATGTATTGGTTCAAATGGCTCTGAGCACTATGGGACTTATCATCTGAGGTCATCAGTCCCCTAGAACTTAGAGCTGCTTAAACCTAACTAACTTAAGGACATTACACACATCCACACCCGAGGCAGGATTCGAACCTGCGACCGTAGCAGTCGCGCGGTTCCGGACTGAAGCGCCTAGAACCGCTCAGCCACCGCGGCCGTCATGCGTGTATTAAAACCATACACCTTTCTGTGTTTGTCGGTTCTCTTTGGTTGTGAAACAAGCGATACGTGTTTAGAGAGGGGCAGTGTCCAATGAAATTTGAACATAATTTGGTTCTTGTGGTATAATAGTCGCCGGCTTCAGGGCTAATAAATAACTGTTTACTAAGATATGCTGACAGTGCATCTGTCGTTGGAAAGTAGGAACGGAACAGTAAAAGAATAACAAATTTTGTAAATGCACTGCGGTTGTGCTTGGAGAATTTGAAGTAGTCACTTGGTTCAGAATGGACGCCAGCAAACCATTCCATCACCAACACTGTCGGACGTTAAAACTGCAACACCAGCAACGTTAGAAAATAAAAAGTGTTACTTATTATCGGTGCACACTGTAGTAGGAACAATAAATGGCTGGACTTGCAGGTAATCTGAGAGTATACAGAATGCAAAATGTAGAACCGAGAGCTGAAAAATTTGGTAGAAACTTGGATATCGAGCAGTACTGAATTTTCATGGTAGATTTGCGGCGTTATTCCATGCTGCTTCAACTCTCAAGCCAGAGTTTATCAAACTCAGGGGCTGGGGAGTGCTGTCGTATCAGTCTCTCTGTAGCCTGTGAGCAGATGTTCTCAGTGGCTGAGAGATCCGGAGGATGTGCTGGCCAGAACAACAGTCAAACTCCCTCGATATCGAGGTAGGTCAGGACAGCACGGGCAACACACAGTCTTCCATTATCTTGTTAAACGCAACGTCACAGGGACTCCGTCGATACTGCACAAGTTTCCTGTGGTTAAGGAACCATCCATTTTCCACACAGGCAAGTGCAAAGTAATAATCAAACTGTAAACTGCAGTGGCAGTCACCTCTGAAGAGCGCATTTTTTCATTATTTCTTGTTCCTACTTAACGGTGCTAAGTTCACAACAAACGAGATTGTCACGGCAATGTCGTGAGGGCTAGACAATGCCACACGTCTGGCATACGAACTACCTATCCCACACCTCCGAGACACGGTTTGTCGGTGATTGCAATAGACGAGGTAACTGTATGCTCTGCATACAGTATGGAGATGCCGTTAGCTTTATGTGTGCGGTTAACACTAGATATCAGCGATGTTGTTTAGTGATTACCCCTTGTTGACCTTGTACTGGCCTACGACGAACTTTTTCTGTATCTCAGAACCACAATTAAAACCTTTACACTTTATGGCACTCTGAATGCTGTTGAGACTATAGACTGTGTCTGCCTTTCATCCAGGAGTCCGCGGTTAGTGCTTCGCTAAAGATGTTCCAAACTACGCTGTTCGGACTTCGCCTTGTAAACTTCACGAAGGTTGTTAGTTATGTCTGAGTAGTCTGCATGTTCGAAGCAGGACCACTTTTTTATTTCCTGTACAGGCAGCACAAATTCCGATTTGTAGAAAATCTTGACAGTTATTTGCAGTAATTTATCACCCGTTGGTTTCTATTTTCCTCTCGTCCCGATTACAGTCACGTTTTGGGCTCTAGTACAGCAGACAAGAGCGAGATGGTAAAATATTTGACCTCCATTATGGAGGAATGTGGTTCAAATTCCCGTACAGCCATCCAGATCTAGGTTTTTACGTGGTTTCCCTAATTCATTTAAGGCAGTTGCTCAAATGATTCCTTTAAAAGGACACCATTCATTTCTCCCCACACTTTTCTCTAATCCGAACTTGTGTCACTCTCTGGCACACTAAGCTCTATTGAGACTGTGGACTGTGTTTGCCTTTCATCCAGTAACCCGAGGTTGCCGCCTGGCAAAAAAGGAAAACTGGAAATTTGTGGTAAGTTCCCATGGGTCCAAACTGCTGAAGTCATCGGTACCTAGGCTTACACATTACTTAAACTAACTTACGCTAAGGACAGCACACACACACCCATGCCCGAGAGAGGACTCGAACGGCTGGGGGGGGGGGGGGGGGCAAAAAAGGATTCAAACGTGCTTTAATCAGCTCGTCGTCGACAGGGATGCTAAAACCTAATCTTCGTTCCTTTTCATTTCTAGTACAGCATTTTGACACCGAATTTATTGGTCTGAATTATCATACGGCTTGGCGGGCACAGTCGAGATATGTTGAGTCGTACGAGTAACATGTGCTATGAAAGTTCACTAGAGGAAAATGAAAACTTAACACTTAACACTATGAAGCTCTGGTCTCACAAAATGACATTTTATTCACATATTGTATGGAATGTACATTGTATGCTGCAGTAGCTATAGACTCATAGACATATGAATAGTTGTCTGACAATAAAGTATTTCACTTTCTTGCGTAGTGTCCCCTAGTTACAATGCAGTGCTGCATCTTGTTTTGGAGCCTACCATAGGATGTCTGATGTAACGGGGATAGTGTTCTACACCGATTTCCTTGTTGTCAGAAATGGTCCATAGGGGTTACAGACACCATACACTCTTAATCTGGAACTTGTCTGGCGTTAGTGGCTGCCAACGGAACTAATGTACATCTTGAACAGCGAGCAGAATTATGAGAAAGATATGTACACGGGAATGTCTTACTGGAAGAGCACATCTCCATGATACTGTAGTAATGGCAATGGAATTAGATAGATAGTGCTGTGGATGTATCTTCCACTGTTCATTGTTTTCACAAGAGGAAAATACACATTTGTATGGTCATATTAAGTTACAGTTATCGTAGCCCGCCCGGTTAGCCAAGTGGTCTAACGCACGGCTTTCCGGAGTGGGAAGGAGCGCCTGGTCCCCAGCACGAATCCGCCCGGCGGACTTGTGTCGAGGTCCGGTGAGCCGGCCAGTCTGTGAATGGTTTCTAGGCGGTTTTCCATCTGCCTCGGCGAATGCGGGATGGTTCCCCTCATTCCGCCTCAGCTACACTATGTCGGCGACTACTGTGCAAACAAGTTCTCCACGTACGCGTACTCCACCATTACCCCCCCCCCTTGGGGGGGGGGGGGGGAGGTCCGCTGGGAGCCGCCGCGCGGGATTAGCCGAGCGCGAGCGGTCTGCGGCGCTGCACTCATGGACTGTGCGGCTGATCCCGGCGGAGGTTCGAGTCCTCCCTCGGGCATGGGTGTGTGTGTGTTTGTCCTTAGGATAATTTAGATTAAGTTGTGTGTAGGCTTAGGGACTGATGACCTTAGCAGTTAAGTTCCATAAGATTTCACACACATTTTTTTCTACCGGGAGCCGAACCGCACAATAACCCTGAAAAAGTGGTTCGGTATGGGGTGGCGGGGAGGGGGGGTGAAGTGGACTGCGGTAGTCGTCGTGGGGTTGTGGGCCACTGCAGCTGCGGCGGGGACAGAGCCTCTCTGTTGTTTCTTGGCCCCCAGTTAACATACAATGCAGTTATGGTACCGTTATGATCACGTTGATCGTGAATTTCGTTGCTTGATGTTGTGCTCAATGACACAATATAGGGTACTCTCTGACGCTAAGGCAGAATATATTGTCATCACTAAAAGAAATTTTGTATCTTTCATTCCTCCAATTTTGTTAGACAGCTGGTGGTAGCATTTATCATTACGAGGTGAGACGTTGCCCACTCAGAAGCTACCAGCGGATAGTTCTCGATGGGACCACTTTATCCTCTGGGTGCGACACTGGTCCATATTTTTGATGCGGTCGTTGTGCGATCAGGAATGCGCTGATGTCAAGATGTGAGTGCATCCCGCCACCGTTCGGCACTATAACGACGAGCATATGGGTCTTCATTGAACCACTGTCACCAATACTGCTGCACAGCTGACCTTCAAATCCAAAGTGGAGGGTCATTCTAAGGCAGAACCAGCCACTTTTCTTAAGCACAAGTGATGTCCTTGTTGAAATGAAGTGCAGACATATTCCAAAGGCGAATGTCTTGTCGATGTAACCACTTTCTTTTGTCACTGGGTGTTCATTCCATTTTCGTGTAACTGTCTCTTCTAGATGTCTTTTAAATACTTCTTCCTAGGCCGTCCTCTTCCTTTCTTTCCTTCCTAGCACTTCCCCTTTAAGAAAGTTAATCATAAAAGTGTCGCGTATGATGAAACGCACAGTAAATTTTATTTTCATCTTTTGCATTTCTTTTAATAATCTTATGTTTCCCTTGACTTCCCTTAAACATTCCAGGTTGGTTTTCCTTTCGTCCAGCTGATTATTGTCATTTGCCACCATACCCACAGTTTTAAGTTGTGAATTATTATGGTCCCCTGGACATTACAAAAGGCGGGACACGATCCTTAACAAGGTGTGAGATCACCACGGACGGCTATGCATTCTCTGAAAGTGTTCCATGCCGGCCACAAGACTAATGAGTTCTTGTGGTAGGTCGTTCCACTCCTTCACAAGTGCGGTGGACAACTGCTGGATGGTAGTTGGCCGGCCGCTGTGGCCGAGCGGTTCTAGGCACTTCAGTCTGGAACCGCGCGACCGCTACGGTCGCAGGTTCGAATCCTGCCTCGGGCATGGATGTGTGTGATGTCCTTAGGTTGGTTGGGTTTAAGTAGTTCTAAGTTCTAGGGGACTGATGACCTCAGATGCTAAGTCCCATAGTGCTCAGAGCCATTTGAACCATTTGAATTCGGATTGTGGTCGGTGCATATGGACGCGCTCCACAAAGCATCACAGACATGCTCGTTGGGCTTATCCATTCGCCGAATATTCTCTCCTGCAAAAGCTCCTCCACCTGCGCTATCCGATGCCGTCGCGCATTGTCACTCATAAAAAATGAAGTCATGGCCGAAAGCATCCCTGAAAAGACGCACGTGGGGAAGAAGTACAATGTCACAATAACGTTAACAGGTCACTGTACCTTGTTCAAAGGTTTGGAGGTCAGTAGACCCATGTGACATTATGCCCTCCCACACCATGACACCTGGATCACCAAAAAGATCATGTTTGGCAATATTTCTGAGTGAATTAAGTGTTCCAATCTTTTACCATGTGAGGTTACGTTCAGCATCGCTAGTCGGACTGAAACTGCTCTCATCCGTGAAGAGCACACTACCGCCATACTCGTTGATCCAGTACCTAAGCTCTCGGCACCATCGCAAAGAATGTCGCTGATGTGCGAGTGTCAAGGGAACACAATGTACTGACCATCGTGCAAAGAGAACACCGCCGTGCAGTCGTCGTTCCACTGTCTGCCTTGCAGTTCTGTCAAATGACGTGGATCCATTCTTGCCTGTCGCACAACGTAGAGGTCCTGTGTTGCTGCAGTGCACAGCGGCGGACCACCTCCTCTCCTTTGGACAGCAGTTCCTGTGGTTCAAAACGCTCTCCATGCACGTGAAACAATGCTGTGAGCAATACCAAACTCTTGAACTACGTTCGTCACACCCCGTCCTTCTTCAAGTTACCCGATAATTCTTCCCCGGGTGAAGTCATCGAAATGTTGTTCTGGGCCGTGTTTAATGAAGAACACCAACACTGTACACCATAACTACTCACTGATTGACATACTTTGTCTTTTCCCGTTTCTTCAACTGCCTCGTGCTGTGGGGCCAGTCCTCTTTGGCCTCTGTAGCCACGCAGACCTGACGCCACGTGACGTCTGGGTTTCTGTGTGAGACTGGGAGACTTCTAGCAAACATGTTCCTGCGCTTTCATTCATTTAGAAAGAGTTGTTAATACGTTACGTTACTTTATCTATCTCGTCCTTAAATTTTGGAGAGCAGTATACTTCCAAGACGACAAAACTGTCTTTCCTGGTCAATTCCGACGTCGTCAATTTTTATATTAGTTTTAATTCCTTTCATATTTTTCCATACTACCGTTACTTTCGTTCCCTGTCTGTTCACTTTTATTTTCCATAGTTTAAGAGTGTCTGATACGACTTACAGTATTCTGTTCATTTCTTTTTCGGAGCCTGCAGCTATTACGATGTCATCAACAAATCTTATACAATTTATCCTTTCACCACAGGCTTTTATTCCCTGTGCCTTCTCCTTTCTGACGTGAATAGCTTTCTCAAACAATACATTAAGTACAGAGTGTCTGTAATTAAACTTTCGCTACTTGAGAGGGCCTCCAAGAAAAACGAGTGATTGTAGGACAATTAAATTTTGTTGAAATATTTGTAAGGACATGCGGAAGAGAAATAACGAATAAACATTGAATGAAACGCATTTTAAGTTCCACATGAGAGGGTAACATTTGTTATTAGCTTTCCATGTCTACGTTCCAGGTTAGAAACGTTGCTCACTGTGTCGACCATCTGCATCCACGACAGCCTGGAACCGCAGTAGAGACCGCTCTACTGCTACACGAAACATCTCTGGGGGGATGTTGCCTACCTCCCTCATTCTGCTCATCCAACGTGTGTTAGTGTCCCGTTGATACACCCTGTCCTTCAGGTAACCCTACTACCACAAATCACACGGGTTCCAGTCTGGTGATCCTGACGGCCACGAACTTTGGAACGATCGGCCAATGATTCGGTTTTCTCCAAATGCGTTACGCAGTAACCTAGTGAAAAAGTATCTCTGCGTTAGTCCTTCAATGCGTCGATACTCGGGAAGAGTAGCAACACTATTGCTGTTGTTTTGACAAAACACCTTTACGAATAAAGCTCTGCTCATCTTGTCCAGCACAATATCCGGATCGGTAGAGACTGAAGAAATGGTGCTTATTTATGAACTAGTGAGAGAGCGAAACCCCACAATAAACTCAGTTTCGGGTGAGCAACGGTGGATTAAGATTACTGTTGTTTTTGTCTTCCTGTTTAAGTAAAAAAAAAATCAAAGCATTGCCCACCTTGTCCAACTCATGCTGTCTACAACTGTCATGCACACTGAAGCATGTGTTGCAACCCTACGTCGCTTTACCAGTGCCGCCAGCTAACGGCAAGTCATGACATTTACTGTAAGTTGGATACCCATGCGGTAAATAACTTCCGTCTACACTGGCTCCCGTGGAGAAAGTTTAATTATAGCCACTCTGTAAATGCAGAGATCGGGGGACTTCCTTGTCTAGCTCTCGCCGCTTCCACAGCCTTATTCATGTTTATTATTGTGGTCTGATTGAGATATATTTGATAGATTATTGTTCTGTCTTTCTACTTCAGTTTCATTTTCTTCATAGTCCTAAAGAGTAGTTCACAGTTTACATTGTCAAAACCTTTTTCTAAGCCAACGAAGGTAAGATAAGTCCGTCTATGTATATCCATCTCACTCTCCAATAGCGTGGACAAGGCCAAAATTTCTCTTGTTACATCCAAATTAAACCTTAAATAAATTTAAATACCGTTGCTATAGACTCAGAATTTTCAAGCGGTACCTACAGCTATCACACGACACGCCTTGAACCATTTCCTTTAGCAATCGCTACCAGTGCCCTACGCAAATATAGTTTTTCTGCGTCATGTATGAAATTAAGCAAGTTGTACAAACACCGTTATGGCCTGTCTGCAGTGTTTACGAAGGGAGCATGAGCTTTAAACAACAGACTTCGCTTTCAGAAGGTCAAGTGTAGTGTGGCTGAGTGAGGTGGCACAATGATTAAGGCAGAGAACGTATATTCATTAGGCGTGGAGTTCAAATCCCGGCTAGGCCATGCAGGTTAGGGTTTCCGTGATTTCACTAAATCACTTAAGGTGGATGCAAGAAGGTTTCTTTGAAACGAACATGACCTATCTCATACCGCATCCGCGCAAATTATGTATGGAGTTAACTAACAGAGACATCATTCAAACGTAGTTCCTCTGAGCGTAAGAGACAACTGATTTAACATACCAGTAGAAGCAAATGCCTAAGACAAAAAAACAGTTCACGGGGAAGAAATCTCGTATTTTACACATCCTCTTTTCCTCGTACCATCATTAACATACAAATGCAATGAGAGGTTAATCGGGATGGACATGGTGTGGACGTCTTAAGCGAGTGTTAAATTAGAAGACTGAAATTTCCATGTTCCATAAGGAGATTTATTCCTTTTAATACGGCGTACAGTTACGCGAATACAAGTTGGCTAGAAAGTCTGCCATCCAGTCTTGACGGGATTGAGGAGTGATCAGGGTTACAAATGTAACATTTTTTCATCTCTGACAAATGACCAATCATGTCCCAGCCAATGGGATGCCGGTGAAAAGGACAGCTTGTGACTTGGTGGCAAGTAACAGTTAACACCTTCTCCTCTCCCACGCTCCGTATTGGCTGTTCTCTACGAGTGCATAGAGGATAAAGGGATTGGACAAAATGTGGAAAAACCTCTAAAATTGCGGGCTTGAATTTAAATGTAGATGATAGCCAACCCTACAGGTTGTGCTGTTGTATTTGAAAGCGAACGGCACCTGTTCAACACACTCAATACGTTGTAATTGTTAGTCGTGGTCAGAACCGTGTTCTGCGTGGTTGTGGGTGCATTATGTCGGAGCTAAGTGAATTCGAACTTGGGAAAATCGTTGGTGCCCCTATGGTGGATGTTTCAAATCCAAGGTAGCCGAAGTGTTTGGTGTTCCAAGAGGCATCGTATCGAAGATTTATACCGCCCACAAGGAAAACTGAAAAACATCATCCGCTAAGTCGCAACAAGGATGAAAGTGTGTGTTGAGCGATCTTGATAGGCGCTCATTGAAGGGATTGTAACGAAAAATAAGAGAACGACTGTTGCAAAAGTCACTACAGAACTGAACGTAGCTTTCACGAATGCTGTCAGCAATAAAACAACACGAAGGGAGCTTTATAAGAAGGGAATTACACGGCGAGCTGCAATTCCAGGACCACTCATCAGTGATGCTAATCCTCGATGTACGAAAACGTGGTTCCGAAGCAATGAAATCTGGACTGTGGAGCAATGGAAGAAAGTCTTTGGCGGCACGAGTTCTGTTTCACACTGTTTCGAACTTCTGTGCTAATATACGTCCCAAGAGTGAAACACGGCGGGGATTTGGTGATAATCTGGTCAGCCGCATCGTCGTACTCTATTGGACGCACAGTGTTTGTTCTCCACTGGCGATACTGTGTTCCAAGGTGACAGAAACCCTGTTCACACAGCTCACGTAGTCCAGGACTGGCTTTATGAGCACCTCGATGAACTGCCGCATCTCACCGGACATTCACAGTCAGCAGATCTAATATTATTAACCTTTGTGGTCTACTTTGGAGAGATGGCTGCGTAATCGCTATCCACTTCCATCGCCGTTACTTGGACTTGTCAATATTATGCATAAGGATTGGTATAAGGTTCAATTGAAAACCATACAAGACCTGTATTTATCCATTCCGAGACGACTGGAAGCAGTCTTGAACGGTTTTCCTACACCTCCTGTAAGGTATACTTCTTTTTTGCATATGTTCATAGTTACTGTATTTATGTGTAGATTAAGTTTCCGACTAGTTTCATATGCCTGTAAGTCATAATTATGTTTGAAGATGTTTTCTTTTTCTTTATGATGCTCCCTTTGTAGAAATTAGTATTTCTTAGACAATACATACAAACAAGTCAAGGGCAGTACTTTCACACTTTTAAAAAGGGGTCCACAGGGTTAGCTGTGTTTAGCCTCCTTCCAATACTCATTTTCTATATCATAATTATTTTTAAAAACCGTGAAATTCCACCAAAATATTATTGTGTACAACGGTAGTGACTTTATACTACCATGGTTCATTGTCGCCATCGATGAGCAGCTTGTGTTTCGAATGAGAATGTTAACAGCATACATGTTTTGAGTTTTTTATACAGTGAAATGATCTCCATGAAACACTAGCAGTGGGAATGAGCCAGCACCCCCGGGCGAAATAAGAAGAATTAGATTCTTGGAATTGAAATTATTTGTCCATCCATTATTATTATTATTGTTATTAGTATTATCATTAGTCATCTATTACTACATTTGTTTTTACTTATGCTTTTTTATTTATTATTTTTCCGCAACCCAAGATGCCACTGATATGATACTAGCAGAACTACTGGACCAATACACTCATGTGTTCGACCTACTGTTGTCTGCACCACTACGGTAGTCCACAGGCGGTCTCTGTGATTTATCAGACCTGATGTTCAACTATTCTACACTACCACAACTGCAGTAGTAACAGCAGCAGTAGCATCAGCAGCCACCACTGAACCTTCCTTAACTCACTGAGCTTCAGTTAAATATTAGTAGAATATTGTTATTCACCAATTATATAATCAGACTGCTAGTGGGTCTAAAGGTGTGAATGTGATTCTAGCACCTGACAGTGACTTTGATGTAGTAATTGAAATAGAGAAGATTGGGGCTAGAGTGCAGTACTCATGGTTCGAGTTGGACTATCTATGGAGCATGATGGAGTATACTGAGAAGAAGATAATGACTGGCTATGACCCATCCGTCCCATCCACAGACACCCACATGTTTGCGAGGAAGGTATCAGTAGTTGATATGTATCAAGAATATGTGTTGGGATTAACCTCAGGAAACATTTGTATTTAGATAAAACACTATAGTGTTGTCAATTTGCGCAAGCCACACTATACATTAATGGTCACCACAGATAGACTGAGTCTTTGGCATCCATATGTTAGAGGTGCAGACAATGCTTCTGTGAGCTACCTCAGTGAGAATAATGTAAATATGAGGCAATTACAGCAGTGTATAAATCACTGCGTTCGTCTAGTGCCAAAGTATAGAAGTGTTGATCCTATAAGCATAAAGCAGCTGAAGCTGAATTCACAAATTGTATAACTATGTATATAGTTTCTCCTATAGGGCCAAATGTTATACATGCTGAATTGGAGTTATGTGGAACACAATTATTCGCAGAACATGATGAGTGCAAAAATTTGTGACTGTGTAAAAATGTATATATGTAAACAAAAACAGTATATTTCTTCAAAATTATTCTTACTTTCCACTGCCTCCCATCATTCAAATGCTTTATACCTCGCTGGAGAGTACTCACATAAACTATTGCTACTGATCACAGAACTCATATTTCTATAAAACGAGGGATACTATACTTGCAGCTACCCAGTTTCAGCTATTTCTCAGGGTCAGCCGACCACCTACTTCCCTTACACGTAAATCAGTGTTTTTGGCGGGATAGAGAATACGAACTATTTTTTTGTACAAAATCTTCATTAATTCTTGCAGATATATTTACACTCAGATAAAGTTCTTTTCTGTGTGTAGTTGTACATACAGAAGTTAAAACAGATTTTGTACAAATGTATTTGTTTTCATATTCTCTACAATGGCAAATATCCTAAAGGAGTTTCCTATTTACGGTTACGTGTAATGGAAATAGAGAGCTGGATGATCTCGAAGAGTAGCCAGAACTAGGTAGCCGGAAGTATAGTAACCCCCGTTTCGTACCTGTATGAATCGGAGAACGTGGAGTTTGGAGAGGTTCAAAACACGCATATCGACATAGACAGGCTTTCTTGAAATGCACCGAAAGCTAAGTCATCTCAGCAGCGACTGGTTCTTGATGGAACATACTGGCTCGCTTAAAATTTGGTCTCGCAGTGCAGTATCTTGTGCCATAACGCCTATCTCGACGCTGAACTTAATGCGTTTTCCAGTGGTTTCTAACATTATCCATGCTTTTGCAGAAAATATGATTATTCATTAATTTAAAAAGAAATCTTTTGAAAAGCCACATATCATGAGAATACCCTTTTAGGTATTTCTATTAATATGCTCCTTCAACAAGAGTGATTGATCGGAGGAGATATCACGGGTGAGCCTAATAAGTTTCGTCCTTACACTGAGACGCTGCTGGAGGTTTCTGTAGTGCATAACGTAACTCTGTTTATTCCTCGGCTCCGTCATCAGTTTGGGGATAGAGCCACTGGGTGAGTCTAGGTGCTCTGGACACAATGGCAAGTCACTGAGCACGACACACAAATCTGCCTCCACGGCAAATCCTTCACTAGAATTCGCAGCCACATCTTGGAATTCGTCCATTCTGGCTATTTCCTCTTTGGAGAGCCTTTGGAATTCTCCATTCAGCAGAGACTGCTGCGTGGCCTGCACGTAGAGGTTGTTTACATCGAAGTAAAGGACGTACCTCAAATCATCAGGTGGCCTGTACTCCTCAGTCTTTTGCAGTTTACTCGCCTTGTCGAACACATGTACACACTTACAAAGCCCTCAAAGAATTCCTCGTTTGAAAAAGAGCAACATGTCAACATCAGTCCACAGTTAAATGCAGACATGTGTTCGTTTTAACACTGCGTCCCATGAAATCCCTTGTACGATATGATAGAAGGCAATATCCAGAGCTTATTTGTCCCTGCATACACTCCAGAATTCCAAAAAATATCTGCGAGCATATATACGTCAGTGTTTACGTATAATCTAGCACATTGCTCTCAATTAGGGATGTTGAACTCCTACCAAATATTCAGCACATGCTCATACACCGCATTTGGTATGGCAGTGCCTGCGAGTTTGCAGGTGAATGCTCTTACGCTGGGCATTGTGGTTTAGTGGAGTCTCTCCATAGAAAGCAGGTATTCGCAAGGAAAGACCCCTTCGTCGTCACAAGCAGAAACTTGGCGTCATGGGGATATCCAGCTCTGGTAATATGCCTATTGCTGTGATGCATTGTCTCAGCAAGTTTCTGAAGGGACGCATGCATGAAAAGTGATGAACCCAGGAAATGGAACATTATTCTTTTCGAGATTTGCTTGTAAAGTGAGATGTATTTTTCAGCGTTGTCAAGTATGACAGTGACCATTTCCTTTTTCAAACTGAAGTCACCCAAGTGCTCAACAAGTAAGTGAACATCATATTCTCTCAAATAAAGGAAGAAGTCGGGAATGTGCCGTGCTAGCTGGTATTTCAAGTTGCATGCACTGTGAGGTTCAATTCAGAACTTTCTCTTCCAGTGGCAGTGATTTCTATATGTATTTCCACATCTCTATCCAACAGCAGCCCACAAGTATGACAGTCAGCTGCCTGCCCGAGTAATGGTTGATTCTCCTGCGAGTTGATCATGGGAATGCTTTTCTATAAGTAGCGTCAACGCACAATGCAAGTTTTTCGGGCTCAGGAAAAAGCAGTGTCGTACTGTGAAGGCAGCAGTAGAGGCAGTTGAGTCACATTAAAAATGTGCCGCAGGAGCTAGTAGGCAATCTATGTCAGTGTATAGGACGAAGGGACCGTGCTTCTGGTGGTGGGAGTTGTTAAATTTTAAAAACTTCTTTGCCTTGATATGCATTTCCAGACAACAGGTTCCTGCCCAGATTAGCCAATTTGATGCTTTTCTCGATACTTCCTTTTAGTACAAGAGTTGAGGCATCTATGGCAAAAGTACCATGTCCCGGAGGAAAGTAGGCAGGACTTGTCATTGATCCAGACTTAGTGTTATTTCTCGCTCTTAGAGAATAACAACAAATTTTTTGGATGCTGATCGGCTACATAGATACATAGAGGCGACCGACTACTTCCTGCATTATATCTTTCTCTTTTTTGTTCTGCACAGTGTGCTCTTTGTCATTTTCTTGCTTGCTTTCACCTACTGCTGGGCCATAAATATGAACTGAGTAATAGGGTTATCCCTCGCATATTTCGATAGGCCCAGGGTTTTGACAGGGAATGAGATACCCTTGAAGTTATAATGCTTGCAGATATCATATGTTTGGTATGTTCTCATACACTCAGGATGAACACTATAATTTCTGTCGAAAGCCAGAAGCGACCATGCAATGCAAAATTCATCCCACTGAGCAGTACTCTGGACATTAATGCATGCTTTTAGCCGCAGTATCTTTAGGGAGAGGGATGACACTGGATCCCCCATGTACTGGATCGTAGACATGTGAGTATACTCTAAGGAAGAGTACAGGGCTGAGCACCTTATCATGCATTTCGTGCACTTCGAAAAATTGGCTGATATGGTACTCTTGGTAAATGGAAATGAGCGTTTGGCGTTATTGGCCGGGACGCCCCATGCGGGGCAGGTCCGGCCACCTTGGTGCAGGTCTTATTACATTAAACGCCACATTGAGCGACCTGCGCACCGGATGAGGATGGAATGATACTGAAGACAACACAACACACAGTCCCTGAGCGAAGAAAATCCCCGACCCAGCCGGGAATCGAACCTGGGCCCGTAGGACGGCAATCCGTCACGCTGACCACTCAGCTATCGGGGCGGACGGTACTCTTTGTAAGGGTTATGAACCAATCTGCGATCAATCGCAGATATCATGCCATTATGGTCCCACATGTGGAGGATACTTTTTTCTCTACCCGAATTACTACCCTCTTTCGGATGGGGTGCAGGGGGGGGGGGGGCGCTGTTTAATGAAATAGAAATGCATTGCACCGAATGACGAGGTACCATGGGTCATTGACGACTAAGGAAAGCTTGTTTTCCAAAATGGTTTGACACATGTTGAGGAAAGTGGCAGGATCTCAGTAGCCTATGTGAGCTTGTGAGGTTCGATCTCGAAAAGTGCCAGTAAACACAAAGCATTCCAATGCGGCCTGCCTGGACCTGTGCTAGGTGTTGGAAGACTGGGTGACTGCATCTTTCGTAACCCCAGCTGGGGTGAGCGCATCGTTGTTACATGATGGTATTGTTGCTGAAAGCACAAACTGGCCACCATATGTGAACATCACAACTGCAAAGAAAGAAAAAATAAAACAAGAAAAACGAACGATAATGGTTAGTGTGTGTAACTATTCTGAAAAATATATATTTAGATGTCTATAATAATAAACTGTAATAGTACACTACTGGCCATTAAAATTGCTACACCAAGAAGAAATGCAGATGATAAACGGGTATTCATTGGACAAATATATTGTACTAGAACAGACATGTGATTACATTTTCACGCAATTTGGTTGCATCTCAACACCATTAAGTTGGTATCTTACTTCTTGAAACAGAATAATTCAATCTCGACGAATGATTTGCCTGCCATATTGAACTTGACTCGTTATGGTGAGCTGTGATATTATGTGCTTTCAGTTCTGTCGATGAAAGGAAATTGTAATTCTCACGTGTTTTGAAATTCTCTTTCCATTGTCAAGTAATGTACTGATGGCTGTGTGTGTTGATTTTAAGCTTTATAGCCACGCTGCTCCTGCTTTCGGTGAAGACATACTATGATGTCTTCTCCTCAAAAACGGACTATATTCCCATTCTGGTTCACAGTGTTCAGCTAGAGATGGTCTAATCTGTGGACAGTCATTGAGACATAAATCGGGACGCTCTACACTTTTTTGAGTTTATATCCAGGTCCAAATGTAGGGAAGAATTTGTGGGTTGCATGTATAATCTACTGTTGTGATACGAATTCGTTGCGATATTACACTTGACACAGATCATCCTAATAGGCAATATATCCACTGGACGAACTGACTCATAAATTTTATCATTATTATTCTCCAAAACTTGGTTATTCGAAAAACCCACCAGTGATCATAGCGAAACTTCCTGACTAAAGACAATTGTCGGTTTTGATGTTTTTATCTCTGCTTTAAACATATTAATGTTTGAGTCTATGTAAAGCCCTTTTACAGATCGTTTTACGATGCGCAATATCATACGAGCCAGCGGGTATTTCTACAACTCTACCAATTTGCACCTTATGGTTGGCTTTGGTGATGCTAGGAATGCTGTTGCATCTTTCCACACTGATCAATGCAATACTCCATTCCTTCTTGCTTGTCTTTATAGATGTAAAGTAATTCTCACTTAATAATGATGATCGTTAGTTTAAAGTCAGAGCGTTCAACATCACATCGAAACCTCAACTGACCCAGTGATGTACATGCTGCTTGTCTTTACGCAATTTTGAGGAGGCAGAAATGATCACAGAGGTATCAATCAAATTCCTGGTAGCATCGAAAAGTGTAGAATATTTGGTTGTTGGTGAAGTAATGGAACAATTCTTCAGGTTTGCTTAAATCCCTTTACAAGTCAAAGTAGCACATGTTATTCCAGTTTTTTTAACATACGGAACACAATGCATGCCAGATTCTTTAGCAACATCTAAAATGACAATCCCACATTCCCTGGATTTCCATATCGTCTTTGGCAATATATTACACATTAACGCCCCACAAAATCTTGGGCCTTTGAATTTCTTAACGAATTTAAGCAGATCCGAATTTGTAAGCCATCCGTCTGGTATACAGTTAGGGGACTTTTTTAAATAAATAGTTCAAGTACTATCTTGTACGGTTTTTTATATAGTACTCTACAGATATCGCTGGCCTACATCAACCTATTACACCTTTTAGTCTTCTCTGCATCTTGTTCATTTTGTACTGTTCAGACTATGGGATGCACCCCTGCCGCTAATGAGACAATTGCTGATAGTCCTGTATGCACTGGATTTAGAATCGGGGTAATTCCACAAGATGTCTTAGGTGTTATCAGAACCCTAGGCATTCTAACACATCTTCTACTTCTTACTCCTTTCTGCGTCATGGCACTTTTGCCACTGACACTGTTGATTGGATGCAATTTTTTAAACATCCTACAGGTTTTTTCTTCTGCTACTTTCGTGCACAACGAACTATGTTCGTAGTTTGTCAGAAATTAATCCCAGCACCCAATTTATGGTTGACATATATTGCTTTGTCAACTGTGAATGCCACAATACGTTGTCCTATGTCTGTCTCCTTTCTCTGACGTATTTTCTTAGCTTTATCAGCTACAATTCGATCAATTACATGAAGGTCTACCAAATATTGATTTGCAGTGTGTGGTAAATCACGTTCCTTGCAGGCTTTATCACAAACTAGACGTTTTTTCGGCTTCGTTCCAGGTCCACAGTATTTCTTCCCAGGTAACTTACCGAGAAGACCACTGCCATCTCTGATGCACTTCCTACCACTCACGTTGTGATATTGTACTGTCTGAGGTTCTCACACCTTGTCATACACTGAAGAGCCAAAGGAACTGGTAGATTTGTTTCATATCGTGTGGGGCCCCCGCGAGCACATAGGAAAGCCGCAAAACGACGTCGCGTGGACTCGACTAATGTCTGAAGTAGTTCTGGAGGGAATCGACGCCATGAATTCTGCAGGGCTGCCCATACATTCGTAAGAGTACGAGGTGGTGGAGATCTCTTCTGAACACCATCTTGGAAGGCATCCCTGATATGCTCAATAATTTTCATGTCGGGGGAGTCTGGTTGTCATCGGAAACGTTTAAACTCGTAAGTGTTCCAGGAGTCACTCTGTAGCAATTCTGGACGAGTGGGGCGTCACATTGTCCAGCTGGAATTGCCCAAGTCCGTCGGAATGCATAATGGACATGAATGGATGCTGTTGATCAGACAGGATGTTTAGGTAGGTATCACATGTCAGAGTCGTATCTAGATATATCAGGGGTTCCACATAACTCCAACTGCACGCGCCCCACACCATTACAGAGCCTTCTCCAGTTTGAACGGTACCTTGCTGGCATGCAGGATCAATGGCTTCATGAGGTTGTCTCCATACCCAGACACAACCATCCACTCGATACAATTTGAAGCGATACTCGTCCGACGAAGCAACATGTTTCCAGTCATCAACAGTCCAGTATCGGTGTTGACTGGCTCAGGCGAGACGTGAAGCTTTGTGTCCTGCTGGCATCAAATGTATACGAGTGGGTCTTTGGCTCAGAAAGCCCATATCGATGATGTTTCGTTGAATGGTTCGCACTTGTTGATGGCCCAGTATTGGAATCTGTAGTAATTTGCGGAAGGGTTGCACTTCTGTCGCGTTGAACGATTCTCTTCAGTCGTCGTTGGTTCGTTCTTGCAGGATCTTTTTCCGGGATCAGCGATGTCGGAGAGGCCATGTTTTACCGGATTCCTGATATTGACGGTACACTCGTGAAATGGTGGTACGGGAAAATCCCCACTTCATCGCTACCTCGGAGATGCTGTGTCCTGCCGGACGTGGTGGCCGAGCGTTTCTAGGCGCTTCAGTCCAGAACCGCGTGACTGCTACGGTCGCAGGTTCGAATCCTGCCTCAGGCATGGACGTGTGTGATGTCCTTAAGTTAGTTAGGTTTAAGTATTTCTAAGCGATAGGGGACTGATGACCTCAGATGTTAAGTCCCATAGTGCTCAGAGCCATTATGCTGTGTCCCATCGCTCGTGGGCCGACTATAACACCACGTTCAAACTCACTTAAATATTGATAACCTGCCATTGTAGAAGCAGTAACCGATCTAACAACTGCGCCAGACTCTAGTTGTGTTTTAGAGGCGTTGCCGACAGCTGCGCCGTATTCTGCCTGTTTACATATGAAGGGCTTATTTCAATAGTGTTACAAGTCCATTACCTCCACTTTTCTGTCTTTAATGCTTCTGAAATTAATGATCCAAACAAACAGAAAGAAAGGTTCATCTGTAGCAAGAAGCCATATGGTTGAATATTTCTGGTATCTCAACGGCAGATTTTTCAGTGCTTATTAAACTTTAGGACTCTGTATCTCAAACCACTTTTGAAATAAGTGTTGAATACAACTCCCAGCAATTTCTTCATCTTCACTGTCCTCTGAGATGTAAATGCTTGGGTCTGTCCAATGTACTTTGAAGAGCCGAAGGAACTGGTACATTTGTCTAATATCGTGTAGGGCCCCCGCGAGCACACAGGAAAGCCGCAAAACGACGTCGCGTGGACTCGACTAATATCTGAACTAGTTCTGGACGGAATTGACACCATGAACCCCGCAGGGCAGCCCATAAATTCGTAAGAGTACAAGGTGGTGGAGATCTCTTCTGAACAGCACCTTGCAAGGCATCTCTGATATGCTCAATAATCACTGCTGACCATTTTGGTGGGCAAGATTTTTCAAACACTGAATCACCTACATTGAATTTGTGCTTGCATGTATCCACTATTTTAATCCGATTGTATACTGTATTTAAAAGGTTCATTGTTATGAAAATGTATAGGCTTCATTTTAATCATTTGATGTTTAGTTCGGTTATACTCACCAATAATTTATGGGATAATTTTTATGAAACATGGAGATTAAATCAAATCCACATACTGTTTCTTTATCGTCCTGCCCAAACGTCCCACAACACTGCCTTTCATGTGGGATATTGTCGAGTATTGTTCCACTACCGACTTGAAATACCGATTGTAAAATTCGTCCCCATGAGCGGTTTGAAGGTTGTTAGGCCACCCTTTCACGCAGGCTGCAGTAATTGCTCAAACACATATACAACGTTCTTCCAAGTCTCTGGTTTCACCGGTAGGGTCCAGGCAGATTTAAAATAGATATCTATAAGTATTAAAATATATTTGAAAACTATGCATTTGCGAATGTTCTCGTATCTATGAGATCAGCCTAACATAAATAAAACTAACCTCGTATTGTCACACATCTACACAGGATTATTTTGCGTACTGGCTTGTGGATATCTCGGACCAATGTCTCCGTACCTATTATTATTGAATAATTCACAAAGCTCCAAAATGATGGATATAATTTGACTTACGTGAGTTGTATACACTTTGGAATCTGATGCTGTGAGCAGTCATAATCGACCTATTATTTCATCTGGGTAATCTTGGTATATGTGCTCCAGAGATAGAGTGTTCAGTTCTTTTACTAAATGTCAGTTGCATTTACCGCACGGTATGTAATCTTTAATGCAAGTCTAATGATGATAGGGTATTTACTTTTGTTCGTGTTTTTTGGTTATCTTTTCTGGGTTGTCTCACCTACGTGCATTAGTCTTATATAATATTTCAGTATAAATTTTTATCCCTTTCAATAAACAATTTTTGAGGTTTGAAGTATTTAAGAATATCAATTCTACTAAATCGGGTGTTTGTTCAGTCTCGTTTCTCAAACCTGTATTAGACACTTGGTTAAGCATGTAGGATGCCTCCCCAGCATCTACGGTTTATCGGAGCTGACTCTCAATGTCACATCTATTTCACTAGCACTGTTATGGTTAATAAAATCGGTAATAGTAGACTATTGTTCTTCTTCTTCTCCTTCTTCCCCTTCTCTTCTTCTGCCTCCGTTCACAGTGTGTGAGAGTTCTTCAGGACTTTCTCTTAGCGTCTTAAACTATTCGGAGAGAGACTGTTCTGGTTCCAACTGTCTTAATTTGAACATTCGTAATTTCTTCGCCTCTATGAGTAAGTTTTGTCGACATGTTGCTGCAGACCAAATTGATTTTGAGTTGCTTTCTCCTGGTACGTTTAAAACTTTTTCCGTCTTATCATCCTCTCAATTTCTTGGATCTTTATAGTTAGAGTTTTCATGTCATCTTCCAACGTTTGCATTTCCATAGTGCGATGTCTATAAGTCTCGTTGTTGTCTTCAATAGAGCTTTTAAGACTTACATTTATTGCCTCAATTTTTCTGTCAGTATGTAGATGTATGTTTGGCCTGTGCTTCACCTCCTTTGAATGAGTGCATTGGGTTCAAGCTAATTTGTTCATAGCCTACATTATACTGAAACAATTATGTACTGATGCAGTATCTGTCCAGCAGAATCTCCTAGAAGATTAGTCTATATTGACTGTCATTCAGTTCTGGCTCAAATACAAGACACAAACTTTCATGCGATGGCCACAGCCAAAATATTTCCATATCTGATCCCGGTATTACACTGCAATGTCATCAAATCTGAATATGCAGTTAGGTTTCACGTGTTTGGGTGGAAATATATCACTGCTTTTGCTGAATTTCGTGCAGTTTACTCCGTCAATGTAATTCAAAATCTCCTGCAATACATGGCATTTGGGTTTATAATGTTCTGAAAATACATACACATGCTAAAAGCGGATTCGCTCGGGATATTTTAACTGTGATATAACAACATTAGTCTTTCTGCAGTGAGATGGTCCAGTAATTAAAGGACGTTAATTATCAAGGACCTTCTTCTGCCAGTTTCCAGAACGAGTCCAAGACCACTCAGTTATTGTCAGGCCCTAGTGTTTTGTCCACCCACTCATGGAGAAGACTGTGTGTTCATATGAGTATACAAGGGTTCTCATAACGCAATTAAGAAAAGGAGACACATTCATGATGTAGCTCTTAAACTTTTTAAAGGTAAAAACACTTACATACTGCAGGGTATATGAACATACTTAAATAAGTTTATAGTTATGTGCCTACATTTGCCACAGTTGGTTCATACATTTCTATTGGTATTTATGCACAGCATTAATTGTAGAGTTGAGCCATTGTTTCTTGTGATGGATGAAGAGTTTGTGATAGCTCGAACAGATAACTCCACAATGTCTCATAAAACTGGCAGACATATGGTTGCCAATTTAGTCAACCGTCTACAGCATGCTATGTTGTATAAGTGGTGTACAATGACATTAGATTCTTAAACATATCATTCCGTAGATGAGTGCAGTCTCTGTCATTAAATATTTTAACTGTTTCCAGGAAGTTCTGTGGAATGATGATGTGATCATCCAGTATCAGTGATGGAGAGTGAAAGTTTCTGTAGAACAAAGCAGAAAACTGCTTTGATGTATCACATAGGCAAACCCATTCATTCGTGGATAATATTACTTTGGCCTTACTAAATCCAGGTTTTCCGAGTACCACCACTGACTTGTTGACAGCTGCTGTTGGTTAAACTGTAACTAACATTAATCAACATTATTTACACATCATGTGGCTGCTTCTGCTGCAATGACTTTACTTCACCTCCAAGGAAAAAAGGAAAACATCATTAGTTAAGCATAGGCTATTTATTTTCGACTACATTTCTATTAATCACATCGACAGTAATACTTCGATGATGGTGTCGTACAGCAGGGAGCGGTGATATGCATTTTGACATCTTTGCGCTTAGAGAGTTGTCTCACAACAGGGTGTACTATTTATCGACTGCTGCTAACATGTAATATTAGCAGAAGTGTATACAACTTTTAATATATAAAGAAAAATAATAATTTACATATCACCATTGCTTTTTTTCGGGTCTACAAGATGAATATACTGGGCTTCAGCGCCAGTTCATTGCTATCACTCATGCAAAATTAATAAGCTTACGATCCTTGTCACTAAACACGAGTATTGTAGAGCTACGGTACTCATTGTTAACTTGTATAACTACAGTGAGTGTACATTGCAAGCTGCGAACACTAATGCATATTACTGTACCTTGAATACAGCCATTAACTCATTCTTAAAGAAAAGTGGTGATTGTTCAACATTGGTGCATTCAAGAAATATGCTTGACCCAGACGTCCTTGGGATTGTGGAACTAATTATCTGTAAATGTCACAGTAAGTCAGCTGGAGGACTATGGTTTTAGGCAACAGAAGAGAAGAGGAGCTTGCTGTTGTTTATTACATGTTTACGTGGCTGAAATGTAGAAGCATGTGACAACTGGTTTTAGACATTAATAGGAAACTTACATAAAGACACTGTTGTTTGAGTGTTACCGAGTATTACTTGTTTGCTACGCAACTCATAGCATTTAAAGTGATATTTCACACAGATTTAGCTTTCTATCTCAAGTTTTTAAGGATGACATGCTTGTTTGTAAGTATGAGTCACACTACAGACATTAGGATGTGAATCGATAATGTCAGATTGATGGCTGTCCTCCTACTAATATGCACTGTGTTAGTTGTAAAGAGGGAGAGATAAATAAGTGAATTTCTCGTTGCATTTTCTTTTTCCCTTTCCTAAATAAAATATTAAAATGTGTAGTCATTACGGGTTGGTTGGGCTATGGAAATGTATAAATATTTTGTTTGAGGAATATATCATCTTACCCACTATGCTATGGTGACTGAAGGTTTTCATGAACTCTTGCTTCACACCTGAATGAGGAAGTGCTGTAACTGTGTGTCTCATTCATACATCAGGCATCCAGTATAAAGGTATGCACATGTGGGTGGCTTACTGAACCTGCACATCTTGATGTAGGTTGGCCTATCTCTTTCTCTCTAAGATATGAGAAATTAGGACTCGTACAGAGGCATATAGACAGTCATTTTTCCCTCGTTGTGTTTGGGAGTGGAACAGGGAGAGAAGATGCTAGTTGTGGTACGAGCTACTCTCCGCCACGCACCGTATGGTGGATTGCGGAGTATGTATGTTGATGTAGATGCACAGCCGAGCTCTGTTTTGTATATTCTACAGACAATGACAAGTGTGGTGACTTTGAAGGCAACATCGGAGGTGCATGCAGCTTTGTGAGTGGCAGAGATTGCTGTGGTGGCGTTAGAGGTGGCGGTGGCAGCTGGAGACTCACGCACAAGAGTACTAACTCTTCATAAGTGGTGATAGCTAATGTGCGTACTCTCCATCAAACTATAAAGCATTTAGAGCATAGGATGGGGGTGGACGGAAAATAAGAACATTTATTGTGTTTTTAGTTACATTGTCACAAATGTTTCACTCACTGTGTTCCTCAGTATTTTGAGAATAACTGTTTTCTGTACATCTGAAATTTGACCTGTGTAGCGCTAACCCTATATGATTAACGACATACATATTGTAACTGGGTAACCACTTTTGATGCTAGTCAATTGTCAGGATGAGCATTACTGCAAAGGGCATTTGATTCTAAAGCATTATGTCAGGGTGAAAAACACTAAATAAATTACTTTTTCTCTCTTAACAACATGTGGGCAGGGTGAGTTCTTCCTTGGCTCGGTTATGAGGTAGAATGAAACAGCATTTTTACACAAGATAACTTTTTTTGAAACATTTGTTCAATGGTTTCCTTACTGGATTGTTCTGGCTGGGAGAGTAGCAGCTGTGTCGTTTGCGAAGCCGTCTGCTGCGTGAGTGGCGGCGTCTGATTACGCCTGGCGGTGTATATCTCGTGTCGCTGTTTCGCCCAGTAATCTGGAGACGCGCACCGTGAGAGGGCTCGTTTAATTATTGAGAACGAAGTCGTGAATCGGATGGTGATACCTTGGATGTGGCGTCCCAGTGTTTCTCTTCTCTATGCGGCCGCGTGTCAGTGTTGTGCGTCGGCCAGCGGAGCGGCGCTGCGGGGGAAGGCCAGTGTCCCGGACTCGAACAACGGACTCCAGCTTGCCAGTCTTCAGCTGTCAGAACTTCATCACCAACTCACAGGTGACTGCTGATGTGAGGCCGTCTCCTTCGTGTCCTCACGAGTCACCCGGGTATGTAAAAATCAGTCTTCAAATACCTTCTAACTTCTGTCTTCTGGCGGCGAGGCTGCTGCTTGCTATTCCATTACAGCGGAGGACTTGGTGCTTCGGTGTACGATGTAGTCTCTTCCTGCATGATGGTCTTCAGCACCGACTGAACTGTACTGGAACTGAAAACTACTTCTGTCGGGCCCACTGTGTCTCGCGTATTTATTTACTTCAGTTCACTGGAGGTGAACGACTTCACGGTCATTGCATCTTCTGTCACGTTGAAAAAGCTTCTCGAAGAATCTTCTTAGCGTCGGTCATTGGCTCTTGGAATGTAGGCGAGGGCTTTTGATCACATGTGACAATTGAGAAACACGGGAGCTGGTCGGGCGATGCCCTGACGGCTGAATCGACAGCTTCTGCTTATGTGGGGAGGGCGATGGCTTCTCCTGAACGTGCTGACTTCACTGTCATTGCCTCTGCTGCTCTGCCTGCTGTTTGCCAGTGTTAAACTAAACTAAGTTTTTCATTTATTTTCTATTTCTACTTCACTTCACATTGATTTCACTAATTTACTTACCTATCTTAAGTACCACTCAACAATATCTACACTGAGCAATAATTCAGCTTCTGTGGACTTCATGCTTAAAGGAACTACACTTATAGACTTTGAACTGGAATAATACAGGCATTTACACACTGTTATAGTTGATTCGTATTTACACTGTTCTTGCGCAAACAGTTTACAAAACAACTGTATGCACATCAAACATGTGGATGCAACTGACTCAGTCTGTCTGTAGCGATAATTAACACAAAGTATAGATTGTACAAATTAATAACACTATAGTATTTTATGTAAATACAAATGTCTCTTGAGGTTAATTTCAACACACCTTATCCATATATATCAACAACAACTGATACCTTAAACATATGAATGTCAGTAGGTGTGTAGGATGGGTCATACTCACTTGTCATCTCCTCATATACTCCATCATGCTACACTGATAGTCCCGTGGTTACCATGAAAACTGCACTCAAACCCAAACACATTGAACATTCTCAGTTTCAGTTACATCATCAAAGATACTGTTGGGTGCCAGGCCCACATTCACATGTTTAGATCTATTAGCAGCCAAATCATATGTATTGGCGAACAGCAGTAGTTCTGATAGTACATATTAGTGTCACATTGAATGGCTGAAAGAAAAGAAATAACAAAATGGAAAGTATGAATGAATATAGTAATAAATAATTATCAGCAATAACAGTAATAATAATAATAATAATAATATTAATAATGAACAAATACTTTCTATCAAATCTTACATTCTGATTATTATTTTTCTGTCTGGGGGCACTGGCTGATCTCTATTGCTGGTGCTGATGCTGGTGTTGCGATCCTTTCACTGTGGTGTGTACAAACATTAAATGACAGGGCTCATGTTATCATATTTTTATAATGTAATGGGAATGGGAAGTGGTAATTCATTCCCCCTATTCCAGGGTTCCAGGGTTTCCTGCCTTTTTTAATCCATCCTACTGTCTCATTGAGGAGGAGGGAGTGACTAAGAGTGGGCTTGTAGGTTCCCCAGAGGAGGGTGGGGTGACCTTGAAGATAACTAGCACAATTAACTGAGAAGTAACGTTATACCCCAGAAGTCTTATCTCATCTAAAACTAAGAATCCGATTATAAGCAGTTCGCTCTCAGAACCTGCAGTGCCCATCTGTACGTTTTGCACTGACAAACTTCTGAGAATTCTGCGGTATGTGCGTAGACATCTGGAGCCACGTAACTCCTGGAATCTGCGAAGAACTTACCGAATCCATGCACGCATAATAGTTACTGTACGAGGTGCGGCTAGGAAAAAACCGGACTGATGCTGGAAAAAACATTTATTTACAATTATTTACAATTTCATGTTATCTCCTTCAATGTACTCTCCTCCTCGCTCTCTACACCGCTCCATACGAATTTTCCACTGTTCATAGCAATGCTGCAGATCATTTTCGGTAAGTCCATACATTACTTCCGTCGCTTTTTCTTTTACTGCTTCAGCAGTCTCAAATCTAGTTCCTTTGAAAGCTGACTTGACTTTAGGGAAAAGAAAAAAGTCACAGGGGGCCAAATCAGGTGAGTAGGGTGGATGATCTAAGATGGGAATGTTGTGTTTTGCCAAAAACGTCTTCACTGACAACGCGCTGTGAGCTGGGGCATTGTCTTGGTGAAGGATCCATGACTTTTTTCTCCACAAATCGTTCCGTTTTCTCCGTACTCGCTCACGTAGGGTAGCCAGGACGCTAATGTAGTAATGCTGATTCACTGTTTGTCCCTCTGGTACCCAATCAATGTGCACAATCCCTTTGATGTCAAAAAAAAAAAAAAAATCATCATTGCCTTGAATTTCGATTTTGACATTCGTGCTTTTTTTTGTCGTGGAGAACCAGGAGTTTTCCAATGCATCGATTGGCGTTTAGTTTCGGGATCATAAGTAAAAAACCACGATTCATCGCAAGTAATAACATTTTGTAAGAAGGTGGGATCACTTTCAATGTTTTCCAGGATGTCAGAACAAATCATTCTTCGGCGTTCCTTCTGTTCAATTGTGAGACACTTTGGAACCATTTTTGAACACACTTTGTTCATGTTGAAACTTTCATGAAGAATCTGCCTAACACTTTCCTTGTCAACTCCTGTTAACTCAGACACTGCTCTGATTGTTAAACGGCTATCTTGTTGAACAAGTTTACCGATTTTTTCAATGTTTGCATCAGTTTTTGCTGACAATGGTCTGCCAGTGCGAGTGTCATCACTGGTGTCTTCGCGGCCATCTTTAAATCGTTTAAACCACTCAAACACTTGTGTTCGCTATAAACAATCATCGCCGTACACTTGTTGTAACGTTACAAACGTTTCACTTGCAGATTTTCCTAGTTTGAAACAAAATTTGATGTTAACACGTTGTTCTTTCTGTACACTCAACATTTTCCGACGCACAGACAAAAGTCAACTACTTAAAACAGACGCCACGGGCAGACTGAGTGCAGGAGGCAGATGAAACTCGAGCAGTAGGCGGAGCGAGAGTCACGTGACAGGCCACGCGACTTTCAGCCTTACTGCATTCGTTTTATTGTTTCACCAGTACTAGTCCGGTTTTTTCTAGCCACACCTCGTATTACATTTCAGAGGTGGAGCAACAGGAAATTCAGCAGCTCGTCGTTATGGTTTGTCTCATCATTGTAGCTGACATGTACACTGTTCAGAAACGATCATTCTGTCCGTCCATTTGTAGCATACTATCTCTCTGTTCAAATTTGTTTTGTTTTATCAGTACATATGGCGACTGATTTTAATCTTTGTAGAATAATAGATCGAAAAATATCATATTGATTTCAATAAAACTTGTTACAGAAGTCATGGGACACCAACCAGCCATGTGCGTTCAATCCTAAACGGCGCTGCAGTGGGTTTGAATGAGTCTGCGACTATTTTAACTGGAAATACAATCATGTATTATATATTATGATTCTGTGTTTAACACTAGGTAACTTTTATTTGGGACTTGTTTTATTACTCTGTTAGACGATGTAATCTGTGAAAGTAGTTTAATAGAAATCCGTATTTAATTTTAACACAGTTAATCTAAATAAAAGTAAATACGTAACTCAAACGTTGAAGGAGTTTTAATTTTTTTAAAGAGAAAATCTTCTGTTTTATCTTTTCCCGTGGAGCCCAATAAGGAAGTTGTTCGCATGTGTTCGACTATGTGAATCTTCGTCTCCCCACTGCAACATGGTGTTAAACAGTTTACAAAGATGAGAATGTGCTGCACTAATACCCGTAATGTTGGGTTGGGTTGTTTGGGGAATGAGACCAGACAGCGAGGTCATCGGTCTCATCGGATTAGGGAAGGATGGGGACGGAAGTCGGCCGTGCCCTTTCAAAGGAACCATCCCGGCATTTTCCTGGAGCGATTTAGGGAAATCACGGAAAACCTAAATCAGGATGGCCGTACGCGGGATTGAACCGTCGTCCTCCCGAATGCGAGTCCAGAGTGTAACCACTGCGCCACCTCGCTCGGTCCCTGTAATGTTACTAGCTACTGAGATGAGCTTCGACAGAAGGATTTTACTCTGGCGTCTGAGAAACGTTGGTAATTTTAAGCAACTCTGAAATAATGTTGAGGCGAGGATTGACATAGTCGAAAATAATCTACCTTTATGCTCAAAGCTCGCTTAACCATCTCATTGTGCACATTCGGCAGAACAGATTGCAAAAGTCAATACTTTCAAATTGCGTGAAATTCCATGAAGGTTTGCTTTTCTGGATTTATTTTCTACATAGCATTACTGCAAGTAATTGCATATAGGAAAATTAAGTTCTATCTGTCTTCACCGGTTTAAGATCCATTCGGCAGGGTATTGGAAACGACTACAGAAAAAAATTACATAGCTCAGAACATAGAACCATTATATGTAATAAAAAGTTGGAAGGTGAGATAGCTATTCTGAAAAATTAACTTTAGCTAATTTTGAATGATTGTAGCATCATCTAGGATGAAAACGTGGTTGCCCTGTAAGCGCTTTCGTACCCTACAAGTTTTACTTAAAACATAATTATCGTAGGATATATATTTCATGAGATACTTTTCACCAGAGATTAAAATGCGGTACCCTATATCTGGCTAGAAGACACAAGTGACCTTTTGTCTAAATACAGAATTCCAGGCTATTTTATAATATTTTCAAGAAAAGTTGCCTTCTGTTGTAAAAATTCCGTTATGTTATTTCTTTTGTAATGCATAGGAACTGGACGGGTAACTACTTGTTGATGCTGTTCATAGGGTCGTTGTTTCGCAGTGCACCGTGCCGCACCCCTTTAAAGCACCTGATAAAGGAGATAAACATGTGATCATCTCACTCCTTAGCTTTCCCGTGGCACAGTTTCAGTTACTTTCACCCCACAATTGGCAGCCTGCTATCAACCACCCTTCATCCTGAAATGCGGCTATTACGATCATTATGGTGACCCAAGAACCATATACTCTTTTGCCTCCTAACGGCATGAAATTGTGGGAATCCCTCCCTGACTGTACGTCCTGATACGGTAATTTCCGTTTCATAGCCCACGAATGCTGACAATGATCAGGATATCTATAACTATTTTGATATATTATGGTGATATCGACATTTTTCTAGCTTCACGCTTGTTTGTATATTTATCTGAAGTTTAAAATTGTCTCTGAAGATTGTAAATGACACATTGTCATAGAATCAACATGGAAACATGGAATCTACAATAGGCACCAGAATACACAGTAAAAATATGCAAAAGCAATATAACAGCAGTCATATCAATAGACACTTCTCATTTTCAACAAAAACAGTCAATCGTAGTCATTGAAATTACTTGTTTACATTTACCACAGTAACATCTGACTTTTGTTACAGCTGATGCTAGCATTTAAATGCTTATTGCAAATAAAAATGTGAGGTAGGGAAGTCTTTCACATACTGTTGATCAAGAAATACATCAAATAATTTTACTGTGAGAAGTAAGCGTTAAATGCGGTGAATTAACTAGTAGAAAAAGCGAGTTCGTTGACATAGCAGATATCACAATGTTCTCTAAGGGGCAGTTAGTTGTAACTGTTTACACTCCTCTATTTCCAGAGTGAGGATATCTATTCTTTCGTAACACATACAGAAACACTTACTCATATAAACTACCGTCAGGTTAACTGAGAAAGGATAGCATTTTAAACCACAGACAAGAGTCTTGATAACTGTAATGGCAAAGAAACAAGTAGAACACAATTAACACAAATATACAGGGTCAACCAAAACTCCGCTGACAAATGGGATATTTACTACCTTGCTATAACGGTCCCATGGTCTCCGATGTCTCGTTAAGGACTAATAATAATATTTTATTTTTTGGGATTGTAACAGCAAATATGTTTGCCTCTGTGAAAATACATTCACAACAGTGGAAAATGTGTAATATACAAGCACAAAACGTACTACACAAAACACAAAGTTATGCAACAGCCCTCGGATGCAAAAATACTCTTCCAAAGTGATGGAGCACAGCAATCAGTTGTCCTTTCCTTTCAGGCTTTGTTAAAGCAAATCTAGATTTCGACTTGTGCCTAGCCATTATCAATGAGCTATTTCATAGTTTCAATACATGTCCTAGTAAGTCAGTCCTCTGTTGTTCGTGCTTACGTTACGGTTCTTTCAAGACTACTGTATAATCAGAAACAACAATCTTGATGAAACTTGGCGTGTGTGTAGAGGGGGCAAAATAGTGCCATACATATTTTTTGTTTGTACCCAATTTCGTTTTTAAGGGGTGAAGCACAACCCGAAAGGCAATATGGCTTTTTATGTTTACGGGAAATATCTTCGAAACGATTAGTTAT
The DNA here is from genome assembly GCF_021461385.2 of Schistocerca piceifrons. Lineage (NCBI taxonomy): Eukaryota > Metazoa > Arthropoda > Insecta > Orthoptera > Acrididae > Schistocerca > Schistocerca piceifrons. Next base: position 360,769,392 of record NC_060149.1, on the reverse strand, counting down.
AAAACATGTTGTTTTACAGAAAATTTGATATGTAATTAACGTTCTTGAAAAGTTTATAACCAACTTTTTAATAATTTGAAATTTTGCAGAATAGTCTACCACCATTAACTAAATTTTAAAACTGAAAACTTTTGTTGGAACGTAAATTAAAGAAGGTTTCAAGCCACATACAACCCCATGTAATAAAGCTAAGTTCTGAAATATCATTTTTGGAAGTAAGCTGGACACATATCGTTAATGTCGATATGCAGCAGGATTTTAGAACATATATTGAGATCTAACATTATGAATTACCTTGAAGAAAACGGTCTATTGACAGAGTCAACATGGGTTTTGAAAACATCGTTCCTGTGAAACACAACTATCTCTTTATTGACATGAAGTGTTGAGTGCTATTGAAAAGGGATTTCAGATCGGTTCCGTATTTCTGGATTTCCGGAAGGTTTTCGACAGCGTACCACACAAGCGGATCGTAGTGAAATTGCGTGCTTATGGAATATCGTCTCAGTTATGTGACTGGATTTGTGATTTCCTGTCAGAGAGATCACAGTTCGTAATAATTGACGGAAATTCATCCAGTAAAACAGAAGTGATTTCTGGCTTTCCCCAAGGAAGTGTTATAGACCCTTTGCTGTTCCTTAACTAAAAAAACGATTTGGGAGACAATCTGAGAAGCCGTCTTCGGTTGTTTGCAGAAGACGCCGTCGTTTATCGACTAATAAAGTCATCAGAAAATTAAAACAAACTATAAAACGATTTAGAAAAGATATCTGAATGGTGCGAAAAGTGACAATTGACCCTAAATAACGAAAAGTGTGAGGTAATTCACATGAGTACTAAAAGGAATTCGTTAAACTTCGGTTACACGATGAATCAGTCTAATCTAAAAGCCGTAAATTCAAATAAATACCTAGGTATTACAAACACGAACAACTTAAATTGGAGGTAACAAATAGAAAATGTGGGGAAGGCTAACCAAAGACTGCGTTTTATTGGCAGGACACTTAGAAAATGTAACAGACCTACTAAGGAGACTGCCTACACTACGCTTGTCCGTCATCTTTTAGAATACTGCTGCGCGGTGTGGGATCCTTATCAGATAGGACTGACGGAGTACATCGAAAAAGATCAAAGAAAGGAAGCACGTTTTGTATTATTGCGAAATATGGGAGAGAGTGTCAGAGAAATGATACAGAATTTGGGCTGGAAATCATTAAAAGAAAGACGTTTTTCGTTGCGGCGGAATCTTCTCAGGAAATTCTAATCACCAGCTTCCTCCTCCGAATGCGAAAATATTTTGCTGACACCGACCTACATAGGGAGGAACGATCACCACGATAAAATAAGGGAAATCAGAGCACGTACGGAAAGATATAGGTGTTCTTTCTTTCCACGCTCTATACGAGAGTGGAATAATAGAGAATTGTGAAGGTGGTTCGATGAACCCTCTGCCAGGCACTTGAATGTGATTTGCAGAGTATCTATGTAGATGTAGATGTAGACACAAGCTAGTGTTGGGATATTTTGAACATACCTAATTACAATGGTATAATATTCTGGATCAGAAACAAAGTGCGAAAGTTTTGTTTTTCTGTGTATAAACGCAGCTACATACCATCCAACGAACATGACATGATGTTCGCTATGTAAAAAAACGGCAACAGAAAGAAAAAAAAGTGCACAGGAAATATATCGCAAACAGCGACAATAATTGCTGAAAACATGCTGTAACATACAATAAATAAGATTAAAAAACCCCACTGATGATTGTGATATTTGTCGCCGAAACTAGTCTGGAAGAATAAAGAAATAAACGAATAACAAAGTGTTTTGCATTGCGATGGACTCAGTGTCTTATATAGCCCCTAGCTAATGGTAAGTTTGGAGCGAGAATTACAGACTCTCATTTTTAAGCCCCAAATGTCTTTGTGACAGCGTCGAAATCCTGTATACAAGCGTCTGACGAGATCAAAAGATATTTGGAAGATGGTTCCTTCCTCAGCGAGGGAGAGATATACGTATGATTGTTAGGGTCTTGCGGTGGTCAGTGTGAAACAATCGTTTAGAGGACCGTACCTGAGAACAAGGGACTTGTTCCTCTGGTGATCCCAAGGGACTCGACGGCACAGGTACAGCCGTGGGGCGTATACAGCTTTCGATGTTGAAAGAACTTTGTGAGAAGATTTTCTGATCTGGTTTTGTTAAATGATTATAATATAAATTTCCACTGTCATTAGCACAGAATCAATTTTCTTCGCCAAGACTTACCAATGTACTAAAAAGGCCTGATACAAATCAGGATACTTAGAGGATCATCCGTGAAAATCTGAACTCCTGCTCAATTTTGTAATATATTGCTTCTCCGTCATGTATGTTAAGTTAAGAAATTTCTTTCTTTTGTGTGTATGGTGTAAAAAAATTATCATTTCTGTAACTATTATCTCTCATAATAATGAGTTACTTATTATTTCCAATTAACAAAATACGTGTATGTGAAATGGTTAGCTAAAAAACAAAAAATTCATGTATGTGAAACGTAAGATAACAATTTAAAACATAAAAAATGTAAGTAGGGCCTAAAGTAAATAATTAAAATAGTAATGAGTGTTTAGATATTGTAATTAGTTATGTTGAAAATACTCTGACAGCACACTGATGCTGCTTATTTCCAAAAATGGTATTTCAGAAACAAGCTTTATTACACAGGGATGTATGTAGCTTGAAAACTTCCGTAATACATTTTATAACGAGAGGTTTCACTTTTCAATATTAATTGATGCTGTTTTTTTTTCAAAATTTCTAATCACAAAAGTTGATTATAGAGTTTTCAAGGACATGAATTACGTATGAAGGGCTTATTTGAGTAGTGGTAAAAGTCCATTACCCACTTTTCTGACTATAATGCTTCTGACATTAATGATCCAAACAAACGGAAACAAAGGTTCATCTCTAGCAAGAAGCCATATGCTTGAATATTTCTGGTATCTCAACTGCAGATTTTTCAGTGCTCATTTAACTTTAGGACTGTGTATCTCAAAATGAACAAAAATGGACTTGCACCACTACTGAAATAAGCCCTTCATATCAACTTTTATATGAAAAACATTGTAATGTATCTTTGCTTCGAAGATATTACCTCTAAACTTAAAATGCCAAATTACCTTTCGATGTGTGTTTTATCCTTTAAAAGTGAAATTGGGTACAAACGAAAAAATATGTCCTGAACTATTTTTCTCCATTTACACATCTGCCAGGTTCTATCAAGATCGTTTATTGACACTTTGGAATGTTTCCTTGTTACTGGGATGAGGGAAACCGGCTGAAACCAGCCACCAGGCTGTCTGGCACACTGGTCCTCGTTTATCCGCCGGGCGGATTCGAACAGGGTCCGACGCCTTTCCTCGTACAGCAGAAGCGAGCACTTCAGTGCGTACGGCTATCCGAGCTGTCTATGCTCGCTGTTCCGATTCATCTTTGCGTCAACAGAATGCTCAGTGCCAGTCGGGCGGTGCTTACAGTGGAACTGTGTATAGCAGGCACAAGTGGCTGGCGTCTGGCAGCAAGACTGTTTCTGAAGTAAAACATCTTTCATCTTCAGCCTTCGTCTGCATACGTCAGTGGAATTCGCAAAAATGTCGGTAAGACAGGCTGTGGCGTCGTTTGCAGACAGCAAAGTGCGCGGCTTGCGGCCGCGTCTGTTGGTTGTCTTCACCCGTACAGTTTACTTGTTACCCTTCTGTGCGCGCAGTTAACACCGGCCTGCTTGTCGTGTGCTGCGTTTCCCTGTAACTACGTCAGGCCCCCACACGAGAAAGCTGAAAACATTTTTAGAAACATCGAGTGCACAAATGTTTCTGTATACGCAATACGAAACATAGTCCGTGACCCCATCGCTTCCTCCAGCACGTAAGCACCCGTCTTCAGTTTGAAATGCGGTCGTGAACCCTGTGTGCCACATAAATCAATCAGAGATCTCAGCAGCCTGGCATTTCTTCACTTCTGCAGTAGTATAAACTTACGTCATTAAGCTATTTCCAATGGACTATCTTTTCGGCTAGGAATTCTGCGGTTCACTATGCTGGGTTCTGGTTCTCTGAATTGCGATATATTCTGTGTATTATCAAACATACAACTTTTTCATTTCCCACGGTGTAATATAAGTAAAGGCCTTGCAACGTCATAGCCTTTAAATCAACAATTCGTTTCTAGTGAATTGTATCACAAAGTTCAATCTCTCATATATCACGTGATGTACCGGGTGATCAAAAAGTCAGTATCTACATCTACATGATTACTCTGCAATTCACATTTAAGTGCTTGGAAGAGGGTTCATCGAACCACAATCATACTATCTCTCTACCATTTCAATCCCCAACAGCGCGCGGGAAAACGAACACCTAAACCTTTCTGTTCGAGCTCTGATTTCTCTTATTTTATTTTGATGATCATTCCTACCTATGTAGGTTGGGTTCAACAAAATATTTTCGCATTCGGAAGAGAAAGTTGATGACTGAAATTTCGTAAATATATCTCGCCGCGACGAAAAACGTCTTTGCTTTAATGACTTCCATCCCAACTCGGGTATCATATCTGCCACACTCTCTCCCCTATTACGTGATAATACAAAACGAGCCGCCCTTTTTTGCACCCTTTCGATGTCCTCCGTCAATCCCACCTGGTAAGGATCCCACACCGCGCACCAATATTCTAACAGAGGACGAACGAGTGTAGTGTAAGCTGTCTCTTCAGTGGACTTGTTGCATCTTCTAAGTGTCCTGCCAATGAAACGCAACCTTTGGCTCGCCTTCCCCACAATATTATCTATGTGGTCTTTCCAACTGAAGTTGTTCGTAATTTTAACACCCAGGTACTTAGTTGAATTGACAGCCTTGAGAATTGTACTATTTATCGAGTAATCGAATTCCAACGGATTTCTTTTGGAACTCATGTGGATGACCTCACACTTTTCGTTATTTAGCGTCAACTGCCACCTGCCACACCATACAGCAATCTTTTCTAAATCGCTTTGCAACTGATACTGGTCTTCGGATGACCTTACTAGACACTAAATTACAGCATCATCTGCGAACAACCTAAGAGAACTGCTCAGATTGTCACCCAGGTCATTTATATAGATCAGGAACAGCAGAGGTCCCAGGACGCTTCCCTGGGGAACACGTGATATCACTTCGTTTTACTCGATGATTTGCCGTCTATTACTACGAACTGCGACCTTCCTGACAGGAAATCACGAATCAAGTCGCACAACTGAGACGATATCCCACAGGCCCGCAGCTTCATTAGAAGTCGCTTGTGAGGAACGGTGTCGAAAACTTTCCGGAAATCTAGAAATATGGAATCAACTTGAGATCCCCTGTCGATAGCGACCATTACTTCGTGCGAATAAAGAGCTATCTGCGTTGCACAAGAACGATGCTTTCTGAAACCATGCTGATTACGTATCAATAGATCGTTCCCTTTGAGGTGATTCACAATGTTTGAATACAGTATATGCTCCAAAACCTTACTGCAAACCGACGTCAATGATATAGGTCTCTAGTTCGATGGATTACTCCTGCTACCCTTCTTAAACACTGGTGCGACCTGCGCAATTTTCCAATCTGTAGGTACAGATCTATCGGTGAGCGAGCCGTTATATATGATTGCTAAGTAGGGAGCTATTGTATCAGCGTAATCTGAAAGGAACCTAATCGGTGGACCTGAAGACTTGCCCATATCAAGCGATTTGAGTTGCTTCGCAACCCCTAAGGTATCTACTTCTAAGAAACTCATGCTAGCAGCTGTTCGTGTTTCAAATTCTGGAATATTCCATTCGTCTTCCCTGGTGAAGGAATTTTGGAAAACTGCGTTGAATAACTACGCTTTAGCGGCACAGTCGTCGGTAACAGTATCATCGGCACTGCGCAGCGAAGGTATTGACTGCGTCTTGCCGCTTGTGTACTTTACATACGACCAGAATTTCTTCGGATTTTCTACTAAATTTAGAGACAATGTTTCGTTGTGGAACGTATTAAAGGCATCTCGCATTGAAGTCCGTGCCAAATTTCGCGCGTCTATAAATTTTAGCCAATCTTCGGGATTTCGCGTTCTTCTGAACTTCGCATGCTTTTTCCGTTGCCTCTGAAACAGCGTTCGGACCTGTTTTGTGTACCATGGCGGATCAGTTCCATCTCTTACCAATTTATGAGGTATGAATCTCTCAGTTGCTGTTGCTAATATATCTTTGAATTTGAGCCACATCTCGTCTACATTTCCATAGTCAGTTCGGAAGGAATGGTGATTGTCTCTTAGGAAGGCTTCTAGTGACACTTTATCCACTTTGTAAATAAAATTATTTTGCGTTTGTTTCTGGTGGATTTGGAAGAAACGGTATAGAGCCTAGCTACAACGACCATGTGATCACTAATCCCTGTATCAGTCATGATGCTCTCTATTAGCTCTGGATTGTTTGTGGCTAAGAGGTCAAGTGTGTTTTCGCAACCATTTACAATTCGCGTGGGTTCGTGGACTAACTGCTCGAAATAATTTTCGGAGAAAGCATTTGGGACAATCTCGGAAGATGTTTTCTGCCTCCCACCGGTTTTGAACAAGTATTTTTTCCAACATATCGAGGGAAGGTTGAAGTCCCCACCAACTATAACCGTATGAGTGGGGTATTTATTTGTTACGAGATTCAAATTTTCTCTGAACTGTTCAGCAGCTATATCATCGGAGTCCGGGGATCGGTAGAAGGAACCAATTATTAACTTAGTTCGGTTGTTAAGTATAACCTCCACCCATACCAATTCGCACGGAGTATCTACTTCGACTTCACTACAAGATAAACCACTATTGACAGACACAAACACTCCACCACCAATTCTGCCAAATCTATATTTTCTGAACACCGTCTGACACTTCGTAAAAATTTCTGCAGAACTTATTTCAGGCTTTAGCCAGCTTTCTGTACCTATAATGATTTCACCTTCTGTACTTTCTATTAGCGCTTGAAGCTCAGGGACTTTCCCAGCACAACTACAACAATTTACAACTACAATTCCGACTGTTCCTTGATCCAAGCACGTCCTCTATTTGCCATGCACCCTTTGCAGCCCACCCCGTACACCCCGTATAAATTTGAAAATTTAATAAACCACTGAATAATGTAGATAGAGTGGTAAAAATTGACACACATGCTTGGAATGACTTGGGGTTTTATTAGAACAAAGAAAAAACAAACGAAGTTCACAAAATGTCCGACAGATGGCGCTAACTGCTACCGTGACGGGTGGGAGGTACGCCGATATTTTACAGAATCGCATCATCCCCAGCCTAGCTGATAAACACCTGCTGGAACGTACGATGTTTATGCAGGATGGCGCTCCACCCCATATTGCTAGACGCGTGAAAGATCTCTTGCGCGCGTCGTTTGGTGATGATCGTGTGCTCAGCCGCCACTTCCGTCATGCTTGGCCTCCCAGATCCCAAGACCTCAGTCCGTGCGATTATTGGCTTTGGGGTTACCTGAAGTCGCAAGTGTATCGTGATCGACCGACATCTCTAGGGATGCTGAAAGACAACATCCGACGCCAATGCCTCACCGTAACTCCGGACATACTTTACAGTGCTGTTCACAACATTATTCCTCGACTACAGGTATTGTTGAGGAATGATGGTGGACATATTGAGCATTTTCTGTAAAGAACATCAACTTTGCTTTGTGTTACTTTGTTATGCCAATTATTGCTATTCTGATCAGATGAAGCGCCATCTGCCGGGAATGCATTGCTCGTGTTTAGTGTTGTTACCAGGCCTGGTAGGGTATGTAAAATGTGTGAACCGCTTGATAGTGTTTGCCTTATTGCGGATCTTCAGCTGATCAGCTAGTCAAATAGTGTAATATCCAGATTTGGTGGCATTCGAATGTGAGACTGGCCCAATGTTGGACTGCATGGGGACGTGAGGGCCGGGATACTAGTCGTCATGGGAAGATCGCTGTATTGTGCATCAAGCACATCATAACCCTCTCACATCTACGCCTGTCATCCGAGAACAAGAAATGGACTCTCTACAGCATACTATGTTATACCGCACCATTGGTCGGAGACCAGCATCAGCTGGGCTAGGGAATTACTGTCCCGTGCGTAAGCTGCCACTGATACCCAACACAAACGACTGCGTTTGGAATGGTGTCGTGACTGGGAAGCATGGACTACTAATGAATGGCGTCGTATTGTGTACAAGAATGAATCGTTGTTCTGTACTACCCCGGATGACCATTGTGGGTGAAGGCGACCTTGGGATTGTTCCCATTCATTCAGTGTTTTGGAGTGGCAAAGCGTTGTTACTCCTGGTGCCAAGATGCGGGGTGCCATTGGGTATGACTTCAGGTCACGGCTGGTAGTCATTGGGCGTACTGCGACGGCACAACGGTACATCACAGACATCCTGCGTCCTGATATATACCTCTCATGTGACAGCACCATTGTTTGCCATTTCAGAACAGTTCAATGCTTGTTTACACATGGCTTGTGTCTCTACGAAATGTCTGAGTTAGTTTGAGCTGCACCCATGGCCAGCAAGATCCCTACACCTCTCCAAGATAGAACATGTGTGGGACCAGCTGGACATCAACTCGTCCAGTGCCATTAGCCAGGATATCAAGGACCAGTTAAAGCTGTCATGAACCAGCTTACCTCAGGAAAGGCTACAATAGCTGTATGATATCATTCCCAACCGAATCAGTGCATGCATCCAGGTCATAGTGGGTGCAACGTCATACTGATAAGTATTTATTTGTAAATCCTACTCTAATTTGTAATCATCGAAAGAACATCTCATACCTTATCAACGAGAAAATTTTTATTCCGTTTCCTCCTCTCCTGAGTGCTTTTTTTTTGGCCCGCAGCGTAATTTATAACAATGATAAATATCGTCAATTGATTTTTAATTTATAAAAGATAATAACATTTTGTTTCATTGGGCATCAAAAGCAATATATCCGAAAGAATTAAAATGGAATATAACGTTAATAAATAATGACAAAACTTGTTGCTCCATTTAAAACCTCCATAAAGATATGCATGTGCTAAACCGAGGCCCTTACTGGGGTGGATGTGAAGTGATGATTAGATTGGGAAAATAAAGGCCAGTTGTGTTGCTTTTATGCATTCAGTTGATTTTACTGCTATACGTTGCTCAGTTTTGTGCTGCTATGAGTTGTAGTACCTTGCAGAAGCTGGACGGTGGGTGACATGGAGGAGTTCCTCGCGGCGGGAATCACTGCTGGGACATCGGCAACGCTTCTCTCAAATGTAATATTCTTTTTTCGGCGTTCTGGAATAAAGGTGTCAGGCCACACTCGGTCTGCAAACTTCCTATCTTATGGAAGGCGCTCTCCAGCAGGAACGACTGAATAAGACCTTTCTTCAATGAATTATAGAGTGCTTGTGCAAGGGTAATATTCAGTTGTACGATGCTATTTTAGAGACCTCTTCTACGTTTTTGCTGCTGATCAGATAACTAACAATGAGTCATAATTTTTCCTGTAAAGCGCTCTGATAATCGTTACGTACATGTAAAACTATGGTCCCGTTTCCCGTCAAGCTGAAGACGAACTCATTGCGACCATTATGCATGTCAAGATTTTCTGTCTGTAAACAAAGCACAGAGGACAAAAAGACAGTTCAAAGTAAACCGAGTTAAACTTTTTCTATATCACGGCCACAACATCTTCACAAATTATAGTTCAGTTCCAGATGCGTTCTGACACGTAACTTCACGATTATGAAGGGACAAGTGTTCCAGAACTCAGCTAAATTCGCGTTTAGACAAGTTTCTTTCCTGTCATGATTTTACGAAGAAGATACATCAACAGACTAAGAGCAGAAACTCATCTGACTGTCGTATCATCGGGTAGCTGTTACTCGGTTGATAACCCGAGCACTCCATCACTGAAATTCACCGAGAACGCAAGATTTCACATATAATTTAAAGTAGTTATTGCCTAGATTTATTTGGAGTCCCTCGTAAAAGAAAAAAAATCAGTTGTATCAAAATTTGCAAGTCGTTAACGAAGAGAATTTATTCGGAAACTTCTTTCCAGTCGTTCTAGCAAAACACATTTTACAGGTTATATCTTCTATTTACTAGAACTTCCATTTATAATATCCGCCTTACGCAAATCGACATGTCCGTCTCCATCGCTGAGTGGTCAGCGCGGCGGAATGCCATGAGAGGGACCATTGTTCGATTCCAAACAGAGTCATAGACTTTCTCCGCTTGCAGATACGGTGTTGTGGCGTCTTCATCATCATTTCATCCTCATCGACATACAAGTCACCGAAGTGGCATAAACTAAAATAAGACTTGCTCCGGGCGACTTGTCAACCTAACGGGAAACCCTAGCCACACGCACGTTTCATTTCATTTACAAGTAGATATCGGTGTGATGGAATCGGGGATATAGAAGTAAGTCACGAGACAGTCCTTTTTCTTCGCGTCAAGCATTTACATTCTTTATCAAACGACTATCATACAAGTTCAGCCTATGCGCTCTTCTTCTAATTTGTCACCAGTGAATATATGCTGAAGTAAGGATACATAATATTTTCATCGGGAGGTTCAATGACGCTTTTTGGCAACTGAATTGAGAACAGTTTCATATAATAGATGTCAAAAAAAGGAATGTTAGACAAGGAGCGACAAAAAAGCTTTTCTTCGAAGGTCGCACCATCGAGAAGCGATATGACAATCAGGCAAAATCGTCGTGATCATAGAGGCAATCATCCCACCAACGCTCCACGTTGATGATACCGGCCCTTAAAGACCTTTTTTGAGGGACTAAAGGCTTGATAATCGCATGGGGATAGATCAGGACTATAGGGCATGTGCTCAAGTGTCTCCCACTTCAGCTGATGTAATGGACGGAGCTGGCCTCCCAGATCGACCAGCTCCTCGTATCGAATCACGACCAACACGGAACTGCACGAACCAGTCCTGGATATTTCCTGGATGTTGCCTTTGAAAAGTATGCTGCTGCTTTCCATTCCCTTCCTTCCTCCATCCGAACTCGTGTCCCGTTACTCGTCGTAACGAGACTTTTAATGTTCTGAATTGGTGCGCTGATACAACATTACATTCTCATTTTGGAGAACTGAAATTTAAATACTCGTCGCATCATCTAGATTTAGGTTTTCTGCCGTTTCCCAAATCGCTTAAGGCAAATGGTTCGTGTGAAGGCGAAGCGGTTGATTTCTTTCGATATCTTTCCCCAGATCAAGTTTGGGCTCCATCGCTAATGACCTCGTCATTGTCGGGATGTTAAATCCAAATTCTTCCTTTCCCCCTATAATTCACTGAGGCGGCAAATGTGTATTTCCTTTATATTTTTAAACAGCATTTGAAATAGGAGGCTATCATTTTATTATAACAGTCTGCATTACGCACTCATCAGCAGCTGACCGGGAGAGGTGGTGCAGTGGTTAGCAAACTGGACTGACATTCGGGAGGACGACGGTTCATCCGGCCATCCAGATCTAGGTTTTCCGTGATTTCCCTAAATCGTTTCAGGCAAATGCCGAGAGCGTTCCTTTGCGAGGGCACAGTCGACTTCCTTCCCAATCCAATGGGACCGATGACCTCGCTGTTCGGTCCCCGGCCGGCCGCTGTGACCGAGCGGTTCTAGGCGCTTCAGTTCGGAACCATCGCAGGTTCGAATCCTTCCTCGGGCATGGATGTGTGTGATGTCCTTAGGTTAGTTATGTTTACATAGTTCTAATTCTAGGGGAGTGATGACCTCAGATGTTAAGTCCAATAGTGCTTAGAGCCATTTGAACCTTTTTTTTTTTTTTTGGTTCCCTCCTACCAAATCGAACAACCGGAAACTGAATTACACTTATCTAATAGCGTGTAGAAAACCTTTCGTTTTGATGACAGCAGCAATTCTCCATGGTGTAGTCTCCTCGAGACAACAGGAAACAACAGCAATGGAGTTAGTTGACCTGAGGAAACACGCAAGCTGCCACATGTCCTTGAAGTGTTCCTCAAACCTTACCGATACTATTTGTGAGCGGTGAGATGGTAGATTGTCTAAACAATGATGATAATGAAGAAATGAGTCTGTACGATCTGAGAGGGTTCCTGTATAATTCAATTGCGAGAGATCTATGGAAGGTGTATCAGGGGTTACATTTAATCCAATGTGAACAACCATCAAACAGGAACTTGTTCGCAGGCTGGATTCTTTGCCTTATTTGGCTTCGATTGCACTCGTGCCCTGCTGTCGTTGAGTACCAATGTGTACTGAAACTCATCATTCCAGTGGACCTTTTTTCCGTAGCTCAAGCGTTCAATGCCCGTTTCCATACTCCCATGCTAATAGCAGTATTCCACGACACGCTTTTAACAGATGTGCTCTCTAGCGAGAAGACGATTCTGGGTAATACGAGAGTGCTAATGTCCTGTTTGTTTCATTGTTTTGCGACAGCTAGCAACAGCAGAGAAGTGTTCCAAAGTAGTGTTTGACATCGAGCAGAGTTAGAAGCTGAAATGTGTCATGAAATTTCCCACTGCTGAACAAATTGCACAAACTGAAAGCCACCGACGTTTGCTAAAAGCGTATGGAGGCTGTACAGTAGATTCGAACAATTGGATGCGGTGGGTACTTCGTTTCAGAAACGGTGAAGAAGACTGCACGACCGGACTCGCGCTGGTCAAAACTGCTCAGCTGTCATCCCCATAAAGAACAACACCCATATTAATACACCCGTAATTATCGAGGGATTACAACCAAGGAATTGTGTACACAGCTTTATGTCGACTGCAGTGCTCTGTACAATATATTATGCAATTTTGATGTCGCAAAGTATGTGCAAGATGGGTCCCGCAGTTGCTTACACAAGACCAAAAAGAAAAAAAAAAAACAAAAAAACACGCAACTGAAATTTCACTGGAACTTCTGTACTAATACCTGTATGAAGCTAATAATTTTCTGAAAACTATCAACACCAAAGATGATATGTGGTGTCACCACTACGAACCGGAATCCGAAAGACAGGATATAGACTGGCGACATGTGAATTCAACAACAAAACCATCTGGAGACAAAGTGATGTGCACTGTCTTCTGAATTAGGCAGGGTGCTTTTCTTTTGGATATCTTAAAGCGTAAAGCAATTGGCATTTCACCACGCTACAAGACGACACTCACTAGGCTCTATGGCCGAATTTTCAGCCAGGCCAGAGAAGACGACAAAGTTCCAATTGCAACACCATAAGGCCAGGCCCTACAACAGTTCTGTGACCATGGTGTTAGTAGCAAAATTTTAAGCGCCTGTGATACCATATCTACCATGCAGCCCTGATTTAACACTGGGACTTCAATTTTCTTGCGTCTATGGAAGACGAATTACGAAGCCGACATTTTTCTGACTCAGCTGCTGTCGTCAAAAGTGTAACAGTGGTTAACCTCAGCTGGTTCAGGTTTACAAGAGCAGAACACGCAGGCTATTGTTCATTGGTGGCAGAGATAATAACTAGCTGGCGTGCCTATGTGGAAAAGTGACAGCATGTAGTATGTTATTGTGCTCTTCTTATCTGTCGTAGTGTCCATGAAATAAATGGGAGGCTTTAATTTTAGAATGACCCTGGTATAACACCAGCACTCGCTGTTAGATTCGAAAAAGTGATCATGTAGTCTGCTTGCAACAGCCAGACATTGCAGGCAGGCATTGCAGCTGAACATGTACGCTTCACGTACACACCACAAAAATTCTTTCCTGTCACCTTTCGCCGTCTGTAGCCGCGTCCCTTATGTAGAAGATAGTGCACGGTCATAGGTCCGATGACAGCGCTCCCTTGACTGCTATGAGTGTTGCTATAAATGATAATAGGCTCTTTGGCTTCTGTGTGTATGTATGTGTGTGTGTGTGTGTGTGTGTGTGTGTGTGTGTGTGCGTGCGTGTATGTGTGTTTGTGTGTGCGTGCGCGTGCGTGTGTGTTGGTGCTTACAGGCGCTCAACGCCGAGGTTATTAGTGCCCTGGCACCCATTAAAAGTAACGAATGTGGACAAAATTAGTAAAATGGGGTCATACACGCAAACAACGGGAAAAGACTAAAGATGGTATTCTGTTTGGCTATTGACAGTGGCATTCAATAATTTTTTAGGGGTGCTAAGATAGTCTCTGTTTATCGCGAGAACAATCATTGAGGAATATGTAACACTCTATCCCTCGCATTCACTATCCGTACCACTCCATCTCTCGCATTCACTGTCCATCTCCGTAGGTGAATGGTCAACGCGCCTGAAGCTGGCCGGAGTGGCCGTGCGGTTCTAGGAGCTACAGTCTAGAACCGGGCGACCGCTGCGGTCGCAGTTTCGAATCCTGCCTCGGGCATGGCTGTGTGTGATGTCCTTAGGTTAGTTCGGTTTAATTAGTTCTAAGTTCTAGGCGACTGATGACCTCAGAAGTTAAGTCGCATAATGCTCAGAGCCATTTGAGCCAACGCGCCTGACTGCCACGCGGGGGATTTTTCCTGGATGGGAGGACTGCTACGTGGTGAACACAGCCTGGAGAGGCCAACTGAGAACTTACTCCACCGATCAGTACCAATTCCAAAGCCAATAAATCCTTCACGAACCGGGAGAGCGGTGTGCTCACAATATTCCCTCCATACCGGACCGAATGACCCCATTAGCAGAAGACTACACGGCGGTCGGTCAGGCCAGGTTACGTAGCTTTACCATACTCGTATTCAGAGTCACTATGAATAATTATCGTACATAACTGAAGTAAAACATAATTAATATCTACACTATATATAACACTTTCTTGTGTTTTGTGCATGTTTCTCCATGCACTTTCACCCTCAGACTGTGTAGGCGTACCTTCGTGTCAGGCCGTCTGCAATCTTTTTTATCGAATACTAGCCATTTGGAGCCCATAAAAGACAACGCTTCCTCTTAAAGGCGTGCTCTAGATAACCAATGGCAGGCGAGAAAGGTACGTTTCAGTAGTTTTACGTATTCGACCACGAACCAAATGCGTGATCACGACGCAGTTGGTGTCGCCCAGTTGAGTTTATCCCGTGTTCCAGACTATTACGGTTTCCACATACCGTATTATTTACCTAGAATTACTGCCTATCAATAAACTTACATCATGTTTCAGATTTGTCCGCTCTTTCTGCATAGGACCAATTACGCTGGTAACTCATCGGTTGTTGCTGTCCAGCACTGAAATGATGTAGTTGTCTATTAGCTGCTATAATCCGCTTTAGTCGAGGTCGACCCTCGTCATCAACACGCTGTTGCTCATGGCAGCTGACTTTAGCGACCGTGGTTTTCCCCGAATCCAGATGCCGACGGTTGTCCGCTCATTCAGTGCCTGCATGACCTGTGATCCACTAGTATTAATTCTAATTGCATTATTAGAGGTTATATCCTAATTTTTGGCATTCAGTTATAAGTATGGCAATAATATTAAAACATATTACTTTGTTACCACAACAAAGTATATATAGTCACATGTTCAAGTATTCGAACCAAGACCATGAAGGAAGTCGGTGTTCCGTCGTTTGTCGGACTTGGCGTGACACTATTTAGGAGTAAGTGAGCTGACGTGTGGCGCGGGAGCTGTGGAAGCGGCAGCGCCCAACGTAATAACTGTGGCTGCTGGCCGGCCGGCCGCGACACGTGTAACGGCCTTCCGAACTGGTTGCGCCGGTGCGCGCCTCCGCCTTCGCTCGACCGCAACACTACAGCACTGCCAGCATCCGTCCGCCTTCCGCCTACGCAACAGCTGATCCCATTAACACTTTCGCTTCAGTGTCCACTGCTGTGTTCCTTGTTCACAGAGTCCTACACCAGACCAGTAGGTAAAGACACCGATATACTCTGCCAGTTTCCATATTAAACTCAGATCCCCATCAATGTAAAAATTATCAATTTACTCTTAGTTCTGGAAATGAGGCAAATTTCGCAATGCACGTATGCCACATTGAGTTACGAAGACCACAGGAAGCCGACAGCTAGAAATGTGCATTGATAAAGTAAATTTCCTTCTTCTGAAGAAGGAAGCACAAATAGCGTTGGAGTATGCCACATAGCTAAGTTGTCAGTGTGTCTGACTGCTTAACTTTTGCCGGCCGGGGTGGCCAAGCGGTTCTCGGCGCCACAGTCTGGAACCGCGCGATCACTACGGTCGCAGGTTCGAATCCTGCCTCGGGCATGGATGTGTGTGATGTCCTTAGGTTAGTTAGGTTTAAGTAGCTCTAAGTTCTAGGGGACCGATGACCTCATAAGTTAAGTCCCATAGTGCTCAGAGCCATTTGAAACCTTTTTTTGCTAAACGCATTAAAATGGTTCAAATGGCTCTGAGCACTATGGGACTTAACATCTGAGGTCATCAGTACCCTAGAACTTAGAACTACTTAAACCTAACTAATCTAAGGACATCACACACATCCATGTCCGAGGCAGGATTCGAACCTGCGACCGTAGCAGTCACGCGGTTCCGGACTGTAGCGCCTAGAACCGCTCGGCCACCGTGGCCGGCTTAACGCATTACCCGCGTGCAATTCCTGGTACTGCTAGGTATTTTTCTTTGGCGGGAGGACAAGAACGGCATGCACTGAGCCTCGTGATACCAACTGAGGAACTACTTCAAAGAGAAGTAGCGGGAGCGAGGTCTGAGAAGCTGACCACTGGAGGAGAGCAGTATGCTAATCCCATATCGCATCCGAACGACGCCATTGACAAAGAGTAGTTCTGAATATCTTGGCAGGGCCAATAGACGGAGCTTTAGCTTAAGCTAACTATCCTACGACAGCTGTTAGTTACGTAAGAAGGGTCTTCCAATCGTGAGTTCAGAGCTGTTTTCAGCGAGAGAGGCTCTCGTTCCGAAAAAAAGGGAAAAAAACGGATAGTTTTAGAGTAAATATATGTACATGTTCGGATAAGCAACTAAACAATCTCCAGGCGATGTGTCTTCGCGAAAACATCCTCATCCGATTCATTAATTTGTCATCGTATTTTTCTGCACAAGATTCGATGATGACTATTATGTTACCGAAATCTAATGCGACGGCCACTACTGGGATTGCCTGATTGAGTAGACTGCAGGCGGTGAGAGTTTAAGGACAAACTCCCTACTATATTTTAGTCCCATGCCATTTCTTTAAAGCTCTGTACAATGGCTGTTTGAAGTACATATACAGATGTGTAGACAGTTGTAGTGGAAAGGTTCTTTAATGAGTCTCGTACTATGAGAAACAAATCCCAGTTCCAAAACAAAATTTTTCTCAGGGAACGTGCAAATGTTTCCAGTCTTATGTAATATTTATCACATTAAAGTTTCAGATGGATAAATCACGGAGATAGCATTTATTAATATGACATTAGGCTAGAGGCAGTCAGCCTCAGTATCAAAAATTCGAAGGAAAATAACAATAATCTACCGACTGATATGGATGATCTGATACCTTCTTCCACCTAACAACCTTTCGTTACCTGACAAGCCAGAGAGATAGTGGATAGTCATGGAAATGGGTTTCAGTGTTTTCGCTATCAATAGTCAGATGAAAAAGATCTAATATTTTTGTTGTAACCTTGCCAACAGAAATGATGAGAGAAGGAAGGAATGCCTGCATAGATTTCACAAAATGAGCTGATTCCCAGCGGCCTACAATTACAGTTCATGCAAGTGACTATTTACGCGTTCCATGTTTCGCATGTAGCAGAAAATCAGTTTCTGATGTAGATTAAGTTCAGAAGATTGACTGTTGTTTTGAAATATAAATAGTGGAGAATGTTGTACCTAGAGGGTAGAGTACCTAGAAACGCATATGTTTTTGTCGGTACTTCAGTCTGGTGACTGATATTAGAATCGCATGAGGGAATGTACACGAAAGATCGCCGTAAACAGTTTCTGCCATTTTATACAGTTTTTGTTATTGCTAGACATGAGGTTGTATTTTGTTCCGCACTTTTAAATATTTTGCATTATAAGCATTAAATGCTGTGTAGCATTTTAAAGCTATTTTGAACATATTGTTACTCCTTTAGGTACAAAATGCAGTGATGAGTAAAATGCTATTATTGTGACATAACAGTCACACATCACTGTGCGATATTTGATCAGTTTTCTACTTATTTCTTGGCTATTTTTTTAGGAGAATACAACGCTTACTAACACAAGAAGAAGGCTACAAATGATCTTGCTAGAAATGAGCGGGCGCAGGTGTTTGTCCCGCGGTCTGGCGTGGCCGCTGGAGGTAGTCACAGAGGCTTTAGAGAACGGTCTCGGGTCTCCAGGGCTCTGCATCTTTACGGTAGTCGGTTATGGTAAGCCCCTGCTCCATGCTTTGTTGGCATATGCGGTTTTCTCCTTTGAAGACTGTCTGCCACTAAGGCTTTGCATGTCCTTAGTGTATCACTGAATATGACGAATTCACCTCCTTGTACATAGATCTAAGAACAGGAAGCCACGCCTCTACTCGTCCACCTTGAGAATATTAGTAGCCTTACACTCCAGATATTGTTATCCAACAAAATGTGTCCTACACACCACTGTGCCTCAGCGGAGAGGGATTGACCAGTGGGTGGAACATGACTAGCAGACAGTACCAACATCTTGCATGTTAAGATGCGTTCTGTAAGCCAAGATTGGCAAACTTCTACATGTATATAGATACTCCGCAATTCGCCGCAAGGTGCGTGGGGGAAGTTACCCTGTGCCATTACTAGTCATTTATTTTCCTGTTCCTCTTGCAAGTGGATCGAGGGGAAAACGACTATCTGTATGCCTCCGTATGAGCCCTAATTTCTCACATCTTATATTCGTGGTCCTTACGCGCAATGGATGTTGGCGCCACTAGCATTGTGTGGCAGTCAGCTTCAAATGCCGCTCCTCTAAATTTTCTAAATAGTGTTTCTCGAAAAGAACGTCGCCTTTCCTCCAGAGATTCCCATATGAGGTCCCAAAGCATCTCCGTAACACTTACCTGTTCGAATCTACCGGTAACAAATATAGCAGCTCACCTCTGAATTACTTCGATGTCTTCCTTCATCCGACCCGGTACGGATCCCAAACACTCTAGCAGTACTCAAGAAAAGGTTGCGCCAGCGTCCTATATGCGGTCTCCTTTACAGGTCAACCACTCTTTCCTAAAATTCTCCCAATAAACCGATGTAGACCATTCGCCCTCCCTGTCACAGTTGTTATATGCTCATTCCGTTTCGTATCGTTTTGCAACTTTACGCCCAGATATTTAAACGACTTCATTGTGTCAAGTAGGACACTAGTAATACTGCATCCAAACAGGGCAGATTTGCTCTTGTTACTCATCCGCATCCGCACTTCTGCGGCCTTCCCCTGTATAAAAGCCAATAAAGCAACATTGGGATGATCACATTTGCTGTAGCACTGAATTGCTCCTTCCACACGGAGTGTTCTAAAAAGTAGGAAGTTAGGTTTCGATGAGAATAATGTTGAACAGTTGCAGTCCAGCCGCTGAGGGAGAGAGACTCCTTGTCCTAGCACTAAGTGGGGCGTCGGTCGCTGTGGCCGAGCGGTTCTAGGCGATTCAGTCTGGAACCGCGCGACCGCTACGGTCGCAGGTTCGAATCCTGCCTGGGGCAGTTCTAAGTTCTAGGGGACTAATGACCTCAGATGTTAAGTCCCATAGTGCTCAGAGCCATTTGAACCATTTGAACCAAGTGAGGCGCATGCTTGGTGACCCCGTTTGCGGGCGATCTCTAGCCAGTGACGATCGGTGAGGTCTGGCGCACAAAGCTTGTTGCCTGATTAATTGTACTGTTTCGTGGGTCTTGGAGTCGTTTGCACTAGCGAGTTGCACGGGTTAGGAAAGCTGTTAGGAAAGCTTTATGCGTTTCTCAAGCAGTCGTCGACGTAAATGAGGTACCTTCACACAGTATTAGTGGGACATTACAGGTTAAACTTCGCTTCTAGAGAGTTTTGTGATTCAATATTTTAGGTGAATTTCTGCCCGTTGTGTTGGAGCAATTTTCGAGTCAATTTTACGAATCATTATGTTCATGTCGTTGCAAACTTATTCTGTCATTTTAACGTCGTATGCGTCGAGATCTTAGAGCAATTTAACATCATCTTCATCATCATCATCATTTAAGACTGATTATGTCTTTCAGCGTTCAGTCTGGAGCATAGTCCCCCTTATAAAATTCCTCCATGATCCCCTAATCAGTGATAACATTGGTGCCTCTTCTGATGTTAAGCCTATTACTTCGAAATCATTCTTAACCGAATCCAGGTACCTTCTCCTTGGTCTGCCGCGACTCCTCCTACCCTCTACTGCTGAACCCATGAGTCTCTTGGGTAACCTCGCTTCTCCCATGCGTGTAACATGACCCCACCATCTAAGCCTGTTCGCCCTGACTGCTACATCGTTAGAGTTCATCCCCAGTTTTTCTTTGATTTCCTCATTGTGGACACCCTCCTGCCATTGTTCCCATCTAATAGTACCTGCAATCATCCTAGCTACTTTCATATCCGTAACCTCAACCTTGTTGATAAGGTAACCTGAATCCACCCAGCTTTCGCTCCCATACAACAAAGTTGGTCGAAAGATTGAACGGTGCACAGATACTTAGTCTTGGTACTGACTTCCTTCTTGCAGAAGAGAGTAGATCGTAGCTGAGCGCTCACTGCATTAGCTTTGCTACACCTCGCTTCCAGTTCTTTCACTATGTTGCCATCCTGCGAGAATATGCATCCTAATTACTTGAAACGGTCCACCTGTTCTAACTTTGTTCCTCCTATTTGGCACTAAATCCGTTTGTATCTCTTTCCCACTGACATTACTTTCGTTTTGGAGATGCTAATCTTCATACCATTGTCCTTACATTTCTGATCTAGCTCTGAAATATTACTTTGCAAACTTTCAATCGAATCTGCTATCACAACCAAGTCACCCGCATATGCAAGACTGCTTATTTTGTGTTCACATATCTTAATCTCACCCAGCCAGTCTATTGTTTTCAACATATGATCCATAAATAATATGAACAACAGTGGAGACGGGTTGCAGCCTTGTCTTACCCCTGAAACTACTCTGAACCATGAACTCAATTTACCGTCAACTCTAACTGCTGCCTGACTATCCATGTAAAGACCTTTAATTGCTTGCAAAAGTTTGCCTCCTATCCCATAATTTCGTAGAACAGACAATAACTTCCTCCTAGGACCCCGGTCATATGCCTTTTCTAGATCTATAAAGTATAGATACAACTCCCTGTTCCACTCATAACACTTCTCCATTATTTGCCGTAAGCTAAAGATCTGGTCCTGACAACCTCTAAGAGGCCTAAACCCACACTTATTTTCATCCAATTGGTCCTCAACTAATACTTGCACTTTCCTTTCAACAATATCTGAGAAGATTTTACCCACAACGTTGATTAAAGAGATACCTCTGTAGTTGTTACAATCTTTTCTGTTCCCATGTTTAAAGATTGGTGTGATTACTGCTTTTGTCCAGTCTGATGGAACCTGTCCCGACTCCCAGGCCATTTCAATTATCCTGTGTAGCCATTTAAGACCAGACATTCCACTGTATATGATGAGTTCCGACTTAATTTCATCCACCCCAGCTGCTTTATTGCACTGCAATCTATTGACCATTTTCTCCACTTCCTCAAATGTAATCCTATTCCCATCATCATTCCTACCCCATTGTACCTCGAAATCTGAAACATTACTGATCGTATTTTCACCTACATCGAGCAATTCTTCAAAATATTCCCTCCATCTGCCCAAGGAATCCACAGGATTTACCAGCAGTTTTCCTGACCTGTCCAAAATACTTGTCATTTCCTTCTTACCTCCCTTTCGAAGACTACTAATTACACTCCAGAATGGTTTTCCAGCAGCTTGACCCAAAGTTTCCAACCTGTTTCCAAAGTCTTCCCAAGATTTCTTCTTGGATGCTGCAATTATCTGTTTGGCTTTGTTTCTTTCTTCAAGATAACTTTCTCTGTCTACCTGAGTTCTAGTATGTAGCCATTTTTGATACCCCTTCTTTTTCCTTTTACAGGCTGCCTTGACTGTGTCATTCCATCAAGCTGTTTGCTTCATCCTACCTTTACACACTACTGCTCCAAGACATTCTTTAGCCACTTCTAGTACTGTGTCCCTTTACCTTGTCCATTCCTTTTCCAATGACTGTAATTGACTACATTCAACTAACTGATACCTTTCTGAGATCACTGTTATGTACTTGTGTCTGATTTCCTTATCCTGAAGTTTCTCCACTCTTATCCTCCTACATAAGGACCCGACCTCCTGCACTTTCGGGCTCAAAATCCCAATTTCACTGCAGATTAAATAATGATCAGTGTCATCAAAGAATCCCCTGAATACACGTGTGTCCCTCACAGCCTTCCTGAATTCCTGATCTGTTATTATATAGTCAATGACAGATCTGGTTCCCCTGCCTTCCCAAGTATACCGGTGAATGTCCTTATGTTTAAAAATGGAGTTTGTTCATATGGTTCAAATGGCTCTGAGCACTATGGGACTTAACTACTGTGGTCATCAGTCCCCTAGAACTTAGAAATACTTAAACCTAACTAACCTAAGGACATCACACACATCCATGCCCGAGGCAGGATTCGAACCTGCGACCGTAGCAGTCGCGCGCTTCCGGACTGCGCGCCTAGAACCGCTAGACCACCGCGGCCTGCCAAAATGAAGTTTATGATTACTAAGCCCATACTGGCACAGAAATCCACGAGTTGTTTGCCGTTCCTGTTGGCCTCCATATCCTCTCCAAATATACCCATAACCTTTTCATACCCTTCTGTTCGATTTCCAATCCTGGCATTAAAATCACCCATGAGCATAACACTGTCCTTGTCCTTTACTCTGACAACTACATCACTGATTGCATCATAAAAACTATCCATCTTATCTTGATCCGTCCCATCGCAATGCGAATATACTGACACAATCCTAATTTTCTTGCTAGACACTGTCAAATCTATCCACATCAGTCGTTAGTTTACATACCTTATTGCAACTATGCTGGGTTCCATTTCTTTCCTGATGTAGAGCCCTACACCCCATTGTGCTATTCCTGCTTTGACTCCTGACAGGTAGACCTTGTATTCTCCCACTTCCCCTTCTTTCTCACCCCTTACCCGAATGTCACTAACAGCTAAAACGTCCAGCCCCTTCTTACTTGCAGCCTCTGCCAGCTCTACCTTCTTCCCAGACTAGCCCTCATTGATATTAATAGCTCCCCATCTCATTACCATTTGTTTGCCAAGTCGTATCTTAGGAGTCCCTGGTTTGTCAGTTAGAGGTGGGACTCCATCACCTCCAAAGGTCCGAGACATTTTGCTCTGATTGTTGCCAGCATCATATTTAAAGTACCACGGAAGCAGATTGCTAGCCTTTGCCCCGAGTCCCTTTGAGTTTTACCCCTAATGGTTGAGGGACTCACCGGTGGATTTGGTAGTCTTTGCCGTATGAGCACAAAGGTGAGCACGACTCAGAATACGTCCGAGATGCCCAGCCTTATTCCAAAGTAACTGGTATCCCGACTGTTGGGACCACTTACTTGGCCACTCATACGTTGCCCATGGTTCATGAACTAGGACATGACTACAGGAACCCACACCATGAACCATTTAACGACTTATTAAATTCAGACTTGATTTAAATCTTAGAAGCAAACTGTTATCCTACAACTGATCCTGATTAGGCGTCCCCCTTAATATAAATATAACTAGTTTATCTAAATTTCTAATTTGTTTTATTGTGGTGGTGTTCTGCTGCGTTACAGCAGCTAAATCTCCTGATAATTCAGT
This sequence comes from Schistocerca piceifrons, assembly GCF_021461385.2. Lineage (NCBI taxonomy): Eukaryota > Metazoa > Arthropoda > Insecta > Orthoptera > Acrididae > Schistocerca > Schistocerca piceifrons. Next base: position 360,745,544 of record NC_060149.1, on the reverse strand, counting down.
TTATATACAGGTACTGCGATCAGTTGTTTAACTGATGTATAACGAGCATTGCATTCGTTTGTCTAATATGGTTTTGTTGATACCGTAATTAAGTCGGATAGCTACCACTTTGCAAGAGACAAACAAAAGACACTTACATTTCAATATTTTTAGAACTGTTTAATAACATGAGGACAGTTGAGCCATAAGTGCATTATCTGAAAACTACCTTGAGCAGTTAAAAAGAGAACCGACTCGAGGCGGTAACATACTAGACCTTCTGGTGACAAACAGACCCGAACTATTTGAAACAGTTATCGCAGAACAGGGAATCAGCGATCATAAAGCGGTTACAGCATCGATGATTTCAGCCGTAAATAGAAATATTAAAAAAGGTAGGATGATTTTTCTGTTTAGCAAAAGTGACAAAAAGCAGATTTCAGAGTACTTGACGGCTCAACACAGAAGTTTTATCTCAAGTACAGATAGTGTTGAGGATCAGTGGACAAAGTTCAAAACCATCGTACAATATGCATTAGATGAGTATGTGCCAAGCAAGATCGTAAGAGATGGAAAAGGGCCACCGTGGTACAACAACCGAGTTAGAAAACTGCTACGGAAGCAAAGGGAACTTCACAGCAAACATAAACATAGTTAAAGCCTTGCAGACAAACAAAAATTACACGAAGCGAAATGTAGTGTGAGGAAGGCTATGCGAGAGGCGTTCAATAAATTCGAAAGTAAAGTTCTATGTACTGACTTGGTAGAAAAGCCTAAGAAATTTTGGTCTTATGTCAAACCGGTAGGTGGATCAAAACAAAATGTCCAGACACTCTGTGACCAAAATGGTACTGAAACAGAGGATGACAGACTAAAGGCCGAAATACTAAATGTCTTTTTCCAAAGCTGTTTCACAGAGGAAGACTGCTCTGTAGTTCCTTCTCTAGATTGTCGCACAGGTGACAAAATGGTAGACATCGAAATAGATGACAGAGGGATAGAAAAACAATTAAAATCGCTCAAAAGAGGAATTGGAAGCAGTTAATTCCATAAATTATCTGGGAGTAGGCATTAGGACTGATTTAAAATGGAATGATCATATAAAGTTGATCGTCGGTAAAGCAGATGCCAGACTGAGATTCGTTGGAAGAATCCTAAGGGAATGCAGTCCGAAAACAAAGGAAGTAGGTTACAGTAAACTTGTTCGCCCACTGCTTGAATACTGCTCACCGGTGTGGGATGCGTACGAGATAGGGTTGATAGAAGAGATAGAGAAGATCCAATGGAGAGCAGCGCGCTTCGTTACAGGATCATTTCGTAATGGCGAAAGCGTTACGGAGATGATAGATGGACTCCAGTGGAATACTCTGCAAGAGAGACGGTCAGTAGCTCGGTACGGGATTTTGTTGAAGTTTCGAGAACATACTTTCACCGAGGAGTCAAGCAGTATATTGCTTCCTCCAACGTATATCTCGCGAAGAGACCATGAGGATAAAATCAGGGAGATAAGAGCCCACACAGAGGCATACCGACAATCCTTCTTTCCACGAACAATACGAGACTGGAATAGAAGGGCCGGCCGGAGTGGCCGAGCGGTTAAAGGCGCTACAGTCTGGATCCGCACGACCGCTACGGTCGCAGGTTCGAATCCTGCCTCGGGCATGGATGTGTGTGATGTCCTTAGGTTAGTTAGGTTTAAGTAGTTCTAAGTTCTAGGGGACTTATGACCACAGCAGTTGAGTCCCATAGTGTTCAGAGCCATTTGAACCATTTTTTTGGAATAGAAGGGAGAACCGATAGAGGTACTCAAGTTACCCTCCGCTACACACCATCAGGTGGCTTGCGGAGTATAGATGTAGATGTAGATGTACTTCGTCGGTCGTGCACGTCTTGTACTCTGCAACAGAAGAACGTCTTTTATCATGGAACATGTAATATTTGCAAATGAACTGCATTTCTTTAACGTCTTAAGGATTTTGTCCGTCTTCTAAATGGAAATTTATGTCAGTTTCGATTTCGAATTGTACTTCACTTGCACCTTTTTTTGATAACCCTTTTGTTCAGTTTGATTTCACGTACTGATTATTAGGTTGCAGCACAGTAATGTTGTATCTCGGAACATGTTTTTACATTTGGAAAGACCTTAATTTTCCGGAGTAATTTTTGTAATTTCATAAAAAGAGTGCAGCACATAAAAACGGAATACCATCCTTTAAAAATGGAATAAGAAAATAGATAAAACTTCTGTTACAGGGCAGGCTAGAGGTGAAAGTCTGAAATGCTTACTAATGTGCAACCCTCTGCCCTACTCAAAGGAGGGTTATGTGTAAGCTATATCGTCAAAATAAGTCGATAAGTTTAGCATTACTCCCGCACCACGAAAAATTATTATTCCGAGAGAAAACAATGTACCAGTACTCATAACATAACTAAAGTTTGAATTCAAATGCGGATCTGCTAAAAGAAATATACAGTAGTTCCAAAATTCATGAATAAATTGATGAACAGGTTTTTACAACACGTGAAAGAAAATATCCAAGCATGTAACTTAAATTTGGGACGTGTCTTGATGCGGAAGTAGTTTTGTATGTGCGCTCCCGAGTAACTTCAAAACATCTAGTTTTTAAACTGTTCTTTCTTTCAGGAATAGGCAGTTCACAATCATAGTTTTAATGATCTTTTTCCATCATATCATAACTTCTGATAGGTATGTAAACAGGATACTGCAACCGGGTTCAAAGAACTGACAACTAAGGAAAAAGACCTACCATTATTACATGTAGGACAACGCACGAGCACAAACAGACCCATGCATCTGAGACAGTATTACGAGATGCAGAGGCTCTTGATGTAACTGTTGAGGTTTTCAGAACTCCAGCGTAGATTGTTCTTCTAGTTTACATACCTTGAAAATCCAGTCATGCTTTGTTAAAAATAGCGGACAGATGCGAATAGGGCTGACACTCCGACGGTTTTGTACAATCTTAATTATTTATATCGATAGTTCATCCATTCCAAGAATCGAGAATGTCGACAATTTTTGCCTGTTATCAATGTCAGTACTGGCAAGATATCAGATTATACCAGGACGTTCGATAACGTTTTAATTTGAAGTTTTAAGTTTAATTTTTATTTTTTGTTTATTTATTTAATTTTTTAGTTATGTTATCATGCTATGCTAACTTGCGATTGTAGATACGTTGACTTCGTCTACTAACGTCCCTGTTGTGATTACTGGTAATGTTTGACAGAAGTCTCCAGAGAAGAAAACAGTGCACTAGGCCATAGGGCTATTGTTGTTACGCAAACGTCGAATTGTTCCCAAAAAATGGAAATGCACTCCTGCCTAAATTACCGGTATCTCTTGGCTTTGAAATATTACGTATGCTGTACGTGTCGTAGGCATAGGCTGTCAGGGGATATTTATGTGTAGAATGAGCAGCTCGTAAAGGGAAAAAACATTATCGAGTGAAATGGAACTGATGAGCCAAAATGGTCACATGATCGTTGCAGTAATCCAATCTTGCAGAGTAACCTTGGGGCCCATGGAATACCACGATATGGCAAGCCCAAATCACACTGAATCCCAGCCATGTTTCACTCTTGAGACGTTAATTCGATTAAATGTTGGAAACAGTGTCAAACAAGATACATACGACCAGACGCGTTTCTTCCATTGCCCCATTGTCCAGGTTTTGCAGCTTCGGTACCACGTTCTCCTGTTATGCCCATTTGCATCATTTATGAAGAGTTTTGTAATTCAACTCTCCCTGTAATCCCCTGTTTATGGTGCTCCCTCCATGTTGATTTGGTGCTGACAAGAATCTCGACTGCGACATTCAGTTCAGCAGTTACTTTTCCAGCAGTCGTCCTCTTATTCTGCGTCACTATCTTCCTCAGTCACTGTCTGTCACCATCACTCAACACGTACTGTCGTCCGCGTTGTGACTTAGTAGATGATGTTTTTCCACTTTCCCTGAATGCAGTAAAATCTTCGATGCGGTACCTCTTGAAATACCAAACACTTCGACTCCGTTGGTTACGGAAGCACGCACCATATGAGTACCAACAATATTTGCCAAAATTCGAATTCACTTAGCTCCGATATAACGCACTCACAACTACAAAGAACACTGTTCTGAGTTCTGCGCATGACCGACCCTTGCAACGTAGTGAGGACATTGCACAAGCGCCGTTTTTAGTCAAATACAAAAACGCAAGCAGCAGTCTCAGCTAGTATTTGAATCTATGTTCAAACATCCATCTCATGGGGTAGTCATACTTTTTGTCCAACTCCTCTAGATCTACCTGTACCCCAAAACAGTCATGGTACTAAAGATTTACCACGACCGAGTAATTGCACAAACAATGTTTGTTCCTATATAGCAAGTTCAAATGGTTCAAACGGCTCTGAGCACTATGGGACTTAACATCTAAGGTCATCAGTCCCCTACAACTTAGAACTACTTAAACCTAACTAACCTAAGGACGTCACACACATCCATGCCCGAGGTAGAATTCGAATCTGCGACCGTAGCAGTCGCGCGGTTCCGGACTGAAGCGCCTAGAACAGCTCGGCCACCGCGGTCGGCCATAGCAAGTCCAAAGTAAGCCTGACAAAGGTGCACTCATTAAAATGGTCGGTAGCTCTTCCTATGGATGGGTATACTCATATATTCAGACACTTGGTAGACGAGGGTGTTACTCGAGGGATACAATTAAGTGTGAAAATGAGGCGATGAAGAACTGAATATATTTGTAAATAATTGAACGTTAATAAGAAATGAAAGTATTCCAATGGAATCCTTTTAGTCACGTAATACTAATTGTTGACGTTGGAAACTTTTATATCCGACTGGTTCATATACTAGTTATATTCTTTCGCTAATTTGTAATACAAGGTATCGACTGTTCATTAAAATATATAATACTGCATAATATTCTCGTGTAACCAAGTACGCTGTTTTGAATAGCTGCTTTAAACCACCATTAACTAAAGATTTATGGAGCCCTGAGTTTGAGTTTGCTCAGTTTGATATTTTATACATAACTTCCAGTTTTATAGTGAATTTAAGTGGATATAATTTTTTCAGTTACATAAAATTTCAAAAGAAAGAAGAATAGAACTGAACAAAACGAAGAAAATGCGTGCCTTGTAGTCGACTTGTGACAGTTCCGGTCAATTTCGTCATATTAAGCAATCGAAAACGACTGTTTATATGCCTCTGTATTTGTCCTAATCTCTCGCATCTTATTTTCATGTTCGTTGTCGGAAACATACGATGGTGGCAGTATAATGGTCACAGTATTCTTCGAATTCAGGTTCTATAAACTAATCCAACAGGGTTTCATGTGTGCCGCGTGGGATTAGCCGAGCGGTCTGAGGCGCTGCAGTCATGGACTGTGCGGCTGGTCCCGGCGGAGGTTCGACTCCTCCCTCGGGCATGGGTGTGTGTGTTTGTTCAAATGGTTCAAATGGCTCTGAGCACTATGGGACTCAACTGCTGTGGTCATAAGTCCCCTAGAACTTAGAACTACTTAAACCTAACTAACCTAAGGACATCACACACATCCATGCCCGAGGCAGGATTCGAACCTGCGACCGTATCGGTCGCGCGGTTCCAGACTGTAGCGCCTTTAACCGCTCGGCCACTCCGGCCGGCCGTGTGTGTTTGTCCTTAGGATAATTTAGGTTAAGTAGTGTGTAAGCTTAGGGACTGATGACCTTAGCAGTTAAGTCCCATAAGATATCACACACATTTGAACAGGGTTTCATGTGAATTGTATCAAATTTGTTCCAACGATTCCCATTTAAGTTCCTCGAGAATTTCTGTTGCACTTTCGTAGGGCCTGTACCTAACTGCTGCGATCCTACCTGTGTGTGTGTCTAAATCCGTTCGATATCTGTCGTCATGTCTGCTTGAGAAAGACTCCAAACACTGGAACAGTACTCTAAATTGGTTTTACCAGCGTCCTATTTGCAACTTCCATAACAGATGCATCGTATTTCGCCAGAAGCCGTCAAACAATTCTAATTATTCCATTCGCGTTTCCAAATGCTCATTTCGCGTGGTCGTTCCGTCACATATTGTTTCTTAGTACGAGTGGTTAGCTACACCTTCTATCTCCACATAGTCGCCGCTCCAACTTAGACGTATGTCGTAGCGTTGTACCAAGTTTCCAGTACCCTGGTAGAAGGCAGCCGCTTGTGCTTCCCGACTGTTCTCCACGGCAGTCTACAGCTCATCGTCTTTGCAAAATGTTTCATCATAACCAGCAATTCATATGAGCGAAGATGAAGCTCAGGTCTGTATTCCATCAAAAACACTGCAGGGGCATCTTCATTGCCCATAAAGAGTGCGGCCGAGAATTGTCATGAAGAAGGAAACGCATGACTGTTCTATTACATGAACTGCATGACATCATGCTAAATCTCTTACCAGGCCCTCATAGTTCGCGGTAACACCATTTTCTACGCACATGCTCACTGTACGCTCAGGGCAGAAACAAGGGCCGGCATGCGATCGAAGGGCATACTGGAGACATTTCCCAACACATCAGGTTCATCGAATTTTCACTGTGGTCTCTGTTTTACACCCGATCGGGCCTTACTTTCCGAAAAGCCCTCGTAATTATGATTTTGCTACTTGAGCCAGTGCAAGTTCAAATGGTTCAAATGGCTCTGAGCACTATGGGACTTAACATCGTAGGTCATCAGTCCCCTAGAACTTAGAACTACTTAAACCTAACTAACCTAAGGACATCACACACATCCATGCCCGAGGCAGGATTCGAACCTGCGACCGTAGCAGTCCCACGGTTCCGGACTGCAGCGCCTAGAACCGCCCGGCCACCGCGGCCGGCGCCAGTGCAAGTGGAAAATTATTTTCCGCGTGGGTACCCAGCTTCATAGGAATGATTTCAGACCGTTCGCTGCAGCATTTGCGTTTTCAATACCGCTAGTGTCATGATTTGCCGTTAAGCACGAGTACTGTTACGGCGATGTCGGGCTGAAACACAAGCATCGGTGCACATTACATTTGCAGACAGTCAACATGGGTCTGGACAAGGTGAGCATGGCTTTAATCGTAAAGCCCTTTTATCAAAATAATGGCAACACTGTTGCTGCTCTTCGCGACTATTGATGCATTGCAAGACTACGGAGAGTTCACTTTGCACTCCGAGGATGAAGAACATGATTCGGAAGATCTAATTAACTGACTATTTGCGAACTGCTCTGGAGAGACACCGACAGCCAATTGTGCAACAAATTGTTGAAGAACTTACTGCTGCTGAGAATGCTGGACGCATAATGCGATCCTCAAGCAACGCAAGAGCTGTGTCGCGATGAGCGGAGAGAGGGAGGCAGCCAACATGCGACCTGAGGTGCTCCAGGCAGCAGTAGAGCAATCTCTACTGCGGTCCCAGGTTGTCGTGGATGCAGATGGACGTCACATCGAGTAACGTTTGTAACCTGGAATGTAAACGTGGTACGCGATTAACAAATGTTACCCTCTCATGTGGAAATTAAAATGCATTTATTTCAGTGGTTTCTACATCTACATCTACATGGATACTCTGCAAATCACGCTTAAGTGCCTGGCAGATGGTTCATCGAACCGCCTTCACAATAATCCTCTATTATTACAATCTCGAACAATGCGAGGAAAAAGCGAACACCTATATTTTCCCGTGCGAGCTCTAATTTCCCCTATTTTATTATGATGATCGTTTCTCCCTATATAGGCCGCCGTCAACAAAATATTTTCACATTCGGAGGTGAAAGTTGCTGATTGAAATTTCGTGAGAAGATTCCGTCACAACCAAAAACGCCTTTGTTTTAATTATGGCCACCCCAAGCCCTGTATCATGTCAGTGTCACTCTCTCCCCTATTTCGCGATAATACAAAATGTGCTGCCCTCCTCTGAACTTTCTCGATGTACTCCGTTGATCCTATTGGGTAAAGATCCCACACCGCGCAGCAGTACTCTAAAGGGGGGCGTACAAGTGTAATGTAGTCAGTCTCTATAGTAGATCTGTCGCATCTTCTAAATGTCCTGCTAATAAAACGCAGTCTTTGGTTTGCCTTCCCCGCGACATTTTGCATGTGTCCTTTCCAATTTAAGTTGTTTGTAATTGTAATTCCTAGCTATTTAGTTGAATTTACGGCCTTTATATTTGACTGATTTATCGTGTAACCGAAATTTAACGGATTCTTTTCAGCACTCATGTGGATGACCTCACACTTTTCATTATTTAGGCTCAATTGCCAGTTTTTGCACCATATATATATCTTTTCTAAATCGTTTTGCAGTTTTTTTGATCTTCTGATGACGTTACTAGACGATAAACGACAGCCTCATCTGCAAACAACCTAAGGCGTCTGCTCAGATTGTCTCTTAAATCGTTTGTATAGATAAGGAACTGCAGAGGGCCTTTAACACTATCTTGTGGAACACCAGAAATCACATGTTTTACTCGATAACTTTCCGTCAATTACTACGAACTGTGACCTCTTTGGCAGGAAATCACGAATCCAGTCACGTAACCGATATGATATTCCACAAGCACGCAATTTTATTACAAGCCGCTTTTGTAGTACAGTGTCAAAAGCCTTCTGGAAATAGAGAAATACAGAATCAATTTAAAATCCCTTCTCAATAGCCCAACACTTCGTGTGAGTAAAGAGCTAGTTGTGTTCATGAGAAAGATGTTCTCTAAATCTGTGTTGACCGTGTGTCAGTAGACTATTCTCTCCGAGGTAATTCATAATGTTGGAACACAATATATGTTCCAAAATCTTGCTGCATATCGACGTTAATGATATGGGCCTGTAATTTAGTGAATTACTCCTACTACCTTTCTTGAATATTTGTGTGACCTGTTCAACTTTCCGGTCATTGGGCACGGATCTTTCCCGAGCGACAAGTGGTTGCATATGATAGTTATGTATGGGGCTATTGCATCAGCATCCTCTGAAAGGAACTTAATCGGTATACAGTCTGGACTGGAAGGCTTGCTTGTATTAAGTAATTTAAATTGCTTCCTTACTCTGAGGATATCTACTTCTAATTTACTCGTGGTGGCAGCTGTTTATTCGTTACTTCTCTCCCGCATATCCTTAAAAAATTTTCCACCAGGGTTCATTGCCATACGATTACTAATTTTTCATGGGGACCCTCTCAAGTAGCGCAAGTTTAATTATAACCACCCTGTGATTGCCCTAAATTCTTATACGATATGACATACTCGAAATGTTCACCACTGACCTTGTTATCACTCGACACAAATGTGCCGATACACGTTTCAGCCAGAGGTGGGAAACATGTCAACCTCGCAACGAGTAGCCAGCGAGATGAAACTTATTAGATGCAACGAACTATGTTTAGGCGTCAAAGTTATGATTTTTAACGTAAAGTGACAGCCGTCAATAAAGACACGGGCCGAATCGAAATGTACAAATAAATCGAATACAGTTGGATAAATTTCGTGTACAACACAACGTTCAGTATGCCACACACATGACTCAAGTACCGATGTCCGAGGACAACCGAGTGCTTCCAAAGACGTGCGGTGTAGGCCACGTAAGTGCTACTGGGTGAACCAGCAGAATGGAGCAAATTAAATTTATTTAATGTAGTTACCAGTGTCACCGAGTGTGTGTAAGATGTCTAAGTCTATCGATTTTTGACATGTTAAGTAAATCAAGAAAACGTCATCCTGACTTCATTAATGAATTAAATTGCATTATCCATACCACAAGACAGCCACGATCATTAAGTTCCTATTTAGAATTTATCCAAAGCGGGGGACAACCGGAGGTGAATTTAGGGACGAAAGACGTGAAGATCCAGCCAGTATAGTCTCGCTTAATGGCCTACATATAAGCGGACAATTGCCACGCATAGATCCTTGTAATACGATGAATCTGTACGAAATTATTGGGTGGAAATACGCAGAATATATCGGAAGGTCGATACGTTTGTTTCCAAGCTTAGCAATTATACACAGAGCAAAAATAACTGAACTTAGTTGTTTAAGAAACTCAATAATATTTTCCTTCCAGTTCAAGTTTTCATCGATAAGTATACCCAAAAATTTGGAGCATTCTACCCTACTTACTGACTCCTGCTCATGTGCTACATCAATTGTTGGTATGACTATTTGTTGTACAAAACTAAATGTAGTGTGTTTTTTCAAAATTTAGGGGATGTTCATTTTCAGAGACCCACTTCATAATTATATCGAAAATATCATTTACTAGCTCTCCTGTTGCTTCCTATCTAATGGGATTTATTATAACACTAGTATCGTCTGAAAAAAGTACCAATTTAGGATGTTTAATGTTAACTGGAAGGTCATTCACATATGTAAGGAATAAAAGTGGACAGAAAACTGAACCCTGTGTTACTCCCTTTGTGATTTTACCCTGGTCACTACAATTTTCGAGCTTTCCGACTTTATTTGAATTATTCAGCACAACCTTATGCATTCTGTTTGTCATGTATGATTCAAACCAGCTGTGTGTAAAGCCATGAGTTCCAAAAACTTGAGTTCTTCTAAGAGAGTATCATGATCGAAGGCATTGGAGAGAGCACAGAAAATGCCAGTAGGTGATATATTATTATTTAAGGCTTTACACGTTGATGAGTGACTGCAAAAATAACATTCCCAGTCGAGCAACCTTCCTGGAATCCAAAATGTATTTGCTAAGTAACGTGTTTCCATTCAAATATGCGACTACTCTTGAGTACACAACTTTTTCGAATATTTTGGAAAAATACATCAGTAGAGAAACTGGACGATAATTGTTTAAAGTGTCTCTTGTCACCTTTCTTATGAAGTGGTTTAATAACAGCATATTTTAACCAGTTTGGAAATCTTCCCTGTGCCAGTGATGCATTGCATATATCACTAAGGACATTACTTATTAAGTTGGAACACCTTTTCAGAATTCATCTGAAATATCATCAACCCCACAGGAGCTTTTGTTTTTTAGAATTTTTATAATTATAGCCTCTTCTTATTAATAAGCCTTACTGATTTGTATGAACCTGCCTCCGGAGTGTAAGGTGTCATGCTGTTTATTTCCATTAAATGTGCATCGTGATCAAATAGTCCATTAGCAGCTGGTTACACATGAATTGTTTCAGCCCTAGCACTGTCTGTAAAAATGTTGTCAATCAGTATCCTAGTATTCTGCGGCGTACGAGTTGGAAAATTAGCTACTGAAATTAGACTGAAACACCAAATAATAATTCTAGTTAAATTTTCCTGTCTGTAGCTTTTAAGATGCTTGCATTGATACCTCCATAAACTACTAACTGTTACTTCATCTCTGACAGATAGCTCAATACTACATCTAGATTTCTCATACATTTCTGAAAGTTTCCTGTAGGTGATCTGTAGACTGTTAGAATTATCAATGAAATATTCTGCAGCAATAACTCCCTGCACATACTTCTTGGTTCTGATCAACACAAAAACTATTCGTTTCAATATTTTTTAAATTGTGTCCAACTTTTACATATGTTGCAACTCCGTTTTCGATGTTCACTCTACACGAAAATGATGCAAAATGATATTTAACTTTTCCATCCCTGTGGTTACATGGTGTTGAGAGAGGCACAGAACATCTATCACTGCAGAATTTTCCATATCTTCTAGGCATACAACAAGCTCATATATCTTGTTTTTCAGTCCTCTAATGTTTTGATGAAACAAATTAATTTTATAACACTCAGCAATTTCAAGTTCTGATAGAGACGATAGAGGAAGGTCATAATTTTTCCGATGTGATCCAGTGACACCAGTTTCAGGAAAGATGCAAGCATTATCGTCTTAGTGAACTACATTTCCTGAATGAAACGTAACCTGCAGCACGGGATGGACTTGTTCACTCAGAGTGTCACCACGTGCCTTGGTAATCATCTAACATTGCAACCTGATGATAGCGGCGGCGGAATATCGGAGTATAGATGTCCTAATTGTGAAGAACCATGCTTCGTTGTGGCATGAAACATCCGTTTTGTGAAATTGTTCCGGTGAACTCCGCAGATGAAATCGATATGGAGCTGGAAACAAAGGAATAATAGTATTCCATTGGCTATCAGTTCACGAACTGCGTAAGTTACATTTTCTCTCCGCTACCCAACTTCCTATTGTTGCACTAGTGCACTAGTGGTTTGGTAAAGGCAGCTCGCACATCAGTACTTTGATACTGCAATTTGTTGTAACCAATTTCACCGATATGGAGTCTAAAACGAATATATTCAGCTCAGACGTCAGACTCAGATTATGGCTGACACAGACAGATTCCATGTTCTTTCACTTTTGTCTCTCAGCTTGCACTTTCGACCCTCTCGTGTTTACAAGACGTAGTCGTTCCAGATTGCAGATTTAGTATATGCCGTCATGTCCTGAGAAGTATTACGTTGCGATTGACCACTTTAGTCAAAGATGCACCAACTGGGTCGGCGCCAACATTTGCCGCCTTTGCAACTTTCTGGTCAGACATGATTCAATGTACTTTGCTCAGTGCGTCGTCTATAGATATAATGCATGCCCTTCTCACTTCACGGAAGTACTGCGACAACCAGTTTCAAGTTTATCAATGGATCCAATTCTAATCACTATCATACAGATTTTTTTTGTCTAATCTTTATAAATGGACAAAAAATGCAAAATCTGTAATCTGACCTTCCTTCTTTAATCATGATAATAAGACCTACACAGAGACCAAATATACAGTTGAAGCATTCCGGTAGTACGTCAGTTATTCGATTGGGCGTACTAATCCGACCACAGAGAATGCGCTGATACGAAAGCGGCAGGCGACACTCGACTGGGGAATAGGAAGACGGAAGGATAATCTCACGTAGAAAACAACAGGAAAATAAATCATTGTCAGTGCACTACGAGATTAACTGCGGGGAATGAGATTAGCACCAAATTCATCGGGACAAAGACCACTGCTATGCTGGAAACAGCTAGTGCATAGTTGTACTTCGGACTGGCGGCGTGCATCTTTTGGTTAACGGCATTGGAAACAAGCGTTGCCGATAGCAGCTACAGAGAGTGCAGACGGCAGATAACCGCAGGTCGCTGAACCTTGGCGCGAGGCTCGCGCGCGGTTTATTTTAAAAGCCAGTCGCGGTATTTATGATTCATGTGCGCTGCAGATGCCAGCACCGAACGTCATCGTCCACGCGGCTGGTCACCTGACAGGCTTCTCTGAACCTTTCAGTAACTCCGTTCCAGCGACGCCGAACGTGCGGTAGCGCGCGGAACTTCGCTCGATCCCCGCTCATTCTGCAATGATCTCCCTCTCTTTAATCTAAAAGTCATTGCACGCCACTCTTTAATATGTCACGTCCAAAAATTTGTAAGAATTTTCATCCCGATGCTAGTATTTGGTAAGCTGAAGGAACTGATATGCATTAACGGTAATAAAGACATTATCATTCTACATTAGTGCAGTGTCTGTATTTGATTCCCTGTAAAGTTCGATGCAGTGTTCCTTCGGACACGCGTGCATAATTGTGCCAGCACTGTATGTTGAACACACTGGGACATATGAAAGTTTAGGTCTGTCTGTGAAGCGTGCTCGGATAGCCATAAGATTAAGGCAACTCCGCTTAAAGCGGAAAATCCGGGTTAGAGATCCAGTGCAACATAAATTTCCACTTGTTTCCAGTAAACTGTATAGCTGTTATGGTACCGTATTCGCGGTTTGCGAATAAATTTCGATTATCATTTTATATGGTGAAGACATTAAATTGGAAAAATAAGCACATTCGGCTAAAAGTTAGTAACCCCCAGGAGATATTTCCGTAATACCGCGTAATGTCACTTCTAATCTTGCTAAACACCTCAATTCGACAAAGAAGAGAGTTTACAAGTTTCTTCAGGTATACCATGCCCAGTTGTGGCCACTCACTGACGATTTGATCCCGTAGAGCTGCCATATCCCAGGGATTTTGATCACCGCGTTTGTTTCGCTGTTCCAAATTGTCCCAGTCATTATTTGTGGGATGATTTAGCGGGTCAGTCAGGTACGATATGTGGCCTGAGTGATGGTTATAACTAGGAATGTATGCTCGCAACCCTGTGAACAAGGCTGTTGTCATCCTGCAAGACGCGAGAATGTACAGCGTACTCATTATAAAGATGTTGAGGAAACACTTGATCACAGAGAATGTTGAAATATAAAGCGTGGTTCAGATTGACGGTAAGATGAATGTGTGGGCCCACGACAGGAAACCAAAAGCACAAGCGAAACACCTCAGTAGTTTGAACGCTTCATTGGTTCGACACCTTGCGACGTTTGATAGGAGGCGAAATTAGGGCACGTCGGACACATTGCACGCCAGCAGGTAGCTACTGACCAGTTTCTATGTTGTTTGGTGCACTGCAGACGAGGTGCTCGACTCCAGATGTTGATTGAATACAGTTTGCTTGGCAATGTTACGTCTCGGAAACTGATTGAGATGCACCTGCACTCACTGACTGCAACACTTCCTGTTCGATCTGAGACTGATTGTTATTGATGATGAGGCAGGACATCCGTCTTCTATACGTGTCAGTTAGGATATTTCTTACGAGCACTGTTCTCATGGTATATTGCATGGCTTTGAGTGCTATACCATTCCTTGGAGACACCTTGAACAGTCAATGGTGATACATCAACAAACACGCAGTTTCATGCAGGATGGGACTAGGGGCACGTCAAAACCCGATAATTGTTTTCGACCATGCAGCCAAGTCTCACTGCGCTGGTTCTACACAACCAAGTGGAACGCACGCAATTACAGTCTCACGACTTAGGTCAGTGGTGGAAGGTCACATGATTGCGTAGTACCAGTTCCACACCATCTACTGCGCTCCAAAGCGACCAGTATACCCATTTAAGTGGGTGTGTAATATTTTGTCCGGTAAGCTTAATTACTTCACGTAATTCATTAATCTGACAAGTGTCTTAAAAAGAGCAGGAAATTTTCAGTGTAAGCTACGTTCACGCATGTAGCTACTACCCAAACGGTATTACACTAAACACGAAAATATGTGTGTCAGGATACCGGAAAACGGCACAGATGTAAAGCGTAGAATGTTAACACAAAATGCAAAGAAAAGGAAACAGTGACAGAGAAAAGAATTGAACGGTCTCCTTATACTTAGAACTTAATGCGGCAAGGAGCCATACTTAAATGTGACATGAAACAAGAGAATCTGAAGTTCCACATAGCATTAATATCCAAGACGTTATCCATGGCCCACTTACTCTCTTAGACAAAAATGCGAAGGAAGAAGGGCTCAGACCTTTTCAAGGGCTCCACCACGATAATCGCCGAAAGTGACTTAGTGAAACCACTCTGAACGTAGACGAAACTGCTCAGAAAAATGTGCCACCACCATTATAGTTAAATAGCTCTTCTTTTTAAAAGGAACCCTTTTTGTCAACTCTGTCTTGGCCACAAAGGTAAAGGAGTAAAAAACTATCGTGAACTGGACAATGCCTTGAAGTCTAATGTCAAGCTTAGACCAAGCGCACTTTGTCCTTAACGGCAAGAACGGTTGCCAGCATGCTGAACTAGCATACACAAGAGCAACGTCATCGAAACATTCAGTCACTGTCGTGAGACACAGAACTGACAAGATCTGCGTCGTAATGGCTGTCTTCTGTTAACAAGACCAGCTTATACGGCTACTTACAAATTATGGCTCGTAATTACTCCGAGGACAATGCAAAAGAACTGTACGCTGTCTTTTGGAGGCAACAGGGAGCGCTGTATAGAGCCAGAGAGTACGTAACCTTTTCCACACGAATAATTTGCCCTCCAGGCTTCCACTACGAACAAAAATGCGCACCCTACAGCGCCGTGGTGACTGCTGAAGTTTGAGAAGAGAACATTGGGAATAGTACCTGGTTCCATGGCGTCGGGTTTTCTTCAACGATTGGTCCAGGATTTCTCTGACGCCTGCAGATCGTCGTAGAAGAGTACGTAGGTGACCAGGTATCCATACACGTCTCAGATATACAGTCCAACGGCTTAAGTACAGAGGTGGATCAGTCGTGTTTTGGACCGGTATGCCAGCCGGAGTGGCCGAGCGGGTCTAGGCGCTACAGTCTGGAACCGCGGGACCGCTTTGGTCGCAGGTTCGAATCCTGCCTCGGGCATGGATGTGTGTGATGTTCTTAGGTTAGTTAGGTTTAAGTGGTTCTAAGTTCTAGGGGACTGATGACCTCAGAAGTTAAGTCTCATAGTGCTCAGAACCATTTGAACTATTTGGACCGGTATCTTACCGCTCTCGAGGGTACTTTGTTGCTGTGCAGTATCTGGACTGCATGCTGACCCTACTGCAATGCCCTACAGTCAACATTTCGGCGGTGAGTTCGTTTTTCTGGAAGTTATTGCATTAGAACACCGTACCACTGGTGAACGCATTCTCCCAAGAGGCAGGAATCTTCCGCATGGCATGGCATGCGGTATCTGCTGACGTGAACGTCACTGAGCTTGCTTGGGACCAGTTGAACCTTGCAGTATGTTGATGCTGTAACCACCCGCACCCGCTGGATGACCTCAGAAGGGCTTTCGACGAGAAATGGAAGAAGCTCGGGCAGCGACGTCTCAACCACAGCACTCTAGATAGCTGGAGAAGGAGGATCCAAGGACGTAATTCAGGAGGTGGAGCAACATAGTGTTGATGTCAACTAGCAGCAGATTTAGATCTAAGTAAAAAAAATTTCGCGTGCACTTTCGAACAAAATGCCTCCATTTTGGTTATTTTTTATTTCAGAGTAAAGATAATTTTTTGTTTGATATTGCTAACGCTTTCATTTCCTGCTCATCTCGAATCTAACCCCACACCCTTATTGTGATTTGTTTAAATGCCACGATGGGGAGTTGAACCCTACTCCTCATGACGTGTAAGTAATTGTTTTAACCGTGTCATCATCTCGTTCATTGCCTAAATTCAGAAAATTTGTTTGGTATACCTATATTTTACTAAGTATTAAGCAAAAAAATGAACGTTAGTTTTCAAGGGTTCGCTGGCAATGATGGCTCCATCTTCGGAATACTAGCTCATATGGGAGATGGGCCTGGAAATCAGGCGTGGAGCTATCCAAGAATCCAAAACGCTACCTAACTTGACAGTACTAGAGGCGCGTCTGAGTACAAATACTTGGTTTCAGACCGTAACTTGATTAATGACATGTGAAAAATTCGGCGAATGTACTTAATTCCTTAATCAGGGAGAGCAAATTCGGACGTCAGTGGCTTATCGTGAATTCTGTTTTCAACTGTGTGTCATTGCCCCATTCTAGAAGGCAGTACACCTGAGTACAAGTGATGAACACTTCCCGCTCTTCCAGCAGACAAACTGCGTTTGTACTCAGTACGTTTCTGCTGAAAAGACACACACTCATCGCAGAAGTGATAAACAATTTTCGCTATTCCAGCCAGCTACTCTTCAGCTACTGAGGATGTTTCTATTAAGAAGACGATAATAATCTTAAAGAGAAGTCTTTCTGAGGTATTAACACACATAAACATCTGGAAACCTGATAACTCTGGAGAATTTAGTTCCATGACTATATTATAATAAAGAATATAAGGGAAGTTGAAAATATTTTCGCACTACAGTCTAAACCAACATACGCTGGGTCCAAAATTAAAGCAACAAACGAAAATTTCGCAAGGTTGCGTTTATTTTTGCACAAAAGTGGAAACAGGTGATAGTAAATTGGAAACATTGTAAAGAATACAGAATGAAAACAATTTCAACGGTAGTCAAAAATGTTCTTACGTTTTTTTGCAACTTAAAGGATTTGCACACACATTCCGACAACTGGGTAACGTGCTCATTGTCGGGTGTGTCCACCTCTGGCAGCAACACAGGCATGACAACGACGGGGCATGCTGTGAATGATTTCATCAATCCCATGTTGAGGCAACAACGCCCATTATTCCTGCAGAGCTGCTCTCAAGTCTTGGAGAGTGGTTGGTGGATGCTATGCGATACAACTCATCTCTCTAGTGCATCCCAGACACTCTCTATGGGATTGAAATCGGAAGAGCGAGCAGGCCACGCCATGCGTGCAATATCTTCCGTTTCCAAGGAAACATCAACCACCTGTGGTCTATGAGGTCGAGCATTATCGTCCATGAATACAAAGTCTGGGCCTACGGTACGTGACGTCACAAGATCTCGTCACGATTCTTGGCAGCAGTTAAATCTTGCCGATTTCCCCGTACAATTTCGTGAATAGGTGTTCAAGTGGTCAACGTAATCCCTATCCAGATCATTGGGGATCCTTCTCCATATCGGTATCCCTCCACAATGTTTGGGACCCGAAATTGTGTTCCACGTTCCCTCTAGACTAGAATCCGTCGAGAATCACTTTCCAGACTAAATCGGGACATATCTGTGAAAAGAACATTGGCCCACTGTTCGACTGCTCAGGTGGCATTTTGACGACTCCACTCTTGACACTCCCTTCTGTGAAGACACGTCAGAGGTACATATACAGCACGTCTCCGACAATAAAGGCCACTCTGCCAAAGCCTTCTATACACCGTTTGCCTTGATACAACACGTCCAGCGGATACTGCGAGGTCAGATGCCAGTTGCCGTGCAATACTAAGGCGGTACCGAAGTGCGCTTACAGCCAAATAACGGTCCTCTCTTTCTGATGTCAGACGTGGTCGACCCAGCCCTGATCTTCGGGATACAGAACGATTCACGTTAAGGGGTGGAGGGTGGGTAGGACGTCAAACGGGCCGACTTGGAGCAGGAGAAGCACCACAGGAAATTTTAATTTCAACTGTTTATACTTTTACAAATAAATTCATAAAACTTCGTCAGCGTGACCAGGAAGGATTGAGGATTTACACTCATAGCATTGGAAGTTCAAAAACTTGACAAAATATTTTTTTTTACATGTGAAATTTCATCATTTTTTCACTTACTATTGGTTGCATTTGATGCTATAAGTACACTTTTTTCATAAGTAAGAGAGATTCTTCGATTATTTTTGCACAGCATACAAACCATACTTACAGGTGTATGAAATTCTAGAATTTATTTAATTTATGAAAAAAATGAATGAACAGTTACATTTTAAACTCAAAATTTATAGTTAATTATCTCAATTTTTACTATAGTTTTTAATAGATTTGGAAAATTCTATCACACATCGGCAAGTATGGTTTGTGTGCTATGCAAAATTCATTGAAGAATCTCTCTTATTTATGAAAAAAAGTGTACCTATAGCAAGAAATGCAGCCAATGGTAAGTGAAAAAATAATGAAACTTCACATGAAAAAAAACTCATTTCGTTATGTTTTTGAACTTTCACTGCTATGAGTGTGAATCTTGAATCCTTCCTGGTCATGCTGACAAAGTGTTATGAATTTATTTGTAAAAGTATAGACAGTGTAAATTAAAATGTCCTGTGGTGCCTCTCCTGCTCCAAGTCGGCCCGTTTGACGTCCTGCCTCCCTTAAGCCATTGGGCCACATCATTTAGCATTTAGCGACTGTCCTGCTTCCATTCTACCTGAGGCCCCCCACCGCAGAGAGTATGATACGTATCTTCTCTGTGCTACTTTGCACCGTCTGTGACAGCTTACACAGCGAACATCGATGTGTGACTATCCGTCAAACACTACACCGTTTGATAGGTCCCCTGACGTCGTCGTTGGCGTTGTTGTCCGCTGACCAGAATGTCATCTTCCGTGCAGAACACGATCGAACGGACATATTTTGACAGTTTGTATGGTTATATCGTGAATTAGACACAGGATGCGGAAATAGCGGTTTGTTGCTTTAATTTTGGACACCAGAGTATTTTACTTGCCTGCATGATCGCAGTGCATTTCAGATCGCAAATAGACTGGAATAATACACTCGCTCCAAGATAAATCATTTCCCAAAATGGTGTACTTTTTCCCTTCATAATGTTATCCTCTTTGGGTGGGAGGTTTCTCACTTGATGTTCCAGTTTCATGAAGATCAAAGGCTCACGTTTCTGTGGTCAGATGGCTTTAATGTCATTACAGCGTCACTTAAGTCTGGGGAAAGAGCTGTTAGGTGGATCATATACTGCAAACTGAGTAAAATCAGTTACCTGTAAGTATGTGTTGTGATAATTTGCGTGTTGTGTTTCTCAAGTGGAGATACGAACTCAGACCGGCATTAGCCCAAACAGGTGCGGTGTACCGCTTGATAGGCTCAACAGTCGAAAGGGTGTCGAAACCGTACGGGAATTCGAACCACGTGTGGCTCATTACGGAAGAAAGACAAAGATGTAATGTCCCGTCGAAAACGAGATTGTAGGAGTCAGGGCATTAGCTCTTGTTTCGGAAGGAAATCGGTCGTGTCCTTTCAAAATGTTCCATTCTGGTATTTACGTTGAGTTATTTGCCAATGTCTGGAGGCTTCCATCCTCATCTCGGGTGCTGCGCTTGCATGCGTTATGCTATACGAACATGCCACCCATACGCTAAACCTTTTCTTTTGTTTTTTACAAATAAACGAATAGCTAGTAATTTCCTGCTTCTTTAAAAACATCCTGGTACTTACATTAGGATTAAGTATGAGTTAGCGATCTCCATCGGACTGTGACCTCTTCGTGGCAATATCCGTTGCGTTGCTTCTGAGTCACGATAGCAGCCTCATATTTGGTGCAGTATCATCATGATGCGCGGAATGTTCCAAGCAATTGCCAGTATACCGTTATAAAAAAAGAAAAAGAGGCCAAGTTACGTCTAAAACCGTCAGTAAGCGTTGGGGACAACGAACAAATCCCGTAGTACAGTCCTGGACATGGTCGTAGTATACATGCTCGGCCGTTGCCTTCTTCCGACGTCTTAAGAAGTGCCAAGCGCTTGTCTGTATCTTGTAGACGACTGTGGCGAGTTCTTGTGCAGTGTGATGTTGTGCATTGTTTGAGAGGAATGGAGAGGGTTACACACGGTGCCGGAGTGTTGCCTATTCTGCTCCAGTAGCACC
Source organism: Schistocerca piceifrons (assembly GCF_021461385.2). Lineage (NCBI taxonomy): Eukaryota > Metazoa > Arthropoda > Insecta > Orthoptera > Acrididae > Schistocerca > Schistocerca piceifrons. Next base: position 360,724,550 of record NC_060149.1, on the reverse strand, counting down.
GAGACAAGCGCCTATAATCTCCCCATCCATGGAGCGGATCACATGTCCTCACTACATGGCATTTAATCCAGTAGACTTATGTACGATTTCCTGCTCAGGAATTCTACGCAGCACATTTAGGTTTTCGTAATACACATGTTTATACGCGCAGCATTATGATTTAGCACTTTTATGTGTCCCATGCTTTCCAGTTTCAAAGTGGGTGCTGACAGATGTGAAAACTACCGAGCCATCAGTTTAACAAGTCACTGCTGCAACACGAATTATTACAAACGAGTGGAAAGAACTTGCAGAAATCGACCTCGGGGAAGATTATTCTGCATTTCGTAGAAATATAGGAACACCTGAGACAATAGTGACACTACGTCTTATTCTAGAAGATAGATCGAAAGAAGGCAAACCTACATTTATAACATTTGAAGATTGAGAGAAAGCCTTCGACGGTGTTGGGTGGAATGCATTCTTTGTAATTCTGTTGATAGAAAAGGTAAGGTAAAGTTGTGATCCTAGACGGTCCAGTCGGGCCCTACCGACCGCCGTGTCATCCTCTGCCAATGTCGTCACCGTATACGGTATGGGGGGTCATGTGGTCAGCACACCACTCTCCATGTCTTTGACGGGTTTCCTGACCGCTACTAGTCGATCAAGTCGTTCCTCGGTTGGCCTCACGAGATAGAGTGCGCACCTTTCCAGTGATCCCACTAAGAAAAAGTGGATAGCAGCAGCGAGAATCGAACCTGGGTCCCAGGCATGACAGTCAACCATGCTCGTCTCTCAATTACAGTGGCGGAGAGTTCTGTACATAGCAAGGATAAAATACATGAGTCGAAAGATTATCTACAATTTGTACATAAATCGTAATGCAATTCTTAGTGTCGAAGAGAAGTGAAAGGGAAGCATAAATTGAGAATGGAGTGAGACAGGATGGTAGTCTATCCTATAGGTTTATTCAGTCTGTACATCGAGCAAGCCGTGAAGGAAACTAAGGAGATATTGGGAAAGGGATTTAAAAAAGCTGCGAAGGAAACTAAGGAGATATTGGGAAATGGATTTAAAATTCTCTGTGAAGAAATAAAGACTTTGAGATTTGCAGATGACATTGCTATTCAGTCAGAGACGGAAAAGGACTGGGAAATTTAGTTGAATCGAATAGATAGTGTTCTGAAACAAATTAAAAGACGAAAACCAACAAAACTAAAACAAGATTAATGGAAAGTAGTCGAATTAAGTCAGGCGGTACAGAGAGATACAGACTAGGTAATTAGACACTAAAAGCTGTTGATGAATGTTCCTATTTGGCCAACAAAATACCATACGACATCCAAGGTAGAGGAATACAGAACGGCTCCAGTAAGAGAAGAGTTTATAAAAAAGAGAAATTTGTTATCTTGAAACGTAAATGTGTTAAGAAGTCTTTCATGAAGGATTTGTCTAGTGTATAGTGTTCCACGGAAATGAAACACGTACGGTACAAAGTAAATTTATGGTGCAGCTGGATTAAAGTACGGGATCGATTGGTACGACAAATACTGAGACATCAAGGAGTATTCAGTTTGGTAATGGATGGAAGTATGTGTGTTCGGAAGGGGGGGACCAAGACTTAACTACAATAAGCAGATTTAAATGAATGTAGGTTGCAGCGGTTGTGCAGATGTGAAGAACCATTCACAGGCTAGACAAACAACCCTGAATATGCTACCTCAAAACACTGTAATTATATATCTCAGAATAAATTTTTTATAGGCACTTATTTCTTTGTAAACCAGTGAAGAGCCATAATACAACTACACGAAACATACTTGGTAGAAAACAGCAGTAACAATTAGGCTGTAAAAGACAAGAAACATTTTCTTTTGTCTGTGAGATAAACATCATTTACTACACATAAAATGAATTTTACTATGTGTAAATTTGACAGAGAACCAATAGCTGGCGATTTCTGAATCAAAATATTGTGCTGATTGCCATATTTCGGAAGTCTTGTGCATGAGAGGAAGTAGTATAACTGACGTTGAGAGGAACGACTTAAAAAATTTATATTCATGAATGAGACTGTAACAACAACGACTCTGTAATATTGTACATATAAGTAATTCTTCCCATCTGATTTTTCGATAAACTTATGTAATTGATGTTCTGATTTCAATTTTTTTTGTTTCATGCCATTGTGTTAAGAAAACAGTAAACAAGTTTCAATGTGAATATTAATGTTTATGTCAAATGTCAAGTAATATTGTAATAGAATTGAAATGTAACAAATGTTGAGACTGTTGTAAGATGTTTAAAATTGTAACTGTGCGTCTGGTCCATACGTAGGCAATGTGTTAGGATATGTAGAATGCAAAACCTCGCGTGAATACCCTGTCTGTAAGGGAGCGGTAAAAGGTGGATGGCAGGCGAGCGCGGGAAAATGCGCACGGAAACTGCACGGCACAACGGGCTCAGTAGTTGTTGGAGATTGGCATTGGTTTGAGCAACACGTTCTGGAGCGAGGAGGCTCTCCTGGAAGACATAGCTTCACTGAGCCTCGGGTATGCTGTTCCAACGCCTACACAGCGTGGCAAAATTCCATAGGCACTAAATGGAAAAGTATTGCGACGCTAAGAAGAATTAAAGTGCCGACACATCAAGAGCCATAGCTGTAGTTGTATGTGTGCTCTGTGCCTCGCCATCTCGCCGCCCGCCAACCGCCGCATCGATACTAGCAGGTTGAAACTTTTAGTACTGTATTCGTGTGGATCAGAGAGTGAACTGTGTTTGTTTGGTGCGATAATAACCTAAATTATACCAGAACTTTCCCATCATTTAATTATCCTCGCAACTAACCTAGACAGGGTCCTTTCCAAATGTTGTGCAACCCGAGTGCCCCGAAATGAAAATTAAAATTTGTGTTAATAATAATTATTTTCATAACTAGCTATATTAGAATTGTGTTTAAAGAAATGTTTTGATAATGAACCAGTAAATGAATAATGAAGGTCTAACGAAGTTGAAAGATAACTTTAGTATTGATATAGTAATGAAGTTTATTATTTCGAGACAGATTTAAAGGCATTTACATGAACAGTAAATAAGATGGAAAGAGTAGTTACTTATATACTGGAAATCTTGAACACGTAATAAATTCAGTAATCATTTTTTTTTAAAATACAGTGGTCATAACAGTTTCAGGGTCCCCTTCATTTATTTGAATTCTGAAGTGTTCTAAATTGGTTTGACCAGCAAAAGTTAAAGTCAATATAAAAGTCAAAATTTATCAGTGTTTTATCTTTATCAAAACTGACATTTTGTGTGTGGCACGAAAGTGCAATTTATAGGGTAACCTATGCCCGATTTTAATCAGATTAATAGACAGTATAAAGTTTTGTAGTATACATTATAGCGTAGTGTTATGTATTCATCCATATCAGTACAGAACGTGAAACTATCAGTTCAATAGATTTTCTGGTTCTAAAATTCGACTATATTATGCAGTGTTACAACTTGTTGTTTTGCGTGAATATATACCAACTTGTATAGGGAAGAAACTCAGTTAATGCCTAATTAGGCTGGCGACCGTATAATTATCTAATTGATAGCATCTTCTGCGTTGCTTTTGATCCATCCTGACGTGTAATTGCATTTCGAACTTACTTGATGGATCATTGTTATTATAGAGTGCATGTAAGTCTGATTTGCCACCATTCAGGTACACGCGGTCGATAACTGTACGAAAATCCTTTCTCATAAGGTGAATCCCGCTCACTTACCATAGCACAGGCTTTAACGAGTACTATGTCAGGGATTACAAGACAAATTGAGGCCGTGCCGAAGCTTATTGGCCACACCTAAGTAACTCAGACCAATTGCTTCTATTTAAGGTGACTTGGTGACGCAGGATATGTATACTGTCCTTGAGGAACACAGTGGCCGTCTCGGTAAGTTTAACGAGCGTACTAGCCGCCACAGCTGTATAGAAATTCCTGCTGACAATAGATACAGCATGTTTGTGTTCACTGTTGGGGTTTCAGCAAGTTCTACATTCTGTGGATCACTGCACCTTGTCTCTATAAATAATATTTTCTGATTATAATACTAACCAGTCCCTGTATCTACAAGTCGCTTCTGACATTCATGGTCAGTCAGTGACTCTGACTGACGTTGATGATAATGCGGTATCACTATATTGCTGTCCTGGGCAAGGTCCTGACGGAAGTAGTTTTGCCACTGCACTGCTACAAACTGTAATGAAGTGTCAAACATATCGTTGGAGTGTTCGTAATTTAATTTTTGTGTTGTAATGGATGAGTAAGGAATGAAATAAAGCTAAGGGCTGAAGCCCCTCTGTCAAACAACATCAAAGGTATCACGCATTGCATCCTACACATTCGTTGGGTGAATCTCTACCAACAGCGTCACATGAATTCAATCCATGAGACATTGTGGAGAAGACTGAAGTTTAGCCAAGAACGCCGGAGCACATTTTAGTGATAGGGAACTGAACACCATCCACCTCTCTTCCACTTGCTGACTAAATTCTGACGACGAAAATGTTTTCCACTACCTAGATACAAACCGACTACGTCTGAGTCGAATGTAGCTTCTCTAACATGCGGCACCGATCGTGTAATCGGAGATTGGTAGTACTATTTCTTTCTGGGCAATGGTTGTTTTTATTTTTAAAAAATCTCAATTTCATTCAAATACCCATCGTTATGTGGTGGGATCTCTCCGCATTCTCCTTTGCCTCACGCAGTATAAAGTCAGCATTGTTTCCGAAGAAAGGAGCTTGTGGATTTACGAGGCTGAACAGTGTATTTTACTAGAATGCTTCTGCAGTTACGAAGGGCAGGCGGTGTTTAAGAAGAGTGACCTGTGATGGTTTACTCGCTTGGACATTCGTGGAAAGTAACAAGATGAGCCGAATCTGGAGTCAAACATGGACACCAGACTTTTGCGGTCAGTGCTGTGCTATCACTAAAGGAGATTATGAATTGGTACAAAGAAAAAGAAAATAAACGAGCTGGAAATAAAATCTGCTGATACAGTAAGTCTAATCGTGTGCTCCAAGCGTAAGTAGTTCTCATTAATACATAATAATAATTTTACTAGTGTTGGATAGTCGATGATAAATATGTATTAATTTTTTTCCGAGTATAATTAATGACCAAGATAGGATCATGTTTGGCACTCCAGCGTAAGTCACCTGTATATTAAGGACACAAATTTAAGCCTCTACCAATACGTGACGTGTAACAACGTCGATTACTTTAAATGTAGCAGCCAGGTTTTCTTCTTTCGAAACCAGTCTGGTGCTCCTGAAGAGAACGTGGTTATAAACAACGACTGGGATCAATTTTATGGGATCGCTTACTACAACATAATCGTGTTCAGCCAGTCTGTTTATCAAAAGATTGGTTCCACCTCTCTGTCTCCGAATTTGCAATTCAGCGTATTCTCATTCAAGCCCTGTTAGTCAAGCAACGTAAGAGACCTCAAGATGGATTTCATGGTACTTCTCTGGGATGACATCTCTCTCATACATCTCGTGGTGTGAAGCTTGGTAATATCTTCAGGCATTATAAAACTTAAGGGCAAGGCTTGCCTTCGACATTCCTGTTGCGCCGTCTGTGGACTTACAGGGATTGGACAAAAATATGGAAACACCATGAGAAATGTATTCTTGAATATAAATGCAGATTGGAGTCAAGCCCGATGCTTGCGCTATTTTAAGTGACGATGAACGGCACTGTGCAATGTCCTCATAAGTTGCACGTGTCAGTCGTGGTCAGAATAATGTTCTGTGTAGTTGTGAGCGAGTAAGTAAGTCCGAACGTGGGCAATCGTTGGTGCTCGTATGGTGGGTGTTTTCATAACCAAGGAAGCGAAAGTCTTCGGTGGTTCAAAAGGCGCCTTATCGAAGATTTACGCCACATACAGGAAAAGTGGGAAAACATCTGTTAAGTCACAACGCTGACGAAAATGTGTGTTTAGTGGTAGTGACAGACGGTCATTAAAAATGATTGTGATGAAAAATAAGAGGACAATGGCTGAAACAGTCACTGCAGAACAAAATGTCCCTCACGTGAACCCTGTCAGCACAAAAACAACACGAAGGGAGCTCCATAAGAAGGGAATTTGCAGGGCGAACTAGAATTACAAAACTACTTATCAGTGATACTAATGCACATAACATGGAAACTTGTGCCGAAGCCATGAAACAGTGGCTATGGAGCAGTGGAAGGAGGTCATTTGGTAGGATGAGTCTTGTTTCACGCTGTTTCAAACTTCTTTCCGAGTTGACATTCCAAGAACAAAACATGGATAGGTTCGGTGAGATTTGGACAGTCGTATTGTGGTATTCCATGGGCTATGCAAGATCACATTACTGGCAAGGATTATGTGATTATTTTGGGTGATAAAATCCATATCATGGCAAAATTTTTATGTTCCAAGACGAAAGGCCCCGTGTTCACACACTTCGCGTCGTCCAGTACTTGTTTTGTACACGACGATGAATAACCGCTTCTTCCCTGGTGACAACATTCACCACATCTCAATATTATTGAGCCTTTGTGGTCTACTTTGGAGAGAAGGTGCATTATCTCTAACCACCGCCATCATCGTTACCCGTACTTGCTACTTTTACGTGGGAAGAAAGGAATCAGATTCCCTTGAAAACTGTACAGGACCTGTATTTATACATTACAAAACGACTGGAAGCTGCTTGGAATGTCAACGGCTTTCCTACACCGTATTAGGCATGGAAATGTGTTGTGTATCTTATGTTTCCATATTTTTGACGAACCCTTATATATTCGGGTGAGATGTGGTGGATCTAGCGCTCTCTCGCTAATGGTTTAGAGGTCAACTGGAAAACAATGCCTTAAAAGAAGTCATACAGCAATGCTCCTTAAGCTTTCGCGACAGGAGCCGAAATACACTCCTGGAAATGGAAAAAAGAACACATTGACACCGGTGTGTCAGACCCACCATACTTGCTCCGGACACTGCGAGAGGGCTGTACAAGCAATGATCACACGCACGGCACAGCGGACACACCAGGAACCGCGGTGTTGGCCGTCGAATGGCGCTAGCTGCGCAGCATTTGTGCACCGCCGCCGTCAGTGTCAGCCAGTTTGCCGTGGCATACGGAGCTCCATCGCAGTCTTTAACACTGGTAGCATGCCGCGACAGCGTGGACGTGAACCGTATGTGCAGTTGACGGACTTTGAGCGAGGGCGTATAGTGGGCATGCGGGAGGCCGGGTGGACGTACCGCCGAATTGCTCAGCACGTGGGGCGTGAGGCCTCCACAGTACATCGATGTTGTCGCCAGTGGTCGGCGGAAGGTGCACGTGCCCGTCGACCTGGGACCGGATCGCAGCGACGCACGGATGCACGCCAAGACCGTAGGATCCTACGCAGTGCCGTAGGGGACCGCACCGCCACTTCCCAGCAAATTAGGGACACTGTTGCTCCTGGGGTATCGGCGAGGACCATTCGCAACCGTCTCCATGAAGCTGGGCTACGGTTCCGCACACCGTTAGGCCGTCTTCCGCTCACGCCCCAACATTGTGCAGCCCGCCTCCAGTGGTGTCGCGACAGGCGTGAATGGAGGGACGAATGGAGACGTGTCGTCTTCAGCGATGAGAGTCGCTTCTGCCTTGGTGCCAATGATGGTCGTATGCGTGTTTGGCGCCGTGCAGGTGAGCGCCACAATCAGGACTGCATACGACCGAGGCACACAGGGCCAACACCCGGCATCATGGTGTGGGGAGCGATCTCCTACACTGGCCGTACACCACTGGTGATCGTCGAGGGGACACTGAATAGTGCACGGTACATCCAAACCGTCATCGAACCCATCGTTCTACCATTCCTAGACCAGCAAGAGAACTTGCTGTTCCAACAGGACAATGCACGTCCGCATGTATCCCATGCCACCCAACGTGCTCTAGAAGGTGTAAGTCAACTACCCTGGCCAGCAAGATCTCCGGATCTGTCCCCCATTGAGCATGTTTGGGACTGGATGAAGCGTCGTCTCACGCGGTCTGCACGTCCAGCACGAACGCTGGTCCAACTGAGGCGCCAGGTGGAAATGGCATGGCAAGCCGTTCCACAGGACTACATCCAGCATCTCTACGATCGTCTCCATGGGAGAATAGCAGCCTGCATTGCTGCGAAAGGTGGATATACACTGTACTAGTGCCGACATTGTGCATGCTCTGTTGCCTGTGTCTATGTGCCTGTGGTTCTGTCAGTGTGATCATGTGATGTATCTGACCCCAGGAATGTGTCAATAAAGTTTCCCCTTCCTGGGACAATGAATTCACGGTGTTCTTATTTCAATTTCCAGGAGTGTAGATAACACCACCAACAACCAGAACAATAAGAATAGTGACATCCAAGTGTTTAAAGCAGCTAAGGTATAAATAGTTGGTTCCTTAAACTGACTAGTTTTATGTAGTCAACTGGAGCAATAATGTTTCCGAAGAATTACAAGGAAAATCTCACATACTTTTATCGAAAGCTGACAAGCGTCACCTGACATTAACACCAGAACGGACCTCACTTCCAGGATATGTGGATGGCAGAGACCTTGTGATATTAAGGACAATCATGAAATACAAATATTCAATCCAAGAGAATCTTAGTTCCGAAAATCGAGTTCTTCATCTTTACACCAAGCTGTATGTCAGACAGACGGTTAAACACCACTGACCTTAGCAAATGAATACGTGGTTGCTAATATCTTGAATGGGTGACATCGAAACAAATCCATCATTAAGAAAGGTTGACACAGATTCGATTATTTAGTGGTTGTCCTTCGAGCAATTATTTCCAGTAATTAAGGCTTTTGTTCCTATTGCGCAAGTCAAGTGGCAGTAACACTCAACTAAATCTACATCTATACTCTGCAAACCAACTTACTGTATGTACTGGAGGGTAATTCTGGTGTTAATATCTTTTCCCGTCCACTCGGTCCCATCCGTGAATGGTGCGTGGGAAGAACAGCTTTCAGTAAACCTCCGTATCAGCTCTAATTTCTCCGATTTCCTCGTTGTGGCCATTTTCCGAGACGTACATGGGAGGAAGTAATATGTTGCCTTGCGTCATAAGACACTTATGATGTAATATCGTCTGTCGATATCGGTTTTGTGTTCGAGAGACGGAACATCATCTAACAGCCAGCGACAAAATTTGACACGAACAAACTACCGATCTGGCACGACTCACGTGCCAAAAATAGTACAGCAGAAACTGACACGGAGAGCGAACTGATTTCATGCGAGAAGCAATCATATTACAAATAAACAACGTGAAAGGGTGCTAGTATATGACTAGGGGAGAAAATATTGAGACTGAATAATATTAAAAGATCATAAATCATTAAAACAGTGTCCTAACAGTGCTATTAGGTACATCCAGCCACAGCGCTTGCAGCATTAGAAATATTGATACTGTTCGTAGCGAGAACATATCAACGAGTCTCAGGCCTAATGTTGTGAACGAATTGCAGTCCCACTCAACTGAATACCCAGGACTGACCACGGTGAAAGCCAGAGTCTGGGCTCAGTAAGCACAACATAAGTCTATTGAATGTTCCAATGGGGTGCATGAATTGAAAACAACTCGATCAGGCCGGCGACTATCCGCAAAGCAACAGACTGATGACTATAGTTTCCTCTTTTATTTGTCGTTAGTTTATTTTTCCTGGTGGAGGAATCACTTGGCAACAGCAATGTGGCTGATCTTCACTTGTACAGATTTCTATTATACAGGAGCCGTTTCTGTTAGCTTAATGGGTAACAAACATGCCGTATTAGATTTACTGTCGGTATTCTTGGTTCCCACCTGTGAGAGACGAGCAAGCTGAGTCACGTTCAGTACCACCTACTGCAAGAATGGAGGTGAACCGCTGTGAAGAACATAGGGTTTTTAAATTCAGCTGAGGCCTATACATGTTACAGGAGGCTTATGGAGATTATATTCTTGCCTACAGCACAGCTCGCAGGTGGTTTAAACTGTTCAAAGAGGGGACACTATCAATTTTAAAAGAAGATGTGCCTGGCGCTTCAGTTACTGCTCTTGTGGAAGAAGAAGCCAACCCTGCTGCTGTCATTGTGAGAGAGGATTGATAAATAACCTCAACAACAGTTTCCGAAATAATGAAAATTTCATTAGGTCATACCCACAAGTTGGTGACAGAAATTTTACACATCAGACGTGTTTGTGCACGGTGGGACCCGAGACTGCTTATTTCCGAACAAAAGCATAATGGCACGCATGCCTACATGCTGTTGAAACTTATGTTAGAAGATTCAGAGTTTCTTTCAAAGATAATCGCTGCTGATGAAACTTGGCTACATCATTTTCATCCTGTTAGCAAACAGCAAAGTACAGTGGAGCCAACACCCAAAAAAGCAAAAGTGGTTGCTTCTACTTGTAAAGATACGGTAATGACATTTTTTATATTAATGGAATGGTTTATTGCATGTTGTAACTGCACACAAACAAATAACTGGGTAATACTACAGAGATATGCTGAAAACATTGCAAGTCCGTATCAGACGCAAAAGACCACATTTACGTGAAACAGGCTGCACGCTGCAGCACGGTAATGCACGGCCATATATAGAACTGTTGTTACTGAATATCTTGCTAAAGTCAATGCGAAGTTCGTTCCTTATCCTCCCTATAGTCCGAATTTAGCTCCAAGTGACCGTTTTCTATTCCCTACCCTGAAGAAGAACCACCGTAGGAGGCATTTTCCATCATCAGAAGCATTAGTGAAGGCTGCGGAGGTGATCTTGAAGAACCTTCCGTAAGACAGTTTCTAGCACGTCTTTGCAGACTGACAGAAACACTGATGAGTAAAGGTATGTTGTAAAAAAGAAAATTACAATCATTCTTTATGGAATAGACCTCGTACTTAGGAGGCAAAAAACATAAAAATTGTAAAAGCAAGTGATGACATTAAGATTTGATGATCCTGATGTGTTGATGACGACTTCAGTCTTGGTTGATGTGACGTTATTGTTTTGTTGATAACAGTGATGAATGATGTTGTTTAGATGTCTGGGAGTGGTCTTCGGAGGCTTGATAGCTACCTTTCGGTGAAGCATGAGTATTGAAAGCAATTGTGGGAAGGAATGTGGTACTGAAATGGGTAAGTAGCTAGTTTTTGGAATATTGCTGGGAGAAGGAACTGTTTATAGGTGAGGATGTGCAGGCTGGGTGAAAAGATAGGATATCTGTGCTCTGGAGGAGAGTGACTACAGTAGGCTGGGATATACTGCACAGCGTTAAATAGGAGATGGATTATACGAGGGTGTCTAGGTTGGTGAAAAAGAAGTGAGAATGGTTTTGGGAAAATGTTGCTGTGGCGTTGAGACAAAAGGCAGAGGTGGCAACTAAAGTATGTGGGAACTTTCAAAGGGAGAGGAGAGAAGGAGATTTATTACGAAGGTTGTCCAGAAAGTAAGTTCCAATCGGTCACGAAATGGAAACCACTGGGAAAATTCGGTAAAGCTTTGCACAGATGTGTTGGGCCAGTGTCTCTAGTATGCCCGTCGATCGCGTCGCATCGCTCTTTTCAGTTTTGAGTGAATAGTGAGCACGTAAAGATGCTTAGGGAATAGCGTCTCCCGCCAAGTATGATGGCCTGGTTACAGATTTCGCCTGTGTTATGCAGCCCACATAACACAACTGTCGAGCAGTTCCTTCTACATGCCAACTCTCGGCCGCACACTGCAGGGGCAATGAAGACGCTCCTGCACCCTTTCTGATGAGAAGTGTTTGATCACCCAGAATACAGTCCGTAATTGGCTCCCCATGACTCTTATTTCTGCTCACAAGAACCGCTGGCTACGAAGACAAAATATTTCCACACACAACGAGCTGCAGGCCAGTGCAGACAACTAGCCAAATGCACAGGCGGCTGCTTTCTGTGACGAGGATATTGGAAAGTTGATACAACACTATGACAAAACTCAAAGTTGGAGCGGCGCCTATGTAGAGAAGTAGGGGAAGGTGTACCTAACTGTTGCAAACAAAACGTTTCTGCTTTTTACTGTGGTTTCCATTTCGTGACCGATTTCAACTTACTTTCTGGACAGCCCTCGTATTTAACGTTCCAACGACAAAGAGGTCATCAGAGACGGAGTACAAGCTGAGATTAGGGAAGGATGGAGAAGGAAGGCAGTCGAGCTCTTTCGAAGGAACCATCCAGGCATTTACCTTAAGCGATTTAGGGAAATCACGGGAAACCTAAGTGTGGATGGCTAGACGCGGGTTTGAACCGTCATCCTCCCGAATTTGTGTCCTAACCACTGCACTACGCCGCTCGGTACATTCAAAGGTGCAGGTACTTCGTATGGCTGTAGTCAGGTGACAGTAAGGGCTGTAGCTGCTGAATGGTAGCAATCACCAAATCTAACTGTCTCTTCCATTCACTGTTTTTGTCGATAGTACTACTTAAAACCACGGTTTATATATGTTTATGGGGGTGCTTTAAATTGATGCATATTCTAACACCACACTGTACCCCACTGTCACGATTTAGTTTAGGTGGTATGTGATCCAGTAGATTAGCGTAGAGATTTCCTTTGTTCCTTTTTATCTATTTTCTTCGAGTTCATTGTTTTTTGCTTGATGTTATGCTCATTCGAGATCTGTTAAAAATAATAGTAAAATTTTGTATAATAACATTATTGTTATTAAATTACAGATTCTTAGACTTTCTCGTTCAGGCTACTTCTCTCGGCAATTCACACACCTCTCACGGCAATGTTTACACCTCTCCAAGTTGCCTTTGGGAAATTTCGCAGAATCTTATTGTGCTATTAGTAATGTCAAAACAGCGTCCTTTCAACACCGAATTTAATTCTGGAAGTAGGAAAAAGTCACGTGGAGTGAAATCGGGAAGTAAGATGGCTGGGGAAGAACAGTCATTCGATTTTTGGTACAAAATCCATGAAGTGGCAAAATTTTGTGGTTAAAAGCTTTGTCACGGTGAAGGAACTACGAGTTTTCTTCTGACAACTGTTAGGTTTTTCGCAAATGTTCTCGCAAAGTCTTCTCAGATTACTTGCATAGTAGTGACAATCGACATTAGACTTTTCAGTTAAAATCCGAAGTTCACCATTCCACTGAAATCGAAGCAACGGCATTTCGACATTCCATGGAAATTGTCATGAATGGGCAGCTGTCTGAATGTAGTAGCCCTAAACCGAACACTCTTCCCGTATGGTGATACCTTGCTCGACAGTTTCGTCATTCCCATCTTGACTAAGGAGTTCCATGAAAACATTCACCCAGTGTTCCTTCTGCACTTCAGTCATCAAATGAGCAGCAAACTCTGCTGTAACTGCATGCATGTTAAATTTTCCACTTAAAATATCAGGACACGAATCAGTTGGGATTCCAGTCTCTTGTGCAAGTTCTCTGATAGATGGCAGGTGTCACCATCCAGATCCTTGATTTTCTGGTAGAGAGCCCCGGCAGGGGTGAAGACCTTCCTGTTGGAGGGGATATTCGACTGATTGACGACCACTTTTGAAACGGGAGAATCATTCCTAACACTGAGCTCGACCTTGGACATTATCTCCGTAAGCTACCTTAAAAGTTCAGATGTATTAGAAATTGTTTTCGTTACTTTCCCGTAAGGTTTCACGCTGCATTGTTGATACCGTAATTCAGACACTGTAAGTATCGTTCAAAGCTAGGTACTTTACCGACGCGTGATTTTTATTATCTTTTTTAACAAAGTTTTCAAACAAAACTATGATGTAGTCAGAAATAAAATTGGTTCAATTTTGTTTTATAGTTTGTTGAATACGAGGGCGTGCTGAAAAGTATTGCCTCCGAATTTGTTATGTACAAACTCTCGAATCTTTTTAAATAAAACAAGAGTCATGAACAATCTACATCGTTATTCTTCATGTCTACATATTTGCAGCCTCCTGCCGGTAGAAGGCTTCACGTTGCAGCGAGTAACATGGAGGTGCGTAACGTAACTATGTCGGTGCGTGGGAAACAACGTCTTGTAATCGAGTTTAGAATTTGAAGAGTTCATCCACGTATGGAGCACCGTCTCCTTCAGCATGACAATGCCAGACCACACACGACGGCTGCGACATCTATACTAATCCAACGCCTTGGGTTCACTGTCATCGGCCATTCTCCATACAGCCCCTACTTGACCCCATCCTATTTTCATCTGTTTCCAAAACTGAAAGGACACCTCCAAGGACTTCTCTTTGATAGTGATGAAGCGGTGCAAGCAGAGGATAGATTGTGGCTCCGTGAACAAAGTCAGACAGTCTACAATGGAGGTGTCAACAAACTGGTGTCTCGTTGGGAGAAATGTGTTCGTCGCCAGGATGACCACGTTGAGAAATAAATACGTAGACATGAATAATAAAGATGGAGAATTTTAATATCGTTTGTTTTATTTTAATAGCTTCAAGAAGTTTCACACAAAAAATTCACAGGCACGCCCTCGTATATACAGACGGGCTACTATAGTTGCCAGGAAGGAAAACCTTACATAGAAGCACATACAAAGCGTCAGGATGACCGCTGTGCAAACTAAAGGCGAGTGTTGTAGCATAGTACATAATTGCCTAAGCGATAGTTTTCTTCTTTTTTGTGGGCTTCAGCTCATTCTTCTTAATTATGGGATTTGGAAAGTTGCAGAGGGTGTTCGGAATTTGTGTACCTGAACTGTCTGCTTCTGGTGTTATCCTGTGTGAAAGTGTGCGAATGTTCTCTGAATGTTTGCGAATCATGTAAGTGAGGCGAAATGTTGGTATCAGCCCCTTGTTTACCTAAACGGATGTTGGAAACCGCCTAAATACCACGTCCAGTCTGACAGGCACATCGGCCCTTGTTGTTACTCCGCCGGATGGATACGATCCGGTGCCGGCGTAACTCCACAAATCTAGGAAGCAGAGTGATAAAGTGCACGGCTATCTGCGAGGGCCAGTTGTCTAAATGATAAGGCTATGATTGTTGGACTGTTCTTTATTTCCTTCTGGAAACACTATTACAATTTCGACTTTATGGCGACTACCATGTGATTCATTATTCTCCTTTTGAAATTAGTGACACTGCATGTCGTACTACATGTCCAGAGCATCATGTTTACTATATGAACATACTGAGATCGCCATCTTATTACCATCTATACGGTTTCTATGGTCACATAATGAATATGACGTTCCTTACATGTACTATGTCACGCATTATAACTAATTTGGCACGGGAAATACTGAATCTGTGGATAATGCCCGCAAACCCGAAACTACAGTAGTTTACTTGAAAAAAAGAGACAGCAGATGTAATTGTGATTTTCTATGTTGTACTGAAGATGGTCACTCAGTGACAGAAAATCGATTTTGCAATAGTAAAAAAATATACGACCAATGCTGTCTCTTTTTTCAAGTATACCTGTTATCTGGTTGTAGTGCACAAGACAACATGGAGTCGCCAATCAATACAGTAGTTTATGCAGAAGAAAAGAAATACACCGTCCAGGCACATTAATGTGACAACCTGTCGACTGCCTGAACAGCCACCTGCTTCGCAGCGTAGATTATCGGCAAGACGTACGGGAAGAAGGTACTTGGAGATGTGGAGAAATGGCGACTCCACCGCAGTGGCCAGCTGCGCTAGGATTCTCGGCTGAGGACCAATGACGTGATCAGTCCGATCGTGGTGGTCCACAGATTCTCGACTGGGCTTGAAATCCGTGGAGTTTGGGGGCCCGGGGGAGTAAGGCAAACTCCATCCTGATACTATTCAAACCACCCAGGTACACTGCGAGTTATGGGTGACGTTACATTGTCTTGTTGGCAGTCGATGAAAAAAGAATCTACATGTAAGGGTGTACATGATCCCGAAGGACAGTCGCGTACTTATGTCGACCCGTTGTGCATTCCATAATGACGAAATCACCCAGGGAATGCCACGAATCATTCCCCAGACAATAAAACTCCCTCCTCCGGACTGCACCCTTCCGACGATTGTACCAGGGTATTAACACTATGTGATCAAAAGTATCCTGACACCCCCAAAAACATACGTTTTTCATATTACGTGCATTGTGCTGCTACCTACTGCTACCATATCAGCGACCTCAGTAGTCATTAGACATCGTGAGAGAGCAGAATGGGCCTCTCTGCGGAACTCACGGACTTCGAACGTGGTCAGTTGACTGGGTGTCACTTGTGTCATACATCTGTACGCGAGATTTCCGCACACCTAAACATCCCTAGGTCCACTGTTTCCAAAGAGATAGTGAAGCGGAAACGTGAAGGGGCACGTACAGCACAAAAGCGTACAGGCCAACCTCGTCTGTTGACTCACAGAGACCGCCAACAGTTGAAGAGGTTCGTAATGTATAATAGGCAGACATTTATCTGGACCACCACACAGGAATTCCAAACTGCATCAGGATCCACTGAAAGTACTATTAGTTACGCGGGAGGTGAGAAAACTTGGATTTCATGGTCGAGCGGCTGCACATAAGCCACACATCACGCCAATAAATGCCAAACGACGTCTCGCTTGGTGTAAGGAACATAAAAATTAGACTATTGAACAGTGTAAAAATGTTGTGTGGAGTAACGAAACACGGTACAAAATGTGGCGATCCGGTGGCAGGGTGTGGGTATGACGAATGCCAAGTGAACGTCATCTGCCAGCGTGTGTAGTGCCAACAGTAAAATTCGGAGGCTGTGGTGTTATGGAGTGGTCGTGTTTTTCATGGAGGGATCTTGCACCTCTTGTTGTTTTGCGTGGCACTATCACAGCGCAGGCCTATATTGATGTTTTAAGCACCTTCTTGCTTCCCACTGTTGAAGAGCAATTCAGGGATGGCGATTGTATCTTTGAATACGATCGAGCACATGTTCATAATTCACGGCCTGTGGCGGAGTGGTTATAGGACAATAACATACCTTTAATGGACTGCCCTGCACACAGTCCTGACCTGAATCGTATAGAACACCTTTGAGATGTTTTGGAACGCCGACTTTGTGCCAGGCCTCACCGACCGACATCGATACCTCTCCTCAGTGCAGTACTCCGTGAAGAATGGGCTGCCATACCCCAAGAAACCTTCCAGCACCTGATTCAAAGTATGCCTGCGAGAGTGGAAGCTGTCATCAAGGCTAAGGGTGGGCCAACACCATATTGGATTCCATCATTACCGATAGAGGGCGCCACGAACTTGTAAGTCATTTTCAGCCAGGTGTCCGGATACTTTTGATCACATACTGTACTTTCAGACTTTTCACACCGTACACGCCAACGGCCATCTGTCTGATGGCGCATAAAACGATCAGAAAAAGCCACCTGTCGCCTCTCAGTACACTTCCAGTTGAGGTATTGGCGTGTCAATTACAGTCTTTGTCGCCGATGAACAGAAGTCAGCATGGGTGCATGAACCAGACGCTTGCTGTGGAGGCCTATACTCAGCAATGTTCGTTGAGGAGACACTGTTGATAACCCCTTGGTTGGAAATGGAAATGGCATGTGGCTAGGGCCTCCCGTCGGGTAGACCGTTCGCCTGGTGCAAGTCTTTCGAGTTGATGCCACTTCGGCGACATGCGTGTCAAAAAATGGTTCAAATGACTCTGAGCACCATGGGACTTAATTACTGTGGTCATCAGTCCCCTAGAACTTAGAACTACTTAAACCTAACTAACCTAAGGACATCACACACATCCATGCCCGAGGCAGGATTCGAACCTGCGACCGTAGCGGTCACTCGGTTCCAGACTGTAGCGCCTATAACACATGCGTGTCGATTTGGATGAAATGATGATAAGGACAACACAACACCCAGTCCCTAAGCGGTGAAAATCTCCGAACCAGCCGGGGATCGAATCCGGGCCGTTAGGTACGACATTCCGTCGCGCTGACCTCTCAGCTACCAGGGATAGAGACCCCTTGGTTCATCTGCGCGGTCACTTGCTCAACAGCTGCACGTCTATTCTGCCGTGCACATTTCCGCAGCCGTCGTTCATGTCTGTCTATTCTGGACCGTGGTTTCCCTCTGTTACGTCGTCGCCGGCTTTGGATAGCGTCACTTTGGCATGCACGGTATATATGAACCACGGCGGCTCGTGAACAATTTACAAAGTTTTCCGTTTCAGAAACGCTTCCACCTTTGGCCCAGAAGCCAGTGATAATGCACTTTTGGACGTCAGGTAAATCGCTCCATTTCCGGATTATGACTACGACTGCACTGTTATACCTTCCACTGCAAGTTGTGCCACCTGCCGTCTGTGAGTGGTTATTGCACGTTGATGTCGAAAATAGGCGGTGGTCACATTATTGTGACTGGACTGTGTACAGTCATGACGAAACCATTGTCATACAAACAATTCGGCAGGAGTGTGACTTCTAGTAATAAGAAAATCATCGATTGTTTACCGAACGAAGCATATGGAGACGTTATACGGTATTTATGCACAAAGATCAAGTTATTAAAAGTAATAGAGTGTATTACATTCAACAAAAGATGTAGATACAGTAACGTTATTTCGAACTGCAGTACGTTCTTGGCATGCATTACGACAGGAAACGTAAATTTCCTGAAGGAAAGTGATGAATCACTTGGCAATGGCTGCAAAGCCGAAATTGCAATAGTTTATCCAGAGTGAAAAAGATAGTTGGACAGCGAAAGCGTTATCGTTTAGACCAACCTGCATGACCGGCACTCCCGTTAATAAGAAAATCATGGAGAGTACGAAATATTTCTCAAACTTTTCAAAAACTTTCGTTTTTCACAAGAAACCCCAGGGAATACGTGCTAGCTGTAGAGAGAAGCGTGTGGTTTGCGTAGGACGGACGTTGGCGTGGAACGTAGTGGACGTCAGCTGAGGCGGCGGCGGTGAATGAGCCACTAGGTCAGTGGCCGCGCAACCCGCCAACACAGCCGCGCCGCTCGCCTTTCCAAACAACAGCGTTGCCAAAATACTCCTTACCAAACTCGCCGCTTTACCCGAACTGACGAAGGGGAGAAGCAGATGTTCAAGTCTGAGACAGATTTCTTGTAGCTTTCTTCTTGGATATTCCAGAGCAAGCTTTTTCTGTGAAAGAGGAGGGCCTGGAGATACGTGCAGTATTTCCGTTATCGGAAGACTTACTTCGCTCCTTACGTTTACATTGTGGCAAACAAACTGGCAGGTGAACAATATGTAGATTCTGAACTTCACTCAACCCCTACGGCTTATTCACTGGGTGTTTAACGCAGAGTGTAGCTCCCCAACGTACTGATAAGTTTGTTTGTGTTGTTAAATATTACGAATGTGGATGTATTTTTCAGAGAGCTGAAATCTGGAGACATATTTTAGAAGCTGAACTGGCCAGAAATACTGTGACAGCCAACGGAAAAAAATTGTAAAGGAGTAAGTCTTTTGCCTCGTGATGACTGGGTGTTGTGTGATGTCCTTAGGTTAGTTAGGTTTAAGTAGTTCTAAGTTCTAGGGGACTGATGACCATAGATGTTAAGTCCCATAGTGCTCAGAGCCATTTGAACCATTTAGTAAGTCTTTCTTCCTTAGTTATGTTCATGCAAGAACAAATTTCTATCACGGTATATAAAACATGCAAAGCATTCGGATGGCGAAAATTAATTTGCAATAAATTTTTCTGCTCAAGACGAGCATTGCTTTGCTACATAACTAACTCGAATAGTCAGAAAAAAACACTGCAGTTTGGAGTTTTGCAAACGCCAGTATGCTACCGAAACACTTTCTTGCTTTCGAAAGTGACAGAGTGAGAATGTATGTGAAGCTTTGTAAAATTCGTAGCGTAGCTGCAGAGCTAATCTCCATTCCAGCATGAACAAATTTAAATTCGCTTGACACGGCTTCGTCAGGATCGTT
The DNA here is from genome assembly GCF_021461385.2 of Schistocerca piceifrons. Classification (NCBI taxonomy): domain Eukaryota; kingdom Metazoa; phylum Arthropoda; class Insecta; order Orthoptera; family Acrididae; genus Schistocerca; species Schistocerca piceifrons. The sequence continues at coordinate 360,704,668 of NC_060149.1, read as the reverse complement.
CATCCATAACGGGACAGAGTCTCTCCAAAGTGCTGAAACGCATTTCAGGGCTGCTACAAACACTATATTAAGACTGCTGTGTTTTCACACTGAGAACAGCAAGACTGTTGAACAAGAGATACTCCACTTCCAACCAGCAGCACGCCATGTCGACGGCATCGCAGCTTCATCGTGCACCTAACTGTAGACATTATACGAGGTCATTCACATCCGCCTTGCTGCGTCGCAGTTCCGCGTAGTCTTTTTGCGCGAATCCACGAATCGTGTGCTGGCGCGTTATTCGGCGGCGCAAAACTGTGCAAACAAACGGGGACTGTGGCACGTGTAATGCAGGGCAGCACGGTCCCCGCGTGCCGACCTTCCCTACGCGCTGCGCGGCGCGGCGGCCAGGTGCGTGACGTCAGTTTGGCGAGCGCCATGGCTGCCGGCCGCCGGCGCACGTCCGCACGTCTCGGCGGCGTCTGCGCGCCTCAAGGTCACCGCCGCCGAATCTGCAGCGACCCACCGCGCCTCGCCCGCGGGCGCTCGCGCTCTTGGAACCAACTAGGAAGCATGCTACGGTTCAACGCCTCGTAGACACTGAAGATCGATGTACATCTGGCCTTTGTCGTGTTTATCTTCGTACATACAATGAACCTCAACGACTAATGTTCTATTAACTAGATCTTAGATAAGACTAGTAACTGCAGAAAGGGAACAGTATGTAGCGACTTACGTTTCCTTCCTTGGATTGCCGTCACCCGTAAGAATAACATGCAAATATAGGAGTAGATAGTTAAATAAAAAAGAAAGTGTCTGTCACAATTACAAAGTACTCATTTATCATATGACTGGTTTCAGTGCATCATCAATCATCATATGAACTGGTTACAAATAAGACTTAAATGTCTAAATTTAAATCTATACTCTGCAGACCACTGAGAAGTGCCTGGAAGAGGCCGTTGGCCCTTCTTGTTAATTCGAATGGTTAGTGACTGTAGGGTTTACTTGATGGCATTTCCTGCTACTGTCTTGAGTTCAACTTTCTTGATGTTTTGGGTCATTGTCATAGGCGCCGACTACGGGTACGCTCGGTCGCCCAAACAAACCCCAAAATTTGAGTGGGTATGCGCAGCATACCTCATTGAAAGTTTTAGTATTATTTTTTTTACGTTATTATTCTGTAGATATATATTATAAACGTTTCCATCATACTCAAACGGCACTATAAATGTTTGCTTCTTGACCGTAACTGTCCGCAGTTCGTAGTCTAGTGGCTAGCGTTGCCGCCTCTGGATCACGGGGCCCCGGGTTCGATTCCCGGCCGGGCTGGGGATTTTCTCTGCTCGGGGCTGGGAGTTTGTGTTGACCTCATCATTTCATCATCATTCGTGACTGTGGCTAGATTGGACAGTGAAAAATAAATTTGGACTGTGTAAAAACTAGGAATTTGTACGGGCGCTGATGATCGCGGAGTTGTGCGCCCCATAAACCAAAATAAAAAAAATAAAAATATTGACCGTAATTAAAATCGACTCATTTATTGCATTGACGGGCGGCTGGCTTTTGTAATAAATCGTTGTAAAAAGATTATCTTAAAACAAACGGCTAACTGAATTCATAGGAATTAAAATCCACTTTGACATATAGGCTAAGTGAAGTGACCGTTTTCTGAAAAGTCCGAATATTAATGGAATGCAGCTTGTTAAGTCAGCAATGTAAACTGAAGGCAGTAGCCTTTAATTATTATCACTGTACAAAATAACTAGAAATGAAGCCGGCTGGGTACGTTACGATGAAAACGTTTATACTACGAAGTACGAATTTAACTAGCGGTTTCTTCTAAAGCAATCTTTAGACATAACTGCGTATATTACCAGTGAGCGACATATCTGCTGTGAAGAGTGCCCCATCCCTCCTAGCTAAAATATTTAGTAATTAGACAGTATTTGTAACAGCTTGGTGAAGTTCTTTGTGCTTTATTGGGAGCTCTTCAACAATCACGAAACGCAACCGCCAGCGAGGGGTTTTTTCTTGTGTAAACATGTGGCATATAATGAAACTTATAGTGAATTTTAATTTCCAGGTTTGAACAACTGAACGAACAACGAAGTGCTCAGAAGTCAGAACGTGTACACTGTTAGACGTTAGTTTGTGTTCTGTTTGACCCGTGTCACCTGTGCTTGGAATTATCTTACGTCTTCAAGTCTTGCGTGTCAAAATCGTTACAATGCATAAGTCTATACTGGAATACAAAAGGACTTCTATAGATAATCGTGATGGTGATGGTGATGGTGGTATCGAACAGACAGCGAGTAGTATTAAAAGGGACCCATCTTCGGCAGCTTGTGACAATGAAATCCCTGTTACTATTTCTGTTAATTCCACGCAAAATGATACCGGTGATGAAAGTGGCAGCTGCAGGGGCAGGACTTTTTTAAAACATTGGATAAAAACATGTACGTTCATTCAGTATGACGAAAAATATGTCAGAGTTTATTGTTTTTTGTGTAGGTCTATGTGTGGAAACAAGAGAATGTCTCCAAAAAAAAAATGTCTCCAAAAACAAAAACTGCGAACAAGGATTCCTATAATGCATTCTTTAAGTACAGGTGTAAAGACTGTTCCGTTGCTCCAAAACGATTCAAGTCGCATGAAAAAAATCTGCGTTTCATTTAATACAAATCATTTTATGAGAAAAAAGAATAAATATTATGTCATCAGTAGGTCATTAGAAAGCAAAAGAAATGCAGGCTGCTACTGTTTGCTATTATTATTCACATATAGGCCCAGTAGGACCAATGGTTGGCCTTTCTTTGTGCCCAAATTTGTTTCATCCTTTCAGAATGAAGTCTCTTTCTTTCATCAGACCATGGTGTTCCAGTCCGTTTTCTAATTTCCCTCTGACTGACTTTCCAATCAAATATCTTTCGTCTGAATGTTTTCCTATCTGTAAGGTGTGCCTGAGTTATACCAGCTGCTTTAAGATCCTCCTTAATCGCAGCAATCGATTTCATCGGTTCAGTTTTGGCCTTTCTTCTATTTTCGTAGAATTCCACTGTTTGTTTTGTCAACCTAGTGGGTGTCATTGTTTTAATGTACCCATAAAATTTAAGTCTTCGTTTTCTCATGTCACCATGTATATCTGTGTATTCTTCTATTTCCTTATTACTTCTCAGCCTATAAGTTTCTCCATCAGTAATTTTGGGGCCTAATATTTTCCTAATAATGTTTCTTTCTTTCTTTTGAATTTCTTCAATTCCCTCTTTCTATTTAAAATTAAAGTTTCTGCTCCGTAAAGACATTCAAGTTTGATTACAGTACTATAAGGTCAAAGTTTACTGAATTTAGAAAGTGATTTTTTATTATAAATATTTTGTGTTAATCTGAATGCAATTGCCATCTTTTGACAGCGAACTTCATTTGCAGCTTTTTCCAGGCCGTTTTCTTGTATGATTTCCCCCAAGTACTTCAACTGAGATACCATTTTTATTCTTCAATATTTCGTGTTCAAAAACTTTGGTGGTTGTTTGTTGCATGTCATGTATTCCGTTTTTTCGAATGATATTTGTAGTCCTACGTTTCCCGAGACTTCTTTAAGAATTTCAATTTCTTTTTGAGCTGTGGTAACATCCCTAATTGAAACTGCCAGATCATCTGCAAAGACGAGGCAATCTTCTCTAATATCACTTCTACCTAACTTGATTGAATGGTCTATATTTTGAATAGACTTTTGCTCTCCCCATTCTCTAATTACCTTTTCCAAAACACAGTTAAACAGTAATGGAGAGAGTCCATCTCCCTGTCTAACACCAGTCTTTATTTAAAATGCTATAGAAATCTCTCCAATGAATTTAACTTTAGATCTAGTGTCAATTAAAGTTTCCTTAATCAGTGTTAGGATTTTATTATCTAGCCCTTGTGCCTTTACAATTTGGAAAAGAAGTTAATTAATTGAGTCGTAAGGCTTTTTAAGGTACACAAATGTACATACAATATTGTTACTGGATATCCTTTACTGTCTGAGGATTAGTTTTAGATCAAGAATTTGTTCCAGAGAGGATCTATTTTGTCTAAAGCCTGCTTGGTGTTGACCAATTTTACGTTCTAGCTTTTCTTTGGCTCGATCAAGTAAACACTGCGATAGAATTTTGTATATGACTGAGAGGATATAGATTCCTTGGTAATTATTAACATCGGTCCTATCCCCCTTTTTAGCAATGGATGAATTGTGGGAGTTTTCCAGTCCTCAGATATTTTCTCAGTTTGACAGATAGGTCCTATTAGCTCAGTGATATCTTTTATAATGTTAGGGCCACATGATTTTAGTAATTCTACGATTATACCGTCTTCTCCGGATGCTTTATTGTTTTTAAGTCTCTTAAATGTTTAGTTATTTCGATTTCTTCAGATGCCTTAGAGTTAGGGTTCGTGTTATTAATCTGCTGTGACTGGAATTTATTCGCTGGTTCTGGACAGTTCAATAGTTTTTCAAAATAATTAGCAAGTACCTTACAATTTTCCTGGTTGTTAAGAGCCAAACTACCATTTTCATTTTTGAAGCAAAGACTTTGAGGATGGTAACCCGTTAGTTTTGTTTTGAATGTTTCATAAAAGTTTCTTGTATTGTTCGTTTGGAAATCTTTTTCGATTTCCAAAAATTGCACATTTTCTTAGTTTCTTTCAGTCTGTCGGATTAATTTAGATGTTTCTTTTCTCACAGTTAGAAAGGTGTTGTGCTTTTTTCAGTTTCGTTACTATTTCAGTTTTTGAATCCCTCATGGTTAGACTTAATTGCTGTTCCATAATCCGCATTCCATCAAGGGTGTTTTTGTTTCTTTCGAAGTAGAATTAAATTTTGTGCTGTTTTGATGAACTTTTCTTTTAGGCTTTGCCAAATGTTGGGTTCTTTTCTGTCAAGTTCATTTCTTACACTTGAGGTTATTTTAGCAGTGTCAAATTTTGGGATAACATTTTTTGTTTTGAAGAGTTTCGGTGGCTGAAGTTTTACTTTCATTCACGTTAGATAATGGTCAGAATCCATATTAGCCCCTTTCCTAACTTGGACATTTAAAATTTCTTTGTCGTTATGGTACGAAATTGCTACATTATCGATTTGAAATTCCCCAATAAATGTATTGGGAGCCCGCCAGGTTTTTTGATTAGAAGGGTTCTTTTTAAAATGTGTTGACACGATTTTAAGGTTAAAATTTTTGCATGTTTCGAAAAGTCTTTGGCCATTTTAGTATGTCCATTTATGCGCAGGAAATCCACCCACTCTTTTCTTGTATTTTTTTCTCTTTACCTAATTGAGTATTAAAATCACTCATTAAAATTTTTGTTTAAGGAACTGTACTTCAATACTGTTCTTCTTTTGCCAAGTCTCGGCCTTATGTAGTCATGTTGATGAATCTTCTAATTTTATCAGTCTTCTGAAATTACATTACTAGGATGTACTCAAAATGAAACTAACGTTTAATCAGATTAGTTGCAGGTGAATGTCTCATGACATACATAATGAAATTATAACATTCTCTTTAGAGAATTTTGATTCAACAAATAAAAGAATATGATTTATGTGCATTAATGTTGAACGAGACATCTGATGTATTAATTAGAGAGGAAATGTCTGTTTGTTTTCGTACTGATGACCAAAATTTTTAGTTTTAGTTTTTATGAACTCCCATTAACTAATTCAGATACCCTAGATAAATCTGTGAAGAATATATTATTAAGATATTCTATTTCTGTGAGCAATTGTCGTGGAAAATGCTCTGGCGGCACAAAAGATGTTATCGGCTGTCTGCAAGGATTACAGTCTCAGATAAAAGAAATTCAACCCATAGCTATTTACAATCATTGTTTGGCTTATTTCCTAAATTTAGTTGTTCAAGACTCATTTAATAACATTCCAGTATTAAGAGATATTCTGACAATTCTCAGAGATTTTATTTCATTTATATGTGATTCACCCAAGAGGCTAGGAAAACTCTGAAATCCTTAACAGTTACTTTCAGATTCTCATGACATTGAAGCAGGTCAAGGTTTAAGAGCATTCTTTGCAATGAGATGGTGCATGCGTGTTGTGTCTGTTGTGCATAGATAATAATCGTTATGAAGTTCCAAAAAGAAACGATGCTGGTGAGAACCCTAAAGGATTTCTAAAATGTCTGTAGAAATTTGAAATTCTGTTTCATATCAAGATGCTAATTTTTGTATTCCAAAGAAAATAAAAACTTAACTTAGTATTTCAAAAAGTTTCACCTTGCTCGTAATTCTCTAGAAGCTGTTTTGTTTGCAATAGAAGTATCTAGAAATACAAATACATTTTTATCACTTTGGGAACATGCTAAGAAAAAGAGTGATGCACTGCAATTAAAGCTACTCACTGTTTCACGTCCTAGAAAACTGCCATCAAAATTAAGAGGTTGTGACAAGTACAATTCATCAGAGATTCAAGAAAAGTTGCAAATCTTCTTTTTTGAGGTAATGGATCAACTGATAAGAATAATGAACATACCCAAGATTTTCAGAAGTAGTCGCCTATGGTCGTTGTGGTGCCATCACGGTTGGGAGTAATGCTTTGCTATGAGCTGGCTTCCGATAGCCTCATGCGTATGACAACAAGGTTATTGTACCAGTTATCAGATCTTCTTCCCGTTCCATTCACGCATGGATCGCGAGAACAATGACCGTTAAAACGCCTCTGTGTGTGCTACAATTTAATACAGTCTTAACCTCGTGATTCCTACGGAAACTATAAGTAGACTGTTGAAGTATATTCCTTAATACTTGAAATTTTTTTAAGGAGGGTTACTCGGGATAATTTGCGTCATCTTCAAGTGTATGCCAGTTCAATTTGTTCGGGATCTATAGCGCACTCTCCAACCTGTGACCTTTCGTACTGTCCTTCGCTGTATACCGTCAGTATCTCCTGTTAGTCCAATACGCTGAGGGCCCCACACACTTCAGAAATATTCTAGGATGAGTCGTATGAATGTTTTTATAGCAGACTCCTTGGTAGACTATAGCACTGCCCTTGTGTTCAACTGATTAACTGAGGTCTACCACCCGCTTTACAAATGAATGAGCCTATGTATTCCATAATTTTACATTTCTGGACGTTTAAAGGAAGTTGCCAATCACTACACCACTTTAAAATCTTATCAAGGTCTGATTGAATATTTGTGTGACTTTTTTCAAACTATGTTTCACTTTGCATAACTTCATCATCAGCCAAACTCTGAGGCTAATATCAATATTGTCCACAAGGTGACCAGCTAGAATGACAACACAGTTCCTTGGGGCGCACCTAAAGTGCCTTTCACATCACTCGATAACTCTCCATCCAAGATAACATGCTGCGATCTCCCGAGCACGGAATGCTCAATCCATTCACAAATTTCGCTTGTTACCTCATACGGTCGTACCACACTTTCGATAACAAGCGTTGCTGTGGTACTTGGTTAAGCGTTTTTCGGATGAACAGAAATACTGCATCTATCTGACTGTCTTGATTCATGATAGATTCACATACAGAAGAGCTGTGTTTCGCATGATTAGTGTTTTCAGAATCCTTGCTAATTGGCAGGGAGGAGGTCATTCTGTTCGAGATATTTCATTACGTTAGAGCTTAGAATATAATTTAATATTCTACAGCAAATGTAAGTCAAAGATATTCGATAGTAGTTTTGATGATCACTTTTACCACTATCATTCTTGTAGATGGGTGTGATCTATGCTATCTTCCAACTATTGAGCACCGCATCTTGTTTGAGGGATCTACGGTAGATTATAGTTAAAAGAGAGGGTTAACTCATCCGCAAATTCGGTATAGAATATGATAGGGATTCCATCGGGCTCTGCGGCCTTATTCAATTTTAGCGAGATATTTCATTATGTTAGAGGTTTCAGTTGTTTTTCAACATCTCCGACACTAACGTTTATATCACTCATCTTTGAAGTGTTGCAAGAACTAAATTTGGGTAATATCCCTTGATTTTCCATTATAAAGGACCATATGTAAACGGAGTTCAGCATTTCTGCTTTTGCTTTGCTACCCTCAATTCCACTTCCTGGCTCATCCAGGATTGTCGGGATGCTAACTTCGTTATCACTAACAGCTTTTACGTATGATCTGCACCTCTTTGAGGTTTGTGAGAGGCCCTTCTACAATACTCCTCAACGCTAGTTATCGAAGGCTTCACGCACTACCCTATTGACAGTCAAAGGTGTTTCATTCAGCATCTACCCTATGCTTTGTCCTACACCTATCATGCAGTAGCCTCTGTTCCTTATAACACTTTCTCACAGTGGATTTATACCACGGAGGGCCCCTCTCATAAAGAACTCCTCTACCAGTTACATGGTCAAGTGATAGGCGCATGGTCAACTGTTCTTCTAAACCTGAGACATAGTTCTTCCAAAATTTACTCTCCAGAGTTGAATGTTTCCAATTCCTTGTTTAGATACGACACTACTGCTTCTTTATCTAATTTGCTGAACATATAAATGCTTTTTACTTGTTTTAGGTGGCCTTTGTCCTTTGGTAATCATTGTTGCTGCAATGGCTTCGTGGTCACTGATATCAGATTCAATATAGACGTCCTCAAAGAGGTGAGGTACGTTTGTTGATATTAGATCCCATATATTTCATCGTGTGTGGGCTTCTGTACAATCCGTTCTAGATGGTTCTCAGAGAAAGCATTAATAATGTTCCTCTGACGCCTTGTCAAGCCCATCACTTATACATCTGCAATTTTCCCAAATGGTTGTTGTATGATTAAAGTCGACTACGAAGATGACCCCCCCACCCCCATGACCCATGGACCTTGCCGTTGGTGGGGAGGCTTGCGTGCCACAGCGATACAGATAGCCGTACCATAGGTGCAACCACAGTAGAGGGTATCTGTTGAGAGGCAAGACAAACGTGCGGTTCCTGAAGAGGGGCAGCAGTCTTTTCAGTAGTTGCAGGGGCAACAGTCTGGATGATTGGCTGATCTGGACTTGTAACACTAACCATAACGGTCTTGCTGTGCTGGTACTGCGAACGGCTGAAAGCAAGGGGAAACTACAGCCGTAATTTTTCCCGAGGGCATGCAGCTTTACTGAATGGTTAAATGATGATGGCGTCCTCTTTGGTAAAATACTCCGGAGGTAAAATAGTCCCCCATTCAGATCTCCAGGCGGGGACTACTCAGGAGGATGTCGTTATCAGGAGATAGAAAACTGGCGTTCTACGGATCGGAGTGTCGAATGTCAGATCCCTTAATCGGGCAGGTAGGTTGAAAAATTTAAAAAGGGAAATGGATAGGTTAAAGTTGGATATAGTGGGAATTAGTGAAGTTCGGTTTCAGGAGGAACAAGACTTTTGGTCAGGTGAATACAGGGTTATAAATTCAAAATCAAATAGGGGTAATACAGCAGTAGGTTTAATAATGAATAAAAAAAATAGGAGTGCGGGTAAGCTACTACAAACAGCATAGTGAACGCATTATTGTGGCCAAGATAGACACGAAGCCCACGCCTGCTACAGTAGTACAAGTTTATATGCCAACTAGCTCTGCAGATGATGAAGAAATTGATGAAATGTATGATGAGATAAAGGAAATTATTCAGGTAGTGAAGGCAGACGAAAATTTAATAGTCATGGGTTACTGGATTTCGAGAGTAGGAAAAGGGAGAGAAGGAAACATAGTAGGTGAATATGGATTGGGGCTAAGAAATGAAAGAGGAAGCCGCCTGGTAGAATTTTGCACAGAGCATAACTTAATCATAGATAACACTTGGTTCAAGAATCATGAAAGAAGCCTGGAGATACTAGAAGGTATCAGATAGATTATATAATGGTAAGACAGAGATTTAGGAACAAAGTTTTAAATTGTAAGACATTTCCAGGGGCAGATGTGGACTCTGACCACAATCTATTGGTTATGAACTGTAGATTAAAACTGAACAAACTGAAAAAGGTGGGAATTTAAGGAGATGGGATCTGGATAAACTGACTACACCAGAGGTTGTACAGAGTTTCAGGGAGAACATAAGGGAACAATTGACAGGAATGGGGGAAAGAGATACAGCAGAAGAAGAATGGGTAGCTTTGAGGGATGAAATAGTGAAGGCAGCAGAGGATCAAGTAGGTAAAAAGACGAGGGCTAGTAGAAATCCTTGGGTAACAGAAGAAATATTGAATTTAATTGATGAAAGGAGAAAATATAAAAATGCAGTAAATGAAGCAGGCAAAAAGGAATACAAACGTCTCAAAAATGAGATCGGCAGGAAGTGCAAAATGGCTAAGCAGGGATGGCTAGAGGACAAATGTAAGGATGTAGAGGCTTATCTTACAAAGGGTAAGATAGATACTGCCTACAGGAAAATTAAAGAGACCTTTGGAGAAAAGAAAACCACTTGTATGAATATCAAGAGCTCAGATGGAGACCCAGTTCTAAGCAAAGAAGGGAAAGCAGAAAGGTTGAACGAGTATATAGAGGGTCTATACAAGGACGATGTACTTGAGGACAATATTATGGAAATGGAAGATGATGTAGATGAAGATGAAATGGGATATATGATACAGCGTGAAGAGTTTGACAGAGCACTGAAAGACGTAAGCAGAAATAAGGCCCCGGGAGTAGACAACATTCCATTAGAACAACTGACAGCCTTGGGAGAGCCAGTCCTGGCAAAACTCTACCATCTGGTGAGCAAGATGTATGAGGCAGGCAAAATACCCTCAGACCTCAAGAAGAATATAATAATTCCAATCCCAAAGAAAGCAGGTGTTGAGAGATGTGAAAATTACCGAACTATCAGTTTAATAAGTCACGGCTGCAAAATACTAATGCGAATTCTTTACAGACGAATGGAAAAACTGGTAGAAGCCAACCTCGGGGAAGATCAGTTTGGATTCGGTAGAAATGTTGGAACACGAGAGGCAATACTGACCCTACGACTTATCTTAGGAAATAGATTAATGCAAGGGAAACCTACGTTTCTAGCATTTGTAGACTTAGAGAAAGCTTTTGACAATGTCGACTGGAATACTCTTTTTCAAATTCTGAAGGTGGCAGGGGTAAAGTACAGGGAGCGAAGGGTTATTTACAAATTGTACAGAAACCAGATGGCAGTTATAAGAGTCGAGGAACATGAAAGGGAAGCAGTGGTTGAGAAAGGAGTGAAACAGGGTTTTAGGCTCTCTCCGATGTTATTCAATCTGCATATTGAGTAAGCAGTAAAGGAAAGGGAAGAAAAATTCGGAGTAGGTATTAAAATCCCTGGAGAAGAAATAAAAACTTTGAGGTTCGCCGAGGACATTGTAATTCTGTGAGACACAGCAAAGAACTTGGAAAAGCAGTTGAACGGAATGGACAGTGTCGTCTCAGAAGGATATAAGGTGAACATCAACAAAACAAAACGAAGATAATGGAATTTAGTCGAATTAAATCGGGTGATGCTGAGGGAATTAGATTAGGAAATGAGACACTTAAAGCAGTAAAGGAGTTTTGCTATTTGGGGAGCAAAATAACTGATGATGGTCGAAGTAGAGAGGATATAAAATGTAGACTGGCAATGACAAGGAAAGCGTTTCTGAAAAAGAGAAATTTGTTAACGTCGAGTATAGATTTAAGTGTCAGGAAGACGTTTCTGAAAATATTTGTATGGAGTGTAGCCATGTATGGAAGTGGAACGTGGACGATAAATAGTTTGGACAAGACGAGAATAGAAGCTTTCGACATGTGGTGCTACAGAAGAATGCTGAAGATCAGGTGGGTAGATCACATAACTAATGTGGAGGTGTTGAATAGAATTGGGGAGGAGGTTGTGGCACAACTTGACTAGAAGAAGGGATCGGTTGGTAGGACATGTTCTGAGGCATCAATGGATCACCAATTTAGTATTGGAGGGTAGCGTGGAGGGTAAAAATCGTAGAGGGAGACCAAGAGATGAATACACTAAGCAGATTCAGAAGGATGTAGGTTGCAGTAGGTACTGGGAGATGAAGTAGCTTGCACAGGATAGAGTAGCATGGAGAGCTGCATCAGACCAGTCTCAGGACTTAAGACCACAACAACAACACGAAGATGACGACATGATTGGGAAACTTGCGTTTTATGTAGAGTTGACAGTTACATCTGGAAGTGAGTCTGGTCGTCGACAGAAGGATCCTATTATAAGTTCATACACACCCTTGATACTGTGTCTTACCCTCAATATCTCGTCTAGTTTCAGTTTCTGTCTCGATAGAGTTAAGTTTACTATCCACTACGACAAATACACCACCTACATTTAACATTAACTTATCCTATCGATATGGACTTACATTTTCTTCAAAAATATCACTGCTATCAGCTTCGGGTTCTAATCAGATTTCTGTAACTATTACTTCGTGAGCTACACAGCTTTTCTTAGGAGCATTTCAAACTCTGGTATTATACTGCGAATGCTTCAGCAGTTAATCACGAGGATTTTAATACTATTGCCTGTAGAAATGATTCCTTTGGACGTTGTATTGGCATTTCGAGTCCCCTGCACTTTGTATATTGACTGGATGTGAACTGCGGCATTCTAAATAGCAGCCGTTTGTGATACTGCAACTCACAGCGACGTGTCATTCGCTGCCAAGCATTCTATATCTTGTGATGGTGCAGAGCATATTGAAACGGGTCGTATGTTAATAAAATTACTCTTTGATAGAGATTAAAAAACATGTTGTTACTAACAGTACTGCGACCACTACGCCCCAGTGATGTCAGGATTTAAAATATTTGTTTCTCTTTACCAATGATCCACTCACGGTTACTTGTTTAGTATATTAGTTTTCATATATCCTTCTAGATGTAAAATACCTGCAGAAACAAATATCAGCTTTATTTAATCCGCCGGCATGTTATTATTACTTCTCATTTCTTGTGATTTTATTTCTCAACAGAATACAATAAGTGTTGTCTGACTCACAGTTTACTGTAAGGAATTTCGTCCACTCAGTCCTCTGCTTAATCACTACAGTGAAATGTGCTTCTCCAGTTTCTCCTGGCGCATTTGTTGATCGAAGAGTCCAAAAGTGTACTGCCGGTTCATTGTGAGCAACGGGCACAATATTTCAACAATCAGACATGTCGCCATCGTCAGGTGCGCTGACGAACTGAGCTCCTGAGGGTTTTTTTTTTTTTTTTTTGGCACTTTTCATTCTCACCTCTGAGGGAGGAGGGCGGGCTGTTTGAGGGTATGCTGGCGTCCCTTTTCTGGCTTAGGGGTTTTACATACTTATTTTTTTGTTACAATTTATTTTTCTGGCAAGTGCATTTGTCATATATGGTTTACAATTTTATTACAAGTATTACAGTATATTCCCGTTTTTTGGTTTTAAGTAACGTTATTTCAATATCATTTAAGTTTTAATAAAAACGAAAGACATAATGAATACGAAAAACATAATAAAAACAAAAGACTTAATAAAAACGAAAGACATATATATGGATAATAGAAAGGCAGTATGGGAAAGGATATGTACATAAGAAGGTTCAAGATATATAAGTGAGGTGTAATTTATAGGTAACTTGTTAGTATTGACACGGTAAGTTTCAAGAGTGATTTTCTTGATCGCTATACATATATTTCGGTAATCTGTTGGAGATATCAGGTTCCGAGCGTAGATGTTTTACAATATGTTTTGGATATAATAGTACATATTTATAGGTGGTGCAGCATCTCTTCCTAAAGTATTTTCAATTTTAGTTCAAGTTTTTAATTGTTAATTGATCCTGAGAGGGAGTGCTCGGTATTGTCAGGCGTTTGGTGTTGTTTAGACTGTTTGCTGGTTTCTTGTGTCGATTTATTATGTGTGTGTGTTCGTGGTTAATCCATTATTCTTTCATCTAGGTGAGTTGGTGGTGTTGTGTTTACGATTAGGAGTTGCAGGATTGGGACGAGGTCAGGGAATGTTTTGGCTGTGTTTAGGGCTATTGTGCTTGAGGGTGGTATATATTTGTACTTAGGGTTTCTGTTTTCTCTTCCGTTTATGGTGAGAATATCCTCCATGTCTGGTGTTGTGTGGAGTCTGGGTTTCCGTATCTCGCCCTGAGCTTTGCGATTTTGGTTTGCAGTGGTCCTTTACCTGTGATTGTGTACAGTTCATTGCTGGGGGTTGTGGGAAGTAGCTTGGTGATGCTGCGTGTAACTCTTCTTTCTGTTCTGAAGAGTTTTTTCGCGATGTGGGCCTGTATTCCCCCGAGTGGAGCGACTGAATACTCCAGTAATGGTCTTATGAATGTTTCAACGCTTCAGCCATGAAAGCTTCCTTGCACCTGTCTTATTAAATTTTGTCTGAGTCGTATTTTGTTTAGTAAGTGATTCAGGTGTCTTTTCCAGTTAAGGTGTCGGTCTAGATGTACTCCTAGGTATATGGCTGAGCTGTTGAGGGCGGGCTGCCGCCTTATATCCCCTTCCCCCACGGGCAGTTCCTCTAGGCGTCTGTGGCAGCGTCGGTGTAGTTGCTACGTCCACCCAGCTCGCCAGATCAGGTTCCACTGCGACTACCACCTGAAGCAGCTGAAGAAGTACGTCGGGAAACCTGCAGTGCTCTGACGAGGACTTAAGCTACGAATTCGAACATTATCAGCAGAGAAAGGACAGCCATTCGGGAACTGAGAGAGTGCCCTGAGATTGTTGTCTTACGGAATTACAAAGGTAATGCAACTGTTGTTCTTTCTCATAAAGACTACATTGAGAAGATGCAACGCCTAGGATGACGATGCCTACGGGCAGATTAACGCTGACCCCACAAAGAAGGTGGAGAACAAGACAAGGGCTTTTCTCAGGGACGCGGATTTACCTAGTAGATAGTGTCGGAAGTTCCATGCGGCTTTTCGTGGATGATGCTGTAGTATACAGAGAAGTTGCAGCATTAGAAAATTGTAGCGAAATGCAGGAAGATCTGCAGCGGATAGGCACTTGGTGCAGGGAGTGGCAACTGACCCTTAACATAGACAAATGTAATGTATTGCCAATACATAGAAAGAAGGATCCTTTATTGTATGATTATATGATAGCGGAACAAACACTGGTAGCAGTTACTTCTGTAAAATATCTGGGAGTATGCGTGCGGAACGATTTGAAGTGGAATGATCATATAAAATTAATTGTTGGTAAGGCGGGTACAAGGTTGAGATTCATTGGGAGAGTCCTTAGAAAATGTAGTCCATCAACAAAGGAGGTGTCTTACAAAACACTCGTTCGACCTATACTTGAGTATTGCTCATCAGTGTGGGATCCGTACCAGATCGGGTTGACGGAGGAGATAGAGAAGATCCAAAGAAAAGCGGCGCGTTTCGTCGCAGGGTTATTTGGTAACCGTGATAGCGTTACGGAGATGTTTAGCAAACTCAAGTGGCAGACTCTGCAAGAGAGGCGCTGTGCATCGCGGTGTAGCTTGCTCGCCAGGTTTCGAGAGGGTGCGTTTCTGGATGAGGTATCGAATATGTTGCTTCCCCCTACTTATACCTCCCGAGGAGATCACGAATGTAAAACTAGAGAGATTCGAGCGCGCACGGAGGCTTTCAGACAGTCGTTCTTCCCGCGAACCATACGCGACTGGAACAGAAAAGGGAGGTAATGACAGTGGCACGTAAAGTGCTCTCCGCCACACACCGTTGGGTGTCTAGCGGACTATAAATGTAGATGTAGGGAGTCACCAAAAAATTGTAGCCTCAAGGACCTGAACCGCCAAGACTTTATGGACTCCGTAAAGTCCACAAAGAGAGTGTGCCGTTACGCCCGATTGTCAGCAATATTACGGCACCTACATATTTACTGCCAAAATACGTGGCTGCAATACTAAGCCCTTATGTAGGCAAATGCCCTCATCACATCCACAATTTTGTGGATTTTGTAAAACATCTCGACAATTTCAGGCTGCAAGATTCAGATATCCTGGTGAGCTTTGACGTTGTTTCTTTATTCACCAGGGTGCCTCTACGAGAGTCAGTCTAGCTTAATGGGAAGAAATTTGACTAGAAGACCACCGACATTTTCAAGCATGTCCTGACCTCCAGGTATTTTCTGTTTAATGGAGAAAATTATGAACAAACGGAAGGAGTCGCAATGAGCAGCCCACTATCACCTTTGGTCGCGAATTTGTATATGGAGTACTTCGAGTAGGAAACCTTGGCGTCATCCAATCGGAAACCTACTTGTTTTTTCCATTACGTGGATGACACGTTCGTCATCTGGCCCCATGATAGGGACACGCTCCTCGACTTCTTTACACATCTGAACTTTATACATCCCAACATCCAATTCACAATGGAGACCGAAGCAGAAGGAAGATTACCTTTCCTGGGCGTCATGGTCAAGAGAAGAGCTGATGGCACGTTGGGTCACGGTGGGTACAGGAAAAATACGCACAGTGATCTGTATTTGCATGCAGACAGCTGTCACCACCCTTCTAAGAGAAATGGGGTTCTAAACACACTGGTACACAGGGCGCGCAGCATCTCTGGCGCCGAGAGTCTGCCCCAGGAGCTGGAACACCTCAGAACCTTATCCCGAACGAATGGGTACCCGCAATGACAGATTAGACGCGCTCTCCGGCCAACTGCTACAGTGCAACCTTTGGAGACGGAAGAAGTCACGGAGGAAGAAGTAGCTACTGCATTTATTCCGTACACTGGCGTACTATCGGGGAGAATCGGACGCATATTAAAGGAACACCGAGTTAAAACTGTCTTTTGCCCTCCCAATAAAACACGAGCGTTATTGGGAAGTGTGAAAGATGATCTCGGCTTGCCGAAGGCTGGCGTAAACCAGTTTCCTTGTAAGTGTGGTAAGACCTATATTCGACAGGCAGTACACACCATCGAAGATTGTTGCCGAGAACACCAAAGGCACATACGACTGAAGTATCGTTACAAGTCGGTGATCGCACTGTTTGTCCGAAAAACACGAGATTACGAGCGTACCACCGGGGACGAAGTCGTCAACCGAGACTGCGGTTATACGCTTAGCAAGACATGGGAACCAGGACTGCGTATAATTAAGAAGACACTCAGCAACGAAAACGATCTGGCGAGTTGGGCGGACGTAGCAATTACACCGACACTCCCACAGACGCCGACCCCTGCGTCTCCGAGACAGCCGACGCGCACCCGCGGGAGCGGACCGCGTAGGGAAAGGCCCGTGGGGGGAGGGGATATAAGGTGGACGCCCGCCTTCAGGAGCTCAATTCCTCAGCACACCTGACGCCGACCCCTGCGTCTCCGAGACAGCCGACGCGCACCCGCGGGAGCGGACCGCGTAGGGAAAGGCCCGTGGGGGGAGCGGATATAAGGTGGACGCCCGCCTTCAGGAGCTCAATTCCTCAGCACACCTGACGCCGACCCCTGCGTCTCCGAGACAGCCGGCGCGCACCCGCGGGAGCGGACCGCATAGGGAAAGGCCCGTGGGGGGAGGGGATATAAGGTGGACGCCCGCCTTCAGGAGCTCAATTCCTCAGCACACCTGACGCCGACCCCTGCGTCTCCGAGACAGCCGGCGCGCACCCGCGGGAGCGGACCGCGTAGGGAAAGGCCCGTGGGGGGAGGGGATATAAGGTGGACGCCCGCCTTCAGGAGCTCAATTCCTCAGCACACCTGACGCCGACCCCTGCGTCTCCGAGACAGCCGGCGCGCACCCGCGGGAGCGGACCGCGTAGGGAAAGGCCCGTGGGGGGAGGGGATATAAGGTGGACGCCCGCCTTCAGGAGCTCAATTCCTCAGCACACCTGACGCCGACCCCTGCGTCTCCGAGACAGCTGGCGCGCACCCGCGGGAGCGGACCGCGTAGGGAAAGGCCCGTGGGGGGAGCGGATATAAGGTGGACGCCCGCCTTCAGGAGCTCAATTCCTCAGCACACCTGACGCCGACCCCTGCGTCTCCGAGACAGCCGGCGCGCACCCGCGGGAGCGGACAGCGTAGGGAAAGGCCCGTGGGGGGAGGGGATATAAGGTGGACGCCCGCCTTCAGGAGCTCAATTCCTCAGCACACCTGACGCCGACCCCTGCGTCTCCGAGACAGCCGACGCGCACCCGCGGGAGCGGACCGCGTAGGGAAAGGCCCGTGGGGGGAGCGGATATAAGGTGGACGCCCGCCTTCAGGAGCTCAATTCCTCAGCACACCTGACGCCGACCCCTGCGTCTCCGAGACAGCCGACGCGCACCCGCGGGAGCGGACCGCGTAGGGAAAGGCCCGTGGGGGGAGCGGATATAAGGTGGACGCCCGCCTTCAGGAGCTCAATTCCTCAGCACACCTGACGCCGACCCCTGCGTCTCCGAGACAGCCGACGCGCACCCGCGGGAGCGGACCGCGTAGGGAAAGGCCCGTGGGGGGAGGGGATATAAGGTGGACGCCCGCCTTCAGGAGCTCAATTCCGCAGCACACCTGATGCCGACCCCTGCGTCTCCGAGACAGCCGACGCGCACCCGCGGGAGCGGACCGCGTAGGGAAAGGCCCGTGGGGGGAGCGGATATAAGGTGGACGCCCGCCTTCAGGAGCTCAATTCCTCAGCACACCTGACGCCGACCCCTGCGTCTCCGAGACAGCCGACGCGCACCCGCGGGAGCGGACCGCGTAGGGAAAGGCCCGTGGGGGGAGGGGATATAAGGTGGACGCCCGCCTTCAGGAGCTCAATTCCTCAGCACACCTGACGCCGACCCCTGCGTTTCCGAGACAGCCGACGCGCACCCGCGGGAGCGGACCGCGTAGGGAAATCCCGTGGGGGGAGCGGATATAAGGTGGACGCCCGCCTTCAGGAGCTCAATTCCTCAGCACACCTGACGCCGACCCCTGCGTCTCCGAGACAGCCGACGCGCACCCGCGGGAGCGGACCGCGTAGGGAAAGGCCGGTGGGGGGAGGGGATATAAGGTGGACGCCCGCCTTCAGGAGCTCAATTCCGCAGCACACCTGATGCCGACCCCTGCGTCTCCGAGACAGCCGACGCGCACCCGCGGGAGCGGACCGCGTAGGGAAAGGCCCGTGGGGGGAGCGGATATAAGGTGGACGCCCGCCTTCAGGAGCTCAATTCCTCAGCACACCTGACGCCGACCCCTGCGTCTCCGAGACAGCCGACGCGCACCCGCGGGAGTGGACCGCGTAGGGAAAGGCCCGTGGGGGGAGGGGATATAAGGTGGACGCCCGCCTTCAGGAGCTCAATTCCTCAGCACACCTGACGCCGACCCCTGCGTTTCCGAGACAGCCGACGCGCACCCGCGGGAGCGAACCGCGTAGGGAAAGGCCCGTGGGGGGAGCGGATATAAGGTGGACGCCCGCCTTCAGGAGCTCAATTCCTCAGCACACCTGACGCCGACCCCTGCGTCTCCGAGACAGCCGACGCGCACCCGCGGGAGCGGACCGCGTAGGGAAAGGCCCGTGGGGGGAGCGGATATAAGGTGGACGCCCGCCTTCAGGAGCTCAATTCCTCAGCACACCTGACGCCGACCCCTGCGTCTCCGAGACAGCCGACGCGCACCCGCGGGAGCGGACCGCGTAGGGAAAGGCCCGTGGGGGGAGCGGATATAAGGTGGACGCCCGCCTTCAGGAGCTCAATTCCTCAGCACACCTGACGCCGACCCCTGCGTCTCCGAGACAGCCAACGCGCACCCGCGGGAGCGGACCGCGTAGGGAAAGGCCCGTGGGGGGAGGGGATATAAGGTGGACGCCCGCCTTCAGGAGCTCAATTCCTCAGCACACCTGACGACGGTGAGATGTCTGATCGCCGAAACATTGTGGCCGCTGCAAACAACAGTGAAATGTTTACACAGGCAGTCACTGTTCTCTAACTAGGTTAGACTAAATGACAAAACTTCAATCGTGATTTATCAAAACTTCAAAGTATTTAGCATCCATTTTGGGACATAAATACTTTGACCCCCATAATGAATTATTTATTAGATTTGAACTATGAATGTAATTTGTAAACTTAAAACTGAAATTCATAAATATTCTGTTGTGTTGGCAGAAGAGCCAACACCGTGTTACTATTGACGGCCGAAATGCACGCGTTTTAGCTCACGCAGGCTGGCGTGAGGAGGGAAGTACTCTACTGACGTGAGGTCTGGAACATGACAAAGAATTAGAATTCAGAAAGCGGACGTAATTAGTTTGATACTTAACTTTAATCCATTAATGATGAACGTCGCTCTTGACGGTACATGATTCACAATATTATCTGTTCAGAATAGTAACTGAATATGGCGCCTTGCTAGGTCGTAGCAAATGACGTAGTTGAAGGCTATGCTTAACAGTCGTCTTGGCAAATGAGAACGTATGTAGACAGTGAACCATCGCTAGCAAAGTCGGCTGTCCAACTGGGGCGAGTGCTAGGGAGTCTCTCTAGACTCGACATGCCGTGTGGCGGCGCTCGGTCTGCAATCACTGATAGTGGCGACACGCGGGTCCGACGTATACTAACGGACCGCGGCCGATTTAAAGGCTACCACCTAGCAAGTGTGGTGTCTGGCGGTGACACCACATATTCATATACAACTATAATAACATTTTATTCTGTTATTGCATTCAAAAATACTTCTAGATTTTTGTGAAACTGCAAAGAACAGTTCATCTTTTGTGTAAAATAAGGATATATTTTGTATTTGGTGCAATGCACTGTCATGAAACCCTTTCAACCAAGAAAAAGACATCTGGTACGACTTTTATGACTGCTGTTCATCATCTCACACAGATTCATGGCATGGAATCTCCGTACTGTATATGACAGCACAGGCTTTGGCGTCCAGAGGGTTCCCTTACTGGAGCTGCATACTTTTTGCCCCCTCCTCCTATCCATTTTCTTTTTCTTCTTGCACTCTTTCCTGATATAGCTGTATTCAATGTTCGATTGTTAAGTCGCAGGTGGAAACCGATTACATATCTTTTACCGGCCACTGTTCCTTTCCAGCAGCTTCTCGGTCTTGCTACAACGATCCAGCTGTTGTAAGGTCTACAAAGTTATAAATGATCCTGATTGTCCATTTCCTAGGACGACATCTCAGGGTACACTTTCTTAGTAACGTACTCTGTCGAGGTGGTCTATGTCACCCACATGGTGGTATCTTTTTAGTACATTTGGTCTTGAAACTTTTAATGTACAGTCAGTCTTTCTTGGGGCACTGCCTACGTCCTTAAACTGATTTAACACCATACTGTGTCGACACGTGTAGTAAAAGGATTTATTGTCAATCCATTCGATTGTTGTGAATGTTACCGCACATCTCACAAGTTGATGAAAACTGTGTCTGCCTCGTATCTTGAGTTCTCCATCAGACTGAAAAATTAATGTTATGGGCAAACATATGACAATGACTGTCCCGCTTGTGTTATTTAACAGTCTATCAAAGTGTGTTTCTGACACACGTACATATAGACAGGCTTCTACTGGCAGAAATGTATCAACTGTGAAAACTACACGGCCTCATTCGTCTAAATACTGCAGCATTGGTATTATTTAGTCTGCTATCTCTTTTCCTTCTCCTTTAAACAACATAACTCAAGCAATATGGTAATGACGTGTCCAAGGCAACATTATTTGTCTAGGAGCATGTGACTTCTCTTTGAAATACAGTCACGTGGAAAGTAGTCATGTGGTTACAATTTGAAAGTTCGGCTGGATGGGAGTGTGATGACCGTGTCCCTCACTTTAATATCCGTAGAGAGACGTACCAAATTTTTCAGAATCATTCAGTTCACTTTTGGCAGTAACACAACTGGCTTGTCCCGTTTACTTGTGCTTTAATTGTTCAAAAATAGATTTCGTGATAACTTTCTACATCTTGTAATCAGTTTTAAAGAATTATATTGGCACTATATGGTACATTTATCGTCATCTAACACCTGATAATTAAGGATTACCACTTGAACATTGTGTACCAGGTGTCACGTGCGTTGATTATGAGAAGCCACTGATGCTACAACAGGAATCGCAAACCCATTCACTTTGACATTCTCTAATCCAAGCTGGAGGTTTCATAGCTGCATAACAGAAAAGTCGAAGGTGTCTGACAATAATGGGAATAAAAAAAGCCAGAATAATACACATCCAACACAGGTGGGCAGTACAAGACACATTAAGATAGTTTGAGTAACCAAATGGTACAGTTCTTCTAGAGCTTGGGCCTTGCTCTTCCTGGTAAAAAGTCCCCAAACGAGGTCTTTTAAATCCACTATGGAATACAAACAAATGACAGAAGATCAATGGAAGAAACAATCTCAAACAAAGGCTGAAAAACATCCATTCATTGAAGGTAAAAATTGGTCTGCAGCATCATCGGCAACAGCTCCAAACATGAAGACAAAAAAATATGACTGAAATTCAAACAACTCAAATTATGTAACGAAAACTCCATTGTGGTAAACTGACGATGAAGACAGTTCAAGTGATGAAGATTCATACAAGCAAGGATGGAAACGGATTAAAGGGTTTGAAACACTTCAAGTAGTGCCATGGAATGGATTTATCCTTAACGAAAGTCAAAAGTTTTTGTCTGGATGGATAAGTAGCTGTAGCTCTTACGTTCTTTATAGCTCTTTCCAATCAAAAACTTGCAGGCAAATATGCAGTGCTAGTAAGCACTCGTTCTGGATAGGTAATGTCACTAAAACATTATGAAGAAGGAAACGGGAACTGTGTCATATTATAAAAGACAGTAAGAGCCCAGTAACAGAATTTCACTATAGACAGTACTGCAAAGTGCCGAGGAATTTCATCAGACAGAATAAAACAATGCTTTATATCAAGAGATTACTGAGCTCTCAGAACGAAACTGAAACTATACGATCAATTGTGAAAGTGCAGTCAAGGCGAAATGTGGGCACTCAACGCATTATATCTATCTCAAGTGACAATGATCTACCCCAATTCTACAAAATATTTAATAACCAATTCTTCTCAACAGTTGGCAAGTTAAATCAAAATATTATTGGTATGCTTATATATGCAGAGCTCTTGAAAGCTAGTGTTCCAAGAGAACAACATCACATGCAGCTACAAAAAACAAGCAAATATGAAATTCAAAAAATTACTAGATCGTTAGAGGCACCCAAGGATGTGATGAAATTTCAAGTAAGCTTATGAGTGTCAGTGTATCATATATTAGTTTTATATTCAGTCACATTTTAAGTGTATCCTTATATGCGGTAAAATTCCTGACAGATTGAAATAATAATTAGTGAAACCCCTTTATAAAAAGGGTGAAAGACATAATGAACACAAGTTGCTGGCTGTTTTCTTTGCTACCAGTGCTCCCAAAACCTTTGAGAAAGCAACATATAGGGGAGCAGTGGCAAATTTCAGTACACATAACCTATACCTACACATATATGCTCTGTAAGCCACTTTAAGTGTTTCAGACTCACAGTTCGGCTCGAGGAAACAGTTATCCACAGAAAATGCGTTCCTTTATTCTTTTGTATGTAGGGCACTATCATGTCGAACTGTTAGGTTGAGAAAAGTAGGTAGTCTCTTTATTCTAACTTAAGCAAGTAATTGTGTGGACCATGAAGTACTTCTACATAAGTTGGAACATTATGGTTTCAGGTAAAAGGCTCAGCAATGGCTCACTTCATATTTGGCAACCAGAAAACGAAAGATTAGCTTCCATTGTCAACACACAGGGAAGATATTTGAATGTGACGTGGATCATATAAAGTGTGAGGTGATACAATGTTCTGTTCAGGGCCCATTCCTTTTCTTGATATATATTAACGAGCTGCAGTTAAACATGACAGATGACCCAAAGGCTTTTCTCTGCGGATGAAACGAGTGTTATTGTGAATGCCATGCCCAAAATATTGTTGTGAACGATACAGAACGCAGTATGAATGATATAGCTAAAATGGCTTCCAGAGAACAGATTGGCACTTAATTCTAACAAAACACAGTATACAAAGTTTTCGACACAGAAGTCTTGTAAAAACGAAATTTTACAGTCCCGTGTTTGTCAAACAGTCAGTGAAGTCGAGCACTTTAAAATCTTACGGCTGAGTGCAAGTAGAATGCTTTCCTGGAGCTATCACGCTGATCCTGCAGAAACTAAATGCTGCTATCTTCATTATAAGAACGATCTCCACTGCCTCTGACACTGGAACACGAAGACTTGTTTACTTCGTTTATTTTCACTCTGCCGGCCGCGGTGGCCAAGCGGTTCTAGGCGCTTCAGTCTGGAACCGCGCGACCGCAGGTTCGAATCCTGCCTCGGGCATGGATGTGTGTGATGTCCTCAGGTTAGTTAGGTTTAAGTTGTTTTAAGTTCTAGGGGACTGTTGACCTCAGAAGTTAAGTCCCATAGTGCTCAGAGCCATTTTTTTGGTAAATAATTTTCCGTCTCCACTGAGTCCCTTGGGGAAAGTTTAATTATAACCACTCTGTAAATGTGGAGATACAGGCACTTAGTGGTCTAACTCCTTGTATAACTTTCGCCGCTTCCACAACAGATGTTAAGTCCCATAGTGCTCAGAGCCATTTGAACCATTTTTTTATTTTCACTCTGATACTTCGTATGGTGCTTTTTATTTTTTGGACAACTCTGTGCTTGAAGAATATTTTTAGTCCAGAAACAGGCGATTATGCTATTCAGTGGTGTCAGCTCACAACATTCATGCAAGCAGTTTTTCAGATGTCTTGGTATCCGAAATATTCTTTTCGTTTGTTGTTGGCAGTAGTGACTCATTCAGAAGGAACTGGAACTTTCATTCAGTGAACTTTTGACGGAAAAACGATATGAAGTTGCATAACATTTCCTTAATCATTGTACAGAAAGGTGCATGCTATTCAGCAGGTTTCAATAGGCTCCAAGCAAAAGTGAAAAATTTGAGTGGTACACGGTTATTCAAATCCAAATTGAAAGGATTCCTTGTGGCACTATGTACTGACTCGTTCCATGACCCAATAGCTTTGGCTTGCACGATCTTCACAGATAAATTAATAAATAGAAAATTTAAAAACATGACAGATATAATATTGTATCTCGTGAATATGTTACATGTACCTTAACAGTTTTAATCAAATTACTTGTAAAATAAATGTGGAAATGGGGAAAGGAATCAGGGCAGTTTTTTCAAAAACCTCATTCTGCTCATTATTTGTTTATTTTTTATTTAGAAATATTAACTTTCGGGAATCATATAACCAGCAGTTTTAGGTATAGAGCTAGTTTATGTGCCCAAAGCCAGTAGATTCTAGAGTTACCACTTTTGTCAGGCCAAAATTCGTTAATTGTTGTTGACTTGTATTAACAACATACTTTTTAAAGATATATTAATGTGAAAGCGGGGTCCATAACCTGAAAATATATTTTAGCATACTGTTAGCGGTACCATTATACTTTCAGTAAACGAGTTCTGATATTTGGGGAGCAAAATAACTGATGATGGTCGAAGTAGAGAGGACATAAAATGTAGAATGGCAATGGCAAGGAAAGCGTTTCTGAAGAAGAGAAATTTGTTAACATCGAGTATAGATTTAAGTGTCTGGAAGTCGTTTCTGAAAGTATTTGTATGAAGTGTAGCCATGTATGGAAGTGAAACGTGGACGATAAATAGTTTACACAAAAAGAGAATAGAAGCTTTCGAAATGTGGTGCTACAGAAGAATGCTGAAGATTAGGTGGGTAGATCACATAACTTATGAGGAGGTATTGAACAGAATGGGAGAGAAGAGGAGTTTGTGGCACAAATTGACTAGAAGAAGGGATTGGTTGGTAGGGCATATTCTGAGGCACCAAGGGATCACCAATTTAGTATTGGAGGGCAGCGTGGAGGGTAAAAATCGTAGAGGGAGGCCAAGAGATGAATACACTAAACAGATTCATAAGGATGTAGGTTGCAGTAGGTACTGGGAGATGAAGAAGCTTGCGCAGGATAGAGTAGCATGGAGAGCGGCATCAAACCAGTCTCTGGACTGAAGACCACAACAACAACGTCTACTACCTATGGGAGTACTTAATGAATACCACAAAAAATTTAAAAAATACAAATTTCGTAACTATTTTTGACGTTTATTCACAACATACTTTTCAAGGAGATACTGATATTTAAGAAGGCTCCTGAATCTGAAAATGCTGAATAAAACATACAGTGCGAAAAGTCACATCTATTACAAAGACTTAATATTTTGGGTCAAGTTTAACGGAGAGACTTAGAACATTTATTGAATCTGGTAGAAGACTTCATTCAAACCAATATTTTTTTCTAAATTTTAAAATATAAACTTCCTGACTGGGTTGAAATGTTTTCAAAAGGTGAGCATAAAGTCCACCCCCTCTACTTAGTGTTTTGAGGGTTAAGTAAAAATAAATTTTAATATAATATATTTCTAAATCAGACAAGCGAGTATACAGCAATTTCTCCTATTATCATATAGATTCCTAGACCAATACAGATAGTTCTGAAAATATGTGAGTGACTTTTTAATAGCTATGAAAGAACTTCTAATATTTATAAAGATAAATGTGGGGCATGTGTAGTTGATAATAGTTAGGAGGTGAACTATTTATGTATCAGTTAAGTACTGACTGTGTTGCACATTTATGTTATAAGTCACACAGATATTTTCATAGCTGTTAAATATTCGTAACTACAAATTTTCAGAACTAACTGTATGGGGTTAGGAATCTATGAACCAGAAGAAATTATTTTATACTTTTTAGCAGAATTTGAAACTGGTTATACTAAAAATTTATTTTTATTTAAATAATTATTTTCTTCTTTTCAGTCATTTTGGATGAGATTATAAGAGAGCCATTTGTTAAATTTCATTGTATTTCCAATGTCTATTCATCAGACCATACCTAAAACAGAACCTACTAATAATATATCAGCTTGTTGAATGGTTAATTTTCTATAAAAAAATAAAGAAGAAAGTAAAATTAATTCGGTATAGTTTTCTTTAAGATATTTATTTTTATTGTTGAAGTCTGTTGCAAACAGAATTTGAAAAGGATCAGGATTGACTGAGGGAACCAGGAGAGAGTGGCTGGCCCGCCAGGGGCCATCAACAGCTGTCAGCCAAGTGTGATGAAGAGGACAACAAGACTAGAAAAACAGACAACAGAGATGGCACAGCAGGATAACAGAGTTCAGGAGAGAAATCCAAGAATGAAAACAAAATGCATAACAAAATGTCGTATCAAACCAATGGTGTGTAATGAGTACAATACGAGAGTGCAGTGAACACACAACTGAAGGCAGAGCCACAGTGCAGCTAGCTTTATAGTGCGGCCATGAGCACTAATTGGCCAGCAAGATGAGCATGTCCTGTGATGCCATCTAGCAGCTGTCATCGAGTTCCACACATACTGCCTGGAATGCATTCTAGGGGTTACCTGCGCTAGATACCAGTCCTGCAGGGCAGCTAAGATATCAGGTATTACCAGTCTTTTTCGTATCCACCCTTGCCCCTATGGGAGCTAGGTGGATTAGACAGACACCATCAGATGGCTTGCGGAGTACGGATGTAGATGTAGACAAGAACGCAAGTTAATGTTGTATTGTCATTCAGTTCTAAAATATGTTTAGAATTTCACATCTGCAGCTCATCAGGAGGTTAGTGTAAAATCAACTGCAAATTTGTACTGAATAGATAGACAGACGAGAAAGCAACCTATTAAATACAAGTTAAAAACTATATTAATATCAGTTAAGAGTGACTATATTAATATCAGTTAAGAGTTATTTGTAAGAAGGGTAGTGTCTCACTTGCAGTCAATGGAAACTTTTATATATGCACCACTTACTCAACTTTGCCAGTTACATCAGTATTTTATCAAATAACTTCATAAAATTAACTTCACTTATTTTTCTATTGTTTATCATTTTTCAATCACAAAATTACGACGGTTACTGTAAGTTGAACTCAAATTCTTTGGATTAAAAGTCATATATGGTAAAAACTTGATAAGAGGAAAACGGAAAATGAGGCTGAAACTCAATTGCGATAAACTGTTTTTCTTCATGAGGCACGAATAAGAAAATATTCTTTGTAGGTTACATGAGAACATGAGTCAGTTGTTGAGGTAGGTAACAATAAGATAGACGTCCATAAATCATGCACTTACAAAATGAATCTTTCACTTTGCTGAAAACTGTGTGCTGTTGTAAGGCCTCGTGACAACAGACTGTGGCTTGAATTTAGATCTAGAATTTTAAGAGCAATGCTCTTATGGATTCAGCAGTCCAGTTATAGTCCATGGCTTGCCTTCATAGCTTGAATCCTGCCTGTAGCTCTCTCCATTCTCTCCTCCATTCCATGTTTTATAAAGCTCTCTTGAAATAGGTCATTTCGTAAAAGCGTGATATGGGCTGTCAAACCCCAGGCTTTAATTTCGAGTATCAACACTGTACATAATTTTAATCTGCAAGAAAGTCTTACAACAAGCCCGGTACAGAGCACAAGAAAGCTTTTGCAAAATATTGAAAAGTAAGAGAGATACTATGTCAGAACTCGAGCTGTCAAAGCAGGTAGTGAATTGTTCCGCAAGTGCTTTGTTGGTAACAGCTTTGCCCTCGGAAGACCCATACCAGTGCTGAGTTTTTAATCTATCATGGAGTATCACGTTTCATTTTCTCAGAATACAGTACTGTAAAAATAAATTGAGGTCGGGTGATGAGAGGAGTAATTTATAGATGACACATGAAGAAATTGCAAAAAGTTACGTAAAACAGGAGTGCTGAAAATATAAAATATTCTGGAAGCGTAATTGTGCGCTATGGACAGTAATTGAACTTATTTTGGCAGATGTAGATATGAATACAATAAATAAAGAACAAACAGACTCAAATAACAAGAGAAATATAAACACTATGTAATGAAAAAACAAAATAAGTTTAGGTCCTTATGTACTGGAACACGTTACAAATGATGAAAAAGCAGAACTTCGAATGATAGCGACAGCTAACAGCGATCGAGTGAACATAAATTTTTCCTGTCTAGTAGTAAGTCTTTCGGCTGAGTTTAAGCAGATTTTCAAGTTCTTTGTTTTGAGTGTGTTTTCTAGGAATAAATAAAAAATTTTTTGGAACCGGACACACTCTGTAATCCTATGTTTTGTTTCCGTAAGACTTTCCAACAGTTTTCTTTCCTCAAGTAATCTATTAGTTTCCATGTTTTTCCGACATTTGAATCTTCACAATTTTTAAAACAAAAAACTTGAAATGCTTTCAACCTTCTCATCTCTGGTAGCTAGTATCCACCATACTTCACTTTCCTCTAATTCTGCGCTCTCCACAATATCAGGAAACACTTCCTTAATCTTAGTTCCTCTGTGATCTTCACCTTCTGATTCAAGAGTGCACTTTTATATTATTAATTTTTATTCGGTAAATAGTGTATCCCTTCCTGGAGAGGAATAAGACAGCACTGGATATAAAATTAAAGAGTTAATTTACTACTTAATATGGAAAACTTGAGTATGAAACACAGTGTGTTTCAAAACAAGTCACGTGATTTCCCAAGATTATACCTTGGACATGAAGGAATGTGGGAACTTGGGTTTAATTTAATTTAACTGGCGCGTACGAGCTCCAGACATTTATTTTCAAAAGAACAGCCCGATTTTACAAGGGTATATTTTTCCGATACATGCGTGTGCAACCTTAGGCTACTTTTAACGTTTAGGATCAAAGTTTTCACACTGAAAATTTGCTAAAATTTTCAATGTGCTCACCATAGGACGCACGACAGGCATTCAGATGGTAATCAAACTCGTCCCATATTTTATGAGCGTGTCTGGAGTGAATGCGTTCGCTGCTGTCTCCAGGCGGCGTCGCAATTCACCGGAGAGGCCGGCATGTAAAAGGAGCATTTCAAAAATTGTCACAAAAGAAAAATCACGTATAGTGGTATCAGTGGCTTTAGAGGCCAATGATGGAATGCGAAATTCATACCCCCTTACGGCTGATCCATCGTTGAAACAGCTCGTGTTAAGAAATGCTCTTACATGCAGGTATCAGTGCGGCGGTGCTTCGTATTTTTAAGAAATGACATTTGTCGTGTACTTGCACCTGTGAAATAGGTCTCATCTTCAACACATCCAGATATGCGATAATACCTGTAACAGAGTGATGAAGGACACCCCTTACGGCAGCGACATGAACCGGCAACTTGCAGCAGGCAAAATGTAAACTTAGAGTTTCGCTGCTTTAATTAACATTAACCCCAAATTTATGTCTACATTCATGCAGGAGGTGTATTCGTTTGTAATCGGATGAATCTTTCTGAAATACGCTGTATTTTGTAAATTTTAATAATAATGAGTAAATGCATATTGTGGAAATAATAGAAGTTACGTTTGTGTCCATGGTTATCTTCTATTGAAAATAAAACAATTTGAGAACGACAGTAAATCTGAAATGTCTGACCGCACATAGTAGGAAGAGTTGGACCGTTAAATTCACAGCTACTCGTAAGACCAGCCCCAAACAAAGCCCAGACGAACGTCTTTGCAATGCCTGTGGAAAGTTATTTACGAGGTAGTTATGTGCAGGGACTCAGTCTTACGGATAAGCCCCGTAAGGAGTCCTGTCCCGAGTGAACATTCGCCGAATAACAAAAGTAGCCCCCACGACCACCACCATTCGTTAATAGTCACTGCCTTGGCCAACTGTGAGTTAGTAATTCTGCGGTCACTTCCAGTCATATATTCAACAGTTTCGTCAGAGCTACTGAAAAATATGCTGCATTCACATTGACCGCTGCCGGTACGTGATTAAACATGTTTCATCGAATTATTTAACATACACTATTGGATTCGTCAGCAGTTTGCGAGATGCCGGGGCTAGCAGTGTATTTAACACTCAATTCTTCTAGAATCTACATATGTACATGATGCTCTAAGCCCCCCCCCCCCTATTCTAACTCCAACTTTTGCTGTTGCACAAGGATAAAAAAAATACGCGAACTGACTCTTATCAACCCTGCCAGTGGAGTAGAAGAGAGTTTGGCACCTGCAATAATTTATTTTGATAAATAAGTTAATTAAGCGAAGGTTTCATTAACATAGTGAGGAATGATGTGGTTGCTCTACCTATTAACAGAATGAAAGTTCTGTCCAAAATAACAATATGATTTATTAAGACTAAACACAAAATAATAAACAACAACACATGAAACATTAACAATACATCAAATTGGCTCTAATTGGATACTTAAACAAACGCTGTGAATGTGAAGTTGTCCCTAAACTAGATTGTGAGGATTATGACGAAGTGATATGTGCAGCCAATTCCTAGCAACTCAATTCTTAGAGAAAACAGATAGCCAACCCAACATTAATTGCTGCTACCCAAGACAGAACAAAGTTAGAAAAAAGACGAACAGGCGCGCTCTGCTGAGCTCTGATTGTCACCTAGGAAAATCCCTATCTGCCGGTGCTGCGGACATACTTTACCAAACCGACTTCTTGACTCCCAGGACACGATCTGCCGTACCGGAGCCGTTGGCTGGTTGCTTCGACGTCCTCGACCGAAAGGCGAGAGCCAACTACTCACCAGAGCACCCGTACAAAAACCGAACACAGAACATTCCCGCCCCCACGACAGTGGCCGTGGTTGAACGTTCCAACCAGCAACTCGAAAACCGGCGGAAAATTCCACTCCATTGCCGGAACGCTACCATTCCACCAATGGAGATTCTTGGCGCCAATTTCTGCGCCGATCTTGCTACGTCACAGAGCTATGCCCTGAGCAAGCCAATCACAGTTACTATTTTGCAGAAAGCGCGGGAATTTTCCCGCCACAGCTGCCTGGGTACACAAGTCATTCCCACGCCTCGCTGGTAGCCCGCCAGAAAGTGTTTTCGCTAAGTTTCTGCGAAGTAACGGAACCTCTAGCCCAGCCGCTACTTCTGGCCCTGTGGGTGTGCCTCTTGACAATGTCGGCGTCTGGAAAGCATTCACTCGACCCCCTCACACCTGTCGGCTTATCCTTTCAAAGTCAGACCTAGCCCGCCTGTCACTGGACCACCCGGGTGACGAGAGACGCTGCGTGGGGAAGTCCGCGTGTGAAGGAATAGCAACTTTCCACCGCATGCAATTAGAGAGGAGAATCGTAAGATAGAAATATGAGAGGGGGCTCATGCCACCTCTCAAGTTTAACACACATCTCAGTAGTGAGGCAAGAAGACCAGTAGCCGCCGACTGCAGGATACAGAGAGATCATAAAACACATGCCCCCTCATCCGCGTCTCATCCACACAAAGAGAACTAAGACATACTTCTGCTCATCAGTTTGCTTTTACTTGCGCTTAGGGTCATCTGTAAGTGGCTGGACCAAACAAAGATTTCTTGTAAGACTTTGCGTTTTCATGACATAGAGCAAGACGACACAGTGTGTACTTGACCTACTTCCGAGCAGAACAGTCTTCGAAACCCCTACCAGTGGTCCTTGTTAGGTACAGATGACTGGGCTTTCTTAGATTGATTCAAACAAATACCGGGATGATTCTTTTGATAGAACGATAGTCGATGCCTTCCCTCAACATCATTTTCCAACCAAATCAGTGCTCTATGTCAGTAACCTTATTGTCTATAGGACGTTAAACGTCCACCTTTATTTTTCTCGTGAATACCACTCCAGTTTTAAGGGGACACTGTAAATACAGAAGTTAATTTTGACAAAAACTCATCGATCCATTCTCGTATGTTAACCTACAGGATAT
This sequence comes from Schistocerca piceifrons, assembly GCF_021461385.2. NCBI lineage: Eukaryota > Metazoa > Arthropoda > Insecta > Orthoptera > Acrididae > Schistocerca > Schistocerca piceifrons. The sequence goes on along the minus strand of NC_060149.1, from coordinate 360,672,016 downwards.
TCTGGAAGAGTGAACCGGTGTTATAAAAGTACATTTTTTAAAAATTAACTAGAATAAGATTATGCAGCCAGACCTTTGTTTTACACATTTAAGAAACCATCTAAAAGCTTGTGACTGCTTTCTGCTTTTTACGTATTATATACAATCACATTTCTCAACATAACTATTTTTGAAAAATTAGTGTGAGACTATATTATATACAGAAAATATTCCTCAGGGAATACATGTGATTATTAAAGCGGCACTACATACTGAAGAAGAAGAAATATTTTACACCAAATGGAACTAAATGAGGTGTAGACGCAAATGTCATTAGGACTCCATCAAATTGAAAGTCAGTCCCAAATACTGAAAGTTGAAACTATAGCATGACTAGATGAACAAATTAATACTGTGAAATCGAAATAAGTAAGAAATGTTTTGGGTTTGAATTTAACATAAATCGATAGCGGCAAATCACTGCAGAAGCAGAAATGGTTCAGTTATGACAAGAATACGCAAAAGGATACTCTCGACATTAATACTGCGACTGCTGTGTCGTAAATAGTTTAAAGAAAAAAGTTATCCATCTGCAGTAGGGAAAGATAGCTGTTTTTCTCAGGTTTGTCATTTAGGGTGGAAATAAAATAGGCGTATTAAGTCAGGCAACCCATTTTTAATTCTGTACAAAGAGTTACAACCAACTGACAGCACACGCTTGTCAGAAAGACAGGACTGACGTCATTATTGAAAGAGATGTGGGGACAGTTCACAGAATGGATAATGTAATTGCATACACACTAGTCACTATCTACATCAGATGATAGAATTCATTAGAGTATCTGAAGGCTCGAAGGTCACTAAGATTTTCAGAGCATCTGTTCCTGACATTTATCTCTGATGAGATTTTCTAGTGCTATGACAAACGGTCCTCTCATTTATAAATTATTTTATGCTGGTCTCTCTTCGGTCTGTTCAACAAAATTATCACGCTACACGAAAATCCCATAAAATCTTTTCACCAGAGAGTTAATACAATACACGGTTAACACATATATTTTTTCTGACGTAGTGTTGAGACTGTGAATGAGAGACGACCACAAAGTTAAGAAGATAGCATTTGTGTCCATTAGGCAGTTAGAGTAAGCAAGCATAGTTTATGGTCCTTTGGTGACAGACCTATGTACCTCAACTGAGTGACAGGCTCATGCCCTCTCATCAGTGTGTGCCGACATGTACAGTACCTCATTTGTCAAGGTAATTTTTTTCTAGACAAGGAGTGTTCAATGGACGTTTTCCTGCGCCGATGCTTATCTCTCATCTACGGTAATGTGATGCGCGATGAACAGAGGAACTCGTAGAGGTGCGGTGGATACTGTACCCCATAATAAAAAGGTGTTTCCAGATAATATCTCTCGTACTTATCGCTTGTTATTGTCTGGCGTTGAACTCGGGAGTTACCTGCTGCTTCGTAGGATGTCTGTACACTGTAGCAATCGACGAAAGCTGATGACCACCCCTCAAAATTCAAATGGCTCTGAGCACTATGGGACTTAACTGCTGAGGTCATCAGTCCCCTAGAACTTGGAACTACTTAAACATAACTAACCTGAGGACACCTCACACATCCATGCCCGAGGCAGGATTCGAACCTGCGACCGTAGCGGTCACGCGGTTCCAGACTGTAGCGCCTAGAACCGCTCGGTCACACCGGCCGGCGACCACCCCTCTAATCAAAGTGTTACTGCCTGCAGCAGCTGACACTGGCGAAGTCGTGTCATTTACAATGCGTTAATATGTGTGTCGTCGTGACTCATAGCCTGAGACATATCATTATCTTGGGCGCCAATATGCAGGTTTCATTAAAAAATATCCAGTTTATTCACCCTAGGAACCATCGATTGGCCTCATAAGGTTTTGCAGACAGCCTTACTACAGAAAATCATGAAATGAAAATCCGGAGTCGAACCGAACCGCCTTCTTTCACCTCATGAATGTTATAGACTGCAGGGGTGAAGAATAAAAAAAAAACAAATAATAAACTATTGTTAACCCATGATACAATAATCAGCTGTGGCCGTCACATCCCATTTAGTATGGATGCATGTACTGATTTGGTCAGGAGGGGTGTCAGTTTTTCGTAAGCTCTCCTGAGCCGAAATGGTATATACTGTTGTAATTGGTCCTCGAGATCCTCGATACTGGCGCTGGGGGGGAAGTCGACTTCCAACAGTATTGTGGTACAAGAGTTCCGTTGTATTTCGTTTGTGCAGGTTGCATACATTCAGAGGAAAGCATACACTCAAGGGCTTATTCTCCCCACGCCAGCCCTCGCCCTCTTACTCCCCCTCCCCCTGGGAAAAGACATACCCATATTAGGACACATTTTTGTCACTCCTCCCCAGCACAGTTCTGACCCACTTTCCTCCTCAAGGAAATCCCCATCCCCTCCCCCCCCCCCCTCCTCTGGGTAATCCCTGGTACTCCCCACCTCACATACCTCCTCCCTGCCCGCCTTTCCTCTCAGCCACTTATGACTGGAGGGAAAAAGCTCAGTCTGTGCTGAGCTGCTGGAGAGGAAGAATTTGTTTATTTATATTTGATGGTGTTATCCCGCTGCTGGATTGTCCTACAGTTGCCGCCTCTGCACTCCACTGCCCCCTGCACCCACTTATTCCAATCTCACATGTATATATCTGCATGGAAGTTTGAAGACCAACTGCTCTAGACCACAATACTGCCACCAGCAGGTGCTCCAAACTGTCCTACAGTCACCCCCACCCACTCACACTTCCCACCGCCCCACAGTACCACTCGAAATTAGCGGGAAACTGTCATACATCCTCTGCCAGAAGAACTGCCTCCTACCAAGCACAAGTGTATAGGTTCTCAGGAAGTTATACACAGATACATGGTATGAACAAATATCGCAGTAAACCACTACAGAAGTGTAGGAAGTGTTGCCTGCTAACGATCTACATGTGAAACAGCTGCTAAAGTACTTTTACACAGATACATGGTAAAAAGAGATAGGGCAGCAAACTATCACTGAACTGTAGAAGAGTTGCCTCCTAACGATCTACAAGTGTATAGCTGCTGAGGAACTTCTACACAAATACATAGTAAGAAGGAATTGGGCAGCAAACTATCATTGAAGCGCAGGAAGGCCAATATACAATACGGCAACAGATGGAAAATGCTTCACTAATTACACATTGAAATTGTCATGGAAAAACCACAACTCATAACAATGACTCATAATGTAACAATTGCACTTGAAATTGAGAAAAAACATTGTAATAACATAACTATGTCGAACACAAACCCCAGAAGATACGTCCAGGAGAGAGTGGCGAGAGCAGACCGTATGTTTTTCTCAATGTGTGGTTACAGATCAAATAACTTAGAAACAGTCTTACTTCCCCTCATACAACCCCAGCTCCCTCCCTCTCCTCACCCTCTTACGTAGGGATACAGGTTTTCCAGAACTGAGATCCATCTGGAGGCAGTGATATACAGTTTCCGGTCTGTACAAATCAGTCACAGGTCTACAAAAGACTCAACAGCAAGACGCTTCCCGTAAGCCAGTAAACGCGTTTCTCGGAGAGACCGTCCCTCTGCAACAATAGCGATATACGAGTACCTGACAATCCGTCACGGATGAAGGATTGAATGGTCAACAGCGGCATGCTTTCAAACTTTTGGATATGCCAGCACTGTCTGCAAGTGGTCCTCAGCTAAATAAAACGCAGGAAAAACATTGAAATAATATGTTCCTAGTTGTGTCACTGTGCACCGAGCTGCCCAATCTACACCAGACAGGTGTAGAGCCGTGTCCGTGCTCACAAGCCTCCACTGCTGCAGGTGGTTATAACCGGTCATCGCTCGTGGTTAGTCTACTTCTTCAGGTAAACTGTCTGAAGACTATCTGGCAGAGATGTCAGAGACCCCACTATAGTGAATAAAAGCTTTGTCTGCGTGTTCTCATATATACTGTGGAAGGATGAGATTCCTACTGTACAGACGGTGGAGTAATAGACAGTGGAGGAATTTTACAGAGGTTACTTGCTCCTCGTGGGGTAACATACTGTGTGTCTGCCTACAGTGTTGCCATTCTTAACAGCTCAGCTGCAGTAATATTACCTCATTTATTTAAGAAAAGTGACTGAATAAACACGAGAACTTATGTGCTGCATGAAGTATTATCATCATGTGTCTTCCAGCTGTCATTCTTATGCTTGCTACAGAGAATACTGTACCGGCACACCTCACCTCACTTCGTTGTAGAGATTGTAGTCTTAGACTTTTATAAGGAATACTGTGAAAGCAATAGTGCAAATGCCGGCCAGAGTGGCCGAGCGGTTCTAGGCGCTACAGTCTGGAACCGCGCTACTGCTACGGTCGCAGGTTCGAATCCTGCCTCGGGCATGGATGTGTGTGATGTCCTTAGGTTAGTTAGGTTTAAGTAGTTCTATGTTCTAGGGGATTGATGACCTCAGAAGTTTAGTCCCATAGTGCTCAGAGCCATTTGCAAAAAAAAAGTGCAAATAGTGGATAAAGCACTAACATTAATGAAATCTCTAGCTAAATAAGAGTAACTCACTCTCGTGGTATGAACTTATGTATGATACAACGAATATTGAACCGAGAACACTGAATCTTACATTGAATATACTACAAAATAAGCACTTAACACTATCCAACAGTCTTTAAACGTACATTTAACTAGCAAGTTCCGCGCACTATAGTGAGCAGAAGACTTGGCCAATACTGTAATAATGGTCAGACCAAACAACATGATGACCAGTACCGAGCGAACGTTCCAGGAGGGATACACGAGTTTTTCTTGTGAGTGGTACCAGTGTATCATAGGACGTGAGAGGTGTAATCGTCTTATAAACGAGCAGCTATCAAAAAAATACACAATAGCAATGAGTATGTTATACAACGAGTCCATCCCAGCCTTGGTTCTATAGGAAGACAACATACTGTAACAACATCACAGAACCTTCCCAAAAGAGACCTTCCACCAGAACAGTGCTTGTGGCTTCAGCTCGATATGTAGATACAGTCTAAGCAGCTTAGCACCAGTCTTACGTCCTCTCCTACCCTCCTCCTCACTCCCTCTCCTCACCCTGCACGTATGGACAGGGTTTCCAGGCCTGTTCTAACCTGTCACTGATGGTACACAAAGAAGTCCATCCACTGCAGGTGGTCTGCTGGTGTTGGGTTGACGATGATACTCATATACTCTTTCCGGTCTGCAGCTGGAACCTCCCATATATACTGGTCCTGAATTTCCTACGCCTGTTGCATCCTACAGCTGATGGTACACAAAGAGGTCCATTTCCTGGCGATGCTCTGCTATGGTTGGTGTTGGGTTGACGTTGATACGCTGTTTCAGGTCTGGAGGAATCAGATGTATTTCTTGGAAATGCCATCCCCTGGAGCAATGGTTAAATACCTGACTATTCGTCAAGAATCGGGCAAAGACAACTCTCAGGGAGAAGAAAAGCCAACAGGATGCTATGCCCCTTGGCTACGTCTCACAATGGGAAGAGGCAGCTCAAGGGGCTGTACTCACCACAGAGTCGAGTGCACATGAACAGCAGCTACTGAGGTCCCTGCAGGCGGTCAGTTTCAGTACGCCGGAACCTACCATCCCTGTTGTAGTCGACCACTACCAGCAGATTCCTGAAGTCGACGTGATTTCCTAGCTTCTGGTCACTCAAAATTAGTGTCTGTGGAATTCTTGTAAATAAATTATCATGTGTATCGGTGTTTCATGTATTTCAGTAACACAAATATCAATACCGGAAAGCGGCTTACACGCTATCTATTCGCATGTCAGAAAGAAAAAAAACTGCAGTCATTTTTACACCTGACAGCAGGCTCCGATTCGCAACCCTTCTCTCCTCGTTATTTCGTAACATAAACCTGAGTAACACTAGGAAATCAGTCTACAATACTGTTGTCGATGACAAATCAGCGAACTTCCGAGGTTGTAACTCTATAGCAATATTTCTGAAACATCTATTAAACAATCACACATCTCTTGTACATGTGTACCATGTATAAAATCGATAACACTTCCTAAATGAATCGAAACTTCCACTGTTTTGGTGTGGAAACTACCGATCACCGCAGAGTGTCCTTGTTATTTCGGAATACCCATCTGAGTAAAAGAGAGATCTCTAGTCTCGGAAAATATCAATGTTATAAGCTGTTGTGTAACGGAAATTTTTAGTGGAACAGTTGTAACTAATGTCATATTGCCACTTACAAGCCATCTGCCATTAAAAAAGGAAAAAAAATATTCGCGATGATAATAAAGCAGTCATGTTTCACGAGAACAGATACAACCGATTTCTTTCACTTTGATGGAAAAGCTGGCGTATTTGAGAGTGTTCCTCGCGTTCATAATTGGTATGTTTAGAAGTCTTGCAAATAAACTGTCTTGCATGTAGGATTACATGCATTTCAGACACATGAATATCAATACGGTACAGTATCTTTCATGCTGCCTATTCGCATCTTGGAAAAAAAGACAGTCATTTTTACATTCAACAGCAAGCTAAAATTGGTAGCTATCCCCAACCTCGTTATCTTGTAACATCCGACAGAGTACAACTACGTACTATTAAAATTTCACTAACGTCACCTGGTAAAGATATCCATAAGATTTATCCTAAGTTTCTCTCTTCTGATATATAGAAAACAAATAGTGTCCACGTCTTGACATCAAGAATATGTGGCGATCTCATTAAACATACATGCATTTCTCCATTGGAGCAGGTGGCCAGTGATCGAAGTCACATGCACAGGTGCCTGTACTGGAAGAAGACCATTACCCCACAGACTATCAGTCACTATGGAGGGTTCCTATATTGTAGTTTTGTAGACAGTTCGATGGATTGTTTCTGCTGCAGCACATCTTAGTAATGTAAGAAAACAGCTTTGTACACTGCAAGACATTCTCTTTTTATACCACGACTGTGGTTTCTGTGTCAGATGCTAAGCCAGCAGTAACACGTTTCGATCCACTGACTCCCACAGAATGATGAACAGCGCATGGCATACGATGTGCTGCTGACACAGTACACACAGGGTGGTGGAAATAAAACACAGAACTGGTGTTTCTCATTGACAAAAATGTGGACGACATTGTAAAACATGGAAACTGGAAGAGTTTGCAGCATTGTGGAGCATTTCCTAACAGCTGTTAAAAGGTGGATGACCTCTACATTTAATGTCATTTGTGGCAAATGCTGATGGGGTAGCAGATATCTCGGTGTTCCACTTTCGAAGAGACCAAGACCACTGATTCAGCCAGTGACATTGCAGCATAGTTCTCAATTTCTACAGCATTGCTAAACCACCACTCCATTACTGACATGTGTGTGACGTTGGCTGAAATAATACAACGAGAAATATCCATCATGCAAACTACTAACCGTCTAAACATTCTGTATGTGTGTGATCCAAATGATGGTTCAAATGGCTCTGAGCACTATGGGACTCAACATCTGTGGTCATCAGTCCCCTATAGCTAAGAACTACTTAAACTTAACTAACCTAAGGACATCACACACATTCATGCCCGAGGCAGGATTCGAACCTGCGACCGTAGCAGTCACGCAGTTCCGGACTGAAGTGCCTATAACCGCACGGCCACCGCTGCCGGCCTCCAAATGATGCATGTATACCGGAAAGTCAGACCTCATGCCTAACAGGCTTGTGCTTCCAGACCTGTAGCGGTGACTCCAATGGCTTTCTTCGAAGGATTCGGCACTTAAATGTCACCCAGGATGACTCATTGAGTGTCCTGGCCCCAAAATCTTCGGACACAGTCAACGTTACAACAATACACTGCATCTTTCAGGGTGCATTCATTTCTATGGCCTACAATGTATAACCACTTGTGGGAGGAGCTCTTGGTATGAAAACAGTCATGGTGTTATGTTAGTTAATATTCCTCACGTGTATGGAGATATGGCAGTTTCGTCTTGACACTACATCTCTATAATGCACGCACGCCTCTGTTCAATCATCCCCCCCCCACCCCCCACCCCAGCAGAACACTCAGTTGTATTGATTTCGACCCATACTGCAACATGTGCCCAGTTTCCATTACTGCTTACTGTAAATATTGAGAGTCCCCTCCCCCCATCGTATCCAGATTTTCCCATGCACAATGTTTAAAGCCATATGTCAACACTGCTTGCACATCTGAAGTTGCCTCTTCTTTCCCCAGTTACAGTTATCTTCGTCATATATTCCAGTTCTCGATTCAAGGCTTCAATGTCATGTAGCCCCTGTTTTCTTTTTCATTTATGTAGCACATTAACTTCACTTAGAGAAGTAATTTCCAAAATAGGGAACGGTTTAATTCTGTTTGATACATTGGTTCATTTCCTTAATGCTCCATCGAAACTGCAATAAACTGTTTCCAAAACTACAACATCCATCAACACAACTCTCAGTTTCTCCGCCACTACAAGAAACCCCATACTGACTTGACTTTTCTCCAGTATAGGTGACAAAACTTTGCACAGGTCTTCGATACATCTATGAAAACAACTTCGATCACGAACCAATGCATGCAGCATGATAGGTAAAATCCCAAATAGTTTTCTGTGAACTGAGGAATTGCCACTACACTGTAAGTATAAGTACAGATATTTAGCAAAAACATCTTGTAATAGAATTTTACTGATTTTATGCCTTTTTTTATACTTTCGTTATTTATCCCTCTGTATATACACTTATTGCTTACTGGATGTGACTTGCTATTTCTGTTTATACCAATAAACTTCGATACATAGCTCTCAGCCCAGTCATGGTATCTACAAACTATTTCAAAAACAAACAAAAACGTAAATGGATTACGGTGGTGAGGTAGGGTGTTGACGTTATACTGTTGTAAACTGACACATAGCATAGCACAGTGACGCTAATTACACGATCCCTAAGCTGAAACCCCCACACTATCTCTCCTTGATTTCACTGACACCAGAGGTGTTGTCATCGTCGTCGACTGCGATGCTTGCAGCTCATGGGTGTGTGCTGAGAGGCATCTGAAAGGTGGATCCTCCAGCGTTGTGCATTAGGAAATATTTTATAGGGTGAAACCTGCCACTTATACTCTGGGGTATTTGTTGGGATGGATTCATCTGTATAATAATTCATGGATAAAGTTTAGGATGCATCCACACCACGTATGATTCGATGTCTGAAAGGTGGATCATTTTACTCTAGCTTTGATGTTGCAAGAACCACAACTGACAATGACGGCTCAGTTGTCAGTGGAGTAAGGGAGATGCATTCTCCATAGATTTGGAGGTCACATGACCAACACCTAGGACGCCGAAGCAGTGGTCATGTAACTGGGTATAATATGTGGAATCAATGCTCTTGTTCTCTGAAAATGGAACACTGAGACTTCTGCTACCCCATCACTGTGGCACACGACACTAAATGTAGAGGTCATCACCTTTGGACAGCTGTTAGGAAACGCTCCACAGTGCTGCAAAATCTTCCAGTTTCTATATATTACGATGTCTTCCACATTTTTGTCCATAAGAAACACCACTTCTGTGTTATATTTCCACCACCCTGTGTGTGGTGAGGGAGCAGCACACCCTGCGCCTGCAATGTCCAGCATTCTGTGAGAGCCAATGGATCGAAATGTGTTAATGCTGATTTAGCACCTGACACAGAAATCACAGCCGTGGTATGAAAAGAGAATGTATTGCAGTGAACAAAGCTGTGGTCTTACACTGCTAGGATGTGTTACAGCAAAATAAAAAAAACCCTAAATAGTGATTGATAATCTGTAGAGTAATGGTCTTCTTCCAGTACAGCCTACAAAACATTCAACAGGTCTGTGGAAGTGACTTCGATCACTGCACACCTGATCCAATGGACAAATACATGCATATTTAATGGGATTATGACATGTGCTTGGTGTCAACACGTGGAAGGTTTTTGTTTTCGATAATCGAAAGAGAGAGACGTGGTAAAAATCTTATTTATTTCTCTGCCAGTTGCTGTTAGCTCAGTTTTTATAGTTCATAGTTTTACTTTTGTCTGATGTTACAAGATAAACTCGTCATTCATCCTGGAATGGTCACTCATTATTGGTCATCATGTTGTTGTTCGGTTCTACCAGTATAACGTTATTGACCAAGTCTTCTACTCACGATAGTGTGTGGAACTTGCTAGCTAAATGTACACTTGACAGCAAAAAAAGTGGGTCACTGCCGAATACAACCAACATAACGTAGCTGTGTTCCAGGTCCTCTAAACACCAAAACCCCATGCGGTACAGTCGTTTGACTACACACAATGGGTACCGCAAGAGACTACTAGAGATCAAAGGTCTTTATGGCAGTCAGTCTAAGCGTCAACTAATATCGTCATACAAAACATATTAGAAAACACGCTCTTAGCGATGAGACACCCCATAACACTCATAAACTAACCTTAATTACAACGAGTGACATTCCAAAAGTTCTGAGAAAACGGATTATTTTAGATATATCGTACAGTAATCCTTAGCCAAAATTAAATACTTGAGACAATACATGGAGTTACAAAGCTGTACGGCAATTGGACAAAAAGTTTTTCGCTCTCGAAAAGGTTTTCCATCCACGTGCTGAACGTCGCTCGACGGCGAGTGGCCCTGGAAACTGGATATTGGACGAACCAGTAAAAAAACGCGATTAACGGCAACAAGCGCTCTACAGAAATCTCAACATTAACAGTGAATCACCAGTAATACCATTATTCTCGTAACACATCAACAGCTACGTGTACACAAATTTGAACTTTAAATGACATGACCAACGTCGTCGTTCTGGACCTGGATTCAAACCCAGCACCTATAGCCATTGCTAACTAAGATAAGCTTTGTTTGTGCCTTATTGAGACCCGATCACTAAGCATAAAGAGACGTGATGTATAGATGTGTCCACCAGTATCAGTTCTCAATTCAGTTCCTGAAAATAAATGACGAAAATGTTTGTGCTGAACTGGGAATCCTGTCATAACAGTTTCCTTCCTGGGAACTACCCCCAAAGGCGTTTAATATGGTGTCATTCACAAGGAACAAGGTATGCTCATGTTTAAAATTGAAATGCCATCATGTAAAGTTTGTAACATGGATGCGAACCCAGCACCTAATCGGATTGTTAACGAAGTACGTAAAATCAGAAGTTAAATATCAAATGTTTTCAACAATAGCGAGATGTTGGAACGTTAAATGACGACAGAATAGTTTTTGCCTGACTGGGATTCGAACCCAGCATCTAGCGCCGTCGTTTTCTAGCCAGGAACAGACGATAAATAGCTATTGTTGGTTCGCCAGTAGCGAGATGTGCGCATGTTTAGCTAGTCATCAGGCGGCGAAAAGTTCTGTGCTGAATGGAATTCAAACCCCGCACACGTGGTCATGAAGACACTTTAACTATAAAATTCTTTTCCAATAATAGCTAGGAGTGGCATGTTTGTACTTTCAATGATGTGATGGAAAATACTCTGCTGGATAGAAGTTCAATCCACAACATATCGTCGTTGGTGATCACAACGAACACAACGTCAAACCCAAATCCGTTTTCGCCAGTAGGATGGAGACGAATATTTGAACTTGAAAAGATGTAAGGAAACGTTTGATCTTGTACTGTTGTGATAAAAAGCTCATCATGTGGCTGTGAGTTGAAACGAACACGTTACAGCTGACAACGCACGAAGAGACGTTGGAAACGCAACTATTTTTCTCTCGTAGTTCGGAGTGCACATGGTAGGGCTCGAAATGAAATAATGAATATTTTGTGCTGATCAGGATTCGAAACCAGATAGGTGCCTTTCGAGGAGACCTAGAAGAGTTTGCAATCTTGGGGAACACAGGGAAATCGATTTCGAATCCCAGTCCAGCACCAAAATTTTTAATGTCTCAGTTTCAAACAAAGTAAGAGCCTTGTGAACTTACATGGCCATTGGTTCATTAAATGAAATACGTTTTCTAGTTTACGACGGCTTGCTGGTGACAGAGTCTTTGCCTTCTGGGGTTTCTCCATCTTTCACAGCTCAAACGAATGCCGCTCTGCCCCAGTCGGCAGCGAAGGGATGTTATCTTTACTGCGGATATTGAACTACGGAGCTTACTGGCGTTCTGCACTTGGCGTTACTAGCGCTAAAGGAGAGTTACTTGTGTGTGTTAAAAATCTAAGCCTGACGCGAGATGTGAACCTAGACGTTTTACCCATCAATCAAGATTAATCCACCAGACCACAGAACTCCCTGCCAAGCAGATAATTATGAATTGCAGAGTGTTCATTTAGATGTAGATGCAGATGTCAAGTGACGGGTAACAGGAAGGAAGGCGGGATCTGGGAATGGATCGAAGTAGAGAAGTGCAAAATATAAGAGTGAAATGCTTGCATAGTATTGCTTACTTAGATGTGTACCGCAGTTCGTTTTATCTTAGGAACGAAAGACAAGGAAGGACTGTTTTCAGAACGAAGAATGGGTTATAGGGAAGGGGAGATCGAAGAATACGGTTTCATAGGTGTTGAGAGGAATGATAGAGAGTAAAGACGGCAGCAATTAAAAGAGAAAATGTAGCGTCAATGGAAACCGCTAGATTTGTTTATAAAGTTTTGGGTGAATAGAGTAGAAGGGCACTTGCGGCGATAATGTCAGAGAGAGAGAGAGAGAGAGAGAGAGAGAGAGAGAGAGAGAAAGAGAGAGAGAGAGAGTAGAGAGAGGAGAGAGACAGAGAGAGAGAATAGAGGAGATATTAACAAAGAGTAAACATAATATGAAATCGTTTGCGTATTGTGTGGAGGACAGAGGGTGTATTCATGGATGGAGGGGAAGATTGAGATGTATTTGAAATAACAAAAACTACTGTGACAGAGTCCATCTACGCTGATTAGTTTGTAAGTATCTAGACGGAGTATAAATGAAATCAAAATAGAATATTTAACAAACTGTATATTCAAAAGAAACGCACTTGAATTAAAAAGGCAACTCAAAGGAAAACTAACCCATATTGTATCTTTTCTGTTGCCACGCGATCTTCCACTAGCTCCCAATGAGGAAAAATGACGAAAAAGAAGACATAACAAAACATGTTAAGGGCTCTAATATTTTATCCAGAATCCATCATTATTTTGTACTTCTATCACGCGTCTTGGCATAGAATGTATAAGCCGTCGGGCGTAACAGCCTGAAGAAGCAACTTCCTCCCAGGCTTCCATGACGCAGTCCCAAAGAGCGTCCGCAGTAGTTGGTTGGTTTCGTGGCCAGTTCACTGTTAATGTTATGGCGACCTTAGCCCACATGTTTTCCATGGGGTTCATATCAGCCGCCCGTGGCGGCCAGTCCATGACGTTGACACCAATCGTGGAGAGCCGCTGCTGAACAAATGCAGACTTGTGAACGGGAGAATGGTCCTCTTGCAATGTGACGTCCCCTTCTGGGTACAGCATTCGCACTGACCGAAGCATCACATTTTCCAATATGTGGGCATACTGCATGCTGTCCAGAGTTCCTTCTATCCTGTGAAGAATTCCCTTCTCTCTCACAGAAATCAAACCCCAGCAGATAACAGATAGCCGGCCACTTCTTCTCGTCCTGGTAACATATTCACGCGGATAGCGAGTCCTTTGCGGCCTGTAAACGATTTGTGGGCCGTCGTTACTGGTGGAAAACACCTTCTCATCAGTGAAATTGACGTTGTCCCACGACGCCCTCAGATGGAGCTCCGCAAATGCTAGCGTGTATAAAACCTTGTCTTCGTTGAGCTCTTGTTTCACGGCGGATCGTCGTGCATGCAGTCTAGCGTCCCTCAGCTTTCGGCGAATCGTGTCACTGGAGCCGGGGAAGTTGGTCTCCCGCCGCAACTGCTTCGCGTTCAGAAAGGGATTTTCTCTGCTCTTAGGTACTAGGTCACTGTCTTCCTGCTGTGAGCTCACTCTCTTCCTGCCTGAGCCAGGAGCCCTGTTGGTGGTGCCTCTTTCAAGGCAGATCCTCCATCATCTCGTTGCAGTGGTGTGTGGTACGCCATTTCGTCTGCTAGCTTCTCTGATGGAACATCCTCCTTCTTCAATGAGAGCGACGAATCTATCTCGAATAGACCTCTCCCAGTGAGCCATTACGGCAGACAGCCTGATGTGTATTTCTGCTTGCCGCTCTTATACTGATTCCAGGAGAGGAGGTAAACATATTTACGTCAAACGGAGCGGCAGAAGGAGAGGCATGCGGCGCAGCCGTGCTGGCTCGTCCCGGGCTGTTGGCCCACCAACGCCACCGCCAGCTCGCCCACTTCCGTCTCGCCTCGGCCAGCTTGGTTGGCCTGTAGCTCGCGAGCCGCGGCTAGTACAGACGCGGGCCGCAAGGCCAAGATCACCTCTTAAGGGATAAAAGTTACACCTAACCTACCCAAGTCTGTAGTGTAAACTAACGCAGCTACAGCTATTATGCTATAACATGTGCAGGCACACCTACAGTTGACGATTCATTCAAACATTTGACGAACAATACGTTCAAAAATACATTCATTTTAAACATAGCTACCACAAAATATTTCACCTAGCTAGCAATAGCATGACGCAGGAAACTATTCTTTCTTGTAAGCGCTCTGAATTAGATGTAGCCTTAGGGAAGTGTGTATTCAACCACGACAACTAAGCGGAATGTAAAAGTAAACAGGTTTGGCGGCAGCTTCTCCAAATAATAGTATATACGTAGTATATAATACACGTTTCATGCACTTACAACGTACTCAGTGTGTCTGAAACAATACGTGCTGCACGACGGAAATTACTTTCTGCTGAGGCACTTCATTTACATCTCAATGATACACGAGTACTAGAGAACATTGCTCTTTACGGCAGTCAATCCACTTGTAAATTAACACCATGATATCGCAGATATTAGGCAACACGTTACTAAGGATGAGAAAGGCCTTAAGGTTTGCAACTAAACATGCTACTCCTAGCTACTACTGAATAAGAATTTGATTATTAACGTGTCTTCATAACCATGTGTGCGGCATTCGACTCTCAGTCAGCATAGACGTTTTCGTCGCCTTATTTCTAGTTAAACGTGCGCACATCTCGCTAATGATGGACCAACATTGGACATTTCTCGTCTGTTCCTGGTTAGACAACGACGGCGGTAGGCGCCGGGTTCGAATCCCGGTCAGGCAATACAACTTCAGTCGTCATTTAAGGTTCCAGCCTCACTACTGGTGACAAACTGTGATATCTACATTCTAATTTTACGTACTTATACAACAATCCGATTAGGTGCTGGGTTCGCGTCCTTGTCGCCAGCCTTACATGATGAAATTTCAATTTTAAACATGTACATCCTTTGTTCATTGACAATACAACAATATACAACGTCTTTCGAGGTTAATTGCCAAGAAGGTAATTGTCATGTTAGGGTTCCTGGTTTCGTACAAACATTGTCGTCATTTACGTTCAAGTTGAGAACTTATAACTGATACTGGTGCAAACGTCAATATCTGACGTCTCTTTCTGCCTAGTGATCGAGTCTTGATAAGGCAGAAAGCTTTGTTTGGTTAACAATGGCTTTACGTTCTGGGTTTGGATCTGGATCCAGAACGAAGACGTTGGTCATGTCATTTAAAGTACAACTTTGTGTACAAGTAAATGTTGATGAGTAATGTGAACAATGATATTACTTGTGAGTCGCTGTTAACGTTCGGATTTCCGTAGAGTGCTTGCCGCCCTTAATCAAGTTTCCTTTTAACTGGTTAGTATTACATAAAGTTGATGCGAAACCACTCCCCGTTGAACGTTGAACGACGTTCACCATGTGTTGGATAAACCTTTTAGACATCAAAGAACTTGTTTCCAATTGCCATACAACTTTATAAATCCATATACTGTCTCAAATATTTAATTGTGCCTAAGGATTACTGAGCGATTTATGTGACAAAATTAGTTGTCCCATAACGTTTGAAATGTCACTTATTGTAATTAAATTTAGTTTACAAACGTTAAGGACTGTCTGATCTCTTCTGTACTATCGTGGTGTCACTTTATATCTGGACGGACTGTCATAAAGACAGTAGTCTCTAGTGGTACCCATTGTGTATCTTACAACGACTGTACGTTGGAAGGTTGCGACGATGTGCAACACAGATATGCTATGTTGGTTGCATACATTCAGGTGCAG
This sequence comes from Schistocerca piceifrons, assembly GCF_021461385.2. Taxonomy (NCBI): domain Eukaryota; kingdom Metazoa; phylum Arthropoda; class Insecta; order Orthoptera; family Acrididae; genus Schistocerca; species Schistocerca piceifrons. Next base: position 360,655,825 of record NC_060149.1, on the reverse strand, counting down.
CCTACACGTTGGAATTCAGGCGTGACCCACTTTTTTTGCTGTCGAGTGTACATTTAAAGACTGTTGGATAGTGTTAAGTGCTTATTTTGTAGTATATTCATTGCAAAATTCAATGTTCTAGGTTCAATATTCATTTTAGCAAGTATAAGTTCATACCATGAGAGTGAGTTACACTTATTTATCTGGAGATTTCATTGATGTCAGTGCTTTATCCGCTATTTGCACTGTTGATTTTACAGTATTTCTTATAAAAGTCTAAGACCACAACCTCTACAACGATATGAGGTGAGGTCTGTGGGTACAATCTTCTTTGTAGCAAGCATAAGAGTAACACATGGAGAATAAACCATGATAATACTTCACGCAGCAAATGAGTGTTCATGTCTGCTCTGTCAGATTTTTTAAAACAAATGAGGTGACGTTACAGCAGTTGAGCTGTTAAGAATGGCAACACTTTCGGCAGACATGCAATGTGTTACTCTATGAGGACCTATGTAAATTTCCTCCCCTGTCTATTCCTCTACCGTCTATTTCTCCAGCATTTGCACAGCATGATACTCATCTTCCCACGGTGTATGAAAACTCACATGCGAAGTTGTTAGTCAGTGCAATGGAGTGTCTGAAATCTCTACCAGACAGTCTTCACACAGTTTACCTAAAGAAGTAGAATAAGCATGATCGGTGACAGCATGCATGTTGCGGTGGAGACTAGGAAGTGCAGACACTGCTCGCCACCTGTCACAGGTAGAATTTGCAGATTGGCAAACAGTGAGACAACTAGTATAAAGATCCATGTGTATCTCATTTACACGAGGCATGTTATTTCAATGTTTTCCCTGCATGTGACTGATTTTACTTAGGTAAGGACCACTGTCAGACAGTGCCAGTACATCCACAATGCTTGGAAGAACGCCACTGCTAACCGTTCAGTTCATCATCTGCGATGGACTGTCAGGTATTTCGCTGTTATTCCAGGGAGACTGGTCTGTCTGAGAGATACGGTAAACAGCATCCAGGAAGGATCCTGTTTTGTTAATATATTTCTGATTTCTGGAGACCACAAGCAGTATACACAAACACCAGATGGATGTCTTTGTGTACCATCAGTGACAGGTTAGAACAGGCCTGGAATACCAGTACCTCTACCTATGGAGGGTGGGAGACGAGATGTAGGTGTGGATGGGAGGTAGGAGGGGAAATAAGATTGGTTGTAAGCTGCTTAATCTGTATCTACATATCGAGCTGAACACGTGTGCAGCTGCCATCACTCTCTCCTGGTGAGAACATTTAGGGTTGGTTTTTGCAGTAGTTGTGTTATTACAATGATTTTTCTCGATTCCCTGTGCATGTGTTTAGTTATGATACACTGTCTATGGGTGGTAGTGGTGATTTTTCATGACAATTTGGACGTGTAATTAGAACAGTGAAGCGTTTTCTGTCAGTCGTTCTAGCGTGTCTTGGCGTTCCTACACTTCAGTGATAGTTTTCGGCCCTATTTCTACTTACCATGTATTTATGTACAAGTTCCTCAGCAGCTGTACACTTAGAGATCAGTAGGAAGCAACTTTTCCTACACTTCAATGATAGTTTGCTGTCTTATGTCTTCTTACCATGTATCTGTGTTCTAGTTTCTCAGCAGCTATTTCTCTCGAAGATCAACAGGAGGCAACTCTTCCTACACTTCAGTGATAGTCTGGTGTGCTATCCCTTCTTACCATGTATCGGTGTACAAGTTTGTCAGCAGCTATAACTTGTAGATCAGTAGTAGTAAATTGTCCCTACACTTCAGTGATAGTTTCCTTTCCAATCTCTTCTTACTGTGTATCTGCGAACAGTTTCTTCAGCAGCTACACACTTGTGGATCAGTAGGAGACAATTCTTCTGGTATCAGCTGTACGACAGTTTCCCACCAACTTTCAGTAGTATTGTGGACTAGGGCACACAGCAAGACGGAGATATACACACATGTAACTCCCAAATGTGGGGGCAGTGGACAGTAGGAAGTGGGGGCGCGTCAGAGGAAAATTAATATATGAAGACAGTACCTTACATCCTTCCTCTGTAGCAGCTTAGCACAGACTAAGTCTTTCTCCCACCAGTCACAAGTAGGTGAGGGAAGGGAAGTGATGGGGAGTGGGAAAGGGAGGAGGGGTGCAGAGGGCTGGGGGTTTCCCAGGAGGAGGGGATAGGGCTTGGGATTTGCTAGATGGGGAAAAAAGACTCAGAATTGAATGGGGGAGGGGGTGACAAAAGAAAGTGTCCCAGGATTGGCATCCCATTTTCTAGAGGGGTGGGGGAGGACAAAGTGGAGGGGGATGAGTTGAGTTTTCTCAGAAGGATGGATTATCCACAGAGAGTCATAAATAAACGCTCAGAGATCATCAATTTGCATAACAATAGGTTAAGGGAAGGAGGATGGGAATAATTTGCCCCTGAATGTATGTTTGCCCTTAGACATATGCAACCTGCACAAAAAAATTCACCAGAAGCTTGTTTACCCCTACGATTCCAATTTGTTCCACATTTGTTCGGTCTTGGACTGATCTGGAAATCTTGCTGTCCTTTGCAGTACCTCGACATCATGCAGAGTTCATAGAGACATGTGCCATGTGTCGATGTGCATTGTCCTATTCAAAAAGACACCAAGATACTGTCATATAAGAGGCAACAGAAAAGGACACATGATGCGTGACACATACCATTGTGCTGCTAGAGTTCCCTCCATGACTACCAGCTGTGACCAGTGGCTTCCCACACCATGATGCCAGGAGTAACACCACAGTGCCTTTCCAAAACAGTGGAAGAATGGGACCTCCTACCAAGTAGCGATCATACTCGCCGACGATGCTGATCGAGAGTAGTGCAGAACTGCAATCCATCTCTGAGCATAATGCGACGCCATTCATCAGTAGTTTATGCCTCCTTGTCACGGCACCACTCCAAACGAAGCAGTTTGTATTATTTCACATTAGCAGTTACATGTATGTAGTTGGTATTTATGAAAATCATTTTCAGAAATGTAACAAATCATGTGCACTGTCTGTGATCTCAAAAAAATGCGCTTGGAAATATTTGAAAATATGTTTGAAACAACCAGTGTTACTCTGCATCTCTTTACAACAATGAAATATTCACTCGTTTCTATGTAACGAAAAATTTCCTTCATTTAGACAATACCTCTTATATCAATAACACCCTCAAACAAGGAAAACTCTCAGTCTGTGTCCAAAATTCAATGATACTGAACAAAGGAAAAAATTTGAAGCGAGAGTAAGGCTAAAAGAAACTACACGTCTTTTAGTTTACTGTGGAAACGATTCTGAAGCGAAAAGAAACAAAAACAAAATAAATATCTGTTTCTAATGGAGTGCATCCTACTATGAATCGAATGGAAACAGCGATGCAGCATGACGTAAATGCAACGGCAATAAAGAGAAGTCGTTCCCTGAATGTTCCTACTAATGGATCACCGTTAGTCGTGAACGGTTGTAAGCTTTCGTGGCCGTTGTCATCGAAAATAAAATTTTATAGCTTGTTGGTCCGCATCATGTTCCTCCTCACTATCTTCTTACTTAATCAACGTTTCGGCCTCTCTGCTGGGATCTTCTCGTGTCCGTGGTGCAGAGTTCATCTAATCGGGAACAGCTGAATTTTCCAACAGAGAGGTGGAAACGTCGATTGAGTGACACGACACTAAAGGAGAACATGACGTGGCCTACGAAACTAAATGATTTTATCTTCATTATTATTTACACCTGCTAGAAAATCTGCTGAAACTCGTGATGTTCATGCGTTCAAAGCTAGAAATGATCAATTAGGAAGGTTAAGAGATATATAATTTTTGAGACAGTATAGAGTGAAAAAATATTAATGGCTGAAAGAGGAGCAAATCACTGTCGCAACAGTTAGCTGACGCTGCAGGTATTACATCAATATTCTTCGGTTATCGTCCGTAGTGTGAATTAAATGTTGTCTTTTACGAAACTTAGCAGACAAGATATTTTTTTCTGCGGACGAAAAATAAACTCGAGCAAAAAGACAAAACAAAGAGTGAATGCAGTGCTGTGTACAGATATGAGAAACTCTGACCTTTCATTTCAGGGACAGCCTTGGGACCGAGATGTGCAGTTAACGTCAGCGTGCCGACCTCCATAACCTTGTATCGAATTTACAATTCCTGTACCTGGCAGTTGTTTGGTAAGTCTAGACCCAGTATGCAAACTGTTCGTAGCATTTCCAATTAAAACTTGAGCTACAAAACCAACATAATTATTATTTTTCTGGACTGTAAAATACTATATGAAAGTTACAAAACGGGGCAAGTCAACGTCTTTACGGTGTGTTTATTACTGTGTGTACATTCGATATGGGAATTTAATATATTACTCTTACATAAACGTCTCATGGCCAATTGCAGCTCCATATTTCATAATATATGATACCCTACTTGAATTTTAAACGTGTCCATGCATATTCATTTCTCAAATGACGTTACCGCTTCTTTTAATGTTCAAAACTATAAGCTCCTATTATTTACAGATGACAGTGTATACAGTAGGCCTGTTTCCGCTGAACTTAAGTTTGAAGATAAACTATGGATACGGCTCTTCGATCACAAAAATAGTTTTGTACCGAAACTTCATTGTATTTTCGGACCTTTGATTATTTAGTTTCGGTTTTCTTATGGAATTAGAAAGAGGTAAACGGTATGGGTCAAATGGCTCTAAGCACTGTGGGACTCAATATCTGGGGTCATCAGTCCCCTAGACTTAGAACTACTTAAACCTAACTAACCTAAGGACATCACACACATCCATACCCGCGGCAGGATTCGAACCTGCGACCGTAGCAGCAGAGCGGTTCCCGACTGAAGCGCCTAGAACCACTCGGTCACAGCGGCCGGCTGGTAAACAGTATTTCAGGCGTCGCTATATCGAGTACACTGGGTGTTAAACATTTTGCTTTGTTCTATAAATGTAATTGTTAGAACGCAACGAACCCAAATAACAAGGACAAATAATGCAGGTGTTTAGGTAGAAAATATGATAAGCAATTTTTGGCGTTCTGGTTGAAATATCCTGATGATCAGTATTTATAATCTTATAATAGTGGATTCAGTAATTGTCTTTCCTTGTACAAACGTAGCAAGACTCAAAAGACTAATCATCTCTTTAAAATAACCATTTCTTCATTGTCATTTGTATTTAACAGAAAAGTTTGAAATCTATATCAGAACGAAATTCTAACCGATATTTTCTTTATTACCGACAAGGAGCGGGTATGACATATGGGTCACCGATGTTGATAAAATTTTGCAACGACGAAAATAAAGAGACACGTATTTCGGATTTTTGCTAGACACTCCCTAGTGTTTGAAAGAGATCGAGGTCAAATTGATGACAGAAAATCATATTTTCAATGCTATACATGAAAAGATCTTCTAAAAACAATTTTTTTTTGTTAGAAATACGGGGCTCATAGTTAATGGTGTTCAAGTGTAACGGTTTGGTGTTACCATACGGTAGCTTGGGTACGTGTCTAGCAAAACGAGGTCGGCGGTCGAGCGGTCAAGGCATTCAAAGTGCTAATCCGTGTTCGACTCTTCGTCGTGGCCCTTTTATCATGCGATATTTTTCGGTGTAGTCGATAATATTGTGGTAACGGAAATACCTTTCTTTCTTTTCTTTAGGTAAAACTTCGGAAAGTGTATATATTGTATTGACAATTATTTCCATCGTGATACATGACGCGCTACGGTAGGACTTTCGGAGATGATGATTATCAACCGACCTGTACCTTGAAAGTTGTTGTTGTTGTTGTTGTGGTCTTCAGTCCTGAGACTGGTTTGATGCAGCTCTCCATGCTACTCTATCCTGTGCAAGCTTCTTCATCTCCTAGTACCTACTGCAATCTACATCCTTCTGAATCTGCTTAGTGTATTCATCTCTTGGTCTCCCTCTACGATTTTTACCCTCCACGCTGCCCTCCAATACTAAATTGGTGATCCCTTGATGCCTCAGAACATGTCCTACCAACAGATCCCGTCTTCTGGTCAAGTTGTGCCACAAACTTCTCTTCTCCCCAATCCTGTTCAATACTTCCTCATTAGTTACGTGATCTACCCATCTAATCTTCAGCATTCTTCTGTAGCACCACATTTCGAATGCTTCTATTCTCTTCTTGTCCAAACTATTTATCGTCCATGTTTCACTTCCATACATGGCTACACGCCACACAAATACTTCAGAAATGACTTCCTGACACTTAAATCTATACTCGATGTTAACAAATGTCTCTTCTTCAGAAAAGCTTTCCTTGCCATTGCCAGTCTACATTTTATATCCTCTCTACTTCGACCATCATCAGTTATTTTGCTCCCCAAATAGCAAAACTCCTTTACTACTTTAAGTGTCTCATTCCCTCAGAATCACCCGACTTAATTCGACTACATTCAATTATCCTCGTTTTGCTTTTGTTGATGTTCATCTCATAACCTCCTTTCAAGACACTGCCCATTCCGTTCAGCTGCTCTTCCAGGTCCTTTGCTGTCTCTGAGAGAATTACAATGTCATCGGCAAACCTAGTTTTTATTTCTTCTGCATGTATTTTAATACCTACTCCGAATTTTTCTTTTGTTTCCTTTACTGGTTGCTCAATATACAGATTGAACAACATCGGGGAGAGGCTACAACCCTGTCTTACTCCCTTCCCAACCACTGCTTGCCTTTCATGTCCCTCGACTCTTATAACTGCCATCTGGTTTCTGTACAAATTGTAAATAGCCTTTCGCTCCCTGTATTTTACCCCTGCCACCTTTAGAATTTGAAAGAGAGTATTCCAGTCAACAATGTCAAAAGCTTTCTCTAAGTCTACAAATGCTAGAAACGTAGGTTTGCCTTTCCTTAATCTTTCTTCTAAGATAAGTCGTAAGGTCAATATTGCCTCTTGTGTTCCAGTGTTTCTACGGAATCCAAACTGATCTTCCCCGAGGTTGGCTTCTACTAGTTTTTCCATTCGTCTGTAAAGAATTCGTGTTAGTATTTTGCAGCTGTGACTTATTAAACTGATAGTTCGGTAATTTTCACATCTGTCAACACCTGCTTTCTTTGGGATTGGAATTATTATATTCTTCTTGAAGTCTGAGGGTATTTCGCCTGTTTCATACATCTTGCTCACCAGATGGTAGAGTTTTGTCAGGACTGGCTCTCCCAAGGCCGTCAGTAGTTCCAATGGAATGTTGTCTACTCCGGGGGCCTTGTTTCGACTCAGATCTTTCAGTGCTCTGTCAAACTCTTCACGCAGTATTGTATCTCCCATTTCATCTTCATCTACATCCTCTTCCATTTCCATAATATTGTCCTCAAGCACATCGCCCTTGTATAGACCCTCTATATACTCCTTCCACCTTTCTGCTTTCCCTTCTTTGCTTAGAACTGGGTTTCCATCTGAGCTCTTGATATTCATACAAATCCTTCTCTTATCTCCAAAGGTCTCTTTAATTTTCCTGTAGGCAGTATCTATCTTACCCCTAGTGAGATAAGCCTCTACATCCTTACATTTGTCCTCTAGCCATCCCTGCTTAGCCATTTTGCACTTCCTGTCGATAGCATTTTTGAGACGTTTGTATTCCTTTTTGCCTGCTTTATTAACTGCATTTTTATATGTTCTCCTTTCATCAATTAAATTCAATATTTCTTCTGTTACCCAAGGTTTTCTACTAGCCCTCGTCTTTTTACCTACTTGATCCTCTGCTGCCTTCACTACTCCATCCCTCAAAGCTACCCATTCTTCTTCTACTGTATTTCTTTCCCCCATTCCTGTCAATTGCTCCCTTATGCTCTCCCTGAAACTCTGTACAACCTCTGGTTCTTTCAGTTTATCCAGGTCCCATCTCCTTAAATTCCCACCTTTTTGCAGTTTCTTCAGTTTTAATCTACAGGTCATAACCAATAGATTGTGGTCAGAGTCCACGTCTGCCCCTAGAAATGTCTTACAATTAAAACCTGGTTCCTAAATCTCTGTCTTACCATTATATAATCTATCTGATACCTTTTAGAATCTCCAGGGTTCTTCCATGTATACAACCTTCTTTCATGATTCTTAAACCAAGTGTTAGCTATGATTATGTAGTGCTCTGTGCAAAATTCTACCAGGCGGCTTCCTCTTTCATTTCTTAGCCCCAATCCATATTCACCGACTATGTTTCCTTCTCTCCCTTTTCCTACACTAGAATTCCAGTCACCCATGACTATTAAATTTTCGTCTCCCTTCACTATCTGAATAATTTCTTTTATTTCATCATACATTTCTTCAATTTCTTCGTCATCTGCAGAGCTAGTTGGCATATAAACTTGTACTACTGTAGTAGGTGTGGGCTTCGTATCTATCTTGGCCACAATAATGCGTTCACTATGCTGTTTGTAGTAGCTTACCCGCATGCCTATTTTCCTATTCATTATTAAACCTACTCCTGCATTACCCCTATTTGATTTTGTGTTTATAACCCTGTAGTCACCTGACCAGAAGTCTTGTTCCTCCTGCCAACGAACTTCACTAATTCCCACTATATCTAACTTCAACCTATCCATTTTCCTTTTTAAATTTTCTAATCTACCTGCCCGATTAAGGGATCTGACATTCAACGCTCCGATCCGTAGAACGCCAGTTTTCTTTCTCCTGATAACGACATCCTCCTGAGTAGTCCCCGCCCGGAGATCCGAATGGGGGACTATTTTACCTCCGGAATATTTTACCCAAGAGAACGCCATCATCATTTAATCATACAGTAAAGCTGCATGCCCTCGGGAAAAATTACGGCTGTAGTTTCCCCTTGCTTTCAGCCGTTCGCAGTACCAGAACAGCAAGGCCGTTTTGGTTAGTATTACAAGGCCAGATCAGTCAATCATCCAGACTGTTGCCCTTGCAACTACTGAAAAGGCTGCTGCCCCTCTTCAGGAACCACACGTTTGTCTGGCCTCTCAACAGATACCCCTCCGTTGTGGTTGCACCTACGGTACGGCTATCTGTATCGCTGAGGGACGCAAGCCTCCCCACCAACGGCAAGGTCCATGGTTCAGGGGGGGGGGGGGGGACCTTGAAAGTGATACCAGCGAAATGTTCCCCTCTTTGTCAACCGCATGACTTCTATCGACAGGTAAAGACTTTCGTCGCTCAACTTCAAAATCATGCGACATCACAACAGGGCAAAGAATTACAAGATAAGGCGGATGCTATCAAAATACATGCGTTGCTCCATAACCAGTTTTCCATACCTGTCTTTCAAGATATACTTTCATAAGCTTGGTATGCGACCAGTTTGATAGCTGATAGATCTGTTTATAGAAACGTGAATCATAAACATTTTCCACGAACAATATAACGGTAAATATGTCAATGCGGCAAGATTTTGTTCGTGTGTTGCGCATGGTGCGAGAAATATTTATGTTTTGCCTATTTCTACGATGAGTTTCATGCCACTGATTTCCAGAACGCCCACGAATAGACGATCAGTTAGGTTTACGCAATAAGATATATGAGGTGTATTTTTTACTATGTGTCACGTTGAAAATAGCTATCAGTAAATTACATACACTTATTTGGTTATTAATAACTCCTCTTGATGTTTTATTCCAAAAAGAAAAACGAAAGAAAGGCATTCCGATTACCACAATTTGATCAGGTACGCCGAAAAAATCGAATTAAAGGAAAGCCGTGGCCACGAATCGAACACAGATCAGCAGTTCGGTAGCCTAGTGCCCTCTATACTCGACCACCGACCTTGCTATGCTAGACACATAGGATGACGGGCATCCAAGACACAGTATGAAAACACAAAAACGTTAATAACACTGAACCGTGAATTTGAAACATCCCCTTAGAAAAATCAATGAATGACTGTGCTTAAAGTGACACACAATATTTTTAGCGCAACGCAACCTGACTTTCAATAATCCCTACAAAAGAATGGCCCTGACTAACAATAACCTATACCTTTCATGAATCACTTACCTCACAAAAATTTTCCTTACTCGAACTACTGCAATACGGCGAGCGCCACTACTGCCAGCTAAATAAAAGATTTTAACTACTGAAGTCACTAACTACTGATAGGCATAGTTAGCAAATGAACGTTTTTGATAAAGAACAAACAATTTATTTACCTTAATAGTGTTCAAAAGTCATTATATATATATATATATATATATATATATATATATATATATATATATATATATCAGTTCACTCAAAACTCCGCCATCTCTCTCTCCACATCCACCACTGTTGGCGGCTCACCTCCAACTGCGCAACGCCACACGCCGTTAACAGCCAACTGCCCAACACTACAATAGCAAATTCCAACAATGCAAACCAGCCACAGGCTGCACACAGCACAGTCAGTGATTTTCATATAGAGCGCTACATGGCGTTACCAACATAAAAACCTAAACAGCCTACTAACATAGCCCCCATGCTCCCCACAAAAAATTTTACAAATTGTTTTGGGCAGTGGCCAATACAGATTTGAAGAAATTTTTATGTAAGTAGGCTGTTTACGTTTTTATGTTGGTAACGCCATGTAGCGCTCTATATGAAAATCACTGACTGTGCTGTATGCATCCTGTGGCTGGTTTGCATTGTTGGAATTTGCTATTGTAGTGTTGGGCATTTGGCTGTTAACAGCGCGTAGCGTTGCGCAGTTGGAGGTGAGCCGCCAGCAGTGGTGGATGTGGGGAGAGAGATGGCGGAGTTTTGAGAGCGGATGATCTGGACGTGTGTCCATCAGAGACAGTATATTTGTAAGACTGGATGTCATGAACTGATATATATTATGACTTTTGAACACTGTTAAGGTAAATACATTGTTTGTTCTTTATCAAAATCGTTCATTTGCTAACTATGCCTATCAGTAGTTAGTGACTTCAGTAGTTAGAATCTTTTATTTAGCTGGCAGTAGTGGCGCTCGTCGTATTGCAGTAGTTTGTGTAAGGAATATTTTTGTAAGGTAAGTGATTCATGAAAGGTATAGGTTATTGTTATTCAGGGCCATTCTTTTGTAGGGATTATTGAAAGTCAGATTGTGTTGCGCTAAAAATATTGTGTGTCACTTTAAGCACAGTCATTCATTAATTTTTCTAAGGGGACGTTTCAAATTTACTATCAAAACCTTTTCTTAAGAATTTACTTTATTTACTAGCGATTCATCAAGAACATTAACACATTTAATCACACTACGTGAGCGTGGAAGTAGTTGCCAATGGTTAACTGATGAAACAAATTAAAAATTTTTTTCAATAAATGGAAACTTTATTCCTAAAAGCCCTTGTTTTCTGAAACAGATTTAAAATTATAATCAGAAAGCACCCTGTAAATATCAAGCTACAATTTATTCAGAGGCAGAAATAAGAACCTTGCCTCTCCGTTTTAACACGCCTGTAGTCACGACCGTCCACAACAACCTCAGAAAGACTACACTGGTGCAAATCTGCAACACACCAGGTTACTTTAAACTAAAAATTTTAACACCTCACACAAACACATAAACTATGCACCCCGTAAGAAGAATGGAGATGGTACAAAACACTCACATTAAAAATTATTTGCCACCGAAAGTGCAACTTGTTTTTGAAAGAACTCTTACGGTGGAAGGGTGGCAACCTTATATACTAAAATGAGCATTTAAATAAAAACAATGAAATGCAGTTTTACATAAAATGTACCAACATGCTCTACATTACACATATACCACCTCGCAAGATGATAGGCAAGATGAAACCATATTTCAGGAATTCGATCTTTACACCTTAAGCAATAAATTCGTTAACACCGAATCTGACAAACATGACAGAGACAGCTATTAACGTATGGCAGATTGACGGGTGGGATTACTGAACAACCCGAACCGCAGATTGCTCTAACCCGCCCCAACTCCACAAGGGAAAACGGACCACCCAATTCATAAATAACCACCTTCCCGCGGGTGGACAAACAGAGAAGAATGGTGGGACGACCCCAAAACAAAGCGGCTGGTGACCTCACCAAGAAAACAAGTAGAATTTAACAAGTAAAGTAAACAACATATCTCCAATCACTTAACTTCTAATAAACTGCCATTTCTGGCGAAGACCTGGCGCAGCACCCCCAACGCTCTCCCGAACCGTCCGCTGCCAGCCGCATCAACGGATGCAGGAAGGCGCGCCGATCTGCCGTCTCACGGCGTCGCAGCTCACCCCGGCCAGCCCGATGTCGTGGTTTGACTCCTGTTGCTGTCGTGTCGACCGCGAAGCCACTACCCCTTTCTATACGCCACGGCCCACGGGACTCAAGTGGGGACCTCACATGCGCCGACGCTCTAGGCGGACCAGTCATCTTGTGTCTCAGTGAGCGACCGACCAACCGTCCGATCCAACCGCCAATGACCGTTGCCCAAGCAACTCGAGCAGACTGGCGGCCTAACGCACAGACTCAGATGAAGGAACACAGCCCCGACCGGGCGACCACTAGCTGAGTTCTGTTACTGGCGGAGCGGCAAGACTCTCATTTTCTGTCTTTAAAATTTGATCCAAACGACAGCCATACTAGCACACCGACGACAGATAGATACTCTCTGCCGCACAAATGCGAACGAGAGACCGACAAACAACTGGTGAGGCGAGACTGACCCAGCCTCACTCGGACCGACCGCTTGCCGAGCTGATAGCGCCCCTTAAATGCACGTTAACAGGCAACCTTTCCCACCAGAGGGAGGTACCAGAGCTGCGACTGCCACAGCGGCGCCATCGCCGGAAACGGAGGGCGACTGCTTCACAGAACGGGCTGCGGCGCGCTCTTCAAAACAGCAATTTTTACCACGGCTCAAACACGAACATTATTAACTTGGGATCCCACATTATATTAATAAAAATGTTCGTTTTTAGACCATCTTTCGATGTATAGCTTTAAATATATAAGTTTCCGCCATCAACTTTGGCCTCAATATTTTCAAAAACTATTACGTAGCAAAAGGCCGAAATACGTGTCTCTTTGATTTCAGTATTGAACGTCCTTGCTAAGCTTGATAAAAATCGGTGACCCACATGTCAGACCCTCCCCTCGTATGTTCGTCATGATGCCGCTGTTGTTGTGGTTCCGTTCTACACCCACACTGAAACCATCACTGACACTGGCAGCGGCAGTAGCGATAATAACAGAATGTTTAGCAGTTATTTCTTTTCTTGCGAGAATAATGCATAGAAGTGAGAAGGAACTAAGAAATAACATTACCATTTCACGTTCCGTTAACAAGGTCAATCTAGAACGCAAGCGAGCTCTCGTAGGGAGAAAGCACTTCCTTGTTTACACAGAGTGGCGCAGTCCATCGATCCGTATGCTCAGGTGCTACTAGACCACTATATTATTGCACTTGGCCTCACGTGGGAGCTACCGGAAACACAGGGTGACGTTACAGTAAACACGTACAGTGGCCATTAAGGAAAACAAATAGCATTATGAATGATATCGAGACAGTTGTAAATATGCTGTCAAGTGTTTCAGCGTGCCATGATAAAAACTCACTATAAGTCGACCAAAGCACCCTCACTCCCAGGTACAATACTATTGTGGTCATCTATTAGTGTTTCAGTGTTTGTGTAAGTGTTGCGTTCCGTCCGGCTTTTCGACAGCTTTGCCCATTTCACAGCTGCTCTCTCTGATATACTGACACACCATGAGTAGCGACTTTTACAGGGAAAAGGCTGCTCCACTGGTCTCGCAGTGCATGGACAATCCGTTTTAAGCTGTACACAGTCATCGTGAACAAGCTCAGCAACTACTTGAAAACTGGAAACGAGCCAGTGAGGTAGACATTCTACTCATTATCGAGATGAAATTTGCTGCAGATGATAGTCTCGCTGGGGTTCACCTTAGAAATTGTTTCCTTTCAAAAGAACTGGATACAATCTGATGGGGCAAATTATATTGCTGCTATTGCTACAGCCGCCACTGAAACTTATGCTCTACTTAACAACAACAACATATAGTTATAAACAAATTGACTGTGGCCCATATTACGTTTACACTGAAAGCAGAACACATAGTATTAGAGAAGATGTATCTACATGTACATCGATATTCCGCAAGCCGCTGTATGGTGCTTGGCGGGGGTACTCTGTACCGCTTCTAGTCATTTCATTTCCTGTTCCATTCGCAAACAGAGCGATTGACCATCTATGTGAGCCCAAATATCTCGCATTTTATCTTTGCGGCTCTATCGCGCAACGTTTGTTGGCGGAAGCAGAATCATTCGGCAGTGACCATCAAATGCGGTTCTCTAAATTTTCTCAATAATGTTCTTCGAAAAGAACGTCGCCTTACCTCCTGGGATTCCCATTTGAGTGCTCAAAGTATCTCCGCAATACTTACGTGTTGTTCGAGAATACCAGTATCAGATCTAGCAGCCCGCCTCTGAATTGCTTCGATATCTTCCATTAATCCACTCTGGTGCGGATCCCAAATACCCGAGCCGTACTCAGGAACAGGTCGCAGTAGCGTCCTGTATTCCGCCTCCTTTACAGATGAACCACTCTTTCCTATAATTCCCCCAATAAACCGAAGTCGACCATCGCCGCTGGCCGAAGTGGCCGAGCGGTTCTAGGCGCTTCAGTCTGGAACCGCGCAACCGCTATGGTCGCAGGTTCGAATCCTGCCTCGGACATGGATGTGTGTGATGTCCTTAGGTTAGTTAGGTTTAAGTAGTTCTAAGTTCTAGGGGACTGATGACCTCAGATGTTAAATCCCATAGTGCTCAGAGCCATTTTTCGACCATCGCCTTTCCTATCACAGTCCTCACATGCTTGTTCCATTTCATATCGTTTTGCAACGTTGCTCCCAGATATTCAAACGACATGACTATTTCAAGCAGGACACTACTAATGCTGCATCCGAAAATTACGGGTTTGTTTTTCCTACACATCCGCATCAACTTACAGATTCCAACATTTAGAGCTACCTGCCATTCATCACACCAACAAGAAATTTTGTATAAGTCATCTTGGATCTTTCTATAGTTACGCAACTTCGACACCATACCGTACACCACAGCGTCATCAGCAACCAACCGCAGATGGCCCTGGGCGCCAAGTCATTTATATCTGTACAGAACAACAGCCGTCCTTTGCACACACCCCGAGCACTCCTTGCGATACTCCTGTCTCTCACGAACACACGCCGTCGAGGACAACGTACCATTACTTACGAAGCCATCGAGCCACTCACATATCTGTGAACTTACTCTACACGCTCGTACCTTCGTTAAGAGCCTGCAGTGGGGCACCGTGTCAAATGCTTTCAGGAAATCTAGAAATATAGAATCTGCCTGTTGCCCTTCACCATAGTTCGCAGTATATCACGTGAGAATAGGGCAAGCTGAGTTTCGCACGAGCGATGCTTTCTAAAACCATGCTGATTCGTGGACACAAGAATCTCAAGAAAATTTATTATATTCGAACTGAGAATATTTTCAAGTATTCTACAGCAAATTGAATTTAGTGATATTGGTCTCTAATTTTCCACGTGTGTTCTTTTACCCTTCTGGAGTGACCTGCCCTTTTTTCTAGTCGCTTGGGATTTTCTGCTGGGCGATAAATGCAAGCTAGGTAAGGGGCTAATGACGTATAGTACTCCTTGTAAAACCGAGCGAGGTGGCGCAGTGGTTAGCACACTGGACTCGCATTCGAGAGGACGACGGTTCAATCCCGCGTCCGGCAATCCTGATTTAGGTGTTCCGTGATTTCCCTAAATCGCTTCAGGCAAATGTCGGCATGGTTCCTTTGAAAGGGCACAGCCGATGTCCTTCCCCATCCTTCCCTAATCCGTTGAGACCGATGACCTCGCAGTTTGGTCTCTTCCTCCATATCAACCCAACCCAACTCCTTGTAAAACCGAATTGGGATTCCATCTGGACCTGGTGACTTATTTCGTTTCAAATCCCTCACTTGTTTTTCTACGCCATGGATGCATATTACTATGTCGTCCATACGCCAGTCTGTCCTGTGGTCAACTGATGTATCCTTACACAATTTGTCTGCGTGAACGATTCCTTGAAAGCGAAATGTAAGACTTCCGCTTTCAACTGTCACACCAGACTAGTCAACAAGGGAGTGAATAGAAGCCTTATACACGCTTAGCGATTTTACATAGGACCAGCACTTTCTCGAGTCCTCTGTCAGATCTTTTGCTATGGTATGGCGGTGGTAGTTGTATGTTTCGCGCATAGATCTTTACACACACGCAAGAATTTCTACTAACCTTTGGTTGTCGTCATTTGTGCATTCTCTTTTGAACCGAGAATGAAACAGCATGTGCTTCCTCAGTATCTTCCGATTATCGTTATTAAACCATAGTAGGTCTTTTCCATCCTTTATTCACTTCCTAGGCACATAACTCACGAGACCACGATTTACAAAAATGGCTCTGAGCACTACGGGACTTAACATCTGAGGTCATCAGTCCCCTAGAACTTAGAACTACTTAAACCTAACTAACCTAAGGACATCACACACATCCATGCCCTTGGCAGGATTCGAACCTGCGACGTAGCGGTCGCGCGGTTCCAGACTGAAGCGCCTAGAACCGCTCGGCCACAACGTCCGGCCACGATTTACAATCTTCTTAAACTCTGCCCATAATTCCTCAACGTCTACTTACTGGAACTAAGTGACGCCAATTCACTCTGTAAATGGGATGCTAACAACTCTTCATCTGCTCTATCTAGCAGAAACTCTCTCCTAGCCTTCTTGCCTGGTTTATAAACTTTCGTAACCATAGTTGCTATAATTACATCATGATGTGATCTTATTTCTATTGGCAAATTAAGAGACTTTGGTCATCCTGACACTAAAGGAAAAATTACTAACATTTCCTTTTTGGGTGAAAATAGAACCGAAGTGAAAATAACGAATGCAGTCACCACCAGCTGTTTAGTTTTATTTGCAAAGCATAAATTTTTGGCTTCAGTGCTTATGTAGTATGTAACGAGCATCTCGTCGAGGCCTTGAAAGCTCACGGGATGTCGATCGGTCACTGTGCCATCGTCTGCCCTGCCGCATCATGCGAATGCGGCATGGAGTGGCGTAAGGTTATTACACCGGTCTCCCGGCTGTTTTGTCCAATTTCTAGGCTGTGGTGCCACTACTTCTCATTCAAGTAGTTCCTTAGTTGGCATAACGACGCAGAGTGCACCACGTACCGGTCTTCCCACAAAGAAAAAATCACTTTTTGTTTTGGAAAGATTGGTGCGTTAAGGATACGTAAAAAGAACCAGGACAAATCACAAATCCTACGGGACACCTCGACTTGTAACCTTACCAGACAAACCACTAGGCTATGGATGTGGACACAGGACACGTCAGCAATGTGTTATTCGTTAAGGAGCTTCAGAATTTGTTAGGAAATACTTTCTGAAATAAAATCACCTGTTACGAAGGGATTCTCAAAGAAAATAATTTTTGAAGGGTAACCAGCTATTACAAATACCAAACGTGAGTTTAGCTTCGGATATACAGCTGATTCCCAAGTTTGTTGACATGCATGGGAATGGGTGCGAAGTGCAAACACATATTTCCCCCGTCCGTCAAAGTTACAAACGCCTAAGATTCCGACATATCTGCAGCCACTGCCGTGGTCTTCTGCATTGTAGTATATATGGCAGAGGACATCCGTCAACTAACTGTATGGCTTCTGACTTATAGTGCTCGACTTTTGGAAGAGGCCCTCTAGCTAGAGATATAAACTGTCCTGGCTTGGTCAGGAAGCGTAAAGAGTACTTTGCTGTACTCAAAAACATATCGTTCAAAGACGTCAAAGTTATAATTTGTGAAAATATTGATGCAGACCCACAGGCTTTTTTTTTTTTTTTTTTTTCTTTATTGTATTTCAATGCCCCATCGGGGCGGGCTGGCAGCAGCATATGCGCTGCTCTTCAGCCGAAAGACATAGAACAAAACAAGAGAAGACATTTAAAAACAGCAAAGGAGAGAAGAAGGCGAACATAGATATAAAAAGGGAGAACATCATGGAAGGCAATATACAAAAAACGGGGTGACTGTAAAATGGAGATAAAAAACTGTTTAAAAGTAGCACACACAAAAAGCCACACACTGCGACGATTAAAAGAACACAAGGCACAGTATGACTGGAGCATAAAGGTGTTGACGGATGGCATAGCACACAGCGTAACACTGACGGCGAACCTCAAGGCAGTACACAATTAAAATCACACCTCTTGACGCACTCGGGAAACAGCACGAAACACAACACTGACGTGGCACACTGATGATGAGCAATACAGAGGATCTGCCAGGTTCAAGGAGATGAGGGAGACCTGAAGAAGGGAGGGAGGGGAAGAGATGGGGGAGGGGAATGGGGGGCGCTCGGAAGAGGGCCAGGTAGGGAGGGATGTGGGAAGGAGAGAGGCAAGTATGGGGAGGGGGCGTCTAACCCACAGGCCTCCTTCTGGCAATAAACGTTGACATGTATTCAATTCTCAAACCGAGGACGATGTTTTCGATGCAAGGGACTACACACCACCCCCTCTTTCTTATTAAGGGGAGCCGGAGGTGGTCAAATCCAAATAATTACGATTTTTTTTGCTACTGAAAATTAATTGGAACATTCCTCTTTAATGTAAACTTTGAATTATTGTTCTACTCGCCCTAGAAGTGGAGTTATTACCATTTTCCCCCACGCCTGCAGAGGAAATGGGCGGCCGCTGAATGCATCTAACACCCTCTCGTGACTTCCTGGCGAACTGCTTGGGATTTTCTCGGCCAGTTACGCATACAGCGCCTTATGTTACGCATACAGCGAGTGTGCAAGGGTTGGCTACATTGTTTTCTGTGACAAATGAAGCGCTAAGAGCGCGGAACATCGTCTCTCTGCTGTTTACCGTTTCGAATTAGTTCAGTGTTGCGCCTGTTGTTGGTAGTATTATACTTCTTGTGTAAAGCGTTGTTCTGGTTACGATGCAACGTTTTAGTAACCGTGTATATAAGAAGAGGAAGAACGTAGGGAAAAGAAAATTAACACTGATACCAAGTTGCAATACTACAGTTACTGAAACAGTGCGTTCTTCTGCTAAGCAACACATGGCTGGCCATAGCCCTGTGGCATCTTCTAGCAAATACTACCTTGGGGATGGTGACTCCAAAGGTTTCAAGACTATAGAGGAACTGAAACCATATGGAAATGAATTTGTAGTTGAAAAGTTGGAATGCATTGGGCATGTGCAAAAGCGTATGGGTGCACGGCTTCGAAGGCTCAAACAAACTTTGGGTTCAAGTAAGCTCAGTGATGGAAAGACAATAGGAGGGAGAGGCAGACTTACTGATGAGGTGACTGAACGTCTACAGAGATACTATGGGTATGCTATAAGGCAAAATACTAGTAATGTTAGTGACATGCGAAAAGCAGTGTGGGCATTGTTCCATCATACTGCCTCTTCCAATGAATACCCTCAACACAGCCTGTGCCCAAAAGATTCCTGGTGCAAATATAATGCAAAATGTTGTGACTTGGCAAGACAGCCAAGTCACTATGAGAGGAAGCCGAAAGGCACGCGCTTAAGCTCACGCAGGCTGGCGCGAGGTCTGGAACAGTTAAGGGAATTAATAGTAGCAAATAAAGTACTTAGTTGATATAATACTTAACTTTAATCCACAATTCGTGTACATCGCTCTTGACGGTACATGTTATAATCTCAGTATCAAATGCTATGGCGCCTTGCTAGGTCGTAGCAAATGACGTAGCTGAAGGCTATGCTGACTATCGTCTCGGCAAATGAGAGCGTAGTTGTCAGTGATCCATCTCTGGCAAAGTCGGCTGTACAACTGGGCGAGTGCTAGTAAGTCTCTCTAGACCTGCCGTGTGGTGGCGCTCGGTCTGCAATCACTGACAGTGGCGACACGCGGGTCCGACGTATACTAACGGACCGCGGCCGATTTAAAGGCTACCACCTAGCAAGTGTGGTGTCTGGCGGTGACACCACACAAAATAGGACTATGATTACAAACATGGTTTGCCAGCAGCTGTGATAAATGCAATAAAACCAATTTTTCATGACTTAGCACAGCCAGAATTGTTACACAAATGTCTACACGGAAAGACGCAGAATCCTAATGAGAGCGTAAATAATTTGATTTGGAAAGTGAGTCCTAAAAGGGTGTTTGTAAGCATAAAAACACTGCACTTTGGCATTTATGATGCAATAGCAACCTCCAACCAAGGGAACAGTGTGAAGTGTGAAGCTCTGAAGGCATTAGGATTTACAGCTGGGGTGAACACTGTACGAGCACTAAGAAATATTGACAGAGAAAGGATAAGAGGAGAAGAAAGAAGAGAAAGGCATATGAAGTATGATGGAACAACAGGCCAGAAAAGAAGACAGAAGAGGAAGCTATTGGAGGATGAAGAAGAAGACCCTGATAATCCATCGTATAGTGCAGGAATGTAGTGAGAAACTTTTATAGCCATTTCCCATAAATTGGCATTTTTCGAATATAAGGAACATTTTCTCAAAATCCACTCAAGCTAGAGAGATGAAATTTTTATAAAGCACTCCTAGTGGTAAAACTTACATTGTAACACAGCCATTTGGCAATATGTTCAGTAGTTTCATTTCAGTTTAATTATAAAGCAATTATTTGTAAAAAAATTTGGGTCATTAATAAAAAAAATAACTGGAAGGAAACTAGAAAAGATACTCCAAAATCCCTCTGTCATAACTGCAATACTAAACCACTCCATATGTAAAAAAAAATTCATATTTTTCTATTTGGTAGTTTATTCATAAATGTTCCTCAAACTTAGTGATTTTAACATGGGCAGCATAGGCACCTCCGGCTCCCCTTAACCCGATCATCATGAAGAAGATTTCTTCCCGCATCGATACCTCAAGACCTGCCCTGTGAGACAGAGTCACGAAGAGAGCGTGCGGTGTGTGTGTTCGTCCTTAAGATAATTTAGGTTAAGTAGTGTGTAAGCTTAGAGACTGATGACCTTAGCAGTTAAGTCCCACAAGATTTCACACACATTTGAACGAAGAGAGCTTACAAGCCGTTTCAACTCCCGAAACTGACTAAAATGAACGTTACCGTATGGAATTAAAATTACACAGACAACATTTCTCAACATTCTATTCTGGAACTATTCAGTCGATGGGTTAGCAGATGTAATAGTTTCCAGTTTCAGTATATTCGAGCAACTTACTTCGACCCAAGAGAACTGATCAGAAACGCTATGAAGATGAATGTCTATCGCCCTGAAGGTCATCGCTCTAACTTTGGGACAAATGGCACCAACAGTCAACTTGTACATAACATCTGCAGTCTGATATTATCATCTGTGGAATATTTCTGTTCCAGAGCAGAGTTACACTTAACAAATTTGAACATTATTTTGGGCAATAATTTTGCGGATCCTTCAGTGGGACGCTTACTCAGCTGCAACCAATAGAGATAGCTTGTTACGAGAAGTTCAGTCACCAAATATTTCTGCAGTTTGCATTTCCAGAAATGGGGTTCAAACCAGAGAGGCATATCAACTTCAGGGGATTCTCTTTTATCAGGTCGGGTAGACCAAACGAAAAAGGAGGTGTAGATGTCCTACTGCGGAAGCATTTACTTTCTCGAACGTGCAGATCAGTTCCCCCTCTGACAAATGTTAGAAATAGCGGTAGTGCGAAATAAATAACGGTTTATATCATTTAACCTCTTATCAAGATGTTACTCCCCGAAAAGTAACATAAATGAATCGGAAAGAAACACACTATTGTCCCAATTAGAACCTCCACCAGGGCTGTGTGGGAATTTCAACACCCAAAGCCCAAATTGGGGGAATTTGTATATGGACAGTCCAGGACAGAGATTAGCTGCTATGCTGGAAGGTAATCGCCTTCTAATTCTCAACGAAGGCTCACCTATTCTTGGGTGTCTTACCCACAAAAGCTGTTCTGTTCTACGTCACGTTGTCATTGCTACCATTCGTCAACGCAAATGGCTCTAAGCACTATGGGACTTAATATCTGAGGTCATCAGTCCCCTAGACTTAGAACTACTTAAACCTAAGTAACCTAAGGACATCACACACATCCATGCCCGAGACAGTATTCGAACCTGCAGCAGCACGGTTCCGGACTGAAGCGCCTAGAACCGCTCGGTCGTCAATGCATCTCCTTAGTCACTATTGCGTGACATATAAGGATCGGATCTTTTTCCTGTTGTTCTCACAGTAGGAGCGAAGGCGAGAAATGTGATTTTTTTAGCAATAGTCTTGGAACGTCAAGAAAAGGAATTGACACTCTTGCGAAAAAAAGCAGTAAAATCACCGAAGTTCCATTTTTCAAAGTATTAAATGAGTCCGCAGAGGCCTTCACACTCTAACAGCATGAAATTTCATTTCAGGTTACAAGCCGCGTGATATCGTGGAATAAACAATGCTCAAGATTGATTGTCCTATGTCATCTGCCGCTTAATCCGTGTAAGTTCTCCTTGTTTTGGGGAGCTTATCTGCTATACCAGAAGAAAGACGCTCAAACTATGACAATTTGAAACAAATGCATTACACAAGGCATTAAAACTCTTCAGTATTAACACTATCTGTACATCAAGATCGAATCTATTTGCCCAGTTCTAGAGAAATACATTTACGCACTAGCCCGGTAGTTTGACCTAAATGGCCTAACAGTTTCAACCGAGAAACATTCTGTAGTTCATTTCAGTGGCAGGGGGATCAGATCAACCAGGTGAAGCGTGTTATTTGGTTGTCTCGTCTCCTCGCTAGTGACCAACACTAAACATCTTGGTCTGGATTTTGAAATGCGCTTAACGTGGACTGATCACACACATAATAAAAAAAAAATCTGGAAACAGCATTAACGGGAAGAGATCCATCGTTGTAACTTGATGGGGTGCAGAGCCTTACATTCTCTTGATCATGTACAAAGGCCTCGTCAGCGCATGTTTCGTGTATCACAACGCTGCCAAACGTCCACTTCAGAAACTTGACAATGTGCTTTAGGGCAATGCGACCGACTTACTGGAAAAAGCTTCTGAACCTCTACTGTGTGTTCGAGGTTACTACTTGACGAGAAACTGTGTTTTTCCCACTGGAGTAACGAGAGTATTAATAGTAGGTTAATCACCCCACTAAGCGAAAAGAGACAGTCTTCCATTGACAAGCCTTACAGCATAAGTATGCTATCTTCTCCCTACGCCAGGGCAAAATAGGACTCAGTGCAAACCAACGACCGTTAGATTCAATTGGTTATCCATACAGTCGTATATGAAATTCAGCTCAGATACTAATTTAAAACTTCGAAGTTTACTCTCATAATTTTATGAAAGTAGTTCCAGCAAAATCTATCCGAATTTCACTGTTTTATTGACAACAAACTGTTCATGTATAAACTGATACCTCACGATATCAAGAGTTTTGGACACTAGGATGTGACTTTCTTGTTGCCAAGTACTGTAGAAATTTTCCACACATTTTCGTCTACCCCCATATTGGAAATTTATATTAAGGAGTGACATCGATACGAAGAGCTTTCATATTTGGTCGTCGTTTCGTACTCCAGGATACAATTGTAGCATCAGACTCCAAAAACGTATTGCAGTTTGCTGAAAACACAAAATGAGACGGCAAAAAAAAAATGTTCAAATGTGTGTGAAATCTTATGGGATAACTACTAAGGTCATCAGTCCCTAAGCTTACACACTACTTAACCTAAATTATCGTAAGGCAAACACACACATCCATTCCCGAGGGAGGACTCGAACCTCCGCCGGGACCAGCCGCACAGTCCATGACTGCAGCGCCTAAGACCTCTCGGCGAGACGGCAAAAGGAACTTCCAAAAAACCGAAATTATACAAAGGACCGTCAAATGAAAACGAGACAGTTGGAAAAAAAAGTGAGTAAACTGTTTATTATTTTAAAACTAGTAGTCATAACTGTTATGACATTTTTTCCACTGTGACACAAGACGGTCTAATGACTTCATGGAAAAATGTTAGCGGATCGCTACGGAACAATGATTGGGGCGGGCCCACATGTTTTCAAAGTTGTTTCACACTCGCCGCATAAGTTTCGCTGGGAAGCTCTTACACATCTTTCACATAGTCTCTCCTCCTGCGATTTCCATATTGTTTGAGAAGGACGTTCGTGGCGGTCGATTTGCTTCGGACGAAGAGGTCCAAGCCTGTGTGCAATCATGTTTCGTTAAGTAGCTGCAAACATTTTTCCATGACGGCACTTACCTTTTTGTCTCACAGTGGGATAAATGTCTTAACAGTTATGGCGATCACGTTTGAAATAACAAACAGTTTACTTAGTTACTATCTTCCATCTGCCTCGTTGTCATTTGACTGCTTTTATATAAGAATCACTGCAAAATAATATATGTATGAACGTCTCATATCTGTGGGCCCCTGGTCGTATAGGATTTGTTTACAATGAAAAGTTGACCAATAAGCGAAGGAATCTAGTGTACCTGAACTGTAATGAATGTTCGTATACCATGCTATGATTTCGGGATATGGTTGCAGAAACTGGTCAGAAAAGAATGAACAAAGGACTGATGCTTTTCAGTTTGTCATAAAAGTCACCGCTACTCTACAATGCCATCATTAATTAGAAAATCCCGTGGTTTCGAAAATCTTAGGTGAGAACGTAGCTGATAACAATCCTTGTGCGAGTAAGTACCGAACACGGTTCATCTCTTTCCCCACTTCCATCGGGTAGGCGACAAGGAGAGCCTTACTGCGACTCTCGTAAGACAGGAGGAGGATGTGAATTGTTCCCCTGCAGTTTCTTCGAAGCACCGGAAAAACGCTTACTGCACACTCTTGTAAAAATGAAAGTGCCGGTTCCTAAAAGTACTTCTCTTCTAATGCGTCACGCAGATACTAAAATATACAAGCGTCTTTTGATTTCTACGCGTTACTAACGTGTGTTTATGAAATTCAGTGTATCTATTAGTGGTTGCATAATCTTCTTAATCTCCAGATATATGCTCCCTGACCTTTGTTGATATACTTATTATATTTTGTTTTGTTTGCAGTTGCTCTCATATTACAATTCTTTAACTGTAAGTATTGTTCTGTGTGTTGATATTGTACACGTAGAATAATGTTAAATCATTGTTCAAAGCGTTATTGCGATTTCTCCATAAAATATTTTCATATCTGTATCAAGCTGTTGGCAGTACTGTTCATTAAACCCAAAACCATTAGAAGCATAGAGGCTCGGAATAGATAAGGATAGGGAACGAAATAGGTCGAGTCGTTTTCAAAGGAATCTTTCCGACATAATCGGTAAACAGTTTAGGAGAGCAGTGGAAAATCTAAATCTTTAAAGTAGGACGGGATTTAGCGCGCCGCTCCTTACAAATGCAAACTCTATGGTTTAACCGCTGACTCATTCGTTCACCGTAACTCATCTCTGTGTGCTCGCTATAATGCTGAAGTAATAGCTGTAGCAACACTGGTGTTCCCAACACGCGAAGCAGCACAATGTCCTTTGGACTGAGAGCTGATAGTTTCCATTTCCTGTTCGACTATCTTCATGTAGCCTTTCCTAAACTATTTAAGGTGAATGTTATGATTACTATTTTTTCAGAGAACAGCCACTGGTTATTCCTTCTTTCACCCTTACCAAACGAATATAGCGCTCCGTTTCACTTGATATACATGATGACGCGATTTTAACCTTTCTACTTTTTTGGATTTTTCTATTTTAAATATCTCGCATCTAGAGCAAGTCACAATCCTTGCATCCATATTTCGCATCTAGTATAATTAAGAAACTACTAAGTCTAACGAATGCTGGTTTACTCGTTCAGTGGGTGGTTGTTAGATCACAAACCTACGATTCGTGTTTCTACCCGCTGTTGACCCTGAGATATTGATTCTGGTGTTTTATCAATTTTCATCGCTAGCTCTAAACTCTTCCAGAATGTGACAAATGGCAATTAACACAGCTGTTCGAACTCCACGTTAATCAGCAAGTTTTACTGTAAACGTTTGGAGGGTTAGTCTGCTGATGAAGGAAGGAAAGAACATACAACATACCTAGGATCATCTCTTCCGAAACCAGAGATGTGGAGTTGTTTATGATGTATCAGTGTATTGAGTTTTCGATAAATGAACTAGTGATCTGGATGATACCGATATATCGAATTAAAATATCGATTGTTACGCGATTCGTGTTACGCTAAGACTGTTTCTTATTTGCAAAAAGTTGTTGGCTTTGAAATACAAGTATGTTGTTTAAGTTTTTTTGTGTGAGAGATCTGTCAGTGTTTCATTCTTGAATTTTATTAACGTCTTTTCAAGAAATTTGTTTAATTTTGATAATAAGGTGAAAAAGTTCCATTAATTTTAAAATAAATGAAATTCACAGGATTGGTTGCACTGAATGTTTATCAATATAGACCACCTACGGCGGCACAAAAGATATCGAGGTAGCTATGACTGAACAAGTTTATTTGTCAAAGATTAATAGCATGTCCACTTCGACGTGAATTGAAACAAAACCTAAAATAACTTTTTGAAGCAGAATAATAAAGCTTCTGGTGGTTGAAGGCCAGATAGATTGTCACTGAAACTGAGTTCATTAAACACATAATTTACAAAAGTCAAAGTGTCATATGACGATCAGACTTAAAGTACAATCTGAATGAACGAAGTTTAAGTCCTGTATGGAACAAAATTGTCAAAGTCGAGCACGTAGCCGTTTGAAAGTTAAACAAGAAGGAATTTAGAAATTAAGTCTGCCACGGTGAAAGAGACTCTATCTTCTTTGGCCACAGCTGACAGCTCCCGGGATGGCGTAATGAGACGTGAATGGCAGCGACATCGTGGTGACGTCTGTTGAGTAAGAATCGCGTTTGATGGAGTGTTTGTGGACTCGGCGCCTGGCCCAGAAAAACTCTCTCTGACTGAACTGGTCTGGTCTGGCCCAAGCGCTATACTGAATACCACTCGGCGCTAGGATGCAGCAGGACCTATTTTTGATAATATGTCTTGCAGAAGAGAATAGATACATGCAGCCCGTGGCTTATAGTGGCACTTAGGTCACCTCCTATTGGACATCTACTTCTACATCGACTCGGATACTCTGCAAATCACATTTAAGTGCCTGGAAGAGGGTTCATAGAAGCACCTTCACAATTCTCTATTATTCCAATCTCGTATGGCGTGTGCAAAGAACGAACACCTATATCTTTCCGTACGAGCTCTGATTTCCCTTAATTTATCATGGTGATCATTTCTCCCTATGTAGGTCGGTGTCAACAAAATATTTTCGCATTTGAAGGAGAAAGTTGGTGATTGGAATTTCGTGAGAAGATTCCGTTGCAATGAAAAATGCCTTTGTTTTAATGATGTCTACCCCAAATCCTGTATCATTTCAGTGACACTCTCTCCCCTATTTCGCGATAATACAAAACATGCTGCCCTTCTTTGAGATTTTTCAATGTACTCCGTCAATTCTATCTGGTAAGGATCCCACACCGCCCAGCAGTATTTTAAAGAGGACGGACAAGCATAGTGAAGGTAGTCTCCTTAGAAGATCTGTTACATTTTCTAAGTATCCTGCCAATAAAACGCAGTCTTTGGTTAGCCTTCCCCACAACATCTTCTATGTGTTCCTTCCAAGTTAAATTGTTCGTAATTGTAATTCCTACGTATTTAGTTGAATTTATGGCCTTTAGAGTTGGATGGTTTATCGTGTAACCGAAGTTTAACAGATTCCTTTTATCACTCACGTAGATGACCTCACACTTTCGTTATTCATGGTCAATTGCCAATTTTCGTACCATATAGATATCTTCCCTAAATCGTTTTGCAATTTCTTTTGATCTTCTGATGACTTTAGTGTTTGATAAACAACAGCGTCATCTGCAAACAACCTAAGACAGCTGCTCAGATAGTCTCCCAAACCAGTTGTATAGATAAGGAACAGCAAAGGGCCTATAACATTACCTTGGGGAATGACGCTCGGAGCATGGCCGTCTGTCTTCTGGAAAACTGCTCTCTGTGTGTTAAGTATCTTCGAAGCACTGATGTGATGCTGGCTGCTGTCACTGCATATATTCAGCCTCGGTACAGCTTTGGGAATCAGGTTGAAAGTCCCCTTTAATATATTTACTAAAACTCTTTTTCTGGCATGTGACTGAGTCATCATTTCATTAAATTATCAAGGTTCCTTATCAGCTTAAATCAAGTGTTATAAGTCAATATGTCACTAGAAATATTTAATGAATCTTCGCTTTGTTAAATTAATTTCCTGCGCTGTATAAAAAACAGTGATCACTTTCAATACATATCAAAAAAAATGTAAAAAAATATTATTAATGAAACCACATAAATCGGCGAAATCAATTGATATACCGACAGCAAAATAACTGTGTGTGAATATCGGTACTATTTCGACAAAATACTCTTATTGACATTTCCCACATATCGTTATCGAGGGTGTCACATTTATGTTGGGTAGTTAATGTAGGGTAATGATTTTCGGGAATACGTTTTTCTAGGTAACATATTCAAGTTATTAACATTACAGTATCGCAGGTTAATGTAAGCGCGAGATAAGCCATTAGAAAATGTGAAATACTGAGACATTAATATCCGGTGCCACCGCCGGAATGTTGAACGCAAGCTCGGAAACGTGCATGAATTGTGTCGTACAGGTGTTGGATATCAGTTTGTGGGATGGAACTCCACGCCTGATGCACTTGGTCGGTCAGTATAGTGGCGGTTAATGCTGGTTGTGGATGATGCTGGAGTTGTCCGATATGGCCCATATGTGGCCGATTGAAAACAGATCTGATGATCGAGCAGGCCAAAGAAACAATCGACACTCTGTGGAGCACGTTGGGTTACAACAGTGGTATGTGGGCGAGCGTTATCCAGTAGGAAAACACTCCTGGATTGCTGTTCATGAATGTCGATACAGCATGTCGAATCACCATAGTGCCTTACAGATTTGCAGTCAGGGAGCGTGGGGTAACAACGACATGTCATACGAAATCTCACCCCCGACCCTAACTCCAGGTGTAGTTCCAGTGTGTCTAGCACGCTGACAGCTTGGTTGTAGGCACTCAACTGGCCTCCTTCTAACCAACACACGACCATCACTGGCACCGAGACAGAACCAGATTTCATCACAAAACACAAAACACTCCAATAAGCTCTCACTTGATCCCACTGAAGTGGCAGATGGCAGTGGTTTGGGGTCAGTGGAAAGCACGCTACAGGGCGTCTGACTCGGAGCTGTCCTTGAAGCAACCTATTTGTAACAGTTCGTTGTGTCACTGTGGTACCAACTGCTGCTCAGATTCCAGATACAGGTGCTGTACGATGCGCCAAAGCCATACGCCGAACACGATGGTCTTCCCTCTTGGTAGTACCACGTGGCCGGCGCAGCCCGGTCTTTTTGCGATCACCGCTGCCAGTAATCATGTATAATGGCTACATTTCTTCACGTTTTTCTGCAGTATCACAGAAGGACGATCTAGCTTCTCGTAGCCCTATTACACGGCCTCATTCATACTTAGTGAGGTGTTGATAACGGCGTCTATGTCACCTTAAAGGTATTCTTGACTAACATCAACTCACCATGCCCAATCCCAACTAACACTCACGACCGTTACAGCGAGTATTTAAATGAAATCTGATTTGCATCCTCGAAGTGGCATTACTAGCGCCACTCTTATGTCAATGGCGCGAAAGTTGAATAGACATTATCTTTCAGAGGTAGAAACACGCCCACCAAATTTCGTTTATGTCGCATAACTCCTTCTCGGTGATGTGATTTTTTCCCGTTAGTAGACATGATAAATTTCATTTCTGTTATTCAGGGGTATGATCATTTATACAAAGTCCTACACTTACGGACATGTTGTCTTGGACAAAAGTGTCAGTCTCTTGTACAGGCAGTGCTGGCTACGGCCGGCCCTTGTGGCCGAGTGGTTCTAGGCGCTTTAGTCTGGAACCGCACGACCGCTACGGTCCCAGGTTCGAATCCTGCCTCGGGCGTGGATGTGTGTGACGTCCTTAGGTTAGTTAGGTTTAAGTAGTTCTAAGTTCTAGGGGACTGATGACCTCAGCAGTTAAGTCCCATAGTGCTCAGAGCCATTTTTTTTGCTGGCTACGGTACAGTGCTGCATGTATTGATTATCATCTTGCGAGATAATGTTCCATGCAGCTTTCAGATATTCTAGTTAGTCAAGAGATTTTGCGGTAATATATACATGATCGTATGTTGTCCTACCATACTCGACATATACTCAGTGTGGAACCGACTGTGCTGTTAAAGGGAGCTGGCGGTCCACGTGGGGAGTGTAGTGGCTAATGCGATAATTCTTCAGATGAGAATTGCGTTACTGGTAGATACATCCGACTGACACTGCAGAGAGAGCAGTACAACGTAATGGGCAATTTTGTGGATGTATCCAGCAGCATCCCCTGAACAGCAGCAAGAAGTGGCCCGTCATTATCTTATACAGCTCCCAACACGTAGGTGTCTGAGTTGGTTTTACGTGTCTCTGCCTGAAAAAAATGCTCCGGTTACGGCTTTTCTTGTCGACACCACACTCCAAACCGACCATATCATACGTTTATGCTTAACCCACTTCCATCATTTGACAAAACTTTGCACGACTGATGTCTCGGGTTATGTTCTTCACTACAGCATCAGATAAGCGTTACAAATGAACTGTGGAAGGAAGTCCAGCGAGTAACATTCTTGTTCACAGCGTGGCTTCCGGTGAAAGTTCCTTTATCTCAAGTAGTAAAGGGTACTAACTGAAAAAACTACAAGCGCTGGGCACATCTGTTTCCACATGGAATCAAACCTGAGAAGTTCCTTAATGTTCATCGCTGACTTTCTAAGACAGAGATTACTCATAATTTGTGTTGTGATCGACATGTGTTCATAAATTTTTGGTTGCCTTGTGACAAGCGTAAATCTGTATGGCGCTGTCGTCCGTATTGAGGAAGACAAACATGTGTTCCTTTCTTGGATGACTGTTACCAAAACAAATACGCAATTAGCATCTTATGTCTCCAGTATTATCCAGTAAAGTCTGCAACACAGTTATGTGAAAAGATTATAGCAGCCTCAGAAGTAACAGTTTCAAACTGTGGTTCAAAGGCGCAGAGACTGGTTCGTGTGATAGTCCAGCAGTGTATGTTATTGATCACGCAAATGCAGATACGCACCCATTTCTTGTGGAGGCAGTAACATGGAGAGTGGATGACGTACGAAGCATATCTAGTAAATTATGCAGTAGTTGTTAAGAAACTGAAATCACATTCAGAAGGACCGGGATTCGAACGCCTTTCTGGTCATCGACATTTCACAAAATCACTTAAGACAAATGCCGGTATGGTTCCATTGAAATGAATACAGCCTCATTCCTGTACCAGCCGAGATTTTAAGTCGACATTAATGACACGTCGTCATAGAACGTTCAACCGTGCTCTCGCATCCGTCAATACAGAAGAACATAGCAGCTAACAATGCCGTGTTGAAGTTGTAATATATGCATGAGTATTGAAGATCTTAATGTTTGCACCAAAGATGGTCACACAGTGATGAAATCGATTTGCTGTAACAAATAATTTCAAACCTCTTAAGGCCGATGCTGTCATTTTTCTTGTTAATAACACAGTAAAACTGTAGCTTAATCTCAAGCGAATAGTTAGTCAAATCTTACATGCCTACGCAGGCAAATAATGTCTGGGAACAATGTATACGGCAAAACAGGTAAAAAAAACGAAGCTTAATACCGCAGAAAGGGAGATGTTAATCCAAACACGTTTTGATATTAGAAGCAAACTTCACGAATCTTTCAATAGCTACCGTTGGAAAATCCTATTACAACTCCTCTCTCAAAACGATAAAAATCGCATCATACGTAAAAGCTGTCAGTGGTATAAAAATAAGTATCCACTAGCTTTTTGATTATACAGAGGCTGAAATAGACAAAAACATAACGAAATTCGAAGTAATATAAAGCTCTCGGGTTTCCAGCCGGATGAATAAGTCGCAATGATGCTACCTCTTTACGAATTTACTCGACTACAAACGTGGGACTTGTATATATCATCCGGAAAGATGAGACAAGAAAGTAAAATTTTGCATTCAGTCTAGAACTATTCCTTAAAACAAGGGGTAAAAATGTGAAAGTTAACTAGCGCTCTACTTTTAGATCCACAGGGGACAGGACTGTTTCCAGTGATTGGAAAAGTGTTTACGTCTCACCCAACTACATAACACACAGTGGAACTGATCTCCAAAGCTACCGTTCACTTTGGTCACTTATATTTCAAGCGAAATCCTAGAATATAATCTAATTTGAAACCTAATGACCTACTTAGATCGACATCCACTTCTCCATGGTGACAGTCACACAGACTTCTCTAAGGAGGACATAGTAATAGGTATCCCTGAAATGGAGAAGCAACTGAAGGATTTGAAAAAAAAAATAGCTCGCCACGTCCTGATGGGATCCTAATTCAGTCTCACAGAGAATACTCTACGATATTAACTCCTTACTTGGCATGCATTTGTCGAGAATATCTCGCCCAGCGCAAAGTCTCAAGCGACTGGAGAAAAGCGCTGTTGACTCCTCTATGTATAAGAAAGGTAAAAGAATAGACCCACAAAATTACAGACCAGTATCTTCATTCTTGAATATATTCTGAGGTCGAGCATAATAAATTTCCTTGAGAGGAAACGCTTCTGTCTATGTATCAGCTCGGGTTTAGAAAACAACTCGTACGAATTTGGTTTTGCCCTCTTCTCACATGACATCCTGCGAACCATGTGTAGAGGACAACAAGCAGATCCCATATTTCCATGTTTCCGCAAAGTGTTTGACACGGAGCCCCACTGCAGACAGTTAACAAAGGTACGAGTGTACGGAATAGGTTTCCCCGATATGTGAGTGGCTCGAAGACTTCTTAAGTAATAGAACACAGTATGTTGAACTCGACCGCGTTTGTTCATCGGAGACAAGGGTATCATCAGGAGAACCCCAGGAAAACGTGATAGGACTAGCCTTATTCTCTACGTACATAAATGATCTGACAAACAGGGTGAGCAGCAATCTGCGGCTGTTTGCTGATGCCGTTGCCGTGTATGAAAAGTTGTCGTAGTTTAGTGACTGTAGGAGGATACATGATCACTTAGACAAAACTTCTAACTGGTGTGAAGAATGGTAGACTGCTCTAAATGTATAAAACTGTAAGTTAATGCACCTGAGTAAGAAGAAAACAGTACCATAATGTTTGAATACAGTGTTAGTAATGTGCAGCTTAACACATTACGTCGATTAGATATCAAGGCGTAACACTGCAAAGTGATATGAAACGTAGGGAAGGCGAGTGGCCGACTTCTGTTTATTGGGAGATTTTTGGGAAGATGTGATTCATCTATAAGGCAGACCACGTGTAAAATGCTGACGTGACACATTCTCTAGTACCGCTCGGGATTCTGAGATCTCCACCACTTCGGATTAAAGGGAGATATCGTAGTAATTCAGATTGTGACTGCCAGCTTTGTTACGAACAAGTACGATCAACACGCGACACTCTTCGGGGACTGAAATGAGAATCCTTGGAGGGTAGACGACGTTCGTTTTGCGAAGTGTTGAGAAAGTAAAGAGAACTGGCATTTGAAGCTGACTGCGGGACGTTTCTACTGTCACCAACGTAAATTTCGCAAAGGACCGCGAAGATAACATAACAGAAATCGGAACTCTCACGGAGACAGAGACACAGTCGTTTTCCCTCGTTCTGTTTAAGAGTCTAACAGGAAAGAAAATTATTAGTAATGGTGCAAGGTAACCTCCGCCATGGCTTACGGGGTATGTATGCTGATATAGAAGTCGATGGTCCAAAATGTAGGACTGACCACGCGAAACCTAACTCTCGCTCTTTACACACAATTCTTAAACAATTGTAACTAGGTAGATTCGGTGTTTCGTTGACTCCTGGTAACTTTTGATTCACTACGTTTTCAACTCATTCACCGATATAGTAAAACTATTGTGTGCGCCAGTGCCACGAGGAAGTTTAATAGAGTCATAAAGTCATGTCTGCTTACACTACTGATAATCACTTGAATAACATACTCCCAAAGACACATCTGTCATTAGTATCTACAATGAGACTTTGACATTTTTAGCGCCGTACATTGATATATATTGTACGTATGAGGTTTTCATAATCAATTCGCGCATTTGACGTTACGTGAAGTGTGGTTTAAGATCGTGCATGTACACTCACAGATAGATTGAAAACTTTCTGTACCTGATGATGATTTGTAATAATTTAAATAGATTTCCGTGATAAAAGTGTTTCATAGCAACTGCTGATGGCACAGTATAATTTTAGATTGTAAACGGCCACCAGTGGTTCTTTCGATGATGGTGTTAAGAAAGAAACAAAAAACAAAGACCAGTGTCGGTGTATAACGTACGCGAGTAACACTACTAATTGTCCACGTGGCAGACAGATCAATGGTAAATACTTGGGCCTTTTCTCAGAAGGGTTGTTTGTCCTGAATGGATCTAGTTTTTCCAACTGTCGTAAGAATAGAGCTTACGAGTCCAGCGACGAGAGCTCCTTCTTGAGGTTTCCGTTTTGTGAAGGAATTCGCGCTCGTAAAAAGCGAGCCGTCAGTAATTTGTTACGGTCGGCTGGCCGCCAAGTGAGTCCGGCCGAAACGGCGGGCGGCGAGCGACACACGGGGCAGGCCGCCGCTCGCTTCGGAGCGATCGCGCCCGGAATATCAGCCAGCCCGCACGCCCGCACGTCTAGCCCAAAGCGTGCGACGGCCAACCAGGAAATCGGACTGATTGATTTTCTTCCAGCGTGCATAAGTCCAATTTAAAATTTATCTCTGATTGTTCTCACAACGCTAGAGCAATAAAAATCATTCTTGCTGAACATTTCTAGTGGTAAACGTAATATTTTGTACATACTGTCTGAAGATGTGTCCATTTTCAATGCTGATCGAACATAATGCAACAAAATACCTGTTGGGATCACCATCCTCTTTACACGAACATTTTCGGTGTGTCCAATGGAAAATATCCTTGTTTTTCACTCTATACGCACAAACAAGACAGGCAGTCATACACCGAATAGTCGGAACATTATGACCACCTACCTAATAGCCGGTATGTTGCACCTTAGACACGGACAACAGCGGCGATGCGTCGTGGAATAGAAGGAATGAGATCTTGGTAGGTCGCTCGAGGGAATTGGTACCACATCTGCACATAAAAGTCACCTTATTTCCGAAAATTAGGGAGATGGGGGCGATGAGCTCTGATGCCACGTTCAATCACATTTCACCTGTGTTCGATCGGTTTCAGATCTGGCGAGTTGGAGGGTCACCACAACAACTGGAACTCGCAACTGTGTTCCTCGAATCACTCTTGACCTTGTGGCATGGTGCACTATTGTGTTGAAAAGTACCACTGCTGTCGGGAGACATAATCGTCATGAAGGGGTGTACATGGTCTGTAACCAATGTACCATACTCCTTGGCCGTCATGGTGCCTTGGGCAAGCTCAAAAATGGCTCTGAGCACCATGGGACTTAACATCTATGGTCATCAATCCCCTAGAACTTAGAACTACTTAAACCTAACTAACCTAAGGACATCACACAACACCCAGTCGTCGCGAGGCAGAGAAAATCCCTGGGCGAGCTCCACTGGACCTACGCATGCCCATGCGAATGTTCCCCAGAGCATAATGGACCACTGCCAGCCTGTCTCCGTAGGTGTCAAGGAGCTCTTCCCTTGGAAGACGACGAATTTGCGCCCTCCCATCGGCATGATGAAGAAGGTATCGGGTTTCATCAAGCCATGCTACCCTCTGCCACTGCACCAGCGTCCAGTTCCGATGGTCGAGTGCCCATTTCCGTCTGTTTGCCGATGTCGTTGTGTTAACATTGGCAAATGTACGGGTTGTCGGCTGCGGAGACCCATCGTTAGAAGTGTTCAGTACACTGTGTGTTTAGCCACACTTGTACTCTGCCCAGCATTAAAGTCTGATGTTAGTTCTGCCACAGTTCGCCGCCTGTCCTGTTTTATCAGTCTGCCCAGCCTACCATCCAGCATCTGTAATGAGGAGTGTCCACCCAACCCGACGACGTCTGGGCGTGACTTGACCTTGGTTTCGCCACGTGTTGAAGACAGTCACCACAGCACTCCTCGAACACTCGACAAGTCGTGCAGTTTCCGAAATGCTGGTGCCGAGCCTCTGGGTAATCACAGTCTGCCCTCGATCAAAATCAGATGGGTCGTGTGCCTCCTCATTCTACACACGGACAGCACGCTCACTGATACAACGTGCACCGTGCGTGTGTCTGACTAACAGTCATTCCTCGCCAGGAGACACTGCTATCGCCTGGATGGGCTTACATCGATAGTTGGTCGGTGGTCATAATGTTCTGGCTGATCAGTGTATATCAATCGAATATATTATTAACCGGACTCTGAAGAAAGTAATATTGTTCAAGTAACTAGGGGTAATACTGCGACGTGTGGTAGTGTCTAAAGTAGACTACCTGATCAAAAGTATCCGGACACCCCTATGTAATGCGGAATTGAATACTACATGCCACGAGAGGCGGACGCGACAATATGATTGTAGGCGGGGAGTTTCGTGTTCTCAGTAGAGAAGCAGTAACAGCGTAATGGTCAGTCAGGAGAACTCAGTGACATTGTGCGTGGGCTGAACACTGTATGTCACCTGAATAACCAATCCATCAGCAACAATTCACCACATCTAAATCTAACCAAGTCTTTTGTTGTGATTTGTTTGTGAAGTGGTAATGCGAAGGAAAAACCGCAGTTAAACCAAGACCAGGAAGACGTCATGTAATGACTGACAGTGACCGTCGACCATTGTGTAGTGCGGTTGTAAACAACAGCGTGAAATAAGTGGAAGGAATTATTCGTGAGTTCTGAAGTGCTACCGAAGGTCCAGCTAGCACAATGAATATGCGGAGGGTTCAACAGTCTAACAGCTCCATGTTAGCGATACATTTCTTAGTGCTAAGTGACGCTAGACTCGGTGGATGTAAAGGACAACGCCACTGAGCAGTGGATGACTGGAAACTAGTGATTTGGCATGCTGAATCACGATACATCCTGTGGCAATCGGATGGATGGATTTAGGTTTGGGGAATGCCAGGGAAACGTAAGCTGCCATCAAATGTGTTGCCAACAGTGAAGAACAGAGAAGGTTGTGCTACAGTATATGCACTGTTTTCCGTGGTTAGAGTGTGTTCCCCTTATTGCAACTAAGAGAACGCTAAATTCGGAAGTATATGAAGAAATTTACAGCATTGTGTACTGTGTATAGTACGGGAACAGTTCAGAGATGATGATGGTTGAAATGGCTCTAAGCACTGTGGGACATAACATCTGAGGTCATCAGTCCCCTAGACTTAGAACTACTTTAACTAACCTAAGGACATCACACACATCCATACCTGAGGCAGGATTCAAACCTGTGAGCATAGCATCGGCGCGGTTCCGGACTGAAGCGCCTAGAACCGCTCGGCCGCATTGGCCGGCAGAGAGACGATGATGGTTTGTATCAAAATAACAATGCATTCTGCAGCAAAGTAGCACCTATGAGGCAATGATTTGTGAACAATAACCGTTATGAAATGGAATGGTATGGTCAGAGTCCCAACCTGAACCGAATCGAACGTATCTGATATGAGTCACAACGTAATCTTCACTCCAGACACCACGAACTTCTGTCCTTTCGGCTCATGAAGTAGAATGCGATGTCATTCCTCCACAGACATCCTGACCTTCTTTCAAGGTGTCCCTGCCTACGTCCATTTCATGTATATTAGCTCAGAGACTGTCAACGCCTTCACTCCATGATAGCAATGATAATGCTACAGATGACAGCGCTAGTAAAGAGGAAATTATGAAACAGCTTTTCCCAGAATTTCTTCATCGAAGAAGGAACAATAGCTAGTCCAGAAATCGAATCAAGAACAGTTGTCAAGAAAAGGAATTTAGAAATAGAGACTCTAAGTGTAGCGAAGCAACTTATGTCACTTATTAAAGACCAATCTTCCAATTGAGACTGTATTCAATTAGGCTACTTTCGGATTATGCTGATGAAATAGCTCCATATTTAGCAGTCATACAGAACAACTCACACGACGAAAGATCCATAGATAAGGACTACAAAATTGTGTACATGGCACCAGTACACAAGGAAGAAAATAGCAGTAATCCACTGAATTGTAAAGCCATATCTGGGACCTCCATTGGCAGTAGAATTTTGGAGTATATACTGTGTATGGTCATCATTAAATACCTCGAAGGAAACGATACCTTTGCACATAACCAGTGTAGGGGGTCGGTATAATTTTGCCCTTAACATACTATTTTAATTATAGAAAGGTAATCTACTCATCAAGCCGAGGAGTTTGATACCATGCATGCACTACTTCAAGTAAAGTGATACTACTTTGTATAGTATGGAGAGTAATCATTCATACATGGCTGACATGAACTCAATACTAACAAACATTCCCTACTTTGCATGTTATAAAGTATCACAATCACTTTGAACTGAAGTGGATACAGGGAGTTCCCAGCTATCAACAGAGGAAGAACATGGAAACATTTAGAGAGGGGCCATAAAAAGCTGACTCTTCCCAGCGGGAAAGCAGGCACCATTAGCAGAGAGCGAAGCTGGTCGTTTATGACAGTGCACAGCTAACAACAGCCCATTAAGCGAGCTTCTCTGACTCACACCAGCCTGAAACAGAAAAAAATATCTTAACATATCAGGGGTCCATGTGGCCACTGTTAGAGGAGCAATACACGGAATTCGCATTTACAAAAAATGTAGAGTCGCTCAAAATCATGTTAACATTGGGTCAGAGATGAATGAACGGAACACAGGTAGAAATAATATACCTGATGCCTTGGAAAGCTTCTAGGAAAGGAATGCTTTCAGAAACACAAAGGGAAGTCACGAGAATACGAGCTTGCACGTGGACTGCCCGTGTATGGTCTCAGAGGACAGGAGCGAAACATGAATGCTATAGTGCACAAGGAAAATAGTTTCCACCCCCAATATGCTTCTCAAGCCTCATTGGGCCAAGAAACAACGCAAGTCGTACCACAGTCAGCACTGGTCACTATGACTCGTGGTAGGGGATAAA
Organism: Schistocerca piceifrons; assembly: GCF_021461385.2. Taxonomy (NCBI): domain Eukaryota; kingdom Metazoa; phylum Arthropoda; class Insecta; order Orthoptera; family Acrididae; genus Schistocerca; species Schistocerca piceifrons. The sequence goes on along the minus strand of NC_060149.1, from coordinate 360,616,566 downwards.
CACAATGTACAGTGGGGGGAGACAAAAACGTATACAGGATGGTCTTGTCAGAGAGAAGAGGAGAGGTATCTTCAGACTGGGGCCGTAGGTAGAAGGGAGAGAAGTCTCTTCAGACCAGGGATTTGTGTAGACGGAATACTTCGTTCTGTGAACCTAGGAGAACTTTTGGGTGAACATTAGCGTTCAGAGGATGCGAAAATCTCGTAAAATCTCCAGAGTGGAGATTACGGATTTCGACCCAAGTTAGTTATGTTCTGCAGAACTATTAAAAAGGGCAGAGGTGTACATGTTACTAAGCCTGAGCGAGTGGACATTGCAAATAGTTTGGCTAGGGAAAACACAGTTTTCGCCTCACAAAAACTCAGGGCAGTTTCCGACTTCTGATACAATCAAGGCCAGAATAGTATTGATGTTTACAGGTCCACACAGAGTCGATGTGCTGCCATCGTCATACGCCACTGCCGACCACAGCAGCCGCAGATAAAGCACAATAAGTATCACGTTTGCTCAGATGCTCAGTAAGGGTCACTAGCTTGTGTGTGCACTTCAGTTCTACTGGAGATTGGAGTTGTGTTATGAAGTTTCTTCTCTTTCCCTCGTGTCCATGCTAGCCATGTATTGTGTGTCTGTTCAAAGGGCTTAAATGTCGAGATAGGTATCGGTAAATATACGTTATTTTCCACCTAAAATGGCATAGACGATAGGGCATATTGAAGTGTTGGGAGTGTAATATTTTGGAGGGTGAATTTTTTGTAATCATTGTATTGTAAGTTACGGTAGGGATTCTTTTCTCATGTAGGAACGCTTTTGAAAAGCTGTTATGTATTCATGTTTCGATTTAGTTTGTGAATTCATTGTCAGGATCTTCCAAACTATAGAGGATTTTTCCAACATCAACATTTGAACCTGATGCATATGGTGATTCTGTAAGAAAAAGTTTAGTGTAGGTAATAGTTGTTTGGCCGGCTGGGGTGGCTGAGCGGTTCTAGGCGCTACAGTCTGGAACCGCGCGACCACTGCCGTCGCAGGTTCGAATCCTGTCTCGGGCATGGATGTGTGTGATGTCCTTAGGTTAGTTCGGTTTAAGTAGTTCTAAGTTCTAGGGGACTGATGGCCTCAGAAGTTAAGTCCCATAGTGATCAGAGCCATTTGAACCACTTGAATAGTTGTTTGTGTGTTCTAGAATAGAGGCTATGCCACTGAAATATATTAGAGTGTGTACAACGGCTGTTAGTCTGATGTCTGATCGTGACTTCCTCCTGGATATCCTTACCTTGTAGAGCCTGAGTTCACAGGCTCTTTAATTCTGTCAGGTATATCCGTGCGTGGCAAGTGGTAAGGACGTGTCATAACGACTGGGGGAGTTCGTTTGATAATGGCGATCCTACCAGGACGCTTTTCTGGTTGAGAGATTAGACTGCCAGGATACTTTTGTGATTGATAGATTAGACTGTCAGTTGAAAAATCAGACTGTCTGGATACTTTTGAACAGTGTGAAAAATTGCCAGAATACGTTTGCAGTTGATGGAAGAGTTTTTCGGGTGATATTTCAGACTGTGCACATATTTTTGAGCAGGGTGAAATTGTTAGAATTGCGTTAATTTAGCAGTGGACACTTAGAATACGTGTGTGGCAAGGACACGAGATTGTTACAGGTCAATTTGAGGACTGAAATGACATACTTAATGATTTATGCATACGATACGTTATCTTGTTGAAAGTTAATCTTGTAAAAGATTGTTAGCACATTTCAGTGTTACCAATTGAAATTTTACGTTAGTAAATGTCAGAGATTGAGTAAAGTAGCAGCACTTAGTAGGTGTGGTATTATCTTGTTGGAAGTTAGAGGTTAAGTAACTTCAAACTATGCCAGATCTGGAAGTGCACTTTAGCGTTAAATGTGTTACTTCTTTAGTAATTAGATTAAATTTGAATTTTTAAATTCAATTAAAGAAAGTAGTTAGATACACTTAATTTTATTTTTTGTTTGGCTGGCACGCAGGTTTTGTCACATTGTTAGTGTGTTGGAATCACGTTGAAAATATTCTTGTATTAAATTGAGAGAAAGTGTGCACTGTAAACTAGAATTCGTACAGGGCTATGTATGCTCCTGTGGAGGCGTGTTAGGTCATAAAATCGTATGTTGATGAAGTCAGGCGCGGAAACAGCGCGAAGTTCAGAGAGCGTTAGAAAGATCGGAAATGACGGAAGAACATAGAACAGATCAAAGCTAGAAGGTAGGCGAGGTGGAAGGGATGGAGAGTGCGTCACAGGAAGAACAGCTGCATGAACAGCACGATGTAGCAACCGCAATGTCATGCCATGAACGTCACGAAAATGAGACAAGTTCAAAGCATATCATTAAGGAACTGATGATAAAAAAAGGTGCTGCGGCAGATCAAGCCAGAGACGTAATTGCAGATGATGCTAGGTTGGACTATCTCGAACCGCGTGTAGACGTAAGAGACCAATTGTCACATGACTGGACAGAAAGTATGAGTGTAAGTGCACCTACATTTCATTCGGTACAGGAGAGACAGGATAGGGAAAAGTTGAATGAAATGACTACCTGTAAAGATCCAAATGTGTCTAATAGTATGTTTCAAATGTTGCAATATACACTCCTGGAAATGGAAAAAAGAACACATTGACACCGGTGTGTCAGACCCACCATACTTGCTCCGGACACTGCGAGAAGGCTGTACAAGCAATGATCACACGCACGGCACAGCGGACACACCAGGAACCGCGGTGTTGGCCGTCGAATGGCGCTAGCTGCACAGCATTTGTGCACCGCCGCCGTCAGTGTCAGCCAGTTTGCCGTGGCATACGGAGCTCCATCGCAGTCTTTAACACTGGTAGCATGCCGCGACAGCGTGGACGTGAACCGTATGTACAGTTGACGGACTTTGAGCGAGGGCGTATAGTGGGCATACGGGAGGCCGGGTGAACGTACCGCCGAATTGCTCAACACGTGGGGCGTGAGGTCTCCACAGTACATCGATGTTGTCGCCAGTGGTCGGCGGAAGGTGCACGTGCCCGTCGACCTGGGACCGGACCGCAGCGACGCACGGATGCACGCCAAGACCGTAGGATCCTACGCAGTGCCGTAGGGGACCGCACCGCCACTTCCCAGCAAATTAGGGACACTGTTGCTCCTGGGGTATCGGCGAGGACCATTCGCAACCGTCTCCATGAAGCTGGGCTACGGTCCCGCACACCGTTAGGCCGTCTTCCGCTCACGCCCCAACATCGTGCAGCCCGCCTCCAGTGGTGTCGCGACAGGCGTGAATGGAGGGACGAATGGAGACGTGTCGTCTTCAGCGATGAGAGTCGCTTCTGCCTTGGTGCCAATGATGGTCGTATGCGTGTTTGGCGCCGTGCAGGTGAGCGCCACAATCAGGACTGCATACGACCGAGGCACACAGGGCCAACACCCGGCATCATGGTGTGGGCAGCGATCTCCTACACTGGCCGTACACCACTGGTGATCGTCGAGGGGACACTGAATAGTGCACGGTACATCCAAACCGTCATCGAACCCATCGTTCTACCATTCCTAGACCGGCAAGGGAACTTGCTGTTCAAACAGGACAATGCTCGTCCGCATGTATCCCGTGCCACCCAACGTGCTCTAGAAGGTTTAAGTCAACTACCCTGGCCAGCAAGATCTCCGGATCTGTCCCCCATTGAGCATGTTTGGGACTGGATGAAGCGTCGTCTCACGCGGTCTGCACGTCCAGCACGAACGCTGGTCCAACTGAGGCGCCAGGTGGAAATGGCATGGCAAGCCGTTCCACAGGACTACATCCGGCATCTCTACGATCGTCTCCATGGGAGAATAGCAGCCTGCATTGCTGCGAAAGGTGGATATACACTGTACTAGTGCCGACATTGTGCATGCTCTGTTGCCTGTGTCTATGTGCCTGTGGTTCTGTCAGTGTGATCATGTGATGTATCTGACCCCAGGAATGTGTCAATAAAGTTTCCCCTTCCTGGGACAATGAATTCACGGTGTTCTTATTTCAATTTCCAGGAGTGTATGATTCATCAAGGTATACAAATGAATGCATGCGTGCAGAATCTAAGTACAGCAAAGCGTTCGAACATACAGAACCTAGATAAACAGGCAAACAAAGGCATACGAAAGTTAGGACAAGGACAAGATCAGATTCGAAAGGAGGCACAGGAATCACGAGAGGTGATTGTAGCTCTCCAATTAGGTCAGAGACAGATGCACACAGATATTGGTGAGGTACAGAAAGATATGACAAAGTTACGCGACGAAAGTAAAGCAACAGGTCGATCTCTTTACGACAAAAACATCTCGAAAAGCACAGCAGGTCACAGATGAGACGACAGTTCGATGAAGGGTTATCTAAGCAGCGTTAAAGAGATTCGATAATCGTATTCTGACGATCGAATCGAAAACCAAGGAGCAGTTCCAAGGACTGTGAGCCGAATTATTGCAAAGTATCGATGGTCGTGATGACAACGACAGCGTGTGACCAGAGTCAAATACGACATCTGAGTCCACGGCAAATACTAATAGGGATACTATGAAGGTCGCGAGAAGGTCATCCGAAGCAGCTAACGAGACGCATAAAGGTCGCGACAACGTAGAAAGACTCGTGCGTAGCGGCTTATATGAGTGTAGAAATGTGCAATGTAACAAAAAGGGCGAAAAAACTAACATTTCGATGCACACAATGGGTACAAATAAGTTCCAAATGAACGTACCAAATGAACAGAGACAGAGCATACCTAATGTAGAGACGGAATTACGTGCAGCACATCAAAATGCAATAAGTCAGATGCAGAGTGTGACGTATGCTGATAAGCATTTAAGAGAACAGTGTGCCTCACCGAAGCATGTCATTCAGGTACCAATAACTTCTTATGCAGAACATTACAGACCATACCAAAATCCGACATCACTGGCAAGAATGGACACAGATCCTGTAATCAAAAGTATGTGCAAACATAGAATACCAATTACAATGACGGAGAATGTAGGCCATAGAGATCAAATTGCAAATAATTGGGTACAATTACGAAGATTTGACACTCATTTACATGACAGAGGAAGTGTGCAAGTGTGGCGGTACAGAGCACAAACGAGTTTGGCAAAGGTATGATTCGAGGGAGGAGTGGCATAGAACAAACACCGTATGGTGCATATACAAAATTTAATAGTGACCACTTCCTCACAGTAAGGAAATTTTAACACTACAAAGAAGACGGAAATTCCTTACATCCGCCAATGTTTATTAATCAATTTCAGATCGGTTTACCTGAACGTAGGCCACTATCTTTCCAACTAGACTTTATTTGTGCACATATGAACGGAGCAACTGCAGAAACCATGTAGAGAATAGCTCAATCGTGTAAGTCGTATGAGGAGTTCAAGTTATCATTTCTGTAGCGGTATTGGTTGCCTGAAGCACAAAAGAGAATTAAATATGAGTTGCTTCAGAAGACAATGTGCGAAAGTTCGAAAGGAAGAGTCCGGTTAAGTTCTTTGAGAACATAGTTAAGAAGAACCAATGCTTAGACAATCCGTCTATGGCGGAGATTTAATGCGATTGTGCACGATGAAACTGTCATTGAAGTATCAACATTCATAAGTGTATAGAGCAGGAGATAATGTGCAACCCCCCAAAGGAATTTTTCGAGAATTGAACTTTATACTCAGCAAAGATGACTCACGAAAACATCGAAATCAGCAGGACAACAACAATGATAGGCAGAGGTCAGGAAACGCTAATAATGGCAATGGTAATGGGTATAGACAGAACTCAGGGCGTAATAATGGACGTAATCAAGGACATGGTAATTCATGTCGGAAGAATAATGGCAACAACAGTTGCTGCTTGAGAAATAACAATAATAACAGGAATGGGAATTGGTGAAATGGTGAAGATAGACAAAATTGGTTTCATCAGCAAAATCAGAAATTCTCGAATATGTAGAATACGAGTGCATCTTATAATCAGACGAAAAACGAACAACCTGAGGTTGAGATAAGCCCACCTAACACAGGGGAATGTAAGAATTGACTAGTTATAGAAGTGGGGGCAGATGGATAACACTCGACCCACAGACGATTGTATAGTTAACAACAAACAGATTGATAGACTTGTATGTGATTCAGGGGAAGAGAAACCAGTAATAGGGACCGAACAAATAGGTTCGTAAATACAAGTTTCAGGTTGGGACACGATTGACTCGGACTCAATTGATGAAGAGGCAGACGTCCCACCAATCGAAGTAACACCTACAGAGGATGATGAAGCGTTACATTTCTTATATCAAACGTTTGACACAGAGAGTAGAACGGCGACGGTTCATGAGGATAACGTGCCATCGAGCGAAACGCCAGTTGGGCTACTGTTGGATAGCAAAGTTCATGTTCATAATTCGTAAAACTATGATGCGATTGGGCTAGCATATAGAGAAGATTTTTCGAAGTTAGACCTGCAAAGACTGGAAAAGACATCCATAATATAGGAGAGGAAGTGATTGACGTACATCCACCACAAAGCTTGGTGTCTGAGAGTACACACCAACAGGTTCGAATATCATTAGATTGAGGATGCACTCATGAAAGAGAGTGATCGCAGTGTGTCACTCGAGATACACCCAATAATTAGGGCTCAAGTGGGAGACAGAATGATCAATGCAGTTATTGACAGCGGAAGTGACATGACAGCCATTTGAGAACAGCTGTTTAATTAATGTAATGGTGAAAATGAACTCTGGTACTCAAAACACGAAAAGTAAGAGTCAAAGAATCAATTATAGGTCATTCCACTGATATCACAAAGCAGACTAGAAAGCATTTGCGTGTCAACGACACACTGAAGAGACTAATTTTGTGACTGTGCCAAAGTTATGAATAGACTTGATTGTTGAGGCCGATTTCTTGAATCAATAATGAGCAATTTTGGACATGGGAAAAGGGACCATGACATTAGGTGATGTTACTCTCTACTTTAAAGAGAAGCTTGGAAAGCACAAGATTCCCAGTGAGTACATACAATTAAGTATGCAAATTGAGGGGTAGGTGTCAGAAGATAAACATTCACGGTACGAGTGGTCAGATGAACCGCGGTTCATAGATCCAGTGTTGCTATATGACATTAATCAGGAAATAGATATTACAGGAAGTAACTAATACCTCTCAATATGATATGAAAGAGTTAGTTTCTGTTTGCTAATGACACTAGCTTGGTAGTAAAGGAGGTTGCATGCAACATTGGCTTGGTTTCAAATAGTACAGTACATGACCTAAGTTCATGGCTTGTAGAAAATAAACTAACATTAAATGACAGTAGGACTCAGTTTTTACAGTTTCTAACTCACAACTCAACAAAATCTGAAGTTTTAATTTCACAGAAAGGGCATATGATTAGTGAAAGTGAACCGTTGAAATTTCTAGGTGTTAAGATAGACAGTAAGCTGTCGTGGAAAGCCCATGTTCAGGATCTTGTTCAAAGACTTAATACTGCCATTTTTACTATTCGAACGGTATCAGAAGTGAGTGATTGTTCGACACGAAAATTAATCTTCTTTGCTTATTTTCATTCGATTATGTCATATGGTATTATATTTTGCGGTAACTCTTCCTATTCTAAAATGACATTTTTGGCTCAGAAATGGGTGGTTCAGTCAATAAGTGGTGTAAGTTCACGAACCTCTTGTCGACCCCTGTTCACAAGTCTGGGTATTTTGACATTGGCCTCTCAATATATACATTCTTACTGTCATTTCTTATTAACAATATTCGCTTATTCCCAAGAATAAGCAGCTTTCACGCAGTTAATACTCGGCAGAAATCAAACCTGCGTTTGGGTCAGACTAACTTAACTCTTGTGCAGAAAGGTGTGCATTATACTTCTGCATCCATTTTCAATAAGCTACCACTCGAATTAAAAAATTTTAGCAGAATCCACGAGCTTTCAAATTGAAACTGAAGAGTTTGCTCATGGGTCACTCCTTCTATTCTGTCGAGGAGTTTCTTGAAAAATTAAGCTGATTCTTATTGTGTTGTTGATTGCATTTACTTAAACTTATGGACTGACTTTTTTTGGGTTCACCAGCATTTATTTTTATCTGTTACTACTTTTATGTTGTAATTTCATGTCCTGTCACATTCTATGACCGTGGAGATTTGCTCCCCAATTTGTTCATAATTTTTTACATTTTTTGATAAAGCCATATTCCTACAGGTGTACTAATGTTTTTGCATTGTTAGACAGTGTTAGACTGTGTTAATGCTATGTTTGGGCAGGTGAAGTGGATAGTACATGTCTGTGTGTTTCTATTCGAGATAAGGCATCCATATTCAGAATATTAATTCATGAAAATTTTTAAGAGACAATAACTTTGACATGCTTTTACATCGCATTCAAATGTTAATATTAAATTATTAGAGAACTGATGACAATTTAAACTATATAGACTAGTTGAAAAATTGTAGTTCAAGTAGTTATTTGAAGGAAGTTTCCATATCCTCAACCATTGTCATCCTCACACTTAGTGTGTGTGATTTATAAGGAAAAGTATAAGATGTATCTCAAACTATACATAATTTTTGGCATTTATCAGTATTAATTTTTTGAATGACAGATAAAGGACATTAATAGATAATTGTTGAATTAATGAATACCAATTTTTGTTATGGATAAAAGAGTATGTGGCATCTATAAATAAAATTATAGAATTGAAGCAGTGACAAACTTTACACATCAGATTAGTTTGAAAAGCTATACAATAGGGCTGATATCACCTGTGGGAGTTGAATGTTCACATAAAAATTTTTGCATAATCTTAAGTGATGTTAATCAACACCTCAACCATTGATCACCCCTGCAAAAAATTTACTCAGAAGTGGATGGCTATGAAAGGAGGTGGTATAATTTTGCCCATTAACATACCACTTTAAATACAGAAACGTAAACTACTCATCAAACCAAGGAGTTTGATACCATGCATGCTGTATTTCAAGTAAAGTGATACTAATTTGCATAGTACAAAGAGTAATCATTCATACACAGCCTACATGAACTCGACACTAACAAACATTCCCTACTTTTCAAGTTAATAGCCACATAATATCACAATCACTTCGAACTGTAGTGAACACAGGGAGTTCCCAGCCATCAAGAGAAGTAGAACATGGAACACATTTTGAGAGGGGCCATAAAAAGTCAACCCTTCCCAGTGGGGAAGCAGGCAGCATTCGTGCAGCCCAAAACGGGTCGTTTATGACAGTGCACAGCTAACAATAGGCCATTACGCGAGCTTCCTTGCCTCAGACCTGCATGGAACAGAAAGAAAAATTTTATCATAGCAGGGGTCCATGTGGCCACTGTTAGAGGACCAATACATGGAATTTGCATTTACAAAAAAGGTTGGGTCGCTCATAATTAAAGTTAACAGTGGGTCAGAGGTCACTGGATGGAACACAAATAGAAAGACCACACCTGATGGCTGGGAAAGCTTCTAGGAAAGGAATGCTTTCAGAATCACAATGGGAGGTTAAGAGAACACGAGACTGCACGTGGACAGCTCCTGTATGGGCGGAGTCCCAGAGGATAGGAGTGAAACATGAATTCTGTAGGGTAGAAGGAAAACAGTTTCCATCCCCAAATGCTTCTCAAGAATCATTTGGTCAAGGAACGACGTGATTCGTACCATAATCAGCATTGGACACTATGACTTGTCGTAGGGGATGAACACAACATAGAGTGGGGAGAACCAAAATGATATACAGGACCGTCTCGTCAGAGAGAAATTTTTTTTAAAAATTTGTGATGAGCTCCTATGCAACCAAATTGCTAGACATCGGTCTCTAGACTTACATACTACTTAATCTAACATAAACTAACTTACGCTAAGGACAACACACACACCTATGCCAAAGGGAGAACTCGAACCCCCAACAGGGGGAGCCACGCGAACCGTGGCAAGACGCCAAAGAATGCACAGCTACCCCATGTGGCGTCCTGTCAGAGAGGAACATATCTTCAGACTGGGGCCGTAGGTACAAGGGAGAGAAGTCTCTTCAGACCAGGGATATGTGTAGATGGAACACTTCCTGTTCTGTGAACCTAGGAGAGCTTTTTGGTGAACATTTGTGTTCACAGGGTGCGAAAGTCTCGTAACATCTCCAGAGTGGAGATTACGAATTTCGACCCAAGTTAGTTATGTTCTGCAGAACAATTAAAGAGGGCAGAGGTGTACTGTCGCTAAGCCACAGCGAGTGGATATTGTAAATAATTTAGCTAGGGAAAACACAGTTTTCGCCTCACAAAAACTCAGGGCAGTTTCCGACTGCTGATACAATCAAGGCCAGAATAGTATTGAAGTTTACAGGTCCACAGAGAGTCGATGTGCTGCCATCGTCATACGCCACTGCCGACCACTGCAGCCGCAGATAAAGCACAATAAGTATCACGTTTGCTCAGGTGCTCACTAAGGGAGTCACTAACTTGTGTGTTCACTTCAGTTCTACTGGAGATTGGAGTTGTGTTATGAAGTTTCATCTCATTCCCTCGTGTGCATGCTAGCCATGTATTGTGTGTGTGTTCATAGGGCTTAAACGTCGAGATAGGTATCGGTAAATATACGTTATTTTCCAGCTAAAATAGCATAGACGATAGGGCATATTGAAGTGTTGTGAGTGTAACATTTTGGAGAGTAAATTGTTTTGTGATAATTGTACTGTAAGTTACACTAGAGGGTCTTGTCTTATATAGAGACGCTTTTGAAATGTTGTTATGTGTTCATGTTTTGATATAGTTTGTGGATTCATTATCAGGATCTTCCTAGTTGTAGAGGATTTTCCAACGTCACCAAATACACACTTGAACCCGATGAGTATGGTGATAATAAAAAATGTAGTATAGGTAATAGTAGTTTGTGTGTTCTAAAACAGAGGCTACCCCACTGAAATATATTAGGGCATGTATGACGGCTGTTATTCTGATGTCTGATCGTGACTTCCTCCTGGATCTCCTTACCTTGCAGGGCCTGAGTTCACAGGCTCTTTAGTTCTGTCAGATATCTCCGTGCGTGGCAAGTGGTAAGGGCGGGTGATAACGGGCAGGGGAGTATATTAGACTAACACAAGTTCATAAGATATTGTTCTTGGGAAACACAACTTGCTGTTTATTCACACAAAATAATGAGTGCTATCGACATGGGGTCTCAAATTGATTCCATATTTATAGATTTCCAGAAGGTTTTTGGGACAGTTTATCACGAGGGGCGACTAATTAAGTTGTGCGACACATGCGTGATTTCTTGCCAGATACGCCACAATTTCTAGTAATTGACAGGAAATCATTCATTGAATCAGTAGAGATATCTGGGGCTGCCCAAGGAAATGTTATAGGCCGACCGCTGTTCTTAATTTATTGATCTTAGGAGACAATCTCAGCAGACCTCTCACATTATTAGCGGATGATATTGTCTTTTACCGTTTAGTATAGTCATCAGAAAATCGAAAACACTTACAAAATGATTTAGACAAGATATCTACATTGAGCGAAAAGTGATAATCGAAACAGACATTTAAAAATTGCAAGTGCGTCAACACGCGCACTAAAAAAAATTAGTAAGATCAAAAAATCTACTAAACACATAAATTTCGCTTGTTCATCCTTTTATGGAGTTCAATGCCCTGTAGGGGATCCTTGTGAGCCATGGTAAAAATTGCTGTTTTGAAGAGCACGCCGCAGCGCATAGTGTGAAGCAGTCGCCCTCCGTTTCTGGCGGTGGCGCCGCTGTGGCAGTCGCAGCTTTTGTGTCTCCCTCTGGTGGAAAAGGTGAAAAGTTGCCTGTTCATATGAATTTAAGGGGCGCTATGAGCTCGCCAGGCGGTCAGTTGGAGTCAGTCAGGGAGTCGGTGCAGTGAGTCGACAGAGTCGGAAGGTAGACACTCGCATGTTAGTCAGTCAGCTCTAAAGCTCAGTCGCTGTTGGGTTGTGGACTGAGTTGAGTTCGTCGTTACTCCACTGTTGGACGAGTTGGCAGTCAGTACCAGGCAGGTCCGCACGCTGCAAGTACGCGCCGGTATCATGGTCGACGCAGACGGAAGGCCGTTGGTCGATTGGTCGGCTGGTAGTGGGATGGCGACATGTGGTCTGCTGAGCACTGACACCAGTATCAGTCGGGAAGAGTTGGCAGCCAGCAACAGTCGGGTCCGTATGGTGTTAGTATTCGCTGGGACCGCTGTCAGCGAAAGCGGGCTGTCGTTGGTCGTTTGCTCGGCCAGTCATCTTAGACGACGACGTCTTGCATCCTCAGGATGAACACCATTTTCCGAGTCGGGATGTGGTTGGACCTTGTTGGTTCGTTGGAACTGAGCAGCGACATAGTCTCCACAGCGCGAAGCCAGGCCGGGGCTTTTGGCGGCGGGCACGCGCTGTTGAATTTGGAGGCGCTAGCTGCGAGAGCGACTTTTCGCTTTCCTCTGAAGCAGGATCCTCAAGTTGAGTAATTAGTTACTTCTTTTTAAATCTGGACTGTTACGATTTGTTCGTTATTTGTGGATTGTTGTTTCCTCAGCCGTTCATGCGTGTGATAACAGGTGGTGTGTGTTGTTGTCTAGAACCCGCAGCCTTCTTACGTCGTGATTTGACAGTTGTGACTTGTGTTTTCTGTATTCTTTTAAACTTGTCTTGAGTGATGTTTGATGCCTGGATCTTGGTGAGGCCGAGTTAGAAGGCGTAGGTATCCTGATTTATTCAACATCGGCCGATATTCTCTGTGGTTTGTGTAGTTGGATCTGACGGTTGGAAATCGGTCAGATGGTCGGTCGTAGGGCTAGTATGTCTGTCGGTTGGAGCTGCCTCTGTCATGTTTGTCGGATTCGGCGTGTTAACGAATTTATTGCTTGGAGTGTAACGGCCTAATTCCTGAAATATGTTTTGATCTTGTCTATCATCTTGAGAGGCGGTATCTGTGTACTGTAGAGCACGTTAACTTACTTGGCCAACCTTGTATAATTATATATAAGGTTGCATTTCATGGCTTTTATTTAAATGGTCATTTTAGTATATAAAGTTGCCACCCTTCCACCGTAAGACTTTTCTTACAAGTTAAAATCAAGTTGCACCTTGGGAGGGAAAGTTAATTTTTTTATTGTAGCGTTTTGTACCATTTCCATCCCTCCTATGGGGTGCATAGTTTGTGTGCTTGTGTGAATTGTAAAAAGTTCTAGTTTAAAGTAATCTGGTGTGTTGCAGATTTGCACCAGTGTAGTCTTTCAGAGGTTGTTGTGAGCAGTTGTAACTATGGCTGTGTCAAAAGGGAGCGGCAAGGTTCTCAGCCCAAAAGCTCATGCAGTCAAAAATTTGTTTCTCTCTGCCTCTGAATAAATTGTAACTTGATATTTAGAGGGTGATTTCTGATTATAATTTTAAATCTGCTTCCTTAAAAAAAGCTTTTAGGAATCAAATTCCCATTTGTTAAAAACAATTTGATTTTGATTTCATCAGCTACTCCCTGGCAACTACTTCCACGCTCACATAGTGTGATTAAATGTGTTAATGTTCTTGATGAATCGCTAGTAAATAAAATAAATTTTTAAGAAGATTCTTTGAAGTTAGAACCACGGTTCACCTTGTCAGATAGGACTGACGCAGAACTTCAAAAAAGTTCAAATAAGGACAACTCGATTTGTGTTACTGGGGAATTGGGGGAGACTATCATGGATATCATAAAAGGGTTGGGATGGTCGATGTTAAAACAAAGGCACTTTCCGATGCAGCGAAATGTTTTCAAGAAATTTCAATCACTTAATTTTTCTTCTGAGTACGAAAATCTTTTGTTAACTCCAAGTTACATAGGGAGAAATGACCATCGTTATAAAATAAAAAGAAATCCGAGCTCACACAGAAAGATTAATGTGTTCATTTTTTCCAAGGGTGAACGGTCAAGAAATAATATACAATTAGTTCTATTGACTCTAAAAAACACTGAAGTGTGAATTGCACAATAGCCACGTAGACAGAGATACGAAGGGAAAAGAACTAGTAACCTCCATCAATTATACGTTGGATAAATGGAGGGTTTCGATCATCTGACAGGTTGCAAGAAAATTATAGTTTAACAGTGGTTACACACCCTAGTAGGAGACACTCGTGATCAGTTTACATGATTTAATATCTTCACTAGCAGTTACAATGTAAGATGTCGTAGCGTCCTGACCTTCATTGTTTACATATTCCGCCCTCTCAATCATATTCTGCACATCAAGACGCTTCATTCGAACCCAAACTCGAGGAGACAAAGTCAATGTTGTATGAATTCGTGTAAACGATATGCAAATAACTAATAAATCACAATCGCGCATCGTGGTTGAAATACTGGAGGCTGGTGTACACACACACATTCAAGACACGACGGTCACAAAGGCTTTTAGTTCAGGAAACGCAAACACCACACTCCTGGATGCCAGTCCCTTCAGAGGTTTTCACAGGGTGCTATCTACGTCGGCCGGCCGCCGCCCGTGGAGCGGACAGCGTGTGCCCAAGTGAAAGGGGGAACGACCCCATGATCGGCTTAAAAGCAAATTCCGCTACATTGTGTGGGAGCGACCAGCCTGCGCATCCTTTACAAACAGAGCACGCAGTTTCAGAGACTTTCACAGGGAGACAGCAAACGCCAAACGCCGATGCTACAGATTTCCGGATTGGTCGGATGAAACGAAATGTAATTCTCCAGTTTTAGAAGAGCAATGCTGATTGGCAGACGATATTTCTGACGCCCCGAACTGAAGGAGTAATGGAACAGACCGAAGGATACCCCTTCACGTCAAGCGTGGAGAGGGGCCGTTCCGTTGTCGCTCTTGGAGCGAGAACACGTAACGAGAGTGTGTGCGCTCGTACGTGTACTCAAAGAGCGAGGAACAAGTCTCTCCTCAGTACTTCACTGGGAGAACACCTCTGTCGAGAACGAATCAGAGTGCGACTCTATATTGAGTCTTTGCGATTAAGCATTGTTCACTGTGTTGGCTGCCACACTTATTGTACTGTGAGAATGGACAGAGTTATAGTTAAACGCCTGCGAGCAAATATTTGAGTGGCATCACAGTGGACTGCTTATCTGACTGGTGTACCACGCCAATAGTTAGACTAGGGGCGAATAGGAGTCCTTGACTTCACCAAGGCATAGGGAGAGTTTGATTGGCGAAGGTCAATCCAGATAGAACGAGAGTTATCTTATACGTCAGCAGCGAATGGCGCAGACAGCAGTCATCGCAGCTTACGGTATTGTGCGCTACAGCTCTTGTGATCCCCATATTTCCTCCACAACAGTACACTTCACTGCATTTCACATGGGACAGCCTCGACTGTAGCTAGCAACATTCTAACGAATAATTATTCAAGTTGAGTAGGCATGGCTCTCAGCGATTCTGCCAAGTCAATAACAAACTTCAACTTTGTATAGAAATTTCATTAGCAAATCCTATCTTTGAGAGGTAACTTCACATTCCAAACAGAGTCCAGAAATAACTTCAGTTCATAAGTAAAGGTGACATTGTGAATTCTCAGAATTTTAGCAAAATAAATAATAATTTTCGTTAGTTTCATGTTTTTCTTCCACTGACTAGCACTACTCCAGTACCCAAATATCCCACTAGTTATGTAAGAAATTTTGTGAATTTTTGTGTCATTTCTTTACAGTGGACGACTCTAGAAGATATTTATTGCTGAAGGTTTTTCAGGCATTTAGAACGTTAGGAGTGTCTGTCTGACTTCTGTAGTAGTGTGGGGGAGTAGCGCTAGTTAGTGTAAGAAAAACATGAAACTCACGAAATTTATTATTTATTTTTCCAAAAATTCTAAGAAATCACAATGGCACTTTTAGTTATGAACTGAACGCGTTATTTCTGGGTTCTTTTTGGAATTTGAAGTTACCTCTCAAGGATAGGATTCGCTAATGAAATTTCTATACAAAGTTTAAGATTGTTATTGACTTGGCAGAATGGCTGACATCCGTGCCTACTCAGCTTGGATAATTATCCATTAGAATGTGGCTGGGTACGGTCGAGGCTGTCGTGTGTGAAGTGCAGTGAGGTGAACTGTTGTGGAGAAAATATGGGGCTCGCAAGAGCTGTAGCGCACAATGCTGTAAGCTGCAATGACTGCTGGGTCCGCCGCTCACTGCTGACAAATAAGATAACTCTCATTCTATCTGGATTGACCTTCGCCAATCAAACTCTCGCTACGCCTTGATGAAGTCAAGGACTCCTATTCGCCCCTAGTCTAACTATTGGCGTGGTACATCGGTCAGATAACCAGTCCACCCCAATACCACTCAAAAATTCGCTCACAGGCGTTTAACTATAACTCTGTCCACTCACACTGCACAATAAGTGTGGTGGACAACACAGTGAACAATGCTTAATCGCAAGGAATCAATATAGAGTCGCACTCATTCGCTCTCGACAGAGGTGCTCTCCCAGTGAAGTACTGAGGAGAGACTTGTTCCTCACTCTTTGAGTACACGTACGAGCGCGCACACTCTCGCTAAGTGTTCTCGCTCCAAGAACGACAACTGAACGGCCCCTCTCCACACCAGATGTGAAGAGGTATATCTTTTGGTCTGTTCCATTACTGCTTCAGCTCAAGGAGCCAGAAATATCGTCTGCCAATCAGCATTGCTCTTCTAAAACAGGATAATGACGTTTCGTTTAATACGACCAATCCGGAAATCTGTAGCATCGGCGTTTGGCGTTTGCTGTCTCCCTGTGAAAATCTGTGGAACTGCGTGCTATGTTTGTAAAGAATGTCTAGGTTGAGCGCTCCCACACAATGTAGCAGAATTTGCTTTTAAGCCGATCACGGGGTCGTTCCCCGTTTCACTTGGGCACACGCTATCCGCTCCACGGGCGGCGGCCGGCCGACGTAGATAGCACCCTGTGAAAACCTCTGAAGGGACCGGTGCCCAGGCGTGTGGTGCTTGAATCTCCCGAACTAAAAGCTTTTGTCACCGTCTTGTCTTGAATGTGTGTGTGTACGCCAGCCTCGAGTATTTCAACCAACCACAGTGCACGTACTTGTTATTTGCATATCATTTACATGAATTCATACAACATTGACTTTATCTTATCGAGTTTGCGTTCGAATGAAGCGTCTTGATGTGCGGAGTATGATTGTGAGGGCGGAATATGTAAGCAATGAAGGTCAGGAGACCACGACGTCTTACCTGACCGGTATCCCACGCCAATAGTTAGACTAGAGGCGAATAGGAGTCCTTGACTTCATCAGGGCGTAGGGAGAGCTTGATTGGCGAAGGTCAATCCATGTAGAACGAGAGTTATCTTATTTGTCAGCAGTGAGCGGTGCAGACAGCAGTCATCGCAGGTTACGGTATTGTGCGCTACAGCTCTTGCGAGCCCCATATTTCCTCCACAACAGTACACTTCACTGCATTTCACATGCGACAGCCTCGACCGTACCTAGCAACATTCTAACGGATAATTATTCAAGTTGAGTAGGCGCGGCTCTCAGCCATTCTGCCAAGTCAATAACAATCTTAAACTTTGTACAGAAATTTCATTATCGAATCCTATCCGTGAGAGGTAACTTCACATTCCGAAAAGAACCCGGAAAGAACTTCAATTCATAAGTAAAGTTGCCATTGTGATTTCTCAGATTTTTAGCAAAATAAATAATAATTTTCGTGTTTTTCTTACACTAACTAGTACTACTCCACTACCCAAGTATCTCACCAGTTACGTAAGAAATTTTGTGAATTTTTGTGTCATTTCCTTACGGCGGACGACTCCAGAAGATATTTATTGCTGAAAGTTTTTCAGGCGTTTCTCTTTAGAACGTTAGGAGGGTCTGTCTGACTTCTGTAGTAGTGTGGGTGTGGAAATTGCATCTTGCAGGAGCCACAGGGTAAACGGTACATCTCTGATTAATCCGTTGCGCAGAATGACAGAATAGTAACCCCAAACGCTCACAACAATAATAAATACACCAGTTGCGATCTATGAACGCGTCACATCTCATACAGGAATATGAAATCTGAAACCGTTGTGCGTGTAAGAAGCCTCAAACAGACGATCAGATTTTCTTTATCAAAATTCATGTAATATGAAGAGCCTTTAATAAGAGACATAGGTGACTGAACAGTCACAGAAAATAGTGCTTGCTAAATTCATTAAATCGCGATCAATATACTGATAACTTGTTGTCAGTTTCCAGGACGCAAAGTGAAATTACTGCTCTGTTCAGATCTTTACACGGAAAGAACCAGTCTATGGACTGAAGCTGATTCATTTGAGAGGAACACATTGTTTAGTGGATGCTGAGTTGAATGGCTTTGGTCATTACTGAACTGCAAATCGCTGCAGAACCTCATACGGTCTCGATTTGCCCTCCATTGTCAAGGATCAGGCAAGCAACAACAGTTTCCAGTCCTGAGTTAACACAGTTCTGTATACAAGATTTGACTTTCGACTGTCTTTTACTGATACTAGGTGTTGAGACTATCTTCTGTGATACAAGCTACCCGTTAACTATTTATTACAGTAGGAAAATCCGATATTATCTCTGTTGCATGTTTATCTGCAATTTTTGTAGTAACAAAAATGGATTAACAAATGAAATGATACATGAATTTAAGGGCGTTTTTAGCGTAAGATGGATAGATATACCTTTTGTTCCGTAGATCCATGGTGAGAAGATCGTCAGGGATGTAGAACAAGTCACAGAAACAAAAAATACGTAGTAAGTGTTTATAAAAGAAGGCATATGTTATTGTTCCGAGAATATTCAGTATTCTGCCACAGTGTGTACTTATACACTGAAATTTCTCCTTAGTTAGTAGATGCAGCAAACAAGCAAAGCAATATATCAGCAAAAATAAATTTTTTTGCCATTATTCTGTGCACTGGCAGTCGACTATAATATTTTTCCCCTCACTATTAAAAAGAAGGTGTCCGTCAGTCTTCAACCGTCGTTTGTAATGAACAATGATTTTTCGTGGCGCCACTGTCTGTCACGTAGTGACTGGTCTCGCTTCTCTAACGAGAATTGGCGTTCTCCTCTGACCTCTCTGATCAGCAAAGTATTTGCGCTCCCTACTTTCACTCATTGGGAGAGTCGTTCTTTTTGGTTATTTGACCGGCGCATAACTTCTTTCGTGAGAAAGACGTCAAAGGGGCAATGGACTCAAAAAACAAGCAACGTTGTGTTGCTGCATGTCTAATACTCTAAGATAGGAATGGTAAAATTCTCCAGATCATGACACTAAACAAATTAACAATATGATTGTCTTAATACAACAGCAGTGAATGGGCGTCTAAAGATCTATGATTTATGAAGTTTAAATTACGGATACACATTCGTTGTGTTATTCCTTGTTCCGCAAGTGCAGTCTCAGTTACAAAACTGGGATATAATATACTCGTTTTCAAAGGACGCTTGCCAGATAGCACTTTATCACGAGGTGGCTCAGTGATTAAGTCTCTCGACTAGTTTTCTTGAGGACAGAGATTCAAATCGCCATCTGGGCATCCAGATGTAGGTTTTCCGTGTTGTAAATCACTCTAGACAAATAAGAGATCGGATCTCTTGAAAAGGACACTGCCAATTTTTTCCCCATTCTAATCTTTTGCTTCGTATCAAATGACTTCGTCATTGACGCATCGTTAAAAGCTAATCCGCCCACCATTTTCCTTTTTATTTTCTCACGTAATATGTACTTAATGAAGGCGACATTTTTCCCTTCAGCTGTTGTGTTAACTAAAATCTCTTCTTACTCACACAACTTGTTTCTAGTTAAAAAGTCGTTTTCGGCATTTGATCTGTGTGATAAGAACAAGAAGTTACGGCCTCGAAACTGGAACAGAAGAGTAACAACTTAGCAATACTGGCTCTATGACTTATCCTCGATGATAGACTGAAGAAAGGCTAGCTTACGTTTATAGCATTCGAGATTTAAAGAAAGCTATTGACAATGGTGACCAGAATACACTGTTTGAAATTCTGAAGGCAGCAGGTGTAAAACAGAGGGAGCAAAACCTTGCTTACAACTTATACAGAAACCAGTCTGCTGTTATAAAAGTTGAAGGACACTAAAGAGAAGCAGTAGGTGATAAGTGAGTGAGACAAAGGCTGTAGCCCATAATCGGTGTTATTCTGTCACTACATGGACCAAGCAATAAAAGAAAACGAAGGAGAAATTTGGAAAGGGAATTACAGTTCAGGGCGTCGAAATTAAATGTTTGAGGTTTGCCAATGTCGTTGTAGTTCTGTAAGAGACAGCAAAGAACTTGCAAGAGCATTTGAACGAAATGGATATTGTCTTGAAAGATGTTATATGAAGAATATCAGCAAAAGGGAAAAGAAGGGCGGTTGAATGTGCTCGAATTAAATCAGGCGACGGCGAGGGAATTAGATTTGGAAACGAGACACTAAAAGCAACAGTGTTTTGTTATGTTTGTAATGCAATAACTGATAATGGCCAAAGTAGAGTGGATATAAAATGCAGACTGGCAATAGCAAGAAACAAGTTTCTGACACCTGGAACATAAATGGACGTAAATCTTTTCTGAAGGTATTCGTCTAGAGTGTAGCCTTATACGGCAGTGGAATACGAATGATAAACCGTTCAGACAAGAAAATAATAGAAGCTTTTCAAACGCGGTGCTACAAAAGGATGCTGAAGATTGTATGGGTGAAACAAATAATGCCGGCCGGTGTGGCCGTGCGGTTCTAAGCGCGTCAGTTTGGAACCGCGTGACCGCTACGGTCGCAGGTTCGAATCCTGCCTCGGGCATGGATGTGTGTGATGTCCTTAGGTTAGTTAGGTTTAAGTAGTTCTAAGTTCTAGGGGACTGATGACCTCAGTAGTTAAGTCCCATAGTGCTCAGAGCCATTTGAACCATTTTTGTGGCCGAGCGGTTCTAGGCGCTTCAGTCCGGAACCACGCGGCTGCTACGGTCGCAGGTTCGAATCCTGCCCCGGGCATGGATGTGTGTGATGTCCTTAGGTTGATTAGGTTTAAGTAGTTCTAAGTCTAGGAGACTGATGACCTTAGATGTTAAGTCCCATAGTGCTTAGAGCCATTTGAACCATTTCAAACAAATAATGAGATGGTGCTAAACGGAATCGCAGAGAACCCGTGTTCGATTTCTGGTACTGCCAGGATGGTTTCCTTTGAAGGGAGGATTGGAAAGAAGTGCATTCAGACTCGTGATGCCAGTCGTGGAGCTACTTGATCGAGTAGTAGCGGCCCCAGCCACGAAAACTGACAAAGACCGGAAGAGCGGTATGCTGATTGCTCCTCCATACAGTTTTCAGTGACACCATTTGCAGAGGATGACACAGCGCTTGGTCAGTATCGATGTGACTGCTAGGACCTGTGGAAGGAATTTACATTCCCCTGGATTGAATAATGGAAAAAGAAATCAGAGGCTGAGACGGTTCTGCGACCGTGTGGGCTGCAGATTCCTCGACTCGCGCCATAGGGTGGTGGGGTTTCGGGTTCCGCTGGATAGGTCAGGAGTCCACTACACGCAGCAAGCGGCTACACGGGTAGCAGGGGTTGTGTGGCGTGGACTGGGCGGTTTTTTAGGTTAGATGACCTTGGGCAAGTACAGAAAGGGCAACAGCCTCAACGGGTGCGGGGCAGAGTCAGGACATGCGGGGACCAAGCAGCAATCGGTATTGTAATTGTAAACTGTCGAAGCTGCGTTGGTAAAGTACCGGAACTTCAAGCACTAATAGAAAGCACCGAAGCTGAAATCGTTATAGGTACAGAAAGCTGGCTGACGCCAGAGATAAATTCTGCCGAAATTTTTACAAAGGTACAGACGGTGTTTAGAAAGGATAGATTGCATGCAACCGGTGGTGGAGTGTTCGTCGCTGTTAGTAGTAGTTTATCCTGTAGTGAAGTAGAAGTGGATAGTTCCTGTGAATTATTATGGGTGGAGGTTACACTCAACAACCGAGCTAGGTTAATAATTGGCTCCTTTTACCGACCTCCCGACTCAGCAGCATTAGTGGCGGAACAACTGAGAGAAAACTTGGAATACATTTCACATAAATTTTCTCAGCATGTTATAGTCTTAGGTGGAGATTTCAATTTACCAGATATAGACTGGAACACTCAGATGTTTAGGACGGGTGGTAGGGACAGAGCATCGAGTGACATTATACTGAGTGCGCTATCCGAAAATTACCTCGAGCAATTAAACAGAGAACCGACTCGTGGAGATAACATCTTGGACCTACTGATAACAAACAGACCCGAACTTTTCGACTCTGTATGTGCAGAATAGGGAATCAGTGATCATAAGGCCGTTGCAGCATCCCTGAATATGGAAGTTAATAGGAATATAAAAAAAGGGAGGAAGGTTTATCTGTTTAGCAAGAGTAATAGAAGGCAGATTTCAGACTACCTAACAGAACAAAACGAAAATTTCTGTTCCGACACTGACAATAATGAGTGTTTATGGAAAAAGTTCAAGGCAATCGTAAAATGCGTTTTAGACAGGTACGTGCCGAGTAAGACTATGAGGGACGGGAAAAACCCATCGTGGTACAACAACAAAGTTAGGAAACTACTGCGAAAGCAAAGAGAGCTTCACTCCAAGTTTAAACGCAGCCAAAACCTCTCAGACAGACAGAAGCTAAACGATGTCAAAGTTAGCGTAAGGAGGGCTATGCGTGAAGCGTTCAGTGAATTCGAAAGTAAAATTCTATGTACCGACTTGACAGAAAATCCTAGGAAGTTCTGGTCTTACGTTAAATCAGTAAGTGGCTCGAAACAGCATATCCAGACACTCCGGGATGATGATGGCATTGAAACAGAGGATGACACGCGTAAAGCTGAAATACTAAACACCTTTTTCCAAAGCTGTTTCACAGAGGAAGACCGCACTGCAGTTCCTTCTCTAAATCCTAGCACAAACGAAAAAATGGCTGACATCGAAATAAGTGTCCAAGGAATAGAAAAGCAACTGGAATCACTCAATAGAGGAAAGTCCACTGGACCTGACGGGATACCAATTCGATTGTACACAGAGTACGCGAAAGAACTTGCCCCCCTTCTAACAGCCGTGTACCGCAAGTCTCTAGAGGAACGGAAGGTTCCAAATGATTGGAAAAGAACACAGGTAGTCCCAGTCTTCAAGAAGGGTCGTCGAGCAGATGCGCAAAACTATAGACCTATATCTCTGACGTCGATCTCTTGTAGAATTTTAGAACATGTTTTTTGCTCGAGTATCATGTCGTTTTTGGAAACCCAGAATCTACTCTGTAGGAATCAACATGGATTCCGGAAACAGCGATCGTATGAGACCCAACTCGCTTTATTTGTTCATGAGACCCAGAAAATATTAGATACAGGCTCCCAGGTAGATGCTATTTTTCTTGACTTCCGGAAGGCGTTCGATACAGTTCCGCACTGTCGCCTGATAAACTAAGTAAGAGCCTACGGAATATCAGACCAGCTGTGTGGCAGGATTGACGAGTTTTTAGCAAACAGAACACAGCATGTTGTTCTCAATGGAGAGACGTCTACAGACGTTAAAGTAACTTCTGGCGTGCCACAGGGGAGTGTTATGGGACCATTGCTTTTCACAATATACATAAATGACCTAGTAGATAGTGTCGGAAGTTCCATGCGGCTTTTCGCGGATGATGCTGTAGTATACAGAGAAGTTGCAGCATTAGAAAATTGTAGCGAAATGCAGGAAGATCTGCAGCGGATAGGCACCTGGTGCAGGGAGTGGCAACTGACCCTTAACATAGACAAATGTAATGTATTGCCAATACATAGAAAGAAGGATCCTTTATTGTATGATTATATGATAGCGGAACAAACACTGGTAGCAGTTACTTCTGTAAAATATCTGGGAGTATGCGTGCGGAACAATTTGAAGTGGAATGATCATATAAAATTAATTGTTGGTAAGGCGGGTACCAGGTTGAGATTCATTGGGAGAGTGTTTAGAAAATGTAGTCCATCAACAAAGTAGGTGGCTTACAAAACACTCGTTCGACCTATACTTGAGTATTGCTCATCAGTGTGGGATCCGTACCAGATCGGGTTGACGGAGGAGATAGAGAAGATCCAAAAAGAGCGGCGCGTTTCGTCACTGGGTTATTTGGTAACCGTGATAGCGTTACGGAGATGTTTAACAAACTCAAGTGGCAGACTCTGCAAGAGAGGCGCTCTGCATCGTGGTGTAGCTTGCTCGCCAGGTTTCGAGAGGGTGCGTTTCTGGATGAGGTATCGAATATATTGCTTCCCCCTACTTATACATCCAGAGGGGATCACGAATGTAAAATTAGAGAGATTAGAGCGCGCACGGAGGCTTTCAGACAGTCGTTCATCCCGCGAACCATACGCGACTGGAACAGGAAAGGGAGTTAATGACAGTGGCACGTAAAGTGCCCTCCGCCACACACCGTTGGGTGTCTTGCGGAGTACAAATGTAGATGCAGATGGATATGTAAATTTACGATGCAGTGTGACTAAACGAAGAGATTGTTTGATAGGACACATCCTGATGCTGCAAAAGATCTTGAATTTGCTTATGGAGGGAGGTGTGGGGAGTAAAAAACTATAGTGACAGACTAATGGATAATTAAATTAAGTAGGTTCAAATGGATATGGGATGCAGTAGTTATACAGAGAGGAAGAGGCTTGCACAGGATAGAATTGCATGGAGAACTGCGTCAAATCAGTCTTCGGACTGAAGACTACAACAGCAGAGGTATGATCTCCTTAGCTTGCATAGTCTCCAGGTTTGAATCTTATGGTATACATTGGGAAAAAAAACATTATCACTTTGCGATAATCCCTTGTCTCCGAAGGACTTGTAAGTTTGTGGAGAAGAATAGTACAATCTTTCATTGCCTAGAATTCATGTCTTGCAAGTATCTCTTTCCGGGTCGATTTAGACTACTTAAGATGCGGAAGGTGGCGCTAATTTTTGTTGCATGGGTTTTCATGTTATTTTTTTCATCTTTCGTACATGTCTGCATACCCACTGCTCGTCCAAGTGACGTGCAGGACAACACTGTACGCGTAATCACGACTGACTGCCGTCAATACGTACCGTCACTGCCCGTCTGCACACAGTACTCAATTATGTCACCCTTTTAATGCCTACAGAAAGGTCGTACCACAGTTAGTCTGTTTTCGATATAATTCCTTAAAGATCGTTCTTTACGAGTGTTTTACAGCGTTCATCGTTCCCTGATTCCAGTGTGCCAACAGTTTCCATTACATAGACGGCCTGCTGTTCAAACCTTGCTGGTCTCTTTGTCTTCATATCCTCCTCCGTCGCAAAATTTATTTCAAGGTCCCATTCCCTAAATTATTTAATTTTCTGAACATCGATTCTAGTTACCACGTGTTCATCGTTCCATGACATGGAATATAGTTGGATGCTACCACATATTCTAAATATTTAGGTGTCGCATTTCATCGTACATAAAGTTACACGCAGCATTGCCAAAACGCGTAACTGAATGTGGAAGCAAGAAATAACATCGTAAAGCAGATAACCGGGAGTACCGGGGGCTCACAGCCACGGACGTTAAGAACAACGGCATGCTCAGAGACAGTATACGTATGTTGTGTATGGTAGCAGCCTTCCCACGCCAAAGAAGTCGACACGGCACAATATCAGAGGTGCAGAGTTATTACTAGATTTAACGGCGCACACATCTCGCCGCGGTATATCATCTGACAGGTGTTGCTCCCAGTGATTTGCTTCATGAGGTTGGTGCCAGTGGTTAAAGAAAAAAAAATGCAGCTTAGGTATTCATTAGATGATTATGTAACAATCATCCAGAACTGAGGTCAAGGAAAATATTTATGAAAACAAACAGCATTTTGTAAATGATTCTATCCGATGCAAGAAATAAAATCTGGAAATTGCAGATGGTAAACGATGAAAATCTCCCTCTCTGCCACCACGGGAAGTGGACTGCATGGCGTTCTTCCATTTTCTAATGTTCTGGAATCGGGATATCCAGAAGTAACCTCAAAAATGGGGATTTCTAGTCGTCACTGCCAAATACGGCAATGATGGCTCTGCCGGGGTCATTGGTACCGACCGACTGTCGTGTGATCCTCCGCCAGTGGCGTCATCGGATGCTGTAATGAGGGGCGTGGCGTCAGCACACAGCTCTCCTGGCCTGGAGCCGCTGGTGTTATGGCGTAAAGTCAAGCGTCGGCACGCCAGTCGGGAGCGACAGAGAAGAGATGGCTGTGAGAAGACGTCAGCCAATCGCACTCTGATCGACCCCTCTCCAGGATGACAACGCGATAGCAGCGACTCCTATGTGGAGAGGACATAAGCGCGAAGGTTAAGATGACGCTCAAAATATTGTGGACAGAGTGGATAGGGATCTTGTAAAATCCAACTCCCTGATCCTGACATTTAATAGCACGAAACTACCTGAGCATGTTAAGACAGGTTTCCTTCACATAAGTTTGCGGTCTTATGTACCCACTCAATGTGGCATTTCAAATGTCATGCGCTTTGGGCATACTACTCTTTGGTGTCACGGAGAAGCTACTTGTGACAAATGTGGTAAGGCTGCCCACGAAGGTGTCCCTTGTTCGACTCCACTGAAGTATGTGAATTGCTCTGGAGCTCACCCTAAGTGGAGTCGCAACTGCAGCGTGAATATGGAAGAACGGAAGATGTAAGAGCTTAAGACTGTGAAGCGCATGCCATGTAATGAGGCCAAGTGTATAAAACCATGCTCTCCCCAGCGTTCGCTACCTCGTCCACTTCGGTTGTTGAATAGCTAGTACGGGAAGAGAATGCTGCTACACAAACGGAGGTTGCTGGCGTCAGCACTAGCACCTGCGTTTGTCCATGCACTTGTGCTGCTGCAGCCATTTCTAAGTCTGTCCCTCCCTCAAGAACTTCAGAAAAAGCCGTGGTTGCCGACATTGTGGAGCTCTCTACCCTTCCAAAGGTTCAGTCTGGTACGCCATCCAGCGCTGGCACAACCACAGCCGCGGTTGTGGCTGCGAAGTCTACACAGGGAAAAAAAATCAAAGGCAAAAGTCTACCACAGATGGAATATGGTAGTAAACAGCCTGACGATGTTGACGTCAACCTCTCTGACGTCTCCCTTGACTCTTCTTTAGAGGAGATGGAATTTGGTGTCGGACTAGGGGACTCATCTCGCCCCAAGACTGAGCCTCCACCCGTTGTGGGCTCTCCTCAATGGCAATAAGTCAGCATGGAAGTGCTACCGATGTGATAGATGGCTCCCATCCGTCAGTGGAACGTTAATGGGTTCAGGACACATGTGGAGAAAATGAAGCTCCTGGCACAGGAATGACCCCTGTGCATGTGTTTGCAGGAAACACATTTTAAAGCAACTGATGCCCCTGTCCTACGAGGCTATACACTCTATAGCAAGGATGACCTGACTGGGAAAAGGGAGGAGTTGCCGTGTTTGTCAATAATGCCCACCGCTCCTCTGCTCTCCCCCTGGCTACTGATCTGCAAACAGTTGCAATTGAAATTCATGCACGCAGGAGGATAACAGTTTGCTTGCTGCATTTACCTCCGCTAGATGCAATAGGCTCTTAGGCTCTCACAGGTCTTAAAGAAGAATTCCCCTGATCATTTGTTCTCGTGGTAGACTTCAGTGCCCATCGTGTCCTATGGGACTCGATCTCTGCTTGGTCTTAGGGTTTGGTTTTCGAGAGCCTCTTGACATTTCAAAAGGTGCGCATCCTAAACACTGGCACTCTCATTCATTTCTGTGCTGCTACTGACAATTAAAAGACACTCACATAAAGCTTTCGGCCACAGCCTCCATCAGTACAAGAGAGACAAGTACACCACTCACACACATACACAAGCAAACACACCTCACGCACACCACGATCGCCACCTCCAGCATTTCTGGCCGGCCCGAGATGCTGGAGTTGGTGACCGTGTGTGCATGAGCTGTGCTTGCTTGTGTATGTGTGAATGGTATGTGTGTCTCTCTTTTACTTAAGAAGGCTGTGGCCGAAAGCTTTACGTGAGTGTCTTTTAATTGTGCCTGTCTGCAACTTGACGTGTCTTCTTCACGGTAAGAAGCAATCTGCGTTTCCCTACATATATGATATTCCTACCTGGGCTTTCCATTGATTGATTTGTGCTGCTACTGGGACCTATCTCTCTGCTCTGCAGCCTCGCCGACTCTGTTCAGTGGTAGTTCAATGACGACTTTCATTCCAGTGAGCACTACTGGATGAAGGATTGCTTGAACAGAACCCACAAAATTGGATGCTCAGCAGGGCTAACTGGACGTTGTTCAGCCAGCTGGCTGTGTTTGGACATCGCGACAGCGTGCAGGAGTGGGCCGACCCCATCACAAAAGTGATCCATCATGCTACTGACTTATCCACCCCAGATCTCTTGGTTTATTTTAGTAGCCAGTCTGTACCTTTGTGGAAAGATGAGTATCGTTCAGCAATCCGGGACGAGCGTGCGGCTCTTCGACGATTTAAATGTCGCCCTACAGCAGGTAACCTCATAGCCTTTCGGGTATCAAGAGCCAAGGCTCGATCCGTACTTAAAGAGAGCAAGGAAGGGCCTTGGCAAGCGTTCCCGAACTCTATAAACCATTCCACTTGTTCTACAATAGTATCCGTAGGATATCTGGTAAACACAGTCGTTTACCAATAGCAGCAGTACTGAAACAGGAGTATATCCAAACCTGGATATATCGATCAGACGCTGGCAGAACACTTTGCAAAAACTACTGCCAGTCATGATCCGGCGTTTTGTTATTACTGTGCGACTGTAGAGAGGGGAAATCTGGATATCAGATCCAACAATTCCGATACCTTCAACCACCCTTTCTCCATGAGGGAGCTGGAATCGGCCCTGTCTGAGATTCGTAATACTACAGTTTGCCAGCAGCATCAAAGGAAATCCTCCTCGAGTATCTTAATCTTATATGGCAGACATGTAACTTCCTCAACTTGTGGAGAGAGGAATTTGATACCTGTCCTCAAACCAGGGAAAGACCGAACATGTCCCAACAGTTATCGGAGTATCGCCTTAACGAGCTACGTAGGAAAGATCCTGGAGCGAAACGTTAACCGTCGTCTGGTCTGGTTATTAAAGACCAGAGAACTCCTTAGCTGCTCTCAGTGTGGATTTCGGAGATTTCGGTCGACTGTCAACAACGTGACCTTGCTAGAGACTGCTATTCAGAGGCTTTCCTACATAAACATCACTGTATCGGTATATTCTTCGATATCAGTAAGGCGTACGATACTACTTGGAGACGCTGTATTCTCACATGACAGCATCAGCTGGGCTTTCGTGGCCACCTCCCCATCTTCATACGCTCTTTCCTGTCTCAGCTGCTTTTTAGGGCCTGAGTTGGTGACACCCTGTCAGATCGTTTTGAGCAGGAGAATGGTATCCCTCAGGGCAGTGTTTTAGGTGTTACACTCTTTGCACTAGCCATAAACACTGTCAAATCGACGAAAAGGAGCCCTGTACAGTCCTCCTTATTTGTGTTTTCTGTTCCTCCTACAGTCCTGCAGCAGTGAGCTGTCAGTTGCAAACTTACATTGCGAAGGTTAGAGAAGTGGGCTGTAAAGACAGGTTCGCAGTTTTCTGCAGATAAGTGTGTGTATGTTCATTTTAATCGTTCTCGTCGTATTTTTAATGTATCTGGCTTGCATATGAGGGACATAATGCTACATTTTAGAATGTCAGTGAGGTTTCTGTCCGTCATTTTTGGCTCCAAATTGTCGTGGTTGCCACACCTGAGAGACCTGAAAGCTAGAACCCTCAAGGTACTGAACATCATTCAGTGCCTTAGCCACAGTCTTGAGGGGGAGGGCTTCGCGGCTGGTCTATGGGTGCACGGTGTATGTAGGTGAGGCCTTCTTTTTTAAGAACATTGATGTTGTCCACCATGATGGGATTCAGCTAGCCACGGGTGCTTGTACGACCAGTTCTATACCCAGTCTCTGTGCTGAGGCCAGGGAAACTACCCCTCACCACCCGGCGGCAGCTTCTCATGTTGCGTCAGGCATGTAAGTTCCTCGCAGCTACAACTTCAGCCACGTACCATACTCTTGTTCATCCACCTCTGCAACGTCTTTTCACAGACAGTACACGAGCCAAAATACCGTTTGGGATCTATGTGCAGCGTGTGCTGGAGTCACTTGGTGTGGAGCATGTACAGCCCCAAATCCAGGGTTTTCACTGCCTGCCGACAAGGTTATTGCAGAGGCCCAGCGTCATTTTAGATTTAGTGCAGTACAGGAGAGACTGCACTCCTATTTCTGTTTTTAATGCAATATTTTTTGACATTTTATATGGGCACCACACAATGTAGCTGTTTTTACAGATGGATCTAATCGGGGGGGGGGGGGGGGGGGACTCTGTTGGGTGCTCTGTCCTTTTCCCTGATTGTGTCATCAAGGTCCGACTGCCTCAAGAATTTATTAAGAATTTATTGTCTTTGACGCAGATTTATATGCGATCTTGCGGGCACTCAAGCAGATGAGACGTTCTTCTAGTTCTAAATTTCTTGTCTGTTCCGATTCTCTGTTTGCGATCTCCAACGTTTGCACCCTGCTGATAAAGTAACCCAGAATATCCAGGATGCCCTCCTCCAGCTGCGATGATTAGGGAAGGGGATGCCATTGTGATGGGTACCAGGGCACATGCGTGTTGCGGGGAACGAAAGGGCTGGTCTAGCGGCCAAGGAGGCGTGCCGTGCTCCTCGGTTACTTCAGTGTGCCATCCCCGTGCATGCTATCACCTCGCTGTTGAGGCACAAAGTCATGCGTCGGTGGGAAGACGAGTGGCTGGAAGTGGCCGACAAGAAGCTCCGTGTAGTAAAGCCCACAACTCGGCTGTGACGTAACCTCCTTCCAACCATGTCGACGGGAGAGGTCCTCCTTACTCGTCTTCGCATAGGCCACAGCCCTATGACGCATGGCTTCTCACTCCGTTGAGAGGACCCTCCAGTGTGTGGTGCTTGTGGCGTGTAGATCACTGTGCGCCATATTTTATTGGACTGTGATTTATTTTCCGACCAGTGGACCGCGGCAGATTTGTTGACGGATCTGCCCTCTATTTTAAGTAACGTTCAAACGAATGTGCCGCTCAAGTTTTAAGGTTTGTGAACTGTCCAACATTTTTTCCGAGATTATAGGAGATGGTATTAATCTGTTAACAGGATGATTAGCTCACTCAAGTTTTTTGCACGTGATCAGTCAGTCACATTTCACAGTGCTTTTCTGTCAGCTCCTCTGTGTTTTAATTTCTTGTACAGCTACGTTCCCTCTTTTTGATTTGTTTTAGCGCATGTGAGAGACTGACTGCGTGGTCATTTCGAGTGAATGAGTGTGCAACAATTTTAGAATGTATCTCCACATTCGTTTATTTTAATGAGTGTCAGGGCGCTGATGACCTCACCGTTGAGTGACTATAAGATACACACACACAGACACACACACACAAACACACACACAGTCTCGAACTTTACACTCTGATAGGCGAATCGTGGATCAGCGGAATGGCAGCGACCAACGACCAGCTGCCTGCGGCGACCAGAGGAGGGCCCTTCAGGCGTCACACAGCAGCCCGCTTGGCACATTCCAGTGAACGCCACCGTTATGCGCCAGCTGCTGGGGTCCTAATTAACTGCTGAGCTCGCTAATTAATGCTCAGTTACAAAGCCATCTGTGAGTCAGATGAGAAGATGCATAAACAGGGAGACCGTAGACCACCACATTCCGTGTTAGAGGACCGGACACACTTCCTATTACTCAGTGGCGTGAGACAACAGCGACTGAAAGAGGCTACAAGAACCTCTACCAAACTCTTTGACTACTTAGATTTCCTGGCGGTAATCACTGGCAAACAGGTAACTAAGTTGGTGAAAAACAAACTGATGAAAAAAAAAATCGCCGCAACAAACAATAATTACTGTTGAGTAATGAAATGTCGGGAATACATTCTTCTAGGTAACATATTTAAGTGATTAACATTGCAATATCACAGGTTAAAGAAGCGCGAGAGAGGTCACTGCAACTAAGAAATGCTGGTACATTAATAACAGATATAACCGCCAGAAAGTTGAATGCAAGCATGCAAACGTGCATGCATAGCGTTGTGCATGTGCTGGATGTCAGTTTCTGCATGGAATTGCATGCATGTAGTGCTTGGTCGGCCAATAAAGGGACTGTTAAAGCTGGTTGTGCGTAACGCTGGAGTTGTCGTTCAATTATATACACTACTGGCCATTAAAATTGCTACACCACGAAGATGGCGTGCTACACACGCGAAATTTAACTGACACGAAGAAGATGTTGTGATATGCAAATGATTAGCTTTTCAAAGCATTCACACAAGGTTGGCGCCGGTGGCGACACCTACAACGTGCTGACATGAGGAAAGTTTTCAACCGATTTCTCATACACAAACAGCAATTGACCGCCGTTGCCTGGTGAAACGTATGGAATCGGTGGGTTCAGGAGGGCAATATGGAACGCCGTGCTGGATCCCAACGGCCTCGTATTACTAGCAGTCGAGATGACAGGCATCTTATCCGCATGGCCGTAGCGGATCGTGCAGCCACGTCTCGATCCCTGAGTCCACAGATGGGGACGCTTGCAAGACAACAACCATCTGCACGAACAGTTCGACGACGTTTGGAGCAGCACGGACTATCAGCTCGGAGACCATGGCTGCGGTTACCCTTGACGCTGCATCACAGACAGGAGCGCCTGCTATGGTGTACTCAATGTCGAACCTGCGTGCACGAATGGCAAAACGTCATTTTTTCGGTTGACCCAGGTTCTGTTTACAGCATCATGATGGTCGCATTCGTGTTTGGCGACATCGCGGTGAACACACATTGGAAGCGTGTATTCGTCATTGCCACACTGGCTTATCACCCGGCGTGGTGGGCGTGATGGTATGGGGTGCCATTGCTTACACGACTCGGTCACCTCTTGTTCTCATTGACGGCACTTTGAACAGTGGACGTTACATTTCAGATGTGTTACGACTCGTGGCTCTACCCTTCATTCGATCCCTGCGAAATCCTACATTTCAGCAGGATAATGCACGACCGCATGTTGCAGGTCCTGTAGGGGCCTTTCTGGATACAGAAAATGTTCGACTGCTGCCCTGGCCAGCACATTCTCCAGATCTCTCACCAATTGAAAACGTCTGGTCAATGATGGTCGAGCAACTGGCTCTTCAGAACATGCCAGTCACTACTCCTGATGGACTGTGGTATCGTGTTGAAGCTGCATGGGCAAATGTACCTGTACACGACATCCAAACTCTGTTTGACTCGATGCCCAGCCGTATCAAGGCCGGTATTACAGTCAGATGTGGTTGTTCTGGGTACTGATTTCTCAGGATCTATGCACCCAAATTGCGCGAAAATGTATTCACACGTCAGTTCTAGTATAATATATTTGTCCAATGAATACTCGTTTGTCATCTGCATTTCTTCTTGGTGTAGCAATTTTAATGGCCAGTAGTATGTGCTAGACTGGAGACAGATCTGATGATGGAGCAGGCAAAGGAAACATGTAGACACTCTGCAGAGCATGTTGGGTTGCAACAGCGGTACGTAGACGAGTATTCTCGTGCTGGAAAACACCCCCTGGAATGCCGTTCATGAATGGCAGTACAGTGGTCGAATCACCAGACTGAAATAGAATTTCGTAGTCAGGGTGCGCTCCCACGGTCATACGAAATCGCGCCCCAGGCCATAACTACTGTATATGTCCATTGTGTCTAGCACGCATAAATGTTGGGTGCAGGTCCTCAACTGGCACCTAACCAACACCCGGCCATACTGGCCCCAAGGCAGAACCTACTTTCACCAGAAAGCACAACAGATCTGGGGACTCATGACCTCAGATGGTAAGTCCCATAGTGCTCAGAGCCACAACAGACCTCCACCCTGCGCTTGACACCATTGAAGCCGCAAATGTTAGTGGATTGGGATCAGTGGAACGCACGCTACAGGACGTCTGACTCGAAGCTGTCCTTGAAGTAACCGATTTGTAATAGTTCGTTGCGTCACTGTGGTGCCATCTGTTGCTCAAATTGCTCCTGCAGATGCAGTACGATGCGACACAATGATACGCCGAACACAATGGTCTTCCTTCTGGTAGCAGCGCGTGGCCAGCAGGAGGCCGGTTTTCTTGCGACCACCGCTGCCCGTAATCATGTACAGTCTTTCTGCAGTATTGCAGAAGGAACATCCAACTTCTCCTAGCCCTATTATACAACCTCGTTCATACTTTGTGAGGTGACGATAGTGGCGTCTTTGTCATTTTAAAGGCATTCTTGACTAAAATCAACTCCCGCGTGCAGTCTCAAAGGTAATTAACGCTCACCATCGTTACAGCGTGTATTCACAGTAAACCTGATTTTTATCCTCATAGCGGGGATACTACCGGTACACTTATGCGACTAGTGCCAAATCTGAATAGACATCATCTTTCAGACGTAGAAACACGCCTACCAACTTTTTTGTTTACGTCACACGGCTCCTTCTTCGTGTTGCGGTTTTTTTCCGTCAGTGTATGTACGATAGGGGCGTTTCTTCTTATAAATAAAAAGGTTTCCTAAGGACAGTACTTCATTCTTCCCCTGCAGACTTTTTTAAAAAAAGAACTGAGCCGCGAGGGGTAGCCGCGTGTTCTCAAGCGACTTGACACGGTTCGCGCGGCTCCCCTCGTCAAAGGTTCGAGTCCTCCCACGGGTATGGGTGTGTGTGTTTTCCTTAGCGTAATTTAGTTTAAGCTAGATTAAGTAGTGTGTAAGCCTAGGGACCGATGATCTCAGCAGTTTGGTCCCGTAGGAATTTACACCTTCAACAGATGGAAAAGCCTTGAAACTCAATATATGCAACGATCAAACGAGTGAACCAACGATTAGACATTGTTACTGGTTACTGTACTTAGCTGGTAGTCTGCACACAGAGGTAGTTAAAGACACCTGGAGTTAAGGTGTGTTAATTGGGCAGTGCGCGCATGGAGTAAAGTACACAGTAAGTCTGATCGCTTTTTCACTCGTTTGTTCGTCGTATATTTTGGGACAAACTGTAAATGAGATTCTAAGAATGTCTACTATTACATAAATTGTCGGAACAGTTTAGACACCCTTAACACAGAACTGTCAAACAAATATCACTGCCGAAAAACCATTTGACTCAGTACCACACGAGGCTTGACAACGAAAATATGATCTTATCGGGTGTCAAGCAAAATTTTCGCTTGGACTGAGGGATCCTTCGTAGGGAGCACGCACCAAGTTACAGTGAATGGATATTCTTCGACAGACGTAGAAGTAACGTCAGTGGTGAAAGGGGAAGTGTGTCGGGACCCTTCATGTTAATGTTATATACTAATGACCTGGTAGACAATCTTCAGAGCAACTTCCGACTTTTTGCAGATAATGCAGTTATCTACAATGAAGAAGTATTTGAAAAACAACCAATACTGATAGGTCTTCAAAGTAATGCAGCAACTGGCAACTAGATTTAAATGTTCAGTAACGTATAGTTGTGCATTTTACAAAATATAGAAAAGTGCTATCCTGTGACTATGAAGTAATATAATATGACGACTCTGGGCTAGTTTTAGGATGTATATACTTACCGTACTGTACTTACAAGGGAATGGTCCAGTCCGACACGTGGAAACCTACACTTAAATTTTTATGAGGGAAGAGTACACCGAAAGAAATGCACTGCCAAAATTTTAGCTTCTAAGGCGCGCTGAAAGTATTTTTTAAAAACTGTTGAAGTTACTCGTTTTGGTCGTACGAAGAATCGCTTATGATAGCGGCTTGTATAGTCCCTCCTGCCTAGCGCGTGATCGACTGTAACTTGAGAGAATAGCGTCGCGGAATGCTTATAACTGGAGTGACACAAGCGAATTTGGAACCAAACCATGCAAAAAATTTGATGTGTCATTAATGTTTTGAACAAATGACATATCGTATCGACAGCTAAATTGTTCCATGTGTAATTCTTACAAAGGTGATTAGCAGAGGAAAAACAATCAAGACCGTGTTTGATGTTACGTTACAGACAACTTCTATCAATCGTGACTTTAATTTATTGAAATGAAATATCTCTTACACTTATATCATTTTATAGCACTTCCTGTAACACGGTTCTTATGACGATTTTTGAATAATGTTTATTTTAATAACAATGAAACAGTTCCTTGTTTATTCCCTATAATCGTCACAATAAAGTGAAGTGTCATCTGAATGTCGAAAACAAACATTTTTCTTACACCAGGCACACATGAAGAAAAAAAAAAATACTGCTTTCAGGCACGTGACGGTAATTACTAGTTTTATTGATACAGAACTGCGGTGGAGTAAGAAAGGTCGTTACAGTTGCTCCGCTTATTGTACTGCATACCGAGCATACTTAAAACAATTAGCAAAATGTGCTGATGCCAACTGATAATGCAGAAATGACTGAAATTTAAGAATACTGTTCCCCTTATAAATCTCAAATGACAAGGAACTATAGAAAATTATATTGCCTGACAGTTTCCTTAAAAATACTTTCCGCAGTCGAAAAACTCCTTTATCGAGAGTCGCATTGGTTGTTCTAGGTGGAATCTGAATTAATCAACAGTGCTCTCGTCGTCGTACTGAAAGACGGAGGTATCGTTACGTCCAGGCCTTGAGTTCTACAAAAGCAATGAATTAATTTCTGCAACTGATTGGAAACTCATATATACCACTGTCATTGTTGTGTATGAATGTGTCGTGGCTTTAATCGATTGCGCAACAGACTCCCCCTCTATTCGCCTCGTAATGGTGAAATGCAGTTTGCTCGCAGTTCTTTCACTAAACCTGACTAATCGGCGTTAGACACAGCAGATGTGGGGAAAACAGAAAGCTTCGTCTTCACGTCAGCTGTGAATTAATGGCATCTCCTCTACACTTTTACGTGAAGTAAACTTCGTTGTTTTGAGGTTTCCTACTTTGCATGATTTCTTGAATCTGCTTAATCAGGTTGACGAAGACTTGAAATCAGCAATATTAATCTCATTTGCGATTCGGAGGGCCCAGGTTTCTTAGATCTCCATCGGTAATGGTACATTGAATCTAATGAGCAGCTCGATATGTTTCATATCTCAAGAAAACTCTTCTAAAGAACTGTTGTTCGTATTATTTATTAAAGTTTAGGGGTTCACGTTAGTTATTAATTGGGAAGAGGGCGGGGTAACGGGACTTCGCGCCACCCTCTCAGTAAATCTTACGGATAGTTTTTCTTCCACAGTTTTACAAGTTTCATTTTGGCGCATATTTATTTCTTTGTGTAAGTCTTTCTTCCCTTTATACAGCTCAAAGCAGAGTTTACGAAGCAATACCGGCTTTGGACACTGCTCAATACTAAGCTTTAAGCACAATGAACATTAATTCAGTTTTATCTCCATTTTCAATAGCCACACTACTGAAAAAGCAACTAGAAATTATTATGGTTTTTAGATTAGTTGCAAATCTAAGTGAAAAATAACTGCAAACAACTGTTTCAGAGAAATTGTCAACTAAACTGAAATTCGCTGTACAAATTATGGTCACGCCGTGTCGTGTTATCTCTTTACCGATGCGCTGTCAACCAATTATATGCGCCTGCCATGCTGCGCACTTGCAGTCTGCTACAGTTCCAGTAGGGGTACACATATACGAGTATCTAGCCACCTGGTGGGCTAAGAATTTGGCAATTTTCTACATATTTTGAAAAATACTTGCCGCACATCTTAGCAGCTAAAATTTTGACAGGGTCTTCTTTCGGCGTGTTCTTCCTGTATAAAAAAAAAAAAAAATCTGGGCGTTTTTCGACATGTCTGATTGAACCATTCTGTTCTTAGTACCGCACCCACGACGTTATAAGCGCAGGTTGCTTACATTCTGTCAACAGTGACCTTACATAGTGTCGTCAGCAAAAATTCTACCTCGTCAATAAATTTCTCTCTCTTCCTTTCTCTGTTAGATATGCACACAAAGACCATAATATGTATGCAGATATATTGACAACACTGGTGTAACTTACAGCACTTCCACTTCTTAATTGTCTATATTATTTGTTAAAAATATGCAAGATCCATCAGTAACATACACACATGCAGACACACATGCACATTAATTGTCACAATGTTCTTTTATGCCTAAAGTGTCTGTATTATTTATAAAAAATACGTGAAGATGTTGACAATATTTGTGTAACTTACAGTGTTTTGATATCTAAAATATTTGTATTATTCATCAGAAATTCATAAGCTACATCAGCAACACACATACAATATTTATGTCAAGTGTCACAATGTTATTTCCGTACCTAAAATGTCTTATTATTTATCAAAAATACGAAAAGAATTGACAGTTCTGGTGTGAATTGCAGCATTTCCATGTTTCAGATGTCTGCATTACTTATCGAAATATGTGAATTTTGGAGGAGTGCAATTATTGTATAACTTACAGGTTAACATATATTTGGTGTCTAAAACATAGCTGTGGCCACTCAGATTAACAGTCACATCTAAATTGTCTGTATTATTGTTTTATAACAGTATGAAACACATATGGCTAAAATAACATGTTAAACAGGCAAGGCCGTAATAGCTCACAGTTCTTCTTAGGCATAAATCAGTCCATGTTACTGGTGGTGCAAAAACGAATTTTCATCACTCGACCATTTTAGGGGGGGGGAGGGGGGAAGACGATAGTGCATCGTGTCCTACATTACAAAAACATAATTAATTGACTTTACTGACTGGCTAGTAAAGCTTCTTATATGATCTATGATGCTAAAATTCTCTAAGAAAGTTTACAGACTGTATCCGCTGAATAGAATACTAGATAATACCGAAACGTGTAGCATGTATACTGAGCGATGTCACATTTCCGAACACCTAAGCACAACAAATTACACCAAAAATGAAATGTTTGGGGTAGATCTTCAGTGCGGTGTATCACTTACACTGCAGTAAGCAAGTACAACTTCGAAAAGCATAAAATATGCTATGGGAGCTTCGTAAACACTTGGATAGATAAGATAGCTACTAGGTTTTTTTATATCGGTTACAATGGTGGACTGGTTTCCACACAGCTCTCTGATCGCTAAGGAAAATTCAAACTTTGCACCAAAAACAACAGTTAAAAT
The DNA here is from genome assembly GCF_021461385.2 of Schistocerca piceifrons. Lineage (NCBI taxonomy): Eukaryota > Metazoa > Arthropoda > Insecta > Orthoptera > Acrididae > Schistocerca > Schistocerca piceifrons. The sequence goes on along the minus strand of NC_060149.1, from coordinate 360,577,363 downwards.
TGTCTATATTATTTATCAGAACGGGTAAAGATTTATTCTGTAACACCACAGAATAAGTTTGCTGCTGGTGAAATTTATTTAGTTTTCATAAATAACGCAGACAGTTTGGATTTGTAACTATTGTAAGTTGCAGCAGTATTTTGATGCTGTGTGTGTAGTCGTGTGTGTGTGTGTGTGTGTGTGTGTGTGTGTGTGTGTGTGTGTGAGAGAGAGAGAGAGAGAGAGAGAGGGGGAGAGAGAGAGAGAGAGAGAGAGAGAGGGAGAGAAATTTACTGACGAGACGAATTTTTGCTGCCGAAACTGTGTAAGATTGCTTCCGACGAAGCATCTCGCCGCTCTCCTACACCTGCATGTAGGCAGCCCGCGTGTGGAACTTCATAGGTACAGTGCCAAGTACGATACCTATGCACTTACATCCCAAAAGTGTCCCCGATTCGATATAGTTATATTATTCTACAATATCCATAAATCACAGTTTGGATCAGTCAACTCTCATAAATACACGGGTACAGCAGTTTGCAGGGATATGAAATGGAATGATTGAAAAGGCTTAGTCGTAGGTAAAGCAGATGTTAGACTACGGTTCATTGGTAGGATACTGGAAAAATACAGTCAGCCTACAAAGGAGACTGTTCACAAAGTACTCGAGCGACTTGTTCTACAACATTGCTCAAGCGTGTAAGATTAGCAAAGAAAAATGGAATTGCACAGTTTGGGTAGCATTAAAGGTCATAAATTGTTCGACTCACGGGAGATCGCTATGGAAGCGCTGAAAAGCCTCAACTGCCTGATACCTGAAGATAAATCTGAACTATCCTACTAATGCTTACTTATAAAATTTCAAGAACCAGTACTGAGTGAGGAATCCAAAAATACACTATTTCCCGTACTCATCGCTCCTGTAGAGATCGGGAAGACAAGAGCAGACTACTTATAGCTCGCATGTAGGATTTTCAACTATCATTATTCCCGTGCTAGAGTCGTGAAAGGTACTGGAAAAGAACCCTCGTATTTTGTACACAAAGAAGTGACCAGTTCCATACATTTCACAGTGGTTTATAGAGTGTGAATGTTGATGTAGAATATTCTGGTCTCAGTTGGTGGCTGATTCATTTCACAAATTCGATAAAATTCCGTTAGCAACGAAAAGAATATCATGTTTGCGTCATACTAATATCGTGCCAGCTAGTTTCGTCTTGCTCATATAACTTATATTTCAAATATTTCATTCAAATTTAAGAGATACATATAATTAACTATCTCTCTGTAAGGTAGGATTAAATTCCTGATTCTATTCGCTATTGGACTGCTACACGCTAGATGAGCATTGGCGAAATATGATGCTGCACTCGTCACAACCGCACAGGTGAAAACTGAGTTAATATGAGATCCCCTCTTAATTCTGAAAATTTTCAGTACAATGTAGAGCATTAACCCCTTGAGTACCAGATGCTTCTGCCACAAACCACCATTTCATAAATTTTGTTTTGAAGTGCCTATGCCTTTCGCACGAAACCATCTCTGCTATTGCATGACAGAAACATCTAGCGGTATACTGAATTAAATCTATCAAATACACAATGTATATAATCTAAAACAAGAAAATGCCGAAAAGAACATAAAGTTAGTCTGGGAGCGTTAAATGAGAAACGGTTCTCCATAGAAATTATAAAATTTTGCGCCAGAAGTTTTCATCTCTGATAAATTGCACAGATTATCTTATTTACATAACATGATGATCCAAACAACTGAAACTTGATAGTATGTATCCAGGCAAGGCCAACCTGCCATGTAGTTTATCTAGAAAAAATCAGTGCTTATCTGCAAAGCTGAAGATAGTGGGATAGTACATTTGCCTAAGCAAGAAAGAAGCAGACATTCACAGGCTGGATGGTACAGTTGGTCGTGAATGTATGAAGTTCAGTACCAGATACAGGAGAAATGGCTTGGACTAACCTGGAAGACATTTACATGCATCAAGGGATAACAATTAAATTGCCATAAAAACCGCTTCCGTAGCCGGCGACGCTAACGCTCGCCTGTGCGGTTCCGTTCGCGTCGGGGTACAAGAAGGCTCAAATCTAATCCGCATTTGGCAGCCGCAGCGGACGATCACGCGAGCGTGTAACTATTGTTATCCTGTTGATATAGTGCAGTTCTCAAGTTTGTTTGTTTCGTGCTCGTTTTCGTTCGTGATCGTTGGTGTCAAGAGTTATTTATGTGTATCATAGTTATCTCAATACTCTAAAGGAGAAGTACAACTGGAATACATGCAGAACCCAGAAAGAGTAATGTCGAACTTGAGTTTTCATAGGACAACGAGTGGCCAACAGCTTTGGAAACTACCAGTCTCGGACTTTCTAGAGATCAAGAAGATAGTACATAACTCAATGGTACCGAGCCTACTGTTTATTTCAAAATTTGTTTTAACCTAGTTTCTCGAACCTGTTGTTCGGAAATATTGAGGAAACTTTGAAATAGTACTCAGTTCCAAACTTGTGGCCAAATTTTCTGTCAGTGCAGTAGAAGGCAACTTGACTAATGCAAGAGTGTTTAATATACCAATGGAAGTGACGAACGAAGTTATAAGACAAAAGTTTAATGTTATGGTGATATTCGTGGTATTCGAAATGAGGTATGGGCTGACTATTACCTGTTTCCCATTCCAAATAGTATGCGTTCAATAATAATGGAGGTCAGAAAGCCAACTCCATCAGTGATAAATATAGGGTACTATCAGGACTATGTAACGTATCTGAGGCAACTCCCAGTGTGTTTCATATTCAACCAAACTGGCATGTTAAGCAGGACTGTCCGAGGCGAAAATTTCATATGGAAGTAAATGTTATGAAACGCTAGTTACTATTTTCCGATATGGTTGTGGGCACAAACAGAAACTGAGATGTAAACCATTGCGTGCCCGCTGGGAACAGTGCGGACGCTGTTCGTGATCTCACTGATGCAATCAGTAGTTCAGCACAGCACAGTGACGGAAGCAATGTTTTGGAAGAACATTCGCCTTTGCCAGTAGTAGTAGTGGTAACAAGAAAACAGCTCCAATAGTAAATTCTCAGAATCATCTAGCCACATTGTTTAGGTTAAGAGTGCAGTTAACATAAACATATTACAAATCATGAGACACATGAAGTTCCAGCCGCAAGTGCGTCAGTGAGTTGGCAAAGTCCAAAAGCCAATCTCACCATTTCCCAGATGGAGGCAAATCAAATCGTAGCGTTATATGAGGGAACGGTAACAGACTCTGAAATGCAGATAGATATCCATACCACAGCAACAGTCACAGAACAACAAGTTCAATCAGAAGAACAGCTACAAATGGAAACAGCTGCAACTCACACTGTAAGTCCACGTATTGACACACGGAACGAACAGTCTAAAAGGAAGATATCAGGGAGTAGCAGTGACAAAGCGTAGGAAGAAATAGAACAAGAACTCTCAGAGTCAAATACTGACCTCGTGGGAGTGGAGTGGATGTGATAATGATGTCAGAATTTGCAGCATCCCCCCACACCAAGCACAACCTCCCTATGGAAAAACGGGAAGGCGGAAAGAAAAAGCCGAAGCAGGGAACTATTGTGGGTACTGGAACTTAGCGTAAATACAGAAAAAAAGACGCCAAGTCAAACCTGGACAGCAAACGTAGACTTAAAACAAAGAACGGAATCGATTAGCAAGAAATCGACACAGTCAAGGAGTGACGATTGTGAAGGCATTGTTAATTACGCATATAAAATTTTTTGCCATGATTTTATTTATTTTTTCTATTTTTTTTTCTTTTGTTACTACCGGCATATGTAATTAAGATGATGTAACGTACTACTGTGATTTAAAAATGTAAAGATGTAATTGTGATTATTTCGTTTGCCAATGGATTAATACGTTTCTTGCTTTGTAATTGTAGGACAGTTTGTAAATTTCTTTTTTGGTATATTATTAATTGTGAAAAATTTAATCAAGAACATTTATTAAGATTTACGTAATTTACGATAATGATACAAGATCTCTAGACAGGGGACAGCGATAGCGATATCGATAGTTGCACAGAGGATGTTTAGTAGAAGGTATAGTGGACGATGAGTCTGTGAAGCGTAAGCGGAAAAATGATACCATGTTTTTATGAAAAACACCAGGAATTGTACGGACAATGATACCGAACTATGAGAATGTCAATTCGCTTTAGCACTGCTGCACGTAATGCCATCGCCAGCGAACTTTAGGAGCAAATAAACGGGACTGTGAAAGTGACGCTAACAATTCTTCGTTGTGACCGACGCGAACAGTGCTTTTATGCGAATGAACTTTGCTGGCATCGATATTCGTGTGGTGGAACTGCTGTCTTTCGCGTTCTATCAAGCCGTGAAAGTGGAAACTTCAATGAAATGTGCAGTATAGCTGACGTTCAATGACGTTAGAGAAGTTTGAACTGAGAGAACAGAGTGGACATTATTTACAGTGAGCATCACGTAAAAGAACAATTCTATTAATTGTGTATTTGTGGCTACGGCTATATGAATGTGACGAACTGTGTAGTTATGGACGAAAGCGTCACGGACAGTGCAAAAAGTCTATAAACGAACGCTGTCTACGTCATGTGCTTTGCAAGAGGGGACATGTCAACAACGGTCGCATACCAGCGTCTTGTAGTTTGTTAATCGCCACGGGTTACTGCACGGAAACTTTGTTCGCGTTTCGCCGGAGAAGATTAACAAGCGGATCTGTCTGTATCCTGCTCACAACATTGTAACCCGCCGACGTCGTGCTGCCCAGCGCAACGCTTCGTATGCAACGAAAAGTTATTTCGCCGAACGCTATTCCCTGATCTAAAAACTTTATTTTTCTATTAAAAGTAGTAGAATTATGGACTGTATCGAAATCAGTTCTTTTCTTGTTTATGTTTGCTTTCTGCTATCGAAAATAAAAGTACCATTAGTGAACTAATAGTTGCACGGTAGTCAATGTTGAAACACCACTATATATAGACTTCTTCCTTTCATTAGATCTATTTCTCCTTGCATGTCAAAATCATTGCAGCCGCATTATTTTAGGTGATTTTATGTATTGTTGTGAGTACAAAAATGTAATAGTGAATAATAAGAGTATTCTGTCACGAAATACCGCTACGCGCGAAAATTACGCCGACCGCCATTATTGCCTGAAATCCGACCAATCATATAAAAGCTGCTATTTCACCACTGTATTGCTACGAGGTGTAGTATTGTGAGATGCTGGTTATACTCAAAAGTGCGTAGATGTATGGTGAATCGCACCAGTGCTCATGTAAATTGGAAATTTGTGGTAAGTTCTATGGAAACAAACTGCTGAAGTCATCGGTCCCTAGGAATACACAATACTTATTCTAACTTAAACTGATTTACGCTAAGGACAACACACACATCCATGCCCAAGGGAGGACTCGAACCTCCGACGGGAGGAGTAACGCGAACCCTTTCTAAATTATGTCAGATATTGTCCTGATGTTTTTGAAGTTTGGAGGATGTATAAAATATTTTGTTGACTCAGGTTATTTTCAGAGCAGTTGCTCGTAAATATTCGGTTTTTCAGTTCATAATTAAAGTGGGATTGTGACCAACTGAGAAGTATAGCAAATAGTTTGGTTTTCAACCTAAAATTTGGGTGACTTCACAGTTTAGATTTTGATAATTATTTTTCCTATGGGGTGAAGTCACCACTCAATAACGTTTTAAAACTACGAAATCTTCACTTTCAGCTACAGCAAAATCTCATCACGGTTACAACTGGTGTGTCTTCAAGAATTTTTATATGCTTTTGAAACAGATAGCTTTATTACAGGAAGTTACCCTTTCGTTGAAGGGTTCACATACTGACACTTGTTGATGGCCCAGCATTGAAATCTGCAGCAATTTGCGGATGGATTGCACTTTTGTCACGTTGAAAAATTCTCTTCAGTAGTGGTCGGTCCCGTTCTGGTAGGATCTGTTTTCGGCTGCAGCGATTTCGAAGATTTGATGTTTTACCGGGTTCCTGATATTCACGGCACACTCTTGAAATGGTCGTACTGGAAAATCCCTACTTCATCGCTACCTCGGAGATGTTGTGTCCCATTGCTCGTGCGCCGACTATAACAACACTTTCAAACTCACTTAGATCTCCATAACCTGCCATTTTAGCAGCAGTAATCGATCTAATAACTGTGCCCGAAATCTGTTGTATTATATAGAAGTTGCCGACTGCAGCGCCGTGTTCTGCTGTTTACATATCTCCATATTTGAATACGTATGCTTTAGTGTAGAACAGATACAGCGACCAGATGTAAAGCGATTTCCATCCCAGGAGCATAACATGGTTATCCAGTCAATTTATCCACTATTTAAAGAGCGTGGCGAACCCAGAGTTCTTGGAACTGAAGTACGGACTTGCAAAATTGCACGACGAACTGCGGAAGAAACGAAAATGTAAAGACATATTTGAGAACAATGGAGTGGCATGGTATTCTTGTACTTAGTATCGCAAGCACTCATTTCCTTGTCGTTTCGACATCTTTCAGGAATGTAATATTCAGCCATAAAGTAACAGTGAGAATTCATACGTAGCTTTATGCAAAGTTATTATATAATCAATGTAATAGGAAACACTGTATTTTCGATATTAAATAGTAGAAAATAACAGATTGTAAATTTACCAAATTTTTGTAAATGACCAATGGTTTATGTTAACTGAAGAACAAAAAAGAGCAATACGAACAAGGAAAAAAACTCGTAAAAATCCTGGCGATGGATAAATTTTACTGCCAGTATTTGGCAGGTACGAGGATGAGAGGTGGTGGCATAAAATTTCTGATCGCAGTCTGTGTGCCAATGTTCTGGATTAAATTGTTAACCTCTTATGAAGTGAGGGCATGCGACACTGCTGGTGGTGATCCATCCTTTGAATGGGGATGTTGATTTCGCCGGCCGCTTTCGTTCAAATGGTTCAAATGGCTCTGAGCACTGTGGGACTCAACTTCTGAGGTCATTAGTCCCCTAGAACTTAGAACTAGTTAAACCTAACCAACCTAAGGACATCACAGACATCCATGCCCGAGGCAGGATTCGAACCTGCGACCGTAGCGGTCTTGCGGTTCCAGACTGCAGCGCCCTTAATCGCACGGCCACTTCGGCCGGCCGCCGCTTTGGTGGTATTCGAGAGGAGTAGGCTACGTGCCGGCATCGCTTTCACCCTCTCCCTTCTTTCATCCTCATCCAACACGAATGCTATATCAGACTACATACAGACCGTTACAGTCGCCGAAACTTATTAGATACACTTACCTACACAGCTTTCATAACTCTCCACGGAAAGGTTCCTGCGGGATATCCTTTCCAATTATACCGCTGAATCTACTCTTTCCAGCCATTCATGCCATACCCCTTTACTTTAATTTCTATAAAATTATTTCTTACCAGCAGTGCGATCTCCTTGGCACTGAAGAAATTTACTGATGGTAGTAAGCTCCATATCTCCCGAATTCCACTCCTGTTTTCCATTAACAGCTGTTGCCACATATTTAGTTATTTAGGCAGTCTTCACTTTGTAAGAAAGTATGCTAGTGTTCTCTTGGAGTTAAAGTGATAAACCAAATGACATAGAAACCTGGAGCGATAATTCAAGATTATAGCGACGGCTTTCCTGATTACAACTGGAACGTTTTACTGCTAAGCTACCGCGTTCGCTTATTGAATGGATGAGAAGTAGGTCATTCCCATTCACTGGCTGGACAACTTAGTCTCCCTGACAACTTCTTGCTTAACTGTAGGTGACTAATGTTCCTTCACAATTCAGTACTAAATGTTCTTCGGTTCCGGCCATTTCAGAGCCAGAAAACCCGCCTTAAACTCGTCTTGAGAGCAGCACCTGTGAAAATGGCAGAAAACATTTGGTTCCCTTTTGCTCAGCAAAAACAGGAGGCGGCAGGGCGAGGACGCAGCTGGAATCTTCCGCTCCTCAACGCGCGCAAAAACCCGAGTGTTCATCAAAACGCACCACTATCCCCGGCATTTTCTCTTAAAAGCTAAAGATACCAGATTTTTCTGTGTCTTTTTTGACCACTCACATTCCTGAAACCTGCTGATGGCAGGAAGCTTTTGTCTTGTATCTGGTCGTATCCTCAAAATGAAGCATTCATAACGACTTCAGAAGTGTTCTACTTCATAAGTAGTCCAAGTACAGCCACTTTTTTGTCGCAAAGCCAAGAAATTTTGCAATTAACTTTTGACAATTAATTCTGTAATAAGCTATTTGTAACAGATAAAACATCAGAAAATTGTTGGGCACTCCTTTCACGTAAAGCAGCTAATAAAGTTTTGAGGAACTGGTCTTCTAATCTCATTTTTATTCCCTTCTTTTACGAGCTAAGGTGGCGCAATGAGGCAACACAGGGCGTGTATTGGCGAGGAGCCGGTTTCAAATCCCGGTCCCGACAGCCTCGGATTCACTTTTTCATGATCTCACTGGAGCACATCAGATGAATGACGAGATGACCCTTGTCACTGAGTTTCTAATGTAAGGCTAATATTTCACGTAACAGAACGTACAACCACGGAAACTGTTTGCAATACCGTAATCTTTCACACCCTGAGATTCGCCAAAAAAACTATCTTACAACAAAAGAGTCACATAATTTTTATTTAATTGTCTTGATCACGAGGTTTTCTTTAAAGATTACCGGCTTCGCTTATGCAATAGTCATGTTCAGAATTTATAGCACAAGTAAAAGAAAAAAGCACTACTTTTATACTAAACAGAAATTTTTATAACATACACACGATATACCTCTCATTCTGCTGCACAGGAACTAGTCATAAACATACAAAAATAACATGATTCATGCTGTCTATGATAGCATTTGTATCCTATTTATAATAGCTGAAGCTTCCACGGCTACTATGTCTCGTGTTATTGTTACATGTTTGTGACTTGTTGCTGTGCAGCAGAATAGGTACATCGTGTTTATATTATAATTCCTGTTTTGTTTCTTAACCTTTTCGTGTAGTAGGCAGTTATGCTGTCTTTATTTACTTCTCTTGTAGATTCTGAAGATGGCTACTGCAGAGCCGAAACAGATCAAGACAATTAAATTAAAAAATCATGTTAAGCATATCATCGATCAGCAGATTATCATTTTATGTAAAATTTTAAAACTCAGTTTCACAAACACTTCGTCTCTCCTCTTCCCTGTCCTTTTTCTCTCTGATTATCACTAAGTGTCCCTCAATGTAGGGTTTCCCCTATTAGAAATCCTACATTGTTCAAAATGTACAGCAACAGAGACATTTATTTTCCTGTGAAGCTACACTCATAGTGATATAATGTCATCTAAAAAGTGTAACATTGAAAGGATTTATGACTGTTTCAATGATTTTAAAGTTTTGTCCTGTACCATCCAAAAATGTAAGAAGCAGAAATGAAAATTTGCTGTAGCTAATGTAATTTTCACGAACGCTCCGTAAATGAAAAACTTAGATAAGCTTAATCGAAAATTCTCCTTCTAAATCCTGTTGTTATTTTTTTCGCAAAGTATTCTGAGCCTCTCTTGAAGCACCTGGGAATTTAATTGCCACTATTTATATGGAGCTCATGCTAAACAATACAGCTGTTACTCCAATTACATTTATCTATACTTATCACCATCCCTGTTGTTAAGTCAGTAAACGGAGGAGTAATGAAACAGGAATAATAGTCTACAGTAAATCTATGTACTCTGTAGATTGCTAGTCCACTCATTATTCGGGTTTTGTCTCTTAAGTTCCTACACAGAAGTAGCTGTGAATCACCTTCGAGGTGTCGGTAGACTTCGGGGTACACAAGTGAGCGCGATGGTTGGCATGTAGACTAGTGTGTAATACTTTACACTGGTGCTCATAGGGTTACCAAATACCTAGCACCCCTATCAAAATTTCCAGATGTATAAACTGCCCCTTAGAAACACTGAAGCGCCAAAGGAACTGGTATAGGCACGATGAGTATTCAAATACAGAGATATGTAAACAGGCAGAATACGACGCTGCTGTCGGCAACGCCTACATAGGACAACAAGTGTCTGGCGCAGTTATTAGATCAGTTACTGCTGCTACAATGGCAAGTTATCGAGATTTAAGTGAATTTGAACGTGGTGTTATAGTCGTCGCACGAGCGATCGAACACAGCGTCTCCGAGGTACCAATGAAGTGGGGATTTTCCCTTACAACAATTTCACGAGTCTCCAATGAATATCAGGAATCCGGTGAAACATCAAATCTCCGATATCGCTGCGGCCGGAAAAAGATCCTGCAAGAACGGTACCAACGACGACTGAAGAGAATCGTTCAACGTGACAGAAGTTCAATCTGCAAATTGCTGCAGATTTAAATGCTGGGCCATCAACAAGTGTCAGCGTGCGAACCATTCAACGAAACATCATCGATATGGGCTCTCGGAGCCGAAGGCCCCCTCGTGTACCCTTGATGACTGCACAACACAAAGCCTTACGCCTCGCCTGGGCCCGGAAACACTAACATTGGACTGTTGATGACTGGAAACATGTTGTCTGTTCGGACGAGTCTCGTTTCAGATTTTATCGAGCGGATGCACGTGTGCATGTATGGAGAGAAACTCATAAATTCATGGACCCTGCATGTTAGCAGGGATCTGTTGAAGCTGGTGGAGTCCCTGTAATGGTGTGGGACGTGTGCATTGGGAGTGGTATGGGACCCCTGATATGTCTAGATAAGACTCTGACAGGTGACACGTAAACAAGCATCATGTCTGATCACCTGCATCCATTCATGGCCATTGTACATTCTGACGGACATGGACAATTCCAGCAGGACAATGCAACACCCCACACGTCCAGAACAGCTTCCGAGTGTCCCCAGAAACGCTCTTCTGAGTTTAAACACATCCGCTGTCGACCAGACTCCCCAGACATGAACATTGTTGAGCATCTCTAGGATGCCTTGCAACGTGCTGTTCAGAAGAGATCTCCACCCTCTAGTACTCCCACAGATTTATGGACAGCCCTGCAGGATTCATGGTGTCAATTCCCTCCAGCACTACTTCGTACATTAGTAGAGTCCATGCCACGTCGTGCTGCGGCACTTCTGCGTGCTCGCGGGGCCATTGCACGATATTAGACAGGTTTACCAGTTTCTTTAGCTCTTCTGTGTATATAGCCCCGAAGCGAACACTTGTAGCGGCTAACATATAGTTGAAACTCAAATGTTGAATGACGTAGGTGGTAATTTTGTCACACAGCATTTGATGAGGTATGCTTCAGTACATATGAGCATTAGTCCATTTAGGTAAAATTTAATTCGCCGTTGTAATACATGCATTGAGACAGGAGGTCGTCGCTTTCAACTAATTCCCTGAGCTTTATTTTATCGACTGTTTATAATTTGAAAGATATACATTTCAGCACATTTATTTGATAAAGAATCGCTGTGATTAATTGGTATTTGAGTTCTGGCTTTCTTAATTTCAATCTATAAAGATGAGATGACAGGAAAAATCGTTATGTAGGCTCGGAAAACTTCTAAAACAAATCGTTTCTATCCCTTCGGCTTTGTCACTAAGTATATTCTGTTCACCTTTTTTCCATCAATCAACATTTTCAACTCTTCAAAGACATATATTTCGTGGCCCTCTTTAGTTTATGAAGTATTATTAGATTATCGTCCATGTTGTCAAATCATGCACTGTCTCGTCAGCGTGGACATTTATGGGAGATTCATTTTGTGTCTTGTATGTTTGTACATGTAACTTATATCGAGTTCGGAACCTGCGTCCCATCTGACACACATACTTTACACGGCATTCATTGCATTTTATCTTGGAAATTCCCGAACCGGAGAGATTGTTTTCGTTACTTTTTGTGTGTGGCAACCTATTATGTCATACTGTATACGGCTTCTGCAAAAAGTAATTCTTACGTTCTATGACATCAACACCATAGATTCATTATCAAATAAATATAGTGAAACCCACGAAAATAATTTTTGTTTTAAAAAACTCTATGTTTATGTCAAAAAGTTCTAAAAATGTCAAAACCACATTGCATGTTGTCTGTATGTTTGATTCGGAACATAAACTGATAATGCCCTTTGAATTACAAGGCACTGTACTTCTAAACATGTACAATTTCTAGACTGCTTTTGTTTCGTGTTTATTTGCGATATTCAGTTATAAAAATGTGTTTATAACAACCTCCAGTGTGCATTTTCCTAGAACAACTTGGAAGTAGCTTTGTTACGGTTTACAGTGTATGATTTTAGTTCCCTATTATGATAACGAGCGACTCATAGTAACTGATTTGTTTTGAAATTAAGAATATGGCAAATAATTGGTTAAATCCAGTAAAAAATACACATATAAACCAGTCATCACCTGCAGATGAGCGTATAAGCCCTCGAAATGCGTCCTGTAAGACAATAGGAGAAGCCAGCACAGATAACTGTTTTAATTTGTGTTTGATGATTACCATTAGTTGATTTATAGCTGTAGTTTACGCCAGTACAGAGATAAATAGTGAATTCTGATCATTAGGCATTAATCTCAGTGTACACAGTTTACGATCACCTACCATCTTTTTATTTTTGACCGAAGAGTTTAGAGACATTCCGTAGTTGGCACAAATGAATCAGCGAGCTAATTTTGGGTAGTTTTGAGCAGCATTTCTCAATAATGGCATTCTCATGTTTCATGTCAAAGAGTTTTCCCCAGATCTAAGTTTTGGACTAATGTGTGGAAACAAGCAGATGTATCTAAAATATGGATAGTTCCTTAGAAAATAGCTTGTTATCTCTTACAAGCAGAAAGCAGTTGAAGATATTTGTTACCATTACCCTTGAGGAGGTGGATAGTGAAAACAGTGAATTACATTTAGAGGAACAATAAATGATCAGAATCAACTCGTCCGTTTCGATCGATTTAGTTTCCATATAATGTATAATTTGTCGTTTAAAGCCTCAGACTGCAGAGAGAATTTCTTAAGCGAGTGTACGGAGTTTTCTATGTTTACCTCTAACAGTTAATCTATGAACGACGTTGACGGCTTAACTAAAAGTGAGACTAGATCAAAATGAAACCAACAACAGACTTCGTCTGTATGTACATTACAGTTCTGTAACGCTAAGATATAAGCACAGAAACTGTACGAAGCTTACGTACCTTGTTATCCCTGTTCAAACAAAACAGAAATGTTATTTATCAGCCACAGGAAACTGTCTTTTCTCAAGTGTGCGTCAGTAAGTGTGATCACACGATTAACAAGAGTACAGCGCCGAGAATTTGTCTTGTACATCGCTTGAGAAACCTCTCTTATAGTTATAGTGCTGACATTTATCTGCAATCGCTCAACAACATATCTGCATAACCTCTCCACTCACGAGCTATTTTGTTTACCTGGCCGATCCTCGTTACTTTACCTTAATTAAAAACAAAAATATCAATGAATCTATAGTCTTTTCCAAGGACAGCTTTTATGACTACATCGAGCAGTCGAGTGTCCTCTACCATAAATACACTCCTGGAAATTGAAATAAGAACACCGTGAATTCATTGTCCCAGGAAGGGGAAACTTTATTGACACATTCCTGGGGTCAGATACATCACATGATCACACTGACAGAACCACAGGCACATAGACACAGGCAACAGAGCATGCACAACGTCGGCACTAGTACAGTGTATATTCACCTTTCGCAGCAATGCAGGCTGCTATTCTCCCATGGAGACGATCGTAGAGATGCTGGATGTAGTCCTGTGGAACGGCTTGCCATGCCATTTCCACCTGGCGCCTCAGTTGGACCAGCGTTCGTGCTGGACGTGCAGACCGCGTGAGACGACGCTTCATCCAGTCCCAAACATGCTCAATGGGGGACAGATCCGGAGATCTTGCTGGCCAAGGTAGTTGACGTACACCTTCTAGAGCACGTTGGGTGGCACGGGATACATGCGGACGTGCGGTGTCCTGTTGGAACAGCAAGTTCCCTTGCCGGTCTAGGAATGGTAGAACGATGGGTTTGATGACGGTTTGGATGTACCGTGCACTATTCAGTGTCCCCTCGACGATCACCAGTGGTGTACGGCCAGTGTAGGAGATCGCTCCCCACACCATGATGCCGGGTGTTGGCCCTGTGTGCCCCGGTCGTATGCAGTCCTGATTGTGGCGCTCACCTGCACGGCGCCAAACACGCATACGACCATCACTGGCACCAAGGCAGAAGCGACTCTCATCGCTGAAGACGACACGTCTCCATTCGTCCCTCCATTCACGCCTGTCGCGACACCACTGGAGGCGGGCTGCACGATGTTGGGGCGTGAGCGGAAGACGGCCTAACGGTGTGCGGGACCGTAGCCCAGCTTCATGGAGACGGTTGCGAATGGTCCTCGCCGAAACCCCAGGAGCAACAGTGTCCCTAATTTGCTGGGAAGTGGCGGTGCGGTCCCCTACGGCACTGCGTAGGATCCTACGGTCTTGGCGTGCATCCGTGCGTCGCTGCGGTCCGGTCCCAGGTCGACGGGCACGTGCACCTTCCGCCGACCACTGGCGACAACATCGATGTACTGTGGAGACCTCACGCCCCACGTGTTGAGCAATTCGGCGATACGTCCACCCGGCCTCCCGCAAGCCCACTATACGCCCTCGCTCAAAGTCCGTCAACTGCACATACGGTTCACGTCCACGCTGTCGCGGCATGCTACCAGTGTTAAAGACTGCGATGGAGCTCCGTATGCCACGGCAAACTGGCTGACACTGACGGCGGCGGTGCACAAATGCTGCGCAGCTAGCGCCATTCGACGGCCAACACCGCGGTTCCTGGTGTGTCCGCTGTGCCGTGCGTGTGATCATTGCTTGTACAGCCCTCTCGCAGTGTCCGGAGCAAGTATGGTGGGTCTGACACACCGATGTCAATGTGTTCTTTTTTCCATTTCCAGGAGTGTACTATCAATCTCTCGATGTTTTACGTCATACTTTATTTAGCAGATATCGAAAGGATATCTATTGTTTCAGGCTAATATTTCCTGTTTTATGACGCAGAATTACGTGTGTGTTACGAAGGTGTTACAATGCAAAACGTCACCCACCTGCCATCTGGTGCTCTCGACGAAGAGTTTCTGCGATGTCCGCACACGGTATACGAACGCAGAAACGGTCTAACTTCAATTCTTGTTGAGAAATTGTGAAGAAGAATAAACTTTTATGAACAGTAACCGACTGTAATCGGCATGTAGTATGGAAAAGAAATAAGGAAGGTAGAAGGATCCTAAGGATTATATACGACGGTAAGAGGCAGGTGACAGAAGACTTTGTATGTAGCAGCTTATTAAGGGTAGCACATTGATTTTCTCCTACTTCAATAGGCAGATGGCAGAAAGAATTTTCATTTAAAATCTGAAAGAAGTTTTACGTCAATGGAGTGTCAAACATGGAAGATTTGAGGCAGATATAGATCGCTAAATTTTGAATTCGCGATTGATATGAAGAGTTTCTGCATGACTGTCAATTATATAATAGCAGTTTTTTCTCTTTTAGTTACTATCCTTTTCTCTCTTCTACGCTTCAGCACATCGGAGTGAAAATTACGTCAGAAAATTAAATGGGTTCATGGTAGTTCCTCAATACCACGAAACTTTGCCTTCTGCAGAGCATCTCCGACAGAACCCTCTGCAAATGCTTCATTAAATGTCATTTTCCGCCATAATTTATCAATATTCAAGCAAAGTGCAGTTGGAAGTATAATGAAATATACAGAGTGGTCAGAAACATAAACGATGTTGTAGGGGAGTTGGGCTCAGAAATAACTGCTCAGAAAGAAATTCAATACGTTGCTCCGTTTCGAAGTTTCGAAGTTCCGTTTTAGCAATGAAGTTAACGAATCAAGTAGGGGCACGCGCAAGTTCAAGCAGCCTGCCAGAGGTAATGTCGCCAAATTTGTTCTACATTTGGTTTTCTCAAACGGAACAACATAACTTTTTTGCACTTAGCTTAAATTTATGACTTCAAAAAGGCACATCTTAGACTGGTAATGAACATTTAAACAAGTGCTAACTCACGGACCCACAGATTTCTGTGCGTTACAGCATTTTAGCTCGTGCAAATGCTTGAATTTATGCACGGGACGAACTTTAATGCTAAATAAATAGGAGACGGCACAACGTATAGATTTTTTTCTTAACAATTATTTCCCAGCACGACCTCTCCTACAACTTTCATTCAAGCTTTTGAGACACTTCCTGCACACCCTGGATATCATTTCGAATCATATAACGGAAAAATGACACCAGCAGTGTGTTGGTGAAACAATTAATTCAAAGCACCGATAACGCTACAGCTAAAATCAGCTGGCCAGAATTAGTTCGAGAACATAAGAACGCAGTTGGGTGAAATAATTGTGTGAAATAATGCACGAACTTATAATTCTGTCGTTGGAATAAACATGAAATCAAACTGAAATTCGTCACGTAGTAAGTATTTAACACAGCTACGCTTGAGTCACATAGAAATACTAACATACGAAAACGACTTTACAAAAAAGGAATGGAGAAGAAGCGTAAGAAAGAGGCTAATTGTGCAGATCATTAGCCTGTACACACCATAAACGTGTGTTAAACAGGAAGTAATCAATGAAAGAAATAACTTTGTATAAATATTGTACTCCTGTCGATAATGAATCAAATCTTTTTATGAAATTCATAGCAGTTAACCTACTTGTGCTATTAAATACCTTTCTTGACGACCGTAAGCTTTAGTCAAAACAGAGTCTCCACTAGCACTATTCTGAATTTAAATGAGCACTGCGATGGAGATGGATGACACAAAAATGCGTCACCGCTGCGAAAAGTTAATCTAAGGTCTAGAAGAAATAAGCGTTTTTAAGAGCAAACTTACATGCTTTGAATTTAGATCGGTAACATGTTTTACTGCATTCAAAATTCTGTCTGTTACGCTCCTCATGGCTTTCGGTGAATTTCTTCAGTCTGACTCCTAGCTACGTTCGTGTGTTGGCAGGGACATGACGGCAGCAGGAAGTAAATTTGTCATTTTCCTCTTCCGATCACATGGCGTCAGTATGCAATGACTGTTCTTCGAATAGACACAGTATACTCTGATTCCACATTTAATTTCTACAAAGCTGAAGTTTTTGTACTTTTATTTCGTACCACATCAGTACGAAATACTTGTATTCAAGAATTCCTGCTTCCAGATTCTGCTTTGATCAGAGCAGAGGTAAATGTTATTGCACTTTCCGTATTTTGTCATCTTCTCTAATTAGTCACAATTTAGGCCTCATTTTATTAATGAAGAATCAAAGTCAGAGAAAAATGAATATTTTTAAATTCACAGAGGGCAGTAAAATCACAGAAAACATGAATATCTTTCTCACGTTTTTATTCACGGGAATGACAAAACTTCATCCTCACAAAACAGCACATATTATCGTAGTCACTAAGTATTAAGTGTTTCCTATTATGTGATTAAAATGACTTTCATGTTGCAATACCAACATAGCGGATTCTGTAAAACAAAAAGCACAGAAATTGTGATTAAAGACCGAAATTAAGCAGTTAACAAGAAGAAGGAGCTGCATCTAGAAGCAGCAATCAGCATAGACCCTAATACGTGGATTTGCGGACCAAAATACTTAGGACTTAGAAATAAACGTTTATACCGACCGGGAATGTGACTCATCCGCTAAAGAAGTGACTGATAGAACACTTGTTCGATTGATTCTTGAGTACTGCTCATCAAACTTGGCCCTAACAAGGTTGGATTATTAGAAGAGATACCGAAGATCTAACTAAGAGCAACTCGTTTAGACACAATATCGTTTAGCTAGAGTGAGATATTTACGAAGTTGCTAAAATAAACTCCTGTGGCAAGAAAGGCGTTGTGCATCACGGAGAAGGTGACTGCCGGAATTCAAAGAGCGCGTGTTGAAAGACCCCCCCCCCCCCCCCCTGAACTGTGGACCGTTGGTGTGGAGGCTTGCGTGCCTCAGCGATACAGATAGCCGTACCGTAGGTGCAACCCCAGTGCCCAACGGAGGGGTATCTATTGAGAGACCAGACAAACGTTGGTTCCTGAAGAGGGGCAGTAGCCTTTTCAGTAGTTGCAGGGGCAGCAGTTTGGATGACTGACCGATGTGCCCTTGTAACATCAACCACAACGGCCTTGCTGTGCTGGTACTGCGAATTGCTGAGAGCAAGGGGAAACTACAGCCTTAATTTTTCCCGAGGGCATGCAGCTCTACACTATGGTTAAATAATGATGGCATCCCCTTGGGTAAAATATACCGGAGGTAGAATAGTCCCCCATTTGAATCTCCGGGTGGGGACTACTCAGGATGTCGTAATCAGGAGAAACAAAACTGTCATTCTACGGATCTGAGCATGGAATGTCAGATCCCTTAATGGGGCAGGTAGGTTAGTAAATTTAAAAATGGAAATGGACAGGTTAAAGCTAGATATAATGGGAATTAGTGAAGTTCGGTGGCAGCCGGAACAGGACTTCTGGTCGGGTGAATACATGGTTATAAATACACAATCAAATAGGGGCGATGCAGGAGTATGTTTAATAATCGATAACTAAAAGCAACACGGGTAAGCTAATATGAACAGCATAGTGAATGCATTATTGTAACCATGGTAGACATGAAGTCCACACCCACCATAGTAGTACAAGTTTATAAGAGGAGATTAAGGAAATGTATGATGAGATAAAATAAATTATTCAGATAGCTCAGGGAGACGATAATTTAATAGTCATTGGGGACTGGAATTCGATAGTAGGAAAAGGAAAAGAGGGAAAAGTAGTAGGTGAATATCGACTGGGAGGAAAGGAACGTAAGAGGAAGCCGTCTGGTAGAATTTTGTACAGAGCATAATTTAATCGTAGCTAACACTTGGTTTAAGAGACATGAAAGAAGATTGTATACGTGGAGAAACCTGGAGACACCGGAAAGTTTCAGATTAATTATATAATGGTAACACAGAGACTTCGGAACCAGGTTTTAAAATGTAAGATATTTCCAGGAGCAGATGTGGACTCTGACCACAATTTATTGGTTATGAACTGCAGGTTAAATCTCAAGAAACTGCAAAAAGGCAGGAATTTAAGGGGATGGATGCACTGAAGGAACCAGAGTTTGTAGAGAGTTTCAGAGGGAGGATTAGGGAACGACTAGCAACAAGAGGAGGAAGGAATACAGTACAAGAAGAATGGGTAGCTTTGTCAGACGAAATACTGAAGGCAGCAGATGACAAAGTAGGTAAAAAGACTAAGGCTAGTAGAAATCCTTAGGTAACACAAGACATATTGAATTTAATCGATGAAAGAAGAAAATATTAAAAAATAATAAATGAGGCAGGTGAAAGGGAATATGGCTGAGCACTATGGGACTTAACTTCTCAGGCCATCAGTCCCCTAGAACTTAGAACTACTTTAACCTAAACACACATCCATGCCCGAGACAGGATTCGAACCTGCGACCGTAGCGGTCGCGCGGTTCGAAACTGTAGCGCCTAGAACCGCTCGGCCACTTCGGCCGGCCGAAAGGGAATATAAACGTCTAAAAAATGAGGTCGACAGGAAGTGCAAAATGGCTATGCAGGAATGACTAGCGGACAAATGTAAAGATGTAGAAGCATAGAAGCATATATTACTAGTGGTAAGATAGATGCTGCATACAAGAAAATTAAAGAGATCTTTGGAGAAAAGCAAATCACCTGTATGAATATCAAGAGCTCAGATGGAAAGCCAGTCGTATGCAAAGAAGGGAAAGCAGAAATGTGGAAGGAGTATATAATGGGTCCATAGAACGGAGATGTACTTCAGGGCAACGTTATGGAAATGGAAGAGGACGTCGATGAAGATGAGAAGGGAAATATTATACTGCGTGAAGAATTTGACAAAGCACCGAAAGACTTAAGTCGAAATAAGCCCCCGGTAGTAGACAACATTCCGTTAGAGCGATTGATTGTCTTGTGAGAGCCAGCCATGAAAAAACTCTTCCATCTGGTGAGCAAGATGTATGAGACAGACGAAATACCCGCAGACTCCAAGAGGAATATAGTAATTCCAATTCCAAAGAAAGCAGGTGCTGACAGATGTGAAAATTACCGAACTATCTATTTAATAAAAAAGATTGCAAAATACTAACACGAATTCTTTACAGAAGAATGGAAAAACTGGTAGAAGCCGACCTCGGGGAAGATCAGTTTGGATTCCGGTGATGTAGGAATACGCGAGGCAATACTGACTCTATGACTTCTCATAGAAAATTGATTAAGTAAAGATAAACCTACGTTTATAGCATTTGTAGACTTAGAGAAATCTTTTGACGATGTTGACTGGAATACTCTCTTCCAAATTCTAAAGGTGGGAGCGGCATCACAAGGACTGCATTAGCACAAGACATACAGCGCCAACTCGAGGCCGTATGGTTTTGGGTGCTATTGGGTAAAATCACAAATCACAGTTGACGCGTGTCCAGGGCACTGTGATCAGTGTGACATACGTTAATGACATCCTGCGACCCGTAGCCATACGCTTTCGGCACAACACCCCAGACGCCATTTATCAGCAAGGCAATTCACGACCACATGTTTCCACACGAACACCTGTGTTCTTGGTGCCCTCGCCCGCCATACCACCACTCTTGCCGCCAATCGAAAATGTGTGTAGTATGGTGAAACAACGCGGGCAGTGCTGTGACCCAATGCCGATCACCACAGATGACCTTTGGGACCAGGTGAATGCAGCATGGATGGCTATACCATAGGACACCATCCATGCTTAATACTCGTCGATGCCATCACGCATGGAACAAGCTATCAGAGCCCATAGCGGACCCTGTGCCTTCTAGGCTGAACCGAGGTGACTGAAATGCTAATCATTTCTGCAGAACAAATGTCCTCCCTATAGTCAATCAAGGTGTTTTATTTTTTCTGAACATTGTACTTGACGTTCACTGAAGCTCTTAGTACGACCGTTAAGATTCTGTGATAAATAATGCGATGAAGTAAGCTAAAGTGATATAGTCTAGGCTCCACATGAGAAATGTTTTGTATTTCCTTTTAAAACAGGATGAATCAGGAGGAAGGGTGCATGCTTTGAGGGCTCATGCTATTAGTGATTCTGAAGAAAACGTATGATGCCCTATTCCGAATGGTTTCCAAGATAGAACACGTTAAAAATCAGATTTGTTCCTTCTCTTAAATAAATCGAAAACTACACACCCTAACGATAATGTGTCGCAGTACAAAATAAAACTATATTAAAATTCCTAGAAAAAAGGACCTATTAATTTTTTCTCTAGGATTAATAGTTACTAAGAAGAGAGCGTGAGAATATTGAAAATCTCGTGTGACGGGCGTACGCTGTAGCTTAGGTAGTCTTTGTAGGCCAATTTTATGGTATCGCAGATCGATACCACCCTCATCAGCGTCTCACAATGACAACGGAAACGCACGTTTCCCACAGACGCCTATAGCGCTTGCGCGGGAGCCCGGCGGATCCAATGACGTGCGCCCGCCTATCTACGCCTTTAGCGGCTCCCACTACAAGCACCCTCTGCTGCTGCGATACTGGACGGTCGACGGCAGCTGTATGGCCCTTTCTCGGTCCCATTCTTCGTCAGTCTTCAGTCTTAATCAGCCCTAGATAGTTCGCTCGCGAATTAGTAATGGGAACCTTACACTGCACGACGGTCTTAGCTTGCTTCTTGTAATATTTGGAATTTATTGTTGTTTGTTCTTTTATATAATTTATTCGCAATGCTTGGAGAGAGCTACTTGTTAAGTGAATTTTTGGTTTACCGTATTTACGCGTTAGCTAATCATTTCTGCTCATGTCCAGCCTTACCATCACAGCTGGTGCATCACTATACAGCCCACCTCTCCCCACCATTGTGTACAAAGTAGCACACAACAAATTTGAGATAGTTTCCCGACTTGAAAGACCAAAAGCGTTCCGTATCAAATTATTCGTCACAACTTTCTCTGCTGTAGTACGTTGTAAACAATGATAATGACAACAATACAGAAAATAAATGAAAGTGTACGTTAAATGTGCTCTACCTCGGAGCCATTTGGATGACCTTTCTTGTTCAGTATCACTAAGATAATACTGTCACGCCTCAAAACATATACTTTTCCTCTTGAATTATCCTGTGTTGTTAATCTTCGTGAAAAAGTTGACTTCCATTATATTTTACTCGTTGAAATAGTCACACAAGCCACGCAGGTTCTACCTCTAATGTTATAGAATTGTTCTCAGAAAACATATATTTTAAAAATGGTCAAAAAGTTCGAACGCTGATCTGCAGTACACTCCCCCAAAACTCTGAGCTGAGTGCATCAGGGCCCAGTAGCAGCACACGCCTCGCGCTGTCATCAACAGATCGCGGCACCCTGAGAGGCACAGTGATTGGCAGAGCTCTGAATATCAGAAATTTAGACCACAGGTCGGGTAGAAGCAGGCTCTGGCTGTGCGGTCAGGAAAACACTGCCCTTAGCGTGAAATTTCGAAGAAAAAAAAGGAAGGAAGATTGGATTTAACGTCCCGTCGACATCGAGGTCGTTATAGACAGAGCACAAGCTCACATTGTGTCAAGGATGGGGAAGGAAATCGGCTGTGTCCTTTCAAAGGAACTATCCCGACATTTGCCTGGGGCGATTTAGCGAAATCACGGAAAACCTAAATCTGGACGGCCGGATGCGAGTTTGAACCGTCGTCCTCCCGGAAAAATTTGGAAGAATAGCGAGCGTAGTCGACTTGACTGGACAGAACAAGTGTCAAATAAGACAAAATATATTAAAAACTAAACCCAACTAGTGACAGAGAAGTCAGGAACATGGTTGCAAAGACAAAATTAAGACGAATGCGTGGTGAACACTCACCCACAATACCAAGCGTCGTTTTTAAAATATTTAACATTAAATATTTTATGTACGTATTGATCTTTAAACAGTAATTTCTTGACAACATCTTAAGCGGTTCTTACAGTGTCTATGGATAGGTCTCTGTGAGCGTTATAGTAGATTTTTTTTTAATATCACCTTTCTTGAATTACAGACCGGAATGTACATTCCATGCATAAAAACCTGAATTTTCTCTTAATGCTTCTTGCGTTCAAGCATCAGTCGGGGCTAGGATCTGGAAGAGACAGGACCTGCGTACCACAGTACATCGCCGGGCGCATGAATCGGAATATTTCTAAGTATTTGGTTGTGGAGTTGCGATTTTCACGTGTGTGTATGAACACACTGAAATATTTTCAGTGTGTGGACTTCCAATATTTCGGGTTAGGTGATCAAATCTAAACTTCAAAATCTATACTGCGGTTAATTTTGAGAGTGATCTTAGCTCGGAATTCCATTATTTCGCATTTACGGAGCTTCAGCTTTAGACTTGTGCTCAAGGAACTTTAATTATTTGTCGTGAATTTGTCGAAGTTTACACGAATATGTAGTACTGTTAAATTTATTCAAGCCCCCCCCCCCCCCTCAGACAGTTATTATTGCAGTAATGAGCGATTAAGTGTGATAAGTGTTACTTTACTGCTTTTGAATATACCCAGGTTGTTAAAATTTAAAGACGCAGCGAATAGTGAACGTTAGTTCACAGCAGATTACCCCTCCATGTATTAAACTTGTGACTGAATTTTCTAATGGTTAATGCAACATATGCTTTGGTTGGGCACTGCATTGTAACGTAGCGAACACCTAAGAAATTCAATCATGCATTACGGAGGCCCTATAAACTGAATTTTCCTCGCTTTACAATTTATGAATAGTGCTGGAGGCTCACGAGCCGTTGAATGAACAATTATTTGTACAAGCAACAGATTTTAGCTTCTCATTTCGCCATTCATTAGTTATTTATCCCTCAGGTATCAGCAGAGAGAACATTACGTTTTATTCTATCCGTATAGTCACGTATGTTGGTCTCGTTCAAAATCAACAAGAGCCAACAAAGAGCATTTATTTATCCACCTCGTCGCAAATTTTAGCTTCGTGGTTCTCAATACGGTAAGTCAAGAACGATCTCGTACTGCAGAAACTGCAATATTAAAAAAACGCAGTCCGGCACTCAGCGCACAGCGTGAACGACGTTGCGTCAGGACACCGTAGATTCCACAAGCGAGATCTTCTGACAACGTTACGGAGATGTTTAACAAACTCAAGTGGCAGACTCTGCAAGAGAGGCGCTCTGCATCGCGGTGTAGCTTGCTCGCCAGGTTTCGAGAGGGTGCGTTTCTGGATGAGGTATCGAATATATTGCTTCCCCCTACTTATACCTCCAGAGGAGATCACGAATGTAAAATTAGAGAGATTCGAGCGCGCACGGAGGCTTTCAGACAGTCGTTCTTCCCGCGAACCATACGTGACTGGAACAGGAAAGGGAGGTACTGACAGTGGCACGTAAAGTGCCCTCCGCCACACACCGTTGGGTGGCTTGCGGAGTATAAATGTAGATGTAGATGTAACGTCTGTCACAAATCGCTAGTTTTTCCTGTTTCCTCAAGTACAATTCTGTCAACAGGCAGTATGTTTCAAAATGTTTTCTAATCATTTATCACTTTTCTAAGTATTAACTACTTCTTTTAAACCATTTTATATTCACTGATTATACGAACGGATAATCTGGGACCATTACCAGGTAAGATTAATAGAGGAAACAGAGAAGATATAGCGAAGAGCGGCCCGCTTAGCCAAAAAAACGTGAGAACATGACCGACATGCTCATCAAACTACGGTTGCAGAGCTAAAAGAGAGGCGCCTGAAGCATGGAGTGGTTCACAATTGAAATTCTAAGAGCGTACATTCTAAAAAGAGACAAGTAACATATTATGTTCTCCCACGTATAAGCTACGCAGTGACCATGGTGGGAAAATCGGTAAATTGAAGCAAATAAGGAGTCTCAAGGCCAGTCTTGTTCCTTCGTACCTTCGCAACAACAAAAAAGGCCCGAATGATAGTCGCACCAAAATTATTCTATATCACACATTGTAAGGTAGCATGCCAAGTAAGTATGTAGCTGTAGATAGTTCAGGGAGGAGGAGATAGTCTTCAACAGTCCTAAACATTAAATGCGGTGCTGTGTGGAACTGGTTGAGGAGCGATATTCTCAAAAAGTATTTAATCCTTATTATTTCTGTGGAGATCAGAGTACGTAATAGGAACTACAACCATTTATAGTTTTAGATTTATTTTTCGTTTGCCCTGAACACACGAATAAATTTTTGTTTAGCCTTCAGAAGCACAAGAAAGTGTAAGATTCAGTTCTGATCTACTTACTAAACGGTCCTTTACGAATACAGTGACACTGGTCTTTGCCGTGCACATGATATAACTGCCGAGACATTTTATTAAACGTTCTTATTATTAGTGCTACTAGTTATACTGGAATACTGCTGTGTTCTCTACGATTTTTACATGATCTGGAGTATCCAGATATCTTAAGGTGGTGTTATCTGCGGTACAATGGAGCGGCTATTTAATCAAGCCAGAAAGTTCAAAATGGTTCAAATGGCTCTGAGCACTATGGGACTTAACATCTGAGGTCATCAGTCCCCTAGAACTTAGAACTACTTAAACCTAACTAACCTAAGGACATCACCTACATCCATGCCCGAGGCAGGATTCGAACCTGCGACCGTAGCGGTCGCGCAGTTCCAGACTGTAGTGCCTAGAACCGCTCGGCCACCTCGGCCAGCAGATAAATAGTAATGACATAGAATGAATCAGCTTACAGGTAATCAGCTTAATTTATATTTAAAAAAGGGTGCATTAGAAGTAAGTGCTAGTACTGTTATACTTAACAAGCTAAACATGTGCAAATTGTTCCGTGGAATAGGCTGAGTAAAAATACTCGACATATGTGGCACTGTAGTATCATCTTCAATCACCGAATGAATGGAAGCTTTTTCGTGGTTAATTGTGGATGGTTAATGAGAAATGAACAAAATATTGCAGCATTTCCTGAATAGGACATCTCTGGACCAGATTTTACTGAAATAGACGTAGTAAAAATAACCGAGAATAACAACTCTGAGAAAATTTACGTAATACGAAAGCTGTTGAGATTGATCCTTTTACGCTGGAACATGGATTTACAGTTCTGTAAACGCGGTGCTGTATTTCAATACTCAGTCTGGCAGCTTAATGTTCGCAGCCAGGGCGAGTCATATCCGTTATTGCAGCGTAAAGGTGTCAAGACACTTGCTGACGAGACGTGTTTGCACCCCCTGTACAACAGCTGCGTCCTGAATTACGGCCACCGCTCTCCTTCTGTGGAGACTCCATGTTCTATTTCAAACCCAAAGTCATTGTGGACTACACTGAAATACGAGAAAATCTGTTGCGTGTTGTACCGATTTCCCTCTTGATGGGAACGATACACTCTTCTAAAACAAGAAACTTGCTGTTTCCTGTTAGAATGCGAGTGTAAAGCTTCAGAAACATATAGTAAATGCTCGGATATCCCCACCAATAGCGATAAGAGTCTTTTATTATGAGTAATTGCAAACCATGTACCTCCTGTAATATCCCATTGTCTTGAAAAGAGAATTAGTAGGGGAATTGGTATTTTGTTGATTCAGTGTGAGCCATCATCGACAAAAAGGCGATGCTCACACGTAGGTTAATAACTCACTGAACTGCAGTGACGTAATTGTCACGAACTTCGTCATTCTTAAATGCAATATGGATGCTCCACCTTCGTCTGGACGATAAAGAAGAGTAGCTCTAGAGGAATCTGGAATCTGCCATTATTTACGAAAACGGTATTTTAGTGGAATCACAATAACACAGTTTACGTAATAGAAAACATTTTAGCCGGTTTTAAAACAACATATTGTAACTTATTCCTCAGATTCTACCTCTCCAAATTACATGGGACTTCAAAAGTATGTTACACATGTCGTTCCACGCTAACATCATCGCGCACAAAGGTTGGTTGGTTGTTTTGGGGAAGGAGACCAGACAGGAGGTCATCGATCTCATCGGATTAGGGAAGGACGGGGAAGGAAGTCGGCCGTGCACAAAGAATGGCGTATTGTGGAAGAGAGTACATGTTGCCGCAGACACGGTTCTGCTGCGCTATGGGCAACAGGGGCCCTGCACTGTGCGTCTGAAATGACCCCGCAAGTGGAAACACACTTCAATGTTGAAGTACGAGGACAGTACGATTCTTGTCTAAATTCCACACAGATTCGCCGATAATTCTAGTAGCATATGAACCAAAAGCAATGTCGCGACCAACTACAGCGAAATGGTGCCAACAATTTGCTCAAGGCTGCACAGACTTCGGTAATGATGTTCGGGAAGTCCAGATCTTGCACCATGCGATTTACATCTTCTCAGCTAGCGGAAAAACATCTGTGGTGTGTGTGTGGGGGGGGGGGGGGGAGATCTTCCAGCGATGATGACGTTCACATAGTGGTTCTCGAATGGCTCATTGATCAGGGAGCGAATTTCTATCGTCGAGAAATTTGAACTAATGGTAGAACGCTTCTACCATAGTACAGTGTTCAATAAAATTTACTTGGCCTGATGGTCGGAGGAGTATAGCCAGACAGAGAATCCTAAGAAACTGGAGTGAGTCAGCGGTGAAATGTAACATGCATGTGTTCCTATCCTTACAGGGGCACATTTTTCGATGTCCACTGGTATGTCTTCTGTCGGGCTTAGAACTATTACTTTCCCCTTAATTTCTTTTCATCATAGAAAATAATCGAATTTATATACATTTCAATGTAGCAGCAACGCCATAGTGTAGCATTGCTCGATTTCTGCTGTTTCACTTGACAGAGGCATTCATGTGAAAGTGTTTTACTGGTGAAGCAGTTGCTCTTACGCACGTGGAAACACTGTTAGAAGTTACATTTGCTACTGCGAACATCATCACCTTGACGTATTTGCACTGGAAGCAACGTCTCACTTGAGACATTGCTACTGTGATTTAAGGCTCTTAAATATGTTGACGCAAAAATTTTCACAGAACCACATGAACAACAGCCCACAGCCGTTCTCTTCTCGAATTCAGTATCACTCTCAGTAATTAAAATTTACCACTAATCTTTCTGTATTCCTGAAACCATTCTATTAATAATGGGTTCACATCGATAAAAACTGCATTAAACCCTTCTTGAGTTTACAGGAAATTCTATCTCTCTAGTCCTCTAGTATTATTGCACTTAGACCTAAATATCTCCATATGTTTGTTAGAAGATACATTCCAGAAGCCAAATGTGTATCACTGAATACATATAAATATTTTTATTGTAAGTGTGAGGATTAACTTTCGAATACCCATACTTTATTGCTATGTTCCCAGTGAAGATTTCTCTCAAAGCCCCTTGTATCAGTGTGTTAACAACTATTATGATCACTAACTTTTATGCAAATTTACATCAGTTTTGCAATGAACTTTACTTTAGAAATATGTAGTGAGCTGAAGTTTTCTCACGTGTACTTTAAAGCTGTCCACGTCACGAAGATTGGAAAACGACAAATTCTTTATTTGATATGGTTATGGTAGATGTGCAATGCCCTTGTCTTCCAGTGGTCTCTGACTGACTTACACAGCCTATTACATGAGAACGGTTCTATGGGAGACTCACTAGCAAGAGGAAACTCTGCACTTTACAAATCATTACCAGTGGTTAATGAAGCGCTAAATCAGGGGCGGCCAAGATTTCGGCTCACGGACCATGCCCGAACACGAGTGCCATAGCGCTCAGCCTCGACGCACATTTTCCTCTGCACCACGCCGTGCTGTGTGAGCGCCTGAAGGGTTGGGAGGGGGAAACGGTGAACGCGCCGAATTTAAATGTCAGTGCAGTCGCAATGCCTACGACTTGGTTTCATATTTCACATTTCTCAACGACACAGATCACAAACTGTTGTGTACATAGTTCCGCGTAGTCAGCGCGTATACAACTTTCCCACTAGAGCGCGCCCCGCTAAGTACAACAGCGCAGGCGCAGCGCTCGTCCGTCTCCGCACTACGAGATGGCACTGCCATAGAGACGGACCAAATTCTGCTTCCTCCGATCCGCGTATTAATATGTAACACAGCCAATGAGATTGCTGCTAACGTAGAACCTTTTCTCCTCGCGGATCACACTCGCGCAGTGATACATGAACGTGCGAGGTATTATAACGAGTGTACAGATCTCTGACTGTCAGTCTGCATTTGTCTGCACCAGTCTGTGCCAGTATATAGTCAAGTTTCAGTCTGCGCCTAATAAGATTACCATATTCCTGTACATAGCCATGAATATTAAATGGTTAGACACGTTTGTCAAGTATCAGAGATATATGTGAGAATAAGATTAACATACCAATACCAAAGGAACTTCAGATTGTCAATTGTAAATAGCATCCAGAACCAAGTTAAGTAATTTTTATGCTTGTTATTATTTTAATAAATGTGTGTGAAAATTAATCAAGTTCTGTTTAAAGTTGGTCACCGTCAATCTGCTACTCTAAGTGTGCCAGTGGCATTCCTATCATCTGACCAAAAGGCAGAAGATAAACACGCCACGATAAGTCCACGAGCCATATTGCTGACACTCGCCTACTTCGTTAGAGCGACAAGTCAAATAATCTGATGGTGTGTGTACTGAATGTCTTACAGTACGCTCACCACACAAACAAAACAAATTTTCAGTATTATTTAATTATTTTTGGTGTGCTGGAGACATAATATAAGTCTTTTCTGGTACAAATCGTCGGCATAAGAACAGACGCAGACAATTTCAGAGATTTCACCACGTAATTGTGGCTTACTTAGTTTCATAATGTAAAATAGGTTTACCACAGAAATAGGTCGGTCTAAATATTGTAGTACTTTTGCAAACACATGATTGAGACGTGGAAACTCTACCTGAGGAAAGCAAAATAGTGTTCCTGGATAGTTTTTACGTAAAACGATCTGTCGTTAAAGTGGGAATTACTTTGCAGGTCAGTCAGTAACATCTTCACATACACAGGGTCGCTTTCACTTGTAGCAGAAATCAGTCTCGAAAACAGGTTTAAGATCGACAGTGTCCTCAAAACGTTAAAAAAAACTATCCTTGCAATTCTTTCAAGGCCACAATAAATTCATCAAATCTCAAGATTTCTTTAACGGCAGTGAATTTAGGCAACTGGACTGCGTTTGTAAGAATCTGTCCCTTCTATAATGCGATTTTCTTTTTAAAGCATCCCCATCAAATCAGAAAGAAGTTGTTTATCCGTTTTCAGTGTCTTATTGTGGGCAGTGTGCAATTACGTCCATTTAAAATGCGAGGTTAGCAGGCCATTCTAGATGTTTTAATTTTCATTCCTGCACTTATTTTTCCTTCATATATTCAATAATAGCTAGTTTTAAATCTAAATCTCGTTCCAGATATGCCCTTTTCTTAACCGACGTACTTTGCAGTAATGTATAAAGTCTCCATACTCTTCGTTAACTCCGTCGAAAGCTTTGCACCTAGCAATAGAATAATGCATACTATTTCCAAAATTTTACTATTCGTATCACCAGTTTCCTCATTTGCTGCATGCCTGCAATTTTAGCAGAAAGTCCTTATTGATGTACTGAACAATGAATCTAGTCTGTCGATCACTGTAATTTTTTGCTCTTTCACTGTCAACTAAATCTTTAAATTCTTTCTGCATGGTAGTGTAATCTCGTTTCGTAGCAAATTTTCAATACCTGTCGCCTATGTGACTGCATAAAAGACACTGAGAATTCTCATTCCTCTTTTCTGTATTCCGATTCACTTTTAAAGTCTTGTGATGATAGATCGCTACACTGCTTCTTTTTGTGCAAATATCCACTGAACCTGTGAACGTCCTTCATAACAGTAACAAATTACAAAGGCTAGAAAACGCTGACATCACGGCTCTGCTGCACTGCAGAGAACAGTGGCAACCGAAAAAATGCCACACTGCAATACTAAGTGAAATGTCGCGCTTGTCGAGTACTTCTGGGTATGGACGAGAGAGGTTGAGCCATGGCTCACACGTGGCCCGCACACGAGGCCAGGTGAAGTTTGGAATTCCGTGGGCAGCCCTGCGCTAAATGATACAAAAAGTTGTATATCCGATTGAGAATTGGACTCCAGAACTTCACTTTTGTAGTCTTTGTAGTTTTTCTCTTGTTTTAATAGGCCTCCGGTATCTCTGTGTTTGCATTTATAACTGTTTATGATGGTATGACATAAAAGTAATGACTAAATATGTCGATATGGCGTTCCTCTTGACACCTGAATACTGGTAAATGCTTCGCCGTTGCAACCTGGAGTTCCTCTAGCGGAACTGTTATACTTTATACGAGTTGCAGTTGACCGCATTACCTGTTCCAAGAATACTTTATTTTAATCTAACTACCACATCAAACGCTAGACGGCCACAATGGATCGGATTACATGTTCACTGTACAGATCCCTTTTCTCTCTCTCTGTACCACTGAAACTTTGTATTGCGATAACACTTGGCTATCGCAGGTTCGAATCCTGCCTCGGGCATGGATGTTTGTGATGTCCTTAGGTTAGTTAGGTTTAACTAGTTCTAAGTTCTAGGGGACTAATGACCTCAGCAGTTAAGTCCCATAGTGCTCAGAGCCATTTTTTGAACACTTGGCTAGGATTTAAACTCGTTAGATGAATGTGTTGTACCTACGAAGACTGATGA
The DNA here is from genome assembly GCF_021461385.2 of Schistocerca piceifrons. Lineage (NCBI taxonomy): Eukaryota > Metazoa > Arthropoda > Insecta > Orthoptera > Acrididae > Schistocerca > Schistocerca piceifrons. The sequence continues at coordinate 360,545,659 of NC_060149.1, read as the reverse complement.
ACTGCGTTAATTGGTTATACCTCACAAAACATACATTTTAATTTTTCTGGCGTGCAGACATCTTCGCCCAGTTGCGGTATGTATCCCTTGTTTGGTTGTCATTTCATAAGCAACCGAATTTTACTATTAAATATTTGCTTGTAATTTTATTTACCAAAACATGTTTCGCCTGGCTATGTCAAATATCTTCCCTGGGTTCAACAACGACCAAAAACATGAATTTTAAAAAGAGGATGAATTAATTTAAGAAATTTGTGGTTTATTTCACTAAAAGCTGGAGCCGCCAAATAGCAAATGTAAACCACAGCTATCCTCTACCAACGTCACCTCATCTCTTGGCCTTCGCTGGCGTTTCATCTTGCTGACCACTAACACAAGCCATTAATGAGTGTTACCTTCAGTTCGTCCCATGTTCTCTGCTGTCCTGCGCTATCACATAAGAAATAACAGCAAAGTTATATTGCTTGAAGCTCGCGCAAATACTGTGACGGTCTTTTATACAATAGCTTACGAGTACAGATATTATGACTGTCTTCACAGGATAAAATAAGTGATAAAATTTAATAAAATTGTGAAGAAGACTGAAATAAAGAACCTGTTAACTCTATTCACTGCACTGAAAGAGGTATCGGTTGTTTCGAGCATCTGGCTGGATTAGTAAAGACTTTGCAGACTGGCGTCAACAATTACAATCTGTACAAATTATCACGTTTCTGAGGTCTGGTGGGTCCTAGTGCGTGGCTGGGATGCCCAAGCGAAAATCTACTCAGCGCGTTGGACATGATGCGTCAGCTGTTCATCAGTCATGGAGTTGGCGTCCAAAGGAAGGTTCACAACACCTTCATGGTTCCAGAGGGCAGCGACATACAGATTCACTGCTGCGTCGCCACATCCACTAGGAGCCATTACTGTTCATGTGGCGACCTCAGCTCCAGGTAAGACCAGTGTTAAACCAAGAGTGTCAGTTATGATCATCAAGAACTGTTTACTGGCAGATTGGTTCCGAGCATAGCTTATATCCGCCAGTGTCTTTGTCACACTTTATCATAACGAAGGTTTTATTTGCTCGTATAGAGAAATCGAAGGGATGTATGATCGAAAGTTGTGCTTTGTGATGATGGCAGATTTTGTCCCCGTGTCCATGTCGATCATTCTTGGGGACACGGTTGACCATAAGAGCACAAACTAGCGGACGTATCAGCATCAACATGCACGATGAACTGCAAGAATCATGCAGTGGAGATTAACGGCTCACAATATCTATGCACCTGTAGTGTTTCTGAGGGAATATTAAACAATGCAGGATAAGTCCTGAACATCATTTAGCCAGTACCTTCAGCGTCAGAGTAATGAGAGCTGCCCACAGGAGATTTCCATTTCCGCACTTCTTGCATCATCTAAAATACTCATCAAAATGTTCAGTTACACTGGTCATCACAGTAACTAGATCTGTTTCCCACTGAATTCGCAGGCGAGGTATCTAAGTACATGAGGCGAAAGCAACCCAACTGGTTTTCCATAACAGGGAGTACTGCAATAGTATAGTGGTATGCAAAACACAAGGAAGAAATTAACTTTCGCACGAAGTTCCAAACTCTCGCCATATGAGGGTACAGAATGCACTCTGGGACATTGTCGAACATGATTATTTTGATGGTTCAGACTTTATGGTGTGAAGAGGCATAATGTTGCATGGACGTGCTGATCTCCACATATTTGAAAACGGTACACTCACCGGTCAACGTTACTGTGACACAGAACTCCTTCCTCATGTACATATTTTCAGTGGTGTATTCGGCACTGACGTCATTTTTATGAATGACAACGCGCGACCGCATCCAACTGCACAGGTGGAGGATAGTCAGCGAATGGACTGGACTATCTGCTGCCACAACTTAAATTCCATTGAGAATGTGTGTAGTATTTTATTATGCACAGGTATGATGTATCTATGATTTTGTTTTGTATTAACTTCGAGTGTTCAGTGTCCTGATTATTACACTTGTTTACAAGTATGTACTATATCGTGTAGGACCCCGCGAGCGTGTAGAAGTGCAACGAAACGACGTGGCATGGACTCGACTAATGGCTGAAGTAGTGCGGAAGGGAATTGACACCATGAAACCTGCAGGACTGTTCCTAAATCCGTAAGAGTACGAGTGGGTGGAGATCTCCTCTGAACAGCACGTTGCAAGGCGTCCCAGATGTGCTCAATAATGTTCATGTCTGAGGAGTTTGGTGGCCAGCGGATGTGTTTCAACACAGAAGAATGTTCCTGGAGCCACTCTGTAGCAGTTCTGGACGTGTGAGGTGTCGCGCTGTCCTGCTGGAATTGCCCAAGTCGATCGGAATGCACAATGGACATGAATGGATGCAGGTGATCAGACAGGATGCTTACGTACTTGTCACACGTCAGAGTCGTATCTAGACGTATCAGGGGTCCCATATCGCTCCAACTGTACAAACCCCACACCATTACAGAGCCTCCACCAGCTTGAATAGTCCCGTGCTGACATGCAGGGTCCATGGATTCATGAGGCTGTCTCCATACCCGTACACGTTCATCCGCTCGATACAATTTAAAACGAGACTCGTCCGACCAGGCAACATGTTTCCTGTTATCGCTGTTGACGGGCCCCGGCGAGGGTTACAGCTTTATATCTTGCAGTCATCAGGGGTACACGAGTGGTCTTTCGGCTCTGAAGTTACGTTTGCACGGTTGGTAAGCTGACACTTGTTGATGGTCCAGCATTGAAATCTGCAACAATTTGCGGAAGGGTTGCACTTCTGTCAGGTTGAACGATTCTCTTCAGTCGTCATTGGTCCCATTCTTGCAGGAACTTTTTCCGGCCGCAGCGATGTCGGAGAGTTAATGTTTTACCGGATTGCTTATATTAAAGGTACTCTCGTGAAATGGTCGTACGGGAAAATCCCCACTTCACTGCCGCCTCGGAAATGCTGTGTCCCATTGCTCTTGCGCCGACTAAAACACCAAGTTCTAACTCATCTAAATCTTGATAAGCTGCCACTATAGCAGCAGCAAGTGGCTCTGAGCACTATGCGACTTAACTTCTGAGGTCATCAGTCGCCTAGAACTTAGAACTAATTAAACCTAACTAACCTAAGGACATCACACACATCCATGCCCGAGGCAGGATTCGAACCTGCGACCGTAGCGTTTGCTCGGCTGCAGGATGTAGCGCCTAGAACCGCACGGCCACTCCGGCCGGCTAGCAGCAGCAATCGATCTAACAACTGCGCCAGACACTTATTGTCTTATAGAGGCGTTGCCGACCGCAGCGCCGTATTCTGTCTGTTTACATATCTCTGTATTTGAATACGCATGCTTATACCAGTTTCCTTAGCGCTTGAGTGTATATGAATGTTTGTATAACGTTTTTGGTATTCGGGGTTTTTATTTGTGTATATTCTTTCATATGTCGCCACGATTATATGTTTTGATTGTTTGCCAATTTGCGGTTCCGCATAATCATACAGAAACACAACTGTGATACAATTTCGTTTTATTATGTTTTGGTTGTCAAGTATATGTTCTTTTAAATGTCGTTGTACTTTTATGTCTGTCCTTGTTCAGTGTTCGTCATAAACCATGTAGTAGGTTATGTTTATAAAGGAATGAATGATTTGATATTGTGATACAATGATTGTGAATGTAGTGACTAATTGTTAATTTGATTCCAGGTAAATGTGTATTTTGAACACAAGCCACACACAAGTGTGTGAGGTCTTTAAGGCATAAACTTCTGCTGTGCCACGAAAAAGTACAGGCGTGAATTTGGGGAATTCTTGTAAATTACGCACAGCTATGGCTGGAAGGTAGCAGTTAAGGGACTGATAGTCACATCGAATGGCAGGTGAGGCATATATTTATATTTAGCAAACAATTCTGTGAGGCAGGTTTACAACACCGCTCGCAAGCGAGAAGGCACTGTTCAGTGGGCACTTTGTATAAGTCTGCAGTAATCAGAGTAGTACAGGACAGTGATGTGCAGTGAAGAACCCATACGTTGCAGTTACAACGGCACAACCTGTGTGCAGCGGCCGAAGCGGGCTGAGGAAAGCTGACGCTGTATTTAATAAGGAGCACTCCACTTGCTGCCGCCAGAGGAAGTACGTCTGAGGTGTAGGGAAAAGGACCACACCTTGGAGCTGCGCCGGCGAGAGGAGCGAGAGGGCTACTAGCCTCCGTTCCCTGGGTGACATCGTCTGGCGGGCGCGAACTCCAGGCCTCCCGGGTGCAGAGCTCTCTGTGGTCACTAACCGAGCTGCCCTGGGCGGACGGCCGGAGCCACTAGGGCTCACAACAACGACGGTGGTCGGCTGGTTACCTTAGGCATTCTACGTGGGGCCCATGGGTACAGTCACCAATGTCCCGGGCTACCTGCACAGCCAACACGTGCGGCGGCCACTCAGCCATGTCGTGAGTAGGAGCGCTACTTCTGCAAGGCTGGGCAGCCGGACGTCAATGCAGCAGCTTCCGGCACTGGAATTGCCACTGACTCACGAACACACACTGCGTGGCGCCATCACTGGGATCAGCGGAAAGCCCGCAGTGTACCTTCGATGGAATGAAGTCAATGATACACTTGAAGGTGTTTCTTTGTACGCTTCGGAGTGAGTCACCCCTCTCTCCCAAACCATACCTATCTGTCGTTCTGACATATTAAAACCCCTGAGCTTGTGAGGTTTTAAGAATTTGAAGTCAGGAAGTGGTTCTTCTGCTTTCCAGCACAATACGTTGTGCCGGAAAGTGTTCGTCTATGTCCAACAATATGTTTTGATGAGACTGTTGGTTCAAAAATGGTGCAAATGGCTCTGAGCACTATGGGACTTAACATCTGAGGTCATCAGTTCCCTAGAACTTAGAACTACTTAAACCTAACTAACCTAAGGACATCACACACATCCATGCCCGAGGCAGGATTCGAGCCTGCGACCGTAGCGGTCGCTCGGTTCCAGACTGAAGCGCCTAGAACCGCACGGCCACACCGGCCGGCAGACTGTTGGTTTTGGAGACTGGTGAGGGAGGCAGTGGCACTTGACGTAGGTAGCAGCTCAGCACAATATGGTGCGGTGTGTCTAAGTTTTATTTATATTATCACTGCTGCCTGCTCTTGTTTCTAGAGTTAGCTGCGTGAGGGAGGGTCAACGATGTTTAGAATTAACTTTGTGAATCCACAGGAACTCATGAACTTATCTTTGTTTAGAGATAATGGTGGATGTGATAATTTAGCGTCAGTGAGGTGTTCATTTTGCAATTTGTCTGGGCATGGTTTCTGTGTACCAGAGCTATAGCGGCTGTTTGTTTTGTATGTGGGTGTATTGGTCAACTGTCTAGTAGCTATACTGAGTATAGATGGGCGAAGATTCGCTGGAGGAATTAATTTGTGAATACGTTTTTGTGTTAAATGGGAGTTTGTGTTTCGTATTTTGAATATGAATTAAGTTAGAATTAGAGTATGCAAAATGGTAGAAACATATGCTACTACCTCGGATGCAGTTTCTGCTTTAACTCGGTAAGTGTAAGCGTTAATAGGGCAGTTTGAGGGCATGAAACAGAGAAATTTCGAACTTAATTGTCAGTTAGAGGCTTTTAAAGGGTGTCACTACCTGTCACAATCAGAGTCATTTGAAGGTAAGTCTGGATTGAGAGTGCCTTCTCTTCCATATGACCCAGCACTGGTCGCCATGATTAAGCCCCTCTCAGCGAAGCCAAAGAAGGACGAGATAATTTTCGTTAATAATATTAAGGACGCTGGGAGAGTACATGGGTGGTGAGATTAAGCAACTATGTGTGTTGGTGAAATGCCTTTGGCTGGGGACACCGAACGTTGTCTACAACGAGACAGTGAGCGATTTTTTCTGGAGAAATGAAGCACATAGTAGATGCAGCGCAACGAGTCTTTAGGGGCGTTGTTGGATAGAATCCGAAAGCTAAATGCAAAGACATGTGTACAGACCCAGAATGCAGAAGCTAATAGGCACTGTTAAAGGAGAGAGAAAATGAAGTGATGGATGTTTTTTGAGTGGTATACCTGCTGAAATGTCACGGAGGGCTCGGATAGAGAAACCAGAGGACTTAGAGTCAGCTCTTAGGATCGCAGCACTTACAGAGGAGGTGGATATGGCCACAAAACAGAGGGAGGGCCACCATGTGTTCGCTTCTGAATTCAAGTGTTATAGATGTGGTCGGGAGTGGCGCATTAGGAAGCAAGATTCACCTACCATGGAGGTGAGACCAACTAAACTACTTACGTTTTTAGTAACAATTGATTAGCTGGATAAAACACCGGCAGGTAAGACAGTGCGGGTATAAGTGGATACCAATTTGCCGAGGGAAAAATTATATGTGGTTGAACCACTCCTAAGTAATGAAGGACTGAAAAGTTTGTATTGTTTTATCTGCAGGAGTTTGGCGGATGCGAGTCGCAAAAATGGGGAACAGATGATTCCAGTTAATGTGGATAACATTGGCAGAGGGGAGGTAACACTATCAAAGCATGTAATAATAGCCACTCTGGAAGTCTTGGAAGATGAGGACTTTGACAGATAGATCGAGCCTACAGGAAAGCCACAATCAAACCCTCGATAGGGAACTGTTACAAGGGAAAGTAGGTCATCTGAAGGGCAGTGATCGAATGGCCATGGAAAACTGGTAATTGAGGTTTAGTGATTTATTTCGTGCGAACAGGTTACCGACAGCCACGCTCACACAACATCACATACCGACAGGGGATAGCGCACCAATTTATAGGAAGCCATACCGTATATCAAAGCAGCTGTAACCATTGATAAAAGAATTTATTGAACAATAGCTATGGGATGGGATCATAGAACCGAGTGATAGTTCAGAATGTTTAAATGTGTGTGAATTCCTAAGGGATCAGACTGCTGAGGTCATCGGTCCCTAACAACACACACACCCATGGCGGAGGGAGTATTCGCACCTGCAGCGGGAGGGGCCGTGCAATCCGTGCATGGTGCCTCAAACCACGCGGCCACTCAGCGCCGATAGTCCCTGGAGCATAAATATTCTCATCGTGTCGAAGAAATCGGCGGACGGGACATGGAAATATAAATTTTTCTGTGACTACAGATATCTAAAGGCGCGAACCATGCCGGATGCTTATCCAGTTCCAGACATCACGGAAATTGTGGATAATTTGGGCCAGTGTCGGTTTTTTGAACAGTGTACCTCGGGAGTGAATACAATCACATGGAGGCGGCGCCTGAAGATAGGCCGAAAACAGCGTTTACCATCCCAGCAGGACATTTTCACTACAAACTTATGCCATTTGGACTAATGAACGCACCAGCAACTTTTCAACGGTTAGTAGCTGAGGTACTGAGAGGGTTAAAGCCAAAAACTTGTTTGGTTTGTCTCGATGACACAATTGTCTATTCAAAGGATTTACCAGAGTATGTGAGACGTTTGGATTATGTCTTTTGCAGACTACGATCGGCACGTTTGATGTTAAGTGTGAACAAGTGCCATTCTGCACAAATTCTGGTAAACTCTCTGGCGCACGTGATTAGTGACCGTGGGTTACAGGCCGATCCTCATCTTACAGACACAGTTCAAAATTTTCCAATACCACAAACAAGTAAGTACAGTTGCTCATTCTGTAATTATTATTGACAGTTCATAAAGGACTTTACGAAAATAGACAGCACTTGAACAAGACACTGAAGAACGGGACGAAATTCCATTGGTTGTAGGAATATTAGGAGGCATTTGGAAAACTTTCCTTTATTTTTATTTATCGTATGATGATAAAGAGCTTGGATCAGATATATAATTTTAATATAATCTTAAAATTGGAAAAATTGAAAGAAATATTAGTTTTAGATCCAGTACTAGTTTTTCTGGATTTCGAGAAAGGGTTTACACTTTCATGTGATGCATCAAACGGGGCAGTCGGTTGTGTTTTGGGACAAATGACAGATGGTCAGGAACATCTGGTAGTTTAAGCTTCAAGGCGGTTAAACTAGATGGAGCGTAACAACTCAACAACGGAGAAAGAGATGTTGGTGGTCATAAATAGTATTACGTATTTTCGATGTTATCTGTGTGATAGGAAGTTTGTCATCCATGCCCCATTGAAACGGTTGCTTGTTTTGAAAGATCCTTGTGGTAGATTAAGTCGGGAGGCACTTAAGCTTAGTGAATTCGAGTACGAGGTAATCCATAACCCAGGGGGCTCACACGCAAATGCAGATTCGTTAAGCTGAGGGGTGGAAATGTTTAGTATGCTAGGAGAGAGCGTTGAATAGTGGAAGTGCGGACACGCGAAGTATGAAGCGTGCCAGGCATTTAATTCACAGCCACATTTCGTTATGCACGAGGGTTTATTGTGTAGTGGTTCCAGGGGTTATTTGAAGGAAGTTTTATGGCAAGCTCATGACCATATGTCGTCAGGTCATGGTGGGTGACATACGACAGACAGATGTGTAGCAGAGCAGTTTTGGTGGACGAACAGGAAGGATCACGTGGAGCAGTATGTTAAGGACTGTGTCCCATGTGTGCAGTGCGCCGACATTACCCATTAGAAAGTGCCATTGCAAAGGTTACCAGAGGCGTCCAGTGCACCTTCTATGTTGGGGTTGGATGTCCTTGGACCATTTAATAAAACACCTGCAGGAAATAGATACGTTCTCAGAATCATTGATCATTTTTCTTGCTTTTCGGGAATGGTATCGATGCTGGACCAGTGGGCTAGTACTGGAAATGCCACATGTTGCGTATATGGAAGTCAAGGACAAGTCCGTTTCATCCGCAGACCAATTCGAAAACATAACGTGTGCACAAGACAGTTACAAAGATGTAGAGCTATTACATAGTTTCCAGGCACGACGATTGGAACACCTATTTACAGTGTGGCTATAATTTGAAGGTTCACACTGCAAACGGCTCGTCGCCATTTAATGTGGTATATGGCAGAAAAATGCCATCTCCATTTTACATTTTCATTCCTAAATTAGGACCAGATGATGAGTCGATGAGATCGTTTCCCAGAAGTTTTGAGGAATGTGCAAAAGGCAAACACGAGCGCACTAGAACACCAGGAACAACCGAACAGGCGCATGTGCAAATTGCCACAACACAGTGTGGCGGTGGGTGATGGTCATTAGTCCATATATGTCAAAGGGAAAAAGAAGAAAGTTTTAATAAAATAGCAGGGACCATACTAGGTCGTGAAATGACCTCACTGGTCAACATGAAGATACACTTCCCTACAAAATCGTCTGTTATACTTGTCAGGCGCACAAAACCGTTTAAAGGAATGATGGAGCGGTTGCCACAGTTATCGGCAACCAACCAGGAGGTGAAAGTTACAAAGGGTAAAAAGAAGAAACCTGGAATTGCTGAGCAACGTAAGGCTCTGAGCACTATGGGACTTAACATCTGAGGTCATCAGTCCCCTAGAACTTAGAACTACGTAAACCTAACTAACCTAAGGACATCACACACATCCATGCCCGAGGCAGGATTCGAACCTGCCACCGTAGCGGTCGCGCAGTTCCAGACTGAAGCGCCTAGAACAGCTCGGCCACACCGGCTGGCGCTACAGCATTCACCTGTATCTAGTGGCATGGGGGTTACTGGGGAACTGGATGCAGGTGATAATATGGGAAGTACTGCTAGACTCAAAGAACAGACAGCCTCACGTGGTAATGTCACGGGTAGAGTTAGAAAGCTGTGCACAAAGGAAGGTTGTGATCAGTCCTGGTGACCAAGTATGAACTGATATGTGGACATGTGAAGCGAGGTTGTTTCTGGGGGAAGTAAATGGGACGAGCTGTGGGAAGGAGCTTCTGCCAGTCCGAACACACTTCCAGAGGATGTGTCCACATTGGTTATACTCTGTATTCACGCTGGAAACTGTATAACTGAGTCGCTACAAAGGAGGCAAACTGGTACGGTTGAAAAAACTCGGACTTCAGGAAAGCAGAATGATCATTAATGGCTCAACTTGTGAGGTGGTGGGGACGAATTTTCATCTTTCACCTATACTTACAGGCTCAACTGTTATGACATTGTCGCAGAATAAGTGGCATTGGCCAGAAGGATCTCTGAGGGTATTACCATTCAAAATTTAATGTATTTAAATGACACACTCAATCTGGAGCTTTTGCTTTCCTCGGATAGATTAGTAGAGTCCCAGGAAAGGGAAAGTTCTATGGAACAAATATAGCGGAATGTACGACACAGCCGGCCGGGGTGGCCGAGCGGTTCAAGGCGCAACACTCTGGAATCGCGCGACCGCTACGGTCGCAGGTTCGAATCCTGCCTCGGGCATGGAAGTGTGTGATGTCCTTAGGTTAGTTAGGTTTAATGAGTTCTAACTTCTAGCGGACTGATGACCTTAGAAGTTAAGTCCCATAGTGCTCAGAGCCATTTGAACCATTTTGTACGACACTTCCGAGAAGAACAGGAGCACAAAGTACTAGTGCTGACCGTATGAGCCACCAGTTGTTTCTAGCAGACTTTTGCGTGCTGTATTTCTGGGTAAGGCGCAAGAGGGCACGGGCTGTGGATGCACCAACAAAATGGTTCAAATGGCTCTGAGCACTATGGGACTTCACATCTGTGGTCATCAGTCCCCTAGAACTTAGAACTACTTAAACCTAACTAACCTAAGGACATCACACACAACCATGCCCGAGGCAGGATTCGAACCTGCGACCGTAGCGGTCACGCGTCTCCAGACTGAACCCCTAGAACCGCACGGCCACACCGGCTTCTCACTCGTTCTGACATATTACAACCCCTGAGATCTTGGGTTTGTAATACTTCATTCAGAAATATTTTAAAACTAATTAGAATGTTTGTGTAGTATTGCTGTTTCCTTTGTTATTTACATGCATTCCAAATAAATTTACCCTTGCATCAATATACACGAATGCGTGTGAGGCATTGTTTATTCCATTTTGTTCCCTTGGAACCACGACAACCTTTTCCACCCATGATATACATAGCATGAAAGTAATTAGTTGATGATGGTACAAAAATAAACATTAGTATCTGTAGCCCGACAAAAGTGACTTTGATGCACTTGTGCTACAGGTTAATCTCAGCACAGCTTTATTGGCATCCATTTTAAAAATGATGAGGTGATGTTACATGGCAGTTTATAACCAAACTGACACGAAGTCTATTTTGTAACTTAATATGCGGATCCCAATAGGCATAAAGTCAAATCTTTAACGCTACATGGAAACTACTAACAGTATACACTGCTGCCAATGATTTTACTGTTAACTGCTTCATCATATCCTTTCCTACCAATATAGTGAGAGAGTCCTGTTATTTCTGCAGAATTGGTGGATTTTTAGCTGAGTTATGACAGGGAAATTAACTTAGGATAACATAACAGTCGTAAAGCTGTTTGGAACTGAAAGCCAGCTCCTGGAAGGTAAAGAACAAGGAGTGGCAATCTGCCATGCCCACACAGCAAGAGCAATGAAGAGACCTAGCTGCGTATCACAAAAACTGCATTCTGAGGCAAGCAAAAAGGAATTATTTTCAACTAGATGAGATCTGAAGGCCACGTGAATACACAGAGTTTCAAAGTAATACGCCAGTCATTGAATGTTGCCATGCCACACAGGAATATTTGTTCAAAGACTTTTAGGGGTTCTGTGACTGGCTCACATAATTATTACCGCAGAAGGAGTGAGTTAACACGCTTGCACACACTCAGAATTTTTTGTTGTCCAATACTGGAAATCTGCCATGTAGTGGAAGAGGTTTTGTGCCTTTTTCCCTGTGCCATATCTTGTTGGTTAACCACGATATAATCTGCGAGAATGGGAAACTGTTAAACTTGTTTGTAAAATTATTATTGAGCAGAACTCACAAGGTCTGCTGCAATTGGGTGGTGATGTTACGACACTGTCAGAATCGGTTAAGTTTCTTGGAGTTAAGTCAGAACACACATGTGCAAGGGAGATCGAAGAGAACTCTTGCTTCAGGGATGCTGTCGAGAAGGCACTTTGCTTTACACAGCCGCTGAAGATATTCGCAGAGAGACATGTCTCCGCCATAGAGCAAACTGCAGAGGCTGAACTGGACTCATTATTCGCAACTGCTGCTTGCGGGCATCTTCCACATTCACAAAGCTTAAGAGTGGTAAGCATGCGTCATCGATACAGCCACTTGAGCGAGAGGAGTGCGCTACTAGTTAATTTGCATCAGTGTTTCATTGTGCATATTTAGTATCCAGAGGCAGCTAGTTGCACCCATTATGCACTGTAGAAAAAGTATTGATGTTCATTCTTGCTTTCTCAGGAGTCATTCTTAAAATCACAAATCACTTTTCGCAGTCATTGGCCATAATTGTGATGTATTGTCACACTGTGCTTATATGAATCCGCCCACTAGCGCCATGGCTATTGTTCGTATTTGTAATCCATTGTACACTTATTAAATATTTATGTACTTGATTCAGTGGCTAAATCATTTTTGTTTGATGTCGTATAGTAATAAACAAAATTATTATAGTGGCTGCTAGTTTCCTTAGGTAGTTAGATAGATCCCTTCATTAATATACCCTTGTGAGTTGTGGTACCCATACTTGCATGCACAACTGGGCCACCCCTAGTAATTTTCATTTGATCTACAAGTGCATCTATATTTACATTTACATCTGTACTCTGGAAGTCATCTTGCTGTGTGTGGTGGACGGTACTTTATGTACCAATATTACTACCCGCTTCCCCTATTACAGCCGTAAATAGTTCACGGGAAGAACTATTGCCAATAAGCGCCCGTGTGTGTTCGAATCTCTGTAATTTTATCTTCAAGATCTTTTTGCAATTTATACATAGGAGGAAGGAACTCATCTACGAGTGTAAGCTCTTGGAACTTTAGCAATAAACTACACCATGATACAGATCGCCTACTTAGCGGCGTCTGTCACTGGAGAGATTGATCATATCTGCGACACTTTCGTGCTTAGGAAATGAACTTATACTGAAATGAACCACTTTTATTCGGATCTTCTCTATTTCCTCTGTCAGTCATATCTGTTACGGATCCCATGTTGATGAGCGATATTTGAGTGCTGATAGAACGTGTCTTTTGTAAGCTACGTCCTTTGTTGATGGACAACATTTCCTGAGGAGTCTTCCAGTGAATTGCAGTCTGGCTTCTGCCTTACTCGCGATTAATTTTATATGGTCAGTCCATTTCAAACTGCTCCATGCGCACATTCCTAGTAACTGCTTCCAGTGGTTGTTCTGCCATTGTGTAATCAAGTAACAAAGTGTCTTTCTGTCTACGTATTCCAAATATGATACATCTGTTTATGTCCAAGGTCAGTTGCTGCTCCCAGCTCCAAACGTAGATTTTACGTAGGTCTTGTTGCACTTCGCTACAACTTTCTAGTTTCACTTCTCTGCATACAACAGCATCATCCGCAAAAAGCCTTGTGGAACTTCCAGCACTATTTATTAGGTCATTGATATACATCGTGAAAAGAAATAATCGTGTAACATCCACCTGAGACATTCCCAATGTTATTTTACGACTGAAGACTTCTCTCCATTTAGAATGACAAACTGTGTTCTGATCGCTAGAATCTCTTCAGTCCAATCAGACAGTTTGTCTGATATTCCGTAAGCTCGTAATTGTTCGTTAAGTGGCAGTACGGAACTGTTCCTCTTGCCTTCCCGAAGTCTGGGAGTACGACATCTGTCTGGGGACATGTATCTACTGCTTTCTGGGTCTCGTGGGCGAACAGAGTGAGCTGGTTTTCACAAGATCGTTGTCGAAACTCATGTTGGTTCCTACAGAGATGTTCGGTCTCCAGAAACGTCATAGTATGTGAGCACAAAACACAAAGCACTTTTCAGAATTCTGTAACAGACTGATGTCAGAGATACAGGCCTTTCATTTTGTGCGTCTGTTCAACGACATTTCTTGTAAACAAGAATGGACTGTGTTTTATTTCCAACCATCAGGAACACTTCGCTGCTCCTCCAGGGACATACGGTGGTCTGGCGTTAGAAGAGGGGCAAGTTCTTTCTCATAGTTTATGTACTCTGAGGTGACAAAAGTCATGGGATAACTCCCAATATCGTGACGGACCCCGTTTTGCCCGGCATAAGGCAGCAACTCCGCGTGGCATGGCCTCAACAAGTCGTCGGAAGTCTCTTGAGCAAATATTGAGTCATGCTGTCTCTATAACCATCCATTATTGCGAAAGTACTGTCGGTGCCGGATTTTGTGCACCAACTGAACTCTCGATTAGGTCCACAAATGTTCAACAGGATTAATGTCGAGCAAACTGCGTGGGAAAATCATTCGCTCGAACTATCCAGAATATTCTCCAAACGAATCGCGAACAACTGTGCTCTGGTGACTAGTAGCATTGTCATCCACAGAAAATTCCATCACTGTTTGGGAATATGAACTCTATGAATGGCTGCAAATGGGCTCCAAGTAGCCGAATGTAGCAATTTCCAGTCAGTGATCCATGTAAATACAGCTCACACCATTATATAGCCACCTCCAGCTTACACAGTGCCTTGATGACAATTTGAGTCCATGGCTCTGTGGGTTCTGTGCCACACTGTGTCAGCTTATACCAACTGAAATCGGAATTAATCCGACCAGGCCACGGTTACCCACTAGTCTGGAGTCCAACCGATATGGTCACAAGCCCAGGAGAGCCGCTGCAGGCGATGTCGTACTGTTAGCAAAGACACTCACGTCGGTCATCTGCCCACACAGCCTTTTGTATATGCGTCAAGGGCGCTGTCTGGGCCCAAACTGCACTACTTGGTGCATTAACTTGAACTAGTTCAGGTTCTACCTGGAGTAAAGGAGGTTACAATTAGAAACAAAGAACCAGACCTTAAGTTGGGTGTTGACCCCTCGACGCAGAGCGAGGAGAATAGTTTGATGGGCAGTGCGAATTTCGGTCTTCCAGTATGACGTAGGACATATTAGAGGATCACAGAACAACGTGAACGATCCATTGAGTCGCATGTTCAGTCAGGAAGAGGAAGAGCGAGCGTAAGGTAAGCCATGGGCATCGTTATTTGCAGGTATGGGTGTGACTGATGTGCCTAGTCCACAAATGGCCGCTGCCATACCGACGAAAGTTCCTGCATTGTCATGGGATCTTCCACAAAAGGGGGAAACAGAGGTGGAGATGAATACCATCCGAAAGTAGCTGAGGGAGGGATGCTCTGTTATCACACTAACCATGAAAGAAAGATGAAAATTTGCCTACCCAGGAGCTTGGTGCTGACCGTTTTTAGATACTTTCATCAGTCGTGTGGTGGGTACTTGGGCGTTCAAAACACGCGGTTGAAAATTAGCGAGCATATAATGTAGAACGGCATGAAATCCGAAGTCCAAAAGTTTGTGGGTAGGTGTCAGGAGTGTAAGCGACGGAAACCCGACATCAATAGCAGAAGGGGCCTCTTGCAGTCCACCCGCGTTTCCACCTCAGAAAAATTATTTATCGATTATCTTGACCCACTTCTGTACACCAAGGATGCTAATCGTTTTGTGTTCGTGGTCATGGCTGCATTTACGCCGTTCCTATGGCTTATGTCAAGCAAGGGGCACTCAGCATCCATCAACAATTTTTCTTTAGCTTTGGCCCACCTAGAATGTTAGTTACCACACACGAGTTCCGGTGGTTTGGCCTCAGCCGTGGAATCAGGCACATAATTACTGCACCCAACGTACACACGCTGAACACATTAACCGGAATTCTAAATCCGGCCTCATCGTCTATCGTTCTAGCTCGCAGAGAAGATGGGAGAGAGCGCTGAATTCCCTTAGCTTGCCATTTAACACTGACTGTTATAAAGTGCACAAAACGACCCTGACCAAGTTGATCATTGCATTCGAGATCAACACCCCAATGAGCAACCACTGGTCCACTAATGACCTGCTACCATAGCGCGTTGGTCCCTATGATCTGGACTTAAGTGCGAGGCAGTGAGGAAGAACATTATTCTCGCTGAACAGAGGGAAATCCACCCTTATGACTTGGAGAGGCATGGAGCGTCAGTGGCCGTGAGTGACAAGGTGTACATGAGGAATGTCGGGGGCAGAGTAGAGGGGAAAAGAGAATAATGGGGAAGATGCTTCTGCGGCATGCAGGTCCATGTGAGATCATTAAGGTTTTGTCTCTAGTGAGATTCCTGGTGGAGAACCTGCAGATCCACAGAAATATCCGCACATGCTTAAGTCACCTCAAGCTGGATGGCGGGGAAAGAGATATCCGTTTGTAAGTGATGTAAAACCGTAGCGCCAACCCTCCCCCCCTCCCATAATTCACTTTTGGGGAGGGGGTTGATACTTGTCTAACGATTCGTCTCCGCAGTCGAGCTCTGGCACCAAAAATATTCATTGCCTACGCTGGGGAAAAGGGTGAGCGTAGCGGCCAAAAGGGTGGTGTTAAGCAGGGCGCAAGGGTGGAACTAAAGAGTGAGTTCGACTTTGAATCTGGTCAGGACGTATGATGAGAATATTCCTCGTGTTGGGCTTATGGGAGTGTCCACTCCTGATATGGCTTGGCAACGGGAGTAGAGTCTTGGAGCCGCCGTCGACAGCAGCATGTGCCAAAGAAACAGAGAGCAGCCGTCTTACGTTGTTTGCAGGTGATGCTGTCGTTTATCGTCTAGTAAAGTCAGCAGAAGATCAAAACAAATAGTAAAACGATTTAGAAAAGATGTCTGTATGGTGCAAAAATTAGCAGTTGACCATAAATAACGAAAAGTGTGGGGTCATCCTTATGAGTGCTAAAAGAAATCCGTTAAATTTCGGTTACACGATGAATCAGTCAAATCTAAAGGCCGTAAATTCAACTAAATACCTAGGAGTTACAATTACGAACTCCAAATTGAAAGGAACCCACAGAAAATGTTGTCGGGAAGGCTAACCAAAGACTGTGTTTTATTGACAGGACACTTAGAAAATGTAATAGATCTACTAAAGAGACTGCCTACACTACGCTTATCCGTCCTCTTTTACAATACAGGTGTGCGGTGTGGGATCCTTACCAGATAGGATTGACGGAGTACATAGAGAAAGTTCAAAGAAGGGCAGCACGTTTTGTATTATCGCGAAATATCTGAAAGAGTGTCACTGAAATGGTACAGGATTTGGGTTGGACACCATTAAAACAAAGGAGTTTTCGTTGTGGGAGAATCTTCTCATGAAATTTAAATTACCAGTTTTCTCCTCCAAATACGAAAATATTTTGTTGACGTCGACGTACACAGGGAGAAACAATCATCATAAAAAGATATAGGTGTTCGCTTCTTCCGCGCGCTGTACTAGATTGGAATAATAGAAAATTATTGTGAAGGTGGTTCGATGAAGCCTCTGCCAGAAACTTAAATATGATTTGCAGAGTATGTAGATGTAGATGGAGATGCAGCAAACTGCATCGTAATTCGGAATAACACAGGTACTGCAATATTATATTTATCCGGGCGAGCGACTTTCAAGTAAAATATCTCCCCTGGGCGCGAATATACACTACAGGCCATTAAAATTGCTACACCACGAAGATGACGTGCTACAGACGCGAAATTTAACCGACGGGAAGAAGATGCTGCGATATGCAAATCATTAGCTTTTCAGAGCATTCACACAAGGTTGGCGCCGGTGGCGACACCTACAGCGTGCTGACATGAGGAAAGTTTCCAACCAATTTCTCATACACAAACAGCAGTTGACACGCGTTGCCTGGTGAAATTTTGTTGTGATGCCTCGTGTAAGGAGGAGAAAATGTTCGACTGCTGCCCTGGCCAGCACATTCTCCAGATCTCTCACCAATTTAAATCGTCTGTTCAATGGTGGGCGAGCAACTGTCTCGTCACAATACGCTAGTCACTACTCTTGATGAACTGTGGTATCGTGTTGAACCTGCATGGGCAGCAGTACCTGTACACGCCATCCAAGCTCTGTTTGACTCAATGCCCAGGCGTATCGAGGCCGTTATTACGGCCAGTGGTGGTTGTTCTGGGTACTGGTTTCTCAGGATCTACGCACTCAAATTGCGTGAAAATGTAGTCATATGTCAGTTCTAGTATAATATATTTGTCCAATGAATACCCGTTTATCATCTGCATTTGTTCTTGGTGTAGCAATTTTAATGGCCAGTAGTGTACACAATGGATGTACTAGTACAATTTGTAGAGACATGATTGATGATATATCGAAGGTTGAGTTTGATCGTGAGTCGTTCTCGGAATTGCCAAAAGATAAGGCGACCGTTCGCGATACGCGGGAAATCCGGGTTCAAGTCCCGCTCCGGCACAAATTTTCATTGTCATCATTCCATTATACAGCTGATGGTTGTCCGTATACGCAGCTGCGAATACATTGCATGTACTTAGAACAGGGTGTGGGTGCATTGGCGGTTGGGACTCACGGCAGCCTAAAAATGTTGACACTAAAAGTAAGTCTCGGATGACCGTAACGGTACTGCCTATAGGCGTCTCTGGATGCAGATATGGAAGGACGTGTGGACAACACACCGCTCTTCCGGACGTTGTTAGTTTTCGTGACCGGAGCCGCTACTTCTCAGTCAAGTAGCTCCACAGTTTTACCTCACAAAGGCTGAGTGCACCCCGCTTGCCAAGGGCGGAGGGCAGGTCGGACGCCTACCCATCCAAGTACTAGCCAAGCCCGACAGCGCTTAGCTTCAGTGATCTGACGGGAACCGGTGTTACCACTGCGGCAAGGCCGTTGGCAAAAATGTTGAAACCAGCTCAGAGGAAATTGAACACATTAAGGTGTTCACATCATGCGCTCTGTTCATTCGTCTCGGTAAAGGTTCACGAGTGTATTCATATTCCACGCATTTGTCCTGATTGGTGGTATTATTGTTTTCTAGGTTCTGTTTTATTATATATGGTTTCCTTAAAAGACTAAATTTGTAGATCGTATAAAGATTCATTGCCCTGCAGTTTTTAGTGAACCAATACTATTAGTTCATCAGCTGTGGTAGCTAGCCTCTGTTTTGCTAGCTGTTCACTGGTCTTTAAGAGGTTATGTTTGCAGAAACTTGAGAGGCTATTTGCTCAAGTATCAATGTATGCAAAACTTGTATTGCAGTTATTTGCTGTGCAAATAAAATTTTGCAAATAAAGGTTTAATGGTTTATCAATTAAGGATCTCTGTAGGAAACCTGCTCCATCGTTAAACCTCTGCGAGCTATAAATAGATAAGTAATGAAGCGAGGAAGGCATTAGTACAAGCAACTAATTTGATGCTGTTGTCCTCTGTGTATGTGTCGCGAGAGATTTTGCACATTGCAATACTATGAGATTTCTAGTTTTGTAACCTATTGGTGGTGAAGAGGACTTCTACATACAGTTCTGTAGTCCAAGTTAAAATACTTGGTACGAAATCTACGAAGTGTGGTAGTCTCCAATTTGTTTTTGTGGACTCAGCTTTTAAAATCGAGTATGTGCAGTCATAATATACAATAACATAATGTATAGCATGTTATGCGTCCTGATTCTTTGACCGTAAGATTCAGTTAAAGGTTCATCATTCAACATGACTTTCAGTAATCCAACTTCTTCTTTATTTACAAGTGGAAAATTGTATCCGTTATTTACAAGGAAACATGAAGTATCAAACCACTTGATATCCTCATAATACAGTTTTACATGATTTGATAGAAACTTGTTTAGTATATTTCCATAATGAAAGTCTATAAGATGAGTAATTAAAATATCTGAAACTATTATTCGTCTTGCTATTGGCCTATAAAACACTGCATTAAGTCTGTTTAATTAACACTGGAATTTTCTTTAAAATAACGCTCCTTCAACAATTAGGTGATGCAGTCATTGCAGCTGCCCTGTATCTACATTTCTGGATAGACGCTAGTTTTCATGTCTTTCATCTTTCGTAAATTTTCCATAGTTTTACAAAACACACTTCTTCTTCTTCTTCTGTAGCCCTACAGCCCCTGGCGGGTCTCGGCTATTTCAACTATTTCCTCCCATGCTATCCGCTTTGTGCACCACTGTTCTACCCCTGGACTCACACACTGGTGAGATCCTGTATTACATCAGTCCACCTTCTTCTAGTTCTCCTTTTTCATCTACTAGCATGGTGCACACCTGTCATCATTTTCTTTTGTATATTATCATCTGCCATTCTCTCCACATGTCATCGCCACCGTATTCGTTGTGATTTGATGAGTTTTACTATATTTCTCCCCGGTATTAACATTTGTAGCTCGATGTTTCATTGTATCCTTGAGCCTACATCCTTCCGAACTTTGCCACTAATTTTGCGTAGTACTCTTCGTTCAAAGGTTCTTAAAGTGTTTTCATTATCTTCCGTCAGTATCCATATCTCTGGCCCGTATGTGACTCTAGTACCTTCCGCAGCGGAAGTCGAACACGCGCCAGAACAAATGGACGTTGTCAGCCCATAGAGGGCTCCGCCTCCACAGCGAGGGCGCCACCGGTACGCCACGTGCAGACAGTGGCCAATAGCCGCTCCCTGCGGTTTCGTATATAGGGACCCGCTCTGCCCTAGTCCAGCATCAGAGGGTTGGATCCCCTCATTCGAAGGCGCCAGATTCCAAAGCCTGGGCTACTCTCTGGTTGGAATCTCCGCTTTCGAAGATTGTGTCTGTCTGTCTGTCTGCCCGCCGCTTACTGTTGTAGCTGTTCGTCCGTCCGTCCGTCCGTCCGTCCGCCTGCTCGCTGTCCGTCTCCGCTGCTGCCTGCTGTCCGTCCGTCCGTCTGTTCGCCGCCGCCGACGCCGCCTGCTGTCCGTCCGTCTGTTCGCCGCCGCCGCCGCCGCCAGCCGGTGCTCGCCGCCGCCGCCAGCCGGTGCTCGCCGCCGCCGCCAGCCGGTGCTCGCCGCCGAGGCCGCCGCCGCCGCCACCGCCGCCAGCCGGTGCTCGACGCCGCCGTCCGCCCTGGACGTCCGACCCTGGTCTTCGTCCGTCTGCGTCTTCGCCTGTTCCCAGTTTGTGTATTTTCCTTTTCGTGCTGTGCGTCTTTTCTTCCTGTCGTCATGTCCGCCCCCACCACCACCATCACTACTACCACCACCGCCATCGTCTATACATCCCCTTCCGCCGCCTCCACCACTATAACTTGGTGTGCCCAGTCCCACCCCCGTCCTTCCATCCCACCTCTCCTCACTCTCCCTTCACCCTCTATCTTTGTCGCCCCCTCTCCCGCTTCTTCCTCTCGCTCCTCTCGTTCTGATCCTTTCCCCCCACTCCCCCAGCCTGTCACTGCAGCTCCGGCTCGGGTGGTGGCCCGTCGGGCCACTGTCCATGCCCAGCTCTCCCCGTCACCTTCGCCGCCACTGCCACCGTCATCGTCGCCGTCGCCTTCGCCTTCGCCTTCACCGTCACCGTCACCATCTCCGGCGCCGACTCCAGCCCCGGGACCTGCCACTCCCTGCCACATTTCAGTTGTTCCCATCCCCCACACCACCTCCGCCGCCGTCAAGCGCCCCAGTGGCACTCCTGTCTCGTCTGCTCCAAAAAAAGGCTCCACCTCGTCCCCCTTCCCCCACCCCTGATGCCATGGATGTCTCCCCGCCCATCCCTACCCCCTCCTCCTCCTCCTCCTCTACCCCCTCCTCCTACCGCTACCTCCTCTCCCGTCCAGATCCCTCCCTCCTTGAAGCCCGGAACCTCACCCTCTTCCTTCGCCAGAATTGTCCTGGTGCCCCTATCTCACTCCTCGCCGTGATTCGGTACTCATCTCCTCCCCCAGCCCTACCCTCCACACCGACCTCCTTTCCCGCATCCCTATCGCCCGCTTTGGCCCTCATGCCTCTCTCACCCCTGCTCCATCGCCACCTCCCTCCCGCCAACCCCACCCTCCGCGTCGCCCGCCGACCCTCACTGCCGTGATCACTCGGCTCAGTCCAGTGATCACAGAGGAGGAGGTGTTGGCGGAGCTTCAGGCCCATCCCCATCTGGAGGTGCGTGCGGTTCGCCGGATCCATAACGCTGCCGGCCCCACCCGCCTTATGCGCGTTTTTTCTGAGCACGCCCCCTCCATAGACCGTCTCCTAAAGGAGGGTGCCCTCCTTTTTAACCAGCGTTATAAAGTTGACCCCTCCCGTTCCCCTCCTCAATCCCTCCGCTGCCAAAGGTGCTTGCGATATAATGCGCACCCAACATCTGAGTGCCGCGAGGCCCCCACCTGCCTGCACTGTAGGCAAGCCCACTTTTTACGGCAATGCCCCAATCTCCAATCCCCCCCCTCCTGTAATACCTGTAACCTCCCTCATCCCACCTACTCCTAGAAGTGTAAGGCCCGACCCCCTCCTACCACTCCTGAACTCACCGTTCCTGTCCGCCCTCTGGACGCCCCCACCCCTCCTGGCAACTCCCTTTGCCCACCCCCTACCACTGAAGACATCATCCGATTCCTCACCATTGTCCTGCAGAATGTCCATCCTTTTCAGCGCCCACACACCCTCCAACAGATCTCCCTCGCCGCCCAATCCGTTTTCCACCTCAAAATGTACGCCACCTACTCTAACAACCAGGCCCATTTCACCTTCTCCCGTCTTGACACCCTCGTTTAAATCCCTGTCATGGCGCGACAGCAACGTATCCTTTTCAACAACATCCGCTCCCTTCCCGCCAACAAGAACCTCTTTCTCCATACCCTTGCCACCCACCGCGTGGACGCCTTCCTCCTTAATGAAACCTTCCTCCAACCCCACCACACCGTCCACACTTCGCCCTACCTCCTCCACCGCTCCGATAATCCCCTCCCAATTGCGCGTGGCGGAGTTGCCATTGGGCACCATCGCCAGATCCCCGTTCGGCTCCAACCTCTCCTTCCTGACCCCACCGAACACCTGATCCTTAGTCTCTTCTTCCCTGGCCTTACCGTTACCTGCG
The DNA here is from genome assembly GCF_021461385.2 of Schistocerca piceifrons. NCBI lineage: Eukaryota > Metazoa > Arthropoda > Insecta > Orthoptera > Acrididae > Schistocerca > Schistocerca piceifrons. The sequence goes on along the minus strand of NC_060149.1, from coordinate 360,522,755 downwards.
CCACCATCTATGTCCGCCCTAACGCCCCTATTCCCTTCGACTTCCTCTCCCACATTGACCGTACCTTCTCCTCCTACGTGATCGCCGCTGACCTCAACATCCATAGTCGTTCCGCCGCCCAGTTACGGCAGTGGCATCGGTTCCTCTCCTCCCTTCAAGGCGACCTCATTCCCATCCCCCAGCACACCCAAATCCATCTCCACTCCTGATGTTATCCTCTCCTCCCCCAACCTTCTTGGCTGCATAACGGTGGATGTCCTGGAGCCTATTGGTAGTGACCATCTCCCTGTCCTCCTCACCGTTTCAGACGGTCGTCGCCCTCGCCCCGACCCTCGTACTGACCCTCCCCATAAGTATGTCCATGACTATTCCCGAGCCGACTGGAATGCCTACCGGGATACCCTTTCCACCCAGGTCGATAGCCACCCTCTCACCTACCACCACCCTGACGATGTCACCCATGCCGCCTCCTTTCTCCAGCAGACCTTGTCTGAGGCCGTGGAGGCCCACGTCCCTACTGTCGCCATCCACCCCCACCGTCGTACCTTACCCCCACAGGCCGTTCTCCTCCTCCGTGAATCCCGTCGTCTCTACCGTGCTTTCCTCCGCATGCGTGACCCGGACACACTATGACGCCACCGGCAACTCCAGCGACACATTCGTAATTTGCTCGCGCACTAAGAAACGCCGGGACTGGCGACAGACATGCACCCGTTTAAATGCTACCCTACCAATCAACTCGTCCAAGTTCTGGTCGGCCTTCCGTCGCCTCACCGGAACTAAACCCTCCCCCTATTATCCTCTTCTCCATGATGATCACCCTTTCCCTGACTCCCTTAGTAAGGCCAATCACTTTGCCTCCTACCTCTCCGATGTATTTTCCATCCCCGATGATCCCCATTTCAATTACTCCCTCTTCCCGGATATCCGCGATCGAACTGACACCTCTTCCCCTCCCCTCGCTCCTGGTTTCCAGTACTTGGACAGCATTGCACACACGGAACTCAATGCCCCTATCACTACACAGGATCTCATTGCTACACTCCGCACAAAACGCAACACCGCTCCTGGTCACGATCGTGTCACCTACCATCACCTTCGTGAACCTCCTGTCTCTTTCCTCTCCACCCTGGCCAGGCTCTACAATGTAGTCCCGACCTGTGGAAAACCTCCCGTATCCTCATGTTCCTTAAACCTGGCAAACCACCGTCCGCCGTCTCCTCCTACCGCCCCATCAGCCTTACCTCGGTCTTCAGCAAGGTCCTGGAATCTATCCTCACCCGCCGCATCCACCAGCATCTCCGCCAGCACCGCCTCCTTCCCGTCACCCAGTGTGGCTTTCGGCCGTCCTTCTCTTCCGACGACTTTCTCCTTCACCTCACTCATCTCCTTTCCGAACAGCTTAATTCCCGTCGCTCCGCAATCTTACTCTCCCTGGACCTCGAACGTGCCTATGACCGCATATGGCATTCCGGTCTCCTCTTCAGGCTCCAAACCTTCGCCCTTCCCATTAACTACGTCCGTCTGATCGGCTCCTTTCTCTCCCGCCGTCCTTCCTATGTCACCGTCCATAACTCAGATTCCTACACCTTTTTTCCCCTCTGCCGGTGTGCCCCAAGGCTCCGTCCTCTCCCCCCTTCTGTACCTTTTGTACACGGCGGACATGCCGCCGCCGTCAGCCCCCGTCCACCTTCTCCAGTTTGCGGATGACACCGCCTTCCTTGCCCTTGCCCCCACCCTACAGCGCTCCCAACACCTTCTCCAATCCCATCTTGACCGGTTCACCGCTTGGTGCAACCAGTGGTTGCTCAAGGTCAATCCCTCCAAAACCCAGGCGATCATTGTAGGCAAAACCACCCCTTCCTTCCGCCTCCTTGATTTCTACATCACCATCTATGGCCGTCCTATCGCCTTCACTCCCACCCTTAAGTACCTTGGCGTCACCCTCGACCGTCGCCTCTCCTGGACTCCCCACCTCCGGACAATCCAAGCCAAGGCACGCTCCTGACTCAGTCTCCTCAAGCTCCTCTCCGGCCGTACGTGGGGTCTGGACCCCTCCACCATCCTCCACACCTATAAATCCCTCATCCGCCCTATCCTTTGTTATGCCCATCCGGCTTGGATCTCCGCCCCCCTCCCTTTTATAAATCCCTCCAAATCCTTGAACGCCATGCTCTCCACCTCGCCTATCGCATCCGTCTCCCCTCCCCCCACGCGGATCCTGTATGATCTCATCCCCTTCCCACACCTCCTCCTTTTCCTTGAAGGGATACGGATCCTGTACACCTCCCGTAAACTCGACCCTCCTCACCCGCTCGTCTCCCCGATCCTCACCCACCCCCGCCCGCTGCCGCGCCTGTATTCCCATGTCCCACCCGGTCTCCATCTCTCAATCCTCCTTACCCTCTCCCAAGGTGGCTTCCGCCAGCTCCCCCTCCCTGATGATGTCCTCCTCCCCTGCATCTACCCCTCCTATCAACTTTGATCCTCCCCCCCACCTCCTGTGTCCTTTCCTTTTGGCCCCCTCCCTCCCCCCCCTTTCCCTTCCCTTCTCTTTCCTTTCCCCCCTCCCTCCTACCCTCTCCCCCGGGCTTCCCCTCCCCCTTCCTCCCTCCCCCTCTCTCCTTTGCCCATGGCATCTCTGCTCTCCCCTCTCCCATTTCCCCTTCCTCCTCCTCCACCTCCTCTCTTGGCAGGTCCCCGGACTCGTACACGCGCAGTGAACATTCGCGCGCCGGAGATCATCGCCATCAGTGTTTAGTGTGTGTGCATCGTTTTGTGTTTCGTGCAGTTACAACTCAACTGTTCACATGTGCCGTCGCCGTTCTCCGTGTTTTGTGCGCCGTGTCTCCAAGTGTTAATGTTTTTTTTCGTCCAACGTGAACGGCCTCTTGTTTCTTGTTTTTTTTTTTTGTATCTCCATTTTTTTGCCCGCCGTTTTTTGTGTTGTATATATCACCTCTCTGTCATGGTTATTGTTCCACTTAAGGCTGAAGAGCAGCGTACTATGCTGCTGACAGCTCGCCTGTATAGGTGTTTAAAATTCCAATAAAGGAAAAAAAAACCCTAGTCCAGACTCGCACACGCTAAGTGGACATTCGCGCGCCGGAGATCATCGCCATCAGTGTCTCGTGTGTGCCGTCGTGTTTAGTGTTCAGTGTTCACCGTCTCACTCCATCGTTCACCAGTGTCATCGACATCTTCCGTGTTTGTGCTTCTTGTCAACAGTTTGTAGTGTGGATTGTCATCGAGTGTGAACGGCTTCATGTTTTTTATGTTCATGTTTCTACTGTTTTTTCCCCGCCGCTTCGTTCCAACCCATGTGTCTTCTCTGTTTTATCATTGTACTATCTTTGGCTGAAGAGCGGCGTATTGTGTTGCTGCCAGCCTACCTGTTCTACTGGTATTAAAATCACAATAAAGGAAAAAAAACCCTAGTCCAGTCAGTCTGGTACTCGCTCTGGATTTCGTTTCTATCTCGGCTGTACTGCGTTCTGGTCGTTGCTCGTTGTTGACATTTGCCTGGCTCTGGTTCTGAGTGGATTTACTGTTGGTGTTTGGTGTTTTGGTTTCCACAAGTCTCCGTTGTTCATCTCTTCCTTGATGTGTCGGTCATAGTCGGTTGTTGTCAGTTGTCGTTGGTCTGTCGTCCGACTCGTCCTGTGTTTACCCGGTGGTGCGTGCTCCACTGCCGGCGGCTTCCCTGCCTGGCGGCTCCGATCCGCAGCCCAAGGCGTTCCCGCAGTTGGTTTTGGTTAGTACAGTGACAACTGGATGATATAAGGAATTACAATTATATTAATATTCTCGTTCTTATTGTAGCAAGGCTGTTTCTGAAGAGCTGTAGATTTGCAAAGTAAGCTCTGTTCCCTGCTTGTGTCTTTTGCCTTATAGTCTTTCCAATGCTGTTATCATTTGACACTGAAGCTTCCCAGTAACTGCGACAGAATACTCCTTTGAACATTTCCCAGTTATATTTAGGTCTTCTGTCTGAAGATTGTGACATTACCACATATTTTGTTTTATTTCCATTTACTATAACGCCGATTTTTTAATGCTTCTGTTTCCGTTGCCAGATATCTTTCTTTAAGTGTGTTGGCATTTCTTCACGCTATTGCAGTGTCATCAGCATCCGCATATATCTGGCTAGTTTTCTTAAATATGGTTTTATTGAGTTTATTTTCTACGCTGTACACTGATATATTGAATATGACAGTGGAGAGACTATCATTTTGCTTCATTCCTTTATTGAAAAAGAACCTTTCATTTGTCCTGTTACAACATCTTTTATTTTGCTCTTGTCTCTATCATTGTCATTCTGATTAGATTTATTAGTTTGCCACATATATAATTTTCTCTCAGCTCTGTGTAATTCTACCGATTTATGCTGTCAAAGGCTTATTTGAAATGGATGTCGCTAGTTTTTATGCCGTTAATCTTTAATACATTTTCCATTGTTTTACTAAACACATTATTCTTCATAATTCTGAAAATAAATTCTGCTGTTCAACCAAGGATGATACGCGTTTCATACTAGGTGATAAACTGAGTTCTGTTGCATGGAGATCATTGCTGTGTATGCAAAAGTTAATTTAGCAGTAGCCTAGTGAGACACAGAAAGAAGTTTACATGTTACAATATACATTTACACTCTGTAACATTTTTTCTGTACAGTTCAAAATGGCTCTGAGCACGATGGGACATACCATCTGAGGTCATCAGTCCCCTAGAACTTAGAACTACTTAAACCTAACTAACACGCATCCATGCCCGAGGCACGATTCGAACCTGCGACCGTAGCAGTCACGCGGTTCTGGACTGAAGCGCCTAGAACCGCTCGTCCACAAGGCCGGATTTCTGTACAGTGTCTTTCTCATCCTATTAAATCACTTTCTGACAAGTTGAGTGCGCAGTTATGTTAATCAGTTCAAGCATCGTTTGGTTTCTACAGTTAAACAGAGAAAATAGGTTTACCAGCACAAAATGATGAACGTTTGATACGAAATTATGCTGAATAATCGATTACTTCTGAACGTGACCCCAATTAGGATGAAGAAGATAACATGTATTTTTGGAAATACTGTTGTATAATTGCATTCTTTTGAATATGGTGCAGAAATAAATCCAATGTCTTTCAGCGTGGTGGGCTATGCAAACTGACTGGCATGTTTTGCTTTAGGAAAAAAAATACTGTATCGCGAATGGCCTTTATCGTTTGTAAAAGATGCTAAAAACCATCCCACCATTTCCATCTTGAATTTTAGGCGCAACGATCTGCTGTTCCATTTTTAATAAATGCTAAAATAAATTTCTACCACCACCACCACCACCACCACCACCACCATCTTGGCTTATTAAATTTTCCTCCCACCGCTGTTATATTGCATGTTTAAATTTCCCACAATTCGTCATCTTGAAATTTTTAAATTTACCACCAACGTGACGTCACTGAAAAAAGAGGTGTGACTTATGAAGTCATAGTTAAGGGAGCGTGGCTTGAGTCATCACAGATGTAAACAATTTGAGCCAGAGTGCCCACAGCATAATACGCCAGCTCATAGTAAATGTATGAAATATTTATCTGCCCCATTCCAAGAAGACACATGCGCTTCGGTTTTTCTCATGTGCTGAGCAACATATGCTTGTATAGTACTCTACAGTCACTTGCCCTTGCAGTGTAGTACAGTTATTTGTTACACTACAGTGATTAACAGATCGAGCAACAATTTTTGATAGAGATTTCATGTTAATGTGTTGTCCATGTACTGCCATTCTTGGTAGCTACAAGTACAACGTCTCAGGATATATTTGGTTTAGATTGTTGGTTCTTCATCATCTAACAAATTAACTAGTGTCAGTTGCAATACCATATCAGCTTTAGATGATCTATGTCACGAATTTTTAAAACTCATAATTCGGGTCAGATCAGGCAACGTCCTTCGGAGTTCATATCATATCATATTATAGCTGTTAATAGTTTCCAGTTTTTCCGCAGCCTGAGCCATCACGTACATAACTGTATACTATGTAAAGGCAAAATTGGCCTGCTTAACTTTTCTTTGAGTTAGCGAGGCCATATCTCCAGACACATGGCCACCCCTATCGTTGTTATTATGAAACCTAGCAGGACTTAGATGTTTTTGAAGCAACCCTAAGGTGATGATTAATGTTCAGGCAACAATCAATATTCACCCCATTCCAAGTCCTAATGAATTGTTTGGCAGGCTAAAAGAATAATATTTATAAGAAAAATCCTCTCGGGTACTGTCTCCAGATACTTTTAGTCACTGAATGAAGAGATTTTCTATTTAGCAAGCGACTGTCATACAGAGCAGTAAATATGTTTTTCTACTTCTTAAAATTACTCTGTTTCGTGAACTGTTATCATCATTCCTCAAGCTGACAATACATTCCCTTACTTCACTGTGGAAAATTAGACATATTAGGATAACACCCATACCTCTATATCGGAAATCAATGGAATAATTAGCAGTTTCTTACCCCGAGTACCAATGTAAATAACATAAATGTCTTGGAATTATTTAGAATTATTTGATGATTAGCCGTTATTATCTCTGAAGAAATCACAGCGTTTATTTGAATGTCTGAGGACCAGTAAGACTCTGCCGATTCTGGTTCATAATGAAATCTCCATGATACGACGAAAGGAATCCTTTAACTTTAGAATATTATGCTACTGATGACATAGCACTTGATTTGTATTCTGTCTGTATGAGACCATGTGTTTCGGAAGGATGACACTCTGCCCTTTTGACACCTTGTTTCACCGACGGAATAGTCTCTTACCCTGCGAGATAGCGACGTTGTTTTGATTTTGTAGTGAGTTAGGGTCGTGACATGTGTATCGGCCGTTCCAGGGTGACAGGAATTGCTGCTGTAACTCTTTCTCCGGTTAAAATGGAAGCGTTTCTCTGGACAGACTGGCACGCCGCCAACGGCTGGAAGTGCTCCAGTAACTGAATCCTCTGCCCACAGTGCTGGCGCACAGGATCAATGACGTATGCCTTTTCACTTAAATCCATTTAGCAATGTTTTAAACGGTGCAAATTCTCATGGATGCTCGGGCATTTTTTTTTTCGAATATCGCTTCGACATAAGTAACACTCTGAAATATAAATATCTGCAGCGGCAGTTAACATTATTTGTTAAGTCACTAATGTACACCATCAATATCACAGGCCATTTAACGTTTATTCTAGCCATGGGGCAAGATACGTTTGCTTCAGTTAGCCATTATCCATCCCTCATATCGTGCCTCTTCCTGTATACCAGGATTTTATCACTCCAGTCTATCCCCTTAGGTCTTCCATATGAACGTAACTTCCGTAGAATAAGTAGTTGAAGAACTGAATCCCTAATTTTTTGCAAGCTGCCTGCACAGAAATCAACTGGACAATTCGATGGTTTTCTGTGTATTATACGAGAAGAAGAACAGAAGTTGGGTGTCGGATGATTGACATTTTCGCGGTCCATGCTAGTGGCGTAAGAGACTTTCATCGTCCTACATAGATGATTGTATTTGAACTACTGTAGTAAGTAAGTCACGGTGATGTAAATATTAGGCTATGTGTTGTGTCCCCCGTCTCTTAAATTAGTGGGACTTAATAGTGATTGGCGCTTACTGCGGGCTGTTTGCTGAGCAGTGGATTTTTGGATTCGTCCTACCTCATAAAAAAAAAACTCCTCCCGAACAGGCCACGAAGGCCCAACTGGACCGACCGGCCGCCGTGTCATCCTCAGTCCACAGGCGTCACTGGATGCAGATATGGAGGGGCATGTGGTCAGCACACTGCTCTCCCCGCCGTATGTCAGTTTCCCAGACCGGAACCGCTACATCTCAGTTTACCTCGCAAGGGCTGAGTGCACCCCGCTTTCCAACAGCGCTCGGCAGAGCGGATAGTCACCCATTCAAGTGCTAGCCCAGCCCGACAGTGCTTAACTTCGATGATCTGACGGGAACCGGTGTTACCACTGCGGCACGGCCGTTGGCATCCTACCTCATCCTTTCTTTTAATACCACTCCATAAACAATTCCCATCATGCCATCACCATTGTCATGCATTACCGCCTTCAGCTATTTGTTCGTGTATAGCTTCGCCTGCCCACTTTCCATTAAGTCGTTGTCTCGGTCTTTTCTTATTTCCAGCACAGATCTTCCTTGATCCACATACGATTTACAGTATCTGATAAAAGTATCTGGACACCCCTACGTAATGTGGGATTGACCACTAGATGTTACGAGAGGCCGACCCGACCGTATAAAAGGTGATGGGCAGTATAGTACTGTCCGTAGAGAAGCAGTAACAACGGAGTGGGTCTGTCAGCTCCAGAGAAGCTCCAGAGAAGCAAATTCCGTGCGAGATTCTCCATTTAAGAAGTGTAATCTCACGATTTGTGAATTTAAGGTTTAAATTCGAGCAACTTGTAGACCAGTTGTTATTCATTTGTTTGTTTATAAGAGCCAGCAACCATTTGTTTCAGGTAGTCATGTGCCAACTGTCGCCTGATACACCCTGCAGAGAGGCAAGTTACGTATTTAGCTTTTTCTATGCTTTCTTAGTAGTGCTGCGATGGACAGGGTGTGTGCACACTGTGTGCAGATGCAGGAGGAGTAGGCCGCAGTTTTCAAACAGCTGGAAATGCTTTTGGCTACGGTAAACCATCTTCAGACTGCTGCCTCTGGGTGTAGCGGTAGCGGAGCATCTGGCATGGGAAGCCTCAGGTGTCAGTTATTTCGTCCACGGGCTCTGCTGCCGAGGCAGCTCCGGTGGACTCTTTGCGGGGGATCCGCCCTCACCGCATTGGGAGTGGTGGGTGTAACGCGTTCGCGTCACTTGAAACTGAGGATCAACGTGGAGCATGACTCCGTCCTTGCATTCAGCCTGTGGACAGGTGGCCGCTCTTTCAGCAGGATCCTAGTAGGCGTACGCCTGGGGAGAGGTGGGCGGGGGGGGGGGGGGGGCGAAAGGGATTTGTTAGTTATATGGAGCTCCAATGTTAGGTGCGTTATAGAACCTCTGCGAAAATGGCGTTCAGGATCAGAAAGAAAGCCAATGTGCGCGCGGTATGCCTGCCGGGGGACCTCATTCGAGATGTGGAGGAAGCCTTGCCTGCGGCTATCGAGCGTGCAGAGTGTAGTCGTCTACAACCTGTGGCTCCCCATAGGAAGGGGAGTGTTCACAGCAGTAGACAAAACTAATGTCTCTAATGAGGTCAATTTTGAGTACGACTGTAAATTTATCTAGACCGGTGTAATAAGTGTAGGTGAATCGAGTTAATTCTTGGGTGTTATTACCGGCAACCTGATTCCGCTATGACAGCTTTAGAGTCATTCAAGAAATTCTACGCTCAGTGGCGCAGAAATACCCAAATCATGCAGAATTAATTGTAGCTGATTTTAACCTACCGAGTGCAGACTGGGACGTCTAAGGATTCGTTGTTGGGTGTACGGACGAACAATCCTGCGGAGTACTTTTGAACACGTTTTATGAGAGCTGTGTTGAGCAGCTAACACCCTTGTAGTTACAAACAGGCCTAACCTTATCGATGACATCATTATAGAGACAGGAATTAGTGATCATGATGTCATCACAGCGTCGATGTTTACTAAAGTCAACAAATCAATCAAGAAGGCTAGGAGAGTACTTTTGCAAGAAAGATCAGATACGCATATCTTAGAATCCCACTTAGTCAATGCACGAACATCATTTAGTTTCAGTATGATGGAAGTAGAGGAATGACGGGTGCTCTGGAGAAGTACGTGTCGAGTAAGTGGATTAAGGATGGAAAAGACCCATCGTGGTTTGATAAAAAAACTCGGAAAATGCTGAGAAAGAAAAGACTGTTGCATTCTCGGTTCGAAAGAGAGCGTGAAAATGACAACAGGAAAAAGTTTGTGAGAGATACGTGAATCTGTCAAAAAATCGATGTGCGAAGCATACAACTGCCTCCATCATAGCTTAGCAAACGATCTAGCCGAAAACCCAAGAAAATTCTGGTCCTACGTAAAATCGCTAAGCGGGTTGAAAGCTTCCATCTAGTCATTCGTGGAGCAATCTGGTATGGCAATAGAAGATACCAAAAGGAAAGCTGAAGTTTTAAATTTCGCGTTTTAGAATTCGCTCACGCAGAAGGATCGTATCTACACATCGGCGTTTGACCATCGCACAGACTCTCATAGGGAGAACAGTAATAATTATCTCTGGTGTAGAGACGCGACTGAAAGAGCTGAAAACAAATCAGTAGCTAGGTCCGGATGGAATCCCAATTCGATTTTACAAAGAGTACTCTATGGCAGTGGCCCCTTACTTAGCTAGTATTTATGGCAGATTTCTTGCCCAACACAAAGTCCCAAGTGAGTGGAAAAAGGGCAGGTGGCTCCTCTATATACGAAGGTTAAAAGAAGCGACCCGAAAAAGTACAGACGTATATCCGTAACATAGGTTTGCTGCTAAATTCTTGAGCAGACTCTCAGTTCGAGTATACTGAATATATTACTTTCCTTCCGCCGGTTTTCTTCTCGAAGTTCAAGGCTTTATTGAGGAAAACTTACAAAAAAATTACAATTCAAAGTACTGGCCATTTCTTTCTCCCATTTTTCGGTCAACACACGAAACTCGAGGCAGAAGAACTGGGCATATTTTGAAGAGATCCATGAACCTATCCAATTTCGAACTTATTCATGTGTGCTATTCTGCCCGGTAGAGTGCCACTGGTATTAGGATGATAGTCATTCCAATATCTCCAACTATGTTTTGACGCGTTTTGTGGCATGGGGTCTAGTACTGTCATGCTGCAAAATCACCTTTTCAGGTGTATCGCTGTATTGTGGCCGTTTGTCTTTCAGTGCTAGGCTCAAACGCATAAATTGCTTTCGATAACGATCTCCTGTGATTGTTTCCGTTGGTTTCAGTAGCATCGGAAACCTTCTCTCTTCCACCGCTATGCCGCTCTTCGACGTCAAAATCACCCTTCTTGAAGCGTTAAACCATTCTCTGCACGTTCTTTCGCTAACAGTTGCCTCACCGTAGGTCTTACCACCATCTAACGAGCCTTAGCCGCCGATTTCTTCATGTTAAAACAGAAAACAAAAACTTCCCTCAAATGACGGGAACTGGGCTCGTAAGTTAACTTATTCAATCGAGAATATCTTAAGAATCAATCATAAATCGACTAACATGTTGATGATGTTGTGTATACAAATGCCTGAGCTTGTTGAATGACGCTTACGACCTCCCAGCTGCACCACCATTTGCCGCTACTGCCATATATTGCAAAACTGTAACGCTAACAACAAATTTATTTGAGACGGAGTAGCTTATGTCCACAAATCAGAACAGTTTTAGAAAGCATCGCTCGTGCAAAACTCAGGTTGCCCTTTTCTCACATGGTATTCTGCGAACTATGGATGGGTGGCAAAAAGCGTATGACACGGTGGCTGACTGCAAACTGTAAACGAAGGAACGAGCGTAAGAAATAGGTTCCGAGATACGTGAGTGGTTTGCAGACTTCCGAAGTAATAGGACGCAGTACACTGTCCTCGATGGCGAGTGTTCCTCAGAGACGAGAGTATCGTCAGGATTGACCCAGGGGAATGTGTTATTCTCCATATACATAAATGATCTGGCGGACAAACTCAACTCCGCCCGAACAGGCCATGAAGGCCCAATAGGACCGACCGACCGGCCGCCGCGTCACCCTCAGCCCATTGGCGTCACTGGATGCGGATATAGAGGGGCATGTGGTCAGCACACCGCCATCCCGGCCGTATGTCAGTTTCCGGGACCGAAGCCGCTACTTCTCAATCAAGTAGCTCCTCAGGTTGCCTCACAAGGGCTGAGTGCACCCCGCTTGCCAACAGCACTCGGCAGACCGGATGGTCACCCATCCAAGTGCTAGCCCAGCCCGACAGCGCTGAACTTCGGTGATCTGACCGGAACCAGTGATCTGGCGCACAGGGTGAGCAGAAATCTGCGGTTGTTTGCCGATGTTCCCGTAGCGTACGGTAAGGTGTCGCAGTTGAGTGTAGGAAGATACAAGATGACTTAGACAAAATTTCCAGTTGATGTGATGAATGGCCGCTAGCCCTAAATGTGGAAAAATGTAGGGTAATGCGGATGAACAGGAAGAACAAACCTATAATGCTCGGATACAGTATTACTAGCGCCTTGCTTGACACAGTCGAGTTGTTTAAATGTCTGGGCATGTCTTTGCAATGCGATATGAGGTGGAACGAGCCTGTGAGAACTGTGGAAGGGTTACTGGGAGAATTTTAGGAAAGAGTGAGTCATTTGTAAAGGAGACCACATATAGGACGCTGCTGCGACCTAGTCTTGAGTAATGCTCATGTGTTTGGGATCCCAACCAGATCGGATTCAAGGAAGACATCGAAGCAGTTCAGAAGTGGGCTGATAGATTAGTTACCGGTAGGTTGAATCAGTAAGCAGATGGTACAGCGATACTTCGGAAACTCAAATGGGAATCTCTGCGGGGCAGGCTACACTCTTTTCGAGGAACGCTATTGAGAAAACTTAGAGAACTGGAATTTGAAGCTGACTGTAGAACGATCCTACTGCCGCCAATGTACTTTTGCGTAAGGACCAGGAACATAAGATAAAATAGGGCTCGTATGTAAGGATACAGACGATCGTTTCTCTCTCACTCTGTTTGTGAGTGGAACTGGAAGGGAAATTGCTAACGCTGGTACAACGTACACTTCACAACGCAACGTACGATATGTTGCCGAGTCTGTATGAAGATAGTGGGTTCAGTGACTTAGAACGTGGACTAGATATTGAATGTCACCTGAATAACAAATTCATTAGGGATAATGCAACCGTTTTAAATCTGTTCAAGTCGTCTTTTGGCTATATGAGAGTGAAGTGAAAGCGCGAAGGAATACACTACAGCTAAATTAAGACCAGGCAGTCTTCATGAATTCTCGGACAGGGACCGTCGAGCATTCCGGAGGGCGGTTGTGAAAAGTCGTATGAAATCAGTGGAGGGATTCGCTCGTGATTTCGAAAGCACTACCAGCAGTCCAGCTAGCGCAAAAACTGGGCGCAGGGAGTTCAAAAGAATGGAATACAGGGCCCGGGCTGTTAAGAAGCCACAAATTTCTAGTCAGTGCTAAGCGACGCTTGAAGTGGTGTAATGAGTGGCGCCGCTGGAGAGCGGACGACTGGAGACGAGTGATTAGGAGTGATGGATCACACTGTGGCCTGCGGCGGTCCGATGGTAGGGTTTGGGTTTGGCTAATGGCTGGAGAGCGCCCTGTTGTGAAGTGTAGCGCCAGCAGTGATGTACGGAAAAGGGAACGAAGTTCTGAGTTTAATACGCCGCCGACAGAACGGTCATTAGAGAGAGATCACAAACACTATTACGAAAGGATGGGGAAGAAAATAGGTCGTATCGTTTACAAGGGAGCCAGGAGCAATTTTGAAAAATCACGGGGAACCTAAATCTGGGTGGGCGGACGGGGATTTTAACCGTCGTCCTCCCGAATGCGAATCCCGTGTGCTAACGAATACGCCATCTCGCTTGGTAAGTGCAGGGGATGTGGTGTACCGGTATGTGGGTCTATTTCGTGTTTAGGGAGAGGTCCGCTTATGGTACTCAAAAAAACGCTAAATGTGGAAGGAAACGAACACATTTTACAGCATTATGTGCTGCGTACAGGAGCAATCCGAAGAGGATGATTGATTGTATCAGAATGACAATGCAAACTGTCATAAAGCAGCACCTGTGAGGCAAACATTACCGAAACTAGATGTACCGCCCCGATTCACGACCTGAACCCAATCGAACAACTTTGGGACGAAATAGAACGTAGACTTCGCTCCAGAACCTAGCGTCCAACATCACTACCATCTCTGGTTTTGGCTCTTGAGGCAGAATGGGCTGCAATTCCTGCAGAGACATTCAGACACTTCAGTGAGAGTGCCTCCAGCGGAGTTCAAACCATCATGAAGGCGAAAGGTGGACACATTCCATATTAATGACCACTAATACGTGACCGGGTACTTTTCATCAGATACACTTGGCTACACGTTCCGCCCACTCCATTTCACTTTCATTGTGGTCATAACTATGCATTCCACAAGAATATGTTCACTGCCTCATTTGTTTGTTTTTCTGACTATCCTAATAATTTCCAACAAGTATATCGCCATTGCTCGCTGACAACCCTCGAATTTATATGAGTTTCGCATTAATAGTTTATGTCTCTCTGCTATCAGTCAAAGCTATAGTACGAACTGATTCCAAACCTTACTTTCCAGACAGTTCAGAAGCATAGTTTCGAAACTCTCACTTAGTCTGTGAAATGCAGTCCAGGCAATTTTTACACTTCTATTTATCTTTAATGCGGTCCATCCAGTCACTGTCTTCACTTTCACTAAATGCAAAAGCTGTCACCTCATTCTTAATTAGAACTGTTTTCTTTTTGATATATTGGTTACACATTGTTTTATACTTCGTTATCGAACTTTACCTGAACTAGAGGCAAACAATGTAATGATGTCGGTAAAACGAAGATGGTTCTGGAATTTTCCATAAACATGTATTCCATCTTCGTTTTACCACTTTAAGGATGTGAATGTTTCCTCTAGGACTGCTATTAATAGTTTTGACGATATTTAATCTTTAGATTCCAGGTCTGTCACTGTCCTGATGCAGTGTAACGGAATGTGTAATATAGCTGTCTATATTCTTCGGTAGGGTAACACAGACTGCATCAATGCCCCGCTTCTCAGGTACTGTCAGTACAGATTTTGTTGAAACTGAGGGAAAATTTTTTCTTGGAATTTATAGATATCGAACAGACTGGTAATTCATACTCATTGCTCCATTCTATAATATCATTCATGACTTGCAGGTGGTCCATTGTACTATGTCAGATTGCAAAGTCAGCGTATTCCTTTGCCTGGTCAAAATTCAATGTTTGTTCTTCGCAATTTGGTGAAAATTTAATTACTATACTGCGCATTACGGAGAGAAGGCTGACTGGTCCGTATCTTTTTATGTAATGTCTATTTCTTTTCGTTTCTGTAAAATTGCCTTCTTTAATAAACATTCTTAAATTTTTCACGTTCTATTTGCATAACCTTTCCTCCAGCTGTAATCGCTTCTATCGAAACAGTTATGTGCTGCCACCTTCTCATTCTTCATACCACGAATGGCTTTTTACATGTCATCTAGTATTACTTCCAGACTCATTATCTTCATCACTACCTATCTTTGTTCTTTTTCATCTTTTGACTTGCACAAAAATTTTAAAAAACCTGGGAAAGCTTGTACAGTTTTCTCTCTTCTGTTAGTGTCCTCTGGCACCTTAGCTGTTGAAATGTAGTCTCTACAGAACGAAAATTACTGTTTTCGTAAATTCCTGTTTTGTGTTCTTCATAATTAATTGTTTTCCACTGATTCTCTTGCCAAATTTCATTGCACATTTTTACATCCTGTCGAAGACAGTTCAGAATTGTTTTGATTAATTCAGCTTATCACATTACTGGTAGCTCTACACCTTCATTTTCTGTTTAATAGCTACCTTGCTTTGTTTGAGATTTTCTTTTCTTCTGCTTTTTTTGGATCTGCGATATCTTATGCTGTTTGCGTAGGTACCTTTGATAAATAATTTTCCCTTAATCTAAGTACCTTTGAAATTCTCTTCATGTACTAAGCTCTGACCTTCTTAATTTCATTCCGTGTAACTCCCAGTTCTTAAACTCTCTTAATCTACATTTCTGTCTTCCTCTCTAATGATTCTTCTTTTTCTAACTTTGTATCTATTTCTGTTCCGAATATTAGGAGACTACATTCAATTTCAGTTCGCAAGAGGTTCAAGACCATCACGTCCGGTACAGCGTCTTCAGTCTTTGATAAAATGTAATACGTTTCAGTTTTACTCCAATTTATTCTCTGCTAAATCCATTTTCTGTTGTCTTTCTTGTGGAGTAATGTATTGGAGATAAACATGATGCTGTCCTTGGCAAATTTAACAAACGTATGAAGTCTGCCATCTCCCTTATCGGACCCAAAGTGTCCCAATGAAGTATCGTTCCTTAGTTTTCGTCCTACTTTTGCACAACAATCACCCATCAGCATCTTGTAGTGAGATTTTCTGTCATTTATCTGCTTCTGTAACTCCTGGTAGTGGTGTTCTATATCCTCACAAAAATGTGAGCACATTGCGGGTACAACCGACCATTAGCGTCTTGTCGTGGTGTTCGCTTTCATTTATCTGTTACTGTAACTCCAGGTATTTTCACGGAAAATCTTTTCTTGATTTCTCAAACAATTCTTCCTGTTACGTCTGATTTCCCATATGTATCCGTAATACTAGTTTAATTCTCTTTTTTACAATAAATCTACACCTGAACATTGTCCCTGCCCTGCTTTTCTATCTTGAATCAAATTGTTGTTGTTGTTGTTGTCTTCAGTCCTGAGACTGGTTTGATGCAGCTCTCCATGCTACTCTATCCTGTGCAAGCTTCTTCATCTCCCAGTACCTACTGCAGCCTACATCCTTCTGAATCTGCTTAGTGTATTCATCTCTTGGTCTCCCTCTACGATTTTTACCCTCCACGCTGCACTCCAATACTAAATTGGGGATCCCTCTGTCTCAGAACATGCCCTACCAACCGATCCCTTCTTCTAGTCAAGTTGTGCCACAAGCTCCTCTTCTCCACAATTCTATTCAATACCTCCCCATTAGTTATGTGATCTACCCATCTGATCTTCAGCATTCTTCTGTAGCACCACACTTTGAAAGCTTCTATTCTCTTCTTGTCTAAACTATTTAATGTCCATGTTTCACTTCCATACATGGCTACACTCCATACAAATACTTTCAGAAACGACTTCGACATTTAAATCTATACTCGATGTTAACAAATTTTCCTTCTTGAGAAACGTTTTCCTTGCCATTGCCAGTCTACATTTTATATCCTCCCTAGTTCGACCATCATCAGTTATTTTACTCCCCAAATAGCAAAACATCTTTACTACTTTAAGTCTCTCATTTCCTAATCTAATTCCCTCAGCATCACCCGACTTAATTCGACTACATTCCATTATCAAAAATGGTTCAAATGGCTCTGAGCACTATGGGACTTAACATCTGAGGTCATCAGTCCCCTATAACTTAGAACTACTTAAACCTAACTAACGTAAGGACATCACACACATCCATACCCGAAGCAGGATTCGAACCTGCGACCGCAGCAGTCGCGCAGTTCCGGACTGTAGCACCTAGAACCGCCCGGCCACCGAGGACGGCGCCATTCCATTATCCTCGTTTTGCTTTTGTTGATGTTCATTATATACCCTCCTTTCAAGACACTGTTCATTCCATTCAACTGCTCTTCCAAGTCATTTGCTGTCTCTAACAGAATTACAATGTCATCGGCGAACCTCTTAAGTTTTTATTTCTTCTACATGGATTTTAATACCTACTCCAAATTTTTCTTTTGTTTCCTTCACTGCTTGCTCAGTATATAGACTGAATAACATCGGATAGAGGGTACAACCCTGTCTCACCCCCTTCCCAACCACTGCATCCCTTTCGTGTCCCTCGACTCTTATAACTGCCATCTGCTTTCTGTACAAATTGTAAATAGCCTTTCGCTCCCTGTATTTTACCCCTGCCACCCTCAGAATTTGAAAGAGAGTATTCCAGTCAACATTGTCAAAAGCTTTCTCTAAGTCTACAAATGCTAGAAACGTAGGTTTGCCATTCCTTAATCCTTCTTCTAAGATAAGTCGTAGGGTCAGTATTGCCTCCCGTGTTCCAATATTTCTACGGAATCCTAACTGATCTTCCCCAAGATCGGCTTCTATCAGTTTTTCCATTCGTCTGTAAAGAATTTGCGTTCGTATTTTGCAGCTGTGACTTATTAAACTGATAGTTCGGTAATTTTCACATCTGTCAACAACT
The DNA here is from genome assembly GCF_021461385.2 of Schistocerca piceifrons. Taxonomy (NCBI): domain Eukaryota; kingdom Metazoa; phylum Arthropoda; class Insecta; order Orthoptera; family Acrididae; genus Schistocerca; species Schistocerca piceifrons. The sequence goes on along the minus strand of NC_060149.1, from coordinate 360,504,799 downwards.
GCTGTTTTTGGGATTGGAATTATTATATTATTCTTGAAGTCTGAGGGTATTTCGCCAGTCTCATACATTTTGCTCACCAGATGGTAGAGTTTTGTCAGGACTAGCTCTCCCAAGGCTGTCAGTAGTTCTAATGGAATGTTGTCTACTCCGGGGGCCTTGTTTCGACTCAGGTCTTTCAGTGCTCTGTCAAACTCTTCACGCAGTATCATATCTCCCATTTCATCTTTATCTACATCCTTTTCCATTTCCATAATATGGTCCTCAAGTACATCGGCCTTGTATAGACCCTCTATACACTCCTTCCACCTTTCTGCTTTCACTTCTTTGCTTAGAACTGGGTTTCCATCAAAGCTCTTGATATTCATGCAAGTGGTTCTCCTTTCTCCAAAGGTCTCTTTAATTTTCCTGTAGGCAGTATCTATCTTACCCCTAGTGAGATAAGCCTCTACATTCTTACATTTGTCCTCTAGCCAGCCCTGCTTAGCCATTTTGCACTTCCTGTCGATATCATTTTTGAGACGTTTGTATTCCATTTTGCCTGCTCCATTTACTGCATTCTTATATTTTCTCCTTTCATCAATTAAATTCAATATTTCTTCCGTTACCCATGGGTTTCTACTAGCCCTCGTCTTTTTACCTATTTGATCCTCTGCTACCTTCACTATTTCATCCCTCAAAGCTACCCATTCTTCTTCGACTGTATTTCTTTCCCCCATTCCTGTCAATTGTTCCCTTATGCTCTCCCTGAAACTCTGTACAATCTCTGGTTTAGTCAGTTTATCCAGGTCCCATCTCCTTAAATTCCCACCTTTTTGCTGTTTCTTCAGTTTTAATCTACAGTTCATAACCAATAGATTGTGGTCAGAGTCCACATCTGCCCCTGGAAATGTCTTACAACTTAAAACCTGGTTCCTAAATCTCTGTCTTACCATTATATAATCTATCTGATACCTTTTAGTATCTCCAGGGTTCTTCCATGTATACAACCTTCTTTCATGATTCTTGAACCAAGTGTTAGCTATGATTAAGTTATGCTCTGCGCAAAATTCTACCAGGCGGCTTCCTCTTTCATTTCTTAGCCCCAGTCCATATTCACTTACTATGTTTCCTTCTCTCCCTTTTCCTACACTCGAATTCCAGTCACTCATGACTATTTAATTTTCGTCTCCCTTCACTACATGAATAATTTCTTTTATCTCATCATACATTTCATCAATTTCTTCGTCATCTGCAGAGCTAGTTGGTATATAAACTTGTACTACTGTAGTAGGCGTGGGCTTCGTGTCTATCTTGGCCACAATAATGCGTTCACTATGCAGTTTTTGTAGTAGCTTACCCGTACTCCTCTTTTTTTTTATTCATTATTAAACCTACTCCTGCATTTCCCCTATTTGATTTTGTATTTATAACCCTGTATTCACCTGTCCAAAGGTCTTGTTCCTCCAGCCACTGAACTTCACTAATTCCCACTATATTTAACTTTAACCTATCCATTTCCCTTTTTAAATTTTTTAACCTACCTTCCCGATTAAGGGATCTGACATTCCAGGCTCCTATCCGTAGAACGCCAGTTTTCTTTCTCCTGATAACGACGTCCTCCTGAGTAGTCCCCGCCCGGAGATCCGAATGGGGGACTATTTTACCTCCGGAATATTTTACCCAAGAGGACGCCATCATCATTTATCCATACAGTAGAGCTGCATGCCCTCGGGAAAAATTACGGCCGTAGTTTCCCCTTGCTTTCAGCCGTTCGCAGTACCAGCACAGAAGGCCGTTTTGGTTGATGTTGCAAGGCCAGGTCAGTCAATTATCGAGACTGTTGCCCCTGCAACTACTGAAAAGGCTGCTGCCCCTCTTCAGGAACCACACGTTTGTCTGGCCTCTCAACCTATACCCCTCCGTTGTGGTAGCACCTATGGTACGGCTATCTGTATCGTTGAGGCACGCAAGCTTCCCCACCAACGGCAACGTCCATGGTTAATGGGGGGTGAATCAAATTACCTGATTTTTAATTCAGTATGACCTTCGTCTTTCCATCGCACTTATAATAAGCTGCTATCTCATTTGATCTTATTTAACTACTTTCCTTCTCCACTAATTTATTTTTAGATCATAAAAATCTGCAGTTTATTGTCCTCGAATAAAAAACCTTGGAGGTATTTGGTTTTTTTTCTCAATATTCTTTCTTTTGGTGTGGAATATAGACGTTACAGGATGTTACACGAAACAGTAGAACCTGCAACCGTATCCGTAATAAACTATCCTGACAGAATTCTAAGGATTTCACGAGAAATATGAAAAGTATTAATCTCACAGCTTTGGACCAGCACGACCGGTACGCATACTGATCACATCAGTTTTACAGTAAATATCGTTACTCAGCAATTAGTCAATCGTTCTACCACTTGTGATTCATGCAGTCCAGAGGGTACCAAACTTAGTCTGACCACGTTGTATGCAAAGCAGATTGGTCAATAACCCGTCCGAATTTGATCCCCATAAAAAGATTCCTTAAGACTGCTTCCTTATGGGTATCAATAATTGATTGACGTGAACGTCTGGGCTCAAAACAGGGATCTATCCAGGTTGGTTCCCTAAATAGTCATTACGATATAACTGACGGCTATTCGTCCAAGCTTTTCCGTCACCAAATTTGTGTTTACTGTTTTCTTCATTTTTAATAATAGCGAGATGGACCGTAGTTATGACACAGGATTAACGGTGAGGAATTGTGAAGTATAACCAATAATGTTAGTTCTTTCGTGGTTGTCTAAATCACGTATGGCGAATCCTAGGATGGTTTGTTCGATAACGCAAGGGATGATTCTTGCCCCTATTCTTCTCTAACAGAGTTAACGTTGTGTATCTAATGGTATAAATACGCAGAAGCTGTTTCTATCTTTTCTTTCCTAAATAATTTTTCTCGTTCATCTGTAACACCATATTTTTACGCCTACCAGAGTCTGATTTTCTAGATTTTTTGCTATTTCCACCTACATTGTAACGCAGTCGCTCAAAACTCTAATTGGAGGCACTCCTTTTATTGTTTTGTGTATACTAAAGTTGGTTTTGCTATTTCATACTAAGCAAAACTTGGCTGTAGAACAGTCAGAAACTGCGTATGTTCTACATTATTTGGGCCAAGGAACGATTTCGGTTGAAGAAACTTCAGACATTTAGGAAAATCATACTCTTGGATTTCGATTCTTTCGATTAACTTAAAACAATGACTTTATGTGGTAGTAACAACTTCGTCATATGTCGGGATACACTGGCGAATAGCCACGCTTACATCTTAACCAACACTGAGTGCATGAATGACTATTAAGAGTGATTGATTGCGACTTCGTGGTTTAGGATAGTTGTTACTTCATGCAACCTGCCACATGTAACAAAACTATATGTCTACCGCTAATTTCACTTCCCTGCACAAAGACTTACAGGTGTTATTTCCCTGAAGGTCTTCCGCTGTTATGCGCTAACAGACGTTCTGTATAAATGACGTACCGCCTGAAAACATTGAACGCTTCGATTTTCTGCTACATACATTTGGCAGGAGATGGATGGGAATGTGCAAGATCTGGCAGTTTGCTTGAATTTTTTTGCTTTGTTTTACAGTATCTCAGAATCAAAATGTATTTCCCGCAATTGTCCAAAATCTGCAGCACGTTGATTATGCTGATTTGTTCGTCTGCAGTATCTCAACACTCATTAGTCAAGTATACTAAACAGCAAATTAGACTATTTGTTTGGAGACACTGAAAGTTCATAGCTATATCGTCAAAATTACGCATTATGAGAACTGTGGCTGTAATACAATTATAGTGTTCATAATTTTAATCATTAACTAGCCACAAGTACGGTTTAAAGAATTTATTTAAATCAAACCATTACCGATTTGGATTTCTTGCTCATTAATTTTAAGATGGCCCTTACAGAGTTTTCCAACAGGAAAGCAAGAATGTCTGTAAGAACCATCTGAAGGCGTATTTGTAAGAAATACGAAACTGAAATTAGGTTACGTCACGATGTTGATGATTGAGATTGGGAAGCTCAATGCGTTAGCCACAAACTGGAAGCCGACCCGTCTAGGAATTATCTTTTGAATGGGACGAATCACTACATTGTTTAATATTGGTCCGCTCAAATTCTTGTTCGCATAAAACTGATTTGGGATTATGTATAGGCAAGAGAGAACATTTCTTTCCCTTTAAATGTGTGATTGTACTTACAGTGTATTTTTCAGAGAGACTGCATCTGTGTTTGTGTTTTCGCCTTTTGTTTTTATGGTTTAAACAAAATTTAAACATTTACCATTATTTTCTACCAAGGACTAAACTATAGATAACTGAATACACAAATAGAAAGAAAATAAACTGACAGAACAAGAACGCTATAGATTAGGCAAGGGGAAATTAAAATCATTAACATTTCCATCTCACCCGACTCTTCTGACATAATTAGATTGCTTTATTTCCTCTTCTTATCTCTTGATCTAAGGACAAGTGCTCATAGCCTATTAATCGATCCTCTGACAATTCATTTATCATTACTAATGACAAGCTGTAATCCCTTGGTGCTTTAATCGCACCCTGCTGTCACTCTATTTTTAAAATAATAAGGCGTGAGGATGAAGATAGCAGCGAACTTCCGAAGCTGACCCTGAACACGATTGACGTGTTGGTATTAAACGATATCTCGAGCCGCATTACAACAGAAAGAAATTGAATTTTCCTGGTCCTACAGACGATCCCTCTAGAAAGCTACACGCTCTTCATTACTAATTGAATGACAAATATATTTCATTTGCAGATTAATCACAGTCTTTTTTAAGTTCTGAGCCGTGTTCCTTTCAAGACTGATTAACTAAAGATGCCTGTACTTAGGTGGAGACTTTATCTGTCCCAAGCAACTTCTAGTCCCATTTATTGACATTGAAACTTATATGATACTCTCTATTAGAAGATTCTCATGCTCATACAGACATAACCGGAAACAACCTCCAGAAAAGGCACGAAAGATTCTTCCGTACTTCATGTGCAGGCCATCTACAATGAAGCTTTACTTAAATAACAGCAAGCTCGCGCTAGACGACGCGCGAATGACGGAGCGCTTGGGAAATGAATATTAGGATTTCTCGTCCCATCGGCAACGAGATAATTAGACGGAGAATGGTGGACTGCACCAACTGGCGAATAGAACCGCAGGGTCTTAGAAAAGTCTAAGTACCCATTGGAGAATTTAGACGCTGGACACACTGCAACTTCTCAAAATTAACTAGATCGCTCGTATTACTTATAAGTTACCAGTCTTGATATATTAGAGTACGATTATTTCTCTTCCCCTAACTGTATCCTCACTCTGCGACACGTTTCAACAACATCGCTCAACTTAGTGATAGTGGACTAAGAACTGAGTACACAATTGCTGACGGGTTTCACAGGAAGGCTAAAACGATGGAGCTCCTGCGTAGCCTCATATGCCATGTAGAAATACTTTTACCAGTGGAAGGAACGAATGCAGAAAGATGCGTCAGCTGAATTGGATCGAACGTTGTGGTACTATCACTGATTTAATATATCTGATAAGTTCATAAATTTTCAAGATAAGTTTTATTGCTTTTGTTTCGGGAATCGTACATAACATTTTCCGCCGAAACGCGATAACAAGCCTGTTCTACATTGAGATAACAAAAGTGATGGGATAACTTGCAATATCGTGTCAGACCTCCTTTTATCCCACGTAGTGCAGCAGCTCAACATGACACAGGCTCAACAAGTCGTTGAAGTCCCCTGCAGAAATATTGAACCATGCCGCCTCTATAGGCGTCCATAATTGCGGAAGTGCTGCCGGTGCAGGATTTTATGCTCAAACTGAGCTCTCGATTATGACCCGCAAATGTTCGATGGGATACGTGTCGGGGGATCTGGGTGGCCAAGTCATTAGCTCGATTTGTTCAGTGTTCTTCAAACCAATCGTGAACAACTATAGCACAGTGACCTGTCGCATTGTCATCTATAAAAATTCCATCGTTGTTTGGGAACATGAAGTCCATGAAGTCCATGAATGGTTACAAATCGCCTCCAGGTACCCGAACATAACCGTTTCCAGTCCATGATCGGTTCACTTAGACCAGAGGACCCAGTCCATTCCATGCAAACACAGCCCACACAATTGTGGAGTCACCACCAGCTTGCACAGCATCTTTCTTGACAACTTGGGCCCTTGAATTCGTGGGATCTGCGGCACACTCAAACCCTACTATTATCTCTTACCAACTGAAATCGTACTCATCTGACCAGGTTACGGTTTCCCTGTCGTCCAACTGATATGGTTACGAGCCCAAGAGAGGCACTGCTGCCATAGCCCATTAACGCCAAATTTCACCGCATTGTACTACCGGATACGTTGGTCGTACAGCCCACATTAAATTATGCGGTTATTTCACTCAGTGTTGCCTGTCTGTTAGCACCGACAACTCTACGCAAACACCGCTGCTCTTGGTCGATAACTGAAGGTCGTCAGCCACTGCGCTGTCTGTGGTGAGAGGTAATCCCTGAAGTGTGATATTCTTGGCACACACTTGACACTGTGGATCTCGGAGTATTGAATTTCCTAACGATTTCTGAAATGACATTCACCTTGTGTTTAGCTCCAACTACCATTCGGCGTTCAAAAAGTGTTAATTCCTGTTGTGCAGCAACTACCATCGAGTTGGTCGAATTTCATAAAACATATCGCAGCATACGGACACACGCTGATCAACTAGAACGTAACGACCCCTATTTACTAGCCGGTATGTCCACCTTTGGCACGGATAACAGCGACGACGCGTCTTGGCATGGAAGCAGTGATGCCTTAGTACGTCGCTGGAGGGATCCGGTACCACATCTGCACTTACAAGTCACCTAATTTCCGTAAATTCCCGGAATGGGGGCGACGAGCTCTGACGTTACGTTCAATCACATCCTACATGTGTTCGATTGGTTTCAGATCTGGCGTATTGGGGGGGGGGGGGGGGGGGGCAGAACATCAACTGGAACTCGACACTGTGTTCCTCGAACCACTCAATCTTGGCCTTGTGACATGGCGCATTATCTTATTGAAAAATGCCACAACATGATCGTCATGAAGGGCTGTACGTGTTCTGCAACCACTGTAAGATTCCCCTTGGCTCTCATGGTACCTTGTACGAGCTTCACTGGACCCATGGAGAGCTTCGTGAATGTTACCCAGAGTATAATGGAGCAGCCGACAGTTTGTCTCCGTGCCACAGTGCACGTGTCAAGGAACTGTTACCCTGGAAGACGACGGATTCGCGCCCTCCTATCGGCGTGATGAAGAAGGTATCGGAATTCGTCAAAAATGTGCAACGCTCTGCCACTGCACCAAAGTCCAGTGCTATGGTCAGGTGCTCATTTCAGTGGTAGTTGCCGATGTCGTGGTGTTAACATTGGCACATGGATGCGTCGTCGTCTGCGGAGGCCCATTGTTAATTGTTAAGAGTGCTCGGTGCACTGTGTGTTCAGACACGCTTGAAATCGGTTCAGCATTAAAGTCTGTCGTTAGTTCCGTCACAATTCTCCACCTGTCCTGTTTTACCAGTCTTCCCAGACTACGACGTCTGACCTCAGTAATGTGGAGCGGCCGCCCAACCCCACGACGTCTGGATGTGGTTTCACCTTGGTTTCGCCACGTGTTGTTGACACTCCTCGAACACCAGGAAAGTCGTGAAGTTTCCTAAATGCTTATGCCGAGCCTCCAGGGCATCACAGTCTGCCCTCGGTCAAACTCAGATAGATCACACGCCTTACCCATTCTAGACACGGACAGCACGCTCACTGATACAACATGCACCATGAGTGTGTCTGACTAGCAGTCATTTGTCACCAGGTGATGTTGCTATCAACTGGGCGGGTTTATATCTGTAATAGGTCGGTGATCATAATGTTCTGGTGGTCAGTTCAGTTCTAGGTCGAACAGAAACACACTAGTACAACATGAGAAATATATTCTTAAGTATGAGAGCAACAGCTTTTCTTCGGTTTAGTTGTTGTGTTACTCAGTCATACAGTCTATCGTTAGCTCGCCATGCACCGTGTAACAGGGCCTTTAATCACATCCGTCGTCGCAAATGTTGCTTTCACAGGGTAAATCAATAACTGTATCTGTGTCGTAATCTGTAACAATTTCCGAGCGTACAAAAATTATCGAAACAGGTGTAAAAATTGCGCAATAAGGCCATCACTTTACTCTGAATGGTGATATTCTTCGAAAGCAGTACACCGCTGATGGACGAAGTCATCACCAGAGCACGTTTTAGGGAACCAAAAGAAATTCATTAAAAGTGAAAATGGAGGTAAGATAAATTCGCCAGTAGCCGGTCTTAGAGGGTATTTGCACCACACTCTGCTTTGGCACTGATACTCAAATATGTCGTCGGTAACCATTTTTGTTTCATCTGCTTCTCATGTTTGCTAGCTCCCCACTTCACACTCTTTTTAGTATCAACGCCAAAAATTTCTCTTGTGCTAAAATATTTTGGCTGTAGATGGTGGAGGGAGGAGTATTTTGTAATTTGAAGTGAAGCGTGACAGGCCGGCCGATGTGGCAGAGCGGTTCTAGGCGCTTCAGTCTGGAACCGCGCGACCGCTACGCTCGCAGATTCAAATCCTGACTCGGGCATGCATGTGTGTGATGTCCATAGGTTAGTTAGGTTTAAGTAGTTCTACGTTCTAGGGGACTTATAACCAGAGCAGTTAGGTCCCATAGTGCTCAGAACCATTTGAACCATTTTTTCAATAGCTGCAAACAAAAACTCGCTTCAGAATTTGAATTGCGTTTAAGTGTTAAGGTAATAATTTTGGAATTTTTCATTAAGTTAACTGATAATGCAAATATTCCTTTGCTGTATTCAAAACTAATTATTTATTGAGCTCGATTTGAGGGGAACAACAAAAATATTTAAACAGAATCTGGATAAGAGGTGAGTGAAACAGAACAGAGAGACTTTCCAGCAAAGTTACAACTGTGAGACCGGCTGATGGTTGAAACACTATCTTTGTCTTTTAACGCTCTGTCACGTAAGCTAGACGTGGAACGTAGCTTAAGTATTGGAAAGAGATCGCTCTTGTCTCCATGGCGAATATAACACCTACTGATTATAATTAAAGTGCTGCTACTCGTGGAAGTCCAGTTTTGGATGTAATTATCGTATGCGATAAGTGGAACCGATTTACACAAAAATAAAATTAGTTCCACCTGTGGCCACCAGGTGCAAATCTGGCGCTGTCCATTGTTTGTATGACGGTATGATATCCACGCTGTCATTTGACAAGCCATAACGTGAGCGAACAGTGTGACTATCGAGAAGAGAGACCGTGCGCTGTTAATGGAACCGTTTTCTGTGAACGGCAGCAATTACAGTGTTGCATTGAGAGATTATCGCCGCGCGGAGTGGCCGCGTGGTTAGAGGCGCCATTTCACGCGTCGTGCGGCCCCCCTCGCAGGAGGTTCGAGTCCTCCCTCGGGCATGGGTGTGTGCGTTGTTCCTAGCGTAAGTTAGTTTAAGTAGTGTGTAAGTCTTGGGACCGATGACCTCATCAGTTTGGTCCCTTAGGAATTCACACACATTTGAACATCGCCGACTGAAAGGTTTGAGGAGAGGCCCAGTGTCATTAAATGGTTTAAATAAGATGATTATGAAATTCGAAAATACGGGTGAGATTGGTGTGGCACCTAAAAGAGAGGCATCTTACCCCGGCAGAAGTTACTGATGAAGTTGTTATTGCTGTATCTGATCATGCAGCACGTGCCACCGGTAGTGTTAGTGCAATGTCACGAGAATTGTCCATCCCGTGCTCAACAGTATTGAAAGTTTTGCGGTCTGTTTTACACTGGTTTCCGTACAAGATACAAACGGTTGAGCCTCATGATCCGCAGCAACGTTCTAAATTTGCTCGTCGATTTATGGTAATGATAGAAGTTGATGACTTGAAACTTCCTGGCAGATTAAAACTGTGTGTCGGACCGAAACTCGTTTTCGAGACCTTTGCCTTTCACGAGAAAGTGCGTTCTGAGTCGTGCTTGGGTGGCTCAGTTGGTTGAGCACTTGCGCGCGAAAGGCAAAGGTCTCGAGTTCGAGTCTCGATCCGGCACACAGTTTTAATCTGCCAGGGAGTTTCATATCAGAGCATACTCCGCTGCAGAGTGAAAATTAAATTCTAGTTGATGGCTTGCAGCCGAACAATATTCTATGGAGTGACGAGTCACATTTTACACTACAGGGTGCAGTGAATACATACACCTACCTAATTTGGGGTACTCTTAAACCGCGTGTTGTGCACGAAGAGCAACAGTACTCACCGTACGTGATTGTTTAGTGTGATTTCACGAGCACCTTTATTTTAGTTTCGTTCCTCTTTGAAGAGAATACACCCAGCTTGGAGCTTGGGCATGTCCGTGGTAAACGTGTTCTTTTAGATTTCCCCAGAACCAAAAGTCACGTGGATTCAGATCAAGCGATCTTGCTGGCCACGCATCCGGAAAACGTCTGGAGATAACGTGTCCTTGGAAGTCTGTATTAAGTAGATCCTTTACTGGGGGAGCGGCATGAAGTGTTGCCGCAGCTTGCATGGTTCAAATGTCTCTGTGCACTATGGGACTTAACATCTGAGGTCATTAGTCCCATAGAACTTAGAACTACTTGAACCTAACTACCTAAGGACAGCTTGGAGAGCAGCTCATAATTCAGAGAGTATAGGCTGCGCTAACAGCACATGCATTAGTAGCTGTGTCCAAACGCTTGAAGCGACGTTTTCAACAGTCGACGTATTACTAACGGTTTTAACTAGTGTTTCACGCTCCAGTGGAGAGACGGGTGACAGTAGTAGGACTAAAGCTGGACACGCTTCTTCATAAGGAACCAAAGTGCTCTGTCTCAGCGAAGCACACGAGGACGAAGAATCGAGCGCTGGAAGTCGGTCAGCATACTGTGTAGCAACTGCCTAGCATGGTATCCTCCAGAAATTCCCCAAGGAGGACAAGAAGGGCAACGTTACGTATTCAGCCGCATCAACGGCATTGCTGTTCTTGTTAAAGAAATAGTGAAGATTATTTCAAACTATTAAACTAATTTCAAAGCTAGCATTAAAGAAAAGGTTCTCACAATATAATTCGTGAAACACCACTAAACACATTTTGAAATTGAGATATACTTTATTTTATGAATAATCTATATTTTCATTGGCCTTCTCAAATAGCATAGATTGTGTGTAACAGAGATGACGTATATCCGCTTTACGGTAAATGTTAAGCTGGTTTGGAAATTAACCTCAGGGAGACGTCACACAAGATCTACACCGTGGCAACATTTGAAACAGTTTACTCGAATTGTCACTTTTGACCATTGATCCCTTTGTATTAAGAATGCATTGGAGTAGCTTCATGGCGTGCGTTTGTCTCCGTACCCCACCCGCACCTCTCTACACCACAAAAACACAAACAAGTCCATAAAGAGCAACCATTTTATGGACTACAATGCATCGACAGTGCTGTCAGTTCAGTTAACATAAGAAGGGTAAGGAGTCTCATTCGGTCATCGTAAATATTCACTGCTACAGTCATCTACGCAAAAAATAATTATCCATAACATTTGAGTAAATTATTGAATATTTCGCCAGAGGTCATGAGTTAGGTTGTCAATGACCGTATCAGAATTTTTCGGAATGGGAAAACTGTAATGGGGCACGTTGAACCTCGTACGATTAAATGAGGAGCTTTGTGAAAAAATAAATGATGATACTGGCATACAGAACACCAAATAAACTTCAAATCGCAAGCTTTTGTCACGATGAGAGATATTCTGCAGTTATTCTTTCAACTGTGTGGAGCCAGTTTTCACTTTCATAGTTCAAAGTCAGGAGTGAAACTATTTCAGGCGACAGCCTCCACGCCGGCTGGTGTGGCCGTGCGGTTCTAGGCGCTTCAGTCTGGAACCGCGTGACCGCTACGGTCGCAGGTTCGAATCCTGCCTTAGGCATGGATGTATGTGATGTCCTTAGGTTAGTTAGGTTTAAGTAGTTCTAAGTTCTAGGGGACTAATGACCTCAGAAGTTAAGTCCCATAGTGCTCAGAGCCATTTGAACCAATCGATGCACAGATCTGTAGAGCTATCTCACAGGTGTAGATTTCTTGTGGTATTGTCGAACATACATTTTCCTCACGTGCGATGACTTCTGTGGAAACTGAATAACTGTAAGAATCAACGTGGTTTCGAGCACTCATAGCGTGAAATCGAACTTGCCCTGCATGTTAATGAGATTCAGGAGGCAATAAATCGTCGATCTCTGATTGATGCCGTGTTCCTTGACTTCCAGAAAGACTGGATTGTAGATTCCCTTGCAAACTCAGTGCCCTATGCTTAAGGCGGAGGTTCCGTCAGAAGAGAAAGTAGCGCCAGGTGTAGGACCAATGCTCGTCGCGATAAATGAATTTCTCAAAACACAATATTGCAGTACTTGCGTTGTTAAGAAGTACGATGCAATGTTCCTTCGGACATGCATGCATGACTTACGGAACAGGTACTGCGACGACGACAGCTGTCATGAAATACATGAAATGTATTCGCAGTTTCGAATACTGACAACCATCACCTGTATAACGGAATGACGACAACGCTGCAGGCCTGTTACTTCGGACATGCATGCGATGTCGGCAGGAACGTTGAATCGTACTTCTTAACAACTCAGACACTGCAGTATCGTATTTATGTGCCGATACAAGGCAGCGACTTTCATTTAAAATCTCTTCATTCTGCACGGGAATTACAGTAAGTGCACGAGTGCATATTTTGACGTATGAACAATGGAAGTTTGAGTCTGCCGAGTCCTGTATGGATAGCGAATGGCTTAAGGCGACTATTCGCGTAAAGCAGGAAATCCGGTTTCAAGTCCTAATCCGGAACAAATTTCCAGTATCGTCATTCCATTATACAGCTACACTATTCTCAGTTTCAGTAGTACTTAGTGTCCCTCCATTCGTAAACGGGACAATGCGGCTTGTTTGCACTACTTCGTCTATCAAAATTCCTCTAAGTGTCATTTAAAGCCTACGCCCAGGATGCAGTGTCACTGTACTGGACAAATGGTTGCCACCCCTAAATTTTCCTCCTCGAACTGGCATATACCACATCGACACGATTCAGACATTCAGCCGCTATCGTGACACACAAAACACTGAAAATTGGTCTCGTGGGCTTCGCACACATTCAACAGCACTTGTGGATGACCGCTATCTACAAATTAGTGGCTTTCCGTTGCCCCGAAACAAACGCAACACATCTGGGCGTTGCCTCTTCCGACGATAGTGTAATTGCCCATGAACCAATGCATTTCACATGTATACAGACCCACGGATTTGCTGGCAGGTGTGCTACTCATTTTGTTAACCAGTATCATGTACGGATGGCATTTTATGGGATCATAAGATTAAAAAGAAAACAAAAGAAAAATCTTCAAAACGATTATTAATAGCGTTATGCCAATGTGTCAGAAGTGTGGACATTTAAATTCCTTTTAATGTAAAGACTGATGACAACTGGGATGGACTTTTGAAGACCGTCTGCAGCGATATCCCGACGGGAAAGGGTCAGAAATGACGTCATCAGGAAGAATGCTGATGTCACAATTTCGATTACTTTTTTTGTCCTAGAAAAACAACTCAGATGGTATGGAGAGCTTGTTACGACGGATCATGGAATAGGAACCTCCAGGAGGAAGGAAGGAAGGAAGGAAGCAAAGAAAGAAGACCAGCAGCTACTTAGATACAAGGAATTTAGACATTAATTTAAAAAGGTATTGAAAAATATTTATGGACAGACAGGTAAAAATGAAGAATTAAACTGAAATTTGATCAATAATCTTGGGTTAATATAGACAGGATCGTCCATCCTACTGTCCAGAACTTCATTCAGCACTGGGTTCAGCTTTCAAGACGACGACGCACGGGATCACGGTGGCCACCTCTTGAATACCTACTTCGAGGGGGCACGAGTCAATCGATTGAATGGCCTGCGGCATCTGTTGTCATGAATTCGATTGAGAATGCTCGGGACCAGTTGCAGCTAGCAGTGCGTCGCCGCAGGATCACTTTTCTCACAATCGGCGAAGTCAGGGTGACCTCAAAAAGTAGGACAGGCATGACCAGCCACATCACTCCTCACGTTCGCAGTAATGCAGGTAGCGCCGGACTCTCGTTGAGTACTTTATCGGTGATCTGACAGATAATGTCTGTCTGCACACGAGAAAGTTGCGTACAGGGATGTGACGTAATTAGAAACTAGATTAGAGAGACTTTTTGATGATCTGCACCTGGTGCAACTGCCTCTAAAGATAAATAAATACGATGCGTTCAAATAGACCAAAAGGTGTGATACCGTTTTCCATACTGTCGATTATAAGTCACTCGGTCCGCCTGCTTAGCTGGGTGGTAACGTGCTCGCCTCCCACGCAAGCGGGCCCAGGTTCGATTGCCGGCCGGGTTGGAGATTTTCTCCGCTCGGGGACTGGGTGTTGTGCTGTCTTCATTATCATTTCATCCTCATCACCGGCGCTCAAGTCATTCAATGTGGCGTCGACTGAAATAAGACTGGCACTTGGCGGCCGAACTTCCCTGGATGGGGCCTCCCCGCCATCGATGCCACACGCACACACTTGACTTAATCACAATGTTAAAATTTTTAGGAATATGTGTCGGGGTTATTTAAGGTGGAACGAGCGCATGAATCTAGCAGTGGTGAAGACATTTATAGCAATAATCCTAAACAAGTGTAATTCACGCACGAAATAGCTCACTTACAAAACACTCGTTCGACTAATTCTTGAGCAGTGTACGTCTGTTTCGGACTCAGTTAGATTAAAATGAGAGATGATTCAAAGGAGACCTACATCACTCGTCGGGAGTGATTAAGTCGAGTAACTCAGCGTGGGAGTTCCGCTAAGATGCTTTTCCTGAATGTGCTGTTGCAGCAGAAAAGTTGAAACTGGGTATGACGTCGTCATGGACACAACAAAAATCGACAGAGATGGAGTGATAGTCTGCAACGATGTTTCCTGATATTTTTTCCATTTTATCCTACATACGAACACTCAGTAAATCTCATGTAGTATTTACTGGAAAACGCCTTAAAGTAGCTTGAAAAGAGTTGTCATAGATTTAATATAGCTATTGGTACCGTAATCTCTGGAAAGACCCAGCACCCCCTAACTCACTTTCATCCTTCCACTATATGGTGCAGCGAGTCGACTTTGTTCCCTTATTCCAACAAGAATTTCACATATAATCATGTACCATCAAACACATCGCTTTCAGCAGTGGTTACAACCGTGACATAATAGATCTATCCTACCCAAAAAGAAACGGTATACAGAGGTATGACAAAAGTATGGAAACACTGCAAGAAACTGAACATAAATGCAGATACTAGTCAGGCCTACAGGTTGCGCTGATTTATTTGACGGCGAACGGCACCTATGAAATATCCTCTATATGTCGTGTCGGTCGTGATAAAAACAGTGTCCTGTATAGATGTGAGCGCATTATGTCGGAGTTAAGTGAATTCGAATGTGGGAAATCGTTGGTGCTCGTATGGTGGATGCTTCCGTGACCGAGGTAGCTGAAGTGTTTGGTGTTTCAAGGGACACCGTATCAGGATTTATAACTCATACTGGCAAAGAGGAAAAACATCATTCGCCAAGTCACAGCGCGGACGTAACTGTGTGTTGAGTGACATGAGAAACGGTCACTGAAGAGATTTTTCTAACGAAAAATACAAAAGTCACTGCAAAACTGAATGTCGCACTCGCGAACCCTGTCAGCACCAAAACAACGCAAAGGGAGACGTATTAACAGAGAATCGCAGGGTGAGCTAGGATTCTAAAACCGCTCCTGAATAATGCGAATGCCCTTAACAGGAAAAACTGGTGCCAAAGCTACACAACCTGGGCTATGGAAAAATGGTAGAAAGTCATTTGGTTGGATGAGTCTTGTTTCACACTGTTTCCAACTTTTGGCTGAGTTTAGTTTCCAAGAGCGAAACACGGCGGGGGTTCGATAACGATTTGGGCAGCAATATTATGGTATCCCCTGGGACCAGTTGTTATTCCGCAAGGTTGCAATATCGCCAAGGGTTATGTGACCATTTTGGCCGATGAGGTTCACCCCAAGGTACAATGTTTGTTGGCGACGGTCGCAGGTTCTAATCCTGCCTCGGGCATGGATGTGTGTGATGTCCTCAGGTTAGTTAGGTTTAAGTAGTTCTAAGTTCTAGGGGACTGATGATCGCAGAAGTTAAGTCCCATAGTGCTCAGAGCCATTTGAACCATTACAATGTCTTTTCTCCAGTGGTGACATACGGTCTAAGGCGCCTTGCTACGGTTCGCGCGGCTATCCCCGTTGGAGGTTCGAGTCCTCCAACGGGCATGGGTGTGTGTGTGTTGTTCTTAGCATAAGGTAGTTTAAGTAGTGTGTAAGCCTAGGGACCGATGACCTTCGCAGTTTGGTCCCATAGGAACTTACCACAAATTTCCATTTTCCAATGATGATGCTGTGTTCCAAGATCACAAGGCCCCAGTTCACATAGCTCGCATCGCCCAAGAGTGGTTCTGTAAGCACGAGGACGAACTGCCCCATCTACCCTAGTCACCAGATCTCAGTATTTCTGAGTCTTTGTGATGTACTTTGGAGAGAAGTGGCGTGATCCCTATCCACCTCCATCATCCTTACTTGAATTTGCCACTACTTTGCAGGAATAATGGTATAAGATTCGTATGGACACTATACAGGATCTATATTTATACAGTCCAAGACGACTGAAAGCTGTTTTGAATGCCAACGATTTTCCTACACCGTATTAGCGATGGTAATGTGTTGCGTTTTCGTTTTTTCCACCACCTGTATAATTAATCCATTTCTGAATGCTGAGCAACACGATGCACTCAATAAAGGCAAAAGTCGTACTATATTCGAGCCATATAAGGAAAGATTCTTGGAAAAAAGTAACAATTCTGCAAATGCATTTTGCAATATCGGTAATATAGTTGGTATTGAGCGGCAGAGATACAATCAGTCTTTCAGCACAAAGTAGCCGAATATATCCCAATGGGAAAGCACTCATGCTGTGTACGTACAATGTGATGTTCTCCCCATAGCTCAAAGTTAGAAGGAGGACGTTGCTAAAAAAGGTTAGAACTAAGTGAACAAATGATACAGAGTACAAGCCAACATTAAAACACAATTTATTATGGTGTCCGATTACTTTTTATTTGCACTACTGGCCATTAAAATTGCTACACCAAGAAGAAATGCAGATAATAAAAGGGTATTAATTGGACAAATATATTATACTACAACTGACATATGATTACATTTTCACGCAATTTAGGTGCATAGATCCTGAGAAATCAGTATCCACAACAATCACCTCTGGCCGTAATAACGGCCTTGATACGCTTGGGCACTGAGTCAAACAGAGCTTGGATGGTGTGTACAGGTACAGCTGCCCATGCAGCTTCAACACGATACCACAGTTCGTCAAGAGTAGTGACTGGCGTATTGTGTCGAGCCAGTTGCTCGGCCACCATTGACCAGACGTTTTCAGTTTGTGAGAGATCTGGAGAATGTGCTGGCAAGAGCAGCAGTCGAACATTTTCTGTATCCAGAAAGGCCTGTAGAGGACCTGCAACTTGCGGTCGTGCATTGTCCTGCTGATATGTAGGGTTTCGCAGGGATCGAAAGAAGGGTAGAGTCACGGATCGTAACACATCTGAAATGTAACGTCCACTGTTCAATGTGCCGTCAATGCGAGCAGGAGGTGACAGAGACGTGTAACCAATGGCACCCCATTCACGCCGGGTGATACGCCAGGATGGCGATGACGAATACACGCTTCCAATGTGCGTTCACCGCGATGTCGCCAAGCACGGATGCGACCATCATGATGCTGTAAACAGAACCTGGATTCATCCGCAAAAATGACATTTTGCCATTGGTTCACTCAGGTTCGTCGTTGAGTACACCATCGCAGGCGCTCCTGTCTGTGATGCAGCGTCAAGGGTAGCCGCAGCCATGGTCTCCGATCTGATAGTCCATGGTGCTGCAAACGTCGTCGAATTGTTCGTGCAGATGGTTGTTGTCTTGCAAAAGTCCCCATCTGTTGACTCAGGAATCGAGACGTGGCTGCACGATCCGTTACAGTCATACGGATAAGATGCCTATAATCTCGACTGCTAGTGATACGAGGCCGTTGGGATCCAGCACGGCGTTCCGTATTACCCTCCTGAAGCCACCGATTCCCTTTTCTGCTAATAGTCATTGGATCTCGACCAACGCGAGAAGCAATGCCGCGATACGATAAACCGCAATCGCGATAGGCTACAATCCGGCCTTTATCAAAGTCGGAAACGTGATGGTACGCATTTCTCCTCCTTACACGAGTCATCACAATAACATTTCACCCGGCAACGCCGGTCAACTGCTGTTTGTGTATGAGAAATCGGTTGGAAACTTTCCTCATGTCAGCGCGTTGTAGGTGTCGCCACCGGCGCCAACCTTGTGTGAATGCTCTGAACAGCTAATCATTTGCATATCACAGCATCTTCTTCCTGTCGGTTAAATTTCGCGTCTGTAGCACGTCATCTTCGTTGTGTAGCAATTTTAATGACTAGTAGTGTATGTATGCGGGCCATTCAATAAGTAATACAGCGTATTTTTTTCTGAAGTTCGTTTTATTCACAATTCCAATACATCATATTATTGTCCACCTTTCTGACTACAAAACCCTATTTTTCAACACTATCTCTGTTCAGTCCAAGGGCTTACGCCACCTTACTGCGACGTCACTATGACCGCACGGTACCACTCTACTGGTAGACGTCGGAGCCAACGTCTTGTTGCATCAATAACCTCCCATCATCCATGTACTTCTTTCCGCGCAAGCAACTTCGCACAGATGGTCCTGACTTGCTCTTTATGATCTCCTGTTAGGCGGCGACGAACCTAGCAGGCACACACCTTCGACTACCCCAACTGATGGTCGGGTGTATTAGCACTACCAATAGAGACGTCCAGTGTTGTAGCAGTGTGTTTCAGCGTAGTCCGCCGCTCATCTCTAATGAGAGTGTCCGTACTTTCGAACACTGCACAGCTGTGTGCGTCCGGCCGGCACACGGGCGATCGGACAGGTTTGCGCGAACTCGTTGCGATGATGACAAACGCCTCGCCCAACGACTCACCGCGCTGGTGTTCACTGCCAGGTGTTCGTAGACATTCTGAAAGCGCCTGTGTATATTTGTGACGCTCTGGTTTTCCGCCAAAAGAAACTCAGTGACAGCTATCTCCTTGGAACACACCTCCGTTACAGACGCCATTTTCAAGGCTACATATAGCGCCGACACCTATCGGAAATTCGTGGAACTGTAGAGGCTGAAACATGAATATCCCACAGCAAATTCCACATTTTCAACCAAAATGTATTGTATTACTTGTTGATCGCCCCTCGTATATACGAGAAAACTGCAGAGTTGTAACATCGGACTTATGTGCCAGGTCTGGCTCGCAACAATTTTTGTATCAAATGTATATTTAAGATCTACTTTACACTTGCACATGCTGTAGGTTACGTATCACATGATAAGTACACAAGATAAAAAAAATAGTCATGATAGAAGATGTCAAGTCGATGCAGTGTAACACTAACTCTAATCTTGGTAATGGCCACAGTGCGGCGAAGAAGAGTGCCCACACATGTTTCTTCAGGTGTTCGTTATCATAGTCAAGCCACTCAATAAGGATCAGATCTCGTAGAGCTACCATATTGCGGTGATGTTGATTGCTACGTTTCACCCACTGTTCCAAATGGTCAGAGACATTTTCTAAGGGCTTAAGGCTCGTTGAAGTGCTGTGGGGTTCCACAGTATTCCTTAAAACCAAGAACACGTGACTACAGCCCTGTAAGCACAGCTATTGTCATTTTGATACATGGAAGTGTGCAAAGCAAATTCGCCACGAATGTGTAGAAGGAAGGGTGACACCCAGTCACCGAGACATACACTCTAAGGAAAGAAAGAGACGCACCACGAAGGAATTGCCCGGATGGGACGGAAATCGTTAAATGTGACGCATATGTACAGACAAAGAAATGATTACAGTTAGAGAGAAACTGAACTATTTATTCAGAGCCTATAATGCAGCAAACGTTCTCAACTAGCGAGGTATCTGGTGACCTTGTATGCCAAGATTTGGAATCCAGAATGATATTTTCACTCTGCAGCGGAGTGTGCGCTGATATGAAACTTCCTGGCAAATTAAAACTGCGTGCCCGACCGAGACTCGAACTCGGGACCTTTGCCTTTCGCGGGCAAGTGCTCTACCATCTGAGCTACCGAAGCATGATTCACGCCCGGTCTCACAGCTTCACTTCTGCCAGTATCTCGTCTCCTACCTTCCAAACCTTACAGAAGCTCTCCTGCGAACCTTGCAGAACTAGCACTCCTGAAAGAAAGGATATTGCGGAGACATGGCTTAGCCACAGCCTGGGGGATGTTTCCAGAATGAGATTTTCACTCTGCAGCGGAGTGTGCGCTGATATGAAACTTCCTGGCAGATTAAAACTGTGTGCCCGACCGAGACTCGAACTCGGGACCTTTGCCCTTCGCGGGCAAGTGCTCTACCATCTGAGCTACCGAAGCACGACTCACGCCCGGTCTCACAGCTTCACTTCTGCCAGAATCTCGCAGGAGAGCTTCTGTAAGGTTTGGAAGGTAGGAGACGAGATACTGGCAGAAGTGAAGCTGTGAGACCGGGCGTGAGTCGTGCTTCGGTAGCTCAGATGGTAGAGCACTTGCCCGCGAAAGGCAAAGGTCCCGAGGTCGAGTCTCGGTCGGGCACACAGTTTTAATCTGCCAGGAAGTTTCAAGATTTGGAATGGCATGTACGAGGACAAGCAGTAGAAACTCTCGCCGTGTGCGGGCGAGCATTACCTTGCTGAAATGTAAATCCAGGATGGCTTGCCATGAAGGGCAACAAAACGGGACGCTGAGTATCGGTGACGTACCCTTGTGCTGTAAGGGCGCCGCATATGACGACCAAAATGGTCCGACTACGAAAAGAAATGGCAATCACTCCTATCCGTCGCGTAATATGTAGGCGATAGTGAGGCTGGTATCCCACCGCTGTCCAAGGCAGCTGCAGACACGTCTTCGGCCTAAAATGTTATTGTCTGGAGTATAATTGTCTTCAGTAATGACTCCCGCTTCGAAATGAAACCCGATGACCAGAGCTCTTGACTGCTCAATTTGTGAAGCTCTTTCCCTAGAATAAATTATCCAATTTTGTCTTAGGGTGTATGTTTGTCAGTAGTATACCATTCTTTGTAGACGTGTTTGACAGGCCGCGTAAATACACTAACAAATCAGGCAGTTTCATTCAAGGTGTCGTAACTGGCACGCCTAAACATGACAGGTCCACACTGCCATTCTGGTACGCCTCCACGTCGACCCATCATACTGTACTGACTTCATACAACCGACTAGCATATAGACACCAATCCACTGCCATGACTACGTCAGTGATGGAGAGTCATGTGGGCACCTGTTGCCAGCTCTACATCGTCTACAGCTCTCCAAAGCACCAATGAGCTGAGGTGACAGAAGTCACGGGATAACAGTATGCACATGTAAAGATAGTGGTCGTATCACGTCCACAAGGTATAAAAAGGTAGTGCATTGGTGGAGTTGTCATTTGTACTCAGGTGATTTCCGACGTGATTATGGCCGCACTACTTGAATTATCAGACTTCGAACGCGGAATGGTAGTTAGAGCTAGATGCAATGGAAATTCCATTTCGGAAATCGTTAGGGAATTCAATATTTCGAAATTCACAGTGTCAAGAGTGTGCGGAGAAAACCAAATATCAGGCATTACTTCTCATCACGGACAACAAAGTGGTTGACGGCCTCGCTTAACGACCGAGGGCAGCGGTATTTGCATAGAATTGTCAGTGCTAACAGGCAGGCAATAGTGTGTGAAATAAGGGCAGAAATTGAAGTGGAACGTACGACGAACGTATCAGTTGGACAGTGAGGGGAAATATAGCGTTCATGGGCTAAGGCAGCAAACGACCGATGTGAGTGCCTTTGCTACCAACTTGACATCGCATTCAGCGCCTCTCCTGGGCTCATGACCGTATGGAATGATCCCTAGACTACTGGAAAATAATGACCTGGTCAGATGAGTCCGGGTTTCAATTCGTAAGCGCTAATGATACGGCTCGATAGTGGCGGAGAGCCCACGAAGCCATGAACCCAAGTTGTCAACACGGCACTGTTTAAGTTGGTGATGACTCCATAATGGAGAGGTCTGTGTTCACATGTGATGGGCTGGATGGATTAAGGAGCCTGTTCTACACCAAAGCATTTCAGCCAAAAACTAAACAAAAAAATAGTCACCACGCTTCGGAAGTGATGGTATCTAATTCTGCGATTATAGTAACAGAAAATGCTGGAAGGAACTCCCAGAAGGTTAAACACTGTAATCGTAATGGGGCACGTTATTAATTATATGACTGTATTGTCAGGAACAAACAGTTACGGTTTTGAGAGACCTTAATGCATATGCAAATTGGGACATCCAAAGATTTTGCCTGGAATACCTTTCGACACGTTAAACACGTTTCTAACCTGTTTTTCACTTGACAACTAATGACAATTGCGTCACAAAAGAGTGTGTTCACCTGTGACAGTGCATGAAATTTATATTTTCAGATGTGGTACCACTTATACACGATCTGCAGTGCTCCTCTCCATACAGGGCTGAAAATGTACAACGAGCAGCCTTTGCGAGCCATCGTCCTAGACGGATTGTATTCCGTAGGGTGAGGCACCACGCACCACGACACGGCCGCCTGTGGGAAGAATCAGTATCCTAAGCCATTGCACTCACTATGGACATTCAAATAAGAGTTTCGTGCCTCACCTAGAACGGTCATTCTTACCACAGATGCTGCGCACATGTGAGAAGAGTACGGTGAATTGTTCATGACACGTGGCAGGGGAATTGGAACCCAACGTCACGCATTACGTCGCGGTATTTCCGATTCTGCTGAGATTCTCAAGAAGAGGCTGTTACTTTGTTACTTCTTTGCTAATTCAGCCCGAAGATTCCACATTCCCAGCAGCGGCAATAAACGCCACCGATATATTCATGGGGTCACCCACCTGTCCAGTATTACGACGCCTCGCACATGCCGTAAAACTTCTCTCTTCGAGTTACGTTAATTGAGACACACCTATACGTCAGCCTGTTGCATACAAACAGCGCCAAAAGTGAAACACAGATTTAAAGTTCTTGTGTCTGGACGCTATTCCCGTGGCAGTTTACTGCTACCTGCAGGTGATTCATGCCGCATTCAGATGAGCGCCTTGCTCGTTCTGAGGACACTTCTGTTAACTTGTTTTCTGGCTGTCTGCTTTTGAAATACTTAAGGCAAATACTTCTAATTATTCGAGTAATATTTGGTGAGTAAGAGTAATCTCGATACCGTGAGTCTCATGCGATTTTCTCTTTGTTTTCACTGATCACTTCAGGCGACCATCATAATCGCAACCAATGACGATATAACATTAGCACGCTGATGAGAGTTCTTGTTTGTCAATAGTCTCATGCCAGTCTGCTCGTTAATTTTGGCAGTGTTTATGTAACGAGCAGTAAAACAGAAGATTGTATTGAAACCTAAGGGCCATATTTGTTATACGTGTCTAGATAGAACTAGGTGGAAAGTGTTTTTGAAGATTATTCAATATTTGACGGCTGGATAGAGATGTAGTAACCAAAGTAATGTCAACATCTATAATAACAAGTGGTCATGACAGGTTACAAAGACATGCTTCACTGGATACACAGATTACATTTGTAAAAGGCAGGACCGGAATAATCCTAAGGAAATGTCACTAAGGTGAATAAAACTAAACATTTTCCCTTACGAAGTTCTCCCCCGGCCGCGGTGGTCTCGCGGTTCTAGGCGCTCAGTCCGGAACCGCGAGACTGCTACGGTCGCAGGTTCGAATCCTGCCTCGGGCATGGATGTGTGTGATGTCCTTGGGTTAGTTAGGTTTAAGTAGTTCTAAGTTCTAGGGGACTGATGACCACAGATGTTAAGTCCCACAGTGCTCAGAGCCATTTGAACCATTTGAACCTTACGAAGTGCATTAAAGAAGTTACAATAATAATGAACTTTCAACTCCTCGAACCAAAAAACATGAATGAGACTAGAATTGAATGCCCTATGGACATCGAAGTCATTAGAGACCCAGCTCACGCTGAGGCTGCGAAAGGAAATCGGCTGTGCCCTTTTAAAGAAACCATTCAGGCATTGGTTTTAAACGATTTCCGTGAATCACATAAAAACTTCAATCTGGATTGCCTGATGGGGATTTCAACCGCTGACCTCCCGAAGTGGAGTCCCGTGCCTTACCACTGCGCCACCTCCCCGCCAGTTGTAAGCAAATAAAATGTTACTACAGAAAATATGCTACAGAATGTAATCTGAGTAGCTTAATGTGGCATTTTAAAAGTTGCGTGTTACTTTAAGGTGCAGTGCTCACCAATGTTCAGTAGTATAAAGTTAAGAAATTGTCCTTACATATTTTCTAGAATGCAGCTCCCCACGAACTCACCTCGCTCAAGAGCAATGAAAATAATGAAGGAAGAAAGTTTCGTGTGAAACTAAAACGGCAGTGCCCGAATAACCACAGTGCAATACAAGAAAACTCTAAAATACGAGTATAGGGTAACTATAATTAAGCTTTCGCTACTTCAGCCAGTGTGGGCGGAAAACAATTTATCGTATGGGTATTGTATTGTATGGTATTGTATGTTAACTGGGGACCTAGAAACGACGAAGAGACTCCGTCCCTGCCGCAGCCGCAGTGGTCCACAACCCCACGACGACCACCATAGTCCACTTCACCCCTCCGCCGCCCCACACCGAACCCAGGCTTATTGTGCAGTTCGGCCCCCGGTGGCCCCCCCAGGGAATGTCTAACACCAGACGAGTGTAGCTCCTATGTTTGCGAGGTAGAGGAATGGTGGTGTACACATACGTGGAGAACTTGTTTGCGCAGCAATCGCCGACATAGTGTAACTGAGGCGGAATAAGGGGAACCAGCCCGCATTCGCCGAGGCAGATGGAAAACCGCATAAAAACCATCCACAGACTGGCCAGTCCACCAGACCTCGACACAAATCCGACAGGCGGATGTGTGCCGGGGACCAGGCGCACCTTCCCGCCTGAAAAGCTGTGCGTTAGACCGCACGACCACCGGGGCGGGCTTCGTATGGGTACTTATTTATTATTTGTTTTAATAAATATTCATGAGGTAAATGGGTAATGCGTAATGAGTAGTAGGTACCCAAATATATAGGAACGACGTTCAGACTGTGCACTGCATGATTTGCCTTGTTAGTAGTGTTAGTGTCAAGACTTGCCGTCAGGCGCCGGTGCTTGTACGGCGACGTAGTGTCGAAACACAAGCATCAGTGTGCACTACAGCTGCATACAGTCAACATGGATCTGGAAAAGGAGAGAAGGGCTTTACTTGTTAAGCTGCTTCATGAAAACAAGGCAACAGTGCTGCTGCTTTTCACGCGTATCGATACATTAAAGGAAAATGGAAAGGTCCCTTTACCGCACCGGGGTTGAAGAGCATGACTCGGAAGTTTGAATTGTTGCTGGAACAGACCAACGGCCAATAGTACCACGAATTTCTGAGGAAGCTACTGTTGCCATGGCTGAGAACGCTGGACGCAATGTGTGATCCTCAAGCAGTGCACGAGCTGTATCTCGACAATTGTACTTCTCCTGCTTGCAATTGCGATATGGTATATCTAGTTTGGTATCAGGCAGTCTGGGATGCAAATGATGATCAGGTTGAACAACGTTTGTAGCCTAGAACGTAAACATGGTACGCAATTAACAAATGTTACCCTGTCATGTGCAAATTAAAATGTATTTCTGTCAATGATTCATTCGTTATTTCTCTTCGGCGAGTCCATTCAAATGTTTCACTAAGTTTCATTGTCCTATGATCACTCGTTTCACATGAGGACCCCTTCAAAAAGTGGAAAATTAATTATAACCACCTCGTATGTCACTGAAGTAGATGTTTGTTACGTTTTACTTTTATAGTCGTTGGAGTGTTGTGCTGATCCGTGTCCACGTCGGATCTTACTGATTTCCAAAGACGGCGAAGTGTTGGTACCCGCCTTGGAGTACCGGCGAAAACAGTTACAAATATTCTGGGCCCTGTAGAGCGTGTGTACTTACTGTCTACAAACCACGTAGATTTCGTCGGAAACGTTGCCTGCTATATATTCTCACTGGGAAAAATATTGTTCGTCCCCTTAAAAGAGCACATTGGTGCTCTGATGAGTCGATATTTGCTATTTTTAAAATGATGCCAGGCCCTGAGTTCACCGACGGTCCAGAGGGGCGTTTAACCCGCAGTGTGTGGAGGGTGTAGTTCACGTCGGAGCTAGTTCTGTGATATTTTGAAGGTGTCCCATGACTTGGATCCAACTATTTTCAGCGTAACCATCCAGGTTACGCTGAAAATGAAGCAGCATGTTTCTTTCAAAATATCAGCTGACGAAGTGTAGTCCTTTTTCCCACATCCTCATGAGTAGTATGCTCTGGAGACTACCGTCTTCCAAGATGACAACAGCTGGGTTCACTGTGCTGCATGCATACTGTCCACGTTTGACAAACACACAGTTATCTTTTCGCACCTCGACTGACACGCTAAGTCACACGCTGTTAATTGCATAGAAAAGGGCTGGAACTACATGGAACATAGAGTGAAATGTAGCTGTCTCTACCCTCGCAATTTGGTAACTGTACGAGTACGTTCTGTGGTATCTAGTCGTCAACGAGAGGCTTCAGCATCATATTGTTTACCTGAAGAAACTTGAAGACTGCCTTCTTCGCCAAATGGAGGCTGATATCAAGCCTGAAGGCGGTGTTACAAGATGCCTTCTGAGGGGGGGAGAGGGGGTTGGATCTCATTTTTTGTTCTTGCTTAGAATAGTAGAACAAAATAATACTTCTTAATTTAGACTGAAGGTCATTAAAGCATGCTGTTCTATGTAATTAACAGACCATTGCATGGGGAAATGTTGCTTACAGCAATGTTAGAGTAGTAAATACCGTTTCACTAGGAAATGTGGGCGGAAACGTTACATACAAAATACTAGCTGAGTACCCGCCATTACCCAGGAGTCTATTTATTCCAGTCTTCTATTAGTGCATCTTCTCCTTCCCCGCCGTCTGTACATCTCCTCTGCCCCCTCTCTCTGTCCACTTCCTGCCCCACCCACTCTCTATCCATCTTCTCCCGCACCTCTTTCTGTCCACAACTTCCTGCCCCTCTTTGTGTCTATCTGCTTCTCCCCTCTCTGACCAGCAGCTCCTTCACCCTCTGTCCATCTCCTTCACTATCCTCTAATTCCTTCTCCTCCTCCCATTCTCTCTGTCCATATCATCTCGTCTTCTCCCCCTCCCCCCTCTCTCTCCCCATGTAGGCCGCAGGCGATTCTATCCCTACAGCATTTCGTTCCAGATTGTAACTGAAGTGTGTACCACATTTAATTGAAATCGTGCCAGGGGTTAGAGATGAGATTTTTACCAGTGGATTTGCCTGGATACACACATATCAAATATTTTTCACATGTGTATAACATATTTCACACTTACTTGTACACATACTTCACCTGTATCCCTAACGAATTTCGTCCTCTAGTCATTTTCACGCAGCTCAATGCTTATGACGTCGTATCTCCTAAACCATACGACATACAATGATATATTTTTTACGTGCATCCAGCGACACATATGGTTACTGTGTGCGAAATGTGTTGCGAATAGAGTTAGTGGTAGTGAAGTAATAAATTAAAAGGTCATGCTTCATGTGGGCAGTTTTATTGCATGAATAGCGAAAATGTAGTGAATGATAAAAATTTCTCCTTTCGTCATTTTGTGGGGATGCTCAACTGGAGACATGTTTGGCCATCTAGCAGTCTGAGGCAACATGTCGGCACTCCGTAGAGGATTCTGGGTTATAACAGCCGTATGTGAGCGAGCGTTATCCTGTTGAAAAACACCCCTTGGAATGCTGCTCATGAATGGTAGCACAACAGGTCGAATCACCAAACTGGCGTACAAATTTGCAGTCAGGACGCTTGGATAGCCACCAGGGTGCTCCTGCTGTCATCCGAAATCGTACCAGACCGAAACTCCAGGTGAATATCCAGCGTGTCTAGGCACACAGACAGGTTGGCTGCAGCCCTAAACTGGCCTCCTTCTATCCAACACACGGCCATCACTGGCACAGAGGAAGAACCAGCTTTCATCAGAAAACACAATAGTTAGTAAACTGCTTATAGATGCTGACTCTGAAATTATTGGTATATCGGAGCACCACTTAAATAATTTGACAATTTAAGGGCTTCCTTTACCAGGATACAGATTAGCTGGTTGTTTTTCAAGGAGTTCCTTCCGGGTTGGGGGAGTGTCCATGTACGTAAAAAAACAGTATTCCATTTGAGTCCATAGACGTATCAAGGTACTGCACTGAATAGATATTTGAATGTTGTGCAGAGTCAGTTGAATTTAGTGAAACTAAACTTCTAATTGTTGTTGTTTATAGGTCCCTTAACTCTGACTTCAGAGCATTTCTGCTCAAGCTAGAGAGGGTTCTTGATTCACTTTATAGGAAGTACCAGAAATTAATCATATGTGGTGACTTCAATATAAATTTTGTATATTATGATGCAAGAAAAAGGATGTTGGTAGATCTCCTAAACTCATACGATCTGATACAGACTGTTTTTCGAACTACGGTGCAGGGGAACAATAGCACAGCAGTAGACAATATGTTTATTCATTCTTCATTACTAGATGGGCTGTACAGGATGGCAGCCAGTCAAGGAATATTTTTAGGCAATTGGTTTAAGAAATTTATTTCAAAGGCCCAGTGGAATCTTTACAAGTTTTCTACCAGAGTAATTCACGCCGTGTCTTTCAAAACCGAGGCAGTTCTGTCCAGTTAAAGCTGCTGACAGGAGACGCCCTGAGCCCTCTGCTGGAACTGCTAGCGAATTCACGCCATTGATTTTAGCCAATTAGCCAATAGCGTGCGCGGGATACCGATCACGTGTGTGGTCGCCGGAACATCCTGCGGTGCAGAACACACTTGCTTCTCTCTCCTGTAATCCAGACCTCGAGCAGGACAGACGTCTTTTTGGAAGGCCTCTGGCTCTGCTTTTCACTACCGGCCAACAGTGTAAGTTAACATGAACCACTTCCCCTTCCGTTGTCCATTTCAGTTAATTGCTCGACCTCATAGACTCACCTAAAGTTGGTAACTTCCGATCCTAGGCGCGCCCCTTGTATACCGTACCCGAAAGTATATTCTCGTTATTGTACCTAATTTCCTATTTTGTCATTTAACGGCAGTCCTGGATGCCCACTCTCTAATTCGGACCGCTCGACCTCCTGCACCCTGTCATCAAGAGGCATATGTAACAACCGACACCCTCCCCCCCCCCCCCCCTTCCCAAACCTTGTATACATTTACAATTGGTGACCAGAAGTGTGATCATATGCATTTACAGGGCATTCTGTTCTTAAAAGGGTGATGACCTTTCAGATCATGATGCACCAATTTATACACTAAATGGCTGTTGTACTCAAACAAATGTCACATATAATTAAAAACTATGTAGGAAAGTTAATCCGACAGCAATAAAGAGTTTTTTAAACCTCGTCAAGGAACAAGAGTGGCAGGATATTTATAGTGCCAATAACATAGTTGCCAAATGCAATGCTTTCCTTAACACCTTTCTTGTGCTCTTTGAGAGCCGCTTTCCATCAGAACGTTCTGTACGGGATATTAGCAGTAAAAGGCAGTCCGGGTGGCTGACTAGTGGGATAAGGGCATCATATAGAACAAAGTGGGAATCACATCAAAATGTTAGAAGTAGTCACAGTCAAGCTACAGTAGTCCATTACAAACAGTATCGTAAGGTGCTTAAAAAGTTTATTAGGAAGGCACAGTTGTGAAAGAAGTGTCTGGTCAGCAGCACAAGGTCGACGATATAAAGTCAGTTTGCAGCAAAAATATTACTGTTACTGATAAATCATATATATGTGCCGTATTTAACAATCATTTTCTGAGCATTCCTGGTGAATTAAATAAAAATTTAGTTTCTACAGGGAATCATATAACTCTCTGTTCAAATGCATTTCCGAGATTGATTTCTGGAGTACTCCTCTGTGATACAGACAAGGGGAAGATTGAGTCAATAATTTAATCACAGAAGAGTAAGGACTCTCATGGATATGATGAAGTGCCTAGCAGAACATTAAAGTACTGTGCTGCGCATGTTAGTCCTATACTTACCCATACTTGTAATTTTTCCTTTAGGAATGGTCAGTTTCCTGAACGATTAAAGTTCACATTAGTAAAACCGCTTTAAAAAAAGGGAGAAGGGGATAATGTAGACAATTTTAGACCTATTTTTATGCCATCAGTGTTTGCTAAAATTATTGAAAAGGCTGTGTATGTAAGAAAAATTAATCATTTCCTGTCACACGATTTGCCATCAATGTACAGTTCGGCTTTAGAAGTCGTTTAACAACTGAAAATGCTATAATCTCTTTTCTCTGTGAGGTATTGGATGGTTTCGAACGCTAGGCATATTTTTTGATTTAACGAAGGCGTTTGATTGTGTTGATCACAAAATATTGCTCCAGAAGTTGGACCATTACGGAACAAGGGGAGTAGCTCACAATCGGTTCATCACTTACTTTGGCAACAGACAGCAAAAGTCATTATTTACAGTGTTGAGAATGGCTGTGATGTGGGGTCTGAGTGGGGTACAGCCAAGTGGGGGGTGCCCCAGGGATCAGTGTTGGGGCCACTTCTGTTCCTTATAAATGACATGCCCTTTAGTATTACGGGTAACTAAAATATTTATGTTTGCTGATGACACTAGCTTGGTAGTAAAGGATGTTGCGTGCAACACTGGCTCAGTTTCAAATAATGCAGTTCATGAAATAAGTTCTTTGCTTATAGAAAATAAACTAACGCTAAATCACAGTAAGACTCAGTTTTTACAGTTTCTAACACACAAGTCAACAAAACCTGACGTTTTAATTTCACAGAAAGGGCATATGATTCGTGAAACTGAACAGATGAAATTACGAGTCGTTCAGATAGATAGTAAACTGTCATGGAAAGTTCACGGTCAGGATCTTGTTCAAAGACTCAATACTGCCATTTTTACTATTCGAACGGTATCTGACACGAAAATTGCTCTACTTTGCTTATTTTCATTCGCTTATGTCGTATGGTACTATATGTTGGGGAAATTCTTCCCATTCTAAAAGGATATTTTTGCTCAGAAACGGTCGGTAGGGCAATAACTGGTGGCAGTTCACAAACCTCTTGTCAACCCCTGTTTACGAGTCGGGATATTTTGACATTGGCCTCTCAATGTATATATTCCTTACTGTCCTATCTTGTTAACAATATTAGCTTACTCCCTAGAACCGCTCGGCCACTCCGGCCGGCTACTGGATTATCAGTTCAGTAGCATTCAGTCAAGTTGTTTATGATGTAACACCCTCTGTCTTCCTCAGAGTAGAGGGTGGGTATGATTAACCTTTCGGTACGTGAGAGGGTCCCTATCAAAAATGACTGATCATAAGACAATGAAATTGCGGTGTTTCTGAAGAGGAAGATGCTAAAACAAGGCTGGTACCTCGCAACGCAGCCACAAGGAAAGATAGTCGCTGCAAGCCCCACCGACGAATGAGCAACACCGACGTAGTCACACCCAGGAATGTTTCGCTGCGCTGCCGCACCGGCTATTCTATTTACAGCCGAGCACAATACCCCTTAGCGAGACGCGATCATCGATTTAGATGACAGCACCGTCTTCTAGTAGGCCAGCAGTATGAGCAATGTAGTAGGCAGAACAATAAGTGAAAGTTATTGTTAAATGTACTTTGAGTGAGAGACTTGTATTTGTCTGTATCGAGTGATACGTTAATTTTCAGAGACAGTTGTGAATATTCATGACATTTCTATGGAAAAAAACTATAGAAAGTTAAGAAATTTTTCTTACCTATGTTGTAATAAAGTGAAGTAATATTCTGTGTCTTACAGTATCCATTCGGTCTCCTTTCAGAGGAAAGTATAAATCCAATGTTGTACCAACGAGTGTATTTTCGTTCGGTACAAAAGAAACTTGGTGGAAACATTTGTAAGGGTATGCGGAGGGAGAAAGGGGGGAAAACGAAAAAAACATTGAAAGAAACGCATTTTAATTTCCACATGAGAGGGTTCAGATCTGGTTATCTTGCTGCTTACGC
Organism: Schistocerca piceifrons; assembly: GCF_021461385.2. Lineage (NCBI taxonomy): Eukaryota > Metazoa > Arthropoda > Insecta > Orthoptera > Acrididae > Schistocerca > Schistocerca piceifrons. The sequence goes on along the minus strand of NC_060149.1, from coordinate 360,472,314 downwards.
AGTTTGGAACGATCGAACCATCATTCGGTTTTCTCAAAATTTGTTACGAGGTAACAGAGTGACCTCACGAGCAATGTGAGGTGGAGCTCCATCGTACATCGGAACAGCTGAGTCTAAAGTACTTCTCTCCGGGAGAGCAGGGATCGCATATGGGCGAAGCACATCACAGTAATGTGCGCCGTTTACTCTGCATATCCTTGGTCCTATCGATCCGAGTTCCTCGAAGAAAAATAGATCAGTCATGAACTGCACCGTGAAGTTACACCACTCAGTGACGCATTCACTATGCAGGCAAACTTCGTGAACGTTCGTTGCCGGTGACGAGCCCCAGATGCGACAATTATGAGTGTTCGTTCTGCCGGCGAACGTAAAGTATAGTTCATAGCTCCACAAAATGTTCCAAGGCCACATGTCGTCAACTTTAACCCTTGCAAGAAACGTGAAAGCAAATCTAATCGAATGTCTGCGTCGCGTAGCAAAAGCTGGTGAGAAGTGCGAAGTTTGTACCATTTCACAACTGTTAGCAGCAACTTTCGAACGGAGGACCATGAAATGTTCAGCTGTCGTGACACAGCTCGAGCACTGCTTGAAGATCCCACGTTGCGTCCAGTACACCCAGCCTGCCGCCCAGCTAGCCGCGCGGTCTAACGCACTGCTTTCCGAGCGGCAAGGCGTGCTGGTTTCCGGCACGAATAAGCCCGGCGGTTTAACGTCGAGATCCAGTGTGCTGGCCAGCCTGTGGATGGTTTCTAAGGCGGTTTTCCATCTGCCTCGTAGAATGCGGTCTGGTTTTCCTTATTCCGCCTCAGTTAAACTACATACATACATACATTAATCCTTGTTCCATAGATCATAAAATCGACATTTCGTAATGATGTGGAACGTGTCACTTTAACATAAGTTTTCTTCACACAAAATAATTAATTAATTAATTTAATTTTTTTTATTTTTTATTTTTTTTTTTTTTTTTTACAGTTACTTCATATCTAAGAATTCATCTATTGAGTAGAAGGAGTTGTCATTCAGAAATTCTTTTAATTTGCTTTTAAATGTTGGTTGGCCATCTGTCAGATAGCATCCCCCAGGCTGTGGCTAAGCCATGTCTCCGCAATATCCTTTCTTTCAGGAGTGCTAGTTCTGCAAGGTTCGCAGGAGAGCTTCTGTAAAGTTTGGAAGGTAGGAGACCAGGTACTGCCAGAAGTAAAGCTGTGAGTACCGGGCGTGAGTCGTGCTTCGGTAGCTCAGTTGGTAGCCGGCACGGTAGCTCAGCGTGTTCGGTCAGAGGGCTACGTGCCCTCTGTAATAAAAAAAACTGAGTCAATCGATCAACAACGAACATAAATGGATGTCTTACGGCGTCAGCCCCGAGCAGACACAACGAACAAAACCGAACAAAATGAGATTAAAAAAAAAAAAAGTTGGTAGAGCACTTGCCCGCGTAAGGCAAAGGTCCCGAGTTCGAGTCTCGGTCGGGCACACTGTTTTAATCTGCCAGGAAGTTTCATATCAGCGCACACTCCGCTGCAGAGTGAAAATCTCATTCTGGATGCATCAAAACTGTTACAAACATTAATACTTTCCTGATTCTGGCACATATTTTTTATTCTGATTGAAAATTCATTTTTTTTAAATACTCATTGGATTTAAACAAACACAACATGGTAGGGATGAGGTACTGATAACAGGATATACTAAGACCGTATGGTTCAGTTTAAAAAATTGCATTGAAAATAAAGTTTCTCCTTCACAAAATCTGATATGAAACATTTCACGTTAACTTCAAAATCAGTGAACTTCTTAACTGTTCTACAATTCTCACTTGCTGCCGTTGTTAACAATACTTGGATTGTTACATGACAAAATGTCTTTCATCGTTTGATAAAATAGATTCCAAAATTTATCTTCCTTGTATCAGGTTTACAAAATACACAAAATATTACAAATCAGGTGTACCTAATCAACCTATAAATAAAATCTGATGGAAGATACTTGGTCCCTACATTCAAGGGTCAGTGCTGTTAAAATTAGCAAAATCCACATTGCGTTGCTGCATACTTAATACTAAATGTACAACGTTTCATTACCTTACCAAACTGTATTACACGGCGTCTATAGACCAACAGCTAAGTTCCCACAGCTAGCCACTAGCTTAAGTGTTACATCCTAGCTTTAACAGAGTGCAACGGCAACTGCTACTACGCTCCGCGCGCCCCTACTTAAAATCGATTGTGCCACTTGGACAACATCTTTGGTTCAGTGATGTCAAAGATACAATCTCTTCTATACGTGATAACCACTTCATGTCATTTTTCATGAAACGTATTACAAAATCGGCCTCCACGTACAAGTGGACCCCTCACAAGCAGTCGGCGGTCTCTGTCAGTCAACAGACGAGATCAGCTTGTACGCTTTTGTGCTGTACGTGTCTCTTCACGTTTCCACTTCACTATCACATCGGAAACAGTGGACCTAGGGATGTTTAGGGGTGTGGAAATTTCGCGTACAGACGTCTGACACAAGTGACACCCAATCACATGAGCACGTTCGAAATCCTTAGTTCCGCGGAGCGCCCCATTCTGCTCTCCCAAGACGTCTAATGACTACTGAGGTCGCTGATATGGAGTAACTGGCGGTAGGTGGCAGCACAATGCACCTAATATGAAAAACGTATGTTTCTGGAGGGGTCCGGATAATTTTCATCACATAGTGTAGAGCAGAATCACCAGGCAGAGAAAGATGGTTGAGGCTCGCGGCAATTCTAGACAGGCAACGGCGGCAGTAGTAGCTGGATAAGGTATCCTGACACAACTTTTAGATGTGTATGTGTCTATCATAAAAATTTTAGCATAGTTCACGAACCTTTGTATACGATACACATGGAGACGTATTAGGTCCAGCCCAACGTCTCTTATGATTTCTCCAGATCTGGATGCCCGTATGCTGCAGATACTATTCATGCTTGTATTAATATACGTGTCGATAAGCCTTTGCGCGTTTCAAACAATCCCAGCTTGTGCTTCGTTTCTAATAACTTCGACGTCGACAGGACTTTAACTCCTAATCTTCCTTCCTTCCCACTCTTCCGTGTACTAGTGTAGCTTTGTTCATCTTTGATTGGGAACAGCAAAGGCACATCTTTGGGAAGTTGCTTAAACTATGAGATTAGCCAGCAAATCTTACTGCTTTGCATGGATTATCAGTTAGCAAAGCTAACATGGCTTTGGATTCCTCCTTGCTATAGGCATGGACGTGCCGAACTGTTCAACGTAGACGCTTTGCGATGTGATATTGAAATGGGTACACTAAAGGGACTTAGACTACGGATATGGTGAGATGGCTAATAAAATATGTTTCTCTTTTTTAAATATGTGAATGGACTGGACGAGCATAGTGACACGTGCTCAACTCAGTTGTTATACTAGGTAGCTATATATACATTTTTAATGCTAATGTGCTGCAGGATTGGATACAAAAATAATGATGAAAGGGTTATGTACATCGATGTGTTTTCTTTTGTTTTAGGAAGTGTATACTAACATCCTCATTCATGATGCTTTAGCTTTTATTAAACAAAACCTAATAAAATACAAGCAACTCTTCCCAGCAGAAATCATAGAATACATCTACCTTCTGGAACTTGTAATGAAATATAATTACTTCTTTTTCAATGGAAAAATCTACAAGCAAACAAATGGCTCTGGGTGCTAGCACATCAGGAACTATAGCCGAAATATTCCTCAACCACCTAGAGCACATAATCCAACATGAATTCAACAAGTTCTGTTCCACAGAAGATATGTAGACGATACACGTCTGATCATTGGTTGGGAAACAAAGATGATGTACAAGACGTCCTCCAAACGTTCAACAAAATACACAAGAATATAAAATCATCAGTGAACAGTAAATAAATAACACCATTAACCTTCTCTATTTAACCATCTTCAAACAAGATAACAGATATATCTTCCAAATTTACGGGAAACGGACCACCACAGACATAAACATACATGCTTCCTCCTTCCACCCATACATGGACAAACTGGCAGTATATCGCTCAATGGTCCATAGGACCCTAAACATCCCACTGAGCGCTGAAAGCCTACAAAATGAAATAAAAATCATAGAACAGATTTCTGTAGCTAATGCGTATAAATCCACACTAACAGACAATTTAGTTAAAAAATAAAAAAAGGTAAATGAACAAAATAACCTTCAAGAACCAAGAAAGTACACTAACAACATTTATCTTCTTCCTCGATAAAATCTCCCAAAAAATTTCCAGTATCTTCAAGCGATGCAAAATAAGAATTGAAATCGAAACAAACAATAAAATGCGCCTAAAGCTTCCTCATAACTTCAAAAGCAGTCAAGATAAACTTTCATCCTCTCGCATATATAAAATCATATGTATTAAACTCCTGGCTTAGAACATAGGTCAAACACGTTGTACCTTTCACACCAGGTTCGAAGAACGCAGCAACGCCTTCCGATAAAACACACCACTCCAATCTGCAGTAGCCTCCCATATATATAAGATACAGGACATCTATTTGACAATGTAGAAAGCAACCTTGAAATACTACATACTCTGGACAAAGGACACGGGACGTCTCTATATGAAAAAATAGAAACCTATATACACAGAAAGGAACTTGGGGAATATGTACTCCAGGACAATTGTGAAACAGACTCAACCAACTGTTTACGCAAGCTTTGACAAAATTCTTAAAGCATTCTCATAATTTACAATTTCAATGCACAGAAGTTAATGTGATCATTCCCACTCATCCCTCAATAAGTTCAACATATAATACATATGCATGATCTATTGTAATCCTTTATATATACGAAATTAAAATAATAATTGAAGTGTGTACATTTCTATACGTAAGGCCAGTCCACTCACATTTTTAAAACAAAAGAACATTTATCTATCATGTCATCATTATTTTGTATCCAATTATCCAATGTTGTAGCACATTAGCATTTTAAAAAGTCTGTACAGCTGCCTAATATAATAACTGAGTTGTGCACATTTTAATATTTTGGTGCAGACCATTCATATATTTATAAAAGAAAAACATATTTTTGTAGAATCCACTGAATGTTGTATCTCTGTATACAATGTAAACCAACATAGCTGTAATATGCACAACATCTTTGAAACGACAGTGTAAACCTAATGTGCAGTGTAGAGGACATACGTCAGGCAAGAGTAGGCAGAAATTTTATAACTGTGCCGTCCCTGTAGGTGCAATTCACTGTCAGAAATTCATGTTTCTAAACCTCTAAAGGGCCTTTTCTAAATACACAATTTTTATCATTACCAAAAGACTCAAAATAGTCTACACTGCCCTTGGTCCGTGACTGTAAAAAGACGTCTGTACTCTTCACCAACACCAGCAATGTAAATAAACAATTCTCCATCTGAAGACTATGGAGGGAACCATCGAAATGCGCTGTGGCAAAATAAACAGGTGACTGACACAGAAACTGTTTTATTTGTATCGATCAACAGTCGCAGCCCCTATAATGGCATCCCTTATGTACCAAATTTTCACCTGATCTTTTTGTCAATATATTATACTGGATAGTTACAATTAATGCGCAGCTACTCATGGAGACCCAGTATGGACTTAATTGTCATATGGCAACGAAACTTGATAGACATTCTAATATGTTAATGTGAAACCGACTTACGCTGGAAAAAAGTTAGTTCCAGCTTTGGTTACCAGGTGTGAATGCAAGGGAAACGTACAGAAATGTTTCCATTTGTAATGGAACGTTGGCGGAAAATGTTAACGTAGTGAGAAAGGCACAATGCTAATTTTTTATTAACCGCCGATTACGCAATTTGTTAAGTGTGAGTACCGGAAACTTCGACGAAAAACTGAAACCGCAAAACGGCGTGATCAACAGTTCCTCGCATGAGTTCCGGTGAAATCTAAACAACGTGTTCCTGTATACTGGCCGTCAGATCATGTGGAGACCGAATGTGTCCCTTGTAAATGTGTTGTTTTAGATATCTCCAGAGACAAAATTCATATGAATACAGATCAGTAGACCTTGCTTTCCAAGGATCTGGAAAACCTCTGGAAGTAACAGGCCTGTGGAAGGTTGCATTTAGCAGATCTTCAGTGGGTGAGAGACAGGAGGTGTTGCTACATCTTGCATGAAAGCAGAGGTTTCCACACAGTTGCGCTCTTCTAAAGCAGGAATCGAGGCCGATGACCATCGCAGTCTGGTCCCTTTAATCCCGCAAACCAACCAACCAACCAAAGCAGGAATCACATGCTGTACAAGTACGTCTCGATAACGTGCAGACGTACACCTGACAGTCCCTCTGGTTGTATTCTCTTCAAAGAAGAACGGAGGAAGAGGAAGCGTGATTGTGAATCGATACCACACAGTCACATACGGCGAGTGCAGTGGCTCTTCGTACACAGCACGCGTTGAAGCAGTACCGCAAATTCGGCAGTTCTGTGTATTCATTGCACCATGTAGTGTAAAATGTGCCTCGTTACTCTGCAGAATATCATTCGGCCACATGTCATCAACTTCCACCCATGCCAAAAACCGAAGAGCAAATTCAGAACACTGCTGCGGATCATGAGGCTTCATTTGCTGTAACGTCTGTATCTTCTACGTATACCAGTGTAAATTAAACCACAAAATTTTCGGTACTGTTGACCATGGGATGGATAATTCTCGTAACTTTCCACAAACACTGCCAATACACATGGCACGTGCTGCGTGGTCAGTTACAGCAGCAACAACCTCGTCATTAACTTCCACCTGGAAAAGACACCTTCCTCTTTTCAGGTGAAACAACAACCACACCAGATTTTTCAAAATTTATTATCATCTTTTTTAAATAATTTGGTAACATCGATACTCTCCTTAGACACATTAGCTATCTACCTTGTTTCGCTGCTATACGACGATTACAGTTCACGCTGGACCTCTCAGGGTAGCTGCACTTTAATTATAACCACCTGGTGATCCACCTAAAATTATATTAATATATTTATGATATTAGAGCGAATTTAAAGCTTATCTATTACAACAATAATTTTTAGTTTTGACGAGTATATCTACATGAAATATCACGAATCTGTGTTTCGGAGTCTGTCTTGTGTTTTTTTTTTTCAGTTATTCGTGAACGCTGTATCTGAAGCCCGTGGATCATTCACCTACATGACCACAACGGACAAAACATTACCCACATCGCGATAATGCCGTGTAATGAAGCTTCTGACCATGGAAGTAGCCTCAGTATAGCGAGAAGACAGTCCTCAGGTTTGATCAGGTATGCAGCATCCATCTGAAGCTATTATTGATGGTTAGTTACCACAGAGATACCAAATTGCGCTGATGTTGATTGTTATACATCAACTGTTCCTAATAGTCCTATATATTTTCTATGGGGTTACGATAGGGCGATTTAGAGGGCCTTTCTACGCACAGCTGCATGCAGTTATGTTCGCCAAACCGCAAATGTATTCGTGCAGGCCTGTGAATACTGCTGCTATCGTTATGGAAGATGGACCTCATCATACTCGTTATGAATATTTAGAAAGAAGGACCACACTTGGTAATTGAGAATGTTCAAATAAACATACTAGTTCACATTCACCCTAACTTGAATGAGTAAGCCCAAATCATGGTACAAGAAACACTCTCAAAGCACCAGGGAAGCATCTCCGGTCTGAACTATGGCTTTCACATTCTGCTGATTAAACGCCTCATTGTCCGTCTGAAACCTTGCTATTACTTGTTCCATTTCAACCTAAGTGCATAGCAGTTATGACCCCGGTGGTAATGCCCTGAAATTATTTTCCTTCTTGTATAACATTTTGACCCATAGATGAACAACAACGTGGTATGGGAACTGTTCATGAAATATTAAGTAGTAAGTACACTTCCATAGTGAAACGGAATAAATGAAGGGATCTTTAACATGTAAAGTAATGCCAAAGTCAACAATTTTAACACAACCTATACTGTAACTGCGTTTTCCCTTTTACCGTGATGATGATGATGATTATTATTATGTTTGGTTTGTGGGGCTCTCAACTGCGGGGTCATCAGTGCCCGTACAAAGTCTTAATTTTTTACACAGTCCGATTTTCTTTTCACAGTCCAATCTAGCCACTTGTCACAAACGATGATGATGAAATGATGAGGACAACACAAACACCAGTCCCTGGGCAGAGAAAATCCCCAACCCGGCCGGGAATCGAACCCGGGACCCCATGATCCAGAGGCAGCACCGGTAACCACTAGACCAGGAGTTGCGGACCCCTTGTACTGCGTAACACCTAATAGCAAGAAGCCCGAATCACAAAAGAACCAACTCTCAATATATTCAGGACGCCACCATATCACTCGAAATCCTCTGGATCGCAAACCTACCTTATATCGAATGAAAACTGCATCCGAAAGAAAACTTCTTGCCTGCAATAATTTAATCTTTGTGACTGGATAATGCGGCAAATGCGTTGGTTGGCCTCTTGACTGTAATGCGGCAAATGCATTGGTTGACTGCTCGACTGTAGTGTAGCTAATACTTGAAAATCCAACCACGCATTCGTTGACTGTATAAACAGTGATTTTATAACTTGCAAGCTATTATTCGTGCAGATGCGCGTGGGGGCTCACGAAATAGAAGCTTATTCTCCTGTTATTCTGTGAAATCAACAAAGTAGCCGAAAGTGTCAACTTCTCCATTTTTATCCATACAGTCACAATCACATTTTCTCAAACAGAAAAAAAAATCCCGTTGCCTTCAAGTCCCCTTAATAGTATTTAGCGAGTATGAAAGCAAAACGGAAAGGGACTAATATCTGCAGATGGCTCAAACAAATGTGGATACCAATCCTCGCTAAATGAGAGACGCGTGCCGCACAATGGCCAAACCTTGCTTGCCACGAAAACACATCTGCAAAGCAGAAAAATAATGTAATAAAGAATTACGCCAGTGCACCGCTAGTACCAGAAATCCCTAATACTACATCTGAGGAACGCCTATCTCAGCAACACACAAGACAATAATGTCTGAACTTAATAAGTAGAACGATGTTAGCTGCTTCAAGCGACGACCGCGGGAATAAAACAGAGCAAGAGCAAGACCTTGTCACATAGCTCTATTCAGAGTCTAACCAACTAGCCCCTGATAAATTGGCATAGCTCTGCAATCAAAGTACAAATTGCAGATATGTTTCACTATACACCCAAAGAAGTGACTTTTCTACCCGGCGTGAACACTGAATACATAGTCTTTGAGCTAGGCAAGTGACCCGCAACTCACGTAGTGATGGATAATACGAAATATGTTTTTAACAGACGACACTACACACCTTCAGACAGCTACCGTCAAGTTTTTGTTTTATTTTGCCCACTGAAAATGTGCAGCTCTATGCGTCGCTGCGAGCAATGGGATTTTGTGAGGCAACCGACTCCGCATGTCCATTTCATGCAGCAACAATGGCTCGGAAACTGGTTGAGATGACCTACAGTCACTGACAGCAGCAATGCCTGACGGGTTTGAAATCGATTGTCATCCAAATTTCTCCGATGCCATAGATTTAGGATTTTTTTACGACCCCCGTTATTATGGTGTATTGCATGGCTGTTTGTGGTACGACATTCCATGCAGACATCTTGGGCAGTCTACGCCAGTATATCAACAAATTGGACAACTTCATTCACGATGTGATTAGGGGTACGTCCAAACACGATAGCTCTTTTCTGCTATTCTGTCATATCTAAAAGTCGACCTCGACCAGCACTGTCACAAGATAGGTCAACGGAGGAGGGTCATATGACCTTTTGGTATTAGTTCTACATGAACCATAGCGTTCCAACGCGACAGTATGCGCGACATATATTGTTCGGTGAGCGTAAATCTGTAGAACAACATAGTACCTATGGTCCCAGTGTTTTCCGAATGGACAGAAAACTGATGTCCGGTCTTTACGTGTGATACGAGACTTTTCACAATTCCGTCTTAAAAGAACACAATGAAATGCAATTGAACCGATTAAATAGTCGTACAGTCTTGTGAGTTTAAATTCTGACCAAAAGATATCCGTCCCTTCAAGTTAGGCACTTTAGATCACAGAAATACAGCGTCCAGTTATATTGTTTAACCCAAAGTGTACCAGCCGCATGTAGCACTAGCACAAGTGGGCAAGCTGAAAGGGACGATCGTGTGCTGCCAGATCTGTGACTCTGCGGAGAGACTATATATAGTACTTCACACTGTTTTTCCGTGGTGGGTGCCGGAAGATCCATACAAGCGTAGTCGACGATATAGATAGGTACACATATGTTGAAGTGGGCTACGAAACGGAAGGTAGTCGCAGGGAAATTCACTGAAATCTTGAGAATGCTCTCACAGCCATTCCTGGACACTTCTGTCTGTTTGATGAAGTTCATTATCTCTGCTAAATGATCCCACTATTCTTCGGGAATACACTCATTATATACCTGGGAAAAGTCTCCTGCGGGGAACTGATACAAAATAAGTAAGGAATGATATCCCTATGCATAAATATTTGCACTGTTGTAACAAGATGTAGGTGAGGTATTCGAGCCTTGATACACTATGTGATCAACATACGTTTTTCATATTAGGTGCATTGTGCTGCTACCTACAGCCAGGTACTCCATATCAGCGCCCTCAGTAATCATTAGACATCGTGAGAGGGTAGAATGGGGCGCTCCGCGGAACTCACGGATTTCAAACATGGTCAAGTGATTGGGTGTCACTTGTGTCATACTTCTGTATGCGAGATTTCCACACTCCTAAACATCAACAGGTCCACTGTTTCCGTGGAAACATGAAGTGACACGTACAGCACAAAAACGTAAAGGCCGACCTCGTCTGTTGATTAAACAGAAACCGCAGAAAGTGGGAGAGGGTCCTAATGTGTAATAGGCAGACATCTATCCAGACCATCACACAGGAATTCCAAACTGCATCAGGATCCACCGCAAATGCTATGACAGTTAGGCGGGAGGTGAGAGAAAATAGATTTCATGGTCGAGCGGCTGCTCATAAGACACACATCACGACAGTAAATGCCAAACGACGTCTTGTTTTGTGTAAGGAGCGTAAACATAGGACGATTGAACAGTGGAAAAGCGTTGTGTGGAGTGACGAATCACGATGCGCAATGTGGCGATCCGATGGCAGGGTGTGGGTATGGCGAATGCCCGGTGAACGTCATCTGCCAGCGTGTGTAGTGCGAACAGTAAAATTCGGAGGCGCTGGTGTTATGGTGTGATCGTGTGGAAGGGACTTGCACCCCTTGTTATTTTGCGTGGTACTATCACTGCACAGGACTACATTGATGTTTTAAGCACCTTCTTGATTCCCACTGTTGAAGAGCAATTCGGGGATGGCGATTGCATCCTTCAACACGATCGGGCACGTGTTCGTAATTCACGGCCTGTGGCGGAGTGGTTACACGACAATAACATCCCTCTAATGGTCTAGCCTGCACAGAGTCCTGACCTGAATCCTATAGAACACGTTTGGGTTGTTTTGAAACGCCGACTTCGTGCCAGGCCTCACTGACCGACATCGATACCTCTCCTTAGTGCAGCACTCCTTGAAGAATGGACTGCCACTCCCCAAGAAACCTTCCAGCACCTGACTGAACGTATGTATGCGAGAGTGGAAGCTGTTATCAGGGCTGAGGTTGGGCCAACACCATATTGAATTCCAGCATTACCGATGGAGGGCGCCACGAACTTGTAAGCTATTTTCAGCCAGGTGTGCGGATACTTTTGATCACATAGTGTACATTGAGATGAAACGAGAGCGGGGACTATAATTCGTAAGAATGGAAAAGCGTGAGGCGCAGCTACTTGTAGAGCAACTTGCCTACCGCTTGAGCTGTCCGTTGTTATGCATACCAATGATCTAGTGGTAAACAGCATGAAGTATAAATGGATAAGTCCATTATTGGAGGCAGTTCATTTTATTATGTCTTATTCCCATTTCTAATGAGTGCTAGAAGTAGTCGTATCAGCCTAATCGTAGAGCAGTCGCAATTTATCACCCTAACTGACAAGCCAGTAATTGTAGTTTCGTTCAAGTACATTTTCACATATTTTTGACTGATTGATCGATTGTCAACACCTCGTACTTCAGAGTGTTTCGAAACTACTTTATAATGCAACAGTCGTCAGCTGCCAGCGGAGCGTTTTCTTCCCATCGTACAGATCGTCTCTGAGCCCGCCGACCACTGATCACTGCGTTGGAGGATAAATATTGTATAATGATGAAATTGTTTGTCTTACGGCCACGCCTCTTTCAGCCAACCATGGAACAAGGACTGGCGGTGTAGGGGAGGTATGCCTACTAGTTCCGTGGTAAAAATGCTTTCTTTCGATTGTTTATATACATTAGTAACGACGCAACATAAAATAATGGTGAGTGAGGGGGGGGCACTGGTCGGTCTGTCAATGGACAACATTATTGGAGCCAGTTTATTTTATTATGTCTTATCCCCATTTCTAATGAGTGCTAAAAGTAGTCGTATCAGCTTTTCACAATATATATAAATGACCTAGTAGATAGTGTCGGAAGTGCCATGCGGCTTTTCGCGGATGATGATGTAGTATACAGAGAAGTTGCAGCATTAGAAAATTGTAGCGACATGTAGGAAGATTTGCAGTGGATAGGCACTTGGTGCAGGGAGTGGCAACTGACCCTTAACATAGACAAATGTAATGTATTGTGAATACATAGAAAGAAGGATCCTTTATTGTATGATTATATGATAGTGGAACAAACACTGGTAGCAGTTACTTCTGTAAAATACCTGGGAGTATGCGTGCGGAACGATTTGAAGTGGAATGATCAAATAAAATTAATTGTTGGTAAGGCGGGTACCAGGTTGAGATTCATTGAGAGAGTCCTTAGAAAATGAAGTCCATCAACAAAGGAGGTGGCTTACAAAACACTCGTTCGACCTATACTTGAGTATTGCTCATCAGTGTGGGATCCGTACCAGGTCGGGTTGACGGAGGAGATAGAGAAGATCCAAAGAAGAGCGGCGCGTTTCGTCACAGGGTTATTTGGTAACAGTGATAGCGTTACGGAGATGTTTAGCAGACTCAAATGGCAGACTCCGCAAGAGAGGTGCTCTGCATCGCAGTGTAGCTTGCTCGCCAGGTTTCGAGAGGGTGCGTTTCTGGATGAGGTATCGAATATATTGCTTCCCCCTACTTATACCTCCCGAGGAGATCACGAATGTAAAATTAGAGAGATTCGAGCGCGCCCGGAGGCTTTCCGACAGTCGCTCTTCCCGCGAACCATACGCGACTGGAACAGAAAAGGGAGGTAATGACAGTGGCACGTAAAGTGCCCTCCGTCACACACCGTTGGGTGGCTTGCGGAGTATAAATGTAGATGTAGATGTAGATGTAACGGTCAGGATTTAGTGGCACCTGCTTACTAAGATCAGTAGTCGTGGTGGTCTACAGGATAGTGGACTAGACTGCAGCTCTGGAGGTCCCAAGTTCAATTCCGTATAGGAGTGGTGACATTTCCTGCTTCCAGTTCCTTTAGGACGGCCCCAGGTTCATTGAGCATGCTATCAAATGAGTATCAGGGATCTCCCTCGGTATCAAAAGACGGCTTGGGCGATGGACCTGCTACCGTCCCCAAACTAGTCACGTAACGAAGAAATGCTGCATTCTTCCTACAGTCAGGCTGATGTAGCTGGTCACGGACTTGAGCCGTAGACATTTTTTTTGTCGGAGCTGGGTTCAAAGAGTGCACATTTTCGTCCTATATGTACTCAATAGGATTTATGTGAGATGAGATGAGAGGTCGTACAAGCCTCCTCATATCTGTGGAGTGTTTCTCAAACCATTCTGACGCAATTCACAACAGGTGGTGCATGGTATTCCTGAAAGTACAGGTCACATTTGGGATACTTTAGGTGGACGTCACTTTCGTGTATCGTTTCCGGGCACCAGACGACGTAATATGCATAAAGGTCTTCATTTCATCTCATGACAACAGCCCCTGTACTAGAATGTACCAATCGCCTGACTTAACGATTCCCTTTTGGTAGGTGGTATGCTTCGTCTCATGTGGCGTTCGATGCATTCGCACCTTGCTATCAGAGCAAACCAAGACCTAATACGACTTATCAGTGGAGGCGACCATTTTCCATGCTTTAGGCACGCAACGGTCCTGTTACTGGCCCAAATTAGTCTCTGCTCTGTAACGTGCGGTGGTAATAGTTACACAGTTGAGAAAGTTGCTACTCTACCCTACAACAAGGAGCTGTTTCTGGATGATTTAGTTGCTCATCGCCTGTTGTTACACAACATAGAAATGACGAGTGGTTTTGTGCACTGTTGCCTGTTCAAATGGCTCTGAGCACTATGGGACTTAACTTCTGAGGTCATCAGTCCCCTAGAACTTAGAACTACTTAAACCTAACTAACCTAAGGACATCACAAACACCCATGCCCTATGTCTTCAAGTTATGCACGATCACTCACAAGAAGAGTGTAGCGCGTTCTCTCGACTTTCACACAGACAGACAGTACAAGGTATCATGTCATCCCAGTCATGCGACATGTCGAAATATGCTGTTCGCGGTGGCATTGGGAGCGCTCTGTCTTCTATTCGGCAGCTAGCTAAGAAGGGGAGGCCACGACTTTGGAATCAGAGGTTTACTTCAAACTTGGTACACATTTAGTAGGCCATTAAAACAGCATAACACAATGCGCGCATTAGTAGGTGCACTACTCCTGCAATTCCGAGAAAATGGCAACAGAAGTTTTACGCTTTTATTATGAATTCATGGTGGTGAAGTGGTTAGGGTTCGAGATTCTTAAAGCGAACGTCTACGGGGCGACGGTCCGACTACCGCTCAACATTAATTTTTAATCTATGTAGTCTTCATCACTGGTGATATTTTTTAAATTTTTACGCCATTTGAAAGGTAAATAATTTACAAAATACTTGTATTTGCATGAAGTTTTACTGAATTTCATGTTATTTGACTAGTTACTATTTTAATTAAATTTAATTACTAGGACAGACTTATTTATAACTATCGAAAAATAAACAAAGAAGGGCATAAAGTTTTACGAAAAATGTACTCCTGTCGTGGCAGGATTCCCTTATACATGCAATCTGATAAGGTAACCGCCGGCCGGAGTGGTCGAGCGGTTCTAGGTGCTACAGTCTGGAACCGCGCGACCGCTGCGGTCGCAGGTTCGAATCCTGCCTCGGGCATGAATGTGTGTAATGTCCTTAGGTTAGTTAGGTTTAAATAGTTCTAAGTTCTAGGGGACTGATGACCTCAAAAGTTAAGTCCCATAGTGCTCAGAGCCATTTTTTTTGGTAAGGTAACCGGAACTACTTTACACTTCGACACTTCGAACTAGCAGGCCCCATTTGGCAGTTAGCCTGCGTAGCCGTGAGACGTTGCTAATGTAGCAAGAACGAGTAGTGTAAGTGCAAATTTTTTTAATATCACAGAATTTACACTTTTACTACAGACATTAAGTGTACTCCCTGTTCTTCAGCTACTGCAGATAATGAATGTCATGCCGATTCAATGCATAATGCAGTTACAAAACGACTGTTTAAAGATGCGTTCGTGTACTGTGAAATTCTTCTTCAAGAAGCGGACCTTACTGATAAAGATCAATCACCAACAATTTCTGCATATGCAATAGGGATTCGAGACGTACTTTGTCATTCTATTGTCGAAATGTTAGGAGATAAAAAAATACAGTAAAAATAGGTCTGAACGGGATTCGAACCATCGCTTCGCCCATGACTCTATTGCATACCGCGAACGCTAACGACTTTCTTTTTTTTTCATTTTGTTTCTTATTGTTCGTTGCTTTTATGTCGGGGCGGAAGTCAGATGAGACCCGTTCAAGTTCATCCGTTCCCTCAGGTTTGTTTTTTATTTATTTATTTATTTATTTTTATTACAGAGGGCAGCTACCACTTGGCCACAAGAACTTCTTATGGGAGGCATCTTCGTGCAGATGCATCAGTTACATAACAGACGCGTAGAACTTTTGCCATTTTCTGGGAATTGCCAGAGTAGTACACCTTACTACTCACACATTATGTTGTTTTAATATCCTACTGGGGAAGTAAATTCATTAAACGTCGTGGCCTCCGATTGTAAATACAGTGAAGAAAAAAATTATTCACCCCAGGAGAGAGCATGCTAATACCGTTTAACACCTCCGTAATGCTTGATAACGGCCGTTGAAATAATAGGTAGTTTTTGTGAGTTTAGATTTTCACATCGTAGGGAAATCTTTAATAGTTCTCGGATATTCAGTCGGGTGGCGCCGTCCAATAGGCGCTTTTGGACGACGCCACCCGGCTTAATACCCGAGAAATATTCAAGAATAAACAATTCTGTCTCGTTTTCAATTGACTGCTTCTTATAGATACTGTCTGAAAAAGGTGTTGCTAATAGAGTTAGTAGAAATAAGTAATAAATAAAAACGTCATGCCTGATGTTGATGTTTTACTGCCTGCCACTTTAAGCAGAAGCTAGTTTTTCATTATCGAAATGTTTATGACGTCATATCTTCTGAATTCTGTGTCGTAAAATGATATTATTTTGCTATCGCGTTCCGTGTATGTGGATACTGTCCGCGAGCAGTGCTGCTAATAGTAAAGAAATAATAAACTAAAACGTCATGTCTGAGTCTGCAGTTTTACAGCACGAAGAGCGAAAATGTAGTATGTGATACACTTTTTCCTTTCATCGTTGCGAGAGACGTCAGCGAGAAAAATATTTTTAAAGGTTTGAAAGTATGTGTGAAGTTCGTTGTAAGTCGCTAACTCCTTTCATTCTCAAGCACTGGATAAATGAAGTCAGGGTATTTGCACGCCGTCAGTCTCGTTGACTCAATACGAACACACAGTATCTAACTCTAATGCTTGTGTTATTGCGTTACACTTTTATCACAGTGTTATATCTCTTAATGAGTAGATTATAACGGAATTTTAAATTTTCAAATTCGATCAATAACCAAGAGAAAAATAAGAGTTTTGGTGACCCTGGAAGCCGCAAGGTAGGCAACCAGAGACTGGTTGGGGTTCGCTTGCGGGATAGTCGCTTAGTGACTTAGGGGCGATCAAGAAGTTTCCGTTCGAAGGCCGTACAGTCCATAACGGGTACGCCAATCAGGAAAATTCACCCTGAGCATTGATTCAATCATCCCATCGACGCATTAGGTTGAAGATACCCGTTTGGTACAACGCTGTCTTGCTGCACGAAGAAGTTCGTAAATGCCTGCTGCACATCCTCGTCCGACAGGAATCGTCTACCCTTGAAGGCATTTTTTAAGGGACCGAAGACGTGATAATCGCATAGGGATGGATCAGTACTATACGGTGGGTGCTTTTTTTGCTTTGTGATAGATGGCGCTGTAATAGTCACAAACATAAGCGAAAAAAGTTGTCCAACTAAAACATTCATATTTCGTTACGTACTACACGAATATGTAATAAAAATGGGGGTTCCTATTTAAAAAAAAAACACAGTTGATATCCGTTTGACCTATGGCAGCGCCATCTAGCGGGCCAACCATAGCGCCATCTGGTTTCCCCTTCAAGCTAGACTAGTTTCGTTCTTTGTAGTTTTTTCGTTTGACGCTTATTTCGTGAGATATTTGGCCCGGTCACGATCAATGGACCACCCTGTTCACCCTCAGCGGAGACGCGTTACGTTTAATATACGCTGCAGCAAAGTCCTCAAACGGTAACTTTGTGATCGTCCTTTATCCAAAGAGGTACACTAACACAGCATGCTGTTATAATCGCAGACCACTGTGACTTACAAAAAGGAGTGCTTAGGTGCTGAAGAACTTTAGCTGCAAACTGCTACTGGCTACAGTTTTACTGTCTTGTGACGGCTGCCAAACTGCGAAAGTTCTGACAAGATTGCTGTTGCGTTTCGGAGCAGCTCGGTTGTAAGTGATCAGCCAGCTGGTGCTCACGTTTTATGTCAAAACATGTACCTACTTCGCCAGTGCACGTCATGTGGCGTGTGCCAAGAGCCACGCACTGTAGAGCTGAGAGATGTGAGTCCATTGTGTTTAGCAGCGAATGCGGGCACGCGCACGTGAACCAGAGGACTCACAGAAAATAAATACACACTACATCTTATTCTCAGCGGTCACGGAAATCTATATTCTAGTAGGTGTTATGCATGCGGGCTGACGCGAGTGCGATTTTATTTGGATGTTGCGCGACAAGCTGCGCCGTCGCTCTGTATAACTGGGCGGCGACTAGAAATAACGCGCGCACAGACTCGTCCCTCTTAATTCTTGTGTCCAGCTGCAGCGGCGGCGGCGGCGCATGCAAAGGCCTGCCGTCACGCTCGCCCGCCAATTCCGGCGACAATAAGCAGCAGTAAAGCGGGCGCACTTTACGAGCACGGCCTCAGCAGGCCCGCCGCTGCTTTACGACTCAGGCGCGCCCGTCTCCACGCTCACACACTACTTTTTGCTCTTTTCCACCGAATGTCTCTCCAGTTGCGACGTGATGGCCTTTGGGTAACAGGACGCACGGACGAGAATACGCGGTTGTCACCAGCTGTGAGACGCGGAAGGGGTGAAACTACGACAATAAAGACCGCTAACAAGCGGTACAGTGTATACTTAGCAGTGTATAAAGTAAGATGCATCTTTAAGAGAACAGTAGTTTATCTTGATCTAGACGAGAGATGCCGAAACGGGGTTTCAAATAACATATCGTCCCTCCTTTCTATAGAAGAATGTGTACATATTTAGCCATGTCGCGTCAATCACAATAAGTTTCTTGACTGTTGGTACTTGTTATGGTGGTATGGACGTAAGAATGTGGGTAGTGGGATATGCGCAATTGCAAAGTACAGTTTACCAGGTGGTGTTCCAACCAGCAGCCGGCCGGAGTGACCGAGTGGTTCTAGGCGCTACAGTCTGAAACCGCGCGACCGCTACGGTCACACGTTCGAATCCTGCCTCGGGCATGGATGTGTGTGATGTCCTTAGGTTAGTTAGGTTTAAGTAGTTCTAAGTTCTAGGGGACTGATGAGCTCAGATGTTAAGTCCCATAGTGCTCAGAGCCATTTGAACCATTTGTCTTCGTGCTTGCCAAACCCTATCCTAGCCATCAAGGTCGCCGTACCTCCCCCCAGCTGAGAAAGTCTGGAATCTTATGGGAAAAGCCCTCCACACAGCTCGGGATTTTGACGTTCTAACGCGCCAATTGCACAGAATTTGGCACGATTGCCTCAGGAGGACATCCAAATATCTGTGAATCAGTGCCAAGCCGACTAACAGCTCAATAAGGGCCAGAGGTGATCCAACGTATCATTGACTTGCTCAGCTTGAGAAGCTCTCCCAATTTTTTTCTGAAATTTTGATCATTTGTTTATCTGTACATATACAGCACATCTACCAATTTCCGTCCCACTCGGATAATTCATTCGTGGTGCGTTCTTATTTTTACATTTATAGTGTATACCGAAAACATTGGTCATGCGAAATACAACTCACGCTTTTCTCACATGGTGTCCTGGAAGCAAGAGATCATTTCGACGAGCCGAATGCAATATTTATTGACATACGAAAAGCTTTGACTCAGGACCACACCAACATTTATTACCAAAGGTACGATGAAAAGGGGTATCATGTAAAATTTGTGAGTGGATTATTTCTTGGTAGAGAGATCGCAGCGTGTTATCTCGCGTGGAGAGTCTGCAACAGAAAAAAACTAACTTGAGGCATTCCCCAGGAAAGTGTGTTGGCAGTCTTGCTGTTCATATTGTACATTCATGAGTTTGTGCACAATATTAATAGCAGCATCAGATTTTTTGTAGGTGTTGCCGTTATCTATTATTAATACACACATCAAGAAAAGTTTTGCGTGACCACTTTATTTCGAAATTTATAGCACAGAAAACAAACACTAGCTGTGAGATACGCGTATATATTCACCTGTAATATGTCAAGGTGATAGAAAATTGTGTAACTACAAGATTGTCTGTTTACCTTGGGGTGTTTTGCGCAGCTCCGTGAGCAACGTCAATACGTGGTGGAACGTACCCTTCCTCGGATGCAGGCTTGAATGCGTCATGGCATACCCTCGAAGAGATCATCAAGCCACCTCTGACCCAAATTGCCCCACTCTTCAATGCCGATTCTGCATAAGTCGTGGAGTTTACGTAGTCGTTGTCGACTTCCAAAAACAGCTCACTACAATCATCCCACACATGTTCGATTGGGTTCATGTCCGAGGAACTAGTACGCCACTGCGTTCTTCTGATACTAGCATGCTGAAGGAACGTGTTCACGAGAGCAGAAAGATGAGCACGCGAATCGTGATCCATCGAGATTAAATTGTCTCGAAAATGTTGGTGATATAGTCCCACTATTGGTTGCTGAATCTCGTCCCTGTACCCTGGAACAGTGAGATTGCTTCAAGAACCACGAGGGGTGTAATGCCATCCCAGAACATCATTCCACTACATTGTTACACATGTGAGACGCAGTGTTGTTTCCAAACACGTTGTCTGCGATTATCAGGACACAAACTCATCCGAATTACGTCCGTAAACAGCACCCGACGCCAATCCGGGCGTGTCTATTCTCCATGATTTCTTCGAGCATCCGTACAGGAATACATGGTGTTGTGGAGTACGCGGTGGTGCTCGTCATGGTCGTCGGGAATGGAGATTTGCCTCATGCGATAGTCTCCTAATAATGTGATACGACATAAGGCGTCACTTTGACTCGGGTGCACATGTTGAGCAACTTCCCTGGTTGACAAGCCTTCTGCGCATAACGTTATGATGCGGATCCAATCACTGGTCACGACTGCCCTTCGTGGCATAACAGATGTTCACTCGACTGTTTCACAAACGTCTCTAATGCGTCTGTGCTGGTTCTTTACTTCCAGCTGAAATGCTACAATCCATTCTAGTGCAGCGTTCTACCCGTAGGTAGCGCTCAAGGTAACTCGATGTATGTTTACAGCTTCCGGGGTGACCTTCCGATCCGTACACAGGAATAGTCCCAATAGCAACACACTTGTACGAGATATTGGGATGATGCAACACTTTTGCTGGTGTTTGTATTATCTGAAAAAAGCTCCACAAACATCCAATCAGATCATTTTAGGACGCTACGACACTGGACCTATATTCCGGAGAACAGCAGTTCCAATCCCCTTCCGGCCACCCAGATTTACGTTTTCCTGGTTTGCCCAGATCACTTAAGGTGAATGCCGGGATGGTTTCTTTGAAGGGCAATGCCGATTTCCTTTCCCGTCCTTCTTCAGTACTAGCCTGTGCTCTATCTCTAATGATCTCGTATTACTCTACTGTTACTTCTGCTCTCATCAAGGACCAGCCGCTGTGGCCGAGCGGTTCTAGGCGCTTCAGTCCGGAACCGCGCTGCTGCTACGGTCGCAGGTTCGAATCCTGCCTTGGGCATGGATGTGTGTGATGTCCTTAGGTTAGTTAGGTTTAAGTAGCTCTGTCCCATAGTGCTTAGAGCCATTTGAACCATTCTTTTCTCAGCAAGGTTTCAGAGTAGTGCAAAGATTGTGAACTTGCTTTAAATGTACAGAAATGTAAAACTGTGTGCTTCACACAATGCTGAAAAATATTATACTATGATTACTATATCAAGAAGTTACGGCTGGAATCAATCAACGATTGTGAGGATATGAAACGGAATAATCAAAATGGTTCCATCGTAGGTAATGTAGGTGGTAGAGTTCGGTTCATTTGCATAATGCAGGAAATAGCCAGTCTACAAGTGCGACTGCTTACAAAACACTGGTTCGTCCCATCTTGGAGTTTCCTGCAGAGTGTGAGGCTGATGTCAAATAGGACTTATTGCAATTATTTAACGTATACAAAGAAGGGCAGCATGAATGGCTGCAGGATCGTCTGACTTACAGCAGAACGTCACGGAAATGCTGAACAATCTGAACTGCCTGTCATCAGAAGATCATTCCGTGAAAGCCTACTAACAAAGTTTCAAGTGCCAGTATTACGTGAAGAATCTAGAAACTACAGTTCACCTTCGTAAATATCCCTCACATGGGAATCACGAAAACAAGATTAAACTAATTGCAACGTGTACAGAGACATTGGAGCTGTAATTCTTCTCGCTCACCTTCCGTGAATAAAACGGGAAGGAATGCTAATTATCCTCTGTCATGTGATTCACTGTGGTTTGCGGATAGGTGCGTGGATATAGCCGAGGCACAGAGAACCTTGTAAAGCCATAATGATCCATAAAAACCACTCACAACTCACGGAGACAGCTCCAAGTTAGGTACAAGCCACACAAAGTCCCTCTAATTTGTGGAGTACCCTGAAATCAATGTGGTGCAGTTCAGGAGCAATTAACAGGTGTACCGTCTTGAAGGCACAGTTGACATGCAGGTTGCTGTAGGCAAACAAATGGTTGCATATAATTGGACAGTTTATTCCTGGACCACTGATGAGAGATTGTGACAGATGTATCGTGGAGCCCCATTTCCCCCCATTTGGTTATTCCCCACACGAGACTACTTGCTACACAGGCGAAAACGATGCCCTGACAGTAATCACTATTTTTTGCCTGATATGATTTTCGACTTAATATTAGCCTGACATCATAGTGTTGCAACATATACGATGACTCATGAGTTAAAATTATCTTTTTCTGTTCCTTAAGCATCCAGTTCTAATTCTTGTAATCAGTTCCGTCCAACGAGCGACGATGCACGTGCACGGAGGTGGCTCCTGTACCCCTTAGCTAGACGTCAGTATGGCCTTTCAGCTTTTACTGTAGTCCATAATTGAAATGGCGGTGTTCAAACGTTGAACAGATGGTAGAAGTCCAGGTCTGGAGGGAATCTCAATTCGGTTTTGCAAAGAGTACTTTGCGTCATTGGCCCGTTACTTAGCTCTTATTTATTGCGAATCTATCGCCCAGCGCAAAGTTTCAAGTGTCAGGGAAAAAGGGCAGGTGACTTCTGTAAATAAAATGGGTAACGGACCCGCGGAATTTGAGACCAATTCCTTAACAGCGGTTTGCTGGACAATTCTGGAGCATATTCCGTGTTCGAATATAATAAATTTCCTAGAGACCGAAAAGCTTATGCCAACAAATCAGCACGGTTTTAGAACGCATCGCTCATGCGAAACTCAGCTTGCCCTTTTGTCACATGATGTAATGCGAAGGGCAACGGGCAGATTCCATATTCCTAGATTTCCGAAAAGCGTTTGACACGGTATCCCACTGTAGATTGTTAACGACGGTACGAGCAAACGGAATAGGTTTCCAGATATGCGAATTGCTCGAAGACTTCTTAAGTAATAGAACCCAGTATAATGTTGTTGACAGTGAGTGTTCATTAGATACAAGAGTATCGTCAGGAGTGCCGCAGAGAAGTGTGACAGGACCACTATTATTTTCTATGTACATAAATGATCTGGTGGGCCGCAATCTGCTGATAATGCTGTGGTTGACGGAAAGGGGTCGAAAATGAGTGACTGTAGGATGAAACAACATGGCTTAGACAAAATGGATGGCAGCTGGCTCTAAATGTATACAGCATTAGCAGTATCTTGCTTGACACAGTCATGTCGTATAAACATCTGGACGTAACATTGCAAAGGGATATGAAATGGAACGAGCATGTGAGAATTGTGGTAGTGAAGGGGAATGGTTGACTTTGGTTTATTGGGAGAATTTTGGGAAAGTGTGGTTTATGTGGAAAGGAGATCGCATATAGGACGCTAGTGCGACCTGTCGTTGAGTAGTGCGCAAGTGCTTTGGAATCCGCAACAGGTCGGATTAAAGGAAGTCATCGAAGTAGTTCAGAGGCTGATTACTACATTTCTTACCGGTAGGTGCGAACAATTCGCAAGTGTCGCGGAGGTGCTTTGGGAAGTTGAATGGAAATCTCTGGAAGGAAGGTGACGCTCTTTTCAAGGAACACTATTGAGAAAATTTAGAGAACCGACATTTGAAGCTGGCTTCAGAACGATGCTACTGCCGCCAACCACGAGGATAAGGTATGAAAAATTAGAGCTCGTAAGGAGGTATGTAGAAGGTCGTTTTCTCCTCGTTCTATCAGTGGGTGGAACGGGAAAGGAAATGACTAATAGTGGTACAGTGGCTTGCGGCGTATGTGCGTACATGTAGAAGTAGAATTACTTTGCATTAGTTTCTGGGCAAGTAATTAATCCAAAAAAATGGCTCTGAGCACTATGGGACTTAACTGCGGAGGTCATCAGTCCTCTAGAACTTAGAACTACTTAAACCTAACTAACCTAAGGACATCACACACAACCATGCCCGAGGCAGGATTCGAACCTGCGACGTAGCGGTCGCGCGGATCCAGACTGCAGCGCCTAGAACCGCTCGGCCATAATTAATCCACCTTACCTTAATATTCACTACATGAACTGCTTGTAAGAAGCTGCAACCAGTAAAACCGAGTCTTAAAATAATGGGGAAATGCTTTTTGAGTCTTCATTCGAGACTTCATGTACCCAAATCTTTTAACATTTCTGAAACGTTCCCACGAAACAAATACTCTCGAAACCATTTTTGCTTTTCTTTACCTTTACTTTCAAAGGTTAGTGTTAGATCCTCCGCTGTTGGGTATTAACGAGTTTAATGATCAGTATACACTGAAGACGAAGTGCAATTTATCTTTTGTTGTTTTCAATAACCGCATGAGGACAGGACTGAACAAGACAACTAAAGCCTCCAGCGTAAGTATTATACGAGTATTAGAAGATACGATACTTTCAGATCAGAAACTAATGGTCGAAAATGAATATTTCAGGGGTTAAGACGTTCTTCAGTGAATAATGCGTATGATTCGTGTGTCTATAAATTGCTTATATTTCTGCATTGATATTTGTGGCTCTACCTCGAAACACAATACACAAAGACTGTGATATGTCCACGGTGTGTTTTTCTCCTATGTGATTACATGGGGATGCTGGTGTATGTAACCCCAGGTAAAAGCTTTCTGGTAGGGCCTTAGTCATTTTTCCCGTTGTACGACAGGCAACAGGGATGTCTGGGAAGGTAATAAACTATCATGCAACTTTAAAATACCCATCTGGCTACCCTAATTTATGTTTTCGGAGGATCCCTTAGATCAGGGCCGGCCAGAAATTCTGCACGCGTGCGGTGCTCTTGCACATGTGCAACTTCCGGGTCACAGCGTGCACGCCGCAGACGTCAGCGTTCATGTAGTGCATGTTTCTACGCATAGATGTCGCTCCTCTGTTACAGAAAGTGCGTTATCGACACCTCGTATGTATATCACAACCTGGGCTGTAACTGTAAGATCTGTTGCTTCATCGAGCGCAACAGAGAAAGCAACAAAGTATTTAGCCTTATTTATTAGCTGCCTGTGCAGATCGCCGGCCATAGCACTGATACGCCTTGTCACTGTTTGTTTGGATAGACTGATTTCTTGATACCTGCTAACGTTCGTGGTACACACAAGTTCTGCAGCATCAATCAGACACCCTTCCACAAACTCCCCTTCGGAAAAGGGTTTCCCAGATTGTGCAATTCTTAATGCGATTTTAAAACTTGCTCGCAGTGAAGATTTAGTGTGGTTGTCATCCTGGAAAATTGAAAACAGTACATTGTACAGCGTGCAGTAAAACAGACATAAATGTAACACAAGAAACCAAGAGTTCAAGAAGTATCAGTTACTTTGACGTACAGTAAAGTCGAGTTGATGTGTCTCATCCATTTTCTGAAGGACATTTAATTTTGCTTGCCGTTATTCACTGTTGAGTACACTACACTCGTCTTTGTGATATGTATTGTAATGTCTTTCAATTGAAAACTTACGCTGGACGCCTATTATTCGGCGGCACAGCAAACACTGTGAGTTTTCACCAACGGCTACAAAAAAGAATTGCAGTTCACAGTCATTTTTAAACGACTGAGAACATAGATCTCCCGTCCGTTGCTTTTTCACAGTACTTGCCATTTCTCAGTACTTCTCTGTTAAGGTTACGGTCACCAGGGGTAAACGAGACTGGATATGTTGCGTTCTTGCTTGTACCACAGGGAAATGGAGCCACCACCGTCTAATCGTTTCTCCACGATCCCTACGGAAACGATACGCAGAGGGTTGTAGTACGCTCCTAGAGTGTTCATTTAAAGCCGTTTCTTGAAACTTACTAAGTTGCCTTTTTCAGGATAATTCGCGTCTACCATAATGAGTCAGACATTTCACTTCTTTCAACAGGTCTGTGACAGTCTCTCAACGGTCAAACAAACCTGTGATAATTCTTGCTGCTTTTCTCTGTAGGCCTATACGTTCAATATCCCCAGTTAGTTCTTTATGATACAGGTCCCATGCACTTGAAGCAATATTCTATAATGGGCCGCACGAGTGATTTGTCAGCAGTCTCCTTTGTTGACTGATTGCATTTTCTTAATATTCTACCAACAGACATAGTCTCACAATGCTGACAGCTGCTTTACTTACAACTGGGAATATGTGATCGTTCCATTTCATATCCCTACAACGTGTTAGACTCACTCAGGTATTTACATGAGTTGACCGATTCTAGCTGTAACTGATTGTTATTATAGTTAAAGGATACCACGTTTTCTAGTTTCGTGAAGTTTTAAATTTCACGTTTCTAAACATTCAAAACAAAATTGCCACTCTTTGAACCACTCTGAAATCTTATGATCTGATTGAATATTTGTGGAGCTTGTTTCAGATAGTACTACACTATGGATAACTAAATCATCTGCGAAAGGTCTGAGATTACTATTAATTTTGTCCTTAATGTGATTAATGTATACCACGAACAGCAAGGGTCCCAACATATTTACCTGGGGTACTCTCGAAGTTAATTTTACATCTGTCGATGATTATCTGTGCAAGGGAACTTGCTGTGTCCTCCTTACTAAAAAATGTTCAAGTCAGCCACAAATATCGCTTGATACCCTATACGATCGAACTTTTGATAATAAGAGTAGATGTGGTACTGAGTCAAATGCTTTACGGAAATCGAGAAATACTCCATCTACTTGACCGCCTAGCTAGGGTGATTGCAGGTACTAGTAGATGGAACAATGGCAGGAGGGTGTCCACAATGAGGAAATCAAAGAAAAACTGGGAATGAACTCTATAGATGTAGCAGTCAGGGCGAACAGGCTTAGATGGTGGGGTCATGTTACACGCATGGGAGAAGCAAGGTTACCCAAGTGACTCATGGGTTCAGCAGTAGAGGGTAGGAGGAGTCGGGGCAGACCAAGGAGAAGGTACCTGGATTCGGTTAAGAATGATTTTGAAGTAATAGATTTAACATCAGAAGAGGCACCAATGTTAGCACTGAATAGGGGATCAGGGAGGAATTTTATAAGGGGGACTATGCTCCAGACTGAACGCTGAAAGGCATAATCAGTCTTAAATGATGATGATGATGATGATGATGACTTGACCGCCTTGATCCATGGTTTTCCGTGTGTGATGTGACAAAATTACGAGTTGGTTTTAACGTGATCGATGTTTTCGGGATCCATGCTGATTGACATGGAGGAGGTCATTCTGTTCAAGACACCTCATTACATATGATTTCAGAATATGTTCTATAATTCTCCAGTAAATGCGTGGCAAGGACATTGAACGGTAGTTTTGTGGATCACTTCTGCTACCCTTCCTGTAGACAGGCGTGATGTGTGTTTTCTTCGAACTAATTAGATTTTTTTTCGAGGGATCTACGATAGATATGGATAAAAGAGGGGCTAACTCAATCGCAAATTCAATATAGAACTTGACAGAGATTCCATCGAGCAATGGAACTTTGTTCAGTTTTAACTATTTCAGATGTTTCTCAACGCCACTGACATTAACACTTATTGCACTCATCTTTTCAGTGGTATGGGAATTAAATTGAGGTAGTATTCCTAGGTTTTTCGTTGTAAAGTAACATTTGAAAACAGAGTTAAGCGTTTCTCTTTATGCTTTGCTACCGTAAATTTCAGTTACTGTCGTAGCCATGAGTGATTTTGCATTAACTTTAGTGCCACTAGCAGCCTTTACATGAGATCAGAATTTCTTTGGGTTTTTTGAAAGATCATTTTACAGCAATAAACTACAGTAGCCACTGAAGGCTTCACGTATTACTCTCTTGACAGCCAGACGCGTTTCATTCAGCATCCCTCTGTTTATAGCCCTGTGCTCCGTTTTACACGTATTATGCATTAGTATCTCTTACTTTAGAAGTTTCTTTACAGTAATTGTATACAATGAAATGTTCCTACCCATCATGAACTGTTCTGCGGACTGTATATCTATACAGTGCATGGTCAACTATTTTTTTTACTTCAGCCACACTTCCTCTACACGCATTTTTTCTGAGCTAAGACTTTCATGTTCCTCATTAAGACATGACACTGCTGCTTCATTATCTAGTTTACTGAACTTGTGAGGCTTTCTACTTGTTTTAGCTGCCCTTTGCACTTTCATGATAATTTTTTCTACACTGTCTCATGGTCACTAATACTAGTTTCGATGTGGCATGCTCAAAGAGGTCAGTTCTATTTGTTGACCTTAGATCTAATACACACTAATGAGCGAAAACATTTTGACCACCAACTTAATAGCTTGTTTGTCCGTGTTCGGTACGAAATACATCACTGATTCTGCGTATCAGGGATCTGATAGTTTGTTGGTAGGTTTGTGGAGGTATGTGGCATTAGATACCTACGCACAGATCACGTGATTTGCTAAAATAACGGGCCACTGATATCCCGATAGGTTCCATAGGATTTACATCAGGCGAATTTGGTCACCGTGACGTCAACGCGATTCCACTATAGTGCTCCTCAAACCATTGTAGCACGGTTCTGGCTCCGAGTCACTGACAGTTATACTGCTGGAAGATGACATCGCCGTCGGGAAGACATCAAACATGGAGGGATGCAGGTGGTTCGCAGCTGTCAGTCTGTCTTCGATTACAACCACAGGTCCCATGCAAGCGGAGGAGAATGTTTCCCACAGCATAATACTGCTCCCACCAAACTTCGTCCTTGGCGCGTTGCGCGTTTCGAGTAGCCGTTCATGTCGACGACAGCGTTTGTGGAGACGACGAGCGACACAGTGTAGCAAAAATGTGATACACCTCAAGAGCCGACACGTTTCCATTGATCGACGGTCGAATACCGATGGACCCGTGCCCAGTGCGATGATAACTGACGATATCGTTGAGACAACTTGTAAACACGTTGTGGTGGGCAGTTCCAACAATGTATGATAAACGGTGTGCTCTGAAACAATTGTGCGTGCACAAGCATTGTGCTCTTTCGGCATAGATGCCGCATATCACCATCTTTCCTACTTTACAGAGCAGACAAGTCTCAGAACCCGATGTTCTGTGAAGAGTCGCGGACGTTCAACCATTTAGCGCCTTGTGGTAGTTTCACTGTCCTTCTACCTCTTCCTGTAGATGATCACCACAGCAGCACGTGAACATTCGACCACCTTCGCCGGTTCCGAAATACTCGTTCACAGGCTCTGCGTAATAATAATCGGCCCTTCGCCAAAGTCGCTTATCCCAATGGACTTCCCCATTTGCTGCCCACGCCTTCGCTTGGGTGATTCCCCGTCCGTGTCCGCTCCGCTTACATATTTTTGTAACTGCGTCACGTGCCTGCAAGGCCACCAGGAAGCGTCCCACTTCTCGGTGGGCAGTAGTCATAATGTTTTAGTTAATCGGTGTAATTTCAGTATAAGTGGGGTTCAGAACTACCTGTCCTAGGTAGTTTTCGGAGAAGGCATTTAATAATTGTTCAGTTAATGTCTTGTCACGCTCTTCACTAACAAAACTGTAATTATCCCAATTGATTGCAGGAGAATTAAAGTCTACGCTGATGATTATTGAATGATTGGGGAATTTATGTACAACCGAGCTGAGGGTCTCTCCAAAGTTTTCGGTTACATCAGGAGGTGATTCAGGTGGTCGATAAAGGGATTCTACTATAATTTTATGCCCATCTCGGATACTTAGTCTTGCCCAAACAGCCTCGCATCCAGCTTTAATTTCTATCTCGTTGGATTTGAGTTTCTTGTTTTCTGCAACAAATACACCTCCATTTTCTGTCAGCCTAAACGTCGAGTATAGGCTTAATTGTCAGGAAGTCGTTTCTGAAAGTATTTGTATGGAGTGTAGCCATGTATGGAAGTGAAACATGGACGATAACTAGTTTGGACAAGAAGAGAATAGAAGCTTTCGAAATGTGGTGCTACAGAAGAATGCTGAAGATTAGATGGGTAGATCATGTAACTAATGAGGAGGTGTTGAATAGGATTGGGGAGAAGAGAAGTTTGTGGCACAACTTGACTAGAAGAAGGGATCGGTTGGTAGGACATGTTTTGAGGCATCAAGGGATCACAAATTTAGCATTGGAGGGCAGCGTGGAGGGTAACAATCGTAGAGGGAGACCAAGAGATGAATACACTAAGCAGATTCAGAAGGATGTAGGTTGCAGTAGGTACTGGGAGATGAAGAAGCTTGCACAGGATAGAGTAGCATGGAGAGCTGCATCAAACCAGTCTCAGGACTGAAGACCACAACAACAACATATCCTTCGATATACCCTGAAATTTCCCCCAACAATCTCAGTGCTGTCAGTTTCAGGTCTTAACCAGCTTTCTGTAAATAATATTATGTGAGGTTCATTGCTTTTTAGGAACACTTCACTCTCTCACTTTTCTGCGAATTCTTCAGCAGTTAATTACTAGCTCTTTACCACCGTCGCGCCCGCGGTGGTCTAGCGGTTCTAGGCGCTCAGTCCGGAACCGCGCGACTGCTATGGTCGCAGGTTCGAATCCTGCCTTGGGCATGGATGTGTGTGATGTCCTTAGGTTAGTTAGGTTTAAGTAGGTCTAAGTTCTAGGGGACTGATGACCACAGATGTTAAGTCCCATAGTGCTCAGAGCCATTTGAACCAGCCACCACCGTCGCCAGTGGGAGGCTTTTTTTTTTGCATATTACACTAATATTTCTTCACCTCCTACAGCTATCGTTATCTGGACTGGATGGAGAGTCCCCCAATCTAAAAATCCCCTCAGTGTATGCCACACGCAGTTAGGAACATGGGTAGCATCCTCTGACGAGTAGTCCATACCTATTTAGTACAGAACTTAACCCCTTGACCCAAGTCTAGGAAGTCACAGCCTAGCTTGTCATAGAATCTTCAGTCTTTGGTTCAAGATTACCACTCGATTCAGAACCAAGGGGCCATGATCTGTTCTGGGAACAATGCTGCCGATTGCGAACTTCGCTGAAACTTCCTGATCAATGCTGGTATTGTCAACTTTCTTTGCATGATCCAAGTATGACTTTGAGAGGTGGCATGAGCCCCCTCTCACATTTCTATCTTACGATTTTCGTCTCTAATTGCATGCAGTGAAAAGTCGCTACTCCTTCACACGCGGGCTTCCCACGCAGCGTCTCTCGTCACCCGGGTGGTCCGGTGACAGGCGGGCACTGCTGATATGGAAAGGGTTAAGCCGACGGGTGTGAGGAAGTCGAGTGAATGCTTTGCAGACGCCGAAATTGTCAAAAGACACGCCCGGAGGGGTCCGAAGTAGCGACTGGGCTAGAGGTTCCGTTACTTCACAGAAACTTAGCTAAAACACTTTTTGGCGGGCTACCAGCAGTTAAGAAGACAGATTGGTAATGTATGTCCGCAGCACCGGCAGACAGGGATTTTCCTAGGTGATAATCAGAGCTCAGCAGAGCGCGCCAGTTCGTCTTTTTCTAACTTTGTTCTGTCTTGGGTAGCAGCAATTAATGTTGGGTTGGCTATGTGTTTTCTCTTAAGATTTGAGTTGCAAGGAATTGGCTCCACATACCACTTCGTCATAATCCTCACAATCTAGTTTAGGGACAACTTCACATTCACAGCATTTGTTTGAGTATCCAATTTGAGCCAATTTGATGTATTGTAAATGTTTCATGTGTTTTTGCTTATTATTTTGTGTTTAGTCTTAATAAATCATATTGTTATTTTGGACAGAACTTTCATTCTGTTAATCGGTAGAGCAACCCTATCATTCCTCACTATGTTAATGAAACCTTCGTTTATTTAACTTATTTATCAAATTTAATTATTGCAGGTGCCAAACTCTCTTCTACTCTACTGGCAGGGTTGATTATAGTCAGTTTGCGTATTTTTTTTAATCCTTGCGAACAGCAAAAGTCGGAGTTAGAATGGGGGGGCTTAGAGCATCATTTACATATGTAGATTCTAGAAGAATTTAGTGTTAAATACACTGCTAGCCCCGGCACCTCGCATAAAATGGCGACCCTGCCAGGATCTTTCCTGTGAATCACTGATTAACAAACAGTATTCTTAGTAGGAACATTCAAATTTTTTTCTCTACTATTTTTATGATTAGTACCCAAGTTCTTTTTCTTGTAGTTTCGCGATTAGTTTTTATTAGCGGCGCATGATTACAGTTTTTGTTTTCAGTGTATATATTTTTTGTGTGTTCATTGTTTTTTTGTGTTTCTTTGATGTTGTGTCCGTACCTCATCACACTTTGTCAGGTTTGTGCGCAGTTTCTGTACCACAAGAAATCGTGCTTGTAGTTACAGCGTTGGAACGGCGTTGTTGAAATTTTATGTCTATGTGGAAAAATATTGGGAGTAGATGATTTTTATTGTGAATTTTAGATAAATTTGCTTTTTCATGAATGATCACGATAAGTAAAGCACGACTATTATCGAGCGAAACTAAAACAAAAGAGGATAGCATAATGGATAAGAGGCAGGTTACTGACGAGGATAGGTTCAGAGATGTGATGGGCACATTTTTAGCAGCACAGGACGACAGGGTCATTGATGAGGAAGGTGATTTGGACGCGATCTTAGAGCAACGTCGCGACCGTGATTATGATAGTGAATTGGAGGATGGAACAGAGACAGGCACACAGGTCGAGACGGTAGCAGAAGTTTATAGTCAAACGAACGAGTGCAGACAGAGGCCAGCTCGGTCACGTCAGAGCTCTAGCGCCCAGGTGTCCAGAGTTACATCGTCCATGTTTGAAGAGGATCAAAAAGATGACGTAAACCCAATACTGAGGTTCCTACGATCAATGAAAGAAGAAGCTGATGAACAACGTAAGAAGGAGAAGGATGAAGATGAGAAACAACGTAAGAAGGAGAAGGAAGAAGATGAAAAACAACGTAAGAAGGAGAAGGAAGAAGCTGAGAAACAACGTAAGAAGGAGAAAGAAGAAGCTGACGAACAGAGTAAGAAGGACACGGAGGCGATAATTTCGCATATAGGGGAAATTCGTGGGGAATTATTAACAATAAAGAAAGAATGTGGAGAAGCAAAACAAATCTCAATGGTAGCACAAAAAGTAGCAGGCCTAGCCAAAACTGCAGCAACAGGGGCAATGAAAATCGCAAGAGTAACTTCTCAACTCGCAGGGCGCTTGCGACGTGCGACACAAGTCCACTCCAAATCGCTAGCGGCCTTTAAGACTCAAGGTAATATTGCGGTTACGAACATCACGAAACGAATGAAAGAAGTAGAGAGTCGGATAGCAAAACTAGAGCGAAACGGGCACACGAGCACTGCGCGTTCGGATACCAATGATGGAGTACACAGGATTGTGTCTCCGAGGAAAAGCCCGCCGTGCTCTAGCCCAGTGACAGCGTGCGGAACGAACAATGCACACGCAGAAACAGCGAGTAATAGCTCCAATAATTGCAGCCCACTTAGAAGAGTGAATGCTGAATGCCACTTCCACTGTGATACAGACGTAGCACATCACAGTTATCAGCAAGATAGATCAGGACACTCAGCAGACGTGCAAGTATCGGAAACGAGTGACAACACCAGTGCGAGGATCGGACAGAATTTTGATCACAATCACTTCCTATCGATACTAAAACTCCAGAAATTCAAAGATAATGGGGGGTCGATGCATCCGAAGAGCTGGATGATGCAATTTACAAATTCATTATCGTCGTCATGGCCAACCCTGGCAAAATTAGAATTCATGTGTGGACACATCGAAGG
This sequence comes from Schistocerca piceifrons, assembly GCF_021461385.2. Classification (NCBI taxonomy): domain Eukaryota; kingdom Metazoa; phylum Arthropoda; class Insecta; order Orthoptera; family Acrididae; genus Schistocerca; species Schistocerca piceifrons. The sequence continues at coordinate 360,438,210 of NC_060149.1, read as the reverse complement.
CCAAGCCGCGGAAAAGATGCGGGGCGTGGCAGCGACGTGTCGGACTAATCAGGAATTTGTTGGTGCATTCCTGCGGACCTACTGGTCAAAGGAAACGCAAGACAGGATTAAAGAGGAAATAATATTTTGTCCTGAACTGGAAGTGTCCGGGCATAGGAGCGCAACCAAATTTTTTGATGATTTACTCGAGAAGAATCAGTTTTTAGATAGTCCATACAGCAACTGAGAAATCATTAAATTTTGCTTTTCCAAATTGCCAGTTAGGTATCAACAGACACTTGTCGGGAAGTGTGGATCTGACATAGATGCATTCAAGAGTCTACTGCGCGAACTCGAAGTAGTCTTCGATAAACAAGACGCAAAGGACAGGAAGAAGGCGCAAAATAACAAATACCACGGGCCAGCAAGGGAAGACGACAACAGATCGCATAATCGCACTGGTCAGTTAGGAACCCAGGGTTACGGAAATCAAGGTTACGCTATTCAAGGTTATGGAAACCAGAGACACGGAAACCAGAACGTCAGGGAACAGGGTCAATCTAGACAAGCAATCTGGGACAGGAGGAATGACGAACGGCAAAGCGATAGTAATTCGAGAGCGAAATCAAGGACAACAGGAGAACCAGGAGATTGAAATTAGACCTCCAAACCCTAATGCACGTCAGAGGAGGGGGAGTCTAAGAAGGGATTGACGCTAGTCCATAGGACTCCACCACTTCTCTCACACAAAGAAGTTCGTGGAATAATAGTAGTTTAAGTGGTGTACATAGTAGAATAGGCAAATACATGAACCTTTCTTCGGGGATCAATAATCGTTGCATTAATAGATTAAGATTGTTAAAGTATTAGCACGCTGCGTTTTCTCGCACAAGAATTTACTGCTGTTAACTTTTTTTGTCTATGTTCGCGATCTCCTCTGTCGTTGCGATAAGAGGCACTACCTTTCCATGAGCAATGTTTTTGTCCTTTCCTATCTGGTGTCCATGTTAAGGGATATAGATGAGTGACGAGATGTCGCACAAACGGGCGCATACAAGAACGTGCTCTTAGAAGCGTTCTGAGAAGTCGTGATACGCTCCATAGCGGCCACAACCAGTTCGTGAGACGTTCATACCAATGCTTGCAGGCACGTGTCAGTGCACTGCAAGATTGTGGTATATTGCGTGATTTCGAGGATGAATATGGACAGTATAGTTTTTGCAGAGCTGCGCCAGCATCGTTGTCTTGCAAGTCGGGGTGAACCTGTCAGCGTTTGACTCCAATGGTGCCCTAGACGATAGAAATGCGGGCATAAAGCCTACCATGCCAATTTGCTGGTTGGGGATTTAGCGTGCTGCTCGTGACTGTCACAGATGAATAACCAGGGACTTATACTTGAATATTCGTGACATACTGTGTAGCTGGCGTGTGTTGGGCGACTGAATCCGCAACAGGAACCAGTCCTGGCGTGGTCATATTACATTGCCTCTGGAAAGGTGTGCTTTGATCGCGAAAACCGCATCACATAGAGAAGGAAGTTGCAACTATAAATTTATTGTCGTGTATAGCCATGGCTAACCCAGTCTCTGGAGTTTCAGTGAGGCGTAATGAAAACTCGGAGGTCATGTCGTACGGCGCGCACATCACTGTCGTCATAGCGGCGAGCAGCGAGACATCTCAACGTAACAGGAATTATGTAAGAGTATTGTATAAGGTAAACAAAAAAAGGGTACGATATACTAGGATAAGTTAAACTGTAGGATTTAACAATAACTCGATTAATATTGTGGGGGTTTTCTACCACAAGTGTTTGGCGCGCGCCTGTTGGGATGTTATTTTTCAGGTCATCAAATCACAGACCCAAGATGGAGGGACGACCGGCGAGCGAACGTAGAATAGTTGCTTGTTCTTTATAAGCTCAGTAAAACTTCGACCTGCATAATAACATAATGTATTCAAAAGACATAGAATTTAGATCGTTGGCAAATGGTAGTTAATTCTTGAGCATGTCTACTGTCGATCTATATAATTAATAGTAATATTAGTGCGGTCCCGCACATTTAGCTGTTCATCCAGTGTAGCGTCACACACCATGTACAGTAGTGAGACCGGTCTCTACACTAAAATCAAGATAAATTATTTCCATGTCTAAATTTGATACACCAGGATTTTGTTATACTGATAGCCATAGATTAATAACTATAAAAGTAAAATAAGAGTGTCTGAAATGACAGACCATCAATGTGTCATTATGTAAATGTATTATAACATAGAAGGTCATGGGAAAAAAATTAGGCATAAAATTTTTGTCAGAAATGTGCAGATGACGGGTATCGTGGCAATGCAGAGGCCAGCCAGAGCAAAAACAAGAGGTCTTAGGCTACCTGCAAGAAGGCGAGCGTCCGGTCCTGCAAGCTGACAGTCACCGGGCCGTATACCTGAGGGATTAGGCGGGATCCTCGCCAGGCCACAAGCGAAAGTGAGGCTGGCCGTTGACACTGACATGCGACCCACACATGACAGCCTGCTAGCTCTCTGGACGCGGCAGCCGTTTGGAGGTATTCCCTGCGGCAGACCACGTTGTCGCGAGTACACGAAGAAGATCACATATCGTGTCAGAATCTGCGCCTCATGAGCCTCTGGACAGAAAGGGACGATATATACTCACCTGTTTGGGTTTTTACAACTCACTAGCATTGGCCGATCTGCATACACAAAGCAGTATCGTGCCACACTAACAAATGTATGGTCTCATTTCTAACTTCTCCTCTCTATTAGAGAGCAGTTTTAGCAATCGTCGCTCCTAGTTCGATCCTGTATGGATGACCTCACACACTTGTGGAGTCACTCCACGTGCCATCATCCCTCGTCGAACTGCAATATTGGGAAATGTAAAGTACTGTCCAGCTAGAGAAGAGACCTAGACTCGTGATGTATCCCAACAAGTAGACCTCAGAGACAATTAATCGACGTGAGGAGAGCCTATCACTGTGTCTAACTACCGTACTGCCGTGATCATATGCGTGGGTCTTGGTGCAATCTCAACAGAGTACTGCAGATGCTCCAGCACACCCTATTGCCGTTGCAACAACATAGCAACAACACCTGACGTTTAGCCCTATGTGATGTCAGTACTGTGGAATTTGTGAAGTGCTTCGAATATTTCTAACAATGTGATTTAGTGCCTCATTCTCAGCACAGTCGTGAACATTGTGCAATGTGCACGCACAACTTGATGCCCCATGAACCTTGTTTTTTTTCTTAAATTTCTTTCTCTAGTGTTGTTTTTGTAATGTATGTTATACCTTGTATGTGTTTGTGTTTTACACTGTAATTCTTATTACAAATTACTATATTGTTCTCCACACCATATTTTTTTTTTTGTATTTTGTATTTATTGTTGTGTGTATGCAAACAGTGTGCCTAAAGTCCACATAAACTGAAGCAGATACCAGCACTGTTATTGTGAATGGACCATCAGTTCAGGGAACATTTTGTAAAGGTTATTCTTGCTGCAGGGAGACAGAATGAATCGGAGGTTGTAACTAGATTCTGAAAGCTCACAAAGAGATTGTTAACTTAAATAGTATCATGTGTGAGTGAGTTCAGGTTAGTTTCATGATTCAAATTGTTGTAAAATCTTGGGCATTTAATTGCGGAGCACTCCAACTCTGATTGTAAAGAATAAATTGCTCCATATTTGGCTCACATGCCCGGGCCATATTTAGAGCGTGAATGTCTGTGTGAATCGGTATTTGGAAGGGGCTCCCTGTGTATGGATGTGTGATGTGAGTCTTAGTGTTCCATATTAAGAAGGTGAAGTTGGCTACATCATAAATAATCCTCCCTCTATGAGCTGCATTTTTTCAGTTGCAATGATTTTTTTATAGAGTACGGCATGTGGAGTCAGTTTGTAAGATTGTTCTTGGGCGATTCACTCACTACCGTGCTCCTAAGTGAGCCAACCGCTCACCAATTACAATCTAAAATGGCGTAGGGGCTATGAGAGGTGGCATGAGCCCCCTCTCACATTTCTATCTTACGATTGTCATCTCTAATTGCATGTGGTGAAAAGTTGCTATTCCTTCACACGCAGACTTCCCACACAGCGTCTCTTGTCACCCGGGTGGTCCCGTGACAGGCGGGCTATGCTGATCAGGAAAGGGTTAAGCCGACAGGTGTGAGGAAGTCGAGTGAATGCTTTGCAGACGCCGACATTTTCAAAAGACACGCCCGGAGGGGTCTGAAGTAGTGTCTGGGCTAGAGGTTCCGTTACTTCACAGAAACTTAGCGAAAACACTTTCCGGCGGGCTACCAGTGAGGCGTGGAAATGACTTGTGTACCCAGGCAGCTGTGGCGGGAAAATTCCCGCGCTTTCTGCAAAATAGTAACTGTGATTGGCTTGCTCAGGGCATAGCTCCGTGATGTAGCAAAATCAGCGCAGAAATTGGCGCCAAGAACCTCCATTGGTGGAATGGTAGTGCTCCGGCAATAGAGTGGAATTTTCTGCCAGTTTTCGAGTCGCTAATTGGAACGTTTAACAACGGCCACTGTCGTGGGGGTGGGAATGTCGTGTGTTCCGCCTGTACGGGTGCTCTAGGTAGTCGGCTCTCGCTTTTCGGTCGAGGACGTCGAAGCAACCAGCCATCGCCTCCGGTACGCCAAATCGTGTTCTTGCGATTAAGAAGACAGATTGGTAATGTATGTCCGCAGCACCGGCAGACAGGGATTTTCCTAGGTGATAATCAGAGCTCAGCAGAGCGCACCTGTTCGTCTTTTTCTAACTGTGTTCTGTCTTGGGTAGCAGCAATTAATGTTGGGTTGGCTATGTGTTTTCTCTTAAGATTTGAGTTGCAAGGAATTGGCTCCACATACCACTTCGTCATAATACTCACCATCTAGTTTAGGGACAACTTCACATTCACAGCGTTTGTTTGAGTATCCAATTTGAGCCAATTTGATGTATTGTAAATGTTTCATGTGTTTTTGCTTATTATTTTGTGTTTAGTCTTAATAAATCATATTGTTATTTTGGACAGAACTTTCATTCTGTTAATCGGTAGAGCAACCCTATCATTCCTCACTATGTTAATGAAACCTTCGTTTATTTAACTTATTTATCAAATTAAATTATTGCAGGTGCCAAACTCTCTTCTACTCCACTGGCAGGGTTGATTAGAGTCAGTTCGCGTATTTTTTTTAGTCCCTGTGCAACAGCAAAAGTCGGAGTTAGAATAGGGGGGCTTAGAGCATCATTTACATATGTAGATTCTAGAAGAATTTAGTGTTAAACACACTGATAGCCCCGGCACCTCGCAACCTCGAAGCCCAGATGAAAGGCGTTTTTTATCCCAACGTGCCTCCACAGTCTGCAGTTGGTTGATTCCTGCTCCCTCAATGCCTGTCGGCGTAGAATCTAGCGCCATCTGGCATACACACTGAGTTCACATGGTGTTCTTCTTCTTCCATCGCTACCTTTTCCCTAAGGCCCATTTCAAAATTGTGCGGCAGCCATACACACTCGTGATATGGAGAGCCATATGGCACATATATGCGGCACGGACCGTTTCCGTCCAGTCGGCACACGGCATCAGTGGAGCAGCAGTCCCACTGCAGTGGACGGTTTCTGTCCCGTTGGCACTATTATGTGTGGGGCAGTGGGAGCTTCGTAAGCATTGGCGCCTTCACATCTGTAAGGCACGGCACGAGAAGGCAGAATTCGAAGCAACAATACGGTGTGCATCAATTCATTCGTTTTTCTGTTATTTGTCTTTCTTTTTGTGTTCGTTAATTTTTCTCGTTGTGCTGCACATGGTTTAGGAACTAGACATCGAGCGATTAATTTCTTCAGTGGAAGAATGGTCACTTTTGTGGGACAATACTCTAGAAAATTACAAGGGCATGATTCAAACAAAAAATATGAGGATCGATGTATTCAGGAAACGATGAGCTGAAAAATCGTGATAGTAAGGGAAAGTACACCTTGCCTACTTATAGAGTATTAAAGATAAAATGACATATCTTAAACCCGTGGGAACCACCACCCTACTCATACCAAAGCTGATCATTCTGCAGAAGGTGCTTAATTAAATGTTGCATTTAATGTACAGAATTATTAATTTGTGGCAAAGAGCTTCATAGGTAAAAGTAACTAGAATTAAAATTCGGTTCGCCTAGGGAAACATGGAAATATTCGTATCTTGACTTAGGTAAGAGCGCATACGAGGGTTGGAACTTTAATAGTGGCAACTATTTATTTACAGCCCCTACATAAAAGATACGTGTTTCGAAGTTTTACTGACCTTCAAAGTAGTCACCAGCATTGTGTATAACCCGTTGACAGCGATGGGGAAGTGGTAGGATACTCTTAACTGTGCTACTTGTGTTGACAGTTCAGCGAATGCCGTGAAGTATTTCCTTTGGAAATCGAGTTGATCTCACGAGGGCTTAACTCAGGGGAGTGCAGTAGGTGATATAGCACTTATCAGTCCCATCGGTCAAACAAATCAGTAACAGCTTGCACTGTACGTGCTTGAGCATTGTCCTGCAAAATGAAGGTCAGGTCCTGCAGAAAGTGTAATCACTTCTGTCTCTATGCTGTTCATTTCTGGAACACAAGTTACGACCAGCTTAGAGACAGAAGTGATGACACTTTCTGCGCCAGCCGGTGTGGCCGAGCGGTTCTGAACGCTTCAGTCTGGAACCGCGCGCCCGATACGGTCACAGGTTCGAATCCTCCCTCGGGCATGGCTGTTTGTGATGTCCTTAGGTTGGATAGGTTTAAGTAGTTCTAAGTTCTAAGGGACTGATGACCTCCGATGTTAAGTCCCATAGTGCTCAGAGCCATTTGAAACATTTTTTAACACTTTCTGCAGGGCCTGACCATTTTGCACCAATGGCGAAGGTGGTTGAATGTTCACGTGCTGCTATGGTGAGCATCTACAGGAAGAGGTAGGACGGTGAAACTACCACTAGGCGCTAAATGGTTGGACGTCCGCGACTCTTCACAGAAAATTGGGTTCTGGGGCTTGTCTGCTCCGTAAAGTAGGACAGATGGTGATTGCGGCATCTCTGCCGAAATAGCACAGTGCTTGTGGACGCACAAGTGTTTCAGAGCACATCGTTCATCATACAGTGTCGGAGCTGCCTACTACTACGTGTTTACAAGTTGTCTCAACGACATCGCATTGGGCACGGGACCATCGGCATTCGACCGTCGATCAATGTAAACGTGTCGGCTCTTGGGGTGTATCACATTTTTGCTACACTGTGTCGCTCGTCGTCTCCACGAACGCCGTCGTCGACATGAACGGCTGCTCGAAACGTGCACCGCACCAAGGACGAAGGTTGTTGGGAGCGGTATTATGCTAACGGAAACATTCTCCTATAAATCTGTAGCTTTAGTCAATGTACATCTAGTGCGCTAGCCATTAGTTTCGTCGTAGTTTTTAATCCAAGCCAGCCATCTGTACATGTTAATGTTGCTATCCCATGACTTCTGTAAGTGTAATGTTCCTACTGGAGCCGTTATTTGGAGGCTGGTAGAACTTCGGAGTTGCAATATTTCAGTATTTCACAACGCAGTGGTTGGGTAAACGTCATTATAAATAACATTAAATTAAAATCAGTGCATAGAAATACAGTTGGATTTGTATATATCGCCCAAAAATCACTTTTATCAACTAAAATGTAGTCCAAGTGGCAACAGATGCATCTCTTTAAAAAAGTTGCACAAATTTCTATCATTAGTAGCTCAAATGTCAAAATATCACCCAATCTGGTCACCTGGGCGGTACTAAGTTATGAAAACCAATTCCGGTACGGAAAGATGGTTCAAATGGCTCTGAGCACTATGGGACTTAACATCTGTGATCATCAGTCCCCTAGAACTTAGAACTACTTAAACCTAACTAACCTAAGGACATCACACACATCCATGCCCGAGGCAGGATTCGAACCTGCGACCGTAGTAGTCGCGCGGTTCCGGACTGAGCGCCTAGAAGCGCTAGACCACCGCAGCCGGCACGGAAACATGGGGCAGGTTTTGTGGAAAGTGGATGGGGAATGTGACGATAGCACACTGTACACTGAAGAACGAAAGAAATTGATACACCTGCGTAATATCGTGTAGGGCCCCCACGAGCACGCAGAAGTGCCTCAACACGACGTGGCATGGACTCGACTAAGCCGGCCGTTGTGACCGTGTGGTTCTAGGCGCTTCAGTCTGGAACCGCGTGACCGCTACGGTCGCAGGTTCGAATCCTGCCTCGGGCATGGATGTGTGTGATGTCCGTAGGTTAGTTAGGTTTAAGTAGTTCTAAGTTCTAGGGGACTGACGATCACAGATGTTTAGTCCCATAGTGCTCAGAGCCATTTCAACCATTTTTTGAGCTCGGCTAATGTCTGAAGTAATGCTGGACGGAACTGACACCATGAATCCTACAGGGCTGTCCATAAATCCGTGATATTAGGAAGGGGTGGAGATCTCTTTTGAACGGCACATTGCAAGACATGCCATATATGCTCAGTAATGTTCATGTCTGGGGAATCTGATAACCAGTAAAAGTGTTTAAACTCAGAAGAGTGTTCCTGGAGCCACTTCGTAGCAATTATGGACGTGTGGGGTGTCACATTGTTCTGATGGAATTGCTCAAGTCTGTCAGAATTCACAATGGACATAATGGATGCCGGTAATAATAATAATAATAATAATAATGAGCGTATGGCACTGGTTGCTGGGTGACTCCTCGCAGGGCGGTTCTGCCGCCGCCCCACAAGTTCTTTAACGCCACTGCGGCGACTTGGGAGTGACTGAGGATGAAATGATGACAAAAGACTCACAACACCCAGTCATCTCGAGGCAGAGAAAAGCCCTGACCCCGCCGGGAATCGAACCCGGGACCCCGTGCGGGAGGCGAGAACGCTACCGCAAGACCACGAGCCGCGGACGTGGATGCAGCTGATCAGACAGGATTCTTACGTACGTGTCACCTGTCAGAGTTGTACCTAGACGTATCAGGGGTCCCATATCCCTCCAACTGCACATGCCGCACACCATTAGAGAGCCTCCACCAGCTTGAACGGTCCCCTGCTGACATGCAGCGTCCATGAATTCATGAGGTTGTCTCCATCCGCTCGATATAATTTTTAAAGAGACTCGTCCGACATGTTTCCAGTCATCAACAGTCCAATGTCGGTGTTAACGAGCTCACGTGAGGCGTAAAGCTTTGTGCGGTGCAGTCATCAAGGGTACACGAGTGGCCCTTAGACTCCGAAAGCCCATATCAATGATGTTTCGTTGAATGGTTCGCACTTGTTGATGGCCCAGCACTGAAATATTCAGCAGTTTGCGGAAGGGCTGCACTTCTGTCTTGTTGAACGATTCTCTTCAGTCATCGTTGGTCTCGTTCTTGCAGGATCTTTTCCGGCCGCAGCGATGTCGGAGATTTGATGTTTTACCAGTTTCCTGATATTCACGCTACCGTCGTGAAATTGTCGTACGGGAAAACCTCCACTTAATCGCTTCCTCGGAGATGCTGTGCCCTATCGCTCGTGCGCCAACTATAACACCACGTTCAAAGTCCTTAACTCTTGATAACCTGCCACTGTAGCAGCAGTAACCGATCTAACAACTGCGCCTGACACTTGATGTCTTATATAGCGGTTGCCGACTGCAGCACAGTACTCTACCTGTTTACATATCTCTGTATTTGAATACGCATGCCTATACCAGTTTCTTTGGCGCTCCAGTGTATAATTCATTCATTTAAAAAAAAATCCTTTCACCTCCACCTGCACTTGATTCGTCTAGTATATGATTACGCTCTTGTAATAGTATATTAACTGAACCGGGAATTCAGTGCACAATTAAATCTTGAAAATGCAAGCATTCATTAAATGGCCAAACATACGCAATTTAAGAAAAAATCGTGCAATGTCATAATTCCTTAGTTTGCCGCATGCATTCAGTTTACGAAAATGTCGGGGTCGGTTCCTTACTGTAGACACAACTAACTCCTTGAGATTTCCTTTTTACCTGTCAGATTCCAATTCCCTTAAAGATGCAGCCTCTCTCCTTAAATAAAAGAGCTGCATTGAAGGTGAGTCGAACATCTCATCGGATACCCTAGGTACTAAAAGCCATAAAGTAAATAAATAGTAATCCAAAATCTGATCATTTAGGCTCGTGTTTTTGTCTGTCGAGACACTCTTTAATGCAGAAAATCTTTTTACATGGCAAGAAGTGACAGATGCATACTTAAATAAGGAAATTTGGGAAAGTGTGTGGTTCGATGATTCCAGATCCTTTGCATTTTCGTCATCAACAATTGTTCTCACTGGAATCGCATTCGGGAGGACGACGGTTCAATCCCGCGTCCGGCCATCCTGATTTAGGTTTTCCGTGATTTCCCTAAATCACTCCAGGCGAATGCCGGGATGGTTCCTTTGAAAGGGCACTGCCGACTTCCTTCCCTAGTCCGATGAGACCGATGACCTCGCAGTTTGGTCTCTTCCCCCAAACAACCCAACCCAACCCAACAATTGTTCTACCTTCTGTGTCGATCAGAGCTCTCTTTGCTCTGACAGCCCTGTCGGTGATTATAACGCTGTCCTCCGTGTAGAGACACAGCTTAAAACAATTAAGAAGGGAAAGGCTTCTGGTCCAGATCGCGTACCAGTCAGGTCCCTTTCAGAGTATGACGATATAATAGGTTCATACTTAGCAATCATATACAACCTATCGCCCGCATAGTGTTCAGTACCAAAGTCTGGCAAGTGGCACAAGTCACTCCCAAGAAAGGAGATATGAGTAATCCAGTGAATTACAGACCCATGCCCCCAACGTCGTCTGGCAGTAGAATTTTGGATCATATGTTGTTCCCTAACATTATGAATTACCTCGAAGAAAACGATTTATTGACAAACAGCCAACACGGGTTCAGAAAAAAAAACGTTCTTGTGAAATGCGTGTTATCGACAGGAGACGTCAAATTGATTCCATACTGGATTTTCAGAAGGCTTTTGACGCCGTTCGTCATAAGCGACTTCTAATTAAGTTACTTGCCTATGGAGTATCCGTCCCAGTTGTATGACTGGATTCGTGATTGTCTCTTAGAAAGGTCACGGTTCGTAGTAAGTGACGGATAGTCATCGAGTAAACCGTAAGTAATATATGGCGTTCCCTAAGGAAGTGGTATAAGCCCTCTGTTGTTCCTGGTTTTTCACAAACGATTTAGGAGAGAGTCTGAGTAGCCCTTTTAGATTGTCTGCAAGATGATGATGCCATATACCATCATGTAAAATCAACAGGTAAGCAAAACGAATTGCAAAATGATTTAGACAAGATATCTGTATGGTACAAACGTGGTAACTGACTGTAAATCATGAAAAGTGTGAATTCATCCATATGTGAAAGAAAAAGAATCCTCCAAATTTCAGTTACACGATAAATTACACGAATCTGAAGTCTGTAAACTTAACTAAATGCTCAGGTATTAGAATAACGAATAACGTGAATGGGAACGATCAGATAATGTTGTGGGAAAAGCAAACCAAAGACTGCAGTTCGGTTTATTGGCAGAACTCTTAGAAAATTTAACAGGTATATTGAAGAGGCTCTTCACACTACTTTTCTCCGACCCCTTATGGAGTACTGCTGTGCAGTGTGGGATCAACATCAGATGGGATTGAGAGAGGGCTTAGAAAAAGTGCAAAGAAGAGGAGCTCGCTTTGTATTATCGCGAAATAAGGATAGAGTGTCACGGATATGATGCACAAACCGGGTTGGTAGTCATTAAAAATTTCTATGATCAAGTTTCTTCTCAGAGTGTGAAAATAGTTTGTTGGTGCCCACCTACACAGGGAGAAATGGTAATCATTGTAAAATAAGAGGACTTAGAGCTCGCACGGAAAGATTTAACTGTTCGTTTTTTTGCGCGCTGTCGAGAGTGGAACGGTAGGAAAGTAGCTTAAAGGTGGTTCGATGAACCCTATACCAGGCACTTAATTCTGAACTGCAGAGTAATCACGTAGACGTACGTATACGTGGATGTAGATGGCGCATAAAATTCGCTCGTCCAGTCCGTACCATTTCCTGAGCTCAGATACAGAGTGAATGACGAATATTGTAAAATTACTTTGGAGGGTGAAGGGAAATTGGAGCATGGCTGCTGTGCCGAAATACAGCGTTTATAAGCAAAGAGATTATACCTAAGTTTGGTGAAAACTCCGAGATCATTGTCGAATAAAATGGTTTATCGTTTTATATGGAAATTTTCAGAATAAATGAAAAACATTAATCTTCTTAAGGTCCCCTTTAACAAATCGCCCCCCCCCCCCTACCTCCCTCTCCCCCCTTTTTGACAAAATCCTGGCCACGCCCTTGGACGGGTCAAGTTCGCCGTCTACAATAATTTTAAGCAACCACTCTCAATACATCCAATCTTTTCTTTATCATGTCGAAGTAATACCCGAAAATAAGAAACGTGGTAGTATTTCAGGTGCATAGACTTAAGTACAGAATGAGAAGACGTAAGTTTAACATCTGTGTCTTGTGAAAGCCATGTGACACATTCTTTCGGGCTAGCAATAATTATCTGCAAAATGTTTTCAGTCCCTTTTGAAGTTCGAACTGAAGGCTTACAGACAGGCGGGAAATCGGGAAAGAGGGGGAAACTGTGAAACCGCTGCATTGAGATGGCAATGCAATAGCAAGAAACATTCAACATCTTGCATTCGGCTTGATCTCATATCTCATATAAACATAGGTCACAAACTACTGGCATACGGACAGACGCCGACTATTTCGCAGATTCTTGGTATCCAAGTTGCCACGTAATCTTGACTTAATTAGTTTCATAACTGACAAACGCCTTTCAAGCGCATATATTGATCTAAATATTATGTCACGTTTGAAACCTTATTAAGGAGAAGCGGTACCTCCACTCAAAGAAAACATCATAGAGCTGCTGAACGGCTCCGTCTTAAAACAATTTGTCTTCTTAATAGGAATTGCTTTGCAAGTTGATCGGTTCCATCTGCACATGTACAGAGGCGGTTTCAGCCGAAACGGCTAACGGTGTCGTAACAGCTCAAAATCTGATGTGATAATGGCAGCCATTAAAATTGCTACACCACGAAGATGACGTGCTACAGACGCGAAATTTAACCTACAGGAAGACGATGCTGTGATATGCAAATGATTAGCTTTTCAAAGCATTCACACAAGGGTGGCGCCGGTGGTGACACCTACAACGTGCGGACATGAGGAAAGTTTCCAACCGATTTCTCATACACAAACAGCAGTTGACCCGCGTTGCCTGGAGAAACGTTGTTGTGATGCCTCGTGTATGGAGGAGAAATTCGTACCATCATTTGATACAGGTCGGATTGTAGCCTATCGCGTTGGTCGAGATCCAATGACTGTTAGCAGAAGCCGGCCGCGGTGGTCTAGCGGTTCCAGGCGCTCAGTCCGGAACCGCGCGACTGCTACGGTCGCAGGTTCGAATCCTGCCTCGGGCATGGATGTGTGTGATGTCCTTAGGTTAGTTAGGTTTAAGTAGTTCTAAGTTCTAGGGGACTGATGACCACAGATGTTAAGTCCCATAGTGCCCAGAGCCATTTGAACCATTTGTTAGCAGAAAATGGAATCGGTGGGTTCAGGAGGGTAATACGGAACGCCGTGCTGGATCCCAAAGGCCTCGTATCACTAGCAGTCGAGATGACAGGCATCTTATCCGCATGGCTGTAACGGATCGTGCAGCCACGTCTCGATCCCTGAGTCAACAGATGGGGACGTTTGCAAGACAACAACTATCTCCACTAACAATTCGACGACGTTTGCAGCACCATAGACTATCAGCTCGGAGACCATGGCTGCGGTTACCCTTGACGCTGCATCACAGACAGGAACGCCTGCGATGGTGTACTCAATGACGAACCTGGGTGCACGAATGGCAGAACATCATTTTTCTGATGAATCCAGGTTCTGTTTACAGCATCATGATGGTCGCATCCGTGTTTGGTGACATTGCGGTGAACGCACATTGGAGCGTATATTCGTCATCGCCATACTGGTGTATCAGCCGGCGTGATGGTATGGACTGCCATTGGTTGCACGTCTCGGTCACCTCTTGGTCGCATTGACGGCACTTTGAACAGTGGACGTTACATTTCATATGTGTTACGACCCGTGGCTCTACCCTTCATTTGATCCCTGCGAAACTCTACATTTCAGCAGGAAAATGCACGACCACAAGTTGCAGGTCCTGTATGGGCCTTTCTGGATACAGAAAATGTTAGACTGCTGCCCTGCCAGGCACATTCTCCAGATTTCTCACCAATTGAAAACGTCTGGTCAATGGTGGCCGAGCAACTGGCTCATCACAATACGCCAGTTACTATTCTTGATGAACTGTGGTATCGTGTTGAAGCTACATGGGCAGCTGTACCTGTACTCGCCATCGAAGCTCTGTTTGACTCAATGTCCAGGCGTATCAACGCCGTTATTACGGTCAGAGGTGCTTGTTCTGGGTACTGATTTCTCAGTATCTATGCACTCAAATTGCATGAAAATGTAATCACCTGTCAGTTCTAGTATAATATATTTGTCCAATGAATACCCGTTTGTCATCTGCATTTCTTCTTGGTGTAGTAATTTTAATGGCCAGCAGTGTACAATAAAGGGAGAAAAAAGAAATTACACTATTGCTCCCCCTCCCCAGGGCGCCCCATCCCCTCACCTCCTTCCCCAAGAGCTGTTTTTCCTCCTCCCCCCCCCTCCTTAAGTCTCTGGACTCCCTTCTCAGCTGTTTTCCTCTCCCCTCCTTCCCACTCTGGCTCCATTCGGCGCGCCCTCATCCAATCTCGCCTTCTCTCCCCTCCTTCCCTCTCTGGCTCCATACCTTCATCAGTTTCTTCCCTTCTCTCTCGTATCCCTACCCCTAGCAGTTCCTCCCAGTTTGTTTTTTGTCATCACTGTGCTATGTTAGTGTTGTGTTTGTGCCAGTCTACCATGATCTCAAGTGCTATTGTTTTAATCATATGCTTGACTTTATCCTCTGGCCATACTTTGCGTTTTGTTATTGTAATTGTTACAGTGTGTAGTTTTTTGTGTAACATACTTTTTAGATTTTTATCTCCTTTTAAAGTCACACCAATTTGCATACCCTCTTCCATAATGTCTGAAAATGACTTACAAGTTCGTGGTGCCCTCCATTGGTAATGCTAGAATTCAGTATGGTGTTGCCCTCCCCCCCCCCCCCCCCCCAAGAATTGATGACAGCTTCCACTTTCGCAGGCATACGTTTAATCAGGCACTGCTAGGTTTCTTGGGGAATGGCGGCCCATTCTTCGCGGATTGCTGCACTGAGGACAGATGTCGATGTTGCGTGGTGAGGCCTGGCATGAAGACAGCTTTCCAAAACACCCCAGAGGTGTTTTATAGGATTCAGATCAGGACCCTGTGCAGGTCAGACCATTACAGGTATGTTATTGTCATGTAACACTCCGCCACAGGCTGTACATTATGAGCAGGCACTCGATCATGTTGAAAGATGCGATCGCCACCACTGAATTGCTCTTCAATAGTGGGAAGCAAGAAGCTGCTTGAAACATCATGTTGGCCTGTGCTGTGATAGAGCCACGCAAAACCACAAGGGGTGCAAGCCCCCTCCATGAAAAACACAACCACACCATAACATCACCAACTCCGAATCTTACTGTTGGCACGACACACGCTGCCAGATGACAAAATCAAATGGCTCTGAGCACTATGGGACTTCACAGCTGAGGTCATCAGTCCCCTAGAACTTAGAACTACTTAAACCTAACTAACCTAAGGACATCACACACATCCATGCCCGAGGCAGGATTCGAACCTGCGACCGTAGCGGTCGCTCGGTTCCAGACTGAAGTGCCTAGGACCGCTGTGTCACACTGACCGGCGCCAGATGACGTTCATCGGGCATTCGCCATACCCATACCCTGCCATCGTCACTCCACACAAAGCTTTTCCACTGTTCAAACGTCCAATGTTTACGTTCCTTACACTAAGCGAGGCGTCGTTTGACATTTACTGGCATGATGTGTAGCTTATCTATTAGCAGCCGCTCGACCATGAAATCCAAGTTTTCTCACCTCCTTCCTAACTGTCATAGTACTTGCAGTGGATCCTGATACAGTTTGGAATTCCTGTGTGATGGTCTGGATAGATGTCTAGCTATTACACATTACGATCGTCTTCAACTGTCGGTGGTTTCTGTCAGTCAACAGACGAGGTCGGCCTGATCGCTTTTGTGCCACACGTGTCCCTTCACGTTTCCACTTTACTATCACATCGGACACATTGGAGCTAGGGATGTTTAGGAATGTGGAAATCTCGAATATAGACGTATGACAGAAGTGATTGCAAATCAGCTGTCCAAGTTTGAAATCTGTGAGTTCCACGGAACGCCCCATTCTGCTCTCTCACGATGTCTACTGACTACTGAGGTCACTGATATAGAGTATCTGGCAGTAGGTGGCAGCACAATGCACCTAATATGAAAAACGTATGTTTTTGGAGTGTCCGGATGCTTTTGATCACATAGTGTATGTTCTGCCATATTTTCTTCTTTATGTTCTTTTAAATGTCTTCCTGTTATGTACTTACTGTCTCTCAGCTGAGGAGCAGCGCCTATGCTGCTGCCAGCCCGCCATGGATGGGGAACTGTAATTCAATAAAGGAAAAAAGAAGACTGTGTTTTAATTGGTTACGTGACTGATTGTGGAGTAACTACAGGCCATGCCACACCCAAATTTTTGTGATGAATTTTGCAAGCATAGTAGCTGAATATCTTTAGTCTTTGTCTGCTTCAAATCTGCCATAGGAGTGCCCATCTCCCAGACTAAGGAGAATGAATGTTCGATCATTTATTTTCAATTTTGAAACAGAATATTTGTTTTGGTTGTACGTTACTTTAATGCGAATACCTCAAACGATCAGCCGATGAAGAATTTTGCTACCACGGAAACGAGGCTAGCCCAGTGCAGTTGCGGCCTGGCTGACTTCCGGATAGTGTTGGTGCAGACATGGAAAGCTGGTATAGGGGCATCGGCGTATCCAGAGCGTTCTTCCTTTCCTCAGTGTGGTGTTAAATAGGGAAACAACTGTTTGTACTATGTGTTGTAGAGTTTAGGCTTACGATGCTGTGTATAATTATGTGCTGACCAAACATTAAAAACTGTTAGCAAGGGAATAACTGAACCTAAGAAAGACAGAATGGAAGTACACAGTGACTCGACTGTTATAAGTAGCTTTACAGGTCTCTTTGTCTTAGCATGACGTAATCTTACGTCATAGACCAGCTGTGCCATTATTCCATGCCTTGCATTCTGATGGGATACTAAGGCTGTACCGGTATCCCAGATGTAGATTTCTGTCGTCATAGAGCCTGTCTTAGTATTCTGGGTCAGCCACATTGCATTGCCATTTTGGATTCTGACTTCACAGAACCTGTGCCAGTAATCCAGGTCAGCCAGCATGGCAGTGCACCATCTTAAATTTTTGCGTTTCTGCCAGCGTTAAGTCATCGGAAACATATTAGCACAATTGGACTATTTTTTTATTTTCCCACCAGTTTTGAATCTCCTGCCAAAATTCGAATTTCCTGCCATTTTATAGATAGGGCAATTGGTCTTCGTAATTCGTGGGAGGAGAAGAAGCGCCATGACTCATCGTCGACGGTATCGGTGACACACTTTAGGCAAGAAAACCCGCAATATACATACTGTTGTAATGCCGTTCCATAACTGTTTTACAGTACCCGTACATTATGCGACTGCGTAATAGATATCGATAATTCTCATCCTTACCTCCTGTGATTAACATTCATTTTTAAAGGCTGGGGCGATAGATCGCTGGACTGCCTCTTATTGTGGTAACAACCACTGTACTCATAAACTCCTCTTATTCCATGAGTAAAAACAAAATCTAAACAGCGCTGACACCATGATTCTGCGGAACTGAAAAAAAGTCGTGCCAACGGCAAAATGCCGCAACAAATTCAGGAAGCAACAGTGTCACATCCCAGTGCTAAATGAGATGTCGCGCTATACTGAGTGGTTCAGAGAATAACCGAGTAAAGCCGAGACATATCGAGACAGATCAAGCCTCAGACAGCACACGTGCAGCACACCGTGAACATGTGAAGTTTCCCACGCCTTGGCCGACACTGCCTTAGGGCATCATTCAATATATTTTCTTCCAACTGTTCAATCTGCGCTTCCTTGACAACTGTTTCATGTATTACAATTAATCAGTTACAACTGCTAAGTAACAAAAACAATGTAGCACATTATCTATATGGTGGGCCATAAATCAATTGTCAAAAATCTGTTTGGTGCATTAATACGACACAAATAAAAATTCAAATTTATTATCAGAACAGAAACACATGTGGAGCTCAGGGAACCTACAAAAGAAGGTCTCAGGGGCTTCCATGCTTTTCTAAGAGAACGCTGCATCTTATCAACATTGATTTACAAATTTTGCTGCAAATCTTCTCGGACTTAAAGGTTTTCAAATTATGATCGGATTCGTTCCTTCAAATGCTCAACATCACGTTTCTTGATGGAATAATCCTCATTTTTAGTATACTCTAGACCGATAACTCTATCGGTGTGAAATCGTGGAGGTTATTCTATTCCACATCATGTACCAAACCACTCATCAAAATTTTTATTTAGAAAGCCTCTCACAATAACTTCGTAACGAAAGGGTGCTCCATATGGTTGCCATATCAGCTTTTCGTTAACCGGCTGCAGATGTTCAAACAATGGACTATTTTTCCATTCTAATAACACTTCTTGAAGTATATCCATCCTATTTACAGAACTCAGAGTACCGTTAAAAATATGACCCAATTGTCTTACCACTGAAAACCCTTGCCCATACACCTATACAAGGAGAGTTTAACTCGGTCTCTATCGCCAGATAGGGATTCGAAGAATCCCAGCAGACACAGTCACGTCTGTTCACGCTGCCATTCACCTTAAATGTCGCTTCGTCGCACCAAAGAATTCTTTTGGAAAACTTGAAATGGGCTTCTTTCGGACTTTGATTTCAAGCATAACGGATATGAGGGCATGGTTATAAAAATCAATGCTAGAATGTTGGGACAACCACCTATTTAAAGTTTAAAACATGAGAATTTACGAGTTTCGATGTTCAATCATTCATCCTCAGAATAGCAGTACAGGAATCTTTAAAGCTGGCCACTGTAAAATATAGGTAAAACAGTAAAAATAAATCATAACTCAACGCGGCTACTCCTTTTGTTACGGTGTCCTCATAAGATACACAGATACGTCATGAAGAAACACCGACCATGTACGCATACAGCTGTTACGTGAGACTGCGAGAACCCAGGGCAACATATGGGAATTCCAGTTTAATCTATTTTATCAGCTGACAGTGATGTGGATGTACATCCTAAGATGACACAGACGCAAAGAAAGTAGCCACGTTATTTTATTATTACATTTATTGTTCTTGTTTATGATTTGTATTGGTCATTTTTAGAGATTCTTGTACCGTTATTCTGAGGAAAGCTTCACATTCGGAATGCATAAATTCTAGTGCTTTTACACTGTAAATAGGTGGTCGGGCAGCCATTTTAACGTTGATTTCTTGTCGAATTTTGTACAACTCACAGAACTCCACATGCCTGTCCGAGTATCTTCATTTAGGCCTTGAAGTAAAGCAGGCCTATATCGTCTCAATTTCAGCTTCTTCGGAAACCTATGGAGGCTAGTTCTTGCTATTTCATACCCCTTGGGCGCCTTTCTTAGAGATTTAGTCGGTGATTGTATAACGGACTGTGTGGTAACATTCTTAGTGTTGTGACCAGAGTAAACTACTTTCGTCCAGTCGTAACTGGGTTTTTTGACTGATATGTCCAAGGCTCATAAAACTGGAACGCATGAAATATTACTTCACTTTGTTATACTAAGGAATAAAACAATTATTTAACTTTCACACACTTTTTTGACACAGGAGTACTAGATAATTTACAACTGTCATGGACTATCAAAGCATTACTTGACGCACTCATTAACAAACTGTTGTCTTGAGATACAGAGATCATCATTTTCTAAAGTATAAATAAGGTGATCTGAAGCTTTAACAACTGATGGTCCTCCACTCTGATGTTGACTCCAGATTAAGTCACAATCTGTCGGAGCTCTTGTATGCTCGGGACTGTGAGGCACACCTATGCTGAAAGGGAGGCCTCCCATTGGTTCTTGTGGAATGCAACGGGCCCTCGATAATGTCTGTGGTATCGATTCGCACTGACGACTTTATTGAGGCACCGCGAAATCTGGACGATACCACACTTAATAACGGTCTTGTCCCACCTGAACGAGGAAGCTCGGCTACCTACCCAGCCCCTTTAAATTTTAAATTTAATCTGCGAGTAGTTTGTCGAGATTGAGGTTGGACGTTTGGAAAATGTACCATAAATAGTTCACAAACATCACTGTACTGATGAGTATGTATCCATCATGCTTGCAGAATAAGTACACGCTGTTATGCAGTTAACTTCCTATTTGTTGTTCTTCAGATAACAAACAACGTAACTCCGAACTGCTAGTGTGAAATGACTTATAGGTATTACTAGTCAAGCTCATAGCGAACTATCACTACGCTAGGCAAACAAAGCCGAAGGAGTGCTAGTGACAACTGAATTATGGCTCAGCCCGTGTATTCGTTTATGACATTTCATATCAATAATGATAAAATTTTTACATCAAAGGAATACATTTTAATGGTGAAATGCTTACATAAGATTAATTTTACATCTGTCAAAAACATACAACCGTAGTACAATGCAAATAAGTAGCAGGAAAACAATAAAAGTAGTAAACGTTGACAAAATAACTGAACAGAGAGCCTTCTCTCGTTTTGTGGAAACAGTTTTCATGTGGATGAAATGCGACATAAACACATTGAAGTACAGAGCGATCCATTGTTTAAAATTTGTTGAATCTAAAGAGTCTTTGATCGCAAATTTTTATTTTTATTTTATGACCGGTTTCGTCCTGTGTGATAATTATCAGATACGTCTGTCTTCCTAAACTAGTAAAAAAAAATTTAAAAAATGTTGGCCAAGATACGGACCGTCAAAAATGTAAAAACAAAATAAAACTACGTAAACGCAAATAACTGGTAGTGTAGCGTCACCGTTAACATACAGCATTTGTTAACAATGGCACCACAATATGAATCATTTGTGTTCATCCTACTTTTATTACCTTTCTACATATTTTAATGGTGTCTACCTTGGTTATAGGATTTGTGTGTTTTACATAGTGGTTTAGGAAGACACACACATTTGATGATTTTGATGATTGTTACACAGATCTAAGTCGGATCATAAAATAAAGAAAAATGTTGCAATCAGAGACCGTTTTCTATTCTACATATTTCGATGTTGGTGGTATTTCCTTGAAATGAAATGCTATCACCGACTGCCACGGTTTTGGATCCATCTATGAGTGAAATATCGAACATGTAGTTGAGATAAAATCTTTAATATCTGGCGTCTTCCCGGAGTGGTCAATGCGGATGTTGATTCGCCGTAAATTTCGTTGTTTTCGTTGCCCTACTCGTTGCCGTTAAAACTACATCAAAGTCAAAAGGTGGCCGCAGAAAGAGAAATGTGATCGGTTTGTTTGTGCTGTGTAAGCAGCTTCTCGCATATAAACGTGTATCCCTTTATTTCCAGACTACCAAAAGTTCTTCGGCACAGAAAATAGCATCTACCGTTTTCTACAAACTCGTCGTGGAGTTGACTAAAAGAACTTGAGTTGATCCCTGTGCTGTGCGATATGTGATACACCCGGAGACGTGGAATGCTGAGCTGGTCAGCACCTAAACATAGCCCTTACGTCTCTGCCGAAATGCGATCCTCTCAGTCTTTATTAGGAATAAGCCCATGCGTGCGTTTCATGAGATTCTCCCTTTTTTTATTAAGAGAATAATTTTTCTTGTGTTCTGTGGTGCTCGGTTTGCTACAGAGTGTTAAATTGTAAAGCGACCTTCTCTTCCTGCAGGTTATTTTACATTACGATCATTGTGCTGGCTATTTGAGAGCTCATTCCGTAAGTAATCTTTCTCTGATCCAGTCTGCCGGCGTCTTAACCGAACTCTTGTTCTTCCTAACGTAGCTTTCTTAATGTCCATTTCAGTTATAGACAGTACAAAACAAAATGTGCTTGTCTTAATTTCCGGCAAGAATAATCATCAGACAAATTATATGAAAGATATCTTTCACTGTCAACATCAGTAAGTTGTCTGTAAAGCCAGCAGCAAGTTAATCTTCTTCAAACTAATGTTTTTTGTCTCCCGTTCCTTAATTTGGATGGAAAGAAAAATATGAAATTTATCTGCAGTTACGAATCTGGACAACCATCATCTGTAAAATGGAATGACGACAACGAAAATTTGTGTCGGGCCGGCACTCGAACCTGGATTTCCCGCTTATCGCGAGCGGTCGCCTTAACGTTAGGCTATCTCAGCACAACTCATTGCCCCACCCAAACTTCCACATGTCGTCATCCATGTGTCTACAATCTGTACTCGTGCATCCATTATGTATATTCCCGAACAGTGAAAACATTTTACTTGAAAGTCGCTTGATGGTGTCGGCTGACAAATACGATATCGCAGTCCCTGTGTTATTCCGAATTACGAGGGTGGTTTGAAAAGTTCTCGGAACAAAATAGAAAAAAAAGTACTTTCATCACTTGAAACTTTTTTATTTTTCAATTTAGTCTCCTTGTAGATTAATGTACTTGGTCCAACGATGTTCCCGTGCCTTGATCCCATCTCGAAAATGAGTTTCCTCCAGGCCTGCAAAATAGTTGTCACTCAGGCTATCAATGCTTCGTTTGAAGTGAATCTTAGTCCACCAAGAAAAATTTTCAGTTTTGGGAAGATACGGAAGTCTGATGGAGTCATATCACGTGAATAAGGTGGGTGTGGCCACAATTCGTACTTTAGTTCGTGTAATTTTGCCATGGCGACGGGACATATGTGTGGGCGCGCATTGTCAAGAGTCGCGGCACCCATCTTGCAGAAAATTTTTTCATTTCTAATTCTTCAGTTAAAATATGATATATCCTTTCAGATGATACCTTGCAAGCGTGAGCAATTTCACACACTTTCAATCGGTGATCCTCAGTGACCATTTTGTGCACTTTTGCAATGATTTCTGGAGCAGTGACACATCTTTGCCGACCACTGCGCGGGTCATCATCTAAGCTCTCTCGACCAAATTTAAATTCATTTGTCCAATTGGCAACAGTTGAATATGAAGGAGCAGAGTCCCCCAGTGTATTCTGGAAATAGACATGAATGTCCTTTGCTTTCATACCTTTCTTTACGAAGTGCTTAACCACTGCTCGAATCTGGATTTTTCCATCTTCGCAAATCACTACGCGGGAACAACAGCAGAGCCACGTCAGGGCCACAGCTCTCTTCCAAGAGCACTGGCGTGGCACGTGTTTATAGGCAACAGTCCAATGAATATCACGTGAACAACTCGTTGCGCCAGCGCTGACCTCTCGTGGTGATTCCGAGAACTTTTCAAACCACCCTTGTACGATGAAACGTTCCTTTCGACATGATGCATGTTCGAAGGAACATTGTATCATAATTCGCAATAAACAGTCACTGCAGCATCGGATATAAATAATGTACTATCAAGGTAGGGTCGTTGGAAAGGAGAGGAAGATTGATTTAGACAAGGATAGAGCGTTTTTTAAAGAGTAATCTAGACATTAGCCTAAGATGATTAAGAGAAATGCCAGATCCGAAGATATCAATACTGCCATCGTCCAGATGAATGGCGACCTGTCTCCAGAGGTCAAATAGGAGCTAAACCTAAGACTTAAACTAAACGTGATAAAGTTTCAAGTGATTTTGGTAGTGCATCACAAATTAATTAATTCTGAATTCTGCAAAAAATTACTTCTCGATTGTGCCCCAATATAGTATCATAAAATGGTGAAGAACTTGAATGCAACTCGTATGGGATGCGTTGGGGGGATGTATTGCAACACGTTCGCATGCTTCAACACTCATCCAGTAGTTGTCAACCGCTCTGGTGGAGGAATGGAACACCTAACCACAAGAACTCCTTGCTAACCTTGTGGCCTGCATCGGAGGACGTTGCAGAGCATGCATTACCGTCCGTGGTGATCACACACCCTATTAAGAACCAAGATCCGCCGTTTGTAATGTCCAGCCGATCATCATGAATCGCAGTGACTTCAGTGTAATTATTGTCTTTGGATAAATATATCATTTCTGTTTGTCTCACTGTGTATTTCTTTTACTTACCTTTCGTATTATACTGTAGCAGTTATTTCTATGCATGGCCCATGTTTCATCTAGCTATGTTACTTGGCAGTGCAAAAGATACTTTAGTCCTTACGTTTTACTTGGCAGCGCAAAAGTTACTTTTGTCCTTAAGTTCTACTCACTAATGTCGAATGTCTTGTTAGATGTAAGAGTACACATATAAATGAGATATAATTCACTTGCTACCATATTCAATTTACGAATGGAACAACAGGATATGACTAACTGTAATTGTCCACACGCAACCCAGCTGTCTTAACAGTCCTCTCATTGTACTTGAGCGAGATACACGATGAAAGCAACAGAGCGATTGCGCATGGTACCTTTTATACAGTTCTCTAAATGAATCCATAAAAGTTGGACGAAAAAAATACGCCTTCATACGAACAATTCCAAATAGAACTCCCTAACGGTCTCTGTTCTTCATTTGAACTATATCGGCCTGCACGTATGTATGAATGAATTCCTTCAGACCAATATGAGAGTAGCTCCGAAAACTGAAGTATTACTCTATAAGAGGTAGCATTGCTGCTGCAAATCTCTCTCTCTCTGCTCTCTCTCTCTCTCTCTCTCTCTCCCTCCCCCTCCCTCCCTCATATATATACAGGGTGTTACAAAAAGGTACGGCCAAACTTTCAGGAAACATTCCTCACACACAAATAAAGAAAAGATGTTATGTGGACATGTGTCCGGAAACGCTTATTTTCCATGTTAGAGCTCATTATAGTTTCGTCCACCTACGCTCAATGGAGCACGTTATCATGATTTCATACGGGATACTCTACCTGTACTGCTAGAACATGTGTCTTTACAAGTACGACACAACATGTGGTTCATGCACGATGGAGCTCCTGCACATTTCAGTCGAAGTGTTCGTACGCTTCTCAACAACAGATTCGGTGACCGATGGATAGGTAGAGGTGGACCAATTCCATGGCCTCCACGCTCTTTTGACCTCGACCCTCTTGACTTTCATTTATGGGGGCATTTGAAAGCTCTTGTCTACGCAACCCCGGTACCAAATGTAGAGACTCTTCGTGCTCGTATTGTGGACGGCTGTGATACAATACGCCATTCTCCAGGGCTGCATCAGCGCATCAGGGATTCCATGCGACGGAGGGTGGGTGCATGTATTCTCGCAAACGGAGGACATTTTGAACATTTCCTGTAACAAAGTGTTTGAAGTCACGCTGGTACGTTCTGTTGCTGTGTGTTTCCAGTGATTTGAAGAGAAGTAATAACATGAGCTCTAACATGGAAAGTAAGCGTTTCCGGACACTTGTCCACATAACATATTTTCTTTCTTTGTGTGTGAGGAATGTTTCCTGAAAGTTTGGCCGTACCTTTTTGTAACACCCTATATATATATATATATATATATATATATATATATATATAGCGAGAGAGAGAGAGGTGTGGGGGGGGGGTGAAGAAACATTCGCGCACTCGGACTTCGCAGCGAGGTTCCTCACATAAAGGCAACAAAAAAATGTCTCCCACAAAATTTCGTCCTGCGTGTATTTCGGGCAGTAAATGGACATAAACACTGGATATCTGGCAACACTGTAACTACGTTCACGGTTACTACATCTGTCGGGAGATGGCAGTAGTACAGCGCAGTTGGTGCAGCGGATAGCGTTTTGGGTTAGCATGCCGGAGGTCAACGATTCGTTTCTGAGTCGTGGTATGGGATCTGGGGTCTTAATGGTCATTCAGCGATTGCAGTGGGTCTTCTACAACAGATCTGCAGTTACATATTACCACCACAGAAACGGAAATAAAGTCGTTTTCATTGGTCAGCTTTTAAATAAACCTTTTGCATGTCGTGCACGCGAATTGTTTCGGAACACTGCATCTACTAGATTCCAAACTTGTAGCTGGCCACTGTGGCCGAGTGGGCCGGCACGGTAGCTCAGCGTGTTAGGTCAGAGGGCTACGTGCTCTCTGTAATAAAAAAAAGCTGAGTCGAGGAATCAACGATGAACTTGATCGGATGTCTTGTGACGTCCGCCCAGACCAAACGCAACGAACTATACCGAAAAAAAAGCGGTTCTAGGCGCTTCAGTCTGGAACCGCACGACCGCTACGGTCGCAGGTTCGAAAACTGCCTCGGGCCTGGATGTGTGTGATGTCCTTAGGTTAATTAGGTTTAAGTAGTTCTAAGGGACTGATGACCTCAGATGTTAAGTCCCATAGTGCTCAGAGCCATTTGAACCAAACTTGTTTTTTGCTTACCCTCCCCCAATGGTCCCATCAATTAATACCAACATTCCTGCCACGTTCAGTGCATTACATTCCGTTAGGGCCTTACATCACCACTACGGTTAGCAACGTGCTTTGCAATAAATTTTGGATGGGAGGGTGCACACAAACAAGTTTGGAACCTAGTAGATGCAGTGACGTGAAGCAATTCGTGGCTACGACGTGCAAAAGGCTTCTTTAAAAGCTGACCAATGAAAACGATTGTACTTCCATTTCTGTGTTCGTAATACGTAACTGCAAATCTTTTGTAGAAGATCCTCTGAATCGCTATATTTCCATTATGATGCCAGATACCGTACCGCGCAAAATAATTTTATATTGGACGAGCAGAGGTGACGGATAGTGAATGTTACATCATATATGGTGGACAGCTGCAAATACAGACTCAGCAGCCCCGGACCAAGGTAAAACAAAACCAAATCCACTTTGTGTCTGTCTTGTAGCAAGCGGTAAAGTGGTCAGCCACTGCTCACCAGTGGCGCGGCTGAAATTTATATTCTGGAACTAACCCTCCCAGTCCTAACACTCTGAGTTCCCTCAATGAGTCTACTCAACCCCACCTGATCCCAGGTTCAATCATTGTGGAGCATTTTGATAATCACACTATTACCCCAGACGGTCAATCCATCGCCAGCATTACTGGTGCAACTGGTCTTTCGGATCCTGGGGCGCTCAGGTTAAAACGCAATGTGATTCAACAGAGGAACTCCGTGTCCTCTGGCTAACTTAAAACTAAAACAAATACATTTTTGCAACAATTAGCATAAAAGCACTTTTGTAACCAAGTGAACTTCATAAATTGGGTGATACAGTAAAAGAACAGAAGATTCAAAATGGCACTTCAAGAAACACAAATGACGGACAATGGATTTCGGCAACTATCGTCCTTTTAAAAGTAAAACTGATAAAAGAATACTTAATAATACATCACATCTGGGAGTTTCTTTAGCAGTCTCCAAAAGTATTTTAAATTCAATAACGGAGGCAAGACCCATTAATAATAGACTAATGACTATTTCTCTTAAATACGCAGATAAAGTATACACTTTAATGAATGCCCATATGCCAGTTAATCTGGATAACCGCAAAAAACCTGAAGAAGTTAATGAAGCTTAGGAAACGTTAGAAAGCATCATCTAGAAAATTCCCTCAAACCATGTTGTAAATTTTAATGGGTGATTTTAATGCTCAATTAGGTAAAGAGAAAAAAGGTAAGAAAACGGTGCGCGGATTTCCTGGGCATGAATGGACAAACCAAAATGGCCAAAGACTTGTTGAAACGTGCAAAAACTTTAACCTTAAAATCATGTCAACACATTTTAAAAAGAACCCTTCTAAACAAAAAAACTTGGCAAACACCCAACCCATTTGCTGGGGAATTTCAACTAGGTTATGTAGGACTGTCATATCCTAACTACAAAGAAATTTTAAATGTCCAAGTTAGGAAAGGAATAATATTGATTCTGACCATTATTTAACTCGAATAAAAGTAAAACTTCAACCTCAAAAACTCCTGATACAGTTTGGAATTCCTGTGTGATGGTCTGGATAGATGTCTGGCTATTACACATTACGATCGTCTTCAACTGTCGGTGGTTTCTGTCAGTCAACAGACGAGGTCGGCCTGTATGCTTTTGTGCTACACGTGTCCCTTCACGTTTCCACTTTACTATCACATCGGACACATTGGAGCTAGGGATGTTTAGGAATGTGGAAATCTCGAATATAGACGTATGACAGAAGTGATTGCAAATCAGCTGTCCAAGTTTGAAATCTGTGAGTTCCACGGAACACCCCATTCTGCTCTCTCACGATGTCTACTGACTACTGAGGTCACTGATATAGAGTATCTGGCAGTAGGTGGCAGCACAATGCACCTAATATGAAAAACGTATGTTTTTGGAGTGGCCGGATGCTTTTGATCACATAGTGTATGTTCTGCCATATTTTCTTCTTTATGTTCTTTTAAATGTCTTCCTGTTATGTACTTACTGTCTCTCAGCTGAGGAGCAGCGCCTATGCTGCTGCCAGCCCGCCATGGATGGGGAACTGTAATTCAATAAAGGAAAAAAGAAGACTGTGTTTTAATTGGTTACGTGACTGATTGTGGAGTAACTACAGGCCATGCCACACCCAAATTTTTGTGATGAATTTTGCAAGCATAGTAGCTGAATATCTTTAGTCTTTGTCTGCTTCAAATCTGCCATAGGAGTGCCCATCTCCCAGACTAAGGAGAATGAATGTTCGATCATTTATTTTCAATTTTGAAACAGAATATTTGTTTTGGTTGTACGTTACTTTAATGCGAATACCTCAAACGATCAGCCGATGAAGAATTTTGCTACCACGGAAACGAGGCTAGCCCAGTGCAGTTGCGGCCTGGCTGACTTCCGGATAGTGTTGGTGCAGACATGGAAAGCTGGTATAGGGGCATCGGCGTATCCAGAGCGTTCTTCCTTTCCTCAGTGTGGTGTTAAATAGGGAAACAACTGTTTGTACTATGTATTGTAGAGTTTAGGCTTACGATGCTGTGTATAATTATGTGCTGACCAAACATTAAAACCTCAAAAACTCTTCAAAACAAAAAATTGTATCCCAAAATTTGACATTGCTAAAATAACCTCAATTCTAACAAGCAAACTTGACAAAAAACAGATCATCAAAACAGCACAAAATTTAATTCCGCTTCGAAAGAAACAAAATCACCGGTGGAGGAACGCGAATTGTGAAACAGCAGTTAAATGTAGGCGTGAGCCATTCAAAAATTTGAATAGTAAAAAAACTGAAAATACGTAAACAGCGAATAAATTCCAACCACAGCAAACTAAAAACATCAACTCCAACTCTAAAGAACCAGACGAAATCGAAATAACTAAAGAAATTAAGAGACTTAAAAACCATCCGAAGAAGACGGTATATTTGTAGAACTACTAAAATCAGCTGGCCCTAACACTATAAAAGACATTACTCAGATAACTGGACATATCTGGCAAAATCAGAAAATACCTGGGGACTGGAAAACTGCCATAATTCATTCAGTGCATAAGAAGGTGATAAACCCGATGTTAATAATTACCGAGGAATCTCTCTTCCTCCGGTCGCATGCAAAATTCTCTCGCAATGTTTACTTGAGCGAGCCCAAGAACAGTTAGAACCTGAAATTAATGAATACCAGGCAGGCTTTAGCGTAAACAGATCCTGTCCGGAACAAGTTCTTATGTAAAACTAATCCTTACGCACCAAAGAATTTGTAATAACAATATTGTATGTATATTTGTGGATTTTAAAAGGGCCTACGACTCAGCTAATTATGAATCTCTTTTCAAATTTTAAAGGAACAAGGGCTAGATAATAAAACTTATGGACTGATTAAGGAAACGTTAAGCGACAGTACCACTAAAGTTAAATTCTTGGGAGAAATTTCTGAACCATTTGATATAAAAACTGGTGTTAGCTAGGGAGATGGGCTCTCCCCGTTACTGTTTAACTGTGTTTTCGAAAAGGTAATTACACAATGGTGAGAGCAAAAGTCGATTCAAAATATAGATCAATCAATCAAGTTAGGTAGGGGGATTATTAGCGTAGATTGCTTCGCCTCTGCAGATGATCCGGCAATATTAGCAAGGGATATTACCACAGCTCAAAAACAAATTGAAATTCTTAAAAAGTTACGGAAAAAGTAGGGTTACAAGTATCATTCCAAAAACAGAATATATGACACGCAACAAACAAGCACCAGAGCTTTTGATCACAAAATATGGAAAAATAGAAACGGTTGCTCTGTTTAAATACTTGCGGGAAATAATGCAAGATATGCGGTCTGGAAAAAGCTGCAAGCGAAATTCACTGTCAAAAAAATGGCAACTGCATTCAGATTAACACAAAATATTTATAATAAAAAATCGCTTTCTAAATTCAGCAAACTCGGGCATTACAGCACTAATCAAACCCGAATATCTTTATGCAGGCAAATACTTTAATTTTAAATAGGAAGGGGAGTATTGAAGAAATTCAAAAGAAAGAAAGAAACATTATTAGGAGAATACCAGGTCCCAAAATTACTACTGGAGAAGCTTATAGGCTGAGAAATAATAAGAAAATAGAACACACATACATGGTGACAAGAGAAAACGAAGACATAAACTTTATGGGCACATTAAAAGAGAGACACCCACCATGTTGACAAAAGAAATAGTAGAATTCTACGAAAACATAAGCAAGGCCAAAACTGAGCCAATTAAATGGATCACTGAAATTAAGGAGGCAATTTAAGTAGCCGGTATGGTACAGACAGAAGTTATAGACAGAAAACATTCAGACAAAAGATATTTGATTGGAAAGTTGGTCAGAGGGAAGTTAGAAAACATCTGGAACACCGTTGCCTGATGAAAGAAAGAGACTTCATTCTGAAAGGATGGAACAAATTTGGACAGAAAGAAAGGATAACCATCAAAAACGACATTGGTTGATTTTACCTCACTTGGTACTATTGGGCCCTTACGTGAATGATACACAGGGTGGTCAGAAAGGGTCTGAAAAGCTTGTAAGGGTTTTCCAGGGTAGGTTGTTCCGAGAAATAATTATTAAGAAAGAAATTCGATACGTTGTGCCATTTCCGTATTAATTAGCATTGAAGTCAGGCAATCAGACCGCTGCGCGTGCCAATTCAAGCGGCCTGCCAGAGACGATGTCGCCAGACTCGTTTATCGTTTGATTTGCTGCAAGCGAACAAGAGAGCGACACAAAAATTGGACATAGGGTGGTAGTAAGGACTGAACCCGAGCGAAAGGCTGGGGTATCTCGTGCGCTATCATCTACGCTATGAGAACAGTTGACATAGCGGCCCAGCTTCAATGCTAATTAACCCGGAAACGGTGCAATGTATCGATTTTTTTCCACAATTATTTCTAGCACAACCTACCCTGCAACATCCTCTCAAGCGTTCTTGACTGTTTCTGATCACCCTATATAAACATGCGCAAAATAAACGTATTCACATGCACACAAGCTAGTGAGTACATGCGCAAATATTTCCAAGTCGTATTTACTCAAAGCTGTCTTAGTATTGCATCATACCGCATCTGAAACATAAGTGTCTAAAATGTTACAACTTTAAGAAAAAAAGGAAAGCGTTCGGAAACTGGAAGACTACTTAACTAACAACGAAACTGTTCATTTTATAAGATCATTTGGTGTAGATCACGAGTATCGAAATGATTAGTTTAATTTATAGAATCTATCACTATTTTCAATTTTCAGGGGCATATTTATAGTAATAAATTTTATCACTTACTATCTGCTGAAGAAACTTATCCTTACTTTTATTAAGATTAGCTTCCTGAAATAATCCTAACTTCCAAAGAGAGTATTCAGCTAATACAGCTGACTTAGTTTAAGCACAGTTCCCTGTAGGGAAACCTGACGATCTTCAGAATAGTAGCTACAAATAAAATCCGACGCCAGCGCTTTAAATCGAGGGTGCGACGCGCATACGAGTTGCGTAACAAAGTTACTGGATTAACACAATTAAACTGCTCCAGAGCGAGGGGTAATTTATGTACTGCGTCAGCATCGGCACCCATTCTATTAGCGAGTACAACGAGCTAATTGCGAGCTGAGTTCTGTTTCACAGTGCACTGCAGTGTCTGCATTTCCCCAAGATGTATGCTCTCAACAATTCTGTGGCGAATCGTAATGCGTATTAAATATATTACACAAGTCGCCCCGCACAAGTCTCGTGGTAACACGCACCAGCGTTTATTCAGTTGTCTTGTATGTCTCGAATACATCAGTATATAAAGTTTTATATTTGTTGACCACTGACCATAGACTTTTCGGTAGAATTACGATCCTCTTGCTTTCACATAGAGAGTTTCTGTTATCAATGTTTCTCGTACGTATTGAGTATTTTTATGACGCTTTCTGCTAGATGATTTTGTAGTCAGCAGTTTATTCTGTAATGTCCGTTCTACAGCTCGACGCCAACCTTTCATAAATGGTCTACTTAACTAGAGAGATGTAAAATAAAAATTGCATTGTTCACATCGACGAAAAAATTCATAATTATAAGGACATGAGCGAATATTTCACTTAACACTGACACTCCCAACACTTGCGCACTATTACACTTCGTTCACGTTCCTCGGAATTTGTTTATGTCAGTTTCTTCTGGCCTCACTATAGATTTATTTGCGTCGTCGCACCAACATCTGCCGAACACTATCAAATCTGATCGATGATGCGCCTCGTGTTATAGATTGCCCCAGGTACGTATTGATGAGGCGATATTCTTAATTAGCGGACACCAAAATATATTACCATGCTCAAAAGTACGCAAAAGACATGATTTGTGATCAGTATGATTTTCATGCAACCCACATGAGGTAACTGTCTTGCAGGAGCTCTACACTCTTTTCAGTACAGTCGTTTGACAATACAAAAGGGTAATAAATGACCACTAGTGAACACTGTTCCGCATGGCAAAAACTCCTTATGTAATCAAATAACACGATACTACCTGTGTCAGATATCACCTTCCCAGAGATAAGACGCTCCTTGACGCTTGTAAACTCAAGCTTATTACAATATGTGAGATTTCCAAAATATGTCACCCTCGTTAACATCTGAGACATCTAATGCCCATAACTATCCATAAATCAGTCCGTAATCCCTACTCAAAACTAAGTTTATTTGCAAATAAGGTATTTTTCTAGAATGTCAAAATGAAATTTCTATGAAGATTCGAAGTATTCTTACTCTATAAAGGATTTTCCAAACTCCTAACAACCATCATTCGCTTAGCCCGTGGTTCTGTATTAGATGGTTAATGAAATAACCAGTTACGAAAAACAGCGATTAACAGCATCAAGTGGTACTATCACATTCAATAACGTATCACTGGCAATGTCACTGTGTTCATGATGTTGATTGGTTCCATATTCAGTCCGAAAGTCACCTGTCAGCTTTGCTAGCTAACAAAAAGTGACATTAAAATCTACGTTATTCGTAAAAAAGCTAATTGTGTATGTGTCTTAAATTTAAATGATACGACGAACCGTTTTGTTCTGGATCTGGATTACTTTGTGCCTGACAGTGTCTCGACCAAGGGACTGCTTAACATTGCTGACAAAGCATAAAGAGGAGCGATATACCTCATTTTTAGCCAGCATCGGTTAGCAAATACGGACTTGATTCTACATGACGAAAATTTTTGTAGTGGACCGGAACTCCAACAACTATTGTCCCCGTCAACTAAGCACGAAATATATTAAATATGGTTTGATTCACAACTAAAAAAACCTGAAATGACGTGACGTAAGGTTTTATGCTTCGCAAGGACTCGAATCCAACACCTAATGGGGTTTTTATCTAACAGCAATCAATTGTCAGATATCGAATTTTCTCAGCAGTAGCGAGGTATCAAACTGAAATGACGAGACAAATGAGTACTTTCTGCCTTCTCGGGATTCGAGCTCACCAGCTATCACCGCTGTTTTCTAGCCATTAATGGACTTTAAATATAGATTTCATTAACCAGTGGGGAGATGTGCGCATATTTGAGCTAGAAATATCGTCACTAAGTGTTCAGTGCTGAGTGGGAATCGAACCCCTCATATATCGTCTTTTACTAATGACGAAGAGATGCTAACTATAGAATTCTTTGTCCCCGTCAATTAGGACGGGGATGTATGAAGTTGAAATGATGTGACGAAAAGTTCTGTGTGTCACTGAGAGTTGAAACCGTTGCATAACTTTATTGCTCTCAACAAATTGAGAGACATTAAAATCAAAATTATTTTCCACCAGCAGGTAATTGTGCTCATGCTAGAGTTTGGAAACACACGATGAAAAATTTAGTGCCGGGTACGAGCCAGACACTCATTTTATGTGGAAGCCTTGAGGAGTTTGAAATGTTGAGCAAACGACGAATAGATCGAACGCTATCATTACGAAGGGGTCAAGCCCTGCGAATGGGAAGATCAAAGTTCGAATTCCAGTCCAACGTCAATATATTCAACATCTCAAGCTCGAATAAAGATTAAGTGAGCACCCTGTGACCTCAAATGGCGTTTGGTTTATTAACTAATATCAAATTTACATACCGCCTCTTCCTCCTCTATAGTGGCCGAACCTAACCTCAAGTCTCTGGTAATCCATCAAGTGGGACTTCACCCGGACAAGTAGTACTGCAATAATGACGACGAAACCAGCGGGATGTATTTGGATCGAATGTGGTTTATTCTTTTAAAACTTGCTACCAATTTCGGCATCACACGGTGTCATCTTCAGGTCCCGAACGTAGCCTGCGATCCATAACCGTCTTAATGTGCAATAAACAGAATCGTATGCAGCGGACCTAAATTAACTGGATTCCTCATCTCCTGTGGCAATAACAAGCCCAGAATGTTCAGACAAAGTTGTCTTGTGACCATTGTTTCTCATGTAAGGCGCGTAAATAATTATTATTTATCCGACAAGCCATACTTCTGACGTGAAAGTTGTCTCTACGTAGATTGTGATGAGTAGTATAAATTTACAGTAATTAAAATGGTTCAAATGGCTCTGAGCACTATGGGACTCAACTGCTGAGGTCATTAGTCCCCTAGAACTTAGAACTAGTTAAACCTAACTAACCTAAGGACATCACAAACATCCATGCCCGAGGGCAGGATTCGAACCTGCGACCGTAGCGGTCTTGCGGTTCCAGACTGCAGCGCCTTTAACCGCACGGCCACTTCGGCCGGCTACAGTAATTACTTATTTCGAACTGAACAGCAGCTAATATGTGTCAGTATGCACCACTGTTAAAAATTGTGGAAGTCTGGCAACAATAGTGGGCAGCATCTGGATAGTCTCTGCATATTGCAATAGTGTGACCACGTACACACCAGCGCTTCGTCGACAATCGTGCCCGCGACCTCAAGCTACCAAAGTACGTCTCCGAACTAAGAAACTCTGAAGACATTACTTGGCATGTCTTTATCGTTCTGGTTTTTCAGTTAAAAAAGAACAGACCAATAAAATCTGAACGTGCTCAAGAGCTATCTTAAAGGCTTTATTAGGCCTCTACAACGGTCTGCAGGCTTTTTTGCTAATTTTGAACAAATCACACACTTCAAGTGTTGAGTTCAAACAATTTTGTTTATTTACCAGTAACAAGCCTTATTAAAAACTTTTCTTGACCAAAGCTAAAACACGGAAAGTTATTCATATAACAGAACGTCACTACGCACTAAGGATCACAATTTAAATCATCTGCAGCAGGCGATAAGCGTACGGCATATTGCTATGATCAAACAGCATACCATTAACTCTGCCGTAAACACATACAAGAGGTATGTTCACATTCGGAATGTTTTAAATGTTGAAACAATGCTAATTTGGACACTACAAAAAATAAACAGGAGTGACAGTTTTCGTGGTGATTGACTTGTTTAATGACGCACTTCGATATAATCATCATTAGATAGATCGGAAAAATAACAGAACCTCAAACATCACAGGGAGACAGATTAATAATTGAAAGAGTTAATATATAAATGTTTCAACGTGGTACAAAAAATATACAAAACTACGTATGTACCAAAATAGTAGCATGACCTACATGTGCGTAACACGGAGTCATATAACTTACAAGCATGCCAAGATGACACTGTCTAGCTGAGGCAACCTGTGCCACGCGAATTGACAAACTAGCCACTAGTTGGCATCAGTTGTGTGGCGTAGTCCGTACAGCTTGAGTTACAAGTTACAGGTAACAGAAAACAGGAATACATAGCAACGTAGGGCTTTCGTAGGAGATACGAAAATTTTTCTCAAGCACGGAAACAAGAGAATATCATTAACATTACAAATAGCGTATAGCTACCAGGTTGAGAGAGAGGGAGAGAGATGGTGCTAGCAAAAAGATCTCGTGAGATTAATTTATTAGTCGTAGAAATGTAATAAACCCATAAAAAAATCTCAAAAAGTTAAGAAGTGGGATAGACATGGCCTCGTAGGAGCTGACATACGAATAGTGTTTGTGTAAGATAACCCATTCATGTAGTAGAGTGTAGCACGGTTACAAACTGGGTAAGGGAGAGGAAGAAAGCCCAGAGGGGGGTGTAGCCAGGAGGAGGATGGGGGGATCACCCAACCAGTGAAAACATGACCTAAACTAGTGAACCTTTCTTATGTCATAGAAACCTGCATAACATTAACAGACTTACAACATGTGTAATATGGGCGCCGATGAAATCAATCGCCAAGTTATGAGGTATTTTTATATGATTCTTGCTTTTCTACCACTAATAAATTAGTCTTCCGAAATATATTGCTGGTCCCCTCTCCCTATTTCTCCTCTTGATAACCTCCATTGCCAACTACCCCCACCTCCTCGCTTAATCCCATTCGGCTGCACGTTATTTGTAATGTTAATAATATTCTCTTGTTTCTGTGCTTGAGAAAAATTTTTGTGCCTTTTGTTAAAGTTCTACATTACTATGAACTCCTATTTTCTGTTATCTATAACTTATAACTCAAGCTGTATAGCCTACGCCACGCAACTGATGCAGCTAGTAGCTAGCTGGTCAATTTATGTGGCACATGTTACCTCGACTAGCCAGTGTCATCTTGCCATTCGTCTACGTTATATGACTTCATGTTACTCACATGAAGGCCCTGTTCATCTTTTGGTGCTTAGTTGAGTGTACCTTTTGTACCACGTTGTGAAATATTTGTGCAACACACTTTTAAATTATCATGCTATCTCTACTGTGCTACTTGAAGTTCTGTAATTTTTCCAGATTATCTGATGATGATTATATCGTATTGCACCGTTAAACGAATCAGTCATTACAAATCCTTTGACTCCTGTTTTGTTTTTTAGTGTCCATATTAGCATTGTTTCAACGTTTCAGCACAAACTGCGTAAGTATCAGACATGAAATAAAGTCGCATAGGGTCCCTGCAATCATAATATGTATACTCACCACACGGTTTCTCACAGCTTTATTTGGTCACTGACAGCAACAGTCCACCGATTGTCAAAAATTTATTTGTTAACATATTTCACGCATAACCCATCATCAGATCGTATAAAAGGATTTAATACATGGTACTGGGTCACATGATTTCAGTCTTAACATTGATAATCAATTAAGATTGAAATCACCTGACACTAAACTATTGTTTGTGAATGAAACTGTTTAGATCACTTGATATATTCTTTCATTTTTACTTCTTTTCGGTCACAGCCATCAGATAAAAAACGGCGTGTGATGTCGAATTGTATGATGCCATGATGATGGGCTATGGTATAATGTGTACACAATCAAGTTTTTAACAGTAAGCAGACCGTTATTTTTAACTACCAGGTAAAGCATTGACAACAGACATGTGAAGTATTAACTATTGTAAGATGCAACTATGTTATCTGTGGGACACAAAAGTGTTGATGCTATTCACACACTGTTGAACAAGTATGAGTAATAGTCTGGTTGACAACAAACACTCTTCATGAATCGTGGTAGTTTAATGTAATAAGTATGAAGCAACCGGGTAGTCTCCAAACATTCACTGTCTACACCCTGCTACTTTCTTAATTTATTATTAATTTAAGATTTCCTATTACTGAGCCTTTCATTAGAATGAATGCTAAGTTATATAAATACCTTTGACGTAGCAGTCTGTTCCAACAATTACTCCTCAATAATTCTCACATGAATATTCAGATAATCTAGAGACTTAAACAAAATTAAAGCAATGACAGCTGGGACCAGGAGGGTCGTGCAGGTAACTTCCCCTGCTATTAATTTATCGTGTTTCGGTTGGCTTATACACATTTGTTTATACTGATCGCATTTTCGGTCTCTGACAATTTACCGGCTGTTTCAGCTGTATCTTTGAAGTTCAAGCTTTGCACCTGTATTGCTAGTCCACTCAGTAAACACATTGGCTGTGGAAACGTGTTCCTTCCTGTTGCGAAAATGATTGTGACTTGGCAACATTGTAGAATATGTTTGGCAACCCTGTGATTGCCGAGATACTTCCTGGGGTGATACAGGATTATCTTCCTAAATTTGATTGATATTCTTGATTGATTTGATATTTAATTTTATATTAGAACGATTTTCACGTCTGAATTTTAGTCCAGGGAGGTCATTACATACAGCATCTACATCTAATTCCGTCTTTCCATTGCGAATCATCTGTCTTAGCCACCACCAGGACCATGAAGGAGCACCGCATGCCGCTTGCTAGGTCTGTGCGAACGTCGTCGAGCTGTACAACGAAGGCTGTGTTGGTTCTAGGATCCAATCTCGTACGAGACAAGCGTTTTATCTCTATGAAACAGAGCTACAGTCGTTGGGCGTTTTGAAGGTGGCGAACAGTACACGTATGTCCTATATGAAGCGAGAAAAATTTTGATGGCGTGATTTCTTCATTAGCACTCACTGCATACTCGTCACAAATATTCGAGCATCCTTCACTTCCATCACTCCTCCTTTAAATCCAAACATAATAAAATGTCACAAGCGTAAAACTATTTTCTGTTTAACGCTCCGTTTTGTAACCCACAAACAACGCTACTCGTAACTTTCAAGTATACTATGTTCAAGACGTCATGACAAGAACAGTACTAGAACTTCAAATAAAAAATGACGATTGATGAATAAATTTATAGCAATCTGCGAACCAACATGTCAGACACCATTCTCATGCGTTACTGGAGCAGTGGTGGCCATTGTGAGCTCAAGAGCGTCTGCTGTAGGTCGTAGGCTCATGGCACAATGCGTCGTGATCACCTGTGTTGAAGATGCCTAGTGCCAGCTGCCATAGGCCTGTCGCGTAAAAACGGTTCTGATCAGCACAGGCAGCTACAAGCTGTCTCACGGAAATGTTTCTCCAATGTTTTGCTATTGCTTGTTGGCTAGAAAATGTAGTCAGTTAATCCAGAGATTGGTATTCTTACAAGACAGACGAGTTGTGGTACAGTTCCAAAAATAAATGAAAAATACACCTACTCAAAAAAGCAGATAAAAATTCACTCGACGCCTTCCTGAGAGATAATCTCCATTCCTTTCTAATTAATAATATAGGTGTCCACCAGATGTGG
Organism: Schistocerca piceifrons; assembly: GCF_021461385.2. Taxonomy (NCBI): domain Eukaryota; kingdom Metazoa; phylum Arthropoda; class Insecta; order Orthoptera; family Acrididae; genus Schistocerca; species Schistocerca piceifrons. Next base: position 360,398,464 of record NC_060149.1, on the reverse strand, counting down.
CTTGAATTCAGAGAAACTATATCGGCAGCAATTGAGAGATTTATACCAAATAAATTAACAAACGACGGAGCTGATCCTCCTTGGTACACAAAACGGGTCAGAACACTGTTGCAGAAACAGCGAAGCAAACATTCCAAATTCAAACAGACGCAAAATCCCTAAGATTGGCGATCTTTTACGGAAGCTCGAAATTTAGCCCGGACTTCAATGCGACATGATTATAACAATTTCCACATCAAAACTTTGTCTCGAAACCTGGCAGAAAGTCCAAAGAAATTCTGGTCCTATGTGAAGTATGTTAGCGGCAAGACACTATCAATGCCTTCTCCATGATATAGTAATGGAGATACAATCGAAGACAGTGCTGCCCAAGCAGAGTTCCTAAACACAGCCTACCGAAATGCCTTCACAAAGGAAGACGAAGTAAATATTCCAGAATTCGAATCAAGAACAGCTGCCATCCACTTAACTACAGACCCATATCATTAACGTCGATATGCAGCAGGATTCTACAACATAAGCCAGCTGATGTGGCCGAGCGGTTTTAGGCGCTTCAGTCCGGAACCGCGCTGCTGCTACGGTCGCAGGTTCGAATCCTTCCTCGGGCATGGATGTGTGTGATGTCCTTAGGTTTAAGTAGTCAAAGTCTAGGGGACTGATGACCTCAGATGTTAATTCCCATAGTGCTTAGAGCCATTTGAACCATCTGCAACATATATTGTGCTCGAACATAATGAATTATCTCGAAGAAAACGGTTTATTGACACACAGTCAACATAGGTTTAGAAAACATCGTTCTTGTGAAACAGAACTAGCTCTTTATTCGCATGAAGTCTTAAGTGCTATTGACAAGGGATTTCAGATTGATTCCGTATTTCTGTATTTCCGATAGGCTTTTGACACTGTACCACACAAGCGGCTTGTAGTAAAATTGCGTGCTTATGGAATATCGTCTCAGTTATGTGACTGGATTTTTGACTTTCTGTCAGAGACGTCACAGTTCGTAGTAACTGACGAAAAGCCATCGAGTAAAACAGATGTGATTTATGGCTTTCCCCAAGGTGGTGTTATAGGCCCTTAACTGTTCCTTATCTATATAAACGTTTTGGGAGACATTCTGAGCAACCGTCTTAGGTTGTTTGCAGATGACGCTGTCATTTATCGACTAATGAAGTCATCAGAAGACACAAAAATTGCAAAACGATTTAGAAAAGATATCTGAATGGTGCGAAAATTGGCAGTTGACCCTAAATAACGAAAATTGTGAGGTCATCCACATGAGTGCTAAAAGGAAGTCGTTAAAATTCGGTTACACTATAGAGCAATCAGCAGTGCAGCCCAAATTGATGGTGACTTTCACAGCCTATGGTGTAAGCAGTTTGTTTATATGGCAGATATGTGATTTTATTTCAGTGATTACAGAATCAATCCGAATGTACGCATTGGGTATCCAAGGCAGCTGGTTCATGTAGATTCAATCGAACAGGGAAATTAATGTACTAAATACGTAGGTCCCCTCCAGGGAGTCAGAATTCTCATTCACTGTGATGCATCTGCGTACCTGCGTTACGACAAAGTGGTAACCACTCCACAGGGAAGTTAAGTGGCCTGGTGTATTAATGCCAGGTTGATATACCTAATGTTTGGCTCCGATTTTCTCTACAGGCAACGGTTTTAATAGGCACAAATAAAACCTATTCCCCTCTGGTTCCGCAAAGTGAGGAACATTCGTGTGCACCGAGGTTCCACTTTCACATTACACACGATGTCTCTTCGCTATCGACTTAAGATTAGGTTCGACCACTACAGAGGCGGAAGTGGCTGTATGTAGATTCTATATTAGTTAATGAACCAAACGCCACTTGCGGTCACGGGGTGCTTATTTCATATTTATTCGAGCTTTAGATGTTGAATATATTGACGCTGGACTGTGATTGGACTTGGATCTTCCCATTCGCAGGGCTTGACCCCTTCGTAACGATAGAGTTCGATCGATTCGTTGTTAGCTCAAGGTTTTAAACTCCACAAGGCTTCGACGTAAAATGCGTGCCTGGGTCGGGTCCGCTTTCTAAGTTTTCATCGTGTGTTTTCACGCTCTAGCATGAGCACACCTAACTACCAGTGGAAAAAAAATTGGTTTCGAACATCTCTCCATTCGTTGACAGCAATACAGTTATGCGATGGTTTCGACTTCCAGTGAGACACACAACGTTTCGTCACACCATTTCAACTTCATACATCCCCCTACTGAGTAATGGTGAGAAAGAACTATATAATTAACCTTTTTTTTTTTTAATTTTAGTCTAAGACAGTATGTGAGGGGTTCGATTCCCAGTCAGTACTAAACATTTCGTCACGTTATTTCTAGTTCAAATGTGCACGCATCTCGATAATTTAACGTACATCAGTGGATAGAAAACAACGGGGATAGCTGCTATAGTCGAATCCCGAAAAGGAAGAAATTATTCATTTGTCTCGTCATTTCAGTTTGACTCCTCACTACTGCTGAGAAAGTTCGATATCTGACATTTCACTCCTGTTAGGTAACAACCCCATTAGGTGTTGGGTTCTAGTCCTCGTCCAGCACAAAATCTTACGTTACGTCATTTAAAGTTTGTTACTTGTGAATCAAACCGTATTTAATATATTTCGTGCTTAGTTAACGGCGACAATAACTGCTGGAGTCCCGGTCTACTGCAAAAATTGTCGTTTTGTAAAATTAAGTCCGTATTTGTTAACTGACGCTGGCTAAAAATGAAGGGTACCGCATCTCATTATGCCTAGTCGACAATGAAAAGCAATCCTTTGTTTGAGACTCTGTCAGGCACGATAACTGCTTAGTTAACGTTGCCAACAGGTGCTGCGTTATAATCCATCAGTTCATCGTATCATTTAAATTTGAGACACATGCAACAACTATCTTTTTATGAATAACAGCGATTTTTAATGTCACCTACTGGTAGCTAACAAAGGCGATAGGTGACTTTTGGTCTTCATGTAGAGTCACGCGTCATCATTAATACGTTGTTGATGGTGATGATATCACCTGACACTGTTAATCATGGTTTTTTCTAATTGGTTAGTTCGTTAACCATCTAACACAAAACCACTTGTCAAGTGAATGAGTGTTATAAGGTGTTTGGAAAACGTGGAAAGCAAGAATCCCGGGTGGCTGTAATTAAGTAGATAGGAAACGAATTACTATATGGGTACCCTACTTTATTTGAATGATGTTGAGATTGTACATTGCAAGATTTGCGTTGTTAGTATCTTTAGTGTATGAGATGCCGTTAGGCGCTGGTACGGGTACGGTGACATAGAAGGAACTCGGACCCCGAGGACCAAGGACATGCAGCGTGAACGGCGTCGCCAACATGTGATCCTCATTCTGCGGAAGAGAGCTGCTTTGGACCCAAATGTTTTGATGCACGATAGAGCTCCACCCCACATTGTTGCTGAGGTCACTCCGCTAGTCCACAACACATTGGGAGAAAAGGTGTTGGCACCAGCATCACCAGATCTGACCCAGTGTTATTTCTGGCTGTAGTGTTACAGGAACAGGGCTTATCAACGGGACACTAAGACTCGATGGAGGTTGAATATGAACATAACGAGGGAGGTAGCCAATATCCCACCTGATATGTCTCAGATAGCAGCACATCAATCTATAGTACGGTTCCAGGCTGTCGTGGATGCAGAATGAAGTCACACTGAGCAAGTCTTGTAACCTGGAAAGTTAACATAGTACGCAATTAATACATATTACCCCCTTCTCCGGAATTTAGAATGTGTTTCTTCCAATGATTTATTCGTTATTTATCTTTCGCATGTCCTTACAAACGTTTTCACAAAGTTTCATTGTTCTTCGACCACCAGTTTATCAAGGGCTTCCTTTCGAGTATTGAAATTATAGTAGAATTTTTATTCGGACATTCTTGAAAAATTTCTTGCTCGCAAAAAATTTAAGTTTTGAGTAGGGATTACGGAATGAATTGTGGTGTATAATTACAGGCATTAGTTGACTCAGATAGTAGAAGTGTGGTAACGTTTCGAAATCATCGTTTGCTGTAATAAACTTGAGTTTACAAGCGTTAAGTACTGTCTCCTCTCCAACAGGTGCTTCCTGATATTTGTAGTATCGTGTTATTCGTTTGAATCAGGAGTTACATCCATACAGAGCACTGTTTTCTGGTGGTCACCTGCGTTAACCATTTCGTATTGTCAACAGATTGTACCAAAAGAGAGATTAGAGGACGTGCAAGAGAGTTACGTTATGTGGGCTGCATGTAAATCAGGCAGAAAGCAATTCAGGTCACTCGAATGCTTTTGAGCATGATAGCAAATGACCATCTCATAGGCGAACACAAGTCCACAAGTAATAGTTTCATGTTGTTATAACATCTGTACTGTTTTTGTGGCCCAGCAGTATAAAACTGAAGCTGCTTCACAGAAACACACTAACTTCTAGTGTAGAACGTCGTTCAGTTTCTTAGAATACACTAACAGCATCCTGTGAGCACTGTAATTAATCCTGCACATTCAGCATGTGTATAGGCATGCACGTTAACTTCCTGAGCTCTAAATACGTAGAGACTGACTGATTGCTTGGTAATATGCTTTCACTGTTGACCGTCAGTAGCTTATTCAGGTGATATGATTGTGGTGGGCATTCGCCAATCCTGTATTTACGCTTTAGTGAAAAGGAGAGATTAGCTTTGACGGTTTTTGTTTCAAATCACGCACACCTTATCTAATATACTTTATTAAGATGCTCCTGCGTTGACGTTTAATTTGCCAAAATATCGCTACTGGGTCAAATCTTACACGAAATAAAAACTGTAGTCCTCTGGTCCACAAGCAATTCACTTTGTTTCGTTATGTGAATTCCTCCATTCCCAGCACTATGACTAACTAGAGCGCAACACCACACACTTTCTACCATTTATGACATAAAACGTAAATGTTAGTCTGGCGTAATTTATCGTCAGTATGAACAGCGGAAGAGACGTGGAAGGGACCTAGAGTTACTGGAAGGTTTCAGATTGGTTATGTAATGGTCAAACAAAGATTTCGAATCCATATTTTAATCTGTAAGACATTTGCAAGGGCAGAAGTGGACTCTGACCATAATATTTTGGTTATGAACTGCAAATAAAATTACAGAGAGGTAGGAAATTAAGGAGATGGGACCTTGATAAACTGAAGGAAGGAGATTTGTTGAGAGTTTCAGAATAGCACTGGGCAACGACTCACTGAAACAGCATAAAGCAATGAAACAGAAGACAAATGAGTAACTTTGAGAGGGGAAATAATGAGGGCATTAGAGGATCAAACTAGTAAGAGGGAAAGACTAATAGAAATACTTAGATGACTCAAGAGATACTGGATACAATTAACGAAGAGATAAAATTTAAAAATGCAATGAATGAAGCGTATGAAACGGAATACAGATGTCTAAAAAAAGAGTTAGATAGAAAGTGCAAACTAGCTAAGTAGGAATGACTATAGGACTAATGCAATTCTGTAAATGCACGCATAACAAGGGGAAAGATATATGTCACCAACGGGAAAATTAAAGAGACGTTTGGAGAAAGAGGATGTGTTGTATGACTGTCGAGAAATCAGTTAGCCAGTGCTAAGCAAAGAGGTAGGACATTAAAGAGATGGGACCTTGACAAACTGAAAATTAAATATAATTCAGGAAGGGATGAAGTTTAAAAATGTTGTAAATGAAGCGCGCTAAATGGAATACAGACGTCTAAAAACGAGTTACACAGAAGTAGGTGAGTAGGAATGGCTAGGTGTTAGGAATATATAGATGGGCTCTACAAGGGAAGTGAACCTGAAGGCAGTAGTACAGAAAAATAAGAGGAATTAGATGAAGAGGAGTTGGGAGGTATGATACTGTGAAAGACCTAAGTGAAACAAGGCCCCCGGAACAGACTACATTTCTTCAGTGTATTGAGACCGTTGGGAGAACCAACCACGACAAAAATATTCTGCTTATTGTACAAGACATGTCACTGGCAAAATACCATCAGACTTCAAGAAGAAAGTGATAATTCAAATTCCAAAGATGTCAGATGCTGACAAGTGTGAATATTACCGAAATGTCGCTCTAATAAGTCATGGTTGAAAAATAGTGAAACACATTATTGACTAAAAATCATTGATGGCTCCCGAGATTGTAGGAACATGCAAGGCAATATCGAACCTAGGCAAGCCTTTGTAAATTTAATGAAGGATTTTGACAATGTTGACTGGAATATATTCTTCGAAATTCTGAAGATAGCAGATTTCAAATACAGAGAACGAAAGTTGATTTACATCGACTACAGAAACCAGACTTTGGTTAGAAGGGTCGGAGGGCATGAATGGGAAGCAAGAGTTGAGCATTGACTGATACAGTGTTACAGTATATCACTGATGTTATTCAGTCTGTACACTGCGCCACCAATAAGGGAAACAAAGCAAAATTTGAGAAAGGGAATTAAAATTCAGGAAGAAAGAACAAAAACTTTGAGGTTTTTCGATGATATCGTACTTTTGTCAGAGACAGAAAAGCACTTGGAAGAGCAGTTGAATGGAATAGGTAGTGTATCGAAAATACGTTGTACGATGAGCACGAAGAAATGTAAAAGGAGGGCAATGGAATGTAGTCGAATTATAAATCAGGTAATGCTGAAGGTATTAGATTAGGAAATGAGGAACTAAAAGTAGTGGATGGGCTTTGCTATTTTGGAGTCAAAATAACTGATTACGGCCGCAGAAGAGAAGGTATAAACCGCAGACTGGTTAAAACACTGAGAGTGTTTCTAAAAAAGAAAAGTTATCAGAAGTGTGGTGTTACGCATGAAATGGTCAGTGTGCTGGCAATAGACGATTTCTAATAACGAGTGTTAGCCAACTGCGGGGGGACCGGAGAATGAATACAGTATTTTTTGTTACGGACGAGTTGAGCCAGTAGCGAAATTTCGCCTATTTATACCTTAACACCAGGAAGAATTTTAGAAAAGGTACATCACGTAATGAGTACGTGATTTGGGACAGTAACAGCCAAAGCCAATCACTCTCTTCCACTATGGCGTTATAAAGTATCTGGGAACATGTTATATTCAAAATAATTTCCTCCTTGCCGAACTCAGGTTTCCTATCTTCGCAACATTCCGTGCCAAATAATATAGAAACTTACTTACTTGTAATATGGGTCCACAGATTGTACAAATTATTTTTACCTGACGTAAACATATATGTCAAAATCGAATGCTTGAAAATGGCATAGTGCCGAAACTGCAAGAATAAGATAAAACGCTAACAGATGAAAGCAAGATGACATCATTAAAAAATGATCGAAACTGCTCTCTGTAGTACGAATTGACTGACAGCCAACACCAGTCCAAAACTCAACAGAATTTATTTGCAGCCATAGTTGAAAGTCGAGAAAACTTGAGTCAAGCGAGTATAGCGGGGAATATACAGAGAGAAATTAAATACCAAATACGGGACAGATGAATGCCTTTTGTATACGTCTAATTTCAACTTAAGCGTTAGTAAATTTTTCCTGAATGTACTTGTACGGCGCATAGCCTTGTACGGAAGTGAAGTGTCGACGACAAACATTTCAGGTAAGAAAGTTTCAGACGCCTACGAAATGTCGTGCCATGGAAAAATGTTGAAGTTTTTAAGGGTAAATAAATAATGTTACGGTACTGAAGCGAATACCTCCTCCCCCCATGAATCACAGCAAGCTTGCGTGCCTCTGAACAGATGGTGATACCGTTGGTGCACCCACAACAGAGATATCGGACAAACGTGTGGTTCCTCAAAAGAGGCAGCAGCCTTTTCAATAGATGCAACGGCAACAGACTGAATAATTGACTGCTATGGTCTTGTAACAGCAACCAAAACAGCCTTGCTGTGCTGGTACTGCGAACGGCTGAAAGGGAGGGGAAACTAGAGTAGTAATTTTGCACGAGGGCATGCAGCTCTACTGTATGGTTAAATGATGATGGCACCCTCTTGAGTAAAGTATTCCAGAGAATCTCCGGGCGGAGACTACTCAGGAGGATGTCGTAATCAGGAGAAACAAAACTATCGTTCCACGGATCGGAGCGTGGTGGAATGTCAGGTAGGGTTAGAAAACTGTAAAGAGAAATTGATAGGTTAAAGTTAGATATAGTGGGAATTAGTGAAGGTCGTTGACAGGAGGAGCAGATAAATACAGTGTTATAATTTCAGAATTAAATTGGGGTAATGCAGGAGTAGATTTAATCATGAATAAGAAAATAGGAATGCGGGTAAATTTCTATGAACAACACAGTGAACACGTTATTTTATCCAAGATAGATACGAAGGGCACACCCACCATCATAGTACAAGTTTACATGCCAACTAGCTCCGCAGATGAGCAGGAAATTGAGTAAACGTATGATGAGATAAAATAAATTATTCAGTTAAGGGAGACGAAAATTTAATTGTGATGGAGGACTGGAATTCGATGTAGGGAATGGAAGAGAAAGACAAAAATTGGGTGAATATGGACAGGGTGAAAGGATGAAAGAGGAAATCACCTTGTAGAATTTTGAACAGAGCATAATTTAATCACCACTAACGCTCGGTTTAAGAATGATAAAGAAAGGTTGTACACGTGGAAGAGACCTGGAGACGCCGGAAATCTCAGGTTGATTATGTAAAGGTAAGACAGAGATTTTGGAAACAGATTTTAAATTGTAAGACATTTCCAGGGGCAGACGTGAACTCTGACCACAATTTATTTGTTATGAAATGTAGATTAAAACTGAAGAAACTACAAAAAAATGTAGGAAATTAAGGAGATGGGGCCCGGATAATTTTAAAGAAGTATTGGTTGTTGAGAGTTACAGAGGGAGCATTAGGCAACGATTGAAAAAAAAAATCAGGGGACAAGAATAGAGGAGAAGACGAACGGATAGCTGTGAGAAATGAAATAGTGAAGGCAGCAGAGGATCAAATAGGTGAAAAGACATAGCCGCAGTAGAAATCATTGGATAGCACAGGAGATATTGAATTTAATTAATAAGAGGATAGAATACTGCATAAAACTATAGCGAATGAAGCAGGCGAAAGGTAATATAAACGTCTAAAACTGAGATTGGCAGGAAGTGCTAAATGGCTAGGCCGGAATGGCTAGAGGACAAATGTAAAGATTTAGAAGCATATATCAGTATGGGAAAGACAGATACCGCTTACAGGAAAATTAAAGACTCCTATGGAGAAACAAGAAGCTGCTGTATGATTATAAAGAGCTCGGATGCAAAAAGAGTCCTGAGTATGGAAGGGAAAGCTGAAAGGTGGAAGGAGTATATAGAGACTCTATATAGAGACTCCATACGAGGGATATGTGCGTAAGGTCAGTGGTATAGAAATGGAAGAGGACTAGATGAAGATGAGATGAGAGATACTGTGAGAAGAATTTGACTGAGCACTGAAAGCCGCCCGCGGAGGCCGAGCGGCTCTAGGCGCTTCAGTCCAGAACCGCGCGACTGCTACGGTCGCAGGTTCGAATCCTGCCTCGGGCATGGATGTGTGTGAAGTCCTTAGGTTAGTTAGGTTTAAGTAGTTCTAAGTTCTAGGGGACTGATCACCTCAGATGTTAAGTCCCATAGTGCTCAGAGCCATTTGAACTATTTTGAAGCTCTGAAAGACCTAAGTCGAAACAAGGCCCCGGGGGCGGACGACATTCAGTCAGAACTACTAACAGACTTGGGAGATGCAGCCATGACAAAACTCTTCCATATGGTGGGCAAGACGTATGAGACAGGCGAAATACCCTCAGACTTCCGGGAGAACATAATAATTCCAATTCCGAAGGGAGCAGGTGCTGACAGGTGTGAATATTAACGAACTATCAGTTTAATAAGTCATGGTTACAAAATACTAACATGAATTCTTTACGGAAGAATGGAAAAAATGGTAGAAGCTGACCTCCTGTCAGATCAGTTTGGATTCCGGAGAAATGTAGGATTACACGAGGCAATACTGACCCTACGACTTTTTTTAGAAAGTGATTTAATGAAAAACAAGCCTACGATTTTAGTGTTTGTAGACTTATAAAAAACTTTTGACAATCTTTATTGCAACACACGCTTTGAAATTATCGAAGTAGCAGGGATAAAACACATAGAACGAAAGGCTGCTTACAACTTGTCCCGAAACCAGATGGCAGTTAAAAGAGTCGAGGGGCGGAAAGGACAAGAGTGGTTGGGATGGGTGTGAGACAGGGTTGTAGCCTATCGACGATGTTATTCAGCCTGTACACTGAGCAAACACTGCAGGAAACCAGATTAAAAATTTGGAGTAAATTTCAAATGGCTCTGAGCAGTATGGGACTTAACATCTAAGGTCATCAGTCCCCTAGACTTAGAACTACGTAAACCTAACTAACCTAAAGACATCACATACAACCATGCCCGAGGCAGGATTCGAACCTGCGACCGTAGCAGTAGCGCGGTTCCGGACTGAAGAGCCTAGAACCGCTCGCCCACAGCGAAATTTGGAATAGGAATTAAAGTCCAAGGAGAAAAAATAAAGGCATTGAGGTTTGCCGATGACACTGTCGTTCTGTCAGAGACAGCAAAGGACTAGAAAGTACAGTTGAAAGTAATGCAAAGTGTCTTGAAAGAAGGATATAGGGTGAACATCAACAAAAGCAAAACAAGGGTAATGGAATGTAGGCGAATTAGATCAGGCAATATTGAGGAAATTAGATTAAGAAACGAGACTTTTAGATGAATTTTGCTATTTGGGCAGCAAAATATCTAATGATGAGAGAGTATAAAATGTGGAGTGGCGATGGCAGGGAAAGCATTTCTGAAGAAGAGAAATTTGTTAAAATCGAGTATAGATTTAAGCGTCAGAAAGTCTTTTCTGAAAGTATTTGTACAGAGTGTACAAACGGAAGTGAAATATGGACGATAAACAGTTTAGACAAGAAAAGAATAGAAGCTTTTGAAATTTGGTGCAACAGATGAATGCTGAAGATTAGATGGGTAGATCACGTAATCACGTAACTAATGGGGAGGTATTGAATAGAATTGGGGAGAAGAGGAATTTGTGCCAGAACTTCACTAGAAGAAGGGATCGGTTGAGAGGACACATTCTGGGACATCAAGGTATCGTTAATTTTGGTTTGGAGGGAAGTGTCGAGGTAAATGTACATGTCGTGTGACTAGGGGTTATCGTCGGGTAGACCGTTCGCCGGGTGCAAGTCTTTCAATTTGCCGCCACTTCGGCTACTTGCGCGTCGATGGGGATGAGGAGGCTTGCTCAGGCTAGAGTAGTACGGAGAGCTGCATCAAACTAGTCTTCGGACTGAAGACCACAACAACACAACTGAATCGTATTGTGGAAGAAAGACATTTATGATACAATTTAGCTAAAAGAAGGTATCGGTTCATAGGATACATCCTGAGGCATCGAGGAATCGTCATTTTGGTTACAGAGGGAAGTGTGACACAAAAATTTCATGTTTAATCTTTTTCAAATGAAAGCCGCTTTCCAAACCATTTCACAATTTACCAATGTTTGCATTGTCCCAGCTCACCCAATATCAAAAAGACTTTTATGGTATAGACACTACCACAATCGATGACAAGAGAGAAAACAATTCTGCTCGGTGGAAAAACAGTTGTAAACGTAGTGTGTAATTTATATTATCGTCGAAATTAATTTTTATAACAACCTAACAAACCAACTGGAATGAATATCAGTGGAATTAATTTCTATTCCTTTTTCTTCCTTTCCAATTCCGGATGAATGCAAATGCATAGTTTAAACAAGGCAGGTATTTAGGCTTTCTCAAACTGATCTTATCAAAGCACTCGAAGGTGACAATGTTTACTCAGCTGAGGTCCTAAGAAACAATATGGCTATCGCTTGAAACACGGGTAGCCGTTTGGCGAACCTCTTTTCTTTCTTTGGTCATCTTTCATTATACAAGTGCAGAGGAGTTGATTTACCTTGAAGAGATTCGTGTTATCACAGTGCTGGGATGCGATGAGTTCACTTTCTCCTTCTTAATTTCCATCTTATCTGACTTGTTGTTGGGTACTTTCAGTTGCTTTCTGGGTGTACTTTAGAAGGGAGGAGTGTTGTGAATACGAGACTGGCACCACATTGCGAGGCCTGGCTAAACGAGCCATGGAAGGCACGCCGGCCCTTCGCAGAAACAGGGGGATGAAAGTCGCTTGGGAGGACTGAGAGATGGCAGAAAAGTTATTGTATGACGGTCAGCGGGTGGTAGAGATGAAAAGGTCTTTGTTCCAAAACACGGAATTCTGCGAGGGGCGATATGCAATGGGAGCTTGTGTAGTGATATAATTGGGCGTTCCTAAAAATCTTGAAATCAGCTCTGACTTACGTTACAGATGGACGCTGTTGCAGAGTCGGCTAAGCCTTGTAGCAAGCTTTTTACATTTTCGTGGGACCTGTAACGCGAGACTAGCTGACGGCAATACGAGCAGTGAGTGGCAAGTCAGTTGTGACGTCATGTGGATGTAACACACGACAGAAATGATTTTAGAAAAGAGGAGAATAAATGTCATTCATTGGTCTGTTGGCATTTCAGTATTTTTGGGCGTGAAATCTCGCCTATGAAAAAATTACGACCAGAGACGCGAAAAGTGAGTGGATAGGAAGACTTGGCCGGGGAGTGTAGATCGGGAGATGTGAGTGCTGAAGAGATGTGGAGTCGACTGAGGCAGCGTTGTCAAGTCATGGAGTCGTTGTGTCTACTTCTTCTCAAAGTTCACTGAAGATTATGGCAAGTATCGCTTACAACTCCGGCATATGAGGGAAACCTAGAGAACCGTAGCTCAATTACAAGACGGCTGCCTCTGGCTCATCTATTAGCACTTCCTCAGTTCTGCAGGATCTTTGGTTATTGGTTCCAGACAAACAGTGACTGTGATCATCGTAGTCAGACTACTCTACCAGTTCCTCAGAGTTATATCTGAGATCTGATACAGTTCCTCCTGTTTAAGTAACTTTGCAACTCAGAGCATTAGTTAGCAATATGTAGAGTGGGGAACATCTTTGTGACGTTCTTGTCATCATAATTGTGTTTAACTGCATTAATATTCATATGTTTTTGATAATAAGCCATAGCATTATTTAAATCTTGAGTTCATTATCATAAGAAGGTCCTTTAAATAATAATATTGTGTCAGTTCCCCACCTACAAATTCTTTGCTAGGGCTAATCAACTTAGGCGTTAGTAAATCCGTTGTGAATACTGAATTTAGCACTGGGTCTGAAAGGTGTGCCCGATTCCCGATTAATCTCAAATTCAGACAGATTTCATATTGCTCTCTCACCTGCACAATTTTGCACGCTGATGATCTTCAGACAATTTTGTTCCTCTGACTGTCACAAGTTCGACAACTTGGCCTCTTACCACAGTAAATTTCTGACTTATTCTAACAAATATCATTCTTCCTTATAGGTTATTGGCTCGTTAACTTCAAAATGGTCATCGTCCAGAATATAGGACGTTAATAACAGATCAACTATATATGCTGTTTAGATCAGAACTTCACATATACATTTCGCAGAAAGTTACATTTTGCCACCTATTAAAGAACAACAGTTTTCATAATACTAAAATAACGGCATGAAAAAAATTTAGAAACTCCTAAAACGCAACATAGTACCATGTCTAATACGGTATACCAAAACCGTTGGGTTCAAAACAACTCCCAGTCCTCTCGGAATGTATAACTTCAGGTCCTGTAATGTTTTCAGGTGAATCTTGTACGATTCTTTCTACAAAATAATGCAAGTGCAGGTAATGACGATGGAGGTGAACAGCGATCACGCACCCTTCTCTCCAAAGTAGACCGCAAAGGCTCAGTATTGTGACCTGGCGACTGTAAGGGCCCGGGGAAATTCGATAATTCATCCCCGTGCTGACAAAACAATTTCTGGTCTATGTGGTCAGCGTGAACAGGCACCAGCATTTGGGAACAAACATTGTAACATGCAATCGACATGATCAGCCAATATGGTCACACAATCGTAGGCAGTAATGTGATCTTACAGAGCACCCATTGGATCTGTGGAAGAAATCTACATCTACAACATACTCCGCAAGCCACCTAATGGTGTGTGGTGGAGGGTACTTTCGGTACCACTGTCTGATCCCTCCAACCCTGTTCCACTCGCGAATAATGCGTGGGAAGAATGATTGTCGGCAAGCCTGTGTATTGGCTATAATTTCTCGAATTTTCTCCTCGTGGTCAATACGCGAGATGTATGTGGGAGGACGTAATATGTTGTCTGACGCCTCCTGAAAAGTGCTGTCCCGAAATTTCAATAGTAAATCTCTCCGTGATGCACAACGCGTCACTTGTAACGTCTGCCAGTGGAGTTTGTTTAGCATGTCCGTAACGCTCTCTCGCCAGCTAAACGATCCCGTGACGAAACGCGCCGCTCTTCGTTGGATCTTCTCTATCTCCTCTGTCAGTCCTACCTGATAGGGATCCCAAATAGGTGGACAATACTGAAGAATCGGGCGAACAAGCGCCTTATAAGCCAGTTCTTCGTGGATGAGTTACATTTCCTTAAGATTCTTCCTATGAATCTGAGTCTGGTGTCTGCTTTTCCCACTATCTGTTTTATATGGTCATTCCGCTTAAGGTCGCTCTGGATTGTTACGCCTAGATATTTTACGGCAGACGCTGTCTCCAGCTGTTTGTCATCAATAGTGTAACTGTCCAGTAGTGGATTTCTTTTCCTATGTATGCGCAATATGTTACATTTATTTACGTTCAGGGTCAACTGCCAGAGTCTGCACCATTCATCAATTCTCTGCAGGACGTTCTGCAAATTCTTACTATCTTCTGGTGTTGCTACTTTGGTGTAAGCAACTGCATCATCTGCGAATAGCCTTAAAAAGCATTCAACGCTTTCTACTAGATCATTTATATGTATTGTAAACAGCAGTACTTCTCTGTGGTACTCCGGATATTACCTTTGCATCTGTCGACTTAGTTCCGTTAAGAGCGACGTGTTGAGTTCTATCTACAAGAAAGTCCTGTATTCAGTCGCAGGTCTGCTCCGATACTCCGTAAGCTCGTATTTTTTTCATCAAACGGCAATGCGGAACGGTGTCAGATGCCTTACTGAAATCAAGGAACACGGAATCAACTTGAGCGCCGTTGTCCACTGCACTGTGGATCTCATGGAGAAACAGAGCGAACTGAGTTTCGAAGGATCTCTGTTTGTGGAATCCATGTTGATTCTTATAGAGGAGATGTTCATTTACCAAGAACGTCATAAGGCTTGAGTATAAAACATGTTCCATAACTGTACAACAGACTGACGTCAACGATATAGGTCTATAATTGTGTGGATCTGTCTTACCGCCTATTTAAATACGGGAATGACCTGCGCTTTTTTCTAGTCGTTAGGTACCTTTCATTGCTCAAGCGATCTACGATAAATTGCTGCTAGAAGGGGAGCAAGTTCTTTCGCATAATCTTTATAGACTCTTATAGGTATCTCATCTGGTCCTGAAGCATTTCCACTACTAAGCGATTGTAGCTGCTTTTCAAGTCCGCGATCGGTTATCTCAATATCTGCAATTTCGGCGTTTGCACGTCGATTGAAAAGAGGGATACTGTTACGATCTTCCGCCGTGAAACAAATTCGGAAGACTGAATTCAGTATTTCGTCCTTCTCTCTGTTACCTTCCGTTTCGGTACCGGTGTGGTCGCTGAGAGAATGAATAGATGATTTTGACCCACTTACTGATTTTACATACAACCAAAATCCCTTAGAGTTTTGACTCAGTGTCTTACTTTCAATATCATTGAACGCTTCCTTCATTGCTCTCCTTACGCTCATTTTCCCTTCGTTCAGCTTTGGTTTGTCAGCTAGGTTTTTGCTTCTCTTGAATCTGAGATGAAGTGCTCTTTGTTTACGTAGCGCTTTTCTAACACGGCTATTAAACTATGGTGTGGGTGTTGTGTGATGTCCTTAGGTTAGTTAGGTTTAAGTAGTTCTAAGTTCTAGGGGACTGATGACCATAGATGTTAAGTCTCATAGTGCTCAGAGCCGTTTTTATTAAACTATGGTGGATGTTTCCCATCCCTTAAAACCTTACTTGGAATATACTTGTCTAGGGCATATTGAACGATGCCTTTGAATTTTTTCCATTTGTTCTCCACATCTTCGTTCTCATCACCGAATATTTGACGCTGACTGCTGAGATATTCTGAAATTTGTATCCTGACATCCTTGCTGACCAAATATATCTTCCTACGTTTCTTAACATTCCTTGCAGGACCCATCGTCATAGATGCTGTCACAGCCTTATGATCACTGATACTACTTCCCTCTACGTTAACTGATTCGATAAATTCACGTCTGTTTGCTGCCAGGAGGTCTAAGACGTTACCCTCACGAGTTGGTTCTCTATCAGTTCAAGGTAATTTTCGGACAAGACATCCAGAACAATGCCATACGATTCCCTGTCTCTGGAACCAATTTTGATGGCATATCACTCCCAATCTATACCTGGCAAGTTGAAGTCACCCACTATTACAACGGCATGAGCAGGAAAAGTTACTAATGATATTCTGCAAGTTTTGTCTGAAGGGCTCTACAACTACAGATCCTGACCCAGGTGGTCTATAAAAGCATCATATCACCATTTTTGACCATTCTTTGACACTCAATTTCACCCACATTAATTCACATTCGGAATCCGTGACAAACTCGCTAGATTTTATCGAATTTTTTACTGCAATAAAAACGCCGCCACCATTGGCGACTAACCTAACATATTAGGAAGTTGCTGAGAAAGCAGAGAATTTTGCACAGTCGTTTTAAACATAGTCACTGCCCTGCTGACAAACAGAAATTATGCGAAATGAAAGCAGCTGTCAGAAGGACAATGAGAGATTCATTTAACGAATTTGAAAGCAATATTTTATCTGCAGATTCTAAAAATAACCCCAAAAAATTTTGGTCGTACGTAAAATCTATGAAGGCTACAAATAATTCAATACCTTCTCTTGCTGACAGTACGGGTAATGTAACTGATGATGATAAACCTAGCTTTCAAAAACTCGTTTACGATAGAGGATTACAGCATCATTCCCCCTTTCAATTATCGAACAAACGAAAGGATGGCTGACATAGTGTTTAGTGTATCTGGGATTGTAAAACAGTTCAGATCGTTAGATGCCAGAAAGGCATCTGACCCAGACGGTATCCTCGTAAGATTTTATGTTGACTATGCTACAAATATAGCACCATTCTTATCCGTCATCTATCAGAGATCATTGGAACGGCGGAAAGTTCCACGGGACTGGAAGAAGGCCGAGGTCATAGCAATCTATAAAAGGGTAGCAAATCGGATGCACATAATTACCGGCCAATTTCACTGACATAGATTTGTTGTAGAATCATGGAACATATTTTGTGTTCAGACATAATGACCCTTCTAGACTCTGAGAAGCTCATCTGCAGAAACCAGCACGGTTTTAGGAAACAGCGGTCATGCGAGACACAGCTGGCCCTCTTTGTGCATGATATACAACAGGCTCTAGATACCGGCTCCCAGGTTGATGCCGCATTTCTCGACTTTCGAAAGTCGTCCGACTCAGTTCCGTAATGTCGCTTGCTACAAAAAGTGCGTGCTTATGGTCTATCCGATGACATGTGCGGTTGGAAAGAAAGTTTTCTAACAGACAGGGAGCAGTATGTCGTCCTGAATGGGGTGACTTCAACAGAAACAAGCGTAACTTCAGGCGTATCCCAGGGTAGTGTAATAGGTCCTCTGCTCTTTTACGATTTACATAAACGATCTGATTGATGGTATTGACAGCGGCCTTAGACTGTTTGCCGATGATGCTGTAGTCTACAGGAAAGTAGTATCACACGAAAGTTGTGAACAAACCAGTGAGGATTTGCAGAAAATAAATGCGTGGTGTAATGACTGGAAATTATCTCTCAATATTAGTAAGTGTAACCTACTGTGTATAACAAGGCGAAAATCTCCATTAATGTATGAGGACAAAATAAATGCTCAGTCTTTGGAAGCGGTAACATCAGTCAAGTATCTGGGGGTGGCTTTTCGAAATGATCTCAAATGAAATGATCAGATTATACAAGTAACGGGTAAGGCGAACTCTAGATTGTGGTTTATTGGTAGAATCCTGAAAGGATGCAGTCCTTCAACAAAGGAAGTAGCTTACAATATGTTAGTTCGTCCAGTCTTGGAGTATTGTTCATCTGTATGGGACCCTTACGAGTAGGGTCTGATTCAAGAGATTGAGAAGGTCCAAAGAAGAGCGGCGATATTCGTGACTGGTACGTTTAGCCATCGCGAAAGCGTTACAAATCTCATAGAAAGTTTGAAGTGGGACACACTTGCAGATAGGCGAAGCGCTAAACAGAAAGGTCTGCTCACTAAATTCCGAAATCCAATCTTCACCGAGGATGTAGAGCATATATCATTACCACAAACTTTCAAATCGCGTAATGATCATCATTCAAAGATAAGGGAAATAAGAGCTCGTACTGAGGCGTTCAGACAGTCGTTTTTTCCCTCGCGCGATTCGTGTCTGGAAAGGGGGGAGGGAATACGACTTTGACGCGAATTGTGCCCTCCGCCACACGTCGCTTGGTGGCTAGCGGAGTATACAGGGTGATTCAAAAAGAATACCACAACTTTAAATATGTGTATTTAATGAAAGAAACATAATATAACCTTC
The DNA here is from genome assembly GCF_021461385.2 of Schistocerca piceifrons. NCBI lineage: Eukaryota > Metazoa > Arthropoda > Insecta > Orthoptera > Acrididae > Schistocerca > Schistocerca piceifrons. The sequence continues at coordinate 360,379,706 of NC_060149.1, read as the reverse complement.
TGTTATACATCATTACAAAGAGTATTTAAAAAGGTTTTTTTTCACTCAAACACAAGTTCAGAGATGTTCAATATGGCCCCCTCCAGACACACGAGCAATATCAACCCGATACTCCAACTCGTTCCACACTATCTGTAGCATATCAGGCGTAACAGTTTGGATAGCTGCTGTTATTTCTCGTTTCAAATCATCAATGGTGGCTGGGAGAGGTGGCCGAAACACCATATCCTTAACAAACCCCCATAAGAAAAAATCGCAGGGGGTAAGATCAGGGCTTCTTGGAGGCCAGTGATGAAGTGCTCTGTCACGGGCTGCCTGGCGGCCGATCCATCGCCTCGGGTAGTTGACGTTCAGGTTTCATAACTAACCTTTTTCGTAGGACTCTCCATACAGTTGATTGTGGAATTTGCAGCTCTCTGCTAGCTCTGCGAGTCGCTTTTCCTGGGCTGCGAACAAATGCTTGCTGGATGCGTGCTACATTTTCATCACTCGTTCTCGGCCGTCCAGAACTTTTCCCTTTGCCCAAACACCCATTCTCTGTAAACTGTTTATACCAACGTTTAATACACCACCTATCAGGAGGTTTAACACCATACTTCGTTCGAAATACACGCTGAACAACTGTCGTAGATTCACTTCTGCCGTACTCAATAACACAAAAAGCTTTCTGTTGAGCGGTCGCCATCTTACAAGGGAACCTCCCCATCGCACCCCCCTCAGATTTAGTTATAAGTTGGCACAGTGAATAGGCCTTGAAAAACTTAACACAGATCAATCTAGAAAACAGGAAGAAGTTGTATGGAACTATGAAAAAAATAAGCAAAATACACAAACTGAATAGTCCATGCGTAAGATACGTAACATAAAGAAGAAAGGATGGAGGAGCACCGTGGTCTCAGGGTTAGCGTCCGCAGCTGCGGAAAGAAAGGTCCGTGGTTCAACTCTTCGCTGGAATGAAAATTTTAATTTTTTATTTTCAGTTTATGTGACAAAGTCTTATGTTTTCATCACTTTTTTGGGAGTGATTATCACATCCACAAGAAAACCTAAATCTGGCAAGGTAGAAGAATCTTTTTACCCATTCGCCAAGTGTACAAGTTAGGTGGGTCGACAACATATTCCTGTCATGTGACACACATGCCGTCACCAGTGTCGTATAGAATATATCAGACGTGTTTTCCTGTGGAGGAATCGCTTGACCTATGACCTTGCGATCAAATGTTTTCGGTTCCCATTGGAGAGGCACGTCCTTTCGTCTACTAATCGCACGGTTTTGCGGTGCAGTCGCAAACCACAGACACTAAACTTATTACAGTGAACAGAGACGTCAATGAACGAACGGACAGATCATAACTTTGCGAAAATAACATTTTTACTGAAGGGAAGACTTGAACCAAGGACCCCTCGTTCCGCGGCTGCTTATGCTAACCACGTGACCACGACATTCGAGTACTCACACTATCCTTGATTTTGCCTATCTTGCGCATGGACTACTCAGTTTGTATATTTTGATTATTTTTTTCATAGTTCCACACAACTTCTTCATGTTTTCTCGATTGATCTGTGTTCAGTTTTTCAAGGCCTATCCACTGTGCCAACTTACAACTAAATCTGAGGGGGGTGCGATGGGGAGGTTCCCTTGTTAGCATCAACTGACGCTGACGCCTAGTCAACAGCGCCTCAAGAGAACAAATGTACAACTAAATGAAACTTTATAGCTCCCTTAATTCGCTGACAGATAGTGCTTCGCTCTGCCTTTTGTCGTTGCAGAGTTTTAAATTCCTAAATTTGTGGTATTCTTTTTGAATCACCCTGTATATGTAGATGTAGATCAGTGACCGTCTGTCACGATCAGTCAGCACACACTTTCGTTCACTTTGTAAATTTTTCTGCTTTCCCTGTGTCCAGTATAAATCTTCGATACTGGGCGTCCTGAAACACCAAACACTTCGGCTCCCTTGGTTACGGAAGCACCTACCGTACGAGCACCAACAATTTTCCCGCGTTGCAGTTCATTTAGCCCAGACATAATACATTGACAGAACACTGTTCAGGTCATGACTGACACTTCCAATGTGTTGAAAATATTGCATAGGAGCCTTTAGCGGTCAAATACAACAGCACAACCTGTAGGATTGGCTAGCGTCTGAATGCATGGCTTGCGATATTTCCGTACTTTTGTCCAGCCACTCTAAGTATTCCCATCGACACCAGCTCTTTGCAATTTGTTGTTTAAATGTAACTGTAGGTCACTCGTTTAATATGTTCATCTTTTAACAAACAATTTAAATTGGCAAAGTTTACAATTTAACTTTTTCAGCAAAGACATTATGTTCATACTTAGAACGTGCCTGAATTGTATAAAGTTGATCTGTCTGTCTGGATACCGTGAAGTCACAAAGAAATATTACAAACCAGATCGCCAATGAACTGCATATTACAGACAGCGATGTGTGACGCCTCTGGTAACAGAATCTTTGAGTCAGTGGGAAGTGAAATCCATTCGTTTTGCAAAGTTGCCCTCGGAACACAATGGAAAAGAAAACGATATTGTAACCAGTTGTATGTCTCACAACTGCACCCCACACAAACTTTGAGACATTCAGGACTGAGACGAAGCTTTACGATTCATTTGCTGAATTTTGTACTACTGAAAATACTCGTCGCCAGAAAAAGGCCGTCAGATTCGACATTACCGCCATGGCGTATGTATGTACAATAGCGTAAAGTATGTCACGTAAACAGACTTACAACTTGAAAGCGTCTGGAGGTGTGTGTATCCACCTGCGTACATACCTCTATGTACCTAACCCTAGCTCTTCCGAAGACAGCTCTCTCGTGGGTGTTTTTCTAGGATAATTATTTGTGGTTTCCTGCCAGACCTAAACACGTCTGCAGTCAGATTGCAAGCGAAACCGAGATTCACCGGTGAGGATGTGTCCTCCTGTTATCTGTAGGTCCGTGGTCGTGCTGGTGTGTTCACTGCGAACGCTTATGCTACGGCTAACAGTGAGGAGTACATACGGGACTCACAAATATACCATCTTCTATTAAGCCATCTTTACATAGTACTCTATGATATCTCTCTTCCTGTGCTGCGGCAACAGAACATCACAGCGACGAGAAGGTGGCAGTCCCGTCTTTTCGGCTCTCAGAGTCCATCTATCTCTTGGCTAAGCTTTCTGGACCCGGGAATGTGGGCAGAAATTGCTATACTTAATTCCAATTGTTACCTCAACCTAAGTTCCACCTATTTCTGATCAGAAAAATATCCTCCATAGCAGTTCATTCGGTAACTGGTGCTTCGACGTCATTCGGCCCAAATGAATAGCTCAGCGTTCATGTCTAACTCCTACATCGCCAACTGTTGTCCTGCTCACAAACATTTACCAAGCACTGTACAGAGGCTTTCGAAATACATATGTAGATCTAGAAACCTGCAGTTGTTTGCCGTGTACGTGTTAATCAAACCGAATCCAACGGCACTGGTTCCATGTGGTAGTGTTATGCAGCATCATTGTGGTAACACTATACTCAACTTTTGTGTCATTTGCTTTATGTTGTCTCGAGTTATTGCTGGCTTTATGAATTTTCACGAATCTTTAGAAACCAGAGCACATACACGTTTTATGCTAGTTTGGTGTTGTTCGTATCTGATGTAGTGTTACGTAATCATTTACTAACAAACTGCAGCGAGGCAAATCTTTTCATCGTTTCCTCTTGGTGCACCGAAGAAATGGAGCTGTAATCCACAAGTGAATGCAAGGTCAATTAACTGAAATCTCAAGTAGAAACATATATTAGCAGAACATATGTGAGAAAAAGATTTACAATCAGGACGAAAATTCTAAGGTTATTCATATTTTTTTCAGAACTTAATCTACAAAAATGGTAGGCAGCAAAGGAGAAACATTCAGAAACTATTGACCTCCTTTTAAAGTATAGAATGAGGTGACACAGCAATTAAGACAGTGATCTAGTATTCAGAAGCAGCGAGGGTTCAAATTCCCTGCCAACCATTTTGATTCTAGATTTCCGTAGTTTTCCTGAACCACTTCCAACTATTATTGACAAATCAGAGGTAGTGCTACGTCTCTCATGGAATTGATATCGCTGGAAAGTCAAGCTGTGATAATCGTTCCTTCTCATTTTCCTTCTTTCATGCTACATCACAAATGAATAATTGAATAATTATTTAGTTACCGACTTTCAAATAATAAAGTAAGTAAGTAGTTATTTTCTATTCGTAAATGCCATGAAGTATTCATACACAAATTTTAGCCATTGGGTGAAGCGGGTGTCAAAAATGGCTCTGAGCACTATGCGACTAAACTTCTGAGGTCATCAGTCGCCTAGAACTTAGAACTAATTAAACCTAACTAACCTAAGGACATCACACACATCCATGCCCGAGGCAGGATTCGAACCTGCGACCGTAGCGGTCACGAGGTTCCAGACTGAAGCGCCTTTAACCGCACGGCCACACCGGCCGGCTAAAAGCGGGTGTCAGTAATACGTTTTTATTCATAGCGTTCACCCTGAATATAATCTATGAAGCAAAAATCTAACAATTTTCACTCTTTTTGACAACATAAGAAAACTTATGTGGTCAAAAAATTTGTGGAAATTGTTTTCCACGCAACTTGCTTTTTAGGTGGTATACTGAGTGATGGCAGTGGTGAATGAAGGTCAGCAACTTCTATTCCAAGTTCTGCCCAAGAGTTGACCGCACACATTCCCCTTGAACTTTCCAGTTGAGTGTAAAATGTAATATATATAGCATGCTTGTTGAATTTCGCACAGACGGTATAGCCCAGGCTGTATGGTGAATTTTCGTTAATCATTACTGCTCAGAACTTTAATGCCAGTCAGACATTCGTTATTACGTTCGTAATAGCCACCGGCTTACACACCGTACAGTAAAACTAGTTGTTATTGAAAGCCTATGTCGCTATAAAAGACATTTGTTACATTTATTGCAGTATGATCGGTTTAGGATGAATTCGTGGTTAAAGTTGCTGAGGACATATGGAGGAAGATGAGGCTGCATGTTCTCATTGTCAACACAGTTGACCCCATTAAATCTGACCCCATACATTTGTTTAAATTCATATTTCACGAAGAACCGTATCAGACATTTAAGATCTGCTTCAACAAAACTGAAATCTCACAGATATCAATCAAAAGCTGTTTCTCAGAGTAAATTTTAACTCTAAGCACAGATTGTACATTATGAATAAAATGAGCTCTTATTACTACCATCATTAATAATTAGCGCCCAATATAATTAATGCTCAAGGTTCAGTTCATTTTCCACTGTGATGCACTAAAGGGGAATTTTTAAAATTAGGTTGCGAATGCTAAATATTATCATAGTTACAAAATCCTTTGATTAGCTGCAAAATGCTTTTGTTCTACATAGCAGCGAAGTTACTAAAAGTAAAGTCATTGGTAAGGCAATGGTTTATCTAGATAATTGCTGTTCTGCTGTCCCATCTGAGTTCTAGGTACTTGGTAATGAAATGATTCCCTGCAGATACAGTTCACGAAATATAAGATAAGAAAATTAAGAACACCAATCGAAAAGTAAGAGACCTCCGATCGTATATATGAGGACGTGCTGAAAAGCAATGCCTCCGAATTATTTATGTGAAGAATGTAAAAGCTTTTTAAATAGAACAAACGCCATTAACGTCCTACATCTCCGTTTCTACATATTTATTTCTCAATATAGTCAGCCTGGTGAAGTTTTTCCCAAGGAGAAACCCGTTCGTTCATACCACCACTGTTGAATGTTTGACTTCGTTGACGCAGCCCAACCTCACCTCTCCTTGCAACGCTTTATCACTATCAAAGTAATGTCCTAGAAGGTGTTCTTTAAGTTTTGGGAACAGATGAAAATCGATTGGACCCACGTCGGGACTGTATGCCCGTCGATCGATGAAAGTGAACCCAAGGCATGTCGCAGCTTTCGTGTGTGATCTGGCATTGCCGTGCTGAAGGAGAGGGTGCTCGCTGTGTGGGCGAACTCTTTGAATTTGAAACTCGATTATGGCAAGCTGCCTTTCAGACACCGACATAGTAAGGCTACAGAACGCCACTTATACGCAACAATTCAGAGCCCTCTAGCGGCAGATGGCTGCAAATATGTAAACGTGAAGAATAAAGATTTAGAATGTTAACAACGGTTGTTTTATTCTAAAAGCTTTAAGAGTTTTCACATACAAAAGTCTGAGACATTATTTTTCAGTACGTACCAGAGCGGTACTACAGAAAAAGGCTCTAAACTACTGCAAGAAATTCTTATAAATAATAAAAGGAATATGTCGAAAGAAAGCCTTTCAATTTAAATTTAAAATAATGTGGTTCATTATAGTTTTATAAACAATGGTTAAGATGGTGCTATCCAAGCGCAAGTCATTTCTATGTATAGTGTTCACTGAGTGAATGTTGCAGATCCTTTTAGATAAAAAGAAGAAAAACACGTCAGTAAACTGAACCATTTAAGTCCCTTAACGCAATGGGATGAGAGAGAAATATAAGACGCTTGGAACAATAGCGTATGCGAAACTGCCGAGCTGACACCGTGCTCATCCCAAATGCCCATCTGCCGTGTAATAATACCCTTCGGGAAAGTACAGAGTTAGCCAATGCCACAATGGAAATGGAAATGAGCGTATGGCGCCAGTGGCCGGGAGTTCACAGGCGGGAAGTTCAGCCGCCAAGTGCAAGTCTTATTGAGTGCGACGCCACATTGGGCGACTTGCGCGTCGACAATGGGAATGAAATGATGATGAGGACAGCACAACACCCAGTCCCTGAGGGTAGAAAGTCTCCCACTCCAGCCGGGCATTCCAACGAGCCGACCGTTCAGTTAATGGGGCGCACAACGCCACAATGCACTGAGGTGACGAAAGTCATGGGATAGCGATATGAACATATGCAGATGGCGGTAGTATCGCATACACAAGGTATAAAAGGGCACTGCGTTGGCGGAGCTGTTATTTGTACCCAGGTGATTCATTTGAAAAGGCTTCCGACGTCATTATGGCCGCACGACAGGCTATGGAAGTAGGATGGTATGGGGAACTACATGCATTGCACATTCCATTTCGGAAACCGTTAGGGAATTCAATTTTCCGAGCTCTACAATGTCAAGAGTGTGCCGAGAATACCAAATTTGAGGCATTACCTCTCACCTCGGGCAACGCAGTGGCCGACGGCTTCACTTAGCGAACGAGAGCAGCGGCAGTTGCGTAGAGTTGTTACTGCTAACAGACAAGCAACACAGCGTGAAATAACAGCAGAAATCAACGTGGGACGTACGATGAACGTATCCACAAGGAGTCAACAAGACACTGTGCAAGTTGGCGTTGGCTCCATAATGGCTTGGGCTGTGTTTACGTGGAATGGACTGTGTCCTCTGGTCGAACTGAACCGATCATTGACTGTTTGCAGCTATTCATGTACTTGATGTTCCCTAACAACGATGGAATCCTTATGGATGGCCGGCCGGTGTGGCCGTGCGGTTCTAGGCGCTTCAGTCTGGAACCGCGTGACCGCCACGGTCGCAGGTTCGAATCCTGCCTCGGGCATGGATGTGTGTGATGTCCTTAGGTTAGTTAGGTTGAAGTAGTTTTCTAGGGGACTGATGTCCTCAGATGTTAAGTCCCATAGTGCTCAGAGCCTTATGGATGACAATGCGCCATTTCACCCGACCGCAGTTGTTCGCGAGTGCTTTGCAAAACATTCTGGAAAATTCGAGCGAATGATTTGACCACCCAGAGCGCCCGACATGAATGCCATCGAACAATAATGAGACATAATCAAGAAGTCAGTCCGTGCACAGCATCCTGCACCGGCAACACTTTCGCAGTTATGGACGATTATAGAGGCAGCATGGCTCAATACTTTTACAACGGCCTTCCTACAACTTGTTGAATCGATGCCACGTCAAGCTGCTGCACTACATCGTGCAAAAGGCGTTACGACACGATATTGAAAGGTATCCCATGACTTTTGTGACCTCAATGTATAGTGAAAATAATTTGACGATATCTCGTGCCTCTGTGAATGACGGTGGTGATATGCTGCTGGCGAGTACATTGTATCGTGCATAAATTTTTCAATGTCATGCTTGGAAGGAAGCTTTAGACCTACACGAAGTCATAAGCAGTCGAAATATCCAATTTCAGTAACATGATCGCCTTTTACTTTTTACTGAGGTACAGCTAGTATACGAGCTGTATCTGGATAAACAGAATGCACAGTGTCATGTAAAAGTTAGTCAACAATCTAATACCCGTAATCTGCTAGCTGTTGTTACCCATCATCCTATTTGATAATTGTTTGGATTGCGTTTCATCAAGCTTCTGCAATTTGTAAACAGAATTTGTTTGAATCACCTACTTTATTAGTAGTAAAATCATCACCAAATTTCAAGGAAAGCGAAGGACCAAAAATAGAACCCTCCGTTACCCCCCCCCCCCCCCACACCATTTTCTTTCATACCAGAACCATATGTTACCATGTGCAAACTCTTCATTTTCTATGTATGAAAGCAGTTGTTGAAATGCAGATTCCTGAACTTAAGGACGAATGTACAGTGTCAAGAAAATCAAATTTTTGTTAATTAAATAAGATATCTACTGTTCTCAACTTCTCGGTCTACATGGTGTAAATGATAACTGCTAAGAACGTACCATTGTAGTGTGGGGAAGTCGAACGAACATTTTGATATAGGACAGTTGTGGTCTATCAAGCCGGAAAATAACCTAAAACTGACCTACAAAAGCCATCTAGGTGACGCATGAGATTTTCAATATCCTCCCTCTCTTACGCCAGTGGCTTAGTCGGTTATTTCGTTGAAATTATTAATTTAAGCTTTCCAGTGAGTGTAATGCAAGAAAAAAAAAACTTTTGTAAGCGTTAGGTAAAAATTAATTTAAGTTATCTTTCGGTCTAAACTTAACTTTTAGTAGCACTGTATTTTCGCAGCAAGAAGCCAGACAAGAAAACAATTTAATTGTTACTTTTGTATTGCTAAAATTACCAATAACCTTAGGTGAAATTTACACAAAAATCAATTGTACATTTTCTAAGTGCTACAAGAAGAGGTTTTTGATATTCAAGGATGGTTTTCGCCATAATTTGGAGCGGCGAGCATGCGCTGCAGTTTAAGTGGCTTTGTAGGGCAATTCTAGTCTGTTTTCTGGCTTGATAGACCACAAGTCTCACATCAATTTTCGTACACCACTGTGATACGTTATAAGTAGTTACATCGTTTATAGTACACACGTACAGCGTGTATGCCGGAGAGAATAGTTCTGTAGCATCTGAGCGGCCATGTTTGACGCAGATAACCCAGCAATCCGAATTACACTACGGCTAACTTCATCGAAGTTCACACAAAGTTGTAAATACAGTTCCTTCGCACTTAGAACAGCAGCTTTAGAAGCTGTTGAAACAAACATTTCCTTGTGTCCTTTGCCAGCAGGGGTTAAAATTACGTTAATGAATGACGGCTGTGTGCCCTACAGGTACCTCATAAATGGCGTTCAACCGAGTGGCCAGCCTCTGAGGCGCTGCCAAGAGCCGTACACCCCTCCTGGCAGTCACTGCTGCAAGCCCGCATATCTCATCACCGTCCGGACATTTATGGAAAAATCAGAGTGCGTTCCAACAAAGATTTTCGTTGTTAAAAACTTTCAATTAATGGTTGCTCTCATAATTAATGCTGGAATCGAGGAAATATCAATGCTCAGTAATGGATTTGCATACTGTGTATCAACTTCCTACATGTGCGATTAGTAGTGAAACTGTCCACGTTCCGATATTCTGCAATTTCCTCACAGCATTACCAACATGAAACATTACGAGACTATTCGTAAAACTCAGCACTATACTGTAAAATAAGAGAATGGTTTACTCGGCATGTCATATTGTAAGATGGGGATGCTCAATATTACCACAAAGTTTCAGTCCGTACTACTCTAACGCGAAGTAAGTCCTAAATTAGCAGATGACATTTTTGTCGCTAATTTTTGCTTATTTCGGTCTCACGTGTCGATAGTCGTCTCGTTTTCTCCAGGCTAAAAGCGCAACAGCAGCATTACGAGGGCGTGTTGAGTAGTAATGCCTCCCATTTCTAATGTGGAAACTCTTAAAGATTTTTTAAAATAAAAAGAATGACGCGAAGAGTAAAGACGTAAAATGTTAATAACGTTGGTTTTATTTGAATAAGTTAAGAGTTTTCACATAAAAAATTCAGAAGCATTACTTTTCAGCACGCTCTCGCAAGAACCGCGGAAGACAATAAAGTCCTTAAGTAAAGGCATATTCGTGATTCACAAACCAGCATGTTTCATGGGGTCAATTTGTGCACTGAGAGGTGCCCTGGCAACATTGTAGCATGTAGCAGAAGGATGCGGATGCGAGGTACACCCAAAAACTGGCCATGAGCGGGGTGGCACTTACCATGTTTGGTGTCCATACGCTGGTCGCATACAGAAAGTCAGTACGGAGTGTGATGCCCTCGCATGGCAATACAGGTTTCACAACGACATTCTGTGAATCTGGCCACTCCTCAACGTTGGCAGCACCACGTCCCAACGGTGTAAATTCCCCTCTGGAAGTCGGCAGCGGTCCTTAGTGGCAGTTTTAGGTTTGTAATCCTTCAACGTATAGCATCTCTTGTATGTTCAATTGGATTTAAATCCGGGGAGTGAGTTAATCATCTTAGACGCATGATGTCCTCACTTTGCAGCTACTATGAGTTTGGGCATTTGCCATACACCAGGTGAAACAGCGTTTCATTTTTACCACGAAGACGGAAATGCGCATGCACCATGTGGTCTCGACAACGTGCGAGATGTGCCACCTGTGAAATAGGCTACGGTCAGTCTTTACAGCAGTGTAAAACAATAGCAGCAGTGGCGAGTCTAAGTTGTACAATACCGAAAATGTCTTCGCACTTCAGTCTTATCTTTTTACACGAAAAGTAAAACAATTCGTAAAACGTTTAGTGTCTCATAACTGAGTAGTTTCATGAAGTTCAAATTACAAAGATACTGTATGTCTTGACCCGTCAAAGAATAGGAGCATGGAAAACGTGAAGAATCTAAAAGCGTGCAGAAGGTTTTTTAAACTTAAAAGGAAGCTCTCTGAAGAGGACGAAGATGATGAAGAAAAATTGAGTGTTCTACGAAACTGCACTACTTACAGCAATGTCCTTGTACTCTTTCACTGATGGCGATTTAATAAAATTATACTTGATAGCTGCAACTTTGCATAGAGCAGTTTCACGTGTTGCCATATCAAGCATTACGATCATCACTCCCACACAGGTTATGGCAGACGACGTTCGGAGCAGACTGCAAACTCTTTGTGAAGAATTTTTTGCATATTCATCAGCGCCCTCTAGAACTGTAGATATCGCAGCCACATAGCTGGATGTGACATTCTTAGTAGCGTTGAAGAAAGTGTAGGATGCTGTTTTCATGCAGCGAAACCGATTGTGACAACAAAGAAATCACAAATTACAGTTGTCTTGCGGTTCATTTTACTTCCATTTATTATGAAGTTTAACGGCTGTGGCTGCCCACATTAGAATGTTGTTATTGTAGGTCTGTTATTAAACATATTATTTTGTGTCCACAGAGGGAGTGCCAGTAATGTTGGTAAATAAATCATCATTCGTAGCTCAACTAAATGGGAAAATGAAAAAGCTTCCGGTGCCTAATTCTCACTGATTTATAGCTTGGAGTAACTGATCTGCAGTGCGACAGGGAATGTAAAGACAGTCTTAGATTTCTCCAAATATATTCCCAGAACCGATTTTATTGTTTACAGAATACTTCACACGGTTCCCCACGCCATTTTCTGTGACGAGCACGTTTCCTGTGAAGCCCTGCTGTAGCTAATACCCGTCGGTTTCCATACATAGGTCTGGAGATATGAGGAACGTCGCTCTTGACACGTTCGATGCATTTCCACAATATTGGGAGGAATGTAGTGCAACAAATGAACAAATTGCGAGAATCACTCTCCAGTCTAAGTTGCGATTCGTCTGTCAACAAGGCAACAATACACTGTTCCTGGATTCATTTACGGTGATCAACTGACTACGTTCGCTCATCTACGTGGTACGTCTATTAGAAGGGCACACTTTTCGTGCAGCATCTCGAAGCATACGATAGACATTCTGACGGGGGATGGGTGACTCAGAGGGTGCTGTGAAGGATGGATATCTTCCGTAACATAATGATCCTGATGCAGGATTGTACCACGTTGCGACGGTACTTATCGGTTTCCTGCTACTGAGTTGCTCTTCTAAACAGCATCTCATACGAGAAAATTAGTTGCGTCTTAACTGCGGTTACTCGTACTTTCAGTACATGGGCTATGCACGGCTCTCTGTTTAAAAGAATTGCTTGTTGTAGTCACAGCGTCGAACCGTGCAAGTGTGCTTCCATGCCCCGCAGCTAATTTTCTGCAAATAGTAGCCCGAAGCTGTGATCCTGCAGTCAAATAGTCTATGCATTGGCTAGAATTGCTAGTTAATAAAATACACTCAAATGTAAAATAAAAGTTAAATGAATAATTTAATTAGTAGGGTTCTATTCTAACTCTGTAACTGATGTAGACGACGAGAATTATGTTGAACAATTTGTATTCAAGAAAGAACTTCTAAAATAAACGGGAAGTGGTCCTACGATAATAAATTAAAATACACCCAGAAAATACTCTTATCAAATGCAGTAAAGTTACGTTGAGGGTTTTATGACAATGGTAGCAAAATCCCCAAACTAAATTGTAATCAGAGATAAGCGAAAACTAAGACCACTTCGTGATCACAATACGTGAAACATTCACCACCTAAAACAGTTCAGAGTTCTACGTGATGATTCACAAATTAACACACGCGATACAAATAGTAGTAGCTCATATTCCATCCTTACTTCCGTAATCCAAACGGAAAAAGTTAGAATCCCACACTGGAGCACATTCAGACCTCACAAAATATAAAGTCCGAACAACGGTTAAAGTATGGTAGCAGCCGTTCACCGTCCAGAATCAATCACCTACACGATCGTTACCACAGGAAGGTCTGTCTCCCTCAAGCACGACCAACCAGGTGTCCATAATTGCTCCCTTCAGCTCTTCATTCGAAAACTCCCGTCTCCACTTGACTCTCGTAGTTTTCCGCTACTGTCTGCTAGTCTACTGCATGAAGGCCCTCCCCACCAAAATTACATCGTTCTTTAACTTTAGAGATATGATTTGACCCAACATGACCACTTCTCTAACGAAACTAATATATCACACGATGTACAAATAATGAAATGCTATATAAACATTCGGCCACACCCACACCATTCACAATAAATATAAATAAAAGTTTATCCATAAATAAAGACACTGAGGTGACAGACGTCATGGGGCATGGATATACACATATACACAAGACGGTTGTATCGCGTATACAAGGTATAGAAGAGTACTGCATTGACGGAGCTGTCATTTGTATTCAGGTGATAAAAGTGAAAAGGTCTCCGACGTAGCCGGCCGGAGTGGCCGAGCGGTTCTAGGCGCTACAGTCTGGAACCGCGCGACCGCTAAGGTCGCAGGTTCGAATCCTGCCTCGGGCATGGATGCGTGTGATGTCCTTAGGTTAGTTAAGTTTGAGTAGTTCTAAGTTCTAGGGGACTAATGACCTCAGAAGTTAAATCCCATAGTGCTCAGAGCCACTTGAACCATCTCCGACATAATTATGGCCGTACGACTAGAATTTACAGAATTTGAACGCGGAATGGTAGATGGAGCTAGACTCATGGGACATTCCATTTCGGAAATCGTTTGGGAATTCAATATTCCGAAATCCACAGTGTCAAGAGTGTGCCGAGAATACTACATGTCAGACATTTGGTCTCACCACGGACAACGCAGTGACTGACAGCCTTCACTTAATGACCGAGAGCAGCGGCGTTTGCGTAGAGTTGGACGACTGGAAAATCGTGGTCTGGACAGATGAATCCCGATTTCACTTGGCAACAGCTGATGGTAAAGTTTGAGTGCGACGCAAACCTCTCAAAGCTGTACAAGTTGGCGGTAGCTCCATAATGGGATGGGCTGTGTTTACATGAAATGACTGTGTCCTGTGATCCAACTGAACCGATCTTTAGCTGGGAAAGGTTATGTTCGGCTGCGTGGAGACCATTTGCAGCCTCTCAATGATGTCATATTCCCAAGCTACGATGGAATTTTTATGGATGACAATGCGCCATGTCACCGGTCTGTAGATGTTAGTGATTGGTTTGAAGACCATTCTCTACAGTTAGAGCGTATGATTTGACCACCCATAACACCCGACATGAATCCCATCTAACTTTTATGGTACATGATCGAGATGTCAGTTCGTGCCCAAAGTCCTGCACCGTCCACACTTTCGCAATTATGGACGACTATAGAGGCAGCAAGACTCGATATTCCTGCAGGGGACTTCTAACAACTTGTTGAGTAGATGCCACATCGAGTTGTTGCACTGCGCCGGGCAAAAGAAGGTCCAACACGATATTAGGTGTATTCCATGACTTCTGTCACCTCAGTGTGAGCCAGTATTCTTGCCCAAGTGCGCTCGCGATCAATCACAACAGACTGCCGTCAAATACTGTTTAACTATTATTTAGAATTGTTTTTCAGAAGCGTCTTTTGGCACTCCTTTACAAAAGTGATGTCAGCTAACAAATCCCATTCACCACTTCTTAAATCAACATGTTTTTGTATTATCAGTTGCGATAAATATTTAAATAAAGCTACTGGCAAAATAGTAAACTGTTCATTAAATGAATACACAAGTATGTCACAAAGGGAGATATTCATGGTGTGTGCATTTGCTATGTAAGTTCGGAGGATACGATGTTCTGACAGAAGTTTTCATAACAAAATGATATAAAATGCTTAATACGAGCGTAAGTAAACCATTATTCGCAATTTAGTTATATTTTGTTTTTTTTTGTAGTAATCTCATTTTACGTTGATGACGAATGCTTTGTTTATTTGTTGTTATATCTTTGCAATTTGCAAGCTGCTAGGTTAGTTTCGTTATCGCTACCGTGGTATTATTAATGGCTGCTACGCTGTCTATTTGCACCAAAGAAGAGAAACGTTCAGTGATCTGTTTTCTGTGGTTGGAAGGCGTATCAGGGGCCGAAATTCATCGAAAACTTTCGGTACAGTACGGGAACAGTGTTTTGCCACAATGGAGTGTCTACGAATGGATTGAAAAATTCCGAAATGGTCGCACAAGTGTTACGCACGACGAAGGAGCCGGACGACCGTTTACTGCCACAAATGAAGAAACTATTGAGCGTTCGCGTGAAATGATTCTCTTAGACAGACGGTTAACTATTGGCAAAGTGACACATCATCTAAAAATTATTCACGGTTCTGCATACGAAACCATCCACAACAGACTTGGGTTTCATAAAGTTTGTGCAACACGGGTCCCAAAACAACTCACACAGTTGCCTAAACAAACGCTCTAGGACATCTGCAAAAAACATTTGGATCGCTATGGTAGCGAAGGGGACAACTTGTTAGACAAGATTATTACTGGTGACGAAACATGGATCCATCATTACGAGCCGGAGAGTAAACGGCAGAGTATGGAATGGAAACATCCAAATTCGCCGTGCAAGAAAAAGTTCAAGACCCAACCGTCCGCAGGAAAACTGATGCTTACGGTGTTTTGGGGCACACAGGGTCCAGTACTGGAACATTATGGGGAAAGGAGCACAACAATAAACAGTGTACGTTACAGTGAGATGCTTACTGCCACGCTAAAGGCTGCAATTCGAAGGAAACGCCGAGAATTGCTGTCAAAAGGTGTTGAGTTGTTGCACGACAATCCCCGTCCGCATACTGCTGGCCACATTGCTGAAACGCTCCAGAAACTCAAATTTGAAGTACTGAATCATCATGTTCTTCATTGTCCATAACAAGCAGGTTTCAAACCTAAATAATTAAATGTGTAGCTACAACATGACCTGTACTGCATAAAATTATCTTTCCAGTAGCTCCAGACGTATGCCATAGCTGTACACATTACTTGTTCTCTGGCGCATCGTGTCAGCAGCCGGTGGAAACAAATGTATCCGCCATCGTTTACTTAGTTTAGCTCATGGATCGAAGTGGATCGAAAAACTGAATCAAACCTTTCTCTTATAACATGAAAATGACAGATTTTCATGAAGTAAGCACAATGTATAGAGCTTATGCGCAACTAATACCTTTCGTAAACTATGTAATCACTAAAACTTTGTTAACTTTCAGGGCGCAAATGTAAGACGTCTTGTAAACTATGTAATCATAAAAACTTCGTTATATTTTGGGATACAAATGTAAAACTTGCCAAGATATCAACACTACCAAACGTGTATGAAGATGGTATCTGTTCTTTCAAATGGCTCTGAGCACTATGCGACTTAACTTCTGAGGTCATCAGTCGCCTAGAACTTAGAACTAATTAAACCTAAGGACATCACACACATCCATGCCCGAGGCAGGATTCGAACCTGCGACCGTAGCGGTCACGCGGTTCCAGACTGAAGCGCCTTTAACCGCACGGCCACACCGGCCGGCCATCTGTTCTTTAGGACATGAACAGATACCATCTTCATATAGTTAAGGTGAACAGGCCATTGACCTTATTCTTCTGTGCTGGATGCACACGCATTGCCCGAACTCTTACGGGACTCGGTAAGATTGTCTGCCGCGAGTAATGAGTGTAATCGGCAGGGGCACTACGAATGTAGTGTGTGGACATTAAGTTGGAAATGTGGGTCTCACGGGGAGCGTGCAAGAGGTAAATCCCTTCAGTCGCGCTATCGTCTGTGCCCTCAGTGGCTTAGATGCGTCTGCCATATAAGCAGGAGATCCCCGGTTCGAATCCCGGTCGGGGCAAACATTTTCAACTGTCCCCGTTGATGTATATCAACACCTGTCGACAGCTTAGGATGTTGATTTAATTATCATTTCATTCTACCGGACGTGGGCTCATGCCCGAAACTAATAACGGTACAATAATATCATTTCTAAAAAAACTCGCAGCTTGTTGCAGTATTTCCTACAGTGTAATTTATGGAAACAGCTGCAGTGTTCTCAAACAATAATGTATGAATAATAAAAGAATGAGGGATGACAGAAAATTCGATGTTGCAGCGAAGTAGAAAGAGAACCGTGCCTCCTTTACACTAAGGTAACAAAAGTCATGGGATACCTCCTAATACGGTGCGAGACGTCCTTTTGTCCGGTGAAGTGCAACAATTAGACATAGCATGGCCTCACAAATCGTTGGAAAATACCCTGCAGAAATACAGAGCAATGCTGTCGCTATAGCCGTCCACAATTGCGGAACTGTTGCCATTGCAGGATTTTATGAATGAACTGACCTCTCGATTATGTTGCATAAATGTTCAATGGGATACATGTCCGGCGATGTGAGTGGCCAAATCATTCGTTCGAACTGTCCAGAATGTTCTTCAAAGCAACTGCGAACAACTGTGGCCCGATGACATGGCGCATTGTCATCCATAAAAATTCCGTTGTTGAATGGCTGCAAATGGTCTCCAAATAGCCGAACGTAATCATTTTCAGTCAATGATGGGTTTGGTTGGGCCAGAGGACCCAGTCCATTCCATGCAAACACAGCCCACACCATACCTTGTGCACGCAATACTACTGCCATCTCTATATGGTCATATAGCTATTCCATGGCGCCCGTCACCTCAGTGTAAGCTCTCAGAAATCTTCAGTATTCTGTTCCTGTGACCGTGCACGCTATAGGAATAATCGGTTAGCATAGCACATTAGCAGTCCCAAAAACATTCTGTTTTACCTTCGCTGATGATGTTTCGATCTTCGCAATTTTCGGCCATGGTGTACCCATATTTTCCCACTGTTTGCTATACTCCGATATCTCGAAGTACTCCCAGCACTGGTACATGATGATTAAGTAGTTAAAGAACTCATCTGTATTCGTCTGAACGAGCTGCAACATTTGCACTAGTGCCGTGGTTCAGGAGGCTTTTCAAATCGGTGTGAACAGCGGCCGGCGACCTTCGAAGAGCTCAAAATGTCTTGCATGATGTCCAAAACATTTTCCAAAATCGCCTCGATTTCAATACGCTGGTCTTCGGACACCAAGACTTCCGCTTCTTTTGGAGTTCTCGGTTCTTCAGGGAGAGATAGTATACCACTTGCTTATTTGTGATTCATATCTGTTGGACCACAATGGGAGTGCCTGGGCAGCTCAAGCGCTGTCATCAGATAGTACAGTGTCGTAACAGAATAGACAGTGTGCACAAAGGAAAGCAGGGGGCGGCTCCCTTGTCTTCTATCAAGTCAAGTGTTGCGCTCGAAGCCATTCTGAAACCGAGTTAACGCGTAACCATAACCCCTTACCACGACGGCTCAAAATGAACAGCCTTACGAACCGGAACCAACCTAACCGACTTAATGGAAACGTTCACAGAAGGAAAGGCTAATGAAACAAGTTGCAATAAATCGTTAGTTACAAGCTGGTCACATAAGCTTTTTAATTTATTAGTGTCCACATCTGTGAGCTGTGAAATGCCACTGTTTTTGGCTTAACATGACAGTGAAGCTACTTTGTTTTTGCAAATGTCGATTTCTTCTTACTGCGAGTTTATTTTATATTTTAATTTTTCTTTCCTGGGATTGTAGGCGCTTCAATTTGGAACCACTGCGGTCGTAAGTTCGAATCCAGCCTCGGGCATGGATGTGTGTGATGTCCTTAGGTTAGTTAGGTTTAAGTAGTTCTACGTTCTAGGGGACTGATGACCTCAGCTGTTAAGTCCCATAGTGCTCAGAGCCATTTTTTTTCCTGGGATTATGTGCTGATAAATCGACTTGACTTTCAACAGAAACAGCTGTTATGGCACAGTCTGCAGAAATTTTTTATTATCGGTGGTGGAATTTTCGCTTGTTTTTTTTTCAGACAGACAGTAACACATAGGTATTACTTTAAATGAAGACAGTAGGCTTTATTAAAATTTAATGTATGTAAATGTTTGGAATTAAGCCCAGACGTATGAGATCACGCAGCCATATTATGTAATAAGAATCAAATCTGTTTAATAAATGACGACTGGTAAGTGTCATAAAGGAACTTTTGTTAAGTTCTATCCTAAATATGAGACGTGTTCCAGGTTAGGCTATTAGGTAGTAAGTTCCTATGGGACCAAACTGCTGAGGACATCGGTCCCTAGGCCTACACATTACTTAATCTAATTTAAACTATCTTACGCTTAGGACAGCACACACACACACCCATGTCCGCGGGAGGACACAAACCTCCGACAGGTGGGGGTGGAGGGGGGGGGGGGCGACGACCGCGCGAACCGTGGCAACGCACTTCAGACGGCGCGGCTACGTGTTTCAGATTTTCCATTGTATAACTGTTGGTGGAGAATGTCCTCTTAATCATTTTCTTCCAGCAGTATGTACATTAATAAATCGCGATCCCAATTTGAGAAACGTGCGTCTACTTGCACGAACTGTCAAACTGTTAACGAATGAGCTTCAGGCTGCAGTACTGGTACATATAACTACTTTAACTTCTACACTGAAGCGCCAAAGACATGCGTATTCAAACACATAGATATGTAAAGAGGCAGAATACTGCGCTGCAGTCGGCAACGCCTATATAAGACAAGTGTCTGGCGCAGTTGTTAGATCGTTTACTGCTGCTGCAATGGCAGGTTGTCAACATTTGAGTTAGTTTGAAGGAGATGCTATAGTCCAGGCACGAACGAAGGGACACAGCACCTGCGAGGTAACGACGAAGTGGAGATTTTCCCGTACTACCATTTCACGAGCGTCCCGTGAATATCAGGAATCCGGTAAAACAACACATCTCCGACATCGCTGCTGCCGGAAAAAGATCCTGCAAGAACAGGACCAACGACGACTGAAGAGAATCGTTCAACGTAACGGAAATGCAGCCCTTCTACAAATTGCTCCAGATTTCAATGCTGGGTCACCAACAATTGTCACTGTGCGAACCATCATCGACATGGGCTTTCGGAGCCGAAGACCCACTCGTGTACCCTTGATGACTGTACGATACGAAGCTTTACGCCTCGTTTGGGCGCTTCAACACCGACATTGGGCTGTTGATGACGGGAAACATGTTGCCTGGTCGAATCTCGTTTCAAATTGTATCGAGCGGATAAACGTGTGCAACGTGTGTGAATCCATGGACCCTGCATGTCAGCAGGGGACTGTTCAAGCTGGTGGAGGCTTTGTAATGGTGTGGAGCGTGTGCAGTTGCAGTGATATGGGACCTCTAAATACGTTTAGACACGACTCTGAAAGGTGATACGTACGTAAGCATCCTGTCTGAGCACCTGCATCCATTCATATCCACTGTGTATTCCGTCGGACTTGGGCAATTCTAGCAGGACAATGCGACACCTCACATGTCCAGAATTGCTACAGAGTGGCTCCAGGAACACTCTTCTGAATCTAAACACTTCCGCTGGCACCAAACTTCCCAGATACGAACATTACTGGGCAAACCTGGGATGCCTTGCAACGTGCTATTCAGAAGAAATCTCCATCCCCTCGTACTCTTCCGGATTCTGGACAGCCCTGCAGGTTTCATGGTGTCAGTTCCCTCCAGCATTACATCAGACATTAGTCGAGTCCATGCCACATCGTGTTGCGGCACTTCTGCGTGCTCGCGGGGGCCTTACACGATATTAGGCAGGTATACCAGTTTTTTTGGCTCTTCAGTGTAGTTCCACCATACTGTAGAGAGATGTGGCTTTCTTCCAAACTTTAAAAACAAATTAGATATGTTATCTGCGTTGAGTACACAGTAATGTATAACCTAAATTGAGCCAAAGCATAAAATAGGCAGCGACCAAATTTTTCAGTCTCTCAAATTGCATGTTACAGAGTACTTGCAAATTAAGTATCACGGTAATAATGTCCAGTACCGGCAAAAATAGGCACTTCTTCATCAAGCTTTGATATGAAAGCGTAAGATACAAAATCCATCAACTCCTTGTGACAATGTTTTCCTCAGAATTGAATGAAAGGTATTATATACAGTAGTGAAGAAAACGTGCATATGCGAAATATATCGTTTTCAATTTTTTAAAGTAAAAGGATAAACTAACTCAAGGAGTTTATGTAGCTTTGCTTCATTTTTTGCAATTTTATTAGATTTTATTGATTGTATCAGAAAAATCGGAAAACTCATTTTTTTAATATATTACTATCAGCTGCTTCTTGGAAACTGCTCGTTAATTTCCTGTGCGGCTTTTTCTCTTACTGCTCCTCATTATACATTCCTAAATTTTACAGTTCATCGAACAACTGTTTATTTGTAGGTAAGCCCAGTAGCAGTTTTTACTCCGTCCGGGGTAATGACTGGAGCTACCAAGATATCCGGAGTTTGAGAATCTTATGACTGTCACGGATTTTTATTTCAATTTTAAACTTATATGTTCGACATCGCGTTTAGAAGATTCTCCTACGTTAGTGGCTCTCTCATCCGACCTGAGGTCGATGGGTAGGCGTGGCTACCAGTTCCACCACAATTTTCTCTTGCTGTAAGTCATTTTGGCAGCACGTCAGGGGCATTATGTTTATGTTGTTCTAATGTGAAGTAACTCTTCTACAAGTTTTGTATCATTTTATCTCTGTTCGTTTTTTGTCTCGTCGTACAGCAACAGGCTAAAGAAATGTGTGTTTAATGTTTACCTGCAACAGGAATACAAATTTTGAAATTGTGTGGGGACAGTACCAATGAACGTGTTTATTGCTTAATAAGTACTGGATAAATTTCTGTTGCAGGTAAAGGAAAGAGCAGTATTAAAGGTAGGGTGAAATCAGCTGAACATAGGAGCATTATTATTGCTACTGTTTCGCCAAACGTTAGATATGTTTTTTTAAAGCCAGAGATGGGAATAACAGGGAGATATAGTGCAGCGCTTAAAGTTTATGTCTCAGTAAACTCCTGTACCTAATTTCAAACATATGTCATAGGTCTGACCAAACAAAGTAGGGTAATATGTCCTGGATTGGACCCAGAAAAGTAGAGTAAGTCTTTGGCTACAATCAGAGTCGTTTACTGGGTTTCAGTATGGCAGACTTGGGGTATGCGCACTAAATTTTGGAGCACGGGTTACATTCGTCTTTCCATTCTTTATACTCTCTGTTCTGTGTTGCTGCTGTACACTACCACCAACTCAGCATGAGCTGTTGCAGCGTTGTTCCCCTTCAAATGAAGAAAACGGATCACTGCAATGTACTCCATTTTATGGATGGACCACACCATGTTGTTTTGGTCTCTCTAGTGGCGTACTGTGGTAATGTGGCTGGGGGATTTTGATGTGTACCAGCACTGCAGACATCTGCCTGCAAACAAACACAGAGTTAATCACTTCACTCTATTCCTTTCCTAGGTGATGAAACCTTATGACTAGTATTCATACAAGGATAGAATCGGTGCTTGAAAGGAAGAGAAGCTTTCTAAATGCGTATGAGTTTCAAGGCGTTGATTATTATATACCAGTACGTCAAAGTGATGTTATTGTGAGTTGTTGGGATCACGTTTACTCAGAAAACGTCATATGTGTGCTTTTCCAATAACCACCGCTGATGGGATGACTGTCGATAAGGAGTGGATTCAAAAATACTTGTCGCATATCACAAGATAGTCGGCTTATTTGTGCTTTCTTATACCACGGATTACCTTATGATCACCATCCATCCACTTATAAATATTATTTCCTCTTGCAAGTGAAATGTGGAAAATAGAACTGAAGCCACTTTTGAGAAGTGTGCACCAAAAACTCATGATCATATACGTCATAATTAAAGTAATGTTGGAGGATCCTATACTGAGAACTTGAAATAAGCAACCAATGCTCACAAACTAATATTTAGGTTTTTACAGACAAAAAACTTAAACCTTATAGCAACAAATACACAGGAACTACTCTTATCTGATACGTCCTGCATCGCAGGACCAGAATATTAAACTCATTTTTGGCTCATGACGGAGTGCTAGGGGCTTGCTCCACCTCTGTCGCGGGTTGGCCCGGCATTGCAGTACCGCCGGGATCGGCCCACCTAAAATTAATTAAAACACAGCCTCAAATGGGTTAAGGGACTGTCGCCAGTCTCAGTGCATGTACACAATGGCACGTAAAATATTCCTATTTTAAACTGGGACAGTCAGGTAGGACTCTACCAAGCAATTCCTCTCCAGTCTCTACTGGGTATCCAACACCAACGACTTCTTGTAACCGATAGGAAATTATAATCCACCTCGTAGCTATTCCAGCTAGCAAACCAGCTCTACTATAGGAAGATAAGTAGTTAATTAAATATGCCTCACGCGCATTGCCCTATCAAGATCTCGAACCATCTGAAATATCCATTTCAGACAAGTGCATCTTATACGAAAATGCTAAAATTAGTGTTTTCTTTCGTCTGCATAAATTTGACTCAAAAGATTGCGCACATCCTATACAACCACGTGCTCTTCCAGACTGTAACAGATACACGGCCGATATTCAAGGTATCCAGCTCATCCTTGAAAATTATGCAAGAAGTAGTGAAATACATAATGACATTTGATCAACACTCGTTCATTTCCACTCTCTCTGTATTCCAGATGACAGAGAGTTGGTTGGCTGGTTGGATGCCTAAAGGGACCAAACTACTAGATCATCAGTCCGTTCGTCCTCGAATAGACAGGTTTATATGATTGTAGATCAGAAATAGCCTACCGTGCAAAACCCATGGGAAGAAAACCCCAAGGTATACCAATGTCAGCAAAGCTGAGGTAAGAGACAAAATAAGGAAGTGAGACAGAGGAAGAAGGGCAAACGAAGTACTCCATCTAGGAAGCAGCCATAAGCCCCTACAAGCAGAGTCGAATGAGGGGAGATACATCCTACAGCCTCCGCCACTTACAAGAGGTACTGTACGCCGAGATTTCCTTGGAAAGACCAGCAGCATGGAGAGAACATGAGAAGCACAGACAGATAAAAGACGAACAAGTCTAACAGTCTACACAAGAGGGCGAGGACCAGGCTAGACAACCAAGCCAGGACAGCTGCAGCCCAGTCTGAGCAGAGGTGGCGGCAGTGTGTCCTGCCAACCCCTCAGTAGGCCAATGAAGTTAAGTGGCCCTCTCTTAAGGAGAGTGGTAAAAACTCACTTCATGAATAAAACGTAAAAATAAGTCAGCCACTAGGGCATCGTCTCCTAACACCATGGGTAGCGAGCCAGGGAGATTGAGCGTCCGCGCCGGGCAGCTAGGTTGGAACAGTCCAGCAACATGTGGACTACCGCCAAACGGGTGCCACAGCGACAGTGGTGGAGAGTCATTGCTGTGGAGGAGCTGACCATGCGTCAACCAAGTATGGCTAATGTGGATCCGGCAAAGGACAGTAGGGTCCTTATGAGAGGCCTGCATAAACCACCTCCACACATTTGTAGTCTCCTTAAGCACTCATAGTTCATTTGTTGAAGTCAGGGTGAGCCATTCTGTATGCCAGGCACCTAAAACTTGACGACATAATAGTGATTGGCGGTCTGTTTCCGGAATTCTGATCTCAAGAGTTGGTTTACTGGTAGCATGTTTGGCCAAACTATAAGAGAGTTCATTCTCCAGGATCCCAATGCGGCCTGCTGTCGAGACGAAGGTGATTCTGTTCAGTGGCATACAGATAGTCCTGGAAAGCAATGACCGAGGGATGGTGAGGGTAGGACTGGTCAAGAACTTGAAAACTGTTCAAGGAGTCGCTGCAGAAGAGAAAGGACTTCATCAATGCAGGAACAGATATGCTCAACAGCATCCGAGATGGCTACCAACTCCACAATGGAACACAACAGCCATTCGACAAGGTGAGCAGGTCAGTATGTCCCGATGAGTATAAGCAAAGCCTACACGACCAGCAACCATCGAACTATCAGTGTAGATGACTTGTGAACCGTGGGATGCGTCAAGGACGGACAAAAATTGCCGGTGGAGGGCCTCATGTCCAACCAAGTCTTCCAGACCTTGTGATAGGTCAAAACGAAGCTGTGGCCGAGGAATACACTACAAAGGTGTATAGGGTGAATCAAGAGGAGAGGTGGAAGAGGAAACAACTGTAGTTGAGAGAGGATAAACTGGATGAAGATTGCGATAGTTATCTCTGATTGGGGCCACCATTGTGGGAGATGGATTACCATGTTTGGAAAGAGGAGATGATAGTTCAGATGATTAGGGGAGTGCAAACGAGGGTAGCATAACTGATAAGCTTTTGTTAGCACCTGATCCGCAATGGAGAGACCCCAGCCTCCTCATAAGCTGTTCACAGGGCCAATTCAAAAGTCTACTGTCGAAAGTCGAACCTCGCAGTGGTGTATTGGATCCAGTATCTGCAATGCTGAAGGTGATGCCGAACCATGCGCCAGTTCTTTTTAGCAGCTAGAGGTGGAATTGTATCAGGGCTTGATAAAGTTGCAGAAGGATAGTGCAATCTGCAACCCAGCTGGTGTTACTAGGACAGCAAGGTGTGTTAAGGTGCAGCCAGCACTTTCACGTAAGCTGGCGAAGATTGGAAATCCATGTCATCCGAGAATCGAAGACCAGTTCTAAAATGCGAGAAGTCTCCACCACACTGTGTAGCTGGTCGTCGAAGTAAAGTTTTCTGCCTGAGCGTGATTGGTAGATGTCGACAGAAGAGCATGACGGGACTCTTGGTTGCGGAAAATCAGAAGCTGTTGGTGAGGGCGCACGCCTGCGCCTTTCTTATGGCGCCTTGCAGTCGACGTTCAGCGACACCCACACTAGAGGAGGAATAGTAGAAGCAAAGTCGTCAACATACGAGGAGGGTGATACTGAGGACCCCACAATTACTGCTAGACTATTGATGGCTACTAGATAGCAGTATAGAGCCTTCTGAGACCTTATTCTCTTGGATGATGAGCCGACCGTTGTGGCCGAGCGGTTATAGGCTCTTCAGTCTGGAACCGCGTGACCGCTACGGTCGCAGGTTCGAATCCTGCCTCGGGCATGTATGTGTGTGATGTCCTTAGGTTAGTTTGGTTTAAGTAGTTCTAAGTTGTATGGGACTGATGACCTCAGATGTTAAGTCCCATAGTGCTCAGAGCCATTTGAACCATTTTTTTCTTGGATGATGATGATGATGATGATGATGATGATGATGATGTTTTGTTTGTGGGGCGCTCAACTGCACAGTTATCAGCGCCTGTTCAGATTCCCAAGCATTGCTCGGTCCAACATCGCCCCTTTCATGAATGATGATGAAATGATGAAGGCAACACAAACACCCAGTCATCTCGAGGCAGGTGAAATATTCTCTTGGATATGGGGGGGGGAGCATCAACTCGAACCCAGAACATATGGTTTAACAGGAAGTTCTGTATAAAATAGGGAGCAGACTCCAGAGACACCTCTCATGTAAGGTAACAAGGATGTGGTGTGGCCATGTGGCGCAATAAGCCTTTTTCAGGTCGAAGAATACAGCTATAGTGTGTTGATATCAGGCAAAAGCTGGTCAGATGGCAGACTCCAGGTAAACCAGATGATCAGTAGCGGAACGGCCACGCCAAAAACCACCTGGGGGTGGAGCCAGAAGACCCCAAGACTCAAGTAACCTACACAGCCAACAGCTCAACATGCGTTCAAACAACTTACAGAGAACATTGGTGAGACTTATTGGGCGATAACTGTCCATCTCTAGAGGGTGCTTCCCCAGTTTCAGTACTGGGACAATGATATTTTCTCGCTATCGTGATGGGAACTCGCCTTCGCCCTACATGCTGCTATAGATGGCAATGATATGAAGCTTGATCATTTGGTTGTGGATGTGGTCTTGCTCTGGGGCTGTATTAGGGCAGTGGGCGAGGATACTGACGAATTCCCACTCACTGAATAGGGCATTATATGGCTCCAGATTGTGTGTAGTAAAAGATAATGCTTTCGCTTCAAGCGCTGTTTTAGGACACGAAAGGCAGTTTGATAATGCTCAGGCGCTGACGCTTAAGCATAGTGCAGAGAAAAATGTTCGGTGACAGTGTCTAGATCAGTATGGACAGTGCCATTCAAGGTAATACCAGGTACTCCTACAGGTGTCTGGTATCCATAGAGTGATGTCTGATCATAGCCCAAACCTGCGGAGGGGATGTAGACGGTCCAGTGGTTGAAATGTACCATTCCCAGCTTTCTTGCTTCCATCTATTTGTTAGGTGACAGACCCAGGCATGGAGACACTTAAAGGCAATGAGGTGTTCCATCAGTGGATGCTGCTTATGGCGCTGGAGAGCCAGCCTATGATCTCAGATGGTTTCTGCAATTTCCGAGGACCACCAAGGTACTGCCTTCCATCAGGGCAGGCCCAAGGAACAGACGATCACTAAATCAGCTTCCGAAGGAATGACTGTAGTTGTATTTTAGCCTGCCTCATCGATATCTCCATGCAGCAGGGAGCAAGATCGACAGCAGAGGCGAAAGCATCCCAGTCAGCATTGTTGAGAGCCCATCTGGGCAGGCGTCCAGGGGAGTGACACGGAGGGAGGGACAGAAAGATTGGAAGTGGTCTTTACCACACAGTTCATCGTGGAACCTCAGCTGAATGGATTGGAAACGACAAGGGCTACAAATGGAAAGGTCTGGGGCCAAGTAGGTTGTGTGTGCCACACTGAAGTGTATTGGGTACAGGTATTCAAGAGGCAAAGATCAAGTTGTACCAGTAAATTTTCGAAGTCTTTATTGCAGTCATAGACCACAGTTCCACCCCATAAAGCGTTGTGGGCGTTGAAATCGCCAAAGCTCAGGAAAGGTGAGGGGAACTGGGAAACCAATGCAAACGGTATCTTCTGAGACAATTCGCCATCAGGAGGAAGGTAAACATTGCAGATGGTAATATCCTGTAACGCTCTTACCTGAAAAGCCACAGCCTCCAAAGGGGTGTTAAGAGGCATGAGTTCACTATATAGAGCGTCTAGAACATATTTGCAAACCCTACCCAATACTCTGTCAGAGGCCGCACGATTCTTACAATATTCCGAGTATCCATGAGGGGCTTGGGTCTGTGTCACTGGAGACCAAGTCTCCTGAAAGGCAATGCAGAAGGCAGGCGATGTGCTTAAAAATGTGGTAGTTCAGCCAGCTGATGGAAAAAACTGTTACAGTTCCACTGGAGAATAATGTTGTACAGTGAGACCATGAAGGGACCAAAGGGACAGATTATGCCTTAGGGTCACCTGCTGCCGCTGTTTGAAGGGTTGTGGCATCAGTATACATAGGTTCCAGCTTCCGTTGCGTAGCACGAACAGGGGTCTTAGGGGCCATCGGAACGTGTGCCTCGTATACAGGAGTGGAACAGGTGGCATCTGGTGGCATAGGGGCCGCCGGAATGCCCTTCTTCTTGGAGAACTTTTTCTTGTCTTTTCTCTCCTTAGAGAATCCTGACGATTGCGAGGGCTTCTCTGAATCAGTTCCAGGTAAAGCCCTGTGATCAGCAGCCTTCAGCCAGTGGCTGGTGTCTGGTGGGTGGGAAGCCATTCATCCAAGGTATGCTTGTGGGAAGCAGTAACAGGGGCCCCCAACTATCACAAGGGCAGGCATATTGGGTGGCCCTGAGGGCACACTCTAGGAGATGTAATAGGCAGGAGCACCGTCATCATAGCTGTAGCATATGACATTAGTTGACATGCTGGGTGCAACCACTCATCCTTCTTCTTGGCCTCTTGGTAGCTGAGTGTTTCCAGAGTCTTGTATTCTTGAATTTTCCTTTCTCTCTGGAAAACAGCGTAATTCGGTGAGAAAGGAGAATAGTTCTTTCTACACTGGTGGCTGGTATGGAAAGGGGGGGGGGGGCGGGCACAGGAAGCATTCACATGCAGCACTTATCCACAATCTCTAAGGATGGGGCTAGCATTGCAACACAAAGACGTTTGCCCAAATTTTTTCAAGCACTTGAAGCCCCTAATATGGGGCGGAACATAGGGTTTGACATTGCTTCAGTATGCTTGAACTTGTCAATCAATGAATCGCCCTCAACGGCTGAGATGTAGGCACTGGAGTAAAACCTATAATCTTTTGATGACCCCTGAGTACATTATGGACAAAGTGTACATCCCATCACTCCAAATTTGTGTGCAGCTCATCATCACATTGTAAGAGCTGTTCTCTGTGGAAAATGGTACCCTGAACTAAATTTAGACTGTTGTGGGGAGTGACAGTCTCGTAACTCAGCTTCTTACAAGCGAGCAGTGCACACAACTGGGCAGGGGATACTGTTTTGATCAGAACTGACCCACTTCTCATTTTAGAGATGGTTGCCACTTCCCCAAACATGTCTTGTAAGTTCTCCACTAAGAACAAGGACTTTGTGGCCAAGAAGGAATCACCATCAGTCCTTGTACAGACTTAGTATTGCGAGGAGTATTGTTCTGTTTGCCACTTAGCCCTACATTCCTCCCACGGCGCAGCCAGTGAAGGGAACATTGTAGGGTAATATATCTCTGTAATGAAAGAAGATTGTTTTTTCATAGAGACTGCTGGAGACATATGACCACCAGCGGGAGATAACTTCGTCCACTTCATTTGCTGCTGATCCGCCATGGTGCCATTCACTCCTAATCAGGGCTCTCGCCATGGGTGCCACCCATCCTCAACAATGGCTTCCTGGCCAGTAATCTGTTGCTCAGAGTCCACTTGCCCCAGTTAAGGCAAGCATCCACTCTTTGGCATGCATGGGGAGTACTCAGCTCAGGCAGCAACAGTGCGATCCCTGTGTAGTCAGGAGGCTACCATTATGCAGGTACTTGACGACCCCTCCCCTCCCCCCCCCCAAAACAGGATGGCTACTGTGCTGTGATTTTTGTGTATTACTGTATTAAGGCGAAGGGTTCACAGATATAAACGCACAAAGGTGGAGCACACACTGCACTGGGCGACCTTCCCTGTACGATCCGCACTTCTGGAGAATTTTGAAAATTGGTGGCAGATCAGACCCACCAATGGGGACCATGTGTTTATTGAATGAAAAGTCTTAGAATATTCTAGAAGTGGAATCTTGAGGCCTAGGGAGAAAGGGATAGTGGAAGGACAAGCACGCGGCGCGCAAAGGAAGTAATACTAAAAAGGCTGTGACCCTGTGGTAGCCATGTACACACTCATAAAAGAGTTGTGAGCTCCCTGGGGAGCTGACAAAGAGTTCTTAAAGCGAAAATCGAGAGCAGTTAGTACAGAACAAAATAAGCAGCGTAAGCATTAAACGTCATGTTTCATTAAAAAAATCAAGCTTCTGCTCGGAATGCTTACTGATATATTTCTTTAATACTGTTGAAATACTGTGTTACGCGTCCTCTGATACGATAATCAAACTAAGTGACATAAAACGTGAGACCAGTAGATTAGATACATCCGGTGTTACCTCATAGTGACTTACCACGTGTTCTTTAAGCTCGTAAATTCATTAATCTAAGTCGTTAATTCTGGCTGTAATTTCAGTTTCAGACATGAAATTATCACATTTGTTATTGTTATATGTCACAGTATGTTACGAGCCCATTCGTCTTAACAATGGTCTGCGAGCCCACATGTGACAAGTTCGCCACTGGAAAAAAGATACATTTTGTAAAAATCAGAGATGAATTTAAAAGAAAACGATTTAGTGATTATAAGTGCCATGGCCCAATATTAATAAAAGTCTGCTACAAAAGAACAATTTATACTCAAAACCTGGTCATGTCACCATATATCTTAGACAAACAAATCCTGAACGCCACGATACCTTACGTTACCTACTTACAGTGATTAAACGTATGCATCATCAGTCTTAACAGGAATATTCGATTCTTCTCTCGTGAAACCGATATATAAATTTCAGCGGAAGATAAAAATGGTCCGATCTATCGCTAAGAATCAAAATCCACAATCACATTTTGATTATCGGCCATTACCATATTATCAACTGTATCCAAAGCTCTGGAATATATTTTCCACCATCAATCGCAGCAAATTCTACTTTCGTGCCAAGCATCAGTCTTTTCATGTTAGCTATCAGTTTGACTTTTTAACTAAAATAGAAGCAAAAACTCATCCAGGTTTTGAGCGAAGTAGAGTGCAGCAGAATAGCAGGAGGGATTTTAGGGCCAGGTCGGCAAAAAGTCAAGCAGAAAGTAAAAAGTGTTGCTGCTAGTAAGCCATCATGGGAGGGGTCTAGACCAGATGTCACAAGAAATGTTAGGTATACAACACGAGGTCATGAGTATGATGAGATCTAATGCCAAATTTAACCAGGTGACAGAGAAGATATGGGATTTGTGTAGAGATTTTGATGAAAAAAGATCAGGTGCCTGTAGCAGAGGCAGCAGGAAAAGCCTCAGTAGCAACTTAGATTGCAGTATTAAAGTTGACCAGGATGAAATGGGAGCAGCTACAGCACACACTCACGGGAGGTTTGTGGAGGTTCAACTGTTTTCACTGGACAGCGAGACAGCTGGATCCTATAAATGATAACAGGTGCAGGACTCACTGATCTCGCAGTCACAAAAGTGTTAGCCGTTCCTCCTGAGCCTGTAAGGGTCCAGAAGAGAATGGAACCCATACCTCCCATCTGAAGCAGCTATAGTGGCCGGCACGAAAGTCCTCAAGGTCACGGCCGCTGCCTGCCGCCAGCAGGGGCTGCAGGCTGTGATTCACCTGCCTCTCGGCTTTGTTGCCATGTAGGTACTGTCAGCAGTGTGGCAGGTCAGAGCAACTGAAAGCTCAGTGTTACCATGCTATATAGAGTGTTCACACCTGATCTTAATGTCTACTGCCTTTAGAAAGGTGCTTTGACATGTGTTCGGTGGTGAACAACAGTGCAGGAGCAATGGCCTACTTGTAGTACTCCTCCGGTTGGTGTGCATAAAGGGCTGAAAGGCATTCGTAAACAATCGAAAATTATCATATCGAATGTACTCAAGGTTTTTCCTGATCTGGCTGACAATGAAGAAGCGAGAATAACTTAAATTTTGCGAAAATTCATAAACCTACTGCTAAAGCGTGTGGTGTCTCAGAGTCAACTGTAGGCCATATTAGCAAATCCATGTCATTGGCAGAATCTCCAGACATGAATGAGTGTTGATTCTCCAATAAAGGGATACGAACGCGAACAGAAATCAACCGACTTTGACGATTGTAACGAAGAGCTCGTACGTAGAACTGTACTTGGATATTACGACAGAGGAGAGTACCCAACTGCTAAAAATATACAGGCTGACCTCCGTGAAAAAATTAATTACTCGGGCTCAGAGACCTCTGTTCTTCGTCTTCTCCGCTCCCTTGGCTTCCGATTCAAGAAGTGTAATGATGGACGGAAATTCGTAGTGGAACGCAGAGACATTGCAGCACCAAGAGCGAAGGTATTGCATAGAATGCACTTCCTGTGTGCTGAAGACAGCAGGCCTGTAGTGTACTTGGATGAAACTTGGGCTTCACAGAACCACACCAGTAAGTATATCTGGTATGACTCCACAGGAAACGGCGGTTTGAAAGTGCCTACTGGTAGAGGTGGTCGATTAATCGGTGCCCACGCTGGATCATTAACCACAGGCCTCGTAACAGAGACCAAACTTGTTTTTCGTGGTGAGAAAAGTTCTTGCCAATCCGATTACCATTCAGAAATGAATGGAGAAGTTTTTAAGAATTGGTTTTCTCGACCGTTGTCTGCAGTGGAAGAAGGGTCAATTATCGGGACGGATAACGCCTGCTACCACTCCATTCAGATAGGAAAGCTGCCACGTTCAAATTGGCGCAAGGCAGACGTTATGGAGTGGTTACAGAGAGAGAATGTTTCATTTTCAGTCGATGAAACGAAGAATGAACTCCTGTCTAATGAAGAAATCGTAGGTGTCAAAAAGACTTACGAATTAGATCAACTGGCAAACTAAATGGGACACCAAGTAAAGCCAGAAGTATGGAAAAGAAATACTACTTTCAAACTTCCTAATGTCGAGAAGTTAACACACGAAGCTCTTGACAACGTTAGTCAGCAGGACCGGGAGAGGAGCGTAAAACATGCAGAAGCATTGCAAGAAACTGATTTCTTGGACCAGGTTTTAAGAGACACCATAGTGGAATCTGTGATGATATTCCTGGCTGAAACAAGCGACAGTGAATCTGAAGACACGGAGCCAGAAGATACTTCAGTTAAGGTAAGTGCTGTCTATGTAAAAAGGTGACTTCATTTAAATGTTTGTCTATTTATTTCAGTTATAAAGGACATACTGCGAATGTTTTCCCCTTACAGTAGAGGTCTGATAAATTTATCACAAGTGGTGGCAATTAGTTTACTCGACATCAACTGTCAATTAAATAAGACTGTCAGTTATCCATTAATTAAAAACAGTTTTTCCTAAAAACCTGTATCGAATGTCTTTACATTCGGATATAATCGTACTGCATTCGCTTTACTTGTACATTCGAAATTTAACTCCTATTTTTTATAGAAGGATTTACTGGCTGTTTCGTAGTAAGGGTAATGCAGTTCATAAAACTACAAAACGTTGAGGTGCTTCTGTATCGACTGTATATGTAAACAGTGCAGTACCTTCAGAACAGTCCCAGCACCTATTCTGATTCTCCAAGAAGAGCATAGAAATCTATGATATTTGATGACTTTTACAAAAAGATAGAACGTAGAAATGTATTAATTTAGTATGACAGAGGATAGTATCCGATGGCTAGAGAAATACAGGGTAGTGTCCATGATAAAGTTGATTATTCTGGCCAATCACTTCAATGTACTGTCTTCTCCGCCCACTTGGGTTTTAATTCAGAAACTGTAATGATGGACGAAATTTGCAACACAAGACAGGGACATTTCAGTAGTAAGAATCAGGTTTTTGTGTACCAAGCACGTATTGGGTGCTGAGAATAATAGCCTTACAGCTAATTTAGATAAAACTTGGTTTCACAAAACCTTTCAAACAAATATTTTGCTTGACTTCAGTGAAAATATTGGCTTCAAAATAACTACAATTACTTTTGCGTAGCGTATATTGGCATTTTGAGTGATGGATGCAATGACAAAGGATATGTATTGGCAGCCAATAAAACATTTTCAGGAAGTAGGGAATACTAGAGGTCATATTGAAGTGAGCCGTCCGAACATAACTCTTCGCGAGGGCCTACAACGGCTCGCGCCTCGCGCACTGCTGCGCTCGGAATATCGCGGAAGTAATTTGCCTTTGTACGTGATACGATACAATAATGATGAATGAAATGTTACCAAAAATAATTTTGTAGTTTTCTTAACAAATTTCTCGCAGGAAGTTTCTTCGCAGTCCTACAGAACGAAAATTCACCAGCGACTACATTTTTACTATGCAGTCGGTTTTAATGAACATTTGAAATTATCACTATTAAAAACTGGCAATGCTGTAAGACGGTGAGATGACCTTGAAGCCCTATTTTCTTGCCACCCTCTATAATGACTGCCCTTCAGCGCATTGGGCAATGATGCCGGAGTGTGCAGCCAGCCCTCGGAGCCATTAGCGTTTTCACGCGGACATCTTCTGGCCAGAAAACGCCGCTCATTCCGGCCGATTCTTCAGTCTAAACTTTGCGAAAAGGCAAGCAAAGCCTTCTAACATATGCACTTATAGCAGAAGCTGTAAAACTTTCGCATTTGTCGGGAATTTCGTTAAATGTGAAATGAGCATTTCATTTCTTACTCGTCAAGGTTCGTTAGATCGTAAAAAGTCCGTAAAATTGCTGTATATAAACTAGAAAAATAGCAATGAAACACAGGAACTGGCTGAAATTTCTCCTCAGAACTACAAGACATGATAAAAGGAGACGATATTCTTCAATTTATATTGGGAACTGTGACGATTACGGCTAATATCTATGATATCTCGCGGTAACTTACTGAGGAGGGATGCAGGAAAATACTGTACACCTTTATGCACAAGAGTGAGGGAGGCGTGATCTAAATGAATGGACTGACTGCATTTCTGTATAGTATTACCAGTAATTAAATGAAAAATGCTAATTCCAGGGAATAAGCTCACGTTGTTAAAACGAACATCATTAAAGAAAATGTATGTTGAGAATACCAGTTAGATTACAGCTACCGAAACTGGACCGCGAGGAAGCGAACAGTTTCACATGCCAAAAATATTTACATATTTAATTTCTTTAGTATTTTTGAATAATATTTACAAAATTTCTTCATTTATATCCTAATGTGCCCCTAATGTACATCTAAAACTAACATTTTGTAGTGTGTAATTCGTGGTTTCATTTTGTAGGAAACCAATTTCACATACTGAAATCTGGAAACTTTTCCAGCTTTGAAATTTGCCGCTAGCTCTACCATGAATGTCAAGTCTGGTCAGTTCCTAACTCTTTTCTTGGTTTTCGACGAATTTATTACATTTGTAGAGTAGAGCTGAATTTGTTTCATCAGCGCAATAAATCTGCAAATGTCTGGACTACAGGAGTATAACTCACTATTAACTTATACTTGTTGTGGAAAGTTTCACAAGCATTAGTAGTTTGCTGTTTATTATATCTTAGTTCTACCTACACAGACGGAGGAAAGAGTGCATTTTCTTCTATATAAGTTTCCATTAAGTAATCGCAAAACGTTTGCAATTTTCTCAATGTAGGCATCGCTGACATGAAATTCTCAACCAAAGATTCACCAACAATTTCAGGATCCAGCATTGGTAAAGCAATTTCATTTCTTTCTTAAAAGTCCTGTGCCAGTCCCAATGTCTGTATTTTTCGCCACCAGCTCTCTGTTAAATGAGAGTTTCATCCTTGATTTCTTATATCAGTTCAGACTTCACTTGCAGCTTTCATTATGCTGCCTTCGAAGGCTGAAAACATAGTTGATGGTGAAAATTTCAGACCTAGATCGTTACATTTATCGACAACTGTTTGAAAGACACAGTGACAAGACGAAGTTTTCTAAATAAGAAAAATCCATTGGAATATAGTGTCCATTAACCAAATCAAGTACTGTAAGCAACTAACAAAGAAACTTTGTACATCACTTGAAAGTTTCTGTCAACATATATTGTGTCACACTGAGAAAGTATTTTAAGGTTATAAGTTTTATCTCGGTATCTAGGAAGAAATTTTTTCCGTGTGTTGTTTCCACATTTAGCGTGTTGATCACCTCATGAACCTCTTCAGCACTCACTGGCAATTTCGGCAGAATTTTCCGCCTAGCTTTGTAAATAGGATTATGATAGCTGTCGACGTCTCCGATTGTTATTTCTTGCGTATCTCCTCCTTTAAACTGATTCTAAATTAGCTTTGATGATCTCTCATGGGTATCTTCTGTGGCTCTTCTCTTTAGATTACAGTTCTTTTTTGTTTTTGTTTTTTTGCCTCCAAATTTTGTTACAAGGTATTTGCACGTGATTGTGGACGTCTTGAATCTCCACAACATACAGCTCCTCAATAGAAACCGTTTTAATAAAGCTTCTGCAATCCTCAACTTTGCACGTCCATCGTGCTACACCACTTTTCAATAATTTTGGAAACCTGAGGGTTCTACCGTTCAGAAGTAACAATTTCCCTCCCATTTTACTTACTGAAACTGCAATCTCATCGGAGGACATGAAAAGAAGAAGGAACGAAGATTGGGTTTAGCGTCCCGTCGACATGGAAGTCATTAGGGACGGAGCACAAGCTCGGATAATGCCAAGGATGGGGATGGAAATCGTCCGTGCCCTTTCAACGGAACCATCCTGGACTTTGCCTGGAGTGATTTAAGGAAATCACAGAAAACCTAAATCTGGATGGCCGGACGCGGATTTGAACCTTCGTCCTCCCGAGAGAGCGCTGAGTGAGCTAACGACTGCGTCAACTCGCTCGGTTCAGAGAAGATGTTCACTCTAAAACGATCTGCTGTAGACTGAGATATGAGTTTGCAAACTGCTGGGTTACTAGCAACTCCTGCTGATAATCGCAACAACGAAAGTGCATAGTTAAAAGTACATAAAACATCTCTCAAATGTTCACGGAAACAAATCAAGTTAATAGGTATGAATTAGCCATAGACAAGTTCGTGAATTTTATCCCACACCACCTCCCGCTAGCTATGAGTTAGTTAGTTTCTTTCTATCAAGAAAATCCACCTTGACTAATTTGCAACGTTCACAGAGAAAAACATGAAACTGCGTAAGAAAAATTCGACACCTACACACAGGAATACACTTACGAGTGCTTGGAGGCTTTCTGTACCAGAAAAGTAACTTCGTTGACGACAAAGGATCACTAACTCTAGATTCCAAAATGCTAAAAAGTTAAAAAGACGAACTCCGCCCCGACCTTCCACCTCATCTTCACAAGGGCTGCTGGCTGACTGCTAAAATTCGTGAGCTCTAAACCGCTCTACGAAATTATTCAACACATAGGCCTTTCAGCCAGTCAAAACCAGGAGTAGAATGTAGGCATTCTTATTGGCCATTTCCTGCTCCTGCTTACAGAGCTTCTGTAACGTGCTGCCTCCTGTCAGGACACAAAGACCTTTTTCTGCAACGGTTAATGGAATCACCTTGCATCATGAGGAAAATTGACTATGTAGACTCCAGTCACAACTCATTTAGGAGGATTAGGGAAGGCCCATCAGCTCCAAACTGAAGCAAATAAACCCTTCTTTCTCTAGCTGGATACTAGCCCAGGTCACTCCAATACACACACATGGGCGGCTAGTAAACCATAGTAGCATCTTACAGCTCTAGGGTATTTTTCTAGAAAGCAGTGACGCCTATTAATGAGACTAGGACAAACATTTTAAAGCTAAGTTAAAGGACATCATGTGGTAGGATATATATATGGGAAGAGATGATAACGTGAAATGCAATATGTTCCATAGTAAATGTTATTATTCGAAAGTAGCTTTCCTGGGAAGTTACCCAGAAATTCCATTAAAGATACAATAACCCATGGATAACAAAAAGAATTAAAATAACACGCAAGAGGAAAGTAGAAATTTATATGAAAACCAGAACCAGTCAACATCCAACACTGCTTGGATTGTACAAAAAGTTTGTAATGTATGAAGGACAGTCGTTAAAATGTAAGGAAGTACGTACATCATCACAAAATTTGATGACACAGATTGTAAGACAACTATATTAGACATTATGAAATGGGAGACAAGGCGACAAGACAGTGAAATGGCTCTGAGCACTATGGGACTTAACAGCTGAGATCATCAGTCCCCTCGAACTTAGAACTACTTCAACCT
Organism: Schistocerca piceifrons; assembly: GCF_021461385.2. NCBI lineage: Eukaryota > Metazoa > Arthropoda > Insecta > Orthoptera > Acrididae > Schistocerca > Schistocerca piceifrons. The sequence continues at coordinate 360,341,385 of NC_060149.1, read as the reverse complement.
AACTAACCTAAGGACATGACACACGTCCATGCCCGAGGCAGGATTCGAACCCGCCACCGTAGCCGTCGCGCGGTTCCAGACTGAAGAGCCTAGAACCGCTCGGCTATAGCGGCCGGCAGGACAGTGAACAAGACACTATCACAATTAAACTGAATGCCAATTTTATGACTGATAGTTGACAAGTTATAAGTATTTTATCAACCACTTTCTAAATGTAGCAGAAAAATTAGAATTAAATACTTAGCTGACGAAGCAAGAGAAAATTTAAGAAGTAATGTCCTTAGTGATATACACTGGCGGAAAGAAAAATCACAACGTCCAGGTGGAGATGTGCGACATAAATGGAAGTTGGTAGTCTTGTTTCTATATCTAAAAGATGATGTATATTCGAGCCAGTCACATAAAAGTGGCGCAATGAGGATGAAAATCAGGTTTGCTTTAAATACGCGCTGTGACGGACGTCAGCATTAGTTACCTTAGTTGATGTTAGTGAAGAATGCTTTTAAGGTGACAAAGACGCCAATATGAACACCACAGTGAGTTTGAATAAGGTCGTGTAATATAGCTAGAGAAGCTTAATGTTCCTTCTGCGATACTGCATATAGATATGGCAAAGATGTAGCCACTGTACATGATTGGTGACAGCTGTTCTCACGGGAATGTACGGTCGCACTAAGACCGGACTCCATACCGCCACGTGGCACTACCGAGAGGGAAGACCATTGCGAGCTTTCTAAAATAATGAAATGATGATGGCGTGATGAGCGGCCTTCAACTACGTATCCTCCGACTCAGAGTTGAAATATTAAAAGTTTTGACTGGTTTCGTTGTCTAGGGACTGGGATACGTAGTTGCCGCATTACAAGCCAAATACTGCTGAGTCTACAGTATACAACATGAATATAGACATTTATAAATGAAAGATTGCAGTTATATAAAATCTGCAGGTACTGTTTTAACAACTTTAACTAATGAGTACGATAGTAGAAGTACGTTTCAGAATGTGGTATATTTCTGCAAAACACTTATTGGTGTCGATGGTCCAGCAAGTAAATAAAATATAAGTTGAATAACAGGAAAACAATAGATCCCTACTGCACGTAATTAGTTATGAGCGACAACAGAGTTCGTGAAATATTCACTTCTAAACGCATACTACATCTTCTCTGTAGAAACCAAGGAAATCTCACAAGTTCACAATTCGGCATTTCGAAGTATTTCTATCTGTCTGAGTCCAGTGCCTGTGCTTCGAATTGTTCATGGAACAATTCTAAACACAGACACTGGACTTGGCGACTTGCAAACCTAATGTGTGGTACAGATTCGTCGATGATACTTTCGTGGTGTGGAGCCATGGTGAAGAACAGCTCAGTGACTTCCTAAGACACTTGAACAGCCTCCATGTCAACATAAAATTTACCATGGAAGTAGAAAACGACAAGAAACTGCCATTTCTAGATGTGCTGGTCACAAGAGACGGCGAAAACCAGGGAAACAGCGTGTATCAAAAACCGACACACACGGACCGATACCTGCACAAACTATCAAACCACCACCCGAGCCAGAAAAGAGGCGTGATTAATACCCTCGTAACGCGAGCAGGACGAATATGTGAGCCGCAGCACCTCAGACGAGAAATGCAACACCTGGTAACTGTTCTGAGGAGCAATGGGTACTCCACAAATTATATTAGAAGTGTAACAGAGCCACTCGGTGAAGTAGGGAATAAGAAAAAGAAATATGGGGTACGGCCTTTCTGCCATACATTCCCAGAGTGACGGACAGAAACGGCCGTATATTGCGCAAACATGGCGTAAAGACGATTTTCAAACCGACAAGGAAGATCAAAGAGTGTCTTAGATCGGCAAAGGAGAAAAGGAGCCCACTTGCAATGTCGGGAATATACCGTATACCATGCACATGCGTAAAAGTTTATGTCGAAATGACTGGACGATCAATTAACACCTGGAACAAAGAGCATAAGCGACATTGCAGGTTGGGGCAGGTGGAGAAATCGGCCGTGGCAGAGCACGTACAGAGTGAGACCGACCATGTAATAAAATTCGCCAACACGGAAGTTCTGGCTGTAGAGAAGCACTATCACACGCGCTTGTTCAGAGAAGCTGTAGAAATACAAAAACACGCGAAAAGTTTCAACAAGAAAGAGGAAAGCCTTAAAGGTAAACGGATCCTGGCTTCTCGTGCTGCAGCGAACGACCGTCGCAGGTAGCAAGAGGAGAACCGCACCGGAAATGACCGCGGAGAAGCCCTCGGATGTTGGCGCGCCAGGTTCTTACAGTCTGCGGCCGCGAGCTTGGCTCCAGTTCAACACCGGCAATGGAGGGTGAAGCTTTGACAATGCCAGCCACTCGTGCTGGCGAAACGTCAGTAAAATCATTAGATGAACGTCGGCCGAAGACCCGAGACAGAAGCCAATAGGCAGTTTGTCAACAAGTGGCCACGAAAGCCTTAAAAATCTTGTATCTTTCGTTCCATCACGACTGTCATTTACCCTGAAGAGAAAAAAATTGTATGCGCAAGCGCATGTCTGTGTATTGTGCAAACTTTGGTTTTGCGTGTGAGTAATTTCGTTGAAAACGTGTTGAAATTTTGTTGTTCATACGGAGACCAGCCCAACACCTACCACTAGGAAAATTCGGAAAAAATATATTGGCCGAGCATGGTGGCGCCACGGTAATGGCACTGAATTCATATTCCGGAGGGGCAGTGCTTGAATTAAGTTTTCCGTGGTTTCTCGAAATACCTAAGGCAACTGTGAGAATGGTTCCTTTGAAAAGGGCATGGGCGATTTAGTATATATCCCGTTTTTTGATGTTGATACCCCTATCGGGCACCTCCCCACGTGGCGGATAGGGGAAAGCTTCCTAGATATAGGTGGTACTGGGGAAATGAAATACCCAGGAAGGACCAAAAACCAACAAAAAACACAAACCCAATGGTGCCTGTTCAGCATCTGGCGGCCAGTGGCCAGCGTCTGTTCCACTAGTTGAGGTGGCTCTACGAAAACCTTCTCGAATTCAAAACATACAAAAACGTACACCTGTGGTCTCAACAGAGACCACCACAAAAATCAAAATTCAGCTTGAATGCATGACGGAAAAGACGACCACAGAGTCACTAGACAGGCACCAGTCTGTAGACTGGATTCACCTGATCATCGGATTATGGGGGATCAGGGACACCATGCGGAGAAGAATCGGAGCTCCTCAAAGACTTCTCACTCTCTCAAAACGAAACGTAAAAACTTTATTGGCACAATTAATGTTAACACCGTCACTATCACAGGCAAATTAAAGCAACTCACCAACACAATGGGAAAATTTGACCTGAAAATCACTGCGCTGCAAGATTCAAATGATTGAGATTTTCACTCTGCAGTGGAGTGTGCGCAGATATGAAACTTCCTGGCAGATTAAAACTGTGTGCACCGACCGAGACTCGAACTCGGGACCTTTGCCTTTCACGGGCAAGTGCTCTACCCACTGAGCTACCAAAGCACTTGCAGTAGAGCACTTGCCCGCGAAAGGCAAAGGTCCCGACTTCGAGTCTCGGTCGGTGCACACAGTTTTAATCTGCCAGGAAGTTTCAAGATTCAAATGGTTCAAATGGCTCTAAGCACTATGGGACTTAACATCTGAGGCCATCAGTTCAAAAATGGTTCAATGGCTCTGAGCGCTTTGGGACTTAACTTCTGTGGTCATCAGTCCTCTAGAACATACAACTACTTAAACCTAACTTACCTAGGGACATAACAGACATCTATGCCCGAGGCAGGTTCGAACCTGTGACCGCAGCGGTCGCGTGGTTTCAGACTGCAGCGCCTAAACCGCTCGGCCACTCCAGCCAGTGGAGGTCATCAGTCCCCTAGCCTTAGAATTACTTAAACCTAACTAACCTTGAGAGGTGGCAGAAGCCCCTTCTCATATTTCTATCTTACTCTAATTCGATTTTCCTCTCTAATTGCGTGCGGTTTAAAGTTGCTATTCCTTCACACGTGGACTTCCCACGCAGCGTCTCTCGTCACCCGGTTGGTCCGGTGAGAGGCGGGCTCTTCTGGTCTTGAGAGGGTTAAACCGACGGGTGTGAGGGAGTCAAGTGAATGCTTTCCAGACGCCGACATTGTCATAATAGCGGCGGAGACACGCCCGCATGGGCCTGAAGGAGCGGCTGGGCTAGAGATTCCGTTACTTCGCAGAAACTTAGCGAAAACACTTTCTGGCGGGCTACCGGCGAGACGTGGGAATCACTTGTGTTCCCAAGCAGTCTTGGCAGGAAAATTCCAGCGTTTTCTGCAAAATCGTAACTGTGATTGGCTTGCTCAGAACATAGCTCTGTGACATAGCAAAATCGGTGCAGAAATTGGCGCCAAGAATCTCCATTGGTGGAACGGTAGTGCTTTGGCAATAGAGTGGAATTTTCCGCCGGTTTTCGAGTTGCTGATTGGAATGTTTAACCACGGCCACTGTCGTGGGGGCGGGAATGTTCTGTGTTCGGCTTGTACGGGTGGTCTTGAGGGTAGTCGGTTCTCACCTATCGGTCGTAGTAGGTTACAAGACTGAGCTCTCGCTGCGCTGGACAGCCTGCCTTCCGTTGGCTGTCTAATACACTTTTATTTGATTATAACTGTTTAACGAAGTTGCTGAAGTTTCGACTTCAACGTAACATTCCGAGTACAGTTGGCAATTGAGCGTTCTGCGTACAAGCGGCCTATGTTGTCTGTCTTGGGCAGTTTTGGCTAAAGTTGACTGTATCGGAGTTACTGTGTGACTTCGCTTGTTAAAATCAATCACTGTACCGTCAGTGATTGTGTGGCGAGCCTTCTTCGTCTCCCTCAGAGGCGCATTTGTATTGATAGGAAGTCTTTAGTCTGGAACAACCAGACCACGACAATTTGTTTCGGGCTATACTCACGACATTATCATCACCACGACGGGACGTCGAAGCAACCTGCCATCGCTTCCGGTACGCCAGATCGTGTCCTTGCAGTTAAGAAGACAGCTTGGTAATGTATGTCCGCAGCACCGGCAGATTAGGGAATTTGCACTGTGATAATCAGAGCTCAGCAGAGCGCGCCTGTTCGTCTTTTTCTAAGTTGGTTCTATCTTGGGTGTTCATTGTCTGAGTTCTCACTACTGTAGCAACAATTAATGTTGGGTTGGTTGTGTGTTTTCTCCTAAGATTTGAGTTGCAAGGGATTGGCTCCACATACTACTTCGTCATAAATGTCACAATCTAGTTTATGGACAACTTCGACTTCACAGCATTTATTTGAATATCCAATTTGATCCATTTTGATGTATTGTAAATGTTTCATGTGTTTTGTTTAGGATTTTGAGTTTAGTCATAATAAATCAAATTGTTATTTTGGACAGAACTTTCATTCTGTTAATCGGTAGGGCAACCCTTTCATTTCTCACAACATTTCTGAAACTTTCCTCTATTTAATTAATGTCTATCAAATTAAATTATTGCAGGTGCCAAACGCTTTTCTACCCCACTTGCAGGGTCGATTACAGTCAGTTCGCGTTTCTTTTTAATCCATGTGCAACAGCAAAAGTCGGAGTTAAAGAAGGGGGGGGGGGGGGGTGCTTAGAGCATCATTTATATATGAAGATTCTCGAAGAATTTAGTGTTAAATACACTACTAGCCCCGGCACCTCGCATTAAATGGCGACCCTTAGCCTCAGATCTTTCCTGTGAATCACTGATAAGCAAACAGTATTCTTAGTAGGAACATTCAAATTTTTTTCTCTACTTTTTTTTAATGTTTAATACCCAAGTTGTTTTCTTATAGTTCCGTGAGTAGTTTTAAGTAGCGGCTCATGATTACTGTTTTTGTTTTCAGCGTGTATATTTGTTTGTTTGTTCATTGTTTTGTGTGTTTCTTTGATGTGGAGTCCGCACCACATCACATTTTGTCGGGTTTGTGTGCAGTTTCTGTACCACAACAAATCGTGCATGTAATTACAGCTTTGGAACGGCGTTGTTGAAATTTTATGTCTATGTGGAAAAATATATGGAGTAGATTATTTTTATTGTACATTGTAGATAAATTAGTTTTTCATGAATAATCACGAGAAGTAAGGCACGACTATTATCCAGCGAAGCTAAAACAAAAGAGGATAGCATAATGGATGACGGGAAATTGACTGACGGGGATAGGTTCGGAGATGAGATGGGCACATTTTTCGCAGGACAGGACGACAGGGTCATTGATGAGGACGGTGATTTGGACGAGATCTTAGAGCAACGTCGCGGCCGTGATTATGATAGTAAGGTAGAGGATAAAACAGAGACAGGCACACAGGTCGAGACGGCAGCAGAAATTCATAATCAAACGAACGAGAGCAGACAGGGTTCAGCTCGGTAACGTCAGAGCTCTAGCGCCCAGGTGTCCAGAGTTACATCGCCCATGTTTGAAGAGGATCGAAAAGATGACATAAACCCAATACTGAGCTTCCTACGATCAATGAAAGAAGAAGCTGACGAACAGCGTAAGAAGGAGAAGGAAGAAGCTGAGAAACAGCGTAAGAAGGAGAAGCAAGAAGATCATGAACAGCGAAAGAAGGAGAAGGAAGAAGCTGACGAACAGCGCAAGAAGGAGAAGGAAGAAGCTGACGAACAGCGTAAGAAGGACACTGAGGCAATAATTTCTCATTTAAGAGAAATTCGAGAGGAATTACTAACAATAAAGAAAGAATGTGGAGAAGTAAAACAAATGTCAATGGCTGGACAAAAAGTGGCAGGCCTGGCCAAAATGGCAGCAATAGGGGCAATGAAAGTCGCGGAAGCAACTTCTAAATTCGCAGGGCGCTTGCGACGTGCAACACAATCCCACTCAAAATCCCTAGCGTTCTTAAAAACTCAAGGTAATATCGCGGTTGCGAACACCACGAAACGAATGAAAGAAGTAGAGAGTTGGATAGCAAAACTAGAGCAAAACGGGCAGACGAGCACTGCGCGTTCGGATACCAATGATGGAGTACACAGAATTGTGTCTCCGAGGAAAAGCCCGCCGTGCTCTAGCCCAATGACCGAGTGCGGAACTAACAATTCACACGCAGAAACAGCGAGTAATAGCTCCAATAATTGTAGCCCACTTAGGAGAGTGAATTCTGAGTGCCACTTCCACTGTGATTCAGAGGTAGCACATCACAGTTATCAGCAAGATAGAACAGGACACTCAGCAGACGGGCAAGTATCGGAAACGAGTGACAACATCAGTACGAGGATCAGACAGGATTTTGATCACAATCACTTCCTGTCGATATTAAAATTCCAGAAGTTCAAAGAAAATGGATGGTCGATGCATCCAAAGAGCTGGGTGATGCAGTTTACAAATTCATTACCGGCATCATGGCCAACCCAGGCAAAATTAGAATTCATGTGTGGACACATCGAAGGCCAAGCCGCGGAAAAGATGCGGGGTGTGGCAGTGACGTGTCGGACCTATCAGGAATTTGTTGGTGCATTCCTGCGGACCTACTGGTCAAAGGAAACGCAAGACAGGATTAAAGAGGAAATAATATTTTGTCCTGAACTAGAAGTGTCCGGGCATAGGAGCGCAACCAAATTTCTTGTTGATTTACTCAAGAAGAATCAATTTTTAGATAGTCCATATAGCAACGGAGAAATCATTAAATTTTGGTTTTCCACATTGCCAGTTAGGTACCAACAGGCACTTGTCGGGAAGTGTGGATCTGACATGGAAGCATTCAAGAGTCTATTGCGCGAACTCGAAGTAGTCTTTGATAAACAAGACGCAATGGACAGGAAGAAGGGGCAAAGTAACAAATACCACGGGCCAGGAAGGGAAGACGACAACAGATCGCATAGTCGCACTGGTCAATTAGGAAACCAGGGTTACGGAAGTCGAGGTTACGCTATTCAAGGTTATGGAAACCAGAGACAGGGAAACCAGAACGTCAGAGAACAGGGTCAATCTAGACAAGGAATTTGGGATAGGAGGAATAACGAACGGCAAAGCGACCGTAATTGGAGGGAACGAAACCAAGGACAACAGTGGAGCCAGGAGGTTGAAACTAGACCCGCAAATCCTAATGCACGTCAGAGGAGGGTAGCTTAACAAGGGATTGACGCCAGACTAGTGCGAACACAGGCCGCCGGAATTTCGCACGTAATCTCGGACCTGGCCAATTACGGATGATAAATTACGAAGATTTATCAGAAATCCTGCTCGAAGAACGTAAAACAACTCCTCGACAGGATCGGCAGCCTCTTATCACAGTAGCAATAGCTGAAAAGAGTATGAATGCGATGATAGATAGTGGAAGCTACATAACAGCAATATCTGAGGCAGCATACAAGAGGTGCTCTCATGAGGTGGACTGACCTGTCCTATCGGTTAAGAAAACCAAAAGAAAAGGGGCATTAGCGGGTAAATGTACTGAGGTCACCCAACAAACAAGACTGAAATTCTCCTGCCAAGGACACAAAATAGAGTCTAACTTCTGAATCGTGCCAAATCTGGCGGTCGACATGATAATAGGAACGGACTTCCTAAATGAGCATGAAGCGATAGTTGATCTAGGACGAGGTGAAGTGGTTTTGAGGAAAGGGAATCCCGTCCACATTAAGTTCGACGACCAGCTGATCCCAGCTCAACTACCGTCTAACTGTGTACGGATAAACTATGCGTGTCTGAAAGACAGAAAGGAAGAACAGGTCGACGTTGCGGGTAGGGGAGAGGACACGGATGAGAATGAAGTCGGAATAATGGGAGAAATAAAGGAGAAAATAGGAGAAAAAGTGGAAGCAATAAAGAATATAAGGTGCGACCACCGCAAAGAACTTCATAAATTACTAGTAGAACATGCGGAGGTTTTCATTCCCAAGACAGGATCAATAAAGAACTTCCAATATGAATTCCGTGTACGTCCGCACAACCAGTTTCGTGTGCCACCCTACCCAATCCCCTTGGCATATCGACAGAAAGTAGCAGCTGAAATTACGCGAATGCTTAGAGAGGGAATAATAGAACCTACGGCTTCAGCCTATAATAACCCGTTAAGAGTAGTCGAGAAGGCAGATGGTAGTATTCGTTTACTCTTGGACTCGCGACAAATCAATACCATAATAGAACCCGAAACAGACAGACCGGAACGATTAGAGGAACTCTTACAAAACTTCCATGGAATATCAATCTTCTCATCAGTTGATCTAAAATCGAGTTTCTGGAAGATCGAGTTCCACCCAAATTGCAGACAGTACACAGCCTTTTTAGCATTTGGAAGATGTTACCGGTTTAGTCGTCTACCATTTGGTTTGAACATTTCGTCTGCCGCATTCATTCGGGGGCTGGACGGCATACTAAGCGATAATTTGAAACGTCATGTCACCAGCTATGTGGACGATTTGCTGATCGCGGAGAAATCTTGGGGAGAGCACAATGCGGGCCTCGGTGGACTCCTTGCGACATTCAAGGAATACGGAGTGACTATCAATATCGAAAAATCGAATTTTGGGACGTCCTCTGTCAAATTTCTAGGACATATCATCACGGGTGAGGGCATTGCGCCAAATCCCGAAAAGATGGAAGCGATTGAAAAGTTTCCCATTCCTACGACAAAGAAGCAGTTAAGGGGGTTCTTAGGGACCATAAATTTTTACAACCGCTTTATACATGTCAAAACTCAGAGCAGTCCTAGATTGCATCAACTTACAGGAAAGAAGATTCCTTGGGAATGGGATGAGGTGGCCGAATCCGAATGGAAAGCATTAAAATTCGCATTATTACAAGCACCCATCCTCTCACACCATCATTTAGCAGAAGAGCTTTGCATAGTAATGGACGGTTCATACTCTGGGCTGGGTGTCATAGTGTTCCAAGACTATGTACATGAAGGAAACAGGGTGTGGAAGACAATTGCGTTTGGTAGCAGAGTACTAGCCAAGAGTGAGAGGAATTACTCAGTAACCGAGTTAGAGGCGCTGGCTATTGTATAAGCGTTTGAAAAATTCAGATACCTTCTGTTCGGTCGCAAGACGAGGGTCTACACAGACCACAATGCACTCGAGTTCCTGATGACTGCAAAGCTTAATCACAGGCAGCTCATTAGGTGGGCATCATATCTGCAGCAGTACAATTTTTCGATAGAATATATCCCCGGCAGTCAGAACATTATAGCAGACGCCTTATCACGGTCACCGATCGGACTTGAGCACAACATGGAAGAAGATCTGGAGGAAAATCACTACTGCCTTTTCTATATGCAGAAAGTAGCCTTTGAAAATTTTATTACCTGTAGTATGCAGGACATCAAGAAGGAGCAAGACAAGGACCCTGCCCTAGTGTTATTGAAACAGAAATGGACAGACAGAAGACACGCCATCGTCAGGCAGTTCTACCTCTTGCGGATAGGCATAATTTTCCACCGAAATTATGCCAATGACACTGAATGGGGGGTATGCATCCCTGAACACCTAATAAACAAGGTTATATGGCATACTCACCTCAGCTATCGACACTTCGGACCACGCAAGTGCAATCTCAAGCTAAGGACCATGTGTTACTTTCAAAACATGGGGCGTCGTATTCGGAGGGTACTGTCGGTGTGTAAAGACTGCCAAAAGGCTAAGCACACCACTGTGAGCATGCAGGCACCATTATACCCAATCGTACCGACCAAATTAAGACAATTAGCAGCAACAGATTTGATGGGGCCTTTGACAAGAACAAGAAAAAGATATACTTACGTATTAGTGTTTGTTGAACTAACGTCCAAATACGTTACCTTTACGGCACTGAAGAGGGCGACAGGACGAACTGTATCACGAGCCCTAATCCGGGATTTCCTACCACAGGTTGGTCATGTGAGTAGAAATATTTCTGATAACGGGCCACAATTTAAGTCAAAAACATGGAAGGAGACGTTGCATCGATGTAAAATTGATCTCATTTTTATATCTTCACACCATCTGAGCTCGAATGCTGCAGAACGGGTTATTAAGGAACTCGGAAACTTGTGCCGGTTGTATGTAACAAACAGCACACGACATGGCACGTTTTCCTTAAAGACTTCCAGGAGGTGATCAATGAGGTACCCCATGGGATAACAAAATTGGCACCCATTACAGTACTGAAAAACCGGATTCCTAAGGACTTGATAACCGAGGTCGTAAACTTCCCACCAAGGGCGCGAACGCAGCACCGAGCCGTAGTGGATTTGGCTGTCAAGAAGATACGGGCTGCAGCAGAGGTCAGGAAGAGACGTGCCGACAGGGGAGCTCGTATACGACACTTCCAAATTGGACAAAGGGTGCTCGTGAAGTCTTTCCGACTTTCTAACAAGCAAAAAATGAAATGCCAAAAATTCTATTCTGCTTACAACGGCCCGTATCGTATAAGGAGAGCAGCTCACCACAATGCTTATGAATTGGAGACGCTGAAAGGAAAGAAGTCCATAGGACTCCACCACATCTCTCACATAAAGGAGTTCGTGCAATAGTAGTAGTGTAAGTGGTGTACACAGTAGAATGGGCAAATACATGAACCTTGTTATATTAGTAGTGTAAGTGGTGTACATAGTAGAATAGGTAAATATATGAACCTTTCTTCGGGGAACAATAATCGTTGCATTAATAGATTAAGATTGCCAAAGTATTAACACGCTGGGTTGTCTCGCATAAGAATTTACTGCTGCTATAATTTTTTTTGTTTATGTTCGCGACTTCCAATGTCGATGGAGTAGGAGACACTACCTTTCCATGAGCAATGTTTTTGTCCTTTCCTGTCTGGTGTCCATGTTGAGGGATAATGATGAGTGAGGAGATGTCGCACAAACGGGCGCATACAAGAACGTGCTTTTAGAAGCGTTCTGAGAAGTCGTGATACGCTCTATAGCGGCCACAACCAGTTCGTGAGACGTTCATACCGATGCTTGCAGGCACGCAACAGTGCACTGCAAGATTGTGGTATATTGCGTGATTTCGAGGATGAATATGGGCAGTATAGTTTTTACAGTGATGCGCCAGCATCGTTGTCATGCAAGTCGGGGTGAACCTGTGAGTGTTTGACTCCAGTGGTGCCCTAGACGGTAGAAATGCGGGCATAAAGCCTACCATGCCAATGTGCTGGTTGGGGATTTAGCATGCTGCTTGCGACTGTCACAGATGAATAACCAGGGAATTATACTTGGATATTCGTGACATACTGTGTAGCTGGCGTGTGGTGGGCGACTGAATCCTTAGCAGGAACCAGTCTTGGCTTGGTCATATTACATTGCCTCTGGAAAGGTGCGCTTTCATTGCTAAAACTGCATCACATACAAAATTAAGTTGAACTATAAATTTATTGTCTTGTATAGCCATGGCTAACACAGTCTCCGGAGTTTCAGGGAGGCGTAATGAAAACTCAGAGGTCATGTCGTACGGCGCGCACATCACTGTCGTCAATAGCGGCGAGCAGCGAGACATCTGAACGTAACAGGAATTATGTAAGAGTATTGTATAAGGTAAAAAAAAATAAAAAAAGGAGAGTACTATATACTAGGATAAGTTAAACTTTAGGATTTAACAATAACTAGATCCTTAATATTGTGGGGGTTTTCTACCATAAGTGTTTGGCGCGCGCCTGTTGGGATGCTATTTTCCAGGTCACCAAACCACAGACCCCGAGTGGAGGGACGATGGGCGAGCGAATGTAGAATAGTTGCATGTTCTTTATAACTCAGTAAAACTTCCACCTGCATAATAACATAATTTATTCAAAAGACATAGAATGTAGATCGTTGGCGATTGGTAGTTAACTCTTGAGCATGTCTACTGTCGCTCTATATAAGTAATAGTAATATTAGTGCAGGCCCGCACATTTAGTTGTTCATCCAGTATAGCGTCACACACCATGTACGGTAGTGAGATCGGTCTCTACACAAATATCAAGATAGATTATTTCCATGTCTAGATTAGATACACCAAGATTTTATTATAATGATAGCTGTAGATTGATAAGTATAAAATTAAAATTAGAGTGTCTGAAATGACAGACCATCAATGTATCGTTATGTAAATTTATTATAACATAGAAGGTCATAGGAAAAAGTTAGGCATAAGATTTTTGTCAGAACTGTGCAGATGACAGGAATCGTGGCAATGCAGAGGCCACGCGGAGCAAAAACAAGAGGTCATCGGCTACCTGCAAGAAGGGGAGCGTCAGCATGCCACCTGACGAGAAGGGCGCGGGAGCGTCCGGTCCTACAAGCTGTGAGTCACCGGGCCGTATACCTGAGGGATTAGGCGGCAGACAGCCCTCACCGGGCCACAAGCGAAAGTGTGGCTGGCCGTTGACACTGACACATGACCAACACGCAACAGCCAGCTGGCTCTCCGGACGCGGCAGCCGTTTTGAGGGATTCCCTGCGGCAGACCACGTTGTCGTGAGTACACGAAGATCACATAGGGTGTCAGAACCTGCGCCTCATGTGCCTCAGGACAGAAAGGGACGCTATATACTCACCTGTTTGAGTTTTTACAACTCACTAGCATTGGCCGATCTGCATACACAAAGCAGTATCGTGCCACAAACTCTAACAAATGAATTGTCCCATTTCTAACTTCTCCTCTCATGTAGAGAGCAGTTGTAGCAATCCTCGCTCCTAGTTCGATCCTGTCTGGATGACCTCACACACTTATGGAGTCATTCCACGTGCCATCATCCCTCGTCGAACTGCAATATTGGGAAATGTAAAGTACTGTCCAGGGAGAGAAGAGATCTGGACTGGTGATGTATCCCAACTAGTAGACCTCAGAGACAATTAATCGACGTGAGGAGAGCCTATCACTATGTCTTCCTACCGTACTGCCATGATCATATGTGTGGGTCTTGCTGCAATCTCAACAGTGTACTGCAGATGCTTCAGCACACCCTATTGCTGTTGCAACAACGTAGCAACAACAGCTGACGTTTAGCCCTATTTGATGTCAGTACTGTGGCCCCATCCCAAAAGACCCCCTCCGATGCTCAAGACATGGAACACGTGCATCAATGCATATGACTCAACATACCAACCCCCTCAGAGAAACTAACGAATTTGTGAAGTGCTTCGAATATTTCCAGCAATGTGATTTAGTGCCTCATTCCCAGCACAGTCGTGAACATTGTGCAATGTGCAAGCACAACTTGACACCCCATGAACCTTGTTTTTTTTTCTTAAATTTCTTTCTCTAGTGTTGTTTTTGTAATGTATGTTATACCTTGTATGTCTTTGTGAATTTGCACTGTAATTCTTATGTAAGTGATAGAGTAGGGCGCACAAATTACAAATTACTGTATTGTTCACTACACCATGTTTTTTTTGTATTCTGAATTTTTTGTTGTGTGTATGCAAACAGTGTGCCTGAAGTCCCCATAAACTGAAGCAGATACCACCACTGTCATTGTGAATGGACCATCAGTTCAGGGAACAATTTGTAAAGGTTATTCTTGCTGCAGGGAGACAGAATGAATCGGAGGTTGTAATTAGGTTCTGAAAGCTCACAAAGAGATTGTTAACCTAAATATTATCATGTGTGATTGAGTTCAGGTTAGTTTAAAGATTGAAATTGTTGTAACATCTTGGGCATTTAATTGTGGAGCACTCCAACTCTGATTGTAAAGAATAAACTGCTCCATATTTGGCTCACGTGCCCCGGCCATATTTAGAGCGTGAATGTCTGTGTGAATCGGTGTTTGGAAGGGGCTCCCTGGGCATGGATGTGTGATGTGAGTGTTAGAGTTCCATATTAAGAAGGTGAAGTTGGCTACATCATAAATAATCCTCCCTCCATGAGCTGCATTTTTCAAAAGCAGTGATTTTTTTTATAGAGTACGGCATGTGGAGTTAGTTTGCAAGATTGTTCTTGGGCGATTCACTCACTACCTTGCTCCTAAGTGAGCCAACCGCTCACCAATTACAATCTAAAATGGTGTAGGGGCTACGAGAGGTGGCAGAATTCCCCTCTCATATTTCTATCTTACTCTAATTCGATTTTCCTCTCTAATTGCATGCAGTGAAAAGTTGCTATTCCTTCACACGTGGACTTCCCATGCAGCGTCTCTCGTCACCCGGGTGGTCCGGTGACAGGTGGGCTCTTCTGGTCTTGAAAGGGTTAAGCCGACGAGTGTGAGGGAGTCAAGTGAATGCTTTCCAGACGCCGACATTGTCATAATAGCGGCGGAGACACGCCCGCATGGGCCTGAAGGAGCGGCTGGGCTAGAGATTCCGTTACTTCGCAGAAACTTAGCGAAAACACTTTCTGGCGGGCTACCGGCGAGACGTGGGAATGACTTGTGTTCCCAAGCAGTCTTGGCGGGGAGATTCCAGCGTTTTCTGCAAAATGATAACTGTGATTGGCTTGCTCAGGGCATAGCTCCGTGACGTAGCAAAATCGGTGCAGAAATTGGCGCCAAGAATCTCCATTGGTGGAACGGTAGTGCTTCAGCAATAGAGTGGCATTTTCCGCCGGTTTTCGAGTTGGTGATTGGAACGTTTAACCACGGCCACTGTCGTGGGGGCGGGAATGTTCTGTGTTCGGCTTGTACGGGTGGTCTTGAGGGTAGTCAGCTCTCGCCTTTCGGTCGTAGTAGGTTACAAGACTGAGCTCTCGCTGCTCTGGACAGCCTGCCTTCCGTTGGCTGTCTAATATACTTTTATTTGATTATAACTGTTTAACGAAGTTGCTGAAGTTTCGACTTCAACGTAACATTCCGAGTACAGTTGGCAATTGAGCGTTCTGCGTACAAGCGGCCTATGTTGTCTGTCTTGGGCAGTTTTGGCTAAAGTTGACTGTATCGGAGTTACTGTGTGACTTCGCTTGTTAAAATCAATCACTGTACCGTCAGTGATTGCGTGGCGAGCCTTCTTCGTCTCCCTCAGAGGCGCATTTGTATTGATAGGAAGTCTTTAGTCTGGAACAACCAGACCAGGACAATTTGTTTCGGGCTACACTCGCGACATTATCATCACCACGACGGGACGTCGAAGCAACCTGCCATCGCTTCCGGTACGCCAGATCGTGTCCTTGCAATTAAGAAGACAGCTTGGTAATGTATGTCCGCAGCACCGGCAGATTAGGGAATTTGCACTGTGATAATCGAAGCTCAGCAGAGCGCGCCTGTTCGTCTTTTTCTAACTTTGTTCTGTCTTGGGTGTTCATTGAGTTCTCACTACTGTAGCAACAATTAATGTTGGGTTGGTTGTGTGTTTTCTCTTAAGATTTGAGTTGCAAGGGTTTGGCTCCACATACCACTTCGTCATAAATGTCACAATCTAGTTTATGGACAACTTCGACTTCACAGCATTTATTTGAGTATCCAATTTGATCTATTTTGATGTATTGTAAATGTTTCATGTGTTTTGTTGATGATTTTGAGTTTAGTCATAATAAATCAAATTGTTATTCTGGACAGAACTTTCATTCTGTTAATCGGTAGGGCAACCCTTTCATTTCTCACTACATTACTGAAACTTTCCTCTATTTAGTTAATGGCCCCCAAATTAAATAATTGCAGGTGCCAAACTCTTTTCTACCCCACTTGCAGGGTCGATTACAGCCAGTTCGCGTTTCTTTTTAATCCATGTGCAACAGCAAAAGTCGGAGTTAGAGTAGGGGGGGGGGGCTTAGAGCATCATTTATATATGAAGATTCTTTAAAAATTTAGTGTTATATACACTACTAGTCCCGGCACCTCGCAACCTAAGGAGATCATACACGTCCAAGCCCGAGGCAGGATTCGAACCTGCGACAGTAGCAGCCGCGTCGTTCCAGACTGAAGCGCCTAGAACCACTCGGCCACAGTGGCCGGCCACTGCAAGAGACATGATTCATGGATGATGGACACTTAAACACAGAAAATTACAGGATCTACAAGGCTAAACCTTCCATAGAAGTAAGAGACAAACTACCACTTTTCGGAACTGGATTCGCCGTACACACTTCTGTGCTCGATTCAGTTATTGAATTCACTTCTCCCAATGAAAGAGTCTCCCTGCTAACAGTAAAATCAGCTAATAAAGCCTACACTTTTATCAATGTGCACGCCCTCACAAATCACCACAATAAAATCGACCCTGAAACAGCGGGCAATTTCTGGGAAACACTTGACGAAACAACAAAAAAATACCTAGGCAACATGTGAAAAACTTATTAGGCTATTAGGCTGGCTTAACGCGCAGTTAAGCAAGGAAAAGAATTTAGAGATACCACTGACCCCCTCACCAAGCACAAACGTACGGACAAGAAAGGTGGAAAACTAACCGACTTCTGCAGAACTTTCGGACTTAAAATCACGAGTACCCAATTTCAAAAACCTGCACATAAATTAACCGCATGGGGATCACCCTGTCTAAGACCATGTCGCAATTTCCAAGGAAAACATAAAAGAAATTCTAAACGTCAGAACCCGCAAAGGTGGCTTTAACTCAGATCATCATGTTCGCCAAATAAAAATAAAATTCCAACCCAACAGAATGCTAAAAAGGTCACCCAAAAGTGCCAAACCAGATCCGGAATATCCGAAACTCAACAAAGAAAAAAACCATCATCCAAATCAATCAGGAAAATTCAACAGACTGGAAGAAACTAACAAAGAAAATTCAGGAAGCCATCAAATAAGGACTACCTCCTCGCACCAGGAAACATCGCTGGTGGAACGCAACCTGCGATCAGGCAGTCGACAACCGAAGAACTGCGTGGAATGAATTTAGTAGTTACAAGACTGAAGAAAACAGGGAGAACATTCTGAAAACCCAAAAACAGACCTCAAAAATAGTTAGAAAAGAGAAACACGGATAGAACAACATTAGACTCGGCGAAATCAAGCATGATTTCATCAAAAATTATACAAGAAATATCTATAAGACCTTCAGAGAAAACTTCCAGGGATACATAGCGCCTTGCTTGTGCTTCAAAAAACGCGATTGTTCTTTGGAAACTAATACGAAAAATAACTGCAAAATCTTAGCCCAATATTTCAGTTCCCTCCTCAACGGCTAAACACCCCAAGAAAAACTTGTCTTCGCTTATTCAGTATACACACACCCAGACTCATATGCCCCGGATCTCGAGGAAATTATGGAATAGTCAAAAAGTTGAAAAATAACAAAGCACCAGGAGAAGATGGGATCATTACTGAATTCTGAAAACGAAACGATCCTATACTTATGCAGAAACTACATCATATAATATCAGATATATGGATGGCGGAGCAAATACCAGAGGAATGGAAATGCGCTCTAATTCACACGCTACACAAAAAGAGCTACAAGACAGACATCAACACTTACAGAGGAATTTCCCCGCTCCCAGTCGCTTACAAAATCCTTTCCAAAGCACTTTTAAACAGGATAGAATCCCAAGCAGATCCACTAATTTGTGAATAACGGGCCGGATTCAGTGGAGGACGACCATGTGCGGAACAGGTTTGGTGCTTAAAGACGATATTACAAATGAAAAAATGCAGGAACACACTAATTCAGTTCATCGACTTCAGGAAAACATACAATTCAGTGGAAGAATCATGGAAGAATTTGGGATCGACCGAAAGACACGAAAAATCAGGGAACAGACATTTACAGGAACAACATCCAAAGTGAAATTCATGGGCGAAATATGACAACCGACCCCTTTGAAATCAAAACTGGAGTCCGACAGAGGGACGGCCTATCCCCAGTGCATTTCAATATTGTTCTAGAAAAGATCATCAGGGAATGGGAATCTCATATAAAGGGCATCCTAATTAGTATCGAGAAAGAGAAACGAATTAAAGTCAAGTGCCTTCCTTTCGCTGACGATATTGCAACTATCACCAATAACAGAAAAGAAGAGATTAACGTAGTAGAAAAACTACATGAAATTTCACAAAAAACTGGACTACAGATATCTTATGAAGCAACCAAATATATGGAAAGACAGCCAGAAAATAAATCCCTTTTAATCACAAAACATGATAAAATCCACAAGTCTACCATTTCAAATACCTCGGAGAAACTATATAGTCCTCAGGATTAAACCGAATCGCCAATGAACAATTTATCACCAAGCTCGAGAAGGCCTACAAGCTAACATGGACGCATTACAACAAGAAGTGCATTTCGGCAGACGTAAAATTAAGGCACTATAGAATAGTGATTATTCCAGAAGCAGTCTACGAAGCTGGAACAATGGGGATTGATGGTCATTCAAAAATTAGGGAAATAGAAAAGCAAGAAAGAAAAATTCTCAGGAAGATCTGAGGGGCAGTCAAAAAAAACGGCATTTGGGTGAAGAAACCACAAAACGAGCTCTATATAAAGACCAACGCATTTATAGACGAAAGCAGAAAACGCAGAGCCAAATTTTATAAGCATATCTACAGGATGGAAGACTCCAGAACAGCAAGGAAACTTTTCAATATTATAATAAAGAGTAAATGCTGCACAGAATGGCTGAAATAATGTCATATATTCTTTCTTTTGTTTCCATTCTCCTTATTATTTCGGTGTTCCTTATCTTCTCTTTCCTGGAGATTCTTGCCGATCTTCTGCAGTAGTCCATCTCTAGAGGTTCTAATTTTTTTTAATGTGCTTCAGATTAATTGTCCAGCTCTGTGTTCCATACAGAACCACACTCTCGTACATAGATTTGTATACTAATTTTTTAGTTCTGCTCATTACATTCCTGCTCCATAAGACTGAGTTAAGCATCCCAATAACCATCCGTCCGCTACTAATTCTTTTATTGATTTCTGACTCTAATTTTCCCTCGATTTCTAAATTGGATCCAAAATAACAGAAAGTGTTTATCTTTTTTATTTTCCTTCCTTCAATGTATAGCTCATCTGAATCACTAGTCAAGTAGTCTGTTTTTTGGTAATTAATCTTCAAACTCCAAGTTTTGTATGCTAATGCTAGTTGATTGCACATATGGTTACCATCCTCCCCATCTTGTGCTACGACTACTTGATCATCAGCAAACAATAAATGATGTAGGTAAACTCCAGCTCTTATTTCTAATCCCATACTATTACTTTCAAGAGGCGATGTGAAGGCTAATATCTATATAGGTTTTAAATAATGATGGTGACATGGGACAGCTCTGTAAAAGGCCTTTGCTTGTTCTAAATTTCTGTGAAAGTTTATTACCAACTTTCACTTCGCAAATGTTATCTTTATACATCTGTTGTATTATTTTAATCAAGGAAGGGTTTATGTTTGCCATATGTAGTGCTCTCCAAAGTAATTTTCTTGGAACAGTATGAAACGCTATTTCTAGATCTATGAGAATTAATCCTATATTTTTTTATTTTTCCCTGTGTTTCTCCAAAATCTGTCGTAATGTGAAAATATGGTCTACACATGATCTCCCGACCCTAAAACCACACTGGTCTTCTTGAGTTCTAAATTTTTTTCCAGTTTTTTTAAAATTACTTTCTCAAACATTCTCATTAATGTGTTTGTGACACAAATTCCTCGATAGTCTGAACAAATTTTGCGATCCCCTTTCTTAAATATGGTATTAATGTAACCCAGCTTCATCTAGTTGGGTACTGAACCTCCATGTATCATTTTGTTGAGGAGCTGTGTTATCAGTTTCACAATTTTGTCACCACCATATTTCAGACAGACCAGACTGATATTGCCTAGTCCAGGTGATTTACCATTCTTTCCTGTTCTCAACGCCTCAAGTACTTCACTTTCTAAAATCTGGAACTCATCATCTTCATCTCCATTTTCTACCACTGTTCCTTGTTCTAGATATTCTTCTCTGTCCTCATTTAATAATTTTTGGAAATATTCTTCCCATTCCTTTTGTGTTATCAGTTGGTTTTGCTTTCTGTATCCTGCCGAAGCCCTTTTAATACTGACCATGCTTCTTTTGCTCTCCCAAATCGTAATTTGCTATTAACCTTGGCACATGCTCTTTCTCATGCTCCTTTTTTTGCTATCCTTATTTCCTTTTCATCACTTCATTCTTCTTTTCCTTGTGTATTGATCTTGTTTCTTCTGATTTATCATTCGACCACTGAAGGAACGCATTTCGTTTTCCTCTAATGAAGACCACTATTTCCTCTGACCACCACTCTGCTGCACGGTTGTGGTTGCTATCTTTTTTACCCAACACCCCTGTTGCTATGATTTTCACATTAGTTTTTATATAGTCATATATTTCCTCTGTACTTCCTTCAAATGATTCAACCAGTTTCCTTTCCATCCTGGCCGCAAAGAGTGTTCTGATACGTTCGTCTTGTAGGCTGTCAGTATTAAAAGATAAATTTTCGTCTTTCTCAGTCTGGTTTTATTTATGTTACTCGCATCATTCCTTGCATTCTTCCATGGCCAAAAAGATTTAATTTTTACTAGATAGTGTTCTGATTCATACTGGGCTCTTCTGTAAGATCTGACGTCTGCTGCCTTGAAATTATTTGTTTGCCTATTATAGAGTTCTTTAGTGTTCTGTTGCCAAGTAAATTTATGAATGCCCTTGTGTCTGAAAAATGTGTTGGTAAGTTTCAGATGAAATTGTTCACAAATTGCGATCAATCGTTCCCTATTGTCATTATATTCTTCCTCTCCATGTTTTCTTACTATTCTACAGGGTTTTCTAATTCCTACCCTTCCATTCATGTCTCCCATGATAATCAGTTCCTTTCTTCTTGGTATTTTTTCAATAGTCTCCCCTAGGGTGGCCCAGAATGTATCTTTCTCCTTGTCTTTTGTGTCGTTCGTGGGTGCATATACACCAATAATCACAACTTCCCTAACAAATAATATCATTTCAACAGTTGTAATACGTTGATTGATGAATGTCCAATTTGTGATTCTTTTTTTCCTTGATTTCTTTACCATATTGGAGCCTCCTGCTTTGGCTCTTACTGCTTTTGATACCCCACTCCAGATATGTACATAATTATCCAGTTCTTCTCCTCCTTGGCCTTTCTTCTTTGTTTCAGAGAGTACGACAACATCCATGTTGAACATGTCAAGTTCTGCAGGTAGTAAATTTATTTTAGTGCAAATACCTTGCACATTCCAGCATCCAAACATCATTTTCCGTTTTTCATCGACAGTTCGTCGTCCAAGGCTCCAATTTTTCCGAGGCATATTATTAGGTTTTTTAGCATTTTTAGGTTTTTATGTGAGTGAGGAGCTGGCCCACTACACAACGCCCAACCCGTAGGACCAGGTAATTTTTGCTCAAGTTTTCCTTCCTTTAGCCTCTGACATACCTATATATATATATATATATATATATATATATATATATATATATATATATATATACTCCTGGAAATGTAAAAAAGAACACATTGACACCGGTGTGTCAGACCCACCATACTTGCTCCGGACACTGCGAGAGGGCTGTACAAGCAATGATCACACACACGGCACAGCGGACACACCAGGAACCGCGGTGTTGGCCGTCGAATGGCGCTAGCTGCGCAGCATTTGTGCACCGCCGCCGTCAGTGTCAGCCAGTTTGCCGTGGCATACGGAGCTCCATCGCAGTCTTTAACACTGGTAGCATGCCGCGACAGCGTGGACGTGAACCGTATGTGCAGTTGACGGACTTTGAGCGAGGGCGTATAGTGGGCATGCGGGAGGCCGGGTGGACGTACCGCCGAATTGCTCAACACGTGGGGCGTGAGGTCTCCACAGTACATCGATGTTGTCGCCAGTGGTCGGCGGAAGGTGCACGTGTCCGTCGACCTGGGACCGGACCGCAGCGACGCACGGATGCACGCCAAGACCGTAGGATCCTACGCAGTGCCGTAGGGGACCGCACCGCCACTTCCCAGCAAATTAGGGACACTGTTGCTCCTGGGGTATCGGCGAGGACCATTCGCAACCGTCTCCATGACGCTGGGCTACGGTCCCGCACACCGTTAGGCCGTCTTCCGCTCACGCCCCAACATCGTGCAGCCCGCCTCCAGTGGTGTCGCGACAGGCGTGAATGGAGGGACGAATGGAGACGTGTCGTCTTCAGCGATGAGAGTCGCTTCAGCCTTGGTGCCAATGATGGTCGTATGCGTGTTTGGCGCCGTGCAGGTGAGCGCCACAATCAGCACTGCATACGACCGAGGCACACAGGGCCAACACCCGGCATCATGGTGTGGGGAGCGATCTCCTACACTGGCCGTACACCACTGGTGATCGTCGAGGGGACACTGAATAGCGCACGGTACATCCCAACCGTCATCGAACCCATCGTTCTACCATTCCTAGACTGGCAAGGGACTTGCTGTTCCAACAGGACAATGCACGTCCGCATGTATCCCGTGCCACCCAACGTGCTCTAGAAGGTGTACGTCAACTACCCTGGCCAGCAAGATCTCCGGATCTGTCCCCCATTGAGCATGTTTGGGACTGGATGAAGCGTCGTCTCACGCGGTCTGCACGTCCAGCACGAACGCTGGTCCAACTGAGGCGCCAGGTGGAAATGGCATGGCAAGCCGTTCCACAGGACTACATCCAGCATCTCTACGATCGTCTCCATGGGAGTATAGCAGCCTGCATTGCTGCGAAAGGTGGATATACACTGTACTAGTGCCGACATTGTGCATGCTCTGTTGCCTGTGTCTATGTGCCTGTGGTTCTGTCAGTGTGATCATGTGATGTATCTGACCCCAGGAATGTGTCAATAAAGTATCCCCTTCCTGGGACAATGAATTCACGGTGTTCTTATTTCAATTTCCAGGAGTGTATATATATATATATATCGTCTATGCATGTGTGTTAACTTGTGTTCTTTATGAAAGCACTTATTCTGCTTGTAACTGATTGAAAGAGTTGATGGATGCCCTCGTGAGTGATATCGTGCAAACTTATGTCCAGTTGGCGTGTCAAATTGTCAGGATCTCTAGCTGACTGGAGGGCCCTGCCCATAATGGTCCAGACGTTCTCAATTGAGGAGAGATCAGACTATTTTGCTGGACAACGTGTGGTTTGGCAAGCACGGAGACAAGCAGCAGAAACTCTCACCGCGTTCGGGCGGGCATTATCTTGCTGAAATGTACACCCAGGATGGCTTGCCATGACAGGCAACAAAATGGGGTGTAGAATATCGTCGATATACCACAGTGCTGTAAGGGTGCCGCGAATGGCAACCAAATGGGTCCTGTTATGAAAAGAAATGGCACCCTAGATCATAACTTCTCGTTGTCGGGCCGTATGCCGGACGATAGTCAGGTTGGTATGCCACCAATGTCCAGGACGTCTCAAGACACGCGTCTTCGTCCTGGAATCTCATTGAAGGCCAAACAACCAGAAGTGATGGTCTGAGGAGCGATTCCTTTTTGTACCACCCCCCCTGTGGTTGTCATCCGTGGCACCATTACAGCACAGTGGTACGTCGACGGTAATCTACGCCCTGTTCAGATGTCCTTCATGGTAAGCCATCTTGCGGTTACATGTCAGCAAGATAATGCCAGACTGCACCCGGTGAGAGTTTCTGCTGCTTTGTCTTCATGCGTGCCAAACAACACGTTGGCCAGCAAGGCCGCCGGATCTTTCCCCATTTGAGAACGTTTGGAGCATTATGGGCAAGGCCCTCCAACCACCTCGAGATCTAAAGCGCTAAATGGATAGAATTTGGAACGATGTCCCTCATGAAGACATTCAGCAACTCAATCAATTCCAAGCAGAATAACTGCTTGCATAAGGGCCAAAGGTGAGTCATGTGAAGTTGGCACACGAATTACGAGTGAAACCTTCATGTCTCCTCTATATCTCTTTTGTTACTGATAACCTTCCCTGTTACAACAAACTATATAGCCTTTTCTTAGGATTTCTATCTCTTGCTTAATAATAACAAATGAAATCTTCCCTTTGAAATTTATTCTCTTTCTCTATCTTCCGGTACAAATTTAATTGCTGCTTATTAAAAGTGATTTTCTGATTATTTCGAAGAAGCATAGAATGTGTCGTCGTCGTGGCCCTCAGTCGTTATCTGCAATAACCCAAAACTATTCCTTACCTTTTTTACTGTTACTGGATCGCCATCTGACTGCTACATCGAACTGCGACATGAATATACTTTGTTTTACAATACTCTATGAGCTGCTGGTGGGCTTTCGTAGTAAGTGGCTGTATTTATTACCAAAGCTGACGTTATTCTTTAATAGCAAAGCTGACGTTATTCTATAATTAATTTGACTGAAATTACGTAATTCATAGTTAAACTTTTTCTTGACAACAATAAAATTTTGCAAAGTTTTACGTTGATGGTTTTTGGGATGGATTATAATTAGAAATGCAATATTTCTGGCAAAAGTTAATTATATTCTGAATGAAATGATTTTACAAACGTTCAAATGGGACTTACTTTTTACAATAATCTTACAACTAGCAATGCGCAAACATACCTTCAGTAGTGTTGAGTTTCTCAAAAAAATTAATTCAATAATATTAGTTCCTCTTATTATAATAGTTAGCTGGTGTCTCTGTACATCCGTTTATAATCTCTTGTAAATCATAGCTAGTGGCTGTCAGGCACACCGCTCCTCTCAACCTCTCGCTTCAGACCTGCTACCGACTCGCTTCACTTCTCGCTTACTACTGACTTCGAACACAAAGTGCCGTTTCTCCTGCCAACAATGCTTTCTGGTGCAGACAATCCCTGCTACCATTACAAAATGTATCAATGCACGATCTTTCCCGCTCTTTTCTTAAAATGTATCCAAATGCGGTCTCTCCCGCCCTTTTTAAAATTATATCAGTTTGCGGTCTCTCTTGTCGACAGTACTTTGGTGCACACATTCCCTGCTACCACAATTATTTCCATCATGACAAATATTAATTGTTCCTACTTAATCCTATTAATAAAATATAAACATCTTTCATAAATTGTGATTTGACAATAAACAATAGAAATATACACGTCTTACACGAGAAATATGTATTTTTTCGGAGTTCTTGATAGGTATAAGATCGTTTTAGAGTTCTCTATACAAAATTTGTATAGTTCTATAGAATTTCGCGAAGAAAACACTAATACTTGGGAAAATTGTAATCTTGTACAAAAATAATTGCCAAATTTGTGAAAAAAATAGTAATCACAATTCTGAGTCCTTCCTGAAGATTTCTACAGAAAGCCCTAATGATATTTTTTGTGCAAATAATAGTTTATGAGATAACTGCAATAGTGTGGGACCCATTTCCACAGCCATGTGAAATTGGCACCTGACTTTCGGGAAACATACATTTTTTCAGAGTTTTTTTATATGTATACTAAAGTTCTAGAGTTCTCTGTAAGTATTGTAGTAGTTCTGTAGAATTTCGAGAAAAAAATTACGACGACAATTCTGAATATCTTACTAGCTGTGAAGCTGGCACCCGGCGTTCGAGAAATATACATTTCTTTTAGAAAGCTATAGTTCTAGAGTTCTCTGTACATAATTTGAACAGTTCTGCAGAATTTCGCGGAAAAAACACTAGTAGTCGAAAAAAGTTTAATGTTGAAAAAAAAATATTTGCCGGTTTGCGAAAGAAAATTACGATCACAATTCTGAAGAACGTTCCAAGTGTTCTAGAGAAAACCTTAATGATATTTTTTGTGCAAGTAACTTTTTATGAGATAACTGCAATAATAAGGGACCCATTCTCATTACAGAATATGTACGAAATTGCATTAGAGCTCTAATGCCAGTTCCAATTACATTTCTGTACAGGACCCTAAAAGTTTCAGCGAAAAACATAGAGTAATTTCTTGTAAAGATATTTATGATTGTTATAATGTGTGATCCACTTAACTAACATACATCTTTTCGATCGGAAACTGAGCATTGGTGCTCTAGTTGTGATCGGTGCATGCAGGTACATGTGGGTGCACATCGTGTCGAAATTGCTATGTACCTCAGAGAGATCTAACGGTGGTCTTCATTTTGGTCTGCTTATTGCGTTGTATTACAATTGCTACAATTAAGTAAGTACCGTATTGAAGATAACTATCTCTATAATGCGCTTTCATGAATTCTTGTTACTTCTGTCTTCGATGCGTACTGGGATTTTCTAACATTCAGGAAGGCATGCGCTAGTTTTTTCACAGAGGAGTTCAGATGCGTCATACAATTCAAGCACCTTTTGCACCTTTACATCTTTATCGTGGGGGTTGGAAAACAGGGATAGGGGTAAGTCCTTGTTTGCTTAAAGGAGGTAAACGAATATCTGACTCACGCAATCACGTCGAATACTTTAAGTCAGTTCATAAGGCACTAGTTCATTGGAACACCAGTCATCAATAGTAGGAAACCATCTACTTGATGAGAGGGTGAATTCTGTCGTGTACCCAGCTTATGGTGCTACAGATGCCGCATAGCGTCGTTTAGCGAAGAAAACTCTGGGGCAGATTTCTGTGTGTGTGTGTGTGTGTGTGTGTGTGTGTGTGTGTGTGTGTGTGTGTGTATGTGTGTGAGTGAGTGAGAGAGAGAGAGAGAGAGAGAGAGAGATAGGTACGAGATGAACTATGTGCAAATGTTCTCAGCTCTGGGAAATGTTCACTGAGCAATGATCGGTAGAAATTAATTATGGCGAAATTTTTCGAGGACCTTATTTTTGTTTGCAGCAAATCCTTCAGCAACAGACTCTTGCGCTGTCTGTTTAAGTATTCTTTCACATAACAGACGGCATGACTTTGACAGACATTACAAAGCACAAAATCAGACTAACAAGGAATAAATGAAGCTTTTACTTGGATCTGATGTATGGAAAGAATTTATGACTCAGAAAAAAGAAGAAGCTAGCTAAAGACAAATTATACTTGCTAAAGAATTCTGCGAAGAGTAGGCGATGACGTAAGCAACATATGAATCTTCTTAGCATTATCGAAATATGATATACTTCTTTCTTCTGGGGAAGATACTGTTAATACTTGGTCTCCATCTTGGTAATAAAACTGCTATATCGAGACAGCCAGTTACGAGACAAGACGAAGAACTCTCTCAGTACGTATCTCAGCAACTGTACTTTCTTGTAGTTTCTTTTCTCCAGCTTTCGATGGACCAACGGACATTCGCGATGTTGTCCAGTTTACCATTTTTATAACTAGAACTGATGATCTTGCCAGTCTAGAGACAGTGCACGCTAAAACAAGAGGATAAGAAATATCTGAAAGAGTCAATTACGCCTATAAAAATTTAAAAGTAGACATTAGTATAGTCATCAGTGTGTGTACTGAAGGAGAGCCGTCAGTGATAGGGAGAATCAATGGCACTGTTAAATCATCGTGTACTAAAACGTTACTGCATTATACACCAAGAGCCATGGTGTGGATAAACCTTAATATCTTATACAAGCAGCATGTTATGCCACTGGTTTATGTGGATAAACCTAGAGCTATGGTAGTAACTACACGAGAATTTGAAGCTACTATGAACAGTTGGATTTCAAGTATGAAGAACTTGTCCCACATTACGATTTCGAGTATGAAGAACTTATCCCACATTATGAGGCGCAGTATTGCTAAAGGAAAGCTTCTGAATACATTTTGGAACTTGAAAATTTCTGTTTTCGATTTATTAGAACAGGGAAACACACCACCGAAACAATACCCTATGATATGTCGATTAGCAATCTGATTTGGCATTTTTAGATGGATGCCATCTCAAAGCCTAGATCAAAAACTAGAACGCAAAAGCATCAGCCCATTTACAATTATATTAATACTACTCATCGCTGAGTTACAAAATAAGAATTTGAGTCAATTTCCACATCTGAAAGAACAGAGTGAGTACGCTGCCAATAAGAGCGAAGGACCAATATACTGAAAAGGTAAATATTCAAAGGGTCATTTGAAAGTCATTTTCATAAGTTCAGACCCACTTTTAGCTAGTAAACAAAATATAATACAGCTTCCCAGTAATACAGAAATAGAGCTGGTTTGTTTAAAAACCATTTCATTATTAAAAATGAAACCTGATAAGCTTTTTTCATGTCAAAATGAGCCTGCCGTTATTAATTTCTGGCATACATTACGTAGTGAACATTTCCTAAAACTAAGAACATTTGGACACAGTAATATAAACCTATGTCTCTTTAAGACGACGTGCAGATGAATAACTTATTTATTAAAGGCAAAGCAACAACGTCACGGATAAAAGAATGAAATCTAATGGTATGCAAGGTTCCTGTGCTGTAATAGATGTTGATTCTATTCATTAATTACATTATTTAAAATGTTAATTAAGCCTAAAACACTCGAGTGCTGGGACTCCTTCCACTGAGCAGAGAGAACAGACAACTCCAAGTCCAAGCTCTCAGAGCTCCATCTCTCTCTTACAGATTTCTTCACCTAATGACACTTTCCGGCAGCTGTAGCACCATAAGCGAGGTCCACGACAGCATTCGTCCTCTCAACGAGGAGATGATTCCCGACTATTGATGACTCGTGCTCCAAAAAACTTGTGTCTTTTGAACTGATGTAAATTAATCGATTGCAATGCGTGACTCAGTTATTCTTTTATCTCCTTTAAGCGAACAAGATCCTACCCCTATCCCTGTTTTCCAACCCCGACGATGAACGTGTGAAGATACAAAAGGTGCTTGGATGTTGCGAGTAATCTGAACTCCTCTGTGAAAAAAAATAGCGTATGGCTTGCTAAATGTTGGAAAATCCCAGTATGTATCGAACACTGAAGTAATAGGAGTTCGTGAAAGCACATTATATAGACAGCTGTCTTCAAATCCGGTATTCAGCTGTAGCAAAGAGTATCAAATTAAACCGAAAAGCTATATGTTAGTGAAGCGGATCCCATATTATTGTAATTATAAATATCTTCACAGGAAATTACATTAGGTTTATTGGTAATACTCTTGCGATGCTATCGAGAACTGTGATCGGAACTGGCATCAGAACTGTAGTGCGATTTGTACATTTTCTGTAGTGAAAATGAGTCCCTCATTATTGCAGTTGTCTCTTAAACAGTTGGCTGCACAAAAATATCATTTCGCGAAATTCTTCAGAGCTAATCAAATTTAGTACAGAGAACACTAGAACTATAGCATACCTATACAGAACTTTGAAAAAAAAAATGTATATTTCTCGAAAGTTGGGTGCCAACTTCACAGCTAGTCAACTATTTAGAAATGTGATCATAATTTTTTCGCGAAATTCTACGGAACTATTAAAAATGTTTACAGGGGACCCTAGAACTATAGCAGACCTATCAAGAACTCTGGAAAAAATGTATTTTTCTTGAAATTCGGGTGTGAACTTCAAATGACTGTGGAAATGGGTCTCCCATATTTGCAATTATCTCATGTTAAACTATTATCTGCACAAAAAATGTCATTGGGGTTTCTGTAGAACGCTTCTGGAGCTGTTCAGAATTGTGATTATTAATTTTTTCGCAAATATGGCAATAAATTGTTTCATTCAAAATTCAAATTTTCCCAAGTATTATTGTTGTCTTCGCGAAATTATGTAGAACAATTCAAATTATGTGCAGAGAATTCTAGAACTATGGCATACTTGTCAAGAACACCAAAAAAAAGTATTATCGGAAAGTCGGGTGCCAGCTTCACCAAACTGCAAAGGTGAACCAACGAGTTTTTGACTTGCTCAATTTTTGAATCACTTTCTCTTGAACCAATCATTCAGTTTTTCTGAACTGGTAATGATTTCTATATCCAAACACGAAAGTCACATCAACCGATTTCCGCCCAATTCGGATCATTGCTTCGTGGTGAGCCTTTTCTTCTTCAAGTGTATATTACAGTCATTTAGAATATAGTTTTAATTTTCCTGTTACAGAATTTTATGGTAAGTATAATGCTATATACAGGGTGATTTTTTCCACCTTGTACAAACTCTAGAAACTGATGGATGACAGCTTACGGAACAAAAAAGTCTAACTAATGTCCGGAAATGCATGGCTTCCATTATAGAGACCATTTATTCAATCATACTTTGTAACAGAAACTTTGGTCTAATACGCGCTAGCTGCGCAGAGTGGCCACGCGGTTTCAGGTGCCATGTCACGGATGGCGCGGCCCCTCCCCCCGGAGATTCGAGTCCTCCCTCTGGCATGGGTTTGTTTGTTGTTCTTGGCATAAGTTAGTTTAAGTAGTGTGTAACTCTAGGGACCGATGGCCTTAGTAGTTTGGTCCCTTAGAAATTCACAGACACACGATACGCGCTGCACCATGCAGCCACAGTTACAGGGAGAACCGATAGAGGTACTCAAGGTACCCTCCGCCACACACCGTCGGGTGGCTTGCGGAGTATGGATGTAGATGTAGATGTATGGTTTCCTTCTAGAGGGTTGTGCTTTTCCTCAGACGTTATGCCTTAGCGCCTTCTCCTGCCATAGTAATTAGTATTGTTGTGTCCAATTCACTCCTCTTCCTGACTCACCTTGTAGTGGATGTGATACAGCGTTGTACACAATGGTTCCGTATTCGAATCGAGAGCTTGCCGACATGGTGTTTACAAACGGAAAGGCAAATGGCAAAGGGCGGTGGGCAGCAAGGTTGTATCACGAGACCTATCCCCACCGACAACAACCACAGCATTCAATGTTTGCATAGTTTCTCGGCGTTTGTCTGAGACAGGATCGTTTCATAAAGCAGGAAATCTTGAAGCACTTACCCGAAATGTTCGGACACCAGACTTAAATGAAAATATGATTAACGATGTAGAAGGAGACAGCCGTGTCAGTACCAGACAGTTGGCCCACCAGTACAGAGTATGCCAGACGACCGTGTGGAACATTCTTCATGACAATTGTTACAACCCTTATCACTTACAGCATGTTCAGGGCTTACTAGTGACAGACGTTCCAAATAGGGAGCAGTTTTGTCACTGGTTTCTCTATCAGGCAACCACGATTCCGGGATTTGTCTCACCCGTCCTATTCACAGATGAAGCCACTTTTACGCCGAATAGTATCTTCAACTTTCGTAACAGTTATCTGTGGCATAGTGTGCAGAACTCTGATGCTAATGTGACAGCGAATCATCAACATCTGTGCAGTCGGAACGTATGGGCCGTGATAATTGGCGACCGTATTTTGGGACCAATCTTCCTTCTGCGTCTCCTAACAGTCCGGAACTATCGGCGTTTCTTGCTGGTGAATTTGCCTCCACTGCTGGAAGAAGTGCCGTTGATGATTCGAAGGGTTATGTGGCTGCTACATGATGGTGCCCCAGCCCACTTCGCCTTTAACGTCCGGACGCATCTCAATTGTGTCTTCCCTGGTCGATGGATTGGTCGAGTGGGTTCAGTTGCACGGCCTGCTCGTTCACCGGATCTCAACCCGTGCGATTTCTGGTTATGGGGAGGTCTCAAAAGCATTGTGTATGCCGAGTCCATTCCAAATGTCGGGACAATGAAGCAGCGTATTCATGCTGCATTTGACTGTACGGATGCAGCCTGGCCCATGTAAACGTGTGAGACGGAACATGCTACGGCGCATACACCCATGTGTTGAGACACATGGAAGCCATTTTTAACACATGCTGTAACTGTCGCTGTATGGTACTGCGCATATTAGACGGCAGTCTCTGTAACACTGTATGACTGATAAAATGGTCTCTAGCATGAAAACCATCCATTTCTAGACATAAGTTCATTAGACATTTTTTGTTCGGTATTCTCTCATCGATCCATCACTAGAGTTTGTACACGGTGAAAAAGAAACACTCTGTATTTTTAGAACTATTTAAGAATATGTGAACAGTTGAGCCATACTTCGTCGGCCCTGCACCTTCTTACATCTTCAAATAGAAGGTATTTTACCGTGAAACATGTGATACTTGCAAATGAAGTGAGTTTTGTTAATGCCTTAATGATTTTACCTGTCTTGAAATGGATATTGGTCTCAGTTTCCAATAGCTTCTATTTCAAAACATTTTTAACTTAAAACTGCTCTTGAAGAATACTTCTGCTTGTGTTAATTTCACTTACTGATTTTTGGTGTATAGTAAGGTAATAATGGAACAGATAGACGATTAAATACTAAATTGACAAAAGTTTTTAGATTGCAACGCTTTTAATTCTCAACTGAATGTTTGTTCCTACGTTGTTCTTTGGAACATGTATTACATTTGGATAGACCTTAAACTTCAGGAGCGCTTTTTGTGATTACTGACAAGGACGAGTCGCATAAAAAGGGAATACCACAATTTAAATATGGAGTACCGGGTTGACTAGAGGCGACAGCTTGAGAAGTGTAGCGCAGTACAAACACTCTCCCCCTACTAGCGTCTAAATGTCATATAAAATATTATCATTCAGTGCTGATGTTGTGAGGAGCTTAGATGATCAGTAAATCCAGATCTACACCTACGTAGATACTCCGCAACCCATGGTACGGTGTGTGGGCGAGGGTATCCTGTACCGCTACTAGTCATTTGTTTTTCTGTTACACTCGTAAATAGTGCGAGGGAAAAACGACTATCTACAAATGGTAGGGAGAGCATACTTGACCTCTTAGCAACAAATAATCATGGAAAAATAGTGAGTATCGTGACGAATACAGGGGTTAGCGACCACATGGCAGTTGTTGCTAGGCTGAAATGCCGTAACAGCTACAACCATCAAAAAGAAACGTAAAGTATATCTATTTAAAAAAAGCTGATAAAAATGCTCTTAACGCCTTTTTAACAGACAGTATTCACTCCTTCCGATCTGATCATGTAAGCGTAGAAGAGTTGTGGTATGATTTCAAAGAGATAGTATCGACGGAAATTGAGAGATGTATACCACACAAATTAATAAGTGATGGTACTGATACCCCATGGTACACAAAACGGGTCAGATTGCTGTTGCAGAAGCAGCGAAAAAAAACTTCAATGGGAGATGCTCTTAATAATTTCCACAACGAAACTCTGTCTCGAAATCTGGCAGAAACCCCAAAGAGATTCTCGTCACACGTAAAGCACACCAGTGGAATGACGAAATCAATACCTTCACTGCGCGATAACAACGGTGAAGTCATTGATAACGGTGCCGCTAAAGCAGAGATATTAAATATGATATTCCGTAACTCCTTCACCAAAGAAGACGAAGTAAATATTCCTGAATTCCAATCAAGAACAACTGCCAAGACGATAAACATGGAAATAGATATCCTCGATGTCGCAAAGCAGCTTAAATCACTTAATAAAGCCAAGGCCTCCAGTCCAGATTGTATACCAGTCAGATTCCTCTGAGTATGCTGATACAATAGCTTCATATTTAGCAATTATGCACAACCGCTCTCTCACAGAAAGATCTGTACCTAAAGATTGGAAAATTGCTCAAGTCACACCAATACCCAAAAAGAGGAGTAGGAGTAATCCGTTGAATTACAGGACAATATCACTAACGTCGATTTTGCAGTAGGGTTTTGGAACATATACTGTATTCGAACATTATAAAGTACCTCGAAGAAAACGATTTATTGACACATAGTCACCACGGGTTCAGAAAATATCTTTCTTGCGAAACACAACTAGCCCTTTATACTCATGAAGTAATGTGTGCTATCGACAGGGAATGTCAAATTTATTCCATATTTTTAGATTTCCTGAAGGCTTTCGACGCCGTTCCTCGCAAGTGTCTTCTAACCAAACTTCATGCCTGTGGAATATCGCCTCAGTTATGCGACTGGATTCGTGACTTCCTTTCAGAAAGGTCACCGTTCGTAGTAATAGACTGAAAGTCATCGAGTAAACACAAATAATATCCGGTGTTCCCCAAGGAAGTGTTATAGGCCCTCTATTTTTCCTGATCTATATTACCGACATAGGAGACAATCTCAGTAGACGTCTTAGATTGTTTGTCGATAATGCTGTAATTTACGAATTGCAAAATGATTTAGGTAAGATATCAGTAAGGTGCGAAAAGTGGAAATTGACCCTGAATAAAGAAAAGTGTGAAGGTGTTCACATGAGCACTAAAAGAAATCCGCTAAATTTCGATTAGGTGATAAGTCACACAAATCTGAAGGCTGTAAATTCAACTAAATACTTAGGAATTACAATTACAAATACCCTAAATTTTAACGATCACATAGATAATGTTGTGGGTAGAGCCAACCAAAGATTGCGATTCATTGGCAGAACACCTAGAAAATTCCACAAGTCTGCTAAAGGGACTGCTTACATCACGCTTGTCCGCCCTATTATGGAGTATTTCTGTGCGGTGTGGGATCCGCATTAGATGGGACTGACGGATGACATCGAAAATGCACAAAAAAGGGTTGCTCGTTTTGTATTATCGCGAAGTAGGGGAGATAGTGCCACAGACATGATACGTGAATTGGAGTGGCAATAATTAAAACAAAGGAGTTTTTCGTTGCGAAGGGATCTTCTCATGAAATTTCAAGCACCAGTTTTCTCCCCAGATTACAAAAACATTCCGTTGACACCCACCTTGATAGGGAGAAATGATCATCACGATAAAATAAGAGGAATCAGGGCTCGCAAAGAAAAATTTAAGAGCTCGTTTTTCCCGCGCGTCGTTAGAGAGTGGAACGGTAGAGAGACAACTTGAAGGTGGTTTATTGAACCCTCTGGCAGGCACTTTATTGTGAATAATAGAGTAATCACTTAGATGTAGATGAAGATATAGGACTTCCCTTGATAAATCACGGATGCACTACACAAAGGGAGCAGCTACTCGGGTAGCAGAGTACTTGTGGAGTGCACATGAGGGTTTTTTAGGCTAGTCAGTAGTTGGATGTGGTCTGATGAACACTGGCCTGTCGATATATAGCAATGGAAGTCAAACGGCGTTCAGTATAAAGACATTCCGACTGTCATAATTTTATCAGTAAACTGTCAAGTATTCGTAATAAAGTTCCCATATTTACCAACCTTCATGAAAGTGCTGGCGCTCGAATTATTCTTGGGACCGAGAGCTGGCTGAATGCCGAAGTGGAAAGCTCTGAAATATTTAGCGAGACGTCGTGGAACGTATATCGGAAAGACAGATTAGAGGCCATGGAGAGGGATGGGGGTTCATTGCAGTTGACAAAAATATTGTCTCTATTGAGGTCGGATCTAAGTTCACTGTGACAGTGAAATCATCTGGTCACGTGCAACAGTCGTACGTGAAACCAAGTTAACTGTTGTATGTTTTTATCGGCCATTCAGAGAAAGTCCACGGTCTACAACGCGTAAATAGCGAGATAATGCAATACTAGTTGGAGGCGATTTTAACCTACCGAGTACAACCTACCGAGTATAGACTGAGATGTCTATGGATTCATTGCGGGGGTACAGGCAGACAGTCATGCGAAATGCTTTGGAACACGTTTTCTGAAAATTGTCTTCAGCAGCTAGCTCGGCAACACACACGCAGTGGAAATATCTTAGACCTTGTAGCTAGAAACAAGCTGGACATTATCGACAATATCAGTATAGAGACGGGGATTTCCGATCATGATTTCATTATATCAACTATGATTACGAAAGTTAATAAATCAGTCAAGAAGGCTAGGAGAGTGTTTCTGCTTGATAGAGCAGATAAGCAGCTACTGGCATCTCACTTACAGTGAATTGGCATCAGTTAGTTCCAGCACGATGAATAAAGAGAAATTTTGGGCAAAGTTTAAGCAGACTGTTAAGCGAAGTCTGGAGAATTATGTGCCTACTGAGTGGATAAATGATGAAAAAGACCTACCATGGTTTAACAACGAAATTCGGAGGATGCTGCGAAAGCAGAGGCTATTGCATTCTCGGTTCAAAAGGGAACGCACAAATGACGACAAGTGAAGGTTAATAGAGATTCGCGGGTCTGTGAAAAGAAGCATGTGTGAATCATACAGCCACTACCACGTCACACCTTAGCAAAAGATCTGGTAGAGAATCCAAGAAAATTCTGGTCTTACGTAAAATCGCTAAGCGGGTTTAAGGTTTCCATTCAATCCCTTGTTGACCAGTCTGGTGTGGCAGTTGAAGACAGCAAAACGAAAGACAAGGTTTTCAATTTCACTCCCAAGAAATCATTCACACAAAGAAATCGTACAAGCATAACGTCATTTGGCCATCGGACAGACTTCTGTAAGGACGACATAGTAATAAGAATCCCTGGTATAGAGTTACAACCAATAGACTTGAAAGCAAATAAATCACCAGGTCCGGATGGAATTCCAGTTTGATTTTACAAAGAGGCTCTACGGCATTGGCCCCTTACCTAGTTTGCATTTATCGAAGAGTCTCTCGCCCAGCACAAAGTCCCAAACGACTGGAAAAAAGCGCAGATGACTCTAGTGAAGAAGGGTGAAAGAACGGACCAGCAAAAGTACAGACCAATATCCCTAACTTCTATTTGCTGCAGAATCCCTGAACACACTCTAGGTTTGAATATAATTAACATTCTTGAGACTGAGAGGCTTATGTCCACGAATCAGCGTGGTTTTAGAAAGCATCGCTCGTGCGAAACTCAGCTTCCCTTTTTCTCACATGATATACTACAAGGTATGGATGAACGGCAACAGGCAGATTCCATATTTCTAGACTTCCGGAAAGCATTTGACACGGTACCCCATTGCAGGCTGTTAACGAGGGTACGAGGATATGGAATAAGTTCACAGATATGTGAGTGGCTCGAAGACTTTTTAAATAACAGACGGCGAGTGTTCGTCAGAGACAAACGTTTCATCATGAGTGCCCCAGGGAAGTGTGACTGGACCGATGTTATTCTCTATATACATAAATGATTTGGCTGAGAAGATGGGCAGCAATCTGTGGTTGTATGCTGATAATGCCGTGTTGTACTGTACCCGTGGTCTGGGGGTAGCGTCTTTGATTCGTAATCAGAACGTCTTCGGTCCCGGGTTCGATCCCCGCCACTGCCTAAATTTTGATAAATAATCAGCATTGGCGGCCGAAGACTTCCGGCATAAAAAGTCAGCCTCATTCTGCCAACGGCCTTGTCAAAGAGGGCGGAATTCAAGATCCAATTTTTGAAAGAAACCATACGAGCCATGGGAGTTGACTTTGCTTTCCTACAAGAAGTGAAAACGACTGCACTCCCGCACTTTTACGGTTATGCCACACATGTGACGCCCGGTAGCCCTGCAGACACCGGAGTGGCAATATTAGTGCGTGAAGGTATTGAAGTTACCGACGTCACGTTTCTTCCCTCCGCGCGAGGAATAGCATTTACGGCGCTCAACACCCGATTCATTAATGTTTACGCGCCGTCGGGTACCACAAGACGTCACGACCGCGCCAGATTCTACTCCACAGATGTCGCTCCCCTTTTCCTTGGACGATACGACCACAGCGTCTTCGCCGGCGATTTTAATTGCGTACTTCACCCCAAGGACCAAATCCCACATTACATGCCTTGTCCGGAACTGGGTGCGATGATCCAAGAACTTCACTTGTGCGACACGTGGGAAAAAGTCCACGGTAACCGCTCTGGCCACACTCATCTTACCAGTCATTCGGCTAGCCGACTTGACCGCATATATGTGTCACAAGATCTCGCACAAGGTGTGGTGGACGCCGAATTATGGCCTCAAGCCTATTCCGATCACAATGCCTATATCTGCACTATACACCTACGCCCCCAACAAGTCTGGCGCAGCAATGGCTTTTGGAAGCTCAACATAACTCATCTCCAGGACCTGGATTGCCGTCAGCAAGTTGAAGCAACGTGGACTGACTGTGAACGCCGCCACCCACGATACACCTCGACCCTGGAGTGGTGGCTCCTCTGTGCCAAACCAGCAATCCGTAGGACACTTATGCGATATGGCAAGGACGTGACTGCGTGGCATCGACAGACCCTCGATTTTTACTACGCGGCACTCAGGGACCTCGACGCCTTACCCCCTTCCCCGGAGAGACAACATGACCAAAGCAGAACCAAGGCTCACATACTATCATTGACGAAGCGTCGACTAGAAGGTGCAGTAGTCCGCTCGCGACGGCACGACCGAACGGTTGCAGAGGAATCCACTATGCACCACGTTGTGGCGGATAAGCGCCGACAACGCCAACATTTAATCACACAACCCAGGACACACGACGGTCGCTTCTGTACGACCCAAGCAACCATAGTGAAGGCGGTGGAGGATCATTTTCGTCATCTTTACAAGGAAAGAACCGTCAATGACGAGGCCACTACTGAAGTATTACAGCAGGTAACACGTACTATCGACGAGGCTACCGAGGAAATCTCACTCGAAGAAGTCGAAGACGCCGTGGACAAAGGTGCGGCCAATAAATCTCCTGGACCTGATGGATTGCCCATCGAATTCTATCGGACTTTCCGTGACATCATGATGCCTCGCTGGGTTCTAATGTTCCGCGAACTTATGTCTCCAGACTGTGTTGTGCCGCCAGCGTTTGTAGAAGGTCTCCTCATACCAGTACACAAGCCAGGTGGAGGGCTATCGATTAACGACTATCGGCCGCTTACAATGCTGAACGCCGATTACAAGATTTTCACCAGGATTCTGGGGAGCCGTATTAAGACGACTTTGCCGATGATCCTCGCTCCAGAACAGACGTCGCAGGGGGTAGAAGCCAACATACACATGGCCACCGGTGACTGCAGGGACTTAATAGCGATCGCTTCTGCGTGCCGTCTGAGAGCGGCGATCGTCTCCGTCGATTTCAACCGCGCCTTTGATAGAGTGCACCACAACTTCCTCCTACGAGTGATCGACTGTATGGGATTCCCCCCGGGCCTCATCGACAATCTACGGCGTCTTTGGACCGCAGCCAGCTCACACGTCCAGGTCAATGGAAGGACGCTAGGACCAGTACCCATTAAGAGGTCTCTACGACAGGGTTGTCCCCTTTCTACCTACCTTTATGCCATCGCACTCGAGCCACTCCTAGGGGGCCTTAACCACCGCCTATCTGGCATCACGCTGCGGGACGTCACCTTTCGCTATAGGACATACGCTGACGACCTGCTACTGCTGGTTCGTTCCAATGACGAAGTTCAAAGAGTACTAACCTGGATTGAGCGATACGGACAGGCCGCAGGCAGTCTTCTGAACATCAACAAGTCGGTGGCGTTGGACATTGGGCGTGGTCTCGGACCGGAAGCCCTCGCTCCCCTCCCACCAGTTTCTGATCTGCGATATTTGGGAATCACGTTCAAGAAAGATGTACGTAAAACAGCTGCAGCAAACTACCGACGGTTATTTCAGATCATACGCGCAATGGTGCGACAGAACCTGCTCCGGGACTTGAATCAGCTACAACGTGTTGAATACCTGAAGCTCTACGTAGCATCAAAACTCAACCACGTGGCACAGGTCCTCCCACTACCGCTGCAGATAAGTTGCCGGCTTCAGGCGGCCTTCAGTTACTACGTTTCCGCAGGTCATATCTTTAAAGTACGATACGACACTCTTACCCTCCCTGTGCACAAAGGAGGGCTGGGGTTGGTCAACGTCAGGGCGAGAACAGCTGCCCTTTACATGAGCAACATGAGGAAACGATGGAAAAGTCAATATACCTCTCTCACGGGTCGTTTA
The DNA here is from genome assembly GCF_021461385.2 of Schistocerca piceifrons. Taxonomy (NCBI): domain Eukaryota; kingdom Metazoa; phylum Arthropoda; class Insecta; order Orthoptera; family Acrididae; genus Schistocerca; species Schistocerca piceifrons. Next base: position 360,300,965 of record NC_060149.1, on the reverse strand, counting down.
CTACAGGTTCTGATGCCAGCCTCTAACGTCCCGCCGGTGTCGGTTGCGCACGTCGCACCACAGCTCTCCCATGTGTCGACCTTCATTCTTGATTACAGCTATGTCAGCTCGAACCTCTCCGCCACACGTCCACCAAAGGCGAAAGATATTTATACCAACCTTCTGCGGGCTGTTCACCATAACGTGGTGGAAAACAAGTACCCTACGGTTCATTGGCCAAGAGTGTGGAAAACGATACACCACCACTTTCTGTCATCCACGGTGCGTTCTAAGTGGTATCAGATCGCCAACAAAAAATATGCCACACGCCAGCGACTTCACACTATTGGACTGGCAGACTCCCCTTATTGCCCAGATTGTCACCTTTTGGACAGCGATGAACATCGTTTTACTTGCACATCATCGTCCGGAGTTTGGCGACTAACACAGAAGATATTGGCTTGTTACCTCCGGGTCACACCTGATATGATTGACCCGCAGACACTACTCTGTCCCGATGAAGCTTACTTTCCGGCTGCAAAATATCAGGCGCTTACATGGTTCAAAGGACTTACCGTCGCCTACATCTTTAGCGACGGAGAGAAAGAGCAGCTTGATTACTGGTGGTTCCTACAAAATGCTCAAAATGCCCTCGAAAGCACACCGAAATACCGTACGCTCTTCGCAAATTATTTACGCAGTGTTTTCGTTAACCCCCCCACTCAGCTGGGGAGTGCCAGGCTGTGGTTAATGTGCTGTGCCGCATCACACTAACGGCTCAACGTTCTGCCTTGTCAGCCATGACCAAAGGAAGAGACAAGCTGCTGCAAGGATACTGTTTTCCTTGAGGCACTCGCGAAGCAGAATGCCTCCGTTGCAGATGCCCTTCAAAGGCGCTATTGGAGATTTCAGATAACGATGGCGAGGCTCCAAGTGGAACCAGTTACATTATTGAAGAACCTTTTAGTTAGAATTACATCAGTGGTTTATATTTTTATTTTTTGATTACTCTTTTATGCCACCTTTGTTGTTGTAACACTTACTTGTAACAGTTACTAGAATTCTCATTTGTACACGCTCCCTAAATGTAATCATATGACAAGTGGCGGTGGCACTTAGGTTTTTTATTTTTTTTATTTATTTATTTTTTTTAGTTCCATTTTCCTAAGGGGCTTTTTAACTGGAAAAAGTGGTCCAAAAAGGGGGTAGCGTCTAAAAAAATAAAAAATAACAAAACAAAAATAAAAAAGTTGGTAGAGCACTTGCCCGCGAAAGGCAAAGGTCCCGTAAAAAAAAAGGGGTAGCGTCTAAGAAAAACAAAAAAGTAAAATAAAAAAAATAAAAAAAGGATGGATAGAGCGACTGCCGTGTAAGCAAGAGATCCCGGGTTCGAGTCCCAGTCTGAGCACACATTTTCACCTGTCACCATCGATGAATATCAACAACACCCGTCAGCAGCTGAGGGTTTCAATTAATTATCATTTATTGTAGGGAAGCTGCACGGTTGTCAGTGGTATTTGTTCTTTCGAGAACAGTTACTATCTTCATATGTAGAGTCATTAATACTTTTAAGAAAATTGCTTATCATTTCTTCTGTTATCACATAAGCAGTATCATCACCATTTATTTATGTAACTCAGCTTGTGGATAAACGTTATGAGAGATGGTAGGACACATGACTGGTAATTGTTGATGCAACAGTAGCCAGTGATACAGTCAACCATGACAACTTGGAAGAAACGTGTATATCATCAACAGGATCTATTGATTACTGCTTTTATTCAAGAACTCTTCCAGAATAGGCTTTATTTTGTCACCCTGAACTATAAGAAAGGTCGTTGGACAATACGGAAGAAGGATCTTTTTCACATCAGTGTGAAACCCACCGCACTGTACAATATCTACACCTATGACCAACTGGTCGGATTTTTCATTTATACCGTAGACACAGAAATTGTAACACAAGAAATTACGTTTTGTGGAACTGGGGGAAAGACTTACCACAGCCCTCCAAATCCTGCCAGACTACTGTGACACTAACCGCCTACAAACTAACCAACCAAACATGCTAATCTCACTCGAGAAGTAGACAAGCCAGGATAATGCTGTATTTAACTGGGATAGGATGACAACTGCATCGTGGTGAACCGTTAGGTATGTTGGAGTAAAGTTAAAAAAAAAAAAAAGGGGGTAGCGTCTTTGATTCATAATCAGAACGTCTTCGGTCCCGGGTTCGATCCCCGCCACTGCCTAAATTTTGATAAATAATCAGCATTGGCGGCCGAAGACTTCCGGCATAAAAAGTCAGCCTCATTCTGCCAACGGCCTTGTCAAAGAGGGCGGAGGAGTGGATAGAGGTTCAGGGCACTCTTTTGTCCTAGGGGTGGGAAATTGCCCCTAAAGGCGGAAGAATCAGCAATGATCAAGACATGAGGATGCAGAAGGCAATGGAAACCATTGCATTAAAGACACGTAACGTGTACCCACAGGACATGTGGCCTGTATTTGAAGAAGTGTCATGATGATCTCTCCATTGGCAAAAGATTCCGGAATAGTCCCCCAGTCGGATCTCCGGGAGGGGACTGCCAAGGGGGAGGTTACCATGAGAAAAAGATTGAATAATCAACGAAAGGATAACGTTCTATGAGTCGGGGCGTGGAATTTCAGAAGCTTGAACGTGGTGGGGAAACTAGAAAATCTGAAAAGGGAAATGCAAAGGCTCAATCTAGATATAGTAGGGGTCAGTGAAGTGAAGTGGAAGGAAGACAAGGATTTCTGGTCAGATGAGTATCGGGTAATATCAACAGCAGCAGAAAATGGTATAACAGGTGTAGGATTCGTTATGAATAGGAAGGTAGGGCAGAGGGTGTGTCACTGTGAACAGTTCAGTGACCGGGTTGTTCTAATCAGAATCGACAGCAGACCAACACCGACAACGATAGTTCAGGTATACATGCCGACGTCGCAAGCTGAAGATGAACAGATAGAGAAAGTGTATGAGGATATTGAAAGGGTAATGCAGTATGTAAAGGGGGACGAAAATCTAATAGTCATGGACGACTGGAATGCAGTTATAGGGGAAGGAGTAGAAGAAAAGATTACAGGAGAATATGGGCTTGGGACAAGGAATGAAAGAGGAGAAAGACTAATTGAGTTCTGTAACAAGTTTCAGCTAGTAATAGCGAATACTCTGTTCAAGAATCACAAGAGGAGGAGGTATACTTGGAAAAGGCCGGGAGATACGGGAAGATTTCAATTAGATTATATCATGATCAGACAGAGATTCCGAAATCAGATACTGGATTGTAAGGCGTACCCAGGAGCAGATATAGACTCAGATCACAATATAGTAGTGATGAAGAGTAGGCTGAAGTTCAAGACATTAGTCAGGAAGAATCAATACGCAAAGAAGTGGGATACGGAAGTACTAAGGAATGACGAGATGAACGCTATAGATACAGCAATAAGGAATAGCGCAGTAGGCAGTACAGTTGAAGAGGAATGGACATCTCTAAAAAGGGCCATCACAGAAGCTGGGAAGAAAAACATAGGTACAAAGAAGGTAGCTGCGAAGAAACCATGGGTTACAGAAGAAATACTTCAGTTGATTGATGAAAGGAGGAAGTACAAACATGTTCCGGGAAAATCAGGAATACAGAAATACAAGTCGCTGAGGAATGAAATAAATAGGAAGTGCAGGGAAGCTAAGACGAAATGGCTGCAGGAAAAATGTGAAGACATCAAAAAAGATATGATTGTCGGAAGGACAGACTCAGCATACAGGAAAGTCAAAAAAACCTTTGGTGACATTAAAAGCAACGGTGGTAACATTAAGAGTGCAACGGGAATTCCACTGTTAAATGCAGAGGAGAGAGAGCAGATAGGTGGAAAGAATACATTGAAAGCCTCGATGAGGGTGAAGATTTGTCTGATGTGATAGAATAAGGAACAGGAGTCGATTTAGAAGAGATAGGGGATCCAGTATTAAAATCGGAATTTAAAAGAGCTTTGGAGGACTTACGGTCAAACAAGGCAGAAGGGATAGATAACATTCCATCAGAATTTCTAAAATCACTGGGGGAAGTGGCAACAAAACGACTATTCACGTTGGTATGTAGAATATATGAGTCTGGCGATATACCATCTGATTTTCGGAAAAGCATCATCCACACAATTCTGAAGACGCAAGAGCTGACAAGTGCGAGAATTATCACACAATCAGCTTAACAGCTCATGCATCGAAGCTGCTTACAAGAATAATATACAGAAGAATGGAAAAGAAAATTGAGAATGCGCTAGGTGACGATCAGTTTGGCTTTAGGAAAAGTAAAGGGACGAGAGAGGCAAATCTGACGTTACGGCTAGTAATGGAAGCAAGGCTAAAGAAAAATCAAGACACTTTAATAGGATTTGTCGACCTTGAAAAAGCGTTCGACAATATAAAATGGTGCAAACCGTTCGAGATTCTGAAAAAAGTAGGGGTAAGCTATAGGGAGAGGCGGGTCATATACAATATGTACAACAACCAAGAGGGAATAATAAGAGTGGACGATCAAGAACGAAGTGCTCGTATTAAGAAGGGTGTAAGACAAGGCTGTAGCCTTTCGCCCCTACTCTTTAATCTGTACATTGAGGAAGCAATGATGGAAATAAAAGAAAGGTTCAAGAGTGGAATTAAAACACAAGGTGAAAGGATATCAATGATACGATTCGCTGGTGACATTGCTATCCTGAGTGAAAGTGAAGAAGAATTAAATGATCTGCTGAACGGAATGAACACTCTAATGAGTACACAGTATGGTTTGAGAGTAAATCGGAGAGAGACGAAGGTAATGAGAAGTAGTAGAAATGAGAACAGCGAGAAACTTAACATCAGGGTTGATGGTCACGCAGTCAATGAAGTTAAGGAATTCTGCTACCTAGGCAGTAAAATAACCAATGATGGACGGAGCAAGGAGGACATCAAAAGCAGACTCGTTATGGGAAAAAAGGCATTTCTGGCCAAGAGAAGTCTACTAATATCAAATACCGGCCTTAATTTGAGGAAGAAATTTCTGAGGATGTACGTCTGGAGTACAGCATTGTGTGATAGTGAAACATGGACTGTGGGAAAACCGGAACAGAAGAGAATCGAAGTATTTGAGATGTGGTGCTATAGACGAATGTTGAAAATTAGGTGGACTGATAAGGTAAGGAATGAGGAGGTTCTACGCAGAATCGGAGAGGAAAGGAATATGTGGAAAACACTGATAAGAAGAAGGGACAGGATGATAGGACATCTGCTAAGACATGAGGGAATGACTTCCATGGTACTAGAGGGAGCTGTAGAGGGCAAAATTGTAGAGGAAGACAGAGATTGGAATACGTCAAGCAAATAATTGAGGACGTAGGTTGCAAGTGCTACTCTGAGATGAAGAGGTCAGTAGACTGATGACAAAAAAAAAAAAAAGCGGTAGTGTCGAAGTTGGGTGACTGTAAGAAGATACAAGATGACTTAAACACAATTTCCGCAATTTCTGTCTCGGAGCTAAAACCACGTTACAGTGGTTTGAGGAGCATTATAGCGAACTCATGCTGATGTCTCAGCGACGAAATTCGCCTGTTGTAAATCCTATGGAATCCATCTCGGCCGCTATCGAACGCCATCGCCGTGGAACCAAATCAGCGGCCCATTTGCGCGAAATGCATGTCCTGTGTGTAGACATCTAATGCCACATACATCCGCAGACCCACCGACAAACAGTCAGATCCCTGATACGCAGAATCAATTATGTATTTCGTTCGGAAGACGGACACACAAGCTCTTAAGCAGATGGTCATAATGTGTATACAATACACCATCAGAAGAAATTATATTAAATTTATTTTCATCATTCCACAGAACCTTAGACAAATCTGTAGAACTTGTGTTTTTTGCAAACTCTGTCCTAGCCTTCCTATTTTTTTTAAATTTATGACTGGTTTACGTAATGGTAGTCTATCACTTAAATCACCTGCTACTTGGCGACGTTGTACAGTAGAGACATGTAGGTTTAGTTCATGATGCTCACCTCTAGTCTGTCGAGCTGTTTTTCTTGGATCAGCAGCCGACTGCTTACAAATAATTCTGTCCTGCATCCTTGTCGTTTTTCGAGGACGACCTGACCTTGGTTTATTGACCACTGTTTCTTCTTTTGCTGTCAACTCCACACACTTACTAATTGCTGTGATATACCATAACATACATAACGCTAGACTGCGACTTTCCCCTGAGTATTCTTTGTGGTTTGGCTTGCTTTTAGTTGTCTCTACGAATAAGCACTATCTGGATACCTAAGTAAAAATAGTTAGAGAATATCGTGCGACCAAAGCAAATTAAAAAATACTTTTGAGCTAAAGCAATATATACTTACATTGTTACTGTATACCTCGCTTGTTTACTACATATGTAACCACAGCGGCAGGAAGTTCTTGACGTAACGACATAGATGTATGCGTTGCTCTGTTATGACTGCGTGCACCCAGCACTGACAATATAACTGCAGCTACAAAACACGTCTCTTGAACGCTACTATAGTTTTCTTTCTTTTTGTTGTTGATAAGTGTAGATTACAGATGCACTATTTGTATTACTACTGAAGTATTATTCAAATCTGTGCATGGGAACAGTGGAACTAATCAATGCTAGCGAGAAACTGGACAGCTATGTCGCATGCGAGGTGATGTGTGATTTTCAGTCAGGTTGCCAAGGAAAACCGATACGGCTATTATAAGAGAACAGCGTGCACAGCCCCTGCTGATATTGTTTCACGGTCCCCGAACTGCGTAGCAATAGGTAGACTGAGTCAACAACCATTATCACAATTGATCAGTTTTATTACAATGACCTTATTACTGAGTTTTCCCTGAGTATTACGAAGTTGTTGTGACAGGCTATCTATACTGGATGTTAACGCTGTGATCCTAAACTATGAAAAATGTATAATTCGTTCTCTTTAAAAAGCAACTAGACCGATATGATTTCTGACTAAATGCTAAATTTCGTTATTAAAAAGATGGTCTTACATTTAGACATGTGTTCTCTATCGCTTTAGTAACTAATGTAATATCTCCAGAGAGATTCATCATTTGATTAACATTTGCTCTTTAATATGTTTCAGTCTTTGCAATAAATGTCTGCCTTCCGAGAAGTAATGAAAGTGCCGAGTTCCTCTAACAAGAGTCACAATTAAGGCTATTATGTGTGCAACGGAGTTTCGTGTCAGCAGTGTGTGTACAATGACAATGCTCTATTTTTGAGTGCGATATCATCTTTAAAATGTTCAGAAAGAACCCTGAATGAAGATTAACTCCCTTGCAAAACAGGGCTAAGGCATTCACAAACGTTGTTTGGTCTTCGTACCCAGTTCAGACAAGAAATCATGAGAGTAACAAGTGTCGGTTAATTATCTCTATGTCACTCTCAGGAAAACGTAGGGGCACCGCCAAAACATGCAGTTCATTTAACTTGCCAGAAAATTAAACAAACGTGACTCATCTTTCCACTTAACATTAACACGTATCATAGTCGGACGAAGGTCAGCTACTTTCGCTCATTTGCCAAGATAAGCAATTTCACTTTTTTTGCGCTTCCGCGAGATGTCAGTAAGTGAAGGTCAAGAGTACTTCAAGAGAATGGTCAGCAGGGCTTCGTAGCCAGAAACCACACATTTGGGTCAATGTTTCTTCCGTTTCTCTCTCTTTCTTTTTACCGCTCCAGCATCCCATCGGATTATGTCTTCTGATATGGGCCGTGTTTCGGCCAACAAGTTTGGCGTAACTTTGTTTAATAAATGTGCTGTGCCTTCACTTACACAGGTTGTCCCAGAAAGAATGGTCAGTATTCAGGGATATGACATGAACGCGCCGCGCGGAATGGCAGCGCGGTTTGAGGCGCCTTGTCACGCACTGCACGGCCCCTCCCGCCGGAGGTTCGAGTCCTCCCTCGGGCAAGGGTGTGTGTGGTGTTCTTAGCATAAGTTGGTTTAAGAAGTGTGTAAGTCTAGGGACCGATGACCTCAGCAGTTTGGTCCCTTAAGAATTCCCACGCGTTTGGACATTTTGACATGAACGCTCACTTGGAGCAAAAAATTTTCGTATGGACATACATGCTATTCCGAATGGTTTCCGATATAGAACACACTTAATGTACATTGTTACTTAAGGTAATGACGGTTTTCAACACATCTTGATTGACTCATACTTAACGAACAGAACGCAAAATGTTGTGCTAAATAATTATAATAATGTTGTAAAGGTAGGAAACTTTTGTGACTGGGTAGAAACCACAAAGGGAGTTTTGGATCCACTCTTACTCTTATGGCAGAAGAACTAAGAGACTGAAAGGAACGAGGTAGGTTGGGCTAGAATAAAACGTCATAGAGGGTGGATGCGTAATATACATACGTGGACACCACCAGCTCTAAAACAAATGTACAATAAATGTTGTCTGTCTTGGAAACCATTACGATCAGGGCAAATATACATACGAAGTTTTTTTGCTTCAAATAAGCTTTCCTGTTATATTCCTGAATATTGACGGTTGTCGCTGGGACTCCTTTTATTTAAGAAAACCAATTATAAACACCATTGGTGAAAGGGTGCCCATATGATAGTTTGTAGCAGGGAGCCTAGACTTGGGGGGGTGGAGTATTTGTAATATTTTCGAAGACGCTGGCTATTTTTAAGAATCCATAAAAAAGTTCAATTTCCGACTCTGTTAAAAACGACTATTAAAAATTTTCTTGAAAGAAACTCACCTACCTATGCTATATTTTTTCCTTTCCCTAAGAGCTAGCAGGAGGGGGTGGGGCGGCTCCCCCCCCTCACCGTTGTGCATGAGTGCTCTTGCATCGCCGGCCGAAGTGGCCGTGCGGTTAAAGGCGCTGCAGTCTGGAACCGCAAGACCGCTACGGTCGCAGGTTCGAATCCTGCCTCGGGCATGGATGTTTGTGATGTCCTTAGGTTAGTTAGGTTTAACTAGTTCTAAGTTCTAGGGGACTAATGACCTCAGCAGTTGAGTCCCATAGTGCTCAGAGCCATTTGAACCACTTTTTGCTCTTGCATCGGTGTATCCGTAGGGATGGAAGGCTAGGGATAACGTTCTATCAGCAAAGAGGTCATGAGGGATGGTTCACAAACTCAGATCAGGGAAGGAAATTAGCTGCGTCCTATTAATGGAATGATCTCGGCATTCTCCTGCAGCGACTTAGGGAAACAACGGAAAACGTAAACCTGGATGGCTGTGCACAGTCTTAGTACTGTGCCACCTCACTCGCTGGCTATCAGAATCCAACTCAATAGGAGTGTACCGATCGCTGCTAAGCCACGTGCCTAAATGTACACTTTATCTGCAGCTATCCTTCCTCTTGTGGATAGAAACGCTTGGGGAGGGGAGGATCCGCCCCATACGGTATGAGACAGTAACAGAAAGCCGAACCAGTCTCAAATGGCCGTCATATCCAGTGAGCATCTTCATGTAACTGAATAGTTCCTTTCATTCTCGGAGCTTGTGCAGCGTCGCTGGATGTTTCAGTCGCGGCTACGGTCAGATTCCACACGTTCTTCTCTGTTCCTCATACTGCAGGAAGTAACTTGGCTAATCACGAAGGATCACCTACTCACTATGGAAACACGAGCTCTACCCCAGAGGCCACACGACTTCCCACCCCAAGAGGGCTGAAGGCCGACTTATCAAACTCGCGAACTCCAAACAGCTGTCCGTTGTTCCCGAGAGGTTCTAGGCGCTTCAGTCTGGAACCGCGCGACCACTACGGTCGCAGGTTCGAATCCTTCCTCGGACATGGATGTGTGTGATGTCCTTAGGTTAGTTAGGTTTAAGTAGTTCTACGTTCTAGGGGACTGATGACCTCAGATGTTAAGTCCCATAGTTCCCAGAGCCATTTGCGCCATTTCTTTAACTCCAAACCTTTCCTCGAAATAGTTTTAACATCTCTGCCTCTCAGCCAGTTAGGCGTATTGATCGGATAGAGGCAATTTCGTTTATCATTACCCGGTCGCGATAACAACCACTCTAAAATGTAGCTTCCTGTTAGGACTTTCTTGAAGTTTATTTTCAGAGGTTTGTAGGAAACATTTGGCGTCCTGGAAAATCAGTTGCCCTTGAATTTCCCTCTTCGGTCTCCTCCACAACCCATTTAGGTGGATTAGGGAAAGACCGTTCCGTGATCTTCATTCCAATACTGGCTCAGGTATACACAATAATTACAGGACAAACACCTATACCTATCTTACTTAAATTCTTTATCTGCTTATGCCTAATGTGACATCTGTGTCGCCATGTTTTTCTGGTACTGCCTATTTGTAAATGTTTTGTTCATATTTAATGTTAATTCATATCATTGTAGTTAGTGTATGTACATAATTTCAAATTTAATGTTGCGCCAAAGTACTGAAATGTTACAACATTATCTCTGGAACTAGTTCATGCATAATGAAAATAGATTTGTAGTGATGTAAAACCTGGAGGGAGGTCACTCCACAAAGAAACTCGCATGGTGGGATTAGAAAATATGGATTTAGCGGTACAACCGCAAGTAGTCTTCGTGGAACAGATATGAGTCTGTGGTTAGTAGCAAACTTTTCACACTGAGTCTGCTGAATGAGATACGGAAAGCAGCTATATTGAACAATAATGCATGGGATGTGGAAAATTAATGGCTAATTATTCTTAGGATTTATTGGTTGGATCTGAATGACAAAAATCTGAAGCCAGGACGATAATTTTAAGAGCCTTTTATACATCAAGCACCTTAAGTACGTTTGCCGCGTGTATTTTACTCACATAAGGTCGCCAGAACCACCACTTCCATCGCAACTCGTAAGCTGAGTACTGTAATTTTTCATGGAGCAGTTATTTGCTTTATTATCAAATAATAATCATGTTTCGTTAAATCTGTGATGAGAAATTTATATTAATCCTTAGTCATTTTACGTATATGGGATCCTTTTCCTAATGACGCAGTTACAGATTTTCGTAATTTAATTGAACCACAAAAACGTTTATTGCATTTATAGTGATCATTAACTTTTGTGGAGAAGTAGATTTCTTAGGTGTTCACCTAGTTTTGTTTCTGAGATACTCCACCTAGAAAAAAGTTTTGCATAAGTATAGATCTAAAGAAAAAAACTAATTAATGTACTTAAAGGTCATTGTTACTAAACTCCCTACTCAGTATTAAAATATCTAAATAAACAGTGATCATTCATACTAGTTACTGGTCAGTGCAGCTTAAGGGCTAAGTTAATGAATACCTAATTCACAAGTTCGCTAAGGAGTTGATGTTCACGTATTTCTGTTTAAAAGTGATTTTTCATAGTATCTTAAAAACATATTTGGTTCTGACCTCTGTCAAATGATAGGATAGTTTCTCGGTGCGCATGCTAAATGTTCCGTCAATACAACAACCATTATCACAGTAAAAATACTTCTGTAGTGCAACAATCGTTTTAACAAACAATCGTTTTGTTTTACACTACTGGCCATTAAAATTGCTACACCACGAAGATGACGTGCTACAGACGCGAAATTTAACAGACAGGAAGAAGATGCTGTGATATGCAAATGATTAACTTTTCAGAACATTCACAAAAGGTTGGCGCCGGTGGCGACACCTACAACGTGCTGACATTAGGAAAGTTTCCAACCGATTTCTCATACACAAACAGCAATTGACCGGCGTTGCCTGGTGAAACGTTATTATGATGCCTCGTGTAAGGAGGAGAAATGCGTACCATCACGTTTCCGAAGTGGCCGTGCGGTTAAAGGCGCTGCAGTCTGGAATCGCAAGACCGCTACGGTCGCAGGTTTGAATCCTGCCTCGGGCATGGATGTTTGTGATGTCCTTAGGTTAGTTAGGTTTAACTAGTTCTAAGTTCTAGGGGACTAATGACCTCAGCAGTTGAGTCCCATAGTGCTCAGAGCCATTTGATCCATCTGAACCACGTTTCCGACTTTGATAAAGGTCGGATTGTAGCCTATTACGATTGCAGTTTATCTATCGCGACATTGCTGCTCGCGTTGGTCGAGATCCAATGACTGTTAGCAGAATATGGAATCGGTGGGTTCAGGAGGGTGATACGGAACGCCGTGCTGGATCCCAACGGCCTCGTATCACTAGCAATCGAGATGACAGGCATCTTATCCGCATGGCTGTAACGGATTGTGCAGCTACGTCTCGATCCCTGAATCAACAGATGGGGACGTTTGCAAGACAACAACGATCTGCACGAACAGTTCGACGGCGTTTGCAGCAGCATTGACTATCAGCTCGGAGACCAGGGCTGCGGTTACCCTAGACGCTGCATCACAGATAGGAGCGCCTGCGATGGTGTACTCAACGAAGAACCTAGGTGCACGAATGGAAAAACGTCATTTTTCGGATGAATTCAGGGTCTGTTTACAGAGTCATGATAGTCGCATCCGTGTTTGACGACACCGCGGTGAATGCACACTGGAAGCGTATATTCGTCATCGCCATACTGGCGTATCACCCGGCGTGATGGTATGGGGTGCCATTGGTTACACGTCTCGGTCACCTCTTGTTCGCATTGACGGCACTGTTAACAGTGGACGTTACATTTCAGATGTGTCACCACCTGTGGCTCTACCCTTCATGCGATCCCTGCGAAACCCTACATTTCAGCAGGATAATGCACTACCGCGTGTTGCAGGTCCTGTACGGGCCTTTCTGGATACGAAAATTTTCGACTGTTGCCCTGGCCAGCACATTCTCCAGATCTCTCACCAATTGAAAACGTCTGGTCAATGGTGGCCGAGCAACTGGCTCGTAACAATACGCCAGTCACTACTCGTGATGAACTGTGGTATCGTGTTGAAGCTGCATGGGCAGCTGTACCTGTACACGCCATCCAAGCTCTGTTTGACTCAATGCCCAGGCGTATCAAGGCCGTTATTACGGCCAGAGGTGGTTGTTCTGGGTACTGATTTCTGAGGATCTATGCACCCAAACTGCGTGAAAATGTAATCACATGTCAGTTCTAGTATAATATATTTGTCCAATGAATACCCGCTTATCATATGCATTTCTTCTTGGTGTAGCAATTTTAATGGCCAGTAGTGAATTTAAAGTTTAAGTGGATAGAATTGTTCGGCTTATAACACAAGCAACACTGCATGCATTTACTGTAGAAGTCAACGTGGGACACACGACGAATGTATCCGTTAGGACAATGTGGTGAAATTTGGCATTAATGCGCTAGGGCAGCAGACAACTGATGGTAGCACCTTGAGAGGTGGCATGCCACTCTCTCACTTTAACCACATTGTCGGTCAGATTAATATTCATATTTTAGGTCATGGTCTCTGTGTTCTCCGGTTCTATAGCTAATATAAGTGGTTTATGACTTTTTACATGAGCAAATTGTGGGGAGAAACTTCACATAGCAGCATGTGTAGCCTGTAGAGAATTTGTACTCAAGGGGCCATAATGGAGGTGACGGAGAACAAGGAGAAAGATGGATTGCAAGCTATAAATGTTGTGTCCAGCGATCTGGGTGTGTAAGTGATTCGGGGAAGCAGGGCTCTGTGAATTGTACCTGCAGAGGGACTTCAGGCCGGGGCATTTCACTCTTCCAACTTAGGGTCAGAGCGGGAGGGCACCACCTCACAAAACATTTTACCTGGACCAGGCACAAGACTGTCGTGATGGCAGCCAGTTGGCGGAAAGTGGGTGGAGGAAGACAATTAAGAGATCTGCTGTAATCTAAACTTTTGTGCAAATGGTGGGACGGTCATAAAACTACAAGCCTTCCCGTGTTAGAAACTGAAATAATACAAATAGAGTGGTTGATGCATGTGTTTAGTGGTGGCAAGACTGTAATTCCCATGACGCGAAGAAGTCTCCAGGTTCTTTCAGCGAGTGGCAAAAACATATATTTCATGGGCACGACTGTCTAGGAAGCTTAATAGCCTTGATTTGGAAATTGGAAATGGTCGCCCTGGAAAGATTAGATCTTTGATCGATTGTGGTCCCGTCTAGGTAGACGTTTTTCGCCAAAACACGGCCATGCCTACAGTGAGAGCGACGCCTCCCTAGTCTAAAACCTTCTTTTTCCAGACAAGAGATATTTTGAGTCGCTGATTGGTTGCTTTCAGGATATACAAAGCAGAGGCTTGTCCCCAAGCGAAGGAACCCCAGTGCTGTGTCTGGATCGACTACCAGGCCAGTAGAACAGTCAAGAGGGGAGTTTCAAAGAGTAGAGAATAGATCAATTGGTTTGTACAACATGGAGGCAGTTTTTTTCTGCTAATTCAGCTTCCGCACCAAGGCTTGGTGGAAACTGATGGTGATCCTTTGTCTAGCTTCGTCTTCTGGTCCTTCCCTGGTGGAGAGCTTCAGGTCTTACCCCAGTGAGTGAGACTTGTGGTCTGCGATTTCTCGTGGACTTAGAGCCAGAGGCAGTTTCCAACTGTACCGATAGTGGAACTGCATATCATCTCGGACATATCGTATGTCAGGAGGGTGAACTTATTCGTCCTGAGACGGCCATCCGACGTTTGAAAATTCCAGCACGCGCCGTAATGCCTGTGAGTCAAATTGGTTGGCCAGGCCAGCGAACGGGTACACGTCACACTGAAATCTGCTGGGATTTCAAGGCTCCGATAGGAAAGTTTTCCACGTTGTAATAATGAGAACGCCAGTCCGTGTAGTTTCTAAGTTTTCGTGGACGCGTCAGAACGTTACAGCTGCCGCATCGCGCCGCTCATCGCACACAGCGTACCGTTTTCTGTTACCGCCTGAATCAAGGGGAAAGAATAACGTATTGCTGCACCGGCGTAAGGTTGTTAAATGATATTCACAGCTCCTTGTTCTCCGTGAACTATAGTTTGTGGTGCACTTGGTCGAAGTTGATTCCATTTCAATAGAATTGGGCCTCACAGCGGAGTCATGTAAACAAAGTCAGATTGCATTGTAAGAGGGATTAATTCAGGGGAGAATTTGTATAGTTTACATCCCAATAAATGCTTTTCCAATCAAACACCATCACTTTTCGTATTTATGTTCGTTATTTTTTAAAGATTTATCAGCTCAATTGTAGTTATAAAAGAATGAATAAAAACATGTCATATTTTTGTAAACTTAAATACGCCACTGTTCTCATTCATACTCCTCCAAACATTCACTGTTTTAATTTTATTGTGGTGATACATGGACATATCAGCAATTCAAAATTCAGTCGTATTAAATTTGCCAATTTTATTATTAATTTGAGCTCTGAAAGTGACTGCAGACATAGGCAACAAAAGTTCCATGAGCAAAGCCACTAATTTCATATATAAAAATTAAGGGTGTAGCACATGATTTTTAGACTGTTGAGAAGTTAAGACATTTCCTTACGTAAAGATAATAACATTTAGCATCACTTGGACATATAGTTATGATTAAAGCAAGCGACTGCTTGCAGCCTTTGCTAAGAGCACGACATAGTATGCAGCGCCTCTCCTGGGCTCGTGATCACATTGTATGTACCCTAGACGACTGGAAAACCGTGACCTGGTGAGACAAGTCCTGATTTCGGTTGGTACGAGCGGATGGTAGGGTTCGAGTTGGCGCAGACACCACGAAGCCATGGACCCAAGGTGTCAACAAGGCGCTGTGAAAGCTGGTGATGTCTCCTTAACTGTATGGGCTGTGTTTACGTGGAATCAACTAAGTCCCCTGCTCCAACTGAGCAGCCACTCATGGACTTCATGTTCCCAAACAGCGATAGACTTTTTTATGGATGACAATGCGCCATATCATCGGGACATAACTGCTCGCATTTCGTTTGAAGAACATTCTGAACAATTCGAGCGAATGATTTGGCCACCCAGAGATCATTCGAAATGAATCTCATCGGACGTTCACGGGAAGCAATCGAAACATCAGCTCATGCACAAAATCCTGTACCGGCACCACTTTCGCAATTATGGACTGCTATAGAGGCTCATTATTTTTGCAGGGGACTTCGAACGACTTTTTGAGTCCATGTCATGTCGAGCTGCTGCACACCACCAGGCAGAAGAAGGTATCACACCATATTAGGAAGTATCCCATGACTTTTGTCACATCAGTATACTTCATAACTAATAGAACGTTAGTTCGATTCCCGGTAGTTCAGCTACCACTCCCTATAGAACATAATCTTTTGGATAACAAAATATAGTCCGATATCATTTCCAATAACAGAGAGTCACGTTCACTTTAAATTCCTTCAATGGGAGGAACATTAACTGTGGTTCAAATGGTTCAAATGGCTCTGAGCACTATGGGACTTAACTGCTGAGGTCATCAGTCCCCTAGAACTTAGAACTACTTAAACCTAACTAACCTAAGGACATCACACACATCCATGCCCGAGGCAGGATTCGAACCTGTGACCGCACAGTCGCGCGGTTCCGGACTGCGCGCCTAGAACCGCGAGACCACCGCGGCCGGCAAAAGTGATTTTAGTCAGATGTGCTTCCTCTTTCCTTTGACCACTTAAACTGAAATCCCATACCTCGACATTAAAAACTGAAGGGCTGTGCAACACTATCTGCTCAGAACAGAAAGTTTGTTCTTCAGATAGTGTAATTAATTTAAAGGAAGAGAAATATATAAAAAAATTGACAATTTTCTCTTATTGTAAAGATGTTTTTTTTCGTTACCACAGTCCCTCTCTTAGATTTTCAGTAAGTAGTCATTCAAACGTCTCTCATGGTAAGACGCGCAGTTTTATATCCGAATGGCTCATACCACGGTTTTTGGGATGAGTGTATTATATTCTGAGCACATTTTCGTGCGTTTCTGAGCATTCGAGGTCACGCATTTACCATGCGAGTGGAAGACAGTCACAAAGGTGCCTAGAGCAACAAACCAATAGAAAGTCTAAGTAACTTGCAACCAAGATAGTAGAAATGAAGTCTTGTGGCATAATTCATCGATAGTAACACTTTACGAGCTCCGAAACTTTGCCGGTAGATTTCTTATTCATCCCTTGTAGCCTCATTCGGCGGTTCAAATGGTGCTGTTTGGGATGCATTTATCTTCACTGGGGTACAGAGATTTTATCGTTAGATTATTCTTGTGAACTTCTAGAAATGATATCCCATGATACCTCTGGAACTCCTAATTATCCTACTATAGAATTAAATGGTTGATTTCAGTTCTTGTGGCTTGACACTTTTCGAAACTGACCCACTCATTTATATAAAAATGGCAACTTCAGAGTCTTGGTTATTGAGAAGTAAAACTTCGTAACTTCAGTGCCAGAGCGCCACTGCAAAGTCAAACGTGGGTGAAAATACCCAGCTGTCTGTGTTGAAACAGTAGTATATGTACTTATAACCACTAAATCTCCCATTTCTTATATACATAGAACTAACATGTATTAGATGGCAGTGAAGAAGCTTCACAGATAAAAGATGCGAAACGTGTTTGGCAAAACAAACTGCCTGTCATTTAGTTGCAAACGCGGAATACACCTGCATAAATTTTGAAAGAACTAAGGAACGACAGAAAATTTATAAAATGATGAAAAAGTAAATATTAACATGTTTGTCTAGATGGTCAGAAAATACAAAGCGGTAGTTGTTAAAACAGCACGAAGCATCAGTCTGATATTTATCAAACTTTGTGAAGATGTTCATGACATAAAGGATATTAAATTATTAACTTTCGTTTCGTTCGGAACTAATGTCCACCATCAGCATCAGTATGAGATTTGATCCCACAAAGTACGAATACACTCTCGTATTCTTTGTGGCATTGGAAGTAAACGTCTTTTGATTGCCATCTCTAACAATTTCTAGCCATTCCTGAAATACATCCCGTGTCAGTTCATGATGACAGCTGGCTGAAGGCCGGTATGGAAGAGTACGTCTTCCAACCAACCACATCCCAGACATGCTTTGTGGGTGGCAACTCAGGAGACCAGACAGGTCAATCAAGTGTTCATTCGACAAGGTGTTTTGGGTGTGAACTGCGGTGTGGAATTTCGCATTATCACGCAATAATTTGCCATTTCGTATCCTGGTCATGAAGAATACGAGAACAGGGTTTACCATTCTTGCCTCATTGTGGCGAGAACTCAACCTCCATTCTACAATTGCCCAACCAATTCTGTTGTCAAACGAATAGCTTGCCTCGCCTAGCCATTATTCCAGAAGTCAGAGAGTTTTGGGCCATGAGAATTACTGTTTCCTGTGATTTTTCACAAGGCTGACTATAGTTATGTTGGCGTTCATCTGCCCTCCAAAAAACGGAAATGAGACTCATCGGTTAACACCGCAGAATGCCTCCTAGTGTCCGATTTGAGGGTGACTTTATACCACGCAAGTCTCTGATCAGTTTGTGGTGTCAGCGAGAAAAATTATATGTCAACTCGAGATTTCAACCTAGCTTCCAGTAATCTGTTCACGACAGTTTGTGGCCTGTAACTTCCGCCTGGGTATCAGCTTTGATCATCGCTCTGTTCGTTTGAGCCAGTGGAAATATCGTAAGATCTTCCTGTGGCGTAGTCCTTCTGAATGGACACGCGCCTACCCATCTTGCCATACTGTTGTTCTGAATCCACCTCGTCACCACTCTTTCTGTAGACATCGCACTACAGGCAACTGTCTGTGCAATCTGTTGGTACGATACTCCAGACACTTTCCGTTTTCGCCAGTGTATGATGCTGTGTCACGCAGACTTTTTTTACACTAACGCACAGGCCAAAGGATATACAGCAGTAACATCGAGAGACGGTCTAAAGGTGAGAGTATCAGCAAACAACGTCTTCCCAAGACTGGTCCAGCACAATATGGATTATCTGTTGGACTGAACATAAAATTATGTATCCCTCTGTATATGGTAGAGTTACAGTTCCCATTCTCTCACTTCTTTCATCACGGCTGTCTTCTGTTCCGGACTTCCTCCACAAATGACAAGGAAAAACATTCTCCTGCAGTGACATAACACAGCTGGAGTCCTCTCGAACCCCTCATTTATTGGTAAATTTCGAGAAAGTTTTCAAACAGAATTAGCACTGGTTCTTCAAGTCTCCTTGAATTATATTACTCTCAGATGACTTTAAATTGCAGATGACGATTGAAAGACACTAACAAGTATTTCGTGCTGTCCTATACTCTCTCACTCAGGATATCAGTATAATAAAGCTCTGATGACTACGGTTTCCCAGAATGCAGCGAATAGATCTGCTTAATCCTTTGGTGACCTGAGCTAAGCCGAGCTGTCTATAAGAATGTTGTTGTTCTTTACGATGAAAGTAGTGGTTACCTCCTGAGCAGGTGGAATGGAGGTATTAGTCATATTACAGGGATCTCTGTTGTTAATTTTGGTGCCACTTTAGCACGAGACCTTCCCTTTCGATCAGAGATATGAACATAGTTTAGCACGGTCTAGTTTCTCAGTACGGCCTCGACCGTCAGTCGCTGTGTTATAGGTCCAAAGTACGAAGGATTCGTATAGTTAACATTTAGACCTGTACATGTTTTATAGTACTGTAAATTAACGTTCTAACATGTGTGAGACTGGTTCTGATCTCTGTCTTCCTACCACAGCTGCGTATGGACACTCTGTGAGTGTTTTAGGAATGTTAGTATGTCATGCTATTAGATCATCACATTTGCAAACTCTACATATCAATGTTAGCTACTACATATAAAAAATCTAAGGTACTTCTCATTTCTCTGTCTCTTCTTTTTTCAGACTCCTTGGCACGACCTATCTGAAACCTACTTGATGCCTTCTTTGATATTATTTACTGATGCCTATAAGTGATTATTCATCATACCTTGTAATATGGCTTACATGATGAAGTTCTAAACTTTTACCTGTCTAAATTCCTTTGTTCATTTCGTTCTGTCCATTCCATTTTGTTTGAGTGGTGGAACATCGTTCCTTAGGTCTGGAAGTCTGTTAGCCTTCCACCTATGTTAGACACTTTACTGCCCTGGCTCAAAAGGAAGTGTAATGCTCTTAAATGTCACGCTACCTTTTCCCATGTTTATCGCAGCTTGTCTTTGATTCAGAAAATCCGCACCTATTATGTCCGCCGTTAACTTCAGTATAATAATGAAACTGGCTTCAGTCTTTTGACCTTGTCACGAAAGAGTTAACCTTGCTTGTTTATTGACATCTGCAGTATGATTTTTGGTGGGATCCTTCACTTTAATCGTCTTCATTTTCAGGATCTGTAACTCTTCATTAGCATTTCATTGGTTAAATAAGTTCTCCGGAATCGCGGTTAGCTCGCTTCCACTGTCTACGACTATATGAATTGGGATTTTTGCTACCATGACCTTCACAACTGGTTAATCTCGAGCGGTTTGCTCTGTTCTTCCTCATCTCCCTGCAATAAAGCATCCTGTGTTGCACCATATGTGAATCGTTTCAGGATTTTTACCTGTGAATTCGAACGTTCTGTTGGATATACCTCGACCACTATCTCTCCCTCTTCTAAAACTTCTTCTTCACATTTAACTTCGTCTTCCTCAACTCAACAACATCTGCCTCTCCTTTCTTCGGGGAAACTCCCAAATAATGGCATCTAAATCCTCTCATTATATCTCTGTAAACTCTATCATCGTACACAATGGGACCCGTGCCCAAATGTAATTTATTTTCAATTTCCACCGACAGCGCATTATCCTCCTGAAGTTCGTCTTCCCTGGTGTCAGCCTCAAATAACTCTGCAATTCTAATCACCTCGTCCCTATTCTCTTCTCTCATTGTGCCTGCCTCTAGTAGTTCGTTTCCTTCATCGGTGTCCTCCCAATTAATTTATTCCTAGCATGATGTTATTTTCCTGCCTTCGTTTGATCCCTGCGACCGTATTTCCTCATTTATTCAAAATGGTTCAAATGGCTCTGAGCACTATGGGACTTAACATCGGAGGTCATCAGTCCTCTAGAACTTAGAACTACTTAAACCTAACCAACCTAATGACATCACACACATCCATGCCCAAGACAGGATTCGAACCAGCGACCGTAGCGGTCACGCCGTTCCAGACTCAAGCGCCTGGAACCGCTCGGCCATAGCGGGGGTCCCTCATTTATTACCTGTCGTGCAAAAAGGTTTATTTCTCTCGACGGTACGTTATCCTCTTAAAATCAGCTCTCCCTAATTTCAGTATTAAATAACTCTACAATGGTAATTACTTTGTGACTTCTTCATTTTGCTCTGGTAGTCCGTTTTTTGATAAATCTTCCCAACTAAGTACTGTACAACCTGATGTTTGCGGTATCTTGACTTCTTTCGGTCCCTCCGGTTCTGTTCCTTCATCTTTCACCTCTTGTGATAGGTTACATATTCCTTTCGTTATGTTGCTGCTGCTTGCTTGGGTAGTTGCGCTGTTCTCCTTGACTTGGGCGCTCTCTCTTCAATTCGGACGTTCATCAGGGTTTGGTGGCCTTATCTCCACGTCTCCTTTCGGACCTTCCTGTCTTTGTTCGACTTGGTGACACGGGTTTGGTTGCTGGTAATTTGTCGGCCTGTTTGTCCTCCAATACCCATTGCGATTACCGTTATTCCCCCTGTAGCAGTTATTGCTATTCCTGGGTGGATAACCGTTCACATTTCTTGTTCCGTACCCATAACCGTTTCTTTGTTGGAATCTATTGTCAATTCTCTGCGCAAATTTATCACGTGGTCCGTAATAACTGACATTCCTTAGTGCGGTCTCGGACGCATTTCGCGATTTTTCATTCACGTTTTTAGGCGAGTTTTGCTTTTTTCTTGCCTCATCCTCCTAGAATATTAATTCTAACTCTCTCAAAATTCCTTTGAAGGCTTCCACGTCATTGCCTCCACGCTCTACCAATGACTTTTGATATTTTAGTAGCAGCTTCACAACACAAAATGTAATCCATTCTCCATCGCTGTATGGCACATCCAAACATTGGATTTTCTTTGCCATTGCTCCGAAAAATTTTACAGGGCTCTTCTCTCCGGAATTCTCGAAATATGGATTTTGTAGTAGCTCATACCTCACTCTATTCTGCTCTTCACTCGCCAATGGCATGAAAAACACTTATCTCTCAAATCTTGAATAGTTCGCACCAGTTCTCCTGTGAGTTTTTCGCTTCTATTATCACGATGCGAGTATAGTTCCGCTTGAGAACCGCTTTTGTGATGCGTTTTTGCAACACACTATCTTCAACTATTTGTCGTGCTGTGCCCGCGGCTTGGTATGTAATTGCATTAACTTATTTGGTTATCTTTGCAATTTCGCCGTCAGTATCATCACGTACTGCTTTTTTGTCATCCCGTAATGTTTTGACGTTGTCATCTAATGTTTTAATTTCACCCTGAGTGTCGTTATCCAACGTTTTTATTTCGGTCTGGGTGTCTTCCCGCAATGTCTACACGTCCACTTGGACCTTTTCAATATCTGTTCCTAATTGCATGTGACCTATTATTAAATTTTCGATCATATCTCGGGATACTTTTGCCTCTTCCTCAATGTGACATAATTGTTCTTTGCCCTATATATTTTGTTTTCTAATTTCACGGAGTTGTTTCGTTGTTTCTGCATCCCGCTCATGTATCCGTTGCTGCAGTTGTTTCGTCTGTTGTGTGATCTCTCTGTTTTGTATCGTTATGGCACGCGTTAATTGCTGAAGAATTTCCAAGAAATTAACGGTTTCTACCACCTCTCCTTCCAACGCGCTTCGTTCTGCGTTTAAAATCTCGTGTCTGTCAGCAACTGACAGCAGTGAACCATACGGTGACACTTTTCGATTTGTATTGCCTGTCCTTGGTTGTGAGGGAGGTCCTATTACATGTACTATGGGTTCTACGTATTCAAGACGTTCCCCATCTTCTTGCACCTCTGCAATATATTGGTCACTGCTTACCGCGCCTTGTTGCTCGGTATTTACGTCCTGCTGCACCCCGTGACCTATGTCTTGTATTATTTCGTCCGTTGTTCCGTCCTGAGATTCCCGTATGTTATCTTGCTGGGTGTCTATCTTAGTTCAGTCAAGGTCTCGATCTTCCATTGCTAATCTCTCCGATTCCCGTCTTTGTAATTTTAACTGACGCACCCTACTTCCCGTAATCATGTAACCATACGACCTTACTAGCTTCATAAACTTACTACATTCACCCTTTCGGTAGTGTTCCTAGTTCGCTTGACACAATAACAAAACTGTACGACCGTCACTTACCAGTTGGGACAGAACCAATTTATCAACGGTAGGTCAGCCACCTGTGCACTTGCAACAAAAACTTAAAACTAACAAAGGTGTTACAACTGTAATACGGGGATACTGCGTACGTCTCTTAGTGCATTGCACGTCTCTGTCTCCCTATTGACTTGTTAGTGGCCACTAATATTTACCATTGGTTGATACAACAAAAAAAAATTTATTAGGAAAAAATTTTAGGAGTATATTTTTTGTCCTAGTAATTACATATGGTTGACCCATTTACCATTGTATTTTACCATTCTGGTAGGGTCGCCATCATCTATCAGGTGTGAGATCTTCCTACCACAGTTGCACACTGTGAGTGTTTTAGGAATTTGGTGTTCAACCTACGGCGTGCAAGGTAGAAAGATACCATCTCACACATGAAGAGTTCAGAGAAGATTGCAGCAGTATGGACAGTGATGTAATCAGACAATGATATCAATGTCAATTCCGCTACACACCCTGTAAAGGAAACTTTATAACTAACAGAAATTTTGGAAATTTGTGGTAAGATCCTATGGGGCAAAACTGTTGAGGTCAACGGTACCTAAGCTTACGCACTACTTAATCCAACTTAAACTAACTTACTTAGCGTCGACAACATACACAATGGAGGACTCGAACCTCTGCTGGGGGAAGCCGTGTTAACCATGACAAGGCGCCCCCTACCACGCAGCTACCCCACATGGCATAGCTAACAGAAATTGGAGTATGGGTTCAGGTGTAACTATATGTTAGCAAACGTTAAAATCTTAGATTTTCGTTTTTAAGGTTTATTTTTCCTCTAAGTGTGACTTCATGGCATAGAAATGTTAGCAAAATTATGAACAGGATGGTAAAATATTGATATTGGATGTTCACGGTTGTGAAACGAAGTTCCTAACTGTTACAGGGTTCTTTAATGGTAAGATGGTTGATACCATGTCTAGGGGTCGATAAAATACAAACAAATTAAATACAATTGGGGCAAGAGATATCAATAACGCTAAAATGCACAATGAACATACCCAAAATTGAATGGAGGTCGGTAAAGAGCAATCAAAAAGAAGTACATAGTTAAAACAATTCAACAAATTCGTAGCATAAAGCTCTCTACAGTGGCTGATCAATCGTTTTCATTAGATCGGAGATCTCGCGTTTCTGCTTCAGTTAAGCCCGACAGTCGTGAATATGTTTATCTATAGGTCATGGTTGAATGTACAAAAATTAGAAGAGACGGAGATGACCGCCGTTCTGAGTATCAATTGAATATCGCTTGCTGGCATAGCGGGAACGCATGTGATTACCTTGCGTCGGCGGTGACAGTGGCGGCTGTCGGCGAGAGCTGTGAACCTGAGAATCTGTTCTGACAGTTAAACACCAGGCTGATACATTTCCTGGATCTTTGTGAAGCTGAGACTCCTAGTTATTCCCTAGCTAAGTTAATTGGCATGAAACATGCTATTTGGCTGGAATAGCGCATATGTCGTTGCCCCCAAATCGCTCGCAAGTGTTAATTGTCAGTGCTCGGTGCTATTCTCTGTACGAGACTTTGCAGTTTCAATCCTTATGAGTTGAGACAAGCCTGTGAACAAGTGTTCACATAATGACTCTCGCAATTGTCTCAGCATGGGATGAGTTGCCTTGCTCAAACACTCAAAGATTTTCTACAAGAGAAGTAGCGAATTACTCTGCCTTCAATTAGCCTATATCAAAGCTGTTGGCCACATATTTTTCCTTCTGGCCAATCAAAACGTTCGTGCTTGTTATAACTCCACCAGCTAAAGTTTTTGTATCCAATCACAGGCGTCATTTCTTTTGTACGCCAGAGTTTAACTTCTGCTGTGTAATACTAAGATAAACAGCTGTTTCTTTCATGCAAAGTTTTTAACACAGGTGGCTACAGTGAGTCACCAACGATTTGAGTTGGGTTTCTGCGCACGTTTATTTCGCATCTCCCACCGTGTTCCTGTAGAAAGGCTTTCCAAAGGGTCGTCGTTAAAAGCAGGGACAAGGGGCAGCTTTTGATTATGTCCTTTGCAGTGGCTCCGTCCTCTCATTGTATCCGTGAGGTATACTATGGCGAGAGTTTCAGCCTACATGGAATAGGCGTTGCTATCGTAAAATTCTTTTTCCTTCAGAGCTGCGTCTCGTAGCACGGGTCTGGGAAATTACTTGCGTGCAATTACTACTGTGAGTGTTGGTAGTTTATATTCATGAAGTGCTGGCCACTTTATTGGATCTGCATATTAATAAAATTCATAGAATTTCACGTAAATGTGTTGTGTGAGATATCGATTTAAACAAAATTGTTTCAGGAATTCAATGTAAGGTGTGTTATTCGTTTGACACCTTACAATGTCTTTCATTGCTACAGCGTGCCTGAAGTTGAGAAGGATTTAAATGTTATTCTCGTATCTTTTGCATAACAAGTTAATCAATTAGAATGTGGTATACTGGTTATTTATTTATTTCTGATATGTTTCAGCAGGAAATACTCTTTGGAATGTCGAATTTTCCATATTCTCAGACACCATCTCCTCTGGTACTAAAAAATATTGCTTATATCATAAAGAAGTGGTTGTTTGTCAATGGACTAGTTAAATTGTGCACGAAAGCGAGACCGTACTTTGACAATGGTGTCGATATCCCCAGTCAAATTATAGTAATTTGTGACAGTGACGCTGAAAGCTTGCAGTATATTGTCTTCATAGCCTTCTGAGAGTTGCTTTTTATCTCATCTCTATTTCTATCAGAGTTTGGAACATTGATATGGTACTTACTATCAGACAAAAGGTCACTATCAACATCTTCTTGAAAATGATTTATAGAACGTTTTGAGAACATATTGTTCAAAATCTTTAACTGCATTATTTAAACTACACTGAAGAGCCAATGAAATTGGTACACCTGCCTAATCAT
Organism: Schistocerca piceifrons; assembly: GCF_021461385.2. Classification (NCBI taxonomy): domain Eukaryota; kingdom Metazoa; phylum Arthropoda; class Insecta; order Orthoptera; family Acrididae; genus Schistocerca; species Schistocerca piceifrons. Next base: position 360,274,864 of record NC_060149.1, on the reverse strand, counting down.
GTAGAGCCCCTGTGACCAAGCAGAAGTGCCACAACACGATATGGCATGGACTCGACTGATGTGTAAAATAGTTCTGGGAGGAGCTGACGAGATGAATCCTGTAGGGCAGTCCACTAATCCGTAAGAGTACGAGGGAGTGGAGATCTCTTCTGAACAGCTCATTGCAAGGCATCCCAGATATGCTCTATAATATTCATGACTGGAGAGTTTTGTGGCCAGCGGTAGTGTTTAAACTCAGAATATTGTTTCTGGAGTCATGCTGTAGTAATTCTGGATGTGTGGAGTGACGCATTATCCCGCTGGAATTGTCCAAGTCCATTGGAATGCTCAATGGACATGAATGGATGCAGGTGATCAGACAGGGTGCATACGTACAAGTCACCTGTCAGAGTTGTACCTAGACGTATCAGACGTCCCATATCACTCCAACTGCACACATCCTACACCATTACAGAGCCTCCACCAGCTTCAACAGTCCCCTTCTAACATTCAGCGTCCACGGATTCATGAGGTTGTCTTCATAACCATTCACATTCATCCGCTCGATACAATTTGAAATGAGACTCGTCCGACCAGGCAACGTGTTTCCTGTCATCAACAGTCCAACGTCAGTGTTGACGGCCCAGGTGAGGCGTAAAGTTTTGTGTCGTGCAATCATCAAGGGTACACAAATGGCCCTTCGGCTCCAAAAGCCCATATCGATGTTTCATTGAATGATTCGCATGCTGAGACTTTTTGATGGCCCAGCATTGAAATCTTCAGCAATTTGCGGTAGGGTTGTACTTCTGTCACACTGAATGTTGTATCCTGAGTAAATGTCAAAGATGGGATGTCTAGGAAATCTGCTTCTCGGATCGCTAGACAACGACTGAAGCAAATCGTATTACTGAAGTTTATTACAAAAGGAAATGATTACAATACTTAACCTTGTGATATACAGATGTGTCGCAAGCAATGAGCAACAGACAAAATAAGTAGTCTCTTCAGTATAGACATGCTACATAGTAGAAGCGAAATGACTAGTCTGGATGCTATTCTTGAACTCGCTGCTGTAGAGGCCGTACATCTGGGCCGCAGCAAGATGTTTGCAACGCTTATATTCTCTTTGCACAGAGGGCGCTGCTGTCGCGTTGTTGTCCTAGAGATGGGTCGGTCCGCGTGCAATTGACTGACGTCTTCTTCACTGCTCTGTCTGTTCTAACGTTCGTGCCTGGCGTGTCGGCGCTTCACTTTACGCCGGAACATTGTACGATTCTCTTCAGTCGTTTTTCGCCCCATTCTTGCAGGATATTTTTCGGCCACAGCGATGTCGAAGACTTGATGTTTCACAGGATTCCTGATATAGAGTCTTTTAACAGTAAAGTACTATTAATTAAAATATTAACTGATTATTATTAAATGAAAGGAAACAGAGAAAAAAGCAAAGGGTAAATAAAGTGAAAGGCATAAAATTCAAAAGTGCTACAGTTCTTAACAAATGACAATATTAACAATAACAGGAAAGCCTGATCAAATAATTCTCAGTTGGCCAGCCGTTAACCTTCTGTACTGCTTGCGAAATGAACATGTACAGTTCATTTAACAATCACATATACAAATTTATGGAACATTAAACTAAATAACTACAGCTTAATGGTTCAAATGGCTCTGAGCACTATGGGACTTAACTTCTGAGGTCATCAGTCCCCTATAAGTTAGAACTACTTAAACCTAACTAACCTAAGGACATCACACAACACCCAGTCATCACGAGGCAGAGAAAATCCCTGACCCCACCAGGAATCGAACCCGGGAACCCGGGCGCGGGAAGCGAGAACGCTACCGCACGACCACGAGCTGCGGACTAACTACAGCTTACTAATATTTTTAAGTGAGTACGATTAACTCGAAAGTGCATTCGCTCGTCTGTTGTCATGGCTTGTATAAACGTGGATACTAGTTATATAGACACTCGTACGTAACAGACACGACTTTATTAGCATGAAAAAAAATCGTTCTCATTAGAAAAAATTACCTCAGAAGCATCAAAGTGTAGAAACGCTCAAACGACCAAATTAAATACTCGGCCTGACTCACTGAAACAGATGGATTTCACTTGCATTCACATTGAATAACTCAACTGACATGTTTCACCGCCTATGAAACTTGTTAAGCGCTGTTTATTTTTCAGCCACATAATCACCACACTGTTTATTTGCCTTCTCCTATTCTCTCACCCTAGTGTACTGTTGTACGCTTAATTCACTTAATGGGTTCACTTATAAGATTGATGGGATGAGGGTCGCAGTACATGACTTCGGAAATGTTCCTAGGAAGGGTTTGACCTTCAGTCTCCGGCAAAGGTCCTCTTCTAGCAACGCTTTGCGTGGCAGATGAATTTTTTGATGATGAGGTCCTTCCTTACGACTCTGTTACTGACGTAGCGTTCTCTATTATCATGGAAATCATTTTACCTCCAGCTTTTCTATGCGCGACATCTATCTTTCTCACAGCCATGGATGCGTCGCATTTCTCCTCTAGCCATTTCTGCTTCGTCATTTCACGCTTAATGTCACTCTCACTTTCAAGACGCCTGTAATCCCATTTCGCGTGCTAAGTTTGACGCATTTTTATATTTCCTCATTTGCGCAGCTTAGTTCATAATCTCGACTGCTGTCCTAAAATTTCTCTTGGGCCTTGTCGTTTTGCCTAGTACCTCCTCTGCCACCTTCACTATTCCATCCATTAAATCTACCCCCCGTCTTCAATTATATTCCTTTTCCTTGCTTCAGTCAATACGAATACTCCCTCTGTGACTCTCAAAAACATCTGCTTATATCTGTATCATCTCCTTAAACTCCTAACCGAAATTTCTTCAGTTTTAATCTGCAGTTCATAGCCAATAAATCATGGTCAGAGATAACATCTTCTGGCAATGTTTTGCAATTTAAAATTTGGTTAGCTAGTCTCTGTTTTACCATTATATGATAAATTTGATTCCTTTCAGCGTCTCCAGATGTCTTCCACATAGATAAACTTCTTTCATGAATCTTAAACCAAAAGCTTGCAACGATTAAGTTGTACTTCATGCAAAATGCTACCAGACGGTTTCCGATGACATTAATTCCCCCTGGTCCTCTTTCTCGTACTATTTATCCTTCTCTTCCATTTCTCATTCTTCACTCCTAATTCTCAACACAATCAAATATTTTTCAAGCTCTCTTTACACATTTTTCCGATCTCTTCATTATCTGTGGATCTTGTAGGCATATATAATTTACACTTCCACTCCACTATTGGTTCGCGTCCAAATGTTGTAACCGAGATTGTGTGTGTTAATTAGATGTGCTGAAATAACGACGAAGTCTTCCCATCCTTTTTGAAAAATGCTACAGCTAAGTCGTTGATATGTAAGACCAATGGTTGTTATTGTGACGATCGTATTTGCCTATAATGTTGTCTTACGTAGGTTGACCTGTTATTCTACGTATGACTGTGTGTAATTCGTCAACAGTTCTGTCTCACATGCAACTTGAAATTTAACTAATGGCAGCACCCGTTTAGTTGATGAAGTTGAATAGACAGCTACTTTTGCATTAATTTTAAGAGAGATGCTACCATAACTACACAATGTCAACATGTAAAATTATGTGTCGTTTTGTTTTATATATCTATATATTTTTACTTTTTAATTCAGTGGTGTAAATATGTTTTCCGAAATTTGTAGAAGGATTCTAATGATTCAGCGACATTAGATTAACACCATAATTGACGCACCCTATAAGAAGATATGTTTGGCTGCATTTATATAATATCCTGTGATTGATGTCTCATTTGATAATACTCGGAAGGACAGGAACTAGCTTTGACCGTCAAGTAACTTTCCTGTTTCCGTAATTTTGTTTTTATATTTAGTGCATTATCAGTATGTAATGCGACTCTTGTCGCGTTAATGCATTACAGGCTATGCTTTGTATCTTAGTGGTGATTTATATCTATTATTGCACGTGAAAGCATTCAATAATGAATGAGCATTTGACTAAATGTATATTATAATTCTTATTTTTCTATTCTTCTTTTGTGACCTAGTTATGCGGTAATCTAGTTACTTGTTTTCATTGTTGTAATTGATGTAGGCGAAGGGGCTTGACTATGGGCATCACGACTGACACATGTCATTTACTTTACATATTGCTATAATATCTTATATGTAGTTGTATCTGGTTCGTGTGAACTACTGTGGCAAATGTGATGTATGGTGTGGGTTTTCTGTTGCTATGGATGATTAGATAGATGGTAGAAACGCACAGAGCACTTGATATTCGTGCATTGCCTTCTGCTCCAGAATACCACCAAAAAAACACGCCACACTTGTTGCCTCTATCAGGCTAACGTATCACCATCGAAAGTATCCCATGTCGCCAGTCAGAGGGATGGTATGGGGAGACGTGAAGTTTGAATCAGTCTGAAGAAAGGAACTGATCTGATGATCAGAAAGTACCTGTCGTAACCACTGTAAAAATAATGGTGAGACATATTTATTCGACAACCAGGCTTCATATCAGTTATCACCGGGACGCGCAGTGCAGTTCTGCTGGCTTTGGCTACGGATGTGAATGTATGCAACAATAAAAATGATAAAAAATACTAAATTTAGGACTTTTATGGGTACCATTTATTTCTTGAGATTATTATTATACCCCGATACATATCGAGCCTTTTAATAAAAAAGAAACTGCGTTTTTAATTATAGATTTTGTTGAAAAGGTATATTTCCTTAACTGTCATAATTTCGCGTGCCTTCTCAATAAATTCGTGTACGATCACAATTTAAAAAAAAAAGAGTTTGATGTTTTAATAGCTGTAGCAGGGAGCTTGCATTCTCATTCAACATGGAATAAATACCCAAGCGAAACAAAGATGTTTCTAGAAGAATTGCACGGAGAGATGAAGGACGTCGTGAGTACAGAATATGTACTCTCTGTGGTGCGGCAGGAAACGAAATACAATGAACAGAATTCCACATACCGACGTCCTAGTGTGTCTGGCTTACCTTAACTTAATAAATACAGACGGGGACAGTTAATTGTATTTTCAGCTGTCATTCACTACAATGGAAGGAAGATACAAGGGTGGGTGTTTTTACTGTGTTATCAAGCACAGCCGCAAGTAGACACAACAAGCCCATGTGGCAACCGGCGTGCCGTACGAAACTTTGCCCCACCATGACGGCGGATGTCATCTTTCTAAATGAATACGCCACGCCTCTAAAAACAAACACTTTATCAACGGCGGCTTAGCCCCGGCCGTTTATCTGTTGTCATCTCCACTTTCGACTCTCTCTGAGCATAAATGAGATGTCACGGCCCGTTTAAACGCGCTCCTTAATCTGGAATCAGTGTAATTATTGATGCTTGAAGCGGGCTGGGTTTTCCGGGGTGATGGATGTTCTTACGGTGTGCTCACGCGCCAGGGTACCCTTGCCGGATGTAACACCGTGCACCGTGCAGTGTTACACAGCCATCAAACAGCGGATCCGGTGCGTGGAGGTCCCCAGTTCCTTTGTTTGAGTGCTGACATTGCTTTAGAAACAGCACACTCATTGATCGGGCCAAACTATTGATTTAATGAACTCTCATTGCCAGTATAGCAAACTTGCGTGCAGAGATTATTGAATATTTATTTCTGAAATATAGCTCACTTCCAGTATTGCTCGACTGTTCGATGTTTAGACTGTGAGCTATTGGTCAAAAGAAATATGAAATAAGAAGAGTAATTTATTTACTAGTCTGCGTACTTAACAGAAAGCCGATTAACTTTTTTTACTGCTACCTCGCAATTCTGTACAAATTAGTAGCTAGTGCATATCATCTGTAGAAGTTCTGTAGTGTTGCCATTGAGTGCTTGAGTTTGTGGCGTATTACTCATATTGAAGAATTCTAGTAAACAAAAATTATTCAGACAGAAATTGAATAGCTGACAAACTACTCTTAACGTAGCAAACAATATTCTGGCTGTGATGAAATAAATTATGGATTTCTTAAACGATCAGTACCATATTCTTTTTGCAAATTCAAGTTTTATAGACATAGACTCTGAATAAAAGAACAACTTCACTTCGGCTTGCACCGTTTGGTCACTATCGAGGTGCAGTCCTGGAAGGTGTTGTTTACGTTCCGGAAACATGAAAATCGAATGGGGTCACGTCGGGACTGTAGGGAGAATGATCGATGACGGTGAAAAATGGTTCAAATGGCTCTGAGCACGATGGGACTTAACATCTATGGTCATCAGTCCCCTAGAACTTAGAACTACTTAAACCTAATTAACCTAAGGACATCACACACATCCATGCCCGAGACAGGATTCGAGCCTGCGACCGTAGCGGTCAAGCGGTTCCAGACTGAAGCGCCTAGAACCGCACGGCCACTCCAACCGGCGATGACAGTGAACACAAGGCGTCTGATTGTTACAGGCGTCGGAACGCTCGTGTGTACAAACGAATATTACTTTTCAGCACGCCTTTGTCACACACATTATCTGTAATTACGATACAAACTGATTTTTATGGTTTAGATATCATGTATCTCACTTTATGGAGCAATACAAGTCGGCCAGTGTGGCCGAGCGGTTTTCGGCGCTTCAGTCTGGAACCGCGCGACCGCTACGGTCGCAGGTTTGAATCCTGCCTCGGGCATGGATGTGTGTGATGTCCTTAGGTTATTTAGGTTTAAGTAGTTCTAAGTTCTAGGGGACTGATGACCTCAGATGTTAAGTCCCATAGTGCTCAGAGCCATTTGAACCATTTTTGAGCAATACAAACACATGTAATGTCCAGTTTATTTCCTGATGGCTTTCACATTTCTTCTGAAGGATGAAGCTAAATCTTGTTTTCGAATTCCATGCAAGTCTTTGCTTTCTATTGATTTCAGACAACAGAATCCGTAGCCATCACGTTCCTGCCTACTGCGATGCTAATCTTCAGGAATACACACATCGGTTATTCATCCCCAATTTTAATTGTGAGGTTTCTCAACGTACGGATTCCAGAATCACTACTTCCACAACTCTCTCCAAATATGTTTCTCATTGCACTTTAAGCTTTCCCTAATGTGACACAAAATCTCAGTTCTTCAGAATTTGATTTGTGCTTGCTACGGACTACACCAGTTTTAAAGATGATTGAGTTGATTTGGTTTGCGGGGCTTTTAGTGCCAGTTGATAATGTTTTCAATTTATAGTGATCAATGTTTAGTTTCGTCAACCTATGCCTATTTTGGCATTTTTGCGTCAGAAAACAGTGAATATAAGCTTAAACATCTACAGCTTTCCTTTAAGGCTTTTTACCCAAAATTCTTCGCGTTTTAATATATTTTTTTTTAGAATATCCAGTTTTCTTTTTCATTTGAAGTGTTCAAATTTTCCTAATTTGATTGAAGAACACTTTCTGAGAAACGTACGTTCATACCAATTTGCGATAATGATGAAACTCACGTTCATACCAGGTTACGATAACGATGTTTCTTCTTTCATCATCCTTTTGAACCCAGAAGGTCATATTTCCTGTTCATTGCAGCCTGATGGTAGATTTCTTTAAAAAAAACTGCGTCTGTTTCACTTTTGAGACTCTAGAATGTCTTGTTAACTCCAGTCTTACCAGCGTAATCCCATTTTGAAGCGACGTGTGAAAATAAGAGTCTGACATTAAAGTAATATGTGTTCTGTCTGCTATGGCACTGCTTGCCATGGGAACGTCACTGCGGAACTGTTTTTCCACCTTCAGTTGTGCTCTTAAGCTGTGGCAAATTTCAATTTGCTCGTTATACTCAGTCTTAGTGGGCGAGCAGGTTTTCCTTAGTCTATTCTGATGTGTACAGTAATGTATTTTATATGTTCTCTGGCCCTAGACCTAAGTTGCAAATCTAGTTGTTCAGCGACTAACAGTAGCTGGGAAAGCTGTTGATGATGGTGTTGTTAGTGGTCTTCAGTCCGACGACTGGTTTGGTGTGGCTCTACACGCTACTGCACCCATTTTAAGTCTTTTCATCTCTGCATAACTAGAGCATACTAACTACATTTGAACCTGCTTACTGTATTCACCTCTGTGTGTCCCTCGACATTGTTTACGCCAACACATCCCTCCCTTACCAAACTGATTATTCCATGATGCTACAGAATGTCACCTATAAACCGATCACTTCTTTTCCTCAGGTACTCCCATAAAATTCTTTCTTCTCCGATTCAGTACCTCCTCATTAGTTATTCAATCTCCCAATCTGATCTTTAGCGTAATTCTGTACACCACACTTCCAAACCTTCCATTGCTTTCTTGCCTGATTTGTTTATTGCCACGTTTCACTTCCATAGAAGGCTACATTCCACACAAATATCTTCAGACAAGAATTCGTAACAATTAAATTTACATTCGATGTTAATGAATTTATGTGTTTCAAAAAATCTTTTCTACTATTGAAGGTTCGCATTTTATATCGTCTCCATTTCGGACATCGTAACCTATTTTGCTACCCACCGAACGAAACTCATCCACTGCTTTCAGTGTCTTATTTCCCAATACACACATCAAAAAAAGTTTTGTATCACCTCAGTTCCGAGAGTTCCGGAAACTGTACAGAAAATTGGAATAGAGATCAACATAAATATCATTTCCGCCATTTTATTGCTCATGAAAACCACACATTGCATGTTGTGTCACCATACAACGAGGTCTTCAGATGTGGTGGTTCAGATTGCTGTACACACAGGTACCTCTAATTCCCAGTAGCCCATCCTCTTGCACTGAGGCATGCCTGTATTCGTCGTGGCATACTATCCACTAGTTCATCAAGGGACTATTGGTCCAGATTGTCCCACTCCTCAACGGCGATATGGCGTAGATCCCTCAGAAATGTTGGTGGGTCACGTCGTCCATAAACAGCCCTTTTCAATCTATCCCAGGCATGTTCGATAGGGTTCATATCTGGAGAACATGCTGCCTACCCTAGTCGAGTGTTGTCGTTATCCTGAAGGAAGTCATTCACAAGATGTACACGATGGGGGAGCGAATTGTCGTCCATGAAGACGAATGCCTCGCCAATATGCTGCCGATATCGTTGCAATATCGGTCGGAGGATGGCACTCATGTATGGTACAGCCGTTACGGCGCCTTCCATGACCACCAGCGGCGTACATCCCCACATAACACCACCCCAAAACACCAGGGAACCTCCACCTTGCTGCACTCGCTGGACGGTGTGTCTAAGGCGTTCAGCCTGACCGGGTTGCCTCCAAACACGTCTCTGACGATTGTCTGGTTAAAAGCATAAGCGACACTCATCGGTGAAGAGAACGTGATGCCAATCCTGAACAGTCCATTGGGCTTGTTGTTGGGCCCATCTGTACCGCGCTGCATGGTGTCGTGGTTGCAACGATGGACTTCGCCATGGACGTCGGGAGTGAAGTTGCGCATCATGCAGCCTATTGAGCACAGTTTGAGTCGTAACACGACGTCGTTGATGTCACGGTTCCTCCTGGCCATAATCCGTATCTCCTCCATGTCCGAACAACATCGCTTTGGTTCACTCCGAGACATCTGGACACTTCCCATGTTGAGAGCCCTTCCAGGCACAGTGTAACAATGCGGACGCGATCGAACCACGGTATTGACCGTCTAGGTATGTTTGAACTACAGACACCACAAGCCGTGTACCTCCTTCCTGGTGGAATGACTGGAACTGGTCGGCTGTCGGACCCCCGCCGTCTAATAGGCCCTGCTCATAAATGGTTTTTTACATCTTTGGGCGGGTTTAGTGACATCTCTGAACAGTCAAAGGCACTGTGTCTGTGATACAATATCCACAGTCAACGTCTATCTTCAGGAGTTCTGGGAATCGGGGTGATGCAAAACTTTTTTTTGATGTGTGTATGATTCTCTCAGCATCGCCTGATTTAATACGACTATATTCGATTATCACTGGTTAACCTATTTTCAAGACACTATCCGTTCGATTCCACTTCTCTTCCAAGTCCTTTGCTGTCTCTGACATAAATACAATGTCATTGGCAGACGATAAAGTTTTTATTACCTCTTTCCTTTTAAAATTTTTGCTTCTTTTCCTTTGCTGGTTGCGCAACTTACAGATTGGATAACATCACGGATATGCTATAGCCAAGGTTCAAATGTTTCAAATGGCTCTGAGCACTATGCGACTTAACTTCTGAGGGCATCAGTCGCCTAGAACTTAGAATTAATTAAACCTAACTAACCTAAGGACATCACACATATCCATGCCCGAGGCAGGATTCGAACCTGCCACCATAGCGGTCGCTCGGCTCCATACTGTAGCGCCTAGAACCGCACGGCCACTCCGGCCGGCTATAGCCAAGTCTCACTTAATTTTCAACTGGTGCTACCCTTTCATTCACGTCGACACTTATAACTGCAGTCTTGTCCTGTACAAGTTGTAGACTACATTTCAATCTTGGTATTTTATTCCTGCTATCTTTAGAATTTCATAAAGTGTATTCCAGTCAACGTTGTGAAAAGATTACTCTAAAGCTTCAAATGCTAAATTCGCAGGGTTGCAGCACTTCAGCCTAACTTCTAAGAAAAGTTGTAAGATCATTATTTCCTCACATATTCCTAAACTTTGAATCCAAACTGATCCTCTCTGTCAGTTTTTGCAAAAATGATTTATTCAAAGTTGCAAAGTATCAAAAACGCATGAAAATAACATAGACCTGGATCTTTTTAGGGCTTTAATATCACTATTCCACTTGATTTGTTTAGTTTACTGAGAACGCTAGATTTGTAATTGTACACTCTGCTGTTGACTGATTACCTTCATTAAAACTTTCTCTCCTTAACCTTTATCAGACTTGTTGGCAGAGAGATGGAAATACATTACTATGCTGTCAACAGGCAATCTGAGAAGTCCACGAAAGGACACTGCAAAATATAGAACCATGTGCAGCATTAAGAGTATGAGGCATCAAGGACGAATTTCAACACATTTAGGATCCGATTTCTCCAATAATGTAGAAATATGAAACCTCTGCTTTGTCATTTTATATCACATGGTGGAGATATTTATTGGTTTTCCCTGACACGAATTATCAGTGATATACGCGATCGTTGACTCCTCGAGGTCAGTACCAAACAAACACACACGCACACACACACATTCACACAAGGAGCAGAAAACGAACTCTCAAGTTTCTGTTATTCCAGACAACCATCTACTTGGTTCCGTTGTAGTTCAAAGTTTATCAATTACATTATAATCGATGTTTAATAACTCATATATTCAGTTCACTGTTTTCTCCGCTAAAGTGTACCTATGTCTACCCTCGGATGCTTAGAAGTACTAACAAATTTTAATGGGTGGAATGTACTATTGAACTCTGGCAAAAAATAACTGGATTCTTCCTGTATTTTCAGAGACAATAATCTATCTAGTTACAGAGTTAATGAATCATTTTCACGATACACTGTAGTGTTGTGTAACAAGTCAGTTTCCAAGTTACTAAATTAATTATTTTATTAAAATACTATTTCATGCGAACCATTTTCACATGAGTTTACATAGAACAGAATATTTAATTTAATGGCAGAAGCCGTCAATTTTTTCTAGATTATATGAACTGCAAGTTTTTAAACTTTAAAAATAACTTTTTGTTTTGATTTCTTTGAAATTTAAATGCCGAATACATCTCTCTAAAAAAAAAAAAAAAAAAAAAAAAAAAAAAAAAAAAAAAAAAAAAACCAGATAAGAATTCGCTTGAGGCCTTCCTAAATCCTAAAATACAGTCCCCACTCCTTTCAGTCTGAATATGTAGGCGTAGACCAGATTTGGTTTAAATTCAAAGAAATTGTATCGACTGCTATTTAGAGACATATACCAAACAAATTAATAAGAGATGATACTGATCTTAAACAGGTCAGAACACTGTTGCAGAAGCAACGAAAAAAGCGTACCAAATTTATAGAAACGCAAAACGCTCAAGATTGGCGAAGTTTTACAGAATCTCGAAATGCAGCGTGAACTTCAGTGCGAGATGCTTTTAACACTTTCCCAGCGAAATGCGACAAAAAATCCAAAGAGATTCTGGTCATATTTAGACTAGATCAGCGGAGAGACACAATTAGTACCTTTCCTGCGCCATAACAGTGGTGTTATTACTGATGGCAGTGCCACTAAGGCAGAGTTATAAATATGGTTTTCCGAAATGCCTTCACCAAAGAAGATGAAGTAAATATTCCAGAATTCGAACTAGGAACAACTGCCAACATGAGAAACACAGAAATAGATATCCTCGGCGTAGCAAAGCAGCTTATATCTTTTAATAAAGGCAAGGTATCCGGCCCTGATTGCATACCAGTTAGGTGCCTCTTACAGTATGCTGAAAAAATATCTCCATATTTAGCAACCATATACAACCGCAAGCTCGTTGAAAGATCCATACCTAAGGACTGGAAAGTTGTACAAGGCTCACCAACACCCAAGAAAGGGTATAGGAGTAATCCGCCGAATTAAAGACCCATATAGTTAACGTCCATTTCCAGTAGGATTTTGGAACATATACTGTGTTCGAAAAGTATGAGTTATTTTGAAGAAACCGATTTATTGACAAACGAACAATACAGATTCAGAAAATACCATCCTTGTGAAACTCGTATAGTTCTTTATTCTCACGAGGTAATGAGTATTATTGGCAGGGGTGTCAAATTGGTTCCAGAAGGCTTTTGACACCGTAACTCACAAACGACTTTTAATCAAATTGAATGTCTACGAACCATCGTCTCAGTTGTGATACTGGATTCGTGATTTTCTGTCAGAAAGGTCACAATTTGTAGTACCTGGGGGAAGTCATCGAGGAAAATAGAAGTAATATCTGGCGCTCCCCAAGGAAGAGTTACAGCCGCTCTGCTGTTCCTGAGCTACATAAACGTTTCAGAAGACAATCTGAGTAGCACTCTTAGATTGTTTGCAGATCAGAAGTCATCAGACAATCAAAACAAATTCCAAAACGATTTAGACAAGATATATGAATGGTGCGAAATGTTGCAACTGACTGTAAAATAATGAAAAGTATGAAGTCACCACATGAATACCAAAAGGAATCAGCTAACTTTCGGTTACACGATAAATGGCACAAATCTAAAGACTGTGAAGTTTCAACTAAATACTTCGTGATTAAAATTACGAATAACTTAAGTTTGGAGGATCACATAGATAAATTTATGGGTGAAGTAAACCAAGGATTACGATATATTGACAGAATACTGAGAAAATGCAACAGGTGTACTAAAAAGACTGCCAACACTATGCTTGTAGGTTCTCTTCTGGAACACAACTGTGCGGTGTGGGAGCCGCATCAGATAAGATCGACGGAGGACATCGATAAAGTTCAAAGAAGGGCAGTTCGTCTCGTACTGTCATGAACTAGGGGAGAGTGCGCCACGGATATGATACGTGAATTGGGGTGGCAATCATTAAAACAAAGGCGTTTTTCGTTGCGGCAGGATCTTGTCACGAAGTTCAATCACCATCTTTCTCCTCGGATTGTGAAAATATTTTGTTGGTGCCCACCTACATAGAGAGGAATGATCATCGTAATAAAACAAGAGAAATCAGAGTTCGCATACACAGATTTAAGTGTTCGTTTTTCCCGCTCGCTCCTCGCGATTTGAACGGTAGAGAAATAGCTTGAAGGAGGTTCGATGAACCCTTTGCCAAGCATTTAATTGTGAGTTGCAGGGTAATCATGTAGATGTAGATGTAGATGTAGATGAAACGACACTTGGTTAGCTACAAATCGACAAACTCAGGCAGCATCCTGGAGTTTCCATGTGCTACAAAACAAATGAATAGCTTCCAGACGGCACATTCCATATGTGACACTTGGCTGCAGCTAAAACAATCTGTACGTGTAAGCAAGAATAGTAAAATATTAACTAGGTGCCTTAACACACAAAGTTAATGGTGCCCTTGATTGTGAGTTCATTACAGACAGAATGATAACTCCGTTTTTGAAGGGTACTGGAAGAAACAGGCGGCTCCTTCGCCTAGAATAATTTTATGAAACCAATTAGAGAATAATGCTAGTAGAAACGTGATTTTAATTCTGCACACCATGAACGAAAAAATTTCGAAGTATCAACGGAATTGAGCTACCAGTTGAAGAACGTCAGGTGAATTACCTGTTTCAAGAAATCGCTGTTGATGAAAACTCCAGTGACACTTGCTGCAGCAAAGCGGTACTTCATTTTCCTTTAGTTATGAACTTAATGGTGACCATTACCTCTAAAGACGAATAGAAGACAATGATCTTATTATAGCATAATCGTTGTGAAAGTAATTTAAATGTGTTGTAGGACATTGCCGAAAATCCGTTAATATGATCGCTCATATTATGAACTTCGACAAGAGCCACAGTGCCTTTCTCGATTATGTCGAGGCTAAATTTAATTACATAAGCGTTATATTAGAATACATAAAATCGTGGTAAACTGCTTCTTATTTAGCAGCACATCTTGGAGGAACCAGTATTTTGCCTGTTTTATACACGTTGTGGGTAGGACTTCATGAGATGCAACATGGACGACCTGGTATACACGCACCCGTCGATAACGACCTCTGATTGTCGCAGAGACAACCATGGGGTTGGACAACTGTTTATAACGTTTTTTGCGTCCAGATAGCGATAATTTATTGTCTACACACGGTACAACAAGTGAACAACTAAGCACGAGGACATTCAATCTAATCTCCAGTCAACGGGGTAACTGAAGGCAAAATTTTAAAAGTTTTAGTAAGAAAAGATAAACGAGATTTGTCAACTTCAGAACAGCACAACGTTTATTTCGCATATATACGTAAATAGATTGCCAAACCTTCCGTACATATACACCGATCAGCCGAAACATTATGACCACCTACTTAAATGCGTGTTGGTCCACTTCTGGAACGCAGATCAGCAGTGATTCTGCATGCCATGCGTTCTAAAAGTACTTGATAGGTTCCCAGAGGTTTATGGCACCAGATTCCTACTCACAAGTCACAGATCTCCCATAGTTTATGGGCGGTTGGTTTGTGGGCGCTGAGCTGGCGCCTGATAGCTTCCCAGTTGGGTTTCTTCGGAATCATACAAGCCGAATTTGACGGCCAAAACTTCAATGTCAGTCCAATATCATGCTCCTCAAACCATTATAGCATGATTGTGACCTTGTGATACGGGTAGTGGAAGATGCCACCACTGTTGAGGAAAACATCAAGCAGGTGGCCCTAACAATGATCACGTAGTCCTCAGCTGTTATAGTGTCTTCGATTATTACCACAGGTCTCATGAAAGCCCAGCTGAATGTCCCACATAACGTAATACTCCTAATACCGGCCTGCATTCTTGGCGCGCTGCATCTTTCGAGCAGTCGTTCGCCTGGATGACGGCATTGGACACGACCTTCGACCTGGTTTAACATTAAATGGTATTCATCCGACCAGGCGACACGATTCCACTGATCTGCAGTCCAATGTCGATAATCCCTTGTCCACTGTAATCATAAATGACGATGTTGTTGGTTCAGCCCTGTACTCTGTCACCAGATCTGCCACACATCGCCGCCTATTCTGCTTTAGAGAGCGGGGAAGCTTCCGATCCCTTTGTGCTGTGATGAGGTATCGACGTCCAGCTTCTGCCCATATACTTCTCTTACCGCTTCATCCCTCAGCGCCACTACGTAGCATACAACCTCGTGGTGGGCGGTGGACGTAATTTTTTGGCTCATCAGCGCACTCTTCTTTCTTTATGCTTGTTGTTTTATCTAGACTTGCAGGTCTAAAGCTTCTCTTGATTTTCTGAGGATAATGCGACGTTACGTTCCTAATGGAGAACTTAGTGCGAATAACTCATTACTTTTCGTTGCAACACAAAAACCATGCAATGACACAGACATCATTCAACAATTCAGGATAGTTGACACAAATGCAGCTATCATAAAATTATTTGAAATGAATTCTCTGATGCCACGCATGTGGCAAACATGTTTAACTAGTTCTAAGTTCTAGGGGACTGATGACCTCAGCTATTAAGTCCCATAGTGCTCAGAGCCATATGAACCATTTGAACCTCCGGCAGAAGGGGCCCCCGCAGTCAGCCTTAGACCGCACGGCCACTCCACGCAGCAGTGGGGAATTCACTGTAAACAGATTTTCTGGAACTTCAGATGCTCGGTCATGCTCGTGAGCGGTATCGTGACTGGTCCCAACAGGAGCGGAATGCCTTCCACCGTCCGCCGTCGGTCAGCATCCACTGCAGAAATGAGAATGAGCCTGTCCTCGACGACTGCTGTCTTTCAATGACACCCAACCTTCTCGAAACTGTGTATTACGCGTAAACACACGTGCAAGTGACAGTGTGATCTCCATACACAATAGACATTCGGGCATGAATTTCACTTCTCGACTTTCCTTCCGCAGTCAAACAACACACTAAAAATCGCTGTTCCCTTTTACCGGCCTCCGTAGTGCAGTCGAAAGACTCTGTGACCTCATACTGAGCACGTCTAACAGACAGATGCCACAGCGGCGAACGTTCGAACTGTTCCTTCCTGATTCCCAATATAGAGCATTTATATATACACGTTTACCTGCGTTACGAACGCCCACGGCATTATAGTTGTATAGTCGGTGTCGTTCTCATTTGACTGCCACTTATATTGATGTCTACGGTCCCTTGGCAGTGTAAAATATTTAAACTTGTAAGTCAGTGACATCAAACGATACAGCCACTCATGTAGCGCGTTTTTCCACTCCAAAAGTCACTCATCATAACTTATAGATGATCTACACTCCTGGAAATTGAAATAAGAACACCGTGAATTCATTGTCCCAGGAAGGGGAAACTTTATTGACACATTCCTGGGGTCAGATACATCACATGATCACACTGACAGAACCACAGGCACATAGACACAGGCAACAGACCATGCACAATGTCGGCACTAGTACAGTGTATATCCACCTTCCGCAGCAATGCAGGCTGCTATTCTCCCATGGAGACGATCGTAGAGATGCTGGATGTAGTCCTGTGGAACGGCTTGCCATGCCATTTCCACCTGGCGCCTCAGTTGGACCAGCGTTCGTGCTGGACGTGCAGACCGCGTGAGACGACGCTTCATCCAGTCCCAAACATGCTCAATGGGGGACAGATCCGGAGATCTTGCTGGCCAGGGTAGTTGACTTACACCTTCTAGAGCACGTTGGGTGGCACGGGATACATGCGGACGTGCACTGTCCTGTTGGAACAGCAAGTTCCCTTGCCGGTCTAGGAATGGTAGAACGATGGGTTCGATGACGGTTTGGATGTACCGTGCACTATTCAGTGTCCCCTCGACGATCACCAGTGGTGTACGGCCAGTGTAGGAGATCGCTCCCCACACCATGATGCCGGGTGTTGGCCCTGTGTGCCTCGGTCGTATGCAGTCCTGATTGTGGCGCTCACCTGCACGGCGCCAAACACGCATACGACCATCATTGGCACCAAGGCAGAAGCGACTCTTATCGCTGAAGACGACACGTCTCCATTCGTCCCTCCATTCACGCCTGTCGCGACACCACTGGAGGCGGGCTGCACGATGTTGGGACGTGAGCGGAAGACGGCCTAACGGTGTGCGGGCCCGTAGCCCAGCTTCATGGAGACGGTTGCGAATGGTCCTCGCCGATACCCCAGGAGCAACAGTGTCCCTAATTTGCTGGGAAGTGGCGGTGCGGTCCCCTACGGCACTGCGTAGGATCCTACGGTCTTGGCGTGCATCCGTGCGTCGCTGCGGTCCGGTCCCAGGTCGACGGGCACGTGCACCTTCCGCCGACCACTGGCGACAACATCGATGTACTGTGGAGACCTCACGCCCCACGTGTTGAGCAATTCGGCGGTACGTCCACCCGGCCTCCCGCATGCCCACTATACGCCCTCGCTCAAAGTCCGTCAACTGCACATACGGTTCACGTCCACGCTATCGCGGCATGCTACCAGTGTTAAAGACTTTTTTTTTTTTTTTTTTTTTTTTTTTTTTTTTCCACTTGCTGCTCTTTATTTATTGACCCACCTTCTAATTGCTTATGGTGGGTCGTATTAAGCCGCTTAGCCACTGTGACTGGGCTCGGGCCCAGGAGTGGTTATGTGAGTTACCTCCCCTGTTCCCGATCCCACTCACACTGTTGCCCAAGTCTTGCCACGTGGAGGCGGGCTTTTACGTTATTTGTTCGTTTTTGTTCGTTGTGCAGCTTTTAGATACATTACAAATAATATAAATAATACGGAAATGGAAAACAATTTCATTTTGAATTTAAGAAGGAGTAAACAGAAAGATAGGAAAGAAAAGGATAGAGAAATTACCACCACCTATGTGTGGGTTGCGGTCAGGGTCTTGGAATGACCTTCAAGACGCTGGCCGCCACTCACAGTTCACATATGTACTTGTATACTTCATTAGCTTATTACTACTTACATAGTGCAAAATTAAATATTAACTGGTCTAGATGTGATGGAGTGATTTTATTGAATTTGTTTAGGTCTGTGTTTGTGTCATTATGTGTGGTTGTGGGTGTGTGTGTGTGCTTGTCAGACAAGTTCTCGCTTGATGAATGATTGGCACCTCCCGGCTATATGGCAACTCAGCCTGGACGGTGGTTTTCCCCGATCTACATTGTGTATCTGTCGGGTTGGGCCCAGCTAAGGGGAACCACAATTAAGATCCTTCCATCCAGGCCCAGTGTTGCCTCTCGTCGGGAGGCGTAAGTTCGTATGGTAGGTGCCTATCTTGGAGTTAACCCTTGTTTACAGGTGTCATGTCACCTTTGACTGCATATCCTCTTGTGTGTGTTCTTGTATATATGTGCTATGTGCGTGTGTGTGTATGTGTGTACATGTGCATGTAAGACCAGTTCCCGCCTCCTGGTTACGCGGCAACTCAGCCTGGACGGTGGTTTTCCCCGATCTACGTTAAGTATCCGTCGGGTTGGGCCCAGCTAAGGGGAACCACAGTTAAGATCCTTCCATCCAGGCTGGGTGTTGCTTCTCGCCAGGATGCGTAGGTCCTTGGGGTAAGTGCCTGGCTTTTGACTATTACTCATTTGTGATTTTGTGTGCATGTGTCTGTTCTTTAGTGTTGTTAGGGTACCTAGACTACTCATACGCAGGTTGCCACAATGGGTCGTCGACATGGCTTATCTCAACATCTGTGTCTTCGCCCGAGGTGTTTGTACTGCTATCCATCTCATGGGCACTCTGTGGTCTGCGTCCCCGGCCTTGCCTTCTGAATGGTCTATTGTTTAGATATTCGGTATACAGAGACCTGGATATTTCGTCAGTTAGTGTATTAAGTTTGTCACATAGGTCTGGGTCTCGTAGAATGGTGTATATTTCATCTTGGGTATTCTGCCGGGTAATGTGTAGTGTGTGTCTAATGTTTGTGCGTTGCCCGCAGAATAGGACAGTGTGTTCTGGGGAGCCTTCTTCCCCACATGTGCATCTGGTAGTCTGCTGCAGACTCATGCGGCTCAGGTGCGTGGGATAAGGGCCGTGGCCTGTCAGAAAATGTACCATACCGCGGCTAGGATCGATATGCTTCAGTCTTAATCGTTCTTTGATGTCAGGGAAAAAGCTATAGACTCGTCGGCCCTTATCGCTGTTAGCCCACTCGCTCTGCCAGGTATCCACACGCCATGCTTTGAGTTGACGTGATGTAGCATATGGTACACCAGTGATCTGCCGAACCTGGTCTAGTTTCCCCATCTTTAGCCAGTACCTTGCCGCACGGTATCTTATGGTTACGTCTATTGGGAAGATTCCCATCACGACGCAAAGTGCGTCGACTGAGGTTGTGTTGAAGGCCCCTGTTAGTCGAAGCAGAATGCTTCTTTGCCCCCGCCGTACGGCGGTTCTGTTAGTGGATAGGCTGAGTCTATGGGCCCACGTGCTGGCAGCAAAACATAGTACCGACTCGAAGAGAGCGCAATGATATGTTCGTATGACTGACAGTGGTAGTCTGTATTGTTTCGAGTTTAGCCTTGCCAGTTTGTGCAGTATTTTTTCTGCTTTGTCCGTGGATATTCGTATGTGTTCGTGGAAGTTCAACCGTTCGTCTATGTAGACTCCAAGGTAGCGTGTTACTTTTGATCTTTTAATGTTTGTGTCCCCGATTTTGACTGCTGGGTTCCTATGCAGGATGCCCTTTAGTAGTGTGTAAGTTGTTTTATTTTCTGCTACCTTGAGCTTGTTGTCTGTGCACCATTGTGTAATTGTTTTGAGTGTATCATTGGCTCTGTCTTCTAGCTGGGCACGGTTGTTTGCTGACACTGCCACAAGCAGGTCGTCAGCGTAAGCGACAACTCCATCTGTCGCATTGTGCTCCTCAAGTAATTCTAGGAGCGGTTCTAACATTATGTCCCAGAAGATGGGGCCGCAGATCGATCCTTGTGGACAACCTTTGGTAATGCGTTTGATTACTTTCTTGTCGTCCATGTGCCAAGCGACTGTTCTGTCCCTGCAGTAGTCTACAAGACTGTTGTACAGGGATTCCGGTACCTGCAGGTGTCTGAGCCTCTTGAAGAGGGCCGGCCACCATAGATTGTCAAATGCACCCGAGATGTCAATTATAATGGCTAGTGTGTACTTTGTAGGTGTGTTGTGTACAATTTGAAGTGCTTTGTTGATTGCATCGTCAATAGACTTTCCTTCCCGAAAGCCATATTGGTGTGGTGTCAGTCCCCGAAGTGTGCGATGTGTTTGTAATCTTTTGCAAAGGAGTTTTTCTTGTGTTTTAGCGAGTGTATTGATGAGGCATATGGGTCTGTATGATTTGGGTTCTGAGGGGTCTTTGTCTGGTGCTTTTTTGATGATGACCGCCCTAGAGGCTTTCCACACTGCAGGCACACGGCCTAGCCTTAATGCGTCGTTCAGCAGTGTTGTGAGGTATGGGGTGATCTGCGGTGCTATCTGTTTTAGTACCTCAGAGTGGATACCATCTGGTCCAGGCGCTTTCTTATTTTTAAGTTCTGAGATCGCTATCGCCACCTCTTCCTGCGCAAACGGACAGGTGACGGTTGGTGTGGTGTAGGCTGTGGTAAGTTCTCGTCTCAATGCTGCTTGTTCAGGTGTGTCTGTGGTGGCGATGTCGTCAGGAAGGAGTTTGCCTAGCAGGTACTCCGCTGTGCCTCTCCATCCTTTAGTCATCACCCCGTCATCCTGTCGTAGCGTTCCCAGAACCAGTGGGCTCTTGATTTTTTCGGTCACGATCTTGTAAGGTTCCCCCCATATGTTAAGTTGTGTTTGTCTTGCTACGTAGTCATTCCATTGGTCTTTTCTAGTCTTATTTAGTTCTTGTTTGTATCTGTCCTTGGCAAGCCGGTATTCATGTAGTCTTACTTGTCTTTCTCTGTCTGAGATTGCCCTTTGGTAGAGTCTGCATCTACGTCTGGTTAAAGACTGCGATGGAGCTCCGTATGCCACGGCAAACTGGCTGACACTGACGGCGGCGGTGCACAAATGCTGCGCAGCTAGCGCCATTCGACGGCCAACACCGCGGTTCCTGGTGTGTCCACTGTGCCGTGCGTGTGATCATTGCTTGTACAGCCCTCTCGCAGTGTCCGGAGCAAGTATGGTGGGTCTGACACACCGGTGTCAATGTGTTCTTTTTTCCATTTCCAGGAGTGTATCTACACTGAAGCGCCAAAGAAACTGGTATGGTATAGGCATGCGCATTCAAATACAGAGATACGGAAACAGGCAGAATACGCCGCTGCAGTCGGCAATGCCTATATAAGTCAACAAATATCTGGTGCAGTTCTTAGATCGGTTACTGCTGCTACAATGGCAGGTTATCAAGATTTAAGTGAGTTTTAACGTGCTGTTATAGTCGACGCGCGAGCGATGGGACATAGCATCTCCGAGGTAGCGATGAAGTGGGGATTTTCCCGTACGACCATTTCACGAGTGTACCGCGTGCAATAGGAATCCGGTAAAACATCAAATCTCCGACAACGCAGCGGCCGTAGAAAGACCCTGCAAGAACCGGAACAACGACGGCTGAAGAGAGTCGTTCAACGTGACAGAAGTGCAACCCTTCCGCAAATTGGTGCAGATTTCAATGCTGGGCCAGCCTGAGAACCATTTAACGAAACATAATTGATATGGGCTTTCGGGCCGAAGACCCACTCGTATATCCTTGATGACTACACGACACAAAGCTTTACACCTCGCCAAGGCCGTCAACACCGACACTGGACTGTTGATGCCTGCAAACATGTTGCCTGATCGGATGAGTCTCGTTTCAAATTGTATCTAGCGGAAGTACGTGTAGAGATGTGGAGACAACCTCATGAATCCACGGACCCTGTATGTCAGCAGGGAACTGTTCAAGCTGGTGGAGGCTCTCTAATGGTGTGCGGAGCGTGCAGTTGGAGTGATATGGGACCCCTGATACGTCTAGATACGACACTGACAGGTGACACGTACGTAAGCATCCTATTTGATCACCTGCATCCAATCATATCCATTGTGAAATCCGGAGGACTTGGGAAATTCCAGCAGGACAATGCAACACCCCACACATAAAGAATTGCTACAGAGTGGCTCCAGGAACATTCTTCTGCGCTTAAACACTTCCGCTAGCCACCAAACTCTCCAGACATGAGAATTATTGAGCATATCTGGGATGCCTTGCAACGTGCTGTTCAGAAGAGATCTCCAACCGCTCGTACTCTTCCAGGACTTATGGAAGCCCTGTAGGATTCATGGTATCAATTCCCTCCAGCACTGCTCCAGACATTAGTCGAATCCATGTCACGTTGTGTTGCGGCACTTCTGCGCGCTCGCGGGGGCCCTACCCGATATTAGGCAGGTGTACCAGTTTCCTTGGCTCTTCAGTGTTTATAAATAATTAAGTTTGCACGGAAACCTCAGAGAGCGAGTCCTACTCGTGTGTGTCCGGTACTTTTTATGTGCATGCGCAATTCCAACATTGAATTGATATAAAGGACAAGTAACTATATTTTATGATATTCGGCTCATTTTTAAACCGTAGGTATACTTTTTGGCGCAGGCAAAAGTTCGGAAATGAACGGACTAGTTTCGAGCTAGTCACCATTCAGGAAACTGTATGCAATTGTGACAGAAAACTATGTAAATAATTTTTTGAAAAATTATCACGTAAATTCAGTATTATATTGATTTTACAGGGTTGACATGATGACAGAAATGCTGAAATCATAGCCGGCCGGAGTGGCCGAGCGGTTCTAGGCGCTACAGTCTGGAACCGCGCGACCGCTACGGTCGCAGGTTCGAATCCTGCCTCGAGCATGAATGTGTTTGATGTCCTTAGGTTAGTTAGGTTTAAGCAGTTCTAAGTTCTAGGGGACTGATGACCGCAGAAGTTAAGTCCCATAGTGCTCAGAGCCATTTGAACCATTTTTTTGCTGAAATCATAAAAAACACTTTTCTACAAAATTGTCAAAATAAAAATTGAATGGAATGTTATTACTGTGTATACCAAACGGGGCGATTTGGCTTCGAAAGGACGAACGTGGAATTGATATTTGTGAAGGCAGTACAACTAATAAGTAATCGATGCATTCTTATCGACGTTTTCATTAATTCATTTTAATTCAGTTACTGTCTTTTATGAGAAACTAACTTTCTGAATCGAGATATTTGCACCTCCTGCTATAGCTAAGATAACTTAGTCATCCGGAAAGGGTCTTTTCAAATGCGTTAAAAACTATTGGGTAGTGCTTTCATATCAGGTTTGGTGGAATTAGCTCATGAAAGTTATCCCTTACAAGATGTATTATCTCACTTGTATCACATGATAACAGCTAATACAGCAAATATAATTAAAACAATTATGTCACCTTCCATCAAAACCAACATTTAATACGTGAAAATTTAGGCTAAGGAATGAAGAGCTTTGTATTGGAAGCAGTCGATGGATGTAGATCGAGTACTTACAATCTGTCTTTGGCAATTAAACAGCGGCGACTTCAACATAACTAATCTCACGCGGCAAAATACTGGTCACTAGACATTGTCGCTTTGGAAGCACTGAAGCACTGTAGATGGGTGTAGAACAATTGCCATGCGGCCATGTGAACGTCCAACGCAGAAATAACTCATGGTGTACGTGTGTGTCTGTCGTATCTACGGAATCAGTGCAATAATATGGGCCAACGTGGCGACGGGAAAGAGTAGCAGCAAGGAGACATTGTTTTTAGATGTGCCCATGACCACACGGTGAATGAGGTTACCCGATTTATTGGCAAATCAAGGCAGACTATCCATCGTATACACAATAGTCGCTTCACTGTAGCGCGGCGTACAAACAGTAGTCTTAAAAAAAGTCTAAGCGACAGTTACCGGAGGCGAGAGTCACGCCGTATCAGTGTTAATCGGTATCAATCCCGATGCTGCTGTAAACGAATGTAGGTCCTCATCAATCAATTTTCAACAGCTCATTGCTAAAGGGACTGCATCCAGTAGACATTTGTAGTCGAGTACCTCGCGAAAGGCCATTTCTCACAATGGTGCATAAAGCCGCACACAACACAGGAACTGGGGAAAAGCTAAGTGGAGATATGTAAAGTTATCTGACGAGTGAGGATTTAAGGCGTCGAGTGCACTGACGGTCCAATGAAGCGCTTAACATACAGTGTGTGGAGAATTTAGGCTGGAAGTGGTACTGTCTTGTTTTTGGATTGGTTTTCGTACCATGACGTTGGCCCGCTCATGCAGGTTACCGTGAAACAAATGTTACGCGTCTTCTTGAAGAGTCTGCTGTGTCCCATCTTCCAAGATGGTAGCCGAGTTCGCAGAATTGTGAGCATATGTTGGTGGTTTGACGAAAACTCAGACACCCTATCGCGCTTCTACTGACCTCAAAACCGCTCGGTGGTAATCCCGTAGTAAATGTCTGGGACTGTTTGGAACACTAAGAGAAACGCAGGAAATTACACCTTTGAAATTTGGTAACACTACGGGATCTAATCGTCAATAAGTGACTTCATATCTGAAGAAACTTTGGGACTATATTCCTCACCGAGTTGAGGCCATTATCAATGTTAGACGTGGTGTTAGATGGTATTTCAGTGATTTCTCGTGCAGGTGACTGATTTTTTGTCCGAATTACTTACTAGTACTATGATGGTTAAGATACTAGAGATCCGCCCTGGCTTCACACAGATAACACTGGGTGTCAATGTCCGCACGACTTATATGGCGTAGCCGTAGTAGATTACACTGAGGTGACAAAAGTCATGGGATAGCGACATGCACATATACAGATGACGGTAGTATTGCGTATACAAGGCATGAAAGGGCAGTGCATTGGCGGAGCTGTTACTTGTACTCAGGTGATCCATTTGGAAAGGTTTCCCACGTGATAATGGCCCAACGACGGGAATTAACGGTCTTTTAAAGCGGCATGGTAGATGAAACTACAGGCATTGGATATTCCATTTCGGAAGTCGTTAGGGAATTTCATATTCCGAGATCTACAACGTCAAGTGTGTTTCGAGAATACCAGATTTCAGGCGCAACCTCTCACCACGAACAACGCAGTGGCCGACGGCTTTCACTTAACGACCGAGGGCAGAGGAGTTTGCATAGAGTTATCGGTGCTAACATACAAGCAACACAGATTCAAATAACCGCAGAAGTCAATGTGGGCCGTATGACGAAAGTATCGGTATGGAAAGTGTGGAAAAATTTGGCGTTAATGGGCTATGGCAGCAGACGATCGAAGCCAGTGCCTTTGCTAAGAAACAATACATCATACTCAGCGCCTTTGCCAGGTTTGTGATCTTATCGGTTGGAACATAGACGACTGGAGAAACGTTGTCTTGTCAGATAAGTAAGGATTTCAGTTGGTAAGAGCTGATGGTACGGTTCGAATGTGGCGCAGACCTCACGAAGCTATGGACTCAAGTTGTGAACAAGGCACTGTGTGAGTTGGTGGTGGCTCCATAATTTTGTAGTCTGTGTTTACACGGAATGCACTGACTCTTCTGCTCCATCTAAACCGGTCATTGGCTGGAAATGGTTATGTTCGGCTGTCTGGAGACCATCTGAAGCCATTCATGAACTTCACGATAATGCACCATGTCACAGGGCCACAATTATTCCCGATTGGTTTGAAGAACATTCTGGCGAATTCGAGCGAGTGATTTTGCTACTCAGATCAACCGACATGTTTTTTTTTTTACTTTATTGTTATTTTAAAGCCTGTACAACAGGCAGGCTGTCAGCGGCACACTACGCCGCTCTTCAGCCATAGAATATACAAGCAGCAAAAACAGTGAGAAGACACAAGTTACAGAACGGTAGGCAATAAAACAGGAGACACATAGAGACAAACACGGAGCCGTTCACACTCGTCGATAATCCACACTGCTAACCGATGAGACGACGCACGAACACTGAAGATGACGATGGCACTGGTGAACGAGGGAGTATGACGGTGAACACTGAACACTAGACACGTCGGCACACACGAAACACTGATGGCGGTGATCTCCGGCGCGCGAATGTCCACGTAGCGTGTGCGAGTCCGGGGACCTGCCAAGAGGGGAACAGGGGTGAGGTGGGGGAGAGGGGAGAAAAAGGATGCCAATGGCTGAGGAGACGGGGGCAGGAGGAGAGGGACAGGGGAGGGGAGGCCCGGGGGAGGACATGAAACCCATCGAACATATATGGGGCATAATCGAGAGGTCAGTTCGAGCACAAAATCCTGCACAGGCCACATATTCCCAATTACGGTCGGCAGTAGAGGGAGCATGGCTCAATATTTCTGCAGGGGACTTCCAACAACTTGTTGACTTCATGCCACACCGAGATGGTGCACCACGCTCGCCAAAAGGAGACCCGACACGATAATAGGAGGTACCCCAGGAATTCTGTCACCTCAGTCTATATACATGGTTCACCAAACCTTCTCGTGGACCTGCCTATTACTCTAAGCCGTATCAATACCCCTCCGGTAGATTCTGAGAGTAGCCTTCACGCACGAACAGAAAAACTTTGTGTGGGACTTTAATTTATAGCATGCATAAAAGATACATACAGATATACAGATTCTGGTTAAGCCTCGCTGCTCTGTGAAGTTGCGGCGGCTGTCTACTTTAACGCTTTTCGCGCCAGATATCGCCTCCTCTGTAACTGACCAACCAATAGCTCCCATCAGTGCCACGAGGTGTAGCTCCAAATGCCAATTAAATATGGCACAGACAACGATAGATATATTACATACTCATCATTACTGTAATTGTAAATTATATACACACATCTTCTGCGTCCATGTTTTCTTTTGTAAGTGATTAGCCAGCCACATACGCTTTTGTAATTATTTTAGCTTTCCTCTTGTATTATTTGCGTTTTAATTGATAGCTTAAGAACATATGACAATGTATACGCTATTTTGAAGGATGTGAAGTAGTGTGACTGTCAGGCTGACGGCGTGAGTGAGTGCAGTGTTATGTCAGATTGAGTCTCACTTCTTATATAATGTTTCCGGAGTCTTAGCCACATTACTTTCTAGGACTTTTCGTAACGTCAATGATAACTTCATGTTGATTACTTTCTAGGACTTATCGTAACGTCACTGATAACTTAATGTTGAACGCCGGTAACACAAACGCACCTACCATCTTCGTGAATTAGTCTGTTAGAAAAAACCATATCAAAATCTCTATTGTGCTTATTGTGATTAACCTTCAGAAACAGAAAAATGCAGCGGGGGACTTTAATTTAGAACATGTATAGAATACAAGACATGGAAAATTTCAAGCAATTTTATGTTACAGCCGAAAATTTAAGTTACTTTACATCAGAACCAACTATTAACACGTGAAAATTTACGCTAAGTTAAATAAAGGTGTTTTTTTTTTTGGAAGCAATCAGTTTGTTGAAACTTCCTAGCAGATTAAAACTGTGTGCCGGACCGAGACTCTAACTCGCGACCTTTGCCTTTCGCGGGCAAAGGCAAAGGTCCCGAGTTCGAGTCTCGGTCCGGCACACAGTTTTAATCTGCCAGGAAGATTCATATCAGCGCACACTCCGCTGCAGAGTGAAAATCTCATTCTGGAATCAGTTTGTTGTTGATCGCCTGCTTACAGTCTACAGGGTAGTCCACTAAACCCCCATTTTTATAACATATTCGTGTAGTACGTAAAGAAATATGAATGTTTTAGTTGGACCACTTTTTTCGCTTTGTGGTAGATGGCGCTGTAATAGTCACAAACATATGGCTCACTATTTTAGACGAACAGTTGGTAACAGGTAGGTTTTTGAAATTAAAATACAGAACGTAGGTACGTTTGAATATTTTATTTCGGTTGTTCCAATGTGAACTTACCATTTCTGAGAACGCATGCTGTTACAGCGTGATTACCTGTAAATACCATATTCATGCAATAAATGCTCAAAATGATGTCCGTCAACCTCAGTGTATTTGGCAATACGTGTAACGACCTTCCTCTGAGCCGGCCGGTGTGGCCGTGCGGTTCTAGGCGCTTCAGTCTGGAACCGCGTGACCGCTACGGTCGCAGGTTCGAATCCTGCCTCGGGCATGGATGTGTGTGATGTCCTTAGGTTAGTTAGGTTTAAGTAGTTCTAACTTCTAGGGGACTCGTGACCACAGATGTTAAGTCCCATAGTGCTCAGAGCCATTTGAACCTTGACATTTCTTTCAATAGCGAGTAGTTCGCCTTCCGTAATGTTCGCACATACACTGATAATGCGCAGACGCATGTTATCAGGCGTTGTCGGTGGATCACGATGGCAAATATCTATCAACTTTCCCCACAGAAAGAAATCGTGGGACGACAGATCCGGTGAACGTGCGGGCCATGGTATGGTGCTTCGACGACCAAGCCACCTGTCATGAAATATGCTATTCAGTACTGCTTCAACCGCACGCGAGATATGTGCCGGACATGTTGGAAGTACATTCTGTCATGCGGTGAAACATCTTGTAGTAACATCGGTAGAACATTACGTAGGAAATCAGCATACATTGCACCATTTAGATTGCCATCGATAAAATGGGGGTCAATTATCCTTCCTCCCATAACGCCGCACCATACATTAACTCGTCAAGGTCGCTGATGTTCCACTTGTCGCAGTCAACGTGGATTTTCCGTTGCCCAATAGTGCATATTATGCCGGTTTACGCTACCACTGTTGGTGAATGACGCTTCGTCGCTAAATAGAACGCGTGCAAAAAATCTGTCATCGTCCCGTAGTTTCTCTTTTGCCCAGTGGCAGAACTGTACACGACGTTCAAAGTCGTCGCCATGCAATTCCTGGTACACAGAAGTATGGTACGGGTGCAATCGATGTCGATGTAGCATTCTCAACACCGACGTTTTTGAGATTCCCGAATCTCGCGCAGTTTGTCTGTTACTGGTGTGCGGATTAGCCGCGACAGCAGCTAAAACACCTACTTGGGCATCATCGTTTGTTGCAGGTCGTGGTTGACGTTTCACATGTGGCTGAACACTTCCTGTTTCCTTAAATAACGTAACTAATCGGCGAACGGTCCGGACACTTGGATGATGTCGTCCAGGATACCGAGCTGCATACATAGCACACGCCCGTTGGACATTTTGATCACAATAGCCATACATCACCACGATACCGACCTTTTCCGCAATTGGTAAACGGTCCATTTTAACACGGGTAATGTATCATGAAGCAAATACCGTCCGCACTGGCGGAATGTTACGTGATACCACGTACTTTTACGTCTGTGACTACTACAGCGCCATCTGTCACAAGGCGAAAGAAGTGGTCCAACTAAAACATTCATATTTCTTTACGTACTACACGAATATGTAATAATAATGGGGGTTCCTATTTAAAACTACGCAGTTGATATTCGTTTGACCTATGGCAGCGCCTAGCGGTTAACCATAGCGCCATCTGGTGTCCCCCTTCAAACTAGACGAGTTTCGATCTTTGTAGTTTTTTCGTTTGATGCCTATTTCGTGAGATATTTGGCCCGATCACTATCAATGGACCACCCTGTATATGTGATTCCTAAACGACGGTCAGTTCAATAACACTATAATACAAACACTGGAAGTAGGACATGGAGGAAACGAACGTCGTGTTGTGGTTCTTTTCCCCCTTTTTCCCCCTCTGCCCTTCATGTAAATCAAGCGTGAAGAGGAAGAATCGAGAAGGATGTAAGGTTAAAGGTGACTCGATGGCACCAGCCACACCGCGTACCCCACTATCCTGCCACTAAGCTACCTTCACCATCATAAAGCCGCAAAATTGGGACTAAAAGTGTAGATGTCCTAATGTAAAGAGAAAATGTTGCGTATGGGCAATACGGACCAGTGTAACCAGCCCATTTTTAGTACTTTCGGTAACGCGCAGCGTTAAAACATGCATTTGCTCAACAATTCGTGGCAATATTCGATGTATATGTTTCAGCTCTCTGTTTTAATTGTCCATTATTTAGACTTCTCTTCAGGTCAGTACCTCCGCCCCCCGAGAGAAGTCATAGATTTTAAGTTAGGTTAGTTGCTTATTTATTCCAATTCAAGTGATTGGTCGATATGCAGTGTTAGGGAATATAATAACTGCATTGCCGGCCGGAATGGCCGAGCAGTTCAAGGCGCTTCAGCCTGGAACCACGTGACCTCTATGGTCGCAGGTTCGAATCGTGCCTCGGGGATGGGTGTGTGTGATGTCCTTAGTTTAGTTAGGTTTAAGTAGTTATAAGTTCTAGGCTGCTGATGACCTCAGATGTTAAGTCCTATAGTGCTCTGAGCCATCTGAACAATTTTTGAATAATTGTGTTGGTTATTTTTCTAGTAGTTAAATGCGTCTACTACCTGTGAAAGGAAATTCCATCGTTAACTGTTTCTTTCGATAGGCTAAACACGATAACATTTAAATTTACGGTCAGATCTGCGAAGTTTCTAGGGACGAAGAAGTGAATGATTTATAGATCATCTTGCAGACGTTTATCTAAGGAACTAGGGATATCCAAAGTAGCTTAGTAATATACATATTCACTTAAGAAATTTGTTATTAATAATCCATCCGAATTCAAAAGCACAAAAATCTTTATTCAGGTAGCAAATAGCATCAAAAAAAAAAAAAATGGTTCAAATGGCTCTGAGACTATGGGACTCAACTGCTGAGGTCATTAGTCCCCTAGAACTTAGAACTAGTTAAACCTAACTAACCTAAGGACATCACAAACATCCATGCCCGAGGCAGGATTCGAACCTGCGACCGTAGCGGTCTTGCGGTTCCAGACTGCAGCGCCTTTAACCGCACGGCCACTTCGGCCGGAAATAGCATCAAACATCTCCCAGATAACCAATCAACATTTAAGAAAATTGAAAGAACTTTTGAATGACAACGTGTTTTACTCAGTGGATTAAATTTTAGACATGAATTAACAATCTTAAAAAAAAGAAAAAGAAAGAAAAAATCTTGAATTGTGCCATGTAAAGAAACCTTTTATTAGACTGACACTTTCCATCATTAAGAAGCGTGGTATTCATGATCTATGAACAAAGTATTAATCTAATCTAATCTACATGGGAGCGAATGTTCAACTCAAAGCGTAAGAATTCACTCGACGATAGTTAGAAGTGACTGGGGAGCTGGCAGAATGTATCGAAGGTGATTAGAGATAGCAGACGTTTCACAATAGCCACACTTGCACTTTGAAGACGATGTCACTAATTGGTTCTCATCACAGGCGGTAATTTCTGAGGCGAGCAACTGAGAATGGTAGGATTCAAATACCTGTCGGGGTGCTCTGATTCTGGTTTCCTTAGTTTCACTAAATCATTTTCAGTGAACGCCAGGATGATCCTTTCAACAAGACAATGGCCTGTTTCAATTCTCGTCCTTGTCCATTGCCAATTTTTGCCCTGCATTGGATGGCCTCAGTATCTACCGAAACTTACGTTCTAGCTTCACTTTTGTACGGTGAAGGTACACGGAATTTGGCCTTAAAATACGACATGTGTCTCATAACTAGAAATATCTATATAGAAATGTGTTAGTAGGTGTAAAACTCCATGTACTATAAAAGCGCTTATTATTGTTTCTTTGTCCGCATCTCGTGGTTGTGCGGTAGCGTTCTCGCTTCCCACGCCCGGGTTCCCGGGTTCGATTCCCGGCGGGGTCAGGGATTTTCTCTGCCTCGTGATGACTGGGTGTTGTGTGATGTCCTTAGGTTAGTTAGGTTTAAGTAGTTCTAAGTTCTAGGGGACTGATGACCATAGATGTTAAGTCCCATAGTGCTCAGAGCCATTTGAACCATTTTATTGTTCCTTTCTTCCACTGGAACTAACATTCTATAAGACCGATGCATATCATTTAAGAGGCTCGCTCGATTAATCAGTCTCTTCTTGTACGTTAGATCACATGTTCATTTCGAATGCCCACCTTTATAATATTTGTCATCTGCTTAAAAATTCTATTTGATATTTTAGTTTTAATGTACTTTGGAAAGTCTAAACGCAGCGAAGACTGTGCTTCTTTCCTGAAATCAATATAAGTGGAACTAGCCTGTAAACGCAATCAAGGAAAGTAAAGAAAGTTTTAAAATGCGCTATACTTTGTCGTATATTTTTTGGTCGACAAGTAGTTGATTGAATATCGTTCTCACGGTTGAGGTCACGCTCCTATCGATCCGAATGATGCTTAAATCCAAACAGCTGATGAAAAATGCGCCTATGGTGTCGGACTGATGCCGAATGAACGAAGTAGCGAAGATTTTTAAAATCTGAACTTGCTGTGCAATCTACTTTCTGGTCAAACATTTAGAGGTGGGGAAGCTGTCGGCAAAATGGACGACGTAGATGCCCACAGCTGTTAAAAAGCACAGCATACACAACTGACATTCTCCCAGTGGTACTTTGACACATTCAAGCACAATCAAAGATAGTTTTTGTGTATGTTTGCGACAGTCGGAATTTGTTATTTTCCCTTACCGGTTAAATTTCGATAGTACCTGGCGCAAGAAAAGCTCCATACGGCTAAGCAAAATATTTGCTTTTCAGAGAACATGATAGTCTCTCAATATAAATCTCCTTGTAGTCACTGTTACTATAGCTAGAAGACATGAGATGATAAAACTCGGTTATAGCTTCTACCACCAAGTAAACAAAATAGATATAGATTCTATAAGAGCATTAGGCGTAATGAGACACGCTGTTAGTCAAACAATAATAATGTCATCTGTTGGTAAGTGTCTTTAAAATTATTCAAATAATCTATTGAACCATAGACAACATAGAAAGGTTTGACCAAATTCTATGAGACCCACGTCCTCGTTACGACGAACAATACCTTCACTTTTGGAATGTTACATGTCGTTCATTAATTTCGAACTGTGGAATGGCAGCCGTTGTCCGTGGCCAGCTCACCTCACTTTACCGCAAAAATAATAATGGTGATAATGCTACCGAACAGCTTTTATAATTCTCTTAGAAATGCATCATGTCAAAGCGATTTTGCGATATGGACTACGGGGGCAAGGCTGTGTGCTTTGTGGTAACGAAATGCGATTAACGTTGAGTTTAACGCGCAGAAAACTGGCTATTTCTACGTGCCATAACAGCCTTTCAAGACTCCATGCACAAAAAATTCATAACAGTGTCGTACAGTCACCTTCGCCGTGTAAAATTTATGAGACTGGCAGAAAATAATTCGCTGTTGCACAATAAGTTCTACAAGTGCGTTTCGGCCACGAAGTGTTCGAATGAAGTGGATAACGATATCTAAATGGCGCTGAAAGACTCCTGTAAATTTACTGCGTAGAATGGGCAGTACATTTTGTGTGACGGTATAGTCGGCAATCACACTGCGGTTGGAAAAGAAACAATATCTGTGCATTTAAGGCAAAGTGGAGCGAAAACGTGGGCAAGTACCTGACAGGAACAGGTTTTCGTCACTTTGTAACAAGAGTTTCCCATCTTTGACTCACAAGGAACTGCAAAAGTCCTTATTTTATTTACTTAGTTTATGAACCGGTTAGAAACTTTACTTATCTGAGACAATGGTTTCCAACCTGGGGGTAATTACCACTTGAGGGGTAAAATGAAATTCTCTGGGGGAAAAAAATAAACGATACGATTCTGTTTCAGTCACGAAACTAAATTATTTTCAAAAGATCGTTGCTATTATCACAGTTTTGTAAGTCTCTAATATTGATTGTATAAGTTACCAATAATTATTTTTCTCAATTAGTAGCATTAATGCGGTGGATGTTACAAATTCCTCACATAATCCACCCACTACAAACACATTTTGTGCTTTGTCTCATACATATCTGATGATAAAAGTGAGACATATGCCTAACAAATACTAAATACCTCAAGAAACAAGTGTAGATGGTACCTGCAGTAGTTCAGAAATTGCTTCATTCTCGCTCCGAAACAGATAAATGACAGCGCGGCACTGCAGTAACTACATATGGGCTGCTACAGTGCTGTACACAGTTTTATTACTATTATTATTATTAGGTTGGTTAGAGACAAAGCATTTACAGCCGGAAGTCACCCAATTTATGCCAATTCAGAAGTAAGGAGTGCAGCAGTGAATCGTTTTACGAACAGTAAGTATAATGGTCACATCTGAAATTGTTTGCTTTTAAATGAGGTTGCAGCGTGCAAGTCAAGCAAGTACGGCAATGGAGAGGAGTAAAGCAGTGGAAGCATGTTTTGAACAGGTGTGAACCCCCACTGTAGATAGTCAGCTTTCTTTCTGAGAAGTTGTGGGTAGCGCTTGCGATGCACTACGAATTCCTTCGACATTCATTCTAGCACACACACACACACACACACACACACACACGCACACACACACACACTCACGCACACACACACACACTCACACACACACACACACACACACAAACACATACACACACACACACACACACACACACACACACACACACACATACACACACGAATTAAACAGTTTCCTGATATGAAATGTATATCATCTGATTTTAGTAGGTTCTTTATTCGTCTTGTATATTCACTGCTGCATAGATGTTTTCTGTGGAGTAGGGTTTCCAGAACTGTGTTCCGTGGAACACTGCTGCTCCACGAGAAGTGAGTAAGTGCTACGCGAAAAACTACTAGTAACATGGCGGTGTTTTCGACATTTTCACGATACAAATTATTTTTAAAGATTTCTGTATTATTAGACATTATTTAAAATTGAAGTGATCTCTGAATAAAACGGTTTTCCTCCCTTTTTTAAAATTTCATTAACCTTAAAAGTAAACAAGGTGTTCCAAACAAAGTAACAGGATTCTCAATGTTTCCCGTCAGATGAAACGCTTTCGAGCCCCTGCTGGAGAGCGTAGTTAAAGAAATCCCTTATTCATGTCAGGGAGATACAAAGATTCAAATGAAGTATGAACAAGGGCAGACATCGACTGGGTGAGTACACCTATTAGCAAAGAAGTGAAAAATTAACATCATTTGATCGACTTGACAATACTGCATCTGCCAGTACTGGAATAAATAATGGACAATTCTTGATACTCTTCAGAAGTATCGACGACGCAGGACCGAACATAAACTAAATGAAACAGGAAGACAACGTATACACAGACACTGCAAGCGTAGAAAATGTTGCTAGGTGGGATTAAGTGCTTTATAACAGTGGTGAATAACGTCTTGGATGCCTTTTCAGTGTTCATAACTGTATTAATTATGAAGTCCCTGAAAATACCCCCTTTATAAATCACGTTTTATTATTTCATAGCACAGTTGTAGGAATGGTTTATAATGTTGTCCTCAGAAAATGTCAGAACTCTTATTCACTAGAGGGCGACAACCACCAACTACAGCTTCGGCACAAAATAGTAGAGCAGTATATCGCGAGCAGATGACAGAGTTTGAGTAAACAGAGAGGTTGAGAGGAGGGGGGAGGGGGAGATAGAGGAAGAGAGAGAGAGAGAGAGAGAGGGGGGGGGGAGAGGAGAAAAAGACAGAGAGATATGTTCCATCTGTAAGTGAATTTATTTTATTTTATTTTATTTTACAATTCTAATTACGTAGGACCAAATTGAGAAGCAAATCTCCAAGGTTATGGAGAGGTGTTAGTACATGAAATTACAACATATAAGAAATAACAGACAAAAATAAAATGTTTGTGAACCCAAAAAAAGACAAGCCATAAGTTTCTGTAAACGCAGTCAACAATACAACACAAGAAACAGCTTCATTTTTCAGGGAACTCCTCGACAGAATACACGGAATAACGAAATAGGAAACCCTTCAGTTCTGATGTGAAAGCGCGTGGATTACTGCTAAGATTTTCGAATTCTTTTGGTAGCTTATTGAAAATGGATGCCGCAGTATACTGCACACCTTTCTGCACAAGAGTTAAGGAAGTTACATCCAAATGCGGGTTGGATTTCTGTCAAGTATTAACTGAGTGAAAGCTGCTTATTCTTGAGAATAAGCTGATATTGTTAAAAATGAACGACAGTAAAGAGTATGTGTATTGAAAGGCCAATGTCAGAATACCCAGACTAATGAACAGGGGTCGACAAGAGGTTCACGAGCTACCACCACTTATTGCCATAACCGCCCGTTTCGAGCCAAAAATATCCT
Source organism: Schistocerca piceifrons (assembly GCF_021461385.2). NCBI lineage: Eukaryota > Metazoa > Arthropoda > Insecta > Orthoptera > Acrididae > Schistocerca > Schistocerca piceifrons. The sequence goes on along the minus strand of NC_060149.1, from coordinate 360,238,226 downwards.
TTGAAATTGGGAAGAACTACTCTAAATTCCGTCCGATCAGGCCTTGAAAGCCCCATCGGTACCGACCGGCCTCCGTGTCACCCTGAGCCCACAGGCGTCACTGGATGCGGATATGGAGGGACATGTGGTCAGCACACCGCTCTCAGTTTACGATACCGGAGCCGCTACTTCTCTATCAAGTAGCTCCTCAATTTGCCTCGCAAGGGCTGAGTGCATCCCACTTGCCTACAGCGCCCGGCAGAATGGATGGTCACCGATCCAAGTGCTAGTCCCGCCCGACAGCGCATAACTTCGGTGATCTGACGGGAAACGGTGTTACCACTGCGGCAAGGCCGTTGGCGACAATGGGAAGGGTTACCTCAAAATATAATACCATGCGTCATAAGCCAATGAAAATAAGCAAAGAAGACTACTTTTGGTGTTGAACTATCACTTACTTCAGATACCGTTCGAATAGTAAAAATGGCAGCATTAAGTCTTCGAACAAGATCCTGAACGTGGGCTTTCCACGACAGTTAACTATGTATCTTAACACCTAGAAATATGAACTGGTCACTTTTACTAATCATGTGCCCATTCTATGAAATTAAAACATCGGGTTTTGTTGAATTGTGTGTTAGAAACTGTAAAAACTCAGTCTTACTATGATTTAGCGTTAGTTTATTTCCTACAAGCCGTGAACGTATGTCATGAACTGCACTATGTGAAACAGTGCCGATGTTGCACACAACATCCCTTACTACGAAGCTAGTGTCATCAGAAAACAGAAATACACTTCTGGAAATGGAAAAAAGAACACATTGACACCGGTGTGTCAGACCCACCATACTTGCTCCGGACACTGCGAGGGGGCTGTACAAGCAATGATCACACGCACGGCACAGCGGACACACCAGGAACCACGGTGTTGGCCGTCGAATGGCGCTAGCTGCGCAGCATTTGTGCACCGCCGCCGTCAGTGTCAGTCAGTTTGCCGTGGCATACGGAGCTCCATCGCAGTCTTCAACACTGGTAGCATGCCGCGACAGCGTGGACGTGAACCGTATGTGCAGCTGACGGACTTTGAGCGAGGGCGTATAGTGGGCATGCGGGAGGCCGGGTGGACGTACCGCCGAATTGCTCAACACGTGGGGCGTGAGGTCTCCACAGTACATCGATGTTGTCGCCAGTGGTCGGCGGAAGGTGCACGTGCCCGTCGACCTGGGACCGGACCGCAGAGACGCACGAATGCACGCCAAGACCGTAGGATCCTACGCAGTGCCGTAGGGGACCGCACCGCCACTTCCCAGCAAATTAGGGACACTGTTGCTCCTGGGGTATCGGCGAGGACCATTCGCAACCGTCTCCATGAAGCTGGGCTACGGTCCCGCACACCGTTAGGCCGTCTTCCACTCACGCCCCAACATCGTGCAGCCCGCCTCCAGTGGTGTCGCGACAGGCGTGAATGGAGGGACGAATGGAGACGTGTCGTCTTCAGCGATGAGAGTCGCTTCTGCCTTGGTGCCAATGATGGTCGTATGCGTGTTTGGCGCCGTGCAGGTGAGCGCTACAATCAGGTCTGTATACGACCGAGGCACACAGGGCCAACACCCGGCGTCATGGTGTGGGGAGCGATCTCCTACACTGGAATTAACTGTAATACTAGATGGCATGTCGTTTTCATAAATGACGAACACGAGTGGCTCCAGCGCTGATCCCTGGTGCACACCGCAGGGGGCATAAGAAATCTGACCTGAGACGTTATTTCACTGGAAATAATTAGTCTACCTAAGAGGAACGTGACCAGTGCTATCCACAAATTGTGGCTTATTCTTGAGAATTCCATCTGTAAGTGAATTTATTTTATTTTATTTTACAATTCTAATTACGTAGGACCAAATTGAGAAGCAAATCTCCAAGGTTATGGAGAGGTGTCAGTACATGAAATTACAACATAGAAGAAATAACAGACAAAAATAAAATGTTTGTGAACCCAAAAAAAGACAAGCCATAAGTTTCTGTAAACGCTTGGCTTACTATATTAAACAAAAAGGGGGCTCTGTCAGAAAACAATAATGCATGGGATGCAGAAATTAAGTAATCGTGTTCAGTGGAACATGGACACTGAGGTTACTAACAATGGACATCAAGCCCTAACTGGAGAAAGAGTGTGAAAGAAATCCGTCATGTTCATTTCAAGGGACTAACCCCTTGCGTCGATCAGAAATGACATGGAAAATTCGGAAAACTTAAATTGGGATGAATAAAAACCAAGCGGAAATAAACTGTATGCAAGGTACTGGTGATATATCTGAAGTGAAAGAGGATTTTGAAGTGCAAACAGAGCAAATAATTGTGATGAACGAGGTATTAGAACAAACAGATTTACAAATATGCACTGAAAAGTTTGAAGTAGTGTCTGACACTAAAGAAAATACAGTCTATCCGTACAGCAAATGTTGTGCCATAAATTTAAATACCTTCGTGAATGGATGCATCGAAGGGGCTGGATAAATCTGAGACACAAGAAAACGTAAATAGCATTCCAGACCTCCAGAGACATGCACGGCCTAGTTTTTTCGTTGTTATGTCTCTGTCACCATTTTTACACTCATATGAATACATTAGTTTCTGTGATTGTCCTTTGTGTAAAAGTGTGTCTTACTTCTCATTCTCTTTTTTATTATATTATTTTGAACACTGAATTCCTTTCATCAACGAACTTTTAGCGGTACCGATAATAATTCAATCACGCCTGTTTTTTCAACCCCTGAGATTCTGCCTTGGTTGTTCAAATTTGTCGTTGGTGATAGTGAGAACCATTTTATCACTCCTTACCTCTGTGATTTCCACTTTTTCCTTGATTTGCGATTTATTTACCGTTATACAGCTGCTGTAAGTGTCATTTGCATCATTCATGTATCTATCAATTAATAAAATAGTCAAGATCGCTACAACCATGTATTTAAGAATGATGTCTGGTTTCGGTCTTTATGCCGGTCATCTTTAGATCTGACCCACCATATGGCTGCATCCGGCAGTGTACGGAATAGCTGCGTGAAATCACAGTCGTTAGAGCAGTAAACGACAGTGATTTGACGTAACTGTTCCGTGCACCGCCGACTGACGCCATATGGTGAGTTAGATCTGAGGATAGTAGCGCGAAGGCCGAAATCGGTTATCATTTTTAAATTTCAGCTTCTGGGCAGTTTACTTTTTTAAAGTAGCTTCTGTACCCTGTAAGATACAATATATCGTGGCGTATTCAGAGTTTCCACAGTTGTAATTTAATCTTCCTTACGACCACTATACGCTATGAAGCGTGGCGCCTTGTATCACGCCTATGTAAGTGGGACGGTAATGAACAGGTAACTACATACGTAAGTCACGGTTTTAGCACGACAGATGTGCTTTTACTTTGCTGCAGTTCCTAATATTATGGCTGTGGCCGAAAGTTGTCAGCATCTTCCATACTCAAATCATACATAGCCAAAAAACTATATTTTGGAAACAAAGTTCTATCTTCTGTAAATGTTATGTTATCTGTTAATTAATGTAGATTTAATGGGTTTAATCATTAGAATCAATGATGGTGTGAGTGCAAAGTAACATAACAAATCAATATTGTTTTGTCCATTAACCGAGTAAATTACAGAGATGGAACTGTATCAGTACAAAAGCGAGTGAATCATACTCTCAGGGTAAATTTGTAAAGTACATATAGCCAGTTTATGGTACTGTGAATACTAATATATTGCGATAATTCAGTTATTTGTGAGTTTTCAAACTTTGTTCTTTTAATAAACTGTTCATAAAAATTATCTTGTGTTTGGTCAAATCGATTCCGCTGTTTAATACTGATATCGGACTGGCTGTACAGTGGCGGAAAAAAAATTAGTACACCCTTATAAAGGTTTCCAAATCACTCAAGATTTATCGTTGGAAGAGTGAATGTGGAGTACATGAAATGATTACATTTACAGCTCAATAGCACAAATGATTCTGAGGTAACAGCTGTCGAGTCATGCTATAACACCCATACTAGTATGTAGCGTGGCCTCCACGGGTAGCAATGTAGGCGCTGACTGGCATCCAGTCGATAGCACATGTGACGAATCCTGTCGTGGTAAACATTATGCCACGCCTGCCCTACTTGTTCACACAATTCAGGAAGAGTTGTAGGTTGTCGAGTCACACGAGTAACTTTTTGTCCCATCATATCCCACACCTACATCTACATCTACATTTATACTCCGCAAGCCACCCAACAGTGTGTGGCGGAGGGCACTTTACGTGCCACTGTCATTACCTCCCTTTCCTGTTCCAGTCGCGTATGGTTCGCGGGAAGAACGACTGTCTGAAAGCCTCCGTGCGCGCTCTAATCTCTCTAATTTTACATTCGTGATCTCCTCGGGAGGTATAAGTAGGGGGAAGCAATATATTCGATATCTCATCCAGAAACGCACCCTCTCGAAACCTGGCGAGCAAGCTACACCGCGATGCAGAGCGCCTCTCTTGCAGAGTCTGCCACTTGAGTTTGTTAAACATCTCCGTAACGCTATCACGGTTACCAAATAACCCTGTGACGAAATGCGCCGCTCTTCTTTGGATCTTCTCTATCTCCTCCGTCAACCCGATCTGGTACGGATCCCACACTGATGAGCAATACTCAAGTATAGGTCGAACGAGTGTTTTGTAAGCCACCCCCTTTGTTGATGGACTACGTTTTCTAAGGACTCTCCCAATGAATCTCAACCTGGTACCCGCCTTACCAACAATTGATTTTATATGATCATTCCACTTCAAATCGTTCCGCACGCATACTCCCAGATATTTTACGGAAGTAACTGCTACCAGTGTTTGTTCCACTATCATATAATCATACAATAAAGGATCCTTCTTTCTATGTATTCGAAATACATTACATTTGTCTATGTTAAGGGTCAGTTGCCACTCCCTGCACCAAGTGCCTATCCGCTGCAGATCTTCCTGCATTTCGCTACAATTTTCTTATGCTGCAACTTCTCTGCTCGACTGGAGACAAGTCCCGAGATCATGCTAGCCAGGAAGGTTCTGCATGTCCTGCAGAGTACGTTTAGTTTTTCGGGAAGTGTGTGCACGAACATTTCCTGTTGGAACAACATATCACCTACCAGATGCAAGAAGGGAAAAAGAACGCGTCTAACAACATTCTACACGTACCGAGGGCGGGTTAGCGTCCCCTCCAGAAACACCAAAGGTGAACGAGAGTTGTAGCTTTTCGTACCTCAGATCATAAGGCCTGTGGTGGGGCCAGTGTGTCTTGGATGAATGCACTCTATAAAAACAGCGCTCACCATTTCTATATCGTACGTGCAAACGACCATCCCTTGCGTGCAGGCAGAATCTGCTTTTATCGCCATTCCATCTTCTAAGTAAACCTCTGCGGCAGAAGACGAGCTGTGCACGTCGATGGTGTGCCGAAAGTTGAAGACGTTCTAGATTTGCGCGTGAGAGTAACCATCCTACTGATAACCAGTTCTTTCTCTTCCTCGTGATGACTGGGTGTTGTGTGATGTCCTTAGGTTAGTTAGGTTTAAGTAGTTCTAAGTTCTAGGGGACTGACGACCATAGATGTTAAGTCCCATAGTGCTCAGAGCCATTTGAACCATTTTTTTTGTTTTTGATAACCAGTTCGCCGGCCGGAGGCGCTACAGTCTGGAACCGCGCGACCGCTACGGTCGCAGGTTCGAATCCTGCCTCGGGCATGGATGTTTGTGATCTCCTTAGGTTAGTTAGGTTTAAGTAGTTCTAAGTTCTAGGGGACTGATGACTTTAGAAGCTATCTCCCATAGTGCTCAGAGCCATTTGGACCATTTGATAACCAGTTCTCAACAGTTCGTGTTGACGCGTCTGGGCTCACAGGCCCTCTTACCTCTGCTGTGGTAGCTGTACGATCTGCCACTGCTGAACTGCTGCCACTAATACGACGATCCTGGCAGGAGTCTGTGCTGCGCGGACATCCATAAACTCGTCTACGTTTGTGAGGATGTTCACGTGACTACTGACACCAGCATCGTTGAACAACTGACGCAACACGTCCAACTTGTGTGGTAGTTCGAACGGACCATCCTCCTCTCAGAACGCCACAATCTGATCCCTTTCAAACTCGCTCAGTTGGCTGTAGGAAGCATCAGTGCATTTCCGTGGCATGCTTGCTCCTTGCTTCACACGTTTGCACCTACTGAGCCTTCTCGCTGTGAGCATTCCATATTAAAGGGTAGACACAGATGGCGCACTGGTAGCTATGCCATTACAATATCTGTTGGCGGACAACACTGAAACCATTGTCACTACATATATTAACCCCAGGTCTAATAACCCCCTAGGGCTAAATGGAGATATTGAAAAAATCCCATTTCACCCATACTTTACTTTCAAGGACTCTATTACATTTGTATTAATAACATCATTATTAATTATACTGTGCTTGATTAATCCTTACCTCCTAGGAGATCCAGATAATTTTGTACCTGCCAACCCATTAGTAACTCCCGTCCATATTCAACCAGAATGGTACTTCCTATTTGCATACGCTATTCTACGGTCAATCCCTAATAAACTTGGAGGTGTTATTGCATTATTCTTATCAATTAGAATCTTAATAATTTTACCATTTTATAATAAAACACCATTCCGAGGAATTCAATTCTATCCTATCAACCAGATTTTATTCTGAATTATAGTAGTTGTTGTATGCTTATTAACATGAATTGGAAAACGGCCTGTTGAAGAACCTTACATTATAACAGGACAAATCTTAACAATTATTTACTTTACATACTTCTTAATTAATGTGCATGTTGCAAACGCATGAGATAAACTAATTAAGGAATAATAAGTTAATTAGCTTAGGAAAAGCGTATGTTTTGAAAACATAAAACTAGAAGTTTAACTCTTCTATTAACTTTTCTTAAAAAATTTCACTAAATAAATGAAATAAATAAAATCTTTAAACCAACAAAGAATATAAAAAAATTTAAAGATAATGGCAAAAAACTTTTTCAAGCTAAGTACATTAACTTATCGTAACGAAAACGTGGTAATGTGCCACGAACTCAAATAAAACCAAAGGACATAACAGCAAGCTTAATAAAAAATATAAAAGAATAAAAATCACCACCTAAAAAAATTAAAGCTAATAACATTCTTATAAAAACAATTCTAGTATACTCAGCTAAAAAAATTAAAGTAAAACCTCCTGCACCATAGTCAATATTAAAACCTGAAACTAACTCAGATTCACCTTCGGCAAAGTCAAAAGGAGTACGGTTAGTTTCAGCTAAACAAGAAGCAAAACAAGCTAAAGCTAAAGGAAAAGAAATAATAATAAATCAACAATAAAGCTGATAATTTATAAAATCAAACATGTTAAAACTACCAATTAAAATAATTAAAGATAATAAAATTAAAGCCAAACTAACTTCATATGAAATTGTTTGAGCAACAGAACGAAGAGAACCTAGTAAAGAATAATTTGAATTAGAAGACCAACCAGCAATTATAACAGTATAAACACCTAATCTAGTACAACATAAAAAAAACAAAAATCCATAAGAAAAAGAACATATATAAGTTAAGTAGGGGAAAATCACTCAAACAGCCAAGGAAATTATTAAATTAAAAACAGGAGAAAAGTAATAAAGTAAATAATTAGATATAATAGGAATTGGCTGCTCCTTACAAATTAACTTGATAGCATCACTAAAGGGTTGAGGAATTCCGACAAAACCTACTTTATTTGGACCTTTTCGAATTTGAATATAACCTAAAACCTTACACTCTAATAAAGTTAAAAAAGCAACACTAATTAAAACACAAATAACTAATAAAAGAAAATTCAAAATAAACATAAATAAATCATAAAGTATCAATACTATTTGTAGAAAAAATCTACATAAATGAATTCTAAATTCAACACATTAATCTGTCAAAATAGTAATTTAATTAGTATTAATCAATAAAATAAAAAATATTTCAACCATATGGTCCTTTCGTACTAATATGAATTAATAATCTTAGGATAGAAACCGACCTGGCTCACGCCGGTCTGAACTCAAATCATGTAAGAATTTAAAGGTCGAACAGACCTAATTACTGGGCTACTGCACCCAAAATTTTTCTTAATCCAACATCGAGGTCGCAATCTGCTTTGTCGATATGAGCTCTCAAAAACAATTACGCTGTTATCCCTAAGGTAACTTAATCTTATGATCATAAATTATGGATCAAAACAACAAACATAAATAAATGATATAATAATGAAGTTTTTATTTATTCTTCATGTCACCCCAACAAAACATCATCATTAAATATAGAAAGACAATCAAAAAACTATATAAATATAAAATGTTAAGCTCTATAGGGTCTTCTCGTCCTAAAGAAAAAATTAAGCCTTTTGACTCAAAAGTTAAATTCAAAAATTTATTAAGAGACAGTTGATTTCTCGTCAAGCCATTCATTCCAGCCACTAATTAAGAGACTAATGATTATGCTACCTTTGCACGGTCAAAATACCGCGGCTCTTTAAAAATCTGCTCAGTGAGCAGGCCAGACCTCAAAGTACTTTCTAGAGTACATGTTTTTGATAAACAGGCGGAAATCAATTTTGCCTAGTTCCTTATAATAAATTAACAAGGTAAAAATTATATACAAATAAATATACTAATTCTATCATTATTACAAAAATTTCAAAATTAAATTTATAATCTTAATAAAAAACCTAAAATAATTATAAAATCAAAAATAAAAATAATGAACTAAAACGTAATCTTAGAGATAGCTGGTTTAAAGCTTACTATTATATTTTATAAAGCAAATTATAGGTTATTAACTTCAAAGCTTATCCCTTAAAGAATAAATAAGTTAATATTTATACCTAAAAAATTAAATAAAAACAATTAACTTCAAAAAATTAAATTTTTTCTTAAGAAACTAGATATATTGGGAAACGATTAACATCTCATTTCTATAAATAATTTAATAATAATTATGATACATTAACTATAAATTATTTATAAATCAACCCAAATTGAGACAAGTAAAGTAAATACTAAAATTTTGATAAACCCTGATACAAAAGGTACAATAAATAAAATCTACTTTTAAAAATTTAAAATAATATTTCATAAAACAATTACATTACCAATAAACTATAATATAAAAAATCAATTCTACAAAATATACTAAGACAAAATTCGACAAAATTATTTTTATTAAATAATTAAATAAACAAAAAATAAATATAATAAAATAAATAATCAAGATATCCTGATTTGCACAGAAAAAATTTCAGTGTAAATGAAACACTTTACTAATAAGTCATATCTTGAAAATCTTCCTAGATACACTTTCCAGTACATCTACTATGTTACGACTTATCTCATCTAAATTGAAGCTAAATTAAAATAATAAAATAGAATAATCAATAATGAGAGCGGCGGGCGATGTGTACACACCTCAGAGCCAATATCAGTTAAATTAAATAAATTAAATTACTATCAAATCCACCTTCATTAATAGTATTTCACCATCAAATCCGTTATAAACAAAAATCTATTGTAACCCACCTCCTCTTAATTATAAGCTGCACCTTGACCTGAAATATTTTATAATTATAAATCTTGAGAATTATAGCTCTAAAAAGATTCTCTGATAACGGAGAAATTAAGTAGAGTAAATCGTGTATTATCAATCACGGGGTAGGTTCCTCTGAATGGAATGAGATACCGCCAAATTCTTTGGGTTTAAAGACCTTAGCTAATAGTACCCTGGTAAATATAATTAACATTTAAAATAATAGGGTATCTAATCCTAGTTTATTATTCAAATTTCACAGATTCATAAAAAGAGCTATAAATAAATTTTAACATTTCACCTTACAAATTTATATTTTAACCCTAAAAATATAAATAACTGTTTTAACCAATAATATTCACTTGTATCAATCGTATAACCGCGGCTGCTGGCACGAATTATGCTGATACTAAATCAATTGCTAAATCCAAAATCACTTGATAATTAAATCAAATTACTGCAAAATAGAACATTTAGTTTAACAAAACTTACATATAATACAAAGAAAAAGTGAATAAATAAGTAAGAATAAAACTTTTGGAAACAAAATAAGAAATTTAAAAATTTATAAAAATAAGAAAAAATAAAAGATTCAAATATTTAAAGAAAAAAAAGAAAAGAAACGCAAAAATGACAAAAAAAAAGAAACGCTCCCTAGAATGACCACAACAACTTCTCTATTATATATAAATAAAGATTAATATGGAACATGTATAGCAATAAATGTATTATATTCTTTCTTATTTAATCTTTCTTTTCACTAGTAATAAAGAAAGATTAAATAATATAATAAATGTATTTAATATAATTATGTAAATTAATGTAATATGGTATTAATATAAAATTAACTTTATATTAAGTTAACTTAAATATTAATTAGTTAAATAATCTAATTATAAATAATATATTGAATTATATTATTATAATTAATATAATTATTTATATTAATATAAGATTTTATATTTAATAATATTAATTATATTTATTATATCCAATTATAATAATATTTAATATTAATTCACATATTATTATATAATTTATAATATAATAACCTATTTTAAGCTAAAAACATAAGTAGCTATAATCCTAGGTAAATAAATGTATTAAAATAATCATTTAATAATTATAAAATAACACTATAGGTATTTAAATTTAATTAAATGTAATATATTAATATAAATTATTTATTATATATAATATATATTCAGATTATCCTAACCGAGATAAATTAATTAGAAATAACCAAAATAATACATAAACAAATTTCTAAAAAAAATTTTTAATTTATGTATTAAATATAAATGAAGTGCCTGACTAAAGGGTTACCTTGATAGGGTAAATCAAGTAAATAAAATTACCTTCATTAAAAATTACATAAGACAGAATTAAACTGCCTCCTTTAGTATCAAAAACTAACGTGCATCATACACCTTAATGTAAAAAGGTAAGCTAAACAAGCTAATGGGTTCATACCCCATTTATAGAGGTATCAATCCTCTCCTTTTTAATGACCAACAACTCTACAAAACTTCTCTTCCTATCAACATTAATGATAGGAACGATCCTGTCCATTTCATCAAACTCCTGATTTGGAGTTTGAATAGGACTTGAGATCAACTTACTTTCATTTATTCCGCTCCTAACAAGAAATAAAAATATAATAATAAATGAATCATCAATTAAATATTTTATTGTTCAAGCAATAGCATCGACAATACTATTATTTTCAATTTTGCTGATTCAAATAAAGTATCCAATAGGATGAGAAACAGAATTTATTCCATCAATAATAATTAGATCTAGATTATTATTAAAGATCGGGGCTGCACCCTTTCATTTCTGATTTCCAGAAGTAATAGGAGCTTCAAGATGAAATAACTGTTTAACACTAATAACATGGCAAAAAATTGCCCCAATAATAGTATTATCTTATTGTATTCAACTAAGAACTTTCATTTGAACAATTATTATTCTAAGAATTATTATTGGGGCAATAGGTGGTTTAAATCAAACATCGCTACGACAACTTCTAGCATATTCCTCAATTAGACATTTAGGGTGAATAATTAGATCCCTAACAGTTAGAGAAAACATTTGAGAACTGTACTTTATTATTTATTCACTATTAAGATTAATTATGGTCCTATTATTTAATCAAATAAATCTATTTTTTATCAATCAGATCTATTCAGCCAGAAATATAACAACTGAAATTAAATTCATAATACTTTTATCCCTTTTATCCTTAGGTGGTTTACCACCATTTCTTGGATTTCTACCAAAATGAATTGTTACAATCATTGATGGAAAATAACATAACAACTATTATAACAATCATGGTTGTATTAACTACAATTACACTTTATTATTATATACATATTAGATTCTCAGCCCTAATTATATCATACACAGAAAATTCGTGTTCTATAAAAATAAAGTCTCAAAAATCAAGAATTATTCTTCCTATAACAGTAATAATTTCAACAATAGGATTAATCTCAACATCAACCTTAATCTCATTATACTAAGGACTTAAGTTAAACAAACTAATAACCTTCAAAGTTATAATTAAAAGAATAATCTTTTAGGCCTTAGTAAAATTTTACACCTCTAGAATTGCAGTCTAGAATCATAATTGAATATAAGACCTAAAGTATGGTAAGAGAGAAACATCTCATAAGTAAATCTTTCCAAGTGTAATAATTTTTGTTTTTCCGGCAGTGCATACCACGCAAGCAGAGAACAGTACGTTCACGCGTATTTTGGGAGCTAAAGAACCACTTTGTGAAGCTGAAAGAAAGTTTAGAGCTCCGCCTCCATCATGTTCGGACGCCTGTATTTGGATCTCTCAGCATATGTGACAATTTTTCAGAGTTATGAGCAAACTTGACTCCGGAGTGTCATAAAGTAAACGCGAACGTGTGTAACAGACGAGTACGCGAAATTCGGATTTTTGTGTGTAAACTGTGACTTTTGAATGAGCTAAAATCCGCATGGTGTATTGTGCAAGTCGGAGCCGAGAACAGAACAGCTAGTTTCTTTTACAGATTTCCCTAGCCGATGAACATTACTCATTTTCTAAATGTGGTGCAATCTTTTCCTGATCAGATGCACTTTATACGAGTTATTTCTAAAGTTATTTACAGATCCTCTTTTATGACCAAGATGTTTTAAAAAAGTTTTGTAAGTGTTTTTTTAGAGTTTAAATTGTTACGACAATGCTTATTTGTCATAAATTGAATTTTCAGCCATAAAGAAATTGCTTCTTCAGAGATAACCTATTTTATTTGCATATTAAGGTCGCATAGCTGCTTTGCTGTTCTGCTACTCAGTGATTTCATTTGAGAACTATAACCAGTAGTTTTCAGTAACTTAGAATTTCACTTGTTGCATAGCTTCAGGTTTAAGATGGTAGCCACAGTGCTAAGTAGCAATTCGGAAGTACTGATCCATCTTGTCTCTAAGTGAAAGTCCTTCAGACTGAACACGGTTTTATTCAGTTTAAAGTAAATTCAAGTTCATTTCTGAAATTCTGAATTGATTTGTTCCTTCAGAGATGGCGACCAAATCTTTGTATCTGTAGTTTGACTTCAAAGGGATTAACAGACTGCGAGTTTAAAACCAGTACTCTTCGAGTCTAGATACCGCTATAGTGACGACGGAAGCAGTTGTGAAGACTACGCCTGAGGTAGGCATTGCAGTGTGAATATGAAGTGTCTACCGTGATTAGAAATTAAACCCTCCTGCAATCATTGTACTTTGAATAGAGTTTTATTTAAGTTCTAGTGTTGATTGCCTTAAACAAAATATAAATTCCATTAGGGCACACGAGTGAAAGGGTTAACTGAAAAGTTTAAAAGACATTTATTGAGCAAGTAATATTAGATTTTTTACGTGCAGAATATGAGACGAACACTCTATTGAGTGCAGCAAGATTCAGTAACTAACGGGAAACAATGTGCACTGCTAAGAACAGCTTTTTGTGCGAGGAGAGTTGTCGCGTGCTGGTAAGAGCAAATAACAGGTGGGAGACTGACCATTTTTGCGTTCACAGACAGCACCTGAGCAGAGATTTCCAGACGCTAAATTTCAATTCTGTACTATGTTCAAACATTGCTAAAAGCAAAAGCAACAAACGCAGACTCGTTTACACTTAATCTTTCATAGTTAAATTTAGATCCACACCTACAGAATAATTAATGATTAGGTCTTACGTGAATAGTATTTAGAGATCCTTCAGATCGGTTTCCCATTTAGCAGTGATGGGTTCCGTTATAGATTACAATTAACTGCGCAATAGCACACCAGACGACGACCTTTGGGCTACGCTGCGACTATTCATGAATGAGCTGCAGTTTGCTTCATCAGACATCACATTGTGTGAAATTCATCGTCTTGCTCAGTTTTGTCCACTGGTATGCGTATTCACTTCACCTCCTGGCCGTAACTGTCGAGCCTCTTGCAGCATATCAGAATGACATATGAGCTGTGTGAGGGAGTTGTAATGTTCTGGTTTAGCAACTTACAGGCTGCCGTGAGAATCGTTGCTAAGTTGCTCGAACTCGTCGGCTATTAGCCGGTGATCGAAGTGTCATTTCAGGTTCATTATGCTTCGCATTGTTTATAGAATCATCTCAAGATATTATTTTATGTTGTTGTTGTTCTTGTTGTGGTCTTCAGTCCTGAGACTGGTTTGATGCAGCTCTCCATGCTACTCTATCCTGTGCAAGCTTCTTCATCTCCCAGTACCTACTGCAACCTACATCCTTCTGAATCTGCTTAGTGCATTCATCTCTTGGTCTCCCATTACGATTTTTACCCTCCACGCTGCCCTCCAAAACTAAATTGGTGATCTCCGATGCCTCAGAACATGTCCTACCAACCGATCCCTTCTTCTGGTCAAGTTGTGCCACAAACTTCTCTTCTCCCCAATCCTATTCAATACTTCCTCATTAGTTATGTGCTCTACCCATCTGATCTTCAGCATTCTTCTGCAGCACTACATTTCGAAAGCTTCTATTCTCTTCTTGTCCAAACTATTTATCGTCCATGTTTCACTTCCATACATGGCTACATTCCATACAAATACTTTCAGAAATGATTTCCTGACACTTAAATCTATACCCGATGTTACCAAATTTCTCTTCTTCAGAAACGCTTTCCTTGCCATTGCCAGTCTACATTTTATATCCTCTCTGCTTCGACCATCATCAGTTATTTTGCTCCCCAAATAGCAAACCTCCTTTACTACTTTAAGTGTCTCATTTCCTAATCTAATTCCCTCAGCATCACCCGACTTAATTCGACTACATTCCATTATCCTCGTTTTGCTTTTGCTGATGTTCATCTTATATCCTCCTTTCAAGACACTGTCCATTCCATTCAACTGCTCTTCCAAGTCCTTTGCTGTCTCTGACAGAATTACAGTGTCATCGGCGAACCTCGAAAGTTTTTATTTCTTCTCCATGGATTTTAATACCTACTCCGAATTTTTGTTTCCTTTACTGCTTGCTCAATATACAGATTGAATAACATCGGGGAGAGGCTACAACCCTGTCTTACTCCCTTCCCAACCACTGCTTCCCTTTCATGTCCCTCGACTCTTACAACTGCCATCTGGTTTCTGTAATTGTAAATAGCCTTTCGCTCCATGTATTTCACCCCTGCCACCTTTATAATTTGAAAGAGAGTATTCCAGTCAACATTGTCAAAAGCTTTCTCTAAGTCTACAAATGCTAGAAACGTAGGTTTGCCTTTCCTTAATCTTTCTTCTAAGATAAGTCGTAAGGTCAGTATTGCCTCACGTGTTCCAGTGTTCACACGGAATCCAAACTGATCTTCCCCGGGGTTGGCTTCTACTAGTTTTTCCATTCGTCTGTAAAGAATTCGTATTAGTATTTTGCAGTTGTGGCTTATTAAACTGATTGTTCGGTAATTTTCACATCTGTCAAAACCTGCTTTCTTTGGGATTGGAATTATTATATTCTTCTTGAAGTCTGAGGGTATTTCGCCTGTTTCATACATCTTGTTCACTTTATGGTAGAGTTTTGACAGGACTGGCTCTCCCAAGGCCGTCAGTAGTTCCAATGGAATGTTGTCTACTCCGGGGGCCTTGTTCCGACTCAGGTCTTTCAGTGTTCTGTCAAACTCTTCACGCAGTATCATATCTCCCATTTCATCTTCATCTACATCCTCTCCCATTTCCATAATATTGTCCTCAAGTACATCGCACCTGTATAGACCCTCTATATACTCCTTCCACCTTTCTGCTTTCCCTTCTTTGCTTAGAACTGGGTTTCCATCTGAGCTCTTGATGTTCATACAAGTGGTTCTCTTATCTCCAAGGTCTCTCTAATTTTCCTGTAGGCAGTATCTATCTTACCCCTAGTGAGATAAGCATCTACATCCATACATTTGTCCTCTAGCCATCCCTGCTTAGCCATTTTGCACTTCCCGCCGATCTCATTTTTGAGACGTTTGTATTCCTTTTTGCCTACTTCATTTACTGCATTTTTATATGTTCTCCTTTCATCAATTAAATTCAATATTTCTTCTGTTACCCAAGGATTTCTACTAGCTCTCGTCTTTTTACCTACTTGATCCTCTGCTGCCTTCACTACTTCATCCCTCAAAGCTACCGATTCTTCTTCTACTGTATTTCTTTCCCCCATTCCTGTCAATTGTTCCCTTATGCTCTCCCTGAAACTCTGTACAACCTCTGGTTCTTTCAGTTTATCCAGGCCCCATCTCCTTAAATTCCCACCTTTTTGCAGTTTCTTCAGTTTTAATCTACAGGTCATAACCAATAGATTGTGGTCAGAGTCCACATCTGCCCCTGGAAATGTCTTACAATTTAAAACCTGGTTCCTAAATCTCTGCCTTACCATTATATAATCTATCTGATACCTTTTAGTATCTCCAGGGTTCTTCCATGTATACAACCTTCTTTCATGATTCTTAAACCAAGTGTTAGCCATGATTATGTTGTGCTCTGTGCAAAATTCTACCAGGCGGCTTCCTCTTTCATTTCTTAGCCCCAATCCATATTCACCTACTACGTTTCCTTCTCTCCCTTTTCCTACACTCGAATTCCAGTCACCCATGACTATTAAATTTTCGTCTCCCTTCACTATATGAATAATTTCTTTTATCTCATCATACATTTCTCCAATTTCTTCTTCATCTGCAGAGCTAGTTGGCATATAAACTTGTACTACTGTAGTAGGTGTGGGCTTCGTATCTATCGTGGCCACAACAATGCATTCGCTGTGCTCTTTGTAGTAGCTTACCCGCACTCCTATTTTTTAATTCATTATTAAACCTACTCCTGCATTACCCCTATTTGATTTTGTATTTATAACCCTGTATTCACCTGACAAAAAGTCTTGTTCCTCCCGCCACCGAACTTCACTAGTTCCCACTACATCTAACTTTAATCTATCCATTTCCATTTTTAAATTTTCTAACCTACCTGCCCGATTGAGGGATCTGACATTCCACGCTCCGATGCGTAGAACGCCAGTTTTCTGTCTCCTGATAACGACGTCCTCTTGAGTAGTCCCTGTCCAGAGATCCGAATGGGGGACTATTTTACCTCCGGAATATCTTACCCAAGAGGACGCCATCATCATTTAACCATACAGTAAAGCTGCATGCCCTCGGGAAAAATTACGGCTGTAGTTTCCCCTTGCTTTCAGACGTTCGCAGTACCAGCACAGCAAGGCCGTTTTGGTTATAGTTACAAGGCCAGATCAGTCAATCATCCAGACCGTTGCCCCTGCAAATACTGAAAAGGCTGCTGCTTCTCTTCAGGAACCACACGTTTGTCTGGCCTCTCAACAGATACCCCTCCGTTGTGCTTGTACCTACGGTACGGCTATCTGTATCGCTGAGGCACGCAAGCCTCCCCACCAACGGCAAGGTCCATGGTTCATTTATACAACCGGATATTGTCCTTCTGTAAGTACCACGGAAATGGCGGTCTCTTCCACCACGTGTTGCGCTTTCAACAGCCACAACGCTTTGCACAACACAGAATTTCTCCACTGCCTCAACACCCACCTGCATTGACCTAACGTTACATACTGAACTGATTGGCATACTATGTGGGTCCCATTAGATGCAATAGATTGAGCGAGCACATCTATATCTTGACATGGTGGCCAACTGAAAATGTACCGCACCCCCCCTGTACCACACTCTATTTTGGAATTTCTATGTTTATACCTTGTGGATTCCTCCATACTTTTAATTTATACGTCACACATCCGCCTAATGATTTAATCGTTTTCTTGAACATTATTCTACACTTCATAGCATAAAATAATAAACAACTAAATTAAAAATAAGGAAGAATGAAGGTTAGGGGTTAGAGTCTCAAAGACAACACTTTCAGTGGAGACGAACCACAAGCTCGGATTAGTTACGGATGGAAAGATATTTGGTTATACCACTTTCAACCCCAGCATTTGCTTCGACAGATATGATTAAACCGTAAATAAGAAGCCTAGTACATGGCAGGACGGAGATTAGAGCCGTAATCTTTCCGAATGTAGATCTAGAATTAAATTAACTGTAGCAGCTGAGGTGGAGAGAGATTTCTCTTACTACCGCAGCTGGCATCAGACATTATACAGGATGTTGGAAAGACAGTCGAGCGCAGGATAGGAAAAACCTGTGGTTTTAGTGCATACTAACATGGTCATATTGAGGGCATCTGACACAGGAACTCTCCACCATCGTACAGCCACAATGCTGAAAGATTATGTCAATTCAAATTTCGCTCCAGTCGCCTAAGAATGGCTCTAGTAGCGCCACTATGAGGACGCAAATCAGGTTTGCTTTAAATAGACGTTATAACGGTCGTGAGAGTTAGTTACCTTTGAGATTGGATGTGGTGAGATGGTGTTAGTCAAGAATGCCTTTAAGGCGACAAAGACGGAATCGTCAACATCTAACTGAGTTTAAACGAGATCGTGTAATATGGCTATGAGAATCAGGATGTTCCTACTGCGATATTTCAGAAAGACTTGACAGCAATATACCCAATGTACATGACTGCAGGCAGCAGTGATCACAGGAATGTACTGTCGCAAGAAGAACGGGCTCCGGATGGCCACGTGGCACTACCGAGAGAGAAGACCATCATCTACATCTACATCCATACCCCGCAAGCCACCTGACGGTGTGTGGCGGTGGGTACCCTGAGTACCTCTATCGGTTCTCCCTTCTACTCCAGTCTCGTATTGTTCGTGGAAAGAAGGATTGTCGCTATGCTTCTGTGTTTTTCTCTCTGATTTTATCCTCATGGTCTCTTCGCGAGATATACGTAGGAGGGAGCAATATACTGCTTGACTCTTCAATGAAGGTATGTTCTCGAAACTTTAACAATAGCCCGTACCGAGCTACTGAGCGTCTCTCCTGCAGAGTCTTCCACTGGAGTTTATCTATCATCTCCGTAACGCTTTCGCGACTACTAAATGATCCTGTAACGAAGCGCGCTGCTCTCCGTTGGATCTTCTCTATCTCTTCTATCAACCCTATCTCGTACGGATCCCACACTGCTGAGCAGTATTCAAGCAGTGGGCGAACAAGCGTACTGTAACCTCCTTCCTTTGTTTTCGCATTGCATTTCCTTAGGATTCTTCCAATGAATCTCAGTCTGGCATCCGCTTTACCGACGATCAACTTTATATGATCATTCCATTTTAAATCACTTCTAATGCGTACTCCCAGATAATTTATGGAATTAACTGCTTCCAGTTGCTGACCTGCTATTTTATAGCTAAATGACATGGGATCTATCTTTCTATGTATTCGTAGCACATTACACTTGTCTACATTGAGATTCAATTGCCATTCCCTGCACCATGCGTCAATTCGTTGCAGATCCTCCTGCATTTCAGTACAATTTTCCATTGTTACAACCTCTCGATACACCACAGCATCATATGCAAAAAGCCTCAGTGAACTTCCGATGTCATCCACAAGGTCATTTATGTATATTGCGAATAGCAACGGTCCTATGACACTCCCCTGCGGCACACCTGAAATCACTCTTACTTCGGAAGACTTCTCTCCACTGAGAATGACATGCTGCGTTCTGTTATCTAGGAACTCTTCAATCCAATCACACAATTGGTCTGATAGTCCATATGCTGTTACTTTGTTCAGCGTATGGCTCTGGCACATCATAAGTTGAGCAGAATGACACAAGGAACTATCGTGCATTCCACTGACCAAAAACCTCCGAGATTTCTATGGTGTGAAACGAGAGCTCTTTGGAGGGCATGGAGGTCTGTTGTGTTTTCTGATGAAAGCTGGTTCTGCCTTGGTGCCAGTGTTGGCCACGTGTTGCTGTGAAGGAGGGCTGCTGAGAGCCTGCAGTCAACCTGCACCTACACCTGGACTTACGATGTGGGGTACGATTTCGTATGACAGCAGGAGCACTATCGCGGTAATTCCACACGTCCTGACTGCACACTGGTTCGTTTATCTGGTGATTCGACATGTTGTGCTGCCATTATAAACAGCATTCCAGGGGATGTTTTCCAACAGGATAACGCTCGCCCACATACCACTGTTGTAACCCGACATGCTCTACAGAGTGTCGACATGTTGCCTTTGAATGCTCGATAGTCAGATCATTCTACAGTCCTAAAATATGTAGGACATCATCGAACGAAAACTCTAGCATCAACCACAATCAGCATTAACTGTCCGTGTGTTGACCTTCGAAGTGCAAGAGGCACGGAACTCCAACCAGAAAACTGACATCTGGCACTTATACAACACAATGCATCAATGTGTCTGGTGATGCTCCAGGCAGCAGTGGGATAATAACCCGACCGTTGCCTGTCATATGACCGACAAGCAGGTGTGATGGTCTGGGGTGCCATTTCTTTTCATAATAGGACCCCTTTGGTTGTCATCCGCGGCACTCTCATAACACAGCGGTACCTCGACTATATTCTACGCCCCATTCTGTTGCTTTTCATGGCAAGCCATCCTGGGCTTACATTTCAATAAGATAATGCCCTCTGGCAGAGAGTGAGAGTTTCTAATACTTGTTTTCTTTCTTGCCAAACCCTACCTTGGGTAACAAGTTCTCCAGATCTCTTCCCTGTTAATAACGTATGGAGCATTGCGGGCAGGGCCTTCCAACCATCTTGGGATTTTGACAGTTTGACGCTCCAATTGGACAAAATTTGAGACGATATGTCTCAGGAGCACATCCAACAACTCTATCAATCAATGTCAACCCGAATAACTGCTTGCACAAGGGCAACAGCTTGACCAACGCGTTATTTACTTGCTCAATTTGAGAAATTTTTTTTCTTAGAGTGTACTAGTGTATTTACAGATAGCTGGAGTATCCAAATCGTAACTGAATATGTGAAAAAAAGTTCAGTTACGATCTGGATACTCGAGCTATATATTAGTACACTAATATTTTCAACACATGTCACTTCACCACTTCCTGTTCTTTTTACTCGTGTCTATTTAGTCAACATCACGAAATCTACCTTATATTTAAAAAGTGATTTCCAACATAGAATGTGCAAACGTGAGAAAGAATGTTTAGTCACATGAAGATGGTCATAAGCCCGAAATCGGTCGTGTTTTAAATAAATAACCATGTTCTGACTGGAAGCGAATCTTTTCCTACAATCTACAACGGTCTGCGCAAATTTCTTGACTTTCTGAAAGGTGATGAGAAGCTGTCTCTGCTACACACATCAAAAAAAGTTTTTCATTACCTGGGTTCCGAGAGTTCCGGAACCTGTACAGAAAAGTGGAATAGAGATCGACATAAACAACATTTCTGCCCTTTTTATCGCTCATGAAAACCACACATTGCATGTTGTATCACCACACAGATTGTTGTAAGCACCGGTACCTCTAATACCCAGTAGCACGTCGACTTGCACTGATGCATGCCTGTATTCGTCGTGGCATACAATCCACAAGTTCATCAAGGCACTGTTGGTTCAGATTGTCCCACTCCTTTAGGACGATTCGACATGGATCCCTCAGAGTGGTTGGAGGGTCACGTCGTCCATAAACAGCCCTTTTCAATCTGTCCCAGGCATGTTCGATAGGGTTCATGTCTGGAGAACATGCTGGCCACTCTAGTCGAGCGATGTCGTTATCCTGAAGGAAGTCATTCACGAGATGTGCACGATGAAAGTGCGAATTGTCGTCCGTGAAGACGAATGCCTCGCCGATATTCTACCGATCGGCGTGGGTCGGCCCCACATAATGCCACCCCAAAACAGCAGGGAACCTCCACATTCCTGCACTCGCTAGACAGTGTGTCTAAGGCGTTCAGCCTGACCATGTTGCCTCCAAACACGTCTCTGACGATTGTCTGGTTGAAGGTATTTCGACACTCATTGGTGAAGAGAACGTGACGCCAATCCTGAGCGGTCCATTCGACATATTGTTGGGCGCATCTGTACCGGGCTGCATGGAGTCGTGGTTGCAAAGATGGACCTCGCCATGGACGTCGGGAGTGAAGTTGCGCATCATGTAGCCTACTGCGCACAGTTTGAGTCGTAACACGACGTCCTGTGGAAGCACGAAAAGCATTATTCCACTTGGTGGCGTTGCTGTCAGGGTTCCCCCGAGCCATAATCCGTAGGTAGCGGTCATCCACTGCAGTAGTAGCCCTTGGGCGGCCTGAGCCAGGTATCTCATCGACAGTTCCTGTCTCTCTGTATCTCCTCCATGTCCGAAAAACATCACTTTGGTTCACTCCGAGACACCTGAACACTTCCCTTGTTGAGAGCCCTTCCTGGCACAAAGTAACAATGAGGACGCGATCGAACCGCGGAATCGACCGTCTAGGCATGGATGAACTGCAGCCAAACGAGCCGTGTAACTCCTTCCTGGTGGAATGACTGGAACTGGTCGGCTGTCGGATCCGCTCCGTCTAATAGGCGCTGCTCATGCCCGCTTGTTTACATCTTTAATGACATCTCTAAACAGTCAAAGGGACTGTGTCTGTGATACAATATTCACAGTCAACGTCTATCTTCAGGAGCTCTGGGAACTGGGGTGATGCAAAACGTTTTTTGATGTGTGTATAAAGCCTTTAGAAAATGGAACCAAAATCGAATTTAGAGTACCACAATGATCAGTTCACTTTCTCACAGTCAAGAACTGGATTGGGTAGCTGTCCTTTGCGAATATTAAGATCCAAAGCCACGTTTTGCCGGCCTACAAGTGAGAACCTTGTGTGTCGCGTGACAGGTGTTTCCTGGGACTCATGTAGCCTCCAGATTCGTTATTAAAGCACAGGAACGTCACAGATTTGATCTTGCGTTGCGGAAGTATAGATACAGCCTATAGAAAAGTCTGTATCGGTGTGGTTATTATAATGTTCTTCCAAGCAGCCGCAATTACCTGAGATGCCTATATAAATAACTGTGCGGTTATAATCCAGCACAAAATAATCGGTTTATTTTTAAACATTAAAAGTTTCTTTGAAGAAACAATAACTGTGAGAATCTAACGTTGTTTTTAGCACTGACGCGGTCTATAACGTAATCATGTAACTTTGATCTTTCGACGACAAAAATTTCGGTAATGCCTAGGGAACTGAATCATGATCTCCCATAAAATAATCAGGTATGATACCCAAAATATTACGATGGCCATCAGAAATAAGAACCAGATATCAGAAACATGAATTTCAGACAACACAAATTCTTCTATGCGTATTTGTTGAAGAAACTGGTAAGTCTTTATTTAATTTCTTTGATTTCTAGTGTAATGGTGAAGCAGTGAAGTAACCGAGCATGCATTACTCATTGACTAGTATCATACACTCCTGGAAATGGAAAAAAGAACACATTGACACCGGTGTGTCAGACCCACCATACTTGCTCCGGACACTGCGAGAGGGCTGTACAAGCAATGATCACACGCACGGCACAGCGGACACACCAGGAACCGCGGTGTTGGCCGTCGAATGGCGCTAGCTGCGCAGCATTTGTGCACCGCCGCCGTCAGTGTCAGCCAGTTTGCCGTGGCATACGGAGCTCCATCGCAGTCTTTAACACTGGTAGCATGCCGCGACAGCGTGGACGTGAACCGTATGTGCAGTTGACGGACTTTGAGCGAGGGCGTATAGTGGGCATGCGGGAGGCCGGGTGGACGTACCGCCGAATTGCTCAACACGTGGGGCGTGAGGTCTCCACAGTACATCGATGTTGTCGCCAGTGGTCGGCGGAAGGTGCACGTGCCCGTCGACCTGGGACCGGACCGCAGCGACGCACGGATGCACGCCAAGACCGTAGGATCCTACGCAGTGCCGTAGGGGACCGCACCGCCACTTCCCAGCAAATTAGGGACACTGTTGCTCCTGGGGTATCGGCGAGGACCATTCGCAACCGTCTCCATGAAGCTGGTCTACGGTCCCGCACACCGTTGGGCCGTCTTCCGGTCACGCCCCAATATCGTGCAGCCCGCCTCCAGTGGTGTCGCGACAGGCGTGAATGGAGGGACGAATGGAGACGTGTCGTCTTCAGCGATGAGAGTAGCTTCTGCCTTGGTGCCAATGATGGTCGTATGCGTGTTTGGCGCCGTGCAGGTGAGCGCCACAATCAGGTCTGCATACGACCGAGGCACACAGGGCCAACACCCGGCATCATGGTGTGGTGAGCGATCTCCTACACTGGTCGTACACCACTGGTGATCGTCGAGGGGACACTGAATAGTGCACGGTACATCCAAACCGTCATCGAACCCATCGTTCTACCATTCCTAGACCGGCAAGGGAACTTGCTGTTCCAACAGGACAATGCACGTCCGCATGTATCCCGTGCCACCCAACGTGCTCTAGAAGGTGTAAGTCAACTACCCTGGCCAGCAAGATCTCCGGATCTGTCCCCCATTGAGCATGTTTGGGACTGGATGAAGCGTCGTCTCACGCGGTCTGCACGTCCAGCACGAACGCTGGTCCAACTGAGGCGCCAGGTGGAAATGGCATGGCAATCCGTTCCACAGGACTACATCCAGCATCTCTACGATCGTCTCCAAGCGAGAATAGCAGCCTACATTGCTGCGAAAGGTGGATATACACTGTACTAGTGCCGACATTGTGCATGCTCTGTTGCCTGTGTCTATGTGCCTGTGGTTCTGTCAGTGTGATCATGTGATGTATCTGACCCCAGGAATGCGTCAATAAAGTTTCCCCTTCCTGGGACAATGAATTCACGGTGTTCTTATTTCAATTTCCAGTAGTGTATTTGGATTTATGATCCTGGCACAGACCTAACTATCTTTTCTTAAAACACTCACCAGGAAGACTAAATTATTTCTTGAAAAAGAATGCATGATATTATTATCATTGTTAAATTCAACAAAGTTACTCTTTCTATAACAAAACTGCTTCTTCCTTTGGCCCCTCAAAAAGTAACAACAAAATTTCTCAAAATATCAAATGGTTTACGACAAGGCGTAGAACACCACTTGAAGCCCAGTAACTACGCCATATTTTTAGGTAATATATTGTTTTGTCGACATCGAGATCCTCGATTGGCTTTGTCAGTGAGACCAGCACAGGGACAAATCCGTTTCCATGTCCAAATGAGATAATATGCCATCTTCAGTTATCTATAATATGGTGAGACGATGCTGAATACTATAGAAACGTAGAGCTCTTGATCAAAGGATGGCACTTGTAAGTTTTCCGATATGTATGACAACAGCCTGGAAGTTTCTCAGTCTAACGATGCTACAGCAACCTGCGTGTAATACTAATACGGTCTTGTCTGGTTAAGTGGACGCGTTTGTGGTCGGTTCCCGTTAGAAAAACCTACGGATGCAGAATGTATCAAACTCGGGGCTCCTGTGTTATACTTCTGCTAGGCTAAGAACGAACGAGATCGAGCGACGTATGGTTGTTAGTGTCAGGAATCTCTTTGATACTACCGAAAAAAAAAAAATCAGAATTGGGCTGAAAAAATTGAGGCCAGGTACGAGTCATGTAATCCAAGATGGTGCATGAGATGTTTAAGCTTTCTGAGCTCAACAACGACTCGAAGTTCAAAACATCACTGATCCAACATAGCCTCTGTTTTAAAACGGGTAGAAAAAGGGTCTTGCAAAATAATCATTCAAGAAATTCACTGAAATGACGGCAGAAACTACAATAAAAGTAAATCTGCAAAAGGAATTTAAATCTGCACCGCTTAACACAAGAATTATGATCCAACCACTGCACCACCCTGTCCTGGTCGTCTGGGCAGATGTGCTATACGTTTTATCACAAAAATAACTTCTCAATTTTTGTCTGTACGTAGTGTTATACTGGATTTTTGCCGTGTATTTAAAAGCCATGCAAGCCAAAATTAACAGTACACATCGCAGGTTCCTGCTGCTAGGTGATCAGCATCAGAAGAGCCGCTACTGAGATGCAAGACAGGACAGCACAGGAAACAGATCATTATAATCTATGCTCGACGCCGCGACCAGACGAGGAACTTTACGTGGTTTGAAGTTCTAGTGCAATCAGTTTATGTAGGGACTTGAGCCCGGAAGTTCCAGTTGTTGCTTTTACGCTTGAGTACGTCATTTGCACGCTTTTGTTTGGCACATTTGGTGATTGTGACAGCGGGAAGGCATCAGTCTGCGCTCTCGCGCATGGTGGGGAGGGAGGTTAGCTCTGGATGCGATCGCCTCCCAAGGATTGCAAGCGCGATGGCGATCAGCGGCGGACGAGAGAGCCAGTTGCCGAAATAGCGCCGGCCGCGCAACGAAGATAGTGGCAAAAAAATGAGATCGCCCTCTTTGACATGAGCGAGCAGCGAGCAGCGGGCCACCGAATTGCAAAAAGAGAGCAAAAAGGCCTGGCAACGGCAGCGGCGCAGGAGGGGGCCGCGAAACGCCGATGCAGTTTGGAGAACTGGTTTCAGTCACGTAGTCGCCGGCTGTTTGTACTCGACAGTCTGCACTGCGGCGTGCGCCGAGCACGGACCAGCTCTCAGTTCTGCGACCTACTGTACGATACGCCTGAGGCAATGAACGACAGTGACAGAAGAAACTCCTCATTTCACCGCTTTCTACATGCTATTGTGCATAGTGCAAGCCTTCTATTCTGTTGCTTATATTCGCTTTACATACAAAAATGCATCCTGAAACGTGTCGTGAATAGAATACCTTCTCCTATATAAACATTTGACCCACAAAATGATTTGATAACGCTATCTGATTACAGTTTCTTAAAGGAATGGTGTAAAATAAGGTTAGGAGCAGCTCCATTGTGCAACGTAATAATAATGGGCAGAAATCAGCACTTTACTGAATGCTACAAACGTACTTATTTGTGATAAGCTCATGGCCGGGCATGTATAACGTTAAGCAACCCACCTTGTAGTCCCGCTACCTGCAGTGAGCATGCTTCACTCAATCTGTTAACCCAACTATTCTACTCAGAAATCTGGAACTGAAAGATGCAAAGTAATCACGTCTTCTATAAAACGATTAACCTCCAGCTGTCTCTGGATCTCCAACTGCTGATTCACTTTCTGGCCTGTTAAACATAAAAACAAAGATAAATCGTACTGCTGACTGCAGTTTCGAGAAACGCTTATACTCCGTAATCAATTTTCAGTCTACAGAGGAGTGCCCGCTGATACGAAACATTCTGGTACATTATAACCGTGTGCCGGATCGGGACTCGAACGCGAGAAATTTGTCTTTAGCGGGCAAGTGCTCTACCACTTCAGCTACCCGGGTACAACCCACAACCCTTCCTCACCATCCTGCAAGTTACGCAGGTTCAAATGGCCCTAAGTACTATGGGACTTAACATCTGAGGTCATCAGTCCCCTAACCTCAGAACTACTTAAAACTAACTAACCTAAGGACATCACACACATCCATTCCCGAGGCAGGAATCGAACCTGCGAACGCAGCAGCCGCGCGGTTCCGGACTGAAGCTCCTAGAACCGCTCGGTCACCGCGGCCGGCGTTACGTAGGAGAACTTCTGTGAGGTTTGGAAGTTTTGAGATGAGGTACTGGCTGAGATAAGGCTGTGGGTACCGCTAATGAGTCATGCTCGGATAGCTCAATTTGTAGAGCACCTGCCCGTGAAAGGCAAAGGTATCGGGTTCGAGCCCCGATCTGGCACACAGTTTTAATCTGCCAGGATGTTTCACACCAGCACACACTCCGCTGCAGAGTGAAAATTCATTGTTGAAACAATCCTCTAGGTTGCTGCGTTTATACTGATTGTAATAATGGCTCAGCAAAATAGGTATCTCTGCTGAAGGCAGAAAACTATAAATTTATTTGAGATATCTCGATGCCAATGGAGAAGTGTATACTCAATCGTAAAGGTATTGTAAACTTAAAACAGGGGCAATGGATCACGAATAAAGTTCAGAATCTTTGATTGAATAAAATATAATTCCATTTCACACGTAATTACGGCCACAATGACACACACAACATCCACGTATGTAATACGTGGTTCAATAAATCACAACAGATGTAGTATTTAAACAAAAGGAATTCCATATCTATCAGAGAATATTAAAAAAAAAGCTCTCTAAATCAGAATGTGATGAATTCAACTGCCATAGTATTCAGAAGAACTTATGCAAACTCGAATCTGTACCGTGCTTCGAAAACTGACCATCTAACCGTACAATGAACGTATCGTTTGAACATAGGCACGTGTTCGTTAAAGATCTGCAAATGTTTTCAACACCATTACAAGCTAGAATCTCAGCAAACATTTACAGCACAACGGAAACTGAGTTCAGTTCTACATAACACGTTATTCAGCTGCTGTATAGCAGCGCCTCTGCACATCAACAAACGCGGTCCGGAACTACAAGACAGACAGCGTCTAAGTAGAGCTCCCTTCGTGGGTTCAAACTAGAAGTTCTCCAGTGGAACATAATGGCACATTCGACCCTGATTTGCCGCCTTAAGTGCTAATCAGAGTGTTTTCTGGCATACTGCTACTGTTAGTTAAAGACAATTATGCTTTCAGAGATCGATTGCTCGGTACAGAAATATCTTTGCTGAGTGTCTGTGACATCGAATACGCCAAAAGACAATACGTTCCGACAGCTGCGATTGTGACGGACAACTTTCAACAGTAACCGTTGTTAACTGACTTCAAAGAACAATTTATTCCAGAATGAAGTTATCCAAAAGAACGTAAGAAAATATTCAGTGGTGTACCACCAACCGTTAAATCTGGTAAATCTAAACTACTTTTTACAGGGAAAATATGATTAGTTCCTGGATATTCATGTCACCTGCGTGGAAGTCGTTAAATTTGTTATGCGTTATAAGCGGGACTGATGACCATAGCTGTTAAGTCCCATAGTGCTCAGAGCCATTTGAGCTGTTATAAGCGGAACAAAGACGGCACAGAACCACAAATACTGTGGTTTAGCTGAAGCTGATATCATTTGGATTAGAAATGTGACGTACTTGTTTACCATGTACCAAAACATCACAGTAAGATTTCCATTGCAGTTATGTTTCGCCACAAGAGACTCCGCAATTGAGCAGCAACAGAAATTAATTGGTGCTCGATAGTGAAAGTCTTAAATGCCAAATTTTATAGATACAGTGTTATACGTTTTAATGAATCCATGCCATCTGTATATCCGGGTAATTATACAGTGTTAGAAGAGGCAGATACTTTTACAGGCGTTGTTCCATATGCAAATGACGTCCTCGTAGTTGTGTCTGCAGATTACAGGGCGAGACTTGATGAAAAGGCGAATAATGTGCTTTATCAGATGCAGCACTGGTGCAAGAGCAACAGACTGACTATAGCTGTTCATAATATTACATACATACTTCTGAAGGAAATGCTTTCTCCTGCTAGAAATCATTCCCTGAGGCTTGACGAAATTCCTGTAAAAGACAGTATTGTTTATAGATATTTAAGCATTCTTCTAGACGAGAAAAGATACTTTCTGTAACATGTAAAATCTGTTACTCAGAAAGCAGCCAAAATTATGCGTAAGATTGCTCGTACTGGCAGTGCTGACTATAAATTACCGTTACATGTGGTGCGGTAATCTCAAGAAGCTGTCTTGAACACAATTCTGGGCTTCGCTGCCAGCGTCTGGGTGCATCGCCTTAGATTAAGCAGCTATAAAACAATACTGCTACGAATTCAGCTGGGCGCTGAAGCTCACCGGTGTCTTCCGCACTACACCTGTAGAGGTTTCATTTGTCATACTCTGGATATGTCTTATTAATATCATAGTGCGTTACAGGGCAGCTCTGCCTTGGTTGGGGCGTGAACAATATGATCGTGTGTACGAGAACACAGGAACGCATATTACAGATAAAAGACATTTACGAGCGTGGCAGTTAGATTAATTTCAGTCTGACTGGGACACTAGGAGCACTGCAATGCGTGTTTACAGCAAATTCCCAAGCATCAGGAGGAAGTTCAAATTGCACGACATTGGCCCTGCTCGAGGTATGGTGCACCTACTAACAGGTCACAGTCCATATCCCAAACATCTGCATCGAGTGTGATGTAGTGACACTCCAATTTGTGAATGTGGACAGGGAGGTTCTGCTGAGCATGTCGTCCTCAGATGCCCTCTTTGTCAAGTAGAGAGAGACGGCAGGCAATTAGACTGCGATCTGTACACAACTGTAGGAGACCAAAACCTGTGGACCAAAGTCAATATAATAGCACATCGAATAATATCTAAAAGCAAGGTGATTAAGTTTCAGTCAATAAGGTCAAGTGGGAGCTCTGAATACAGTATCTAAATAATAACAAGATGCGTTTCATCAATTATAGATAATTATAGGCATACAGCAATTTAATTAAGAGAAACTTCAAAATACACACACACACACACACACACACACACATATATATATATATATATATATATATATATATATATATATATATATATATATATATATATATATACTTCTGAAGAGAAGACTTTCTCTTGCTAGAAATCATTCCCTGAGGGTTGAAGAAATTCCTGTAAAAGAATATATATAGAAAATGAAAGAAAATAAATAACGCCATGACCACCCACACGGGTGTGCGTGGACTCGAGGACTGCCAAGGCACGCACATACCAGTGTGGGTGATGGAGGATATTGTGGTAACAACAAGTTTATAATTAGATATAGTTGTGGTTAGCTGGCAAACCTCGAGTTCTTCCGAGGCTGCCAGTAACACATCTTAACAGTGGTGATGGTAGTTCCTATGGTACCAAACTGCTGAGGTCATCGGTCCCTAGGCTTACACACTACTGAATCTAACGTAAACTGACTTACGCTGAGGACAACACACACATCCATGCCCGAGGGAGCTCGAACCTCCGACGGGGCGAGCAGCACGAACCGTAGAAAGCCCCCCGATCGCGCGGCTACTCCACGGGGCATGCAACAGTGTAGGATGAAAGTTATTCACTTGGAACTTGAGTTAATTCCCTTTATTCTTAGTTATTTCTTTTAAATTGAGTCTTATTTTTCAAATGTTCTGTTTCATCTTTACATTGATATTATCAATGGTTGCGGTTAATATGATTTCGTACTACATACACAGTATACAACATTGTATGTGAACATGATTAACGAATATGTTCGACCTGTTTAGAGTTTCCAGATAACAAGTATAAAATTCATACAATAAACTGAATTTAAAATTGAATTATTTATACACTTCCCAGTCAATTTAATGTGAGACTTGTCAAAAGCCTGAATAATCACCTTTCGGAGCGAGGACCGTTGCGAGACGCGCAGGAACTCAGTGTGGTTCTGGAAGGTACCGGCAGGGCTGTGGAGCCACGCCCACTCCAGTATCATGGCCATCTGCGTCAGGTTAGTCGCTTGAGGTTACATGCTGCGAACAGCCGTACCGGAGTGGACCCACAGATTCCCTATTGGGTTTAAATCCGGGGAGTCTGGTGGCCAGAGGAGAACAGTAAACTTATCCTGGTGCTTTTCGAACAGTGCACGTACAACGCGAACTGTGTGAGACATTACAATGTCCTGCTGGTAGAAGCCATCGTGCCGAGGAAAAATAAACAGCATGTAGGGCTTGACAAGGACCCCAAGGATAGATTAAAACTGATTTTGATCCATTGTACCTTCCAGAACGACGACATCACCCAAGGAAAGCTACGATATCTTGCCTACACAATATCGCTCTCCTCTGGCTGCAGAGTATTCGCTTTCAGATGTTTCACGCCGCACATGTCAATGGACAGTTGTCCGATGGAGCATAAAACGTGATTCATCATAATAGGCCACCTTTCGCCACTTTGTGGACGCCCAGTTGCACTATTCGAGTGCAAATTGTAGCCTTCGTCGCCCATGAACGGCAGTGAGCATGGGTGCTTGAGCCAGGTACCTGCTCCAGAGACCGATACGCAGCAACGTTCGCTGAACGGTCATTGAGGTGACACTGTTGGTAGCCCCTTGGTTCATCTGGGCGGTCAGTTGACCAACAGTTGAACCTCAGTTCGCCCGTACATATCTCACAGCCATCGTTCACCCCTGTCATCTATGGGCGTGCTGGAACACAGTTGCCTCGGCCCTGGTTTTGGAATGCGCCATTTTGCCATGCATGGTGTACCTTAACTAAGGCGACTCGCGAACCGTTTACAAATATAGCCATTACGGAATTCCTTCCACTCTTGTCCTGAAAGTCAAAGATCGTGCCCATATGGACATCAATAATCGCTCCGTTTACGCATCACGAGTGACTGTACAGTTTCCGCATCCTCCCGACATGCTTTACATACCATCCACTGCTGGTACTGCCACCTACCGTCTGTGGGTGGTTATCGCACGTCGATATCGAACATAGGTGGTGGTCACATGAATGTGACTGGACGGTGTATAATATTTGATAGACAGCTTTTTTTTTACGCTTGAAGGGACATGTATCTCTCTTTGAGTAATGATGGAGATAGCAAAATATTAATGAAACTAATATTGTCCCAAAGCAAGGGCTTCAATTGCGCATAGGACTTTTCTACAGATTCGTTGAATTATACCTCCAAATTGGATGCGGATAACCATTTTAACGTCCTCGCTATCAGTACATTACAAGTTCAAAAATGAATGAAACAAGATGTAGAACACGCCCCGCTAGTGTCTCCAACATCCTGTCATTGTCAGTAAAACAACTAGTGGTTGCTTCACCGACGGTGGTGTGGCGCAACGTGGTATTGAAATTACCTTGGTCTCAGTGTCAAGTGGATCTTTGACCTTGTCTTCTTCCTTGGTCTACGATATCAGTTCCAGCTTCGCCCTGCCCGCCGTCAACCCACTTCCAAACGCTGCCAGCGTTCAACTCCGCCATGGACAGAGTAGGCACTTACGGTGCTCGAAACGCCCTGTCTGGAAGGTACTGAGTTACTAGTTCTACATGTACATCCACATAAACTGATGGAAAAAATGTAACACCAATAGGGAGTGGTACGACATAAACTTAAGATGGTAGGAGTATTTCTACATCTGAAAAATGATTTCTATTCAAATTTCGCACTAGTCGCACAAGAGAAGCGTTAGGCGCCAGTAGGAGGATACAGATCAGGTTTGCTTTAAATACATGCTGTACCGTATGTGAGCGCTAATTACTTTTGAGATTGGAAGTGAGGAGTTGATGTTACTGAAGAATGCCTTGAAGGCGACAAAGACACCATTATCAACACCTCACTGAACTTGAACGATGTCGTGTAATAGGGCTACGAGAAGCTGCATGATCCTTCTGCGACACTGCAGAAAGACTAGGTAGAACTGCAGCCACTGTCCATGATTGGTGACAGCGGTGGTCGTCTGTGGTTAGATGGAGGCCAGTTAAGGGCCTGCAACCAACCTATCTGCGTGCTAGACTCGAGATACACTTGGAGCGATAGTCTGGCGTGCGATTTCGTATGAGAGTAGGAGCTCTCTTGTGATTATCCCACGCACCCTGACTGCAAATCTGTAAGTCAATTTGGTGTTTTGACGTGTTGTGTTCCCATTCATAGACAGCAATCCAGGGGGCGTTTTTCAAAAGGATGCCGCTCACCCATGTGCCGCTGTTGTAACCCAACGTTCTTTACTGAGTATCGACATGTTGCCTTGGCCTGCTCGATCACTAGACCTGTCTCCAGCCGAACACATATAGGACATCATTGGAAGACAACTTAAGCGTCATCCACAAACAGAATTAACCATCCCTGTACTATCCGCCAAGCGCAACAGGCCTGGAACTTCATCCCACAAACTGATATCTGGCACCTGTATAACACAATGCCTTGTACTTTGCATGCTTGCATTCAACATTATGCTTATTAATACACCAGCAGTTCACATCGGCAGTGCCTTATCTCTCGCTTACTTTAATCAGTGATCTTGCAGTGTTAATCACTATAATATGTTACCTAGACAAATTTATTGCCGAAATTTCAATACTCTACATTAACTGTTCTTTGGTGTTGCGTTTTTTTTTTTTTTTTTTTTTTTTTTTTGGCAGTGTATACACACTGCAGTCCATCTTATGCTGTTTGCTGGAGGATGCTTCGTGTACCACAGACACTTTCCCCATTGCCTGTTACAATCGCGAATAATGTTCGGGAAGAACTTCGCTTGGTAATCCTTCATATGAGCTCGGATCTCTGTAATGTTGTCTTTATAGACTTCTCATTGGATATATGAAGAAGGAAGAAATATCTGGGTTGAATATTCTAGAAACGAACACTCAGCAAATCTCAACAGTAAATCACACTTTGATGCACAATGCTTCTCTTGTCGTGTCCATCTCTGAATTGGATGAGCATCTCCGTGACTGTTAAGTGCTTATTAAATGACCCGTGAAAAAACGTGCTGTTCTTCTTTAGATCTTATTTATTTCCTCTATCAATCCTACCTGGTAAAGGGTCCCTAACTGTAGGGCAATATTCCATTATCACTTGAACAAGTGTTTTGCAATCGAGCTCCGTCGTGGGTGGATAATATTTCCTGAGAACTTTTCCAATAAATGTCAGGCTGTCATTCGTCTTTCCTAGTGATATTTTCCATTGATTGTTTGTCAACTGTGTAATGAAACAATAACGGTCATTTCCGTCTATACAGGGCGCGCCAGGAGGAATGGTCATTATTCGGGGATATGAGAGGAATGATCATTCGAAGCTAAAAAAGTCCAGTAAGCAAAGGCTCGAAAATGCGTACCTGAAGAGCTATGAGCATTTGTTCATCTTCACTGCTGTGAAACACATTTCTTCGACTAAACAAGTGCTTATAGCTCTAAAGGTATGCATCTTAGAGCCCATGTTTAATAGACAATTTTTTCTTGCTTTAGTACATGCTATCTCCTCCGAAATTATGGAAAGCAATGAGCCTGGAGTAGAGGGAATTGTTCCACAGTATCGAAAATGAAGTAGTGCTTATAGATTTTAAAACAGGCATTTTAAAGCCCAAGTTTACTAGACTTTTTTTGCTGCGGTCGTTCCTGTGATATCCCCGAATACTGATCATTTCTCCTAGAACATCCTTTATATATACACTGCGTATATTTGTTGATGTTGACGGTTTACTGTCATTTCCTATATCAAGCCTCGATCCTTTGGACGTCTTACAGCAATTTACTTCAATTTTCTAGCATTGCAGCTTCTCTATGTACGATAGCATCGTCTGCGAACAGCCCAATGTAGGATCCGAAGATTCCGCGTCCCCTCTCTGAACTAATTGTCACGTTGTTTGTTTTCATTTTGTGTATTGTGAACAGTAAAGGTTCTATAACTGTCCCTTGGGGTACGACCAATTAAACTTTTAGGTTTGAAGATTTGTCTCCATTAAGAACGACATGTGTATTCTGTTTGCAACAAACTTTTCAACCCAATCACAAAGCTGGGTTGTTATACTATACGTTCATATTTTGTTCTCTTGGCGACGGCATGGGTCTCTGTCGAAAGTCTGCTGGAATTCAATAACACGACATCAACCACCGTGACGTTCCCTGTTGTCGTCTGGGTCTAGTGGAAAAAGATCGCGAGCTACGTTTAATATAATCGTTGATTGCGAAATCCTAGTTGATTCGTACAGAGGAGAAGGAAATAACATGCGAGCACAAAACCTGTTACAAAATGCTGCAGCACAGTGATGTTAGTAACACAAATTTTTCTTGTGTACATATATTCGATTACCCTCCTTAGAAAAGCGAATAACCTGCGCATTTTTCCAGCAGCTTGAATCGTTTCATTCCTCAAGTGTTCTGCGATATACTGCTGCTAAAGGAGGAGCAATTTCTTTCGCAAACTCTGCCTAGAATCGTATAGCTATGTGATGATAGATCATAGTCCACATTTTTATTTATATATATAAGCTGCTTGTTTTTATGTA
Source organism: Schistocerca piceifrons (assembly GCF_021461385.2). Classification (NCBI taxonomy): domain Eukaryota; kingdom Metazoa; phylum Arthropoda; class Insecta; order Orthoptera; family Acrididae; genus Schistocerca; species Schistocerca piceifrons. The sequence continues at coordinate 360,202,276 of NC_060149.1, read as the reverse complement.
TATTTCTTTAATTTATTCAACCGCTACAGAGCACATGTTCATCGTCATTGGTCCTATAGAGTTCTATGATTTGAATCCAAGTTTCATATTTCTTTCCTCTTTTTTGTAATAAGTTTTGAATTTTGTCTGATATTTGTCCCCAGTATAGTAAAACAATGTATTTGACACTCTCTTTATTTTGCAGTATATAGGCTGTGTGTTATGGGAGTTCAATGAATTTATAATTGCGTGTATTTTGTGTTATACTGTTCAGTACTTACCTATATTTTACTTTTAAGATGTTAAGATGTTATGTTAGTTTTATATATTTCATAGCGCATTCTCATATTGCTATAAATGAGGCAAATCGTGCTTTATAATATCTGTGAAATTTTTTTGTCAATGATATCGCTTCTTGTATATTTTTTATTTGGTTTTGGTAATGTGTGCAATCTATATGTTACTTTCGTTCATTGCAAATAACTAAACCAGTATAAAGTCTCTTTTGTTTCGTTTAGAAGGTTGAAGATATTTGTAATTTTTTTATAAAAGTTCGTTTTTTAGACAGGTTTGTTCGTTATGAATTCCACTCGAAATTTTTTCATGTGTGTAAAAATTTGTATTCCCTTCAGAATATTCAGCTATTCGTCTTTATCAGCAATGTATGGCGTGGTATACGTTGTGGTATGGCGGTTTTTTCTTGATTTTGCTCTCTCATATGTGAACTAAATGCCGATGGATTATTTAAAAATTTATTTCTGTTTGATCAATGTTTATCTTTTCAGAGTCTTTACATTTTAATTTATAAACTTCAGATCTGGAAAATTCTGTTGGTTGTTGTAGTAAACGGTATGGTCGTGTTCTTACTGAGTTCTATGATCTGAATCCAGTTTTCATATTCCTTTCTTTTTTCTGTAATGCGCGCTGAATTTTGTCTGATATTTGTCCGCAGTGTGGTAAAACAATGTATTTGGCACTCTCTTTGTTTTGCAACTGGTTTAAGAGTAATTTCTTATTTTAATTTACCCTTATTTATTTTGTATATTTCGGTAAGAATTTTGTCGGAATTAGAAGGTTATATCCATTGTTCTGTGCTTTAGTTTTAAGAGTGGCAATTTCTGTTTTCTTGACTTAGTGGATATTTTATATTCTGTGGCTTCTATGACGGTAAGAGTTGTTGTGGGTCAACATATACATATAAAATCTCGTTTATCAACCATATGAAGACTACAACACTACTTAAATACAAAATATCTCATGATACCCAATAGCCATTCCTCCGTTGAACTATTTTGATTGATTGCACAGGACTGCGACGTAAAAATTGTTTCAAATTTATTAAGTGATTTTTATAGTGTTCTCAACGCAGATTTTTGGAAAAATAGTGAAAAAATTCCATCACGTACAGTTAATTCACAAACTGCTTGTATAGTTTTAGCTTTTTTCGTTACTTCAGCACTCTAGTGAGTTTGATTTTGGTTTTCAGGATCTCCATAAACTGTTATTTAGGCGTTTTTATACTAGATATACGTAAAATAAAGAGTAATTAGGAGAAACCAGCAGTATTTTCATGTCAGTGCCCGTCTGTCGCGCTGCCCCTTCCCCCGCCATCACCAAGCAGTGAGCTTCTGCTATTGTTCTTTAGTTCACTCTGTGCTGTTCACGTGTTGCTTCTGCTACATTTGTAGTAACTATACCGTTAAAAAGCAACACAGAAACATTTCAGATTTTGTTGAAAAAGTATATTTCACCTATTTTGGTATAATGTTAGGCGATCAAGATAAGCCTTGGGCCCCACACGAAGTTTGTTTAGTGTGTGTTGAAGAACTGAGGCTATGGTTTCAACGTAAAAAGCAGTCCTTACGTTTTGGAATACCAATTGTTTGGAGGGAGCCTAAAAATCATAGTGATGACTGCTATTTTTGTTCTTGCCAAGTACGAGGTTCTAATTTCAAAAACAAAAAGGATTTTTCTTACACTAACACTAAATCAGCCATTCGCCCTGTTACTCATGGGCCTGAAGTACCAGTACCCTCTCCTCCAGATACTTTGGATGATATAGATGATCACGAGTCATTGGCTCAGCAAGGTGATAGTAAAGAAGACAGAGACTGCTACGATCCTGGCACAACCGATCCCATTCCATTGTCATAATATGAACTGAACGATTTAGTTAGAGACCTAGGCCTTTCTGAAGAATCAGCAGACGTTTTAGGACCTAGATTGAACGAAAATAGAACATGCCCCTCACATCTTCACTACTTCCCTGAAAAACCATAGTGATGTAAGTGAAAAGCAGGGAGAAAGATTCCACCAAGACATCAAAGAAATGGGAAGAAGATATCAAGGAAGATGGAACGTCAACATGATAGCGCACTACAGCTGGATGATGAAAAGGGATGATCCTCAACGAGTCCACAGCCGGAAAAGCAATAAAAGAAGCTTCGACAGAAAGCGAAATACACTCCTGGAAATTGAAATAAGAACACCGTGAATTCATTGTCCCAGGAAGGGGAAACTTTATTGACACATTCCTGGGGTCAGATACATCACATGATCACACTGACAGAACCACAGGCACATAGACACAGGCAACAGAGCATGCACAATGTCGGCACTAGTACAGTGTATATCCACCTTTCGCAGCAATGCAGGCTGCTGTTCTCCCATGGAGACGATCGTGGAGATGCTGGATGTAGTCCTGTGGAACGGCTTGCCATGCCATTTCCACCTGGCGCCTCAGTTGGACCAGCGTTCGTGCTGGACGTGCAGACCGCGTGAGACGACGCTTCATCCAGTCCCAAACATGCTCAATGGGGGACAGATCCGGAGATCTTGCTGGCCAGGGTAGTTGACTTACACCTTCTAGAGCACGTTGGGTGGCACGGGATACATGCGGACGTGCATTGTCCTGTTGGAACAGCAAGTTCCCTTGCCGGTCTAGGAATGGTAGAACGATGGGTTCGATGACGGTTTGGATGTACCGTGCACTATTCAGTGTCCCCTCGACGATCACCAGAGGTGTACGGCCAGTGTAGGAGATCGCTCCCCACACCATGATGCCGGGTGTTGGCCCTGTGTGCCTCGGTCGTATGCAGTCCTGATTGTGGAGCTCACCTGCACGGCGCCAAACACGCATACGACCATCATTGGCACCAAGGCAGAAGCGACTCTCATCGCTGAAGACGACACGTCTCCATTCGTCCCTCCATTCACGCATGTCGCGACACCACTGGAGGCGGGCTGCACGATGTTGGGGCGTGAGCGGAAGACGGCCTAACGGTGTGCGGGACCGTAGCCCAGCTTCATGGAGGCGGTTGCGAATTGTCCTCGCCGATACCCCAGGAGCAACAGTGTCCCTAATTTGCTGGGAAGTGGCGGTGCGGTCCCCTACGGCACTGCGTAGGATCCTACGGTCTTGGCGTGCATCCGTGCGTCGCTGCGGTCCGGTCCCAGGTCGACGGGCACGTGCACCTTCCGCCGACCACTGGCGACAACATCGATGTACTGTGGAGACCTCACGCCCCACGTGTTGAGCAATTCGGCGGTACGTCCACCCGGCCTCCCGCATGCCCACTATACGCCCTCGCTCAAAGTCCGTCTACTGCACATACGGTTCACGTCCACGCTGTCGCGGCATGCTACCAGTGTTAAAGACTGCGATGGAGCTCCGTATGCCACGGCAAACTGGCTGACACTGACGGCGGCGGTGCACAAATGCTGCGCAGCTAGCGCCATTCGACGGCCAACACCGCGGTTCCTGGTGTGTCCGCTGTGCCGTGCGTGTGATCATTGCTTGTACAGCCCTCTCGCAGTGTCCGGAGCAAGTATGGTGGGTCTGACACACCGGTGTCCATGTGTTCTTTTTTCCATTTCCAGGAGTGTAGTTATTATAAGGACTTATGAGCTTAAAGAGAAATGGAGGTGTACTAGAAATGTAGTTTAGAATATGATTTATAAATAAAATAAAATTTTATCAAGTTTAAAAATGTGATAAATTGCTTAAATTTTTCTTATTGTACCCAAAAATACTTCCTTTTTTGTGAGAAAACCTGACGTGATAGAAAAAAATGGACTGCATTTTTGAAATGTGCGCTGAAAATTACATAAAAGATAGTAATGAAATTTTAAACAACTTTCAAAAAATATTTTCTTGCAGACCTGTGTTGCCTATCCCTAGGTCACCTACCACGATATCCGTAGTTTTCATGTCAGTTCGACGATTGAAAGAAGGAATCGTGGTAAGATCTGCAGAGAAACAATTCTGGAAAATAGTATATCGTATTTAGGCCTTCTCTCTGTCATCCTCCCTTCACTGAGTGACTGGATAAGTGTATTTAGTCAATTTACTGACTTAACGTCACCTATCGATTGGGAAGGCCTGATGCTAGGGTGTGTGGTTTGGCATAAACAGGCGCAGGAGACATCCTCATGGTGGATGGTCCCGCGGCTTTGCGCAGGACTAAGGCACCAGCTTGGTGGCGGTAGTGTGTGGGAGACAGGACAGCATTGCGAGGTCGATTGTTATGTGTAATCCATCAAGATGGTGATTTATTGAGGAAGATGCTTGCGGTCGTGGCTGAGATGATTGCTGCATCTCAGGTATCCCATGTGTGGTAGTAACTGCTGTTCCCCTGAGCATTAAGGCTGGAGATGGGTTTCATATCTACACTGCTGAGCGCACTTGGCAGTGATAGTTTATATCTGCAGCCCTACTCCACTACCACCATGGATAACGTTCACTCTCCCAGGCAGGTATGCCAGGAATGGGCCCACTGGACCTGTAATTCGACCCATGACGTTGGATTAGCAGCCGCAGGAGCTTACAAAGGTGGCTTTCATATAGGATTTCATAGAGATGGCTGACTGCCAGGAGAAGAGCTGTAACATACCGATAACTCTTGAAACTTACAGATTGACACAGGAAGGAGCTCTTCTTGGTGAACGGGTCTCAAAAATAAATTTTGTATTTCGTATACTGAAAATTTTATGCAGAAATGGGTGATGTAAAGGCGATTTATATTGCTGCCTTCCATAGCAATTCCTTAACAATGTCAACAATATATGAGTTTCATTTAGTCAAAAATACTACTTAAGTTAAAATAAGTGATATAGTAACATATGCCAATTCAAATACTCTCGGTCTTCGTACCGAAACTTTATTTTATTAGTTCTGGTAAATGATTTTTTAAACGTCGCAAATATTTCATGTACAGTTTTTTTTATCAACGTTTCAAACATTGCTAGCTGTAGAGTAAAATACAACTAATGTTTTAGGAAATCGCAATATGCTCCATAACTTGAAAATAAAAAAAAACAGATAAATGTAAAACTGCTTTAATCAGTACGTCACTTTTCGAAACCATACATGGTGTTTAATGGCTGCGCATACCACCGAAAACGTTTCCTGGAGTCAATGCATTTATACGAATATATTTGAAAATAATCTTCCCATAAAATGCAACTGGTAAAACTGTCGCGAAACCAGAGTTTGGTTTGAACACCACACTGTTGAACTAGGTATCGTTCTGTTGTATGTGGTACGCCCCTGCCTGTCTGGGATCTTGTACTAACTCTTTCCGCCAGTTATACGAGGGTTTGCAGTTTAACGTCGACCCCGAATCATAGTGCAGGTTAAATGCAGTCACTTGTATTTGAGAGTTTGTCATTTAATTATCAACGCCAAATAAATCAGATCTTATCCAAACGTAATAAAAATTATCTAGAGTCTAATTATCTTACAAGAGACAATGCCTGTATTTAAGTAGGGTAGCCACAATTGCCACTGAACATGAGCGTGACGCGGAATGCAACATATAGAAAATGAAACCATCAAATAAGATTAGTGTGTACTGTTCATTTCTTAAGAAGAAGTGGATTAAACTATCAGTTCATTAACCGGAAAAGGTTGTGACATTCGAGGATCGTTAAGGTAGCATTTGCTATTAGTTTGTACCCACAGACTTTTGTAAAACTTCTCGTTACAGTTTATGACGCAAGTTCTTATACATTAATGACGTTAAATTGTTTCTTTCTCTACGCACAAGTATTTGCAAAACATTAAGCACTTCAGAAATTTGGTGTGGGTGTACAAATGTACACCGTTAGAGGTCATGAACATTTAGCAGTCTTGTGTCAACAATGGTGTATACACCGTATAATGTCACCGAACACAATAAGTACGTTACCAGGTCGGAAAAATCCAAGGGGAACTTTGCAATATAATTCTGCGCAGTAAGAAATGGAAAAAATGTAATAGGACGTATAAGACAGAAATGAAACTTATTCATCTCTCTAAATCTCAACAAAATATGCTCCCGAGTAACATATGATTAAGCTTATCCGGTACGAATGCTTTAGAACCCATGATTGTTTGTTCACTATGAATACAGACAACTATAACAAGTCACTTTCTTGGAGAGCTTGTTTATTCCATAAATCAGTTTTTGGACTTTTTCAGGCCCATCGTCAGACGGCGCACAGAAAGTTATGTGACTATATCTTATCGTAATACTGGGTAAGATATTGAACTTAACTGATGAAAGTAGGAAACACAAAAACGCAATAAATGAAGCAGGCGGAAAGGAATTCCAAAAGCGTCTCAAAAATGTGATCGACAGGAAGTGCAAAATGGTTAAGCAGGGATGGCTAGAGGACAGATGTATGGATGTAGAAGGATGTGGAAGCACGTATCACAAGGAGTAAGATAGATACTGCCTATAGGAAAATGAAACAGGTCTTTGGAGAAAAGAGAACCACCTGTATGAATATCAGGAGCTCAGATCGAAAACCAATCCTAAGCAAAGAAGGGAAAGTAGGTAGGTGGAAGGAGTATATAGAGGGTCTGTACAAGGGCGATGTGCTTGAGGGCAATATTATGGAAGCGGAAGAGGCCGTAGACGTAGATGAAGATGAAATGGGAAATATGATACTGAGTGAAGAATTTGACAAAGAACTAAAAGACCTAAGTTAAAACAAGGCTCCGGGAGTAGACAACATTGCATTACAACTACTGATAGCCTTGGGAGAGCCAGCCATGACAAAACTCTTCCATCTGCTGAGCAAGATATATGAGACAGGTGAAATACCCTCAGACTTCAAGAATAATATAATAATTACAATGGCAAAGAAAGTAGGTGTTGACAGGTGTAAAAATTACCGAACTATCAGTTTCATAAGTCATGGTTGCAAAGTACTAACATTAATCCTTTACAAACGAATGGGAAAACTGGTAGAAGCTGACGTCGGGAAACATCAGTTAGGATTCCGTAGAAATGATGGAATACGCGAGGCAATACTGACCCTACGACATACCTTAGAAAATAGGTTAAGGAAAGGTTGGCTGGCTGTTTTGGGGGAAGAGACCAAACTGCGAGGTCATCGGTCTCATCGGATTAGGGAAGGACGGGGAAGGAAGTCGGCCGTGCCCTTTCAAAGGAACCATCCCGGCATTTGCCTGGAGCGATTTAGGGAAATCACGGAAAACCTAAATCAGGATGGCCGGAAGCGGGATTGAACCGTCGTCCTCCCGAATGCTTAAGGAAAGGCAAGCCTACGTCTGTAGCGTTTATAGACGTAGAGAACGCTTTTGACAGTACTGACTGGAATACTCTCTTTCAAATTCTGAAGGTGGCAAGTGTAAAATACAGGGAGCTAAAGGCTATTTACCATTTGTACAGAAGCAAGATGACAGTTGTAAGAGTCGAAGGGCATGAAAGAGAAGCAGTGGTTAAGAAGGGATTGAGACAGTGTTGTAGCCTATCCCGATGTTATTCAGTCTGTATATTGAGCAAGCAGTAAAGGATACAAAAGAAAAATTTGGAGTAGGAATTAAAATCCAGGGAGAAGAAATAAAAACTTTGAAGTTTGCTGAAGACATGGAAGAGCAGCTGAACGGAATGGACGGTGTCTTGAAAGGAGATTATAAGATGAACATCAACCAAAGGAAAACGAGGTTAAGGGAATGTAGTCGATTAAAATCAGGTGATACTGAGGGAATTAGATTAGGAAATGAGACACTTAAAGTAGTAGTTGAGTTTTGCTATTTGGGGAGCAAAATAACTGATGATGGTTAAGCAGAGAGGATATAAAATGCAGACTGGCTACGACAAAGAAAGCGTTCCTGAAGAAGAGAAATTTGTGAACGTCGAGTATAGATTTAAGTGTTATGAAGTCTTTTGTGAAAGTATTTGTATGGAGTATAACCATTTATGGAAGTGAAACATGGACGATAAACAGAGTAGACAAGAAGAAGGTAGAAGCTTTCGAAATGTGGTGCTACAGAAGAATGCTGAAGATTAGATGGATAAATCGGGTAACTAATGAGGAAGTACTGAATGGAATTGGGAGAAGAGGAATTTGTGGCACAAGTTGACTAGAAGAAGGGACCGGTCGGTAGGACACGTTCTGAGGCATCTAGAGATCACCAATTTTTTATTGGAGGGTAGCGTGGAGGGTTAAAATCATAGAGGGAGACCAAGAGTAAGAGACGAATACACTAAGCAGATTCAGAAGGGTGTAGGTTGCAGTAGTTATTCGGAGATGAAGAGGCTTGCACAGGGTAGCGTAGCATGTAGAGCTACATCAAACCAGTCTCTGGGCTGAAGACAACAACAATGCTGGGTACTGGCCTCTGTGACAAGAAGATAGAAAATGCTTTAATGTATCGCCATGAGTAATGTTTATATGGTGATTTGTATCCAAAATTGTATTTCATACTTACTGCGACGGTATGGTCGCCTTCAAACTTGGTGGCCACCTAACAGCCTCCATATTGATTGCTAACTGGCTACAGATCACTCACATCAGTGTACACCCACTGTCCGAAAACTTTATCAGCAGTCAGCATGTGCTGTATAACTGGTGCTTGTTACAAGGCTCTTCAAACGAAGATATAACATACTTCCTTCACAGCCATTATCTGTTTTTGTTTGAAGATAACGTAGTCGAATCATGGAATATACTTTTATCACAATTGGCATTAACATTAATTTCCAAAATTAAAATAAAATAAAGTTATAATATATGCAGAGAACTTCAGTGGTTTTACATTTTAAAAACAAAAACAAAACTTCAAAGAGAACTGCTGCGTTATTTCTCCCTCTGTATTAAGATTGTGTGGAATATTAATAAAACCAGATTTGTTTATTGCAGGTAAACGATACCGCGTAGATGAGTATTACTTTATTTTACTTTCAGAAGTATTTGACATTCGGCATCTTAATAAGAGATTTATTCTGAGGTAAGTTATTGACATTGTCATGAATGTAGTTAGAATATAAAGAGACAGGTTGAAGGGGAAGCATGGGGAGTGGTTTTGGTGGATTTATTAGCTGTTTTGAATTAAATAAGTGTTCGAAATTCTGAAGGAATATGTCAGATTATAGTAACAAAACTAATGAATTCCTCAGAAATAATAACATGAACTAAATAGAATATGATCGTATGCTAAAATTTCAAAATAAAATTAAAAAGCTACTTAAAAACTGCTACTTCCTCTTGACACCGTTAGACGTAAAACATTGTATAGTTATGAATTCAGCACCAAAATTAACATCACAACCTAAAATCCACAAACAAAACCATCCCACATAAACCACTGTGAATTCTAACAATGGTCCAGGCTATAAAATCACCAGGAAGTTTAATGACATTATCCACAAGGAATATGTATTTAAGAAAAAACTATTTGTCAAGAACAGTTATGAGCTCATCAGTAACATAAAACATACCCCTATTCCACCTACAGCTAAATTTACATCTCTTGACGTAGTCAACATACCAGACAAAAAAACAATCAATTTAATAAGAAACGACATACTTAAATGTGGAATAATGGGTAGAGCTGAACCCTACGTACTCATAGATGTTCTGGAAATCATACTGTTACACAACTTCTACCTATTCAAAGGCAAATTTTACATTCAGGAAGACAGACTGTCAGTGGGAGAAGCCTTGCAAACATACACATACATTAAAACTTTGAAAACAACTTTTTTAGCTCTCAAACCCTACTTAAAGAGAAGTTCTTTTACTAAAAACGCTGAGCTGTTGACACCTGTATTTTCTTTAATGGAGCAATAGAGGAAATAGAAAATCTTGCTGAGTATCATAAAAAATTACGCTTCAAAATTAAATTCGGTGTAGAACATGAAACACAACAAGGCATTATATATCTTGATTTAAAAATCTCAAATCAAAATAAAAGCAATATTTTGCAAATGTTACTTCACCATGAGCTGACAAATGCCGAAATAACCTTGAAATCATGCGTAGAACTTTCAGAAGAAGTAAAACAGATTAAAGATTTGCTTCCAAACTACATTTTGTAATCTGCTACTGCTGGAATCTGGAATTTGGATAATTTTACTGATTTGAAATGTTTGTCTATTCACAGTTAATGAATAGGCAACAAAATGCCGGCAAAATGTGAGATCTTCCACGTCTAAGGAGAAATCGCAATGATAACTTAATACATCACGTCTTCAGACTGTTTAGTCTGGAACAGTTCGGACCCAGACAAACTGGTAGATTGAATGTCTGTGGGTCAGGAGGCGCAGAATATGAAGCTGTGACCACGTGAACTACACACGCACACGGTGCGAATACGGCCTCGTAAAAAGTCAAGCACAGACTGTTGCCAAAACACGCAAGCTCGCGCAGCTCAGCACGCACGTAAAAGCGGCAGTTAGACGTTGGTAAATGTTTGCGGAGCGCCGCATTCCCAGAAGAGATTCAGCGCTGCCGCCCGCCATCAACATTCGGCTATTACCTTGTTGTGACAGCCTTACGAAGGGGCTCACTAAGAACATCCACGTCTCATTCTGACAACTTTATTTTCAAATGAAAGTCTCCAACAGTATAATGCTCTCGTTTAACTGAATCACCTGAACAGCCAACACTCACACGGCGTCATCAACTTCTGTTACGAAACATTGTGTGTTAATTCAAACACAATGTGTATATGCAATGCAGGACTGGAACTAACGGTGAATCAAGTTTCAACGTATAACTTCGTTCGAAATATCATACATACTGTAATGGGTTACACATCAAAAACAATGAAGAAAAACCATGTTTTCATGTGCACACATCAAATCGTATCAGGAATACCTGCCATTACAAAACAGCGGCAACGTAGTTAAAAAGTATAGTGGATGGGGGAATGCGATTAAATAGGGTGGCATATTAGCTAAGACAATGGAAGATGTGGAGTTAAAGCTCCTGTCCGACCATCCCGACGTAGAAATCCTGAAGGAGTGAACAGCTGTAATAAAATACCGTTCGACGATAACTTAAGTGTTAATCACTATGTACTGTCAGCAATAGACTTAAAGCTTCTGTCGCATATGGGAGTGAATGTTGCAGCCAGTCATGTTATGGTAATAGCGTCGTACCTCGTTCGGAGCGCAAAAACGAACAATGTACGATATCTCGGTTCTTTTTACTGCAGATCCTCGGATTAAAATGTTTCACATCAGAGGTTCACTGCGGCAAGATCTTAGGGTACTTCAATTTAATACACCAGTTTCCGTGTTCTACAATTTGCGCATTTTGCAAGTCACTGTCTTGTAAATTGGATTGCAATAGTGCACAGGCAAGCTACATAGAAATAGATCACATACAGGTTCATTGTTGTAAAATAACAGGACGTGAGCAGTGATACATCCATATTCTTCTCAAAATGAGATAGCCGGCCGCTGTGGCCGAGCAGTTCTAGGCGCTTCAGTCCTCTGCTGCAACGAGCGCAGGTTCGAATCCTGCCTCGGGCATGGATGTGTGTGTTCGGTTTAAGTAGTTCTAAGTCTAGGGGACTGATGACCTCAGATGTTAAGTCCCATAGTGCTTAGAGCCATTTGAACGATCAAAATGAGATACATATGACGTGGCCTTACCGAGCACCTCTGTTAACAGAAGGAAGCAACTGTAACCATGAACGAGCTGCACTGTGTGTATTGTAACATATCTAGGACAGAGCTTCTCAGTGCGGATTCATCTTCTCAGCAGTATACATTGACCGAACCAAAGTATGGGGAACTTTTATGTGAGGTGCCTGTCATCGTCCTCCAATAGGCGATCGTAACAGAAGTGCAGTTACGTCACGCGTACCTATGGCCCCACAGTACACTTCAAGTTCCAAGAGACAATGTCCCACTCTACTGCAACTAAACTGTGTCATGTGGTTCGAAGATAGCCCCACGGTAATGAGGACACTTGCATGAACACTGAGCACAGTCATCTGTCAATGCATCGACGCTGACGTGCACACAGTGAACGCTGGGCGGCCGATGCCCGTACTTTGGGGCAGCCATTGCGCTATCACCGATGAGCATAGCTGCCAGACGATTGCAGTGCATTGTGAAGTATTAAGTCGTGCCAGTGACGGGATTCGGTGCTAAGAACTACTAGAAGTTTTACAAATTACGGCCTCTTTTTTCTATCATCTGAAGACGACGGTTATTCCTAAATTGTTACAATCACAATTACCTTTTAATTTTATCGGGTTCGACCGTCTCAAGCCACCATCTTCAGATCTAAAAATAAAAATGAAAACCATTATATAATTTCAGGTGTCACATTTAAAATACACTACTGGCCATTAAAATTGCTACATCACGAATATGACGTGCTACAGACGTGAAATTTAACCGACAGGAAGAAGATGCTGTGATATGCAAATGATTAGTGTTTCAGAGCGTTCACAGAAGGTTGGCGCCGGTGGCGACACCTACAACGTGCTGACATGAGGAAAGTTTCCAACCGATTTCTCATACACAAACAGCAGTTGACCGACTTTGATAAAGGTCGGATTGTAGCCTATCGCGATTGCGGTTTATCGTATCGCGACATTACTGCTCGCGTTGGCCAAGATCCAATGACTGTTAGCAGAATATGGAATCGGTGGGTTCAGGAGAGTAATACGGAACGCCGTGCTGGATCCCAACGGCCTCGTATCACTAGCAGTCGAGATGACAGGCATCTTATACGCATGGCTGTAACGGATCATGCAGCCACGTCTCGATCCCTGAGTCAACAGATGGGGACGTTTGCAAGACAACAACCATCTGCACGAACAGTTCGACGACGTTCTCAGAAGCATGGACTATCAGCTCGGAAACCATGACTGCGGTTACCCTTGACGCTGCATCACAGACAGGAGCGCCTGCGATGGTGTACTCAACGACGAACTTGGGTGCACGAATGGCAAAACGTAATTTTTTTCAGATGAATCCAGGTTCTGTTTACAGCATCATGATGGTCGTATCCGTGTTTGGCGACATCGCAGTGAACGCACATTGGAAGCGTGTATTCGTCATCGCCATACTGGCGTATCACCCGGCGTGATGGTATGGGATACCATTGGTTACACGTCTCGGTCACCTCTTGTTCGCATTGACGGCACTTTGAACAGTGGACGTTACATTTCATATGTATAACGACCCGTGGCTCTACCCTTCACTCGATCCCTGCGAAACCCTACATTTCAGCAGGATAATGCACGACCTCATGTTGCAGGTCCTGTACGGGCCTTTCTGGATACAGAAAATGTTCGACTGCTGCCCTGGCCAGCACATTCTCCAAATCTCTCACCAATTGAAAATGTCTGGTCAATGGTGGCCGAGCAACTGGCTCGTCACAATACGCCAGTCACTACTGTTGATGAACTGTGGTATCGTGTTGAAGCTGCGTGGGTAGCTGTACCTGTACAGGCCATCCAAGCTCTGTTTGACTCAATGCCCATGCTTATCAAGGCCGTTATTACGGCCAGAGCTGGTTGTTCTGGGTACTGATTTATCAGGTGCAATGCTCCCAAACTGCGTGAAAATGTAATCACATGTCAGTTCTAGTATAATATATTTGTCCAATGAATACCCGTTTATCATCTGCGTTTCTTCTTGGTGTAGCAATTTTAATGGCCAGTAGTGTACATTTAGCACTATAAAATAGAGTGATAATAAATTAATACACGCAGATGAAACACAGGAGAACCTCACACTGTCAGTAATGTAAACATAACCTGCTGCATTTTATACAGTAGGATCGAAAAAAAATAAAAAATCCATCCAATACAGACACGTAGTGATGATTTTAAAAAGTGATGAAATACATTGTGTGCGTTAACCTGTTTCGTTAAAATAAGAACCACAAATATTGTGTCGTCGTCCTAACAGTGATGTCCCAGGTTGTGGTTGGTACCTCACTAGAGTGCCACAAGTTGGACAAAGTCGCTTCCAGACACAGCAACGAATGAGAGACATTGGCGGAGACACAGCCTCAAGAGGTTCCATACGCTGCCGCTGCTGGATGTTTACTTATGTCAGAGCGCAGATCCTCTCGACCACACTGTGATCGACGATTAAGAGAGAAGCATCAACACAGTTCATATCCAGCAGTGCTAGTATTATTAGTTAGAACTGTGGACCGAAGTTTACTGCTAAATGTACGAGGTCTTGCTAAAAATTAATGCCTTAGAAATTTTTTACGTAAAAACTCTTAAAGATTTTTGAAGAAAACAAACATTATTGAAAGTCTATCATTTTACTCTTCATGTCTTTTTTTCTCAATATAGTCGCCCTGGTAACGAACACATTCCTGCCAACGACAGACCGGCTTATCGATACCGTTACTGCAGAATGATTGACTTGTTGACGAAGCAACAACCTCTCCCTCTGCTTGCACTGCTTCATCACTATGACAGTGTAATCATCACAGGTGTTCTTTAAGTTTTGGAAACAGATGAAAATCGGACGGCGCCAGTGGAAACTGTATTGTCGATTATCGACGACAATGAACTGAAGGCGTTGAGTTGTTGGAGATGTCGCAGCGCTCGTGAGAGGTCTGGTATCGTAATATTGAAGGAGAGGATACTCCGTCTGTGAACGAACTCTTCGAATTAGAAACTCGACTACAGCACGCCTTTTCTCAACCACCGACATTGCGACCTTACAAACCGCCATGTTACATGCTACAATTCGGAGCCCTCAGTGGCAGTGAGCAGTAAATATGTAGACAAGAATAATAAAAATGTAGAATGTTAACGTTTGTTTTATGTAAAAAGAGTTAAGAGTTTTCACATTGAAAATTGGAAGGCATTTCTTTTCAGCACGCCTTCGTACGCTGAAATGTGACTGTATTTCAATACTAATCAGATATAAATAGTATTCTTGTGCTATATTGCCATTAAAGTGGACTCTTAATGGATCTAAGTATTCTATATTAAAAGAGTTGTAGTAAGATGAACTATTTTGTGTGTGTTGTAGTTCTCTGTAGACATCCTCCTGGAGTAGATCTAGGCTTTGTACGGCGCAGAAAATATTATAAAAATTCGTAAAATATAATACAAAGTTGGCCGAGGTTTGTGTTTTACCACCACTAGATGCCTATAGTGAATGGCGTTTTATTTTTCCATTCTGCTATTTAAAATGTAGCATTATACGTTTACGGTAGTGTCAACGCGTTGACCTCCTGTGCAGTAACTGGGTATGTTATATATTCTCTTTTTTTATTATACTAAAAGTATTGCACATGGGACACCTTAAATTATATTTTAATCTTCAAGTATGAAGGTATCCATTTGAGGCGGGCGATGCCGGTAATATGAAAAGATAATAGTGATTTCTTGCGAAAATGAAGATAAAACTCTTTTAGCTCCTAAATTTGTTCGATTCCGTTGTGCATAAAGGTATTGCAAGTCGTTTTAGAAAGACTTCTTGGACTGAGAGCTTCTGTGTGTAAGGTGCATGAGTCTGCTGTACGAGCACTCTAGTGTTTAACGTCAGGCGGTCGGAACTGCTAGTACTGTCAACTTGAGGAGTAAAGCTAAATTGACTTTCCACGGTCCGGCAGTGGCCTAAATAGTCGGGCGCCGATGGATATCCGCGTGGCGCTGCGAGAGCACGTAACCTGGAGTAACAAAACAATGCACTACCGACAGCGTTCTCTGCTGCGAGATCCCTGCTGCCTGTCGGTATAGTTGGCGCCCCCAGACACAGTGGAGGTGACGTGTTGCTCAGTGGTGAACAGCCAGTCCATACAAGGACAATATCTTTGTTTTGACGAGAGCCGTTTACTTATGCACGTCCCCCTGGCGGGCGGCTGC
Organism: Schistocerca piceifrons; assembly: GCF_021461385.2. Lineage (NCBI taxonomy): Eukaryota > Metazoa > Arthropoda > Insecta > Orthoptera > Acrididae > Schistocerca > Schistocerca piceifrons. Next base: position 360,186,198 of record NC_060149.1, on the reverse strand, counting down.
CCGCACAACCTACATTCCAGACAGAGTTCATTCACTTTCAGTGGCTGTGAAATCTCAACAGAGCAAGTACACAAATTGTTACAACAGAAGTGCTCAGCCAGAAAATATATGAAAAAAATCCATATGAGGGACTCAGTGTCCCTTATGCCATAGTAGTGATTCTGATTCAGAATAGTGGGCTTGAGGCAAGTCTAACTTCAGTTGGTATTGATTTGTTTATTTTTTTTTAATTCCATTCAGTTACGAAACATTTTGGAAACAAGGTTATAACTCACATTCCCTCGCCCACCAGCATTGGTGCTGTGGAGTAAAATCCCTGAAGATGTTTCGCACGCAACAGAAACGGTACTGCACGGTATCTACACTCCTGGAAATGGAAAAAAGAACACATTGACACCGGTGTGTCAGACCCACCATACTTGCTCCGGACACTGCGAGAGGGCTGTACAAGCAATGATCACACGCACGGCACAGCGGACACACCAGGAACCGCGGTGTTGGCCGTCGAATGGCGCTAGCTGCGCAGCATTTGTGCACCGCCGCCGTCAGTGTCAGCCAGTTTGCCGTGGCATACGGAGCTCCATCGCAGTCTTTAACACTGGTAGCATGCCGCGACAGCGTGGACGTGAACCGTATGTGCAGTTGACGGACTTTGAGCGAGGGCGTATAGTGGACATGCGGGAGGCCGGGTGGACGTACCGCCGAATTGCTCAACACGTGGGGCGTGAGGTCTCCACAGTACATCGATGTTGTCGCCAGTGGTCGGCGGAAGGTGCACGTGCCCGTCGACCTGGGACCGGACCGCAGCGACGCACGGATGCACGCCAAGACCGTAGGATCCTACGCAGTGCCGTAGGGGACCGCACCGCCACTTCCCAGCAAATTAGGGACACTGTTGCTCCTGGGGTATCGGCGAGGACCATTCGCAACCGTCTCCATGAAGCTGGGCTACGGTCCCGCACACCGTTAGGCCGTCTTCTGCTCACGCCCCAGCATCGTGCAGCCCGCCTCCAGTGGTGTCGCGACAGGCGTGAATGGAGGGACGAATGGAGACGTGTCGTCTTCAGCGATGAGAGTCGCTTCTGCCTTGGTGCCAATGATGGTCTTATGCGTGTTTGGCGCCGTGCAGGTGAGCGCCACAATCAGGACTGCATACGACCGAGGCACACAGGGCCAACACCCGGCATCATGGTGTGGGGAGCGATCTCCTACACTGGCCGTACACCACTGGTGATCGTCGAGGGGACACTGAATAGTGCACGGTACATCCAAACCGTCATCGAACCCATCGTTCTACCATTCCTAGACCGGCAAGGGAACTTGCTGTTCCAACAGGACAATGCACGTCCGCATGTATCCCGTGCCACCCAACGTGCTCTAGAAGGTGTAAGTCAACTACCCTGGCCAGCAAGATCTCCGGATCTGTCCCCCATTGAGCATGTTTGGGACTGGATGAAGCGTCGTCTCACGCGGTCTGCACGTCCAGCACGAACGCTGGTCCAACTGAGGCGCCAGGTGGAAATGGCATGGCAAGCCGTTCCACAGGACTACATCCAGCATCTCCACGATCGTCTCCATGGGAGAACAGCAGCCTGCATTGCTGCGAAAGGTGGATATACACTGTACTAGTGCCGACATTGTGCATGCTCTGTTGCCTGTGTCTATGTGCCTGTGGTTCTGTCAGTGTGATCATGTGATGTATCTGACCCCAGGAATGTGTCAATAAAGTTTCCCCCTCCTAGGACAATGAATTCACGGTGTTCTTATTTCAATTTCCATTAGTGTATGATACAATTCACATGCCAAGCCCGCAGTGGAAACAATTCCTCACAGGAGCTCCAACAATTAAATGAATAGGTAATTGATGCAATGGGTTGTATCTGCCTGGTAGTCGATTCCGTCGCACACTCGGCTCCATTTTCTTGTATTTCATAGGGCACTTAAATTGTTGGATAGGTTTGACATTACTATATTTTGTACCCATACACCTTTATTTCCAGTAAATACGCAGTCTTTTCAAAGGAAAACTACAGACCTTGTCTTTCGGTTCAAATGGCTCTGAGCACTATGGGACTTAACTTCTAAGGTCATCAGTCCCCTAGAACTTAGAACTACTTAAACCTAACTAACCTAAGGACATCACACACATCCATGCCCGAGGCAGGATTCGAACCTGCGACGGTAGCGGTCGCGCGATTCCAGACTGTAGCGCCTAGAACCACTCGGCCACCCCGGCCGGCTTGTCTTTCGAAAGTTTAATTTATGAGATCAATCAGTTTTGGTGCTGTTGCGATGTCACGAGCTAAAACTGCTAGATTTTCTACAAATGCGCGTCAATTTACGTCTAACTTTTCCTGCCTCTGCCTAATGTGACGGATTGGATAATTTTAAAGAAGGATTTTTGCTTGCTTCAGTACTTTATTATCATCTTAAGGCTCCGGCTGAGGAGTAGTTAAGAGGTCTTATCTTCATGTCTTGCCACAGTTTTTATTACGAATGGTTCTGAAGTCTCTCCCATTTATTTGACTTCGAAGTTTGGGTTCCTTACTGTCTATTTTATGCTTTCAAAAGGTTTGGTTTTTAAAACAAGTTATTTATCTTAGCGGTATAGTGATTGTTGATTAAATTCACATCTGTAATCCCACAAGCCGCACTGCGGTGTGTGGTGGAGTTTACTTTGTGCAACACTGTCACTTTACCTCATTGCTGTTCCAATCGCGAACAGTTTGCGGGAAAAACGATTTCCTGTAAGCCTCTGTATGGGCTCGACTCTCTAATTTTATCTTCATGTTATTTTCACGAGATATTTGTTGGAGGAAGCACCATATTTGTTGACTCTTTTGGAAACGTACGCTCTCGAAACTTTAACAATAAACCACATCGTGATGCAGGAAGTCTCTCCTGCAGCTTCTACCATTGGTATTTGTTGATCATCTTTGTGACGCCTTCGTGCTTACTAAATACACCTGTAACGAAACGCGCTGCTCTTCTTTGGATTTTCGCTATACCTCCACTACTCCTATTTTGTACGGATCGCAGATCGACGAGCAGTATTCAAGTAGTGGAAATAGCTGCTTCCAGTGATTGTTCTGCACTTGTTTGATCGTACAAGAAGAGGTCTTTTTATCTATGTATCCGCAATACCCTACATTTGTTGATGTTGAGGGTCAATTACCACTCGCTAAGCCAAACGTTGATCCTCTGCAAATCTTCCTGCATTTTGCTACAATTTTCTAGCGTCGTGACTTATCAGCATACAACACCATCGAGAAGAACGTCACTGAACTTCCTACGTTACCTGCTAAGTCATTTACATACTCACATTGTGAAAATTAATGTTCCTATAACACTCCAATGGCGCACGCACGAAGCTACTTTTATGCCTGAAGACTTCTTTACGTTCAGCAGCACATGCTATGTTCCATTTGCTAAGAAGTCTACAGTCGAACCACATGGTTGCTCTGATATTCTGTAACCTGTTTTTTTTTTCTTCATTAGGCGGCAATAAGAAACTGTAGCAAATGCCATCCGGAAGTCAAGGAATACGGCATGTACCTGGCCGCCTGCAACTACTGCTGTCCGGATCTCGTGGACGAACACAGCGAGCTGGGATGCAAGTGTTCGTTGTTTTCGGAACCCATGCTTTTTGCTGCAGATGAAATTTTAGGCCTCCTGACATTTTATAACTCACCAGCATAAAACATGTTCTAAAGTTGTATAACTGACCGACGTCAGATATATAGGCCTACAGGTTTGTGCGTTTATTTGACAACCTTACTTGAAAACGGGAATGACCTGTGCTTTTTTCCAATCTTCAGGAACACTTCGCTCCTCCATATACCTGCGGTACTCTGCAGCAATAAAAGGGGAAAATGCTTTCACATAGTCTGTGTAGAAATGTATTGGTATTCCATCAAGTCTTGGGGTTTGCTTTTCTATTGCATGGTCACTTACTCTGCGAAAAAAAAAGTCGTTTAGTATATCGGCCTTTTCTGTGTCGTTCGCCGTTTCGATACCATTATGGTCACGGAGTGCCTGGACCGACGGCTTCCATCCATTTACTGATTTGACGTCAGATCAACGCTTCTTAGGATTTTCTGTTAAGTCGGTAGACAGAATTTTAGCTTCGAATTCGTTGAACGCTTCACGCATGGTTCTTCTTACGCTAAGTTTGGCTTCGTTTAGTTTTTCTTTGCCTGTCAGGCCATGGCTACGTTTAAATTCGCAGTGTATCTCCCTTTGATTTCGTAGCAGTTTTCTGACATAGTTGTTGAACTACGGTGGGTCTTTTCCATCCCTCACAGCTTTTCCCGGCACATAACTGGCTTAAGCGTATTGTACAATGCTCTTGAAATTCGACCATCGATACTCAACGTTGTTAGTGCTGGAGATGATATTTTCGTGCTGACCACTCAGATAATCTGAAATCTGTTTCTTGTCGCTCTTCCTAAGAAGAAACATCTTCCTACCTTTCTTTGTATTCCTATTTACAGACATTTTCAGCGATACTGTAACATCCTCATCATCATAAACAACAAACATGCAAACCATATTTCTTCCCGAGATTTTTGGTGTATCAATAACGATATTAAATTAAGTATTTGTTCTGAGCATTACAATGTCTTCTTTCTAAGTTATGACTGATATTCTCTGATTTTTGGCTCAGAAAACAGTCGAAAACATAAATTATTGGACAGATATTTCTGCTCAATTTCTTACGAATTTCAGTCCAATTACATAACCAATGTCCCGTTTATATGAGTAGCTTTGCCAATGCTTAGTGGAGTACAATTCTTGTGAAATATACTGAACGCGACAAAACTGCTGTCCGCTCATGCTGATTTTTCACTGTAACGGCTCATCTGCTCTTGAACACGCCCATTACTCCTTTACAAGACTTCAATGAAATCATTCTTGGAATCTCACTGAATTTTACGTATTTTTGGGTATTGATAACCGCTGTTATGGTTTATGTTTGTTGAAAGTGTGTATCGTGAACTGAACTAAACTTATATCGAGTTCCCTTTTTTTTAATTTTCATTATGATGGATTAACCAGGTGTTAGGCCATCCTCCCTATTCTCTCTTCGCCCTACATTCTGCGTTTTGGAAGCTTCTCAGTATATTTTACTTTGTATATTCCTGCGACTATCAATTTTCGTCGTGTCATCACGAGTTTCAATCTATGTTCAACAGCAGCAGGAAGATATTCAAGTGTAAGTTTATTTTTTTAACCACATAAGTGAACATAACTCATTTTTGTGCCGTATCTCGAGAAGCTTTACTGTGTTTGTTTGCATGGAACTCACCGCTATATATAAAGTAATAAACACATTATGGACGTTCATGGATGCAGTTGTTTATAAAACACATTACAGAAATGGAGCACAGTTGCATCTCCAGCAAGGCTCTAAATAATGTTAGCGTCTAGCAGATTGGTCCAGTAAATCTCCCAGATAAATCTATGTGAGCTCCTGGCAGACCAACTCTGCGAGTGAGTTGATTTTTCAGTAAGAATGAACTCGTGTTTTTGCTGTTTGGAATATTTTTCTCGCAGTTATCTACGAAGACATTAAAGTTTTTTTATTTTTCTTTAAGAAATATTCGCAAGACAACTGCTGGAATTTAAATAACAGACCACGAACCAAATCGCAAGATCACGCTGGAAAGCGAGGAAGTCGGCCAGTTTGTCATTCACAAGTTTCACTATTTCAGCCAAGACTGTGGCAAGAGCTGTATTTCATATTCGTGAAACAAACAACGATAAATCAAAAGCCAACTACGTCCGCATCATGTTGATACAAATTGTTTATGAGGCGTCCTCTTTTCACATTTTGTAACACAGTTTGAGAAGCGTTATATACATATTTTACTTCACACCAGTTCTCAACCTCCTGTATTTTTATTCTGTGGTGGAACGCACTGTTTTCAAGTCATGCTTTATGCTTATGTCTATATCCATCATCTACGGCTAAAAATACCTTTACAGATCACCAGCTTAAAGGTACGAGTGTTTTACCGCTTTTCCTTGTTCCACTCTTGCATATACCCCAATGTACCTCATTTCAGAGCGGTGATACACTTTCAGTGTTTAACTATGAACGAAAAACATGTATTTTAGAGTTAGCTGTTAAAAGAGATTTTAAAGATAATCCGTAACTGATTCTTGTTGCATTTCTAGAGAAGTCTCTCTTCAGACATTGTTGAGCTCCTCTAGATAACACTGATAAAAAAGAATCGCAACAACAAGAAATACTTAACGTAGAGTAATGAAATTTTGGAAATACATTTGTCTACGTAACATAATTAAGTGATTAACATTGCGAGATCGCAAACCCACCAGGGTAGCCGACAGCGCAAACGCGCTGCTTCCTGGACTCGAATAGGCGCGCCGGCCCCGGATCGAATCCGCCCGACGGATTAACGACGAGGGCCGGTGTGCCGGCCCGCCTAGATGTGGTTTTTAGACGGTTTTCCACATCCCACTAGGTGAATACCGGGCTGGTCCTCACGTTCCGCCTCAGTTACACGACTCGTAGACACTATTCAATGTATTACACAAGACACAGACAGTTAGGGTACACTACTTCCTTCCCAGGGGTTGTGGGGAGGTGAGAGGAAAGGCATGCCACATCTGATTAACGAGCAGACCTCGTCAGTCGGGATTGTCTTCCGATAATGTCCCATATGTACTCGATTGGAGACAGATGTACTGATCGAGTGGTACAACGCAGCATGACGACACTCTGTAGAGAATGTTACCTTACAACAGCGGTATGCGGGAGAGCGTTATCTTGTTGGAAAACAACACCTACAATGTTGTTCATGAATGACAGCAAAACACGGCGTATCACCAGACTTACATACAAATTTCCAGTTGGGATTCGTGGGCTAACCACGGGAATGCTCCAGTTGTCGTACGAAACCGCACCCCAGACCGTAACTCCTTGCTCCAGCGTGTCCAGCACGCAGACAAGTTATCTGCAGGCCTTCAACTGGCCTCCTTCCAATCAACACACGGTCATCACTAGTAGCGAGGCAGAACCAGCTTTCATCAGAAAACACAAAAGAACCTCCACCTCGCCCTCCAATAAGCCCCCATTAACACCACTGAAGTCGCAAATGACAGTGGTTTGGGGTCACGGAATGCACACTACAGGGCGTTTGACTCGGAGCTATCCTTGAAGTAACCGATTTCCAACAACTCGTTGCGTCACTGTGGCGTCAACTGCTGCTGCAGATGTAATACGATGCGCTAGAGCCATATGCCGAACGCGATAGTTTTCCCTCTCGGTAGTGCCACATGGCCGTCTTCTTGTGATCGTACATTCTGGGGACTACAGCTGCCGGCAGTGATGTTCAGTGGCTACATTCCCGCAAAGTATTTTTGCAGTATCGTAGAAGGAACATCCAGCTTCTCATAGCCCGCTTAAACAACCTCGTTCAAACTCAGTCATCTTAAATGCATTCTTGACTAATAATAACTCACCACGTCCAAACTCGAAGGTAACTAACGCTCACTACCGTTAACAGCGTGTATTTGAAGCAAACCATATTTCCATACTCATGGTGACGCAACAAAGCGCCGCTCGTTTGCAACTGACGGGAAGTTTTCATAGACACCATCTTTCAGATGTACAAACACGCCTACTAACTATCGTTTAAACCGCACAACTCCTTCTCGGTATTGCGATTTTTCCGTCGGTGTACGTATGCAGTTGAGGCATTATGTCATCCATCATTAACATTGTTGAGCTACTGTGCGAACCATCCAGCACATGCTATCGTTTCAACTAGTTAATCGTCGCAGACAGATGATGAACGTTCAACGCGTTATACTTGTGCGGTGACGATAAACAGCTATGATAAGAAGAGGATAAAAAGATTCAAAATGATGCACTACAGAAGAATGTTGAATATTACGTAATGGGGAGATAGTGAATCGAATGGGGTACGAAACAAATTTATGTCACAACATGACGGAAAGAGGGAATCTGTTGATGGGGCAAAACTTGAGGAATCGAGGAATCTTCCATTTGATATGGAAGTATGTGGAGAGGAGAGGGGGGGGGGGAGGTAAGGCTCTCCATTGTGTCCTCTTCTGAGCGGTGCAGGACTCATTCCTCTCACGGCCAGAAAAATGGGACCCGTCCCTCTCGAGCTCGCATGGATCCGGATAAGGATGAGACCCATTTTTCCCACCTAAAGCAGGTAGACGTATCTTTGGCAGCTGGTGACTACCCTTTAGCGCATCGGACGATGTGACTGGAGAGTGTGGCCAGCCTGTGGAACCGTTAGCGCCCTCGCGCGGGCTTTTTCTGCCAAAACAAGTCGCTCATCCTAACCCAATATTCACTCTAAACTTTATGAATACTCCAGGCATGCAAAGATTTCTAGCATATGTACTTACACTAGAAGCTGTAAAATTCCTCGCATTTAAGGTGAATGTAGTTAAAAGCGACATGGAGATTTCATTTCTTACTCGTCAAGCCCTGTTAGAGCGTAAAAAGTCCGTAAAGCGACTGGATGTAAGTGGCACAATAGCAGTGACACACAAGAATCGATTGAAATTCCTCCTAGGAAGTACTAGACATAATATGAGTGTACCATAAGGATATTCTTCAAATTAGATTGGGAAGTGCGAAGATTACTGGTAAGATCTTCGACATCTCGTGGTAGCTTACTGAAAAGGGATGCAGGAGAATGTTACACACCATTCTGCACAAGAGTCAGGGAAGTGTGATACAAATGCAGACTTAATTTCCGTCTAGTATTAATTAAACGAAAGCTGCTGATTCTTGGCAATAAGCGCATGTTGTTAACAACAAACACCATTAAACAGAATGCATGTTGAGAATATTAGTTCGTTAGCGTTTCCCAGTGCCCACCACAACGTGAACTTGTTCACAACCCAGAATATTTACAATATATCTTCATTTTGTCCTAATGTGTATATGTGCATCTCAATTGTTTTTTTACAGTGTAATTCCTTGTCTGCTTCTATAGAATACCGATTTCACATACTGAATCTGGAAATTTTCCTAGCTTTGAAATTTTCCACGCGCTATGTCATGAATTTCAAGTCTGGACAGTCCCCTTCCTTTTTATTGGTTTTTGAAGAATTTATTGTGATTTTAGAGTCGAGCTGAATTTGCTTCATCATCTCAAGAAATCCGTTAGTAAAACGTCTATCTATTATGGATGAAGATCACTGCGACTGTGATGAATAAAGATTTCTTGAAATTACTGCAACCAGTCGCTTTTTGTTTTGTTCTTCAATTTTTTACTGTCCCATTACCTGTTTCTAACCGCAAAGCAGACAGTCAATAAAATTTACCATCTGATGATGAATCTCTAGGCAGTTCAAAACCGCTAGTGGGATAATAAAAATTGAAGACCAAAACAAAAGGTGACTGATTGCAGTAATTTCAAGAAACCTTTAAATCCGTTAAAGTCTGGACTGCAGGAGTAGAACTAACTACTATATCTGCTGTGGAAACTGTCACAAGCATTAGTTGTTCGCTGTCTATTACGGCTTGGTTCTGCCCACATAGCTGGAGTAAAGAGTGCAGTTCCTTCTACATAAGTTTCTACTAAGTAATCACAACATATTTGCAATACGCATCACTGACATGGAATCCTCGAAAAAACAGTTACCACCCATATCAGGATTCAGGATCGGCGAACCAAATATATAAGACAGAAACGTTACAATCTCAATTTTTGCGTAGTAGTCATGTGCAAGTCTCACTGCTTGAATTTTTCGCCACTAGCTCTCGGTTGGAAAAAATTTGATCCTCGGATTTTTATATCAGTCCAGATCTCACTTCCAGCTTTTATTACGCTATCTTCACAGTCTAAAAACATCGTTGATGGTGAAAAATTTCAGACCTCGATCATTACATTTATCGACAACTGTTTGAAAGATATACTGATACGACGCAGTTTTCTTGTCCTTCAATAAAGAAAAGATCACTTGAATATATTTCCATTAAGAGCTGACAAAAAAACTTGGTGAAGCAGTTGAATGTTCCATCAACATACATTGTATCATACTGAGTAAGCATTGTAAGGCCTTCAGATTCGGAAAATATTACAACTTATTTCTCAGCATTATATTCTAGCAAGAAACTTGTCCCTCTGTAGTTTGCACATTTAGCGTGTTGATAATATCATGAATCTCTTAAACACTCATCGGCAGTTTCGGCAGAATTTTACACCTAGCTTTGTAAATAAATTCACAAGTTCTCTCGACATCGGTGATTGCTATTTCTTGCGTTTCTCCTCCTTTTAACTGATTGTAAATTAGCTTTGATGGCCTCTCACAAACATCTTCTGTGGCTTTTCTTTTCAGATTACAAATTATTTTTTCGCTCTGAATTTTGCCATAAGATATTCCGGGTGATTGTGGCCTTATTGAATCTCCACAACATCCAGCTCCTCAATAGAAACAGTTTTTGAGCGTGTTCCTTCATCTGTTTGCATGTTCGTTCTGTTCTAATGGTGTAGTCAATCATTCTAATTCTCTTCCTTTCATTCCTTCCACTTTACCCTCCATAATTCTCTGTTGCAGACAATTCCTGCTCAGTACTTGTTAAAGTCAAGATTCTTTCCTCTTTCTGAACACTTCCAATAATGTTCTTTCATCCTGTATTTTTTCATTCTTAAGTCTGTCAGTCTATTCCACCTCAAACATTCATCTCCATCCCCCAATTTTAAAACATTCTAAATATCTTCTTTCTTTTTAACTGTCCATGGTTCACATTTCATTGTACTCCAGCCATTACACTTAGTAAATCTTTTGCTCAGCCCCATTGGAATTTTTCTAGATGTTAGTAACTGCTTCACCTATTCAAAGGCTCTCTTTACCACAGACATCCACCTCCTCATTTCTTCTGTCTGGCTTCCGTTCCATGCTACTAAACTTCCAAGGTACAGGGAGGATTTTATTTCTTCTATGTATTTCCGTCTACAAATATACTGACTTGAGCTTCCTTCTTGCCTAATCTCATAACTTCTGTCGTTTCGATACTTTTCTTCAGTCTATACTCCTCACCCCTTTTTGCAATACTCTTCATCATCCTCTGTAGCTCTTCGTCTGATTCCATAGCACTGCTTCATCAGTCTCATATTTTATAGTCTTCAGCCATCCACAAGCTGGTCGCTCGTTGGGAAAAATACGTTTGTCGTCATGGTGACTATTTTGAGAAGAAAATATGTAGACGCGACGAATAAATATGTAGATTGTTGATAAAGTTTAATTTATTGAAATAACTTTAAGGAGTTTTCAGACGGCACCTTTGTTGCTATACCGTAACAGTGCGCCTCTGGCACCTCCAGGCCCTCTGTCGATGGACCTACCACTGAAACCCTTCCACCAAACAAGCTCTTTCAGGCAGCATCAGTTTTGTTTAACGTCCGTGCCTAGCGAAGTCACTTCCAGCTTTCAGCCATATTGGTGCTGCTATACTATTAACTATGGCCCACCTGCTACCTCCTACTACTACAATTTTATTTTTATTGGACAAAGACTGCTTCTTTACAATGGTTACCTTACGTTCTATATGATCTGATGTCCCTATCTTGCATAGTTATGCTGCATAAGAGGTCATACTCAGTAAATAGACAATTGGCTGCAAATATCCTACGTGTAGTGTCTCTTGTAAACTGAGGCAAATTTCAAAAGGTTAACCACTTACGTGAGAAGTTTTCTATTGTCTCTTCCATACGTCGAACATAGTACACTCAAAGTATTCAAAGAATTATTTGTAAAGTCCTCGTTGACTGATTATCCATCTCTTTTTGTCTAATCCTCCTTTTTTAAGAATTAACATTGTATTATTGTCGAATTACCGTCCCCAGTGGCTATAGCCCATGTATAACTACACTGGTCTCCAAAATATCGGGACAAAAGTAACTTTCGGATGATGCGTCACTCTCCATTAACATAGCTCGATGAAACTTGGATGACGCTTAGAGGTAACTGCTACAAATGGTAATAAAAGAAATACGCAATGAGGTGAACGGAAATTACACTTTTATTCTAAGACAATAATCGTACTGAAGTCACAGCGATTCATGATGGACGCCTTGCACTTTACAAAGACCGGGACATGATTCTTAATGTGGTCTGGCATTGTCATGCCGAAGCAGACGGTACTTCACGTGTGAACGAACGTTTTGTGCGGATAGAGGCTCCATTACAGCACGTCTTTCTCACGCACCGGGAGAGTTGCGTTACACACCGCTATGTCACACACTACAGTTCGGAGCCCTCTAGTGGCAGGGGGCTGAAACTTGCGTCAGCGAAGCGGGAAAGTCGCCCTGTAATACCTCAACCGATATACAGAACAAATTAAAAATTTCTGAGACGGCAGTGCTCTCCAACGTCCCGCCGTGCTGGTAAAAAGATTGGTAATGAGTTCTTATGTTAGGACACTCCGTTCCTCCACAATAGCAGTTGGATGGTCGTTGGTGCATGTGGACGTCTCGCACTACCTCTCCCAAAGCGTCCCACACGTCGGGGGAACGGGCAGGCTATCCCATTTGCCGCATACGCTCTCGTTCCAAGAAGTCATTCATCTGTGCAGTTTGGTGAGGTTGCGAATGTAATACACAAAAACAAAGTCAGTGCCGAGGGCATCCTAAAAAGTGGCACGTGGGAAAGAAGTACAGTGGCACAATAGCTTTGGTTGGTATACCGTGTTCAATTATAAGGTTAGTACGCCCATGCAACGATATGCAACGATATGCTTCCCAACACCGTAACACCTAGACCATTAAAAAGATAATGTTCGAAAATGCTGGACATTCCTTTTTATAGCGAGACGTGGTATCGTGTAATGCGCCCAGAAATGTTGCCAGACAAGACCGTTTTCGTGGTCTGGGTTTTAAGGTGTTGTAGGAGCGTACTGACCTCCAACTCTTTGAACACTGTACACTGACTGGTCAACGTTATTGTGACGCTATTCATCTGCGCCATGGGTGACTTTTCAGGGGGGCATTGGGTCCTGACTTCAGTACTCGGCCACATCGAGCAGCGCAGGTGGAGCAGCTTTTGGAACGAGAGGATATTCGATTAGTGGACTGGCCTGCCCGTTCTCCCGACATAAATCCCACTGATACCGCGTACGAAGCGCTGAGAGGAGACGTACTGCGGCACGTTCAAATCCACCAACGACCATCTCGCAGCTGTCAACCTCACTGATGGAGGAATCGAACGGCCTATCACAAAAACTCCTTACCAAACTTGTGGCCAGCAGGGGATCACGTCGCACGGCCTTCTGTGTTGATCTCACACCATATTAATTACTGCAGCGGTTCTTTCTATGCGTTGTCCAAGTTTCATCGAGCTATATCACTACTCAGTGACACATCATGAGAAGGCTGATTTCGTTTTTAAGATTTGCACAGCACTGTAGTAATTCCTCACTTGAAGTACACTGACACCTCACAAATTAGGAGTAATTCGGGCGAATACTAGTCCGAATTATTGAAAGTACGAGTTACGGAAAGGTTTTCCAAAATAATTACCGGAGGCTATAATTGGGAATATAACATGTAGTACGTGTAGCGGTAAAATAAAAACAAGATAAAACGCAATCTGTACTACCATACAGGATGTTAGGGGTATAAGGACTGGTATTTTGGCCATTGGTACCTTATATGTACCCACCACAGCGTGTTTGTTGTTTTTTCTCTGCGTCTAACAGTCTTCCCGCAAACAAGTCACATACACACACCAACAAAAGTTTTGCATCACCCCAGTTCCCAGAACTTATGAAGATAGACGTTGAATGTGGATATTGTATCACAGTCACGGTCCCTTTGACTGTTCAGAGATGTTACTAAACCCGCCCAAAAATGTAAACAACCATACATGAGGAGCGCCCATTAGACGGAGGGGGTCCGACATCCTATCAGTTCCAGTTATTCCACCAGGAAGGAGGTACACGGCTCGTGTTGTCTGTAGTTCAATCATGCCTAGACGGTCAATACCGCGGTTCGATCGCGTCCGCATTCTTACTTTGTGCCAGGAAGGGCTCTCAACAAGGGAAGTGCCCAGGTGTCTCAGAGTGAACCAAAGTGATGTTGTTCGGACATGGAGGAGATACAGAGAGACAGGAACCGTCGATGACATGCCTCGTTCAGGCCGCCCAAGGGCTACTACTGCAGTGGATGACCATCACTCAAGAATCCCAAACTGCATCAAGATCCACTGCAAGTACTATGACAGTTAGGCGGGAGGTGAGAAAACTTGGATTTCATAGTCGAGACGCTGCTCATACGCCACACATCACGCTGGTAAATGCCAAACAACGCCTCGCTTGGTGTAAGAAGCGTAAACATTGGACAATTGAACAATGGAAAAACGTTGTGTGGAATGACGAATCACGGTGCACAATGTGGTGATCCGATGGCAGGATGTGGGTATGGCTAATGCCCGGTGAACGACATCTGCCAGCGTGGGTAGTGCCAAAGTAAAATTCTGAGGCGGCGGAGTTATGGTGTGGTAGTGTTTTTCATGCAGGGAGCTTGTACCGCTTGTTCTTTTGCGTGGCACTATCACAGCACAGGCCTACATTGATGTTTTAAGCACATTCTTGCTTCCCATTGTTGAAAAGCAATTCGGGGATGGCGATTGCATCTTTCAACACGATAGAGCACCTGTTCATAATACACGGCCTGCGGCTTTGTGAAGAATGGGTTGTCATTCCCCAATAAACCTTCAAGAACATAGTTGAACGTATGTCTGCGAGAGTGGAAGCTATTATCAAGGGTCAGGGTGGGCCAACACCATATCGAATTCCAGCATTACCGATGGAGGGCGCCACTATCTTGTAAGTCATTTTCTGCCAGGTGTCCGGATCCTTTGGATAACATAGTGTAGAATATAAAGAGGTTGAAAAATCAGCCAACCAGTTGAAAAACAAAGGTTTACTAGCCCTTGACCTAGGTTTCGATGTTTCTAAAAATATTTTCTTCAGAAGGAGTGAACCCTAAAAAAGGTATGCAACCAGTTACAAAATTGTCTTTACAAACATAACTAAGTATTAATAGAAAAATATCTGCGAGGTAAGCGTACTCACTTGTTACGTCACATGATGGTACTACAGATTAGACGAAAGCGAGTGGCTCTTGTCATATATAAAATTGACAAAACGAGAATTATCTGAAGCCATGGCTTCAGATAGCAGACAGATTACATGTATCGTGCTTCAGAATGAATACTCAATAGTAAATGCCCACAGATAGAGGCTCTTGTCAACATAAAATTGTAACAGGAGGCAAAGGATAGAATATTTGCATAAGGTACGTGTACATCATGCAAGAGACTCAACCGACCAGGAAAAACTTGGCCGCAGAGGGTGCTTAATACATGCGCCTAAGAACTGCGCCATGCTTGTGTTGAATAACAACACTTGACATTAAAGTAACCATTAAAGTTCTGCTACAAGAATTTAGATTAGTAATTTTATAAGTAATGTATACCAGTAAATCTATTACATTTTTAATAGCCTTGTGTTGTTATTCAACAAAAGCAAGGCGCCGTTCTTACGCGCATGTACGTATTTAGCGCCCTCTGCAACCCAATTTCTCCTGGTCAGTTGAGCCTGTATATTTGTATATTTTGCCCTAGTCTCTGACATGATGTACAGGTATCTTATGCAAATATTTTATCCTGTTACAATTTTGTGTTGACAAGAGCCTCTATCTGTGGGCTTTACTATTGAATATTCATTCCGAAGCACGTTATACGTAATCTGGCTGCTATCTGAAGCCATGGCTTGGGATAATTCTCGTTTTGTCAGTTTTTCATATGACAAGAGCCGCTCGCCTTCATCTAATCTGAAGTACCATCATGTGACGTAACAAGTGAGTACGCTTACCTCACAAATATTTTCTATTAATACTTTGTTATGTTTGTAAAAATAATTTTGTAACTGGTTGCATACACTTTTTAGGGCCTACTCCTTCTGAAGAAAATGTTTCTAGAAACATCGAAACCTAGGTTTGCTGGCTTTTCAACCTCTTCAGATTTGCACAGTTGCTGTTTGCAGCTATGTTTAAGATTTTGACATACAATATGTACATTCCTGAACAAACCATGGCCTTATGCTTCTTTTAATAACATACTGACCTCTGATAAATCAATACTAAGTAAGCGTCTGTAATATTCTTCTTATATTTCTCATAAATATATATGGAAGTCTGAAGATTTATAATATCGCAATTTTGTAGGCTTCTGAAGAACACAAATTAATCTGTCGGAACCAGTAAAGCATAATAGAATTTACTTGCAACTGATGACTGAATTTTGTACTGAAAAAAACATGCTGTTTTTCTATTGATTTCTAAGTAAAAATAAAATTCACTCAATGACTACAATGAAGATAAAAATATTACATATTCATATTTATAATCGTGTTTTGACATGGGAATTTAAGAAAATTTGAATTGATCCTAAGAAAACTAAAGAGCCAACTGTACACACCAAATACGCATAAATCAATGAAAATTTTAAAGAAATTTTATGTTTTAATTCCCGGAGATGACGATACTATTAGAGACGGAGCTTAATGTAGAATGGAGCCAGCATAATAAAGAAACCATCCTGGTATTTGCCTCAATAGATTTAAGGAAACCACGTAAATACTAAACATAACGGCCAGTTAGGGATTTGAAGTCCGTTCCACCAGAATGCGGGTAAAGTTTCTTATCCTAAGAAATATACTACCGCTTACCAAGTAGTTTGATTTATTCACGTGGTCGATAAAGTTCTACGGAAGTAATGTGAACGTTTTTGGAAAGAGTTCATGTCGGACGAGTTGAGCGAATACGAGAACTAAAAAACGCAGTGAAAGAGAAGGTAACAGAGTTTACAGTAAATCAAGGAGTCCCATTAAGAGAAAATCAAAAGAAACAAGAAAAAATTTACCAGGAAGATATAAAATGATGGAAGAAATCGTTAAGTCTGGTAATCTGGAAATCTCGAAATCTATGGAGTACTCCGAAGAATTATGTATTAGCACGATTAGACATGAAAACGTAGCAGACGAAGAATTTGTGGATGCAAAAGATCAGTATGGTATTTTGACAGCAGAGTTTACCATCAATAATAAGAAAGTACCTGAAGCTGAGAGCTACATAGCTGAGTTGCTAAATGCGCCAGGGTGTAATGTACTCAATGCTTTTTTTTGGACTTGTTTATACAGTTTACGAGAAGATTTTTAAGAAATGTATAACTTCTTCGGACACGGAAAGAGACAGATGAGAGCAGTACCGACGTATCAGTCTCTTCTTACATGCCTCAAACCTCTTCATAAAGAAAACCTTAAGGAGAGTGGAGAGGGAGACATTACATTTTCTGAGGATAATTTTTGTTTTAGACACAGAAGTATACGATATCCAGATTTAGATCAATCAAAGAAGTATGATTAAATTGGAATAAGACTCCTACATTGCTGTGGTAGGCATCTAGAACACATTTGACGAGATGTACTGGGAAGTTTTTATATGACCCTGAGATGTAACAAATTAATTAATATGGACTTTAAGTGAATATAAGGTAGTAGTGCCCCTGATGGAAAGTGAACTCAGGCACAGGTGCTTACTTTCACCCGCATTATTTAATGAATACTCCTATAAGGATTGGTTGCAAATAGATAAAAATTTGGAAGTGTAGGCGGACTGAAAGTATAGGGACAACGAACAGATGCGATGTATTTTGCGGATGATATCGTGAAAGAGATCTAATATAAATGTTGAGAGCAATAAATTCCGTTAGCAACAGAAAAAAAACAGAAAATAAATAAAGTAACTAAAGACAAAACCAAGGTACTTGTAATGAGTGGATATGAGAAAATGGGTAATATAACGTCAGGTAAAGAAACTATGGACAAAGAGGAGAATTTAATGTGCTTTGAAGCTAGGTGAAAATGGATGGTCACTGCAAGAACGATCTTATGAGTAACAAAAATCTGACAAGGAAAGATTACAGTAGAAATAAGGATCTTCTCATTCCAGATATCAACACAGGGTTGAGAAAACAATTAATTATGACTGTTATCAAATGGTTTTCGTTTATGGATGAGACACATGGACAAATGAAGCAGTAGGGAAGAAAAGAGGCGATGCTTTTGAGCTGTGCTGCTATCGCCGGATTCTTAAGATAATGGGAAGTCAGTTTCACTAAAGAAGAGGATTCACCATATTACAGAGAACGTGTCATCTCTAAGACCATGAAGACCCGATTTGATTACTGTCTGGGTTGTATATTTCTTTGGAGTCTATTACTGCGAATATAAAAAGGTTCTGCAGATGGCCAGAATATAAGAGGAACACGGAGGAAGACAATTACGGACGAAGTTACGTCCACATTATACTCCGCAGGTCACAAATGGTAGTATTTCTGGTACCACTAACTGATACCTCCTGCCCTGTTCCACTCACGAATGGCGCGTGGGGAGAAGTATTGTCCGTAAGCCTCTATATTGGGTCTAATTTCTCGAATTTTCTCGTCGTGATCATTACGCGAGACGTATTTGGAAAGAATTAATACGTTGTCCTACTCTTCTCAGAAAATGCTCTCTCAAAATTTTAATAAGCCTCTCGGTGATGCACAACGCTTCTTTTGTAACGTCAGCCACTGGAGATTGTTGAGCATGTCTGTAACACCCTCGCGCTGACTAAACTATTTCGTGACGAAACGCGCCGCTCTTCGTTGGATCTTCCCTATCCCTTCTATTAGTCATACCTGGTAAGAGTCCCAGAATGACGAACAACGCTCAAGAGTAGGTCGAACAAGAACTTTGTAAGCCATTTCCTTCGTGGATGAGCTACATTTCCTTAAGATTCTTCCTATAAATCTCAGTCTGACGTCTGCTTTCCCTACTTTTTGTTTTATGTGGTCATTCCACTTAAGGTGGCTCTGGGTAGTTACACCTCGATAATTTACGGTAGAGACTGTTTGCAGTAGTTTCTCATCAGCAGTGTAGTTGTACGGTGGTGGCTTTCTTTTCGTATGTATAAGCAATATGTTACTTTTATTTACTCTCAGGGTCAACTACCATCGCCTACACTATTCACCAATCCTCTGCAGGTCATTCTGTAAACTGATACTGTCTTCTGGTGTTGCTACTTTGTTACAGACTCTTTATAAACAGATTCTTTATAAACACTGCAAACAATAAACGTGCTCTCACACTTCCATCGGGTACTCTGGAAATTACCTTTACACCTGTCGATCTTGTTCCTTTAAGAGCGACGAGCTGATTTCTGTCTGCAAGGAAGTTCTGAGTCCACTCGTAAATCTGATCCGATATCCGATAAGCTGGTACCTTTTTCACTAAACAGTAGTGCGGGAGGGTGTCAATTGCCACACTGAAGTCGAAGAACACGGCATCAACCCGAGCGTCGTTGTCTACAGCGCTGTGGATTTCATGGAGGAACAGAGCGAGCTGGGTTTCACAAGATCTCTGTTTTTGGAATCTATGTTGATTTTTATAGAGGAGATTTTCGTTTTCGAGAAACGTCATAATTCTACAGCACACGGACGTCAATAATATACACTCCTGGAAATGGAAAAAAGAACACATTGACACCGGTGTGTCAGACCCACCATACTTGCTCCGGACACTGCAAGAGGGCTGTACAAGCAATGATCACACGCACGGCACAGCGGACACACCAGGAACCGCGGTGTTGGCCCTCGAATGGCGCTAGCTGCGCAGCATTTGTGCACCGCCGCCGTCAGTGTCAGCCAGTTTGCCGTGGCATACGGAGCTCCATCACAGTCTTTAACACTGGTAGCATGCCGCGACAGCGTGGACGTGAACCGTATGTGCAGTTGACGGACTTTGAGCGAGGGCGTATAGTGGGCATGCGGGAGGCCGGGTGGACGTACCGCCGAATTGCTCAACACGTGGGGCGTGAGGTCTCCACAGTACATCGATGTTGTCGCCAGTGGTCGGCGGAAGGTGCACGTGCCCGTCGACCTGGGACCGGACCGCAGCGACGCACGGATGCACGCCAAGACCGTAGGATCCTACGCAGTGCCGTAGGGGACCGCACCGCCACTTCCCAGCAAATTAGGGACACTGTTGCTCCTGGGGTATCGGCGAGGACCATTCGCAACCGTCTCCATGAAGCTGGGCTACGGTCCCGCACACCGTTAGGCCGTCTTCCGCTCACGCCCCAACATCGTGCAGCCCGCCTCCAGTGGTGTCGCGACAGGCGTGAATGGAGGGACGAATGGAGACGTGTCGTCTTCAGCGATGAGAGTCGCTTCTGCCTTGGTGCCAATGATGGTCGTATGCGTGTTTGGCGCCGTGCAGGTGAGCGCCACAATCAGGACTGCATACGACCGAGGCACACAGGGCCAACACCCGGCATCATGGTGTGGGGAGCGATCTCCTACACTGGCCGTACACCACTGGTGATCGTCGAGGGGACACTGAATAGTGCACGGTACATCCAAACCGTCATCGAACCCATCGTTCTACCATTCCTAGACCGGCAAGGGAACTTGCTGTTCCAACAGGACAATGCACGTCCGCATGTATCCCGTGCCACCCAACGTGCTCTAGAAGGTGTAAGTCAACTACCCTGGCCAGCAAGATCTCCGGATCTGTCCCCCATTGAGCATGTTTGGGACTGGATGAAGCGTCGTCTCACGCGGTCTGCACGTCCAGCACGAACGCTGGTCCAACTGAGGCGCCAGGTGGAAATGGCATGGCAAGCCGTTCCACAGGCCTACATCCAGCATCTCTACGATCGTCTCCATGGGAGAATAGCAGCCTGCATTGCTGTGAAAGGTGGATATACACTGTACTAGTGCCGACATTGTGCATGCTCTGTTGCCTGTGTCTATGTGCCTGTGGTTCTGTCAGTGTGATCATGTGATGTATCTGACCCCAGGAATGTGTCAATAAAGTTTCCCCTTTCTGGGACAATGAATTCACGGTGTTCTTATTTCAATTTCCAGGAGTGTAGGTTTATAACTGTGCGCATCTGTCCTACGGCCCCTCTTGAAAACAGGGATGACCTGAGCTCTTTTACAGTCGCTAGGTACTCTTCGTTGCTGCAGCTGTCTACGACAGACTGCTGCTAGAAAGAAGCAAATTCATTGTAGAACCTTGTAGGTGTCTCATCTGGTCCTGATGCCTTTCCACGACGATGAAGTTGTAGTTGTTCTCGTGTTCCACGGTCGGTTATCTTAATATCTGCGATTTCGACGTTCGTGTGATGACTGAAAGCAGGGACTGTGTTACGATCTTCTGCAGTGAAACAGATTCGGAAGACCGAATTCAGTATTTTGGCCTTTTCTCTGTTATCTTCCGTTCCGGTGCCAGAATACTCTCTGAGTGACTGAACAGATGATGTAGAACCACTTACTGATTTTACAAAAGACCAAAACCTCTTAGGGTTTTACTCGGGTCGGCTGACAAATTTTACTTTCAAAATCATTGAACGAGTCTCTCATTGCTCTCTTTACGCTCATTTTTTCTTCGTTCAACTTTTGTTTATCAACTAGATTTTGACTGCTCTTGAATCTGAGATGAAGTGCTCTTTGTTCACGGTGTTGTTTCCTAACACGGCTATTAAACCAGGGTGGGTTTTTCCCATCCATTAAGAGACATGTAGTTACCCGGTGCTACATACAACTGAAAAGAATGAATAAGGAGAGGAGAAAAACAGAAAATAATAACTACTGCTATCAGATAATGAAGAGCTCCGTCATGTAGAATCCACTTACAAGGAAAGTGAAGTTTAGTGGTAAGATTGAATTCAAAACTTTAGCGCTCTTGTTAACTGTGGTGTCACCGCCAGACACCACACTTGCTAGGTGGTAGCCTTTAAATCGGCCGCGGTCCGTTAGTATACGTTGGACCCGCGTGTCGCCACTATCAGTGATTGCAGACCGAGCGCCGCCACACGGCAGGTCTAGAGAGACTTCCTAGCACTCGCCCCAGTTGTACAGCCGACTTTGCTAGCGATGGTTCACTGACAAATTACGCTCTCATTTGCAGAGACGACAGTTTAGCATAGCCTTCAGCTACGTCATTTGCTACGACCTAGCAAGGCGCCATTATCATTTGCTATTTATCTTGTGATGCATGTACCGTCAGACCGATGTTTACCAATTATGGATTAAAGTTAAGTATTCCAGAAGCTACGTACTTTTTTTACTAGACTCAACTCCTTTAACTGTTTCAGACCTCACGCCAGCCTGCGTGAGCTTAAACGCGTGCCTTTCGGCTACCTCATAGTGGCTTGGCTGTCTTGCCAAGTCACAACATTAACTGCATCGAAATATATTCATTTAAATTTTGATGACACGTAAGGTAAAAAAATGAAGATCTGTTTAAACATTACAATGTTTTACTAAGTACGACTTTACTTGAGCTGGTTTTTTCTTGCCTTACAGTGTTTTACTAAGCACGACTTTATTTGAGATGTTTTTTTCTTGCCTTCCTCCGACTTTTCATTTGATTTATACAAATAGTTATAACTAGAATTACGATTTAACCTGGAGTCTGAACTACAATGCAGTTTGGCATTTTTCACATATACAAAATATTGCTAGATGTAAAAGAAACTACAAGCAACAGTTGAAACCCTACAACCGACTGAGGATTCAACCACTCGATTTTTAGACTCATACACAACCATTTATCCACCGAGGTGCACCCGTACATATAAATAAAACTGATTCTAATTTGTATCGTCAAAGTAAATTCACTTACTTACCTTCACTGTGTTATTAACTGATAGCTTACGTTAAAACATGATATCTACCTTTGCTTCTTTGTAATCAACAACCTACTTCGCAACACCACATTTACAAACTCACCATGTCCATGAGTGTCGCTGGACGAGCCAATGAACTCAGCCTTGCAGACGTCAGACTGTGGAAGATAGTACTGGTATTTAAGCACAGATATGTCACCGTCGTATAGTTGTTTTGTGTGTGTGTGTGTGTGTGTGTGTGTGTGTGTGTGTGTGTGTATTTATGAGTGGGTGCGAGGGTAGATGTGAATGTGTGATAGAAAGACTTAGCACAGACAAAGTATAGTGAGTTCGAAGAGGGCTTAACTGTCGGATACCACATGTACGGGCATTAAGTTAGAGACATGTAACAAAAGTTAATTGTGCACAATTCTTCTGTTATCTCGTTGGGACTCATACGATATTCTTGTCCATTACCACAGAGGTTCTTCGTTGCAGTATAAGTTGAAAAGCAGTTACTTAACTATACACCGAGGGATTAAAGACTTACTTTTCACTGTCTCGCTGCCACCCAGAAGCTTCTAATGACATCACAAATGTTCGACGTCGCTAAGATTGGTACAAACAGCACTATCATAGGTCTGTAGACGACTATTGATTGAGTTATGAGTCACAGTATGTGACATTGTGAAAAGTGTGTATCTCATTCTGTTTTGGCGAGACTGTAATTCCTCAGACATTATTTGTTGATCTGAAACTGCTTCTGCTCAGACCATTAGATTTAGCTGCATTAAAAAAACCGTACTCGCCCGTCATTGCAACAAGTTGGAACTAAGGCTTAGCAGCTGCCATGTTCTTCTCGAGTCCCCGATCTCAAGACCACATGCTTCATGAGCTGTTTTTAAGGGTTTCCAAAATTATAATAGCAAAGACATAAATACAGATAATAATAACGGTTACTCATACAAAATAATAGTAACAGTTATTCATAGCTAATAACTATTACGGTACAATTTCATTAAAGCGCACATACGTAAACTATTGTCGCATATACTTTCATTTAAGTGATAATCTTAAATGGAAACATCACAAGCACACATACAAGACAGAATGGCTGAAGGTAAGCAGAAGCTGTGTTCTGCTCTCGACATACGAGGAGACACTCGGCCAGACAATGCAAGTGCCCATCCGGCCGTTATCTGCGCTGGCAGCCAGCAATTGTCGTGTCTCCGCTACGCTCACGGCTCCTCACTCTCAGTGGACAGCCAACTCAATTGCGGTCACACCGGAAATGCGTAGTGAGGCATAAATGGTCATGGATTACATTGCTGCGAGCGCCTCTCAGTAGTCAGAGGACTTCAACCGGATTACTGCACTGCCAAGGACGGGACTGCATTACGGGTCGCACGACGTTGCAAGTCGTTCCTCCGCGACTCTCAGAATTGTCGGGCCGTTGTACGGTCAGGCCTGTACGAATCTCGTGTAATTAAAAATTAGTTACACCTGTCATTCTTCCATAGGGGTTAGTATGAGCGATAAAGGGTTGCTGCTCTGCTGAAATTAACTTAAAAAGACGAAGCGGTAAGATTTTATTATTTTCGTAGATCTTCTGATTTTTCTTTTATCAGAAAGCTCCAGGCACGAGAAATACGTAAATTTTGTTATAAGATTACCCGCTGTATTTATCTGACTTACCCAATGTTTTTTATGGCTTACGAATGCGTCTCTTCGTATTGCCTGAGATTTTTAATATTTACGAATACTCGGAATAGGGGACGAGAAGCCTTCAAATCTCGTCATGGCCAGTATGTTTTAACCTTCGTTCACTCTCTTCACATCACTTTAGGTTAATACTTGAATACTTCAAAAATGTAACAAAAAACTAATTTTTCTATTCTTGTCCAACATGATGGGCTCCATCTCTAAAGCTTTCAGTCTACTAGCTCATAGCTCATTAAGTGTTCATTAAACTTCCTTTCGTAAGCATCAGCAGGGTATTATGGTTAGCAATTAATTCGTTCTTTTATGTGCACCTTATGTAACTGGTTTCGTATGTGTGTGTTAATGTAAGCATTTACACGGGATGAGCGTAAAGCAAAACATCAAAATCCCTATGCAACGCTGCGTGCTCTGCGGCCCCTCCACCCATCACAGACCACTATCTCTCTCTCTCTCTCTCTCTCTCTCTCTCTCACTCTGTGTGTGTGTGTGTGTGTGTGTGTGTGTGTGTGTGTGTGTGTGTTAGTGTGTGTGTGTTATGATACCAGAACCGTAGGGTACAGACTCTTTGTTGTATTTGATCCAGAATTCAGGAAAAATAATTGGTTGCTACTAACTTATTGTGCGAGCGTGTTTACGATAAACTGAAGTTCTAGTACGATGTTATTGCAACTTTTAGTGACTATATTTACGTTGACCTAACTTCACCTATTTACAGAATGAACATCTACGTCGGTTGCCATCAAAACTGTAATACTTTAAAGGATAATAAGTAACTAACGAAATTTTACTTGTAATGCTACTACAGTACAGGAGGAAGAATACGTGATTAAATTTGTAGGTAATATTAGGGCACAAAAAGTGCCAAGTTTTCTGTGAGGAAGTGCCATCTCTGGTACCAAGAAACAGCTCTAATACTGTTCGACACCGAGTCAGATTGAGCTTTGAAAACAATACCTCTTTCGATGCCGCTTCAACTCCAGCCAGAGTTCTACAATCTTAGTGGC
The DNA here is from genome assembly GCF_021461385.2 of Schistocerca piceifrons. Taxonomy (NCBI): domain Eukaryota; kingdom Metazoa; phylum Arthropoda; class Insecta; order Orthoptera; family Acrididae; genus Schistocerca; species Schistocerca piceifrons. Next base: position 360,160,742 of record NC_060149.1, on the reverse strand, counting down.
TGATGAGAGAGAATGGTGTCGTGTCAGTCTCCCTAAAACCCTTGACCATGACCATATGTTTCCAGTGGGTAAGTGATCTGAAGAACGTGTTAGCCAGGGTAGAAGTAGTGCACAATCTCTATCGAGATTGGTCAGCACAGCACGGACGCCATGTGGTCTTACGTTAGCTTGCTGACAGATATCTTCATAGAGACATCGAAGATAGGGCACAGCCACCGGCCGTGGGACGACAGTATGTATCGGCTGTGGTCAAAATTTTCGGCTATGCGAACTAGAGATAGTCGTGTTGAATACCCACTAGCTCGCCATACCATTATGCTAGATTCTGGGTTTGTAGACCATGAGGAATACAGTCTCGCAACGTTTGTTCTCCTCGGAGCTTCCTCACACATATATATCCATCATGATGTACTCATAACCGAGACTTGTCTGAAAAGATTGTGTGACCAGTGTTGTCTCTTGGCGGACTTCCCTCTGCTGCCACGTCACAGATAGCCCCAACAACTGTCGCCTAACTCATAGTCCAGCGTGCTCCAGACGTCATCAAGTTCACCATAGGAATGCTTCTTTTGCTGCTAACAAGCTCATTTCCTCATTCCAGGTACGTGCTGTATCTTAAGGTTCCTGAAACACATAGCAAACAATATTTTTGTCCTCTCGAATGCTAGTTGTACGAGCCATTGATATGCTGCATGACGTTGAGTATGGTATTCCTGAAACCATCGATTCCATCTATTCATGACAGTCGTGGGATCCCCAACAACGTGAGCAGCAGTGTCGCAGAATGATAAACTACAGTCTCCATATGCCATAATCCTGCCGCTGTCGCAAAATATTTCAAATGGCTCTGAGCACTATGCGACTTAACTTCTGAGGTCATCAGTCGCCTAGAACTTAGAGCTAATTAAACCTAACTAACCTAAGGACAGCACACACATCCATGCCCGAGGCAGGATTCGAACCTGGGACCGTAGCGGTCTCTCGGTTCCAGACTGTAGCGCCTAGAACCGCACGGCCACTCCGGCCGGCCAATCCTTAATCCCGTTAACAATTTTGTTGATAACCAATGCAATCGCAGTTATGACAGTAATCGTTGGTATGGTACCGATTCAAACGCCTTTCAAAAAACAAGATATACTGCATCCACCAGACTACCTTGATCTGTGGCTTTCAATGCGTTATCTGAGAAAGGCACTAGTTGGGTTTCGCATTACCGATGTTTTTGGCATCTATACTGATTAGCATGAGGGAAGTTGCTCCGTTCGAGGTACCTCATTGTGTATAAACTCAGAATATGAACTAGGATTCTGCAACCTGTAAACGTCAATGAAATTTGATGGTAGTTATTTGTATCATTCCTGCCCCTTCTTGTAGGTGGGAGTGACCTGTGGTTTCTTCCAATCGCTGATCCAATGTTTTGTTCAAGAGATCTACGGTATGTTATTGTTAATTTTAGAACCAACTCAGCTGCAAATTCTGAATAGAATTTGACAGGATTTCCATTGAATACTGTGGCCGTCTTTAATTTTAGCGATTTCAGCTTTTTCTCAACGCTGATATTTATATAACCCACCGACGCTGAAACAGCATTTAGGGAACGACTAAGTAATTATAAATGTTTTTTTTATTACTTCATGTTTGACAGTTTCGTTACACTTTGGATAATATTTCGAGACCAAGTTGGATAATTAACTAGGAACAAAACAACTCAGATACGTGTGAAATGTATGGAAGAGGTAAGATCTGGAATTGTGACAAGCAAAATATAAATATTTTATAAAACAATGCCTACTAATTTACTGGGGAATTACGAAACAATCGTTTCGTCAATCCAGACAGTATCTTTAATAATACTGTGACTAACAGTTTACTTGAAGGTTGACTTGCGAATCTTCAAAAACCGATAACGAAAGGCGTCGGACCTATTCCTTCCCAGTAACATGTATTAGAGGAAATTTATTGCTTTTCAAACTTTAGTATTACCTTATATCAAGTAATACTAGTAAATATGACCAGTGACCATACATATTCCTGTATTGCTGACAGACCGTTATGAGAATCTTGAGCTCACCGTATAATGTAAATCAAGTGACTGAGTTAGCCGTAAGTGATAAACGAATTTTACGACCGCACAATATACGAGGAAGGTTCTTGAATACCTGCTAATGAACCACTGTCGAAGCAAAGAGCGTAACAGATTTTAGAATCTGGAACTAACACGATGAAGTCGTGAAGGAAAAATTTGCCGCCGACTGTCGAAGTTACCAAATGCTTTTATAAAGGATGTGACACAGTAATACGGACGACTATAATAGTTTATATACTGGTGGCTGAATTTCGTCTCTTATGACAAAGCTCCATCTAACGAACCTCTCGTCATCCCGAATATTTGAATGATTTAAAGAGGTGGTCAGTTCAGTAAAAGCTGCAGAATGTAATACATTGTGCATTCAGTGCTTAACCGGGCTTTTTGTCGGAGAAATAAATTGCTCTACACAGAGAGTAAGAGATATCTTTTCAATCATAATAAATATTTAGAAAAAATTACTTTACGAATATCAGGTGGACACCGAAGCTATATGTCACAAATCATCTATTCGAATGTGATGTCGATAAACTAGATAGTGCCCTGTGTAACAAACCTCGGTATCATTAAAACATAAATTCCCAGCGGGGTTGGCATCAGTTGACGAACGCGTGAGAGACTACTAGAACTTAGAATTGGCTACACTTAGCAGGAAAAATCCTTACTGCTGAAAGTCCCCGACTCTGTGACTTATAAGTGGATTGTTGCACACATCTTAGTGTATGCTGACCTGGACTACAACATTCACCTAACTAGTCATTCTCATAGACTTCAGTTTATAAAATACGATCTGCGTCCTACACGTTATTTCATGCTACCAGAAATATTTTGCTTGTTTTTCTAAGAAATTGGAATTAGAAATGGAAAATTTAATTAGTATGAAAGACACACAGGGTGTCCCAAGAGGAACGGGCAGTATTCAGGGATATGACGGGAACTATCATTCGAAGCAAAATAGTCTAGTAAACATGGGCTCTAAAGTGCGTATCTTAAGAGGTATGAGCACTTGTTCACCTTCGCGACTGTGAAACACATCTCTTCTACTGAACAGGTACTCATAGCTCCATATTCATCATTACTCGTGGGACATCCTGTAGGTAACTTCTGAACGTAGTCTTTAATCCAAAAATGTGTTAATAAATTTAGAGCTTGTTATGATGAGATACAGACAAAGTGTTTATTTGGCACTTTTTCTCTGTGTATTAACTTTTGAGGAGCTGAAAGTCCAGAAAAAATGTTGCAGACATACGAAAGGTGCAGCAATTTCTTAAAATAATTTTTATTCCCAGACACAATCGCGTTCATATTTTTAGGACATCGATTTCGACCATATCAAACGGTTATCTGCCGATCAATAAGTGTCACAGGAAGATCATACATTAACATTCAGTAATTTATGAGTGCGTACTTTTTCCTTCACTTCAACTTTTGTATTGAGCTGCAGTTTTTCATTGAACTGTCATATTTCATTCCATTATAGGATATCCATGCGTGTGAGACGGGGAATTCTGTTTTGGAATTTCGAAAATTTCGTGTGACGGACTCGCAGACACGACACGATATGTCACCGAAGCCCATTTAGGAGCATCTCCATAAGTGCTTACAGACAATTTATACGCGCAAAAAGAAAATATTTGGAGCAATGCCAAATTTATAAGCTGTTCCTTTGAGAGTATACAGACGATTTTATACGAGGCTATTTGCAATGAAATCTCTCCTCAGAGAAAAAGGAGAAAGAAAGAGGGACTATAAAAGGGCTGTGTTGGCAATCTCTGGATCTCAGCAGGCGGTGACAACCTCAAAGCAATCGTCAAGTCACTTGTTTCACCCATAATGTCTTCTGTTGACAATAACAGGACGATTATTTCTCAGACGAAATACTCAGACTGCGAAAGATGCGATAAAGTCACCAAATCCTGTTTCTTCTTGTTGTATTTGTGTTTAACACACAGTCGGTAAAGAATCCATTCGAGAACGACTGCTAAGTCAGCTGTAGAAGGACAGCGAAAGATGTCATCATGGAAGTTAGCTGAAAGATTTAGGTAATCCAAGTAAAACCTAATTAAGGATGATCGGATCGGACAGTGATTCGAACAGCACAATTTGCAACTACCCGTCGAGTGTCTTCATTACCTTGACAGTCTGTAATACGAAATCTGTTCTTCCACAAGGCGAGTGCAGATCCCATGTCACTGTGCTTCCTCGCTGCAGAGGAAGGGTCGAAAAACTAGAACATCATGATAAAGGAGTTGAAAAGATATGGAATACACGGCGAGGAATGCATGCTTGAACATAAATGCAAATGCTAGACAAGGCTGCAGGTTGCGCTGTTGTATTTTGTCACCAACAGCACCTGAGCAAGTGTTGCAAGTGTCAGCCGTGGTCAGAACAGTGTTCTGTGTAGTTGTGAGTGCATTATATCGGAGCTAAGAGAATTAGAACGTGGTCTAATTGTTGGTGTTCGTATGGTGGCTGCTTCTGTAACCAAGTTAGAGGAAGGATATGGTATTTCATGAGCCACTATCAGGATGATTTATACCGTCTACTGAGAAAACGGAAAAGCAATATCCGCTAAGTCACAGTGAGGGCGAAAACGTGTGTTGAGTGATCGTCACGGACGGTCGTTGAAGAGAACTGACGAAAAATAACAGGACGACAGCTGAAAAAGTCACCTGAGAACTGAATGTTGCTATTGCGAACTCCGTCAGAACTAAACCAACACGAAGGGACCTCGGTACGGATGGAATTATAGGGAGAGCTGGATCTCCAAAGCCAGATATCGATGATGCAGATTCTTGTTACAGGAAAACGTGCTGCCGAAGCCATAAAATAATGTCGTGTGACTAGGGCCTCCCGCCGGGGAGACGCACCGCCGGGTGCAAGTCTTTCTATTTGATCCCACTTCGGCGACTTGCATGTCGATGGGGATGAAATGATGATGATTAGGACAACGCAACACCCAGCTCCTGGGCAGAGAAAATCTCCGACCCAGCCGAGAATCGAACCCGGGACCTTAGGATTGACATTCTGTCGCGCTGACCACTCAGCTACCGAATGCGGACTGCCGAAGCCATGAAACCTGGTCTATGAAGAAATGGAGGAAAATCATTTGGTTGAATGAGTCTTTTTTTCAAACTGTTTCCAACATCTGGACGAGTTTACGATCCAAGAGTGAAACATGGCGGTGGCTCGTTGATGATTTGGGCAGCTATATCAAGTTGTTCCGTGAGTCCGATGATTACTCTATAAGGTCACATTACCTCCAGGTATTATGTAACCATTTTGGCTTATCAGCTTCATCCCATGGTACCATGTGTGATCCTAAAGGTGATCCTATGCTACAAGAAGTCGATATGGCTCCTGTTCACACAGCTCTCATCCTCCAAGGCTGATTTTGTGAGCACGAGCAATAACTGTCGCATCGCCCCTGGCAACAACAGTCATCGTTTCTCAATAATATTGAACCTTTTCTCGTCTACTTTGAAGAGAAGGATGCATCCTCGATATCCATCTCTATCATTGTTATCTGAACTTGCCACTGTTTTGCGGAAAGAGTGGTATAATATCCATTCCGAGACGACTAGAAGTTGCTTGGCTACCAACGGTTTTTCTACAGCGTTTTAGGCGTCGCAATGTACTGTGTTTTTGATGCTTCCATATATTTGTCCAACCCCTGTAAGTGTTTATATATAAATACACCAGACAGTACACGCTGAAGGAAAGAAGTTCTTATTTCTTCAAGACATATGGGATTTGTTCCAACATTATACCTACAAGCAGCAGTTACCAGCTACAGTCCCGCACATTGCACGACCTGAATGGCGACGTATCAGGGGCCGGGAACCGCCTTTCAGTGTTCGGCTGATACCATGGAGACTGTCCTAATCCTCTCTAGAGAACGATGGGTACAAAACGCCGATTCATGATACTTAATTTGTATTCGAGGTATACGGGTTCCTTGACCTTGGTAACAATTTATTTACTGCGCCCTCTCATTACCATTCCTTTCAGTTTCGAAGTTTTAAACCTGAGATATGTGCTAAGGCCGCCGCTTGATTACCGAGCAATTGCTTAAATGTTACGGCCTGCCACTGTCGCTCCCGCGATGCAATTACTCGCCAGCGAGCAACACGCATTGGAATGCGCCGCTCACTCTCACGGCTTCACCGTGCCTGGTGTAATCTACGTAAAAATGAAAGGGTACTCTTCCATTTTTCTACACTACACTTATTCCCAATGAATCGCATTTGTTAGCTGCTCAGAGTTGGTTGCTATAACATGTGACATCAGGAATCAATGACGAAACGGAAATGCAGCCGGCCGGAGTGGCCGTGCGGCTCTAGGAGCTACAGTCTGGAACCGAGCGACCGCTACGGTCACAGGTTCGAATCCTGCCTCGGGCATGGATGTGTGTGATGTCCTTAGGTTAGTTAGGTTTAAGTAGTTCTAAGTTCTAGAGGACTGATGACCTGAGATGTTAAGTCCCATAGTGCTCAGAGCCATTTGAATCAGCTGATCGAGCTGACCAACTGCGCACTCAACTACTTTCTGTTGAAAATAATCGTCTGACAGACGAGCCTTAAGAGGCCGAACACTTAGAATGTAATCGTCTACATTTACGTGAACATCTACATACACACACCGCAATTCACCGTAAGCCGAATACGGAAAGGGAGAAACGACTGTCTATACGAATCCGTATGAGCCCAAATTTCTCCTATCTTATCTTCGTGGTCCTTACGCGAAATATACGTTGGCTGTAGTAGAATCTTTCTGCAGTCAGCTTCAAATATCGATACTCTAAATTTTCTCAATATAGTTCCTCGAAAAGAGCGACCCCTTCCCTCAAGGGATTTCCACTTGAGTTCCCCAATCATCTCCGAAATACTTCTATCTTGTTCGAACTTACCGGTAACGAATCTGGAAGCTCGCCTCTGGACTGCTTCGATGTCTTCCCTTAATACGACCTGAAGGGATGCCTAAACACTCGAGCAGTATGCAAGAATAGGTCGCACCATCGTCCTATATGTGGTCACCTTTGCAGATGGACTTCATTTTCCCACAATTCTCCCAATAATACGAAAGCGGGCATTCACCTTCCCTACTACCAACCTGACGTGCCCATTCCATTTCATATCGCTTTGCAGCATTGAGTCTAGATATTTAATCGATGTGACTGTGTCAAGAAGTATCCTACAAATGCTGTATTTGAACGTTGCTGGATTCTTTTTCCTACTCATCCGCATTAACTCACATTTTTCTAAGTGTAGAGCACGCTGCAATTCATAACGCCAACAAGTAATTTTGTCTAAGTCATCTTTTATGATCCTACAGTCACTCAGCTTCCTGACCTTCCGTACACAACAGAATCATCAGCAAACGACCGCTGATTACTGTATCCCATGTCCTCCATATGATTTATGTTATCTACTGCTCCGTAACGATGACATTTACTACTTCCACGGATGTTATTTTTATGTACGTGGGCAGTAACACCAAGTGGAGAGAACTAATCATATTATTACCACGCATATCTTACCTCATCTGCACGGTTTTTTCGCAGATTCCACCTTCAAATCCTATGAAAAATAACTGTTGTAATTTATCTCGTGTGAAATACAGTCCTCCAGTTATCTACGTGCGGTTATAGAAAACACTCCTCCCTCTGCAGATGGTGAACAGAGCAGAAGTGTTTGGTTACTTAAAAGTATTGACAATGATTTTTGTGCCTGTTACTCAAGGTTACACATTTTCCATGGCCGCACTGAATATAGGTGATTGTTGGGATGGTTGTTTTGAGTGCAGAGCAATATCAGTTGGTCTTGTGCCATCCTCGTAGTCTACAGCCGTCCTTCGTTCAAAGGTTTGGATTTCGAATACGTGATAAGATTTCTTTTGTCATATTGTATGAGCAAGAAGTGTGAATATTTAATCGTATTGTTCCCACTGTCTAGTCTGATCTGAATTTAAGCAGGCTATAGTTTTTATATGTAGTTTCTCCCGTAAAAGATGACAGGACGCGCTTCGACCAAATTGCATGCAGTACCAACTGCTGTCCTGCTCTCAAATTTTTTGTCGTCTTGTGCGTGAGGATTACGTATTATGACGTTATTAATCTGATCAGGTATGTCCATCGTCATGAATACAACTGATTTTTTTAAACGGCACGAGTGCAGGAATGCCCATCCTCGCATTAATCGAAAAAACGTGAGCTCCGCTTTTGAAAATTAATGGTTTATTGCGTGTCATCTCATTAAATTAAAGAAACAAGAACAGTAATTACGTTTTTATTTTGTATAAAAAAATTACATTTCACAAAGCAACATGGCTACGGCGACGACGAGCTGAAATTCGTAAACAAATTTCCTGGAAGACGGCGACAGAAGGCTTACGAAATTAAATTTCCTATTCTGTCTGTGGAGTCAAAGTGCATCGATTGCTGGTTACAGTGATGAAAATCGATTCTCACGGATCAAGCGAATGGTGATTACTTCTACTTTACGGAGAATGCAGAAGGGATGTGAAGAGATCAATCCTCACGCTCAAAGGTATCTTCACAGAGGGTGTCCAACATGAATGTCATTTCAGCGAGCGTGCAAAAATTTGTAATTGGGACGGCACTGGAGTGCTACGCAGTTGATTACAAACAAGAGTGAACGAGCGAGCGAGCGAAACAGGCGTTCTAGCAGCTGTTGTGTATAGACCAGACGATAGCTCCAGATACATTGTGGGTCAGTTTAACGTTATTCGAATTTTTAGTGCAAAAATCTTCCATTCTTATTGTGTGTCACTTCACAGGCAGGTTGATCAGTGGGAGTACAGGTGTCAAATGGTCCTTTCTTCAAAGAATTCTCTGTGTCGATGAAGTAACCTTTGCAACTTTTACAAATCATGGAAAGCTGAACTCTTTTATTTTTCTTTTCTGTTTGTTTTCGCTGGAATATGGAGGTATGCTCAAAGGTTAAGCGTCAGACGACCAAAATGAATTTAAAATATTCTATTGTTGCAGCATGTAGAACAATATGCAACGAGTTCCTTCAACCTGTTAAAAATTTCTTGTACTGGTGACTGCAAACATGTATTGCTGTAGACGATGAAATGTTATAGAAGTTTGTATAACTGTTTTCTTTTGTGACTTCCTATTTGTAACTGTAGTCACCGTCGTAATTGTACAATGTAAGTGTCTCTAAATTAAAAATGTGCAATTTTGTGAATGTTAACTCCTTACTAACAATCCTTATGAGTCGATTTCCGATTTTATAAGTCCATCCAATTTATGACGTTCACGTTTCTCACAGTTCTGCCAGACACAAGAGTCGTACTATTACCGTAGTTAACTGGCAGATCATTTTAGATACCAAGAACTTTTCCATCCAGTTGGTGTATCGGATCAAGTATGATTAAAACTTTCTCAATTATTCCGAATTTTTAGTTAGACCCTTTCACTGCGTCACTGTCAGCCGGACGCGATAACATGAACTTCCGCCTAAGGCAGCAATCGTTTCGATTTTCGAAACAGACCAGTCTCAGTTTCTAAACACTGTAATTTCTCCTAAACAACTTGTCGGATTTTAGAGAGTGAAACACGGCTGAGTTGGTGTTTTTGAGGTATGATACCAGTAGCAGACATTACTATGGTTCCATTTGAAAAAGCGAAGGTCATATCGATATCTTTACAATTACTGCAGCACACTGTACGGACTTTCTCAGAATTCATCCAAGCGAAAATCTAATTACAATATCTTAAACAGTTATTTACATGTATGAGGTAATCACACTGTATTTTTCCTTTTTCTGTGGAAACAAGCATGTAAATCTCAACCTGACCTGGATAAAATTGTCACGAAACACGAAGACCACTTTATCTTATAAATTGCCTGTTGATGGAACCGTATCATTCCATTTGGCACACTGATTTACGTTGTACACGTAGAGTAGGCTGCATATCTCGAAACAAACCAGCTGCGCACATGAAGGACCGCGCCGATCACGCAGCCGGGGCTGCTCTGTAATTTCAAGTTCACCAGCCAGATGCACGCCAGTGGGGTCTCGTGTTGCCTCGAGTGCCGAACCGTGGTGTGGTTGTAATCCATGGCGCGCACATACTTTTTGTACGCTGAGCAGTGTCACGAAGTAGGAGGCAAATCATTTGGAGTGCTTTATCGGTGCCAGGAATTGGCTGTTTTTTCGCAAGTCGGCGAGAGCGGTGACGTCAGGACAGAAAGCCGAGACAGGCCCGCGTGGAAGGGGGCCACCACGGACCGCGCTTTATCGGCGGCCACACGGCGCCCGACGCCTTCTCACTCCGCACGGCCGTCGACGATACTGACAAGGTGATCCGCTCAGCCTGCTCTTCATTTTATTTAATTCTGCAGTCTCTGTATGTACCCATCGCGACCTATAATGTTCCACAATTTTGGCTGCGTTGTAACCCGTCCGATAGGCGTGCAAGATGAACAAACGGTGACATTCACCCTCCGGCTAAACGTGATTCATCGGTGGGTAGGCACTTCCTCAGTATACTTGAGTCCATTGATCGTCGAAAAACACAAAATACGCCGTGCCACTCATTGTGTTACTATGAGTGAGAAGTATTTTCAAATGGTTCAAATGGCTCTGAGCACTATGGGACTTAACTTGTGAGGTCATCAGTCCCCTAGAACTTAGAACTACTTAAACCTAACTAACCTAAGAACGTCACACACACCCATGCCCGAGGCAGGATTCGAACCTGCGACCGTAGCGGTCGCGCGGTTGCAGACTGTATCGCCTAGAACCGCTCGGCCACTATGGCCAGCAACAAAATGTACTTTTAGAAAGGTACATGTACAGAAACAAAAATAATCACATAGAATGACACAGTAATGGAAAAAGAATAGTACTCCACCATAACAATGCAAAGAAAATAATATCTTACTTCAAGTGTGTTGGTAACGAATTATGTAAATTATTAAGATGATTCTTTTTCAAATGTAGTGTCTATTGGTAATTACACACGTTTCCGTTCTAATCAACGCCATTTCTGCATACTTTTTCCCCTTTTCATTGCTGTTCTCGTATTTGCGCGCATTCCTTTCAGATTCCGCTTTCTTTGCTTCACATGAGGCTTTGTAAGTTCTTGTCCTACATTAAAAATAATTTATCCTTCTGCCGTGTGCAAGAGCCTTCCAGTCAGGATTTTTTTTGTCTTGCAAACAACGTATGCATTTATGGCTGCTGTGTAGTCATGTTCAAGAATAGCACAAATGGCCATCGCTTGGTAGCCCTATTGCGTAAATACTCAATTGCAATTTTGTCTGTTGTATCTACGGAACTTTTGGTTTTATTTTAGTATAGAATAATATCAGGTTTGAACTCCTCTTTTTTTGTTCCGCAATTTTCATCATGATGTTCAGAACTCAAAAGGATTATTCTCTTGTCCTTTTTAGATACGTATGATAATGCGGTTATATTTTCATCGAATGCAAACATGGATGAAAATTAATAACTTGAATACATAGTATTAAGATTCCAGAATAATTATTGTGGAACCTTAATACTATGCGTTCAAGTTATGTCTATGTTCCTCTAAGAACGGACGGAATATTCCATAAATATAGATGAAAATTGGGATTTCGGAGGCGTTAGTTGAAGTTCAGAAGGGATTTCGGGCTTGTTTTTTTGTAAGAGAACAACTCAAAATCTGCCCTTCTTTCAAGAGCTCCGGTGCAAGTGGAACACTCGTAAAAAATTTATCCGTTGTAATGCCATATCCATTTCCTAAAGGAAACGTAAGGTCCACTGCAAAGCAATCATCTTGATTCTTTTCCGTACATCCTTTTTTTCCTGTGTATACCTCTGAGTTATGATCATACGAGGATTCGACGTCGCTGAGAGTCAAAATTTTTGTGCCTTATCTAGCTTGTTTGGACTTCATGTGAACCCCAAATGGGCATTCCCCACGAAACGCTACAAACTGTCCATTCACTGTCAAATGACTACTTGGATAATGGTGTACAAAGCATTTCTTTGTAAATACTTCTCCAAATCCATAAAAATGGGACATTAGTCTTCATTGCTATCTAGGTTCATGTCATAGAATCTGTGTGAGAAAGACGATCGGAAACCATATTTCCCGATAATGAAACTCGAAATATTTTCCTTTAGTACATGGGGTCCATGAACCATAACATATAAAGTGGTTCTCTTTTAGCTTCTAGTGCTCTCACAGTTACAAGGAGCGCTATGAATCCGATTATTTCTGTTGCACTTGTAGGGCTCTGCTTTCATTTGTCACATAGATTAGTTGCATTACATAAATTATAAACGGTCTCTTCGTTTTGGTTTTCGTATTTTACAACTTTGGCCACTATTTTATATGCAATGAAAAATTTGAAAGTCTCCTTAATCGAATACACACTCCTAGAAGTCATTGTGAGGCCGCTAGATTTAGACAAAATATCCTGTTTTCGATGTTTGCTAGGTTGTTTGTACAGTGACAACTCTAGCAGTGGAGGATATATGAAGGATGTCGGAGGGCCACGGAAAACAGTGCAGTCGTTATCGTAATGCGGAAATAGAACAATTAATCAGACCCCCATGACCATTGGCTTTCGGGGCAAGGGTGGAAGCATTTTCGAAACAGCTAGGTTTGTAAACTGTTCGTGTGTCACCGTGGTTAAAGTATACCGTGCATGTCAAAATGCTATCCAAAATCCGGCGTCAAGCAACTGTGGTGTACCACGGGCTACAGATAACTGGGGTGAACGACGGCTGCAGAGAGGTGCATGAGCAAACAAACGTGCAACTGTTCAGCGACTGACCGTTCAGATAAACCAAGGGGCTAGCAGCAATGTCTCCCAGACGAGCGTTCAGAGGATGTTGCTGCGTATGGGCCTCCGCTGCAGGCGCCTGGTGCATGTGCCCATGCTGACTGACGTTCATCGGTGATGAAGCCTGGGTCTTGCAAACCAGTACCGCAACTGGACCTCCACTGAGTGGCGAAAGGTTGTCTTTATAGGTGAATCACGTTTTATGCGCCATCGGACAAGTGCAACAATCGTCGGAGAGGTCCTGCCCGGAGAAGCGAGCGTTATGGTCTGGGGAATGTTGTCACGGCATTTCCTGGTTGATCTCGTCATTCTGGAAGGCACGATGGATCCACACAAGTATGCATCTTTTCCTGGGTACCATGGCCATCCTTACAGGCAGTTTGATTTCTCCTCGGCGCGATGGCATCTACCAACAGAACAGTGCAACATGTCACACAACTCGCAATGTACGTGAATAGTTCGAAAAGCACCAGCGTGACTTTACCGTGCTCTCCTGTTCACCATACTCTCCAGATTTAAACTCAGCTGAGAATCTGTAGGACCACCTCGATGGGGTTGTTTGCACCATGGATCCACAACCGAGAAATCTAGCGCAGCTGGCCACGCCATTGGAGTGGGCATGGCTCCGGACCCTTGTCGATACCTTCCAGAACATCATTCACTCTCTTCATGTACGTCTTGCAGCGGTCCACGCTGCAAAAGATCGTTATTCAGGCTTTTGACAAGTGGTCACATTAATGTGACTTGATCGTGTACATATGCATACAGTGAAACCCTAGCGGAGTACCAATGGACCCCAATAAACATTTCAACTATCATTCATTATATACATAAATTTACTTTAAAAATTCAACAATGGTAGTGTTAGCGGAGAAAGTTTAACAATACCACATAGTCTGAAAGATATAAACTACTACAAACAGCTACAAATAATAAAATAGTTATGTAGGGTTCCTGAAGTACCCCGTTTGATATGCAAAAGGTTATACTATGTAGACACTAGTCGATAATATGAAGTAAGCAACTTCTGACCAACTAGCAGCAGGTTTCGGGACTACACACTGATGGAAATGGGAAGTGTTACACCATGAACACCTTGACCGAACTCTACTAAACTTAGATTCTAATATTTCCATGCCTATGGCATACATCAATTAAAATTTTATCCTTATGTGAATTTATCGTCAGTATTTTCAATACAGGAAAAGCCATTCCAGCCGTACAAGAATGGTGGGAGTATATTTTGAATATAAGGTAAGTCTAACGTTACTGGAAACTTTGAGTTGCAGATCGCAACAAAGCAGGGTCAGAGGACGTTTACAAACAGCTTATCGCCAGACCTCAGACATTGAGGAAGGTCAAGTCATTGGCATGAGGGACATGAGAGAATCTTAACGGCAGATCGCACAGACAATCGGTTGCAGTGCAATTTTTGCAGTACTGATGGTAAGGAGGTGGATGTACGACAGCAATCTGACCGAAAGAATACGCTCGGGTCCTTCCAGAAGGACTACATTACGAGAAGACCGTAGGATTGTTAGACTGGCATTGACGAATATACGCGTGACAAAACAGCTGAGATGTGAGCAGAGGTTACGGGCAGAGTCTCATCACGAACCGTTAGCAGCAATTTATTGGAACCTGGGGTGAGATCTCGAGTTGCTATGCGTCGTTTACCGGCTGCATAAGACAGACAACAGGCAAAATTGTGTACAGCTAGAGTCAACTGTGACAGTGAGTGGCACTCTGTGGTTTAGTGATGAGTCTCGCTTTCGTCTGTGGTAGTCAGATCAACACCAACGTTTTCGTAGACGAACTAGAGAAGGAGAAACACACACACAACTGCTACACCACGAAGATGTCATGCTACAGACGCGAAATTTAACTGACAGGAAGAAGATGCTGTGATATGCAAATTATTATCTTTTCAGAGCATTCACACAAGGTTGGAGCCGGTGGCGACACCTCCAACGTGCTGGCATGAGGAAAGTTTCCAACCGATTTCTCATACACAAACAGCAGTTGACCGTCGTTGCCTGGTGAAAAATGGTTCAAATGGCTCTGAGCACTATGTGACTTAACTTCTGAGGTCATCAGTCGCCTACAACTTAGTACTAATTAAACCTAACTAACCTAAGGACATCACACACATCCATGCCCGAGGCAGGATTCGAACCTGCGACCGTAGCAGTCGCTCGGTTCCATTGCCTGGTGAAACGTTGTTGTGATGCCTCGTGTAAGGAGGAGAAATGCGTACCGTCACGTTTCCGACTTTGATAAAGGTCGGATTGTAGCCTACCGCGATTGCGGTTTATCGTATCGCGACATTGCTGCTCTCGTTGATCGAGATCCAATGACTGTAGGCAGAATATGGAATCGGTGGGTTCAGGAGGGTAATACGGAACGCCGTGCTGGATCCCAACGGCCTCTTATCACGAGCAGTCGAGATGACAGGCATCTCATCAGCATGCCTGTAACGGATCGTGCAGCCACGTCTCGATCCCTGAGTCAACAGATTGGGACGTTTGCAAGACAACAACCATCTGCACGAACACTTCGACGACGTTTGCAGCAACATGGACTATCAGCTCGGAGACCATGGCTGCAGTTACCCTTGACGCTGCATCACAGACAGGAGCGCCTGCGATGGTGTACTCAAAGACGAAACTGGGTGCACGAATGGCAAAACGTCATTTTTTGGGATGAATCCGGGTTCTGTTCACAGCATCATGATGGTCGCATCCGTGTTTGGCGACATCGCGGTGAACACACATTGTAAGCGTGTATTAGTCATCGCCATACTGGCTTATCACCCGGCGTGATGGTGTGGGGTGCCATTGCTTACATGTCTCGGTCACGTCTTGTTCGCATTGACGGCACTTTGAACAGTGGACGTTACATTTCAGATGTGTTACGACCCTTGGCTCTACCCTTCATTCGATCCCTGCGAAACCCTACATTTCAGCAGGACAACGCACGACCGCATGTTGCAGGTCCTGTACGGGCCTTTCTGGATACAGAAAATGTTCGACTGCTGCCCTGGTCAGCACATTCTCCAGGTCTCTCACCAACTTAAAACGTCTGGCCAATGGTGGCCAAGCAACTGGATCGTCACAATACGCCAGTCACTACTCTTGATGAACTGTCGTATCGTGTTGAGACTGCATGGGCAGATGTACCTGTACACGCCATGCAAGCTCTGTTTGACTCTATGCCCATGCGTATCAAGGCCGTTATTACGGCCAGAGGTGGTTGTTCTGGGTACTGATTTCTGAGGATCTATGCACCCAAATTGCGTGAAAATGTAATCACATGTCAGTTCTAGTATATCTAGAGGGTGAGGCAGCTAAGACAGATCAAATATATGCAAAATGGATAAATATAACGAGGTGGCAGTATTCGCCATGTCATAGCGGACAATACAGATAATTTCCTGACATTCGGAAGTAATTTTTAGCGTATATAGTC
Source organism: Schistocerca piceifrons (assembly GCF_021461385.2). Lineage (NCBI taxonomy): Eukaryota > Metazoa > Arthropoda > Insecta > Orthoptera > Acrididae > Schistocerca > Schistocerca piceifrons. Next base: position 360,144,377 of record NC_060149.1, on the reverse strand, counting down.
GCCGAATTAGAACACCAATTTTTTTTAAATCGAACTTTATACTGCTTGTGACATTTGAATGTGGCTTCTGATAGAACTTCATCGACGTAACATGTACGGGATTTGGTCAAAGAGTATGAAGTACAACAGCGCCACAAACCACTGTCTCGCTGTCAGGAGATGTTTCACAACTGAGCCGCCCTATTAATACCAAATGTAAGCAAACACGTACTGTTCGTCTGATTATTATCACGGCTGTCACATCAACTGCGCAAAGCGTTCACCTAAGCACTGCTACACGCTATAAAGTTATTTTGGATAAACAATACCGCAAGTTGAATTTCATTTAGTGTTAACGGCAGCGCAGGCCCGTGTAATAAGGAATTTCATGCCTTCGGGAGTCGTCGGTGTTTTTTAATAGATCTCTAGTTTGAATTTTCACCATAGACAGAAGAGTAGAAGTGTGATGTTTGGTGAGTGGGTAGACCATTTTGCGGTTCCTGAACGACCGTTCCAGTGCTCCTCAGATGTTATCTCAAAAGGGACTGTTATAACGTGTGCGGAATGGCTGGGACATCCTACATGTTGTTACCCATCTGAGTACCATATGTCCAGTGTAATGTTTTCCAATAACAGAGGCAGCAGCATATCTTAGGAACTCGACACACTCAACTGTATTTAGATTTCCATTAATAAAACAGGGACCAATGACATGGGCCTTGAAAAATACGCACCAAACGTTGACAGACCAAGAGCGTTAGATTCCCATCACTAAAACCGCAACTAATGATGCGGTTCTTGAAAAATAAGCACCAAACATTGATAGATCTTTTATTTGAGTCAGCGTGGATTTTCAACTCGCACTTTGCGAAGTTTGACTTACCCATGGTTTGCAAACGCTGGTTCTTCCTTAAACAATTTTTGCATAGATATGCCGCATCACTTGGCACTTTTCGTAGGTAACATTCAGACAGTTCAAATGGTTCAAATGGCTCTGAGCACTATGAGACTCAACAGCTGAGGTCATTAGTCTCCTAGAACTTAGAACTAGTTAAACCTAACTAACCTAAGGACATCACAAACATCCATGCCCGAGGCAGGATTCGAACCTGCGACCGTAGCGGTCTTGCGGTTCCAGACTGCAGCGCCTTTAACCGCACGGCCACTTCGGCCGGCCATTCAGACAGTAGCAACCAATTATGGAAGTCACTACCATGAAGCTGTAGATGCAGCGAAATTTGAAGAAGATGAAATGAAATGGAATGTAGTGTTCGCAGAACACTCGTTTGGTTGATTCCTCTCGTACTTCCGAGATGCCTATCAGGGACATTTGCATTGTGTTCTACTGCTGCTAAAATGTTAGGTTCATTTCTTTCATCAGTTGCTCTGCTTTTTCTTTTGCGTATTTTATTCTCTACACTTCAGGTTTCTAGAACATTTTTACAACGTTTGGAAAGATAGATCGTAAGTGCTTGGTACCATCTGGATATTCCTCAGCACACAACAGCACCGCTGCTCTAATAGGTCGGCGACATTTGCCACAAATGATTTTTTTTTTTTGCGGTCGTATACTTTTTGAATGTCTCAACAGCCTTACGAGCGAGTTATCTGATTGCTACAACAGCAGAACACAGACTAATCGGCTTCAAGCGCACAGGTAAACACAATAACCATACTGAGTAACGTGTTTGCTTGTTTTTGGCATAATAGGGCAGAGGTTTGTGGAATTTCTTCTCCTGAAGGCGGGACAGTGGTTTGCGGCGCTGTTATCTTCATACTATTTGATCGAGTCCCATACCTTTATGTGGATGAAGTTCTCTTAGAAGCTTCTTTTAAATACCATACAAAATAGTATATAGCTCCATTAGCGAAAAAAATCAAAATCGGTTTCGCAATTCGGCAACTATAAACGATAAAAATTACTTGCGAACGTCTGGAAGTTCACCATGTTGTCTGTTATAACTTGGCGAAGACTCACCTCGATGTATTTATTCAGTCTGGATGTATTTGGGTGGCCTGTCTTGGCTGCCTCACCCTGCATAATTGTTATACAGACTCTAGGTACAAACGTAAGAGTGGAATAGAGGAAAAGCAAATAATTCTAATAAACTGAAGCCTGGAGACCAGTGGTTTCTCTAGTGCGACGTATGCCGACTGAGTACACGAACCTGAAGGTCCAAACTGCAGTTACGCACTTGAGGACAAATACAAAAAATGGTTCAAATCGCTCTGAGCACTGTGGGACTCAACTGCTGAGGTCATTAGTCCCCTAGAACTTAGAACTAGTTAAACCTAACTAACCTAAGGACATCACAAACATCCATGCCCGAGGCAGGATTCGAACCTGCGACCGTAGCGGTCTTGCGGTTCCAGACTGCAGCGCCTTGAACCGCCCGGCCACTTCGGCCGGCAGGACAAATACATTACAACAAGTGTTCCACACGGCCATCGTTCACGCGGAGACAACCTTCAGCGCATCTCATAGATGGCCGTATACGTCCAAAAAATCCACGCCTGTTCCGAATGCACTGACAACCATCTACAATGCGTTTCTGGGGCTTGTTGGAACTATCAACAGGGCTGGAATGCATCAAAGCTTTTAAATATCCCCAAATAAAAGAATCCAGTGGATTCGTTCAGGGGGATTTGGACGCCAATGGCACTCGTGAGGCACGGCTGATACACTTGTAGCAAATGCGTGCTGCGTATTCCCAAACAGCCACATGAACGTGTGCCAGTGTACCACCACACATGTGCCACATACACATTGTGTCAACGTAAAGAACATCGCACAAATAATCCGTTAGCTTGTTCTGCAAGAAACTAAGGCACACATGACAAGTGAGTCGGACAGGTAAGAAATGTTACCCCAGAAACACATTACAGACACTTGCACAAACGTTAACGGAAAATCCCGACTGATGTGCTGTAGCATGTGGGTACTTATAAGCCCAAACGTGTCTGTTGTGGATATTTGTAACACCATCTGGCGCGGAGCAGAAGGGCTAGAAACTCAGGTTCGGATAGGGCTAGTAACTATGTACATGATATGGCTACAACTGCCCCTCATGTAATATCCGCCATATGGTGCAGGGCAAAGGCGATCTGCTGGAGATATTTTGGTATATGTGCCCGGCATGGAGTCCACCTATTGTAAAACACACTTCCTATTTCGTACTGGCGGGCCCTGTTCTTGCTCTACCTGCATGTTGCTTGTTAGCCTTAAATGAACCGGCGTCGCGAAGGCTCTGATGGCACCTAGTGAACACGCTGCTGTTTTGTAGTCTGCTTCGTGACACAATCCTGCTGCCTCCCATGATTTGCCATTAGCACGCCCATACAGGAAGTAGATGTCAGACATATCATCATTTGAAGATGTATGTGGAGCTATGGCAACCGCTCCAAATACTAAACTTGCACACTACATTTGCTGTTCATTGTGGGAACTGCTACATGGAACATCAGACATTAACACTGTTGTAACATTAGCATGACAGCAGTTGTGCGTACACCATATCGGGGAAACAACTGGATTCCTAACCTACGTTTATTAGGATTATTTGCTTGTTCTATTGCCCTCCACTCGTCCATTACGTTGGTACCTATAATATACGAAACACCCTGTACATATTGTGCAGCTAAGCTAACATGAGGAATTAAATGCTTTTGTGAATGTTGGCACTGTTCTTAATGAGTTTTCCAGAACACATGAATTTTGACGGAGGTCGGTGACCTTGGATTTTTAAGGAAATCAGACTTCATTAAAAAATGTCAGATGGAATCCGAAACATAAAGTAGCCCAATTACAGAGGAGTCTGTAACACAAATTCCGATATTAATTATACTTAACTCGTATAACTTCTTTGTCTGCTTATGTTTAATGTGATTTCTGTATCACCATGATCTTTGATGTAACATCTACGTAAATATTTTGTTTACTGCTGTGCTTTTCATGCAAAACCGCTGGTATATTGCTTGTTAAAATGTACTACTGCCTCATGACATTTAAGCAGAAATAGAATCCCACTGTCAAGTAAAGTAAGCTAACTTCCTTTATGGACAGTGCTAGTATTTGGTACAACTCTACCTAATTATGCTGGCAACCGTTTTCCTTTTTATGTAACTACACTTTACTTTATTAATAATAGAACCTTGGTTCGATTTCTGTTTGTTTTGCTACTTCTTCCTTTCAATAAAAGCCTTCAGTGTAACGAAAAGTAGTTCGACACTTTTCCGTTAAATACAGTTATGTTCAAATGATATTCCTCTCAAAGAATAACACCTGTACTTACGCTGTGCCAAATATGACCTTAACATACAATAAAAGCATTACCCTCTGTCAGGAATTTTGAAGTTTGACTATGTGTTTACCTAATGGACAGAGGGTATCGAACATGAATTTCGTATAAATGGCAATTAATAGAAAGACTTTAATTTTGGAATTAATGAAAGTAGTGAAAGTTTTCGTGAATGAAATAATAAACTTTCGCCAGCCTAATTAGGCATAATAATGTGGGAACTCTAAGTTCAAAGACTTTAACTGCAATTTTGCAACAAGGACTTCCATTCTTTCTCTCTTTGTGAAGTGCAATAAACATACACAGCTACCAGACGAACTGAACAGTGGTTAGCAGTAGTTATCATTAGCATAAATTATTAGTCACAGAAAGATGATTGGTACTTTACTCCTGTTAATAATAATCATAGTCTCAACCATTAACCAATTCAGTACCAAAAAGTTATTGAAGATATCACGAGACTAAGTGAAGCATGACAAGAGTCCTGGTTTAACTAACACACAAACATCACAAAGGCAATAAATTAACACTGTACAAACACTTTTCTATACTCTCTCTTTTATGGAAATACTTCAGATTTCTCTAGCAAAAGCAATATTTAGTTTAACTTTCTCATTATAGAGAAGAATATAGTGGGCCCATAAATTGTCATTTACTCTACAGGCAAATTCTGTAACTATTTCAGAGACAAATTGCATAACACTAATATGGATTTCTAACCCCACTTGAATTTTCTTATATTTCAAAACTATATAGCAATTTACTCAAATATTATTCTCAAATAAATCTTCAGAAGTTACTTCATGGTAACAGTCAAAGCAAAATCAAATTTCCTATAAGTCTAATTACGTGCCTTTTTCATTACATGTGAAGCTGGTGGTTTAACTAGCAACATTTATATACTTTAACACTGAAACTTTGGCACATTCAAATTAGAAACAACTCAGTGGTTATACAGAAACAGGATACTCGGTCTCTCACACGTTTAGCATGGGACCCTAAAACGGTTTTATGATCAGTACAATTTCAAAGTTCACACTTGTTTTTATCACTTGAATTATTATTGAAAGAGCACACACACAAACATATTGGTCCATACCATGATGAATGTCTGATTTCCTGAAGTTGGCGGAGCAGTGGCGCAATAGTGGTGGCAAGCACGTGGCATCTATGTGGTGTCATCTCTTGCAGTTTAAGGCTCTCTTCAGATTTCTTGTTGTCGACGTATTAATCATTTCAGAGCCATTCCATTACACAGGAGCACCATATTACAGCCGGAACCACATCCGAGGCAATTTCCACATACATCGGCTTCCGAATGCCTCACTGGGCACCTACCGTGATGACTGTACGACTGTTGGCCACTGACTGCGTAATGTGCTCTCTCTCTTGCCGCCCAGATTGACCGCAAATCCACCTTTTCCCGCGCGCCAAGCCCCCTCCGTAACGGAGGGGGTTCCCTACACCTTTTCCATTATGCAATCCAACTTCCCTAAGTATGAACCAGTATTCGAAGTACAATTTTCTTTTACGAGCATACATATTTTATAAAGTTTGATTATTTTTAAACATTATTAAATATTTACAATGTATACATCATAAACTTCCACTTTCCCTCTGACAATTCAAAGATCTTAACTAGTACAGAACAATCACTTCATGATCCGCAGCTCGCTTCCCACGCCCGGGTTCCCGGGTTCGATTCCCGGCGGGGTCAGGAATTTTCTCTGCCTCGTGATGGCTGGGTGTTGTGTAATGTCCTTAGGTTAGTTTGATTTAAGTAGTTCTAAGTTCTAGGGGACTGATGACCATAGATGTTAAGTCCCATAAAAAAAATCACTTCATGGTTAAATACACATAATAACACTGTATAACTACTTACAATCGATAATTGTGTCACAAAGGAGTAACATTATCGGTGAATTGCTAATTTAGAAAAAGTTATTAGTGTTATACTTGGCTCTACCGGTGATAGAACTAATAGTATTGTTTGGGGAGAGTGTTATAAGTCGAATATGTGATATTTAAGTGGATGAATGCAACAAATATTGCCAGCAAAGCAACAGACGCCTGTCCGAGACGGACGTGCATTATTTCGGACAGTGCAATTACTGTGCAGTGCAAACTTCACATCAGTTTTTTCGTTTGCACTTCCTAACAAACACTCACGAAAAAGAACACTGATTAAATGTGTGACGTTGTCTTAGTAATGAAGAGAAACTTAATGAATCATCGCCTAATAACAACAACTCCTACCTAAATCTAAATATTAATTGTGAAATAACTGCTCTGTTCACTAAAGCGCAATTTTGAATTAATTAAAACTAATAGAATTCGTAGGTAATACTCGACAACATGGCAATAATGTTCAATGAATCAGTCGGAAAATCAGTCTATTGCAGGTATTGTGCAGTATGTAGTTCATTATCCACAAAATATGAAAGTTAACGCAGTATATTGAATCCAAAAAGCAAATTTAAAAACTGGTCCTTGGTTTGCAAAACTAAGTTAGTACATTGCCTGGAGACCATGAAGTGAAAACACTGTTCGCCGCTGTCGTCGGCCGCATCATGAGCTTAGTTCCGGTACCTGAACACACAGGGCTCTTCTCAATGTTTACCATATGCCGTTGAGTTTATGACACCTTTTTAATCTTTCAAGACATGGAACGATTCATTATACTAGGTGTTTATCACAACTTCTAGCACGTATGATGCCTGTCGTTGCTACGAGGTGTTTACTGCTTGGCGGCTGCTGGACGCCTCCTGGGCTGTAGTCATCGGCGCGCACTCGTCCCGCGCTTGCTCTTCTTTTCCTTTCATACTGTTCTACCTGCGAACCACGAGGAACTTTCCTCGGTCCTTTCCCTGTCTATTTTAAGGTTTATGATTATAGATTCCTATGCATGTATCATCAAGATCACAATTTACAATATAAAATCGCACAATACCTGTATTGGACGGCCGTTCAACAAGTAATGCAACACTTTTTTTCTCGATCCATTTCGAGTTTCTTTTGTAGGAAAACCAGAGCATTGCAGGTATTCGTAGATGCGTGCAGAATGTCTGCGGAGACCTGGCTATGAACAAAACAACGGTGACTCGTTCGGTGAGGCGTCTGTCATCATCGCAACAAGGTCGCGCAATCCTGTCCGATATCCTGTACGGCATGGCTGTGTGCTCAGTGCGGCTGCCTCGAGTCGAATGAGCGTGCAGCTGCCTGTACTGCGGATGTACGTACTGACAAGACTGGGTGCGGCAGGAAGTAGCGCGCTGATAATCCAACATGGCGGCCGCTTCCTGCATTTTTCCATCGGATCGCGCTTAGTTAAAACTATAGCGTGATCCTCCGAGCTCTAGCGGCTGCCGAGCGAAACTCGTTCAAGGTCAACCGCCAATATGGCGGCGCACACAGCCGTGTGCCGGCCGGTCGCACACAGTTGTGATTCTTGCATTGTTGGAATGTGCAGACACCCTCACTCGAGGCGATCGACAGATCACAATCAACCTCCTCGTTGCACAACTGGATGTCTCTATTCGTAGTGTTGATACACTGGTCCAGCAGTTGCGGTTCTCAAAGTCAAGACCCTACTGGCCTTCTCACCGCCTAACAGAAGACCGTAAAGAGCAAGCAGTTTGGCTCAAACAAGGATGCACTCCACGGAAAGCAGTAAGTGGATAATGATGAGGTTATTGATGCAGTAAAACGTTGGCTTTGACGTCAACCAGTAGAGTGGTACAATGAGAGCATACAGACCCTCATAGTAAGTTGGCGTAAGGCTGTCGCATTGAAAGGAGATTATGTTGAGAAATAGGGATTTGTAGCCAAAACAGTGGGGAATAATATGGTGTAATGGAATCATGACTAAAACCAACCTGCTTTCAGAAAAAACGCTTTGCTTTACTTAATGAACCCCCTCGTATAAATTTACAGGGTGACAATTATTGAGCTATATGAAATGAAATCGTCATAACTTCTGAACGGTTTGCTTTAGGATGTTCAAACTGCACGGTTAGCCACGGGGCATGATGAGAATTAGTATGGTTCGGTTTGGTTTAGCGACAAAGCTCACTTCATTTGGATGGGTTCGTCAGTAAGCAAAATTGGCACATTTGGAGGACTGAGAACACGCATTTTGCGATCTAGAAGTCTCTTCACCCTCAACGGCTTGCTGTGTGCTGTGCAATTTCCAGTCACGAAATTATCGGTGCGATATTCCTTGATGGTACGGTGACTACAGAACGGTACGTGAAGGTTTTGGAAGAGGATTTGATCCACGTTATCCAAAGTGACTCTGATTTCGACAAAATGTGGTTCATATCAGACGGAGCTCGACCCCATCGAAGCAGGAGAGTGTTTGATGTGCCGGAGGAGCACTTTGGGGACCGCATTCTGGGCTCTGGTACCCAGAGGCCAATGACATGGGCCTCGATTGGCCGCTATATTCTCAGGATCTGAACACATGCGACTCGTTTTTGTGAGGCTGTATTAAAGTCAAGGAGTACAGCAATAACCCCAAATTCATTGCTGAGCTAAAAACAGCCATTCAGGAGGTCCTCGACAGCATCGATATTGCGACACTTCAGCGGGTCATGCAGAATTTCGCTATTCGTCTGCGCCACACCATTGCCAGTGATGGCAGGCATATCGAACATGTCATAATCTAATCTGTAGTGACGCTTACATGTTGAATAAAGTGTGTGCACCCCGTAGTTTGTAACTAATTTACATTTTTCTCATGTTGTTGTTGTTGTGGTCTTCAGTCCTGAGACTGGTTTGATGCAGCTCTCCATGCTACTCTATCCTGTGCAAGCTTCTTCATCTCCCAGTGAGTTCATTTTTCTCATATAGTTCAATAATTGTCACCCTGTAAGAAAATACGAAACAGCGTAATTCATTTACAGAAGTCTTAAGTGTGAGAAAAGCATACATCAATGAAAATGCTACTTATGCACTAACGTATGTAACATATGAATACAATGTTAATGTTACAGAAAGTTACAGGAAGCAGCGATTCTCGAGACCTGTAAATCTCAAACTCCTGGAATCACGATGACGGAAGCTAGTGGATATGACAACAGACATGGTCTGGTTGCTGGTGAGGGGAGACTGAGTGCTTGCCCTTATGTAGTAATGATAACAAACCACGAAATGGCATATTTTCAGTAGGGCAATGATCACACCTTGAGGAAAGAGCGGTTACAAGACTGGCCTGCCCGTCCCACTCTTTGTCACCCATAGAAGTGTCTCGAATGTGATGGAAAGGCGTATATTTTCATATCAGCCTCCAGCCAGCAATCTTCTTGAACTGACACAGCGAGTGTTTCAGAAATGTCAAGAAACTCCTCAAAATTACTGTTTACTTCCACGTCACAAGGAATGCAATAGTGTATTCGTGCCTGCAGAGGTCACATCTTATACACTTGCTTATGGCGGACATTACTTTCGAATGAAATAAAAGTTCAATCATTTCATACCCGTTATGTGTTGAGCATCTCTACAAAATCTGATAATTATCGGAGCGATAATTCATAGTGTAACACTTCCCATTTCCGTCAGCAAGTATGGTCAAGCTCCATTATCAAGATATAGTATGTAGCACACAGATTCACTTGCATAAAAAAGTAAATTTTACTGTGCAAGTGAAACTATGTACTAACAATAACTTTAGTTTTTGTGTTATTCATTTGTGGTCTGGAAAACTTACACACTTCTCAGAGTTCCCCTAATGTATTTTTTTGTTGTCTGACAACATTATGAAGCCATCACTCTAATACATAACTGACGTAAACAGTCCAGTTACAATCGGATATCGTTACCCAAAACAATGTTTAAAATTTAAATCTTTCGCCTACTTTTTCCAAATAATTTGTTCTGTGCTGTTATTGTAAATAAACTTAGACACGACACCTAACTTTTGGGTATATTTTATTGTTTAGATACTCTGTGCAAATAATCAAGCACTTCGTGCAAACAACGAAGGGAATATGTAATAAAATGTTATATTTCAGATCTTTTTCTAGAATTTGACGCAAAATGTAAAAATACTCAGTTACTAAAAATCACTTTCAGAATCCTGTTTTTCTTCTGCTGGTTGGTTTTCCTCTACAAAGTTTTATTATGATTCGTTTGTAGTTAGTCTGTAATTTTGCGAGATTAGACACATTGAGCAACACTACCTTTTTGTGGTGGAAGCGTAATGCACCAACGAACATTTCCAGTTACTGAAGCGCTTGTTAGATCAATTCTTGAGTCTTGTTCACAAGTCTGAAACACTATGTTGGATTAACGAAAGAGATAAAGAAAATTCAAAGAAGAGCTCCTCGCTCGGTCGCGAGTTCGTTTATGCAGCGTGAGAGTGTCACATAAACGCACAAAAAAAAAAAAGAAACGAAAGACGCTTTCAGAAAGTACTTTCAATCACTCATGGAGTTACTCTTGAAATTCTGAGTCTGAGTCACAAAACGATTCAAAGAACATAATAGTTTTTACTACGTATATGTCACGCAAAGAGCACGAGGAGAAAGTAAATAAATTTGGCTGCTTACAGAGGGGCATCGACAGTGTCGCTCCCTATACACTATTTGCGAATGAAACAGGAAGAAGAGAAAATTATTCTGTCACTCTGAAAACGTTCTGCCTCCCACCCTACGGTAGCTTGCGGAGTACAGATTTAGATGTGGGGGTAAATGTAGCAGGACTCTACCAGGTGTCGGATGACTCTTCTCTGGTGTTCCGAAAAATATTTTTAATTTGTGAATTATAAGAGAAGTCATCCCAACTAAGACTACACTAATGAACTAAAAATTTTTGACCACTTCCTTAGTAGCGTGTTGATGTTGTTCAACCTTTGGTAAGCACAAAACAGCGATTCTGCGTGGCAAGGTGCAAGGTAGGTTTGTGGAGCTGTGTGGAGCTCTGCCGAGTGTCACGTTCTTCCCCGTGTATGTGAGCGCGGAGATGGCGCCCTGTAGCATCTCAGATGTGTTTCATCAGGTTCACGTCATGTGGGTGGCCAAGCCATCAACGTGAGTTCATTATCATGGTCCTCAAACCACGGTAACACGATTGTGGCCTTTTGACACAGACAGTGATTCAGCTGGTTGATGCCATCCCCATCGGGTAAGATATCAAGCATGAATGCATGCATATGGTCCGCAATAATGTCCGCTTAGTACGCAGCTACCATGATGCTTTCGATTACCGCGCCAGATCTCTAGAAGTCCAGGCGATGGCCCCAAATGCTGTAACGGACCTCCACTGTGTCATAGACACGGTGCGTATTTCGAACAACTGTTCTCCTGGATGCCGATGTACCCGGCACGACCATCGACCTGGTGTAACAAGTAGCGTGCTTCATCCGACCAACCGACACATTCCTGTTCATCCACGATCCCATATTGATGATTCCTTGCGCAGTGCAGTCGTAATTGACCATGTTGACGGGTCAGCATGGGAAAAAGTAGGTCTCCTCTGCCGAAGAACTCCGTATTCTACGACGTGCATTAAACCTTGTGATCCGAAACACTTGTGACTGCACCAGCATTGTTCTCTGTCGTTAAATCTGTTACAGACTGCCACCTATCTTGCTTTACAGGATGGGCAATTTCTGTGATAAGCCACAGACGTCTAACACCTTGTCAAGTACTATAGTTCAATTCATTTATCTTGGCGGCTCGCGCATGCCCGCCCAGACGCGGGAGATTGCAGCGTTGCCAGTTGTACGCGCCAAGAGAAGCAGCGCCGTAGCAGTGTAGTTCTCAAACTTTTAGGGGGGAGCGCGCAGTTTATGAAGTAAAGCCACCACGGCCGCATTAAACCTTTCGCTGCTACAGAGACGTGCTCCCCGCATTCCACGCCGTGCGCGATTTTGTAACCACTGCACTGCTCGCCTGTGCAGACACATAGTGTTCCGACTGCTTTGACACACTTATCATTCGATTTCACAAAAACTATTTGGCCCAAAAATTTGATTTTGACACATCTTCTTGACTGATACCTTCCCCCCATAAATGACTTAATTTTGTTTCGATTTTCAACGCAATTATATTGCAGCATTAAATGTAGTAAACCATTGCACGAAATTTTGAAGAGTTTGCAGAGGTAAAGTTCATAGCGTATACTTTCCGTATGTTCGATTCTAGTTACCACAATGGTGAGAATGAAATGTGGACAAGATACCTAAATTTCATATAAAATTTACTGTATAACAACATCTCATTTAATTTAAGTACCAGATTGGTGTCGTATGTAATATTGAGAAATATTCCGTCTTTCGTGATTGTAATAAAAGTTTTATTTACACCGGGCGCGTTTGACTTTATTTTAAAGCACTTCAATCAATCAAAAGGAAGTACACAAAATACGTTAAACAAAACTGTGGACTTACAAAAATATTAGGACTTGAATATACTGTGTATCAGTGCTCTGAGCTATGTCAAATACACTCCTGGAAATGGAAAAAAGAACACATTGACACCGGTGTGTCAGACCCACCATACTTGCTCCGGACACTGCGAGAGGGCTGTACAAGCAATGATCACACGCACGGCACAGCGGACACACCAGGAACCGCGCTGTTGGCCGCTGAATGGCGCTAGCTGCGCAGCATTTGTGCACCACCGCCGTCAGTGTCAGCCAGTTTGCCGTGGCATACGGAGCTCTATCGCAGTCTTTAACACTGGTAGCATGCCGCGACAGCGTGGACGTGAACCGTATGTGCAATTGACGGACTTTGAGCGGGGGCGTGTAGTGGGCATGCGGGAGGCCGGGTGGACGTACCGCCGAATTGCTCAACACGTGGAGCGTGAGGTCTCCACAGTACATCGATGTTGTCGACAGAGGTCGGCGGAAGGTGCACGTGCCCGTCGACCTGGGACCGGACCGCAGCGACGCACGGATGCACGCCAAGACCGTAGGATCCTACGCAGTGCCGTAGGGGACCGCACCGCCACTTCCCAGCAAATTAGGGACACTGTTGCTCCTGGGGTATCGGCGAGGACCATTCGCAACCGTCTCCATGAAGCTGGGCTACGGTCCCGCACACCGTTAGGCCGTCTTCCGCTCACGCCCCAACATCGTGCAGCCCGCCTCCAGTGGTGTCGCGACAGGCGTGAATGGAGGGACGAATGGAGACGTGTCGTCTTCAGCGATGAGAGTCGCTTCTGCCTTGGTGCCAATGATGGTCGTATGCGTGTTTGGCGCCGTGCAGGTGAGGCCCACAATCAGGACTGCATACGACCGAGGCACACAGGGCCAACACCCGGCATCATGGTGTGGGGAGCGATCTCCTACACTGGCCGTACACCACTGGTGATCGTCGAGGGGACACTGAATAGTGCACGGTACATCCAAACCGTCATCGAACCCATCGTTCTACCATTCCTAGACCGGCAAGGGAACTTGCTGTTCCAACAGTACAATGCACGTCCGCATGTATCCCGTGCCACCCAATGTGCTCTAGAAGGTGTAAGTCAACTACCCTGGCCAGCAAGATCTCCGAATCTGTCCCCCATTGAGCATGTTTGGGACTGGATGAAGCGTCGTCTCACGCGGTCTGCACGTCCAGCACGAACGCTGGTCCAACTGAGGCGCCAGGTGGAAATGGCATGGCAAGCCGTTCCACAGGACTACATCCAGCATCTCTACGATCGTCTCCATGGGAGAATAGCAGCCTGCATTGCTGCGAAAGGTGGATATACACTGTACTAGTGCCGACATTGTGCATGCTCTGTTGCCTGTGTCTATGTGCCTGTGGTTCTGTCAGTGTGATCATGTGATGTATCTGACCCCAGGAATGTGTCAATAAAGTTTCCCCTTCCTGGGACAATGAATTCACGGTGTTCTTATTTCAATTTCCAGGAGTGTATAATTTTTGTGTGTGGCACACACAAAAAGCATTTATTTGCTAAAACACTGATCGGCCGACACAAACGTTGAATATTGTGTTACCTCAGCACAGAACTACGAAAGGTGACTTGACAATGGAGGAGACAAAATGCTGTCCAATGAAGATGCTTCAAAAGAGAAAAACGCGTCTGGTCTAAATAAGACGCTTATTACAGTTGCAGAAGAGGAATATATTTCAATACCATTGGTAAAATTGCAACTGTGGAACAAAAACAAGAAAGAGAACATGAGTATTATTGTGTATGTGCCTTACCCTTCAATGTTGTCAATCGCTGCGATAGTCTTCTGCATCGCTGTAGTCAGTGTCGCAGTCCGAATCATCAGGTCATAGAGTTATGACGATGGGTTCAAGCAGATTGTCAGTTACAATTTCCCTGTCCATGTCCTCCTCCTGTAGCCTTTGTGCATGCCGAACACATTCAGCCCATGCTGAAGAAGTAATTCTGTCAAGTGCTTCGTGCAGAAGCCTTTCTGTATCGGCAATTTTAAATGTCACGTTTCGTTCTGCGACATACCCTTTCACTTGTGCCCAAATTAACTCTATCGGATTGTATTGGCAATGGTACGGTGGCAAACGCAAAACTGTGTGTCCATGTTCCTGTGCAATACAATCGATTTCATAAACTTTTGTGCGAGGCTTATGAAGCACTACAAGATTCAACATTTCAGCACGAGTTTGGTTGGCATTATGTGGAATATTTTTACTTGCAAGCCATAACATGATATCGGCTTTTTTTGTACTTGTTGTGGGTGTCTTGTCAACAACAACAGAGTGATAACTCGCATTGTCCATTACAATCACCGAGTTTGCAGGCAAGTAAGGGAGAAACTGATTCCTAAACCACAATTTAAATGTCTCAGAGTTCATTTCGGAATGATAATCCCCTGAATTTCTCTTTTTTGCCCGGAACACTAATTTGCTTTCTGGAATGAATCCAGAAGCAGAACCAGCGTGAAGCACAATTATTCGTCCACCTTTACCAACTGGTACTTTAAACCCACCCGAACCATCACTCATTTTCCAACACGCTTTCCTTGTGTGATTTTGGTTCACCCATGTTTCGTCCAAGAAAAAAATGTTCTTATTCCCGGATTTTCTTACTTCAATAATACGTCTTAAAAACTGTGCCCTTGAAGCAGCGATATCACTACGTTCCATTAAAAACTTTCTTCCGTCATTTGTATGTACATATTTGAATCCAATGTTTTTAAGTATTCTATTCATTGAAGTCATGCTACCTTTAAAATTTATGGTTTCACGCATTTTCACAGTGATTTTTTTTACAGTAGGAAATTCGCCTGTGTTGTACATGTTGAGCACTTCTCGTCTTAGAACATCTTTGTCGAAATTATCTAAATTAGTTACAGTCCTCTCACGAGTGCGATATTTCCCTGGCGATCTGAAAAGTGGGCTTCCACAGGTCTCCGTAGATAACTTTCCTTCATTGGCAATCCGCTGAACGGTTCTCAAGCTAACGCCTGTCGCCTTTGCAGTGCGTTCCTGAGATCTGGCGACATCCCCACCGTTTTCTGCTTCGCGCTTGGAAAAAGCGTGAATCCGGTAAATTATGTCCCTCGCCTGTTTATGGAGAGTTTGTCGCTTACCACCATTATCAGCCATGACAACTTGCAACAAATGCGATAAAAATTCACCAAAGAATAACTACAATCACATTTAACACTCGCACTCGCCAAGACATTCCCAGCAGACCGTTCAGAAAACTACTGAACACTCATTGGCTGTCATCGGATGCGTGACGTCAGGTTCGTAGAACGAGCCTTAAATCGACCGCAGTCGTTCATGGTTCCAACTATACAGAGTATTCATTTTAATTGGAGACATTGAAATATCCGCAAATCTACACATCGGATCAAACAAATTTATAACTAAATTTTTTTTGTCTCAGAGGGGGGCATCCAATGATACCAAATTCGACGAATTTGTAGTCAAATTTGTTATAATTGGATGTCCCCTTCCGGGAGGAACTAATTTTCATTAGGATTTCTTTTGGCTCTGTGTGTCGTTTTCAAGAGATTTCAATGTCCCCATAAAATGAACATCCTTTATAACATAAACAGTGTTTATAAATTGGGAAATATTCTATCTTTAGCAACTGTAACAAAACTTTCTTTATACCAGAGTCATTTCGCTTTTTTCTAAAACGTTCTGATTAAAACGAAGTTGGCGAAGTACACAAAACTGAATTTTGGACGTAATAAAACATAAAACTAAAATATATTGCCAGTGAGGCACGGTGCGCAAACATTTTGTTTTTGTCACAACGGACAGCAAATACTTGCCAAAACATAGATCAGTCGACGAAACCATTGAATATGATGTTGCCAAAGCAGCGAAGCAAAGAATTCCGTCAGACAATCAAATAGCTCGGCAACGTACGAGCCGAAATTCTGCTCTAAATAATACTTTTAATACTGCCGCAAAAGCATATATCTCAATATGAATAGTAAAACAGCGACTGCGGAAGAGGCGATATACAAACAAAACGGATAACATGAATATTGTATGTGTGCCTTTTCGTTGTTTTTAATTGCTGTGAAAAGAAATATTGGAGGAGAAAATTACAAAAACTGGAAACTTATTATGATTATAATGAAGCACAGGAAATTTCAAAACATTACATTCAAACGAATAAAATTCAATAAGTAAGGCACTTCGCTATTGTTTTTAAATAAATAAAATATTTTGTATGCAACAAGCCTTGAACTCAGAATCTTCCGATTAGCAGCCCAACACCTTAACCATTACGCCAACGCAGCTACTCATTTCTGGCTTCTCCTGGAGCACTCTAAACGTCTGCAAAATACCGACAAACACTGTTGGGATGACTATGAGTAACTCACGTTGCGTCGAAGTACAATAGGAAATAAACAATTACCGCTGTTCTTTGTTGCGAAAAAGCGGTTCGTGAGACTGATACAAACACCTTTCCTTGCTATCGCCTGAATTAGGAGGCTTATTATTTGTTTGGTTTAATTAATTAATAGAATATGAAGCAATTGGTGTAAAGAATGCTTTTTCCAAACTTTCTATAAAAGAAAGTCTGCTATCAAGACATTGCTTTTGTTCAATTACTTCATTTATGACTGAACGTTTCTAAAATTGAAGACACTCGTCCGTGCTCTGCACTGCAGTCGAGATCTGGCAACGTCGTTCTCTGTTCATTGGCTGACTGTGATTTGTGACGTCAAATGCGCAGAACGAACCTAAACTCGGCCGCCAAGATATATGATGCGCACCCGTGGTTCCACAGTCCTTTAATCACTTTCCGTAGATGCTCCTGACGGTAGCACACTTACAGCCCACCAGCTTCATCTTTCCGAGACGATCGTACCCAGGGCTAGACTATATCAATCGGGCCTTGGTCAGAGTTGACTATGTCAGTGGAATTCCCAATTTACGGCGAATATCGTCACCAGAATGATAGCCCATTCGTCTCTGCTCCTCTTGTATCATTTTCAGGCAGCATCCAGTCTGGCGGTAGTCAGTGGTAATGATGTTTTGGCTCATCGTTGAATTTGTTTTCATGTGAGGTGCAATGCCACCGGAAAACTCCGGCTTGATTATTATTACAAATCTAATGTTGTTGGAAGTACTGTAGTTTTATGTGCCCAGTAGTTCATAGACATTTATTGACATAAACAGCAAAACACGAAAAGTAATCAGTATTCTCAGCAATAACTGTATATGGCTATCGTGTGACGGTACCTACGTAGACAGCATGGCGCCTCAGACACCCAGGTGAAACTGTCAGCGGAACAAATGAGGAATTGTGCATGTTCTACAGGTCACGCTTGACAGGCCGAGTCGATTGTTAATTTTCACAGTGTTCGGACCGACACTTTCTCGTTGGTTTCAAGCTTCGATTGTCTCAGACAATTTGAGAGGAAGGAAATTATGTAATGTTTAGAGAGGGAAGCAACTTTGGAGAAACTGTGTACCCATGCGAAGTCAGACGGAACCCTCGACACTTTCTCTAATTCCTTACAACACTATAAGCCCAATTCTGACGAAAGATTCTTAACGGAACAAAGAGAATCTAGGGTTTCTTTTGATGAAGAGAACAGATAAATTTTATTTCTAACATACTGCTGACCAGAGGTTCGTCGAAATATGTCTTGGATCAGCGATCTCAGTCGTGTTTCCTACGTGGTCAAAGAAGCTCTTAATTGTTTTGGATGAGGTAAAGGAGGCAAAGAGAATATTATGAGGATAGCGCTGAGTTTTTACACTACGTACTGAGAACAATTAATTTTCATAAACGCGACACTGTACTGGAGATATCTTGATTAACAAGATTTTTCTTTTTGAACTAACACCTGAATCATGACTCCTCTTCCACCAACAGTGTGAAAGTTTATTTCATTGCTCTTGGCGTCCTTTCCACTCATGTTCTTCTCCTTTACATTTGCTCCAGGTGTGGTCATTAATGACTAGATTTTCTTCAACTCAAAACCTAGAAACCTAAGGTAGTAAAAATTTGCACAAACTGGAAACAATAGATAGGATAGTTGTCCAATCGTCGATCATTAAGTTTATTAATTAATCAGATGTTATGATAAGTCTTCAAACAGCCTTTGTCGCGTTACATAAATCGTCTACAATAATCCTGATCTCACTAAACCTTTAGGCAACGAAACAAGCAGCATGGTAAAGTCAAATCACGAAATGATTTCTTCAATATCTGTTCAGGGACCCTTACTATCAGCACTGATGCTTCTCTTAAGCACAGTTGTTTATTAAATATGAAACTTAAAAAATTTACAATAATATGATCAACAGCCATCTTGTTTTGCTACTGCCTTGGTCCCACATCATGCGCAGGGTCGGCAGGATTCAGTACGGATTTATCATGGTGAATTTTAAGGGGTGGCTGGATGCCCTTCCTGCCGTCACCCCAAACCCCCCGGGATGGAAGTCGTGTACCCCAACTGTCAGCATCTATTGTAAACTAGGAAACAGTGTGAACGTTTTTCAAATGTCTACAAGGCGTGTAACTGAGGCGGGACGTGGGGACCAGACCAGTATTCACCTAGTGGGATGTAGAAAACTGCCTAAAAACCACATCCAGACTGGCCGGCACACTGGCCCTCGTCGTTAATCCGCCTGGTGGATTCGATCCGGGACCGGTGCACCTACCCGACTAGAGAGGAAGAAGCGCATTAGCTCTCTCGGCTAACCTGGCGGATCAATAGGATTAATAGCCTACTTATTACATATATATAATTTATTTGAGCAACCAAGCTTAGTTGAGGACATAACAATACGTCACGGGAATCTTACTCGTCATATGCTCTTCTCATGGAACAGTATCACGGTGCTTCAAATGGTTCAAATGGCTCTAAGCACTATGGGACTTAACATCTGAGGTCATCAGTCCCCTAAGCTTAGATCTACTTAAATTTAACTAACCTAAGGACATCACACATATCCATGTCCGAGGCAGGATTCGAACCTGCGACCGTAGCAGCAGCGCGGTTCCAGACTGAAGCGCCCAGATATCATGGTGCCATCAACAGGACAATACGCGCCCACACATGGCACCTGCCTTTACGAACAGTCTGCGTTATTTTATGTCGGACCAGCTCGGACGTAACTCCGTCTCAGTGGCAGTACCCAGAATATCAAGGACCAGTTGCAATAACTGTGGGCCAGCCTGACTCAGGAGAGGATTCAACGACTTCATGACACCCTTCCCAATGCCATCAGTGCATGCATCCAAGCCAGTACTCAACGTCGTACTGGTAAGTGGGCTCATACTGCCAGGTTCTTTGTAAATTTGACTCGATATTGTAATCACTGAAATAACATCACACACACCCTCAGACCGTGAAATTTCATTTCGTTTCCTCCTCCTCTTCTGTGTGCTTCGCTTTTTTTTTCAGGCAGCGTACATACACTATTGGAAACGTGTAACATACTTAGCTGCTCTCGTAAGTTTATTAGATGAACCACTTCATTATTGAACTAATATAAACAACATAATAACCATCCTCGACACTACGGTCGCAGGTTCTAATCCTGTCTCAGGCATGGATGTGCGTAATGTCCTTAGGTTAGTTAGGTTTAAGCAGTTCTAAGTTCTAGGGGACTGATGACCTCAGACGTTAAGTCCCATAGCGCTCAGAGCCATTTGAACCATTTGAAACATCCTCGATAATTTCACTGTTAACACTTGTTTTTGCCACTGCATTGCGTCAACGAATCAGCTTTACACAAACGGTCATTTTTTATTTTTACGGGGAAGGTTGTTAATGATCCTTTGAAAAATATGAAGGATGCAAGAGAGGAAAGCCTTCTGCTCGGATTAATGAGCCGCACGCGGCTTCTGCAGGGAGAGTGAGGTAATGGAGTGACAGAAGTAAGTTTTTCGTGGTCGACCACGAACTACCTCGCTTTCGCGTCATTCTGATTTGTTGGGCTGGCGGCTGAGAGCTCGTTTGTCTGCGCCACTCCCGCGACAGACAACGCCCCACGTGGAAAATAGATGCTAGCGCAGCCGGCTGCCGCAGCACAGCACACACTTCCGCCAAGGGAACGTATGCATTCTGTTCAGGAGGCTACTTGTCCGAGGGGCGTAGCTGCAGTTACACATCAGCCAGTCGCAAGTATTGATTAGCTGTGAGGCAATGTTGTCTGAATTTATTTTAACGCCATATTCAAACGAACTGCTCACCGAGATGGCGAGAGATGAGCAATCGGCTACAGTGAGAGGACAAGGCGTTGTATGACACTGTAGAAATTCCTCCTTCAGAAACTCCTAGTCTGACTTCAATGGACGCTTCCTCCAGCGTTAGGTACCGACATGCAACAGCTGTGTCTGCTTGTAAAGGACAATTCAGAATCGATGGTGGGTAGAATTAAATCGAAAATTAATAGCCATATTGTTACAGAAAAACGATTTTTTATTTTATTTTATTTACGTATTTATCGTTTGGCATAAACACTTGGGCATGTATGGTACACTGGACATTTAATTACTCCAGATGAGGAGATAAGAAAACAAGTACATCAAGTTTAACTACTGTAGTTGTAAAATAGATATAAAATATGCAGTAAAATGAACAACACAATATGTGATGCAATGTACTGTAAAATGATCAGTAGAAATGGCCTGTAAGAAGAACCAATAATAGGAGCAACAAACTGCACATTAAGATGACCAGACGAACGGACGTTAAAGTCAGCAGTATAAAGAACATTACAATGAACAATAAGTAATGAAAAGGACAATGAAATGAACAACATATTAACACTAATGATATGTAATGAAAATAACAATAAAATTAACAACTCATTCAGATTAATACTGTTACTGGATTAAGAGACATGGGCACCAAGTGTAACATTAATAAATTAATATGTAAGCCGTCCGGCCAAAAAGTTGTAGCATCCTCTAGCTCATATAGATCTGTTTTTGGTCCCGGGCACGCTCTGACGTTGCACTCACTCACCATATGGTCAATTGTCTGACGCACAGAACAACAGTCACACTGATGGCGTGGGGATTTGCCCCATTTGTACAGAAAGTCACGGTAGACTCTATGTGATGTTCAAATCCTGTTAAGAGCTATCCACTGTCGGCAGGGATATTCCAACGCAGTAGGTGTTTGTGTTTGGTCGGAATTTGGGCCAGTGAATCGTCAAGTTGTCGGCTCGCTCCAGTCTGTCCGCCACTACGCAATGATGTTGAAGTTTGTGCCTAGCAATTACCCTGCTGAGACTAATTTGGATTCTGAGTGCTGCATGAGGAATGTCATAACGCAGTGGAAGTTCTGCATCACTTTGAATCCTCTTCAATTGACGGACCAAGAAGCCATTTGTGGGTAGTGGAGGTGGGGCAATGTGCCTCAGCACGGGTAACCATTGCAAGGGGTGTACTTTCGATGCGCCCACTGACCTGGTGTGAAGTTCGACATCTAGCTTCCTTACATGGCTGCTGTTTAGCCACACAGAGCAGTAATATTAAGCGACAGGATATACAAGCCCTAGGGCACAACCTCTCAGTGTACAAGCGTATGCTCCCTACCTGCTGCCAGACAATTTACGCAGCATATTTCTGAATGTGTTGACTTTAGCTGCTGCTGCTTCTAAGTGTTTTCTAAAGAACAGGTCGCGATCCAGTATGGCACCAAGGAACATAAAATGACGTATAAAAATGGTAATAAAATTGCATAAGATTGTTACAGTTAAGCTAAGGAAGAGATTAACGAGACTAAATTTGGAAATTTGTGGTAAGGTCTTATGGGACCAAACTGCTGAGATCATCGATCCCTGAGGTTACACGCTACTTAATCTAACTTAAACTAACTTACGCTAAGGACAACACACACACCTGTGCCCTAGGGAAGACTCGAACCTCCGACTGAAGGAGCCGCGCGGTAACGAGACTAAGCTATTAAAAATGTGGCTGCTCTGACATTTGCGTGGCCAGTAGCGTAATCCTCGATGACTTTAGCTTCAAAATGTATTTACAAAAATATTCAATTTAAGCTACTATGGGCTGGAGACTCTAGTCTCAGAAAGCTATAATTGCTAGACCGGAAGGAGCGAAAACTGTATTAAAATACTAAATCCCTTTAGTCACCGTCGAAACCTCAAGACTGTACCTGATAAATTATTACACTCAGGCCAATGGTGTTTCTTCGGAACATAAATTTTTAAAGTAAAGCCGTGCAAGGAATATGTAATGCCCCTCTCCTAAAGAAGGCAGAAAACAGCCGCGATTATTCAAAAAATAAAAAGATTAGGAAAAAGTTCTTGTTCCACTCTTCCTCCGTTCAGCAAATAAATGTTCATATGGTTCTATTACATCATACTAACAATGCCACTAAGTTCTGTTTAAAATATCTAACGTTTCTGTGATATTCATCTGTGAATTTATATTTAAATAGATTTATGTTATATGTACATGTAAATATTTCAGACAGCCTTATTACACTACTGACCGAGCGGGATGGCGCAGGGGTTAGCACACTGGACTCGCATTCGGGAGGACGACGGTTCAGACCCGCGTCCAGCCATCCAGATTTAAGTTTTCCGTGATTTTCCTAAGTCACTCCAAGCAAATGATGGAATGGTTCCTTCCCGATTGCAGGTTTCCTTCCCCATCCTTGACACAATCCGGGCTAGTGCTCCGCCTCTAATGATATCGATGTCGACGGGATCTTACACGCGGTCTTCCTTCCTGCTTCTTACACTGATCACGGGAGAGTTCCCAATGTAAACAGATATAACTTCCAAATTAAACGGAAACAATTATTCATTCAAATGTGAAATTCACTCGTAAGCACAACACTCAAAGGAAACGAAGTGTTGACACAGATTCAGAAAATATCGTTTTTGTAAAACGCATTTCACACGAAGTAACGTGTGCTATCGATAGTGGTTCTAAAGTTGATTATGTATTTTTCCTAGATTTCCATAAGGCATCTGGAACCGTTTCTCACCAGAGAATTCAGATCAAGTTGCTTATCCATAGAGTACCGTCTCAGTTGTGCGACTGGATTCGTCATTTCGATTCAGTTAGGTCGTCGAATGAAACAGAAGTGATATCTAGCGTTCTCCAAGGATGATACAGGCAATCTCGCGCTCATAATGTACACAAACGATATAGGAGACAATCTAAGGAGCACTGTCAAATTGTTTGCAAATCATGGCGTCGTTCACCGTCTTGCAAAGTCATCAGAAGATCAAAACAAATTGTAGACTGATTTAGACAGGCCCTCCACAATAGCACTAACAAATCCGTTAAATTTTGGTTATTCGATAAATTACGCAAATCTAAAGGCTGTAAATTCAAGTAAATAGTTAGGGAATACAATTACGTGTTTTCGTTGCGGTGAGTTCTTTCCACGAAATTTCAATCAGCAACTTTCTCCTACGAGTGGGAGAAAATTATGTTGACGCCCACCTTCACAGGGAGGAATGAACACGGTAATCAAGTAAGAGATATCAGAGCTCACGCCATAAGATTTTGGTGCATATTTTTCCCACCTACCGTTCCATAGCGGAACACCCAAAATAGTCTGAAACCGGTTCTATGTACACTTTGGAAAGCACTTAAATGTGACTCACAGAGTAATCATGTAGATGGACAATAAGTATGTCGGAGATTATGAACATACTGCTAACAGCGACACATATATTTTATATTTTTCTTTTCTTATGCTTCATTTACTATGTACGAATACTTTTGATTGTCTACAGTATTTTTTCTTTTGTTCTGTAATGTTGAAATGTTACGGTTTTTTGTTTTATTAATAATTCTACTTGAATCTCCTTTGAACTGGGTATGTCATAATTTCAGTGTATGTAATGTAATGCTTTTGTAAAATAGGCTGTGTAAAATTAAATGTAAAATTCAGTCCTGGCGTGTGAACTGTGGTGCGAGAGCGAAATTCATAGTTGCAGTCGAACAGTGACAGTGAGTGGGTGTGCAGTGACGTGGTGTGTTAACGTTGTCAAATCGTGCTAGACAGAAACATACGCCGTGCTATATTTCACCACGGTTTAAACTAATTACGACGTGCACCCGAGGAAACCAAAGGTTAGAATGTATGACTACTGTGAGCTTTGTGGATTACTGTGAACAGCAGTGAGAATGTGCACGCGAATGAACAGTGTTTGTCGATGATAGGACCAAAGTGTTTAACACATAAGTCAGTTGTACGAACTAATCTCCTTTAAAATGAATATCTCATTTGCAACCGCATGAGCTGTTACATGCGTTAAAACGTTAACTGCCGCGGTGGAAACTTTTAAACGGTTTACTCGTATTAGATGTGGTACTGTTTTCGACTGTGAATTTGCGATCGTGGTTGCTAAAAGCGGATGGAGTGTAGTTTCGTGATCGACAAGTGAAGATGAATTCTATACTATTTTAAAACTGTGTACGGGATGTTGTTAACGGAATCGTGTGTGTAAGAGGCGTTATTGTCGCACACGTACGAAACTATATCTATTCAACAACGAGTACGTCCGACCGGACTGTGACCTCAGGAAATGTCACGGAATATAGTATTAGCGTACGGAGGAGCCTATACTAAGCAAAGGAATGTATCCATGGCAATTTTAAGATACAATACTTACGCCACTATCATCATTGAGCCACTGTCGACGTCACAGTGCCGGCCGCGGTGGTCTAGCGGTTCTAGGCGCTCAGTCCGGAACCGCGCGACTGCTACGGTCGCAGGTTCGAATCCTACCTCGGGCATGGATGTTTATGATGTCCTTAGGTTAGTTAGGTTTAAGTAGTTCTAAGTTCTAGGGGACTGATGACCTTAGAAGTTAAGTCCCATAGTGCTCAGAACCATTTGACGTCACAGTGCAACACAAACACACACACACATACACACACACACACACACACACACTCTGCAACACCAAGCGCTCTCCTCCTGTAAAGACTTAAACCACGTCGTGTAGTTTCAACAGTAATTTCTTTCTTTTTTATGACAAACTTTTCAAAGTAATTTCGTGAAAAATTAAAGTAATTATCTTCTGGTGGTGTGTTTTGCAATATACTTTGCAGTGCGTTTATTAGGCAAATTCACGTATTTTGTTGTTTTGCTATGTGAAGCACCGCGTAGAATTGTGGCGTCCGCCATTAGATTCCGGGCGCAGAAGAGTCATAGCAAGGCTGCCCGTTCGCTATTGGTGAATGGCACTCTGTTAGTGGGAATTTTGAATATCACAGCTGGAATCTACGTAAACTGTGTTTACATTCAGTAGGACGTCATATTACCACATACTCATGACCCAAGTACGAGTTTATTTGGTTTCTAGTGTTAAAATTCAGCAAAATGACAGCCACTTCCATAACAATTTGGGGAATGTTTCTCGTTTTATGTTCTTTTAAAGGTTGTTACCAAACTCTGACGTGGTTATTTTAGTTAACGTTGGAAGTAAAACCGGTTTTTTGAATTTAAGTAACCAAAATTCACTGTCAAAATTACTCAAAATAGATCTCTGAAAACCGTACTCTTCACGTATGGGTCAGTTCGTGACAGGAATGAGTAACACGGCAGGGTATGGCTAAATTTTATGACGCCGCTGAGTCAGTTTCTTCACAAGATCCAGACGTGCTTAATTTGCTAGAATGCTAACGTCTCTTTTAGGTAACAGTTACGCGTGTGTGACACTGTATGGCTTTAGTACATAATATGTTGCTGAATGATTTTGCAACGATATACTTGTATCAGACGCTCAAAGGACTATCTCTCAAAGGTGCTATTCATGGATTATAACTCGCTAACACTGAAGCACACATTCCTTTATACCATACAAGAAATTTAACGTAACAGTTCATAAAAAGCTAACAAAAATAGTGTTGTGGGATGTATGGGTGTTTCAGTGAGTATATAGCTTGGAAGGTCAGTGCTCATCCGGGAAACAAACGAGACGGGGAACCCCCTCATTAGGAGTCGCTGGCCGTCCATAACAAGCTCCTGTCTCTAACTGTATGAGGAGACAATAACTAACTGATTTTGTTTTTAAGTTAGAAGTGGAGTCACGCTTCTTCCAAGTGATTCATTTCCATTGTAAGGCTACGTCCACTCCGAGAGCGTTGAATAAGCTATTATTCGTTCCGTAGAAGGTGTGAGCGGTCTTTGTGTGACGGGGCGATTACGTCTTCGCGGGAAATTATTCCTGCCTCTTTAGAGAGAAGAAAGGTTTATTTTCGTTACCAGAGCCAGACATCAGAAGCGTCACGACAGGTAGCACGCGTACGAATCACGACTTTAAAGAATAAAAAGGCTTCACTCCTCCCTATTCCTCGCAAAATGAAATAGGTTCGGGTTGTAGTTAAACAGACAGAAAAGTGATAAATGTGTAAAACTTCAAGAGATAACAGTTGTGTTTGAGAATATCCTCAAGAATCACTAGCTATAGACGTTACGCTATTTCGATTTCCGTGGACTCCCACTATGTCCCGGAGTAGGGCGTACAGTCCGTTTATGTGATCCTGTGGTCTTCACATACGACACACATAAACATTTCCCGCGTTAACAAGGCTTTTGGCAAGTTTATCACTAATTTCTTCAGGTTTTTAACGCTTTTACGACAAATCTTCTATTCATCTCAGCGTATCAGACGGCTAACATATCACGACATTAAGTCTCAACACATAAGCTTTAATAGGAATCTGAGAACTTAGAAAGAAATACTAATGTATATTCGAATGTTCATTTGAAGGCTTTACGGCTGCTTCTTGATTATTAAGCTACAATTCCGACATAGGACTGTGCTATAGATGACGGAATCACTGTCAGTAACATACTTCACGAAGGAAGGAAGGAAGGAAGGAATATGGTGTTAGACGTCCAGTCGACAACGAAGTAATTACAAACGAATGACAAGAGCGAGGTACGGAAGGACGAGGAAGTAAATCGGCAAAGTCATTGTCAAAGGAAACACTCCGGCATTTACCTAAGCGAGTTTTGGAATCTGCGTCCAGCCGGCCGGGGTGACCGTGAGGTTCTAGGCGCTACAGTCTGGAACCGCGCGACCGCTACGATCGTACGTTCGAATCCTGCCTCGGGCATGGATGTGTGTGATGTTAGGTTAGTTAGGTTTAAGTAGTTCTAAGTTCTAGGGGACTGATGACCTTAGAATTTAAGTCCCATAGTGCTCAGAGCCATTTGAACCGAAAGACAAGGTCTGTAGTTTTCCTTTGAAAAGACTGCGTATTTACTGGAAATAAAGGTGTATGGGTACAAAATATAGTAATGTCAAACCTATCCAACAATTTAAGTGCCCTATGAAATACAAGAAAATGGAGCCGAGTGTGCGGCGGAATCGAATCTGCGGCCAACAGAAATCAGGATGGTTGGATGAAGATTTGAACTGCCATCCTCTTAGTTACTAGTCCAGTGTCTCGTCCAAAACGTCATCACGCTCAAATTTTGCGGTTTCCACCTCCATGGTAGAACAGCAAATAGTTATTAGCTCAGCTTGGGAAAGGCAGTGAGTAAACTTACTTTTGGTTGAATTTTGCTGGTATCATTACCTTTTTATAGTAGTCACAATTCGGAACGAGGTTTCACTAAGAGGCACCGTATGCTGTCTCAGTTTGGCGATGTCACGTGCACTTTACATCAACAGGGTGCTTCTCTAAAAGGAAATCAACGGATCGGTCGACAGTGTGTGCAGAAAGATTGATAACGAGTTTCCCGTGTGGTCAATAGAAGTGGAGGAGCAGAACAAGGAAAGAGTCGAGCATTGCATAGCCGACCATCTGGAAAATCGAATGGAAACAACTGAAGCAGAAACGTTATCTTTTGCAATTGCTGCAAGCTCTGGTACTTACTGATCGGATGTGTCGATCTGAGCTTGGGACACGAACGGGTCAGAATTTGTTAGACAATGGTTTTTGTGAGGAAGTTTTCTATATTGAGTAAGCAACGTACATGATACCTTGGGCAAACAACGTAGGTTGCCGGGGAAAAGTAGATACCCATACTACATACGCATAAAAATAAATCCTGGTCATGTTTGACGTTCAACAACCGTATTTAAGTTTTAATGAAGAATGAAAACAGCCAACCGGTTGCACAAATTTTATTGCATTGACCTGCTGCTCAAATTAAAATAAATTTCTACAGAGCGGCGTGATCAGCTGACAAACTATTTCAATCTGACGTCAGTCCTAGCAGTTTTAATGTTGGCTTTACAAGATAACTATTACTTATTAGAACACTTCGGCTCATACAGTTTTATTATCTCTCCGTGCAATGTGAACCCATTAAGTAATACCCGTTTTGATTTTAATACTTCTAGTGGGACTTAAGGATTTGGAAATGATTGTTATTCTCCTAAGTTGATTAAAAAAAATTGGTAGCAATAACTTCTTCTGATGAAGAGACCCTTAGTAGGTACCGAACCCAAAGCCATAAAATTTGTGCAATTGGTTGGCTGTTTTAATCCCTTATTAAGACTCAAAAAAATGTACTGTGGTCAAAACGATCTCGCCAGACTTTCACAGGATAAGTGTGAAGACGCGCCCAAAAACAGGTTGTACCGGCAGCTGGAGACAGAGTGTGCCACTGCATAACCGATGGGTTGATCCTCCTCGGGGTGCAGTGGTTAGACACTGGACTAGCATTCGGGAGGACGACGGTTCAATCCCGTGTCCGGCCATCCTGATTTGGGTTTTCCGTGATTTCCCTAAATCGCTCCAGGCAAATGCCGGGATGGTTCCTTTCAAAGGGCACGGCCGACTTCCTTCCCCGTCCTTCCCTAATCCGATGAGACCGATGACCTCGCTGTCTGGTCTCCTTCCCCAAACCAACCAACCTCCTCGGGGCAATAATCACACATTTCTTCCATTGCCTCCAGTGCCGACTGTAGGCTCTTGTACAGCAAGGAAGCAAAGGAGAGGATGTTTATACTGGTGGCCGGTATCCTCTTTCTACAACACAGATGCACGAGTGGATTAATATAGTTCTTCATTTACATGAAGTGGAAACATTGACTTAACTTGAATGGAGTCCATGTTTTGTGGTACAAGCTCATCAGTATTAGTCCTCTTGCAGACTGATGTAATGTCAATGCCGGTAATCTTGCTATTACAAACTGCAGTTTCTCAATGATAGCAAAGCACAATTCTGGCTGAGGTAAACGAGTCACACCGTAGTCTCTAATCTGTTCGCTATGTGCTGTCTTAACCTGTGACGAACCAAACCCGCTCTGCCAGTAAAGTGACAGACGCCAAACTGGATGATTGAGTGAGGCCTTCCGGTCAGCGGAGGCAGCCTCACTACATGCTGTCGAGAAGGCGTAGGCGGCGTGTTACTTGTGGGTGTGTCTCTGGCCTCTCTTGCCAGGGGCGCATGATCCAGCGCCTACTACTCGAGCTTCGCTCTTCACCTTCGTCGATTGGTGTGCTGCCGACCGCTTACACCAGCACATTCCTCCCCCCTGACATACCGCACTGTTATTGTGTAGGGAGGATGCGAATGACAACGGGGAGGGGGGAGGAAGGGGACCGGCTGGACATAGAGATGAGCTGGGAGTCGTGACTGAAGGACGGCGCACTCCCGCCTGTACCCCGCCATCTGGCTTGCGAGGCAACAGGAACATGCTCCGAAAAACTGCTGCTTGGGCACACGTCCAGACCTGAGGGGGTGTCCTGGGGCGATGACGGTGACGGCGACGACGTGTTCACGTCCACCGAGTCGGCGGGCGGGGGTGGCGGGGGCGAGGGCGCATCAACCATCCGCTCCTCCTGGGATGCCCTGGCCACACCAGCGGGTGGCTGGGAAGGCCTCGCGGTCCCATGAGGCCGTAAATCTGGGGAAATAAAAGCAGCAGAATCAAGGGAAAAATGACAGACACGAATTTGGTTCTAGTGGCGGCGCTGCAAACCATTGAGACCTGCAATCAAGTACACAAAAGAGCCAATGCTTTCCTGGATCATGCCTCTCACCTGGCGCCCACGGTTGCCATGAACCCTGAGAAGAACAAGATCACACGGCGCAAAGGGATGTTTGCGGATCATAGTCGGCGCTGGCGCTGTAGTGGGTGTAGCAAGTGTAGCAGCGCCCGGTGGCGCCGGTCATGCAGAAGTTCTGCCGATGATGGTCCGTCTCGTGAGTGGAAGCGATAGTAGGCGAGAAGGAGTTACAGAGCCTATTCCCGGATGTTGGTGGTGAGCAGCTTGGCCATCCGTTGTTTAAAAGTGCGTACGTAGCGTTCTGCTTCTCCTTTGAACTGGGTGTGAAACAGATCACTTGTTAGACGACGAATGCCATTTCGTTCACAAAACTGTTCAAAATCACGTGAAGTGAACTGTGGTCCGTTGTCCGACACAAGAACTTCTGGCAAATCTTCTACGCAAAATATGGAGGACGCAGCTTGAATGGTGCTACGTGATGTGGTGGAAGCCATAGGGACCGCAAATGGGAACTTGTTAAAAGAGTCTACCACTACGAGTCAACGAGTGTTCCAAAATGGTCCTGCAAAGTCTATGTGCACTCGTTGGCGTGGGGACTGAGTCTTGTTAAGCCAAGCTGAAAATGTTTGTGGCAGAGGGGATTGGTTTTCTGCACATGCGCGACACTGTGATGTCATCTGTTAAATATGGGAATCTATGCCCTGTCAAGTACAGTGCCGTCACGTTAACTGTTTAGTGCGAACAATTCCTCAATGCCCTTGGTGAAGCAACAGCAACAAATCCTTCTGCAACACTTTGGGACTAAGTACACGCGATTTTCAACTGTCATTTTCAACTAGAGTCACACCCTGTTGTACTGAAAGGTTATGCCGACGTGCAAAATATCGGCACGCAACTGACTTCCGGACACTTTTCAATGAACGAGGCCAAGACGTGTGAATGCAATGCAACAACATCTTAAGACCTGGGTCTGCTTCATTGGTCTGCCCAATTTTTCTGTAGTGCAAGAGAAATGATTCCAGCAATTCAGAGTCCTGGGCATCGATTTGGAAGCAACATGTGGCTGATGCATCAAAATCAGAATCTATGCCAATCGGAACGCGAGATAGGGCGTCTGCATTGCCATGCTTTCCCGAAGGTCTCTACACAATTTCATACTAATACTGCGTACGCGACAAAGCCCATCGTCGCAATTTTTGAGCAGTCCGTGTAGGAACCGACTTTGAGGGATGAAACAAGATCGGCAAAGGTTTGTGATTTGTCTCGAAATAGAACTTGCGACCAAACAGACAGTGATGGAATTTTGTCACACCGTAAACAATAACGAGAGCTTCTGTTTCAATTTGTGAATAATCGCACTGAGTTGGAGTTGACAAACTTGAGGCAAAATCAGTAGGTCTCTCTTGTGCACCAATTCTGTGCGAAAGCACACTACCGATTCCGTAAGAGGAGGCGTCTACTTGCAAAATCAGTGGTTTGGCAGGATCAAAATGTGCTAAACACTTGTCACTGAGCTAGGCATTTTTGAGCTTCTGAAGTGCGTCGTGACACCCTTTGGTTCACACGAAAGGCACATTTTTCCGACGCAAGAGATGCAATGGCGCCGCGATCTGTGAAGCGTTCGGAATGAAACAAATGTAGTATGTCAACTTGTGTAGCACTGACTGCAGTTCAGATACATTGCGAGGAACAGGCAGGTCACGGATTGCAAGCAAATGAGACTGGATGGGGTCCACACCCTGACTGTTTATCACATGACTTAAGTACTGTAGTTCGGTCTGAAATAGTCACACTTTTCGAGACGACACTTCGAGTCCTGTATATGACAACACTCGAAAAAGACTACGCAGATTGGCAATGTGTTCCTCTGGCGTACGGCCTGAGACGACAAATTTCGTCAAGGTAGTTCGAACAGAATGGCACTTGAGCAGTCAGCTGTTCCAAGTAACGTCGAAAAATGGCGGGTGCGGAAGCACTGCCGAAGGGCTAACCCAAATACTTGAACAGGCCTAAGTGTGTATTTATAACAAACAATTTCTGTGATTCTTCATCCAATGGAATTTGCAAGTAGACATTAAGCAAATCTATTGTAGAAAAGTTATGCCCTGCATCAAGCCTGTTCATGAGTTCCTCAGGGCGAGGTAACGGGAAAGTGTCAACTACTGTGTGTGGGTTGAAATGTTCAAATGTGTGTGAATTACTAAGAGACCAAACTGCTGAGGTCACCGATCCCTAGACTTACACACTACTTAAACGAACTTACACTAAGCACAACACACACACACACACACCCATGCCCGAGGGAGGACTCGAACCTCCAGCGAGAGGGGCCGCGCAATTCATGACATGGCGCCTCCAAGCGCGTGGCCACTCCGCGCGGTTCTGTGGGCTGACTGTAGACTTGAAGTCAACACAAATGCGAATGCGCCCAGAAGGCTTAGGCAACAAAACGAGAGGACTTTCCCATTGACTAGCTTGAATGGGAGCAATTACATCATTATCTTCCAATTCTTTCAGTTCACTGGCTACTTTGTCTCTTAAAACAATTGGAACGGGGCGGGCCAGGAAAAACTAAGGCTGTGCATTGTCTTTCAACGTAACATGCGCTACAAAGTTATTAGCTTTTCCCATTTCTTCTAAAAATAGTTCAGGACATTCTTTAGGCAAGCTAGCTGCACTGTCTTGGTTCAAAAGCAGATACTGAAAGTACATTGTCTTGGATGCTAAGTCCAAGCAAATCAAAGGCATCTAAACCGAATATGTTCCCACTGTCTCTTGATTTCAGCAAAGTAAAATTGACTGTCCTAGTGTGAGATTTGTAGCTGGCAGGAAAACTACACTGTCTGAGCACTGGAATTTCCTGCCGTTATAAGCAGTGATGTGCTTGCTAGATTTAGAAAGGCGTCGTGAGCCTAATTGTTCGTAAGTGGCACGATGAAGCAAAGTTACTGAGCCATCTGTTTCTAACTAAAAGTTTACACAGCGGCCAGCAATGCGTAATGAGAGAAATAGTTTGTTAGAACATCGCTGCACAGCACTAGGGCGAGAAGGAAGCAAAACCTTAATCTTACTTTCGTCAGAACCTGTTGTAGGTTTTGAAATCACAGCGTTCACCGCATGAGCAAGAGCACGTTTCTTCTGAGAGCGGGCAAAATTGGTGTTTTTGTGCCACTGCAAACAAACTGCTAGGACATTGCGTTTTTTCTTCAAACGTGCACACGTTGTGTTACGTGATGGACAACCCTGTCTTTTATGGCGAGCGAAACATCTAGGGCAAGACTTCACTACATACGTAGGCCTGTTTACATGTCTGTGTACGCGCTCGTTGTTGTGGCGGTCGCGAACAAGTGGCGACTCGAACCGTCAAATCGGGGCCTGGTCAAACTTACCAGCATCTATGACACCCTTATCATATTGCTCTAACGTTTGCATTACTTGGTGAAATGAAGGATCAGAGTATTTTAAGATCTGTTCCCGTATTATACTATCTGGGAGATTGAATTTTATGCCACCACGTATCATTAAATCACTGTAAAAGTCGCCACATCTGCACTTAAATTTACGCTTCCTAGTCATACCGGTTAATTTTGTGTACGACTTGCGGTACGTCTGTTCCGACTTTTTCCGCAAGAGAAAGAACTGATATCTATATGCAGGTACTTGGACTTTCTGGTCGTATTATTGAGTTAATGCAGCGATTACTTGGTCATAGACGAGTTCGTTGGGACACGCGGTAGGGAACAGTTTTTGTATTAACCTGAACACTGGGGGCCCCGCAATGGAAAGCAGTATTGTAACTTTACAGTACCTTGAACACGATGAACTTGACAGTGTGCTTGGAACTGAGTCAGGTGTTCAATCCATTTCTTCTCCGTCTCCTTAAATTGCCGGAACGTTGGTATACTTGTCGGCGGCACTTGTTGGTCTGGTTGGTTGGTCGGTTATGGTTGTTCGGCCGACGCAGGTTGTGCAGCCAGTAGTTGTTGGACCGTCGCCAATAGAGCAGCAGTTCGTTGGTTCCGAGACTGAGAAACTTGTGTTAGATCCATCGTATCGCCCGTCTGCGGCTGAGTCGCGGGGGCCAGGGTTGGAGGGGGGAGGGGGAGGGGAGTTATGGTTTACATAAATACGATATACCAAAAAGCAAGCTACGTAAAAGAGAAATTTGATTAGTTCTGCGGTTCCCCTCTTGGGATAAATGCAAGACCACAACAACAAATTAGCAAATAGAAATACTTCAACACGATCACGCCTGCAAGCTAAAACACAAGAGAAGCAAGGGAGACGCTGCTGTTATGAGTCGCCGGAATCCTCTTTCTACAACACAAATGCAGATGTGGATTAATACGGTTCTTTATTTACATGAACTGGAAACATTTACTTAACTTGAATGCAGTCCATGTTTTGTGGTACAAGCTCATCAGTAATAGTCCTCTTGCAGACTGATATAATGTCAATAGTGGTAATCTTGCTATTACAAATTTTAGTTTCTCACTGATAGGAAAGTACAATGCTCGTTGAGGTAAACTAGTCACTAATCTAGTCACTACGTTCACGACGTACTGTCGTAGCCAGTGACGAACTAAACCCGTTGTGCGACTAAACTGACAGACGCGAAACTGAATGATTGAGTGAGGCCCCCTGTTCAGCGGCGGCGGCCTATACAAATGCTGCCGAGAGGGCGTTGTCGGCGTGTTGCTTGTGGGTGTGTCTCTGGCCTCTCTCGTACAGGCACGCTTGATCCAGCACCTACTAATCGATCTTGGCTCTTCATCTTTGCCGACCAGCGTGCTGGCCACAGCTTACGCCAGCACACCGACGACTTAAGCTTTCGTTATTTGTATGTAGCTTTATACGAAATATTCACTGCTTTCTCCCTCTTTTACCAGCCGATCTCCAAGAACTACGAACCTGCAGCATTCGTGCTTAACAGCACAGAGATATGACCATGTAGTGTGAAATATAGGATAAACTTGTTTACAAACTTCATATCTACAGAATGGGCTTGGGGAGAATCAATTGGAACAGATTGCAAAAACTTCATGAGTTTCTCTGTGTGACGGCCTGTTTTGTATTGGTGCCATATTTTTATAATACCCGTTTTGAAAGTATAATGATGTCTCTGTGTGTCAGTGTTACTGCCAGGTGTACATATGACATGAATGTTAGCATTCCACACTCTTAATGCTGTTGTCAAAATATTCTAGATTTTTATCTTTAGTTTCATTAACATCAATGCATTTGGTTTCATTTACTACTGTTTGTAAAGAACTACAAACGTGCTGAGAGTGTGTGAACATGGCTGCTGCTTTATATGTATGACGTTCTGTCAAATATAGTAGAAAAATTCACGACAGTGCTAAGTTAACGACTAACATTAATTGCTCTATTATTAACAAAATATACGGTAAAGAATATTAACGCCATCAGGTAAACACTCGTCTAAAACCCATACTTAGGATTTTAGTTTTGTTACACCAATGAGCCAAACCACTATGACAACAGCCCATCATAAAACTGGATGGTGCTGGTGGCATCGCTGGCACACAATGCGCAAAGGAAAGTATAATGACCAGTCAAATAAAAACGAGACGGGTGGGGAAAAAATGAACGGTTTATTATTTCAAAAATAATCGCCATCAATGCTAATACATTTATCGCACTGTGAGAAAAGACCGTCATTGTCTTCATGGAAAAACGTTTGATTTTGCCTACGTAACCATGACTGTACCCAGTCGTGCACTCTTGGTTCGAAGCAAATCAAGGACCACGGTGCCTTTCGTCAGGGCTCCAAAAATATGGAGACCGCATGAGGAGATATCGGGTCCGTATGGAGGATGTGTAACGGCTTCCCAGCGAAACGTCTGCAATGTAGTCGAAACAACCGTGGAAACACGTGGGCGGAGATTATCCTGCAACAGAATGACGCCGTCGGTCAACATCCCTGGGCATTTCAAGTTTTATAATGAGTGCGCATATCGCTGTGCGTTAACTGTGGTGTTAACTGAAGCCACCATGACAGCTGTATATTACCTAAACATTATTGTGGAGCACCTGCAACCTTTCATGCTTTATTTCGTCCCCGACGGCAATGGCATCTTCCAGCAGGTTAACTAGCACGTCATAAGACCCGAATAGCGTTATAGAGCTTTGAGGAGCGTGATAGTGGACTCACGGTAATTTCGTGGCAACCAAATGCGTTTGATCTGAACTTGGCAGCTATCGCGCGCCACCTCCCCGCCCAGAAAACACCGGCACACAATTTACTGAAACTGAATGACGTGTGGTAAGACATCTCGTGCCACATACACCCGGAAAGATGCCAAGAACTTGCTATGCAGAATCGCTGTTGCACTGGTTTAAAATTGTGGACAATATCGCTATATGGAGGTGGTTACAATGTTTTGGCTAATCAGTGGGTACGTGTGAGTGTGTGTGTGTGTGTGTGTGTGTGTGTGTGTGTTTGTGTGTGAGTGTGTGTGTGTGTGTGTGTGTGTGTTCTCTCTCGCACTCTCGCAGCAGCTGCTTTGACTGTATGGTCGAGAACTTCAGTACCGAAAATCCCACGATCCAGCACTACACTGCGCCTGCACATTACAGGTTTTTCCGTCTCGATGGCGTTGATGCTTTGTTAGAGGTGATAAGAAACTACTTAGAATGACGTACGTAACTGTTTCGTCCTGGAACATAAATGTTGTGCTTCCAGTACAGCCACTAATTCCGTTGCCATTTTTCTTGCGTCTGTCGTTAATTGGAAAACCCAGTCTTCTACAAATTTGGAATGTAGTATGCAGTTTCAGCAGAGTCGGTTGCATTAGAGCCCTCAGTGTGGATATAAGTTGGTTCTGGATGCTGTCGTATAACCTGCGCCTAATATTTAACCTTCTGGGATCTCACGAGTCTAATACGCCGCACGGAACTGCGTAACTTTTGTCTGCATACAAAACCGATGCAACGCTGAAGACGCATGCACCAATAGTTTTCTCACCCTCCGCGAGGTGTCACCATCCATCACAAGTTTCACTGTCCTGTGTCATCAGTTATTGAATTCAGCAACTGTTTTCCTAACGTCCGCAGAGAAGGAACAGCAAATCGACATCGAGATTCTGTGAGTGTGTGTTTCTATCCATATTTTTCACGTCATAACTGTATTGAACCGATACGATTTTATTTTCAACAGACTGAAAACGGGATATTAGCCTTTTGTACAACTTTTGCAGCACTTGCGTGAGTTTAGTATGAGTGTCGGATATGACACCGTGGATTTGTAAATATTCATCAATAATTTACGTTAATTTTTGGGACATTCGCTATTGTTGAATGATAATAAGTGAAGTAGCTATTGTAATAATAACAAATAATGATAATAATAGTATCAATAAAAGAGTAATGATTTGACTGAAATTAAAATTAGCAAAATATTCTTACTGTCAGAAGATGAGATACGTCGTGATCTGGAGAAACCATTCAACTCTGATAGGAATCTATCAGAATCTGATGAACTGTCAAGCGATGATGAGGGTGATGAGACCTTTGTACCATCTGCAGACACAGCATCTGCAGTTTTGTGTGTCACAGAAAAATCCTCCGTATCAAAGTATAACTAGTTTTGCATGTACTGTGATGTAATTAAATAATTTATTTGTACAGATTTCGTTTTCATTGCAAGTTTACAAAATATAAGATCATTTTTACCATTCAGTTACTTTTAATGCCAGTGTGTTGTACACGACACGTCGTTTTTTGGAAGATCTGGCCAATACTTTTTGAAAACAATTACATATTCTTAATCTTGTTGGTCAGGTGAAAACATGTAATACACTCCTGGAAATGGAAAAAAGAACACATTGACACCGGTGTGTCAGACCCACCATACTTGCTCCGGACACTGCGAGAGGGCTGTACAAGCAATGATCACACGCACGGCACAGCGGACACACCAGGAACCGCGGTGTTGGCCGTCGAATGGCGCTAGCTGCGCAGCATTTGTGCACCGCCGCCGTCAGTGTCAGCCAGTTTGCCGTGGCATACGGAGCTCCATCGCAGTCTTTAACACTGGTAGCATGCCGCGACAGCGTGGACGTGAACCGTATGTGCAGCTGACGGACTTTGAGCGAGGGCGTATAGTGGGCATGCGGGAGGCCGGGTGGACGTACCGCCGAATTGCTCAACACGTGGGGCGTGAGGTCTCCACAGTACATCGATGTTGTCGCCAGTGGTTGGCGGAAGGTGCACGTGCCCGTCGACCTGGGACCGGACCGCAGCGACGCACGGATGCACGCCAAGACCGTAGGATCCTACGCAGTGCCGTAGGGGACCGCACCGCCACTTCCCAGCAAATTAGGGACACTGTTGCTCCTGGGGTATCGGCGAGGACCATTCGCAACCGTCTCCATGAAGCTGGGCTACGGTCCCGCACACCGTTAGGCCGTCTTCCGCTCACGCCCCAACATCGTGCAGCCCGCCTCCAGTGGTGTCGCGACAGGCGTGAATGGAGGACGAATGGAGACGTGTCGTCTTCAGCGATGAGAGTCGCTTCTGCCTTGGTGCCAATGATGGTCGTATGCGTGTTTGGCGCCGTGCAGGTGAGCGCCACAATCAGGACTGCATACGACCGAGGCACACAGGGCCAACACCCGGCATCATGGTGTGGGGAGCGATCTCCTACACTGGCCGTACACCACTGGTGATCGTCGAGGGGACACTGAATAGTGCACGGTACATCCAAACCGTCATCGAACCCATCGTTCTACCGTTCCTAGACCGGCAAGGGAACTTGCTGTTCCAACAGGACAATGCACGTCCGCATGTATCCCGTGCCACCCAACGTGCTCTAGAAGGTGTAAGTCAACTACCCTGGCCAGCAAGATCTCCGGATCTGTCCCCCATTGAGCATGTTTGGGACTGGATGAAGCGTCGTCTCACGCGGTCTGCACGTCCAGCATGAACGCTGGTCCAACTGAGGCGCCGGGTGGAAATGGCATGGCAAGCCGTTCCACAGGACTACATCCAGCATCTCTACGATCGTCTCCATGGGAGAATAGCAGCCTGCATTGCTGCGAAAGGTGGATATACACTGTACTAGTGCCGACATTGTGCATGCTCTGTTGCCTGTGTCTATGTGCCTGTGGTTCTGTCAGTGTGATCATGTGATGTATCTGACCCCAGGAATGTGTCAATAAAGTTTCCCCTTCCTGGGACAATGAATTAACGGTGTTCTTATTTCAATTTCCAGGAGTGTAGATAAAGTAGATGGATAAACGTATTTTACTGCTTGTGTGACTGAAGAGGTTAAGCAGTAATCAAGCTCGAAAGGAATTCAAGTTATTAACTTCACCTGTAATAATTATTCTATGTATGGTGCGTTAAATATGTTTAGTCGAGTTAGTCGGGTAATCTTCCTTTGAGTATATAATTAAGCTTGCAGTAATGGAATAATAGTCCTAGTAATGCAAAGGCATCCAGTTTATCGTTGGATCTGAAGCAATTACTTCGAGATTGTTTGGTTTGGCTTGAGTCTTTCCAAAAGAAAATTGGCATAGCAGTAGGTGAGATGTAAGATTACTTCCGTCGAGCCACCACGCATTGGTCAAGGTTTAGCGTATTTCTACCGCACAGGTTTACAGCGACTAGCAGTGTCATTTGTTAGCTTTTTCTAGGCAATTTTCCATGGAAGGTGTGTAGCAACCATTCCTGTGAACAGCAGCTAGACGTACCATCGCCTGGTGAAACGTTAGAGTTGTGTGAATATTCAGTCCCACCGAAAGCCCATCATCACTTTAACTGTCTTGATAGCCATCTCACATTTCTGAGTCACTGTTCTGCTTGTGTCTTCTAGATTACGTGTTCACTGATGACGAGTCGCACATATTTGTCAACTGCCTTCACATGGAAGTAATAGAAGTTGACCACAATCACCTTAGGCATAGTCAGCCTTTGTCTATAAAACACAACTGCAGACAATTTTTAACCGAACATTTCAAAATAATTTGTTTGAACTCGAACACTGTAGTGATCAGTTGTATCCAGCAACCTTGTAAAGAGACACTCTCTACATACGTGTACAGATCGCCTACGGATTTCAAAACGTTCATCTTCTCCTTGTAATGAAATAGGCCTGTTATTGGAAAGTTCATTATCTTCTGTTTTTATGCTTAAATGTTGGCAAATCAAGACTGCAAATAAGAAAAACATGTATTGGAATATTATCCGTGGGGTCTACACTGATTGAAAGGTGTGATTTTCTATTTGTGCTCTTGAATATTTTTCGACAATTGGTTCACCTCTTACTTTAGTAACAGACAGCAAAAGGTCATTATTCAAAATGTCGAGAATGGCTGTGATGTGAGGTCTGAGTGGGGTATGGTCAAGTGGCAGGTGACCCAGGGATCGGTGTTGGGGCCACTCCTGTTCCTTATTTATGTAAATGATATGCGCTGTAGTATTACGGGTATCTCTAAAATATTTCTGTTTACTGATAACACTAGCTTGGTAGTAAAGGATGTTGTATACAACATTGGCTTGGCTTCAAATAGTGCAGTTCATGACCTAAGTTCATGGCTTGTAGAAAATAATGTAATGCTAAATGACAGTAAGACTCAGTTTTTACAGTTTCTAACACACAATTCAACAAAACCCGACCTTTTAATTTTACAGAATGGGCATATGATTAGTGAAATTGAACAGTTCAGATTTCGAGGTGTTCAGATAGATAGTAAGCTGTCATGGAAAACCCACGTTCAGGATCTTTTTCAAAGACTTAATGCTGACATTTTTACTACTCGAACGGTATCTGTAGTGAGTGATCGTTCGATACGAAAATTAATTTACTTTGCTTATTTTCATTTGCTTATCTCTTATAGTATTATATTTTGGGGTAACCCTTCCTATTCTAAAAGAATATTATTGGCTCAGAAACGGACTATTCGGGCAATAGATGGTGTAAGTTCACGAACCTCTTGTCGACTCCTGTTCACGAGTCTGGGAATTTTGACATTGGCCTCTCAATACATATATTCCTTACTGTCATATCTTTTTAACAATATTAGCTTATTCCCATGAATAAGCAGCTTCCACTCGGTTAATACTCGGCAGAAATCAAATCTGCATCTGGATCGGACTTCCTTAAGTCTTCTGCAGAAAGGCGTGCAGTATACTGCTGCATCCACTTTCAATAAGCTACCACTCGAATTCAAAAATCTTAGCAGTATTCCACACGCTTTCAAATCGAAACTGAAGAGTTTCCTCATGGGTCACTCCTTCTATTATGTCGAAGAGTTCCTTGGGAAATTAAGCTGATTCTTGTTGTATTGTCGATTGCGTTTACTTAAACTTATGGACAGACTTCTTTCGGGTTCATAAACATTTATTTTTATCCATCATTATTTTTATGTTGTAATTTAATGTACTGACACGTTCCATGACCTTGGAGATTTGCTCCTCAATTTGGTTCTACAGAACCTGACGTGTAAATAAAAAATAAATAAAATAAATATACTTCAAAGTTGGAAGAGCAAGTTATGTATCTTTCACTTCAAGGAGATCGTCTGAAGTAGAGAGAGATAAGTGTATGTGACCCCAGATTACATGAGTAACAACTCATTTGTGATACTGAACTCTAATCTCATCGAGAATTCGTGGGCGGGTCACATCCTGAAATTTACAATAGCTATTACTAGAGTAAATGTTAAAAAGAAGGGTCACCAAAACTGGAAATAGAGCCACTGAACTCCCATTCTACTGTCCATCCTTTATGTCTGCGACAAGAACCAGTCAGTCAGAGAGGAAAGGAGTATTAGAACAGTCGCGATTCGGGGTACAATTTGGCATTGAGCTTTCCCTCCCCCCTCCCCTGACTCCTCCATTTCTCTCCCTCCAAAAGCCTCTTCCAATCCCAACAATTTCTCCTCGCCTGCCCCTCTCCACTGCTACCCCTTGCAGCCCTTCCATGCTAAACCTTCCCCTCCAACTTTTGCCCCACCCTTCCATCCTTGCTGAGCAATGCCTCTGTTATGTAAACAGGCCAATCAGAGAGTTTCTAAGGTAGTTTTCTTACAAGTATTTAGCTTCCCAGAAGCAGCCAGTATTAAACGGCCATAAGAACGAGACAGCCAGTCACATTCCTCAGCTCCTTCCTAAGCCACACTCCTTACTAGGAAACGGGCAACTCAGAGAGCTTCTAATCCAATAAGCCAGTTGTGTTACTCATATTTATCTCTCCCATCACAACTGAGTATTTTACTGGCACAAAAATGAATCAGCCATTCGAACAGGTTGCTACAAAAGAAATGGGAGGCAGGACATAATTTTCGTCTAGTAATAATGGTATGTGTGTAATTATCTACTTTGTAGTTTGAAACAAGCATATACTTTGCTTGACTGTCGGTTTTGTGGGTTCAAACATG
Source organism: Schistocerca piceifrons (assembly GCF_021461385.2). Taxonomy (NCBI): domain Eukaryota; kingdom Metazoa; phylum Arthropoda; class Insecta; order Orthoptera; family Acrididae; genus Schistocerca; species Schistocerca piceifrons. The sequence goes on along the minus strand of NC_060149.1, from coordinate 360,101,372 downwards.
CATATAGGTACAGTCTACAATGGAAATGCTGAAATATATATTCCATAAGATATTATGGATGTAACGGTTTTAAGATCTAACAGCAACCATTACACCATGACCAGTTTCAAATCATCTAGCGACTCATCTTCAGATTTTACACCCTATTACTGATCGTTTGTAGCACTGTAGTTAAGGCAAGACAGAAAAAAAACGAAATAAGTAAACAGTGAATGTGACCAATTATCTGGAATTGTTAATATCATAAGATCGACTTGAATCAATTACTTACAGTTATCAGCACCCATTGGTTTAATTCTAGTATACACATTAGACTGGAAAACATAATCTATGTTTTGCATTTTTCACTGTGCCACTCAAACTTCGTCACAAGCAACAACTCCCACGTACTTTACAAGATATAAGCAAACAAAGGAATGTGACTAAAGTTAATGTTCAAATAAATGTTGAAAGAACGGGCACTGGAGCAGTGATTTTCTTTGTTCAACATTCACGTTTTCGAAAGTTGCACATTAATGACATATATAAGTGTGTGTGTGTGTGTGTGTGTGTGTGTGTGTGTGTGTGTGTGTGTGTTTTGAACACCTGTTATTAAGCAAAGCCAGCCGGAGTGGCCGGGCGGTTCTAGGCGCTACAGTCTGGAACCGCGCGACCGCTACGGTCGCAGGTTCGAATCCTGCCTCGGGCATGGATGTGTGTGATGTCCTTAGGTTAGTTAGGTTTAAGTAGTTCTAAGTTCTAGGGGACTGATGGCCTCAGAAGTTAAGTCCCACAGTGCTCAGAGCCATTTTTTTATTAAGCAAAAATTGTACTGGTAAACGGTCTCTGATGAAAACCAGTTGTAAAATTAAATGTAAATTAATGAATGATACAGGAGCTTCACGTGTTACATAATGCTGTTTTTCTGATTTATCAAACTTGTGGAACATTGTCAACAAAAACTATTTTGGAACATGTCCTTCCGATTGAAAAATGTTCAAATGGCTCTCAGCACTATGGGACTTTACATCTGAGGTCATCAGTCCCCTAGAACTTTGAGCTACTTAAACCTAACTAACCTAAGGACATCACACACATCCATGCCCGAGCAGGATGCGAACTTGCGGCCGTAGTAGTCGCGCGGTTCCGGACTGAAGCGCCTAGAACCGCTCGGCCACCTCGGCCGGCCCTTCCGATTGAAAACTGACTTGGTACATCATATGCGTAAATGGAGGTGGAGCACTGGCAACACCACCGCAGTGGCATTTCAAGAAATCATCAGCCATGAGAGTCATTGAGGCTATACACAGCACACTCTTACCCCTCTCTGCACAGCACCTTTCTCTGTATAGTTCGCATACATTTTTGAGCGGAGACCTTCAAATGCCCCAATCAGAAATGCCTCATCTTCCATCAAGCGTATAACCTTACTGTTAGTCCTACTCATGTCATAAGGATTATCAGTTGCATAACAAGATATGTCGAATGTATCAGGGTTGCACCTTCTCACTTCATATAGATAACAACCCAGTAGATGAAGCTGTTCATGTTCATAGAAACTTTGTGTTACCAAAATGAGTTTTCGCAAACTGTAATGGGAATAGTACATGTGGATTATGGATAGGTCTAATATAGATGTACCCACGTGAATACAGGGTGGCGCACGAAATGTGTTACCATTTTGTTTTTGAATATAAACTTTATTGTCAATATAATCTGAAAGGAGCATATATTAGAATGAAGAGCCGTCCATGGAGATTTGTTCTAACTCAGCACATGCTCAATATGTCCACCATTTCGTTTCCTAACTTCCAACTTCCTTCAAACGAACACTGAAGTTAGTGATTCCCCTACGTCACATGTCTTCCGTAATTTCACTGCAAACTTGAAGAATAAGTCTTCTGAGCTCCATTAAATCACTTGGACGTTTCGGGAAAATTTTTTCCTTTAGGTACCCCCAAAGAAAAGAGTCACGTGGATTGAGGTCTGGACTATTGGGGGGGGGGGGGGGGCAATGTTGTCCGTCATTGAAGCGACCTGAAAACCTGAGTGAAATGATCCGCATGTCGAAATGCTCGTGTAAAAGCTCCGACACAGTGTTTGCAGTATGTGGCCTTGCTCCATCTTGCATGAACCACTGCGTGTTGAAGGGCAAGGCAGTAGCAAGAAGCTGTGGAATGAAGCTAGATGCCGTGAAGGTAGATGCCGTGTTTCTTGACATCCGCAAGGCGTTCAAATGGCTCTGAGAACTATGGGACTTAACATCTGTGGTCATCAGTCCCCTAGAACTTAGAACTACGTAAACCTAACTAACCTAAGGACATCACACACATCCATGACCGAGGCAGGATTCGAACCTGCGACCGTAGCAGTCGCGCGGTTCCGGACTGAGCGAAGGCGTTCGATACACTTCCCCACAGTCGTTTAATGAACAAAGTAAGAGCATATGGACTATCAGACCAATTCTGTGATTGGATTGAAGAGTTCCTAGATAACAGAACGCAGCATGTCATTCTCAATGGAGAGAAGTCTTCCGAAGTAAGAGTGATTTCAGGTGTGCCGCAGGGGAGTGTCATAGGACCGTTGCTATTCACAATATACATAAATGACCTTGTGGATGACATCGGAAGTTCACTGAGGCTTTTTGCGGATGATTCTGTGGTGTATCGAGAGGTTGTAACAATAGAAAAGTGAACTGAAATACAGGAGGATCTGCAGCGAATTGACGCATGGTGCAGGGAATGGCAATTGAATCTGAATGTAGACAAGTGTAATGTGCTGCGAATACATAGAAAGATAGTTTCCATATCATTTAGCTACAAAGTAGCAGGTCAGCAATTGGAAGCAATTAATTCCATAAATTATCTGGAAGTGCACATTAGGAGTGATTTAAAATGGAATGATCATATAAAGTTGATCGTCGGTAAAGCAGATGCCAGACTGAGATTCATTGGAAGAATCCTAAGAAAATGCAATCCGAAAACAAAGGAAGTAGGTAACAGTACGCTTGTTCGCCCACTGCTTGAATACTGCTCAGCAGTGTGGGATCCGTACCAGATAGGGTTGATAGAAGAGATAGAGAAGATCCAACGGAGAGCAGCGCGCTTCGTTACAGGATCATTTAGTAATCGCGAAAGCGTTACGGAGATGATAGATAAACTCCAGTGGAAGACTGCAGGAGAGACGCTCAGTAGCTCGGTAAGGGCTTTTGTTAAAGTTTCGAGAACATACCTTCACCGAAGAGTCAAGCAGTATATTGCTCCCTCCTACGTATATCTCGCAAAGAGACCATGAGGATAAAACCAGAGAGATTAGAGCCCACACAGAAGCATACCGATAGAGGTACTCAGGGTACCCTCCGCCACACACCGTCAGGTGGCTTGCGGAGTATGGATGTAGATGTAGATGTATTGCGAAGCATGCTCAAATAACGCTCGCTGTTCACAGTTTCTTCAAAGAAAATGGGTCCAATAAGTCTGTGACTGGAAATTGCTGCCCACGCTGTAATCCTCGGAGCATAATGTTGTCGTTCATGAAGCAATTGTGGGTTTTCAGTGGCCCAAAAGCCTACATTTTGTTTGTTAACCACACCGTCTGAATGAAAATACGTCTCGTCTGAAAACCTAACGTAGTTGAGAGTTTCTTCCCTATCATCCGCCTACTGCTGCTTGTGTTTTTCAGTGAGCTTCTGTGCACAGGTCATCTTGTATGGGTACATATGGAGGTCACTTTTAAGAATGCGTTGAACGTAGCGTCTGGATATTCCCAGTTGCACTGCTGCCTTTGTACACGACTTCCCGGGACTTCTCTGTACAGCAACTCGTCCCGCTTCAGTATTCTCCGGCGAAAAAACAGGCTTAGGCCGAGGTCGCTTCGCTTCCAATACTGTTCCTTCCTGTACAAATTTATCGTACAACCTGTGGATGGTCTTCTTGCAAGGGACCCATCGTATGTTACACTGTTGTCGAAAACGCCTGTGAGTCACAACAAGGCTTTTCGTTTCACGAAAAAGTAACACAATTGCCGATCGTTGCTGTGTCGTCAGTCTTCAATTGTCAGCCATTGCTGCTTACTAGTCTCCTAGCTGCAGTATCGTGAATTACTCGTCATTTCGTAACTCATTTGTTTCTCCAAGCCCTGTTGCTGTAGAGATCCCAGCAGGATATCTGATGTGCGTCATAAATTGTGAAAAAAACAATTGGAAACACATTTCGTGCGCCACCCTGCAGATTTCGTGAACTCTACCGATAACTTCCCCATCTTTAGAGCGACGATTTCTTCATTGTAGACTGTGACCTCTTTAAAATTAGACCTGAAGATATATTCTCTTGCACCATAACACCCAACCCAGTGCATGACTAAGTGAGTTTTTTGGTAGCCTCCAACATTTTCCACAATTTACCCCGAAAATTGCATTATTCGTAATCCTACAAAAGTCCTTTTCAAAATCACGTGCCACAAATGCTCTCTTTTCGGTATTTACACCAACGCATTCCTTCTACCAGGGATGCTGCTTGAAGGAAATAGCATGAGTAACTCTCTAGAGTTTCAAAAACATATCCCACATCAGAATCTGCCGCCACAGATGAGAAATTACCCAGTCTGACAATTTCTTCACTAGACTACACTGAACCCCTCCAATAATTAAAGACTGTAGCATGGCGTGCGACTATTAGGTGTTTTTATCCCAGTAGATGATATAACTTAAATTTCAGGATGTTTTATTGAACTCTTACCCATTCATTGTTCATTTGCTTGGGCGTGCCTATGGACAAATTAGCAAAGACCATGGGAAATCCTGTGCTCGAGAAACAGCAGCATGTGAACGTCAGCTAGGAGTTCTCCGTTAAAACGTCTGAGTTTGAGCGCAGTGTCCCACAAAAGCCTTGGCTTGACTGAGTAGAATGCCAAATCCTGAAAGTATGTTTCCATGCACACACTCTGGATTTGTTCGAAAATGTTTGCAAGTAAGTGTAAATTTTTGTCTATATAATGACTTGCATACTCCCCTAAATTAGAGATCTTAAGCCTCTGCCAAACATTCACTCCATGTCCATACTCTGCATTCGTTATACCATTGCCCGGAGGATGCGGTTACGTCAAGCAATGTCTCCGTCGAGTCCAGATATTAATATGGGAATACCCCTTTCTTCGTAACAAGCTGAAACTTGGCATCATCAGGATGTCCAGCTCGAGTGAGACGCGCATCCTCCTAACACACAGCTTCAGCGGATTTCTGAAGTGGTGCTTGCATCAATCTTCGTGAGTCCAGGAAGTGCAGAGTAATGCTCTCGGCGATAGATTTCTCTGTAATGCCACGTAGGACACTAATCTGATTACTGCAGAGACCACATGCAGCCAAGGGCTCAGCAATGAAATGAGCATCATACTCACTTAAATTTTGGATGAAAATGGGTCTTTGTCGTAGGAGTCTGTAAGTCATGTTGCTTGAATTGTGTGCAGCACCGTATAAGTTGCCAGTCAGGTGGCCATGAACCTAAAATGGTCTTCCATCTTTATTAGGTAATGGCTGCCCACAAATACAGCAGTCAACAGAATTCTCATACAGTGATTGATTTTCCGGCATATTTGTCTTAGGGACATTGGTGTTATAAATCACATCAACATTCCTTGGAAGTTCTTCAAGCTAAGAGACTATTCATCTCACAGGATCCTTCCTGATGCGTGAATCAAAATAATTAGAACTACAGTCATGTGCACATGCAAACTGATACACTGCCACAAATGGTAAGTTTGTGAGAGTAGCAAGGAGGCAGTGGGATGACCCTCACAGTGCCCCACAGCAGCGAGAAGGTACTCAAAGTTGGTGTGTACAACATAGGGTACTTGCTCTTTGTGGAGAAAGTTTTTAAACTTGAAGAAATTATTCACCTCAGTGGGCAGCTCTACATGCACCGTGTCCTGTGTAGAGCCATTCACCAGTTGTTCCGTTAATATCTCTCGTAAATAACGGGTTCAGGAATCTATGACAAGTCTTTCATGTACCGTTTTCTGTGAAAAATTTGGAGGAAATAGGATAGGACATATTTTTGATATAGTACTAGTGTTGTTGCTTACCCTGGGAGATTAGCAACAAATTTCCATGCATCACACACTGACCAGAGAATTGGGAGAAGTGAAGGGATCCAGTGACTTTATAAATAACATTATTCTGCTCATCGTAATCATAATCATCAATATGTTTATCTGACTTGCATTCGCCCAGAGCGTATACATGAAAAAGTATATGAAGATTTTGTTTCTCAAATTTGTCGGTGTCCTGGAGTCTCTTGAGGAACGTGGATCCCCATATATTGGATCAAACTTATGCACGTTACTTAGAAACAGGACCCTGATAAAAGATTTTTCTTCAACTCTCTTTCTTTACATTCTGAGAGTGGAGCACAATGGCTGCACTGTAATGTTCTCAAACCACTCAGCAACTGAGGTGTCCCACGCTACAATGCCATCATCACTTTCTTTACAGATAACGGTGTTTTCGGTAACACCCTCTTTAGGTGGGAGAGTGAAATTACAGCACAGCATAGTACTGGACTCAATGGCAGAATACCACGGATTGCTCATGATCTTGGAAAGTTCGCTTTGCAGAACAGGTAGGCATTTGGATCGGATTTTGATACCCAACTATATTATGGACGATGGTAAACAATATTCTTTCCCAAATACAGCTCGAATCCTTGTGCACGGAATTGCTTGTGGCATATTTCATCATCCTCATCACTACCACAATAGGCAGAGAGATTGTCACTGAAGCTATATCTAACGAACTCATCCAGTTTTCGATGGTCCTGGTGCCGGCGACATTAGTGCAGACATTTACGGAGCTGCAGTACATCAATGTCTGAGTTTTGGCATTGGTGATGCTGGCTATTGCGCTCACGAAAGCCCAGGTTTTGGCGATGCTGGTTCTGGCACTGCTGCTCACAGTAGTTCATGTGTAGTTCCTTCCTTGAGCATTTCCTCTAGCATAGGCATACACTCATCAGCGCTATCATCTAACACAGAGTCATGTTATGGTGTAAACTATCTCATTCAAATGTAGCGACTCATTACATATTGCTAACCTTGTGGCTAGCTGACTAGAATAAAAAACAACAGCACTTGTTAAGCATGCATGCACATAAACAACATCAATCCATATGTATATGTATGCTGCTGACTGAATGGAATAGTTTACTAAACAGGTGTATTTGATTTTGAGGAGCTGCATGTGATAGCACTAACATAAACTACGGACATAATTTTGCAAAACCTATTCTGTACCACACTCTGACAAATCACTAAATTCATTTTATAATTATGAACGTACACAAAACGCAATTTTAAGAAAGTGAGAGTAAAAACACGGTGAAAATTAATTTAGGTCATGTTTCTGTGACTGTGGAAAACACGGGAAAGTATTAAAACGTATCGCAGTGGAACATAATTGTTACATAAGCTTTCAGTTTATAGATTCCTTCAACATTCTGGCATGTTCCCTGGAAAAAAATTTTATCTTATTTAAAAACCTCATCAGCTGAAAATAACAAGGAAACATTTATCCAACAGTAAACATCTTTATTTAATTAATAAGGAAGGAGTGTATGTATCAGTATGTAACTAACGAATGCGTTTTTTTGGACGAGGAGCTGCCGTCAATTGAAGCCTTCGCCGTGGTGGCCGAGCGGTTCTAGGCGCTACAGTCTGGAACCGCTCGACCGCTACGGTCGCGGGTTCGAATCCTGCCTCGGACATGGATGTGTGTGATGTCCTTAGGTTAGTTAGGTTTAAGTAGTTCTAAGTTCTAGGCCACTGATGACCTTAGAAGTTAAGTCCCATAGTGCTCAGAGCCGTTTGAACCTTTTTTGAAGCCTTCAAAAGTATGCTTACTGTTGAAAATACTAAAAAAAATATTGATACCAAAGACCATAAAAGGCGTGGTGTCAATTTGAATGTAATTTAATAGGACATTAGTCCGACTTATATCTGAAAACCGATGTCTTGCAGCTGGCCGATGTCTTGGAAAATTTCCACGCACTCTGACTTAAAATGCACCACCTGGATACAGTCTATTATCTGAATACAGCATGTTTAGAGTTGGATGTTTTGCTGTAAACATCCCATGTAAAATTGAAACTTACTGCGGACACACAACAATTACAATTTTTTGCTTTGGAGGTGGTATTGTTCACTTGTAGGATACACACATGCCACTACAAGAAATAGGTTATCTATTCATTAGAACGAAAATATCTCAATGATACTAGTCCCTACAACTTTTCAATGACTCTCTGGCTTTGCATGGCAGTCTGTGGACAGTTTTGATCAAATGAGCGCATCAGACGATTCAGACATAGGCTACATTTTAGAAGTAGATCTTAAGTATCCAGAAAATATCGACGAACTTCATTTCAGTCTACCGTGCCTGCAGTAAATGGTGCTACCATCGAGAGTAAACAAGCCTAGAGTTCCAAAGAAGTTGATGTCCACATTTTATGATAAAAATTACGTGATCCATTACAGAAATTTTAAGCAATCTTTGAACAACAGTCACTAAGTAAAATTCACCAAATATTATCATTCCATCAATCTCCTTAAATGAAACCATACTCAAAATGAATGTTTTCAATCTAATGAATAACAACATTTTTTGACAAAACTTTGCATAATATGCAAAAAAATTGTGATCTGAATCTAGTGATTGTAAATCCGAATTTCAAACCTTGTTTGGCCAGAGAAACGTTCGAGGGAAATGCAGTGCTGCACTACTGCTTGTTCTTCTTCAAGTGAAAAACGTTTTGTGATTCGAACGAGGCCAATACTACCTTTGCCGGTTTTAAGAGGTTTTCTTAACGCACCTTCTGAAAACTTTGGATGCTTGCTGTATTTAGCTCCAATTTTCAACAATGTCAGGAGCTTGACTGTAAAACGGCTCTTTTACAAGCTGTTGCGTCCATGTTTTCCGTCGGTTTATGACAAAATATCACTATTGAAGACGTGATTATATTCGAAGTGTGTTTGTGAGGTTTGAGATGTTTGAAACAACCACCATCCAACGAAAGAAAAATGACAGGAAAGACAAATTAATGTAAGTTCTCTAAACTGAATAGTGAGGCAACTAAAGGACGAGTGGCATTCAGTAATTAATGCAACACTTTTTTTACTGAAGGGAGGTTGGTTTTACTTAGGAGTCCAATACACCATATTATTCCTCACTCTTTTGGTTACAAAATCCTGTTCTTCAACATAATCTCCGTTTAGTGAGGCGGCCTTACGCCTCCTTTCTGGAAGGGTCTGTGTGCCTGCGTGATACCACTCTACTGGCCGACATCGGAGCCAACGACTTGCTGCATCAATAACCTCCCTGTCAGCCACAAGCTGCTTCTCAGTGCGCGATCTTGTTGCTATGATAACAGACGCCTCACCCAACGACTCACAGTGTTAGTGTTCACTGCCAGGTCTCTGTAGACATTCTGTAAGAGCCTATGAATACCTACGCCGTACTGATTTTCCGCCGAAAGAAATTCAATGATAGCTCTCTGCTTGGAACGCACCTCCGTTGCAGATGCCGTTTTGTAGGCTACCGCCTGTTGGAACTTCTTGGAACTGCAAAGACCTATAGGGGCTGAAGTGGAAACATTCCACCGTGTCCCACAAAAATATCCTCATTTTTTTCTGCCGAAACTGGCTGAGTTAAAGATGTACCGCGTAAATAAATACCAACAGAAAAAAGCTTAAACGTGCTTCAAGAGACTATACACGTCAAAGAATAGGTTATGGGATAAGACTTCGCATATACACAGTCCATTCACATTAATGTGACCACCACGTATGTTCAACGTCAACGTGCATTATCCGCTTGCAGATGGCAGGTGGTATCACTAACAGGCTGGCAGTGGAGGTTACATAAAGCGTGTAAAGCGTGTCGCGGTGGGCGGGGAGAGGGGGGGAGGGAGGAGGAGGGGGGGGGCGGGCGACGAGGAAATCAGTCCAGTCGTCATCGCCGTTGGGCGCCTGTAAGATCCCAAACCACACACAGTACAGTCGTTGGTGTATTGTGGAAAGGGAGCCATTTAGCAGACGTCCAAAAGGGAAAGATCATTGACATTGGCTTTCGGGACAAAGGTGGAAGCATTTCCGAAACAGCTGAGTTTGTAAGCTGTCGCGTGCCGCCATAGTTAGAATGACAAAATGGCGCTATCCATAATCAGCGCCGAGGCAACTGAGGTGCACCAAAGGCTATAGTGACAGGTATGAGTGACGGCGGCAGCAACGTGTATGAGCGAATAGAAGTGCAACTGTTCACCAACAGACCGCCCAGATGAACCAACAGTATCCCCTCAACAGCCTTTCAGCCTCTGCAGCAGGTGCCCGGATCATGCACCCATGCTGACTGCTATGCATCAGCGACGAAGGTTGGAAATTGCACGCCAGTACCGCCACTGAGAGGCGACAGGAGGCCTTTTCATATAAATCACGTTTAATGCTCCAGATGGCAGTTGGCGCCTACGGCGTGAAACGTCTGGAAGCAAACATTCCGCAACAAGAACGAAGCATTATGGTTTGTAAAATATTTTCGTGGCATTCCCTGACTGATCCCGTCATTCTGGAAGACACAATGGATGAAAACAAGGATGCATCTATTCTTTGAGACCATTTCCACTCCAAAATGCAGTTTTTTTTCCTCGGCACGATAGCCCGTACCAGCAGGCCGCTGCAGCGTGTTGAACAGTTTGCATTTCCTCATCTATAAGCTATGTGATCTATATGTTACCTAAAAGCAATGATGCGAGCTACTCATTTAACCTGTGAAGTGGCTACATATTGGTCACATAGCATTTAAAACGCGTGTTATCATGTTACATCTGTCTGCACGAAGCTGGTAATGTTTATAGTGTCAGACTGACGCTATCTATGTACTCGCATTGTTTTGATTATATGATACATGCTTTCTGACACGATTAAATACAGAAAGTAATTTTTAACCTTCGTTGCATGTGAAGGATAGACATTAGCCAATACGATGAAGGCGGAGAACCGCAAGACTCTCGTAACCTTAGCTCAGTTGCCCCGTTTGACGTGTCCAACGTAGCTTATAATGCACATGAGTCCATGAACGCAGTAGAAAACAGTATGGATGATACCATCTACGAAGTCCTTTGAGACACCATGTAGCGCTTCCTACCCCTCCCTCACTAATTACCTAATTACGGTGAGATATCGAATGTTCCTATCGTGACACTTTGCTGCGTCAGGCATGCTAAGAGCACAAGTTATTCTTTGGGAATTGTTGTATGAGGAGAACCACGTCTCCAAGCGTGACTTGGGAGAGGTGTGCGTACCTCTTGTGTTCTTTAGCGGTCTCGTTGTCCCCACCGGATTCCCTCTCCGTCATCCGCAGATTCTAATACACATTCATAAAACAGTGAGTTTTTTGCAGTAGCGCTTGGAAATATTTCTACACTCGTTAATGATAGCTCAAAATATTGGGATGTCAGCAGATTTTTTATTACTTCATTCTCAAAATCAAGAAATGATCACTTTTAAGAGCCAGTCTTGTATTACTGTTTGCATCAACGATAGCGGAATCGAATTATCACTTATAGAGTACCATAGTAATGTATAGCAACTGTCATCACACGAATTCGTTGACATATAGGAACCGCTCATACAAGTATATGAAGGCCTTATTTCAATAGTGGCACAAGTCCATTACCTGCACTTCTCTGTCTATAATGCTTCTGAAATTAATGATCCAAACAAACAGAAAGAAAGGTACACCTCCCACAAGAAGCCATATGCTTGAATATTTCTGGTATCTCAACTGCATATTTATCAGCGCTCATTTAACTTTAGGACTCTGTATCTCAATGTGAACAAAGTTGGACTTTTACCACTGTTGAAATAAGCCCTTCATATGTTCCCGGGCAAATGTCGTGGTGTCTTCCGAAGACGAAGTTGCCAAGGCAAGGTAAGTACGTCGCGACAGAAACACAAGCGAACATAGTCACTGTCAGTAGCAACGACGAATAAGGGACGCTGACGTAGACACACCCCGACGATTTTCCGTATGCCACTGAATCAGCTCGCTTACTCACGTATGTGCGCAGTGCCGCTCAGTTAGCCAGCAATCATCGCCGAAGACGACAGCATCGTCTCTGTAGCGAGCCAGCAGTGCTACAGTTTTATTAGACAGAACTCTGCGCAAATGTTTATCGTCAATTGTACTCTGTGAGAAGAGAGTAGTATCTTGTTCTGTACAACTTATACAGTATTGTTGAGTGACAGCAATGAATTCCTGGGGACATGGATCGTTACAAAGTTTCTAGTTCAAGTTGTAATAGAGTGATCTGCCGTTTTATACATTCATGTTCAGTAAAAACAGAACACCTTGAACGACTACAAGATAGGACGTTCATATTCACAGGACATGTACATTATTATGTTCTACCCGCCATGATAGCCGAGAGCGCTAACGCGCTGCTTCCTGGACTCGGGTAGGCGCGCCACCCCGGATCGAATCCGCCGGGCGGATTAACGACGACGGCTGGTGAGCCAGCCGGCCTGGATGTGGTTTATATGTGGTTTCCCACATCCTGCTAGGTGAGTACCGGGCTGATCCCCACGTCTCACCTCAGTTACACGACTCACAGACATTTGAAACACATTCACACTATTTCACGATTTACACTCGACGCCGACAGCTGGGGTACACTAATTCCGTCCTGGGGGGTACGGGGTGGTGGCAGGAAGGGCACCCCTTAAAATTAACATGCCAAATCCGGTAACCACGGCCGATCCTGCGTAACCGCGGGAAAAGGCGAAAGCGATAGATAGATAATATATTATTATGTTCTGCAGAAATGATTAGCATTTGAACCATGTCGACGCTCGGGTTCAAGGTGAACATCCATATCGCGGCACGATATTGCCCGTCGGTAAAATGTACCTGCGGCTCTCGTTGTCGCTATAAACCCAACGTAATGGATCAATGTTACTTTAGCAGACATGAAGGATGCCTCACAGACGTATGCGCGAGCCGTACCGTTAAATCATGAGTATCAAAGAGGGCTCATTATTGACAAGAGATAATGTAAGCATCCATCTTGGAAATTGCTGCTTGTGAGGGACGAAGTGTTTCGGCAGTGCAACGGGTATGTGCAGAATGGTTCACGGAAGGCCGTAGAACAAGACGAGGTGGTTCGAGTCGCACCACCCAGAACACTTCACCCCTCTCCCGCGAGAAGATCGACATCTCATCCGAATGGCATTGCAGGACAGCTGTCCGTCCTTCTCGGCTTTGGAGCAACAGTGGAACACATCGTACACTCTCAGGGGTGACAGTCCGTCGCCGTTTATTACAGCACGGGTTACGTGCGCGTCGTCCACTTCTCCGCCTGCCTTTTACGAATGTGCAGAAACATGCTAGACGGCAGTGGCGTGTGGAAGACGCCATTCGTATCTTATACACGCCGATGCCATAACGCATGGAACAAGCTATCAGGACCAATGGCGGGCCTAGTGCCTACTGGGCAACAGGACACATGGTGAACCGATGTGACTGAAATGTTAATCGTTTCTGCAGAACATACTAATGTGCACGGCCTGTGAAAATCAACGTCCTATCTCAAGTCATTCATGGTGCTCTGTTTTTTTTATGAACAGAAGCGTATATCTCTGTAGGTCCATCTCTTTAGAGATGGTTGCGGAACTCGGCTGTTGGATACGGGAGGTCAAGTTTGACACCTTTCAGCCGTCTAGTTTCCAAACTTGTTTTATTTGTCTACCAGTTCTAGCGTTTTACTAAGTCATCTTCAGGCCTCCTGACCGACAGGTATGAAGATTCTACCTCGGTTCTGGTCATGACAGGGGTGATATTGTAGACTCATCTGTCCCCCTCCAGGAGTAAATTAAAAACCCACTACTGTACCGACCAGTGTTGTTACGCTAAATAACATAATATGCTCTGTACACAAGTACTACTTGTCTGAAAACTAGTCACAGAAAGTCTAGTTAGCCTACAGTTTCGCACCTGCCCGCTCAGGACGCATTCATGATTGATCAGTTCAGTCCACCAATGATATATAACATTAAACGAAATCGTTTACTAAGCTCTGAGTGTGATATTAGAGGTATTTAAATGGTAATTAGACAGGTATCAGTGTGGAAACATCATCAGCGTGGTTGTAACTCTGGATCAATATTTACCGGCCGGAGTGGCCGAGCGGTTGTAGGCGCTTCAGTCTGGTACCGCGCGACCGCTACGGTCGCAGGTTCGAAACCTGCCTCGATCATGGATGTGTGTGATGGCCTTAGGTTAGTTCGGTTTAAGTAGTTCTAAGTTCTAGGGGACTGATGACCTCAGCAGTTAAGTCCCATAGTGCTCAGAGCCATTTGAACTATTTGGATCTATATTTAAACCCTAGACATAAGTAATCACAGTTATGTGCTTGGCACCAATGCTAACAGGTGAAGCACTGCTTTCTGTGCACGGTTCAGCAAAACTCGGCTTCGTTCTCACGCTGTCCTGCCATCTGTCCTTTGTGGGGTGAGGTATTCTGCTGATCTCGTCTGTCAACTTGCGGCAACGTGAGGCTTAATACACTATATGACAAAATGTGACAAATCGTGGGCTGAAACTGGGCATAAATGCCACATCTAGCCAAGAGAAGTCAGTGAGTAGCCAAATAACGAAAAGCCAACATGAAGAGAATAAGACCTAGCATCTGACTAACGAGTCAACGGCCTTGGCGCAGTGGTAACACTGGTTCCCCTCAAATCACCGAAGTTAAGCGCTGTCGCGCTGGGCTAGCACTTGTTTGGGTGACCATCCGGTCTACCGAACGCTGTTGGCAAGCGGGGTGCACTCAGTCCTTGTGAGGCAAACTGAGGAGGTACTTGATTGAGAAGTAGCGGCTCCGGTCTCGAAAACCGGCATACGGCCGGGAGAACGGTGTGTTGACAACATGCCTCTCCATATCCGCATCCAATGACGCCTGTGGTCTTAGGATGACACGGGGGCCGGTCGGTACCGTGGCGCCTTCCAAGGATTGAGTTTAGTTTAGTTTTTTTATCTGCCTAACGAGGTCGGCGAGGTACTACGGTGCTGGCCATTAAAACTGCAACAACATGAAGGCAGCATGCGATTGGTGTAAGGTGTTATACATTCTTTGCTATATATATGATCGGGATTTCATCAGAAAATCACAAAGAGGATAGGAGTAATGCCGTCTACAGTCAGTATATAAGGGAAGAATATGAAGCATATTTCTCATTTATAAAGCGTATCTGTATACTGTTCGTCTGTAAGAAGATTGAATAACATGGAGCAATTGGTGTTTCCGTGATCACACAAACCATTAATGGGCGGCTGACAAGCAAGGGGCTGAACTCACGACGCTTGGCGCCAAATAGTATTCACCTCCGTACACCAACAATCCCGTTTGTAGTGGTGTCAGGCATATTCGGCCTGGAATATCATAGAGTGCAGTAGAATTGTCTTCAGTGTTGAGTCGCACTTCGAAGTGAGCCTCGATTACCAGTGGAGCCGTGTCTGGAGGTGTCTGCCTGCACGTGCTGGAATTCGTCAGTGGCCTGTTGAGTGTGCGTTATATTGTTTCGCGACATTGCTGCATTGCGCCGACGGGAATATGCCCAACGACATCAGTGAACACAGAAGTGGAATCACATCTCTCCAGACGAGTTCCGGTTCTATCTACAGCATCACGAAGGACTGACGCTGCCATACTGCATTCGTCATCGTAATACGAGCCCAGCACTTACCATTAAGGTATGGAATGTCACTGACTGTATAACACGATCACCTCTGATTCGCATAGTCGCTATTTGGAGAGCAGGCGTTGCATTTTCACGCAAGGTCTTTCAACAATATAACGCAAGATCGCATGTTGCTGTGCTATCCTCATACATCTCGATAGAAAAGGTGTTCCACTGTTGGTGAGGCCAGAACATTCTTAAGATTTCTCATGCAAGGAAAACATCTGTTCATGAGTTGCCGAGAGACTAAACTGCAGCACTCGCCTGCCATTACTATTAATAAGGGCTGAAGTAGCACTGAATTGCATACCTGTAGGTTTCATCCAAGCTTGCTTAGACACGCAGCCCAGCCGGGTTAGGGTCATAACTTCTCTCAGAGATGGCAGCTCGGAGTACTAATTGCGCACGCTGCGTACCCTCAGCTCACGCAGAAATTTAATCATGCATTCTTCCCACAGTGCTACAGAGGCACCATTTAAGTAAAACGCAGTTTTTTCTATATTTCTTGGTGGATAGCAGTGCAACTGGTTTTCAAACCATAAAAAGACAACTTCGAAGCAAGATAGCGGAATCAGGCATACGCAGACATCACGTAAACTATCGGATCAAAAGTATACGGACACCCCTATTTAATGCGGAATTGTTCACCAGATGACACGAGATGCATACATACCAATATAAAAGGAGGCGGGGCGTATTGCGTTGTCAGTAGAGAAGCAATAGCAGCAGAGTGGGTCAGTCAGGAGAGCTGCTAGACTTCAACCGTGGACCAGTCACTGGATGTGATCTGAGTAACAAATGCATCAGGGACGTGTCAGCCCTTCTAAAGCTGGTCAAGACGGCTGCTGGTAATGTGCTTGTGAAATAGAAACTCAAAAGAACAAACACAACTAAACCAAGACCAGACAGGCCTCATATACTGACAGGCAGGGAATATCGAACATTGCCCGGAGTGGGCGTGAAATCAGCAGAAGAAATCACTTGTGAGTTCCAGAGTGCTATGAACAGTCCATGTAACACAATGACTGTAAGTAAATAGTTAAGAAGTATGTGGTACAGGGGTGGAGCAGCTCCTCATAAGTTACACATCTCTGTAATCAATGCTACGTGACCCTCGATATTATGTAAAGCGATACGCAATTCGACAGTGGACGACGGGAAACGAGTGATTTGTAGCGGTCAATTCTGCTATACCCTGTAGTAATCCAGTGAAAGGGTTATGGTTTGGCAAACGCCTGGAGAACGTTACTTGTCATCATGTATAGTGCCAATAGTGAAGTAAGGAGAAAGCTGCGTTACGCATTGGGGTTGTTTTTCGTGGTGAGGGTGGAGTCTCGCTATTGCGCTTAAGAAAATGGTAAATTTGGAAGGATATGAACTCAATTCGCAGCATTGTATGCTGATTACAGTAGAAGAACAGTTTGGAGACGATGGCTGTATGAATTAAAATGGTGATGCACCCTGACATAAAGCAGAATCTGCGAGGTAATGGTTTGTCGACAATTACATTGCTGAATTGGACTGGCGTTCCCAGAGTCCCGACCTGAACAGAGTGGAAACCTCTGGGATGAATTGGGACGTCGACTTTGCTCCAGACTCCAGCATCCAAGACCACTAACTTACCTGACTCCAACGTAGTTTATGAGGTTTGAAAGTAAAACAATCACTCATTTCTACAGCCATTCTTGTTGCAAATAATTCTGACGTTTGGTAAGAATTTTGATTTTGGCCCATATAATATCCGTTAAAATATTATTTCCAGAAGGAGAACTACAATATCTACTATCTGTTTATAGTAAGATTTGGAATGAAAAGAACAATTTCACTCTAACTTCTGTAAACTTTCACAACACTATCTATGGTCAAAACTAGAAATGAAAGTGATTCTGTGGCACCAAAAGGACCAAAAAAATTATTACAGAGCCGTTATAAGGTGCTCGAGCAGATGACCAAATATCAGCTAAGATGTTGGTTTGAAAATCATCAAATTTTCCTTGGTAACCTGGCAAGGTATCGGAAAGGTACGAGTACCATAAATATTCCCATTCTTCTGATGAAAGACACAAAATTTTGTTTCGGTAGCAACATCAACTTCCTACTAGTGTTTTTGGGTCAATTGATGTATAGATTAAAGCTGCGCTCCCAGTGTTTGGTCCCACCCCCTACACAGCCAATTCCTCATCTCTTTCGCTAAACCGTTTCCCACCCATCCACAGCTCCCTCTCCCCACACTCACCCTGTCCAGTCATCCTCTCCCTTTCCTCTTTTAGACCACGCCACGCTGGCTGACCAGAGAGTTTCTGAGACACACAGCGTGCAAAGGAAGTCGTAACAGTTTCCTGATGCTGTTATTTCTTGCTGATACCTTTCTTCTGGTTTTCAGGCAGTATGTAGATCAGGGGTTACTACTAAATATTTGGATAGTGCTCAGTTCTAATTGAATGTTTTCCCAGGTTACCTGCAACTTTCTTCTTGCTTGTCTCTTTTTTGGGCTGAAGAGGCATACGTGTGTTTTTGATAGCTTGAGTTTTGATTAGCTGTCTTGATAGGCATTACAATCATTTCTATAAACATTAAGAAACTGTCGAAGTGTAAGGAGGAGTTGTCCTGGAATATCTGCTACACTAACAAATGTGACTCATTATGCATCCTAAAGGTTACTAATTAAGAAAGTTTCTGGTGTACATATCAACCGCCAGGCAAGCAGAAAAGATCGCAGTAGGCGTTCCGTGATTGTGAACGATGCACGCTCGACCGCTTCTCAAATTAATCCAAATAATTCAGTGCGTTCCGAGTACTGAACTCGTAGAGGAGACCTGACTATGCTCGACAGTGAAAATGACCTTTCGTATCATTTATTTTTCCGAAATGTCAGGTCGTTTGAGCCATCTGGGTGGAACTAACAGTTAGTAGCGTAATAGGTATATCATCAGAATGTTATACAGCACTGGAAAGACAGAAACGTATAAGACGAGTTTACTTGGAACCATTTTGGGGGTTGTCAACAGTCCGAAAGCGTGTAATTTATTGTGAAACTCCGGGATAAAAAAGGGGAAAATACGAGCACATTTCATATGTTGTGCGAGTGCAAAGTATAGGTTTGTTGGAAATGGGTTGCTGTAAGGAGAGAGAAATGTATTGTGTCAGGCGAAAGGAGATGACGCAGCCGCCTTTGACAAGTTGAAGCAGGAGTTAGCATCTGTTAGAGTGCAGCTGAGCGGCATTACTTGTCATTGCTGCTCCCGTCAGCAGTGGCGTTTGTGTCCGCGCTGCTGCTAAGAAACGCGAGCGTGGACAACTCAGTAGTCTTACTTCTGTCCTCGAGCACTCCTTAATACTGCGTAGAACACTACAACGTAGGCTGCAGGTGCAGTGCACGGTGATCTTAAAATAACATCCTTCTCTCAGAGTGCAGATGTTCTACACGATTTCTCTCGTCAACGGTAGAGAATATCCCAGCACCAGCGCAGCACAAGTTCTTGAACGCCGAGAGGTCACCGCAACCGCGTCAGTCCAGGGGACAACGCGTAAGAAGCAGGTCTTCTAATTTAGATTTAACGTATCCGTAACAACTACTATCTTAGTAGAATATACAGCGAAGGTAAATTATGTAGACTATGATTAGTATGGTACAGAGCAGCATCAATCTGCCCGAGTTAGGCAGTGCATTTACCTAGAGTGGAACTGTACTGTTAGAATACGTCTTCGTAGAAACAGAAATTAGTAGTAGTAGGACAGGCAAACAAACTGAAATATAAGATGCGCTATGTTCTGAGGCTTCCAGGAGCTACAGGTTGAAACTAAGTTAAGGTCAGCTAACTGTGCAACACCCAAAAATAATGTCTCCAATGGATCCAGACAGGGAATGTGTAGGAAAGTGCACTGTCACGTAAGTAATTAATATTGTAGAGATACGGCGTTCATGAAGGTCCAGCAGCGTGTTCTTTTGTATGACTGTAAATGTCAGACTTACGACAAGTTCATGAAACGAAGGGCCGTTAGTCGAAGCTGAAACATAAAAGCAAGTACCAGTGCTAGAAAGCATCTGACGGCGTCACAGGGTGAAATACCGCCATGTGATTGAGTTTCAGCAGAGCATAAAGAACGGTGTATGAAAAACAAATTTTTAATATATATCATTTCGACTTGTGTGTGAATACTGAAAGGTCTCTATGTTTTACTAAAATTTAACTTCATTTTCCATGTCTTTATCACCTCACACTTTAGGTGCACTTAGTTAATCAGGCTGAGAGAAAGAGTCAGCAACTGAGCGTGTCATTACCAGCCACATACATTCTCTGAATTCGTGTTTGTGTTGTATTTGTTTTACACGCATATATGTCGATTTACTAAGTAACTGTGTTTCCTCCACCATCGCCGCACTTGATTATGTTGAGTGTTCGTAGTGTCTGGGGGCAGGTAAACTTCTTGTCTGCTACTGTGACAGTGTAGCCAATTTTTGTATAGGCTCAGAGAGATGCAAAGAGGTTTCATCTCTTCTGGTCGAAGCACTGTTGTGCCTAAGTTGGCAGGGTGTGGAAAGGGTTTTCTCTGACGTTGTCTCCTACCTGTGAGGACACCTATTTGGCTAGTGTGCTGTTAACTCGTTCCTGTGATTTCGAAGAGAGGGGTTGTTCGAGGGAGCTTGTTTGCTGTAGTGAGTACGGCAACGGAGTTTGCTTCAGTTTCAGCCTAGCTGAAATCTTAACCAGTTCATTTCGCAACTTCAGGCTGTAGTAATGAAGCAGAATATTTCATTTATAATAGGAACTGTTCAGTTTTACTGGTAATTCTTTTGTTCAATCCAGACTTAGAAATGTTGAGCGTGGTTTGCTAGCTATACTCGATTTCCGTTAGTATCTGTGTTTCCCAGAGTGAACGTAAGTGCGCTTGCCTTTCTGTATTAGTTATTCTTCTTTTTCCTTAGTTTAATCCGTATCCCGTCATTTGTACCCGTTAGTATGTGTGCCTTTGTTCAATCCCACCTGTTAGTCGTTGATTTGAAGAGCCCTCAGTTCTCAGAATCTGTTTTATCTTGAGATTATTCCGCTATAATTTAGTTATATGAGTAATTCCTCGTATGGGGTAAGCGACATTTCGGGATTTTCATATTTTTTATTGGTCTTGTGGGGCTTGTGCCACGTGTTAGAAAAACAAATGAGCCTTCAGCTCGTTGGTTTTCAGTTCGTTTACACTGGTATGGCCTAAATTACATTGCCTGCAACTGTGTTTTGTGTCTTACATGCATTCCCGATGTGTTCTGCATTTCAAATTGTAATTATCGGTCAATTCCACAGCCTGAGTTTTCCATGATACGAGTCAGGCCAGTGGAGTAATTAAGTTTGTGGTGTATGTTGTAGTTGCTCTAGTTTATTTTCTGTCTTCTTCTTGTTGTTAGTGTAAATGCAAAATGCGTGTATGACTTTTTACGTTGAAGTTGTTCCTGTTTTGTGAAATCATAATGATTTACAAGCCCATCAGGCATGTCATCGGATTATTTGTTGCACGTGTGTGATTATTTAAGCAAGCCCCAGCAACAATTAAGTTTTTATATAAATATGTAGCGCATTTATAATTGTTTATGTTAAAGTAAATGTTCAATACTAATTAAAGTGAAACTCCCTGTTACTGCTGATGATTCATTCCACACATTCGAGTCTTCGTTGATACATCCTATAGCATTTTCCCTTGTGCAATTATACACAGGTCCCTTCATTTATTTGCTTACTAAGCAAAGGGTTATTTGATAAAGTCATCAACCTAGTAATAGATTTAAGCTATGAGTCGTACTTTTAGCCTGCCCCACAAACAAAAAACTAATATTTTGAATGTACACTATTTAGGGATGAGAAGCTTCTCCGCTGCTTATTAAATTAAAATTATTTACTGTCGCATAAGGCAATTACAGTATGCTTGAGTTACTTTGAGTTAACTCTAAGACCAATCCAGCAACCGCGCTATTGGATCATTTAATGTTAATTTTAATAAATCAGTCGATCAGTAGATTATGAAGCCAATCAACATTTAATATCAAAAATAATTTTGTTTAAGGGCGATCTGAACTAAAAATACATTAAATTCTCATAGAACAAGATTTAAGCTTACACTAAATTTCAGATAACGGTGAGTTAAGTCTATTTCGAATATCTCTGTCTAATGAGTAAATTACAGAACATAAATATTGTTTCGTCTTAGTCTTTCAAATACCATTCATATGGTGAACCTGCCAGGATATATATATATATATATATATATATATATATATATATATATATATATATATATATATATGAGAGAGAGAAAATTTACTGATGTTAAACTGTATTTTGGGAGACATAGTTTTGTGTAAGAAATTTTCTGTGTACAGTTTGTTTTATTTTTGTACATGAAACTTGGGTATGCATAGTCACTTAAAGAGCAAATCCAGGCGCAATAGGAGTGAGGATAACATAGTCCAAGCAGCGTTCTCAAACGCTGAAGTAGAGAAAAGAGAGAATATAGGGAGTAGTGGTGCTGTTCCGTCCATCGATAGGCAAGTGTATGAACAAATTAGTGAGCCAGATTTCAGTGCACTGCAGCAGTCTTAACCTTGGAAGGTGCGTGGAAGGTTTCACTAGCAGCTTTTGAGAATGCAGATAAGGCACAAAGTTCTCAGAGTTGTAAGGGAATTATAACAGAAATCGCCGCTAGTCTGGTCACAAACCAGCAATGATATTAGTAGGCCCACATCATTTAGAAATTAGGAAGGCAACTTAGTAAAGACTGAACAACCAAAATTACTAAAAGTTGCGAAAAATCAACTGCAAACACTGGGAGGCTTTGCGAAGATTTGTCTGCAGGTAATGTGAAGCTTCGCGAAAAATCAACTACGGCCGACGCGAAATTGCGAGAAAAAATGGATTATGTACAAGCGCTACTGAATGGTCTGGCAGATGAGATTAGGACGTAGATCGCTGCCGACCACAGGGCAAAGTTTGAAAGTGTGGAGCAGAGTCTCGGTAAAACAGTTTGAAGGGGAATTCCAAACATAGTGGATGAGTGCACCTTCGAGCACGAAGAACTGCTAGACTTGGTGGAGAAGGCAGGTATGGAGGAAATCGCATCTGTAAAAGGGAAGGTTGAGAGCTATAGTGTGGCCATTATTTTGCTGGAAGAGCGTGTTGTGTACTGAAAAGTAACTGGGGAAGAGGAAAAATTAAAAATTGAGAGACGAGGCTACAAAGTTTACGTAAAGTGTATCAAACCTTACTATGATGTGAAATAATGATACGACTGTACTGGGGGGCAATGGTGATACAGAGGAGATGATGTCACTGTTAACAGGGCCAATATGAAATTAACAGGAGGCCCCAGGGTGTCGCGAAAGACTTACATGAGGGGGTATCGCAACATGAGGACTGCCTCGGTTGTAGAATAGAAGGAGGTGAATGTTGAAGGAAGGATAGGCGCGACAATCATGACCACGATTCAGAATATGAAGATGACTTTGACGATAGGCAAGACAGTGATTTCAGGGCTAGGAGAGAGAGAGGCAGAAACTTTTACGAGTGTTCTTCCGTGGGAGTAAGTGCAAGGTTTCGACTATAAACACTTCCTCTCCGTTACGAAATTCAGGGTCTTTCGCAATTCTGCCAGTGGCCTCTGTCCCCTGGCTTAGCTTGAACAGTTTCAATTTCCACGCCCTCTCGCTTCGCAGAATGTTCATAAAATACAGGGTCTACATAAAGTCCGGGAACACTTTCAATTATTTATTGCACAAGAAACAAACATTGTACAGATATAATACATACGTCATTTTGAAGACAAGCCCTGGAAGTCTTCTTTTTTTTATCGTGTACACCGCCACAGCGTAGTTTGACAAATTTTCCAATGGTCAGCGCTAGTTGCAAACATGGCGAGTTCAGGTGCGGAGCGAGCTGTTTCATGAAATGTCCTCCCCGATCACCAGATCTCACCCCTTGTGACTTTTTTTCTGTGGATACACGTTAAAGATCACTCTATCAAGTGATGTAGCAGAGCTCCGGGAGAGAATACGGGAAGCGACTGCCTCAGTCGACGATGCCATGCTGGGACGGGTATGGCAAGAATTCGATTACCGAGTTGACGTCTGCCGGGTCACTCATGGTTCGCATATCAATTTTTTTTACGAAAACTTTGAGAGTTTCTCTTCAAAATGCAATATGTATGACATCTGTACAATGTTTAGTTCTTGTGCAATAAATAATTGAAAGTGTTCCCGGACTTTAAGTACACCCTGTAGAGTTCATGTGCAGCTATTTGGAAGAGAACCCTCACTTAGGATGAGAGCGGTTGCACACGACTGTGAAACCATTCACGAATTTCATTAGGCGTTGTTATTGGTCTGCTGATCAGAGGCCACGCAGGATCGAGCGAAACATTGCATTATTATACTACTGAACTTCAACCATTACGGTTTCACGAGATATGCTGATATGTCAGAACATAAGCTGCAGCGGAACCAGTTTCAGTATAATCCATGTGGACCGGAAGAACTCATCCCTATCTGCGTTATGAAATTGCCGATACAGCTCGACACATTATTCTAGCGAGCAGATGTGAAGATGATATTGAAATATTTGAAGAGTATGATATGGGTGAGCGCGCACAAAACAGCGCACAGAGTAAAAAAGGCTACTGCAGACCACTGCACACACAGTAAGAATAGGAAATGGAGAATACACGCAGCGGCAAGACCAGGATCACCATCGTCAGCAGCCATATCAGAATAACTTGAGCCACAACAACCGAACTGATCGGTATGGCAAAGAGCGAAAAGCGATACGTGTGACGGCGGTAACGGCCAGACATTGCAACGGATCAATTACGGGTATCATGATCTTTTCTCTGATCAGTGCGGTGGGAACAACAGATGTGTTATTCTACGCCCCAGTGTGGAAATTAGGTCAGCTGACCTCCGCAAAAATACTCCAGGCGAGGGACAAAGTACACCTCAATGAGGGTTGTCTGTCATGGAAGGCGTTGTGGCGGAAAGAACTATGGAAAGAGAGCGTGATGTCTGACATGTGAGAGAGAATATATGAGAGCTGTTCCGAGAGACTACCAACATGAGAGTTCCATCTGTTGGTCCAGATCTCGATTAGAAATTTGCTACCTGCAAGCGTTTTATACAATAGAAGTCCTTTGACCATTAGCAGTGAGGCGGCGTTTCAGAAGCGCGAGGAGGCGAGAACAAATTTGAGGGAAGCGATTCGTGGAAAGAGTGTTGAAACCCGAACGCAGGCACGTATTAATTTTAGATTCCTGGGAAGTGAGCTTGAATTTAATTTTTTAATTGCTCCCTTGATGAAAGAGGATGTTTTGGGGACAAACATTATAGGTGGTGATTTACCTGGGTGAGGGAATAATGTCATTGAAAGTCGAAGGATTCCCTGTGAAATTAGTATTCGATGAGTGTGTTTTGTGTAACGAGTTCGAAGTGAACAGCCTGAAGTTTCAGACTCAACCATAATCACAACATGAACTAGAAGTCCTCGTTAGTGTTGGGTAGTTAGTGAACCAGTCTAACTAAAAAACAAGAAACTTTAAAATTATTCACATCGAAAATTACAAAATGAGGAATGATATGAAAATAATACACAGTTGAACAATCTGTACAACATCTTGACACAAAAATCTAAGATTTGGGACAAGATGTAAAAACAATAGTAAGTGATATTCAGAATTCAGAAAATTACGACTAAAAAAAAAAAGAGGCACCAACTGCCTTAATTGTAGAATCCAGAAAAATTGAAGACAGTTTAGTAAATTTTCAAGCTTTGAATAACTAGGCTATATTATGGAAGATGTTGGTCTTTTAAGTGACATAGATAATTTTTACAAAAATGACATAGATGATTCTGTTATTGAGACAGTTTGTTTTGTCGTTGTGAAAAACTAACTTTCGACATTAGGTACAGAATGTCTTGTAGAACATAAATTTCGTAACACCAAAACTGTTCGAGAAATGTTGTCAGAATTCTGTGAACCATTTGAGCTTGATTTGGGGGACGAGTACCTCAACGTTTTTTGAGGGCAGTATATATT
Source organism: Schistocerca piceifrons (assembly GCF_021461385.2). Taxonomy (NCBI): domain Eukaryota; kingdom Metazoa; phylum Arthropoda; class Insecta; order Orthoptera; family Acrididae; genus Schistocerca; species Schistocerca piceifrons. Next base: position 360,075,551 of record NC_060149.1, on the reverse strand, counting down.
AATTGGAAGCAATTTAATACTAACGCAGTAAGGTGTGATGACACATTTAAAGTACTTCATTCTGTTGAAAAAATGGCTGATCAGAACTTTGCAGTAAAACTATGTGAATGTAAGGTTATGGATGTGCTTCTTAAACAACTAAACGGATTATGCATGTGCTTTTTAAACAACTAAACGAACTTGGAATGACCGTCAAATTACTAGAGAGACGGTTTGGTAAATGTATCAGTAGAATTATTCTGGACTTTAACTTCATAATGGAAAAATTGTTACAGCACATCTTACTAAAAATTATCTAGGGGCCACCAGACAAAAATATGCTTCAAATTAATAACAGCAATGTTACAAAAAAATTTTGTCTCTCACAGGTAGTAGGTTCTCAAAACTTTCTCCTAGGACCATAGAAAGTCGATCGATCATTGACCACTTAAAGGACCATTTTTCTCATTGGTACTACCCTGCACGTTTCTGCCAAACAAAATGTAATCAAACAAAGTTGGCAGACTTAATTTTTTGGTGCGAGAAACACATATTTACCCGTCGTAGTCTAATTTCATATACACCATTCTAACATTTCTCTGACTACAGCCTACGTCTCCGGCCCAGACAGATCACAGAAGCCCATTTCGTTTGAAATTTGCATCCGTGTGGAAAAGGGGTGTCTGCTGGTGAAGCACGGGTCCGGTCCTGGACTGTAAAATAATTAACAGCCACTTGCTCATCCTTTATTCCCCTCTGTGACACGAGAATGAAAATGTTTTCTCTAACGATATGAACTTTATTCATTCATACGCAGCGTGAAGTATAATATCTTACAGCGATACATGCAGCTTTTGGAGCTTATTGCAGGTTCGTACACGTAATTTCTCACAGTGAACTAAATACGTTTCGATGTACGACGACTGCGTGTACAAATAAGCAATAAACATCAAAAACTATAAGAACCACTTGAAAATAAATTAAATTCATTTGTCTCACAGAAAGCGATTTCTTAACTCTGAAGTAAAATGTAAAAAAAGAAGATGAAACTTCTGTTCTTGTGAATTGCAAGCTGTAAATACACCCCTGGAAATGGAAAAAAGAACACATTGACACCGGTGTGTCAGACCCACCATACTTGCTCCGGACACTGCGAGAGGGCTGTACAAGCAATGATCACACGCACGGCACAGCGGACACACCAGGAACCGCGGTGTTGGCCGTCGAATGGCGCTAGCTGCGCAACATTTGTGCACCGCCGCCGTCAGTGTCAGCCAGTTTGCCGTGGCGTACGGAGCTCCTTCGCAGTCTTTAACACTGGTAGCATGCCGCGACAGCGTGGACGTGAACCGTATGTGCAGTTGACGGACTTTGAGCGAGGGCATATAGTGGGCATGCGGGAGGCCGGGTGGACGTACCGCCGAATTGCTCAACACGTGGGGCGTGAGGTCTCCACAGTACATCGATGTTGTCGCCAGTGGTCGGCGGAAGGTGCACGTGCCCGTCGACCTGGGACCGGACCGCAGCGACGCACGGATGCACGCCAAGACCGTAAGATCCTACGCAGTGCCGTAGGGGACCGCACCGCCACTTCCCAGCAAATTAGGGACACTGTTGCTCCTGGGGTATCGGCGAGGACCATTCGCAACCGTCTCCATGAAGCTGGGCTACGGTCCCGCACACCGTTAGGCCGTCTTCCGCTCACGCCCCAACATCGTGCAGCCCACCTCCAGTGGTGTCGCGACAGGCGTGAATGGAGGGACGAATGGAGACGTGTCGTCTTCAGCGATGAGAGTCGCTTCTGCCTTGGTGCCAATGATGGTCGTATGCGTGTTTGGCGCCGTGCAGGTGAGCGCCACAATCAGGACTGCATACGACCGAGGCACACAGGGCCAACACCCGGCATCATGGTGTGGGGAGCGATCTCCTACACTGGCCGTACACCACTGGTGATCGTCGAGGGGACACTGAATAGTGCACGGTACATCCAAACCGTCATCGAACCCATCGTTCTACCATTCCTAGACCGGCAAGGGAACTTGCTGTTCCAACAGGACAATGCACGTCCGCATGTATCCCGTGCCACCCAACGTGCTCTAGAAGGTGTAAGTCAACTACCCTGGCCAGCAAGATCTCCGGATCTGTCCCCCATTGAGCATGTTTGGGACTGGATGAAGCGTCGTCTCACGCGGTCTGCACGTCCAGCACGAACGCTGGTCCAACTGAGGCGCCAGGTGGAAATGGCATGGCAAGCCGTTCCACAGGACTACATCCAGCATCTCTACGATCGTCTCCATGGGAGAATAGCAGCCTGCATTGCTGCGAAAGGTGGATGTACACTGTACTAGTGGCGACATTGTGCATGCTCTGTTGCCTGTGTCTGTGTGCCTGTGGTTCTGTCAGTGTGATCATGTGATGTATCTGACCCCAGGAATGTGTCAATAAAGTTTCCCCTTCCTGGGACAATGAATTCACGGTGTTCTTATTTCAATTTCCAGGAGTGTATATACTCTGGGTCGCTATCGACACTATACAGCAGCTTCAAACGTTTCATTCTCTTATTTTTCAAAAACTGGTTCTTCGATCCAGCGCTGGTAAAGAATTTTAAAACCTGGTGTATAACATCACATCGTAGCTTGTATCACACCTTTAGCTACATGTTGAAATATGAACTACAATTATTACTCATGTTTTCTCTAAATAGTAGCAAATCGAAGTTATACATACTAAAACAGACTAGACAGACTGCCTTGTTCTGTCTGAATTTATTGTTTGTTAATACCTTAGACTCAGATTTGCGTTTTAAAAGTTACTAGCTTTACACCACAATATATTAAACTGCAGCCTTCAGTTCCAATAACCAAAATAATCCAAAATACCTCGCAAGGAAGGAGTAGTTCATGACAAAAACTCAAAATCAGATGTGTATAAGATAAAATGTGGTACCCATCAGAAATATTATGTAGGCTAAACGGGCAACTCTGAAGTAATTTTTAACAATGTGGACATAAAGTAAGATGCTCTAATCAACATCCTTATATGTCATAACAGCCGGAAGCGGTAGACGAGCGGTTCTAGGCGCTTCAGTCAGGAACCGCGCGGCTGCTACCGTCGCAGGTTCGAATCCTGCCTCGGGCATGGATGTGTGTGATGTCCTTAGGTTAGTTAGGTTTAAGTAGTGCTAAGTCTAGGGGGATGATGACCTCAGATGTTAAGTTCCATAGTGCTTAGAGCCATGTCACAACATTCCTAAAGGACGCCATTTAGATGCACTTGACAAACTTGATTTTTACCAATTTAGAAATACATATACGAACTGTTCAAAGAGCAAAACGATTCTCGTAAAAAAGCCTTTCCGAAGTATTTTTTTATCCGTCGTAACGTTCCGTCTCCTTGGTTTCCATTTTTTCGTTAGGTCCGTTCTGTTGCCGGCTTGCATTTGTCTGATATTAGTCTGACACAACAGCTACATTATATCGACTGTTAGAGTACACATGAGGCCACAGGTGGCCTGACTTCTAGTATATGTCTAGCTTACCTACACCAGAAGTGAGTAATTTTTTACTATTTTCACTTTGATTAGGGTGAAACTTTGTTAATACCTTAGATTCTGATTTGCGTTTTAAACGTTACTAATTTTACAACGTAATATAGTGAACTGCAGCCTTCAGTTCCAATATCCATCCCAGGTATGTTTAAATTGTGAGTGCTTGTCTAGCTTACCTACACCAGATGTGACGTAATTTTTACTATTTTCTATTTTGATAAGGGAGACTATTTCTTAATACCTTAGACTCAGATTTGCCTTTTAAAATTTTCTAACTTCACACCATAATATAGTGAACTGCAGCCTTCAGCTACAACGACCATCGCAGGTATATTTAAATAGTGAGTGCTTGTCTTGGTCTGTTTAGTTGTACTATGACCAGTTGCTCTGTAACACATCCACGTGCGTATAGTTGTGTATAGTAGCTAGTTTGATTCTATAATTTAGTTCCCTAGTATTTTAATATTATCTTTTTTTTCTTTTTAAACGGACCACCTATCACTTACTAGGAAGTCTGCCACCCAGGGTGGCCGAGTGGTTCTAGGCGCTACAGTCTGGAAGCTCGCGAACGTTACGATCGCAGGTTCGAATCCTGTCTCGGGCGTGGATGTATGTGATGTCCTTAGGTTAGTTAGGTTTAAGTAGTTCTAAGTTCTAGGGGACTGATGACCTCTGAAGTTAAGTCCCATAGTGCTCAGAGCCATTTGAACCATTTTTTTAGAAAGTCTAAATTCGTTATGGTGCCATTATTGTGACCTAGGGCTGAAAAACAAAATAAAAAATTTCCTTCACAGACTGTCTTGAAAAGCAATTAATTTTTGCCAGAATTTTCCGGTGGCAAAAATCAATTGCTTATCCACGGATGATAGAATGTAATGTGTTGGAACGCATAATAATGAAAGAGAAATGAATGTCAGTGTCTAGCATACGGATACAGAATTTCAAGGGAATATAGAATTTTTGTGTTTCATCTACATCTACATATACATGACTACTCTGCAATTCACATTTAAGTGCTTGGCAGAGGGTTCATAGAACCAAAATCATACTATCTCTCTACCATTCCACTCCCGAACAGCGCGCGGGAAAAACCAACACCTAAACCTTTCTGTTCGAGCTCTGATTTCTCTAATTTTATTTTGATGATCATTCGTACCTATGTAGGTTGGGCTCAACAAAATATTTTCGCATTCGGAAGAGAAAGTTGGTGACTGAAATTTCGTAAATAGATCTCGCCGCGACGAAAAACGTCTTTGCTTTAATGGCTTCCATTCCAACTCGCGTATCATATCTGCCACACTCTCTCCCCTGTTACGTGATAATACGAAACGAGCTGCCCTTTTTTGCACCCATTCGATGTCCTCCGTCAATCCCACCTGGTAAGGATCCCACACCGCGCAGCAATATTCTAACAGAGGACGAACGAGTGTAGTGTAAGCTGTCTCTTTAGTGAACTTGTTGCATCTTCTAAGTGTCCTGCCAATGAAACGCAACCTTTGGCTCGCCTTCCCCACAATATTATCTGTGTGGTCTTTCCAACTGAAGTTGTTCGTAATTTTAACACCCAGGTACTTAGTTGAATTGACAGCCTTGAGAATTGTACTATTTACCGAGTAATCGAATTCCAACGGATTTCTTTTGGAACTCATGTGGATCACCTCACACTTTTCGTTATTTAGCATCAACTGTCATCTGCCACACCATACAGCAATCTTTTCTAAATCGCTTTGCAACTGATACTGGTCTTCGGATGACCTTACTAGACGGTAAATTACAGCATCATCTACGAACAACGTAAGAGAACTGCTCAGATAGTCACCCAGGTCATTTATATAGATCAGGAACAGCAGAGGTCCCAGGACGCTTCCCTGAGGAACACCTGATATCACTTCAGTTTTACTCGATGATTTGCCGTCTGTTACTACGAACTGCGACCTTCCTGACAGGAAATCACGAATCCAGTCGCACAACTGAGACGATATCCCACAGGCCCGCAGCTTCATTAGAAGTCGCTTGTGAGGAACGGTGTCAAAAACTTTCCGGAAATCTAGAAATACGGAATCAACTTGAGATCCCCTGTCGATAGCGGCCATTACTTCGTGCGAATACGTTGCACAAGAACGATGTTTTCTGAAACCATGCTGATTACGTATCAATAGATCGTTCCCTTCGAGATGATTCATAATGTTTGAATACAGTATATGCTCCAAAACCCTACTGCAAACCGACGTCAGTGATATAGGTCTGTAGTTCGATGGATTACTCCTACTACCCTTCTTAAACACTGGTGCGACCTGCGCAATTTTCCAATCTGTAGGTACAGATCTATCGGTGAGCGAGCGGTTGTACATGATTGCTAAGTAGGGAGCTATTGTATCAGCGTCTGCTGTAGATGACATAGACAGGTCAATAGCTATTATACGAACTGAAGTGTGTGCTGTGGTAAGCTGTGCCCTGCTGCGGCCACGTACTGCGCCGTCGCTACGGACGACGTGCGTGTGGTCTGGAATTCCAGCGTCCCCCGGCCCTTCTCATCACAGCCGCCGATCTGGAAACACCGCAGCTGTGCGCTGCCGGAATTTCTGGGAGCCGAGAGAATTGCGTGCGCGGCAGAATTACACAGTTTACGCGCCGCCAATTGGAGAGGCATTCCGGTGCCTCTGTCACTGGCAGTCCGCAGATCACCAGAGCATAAAGCGTTGCATTGTAGCACCTCGGGCGTGTTAACGGACAAGAGCACGCGTCGCGCAACGGCAAGCGGTGGGGATTGAGAGTTATTTAATGAAAGACGTTATCACGAGAGCGTTCTGAAAAGTAAACAGATATCATTAACACTCTACGTCTTTATTCTTCATGTCTACCTATTCATTTCCCAACAGAGTCACCTTGGCAATGAACACATTTCTCCCACAAGAGACAGTTTCTACCGTTACTTTAGAATGTTTGACTTTGCTGACGGAACCACAACTTCACCTCTGCTTGTACCGCTTCATCACTACCATAGTCAGGTTCTCTAAGCTGTTCTTTAAGTTATGGAAACAGATAAAAATCGATTGGAGCCTAGTCGGGGCTGTGTAGAGTTGATTGATGACACTGAAACCAAGGTTTCGTAATACTGCAAATGTCGCAGTGCTCGTGTGTGATCTGTCATTGTCATGCTGGAGGAGAGGTTCCTGGACGATCAATTCGAAACATTAACACAAAACACTGTGTCTAATGCGCCGACATAGTTACGTTACCCACTGCCATGGATACGCGTTACCATTAACCGACAGAATGATAAAGAAACGATCGAGCTGGAAGATTTTTTGACAGATTAGAACTGTGTACCAGACCAGGACTCCCTGTCTTTTTCGCCAGTATCCATACCTAAGGAACTGTAAGGGGTTGATTCACGGACATCTTCTTCTGCCAGAAACACTCTCCTACTTTTCAAATTTCTCAGACAAACGTTAATAATGTTTGTTTTGTTTGAAAAACTTCAAGAGATTTCCGAAAAAAATCAGAGGCATTACGTCGCCACTGAATGATGTACACTGTGAGAATGACAAAGAGAGAAAACACACTTCCACATAGAAGTCGTCACAGAGGAGGGGTTACGTCATTCGAGGAAACATGGTAGAAGTGACAGTCCAATAGCATTTGGAAGAAATCATTCTTGCATTCATCAACGCGCCTGGATAGACGAACTCATTAACGTGCAGCTTCAGAGATTCAGGGAGGCGAGCTTGCCCTGGATAGAAACTGCCTTGCGGATTAACGACGAGGGCTGGTGATCTGGCCGGCCTAGATGCGATTTTTGGGCGGTTTTCCACATTCAACTAGGTGATACAAACTACGCAAGCATTTTCAAAAAACGTTTTCACACATCAATTTGAGATTTACTCTAGAAGCAGATAGATGGAGTGCACAATTTCCCTCGCGGGTGTAGTGGTGGCATCAAGAAGGTCATCCTGCCACCAGCTGCCACTGACTTTGCCAAAACCCATGTAACATTGGCGACCCAGTCGTTAAACGGGAAAAGGCAAGAAATAAGAATAGGATTCTTGCACTCGTCCTAAGCGACAGAATGATAAAGAGACGATCGAGTTGGAAGATTTTTTGACAGATTAGAACTGTGTACCAGACCAGGACTCCCTGTCTTTTTGGCCAGTATCCTTACCCAAGGAACTGTAAGGTGATTCACGAACATCTTCTTATGCCAGCAACTCTCTCCTACTTTTCAAATTTCTCAGAAGCTTCGCTGCATACCTTCCAGCAATAGAGCTCCTGAAATAAAGGATATCGTGAGGCAATAGCGTAGTAACAGCTAAAGGATTGTTTCCACAATAAATCTTTTTGCCTGCAGTGGATGCAGGCTATTTCAAATTTTACTGGCAGATTAAGTTTGTGTGCCAGAGAGGAACTCGAACCTCGGTTCCTACCTTTGGCGGACAATGGTCTTACTGTCTATGCTTTCTAGGTTCATCTCATTTGTTACCCTCACGACTTCAGTTCTACCTGAGCCATTCTCCTACCTTTAAAATTTCACAACACACGCATGGGAAGCATTCAACATAGCAAAATAGCGTCACCATTTAATGCACCAATTTCTGTTCCTAAGCTAATTACCCTGCTTTTTAGAAACAGCCAGTGATTAGTAGCGAATAGAGGTGGGTCGTTCATCAAGGAACGTGTATAAAAGGAACAGTTCACTAAACTGATCGCAAGGACCAGGAACGGCTTCTAAGGAACAGTCGCTCACCGTTCGCTTCAGGTCGGTCCCATTCAGTCACTCTCGTTTTTGAGTTGTCATTCGATCATCGTTCCTCGTCCGCACCTCGGTCTCGTTTTTTACCGGTGGTTATCCATTCCCCATTCCTCGTTCCAACTTCAAAATTATTCAGTCACTATTGAATTGTGCTTCATTTCGTTCATTGTGCTCGTCCTTTCTTGTTCAATCTCAAACCATTCTCGAAATCTCGACTTCTAGTTCTTTGTGTGCGCCATTCAGCTTAAAGCGCTGAGGGCAGGTCGTGAGTCGTGCTTGGATAGTTTAATCGGTAGAGCACTTGCCTGCGAAAGGCAAAGATTCTAGGTTCGAGTCCCAGTATGCCACACACACTCTTAATCTGTCTGCATGTTTCATGTCGATTATTGTTCGCAAAGCGACATTAATTGATCCATAGTAATAAAAAAAAAAAAAAAAAAAATGCTTCAAATCAGGTAGCTCGAAATATGTGGAGGTGCATAATGGAATGGCGTATAAGGTTAGTCATCATGCCCTGCCCCAGAGATAGAAGTATTAATTCAAAAATGGTTCAAATGGCTCTGAGCACCATGGGACTTAACATCTCAGGTCATCCGTCCGCGCCGGCCGCGGTGGCCGTGCGGTTCTAGGCGCTGCAGTCCGGAACCGCGGGACTGCTACGGTCGCAGGTTCGAATCCTGCCTCGGGCATGGATGTGTGTGATGTCCTTAGGTTAGTTAGGTTTAAGTAGTTCTAAGTTCTAGGGGACTGATGACCTAAGAGCCGGCCGCGGTGGCCGTGCGGTTCTGGCGCTGCAGTCCGGAACCGCGGGACTGCTACGGTCGCAGGTTCGAATCCTGCCTCGGGAATGGGTGTGTGTGATGTCCTTAGGTTAGTTAGGTTTAAGTAGTTCTAAGTTCTAGGGAATTTATGACCTAAGATGTTGAGTCCCATAGTGCTCAGAGCCATTTGAACCATTTCGATGACCTAAGGTGTTAAGTCCCATGGTGCTCAGAGCCATTTTTTGCCATCCGTCCCCTAGAACTTAGAACTACTTAAACCTAACTAACCTAAGGACATCACACACATCCATGCTCGAGGCAGGATTCGAACCTGCGACCGTAGCGGTCGCGCGGTCCCAGACTGAAGCGCCTAGAACCGCTCGGCCCCACCGGCCGGCTGTATTAATTCAGAATCAGTGTGAAGGAAGGAGATACACGTAACGGATACTGACTAGTAGCAAGTGTGCTCATAACCATTTGTGGTGAAATCTCAAAATAATTTCCCCATTCACCGCAATACTAGTACGAGTAACCTCTTCTTAGCACAGATACTGTGGACGCTTTTGTTATTGAGTACAGTACTTCTAGCTTTTCCTTCTGACTTTTTTTTTAATTCCTACAGCACAGCATTGCGCAATTAGATAAAAAAAGGGAATGGTGAATAGGTAGAAATGAATGGGTCTCAAAAAGAACTGGTCACCAGGGGCCTAGTTTCCAAAGATGAACGAGTTTGGCCATCTCTGGTAACAGTATCTTCAAAACTTCAGCCGATTTTCCTCGTCTTGGTCGTCTGTGTCCATGGAGAGTGTGTGTGTGTGTGATTTTGGGGTTTATGGGTGCTCAATGGCGAGGTTATCAGTGCTAGCATAAATATTAAAAGGGCTAAAAACATTGTCACATTCACTCACTCGCTCAATCCTACCTCACTCATGTTGACCCACACAAACACTCCATATCGCACGCCGTAAAAGAAAAGAGAAATAGTGAAAGGCGCTACACCTGGGGTGAAAAACAAGTGAAACGACATAGAAGCTAAAACAACGGCATGTCTTTGGAGACCACTACTAAACCTCCTGTGGCACTAACACGCGAACTGCACTTTGAAGAGGCATTTATTGTGTAAGCTTCTGAAGGTACCGGCAACATCGTATGCGGTCCTGTATTCCATTTCTCGTATCTTCTGGTGTGGCAGACTGAGCACTACGCAGTCTGAGAGCAGATGCGTGTGCTGGATTGTTGAGAGAAAAAGGTTTCGGCCATTGCTGTTGCACTTGTGTAGTGAATTCAGCTATAAACTGTGTGTATAAAGTTATACTGCGCTCGCTACATTAGCTTTTTCTTAGATCGCCACTGAACGAATTGCCATCAACTACTTAATACCACTGTTCACCAGGTTACCCCGTAGTTCAATTCCTCTATTGTGGCGAATTGGTCCGTAAAATATTAACAAAGCTCCATGCCTCAATATACTGACACCGTCAGAGAGATCTGTCTTCAGCATCTCCTATGTGATCACATATTATCTTGGATAGCTGAAAACAATGTGGTATGGGTTACCCGTCACCTCACACTCACATAATGCTCTTTGTTGCATTCTAATCTGTTTAGATAATGCAGATATCGATCACGTGTTGTTGAGAAATAAATCACGTCGCTATTAGAGTTAACATTATTCATCCTTAGGGGAAGACGTTACAAGTTCGACGGCCGTTATCTCTATTGTTCCAATGTCACTGCCATTCTTCTTCCTTCCAGTCAATCAGTTGTCTCTTTTTTCTCATTTTTCTCTGAGCGATCAGCCGGACTTTGTCTCAGTTAGTAGGAGGGTGCAGTAATACACTGGTCGCCATTAAAACTGTAACGTCATAAAGGCGACAAGCAACAAATGTCAAATTGCCAGTAAGTATACTACCTGCTTCGATATGCAAATGATCAGTATTTCATTGCAGCCAGAAAAAGCAAGTAGGCGTAGCGCAATCTACACCTATATATCTTCTTCTGTTCCACATCCGTAAATGCTATAAATTAAAGCCCCGCGCCATAGTTTCTATCAGTATGTTCGGGGTAATCTCACTAACTGCTGTAAGGATTTTGATACGACTTTTATTAATACATAGAGTGATTCACAAGGAAGGTGATGACGCCATGTCAAAAAAGATTTTTTACTTTAACATCTGATCCTTACGAACGACATATCTAGCCAACCTTGTCTGCTCTCTCGGTTACAAAAAAAAGTATGGCGGACACGAAATAAACGTAAATTTCACTTTTATCATCTAAATTTAATTGGGATTTAAGATAGTTCTCATTTATTGTTCTGTCTCATTTGCACAATTTTAATTAGATTACTTCGTTTCGAATAGACAAGATGGGTTCCTGATACAATTACTAGGATCTGAAGATTCCAGAGTGGTCGAAATATGCAAGCTAATTGAAATTGTGCAACTGAGAAGGAACAATGAATGAGAATTATCTTAATTATTTAAACAGTTTCTGAATCTCTCAAGACGATTACGTCGACTGTAGTGTAATTGTGATTTATTTATCTTCTGCAAAAATACATTTAGCGCAATAGTATATGTTATGTAATGTACTTCTGATAACGACTTCTGCTTAATATTTAGATACTGCAAGTACACGTAAGGCGTAAGGTAAAAGAAAAATAGAATTTTTTAACGTTTCTTGCGTTTTTAGTCATGAGTCTGTTGAAGTTTTTTGATTTCCTACATCTTCTAAGACTACTCATATTGATAATAATGAAACACTTAGAGTTTAGTGTGGCTCAGGATACGATTTGTCACATTGACGGAGGCAATTTATTTCTGTTAGACTTGAGATCCAGGTAGGGTTGACCAAGGACTGTGGCTTGTGACACTGATTCATGGTCATCAACCAACATCGCGTACATATCGTGGGAATTAAATATTTTATTCAGTTCATTTTTCGTAGAGTTCAGCGTTTTCTTCAGAGGTACCGTATTCCAATCCCCACGTTTATCTTCCAACCGTAGATCATCACCCTTTTGTCATACAGTTAGCAGTTAAGAAAGTCTCTTGGAATATTCTTGACTTTCGAAAAATACGCTCCTGCGTTGATCCTAAATTCGTCTCCCATAACCTTCTTAGGAGAGCAGTTTCATAGGTCTATGTCGGTATTATACAATGAACAAATGAGAGAACAACCAAATAGTCTGCATACGGGCGGTATACTTACTGTGTAAATTGGCCACTATTCTCGTATTATAGAAGATACTTTATTTTTCCGTGCTTCGTGTAACAAAAGTTTTAGTCTCATATAACGTAAAGCATTGTGGAAGTGAAAAGGAGTTCTTTGTTTATGTGATTCTTACTTACTTTATCAGCTCCCATCAACATGACTCCTTGTGTGTACTTACAAACATAAACAACGAGTAGATGTGCGTTTGTTATGTGTCGTCTGGTCTTCACAATAGCCCGTCCGTGAAAACCAGCATGTTGAGATCCTGTGGAACTTGCCTCATTCTGTTGAGTCACGGTCGAGGTGAGAGTAGTTTGAAGTTCAAGGCAGAATGTCGGAGAACGAGTTGCCTGTTATAATCTCTTTAGACAACAAAAAGGCAAGAAGTACGTATTTCTTGTTTCTTTCTATTTCGTTTAATGAATTCTAATACAAATAATCAACGCAAGAATAGTACTATCCTGATTAAAAATAAACGGTTTTTCATACGTCTGTTGGTCAAAAACAGGATCACTAGCATTTTAGATTCCGAAGTGAAATTGTCGTCTACAAACCTACATGTTGTAACACAAAGCTTGGATATACGGCACAATACAGTCAGTATTTAAGGAAATGATGAGACTAACATATGACAAAATAGGTCTACCAAACAACATATGCAGAAGAAATTAAGAAATTACTACCATGTTAAGTTTCTGTGTGTGTACGCAAAGTTATCATGTAGTGAAAGTATTTTATCCGTCCGCTAAGGTACTATTACACAATATTACAATTATTTCATATCAATGAATCAACATAGCACACTGAAAGGGGTTGTTCTTTGTTCAGTCCTATACTGCCTGCGTTTGTGAATTTCTTAGCAAGGTTGTTCTGGTTTTACTCCAACTATATAAAGAAAACAAGAGTTATTCGGAACAAAATCATGCAGGCTTCCATTGATCAACTTTAAGAACATTTGCGAGATGTATACACATTGTTTCAGCGCTTCACTGAAGGACAGACACTGAAAATTAGGCACATCTGACTCGTATACGTGTGAGGTTAAGTGTGGTTGTGTGTGCGCGAGTTTGCTCGTGAGCGTGTGTGTGTTTTTGTATCTGAGTGAGAGAGGGAGAAACAGGGATCGTATCTTGATAGGGCAGCTGAGTTATTCATATCCGAGACATGAAATTCGGTAAAGGAACCGATGACAGCCTTAGATGGACCCAGAGCCAGGAGTGAGTGGGCTGCGAGTGTTAACTCTGTCAGCGAGCTTTGTGTCAAAATTGGTTGCTATCGAGTATTCCAATAAATTCAAATCTCGCAGCCTACACAATGTCTAAAATCAGTTCTGCCTGCCTCTCATCACCTGTCGTTTTCGATGGTATCCCAGGCTCTCTTACCTGTTGGAGATGTCAACAGGATCTTAAATTCTAATCTTTCTTCAGTTCTCGTCTCCTAGGGAACGTTTACGTCGGCTGTACTGAACTGTTCTTTGCGGCAGCTCTCGGAAAAGATACACTAAAACACGGGAAAATGCCACCCTGTGCCTGTAAAGATGAACTGATAAACAGTTTTTGTGTACCTACCTTCTAACGACACTTTCTGAGCTGAAGTTTGTATTTATTCATGCTGCCAGAATATGGACCAGAATATTATCGCAAGAAATTGTGGCAGTGTAGACACTCAAGCACAAGTGATACTCAAATGTGTAAATGTAATCAAGCTCATTTCTTTCTCACTTTTCATTATTTTGTGCGTAAATTATAAGGATCATTCACTCATTTACTCGCGTATCATTTCTGTATTAACAATTACTGTGAAATATAAATCTATAATGTCTGACTGTTGGGTAAGTAGTTTCATTTAAAATACACAAACGTTGTGCGTTATAAAATAAATTCATATTGCGAAATATTATCAATAATATTCTTCTACGGTAGATGTCGATACGGAAGGTAGCCTGCTTCCTGCTGCTGTTGGTGTTGCGCGTATTTTACAGGTTAAACTTACGCTAACGAAACACCGTTCCTACGTCGTGAAATTAGTAAATTATTTTGTACCATAATCACTCTCCACACTGTAAATTGTGAGACGGATCAGTCATATCCATCTCATATGTTTTGCCGCTATGTTAAGACATTCATATTTTGTGCTGACATTCACCACCTGTGTGTTTGTGTGAATCTAGTAAGCGTTTAGGAAGGAAGCGAGTCGATTTCTTCTTAGTTCTTTTACATTGATATTTATGTACCTGCGTCCTTTCTACATCCTTTTTTCCTTTTCGTAACATTTAATACAGTATATGTAACTGAGGTGAATTGATTTGAGTTTCGTAAGGATGGCCGGTCACTGTAGTTTGCTAGAGTAGTTTTGAAAACTAGTAGTAGCATAGGCGGAAAGTCAGAGAGGCTTAACTTTCACCGGACGCAGTGGCCGAGCGGTTCTAGGCGCTACAGTCTGGAACCTCGCGACCGCTACGGTCGCAGGTTCGAATCCTGCCTCGAGCATGGATGTGTGTGATGTCCTTAGGTTAGTTAGGTTTAAGTAGGTCTAAGTTCTAAGGGACTGATGACCTCAGAAGTTAAGTCCCATAGTGCTCAGAGCTGTTTGAACCATTTGAGCCATTTGAGCTTAACTTTCCCATCAGAACAGGTGCTTGGTCAGTTAGACAGATTGCCATGGAATACTGTGGTCTTCTTTTGCGGTTACTCCCTCTCCACTTGAGAAGCGAGGACAGACATGCCTTACGGACACTGTGGATTCTGGTGTTTGGATTTACTTAGTGTGTGATATTTGTACTTAATAATCTTCATTGCAACATTTTGGACATTGGGAGTCAGTAAATACTTGCGCCTTTTGTAATTATGTAATATGTGTCTAGATTTTCAAATTCAGTTTGTTGCTCAGAGTGCATCGAAATTCAGTTCTTTGCTGATCATTGAATAGATCTAAACTTGCAGAATAGAACCAATACCTACACATGTGGATGATTTTTCTTGGGTCTTATGACATGGAATTTAATGTATTTTTCGTATGTTGGTGTGTGCTCAGGATTGAACAAAGACTTCTTTGCCAATTTGTAGTAGCCTTCATAGCAGCTATCGGTAGTGGAGAATCACTTGCATCTCTCTTTCTTTGATGAATGAAAGAACTTGTGATTTCGTTCTTTTCCACCCCAAACTCAATGTTCTTTTTGTTTGCATATACATGCATGACTTCCACAAATCCACGGTCCTATGCGATAGTGTGTATTTCTCGTAAAAGTTAAACTTTTCGGTATTGATACATCGATAAATTTCTTTTTTGATTTAAAGTTGGAATATGACGTATATGATGTAGTTGACTGTGTTTTCTTTACGTTTGTTCAGTCAGATCAACCATGCTTGGCAAATAAATCATTTCATTGGTATATTTAAAGGAAGGGAGGAAGATTGGCTTTGACGACCCATCGACATAGAGGTCATTAGAGACGGAGCACAAGCACAGACTGTGCCAAAGATAAAAAAGGAAATCGACTGTATCCTTTAAAAGGAACCATCCCGGCATTTGCCTGGAGCGATTTAGGCAAATCACAGAAAATCTAAATCTGGATGGCCGGAAGCGTATTTTAAGCGTTGTCCTCCCGAATGCGAGTTCAGTGTGCTAACCACTGCGCCATCTGATTCGCTAATACTTAAAGGAATTACAGATCTTGTACGTTATATTCCATAAAATTCTTACTGCATTACTAAATCATAAGACAGATTTCATGGGTAATAGTGGATGTTATACTCTGCGTTTTCCAGTGTATGATTTAACTGAGATAAGATTTTCCGTTGCAGTTGTAAGAAATGCTAGCTGAGTACCCGGCGTTGCCCGGGTGTGTATTTATTCCACTTTTCTATTAGTCCATCACCTCGATCCCCCTCCCTCTGTCAGAGCCGCGCGACTGCTACGGTCGCAGGTTCGAATCCTGCCTCGGGCATGGATGTGTGTGGTGTCCTGAGGTTGGTTAGGTTAAAGCAGTTCTAAGTTCTAGGGGACTGATGACCTCAGATGTTAAGTACCATAGTGCTCAGAGCCATTTGAATCCCTCCCTCTCTCCATCTCTCTCCGCCCCCATCTCCACCTATCTCATCACCGGCCGCTGTGGCCGAGCGGTTCTAGGCGCTTCAATCCGGACCCCCGCTGCTGCTACGGTCGCAGGTTCGAATCTTGCCTCGGGCATGGATGTGTATGATGTCCTTACGTTAGTTAGGTTTAAGTAGTTCTAAGTCTGGGGACTGATGACCTCAGATGTTAAGTCCCATAGTGCTTAGAGCCATTTGAACCATTTTGAACCTGTCTCCTCCTTCCCATCTGTACATCTGCTCCTTCATCCTCTGTCCATCTACCCTTCCCGTCTCTCCCTCTGCCATCCTTCTGTCCATCTCCTCCTCCTCATACCACTGCTCATCTTCTCTTATCACCTTTGTCTGTCCATCTCCTCCTCTTCTCTTTTTCTGTCCATTTCCTCCTCTTCCTCGCTTTTTCCATCTCTCCCTACCCCCTGAGTCTATCCATCTCTTCCTCCTCCCTCTCTCTTCTATCTCCACCTGTTTACATCCTCCGTCTTTCCCTCTTTTTCTTTCCGTCTCCTCCTCTTCCCTTTCTTCCATTTCCCCCTACCCCTCACCTGTCCATCTCCTCTCCCCGCTATCTGTGTCCACCTCCTCGTCTCCCATCTCTGTCTGCTATCTCCTCTTTCTCCCCTCTCTCTTCATGTTATCACATTTACCCCAGGTTTCTATTGACATAGTATTTCTTTCCAGATAGTAGGTGGTATGTACACTAAGTCTGGTTGAAATCCATCCAGAGATGTAGGAGGAGCTTTTTACTTGTGGGTTTGCTTGCATACGCACATGTCACAGATATTCAAGCGTATTTAACATATTTCACACGTATTTGTACTGATACTTCATCTGAATTGCCAGAGAATTTTTCCCTATAGTTTCTTTTTCATGAAGTTAAATATTTTGAAGTCGTATCTCCTGAACTATTAGCCGTAAAATGGTATAAGTTTGCATGTATATTCGGTGGAATGTGTGGGTACTGTGTGCGGAATGTGTTATGAATAAAGTTAGTAGCAAAGAAGTAATAAATTTAAATGTCATGCATGATATGGCAGTTTTCCACACGTCTCAGCGTTTATGACGTCATATCTCCTGAAATATGTGTCGTACAAACATTTTTGCAGGTACATTCATTTGTATATGTGAATACTGTTGGCAAAATGTGGCGCAAATAGAATTAGTAGTAATGAAGTAACAAATTGAAACTTCATCCCAAATGCGGTGGTTTGCATGTAGAGCGAAAATGAATTAAGGGATAAACTTTTTTCTTTTCATCATTTTCTGGAGACTGTCAGAAGGGATGAGTTTCGTAAAGGTTTGAAATTACGTGTAAAGCTTATTGCAAGTTCCTAAGTACTTTCATTCTAAAATACTGAACAAATAAAGGGTAGATATTTGCGCGTCGTAGGCTACACTTCTTTTTCGGCCACATCCATCACTTTGACGGGGAGATGATTCTGACAGCAACAGTGATTCTCTCCATACAGCATGTAATATGTGTACTAAGTCTGATTGGTATTCCATATTTATAATACACTCTTCAGACATTTTAATATGACCATCTCTAAAAAGCCTTAATAACGAACTTCTACTGGCAGAACGCTGTGAGAAGTGCAGGAAGAGTGTCATTGAGATCCTGGAAGGTACCGAAAGGGATATGGAGCAATGGCGACTACAGTGCCGTGGCCAGCTGCGCTACGTTTCTCCACTGAGGATCCAAAGCGCCAACAACTCGAGGCGGTTCTCGATTGGGTTTAAATCCGAGGTGCTTGGTGATCAGTGCGTGCAAATTGCAGCCTTCGTCGCTGATGAGCAGCAGTGACCATGGGTGCATGAACCTTACGCCTGCTGTGAAGGTCCATACACAGAAACGTTCGCTGAACAGTGGTTGACGAGAAACTGTTGGTAGTCTCTTGGATCATCTGGGCTGTCAGTTGCGCCGCAGTTGCACGTTTTGTCGCCCGTACACATCACCGCAGTCGTCATTCACCAAAGTGATCTATGACCTGTGGGACACCACAGCTGCCTCGGCACAGGTTTTTTGATAGCGTCATTTTGCCATGCACGGTTTATTTTAACCACGGCTGCACTCGAATTAGTTACAGACTTAGCCGTTTCGGAAATGCTTCCACCCTTGGCCCGAAAGCCAATGATCAAGCCCTTTTGGTCGTCAGATAAGTATGTTTCCTCATTACGACGGCGACGCCACGGTTTGCCGTGTGGCCCCCGACACGCATTGTATACCTTCTACTGTTCCTGCTCCCATCTATCGTCTGTATGTGGTTACTGCCCTTTGAAAAAAAAAATGGCTCTGAGCACTATGGGACTTGAGGTCATCAGTCCCCTGGAACTTAGAACTACTTAAACCTAACTAACCTAAGGACATCACACACATCCATGCCTGAGGCAGGATTCGAGCCTGCGACCGTAGCGGTCGCGCGGTTCCAGACTGTAGCGCCTAGAACCGCTCGGCCACTCCGGCCGGCCTACCCTTTGACGTCGAACATTAATGTGACTGGACCATGTAAGTACGGATCATCTGGTTCAAATTAGGATATCTGATCTATTAAATCAAGTAATAGCTTAAAAGAAAACTAAAGGAGTCAAAGTAGCAATTTTAAATATGACGTGCATATTCATTTCAGACCATCTATACAGATGCAGTTAATAGGGAGAGTATTATAGGCACGTTTCACAAAACTGACACCACCAGGATACATTATTTCCCCTTTATTAAAGCAAAATTTACATTTCCATCCCTACCAGGATCACTTATGTTATTACTGGTACGTTTTACCTGGTCCTTAAACTTAAGGTGGTGGTGGTGGTTAGTGTTTAACGTCCCGTTGACAACGAGGTCATTAGAGACGGAGCGCAAGCTCGGGTTAGGGAAGGATTGGGAAGGAAATCGGCCGTGCCCTTTCAAAGGAACCATCCCGGCATTTGCCTGAAACGATTTAGGGAAATCACGGAAAACCTAAATCAGGATGGCCGGAGACGGGATTGAACCGTCGTCCTCCCGAATGCGAGTCCAGTGTGCTAACCACTGCGCCACCTCGCTCGGTTTAACTTAAGGTATAACCACAAAATTAACAATTCTAACAGTTACAAATTAAAAGTGACGAAAATTAGCAATAGCGTGGAATGCACGTCAAGTTAATAGCAGAATCTGAAAATAAGGTTCAAGACAAATAATCTTTGTTCAAATAGCTCTGAGCACTATGCGACTTAACTTCTGAGGTCATCAGTCCCCTAGAAGTTAGAACTAATTAAACCTAACTAACCTAATGACATCACACACATCCACGCCTGAGGCAGGATTCGAACCTGCGACCGCAGCGGTCGCTATGCTCCAGACTGTAGCGCCTAGAACCGCACGGCCACTCCAGCCGGCCTCATTTTTGTTCATACCACTAATATGTTAGAGATGTACAAATTAGAAGTGTCACATTGGTACGGCTCAAGTAATGTAAATATGGAACATTGTTACCCCGGGCACAAACGCCACATATACTGATGTATGATGCTGTTAATGGCGGCTTCTATGAAATTCATTGGAAGTGATGGCCATTCTTCTCGCAAAGCTTCTTTCGGTTTGACAAAGGCCTGGGGTAAACGACTGCGATCACTAATATGTATCCTTACGATAGTTCAAACATTATCTCCTAGATTTAGGTCAGGAGTATATACCAATAAGAATATACATAATAATGAAGAGCGTGTTCATTATACACCCGCCAATTCATACTTTCAGTAGGAAAATGTTACAGTTATCTTTATCTACTATAGTAGTCCTCAGAAACGGCCTGTCGACGATACTTGATGAATGTTGAAGGGTTTTTGTTTCTCACTAAATGAAAACTCACATTCATTTTCTCCAGCCCAGTTGTAATATTTCCAAAGAAAGGCCTTCTTTTCATAGGCAGTCCCGTGTAGATTTGGCTCACCCAGAAGATAAAGCTCCGTGTTCTGACAAGAGGTGAGAAATTTTCATGTGAATGATCATATCACTTTCATATGTGTTTCAAATGACTTTCATGAAGCTTTCTGTGTAGAGTATTCATTAACTTTAACTTTACCCTCCCTGTACCAGCAGCAAGAGGAGATCTAATTGTTCGAAAGGATAACAAAGAACATCGCTCATTAATGTGTTTTGCTCGTACCTTGACTGAACAGTCTGCTTTCCAGACATGTGATTATTCCCTGCTTCCAGAAACACTAATATTTATTCTTCTTGACACCTATGTCTGACCTTTACCTGCTTCAAGGCAACCAGCAAGCTTACACCATTATTCGTCTGGCAACTGGTGCTTCGGTTGTATTTAAACAAGTCTGTTACACAGAGAAAAAGCACGTGTATTACAGTGCCGTGCGACTGAAAATTGTAGTTTTGTTATAGCTGGAGGCTATAGTGTTGTGTACCCAATAGCATTTCATGTTACCACGCCACGAGATGGGCCAGTGTTGTAGTTAGGCCACTTTTGTCGGCGAGCCTCTCTCCTCCTCGGCGTCAATGGGAGTCGCAACACTGTGACCGTAGTGCTTAGGCGAAGTCACGCTGTCTGTGTAGATACTTGTACTGCTGTAAATACGCCCATTTCGTGACTCGAGGTGCGTGACGTGGCCGTACGATCCTGCACGGCCGAGTGAGCAACGTGTCTGCCCTCTCGGTAGCTATTAGCGTAGGGAGGCTGAGATGCTGCATGGCGTTGAACGTTGCACCTCTAAATTCATCTATTCCATATTCGTATGTCAGTCGTGGGCTCCCAACCAAGGCGACAACCATTATCGCGGAACGATAAACTACAGTCTCGATTCACCAATATATTGTCACTGTCCAATTCCGAAACGCACTACTAGATGTTTCTCCTTACACGAGGTATACATTGATCAGCCAGAACATTACGACGATCGAGGTACTATCTATATAAACCCGTCCAGGCAATAGCAGCGTCACCTGGCTTGGAATGACTGTTAGTAAGACACATTCACGTTGCATGTAGTATCAGTGAGCGTGCTGTCAGTGTGTGGAATGGAGAAGTCGTGCGATGTTTGGCCGAGGGCAGACTGGGATGGCCTGGAGGCTTGGCACGAGCATTTGAGCATTTCGGAAACTGCAGGACTTGTCGGGTGTTCGAGGAGCTCTGTGGTGATTGTCTTCAACACATGGCGAATAAAGGTGAAACCACGCCTAAACGTAGTGGGGTTCGGCGACCACCCCTCATTACAGATGTCGGACAGACTGCTAAAACAGGACAGGCGGAGAACTGTGGCGGAACTAACATCAGACTTTAATGCTGGGCGGAGTACAAGTGTGTCTGACCACACAGTGCATCGCAGCCGACGACGAATGCATATGTCAATGTTAACACACTGGCATCGGCAACCACGACTGAAACGGGCACATGACCATCGGCACTGTACGTTGGCGCAGTGACAAAGCGTTGCATGGTCTGATGAATCCCGATACCTTCTTCATCATGCCGATGAAAGGGCGCGAACCGTCGTCTTCCAGATGAACAGCTCCTTGAAACCTGTACTGCAGGACGAAGACAAGCTGGCAGCGGCTCCATTATGATCTGGTTAACATTCACGTGTGCACCCATGCATCCAGCGGAGCTCATATAAAACACCACGACGGCCAAAGAGTATCGCACACTGGTTGCAGACCAAATACACCCCTTCATGACGATCATGTTCCCCTGCGGTAGTGGCATTTTTCAGAAAGATAATGCGCCATACCACAAGGCCAGCAATGTGATTGAGTGGTTCGATAAACACAGTGGCTAATTCTGATTGATGTGCTGGTCCATCAACTCGCCAGATCTAAACACGTCAAGGATGTGATTGAACGTGGCGTCAGAGCTTATCACCCCCCTCCCCCAAATTTTCATGAAGTGGATGACTTGTACGTGCAGATGTGGTACCAGCTATCTCCAGCGACATACCAAGGCCACACTTATTCCATGCTATGACGCGTCGCTACTGTTACCGGCTCGATACCGCCTATTAGGTAGGTGGTCATAATGTTCTGGCTCATCAGTATAAGACGATTTATCACAAACAAACAACATCGAATTGCGATATTTGAATGAGAAACTCACTGTCTACACTTTCTTATGCAGGATGTCGTACAAGGAATGGTCAATATTTAGCGATACGACAAGAAAGCTCATTTGAAGCAAAAAACTTCATGGAATCATATGCCCTTTTCCGAATAGTTTCCGACATAGAACAAAGTGCATGTACATTTCTTTTTTGGCTAGGGTCACTAACGTGTTTTTCTTACCCAACCAACCTCTTAGAAGTTTTATTCTAGACCAACCTACCTCGTTGCTTTCAACCGCTTTGCTCGGTTTGTCTTTCTGGCAGAGTAATAGGACTGGGCACAAAATTGAGCCATCAGTTCCATAAATAGCAGTGTATATTAAATGTGTTCTATCTCAGAAACAAATCGGATCAGGGCATATGTCTATATGACGTTTTTCGCTTCAAATGGGCGTTAGTGTCATATCCATGAATAATGGCCATTTCTCCTGGGACATCCTGTATTATCTCATTCACGTGACATTTATGTATGACGCATTTTAGTGGAGGTGCTGTAATTGTATTTTGCTATGTATTTGGATGGCTTATATTGCAAAGAACATATCCACCACTATATAGCATACAAAAAACATATAGATCAAATCATATAAGGAATATTTTATAAAAAAAGGAATTTTTGCAAACTGTGACGCGAAGCAGGATCTTCTACTCATTGGAGTAGCAGCTTTAACCAATGAGAACATCGTACCGCACCTCAGGAATCCAATAAAATATTCATCGTTCTTACGTGTTCCTCCTAGTTTTCCGAAATGATTATCTTTTTTCGGGAATAATTAGACTAGAGACAGGGATAAGTCTATATCAGTCCATGTCTTACCCTGCCGTGCAGATACACTGATGAGCCAAAACAATATGGCCACTACCCACCACGACACTAAATGTCGCTGACGGGCGTTACTGGCAGGTGACGCGGTAAGGAATGTATATAAGAGGAGCAGAGACGAATGGGGACACATTCTAGCGATGACACGGCCCGTGAATGTAGAAATTCTCAGACATAAGCGACTTTGACAAAGACACGGCGCCTACGAACGAGCTTCTCGGAAGGTGGTCGGACTACTCGCGTGCCTCTGTCATGAGCATCTATAGAAAGTGGTTGAAGGACGGTGAAACCAAAAGTAGGCGACAAGGTGTTGGTCGTCCAGATTTCATCACAGCATCTGGAGGTCGGAGGCTTGACTGCTCTGTAAATCAGGATAAGCGACGATCTGTGCCAGATCTGACGACAAAGTACAATGCCGGTGCAGACACATATGTTTCGGAGTCTGTCAGTGTCACAAGGCCAGAGTCGTGCAATAGTAGTTTGGGGAGCACAACAACAAACCACGTCGAGGTCTTGGCCACCAAAGTCGCCTGATATGAACACGATGGAACACATCTAGGACGCTATCGAGTGCCAGCTCCGCGCCCACAAACCGCCGGCCAGTAATTTACAGAAAATGCACCCGTGCCTAGTCATGTGGTGCCATGTACTTCTGGAAGCTTATCAAGGCCTTGTCGAATTCTTGCTACGCGGAGCAGCTGCTCTATTGAGTCTAAAGATGGACATATCGGCTTTATTCCTCACAATGTTTTGGCTCGTCAGTGTTATGAGAATTCGGCTAAATTCGTGAGATGGAATGTATGGAATTAGTAGGAGTGAAACCTTATGACATGAAATGATGTCATGTACAGCCCTCAAGAAATACTGGTCCTGAAATGTAACGAATTTGTATTGACTAATGAAAATTTGTGTCCGACTGGGATTCTAAACTCAATCTCAGACTTGTAACAAGTACCAAACATTCAATGAAACTAACGTTTTGTGCCTCTTTCTGCAACCAGTCAACTGTAAGTTCTTCATTGAGTAGTAGCTTCACCAGTGAAACATTTGTGATAGACGACTGCAGTTCACTTTGTCAAAAGCATATTCAGTAGTTTAATTTAATTGACTGACATGAAATGAATGAACTTGAGGGTTTTCTGTTCACTTGGCAGTTTCATTATACTCATAAATTTTTGCCTTTCCTGAATCGCGAAATCACCTTTGCTACATTTTGCTTGTCTCTGCTGTGCTCAGCTTCGATTGATCGAAATAAAGTTCCTTGTGCAACCTTTTTGTATGCACACAGAGGCGTTCTCGTTTCTTTGGGAGATTGATTTGGCTCTCAGCCAATAGGAAGCTTTCGCGGCTTACACGCCGCAAGGTGTTTCTTGTCTGAATGCGCTGCCGCCATTTTATGTTCTGTTCTTATTCTGGTTAGAGTTCTGCTTGATTTAGGAATAAGATTTCCTCTGTTGGGTTTGGTGCGACCAGCATCGAAGTTTGTAGAATGGTGAAGAAATCAGGTGAGATCATTCTAAGCACTAGCTACGGTAAATGTTAAGCTACTGGTCAG
Source organism: Schistocerca piceifrons (assembly GCF_021461385.2). NCBI lineage: Eukaryota > Metazoa > Arthropoda > Insecta > Orthoptera > Acrididae > Schistocerca > Schistocerca piceifrons. The sequence goes on along the minus strand of NC_060149.1, from coordinate 360,050,739 downwards.
GTTATTTCGGGAGTGCATTCTAAATTTTTACATAGCTTTTTTGCGATTACTCCGCGCTTAGACCTGGGGCAATATCCTTCCGCATGGCGAAATCAGATCTAGCAGGTTGTTCAATTTTGGTTAAATGGAAGCTAATTATAGGTGCGAATATTTTATTTTCAGTCGATGGTGCTATAGATTCGTAGTTATCCTCTCCTGAATAATAAAACAGAATAAGATTCCATGTTAGTTTTGACTCTGGTTGAGCTATGCTTATTTAATAAAAAAGATCAGGAATACACTAAGGTGTTTCATTGTGGTGGTGTTTCCATTGCACGCAGTAGTCAAAATACGCTACCCAACAAAACTTGACTATTTTGCTGTAACTGGCACGAAATCAGCTGATCTTTGTTTTCGGGCGTGCTGATAACGAAAATGCAAGATCAACTTTCATTTTGAAATTATGATAACTTTACGTTATTGCCTATTTAAGCTTATGCATATACACTACTGGCCATTAAAATTGGTACACCAAGAAGAAATGCAAATGATAAACGGGTATTCATTGGACAAATTTATTATACTAGAACTGTCATGTGATTACATTTTTACGCAATTTGGGTGTATAGATCCTGAGATATCAGTACCCAGAACAACCACCTCTGGCCGTAATAACGGCCTTGATGCGCCTGGGCATTGAGTCAAACAGAGCTTGGATGGCGTGTACAGGTACAGCTGCCCATGCAGCTTCAACACGATACCACAGTTCATCAAGAGTAGTGACTGGCGTATTGTAACGAGCCAGCTGCTCGGCGACCATTGACCAGACGTTTTCAATTGGTGAGAGATCTGGAGAATGTGCTGGCCAGGGCAGCAGTCGACCATTTTCTGTATCCAGAGAGGCCCGTACAGGACCTGCAACATGCGGTCGTACATTATTCAGCTGAAATGTAGGGTTTCGCAGGGATCGAATGAAGGGTAGAGCCACGGGTTGTAACACATCTGAAATGTAACGTCCATTGTTCAAAGTGCCGTCAATGCGAACAAGAGGTGGCCGAGACGTGTAACCAATGGCACCCCATACCATCACGCCGGGTTATATGCCACTATGGCGATGACGAATACACGCTTCCAATGTGCGATGTCGCCAAACACGGAAGCGACCATCGTGATGCTGTAAACAGAACCTGGATTCAACCGAAAAAATGACGTTTTGCCATTCGTGCACCCAGGTTCGTCGTTGAGTACACCATCGCAGGCGCTCCTGTCTGTGATGCAGCGTCAAGGGTAACTGCAGCCATGGTCTCCGAGCTGATAGTTCATGCTGCTGCAAACGTCGTCGAACTATTCGTGCAGATGGTTGTTGTCTTGCAAACGTCCCCATCTGTTGATCGAGACGTGGCTGCACGATCCGTTACAGCCATGCGGATAAGATGCCTGTCATCTCGACTGCTAGTGATACGAGGCCGTTGGGATCCAGCACGGCGTTCCGTATTACCCTCCTGAACCCACCGATTCCATAATCTGCTAACAGTCATTGTATCTCGACCAACGCGAGCAGCAATGTCGCGATACGATAAACCGCAATCGCGATAGGCTACAATCCGACCTTTACCAAAGTCGTAAACGTGATGGTACGCATATCTCCTCCTTACACGAGGCATCACAACAACGTTTCACCAGGCAACGCCCGTCAACTGCTGTTTGTGTATGAGAAATCGGTTGGAAACTTTCCTCATGTCAGCACGTTGTAGGTGTCGCCACCGGCGCCAATCTTGTGTAAATCCTCTGAAAAGCTAATCATTTGCATATCACAGCATCTTCTTCCTGTCGGTTAAATTTCGCGTCTGTAGCACGTCATCTTCGTGACGTAACAATTTTAATGGCCAGTAGTGTATTTGTCTTGGTGTTAACCATCGGGAGAAGGTCATTGAAGGCGCAACCGCTTTTCCTGGTGTTTGTAGTTTTCTACTGGTGATTCCCAGATTAGTGTCCAACAGTAATCGGCTAGCATTGATGCACTCCATTTTCGCCATTATCACATTTCCATATCCTAAATTTGTTGGTGGATGCGTTGTACGTGCCCTGTTGATTACAGCACCTCAGCTCTCGTGAAAGAAGGCAAAGGAGTATCTAGGAAATGTAACTTTAAAGATATGTAGCACCCCTGTGTATTGTAGCAGAGCAGATGATTTAGCGCTTATTGTTTTCTGTCCTCTTACATTCTAGAAAGTTTCGAGACACTTGAACAAAGCCTTCCCAAGCTAACTTTTCAACACTTGTCGGGATGATGTTGAAATGCTCATTTTCTACTATTTGCATATCTAGGGACCCACAAAATCCCCTCTTTTATTTTCGCCTCACTACGACGTGGAAATTTCTCTTGCAAATAGAGAAATGCTTCTCCAATTTTGTCCATGGCCTTAACGAAGTTTTTCATTAGACCCAATTTAATACGTGGAGCAGCGAAAATTATGTTCTTGGATTCAACAACAGCTTCGTGCATAACATTGTGAGATCCTTGTCCAAGTGACTGACGTTTAGGCCAGTTTTTATTTTTATAATGAAGTGTCTTGGCGCGGCTATTCCAGAGGCACAGGAAGCAATAGAATTTGGTGTAGCCTTGTTGTAGTCCAAGTAATATGCTTATCACTTTTAGATCCACGGAAATCTGCCATTTAAACTTGTCATAGTTCAATCGCAATAAGAATTTTTTCATGTTATGATACGTTTCTTTAATAGAAGTGCGTATCGAATTGGAATCGATGGTAAGACGTTGCCATTATGCAGTAGTACATACTTGAGACTTGCTTTGGAGGGGTCGATGAACAACCTCCACCAATAACTTTTATAGTCAATGCCCATAGTTGCCGCCGGCCGCGGTGGTCTAGCGGTTCTAGGCGCTCAGTCCGGAACCGCGCGACTGCTACGGTCGCAGGTTCGAATCCTGCATCGGGCATGGATGTGTGTGATGTCCTTAGGTTACTTAGGTTTAAGTAGTTCTAAGTTCTAGGGGACTGATGACCACAGATGTTAAGTCCCATAGTACTCAGAGCCATAGTTGCCATTAGTCCTTGAACACCGTTACAAAATACCAAGTTCTTTTAACTTTGGAAAAATGGAAGGAATGATAAGTGGCGGCTGCAGAACGCAGTCACATTTACCTCTCATCAAAATAATTCCACTGTTATAGTCTCGATGCCAACAGTTCACCGTTACCTTTCGGCAGTTCCAGATCTCACAATAGACCAATAAGTTCACACTGTGCTATTTTGTAACTCTCTGTACACTCATCGTCACACAAAAAATCAGGATCTTTCGAAAAAGTGGGTTTTGAAGGTGATGATGCTGCACTGGTTTCACTTCCGCCCTCGTCGCATCACAATCAGGTGGCACGGAACAGGCAGTCTGTCTCAGTGAGGCGCTCGCATATCCGACGGTATGTTAGGATATGTCACGACTTTTTCTTCTTGAAAGCACCATGAGTCAATGGAGTTGTCATGCAAAATTAACGATCATTCACATGGTTTGACGGTTCTCTCCAGATCATGGGTATAGCAAAGCCCATGGGAGATCATTTATGATTCAACTACGAATGAAGACTCGAAACACAAGACGTCTAACATACATGGGGAGCCCAGGTCTGGTCCTGGTACCTCATTTAACAGCCTAATATGTGGTGTTCTTGGCCTTCCTTTGCGATTTAACCGTGGCCCATCCACAAAAGTAGAAAAAACTGTCAGCACTGTTTACGCATTTGCAAGGCACACTGAATCCCAAGAATTACAATGACCACACGCACAAACTATTCTTCAATTACACGTCCTTCCAGCTCAAGAACGGAATACAACTTGTAACAGACTGAAACTATGCTGAAATGAAACATACTCCGCTCCTCCCCTTCTCTTCCCCTTCCCCTTGTTGCTACGATCCCGAGCTAAATATAGCGACAAAATACACGCAGCTACTGTTGCCTCGAACTTCATCACTCTGTCTACCATCCACGGGATGTAGAAGCCTATATGGGAAGAGATTGACAATGAATGCTAATAAAATATAATTATAATTAACTGCACCCCACTTTAACTTAGAAACGAGACCTAATTCGAGCTTTTCATTGACGTTTTCGTTATCAATGTGATCGATATAGTTATCAAACATATATTTCATCCCAGTTACATTTTCATTGTTGGCTAGTGTTATTAACGGAATTAGCAGGCGCACGTTTTCATTTCGGAGTTCATACCGTTACTAATTCAGATTACTTTCAATTTGAAAACCAACATTTTCGTTGAGTTTACATCATGTAAGCATTTGTGTTTCGATATCTATTTTGTTAAAATTACGAAATCAGATTGCGTTTCAAAATTGTTTTCCGGGGAAGAAGGATTCGTTTTTTCTGCATAGCCTAAAAGTTCAGGGCATTGTTTTCCTTGCTCATGGGAGTAATTCAGTTTTCTAATACCCACACGCCTACAAAGTTAGTCCGGCGACTGCTCGTGGTGATTGTAATTCCAATTAGACACAAACTTTCATCTCTCTTTCGATTCATTCACTGCACTTCATGAACAGCATTTCGAAAATGATTACACGCATATCATTTCATTGGTTTCACCCCCAATGATCCATAAATTTCATATTGATGGATTAAATTCAATTAATAAAATACTTCTTAATGAAAATCTTTCATTCATTTTGAGTGTAATTATAGAAATACAAGTGTCCATACAAACTGCATAAATTACTGATAACTGGCAAATGCTCGAAAGAGTTAGACAACAAAATAAATAACATTCTGACGATATTTATCAGGTTCAAGACTCGACGAACTACAAATAGTGTAACATTAACTCCGATTGCGCGACTTGCCAAGTACACTGATCAGTAAATTCGGTCTGGGCCGTTATAACAAGGCCCATTAACGTAAAAGTTTTACCATTCAAGTTGTAACTTAATTATTAGTACCCCCAACGTATCGGCAGAGTTTCCTAAATGTCCAGTCCACTGTTTATGAAATAAGATGTACTAGTTTTTTTCGACTTCCTTCTTACAAAATTCTCAAAATACGTCTTTTCTCGGCTTTATTTAAAATTAAATGTTACTCACTTTGTAAAAGATGAGAGAGATGTTCTTATCACGTCATACGAATAGATGTGCTGCAGGTGGTATGAGTTAACCAAGCATTGTTATGAAATATAAATTTCTGTTCCTCAGTCTCAACGAAAGAATTTGATGTTTGGTTTATGGGGCGCTCAACTGCGCAGTCATCAGCGCCCGTACAAAGTTCTTACAGAGTCCACTTTCTTTTCACAATCCAATGTAGTCACTCTCACAAATGCTGATGATGATGAAATGATGAGCAAAACACAAACATCCAGTCCCAGGGCAGAGAAAATTCCCAAACCGGTCGGTAATCGAACCCGGGACCTAGTGATCCAGAAGCAGCAACGCTAGTCATTAGAATTAACGAAAGAGCGAAAGAAAAATTAAACAACTAAATGTTGCACTGTTTGTCCAAATAACTACTGTTTCGTTGGTGTAAATAGTACACTCACCTCAAAAATTTACTAATCATCAGTTTAAAGTCTGTCCCATAAGACAGCGACACTGCTCATTGAAACTCAGTCGAGAACTTACTTTTTGCTTCTATTCTATCTAATAAGAAGAAAAGAATAAATTAATTCAATAGGAAATGATTGGGCATATTAAAAGATTCTTTTTTCCGCAACTCGATAAAATACTTTCAATATAATTTCACATTATTGGCTCGTATGGTCCACAGCTTCATTTCGGTTTAGTGAACCTCCACTGGACGGCAGAAGCAATCACACCACTGACGAGAACACGGCAACTGCCATAACCCGATTTCCCATAAACTTCGCTCAGTGGAAGAGGAGTCAAAACAAGCGGACATGACTAGGCTTACCCGTAAATACTGTTTCTGAAAAAAACGATCGTTGTAGTTTCCGAACTATTTTTGAGGTACTTTATGTGCCTTTTACCCCACAACATTCTCAATAAAAGTAGTAGCTCAAAGGTTAGCGACGCGTCTGTTTTTTTTTCCTTAAAAATTTTGCGCCCTGTGTTCGAAATCTGAATACAATTTTTATTTATTTAATTTTATTGTTTCCATTTATCTACTCATAGTTGGTTACTACACGAATATTTCTTACCAAATTAGGGGATAAGAGGCGTCATATTTATTGTAAAATTACAACTGGACTTCACAATACGTGTCACACATTTCTTGTATAATACATGTGTGTATGTATTGCATGTTGAGGAGATGCAATCTTTTTAAATTCTCATATTTAGATGTTTCATTTTCATTTAAATTATTATGTTAATTCTTATGTTTTATTCATATTTTCATTCTTCAGGAGGTTTTGGTACATTCTCTTGGATGATACCGCTCGTAGAAACATTCGGAACACAGATATTCTGCACCACGACCACTGTGCAAAGGCAGGTTTGCCGTATAAATCTCACTGGGGAAAGAAACGTCGTGAATATTGGTGAAGATTTTGCACGTTTGCAATAATTTCGCGGAAAATCATGCATAACGGATGACTTTTCCGAAAACTGTCGCGTACAATTGATTATGAATCAAGATACAATACAGGAATTTCACTGAAACAGTTTTCAAATAATTTTCTCATTTTTTAAATTCATGCATCTGGCATACAATTAGTAGACGAATAAGGGCAACAGTATATCAATATACAATGGAAAATATTCGTGTAGTAATTTCTACACTCATGAGTATATGAAACAAAAATAAAAGTAATAATTGGGTTTCGAAGACGGCACACGAAATCAAGAAGTCGCAACTCCAGCCACTGTGCCATCATTTCATCTGAAGATAACGTGCTGTAAAAGGCACATAAAGTATCCGGAAAAACCTTCAAAAGTTTGACCGTCATTTGTTCAGAAACGGTAGAGTATCTACAAATTAAGCCTAGACACGTGTTCGCTTATTTGACCCCTCTTGCACTGGGCGAAGTTTCTGGGATATCAGGTTATGGCACTTACCGTGTTCTCGTCGTGAGTGAGCCTGCTAGCTGGCTGACAGCTTGACTAATAGCTAGCGCAGTTCAGTGCACGCCCGCACCCCCTTTCACCTGCAGCAAGCACACAAAACAAGCCGGCCGGGGCTCTAAACTACGCCGTTTGAGACAAGGGTTAGTCTACATACAGAGTACGGGGAGGACACAGAGTTTTCTGTGTTTTTCGAGTAAATTTCTGAGACTTCGGGAATCTCAGTTAGTAGGTAACACTAGACTCAACAGTAGAAGACTGATCGTCAAAACCAAAGACCATTTTTCTATAGGAGTCTAGTTTAGCAAACTAGTATACGACTAAAGTGCTTAAAAAATGAATGCTGGACTCCCGAAGGCGTTCAGTGGACTGCAGATCCCGGCGATAAAGCTAATGGAACACCACACATAATCAAAATTGGGTACAAAACTTCACTTTGTTCAAAACTTTTCCCTGAGGCAATATATAGGGTGTCACAGGATGACTGGTCAGTGTTTAGGGATATGAGAGGAACGATCAGACGAAGCAAAAAATGTTTAGTAAACATTGGCTCTAAAATGCCTACCATAAAGAGCACTTGTTCAGAGGAAGAAATATTTCACAGTAGCGAACATGAACAAGTGCTCACAGCTCCTAAGGTATGCATTTTAGACCTCATGTTTCAAAGACATTTTTGCTTCGAATGATCGTTCTTTTCATAGCCCTGAATATTGACCATTTCTCCTGGGACATCCTGCATGTTTGTACTATGGTACGATTTTTGTTATTATGAAATGGTAATTGTAAAATGTACGTACTTTTTGAATAATATTGGATAACATCTCTTTAACCAGGCAGTAAACGAAAAAAGGAAGTGTTTCGTAAATTGAGCACATGTATGAGGGTAGTCGTAAAATTTTAATTATCTCATAGAAAAATAATCTCAAGTAATTAAATTTTGTTTTCTTACAGGTATATGTCCGCAACCGTGATATAAATTGAGACACTGGCGCCACAGTACCGTAGTACGTCATTATAGTATCCAAAAGAAAATGGCATAGCCCATTGATACCGAGGAGATGGGATGCGCTATTTTATTTCGGCTCCTCTAGATGCATGCTGTGTCATCGTGTACCAACGCCGCAAACATGTACCCAGAATCAAAGACAAAACTGAAACTTCCTGATATATTAAAACTGTGTGCCGGAGCAGGACTCTAACCTGGGACCGTAGACTTCCGTGGGCAAGTGCTCTATCGACCTTTTCTTGCTTCTTTCATTTGATCTGTTTATTCGTCGTTTCTCACCAGTTGTTCGGTGCGGATATCGTATGACATGTTTCAAAATTTTACTAATTACAACTTCCACTCAGTTTTTTTTTATTATTATTATTATTATTATTATTATTATTATTATTATTATTGTTGTTGTTATTATACATTGTGGCAAGTCCGCTGACGGAGCATGCTGAGCGACCGTGCCGGCGACAACTCACGACCTACCCTCACAGCTTTACTTCCGCCAGCACACACCATCTCCCATCTTTCATACACCACAGAATTTCTGTCGCATGCTCTGCGGGACTAGCAATCCTGGACGAAAGTTATAGCTGTGAGGACCGCTCATGTTTGTGTTTATGTTTCTGGTGATGGTGAGAATTGAAAGGCGGAAACCGTTTGGAACCTGGTAGTCAAGGAAGGCAGGATTCGGTTACGATTGTGGATGGGGCCGTAATCAGTTATTATTGGTTTCCTTTTGCCATTATACACGTTTATTTTAAAACGGTAATTCCAGACTCAGCAATAAATCAAAATATCACACGTTATTAATGAAGGGATAAACAACTGTGTAGTTAATAGTGCTTTCAGTGCGTTACAATTTACAAAATGAGCATAAAATACAGACACAGCAAATAATGTTTTAAAAACAAGCCAATGTGGTCCCAATTAGAATTATAAGGCAAGTAACCACAGTCACGGCTGGAGGCCTTTAACTCCAAGAACGGCAATTATAAAAAAAAATTAATAAACATATTGCAAAACAGCAGTGCAATAGCAAAGGTTAATTTAAAAAGACAGGCAACTGATCACCAAACGGGTGAGACAAAATGATGATAAACTTGGTAGCACAACCATTTAATCCTGCTGTAACGCCAAGAATGGCAATTATATAAAAAATTTTAAAAACATACAGTAAAACAGCGAATACAACAGCAAAGGTTAATTTAAAATGACAAGCAAATGATCACCAAACAGATGAGACAAAATGATGGTAAACTTGGTAGCACAATCATTAAAACCTGCTGCAACGCAAAGAATTACAATTATATAAAAAGTTTAGAAACCTACAATAAAACAGCAAATATAATAATAAAACACAAAGGCCAGTCACAGACGGTGCACCAGGAATCGACCTCTGAGTAGGTCTGGCAAAAACCATTTCCGCTAGCGATGACATAGGCAGCGGAGAGTTGCATTCGCTTCACAAGATGGTAGCTCAGACTACTGTCAGTCTAATGAATGACTAATGATAATCTTGCTGAGGCTACCTAACATCCAATAAACCAAATGCAAAGATGTAAAATACGCCAAAGCCGGAACCGGTGGTTTGAACAGAATACTGCTCTTAGAGCGCCGGGAACGAGAAAGAAATCACTATCACAAGAGTAGAAGAATTGCCAACCAACCTACAAACAAGAAAGCTGTCAAAACTACATGCCTCACTGGACAGCAGCGACAAGGCGAGGAAACGTACACTGCAGTTACATACACTAACCCCCAGGGCAGGTAACTGGGGCATTAGCGGCCACGAAGCAGGAAAAATACCTCTGGTTGCACTTAACAAATAGTAACAAACTGAACGCAATAAATATTAATTAGAAGTCCAGAAAAGCTAATCGGATCCTCCTTCCCCAAACACTCCACTCGCTGCTCTTCGCCTCGGCAACACTACGTGAAGCAACACTCAACTTAAAGCTTGCAGGATCCGGTTTACGACGAGGTCGTGCACCCTCGCGACAGGCCTTCGATCTGGCAGTCCACGCGCGCCACCAGCGGTCCTGGCGTGTTCTCACGGACCTGGCTCCTGAGTCCCCAACCGAACTGCACATCGACTCGACCCGGAAGAACGACGACGTCGCCCCAAAGATAGAGCCACAGTTACTACATATCGATAACCGCCGCTCTTGCCACTAGCGGACAAGCGACGCTTGTGAAAGAAAGTAGCACCAGTCAACACGAGAAGAAGACAAACAACCGCAACCATGTCAGCTAAACGATACGGTCTGGCCTCCAACAGAGGACAGGAACCTACAAACAGCACCAACGCGAGCCGCAGTATGGCTCTCCGTTATCAAAAATGGTTCAAATGGCTCTGAGCACTATGGGACTCAACTTCTGAGGCCATTAGTCCCCTAGAACTTAGAACTAGTTAAACCTAACTAATAAATGAAAAGCACCAGTTTGCTTTTGTTCTACAATATTATTTTTATTGCTAACCGGTTTTCGGCTTGTAAGCAATAAAAATAATATTGTAGAACAAAAGCAAACTGGTGCTTTTCATTTATTATTATAATGTTGTTCTACCAAGAACCGACGGAAGATTCTGTTAATATAAACCTAACTATCTAAGGACATCACACACATCCATGCCCGAGGCAGGATTCGAATCTGCGACCGTAGCGGTCTCGCGGTTCCAGACTGTAGCGCCTAGAACCGCACGGCCACTTCGGCCGGCTCTCCGTTATCATTATATAGCCTACACCTCTGGAATAGTAGCAGAGGGGGCCTTCTGTAAGGGGCAGTCAAATGAAAACCCAACATCCACCACAACGGAACCATGGAATGGTTCCATTCAAAAGTAATCACCTTAACGTTAAGACCTTAACCCTTTGGGAACCGAGACAATCAATTCCTTTTTTGTAGAACGCAATCTGTCGCTGACTCATCCACAACCGCAATCACTCTTGCATTTCCTCGCCAAACTGGAACCGACGTCCACGCATGTCTTTCTTGGTCATCAAATATGTGAAAACTACACAGAGAACGATCCGGGATGTACGGAAGATGTTACAGTGTTTCCCAGCCAAATCGTTGAAGCGTAGCGTTCGTCCGATAAGAAGTGTGGGGACAGGCGTTATCGTGCAACAAGATTATTCCGTCCGACAACATTCTTGGGCGTTTTGACTTCAGTAGTTCCTAGCAAGTGTACATAGCACTACGCATTGATTGTGGTTCCACACTAGAGGAACTCGATGAGCAGAGGGCCCCCGCAGTCGAATGTCTTCGTGACCGTACCGGAACTTGTGTGACAGTTTTGGATTTCTTTGGCGGGGGAGATGTGAGATGTTTCCACTGTTGGCTTTGCCATTTACCCTCGGGCACTAAATGCTGGCACCAAGTGAGGTTCGAGTCCTCCCTCGGTCATGGGTGTGTGTGTTTGTCCTTAGGATAATTTAGCTTAAGCAGTGTTTTAGCTTAGGGACTGATGACCTTAGCAGTTATGTCCCATAAGATTTCACACACACACCAAGTGAGGTGGGCGTCGGTGTCAGTCGGACGGGGAAGTGCAAGAGTGGATGCGGTTGTGGTTTCGTCAGCGGCTAACCGCATTCTACGAGACAAGAATTGATCGCCTCGTCTCCCAATGATTACTTTTGAAAGGAACCTTTCCACGGTCCCATTGTGGCGGGTGTTCGGTTTTCATTTGACTACCCGTCATAGTTTAAGGTCCCAATCCACCAGAGAGATTCCAATGTACACTGCGGATAGCTTTCGGATTTTCATTTCATCAGAATTGGAAGCGACCATCTAGTGTCGCGTTAGCGGCCTCGGTTGTATCTCATACAGACACTGCGTGTCAGTTTATGCAGGCATGTTCGTAGTAGCGCGAGGCTATAGTAAACGGGAGAGAGGCGTTATCAGGCAAACGGCGCGGTCAGCCGGCACGAGCCCCGCTAGGATGACAGCCAGCTAATGGCCGATAAGAGGCGCCGCGACGTCGACGGCTCAGGTTATTTCTGTGTCCGCGCCAATAAAGGTCGCCTTGCGGAAGGTCAGTGTGCGCCGGCCGGCACTAGCCGCACGCCACACGCCAAGCGAGCTGGCGCCGGGATCGCGCGCACATCGCCACAGGCTACGGAGCCGCGCATCACTTCTCTTCGTCCACATTCCTACCACTAATAACTGCTTTCCCCGCTCGTCGTCATTCAATGCCATGTCACCAGCTGCTTTGTATTCCTCCATTTACCAACTTTTGAAGGGACCGATGACCGTAGCAGTCTGGTCCCTTTAATCCCCACACACCAACCAACCAACTTTTGATATAAGAGCATAAGCACTCCATTTGACATCGCTGTCTAGTGTCATTACCAAATATTTTGTTTAGCTAATAACATCCGTAATTTTCAAATCTTGCACACTAATGTCTTTGCGGACGCTAGACAGTTCTAAACTAATTAGGACCTAATAGACAGAAAACCAGTTAGTAAAAACAATATTAATGGAACAAAACCACCGAGGAAAACAAGCAAATGGCGCAAAATATGTTTGTATGAAGTCAGCAAGTGAAGTGTTACCCAAAACAGATTTTACTTTTTTCCAGCAGAAATGTCATTAGTCCAAAGGACTACAAAACACAGTGATCATCGGTTCAAATATGTAAAGCCGATACGTCCTTAATATGAAATATGGCTCGAACTTTTCGACTAAAACACAATTTTTCCATCAATGGGGGAACCAAATGCCGTCGTTCAGAAAAACACACATTCGACCTAAGTTCTCAACGTATTGTGGCATGGAATTGACAAAAATTCTTGGTCCACTTACTTTTAGCACACTAAGAAGGCAGTAAACTTGTAACGCTTGATGGGTCATTGTGGATCACGAAGGCCCGTTTCGAAATCTAACGCACAGCCCTGATTAAGCACTGTGTGACCTCCCAGTGTGGTAGGTGAAAGAGGAGATTTATGGCATCAGTAAAAAATTGGAGAAATGAATTAGAGTAATTCACACACGTTTCATGTATAAATCTGTTAAAAACGTCAAATGGTTACAGAACTTGTTGTATGTTGTCGGGGGGTTGCCTGGAATTCCAATAATTGACCGATCTTTTGCAGTTCTGTATTGCAAGTCAAAGCTTGCTTCATCAAAATAGCTTACTTAAAAAAACTTTGACGAATTTTCTACAAAGAGTTACATACTATGCAACATGTATACATGTATTATTCGTGCGAAGTTTCAGTATTACATGAAACAACAAGAAATTTTTCTGCGATGATGAGCTGGATAGAAGTTATTTGCATAAATACATGAGAAACTTCATCTAAACAAGACTATAAATCACCGGTCAAAGAAACATAACGAAGGTAATATACAGTAAAATTACGTGATCACCCGCTTTTCTTTCTTTTTTATTGTCCAATAAATGAGATATTCCGATTCATAGTTACAAAACCAGTAATAACCATCAACCAAATACAGTTTTGCGCTGTTAGTGGATCGCGGGAGTCAGCATAACTCTGCAGGTAAATTTCACATCGCAGGATACTGTAACACCATAGCTCTAATGCTGTACGGATTTATTTTGCCTTTTGTTTTGGTTTAATGTTATAACATTGAGTATCTGTAAAGGTTGTTGGATTGAATCGATAACACAAAATTGTATACTCCTTTCTTTGTAAAAACTTTGATGTCATGGTTTGATTCTAGCCAATATAGTATGTCCGTCATTTAAATTCTTTGTCTCAATTGGAAGGAGACAAAACTTACTGTATACATTTGGAATTTGGGTGAATAATTTTTTGTAGAAATACTAATATGTGTAAATGTTCTGTTTTATTTAAAATGTTTCTTTGCTGTTATGTAAACTGCTGACCTTCACTTAGGGTTGTTAGTTTGTATGCATGTTAAAGGTATAGTGGTTCCCCTCGGGAACGGAACTGTGTAGCGGGCGCAAATTGTGGTTGGCCTAGGTAGAAAAGGTGGAACAAGAGTCAGTCGGGGACGAGCTACCAAGCTGTGCACTGCCCATGTAAAAGTTGTATATTGTGCTGGTTCCGAGAGAGGCTTTTCCTGCCGCTTGCCAATGCCTCGGATGGATGGATAAATAGCTGGAACTATTCTGGAGTTGGTATTTATCATCGCCACCAAGAAGGAACAGAGTCCAGCAATTCAGCCTGCTAATCCACCTACCAACATGCAGTTGCCACCACATTGCGCAATCACTGTAACGGAATACTATAATAATGTACAGTGAAAGACCAGCTTATTGGATGTGTTAGTGTGCTCAAATATAAGGACACTTACGATTGAATTCATGTACCTACCTTGACTTTTTCCCTATCACAACACCTCTCAGGTTCCTCTCCATTTGAACTATGATTACCGAGTGTCATAGTTTGTGGAAAAAATGAAAGCCTCAAAGCCAAATAGTTAATTAAATAATGTTTTTTTATCTTTGGTAAGAAGGGAGTATTCAGATTTACTGTGGATTTAGTGAAATTGTGGGAGGTAGTAAATGTAGTCTTGTGAAAGCCTCGCAGTGATGGAAGCAGTCCAATTTATAGTTTTCTTTTTTTTTTTTTTTTTTTTTTTTTTTTTTTTTTTTTTTTTTTTTTTTTTTGGAGTTTCAAAGTCATCTATTTAATCATTTACTTGAAAGTAGAAGACTGTGGTAATAAAGACAATTTGCTGTTTCTTTTAAAAATTAAAAGTTCTTAAAACTGAGGCTTATAAAGTTTTGCTTAGTTTATGATCATAGTGCTGCCTGTAGTAATTTTTAATAGGTGAGTCAGTTTCTTGTAAATTTGTCAACATTGTGTCTTACTGCAGTAAAAGTCGTGAATTGCAGTTGTGGAAAGTTGCATGCTTGCTAAGCACTTGTTTCTTTTGGGTATTGAAAGTGTATATTTATAGTGTAATAAGATCCACAGGTTATCCTTTACCGCTATTTATGAAAACAATAATTTCTTTATTCAAAAGACAGTAAGAAGTAACCTGTTAGTGAATTCCATTTAACTTTCATTCTAAATAGAATAGTGTTTAGTTGAGAGCTATTTAACCTGTGGCCAGTTCATAATTTTGCAGTGAACTACATTTATAATTTTATGTCAGCTAGGAAAATGTTTGAACAATAATACTGAACCTATGTTCAATTAATGATTCTGCACTGAATAGTAATAGTAATGTAACATTCAGTTTGCATAAGCCCTGAAAGTAATAATGTGTTTCGTTATCTGTTATATTTTTGCAATTAGTTTGTTTTGCTCTGTTAGCTCAAATCTTACCGTGAACATATGCAGGTGTCAGAGTTCATTGCACTCGCGTGTAGCAAAGTATAGGTTGTGTTTGTGCGTTAAGGTTGCTCATACTTAATTTTTTGAATAAGAATGTCAATCATCCTCTTACCTAATTAGGCTGGCGACCGTTTTCCTTGTTCTTTGAACAGTGTAGATAGGTAAAATATTGTTTGTACTGTTCAAATATTTACGTAATTCCGACTTTCATTTCCGATAAGCCACCTCCGATAGGTACAACACGTTCAACATAACAAAATTCCTCTCAGAGGGTAACACTACTCTGTTGCATTGTACCAAACTTGCTTTAACTAGATAGTTTTATTTCACGACCTGCCTCCTGCTTTAAGGTTATGGTATAGCAGTAGCAGACGGTAGTGTTATACGTGGCTTTTCCGTGACAGGACTACTTGTTCTGTTGGGGCATAGTACGTAAACCAAATTTGGTATTTGGTTACATAAGCTACGTAAATGCTGTTGCAGTGTTATAATACGTTTTCAAAAGCCGTGGAGTTTCGGCCGTAGTATATTGTTTCCTATTATGTCACCACAGCTGTGTACATTATACGAGAAGATAAGTAGCTAGTGATAAATTAAATTCAGCACATGCTGATGGAATGGTATTCAAAAGAACCACCTGGTGATTCGAAAGAGTCTCTCTCTCCAATGGTTGATACATGAATTTCAAATTATAGAATAATATTTTAATCATCTATATATAAGAAACAAACAAAAAAATTGTTTTTTTTTATTTTTCAACTGGGACCATATTTAGAAAGCTTAGAAATATGATCACTTTTTCTCCACTTGGTTTTCTAAGCTTTGTGTACAGTTTTTGTATACAAAGTTGCTATGACTGTGATGTAGCTGTGTGTTGAATAACAGCTGATAAATAATTTCCAGTCTTCTGCATTTTGCATTTTTTCCTATTTTCTAGCTAAATTGCATCGATAATATTTTCTCGCACTCCCAACCGAAGTGATTTAGTGTAAATAATTTCGTGTAATTCAGTGCGATTCCTTCCGTTTTGTATGCTGTTAACATCTTCTTAAGCATCAACATTTTTGAGACGTCGTTATGTCTCGAGAAGTTTTACTTCATAAACGATAAACGTCAAAAATATTGAAAATATTTTGTGATTCGATAGTGTGACCACACTTTTCAATTGAAATGTTGCATCCACCTTAGATGAAATGTAGGAAACAAATAGATCATACGACTTCAGTGGGACAACAGGTAACAAATAAAGTTCGAGTCAATGTAGACCTGTGTTGCGTAACTGCAGAATTTTACGCAAACACTCAACTTGGCATTCATTGTGAGGTAAAACAAAGCTGCATCATCAAGTTTCCTTTTGATTTTGTTCCACCGAATCTTCTAGAAAATTTTGAAAGAACCACCATTTACAAGTATTTGCGTACAAGCAATTGAAAAGTAAGCTATTGGAAGCTTGAAATCTTTCCGTATTATCAAATATTCGATTCCGTTTCTGGAGCGTATGTCAATCATCATTACAGTTTGGATCTAAATAATAAATCAATGCCAACTGCACTCAGACATTTTGGATAGCAGATATGGATGTCATTGCAATGTGAACATCGTTATTGTTAAAGGGATTGTTTGCTAAATAAGTTCGTGTTGTAAACCACAAATCACATACTCGATTAAATGTGATGTAGTCGCGCAGTATGATCTTCGGCTTGTTAAATAGCGGCATACGTCAGCTTCATAACCTCTGTGGTCCACTTTCGGGCGAAATTGTTATTTCTTCTTTAGCTGTGTTGTTCCAAAATATTTTCCGACATGATGACCAAAGGTCTTTATAAACCTCTTAAATTACCAGAGGTAAGAAGTGATGAATTGTCTTGTCAACTAATGAGTCATTCCTAAATAGAAATTTACATTCTTCTCCGAGAAATAGGCAGCTAAACTACAGTTTTAGTTAATAATGGTACTGACCTATGGCTAGTAATACACTTCTTTTTCCTCTCTGTGTAGAAACCATAGCACTGAATATTTGAAGTCCGTACGGGAAAAGATCTACTTGAGAAAATATGTTATAGAACAAATGGAATAGAATGTTCCTGTAATGTTCACAAACTCTTCACTATTTGCTTGGTGTCTGTTCATTACCATATAAATATTTGCTTATAACATACTTAATAATTACCCCAATTTTCTTCCTAGAAGTCACCAATAGTTTGATTTACTATTGATTCTTTAAAAAGGGTTCTGTGAAATATGTGTTATTGGCGTTGTGCAAAAATATATTGAATTAACTTATCCTGCTCTTTGTTGCTGTTGTGGTCTTCAGTCCAGAGACTGGTTTGATGCAGCTCTCCATGCTACTCTATCCTGTGCAAGCTACTTCATCTCCCTGTAGCCAGTTCAACCTACATCTACATCTACATCTACATTTACACTCCGCAAGCCACCCAACGGTGTGTGGCGGAGGGCACTTTACGTGCCACTGTCGTGACCTCCCTTTCCTGTTCCAGTCGCGTATGGTTCGCGGGAAGAACGACTGCCGGAAAGCCTCCGTGCGCGCTCTAATCTCTCTAATTTTGCATTCGTGATCTCCTCAGAAGGTATAAGTAGGGGGATGCAATATACTCGATACCTCATTCAGAAACGCACCCTCTCTAAACCTGGACGGCAAGCTACACCGCGATGCAGAGCGCCTCTCTTGCGGAGTCTGCCACTTGAGTTTGCTAAACATCTCCGTAACGCTATCACGCTTACCAAATAACCTTGTGACGAAACGCGGCGCTCTTCTTTGGATCTTCTCTATCTCCTCTGTCAACCCGACCTGTTACGGATCCCACGCTGATGAGCAATTCTCAAGTATAGGTCGATAGGTCGAACGAGTGTTTTGTAAGCCACTTCCTTTGCTGATGGACTACATTTTCTAAGGACTCTCCCAATGAATTTCAACCTGGCACCCGCCTTACCAACAATTAATTTTATACGATCATTCCACTTCAAATCATTCCGTATGCATACTCCCAGATATTTTACAGAAATAACTGCTACCAGTGTTTGTTCCGCTATTATATAATCATACAATAAAGGATCCTACTTTCTATGTATTCGCAAGACATTACATTTGTCTATGTTAAGGGTCAGTTGCCTATCAGCTGCAGATCTTCCTGCATTTCGCTGCAATTTTCTAATGCTGCAACTTCTCTGTATACTACAGCATTATCCGCGAAAAGCCTTCTGAATCTCTTTAGTGTATTCATCTCTTGGTCTCTCTCTACGATTTTTACCCTCCACGCTGCCCTCCAATACTAAATTGGTGATCCCTTGATGCCTCAGAACATGTCCTACTAACCGATGCCTTCTTCTAGTCAAGTTGTGACACAAATTTCTCTTTTCCCCAGTTCTGTTCAATACCTCCTCATTATTTATGTGGTCTACCCATCTAATTTCCAGCATTTTTCTGTAGCACCACATTTCGAAAGCTTCTGTTCTCTTCTTGTCTAAACTACTTATCGTCCACGTTTCACTTCCATACATGGCTACACTCTGTACAAATACTTTCAGAAACGGCTTCCTGACACTTAAATCTATACTCGATGTTACCAAATTTCTCTTCTTCAGAAACACTTTCCTTTCCATTGCCAGTCTACATTTTATATCCTCTCTACTTCGACCATCACCAGTTATTTTGCTCCCCAAATAACAAAACTCATTTACTACTTTAAGCGTTTCATTTCCTAATCTAATTCCCTCTGCATCAAATCATTTAATTAGACTACATACCATTATCCTCGTTTTGCTTTTGTTGATGTTCATCTTACGTCCTCCTTTCAAGACACTGTCCATATCGTTCAGCTGCTCTTCCAGGTCCTTTGCTGTCTATGACAGAATTACAACGTCACCGGGAACCTCAAAGTTTTATTTCTTCTCCACTCCGAATTTTTCTTCGTTTCCTTTACTGCTTGCTCAATATACAGATTGAATAACAACGGGGATACGCTACAACCCTGTCTCACTCCCTTCCCAACCACTGCTTCCCTTTCGTGCCCCTTGACTCTTATAACTGCCATCTGGTTTCTGTACAAATTGTAAGTAGCCTTTCGCTCCCTGTATTTTACCCCTGCCACTTTTAGAATTTGAAAGAGAGTATACCAGTCAACATTGTCAAAAGCTTTCTCTAAGTCTACAAATGCTAGAAACGTAGGTTTGCCTTTCCTTATTCTTACTTCTAAGATAAGTCGTAAGGTCAGTATTGCCTTACGGGTTCCAATATTTCTACGGAATCCAAACTGATCTTCCCCGCGGTCGGGTTCTACCAGTCTTTCCATTCGTCTGTAAAGAATTCGTGTTAGTATTTTGCAGCTGTGACTTATTAAACGGATAGTTCGGTTATTATCACACCTGTCAACACCTGCTTTCTTTGGGATCGGAATTATTATATTCTTTTTGAAGTCTGAGGGTATTTCACCTGTCTCATACTTCTTGCTCACCAGATGGTAGAGTTCTGTCAGGGCTGGCTCTACCAAGGCTTTCAGTAGTTCTAATGGAATGTTGTCTACTCCCGAGGCCTTGTTTCGACTTGGGTCTTTCAATGCTCTGCCAAACCCTTCATGCAGTATCATATCTCCCATTTCATCTTCTTCTGCATCCTCTTCCATTTTCATAATATTCTCCTCAAGAACATCGCCCTTGTATAGACCCTCTATATACTCCTCCCACCTTTCTGCTTTCCCTTCTTTGTTTAGAAGTGGGTTTCCATCTGAACTCTTGATATTCATGCAAGTGGTTCTCTTTTCTCCAAAGGTCTCTTTAATTTTCCTGTAGGCAGTATCTATCTTACCCCCAGTGAGATCAGCCTCTACATCCTTACATTTGTCCTCTAGCCATCCCTGCTTAGCCATTTTGCACTTCCTGTCGATCTCATTTTTGAGACGTTTCTATTCCTTTTTGCCTGCCTAATTTACTGCATTTTTGTATTTTCTCCTTTCATCAATGAAATTCAGTATCTCTTCTGTTACCCAAGGATTTCAGTTAGCCCTCGTCTTTTTACCTACTTGATCCTCTGCTGCCTTCACTATTTCATCTCTCAAAGGTACCCTTTCTTCTTCTACTATATTTCTTTCCCCCATTCTTGTCAATGCTCTCCCTGAAACTGTACAACCTCTCGTTCCGTCAGTTTATCCAGGTCCCATTTCCTTAAATTCCCACCTTTTTGCAGTTTCTTTAGCTTTAATCTACAGTTCATAACCAATAGAGTGTGGTCAGAGTCTGCATCTGCCTCTGGAAATATCTTAGAATTTAAAATCTGGTTCCTAAATCTCTGTCTTACCATTATATAACCTATCTGAAACCTTCCACTGTCTCCAGGCCTCTTCCACGTATACAACCTTCTTTCATGACTTTTTAACCAAGTGTCAACTATGATTAAGTTAATCTCTGTGCAAAATTCCACCAGGCGGCTTCCTCTTTCATTCCTTACCCCTAGTCCATATTCACCTACGACTTTTCCTTCTCTTCCTTTTCCTACTATCGAACTCCAGTCACCCGTGACTACTAAATTTTCCTCTCCCTTCACTATCTGAATAATTTCCTTTATCTCATCATGCGTTTCTTCAATCTCTTCGTCGTCTGCGGAGCTAGTTGGCATATAAACTTGTACTACTGTGGTAGGCGTGTGCTTCGTATCTATCTGGACCACAATAATGCGTTCACTATGATGTTTGTAGTAGCTTACGCGCATTCCTATTTTTTATTCATCATTAAACCTACTCCTGCATTACCCCTATTTGATTTTGTATTTGTAACCCTGCATTCACCCGACCAGAAGTCTTGTTCCTCCTGCGACAGAACGTCACTACATCTAACTTTAATCTATCCATTTCCCTTTTTAAATTTTCTAACCTACCTGCCCGATTAAGGGATCTGACATTCCACGCTCCGACCCGTAGAACACTAGTTTTCTTTCTCCTGATAACGACGTCCTCCTGACAAGGGAACCTCCCCATCGCACCCCCCCCCAGATTTAGTTATAAGTTGGCACAGTGGATAGGCCTTGATAAACTGAACACAGATCAATTGAGAAAACAGGAAGAAGTTGTGTGGAACTGTGAAAAAATAAGCAAAATATACAAACTGAATAGTGCATGGGTCACATAGGCAGCATCATGCACAATGTGAGCTCAGAAGCGCCGTGGTCCCGTGGTAGCGTGAGCAGGTGCAGAACGAGAGGTCCTTGGTTCCAGTCTTCCCTGGAGTGAAAATTTTACTTTATTTATTTTTGCATAGTTATTATCTGTCCGTTCGTTCATTGACGTCTCTGTTCAATGTAATAAGTTTAGTGTCTGTGTTTTGCGACCGCATCGCAAAACCGTGCGATTAGTAGACGAAAGCACGTGCCTCTCCAATGGGAACCGAGAACATTTGATCGCAAGGTCATAGGTCAACCGATTCCTCCACAGGAAAACACATCTGATATATTCTATACGACACTGGTGACGGCATGTGCACCACATGACAGGAATATGTTGTCGACCCACCTAACTTGTACACTTGGCGATTCTTCTACCTTGCCCGATTTAGGTTTTCTTGTGGATGTGATAATCACTCCCAAAAAAGTGATGAAAACATAAGGGTTTGTCACATAAACTGAAAATAAAAAATAAAAATTTTCACGCAATGGAAGATTTGAACGAAGGACCTTTCGTTCCACAGCTGCTCACGTTACCACGAGACCATGGCGCTGATGCAATCATAGTGTCCTTGATGTTGCATATGTTCCCATGAACTACTCAGTTTGTATATTTTGCTTATTTTTTCACAGTTCCACACAACTTCTTCCTGTTTTCTCAATTGATCTGTGTTCAGTTTTTCAAGGTCTATCCACTGTGCCAACTTATAACTAAATCTGAGGGGGGTGCGATGGGGAGGTTCCCTTGTGAGTAGTCACCGGCCGGCCTTGGTGGCCGAGCGGTTCTAGGCGCTACTGTCTGGAACCGCGCGGCCGCTACGGTCGCAGGTTCGAATCCTGCCTCGGGCATGGATGTGTGTGATGTCCTTAGGTTAGTTAGGTTTAAGTAGTTCTAAGTTCTAGGGGACTGATGACCTCAGAAGTTAGTCCCATAGTGCTCAGAGCCATTTGAACCATTTTTAAGTATTCCCCACCCGGAGATCCGAATGGGGGACTATTTTACCTCCGGATTATTTTACCTCCGGAATATTTTACACAAGAGGACGCCATCATCCTATAACCATACAATAAAGCTGCATGCCCTTGGAAAAATTACGGCTGTAGTTTCCCCTTGCTTTCAGCCGTTCGCAGTACCAGCACAGCAAGGCCGTTTTGGTTTGTGTTACAAGGCCAGATCAGTCAATCATCCAGACTGTTGCCCCTGCAACTACTGAAGAGGCTGCTGCCCCTCTTCAGGAACCACACGTTTGTCTGGCCTCTCAACAGGTACCCCTCCGTTGTCGTTGCACCTACGGTACGGCTGTCTGTATTGCTGAGGCACGCAAGCCTCCCCACCAACGGCAAGTTCCATGGTTCATGAAGGTCATTAATTTGTCGTTGATATCTCCATTCTCCCATTTCAGTGAAATGCTGATGCTGGGTAACAAAAAAACAGGTCATGTTGCCAGTTATTACTGAATCGTGCTATCGGTATCATGAGTATTTTCATATTTTAAGTATTCTCATACTATTAATAAGAAGTAAAAATTGGAAACTTCAAGAAATTTGTATATAAGATATTCAAAAGGGCTTAAAAATAGTATCCAAGTGGGCTGATGTGTTGACAATCTATTAAATACAAGAATTCTATCCTCCCCTGGACTCGTCCTTGTCACTGAAAATTCGAAAGGGATAGTAATAGTCATTACGGTGTTGATGTTGTGAACTTCAGTTGGAATACTGATCTGTTGCACTTCTCTGCACTATTCTATCCTGTACAAGCCTCCTCATCTTTGCATGAATAATGCTACCTATCAGTAAATCCATTTGAACCTGCTTACGAAAGTCGGTCTTGGTCTCCCTCCATATTTTTGACTCCCCCACATTTTCTTCCATTACCAAACTGACAGTTTCT
The DNA here is from genome assembly GCF_021461385.2 of Schistocerca piceifrons. Lineage (NCBI taxonomy): Eukaryota > Metazoa > Arthropoda > Insecta > Orthoptera > Acrididae > Schistocerca > Schistocerca piceifrons. Next base: position 360,027,388 of record NC_060149.1, on the reverse strand, counting down.
TGATGTCTCAGTATGTATCCCGTCTAATTTTCAAATTCTTATGCAGCATCACATTTCAAAAGTTTGGTCTTCTTCCCTGAAATGCTTATCGTCCACGTTTCACTGCTACAGCTACATCTACATCTACATGGTTACTCTGAAGTTCACACTTAAGTGCCTGGCAGAGGGTTCATCGAACCATTTTCATACCATTCCACTCTAGAATGGCGCGTGGGAAAAAGGAACGCCTAAATCTTTCCGTTTGAGCTCTGTTTTCTCTTATTTTATTATGATGATCGTTTCTCCCTACTTAGGTGGGTGTCAACAAAATATTTAAGCATTCGGAAGAGAAAGTTGGTGATTGAAATTTCGTAATAGATCTCGCCGCAAAGAAAACCGCCTTTGTTCAGTGACTGCCACCCCAACTCGCGTGTCATATCAGTGACACTCTCACCCCTATTGCGCGATAACACGAAACGAACTGCCCTTCTTTGCACTTTTTCGATGTCCTCCGTCAATCCTACCTGGTAAGGATCCAATACCGCGCAGCAGTATTCCAGCAGAGGACGAACAAGTGTAATGTAAGCTCTCTCTTTAGTGGGTTTGTCGCATCTTCTAAGTGTTCTGCCAACAAAGCGCAGTCTCTGTTTCGCCTTCCCCACAACATTATCTATGTGGTCCTACCAATTTAAGTTGCTCGTAATTGTAATTCCTAGGTATTTAGTCGAATTGACAGTCCTTAGATTTGTGCGATTTATCGTCTACCCAAAATATATTGGATTTCTTTTAGTACCCATGTGGATGACCTCACACTTTTCTTTGTTTAGTGCTAATTGCCTCTTTTCGCACCATACAGAAATTCTCTCTAGATCATTTTGTAATTCGAAGTGATCGTCTGATGATTTTACTAGACGGTAAATTAAAGCGTCATCTGCAAACAATCTAAGGGGGCTGCTCAGATTATCACCTAGATCATTTATGTAAATCAGGAACAGCAGAGCGCCCATAAACTGCCTTGCGGAACGCCAGATATCGCTTCTGTTCTGCTCGATGATTTACCGTCTATCACTACGAACTGTGACCTCTCTGAGAGGAAATCACGAATCCAGTCACACAACTGAGACGATACTCCATATGCAAGCAATTTGATTAATAGCCGGTTGTGAGGAACGGTATCAAAAGCCTTCTGGAAATCTAGGAATATGGAATCAATCTGAGATCCCTTGTCGACAGCACTCATTATTTCAAGGAAATAAAGACCTACCTGTGTTGCACGAGAACGATATTTTCTGAATCTGTGTTGGTTATGTATCCATAAGTCATTTTCGTGAAGGTGATTCATAATGCTCGAGTACAGTATATGCTCCAAAATCCTACTGCAAATTGAGGTCAGTGATATGGGTCTGTAATTCAGTAGGTTACTCGTATTTCCTTTCTTGAAAAAAATGGTTCAAATGGCTCGGAGCGCTATGCGACTTAACTTCTGAGGTCATCAGTCGCCTAGAACTTAGAACTAATTAAACCTAACTAACCTAAGGACATCACACACATCCATGCCCGAAGCAGGATTCGAACATGCGACCGAAGCGGTTGCTCGGCTCCAGACAGTAGCTCCTAGAACCGCACGGCCACTCCGGCCGGCCCCTTTCTTGAATATTGGTGTGACCTGTGCTACTTTCCAGTCTTTATGAACAGACCTTTCGTCAAGTGAGCGGTTGTATATGATTGCTAAGAAAAGCGCTATTGTGTATGCATACTCTGAGAGGAACCTGATTGGTATGCCGTCTGGTCCGGAAGCAGGCTACACTCCAGACAATGCCCTCGTATAGGATTTTTTAACATTTAAATTTATATTCGATGTTTTCAGTGTTTTAATGAGAAATACTTTTTTCTGTTGTCAGTTTTCATTTAATATTTTCTCTCCTTCAACCATCAGCAGTTATTTTAGTGTACAAATAGGAAAACCCGTCTACTACTTTTAGTATCTTGTTTCCAAATCTAATTCCCTTAGCATTTCCTGATTTATTTCGACTGCACTCCATAACTTCGTTTTGTTTTTGTTGAGTTTTGTTTTATATCCTCCTTTCAAGATACTGTTCGTTCCGTGTAACTGCTCTTCCAAGTCCTTTGCTGTCTCTGACGGAATTACAAATTCCTCAGCAAATCTCAGAGTTTTTATTTCTTCTCCCTGAACTTTTACTTCCCTCTTCAAATTTCTGCTTGCTTTCCTTTACTTATTTCTCAATGTATAGACACAATAACAAGTAGGTTAGGCCGTCTAGTTTCTGTACAAGTTTTAAATAGCCTTCCATTTCTGTATTTTACCTCTGCAACCTACAGAATTTCAAAGAGTATATTCCTTTAAAACAATTACATAAGTTGTCTCTATATCTAAAGTAGTATAAACTGAAATTCTCCTTGGTTTAACCTTTATTCTAAGATAAGGCTTTAGGTCAGTATTGTCTCGCTCGTTACTTATTTTCTCCAGAGCCCTAACTGATATTTCATTGTGTCGACTTATACCAGTTTCTCGATTCTTCTGTAAATTATTCGGATTAGTATTTTCCAAACATGGCATTACACCAGTGTTTCTGCAATATTCAGAACTGTCAGCATCGTCTTTGGAATTGTAATTATTACATTCTTTTTAAAGTCTGAGGATATCTGGGCTGTGGCATAGCTCTTGCATACCAGGTAGCATAGTGTACCATATTTTAATAGCAGGCAGAAATTGCAGGATTATTGCCTCGTTACAAAAGAAGCACTATTCTCGAATTACTAAGGACCTATTTGTATTATAGTATTAGTGAGAGGCTTTGTTCCAGCCGTTAACTATATTATTTCTGTGTAGTAAGTTAAATAGAAATCAACTGATGCGATGGTAGTGGACAAGCCGTTTACATTACAGGCATTGCTACGCTCCGCCGGATAGCAACAACGGTGAATCCCCTACGCGGCATCGTGTAGAAATACATGCCAAATGTTTTGAGCCCTGGAAGGAACAAATGCTGAATGGTCAGATTTAAATGGGTCCTTCATGAAGGCAACCATTTCTAATGGCGTGTTTACGAATTGGTAGCATCAATTTCGTAATTTTTACTGCGTAATGTGAGATACTTCATTTCTTTGTGTCATTTTAGTATTCTGGCACTTTGATATTTTGCGTCTGAAACTTGTCCGACGACGAATGTTTGTGCTAAAAAACTAAAACAGTAAGGAATTCACCACTATTAATTGTTGGTTGCTACGTGAATAGCTACATACACAGTACGCACTGCAATATTAAAGCAAAATCATAAATAAGAATCTTATTTTTTGCATAGTATATTTAGTTACTTTCTAAAAGTGTTCAGACAGGCGCGATTTTTTTCCAAGAATTGAAGTAATTTTAGCGTTTAACCTTCCGTCCATGCTAATGGCATTAGGTATGGAGCTATAAGGCGTAAGTATTACTGCCGGCCGGAATGGCCGAGGGGTTCTAAGCGCGACAGTCGCAGGTTCGAATCCTGCCTCGGGCATGGATGTGTGTGATGTCCTTAGGTTAGTTAAGTTTAAGTAGTTCTAAGTTCTAGGGGACTGATGACCTCAGCAGTTAAGTCCCATAGTGCTCAGAGCCGTTTGAACCATTTATCTATAGCTGTGTAAATCCAGTGCGCTAAATTTATTTCAGGGTATATACACAGAGTTATTCGGAAAGGTTGTTGTAAAACTAATTATTATTTATTCTTTACTGAATGGCCTAAGTGATTGAAGATATCATGGAGAGAAAGCTTATCTTCATATATCTGTTGTCTATGAATTTGACATATGTGTAATTCACGTGCTACCCGTCAGAAGCGCTTGTCATAGGCAGCCTAATGCATGAGTGATATACACCCACTAAACATAAGGCGTCTCAACAGAATTTGTTAGTGCCTAGTCTATTTGCTTTAACCGCCTCCTTCTTCTCCCCCTCTTCTCTTTCTGACACACACACACACACACATACACACACACACACACACACACACACACACACTGAGTCACCTAACGTTACCGCTGGATATATTTCGTAAGCCACATCAAATACTGACAACCGATTTCACAGACCGAACGTGAGGAGAAGGGCTAGTGTAATTGTTTAATACAAACCATACAAAAATGCACGGAAGTATGTTTTTTAACACAAACCTACGTTTTTTTAAATGGAACCATGTTAGTTTTGTTAGCACATCTGAACAAATAAACAAATACGTAATCAGTGCCGTTTGTTGCATTGTAAAATGTTAATTACATCCGGAGATATTGTAACCTAAAGTTGACGCTTGAAACCTCCGACGTTCAGTTGCGTGTTGTAACAAACACGGGCCACGGTCGGCGAGCAGCATCTGCAGGGACATGTTTACGATGACGACCATGTTTACGGGTGTGGCTGTAGTGCACTGTTGTGGTTTGGTCTAGCTGTCGCAGTGCCCGCATGTAGCGCTTGCTGCTATTGTTATTCTGCATTCGTCTCCGCACGCAGACCAACTGTAGTACACCGTGTTACCAGACGTCTGTGATAGTGTAGTGTTGTAGGAACTGTGACCATGGTGTATTCGAACTCTGGAAAGGTGGAGATGATACTCATCTATGGCGAGTGTCGACGAAACGCAGTTGAAGCCTGCAGGGTGTATGCAGAACGGTAACCGGGCAGAGAGCATCCAACGTGCCGCACATTGCAAAACATCTACCGCCAACTGTATGCAACAGGTATGGTCGTAGCACGCAAACGGGTCCGTAACAGGCCCGTCACAGGAGAAGCGGGTGCAGTTGGTGTGTTAGCTGCTGTTGCCATGAAACCACACATGAGTACACGGGACATTGCGAGAGCCGGTGGACTGAGTCAAAGTAGCGTCATGCGCATACTGCATCGTCACTGCTTTCACCCGTTTCATGTGTCGCTACATCAGCAATTACATGGTGATGACTTTAATTATCGAGTGCAATTCTGTCAATGGGCATTAACAGAGAATGCGTTGCAGTTCTACCTGTTTACCGATGAAGCGGGTTTCACAAACCACGGGGCAGTGAATCTACGGAACATGCATTACTGCTCCGTGGACAATCCTCGCTGGCTCAGACAGGTAGAGCGACAGCGACCGTGGACTGTAAATGTATGGTGCGGAATCATTGGTGACCTCCTCATTGGTCCTCACTTCATTGCAGGGGCCCAAACAGCTGCAACATACATCGCATTTCTACAGAATGATCTGCCAACGTTGCTCGAAAATGTCCCACTGGAAACGTGTCGACGTATGTGGTATCAGCATGATGGTGCACCTGCACATTCCGCAATTAACACTAGGTTGACCCTTGACAGGATGTTCGACGGGTGTTTCATAGGACGTGGAGGACGCATAAATTGGCCAGCCCGTTCTCCTGATCTTACACCTCTGGACTTCTTTCTGTGGGGTACGTTAAAGGAGAATGTGTACCGTGATGTGCCTACAACCCCAGAGGATATGAGACAACGTATTGTGGCAGCCTGCGGCGACATTACACCAGATGTACTGCGGCGTGTACGACATTCATTACGCCAGAGATTGCAATTGTGTGCAGCAAACGATGGCCGCCATATTGAACATCTATTGGCCTGACATGTCGGGACACTCTCTATTCCACTCCGTAATTGAAAACGGAAACCACGTGTGTACGTGTACCTCACCCCTCATGGTAATGTACATGTGCGTCAGTGAAAAAGACCAATAAAAAGGTGTTAGCATGTGGACGTAATGTGCTGTTCCAGTCTCTTCTGTACCTAAGGCCCATCACCGCTCCCTTTGTATCCCTACGTAATTCGGTGCTCTCCGATAGACACGATCGAACAGCGGAGGGGTGGTACTCAAGCGTCAACTTTAGGTTACGATATCTCCGGATGTAATTAACATTTTACAATGCAACAAACGGCACTGATTACGTATTTGTTTATATGTTCAGATGTGCTAACAAAACTAACGGGGTTCCATTTAAAAAAACGTAGGTTTGTGCTAAAAAACATACTTCCGTGCATTTTTGTATGGTTTGTATTAAACAATTACGCTAGCCCCTCGCCTCACGTTCGGTCTGTGGACTCGGTTGTCAGTATTTGATGTGGTTTACGAAATATATCCAGTGGTAACGTTAGGTGACTCACTCTCTCTCTCTCTCTCTCTCTCTCTCTCTCTCTCTATATATATATATATATATATATATATATATACTGCTTTGCTTTATAATCGCTATGTATTTTCGGGATCGATGAGGTACATACATATATACTATTACCAAAACTATAAATATTTCGATAGAACTTCATGTTGGCCGTGGAATGGAACTGCAGGCAAGAGACTTTGTAATAAATCGGTGTTTTATGAGCACAGAACTTGGGAAACATTAACAAATTGAAACAAGTCGCGGACTCCACGCAGATTTCAGCGTACCTCTCTGAACCAAACTAGTATTCCCATGATACAGAGAGCAGGACAGCGTGTTTGCGGTGACATATTGTGCGGGGCCTGCAGGGCATCAACCGCGACGTGAGAGCGCGAACAGTTGTCACTCTCAGTTTAGCCGCCTAAGAATGCCGCTAGCAGTCAAAGACCCCCGGAGCGTCAGTCCACCTGGACCCGGTGCCAACAGCAGGCGAGGCCAAGCCGTCTGCATTTGGACAGCGGCGCGCGCACCTCCCGGCTATTATTTACGAACACGCGTCGTCTAAGAGATAACCCGCTATCCTTCCGCCCACAAACGACTTAAACATAACATCAAATATAAAAGTGCAAAATCAGACGACGGAATTAACCTCTTTATCTCGGGTCACAATTTTTGGTGAAATTCTGATCGTAACTTGCCGAAAATACATACCTGTATTTTACTCATCGAGTACTTGAGTACTAATTATTTTATTCTCATTTAGGCATTCACACGAAAACATTTGGAAAACTGTGAAAATTTACTGTTATGGCGGCAAGAGATGAAACTGTACCTTTGTCGTTCCGAATGTATTGGGTTGGTGCATAAGTTCGTAACGTAGCTTAATAAACACAACAGGCATACATAACAGAGACTTTAATCAGCAATAATATATTATCCTTCACTATTTACAACAGTCTTCCAATGCTGGGGTAACTATTAAATTCCGCGACCCTAGCAATCACGTGGTTTTAAGGCGAAGAACTCGTCGAGACAGCGCTCCGAGCGAGCGCATTTTCATGGGTAAGGAAAATTCCTTGGAGGTTGTTCGATACAGAGCGAAAAAGGTGATTATTTGCCCGAGATCGGATGACTGAGGTGAGACCGGAAAGACTTCCGAACCAAACCTCATATAGTACAGGGCGTCCTAAAAAGAATGACCCGATTTTAACTTGTAATAATATTGAGAAAAATGTCACTAGGTAACTGAAATAACGCTAGATGTAATCGGTATGGTCTAGAGTTTCAGAAAAAATCTGCTAGATTCCGCTACTATCGCTGACCTGGAGCGTGTAGCCAGTTTCGCGCAATATGGCGTCCGCGCAACAGAAGGCGTATTGTGTTATTGAATTAAGTCGAACTTAATCAGTGATCGCAGTTCAGCGGCCGTTTCATATTCGATTTCGTGCTAAACCACCATCACCAAAGAACCTTCGACGGAGGTATAAACAGTTTGAAGAAACAGGGTGCCTCTGTAAAGGCAAAAGTCCTGGCCGACCACGCGTTCATGAACAAACAGTGGAACAAATCCGTCGAGCATTTGAACGGAGCCCCCGCAAGTCAACGCGTCGCGCTAGCCGAGAACTTGAGTTACCGCGCATGACAGTGTGGCGTGTGTAACGGCGTCGTTTAGCCCTCAAACCATACCGATTACAACTGACACAAGCTCTTCGAGATACTGACAAAGTGAAAAGTAGACCTTAGCAGTGCTATTCTAGAGGACATCGAAGATGTCACTTTTATGTCACGTTTGATATTCAGCCATGGGGCAACTTTCCATATTTGCGGTAAGGTTCACCGTCATAATGTGTGTATATGGGGGCTCGAAAATCCTCATGAAACGATTGAACACGAACGTGATTCACCAAAAGTGAATGTTTTTTGTGCTGTTTCGCAAAGCAAGGTTTACGGACCCTACTTTTTTGATGAGGAAACAGTGCCAGGAAAATCACATCTTGCAATGCTATGGAACTGGTTATTCCCACAAATTGACTCTGACTATTTCATCTATCAGCAAGATGGGGCACCACCGCACTGGCACAACAACGTGCGCAGTTTCCTCAATGCCAACGTGACTCAACGTTGGATTGGGCGCACAGGCCTCCGAGAAGGCTTTACACTCTTGGCCTCCTAGGTCCCCTGACTTAACACCGTGTGATTTCTTCCTATCGGGATACGTTAAACAATGTGTTTACATTCCTCCCTTACCTCGTGACATTGATGAACTAAAAACCAGAGTATCAGCTGCTGACAGAAGACACCTTACGCTCAGTTTGGAATGAATTCGTCTATCGGCTAGATGTCGCCCGTGCAGCCAATGGAGGACATATTGAACATTTATGATGGATTTTTATAAACTTCTGCCCTTTTTTGTGTAATTTAGTATGCAATTCGTTGGTGTTTGGCCCTTTTTCGTAATAAATGATTCTATTTAAAATCTTGTCATTGTTTTTGGGACACCCTGTACTTTTTGTCAGTCTGGAAGAAAGCAGGTGAGGTTAAGTGGAGTAGCAGCACTTGATGCAGTCTTCCTGGTCACTGTTCCTGGACTACGCGGGCAGGATGTCTCAGTTCTTGACAATAATTGACGGGTACACCTCGGGAAAGCAATTCGCAGTACATCACACTGTCGTTGTTCCACCAGATGCATAGCATTACCTTTCGAGGAAGCGCTCAGGTCTTTGTTTGGGCTCAACCATTCCTTTCTTTTCCTTATGTTAACACGGAGACACAGTTTCTCGTTACCAGTAACGATATAGGACAGGAATGTTCCGTGCTGTTCACGAGCCAGTTGATGACGAACAAGCAGAGATGCACCTTGGCCACCCGCTCATTTTTGCGGTTTTGGTTTACAGCATGCGATACCCATACACCAAGGCCGGCCGAAGTGGCCGTGCGGTTAAAGGCGCTGCAGTCTGGAACCGCAAGACCGCTACGGTCGCAGGTTCGAATCCTGCCTCGGGCATGGATGTTTGTGATGTCCTTAGGTTAGTTAGGTTTAACTAGTTCTAAGTTCTAGGGGACTAATGACCTCAGCAGTTGAGTCCCATAGTGCTCAGAGTCATTTGAACCATTACACCAAGTTTTTTAATCTTCCCCGTTGTGTGCACATGTCACACGATGTTGGAACGATCACAGTTTGCCACATTTATCAGTTCTTGAGTAAGCAGACGTGGATCATTGTGAATTAATGCATTTAAACTGTCTTCATCAAACGCCGAAGGTCTTCCTGAACGTGACGAGTCACTGAAGTCAAAACGATCCTCCTTAAATTGAGAAAACCACCTCCTCGCCGTGCTTTGTCCAATGGCATTATTCCCGCAAATGTTTCTGGCTGCCTCTGCTGCTGTCACCCCTCTACTGAACTCAAACAGAAGAATGTGTCGGAAATGTTCCGGTTTCTCCACTTGCCACTCTACTTTCTAGCATCTACAGCTCCACCCGCTATCTCCAGATGACAATATGTAAACTCCGACAGCATCAGTGAACTACAAATACAAAATGACAATCGAGAAATAAGCCCATAACAAGCGGAATACCGACATGCAAAACAAAAACGCTACGAACTTATGCACCAACCCGGTATAACGTTGAAAAAGAGATCTCTATTAATCTCTTTAGCATTAACCATACAGTCAGCTTCATTCACCTTCATAAATTTTGCTAAAAGGAAGCCCTAAAGACTTGAATGTTATATACGTACTTGTGGGCATGTTTGTTGGTTGAATCCTACTTTATGGTACTGAAGATATATTTTGTACCATTATCGTACTATTATCAAATACTGGCGCTATTTTCAAATAACATTTTTTTTGGTTAACTAAAAATGTACCTCCTAAAATGGAAGTTTCTGAAAGGAGCAATATTCTGAAAGGGAAAAATGAAAATCGGTGTTCACTCGGGTCACCAAGTCTTCAGCCCGGGAACCAAATTACACAGAGAACGTATTATACATCCTCATGGTTCAGGTTGAGTAAAATTCTAACTCCGTCGCTTAACTGTATTGTTGGCCTTGGTGCGCAAAAAAGAAAAGTAACGATACTTGCTAGTAAATGCACTTTAGCAGTACTTAGCTGCTTTGATTTCAGCAAGACAAGGCTCAGCCACGCGTAGCGAGGAAGAACAACGGTTATCACAATTACTCTTTTCGGTACGTTTACGTTATATGTCTTGGATATGGCTCGCCCCCCAACTTGTTCTTCACAGTACTGCGAATGATTTATAGATTAGCATTTAAATGACGTGGAGAATTTATTTTTTTCCTGTAGATCATACAGCTGTAGCACAGCATCCGACAAATGTTCTAGTATTTGACGAGGTAAGGTAGCATTACTTAAGAAATTTTGTAATTATTTTTAAAATTGATGTGTTATTTTCTATATAATGCTGAAGCACCATTTTGAATTCTCTAAGTTATCAGCCATGTACAGTCCTGTAATCCGCATCACTTTTGGACTGCCATATTGATAATCTGTGTTACGAAACTCTTTTTCACTCAAACGCTCCCATATTCGTGTTGCAATTTCCAAGAACTTTGACGTTTCAGTTCATTTTGAAAGCTGAGGTACTTAGCTGCAAGCGACTATCTTTCTTCGTAGTGATGTCCTACCCATCCATCAGAGATGTAGCGTAGCTAATGTGCAATAACAACTTGATCAGACTGCGAGCTACGTGGCAATAAGTCATTACATCACCTCCTTTTCTCAACGGAAAAATTGATACTGGCAAGGGAAAAACTGTGAACTAGCGTATGAAGAGTGAGTTAAGTCTGTAAGAATAACTCATTTAGCATGTAGGTATAACAGCTGTTGGGAATGTTGTTCAAGCAGTCACCACCTACAAATAACTAATCGGAATGCAGCCGGGTGACGTCTTCGACAGCTGTTGATATTTCCACAGGTGAACAACTTGTCATTTTCAAGGTAAAACTGCGGCAGTAAGCATTGTGCAAGGGAGTTTAAAACCTCGGATTTCAGAGCAATTCTATGAAGATAACACACAGACACAGACATACATACAACACACCATTGGTTGTGTGGTCGCGCTAGTGTTTGGTGTTTGTGTGTGTGTGTGTGTGTGTGTGTGTGTGTGTGTGTGTGTGTGTGTGTGCGCGTGCGTGTGTGTGTGTGTGTGTGTGTGTGTGTGTGTTTTATCTTTTTAGAATTGCTCTGAAATCAGAGGTTTTAAATTCCCTTGCACAGTGCTTACTTGCTGCAGTTTTTACTTTAAAATGACAGGGTGTGCAACTGTCTAAATATGGGCGGTTGTCGACGACGTCACCTGGCTACATTCGCGTAAGATATTTGAACATTGTATACGCCGGGATAAACTCATGTCTCACAGTCAATACCAGTCCCGTCAGTCGAGGAAATAGCTCTTGTTTTTCTGGAAGATATCATATAGGTGTACTGAAGAAAGAGGAGAAAGCTGAAAGATGAAAGGAATAGAACTATACAAGGCAAATGAACTGGGAGACAGTACTACAGATAGAAAAGATTAAGTAGACGAAATGGGAGGTATGACACATCCCCACAGAGCTATTGAGATCCTTGGGAGGGCCAGTCATGACAAAACTAATTCACCTGCTGTGCAAGATGTATGAAACAGGTGGAATACCCTCAGACGTCTAGACGAATTTAATAATTCCAGTCCCAAAAACGGCAGCTGCCGACATTCTTGAATATTACAGAACCATCAGATTAATAAGTCATGGTTGCTGACATGAATTATTTACAGGGGAGTGGAAAAGCTTGATAGAAGCCGCCTCGTTAAAAATAAAACTTAACGACAAGAATAGCATTATCTTGCTGAAATTTATTAAAGCAGCTAAGTACTGCTTAAGTGTATTTACACGTAGATATCGTTATTTCACTGTTCTGTAACTGAGTTCAACATTTAAACAAGCTGAGCCACGAGGATGTGTACCGTAATATGTTCTACGGGTAATCTGGTAATGTGGCAAATAGGAAAAGAACGAAACAAACAGCGGTGATCTGAATGAATGGACTGGCTTCTGTTTAATGTTGGAAGACTGATTTTCGTTTTGCCTTTTCAATAGCAAAACTCATCTACTACTTTTACTGTCTCCTTCCCTAATCTAAATTCCTCAGCATCGCCTGATTTAATTGTGTTACATCCCATTGCTCTACATTTGCATTTTAGAATGTTCATCTAATAGCCTCCCTTCAAGACTTTGTCCATTCCGTTCAGTTGGTCCTCAAAGTTCTCTGCTGTCTCTGACAGAGTTACAGTGTTGACGGCAAACCTCAAAGTTTTAATTTTTTCTCCCTGAATTTTTATTCGTTCTCCAGTTTTTTTCTTTGGTTTTCTTTATTACTTACTCAATGTACAGATTGAATAACATCGGTGACAGATCACAACCGTGCCTTACTCCCTTTTCTAACATTGCTTCTCTTTCATGTGCTTCGACTCTTATAACTGCGATCTGGTTTCTGTACAAGTTGTATAAAACCTTTCGCTCGCTTTGTTTCACCCCTGTTAGCTTCAGAATTTCAAAGATTGTTCTCCAGTCGACATTGTCAAAATATTCCTGTAATTCTTCAAAAGCTATAAACGCAGGTTTGCCTTGCCGCTACCTATTTTCTAAGATAATTCATAGGGTCATTAGTGCCTCGCTTGTTCTTAATTTCTCCGGAATCCAAACTGATCTTCCCCGAGATCGACTTTTACCAGTTTTTGCATTCTTCTGTACATAATTCTTGTATTTTTTTCAACCATGTCTTACTAAACTGATGTTTCGGTAATATTCACAACTGTCAGCACCTGCTATCTTCATAATTGGAGTTATTAGAGTCTTCTTGAAGTCTAAGGGTATTTCACCTGTATCATATACTTTGCACACTAGGTGGGATAATTAAAGTATGGCTGGCTCTCCCAAGGACGTCATCAGTTCTGAGACAATGTCCTCTGTTGTAGGTGCCTTGTTTCGACTTAGATCTCTCAGTACTCTGTCAAATTCTTCTCGCAGTATTATATCTCCCATCTATCTTCATCTAAATCCTCTTCCCTTTCTATAATATTGCTTTCAAGTTCGGTGTCTTTTATATTGACACTCTTTATACCTCTGCCACCTTTTCCTTCTTTGCTTAGTGCTGGTTTCCCATCTGAGCTCTTGATATTCATAGAGCTTCTTCTCTTTTCTCCATACGTCTCTTTAATTTTCATGACGGCGATCTATCGCCTAGTTCTGTATGCTTCTATATCCTTATATTTGTCCTCTACTCATCCCTACTCAACCATTTTGCACCTCCTGTCAATCTCATTTTTAGACGTTTGTATTCCCTTTCGCCTACTTCATTTGCTGAATTTTTGTATTTTCTTCTTTCGACAGCTAAATTCAATATATTCCGTGATAGCGAAGGATTTCTATTAGGCCTTATCTTTTTACCTATTTAATCCTCTGCTGCCTTTACTATTTCATTTCTCAGAGCTACCCGTTCCTCTTGTACTGTATTTCTTTCCCCGTTTCAGCCAACCAGTGCTCCCTCCGAAACTCTCAACATCTAGGTCTTTCAAATTATCCAGTTCCAATCTTCATAATTTTCCACCTTTTCCAACAATTAATTGAGTGTTGAGTCTACAGTTCATAACCATCAAATTGTGGTCTGAGACCATATCTTCCCTTGGAACCTTCCAGCGTTTCCAGGTCTTCTCCACTTATATAACCTTCTTCCATGATTTTTAAACTAAGTATTAGCGACGATTAAATTATGCACTGTGCAAAATTCTACCAGGCAGCTTCCTCTTTCATTCCTTCCCCTCCAGTCCATATATACCTGCTGTTTATCATTGTGCTCCTTTTCCAACTATCGAATTCCAGTCCACTATCACAGTTAAGTTTTCGTCTCCGTTAACAACCTGAATAATTTATTTTATATCACGATACTGTTTTTAGATCTCTTCATCTGCGGAGCTACTTGGCATATAAACTAATGGCTGTAGTTTCCATTTGCATTCAGCCGTTCACGTTACCGGCACAGCAAGGCAATGTTGGTTGATGTTACAAGGCCACATCAGTCAATCATCCAGACTGTAACCCCTGCAACTACTCAGAAGGCTGCTGCCCCTCTTCAGGAATCTCATGTTGTCTGGTCTCTCAATAGATGGTTACACTATATAGGGTGGTCCGAAAGTATTCGCTCAGATTAATACAGTATCAAAACAAGTATATTTATCTATGGTTCATATGGTTCCTGACGGCAATATCTGATGCCAGGGACGATTCACACAGACGGTAATTTGTCGTGTTGATTACAGTAGTGGCATTCACAGGAAATGCTCGAATGCGTGACCATTGACTTTTATGGACGGAGTCCATAGTCAGAGCATTCATTTGCGTTTCCGTTAGAAGATTCCTGGCATGTCTGCAATGGCACCAGCAGTGACAGCAGTTCCATCAACGAGATTTTTTCTGTCCCCTCAACGGTTTCATACACCAGCTGCTTCGTATGCCCCCAGAGAAAGAAATCCAGATACGTGAGATCAAGTGAACGCGGGGCCAAGCCATAAAGCCACCTCGGCCTATCAATCGATTCCCGAAGGTGGCTCTCAAGTGTTTCCTCACAGAAATGCTGAAATGGGCTGGCTTCCCATCGTGTTGGATTTACAGCCTTTGTATAACATTCTGAGGTACATCCTCCGGTAGTTTTGGCAATACATGTTCCACAGTTTTGAGTGTGAGTGCACTTTCCCAGGTAGCGACACCGAAGCAACAGCTTACGTCAGCACCACTAACAACTGCTTCCATTACATTAAAAGTTGTCTTCAAACACCGTACTGTTCTTATCGAAATAAATTTGTTTTGATGTTCTCTACTTCATGTATTAATTTGAATGAACAGTTTCGGAACACTTTGTATACTGTACCAGCAGTATTGTTGAGGCACGCAAGCTACCCCAACATTGCAAGGTCCATAGTACATGAGGGAGACAAGAACTCGCAGGCAAATTAAACTTCCACAAGAATCTCAATGAAGTTTAATTTGGCTAAGAAAATGTTCCTTGAACATCTTTCGTAGATTCAAGTGTTCACCGTTATTCTTCAGTGTGGGACCCTTAATGGAAGACACTGATGAAATTAAAAAAAAAACTGCCTCCTGTTGATACATGTACCTTTAAGAAGCACCAAAAGACACAGAAACGCTAAAGAAATCTCCAGTGGGGGATGCTGCTGTAAAGATATAGACATTGTGTAAAGTTTACTCTTGAAATTACAAGAGTCTAAATTTAAAGATAAACCAGTAAACACAGAGTAGAGAAAACCAACCTGCCAGTACCGTGAGAGCAGTCAAGGGGGCGTCAAGCGCAGCAAACATTTCCAGACAACCATACTTCAGCAGTGTACAGTCGGTCAGCGGAGAAAGCCTGAAAGTGTGTTCATTTAAACAATATTTCCTCAACTATCACAGGATTTGTAAGAGGCTGTGCGTTATTTTTCCACAGTGTCAGCTTTGCAGCGATTTTGGAGGCAATATTACCAAGTAATTGCTGTAAAAATGTAAGATTTGATAAAAAGGACTGTTTAAAATTTAATATACGTTCTCTGTTCAACCACAGAGTAAATAATTACTGATCTGCTTTACTTTTTTAAATAATAGTTCATTTATGCCCCTGTATATTATCAAAAATTAAAATACGTGGCCTTTAGACTCCATTATTAACGATGACTAACTGACAACCTCAGCTGCCGACAGGTGTTGTTGATATACCTCGATGTGGACAGCTGAAAATGAGTGGGTGGGCAAATGTCTATAAGGTACAATACATATGTAGAATTGTGGACGATTGGGAATGTGAGTCTCACGGGAAGCGTGCTAGGGATAACTCCCTGCAGTCGCGCTATTCGTCTGTGTCCTCGGTGGCTCAGATGGATGCCGGCACGGTATCTCAGCGCGTTCGGTCAGAGGGTTAGCTGCCCTCTGTAATAAAAAAACTGAGTTAATGGATCAACGACGAACTGAAACGGGTGTCTTGCGACGTCCGCCACGAGCAGATACAACGAACGAAAATGAACAAAATGAGATTTTAAAAAAAAAAAAAAAAAAAAAGATGGATGGAGCGTCCGCCATGTAAGCAGGAGATCCCGGGTTCGAGTCCCGGTCGGGGCACACATTTTCATCTGTCCACATCGAGGTATATCGACAACACCTGTCGGCAGCTGAGGTTGTCCGTTAGTCGTCATTTATTCCAGGGAAAAGCTGCACGGTCATCAACAGTAACTGTTCTTTCGAGAACAAGTTACTGTTTTCGTATTCCATTATTAACGTTCCTGCTACGAGGTGGAATATCAGGACACATGTCGAAAGGCCGTGCCATGTACGACATTTAGCTAAAAGATTGTTCTTCTCCTTATTAATCGTGTTCATTTACTATACATACATAACACACGTTAAAAATGTTTATTTACAAAACGTACAAAATTTTGCTTAATATGGAACAAACTATTTTATTTGCAAATTTTTTTAAGAACGAATGTTTTTATTCGTATTTATTTAACCACACGCATCACGGAAATATTACTTTCTTGTGTACACTTGGTGAATAAGTAATTCCCTCTACGATTCTTTTTCCATTTACAAAAACAACATTTTTCTGGCCTTGCCGATGTTGAAGGAGCTAGTGATGGTGCATCTTCAGGCTTTTCTATTCCTAAGATGTTGCATATTGCTTCTCGTGGGGATTTGTCATCCTGTTTTTCGTGTGTAATGTAGCCAGTGCAACAGAAAGTTTCTTCAAAAATTCGGCCCAACATGTGCTGCTTTTATGTTCTTGCGGCATATATACGTTGTAAATCACACAGGCACTTGCTACTGCTGCATATAAAATGCCACAGAAGTATCGCATTAGCCAGAGTTTTGTCATTCTTTTCACAGATTTTACATGACAGAACTATTTAAACCTAACTAACCTAAGGACATCACATACATCCATGCCTGAGGCAGGATTCGAACCTGCGACGTAGCGGTCGCGCGGTTCCAGACTGTAGTGCCTAGAACCGTTCGGCCTCCCCGGCCGACAGAAAGAAAGGCTATCGTACAG
Source organism: Schistocerca piceifrons (assembly GCF_021461385.2). Classification (NCBI taxonomy): domain Eukaryota; kingdom Metazoa; phylum Arthropoda; class Insecta; order Orthoptera; family Acrididae; genus Schistocerca; species Schistocerca piceifrons. The sequence goes on along the minus strand of NC_060149.1, from coordinate 360,010,160 downwards.
AAATTTTGAAGAAATCATATTGCGACATTTGGGATTTACCATGGATGGAGGAAGTTCCTTTTTGTTCTTCTAGAGCGTACCGAGTAAATTGAAATACCTTTTATTTGATTCTGTAACTAATTCACAAGTGGAGAAACAATTATCGGTCATCACATTTCTGTTGGTTCTTTTCAGTGGCTCAGAAGATAACTGAAAGTTATCATTCCTCTTACACTGTACCAAAACGTTTTGGTACAGCCTAAGTCGAATGATAACTTTCAGTAACTTTACCAAGGCTGTGGCTCCAGTCCTTATCAAAGCTTTGTGTCAATAAGATTTAGAACATACTGAGTTGGCAGGAGTAAGGTACTTTCGGGTCCATTACCTCTGTCAACGTAAGTAATTCCAGCACAACAATAAAACTTTCTCGTATCACACATTGCAATGATTTTGAAATCACACTGATCTGGGTTTGGGGTATATACATATGGAAAGGGCATCTGCCCCTAAAAGTCCAAAGGAAATCATCAACAGTGTCATATTCTGAAGGGCTATAGTATTCCGAACAATTCTGACGAACAAATTCCTAAATTCCTGGAATACGACAAATTTATCGCATAATTTTCTAAGATTCCATGAAGTTTTTGCATCAAAACGTACTGCACTCAGTAGAAATTTAAATTTACAATGATGGAAGAATGCAAACACCAAAAAATAATGTAGAGTAATGAAATTTCGGGAGTACATTTGTCTAGGTAACATATTTAAGTGAGTAACATTACCAGATGACAGGTTAACGTAAGCGCGACATAAGCCATTGCTAATGTGAAATGCTGGTACATCGGTAACCGATATAACCACCAGACTGTTGAATGCAAGCGTGCAGACATGGATGCATTGTGTTGTACAGGCGCCGGATGTCAGTTTGTGTGATAGAGTTCCATGCCTGGTGCTCTTGGTCGGTCAATATAATGCCGTTTGTGGATGACGCAGGAATTTCCGTCCGATCACGCCCCATATTATGTATTCGACTGGAGACAGATCTGGTGATCGGGCAATCCAAGGCAATATATCGACACTATGGATACTATGTAGAGCATGTTGGATTGGAACAGCGATAATTGAGTCAGCAGTATCCTGTTGGAAAACATCCGCTGGAATGCTGTTCATAAATGGAAGCTCAACAGTCCGAAACATCAGACTGACGTAAAAATTTGCGGTCAAGTTGCGTGGGAAAACCACGAGCGTGCTCCTGCTGTCATGCGAAATCGCACCCCACACCGTAACTGCAAGACTCCAAGTGTACGTCCAGTGTGTCCAGCAGGCAAGCAGTTTGGTTGTAGGCCCTCAACTGGCCATCTTCTGACCAAGACACGGCCATCACTGGCATCGAGGCAGGAACAGCTTTGATCAGAAAACACGGCAGACCTCCACCTTGCCCCCTTCCCCCCCCCCCCCCCAAGAGGTCTCGTTTCACACCACTGAAGTCGCAAATAGCGCTGGGTTGGGGTCATTGCAGTGCACTCTACAGGGAATCTGGTTTGGAGCTGTCCTTGAAGTAACCGATTGTTACAGTTCGTTGTGTCACTGAGGTGCCAACTGCTGCTCAGATTGCTGCTGCAGATGCAGTTATGATACGCCAGAGCCATACACATAACACGATGGTCTTTCCCCTCCGTAGTGCCATGTGCACATTTTAGTGCACATCGCTGCCAGTAGTCATTGTACAGTGACTACATTCCTGCCAAGTTTTTCTGCAATGTCACAGAAGGACATCCAGTTTCTCGTAGCCCTATTACACGACCGCGTTCAAATTCAGTGACGTGCTGCTAATGGCGTCTTCGTCGCCGTAAAGGAATTCTTCACTGTTCTTTCACCACGCGGAATTCGCGGCTGTGATACATATTATGTAAACTAAAGGTGGAAGGGGAAGAAAGGAAAGGAAAGGGATGGAACTCTTCATATCAGTGGCATTGGGACTTACGCGGAATCAACGGTAACGAGTAAAAATATGTGCCTGACCAGGACTCGAACCCGGGATCTCCTGATTACTTTTTCTCGAAATGTCCGAAGGAACAGACACCATGCATTCACATAATTCATTCGCCAGGATTAACCATAAATCAACCATCGTCAGTGAGCATGTATAATTACGTTCGAACTACTGCCGGAATCTCAAAGTAGCGAGCACAGAGCACATGGACGTCGATTGCGAGCACGGAGCACATGGACGTCGACTGCGAGCACGGAGCACATGGACGTCGACTGCGGACAGGTGGCGCTCGGTGATAATGTGGGTCGGCCCGGAGGCGTACGGAGACAGTCCGCACAGTTGTGATAAACAGTGTCCAGATGGCGCAGTGGTTAACGAAACTGCCTAGTAAGCAGGAGATCCCGGGTTAGGATCCCGGTCCAGCACACATTTTCACTCGTCGCCTCTGATGCCGCATTATGTCCCGAGGCAGCTGACATCAGTAGTCCCTTCCCTGTCGTTTCCGCTATCCGGCTCCTACCCTCAATTTACATGATCTAAGAAATTCGTCACATGTTGGGAATCACTGCCGTCCAGAGTTGGAAACACCTAACATGCCTGCGTAACGAGAAAACTTCCAAGCGATTGTAGCTGATTGGCTGTCATCGTCGTAGCTCCACAACAGTGCATTACTGACCCATGCTTATGCGAAAAATTGTGCTCAATTGGACGTCGCCAGTGCCTCCCATTCGTCGCTGCGGAATGCAGCGAGACATTGTCTACTTCTGTGGCATCGATGCGAGGTGCCGACTTCGCTACGGCTCCGCGATCTTTGTACGATACCGCTCCTTCTCATTGAGGGTGGACACTTGTTACAAAACATGCGTCTTCCGTACGACACCTCTCCCTAATGACATTTGCATCCTCGATAGCTGAGTGGTCAAAACGGAAGAATACCAACAAAAGGGGCCCGGGTTCAAATTCCCGGCTGGGTCGGAGGTTTTCTCCGCTCAGGGAATGGGTGTTGTGTTGTCTTCATTATCATCTCATCCCCATCGACACGCAAGTCGCCGAAGTGGCGTCAACTAAAGAGACTTGTACCAGGCGACCGGTCTACCCGACGGGAGTCCGTAGCCACACGACATTTCATTTCAGTGACATTTGCTTCATCCACACCCTGCATCCCCATTTATAGTCAACCACACTTCTTGTTTATACATCACTTAGATTGATGAACTCTTTACTTCTGAACTGACAGAAATCGAAAGACTTCAAGCTGCCAATGACTAGCGTATGACCACTGCTAGCAATAATAATAACAATAACGGTAATGTTTAGATCCTACAGCACTGTGTAGCATACGTAGTTACTGTTGAATCGTGCTGTCAATTAGTTTATTTGTTGCGAAGTGAATCATGAAACAATTCCTGTCCCACCCTTGGGAGGGAAATTACCCCCAGGTTAGGAACCACTGGGGTAAGACAAATTTATACGTAGGTGGATCTCTTACGATACTGCTGAAACATTCAGACTTTGCCCAAAATATTGGCGCAAGCTTAGACGATCAGTTATTGCATATTGTCAACAATGTCCCCCTCGATGACTAAATCCTTCAACTAAGGAATCTGAGCTGTCTTCCAGGTCGGACATCACAGGTATTTAGCGACCGTGACGACGGGGGCGGGTCCTGGAAATATAGCTCCGTATATTTTAACAGGCCGAAAAAGTAGCTGTCACCAGGGCAGCGTGCCTATAAATTGGGAGCCGCGATGTATTTTACATATTAACTCTGCCTCAGGTGGAGCCGAGAGCACCAGCCGAGGCTCCAGAAGCGGCCGCCTGGAGGCAGCTGGAATGTCAGCCTGACGAAAGATTAGGTGCGGCGCCGGCTATCCCGGCGTCTCCAGTAATGCGGTTACATATTGAGACCCGTCCTCGGACAGGCATGTCATTCAGCATACCCTAACAAGACAAAAACGACGGCTCTTTTTTTTTCTCAAAAAGCCGAGATGTAATCAGAGGCCAGTTCGGCATGGAAGTGGAAGTGGAAGGCGACTCAGTGCTCCTCCCGGCAGGCAAGCAAAAAGGACGACGACCAAATCACCGGCGGGAGCCCGGCCCACAAAAAAGTGTCCCAGCTGTGATAAAGACAATACGCCAAAGTGTCAGCCGCATTATTAAAGGGCGACACAAATATTTAGGACAGCGGGGAGCTGTAATGGTTGTACCTGGCGTTCATTAGGCCGGGGAGGGCGTAGCCGCGTGCTGGGTGGCTGGGCGGCGGAGCTCCAAATATTTGTATTGTCCTCGCCTTATCTCCCGCGCTCCCCGACTGGCTATCAAGTAACGTGCTTAACTTAAAAGTTTCGCAGCTAGACAGCACCTTTCGGGATAAAGTCTCCATCTGACACCCGCAGACGCTTTGGAAATACTCTTGATAAGAGTCCATTGGTTCTGTAGAGGAGGAAGATTCATCGAACAGCTACAACTGTTCGTTAAACTTCATTCGCAAACCGGTTTCGGAAACTTATATTTACACTGTCAGTGTCGTACAAAGAAAGGAAAAGTCATACCATAAACAATAAAAAGATAAAAGTTTACATATGATAGTTTTGATTTCTTTTCAGCAGTTTCCTTACATTGCCGATAAACAAATGAAGACTTCAAATAAAATTCATCAGTGGCTCATCTGATGAGCTACTTGACAGGTAAGTAGCGGCTCCAAGGTCAAGAAAGTCGACAATGGTGGGAGAGCGGTGTACGGCTCCAGTGCCCCTCCATACTGCATCCAAATGACACTAAGGGCAAAGGATGGCATGGCGGTCGGACGGTCGCGTTTGCCCCCTCTGAAGCAGAACGGAAAGCTTTGCTAGCTTTACTTCCTCACATGCATTGGAACCGCAAGCTTTCCCTGTGGTAGCAGTATCTTTAACTGTCACACTACAATTATTACTTCATTAATTATTATATTTTTAATATTACTTTTACAGTGTATGTCATTCAAATTCCAAATAACAGGATAAATGGTTGAAGAGTGTATAATTTTTGCTCTTCCTGTGGCTGATAAGCTACACTAGGATCAGGCAATTACACGCTATGTGTATCAGGCGCAGATCCAAGGGGGAAATAGAGTTTATGTAGGGTGTCCCTCTTAAGAGTCGTCAGGAACGTTTTCTCTTATATTTCTGCGGATATCTGCAGTTAATTTCTCGCAGTGTCGAAATGGAGACAGTCCACCCAAACACTGCTCATCACGTCTATCATGCATTGCCCGACGTCGGTGGAAATCATAGGTTTGTTTCCCGTTCACACATTAATTTTGAGATATAAAGAAAACATTGAAATAAAATAAAAATTCTTATATGTATATTTTACCTTATTATTATTGACGTAACAGCTATTCTTTCCTTGTACAAAATTGATGTTGTTGTTGTGGTCTTCAGTCCTGAGACTGGTTTGATGCAGGTCTCCATGCTACTCTATCCTGTGCAAGCTTCTTCATCTCCCAGTACCTACTGCAACCTACATCCTTCTGAACCTGCTTAGTGTATTCATCTCTTGGTCTCCCTCTACGATTTTTACCCTCCACGCTGCCCTCCAATACTAAATTGGTGATCCCTTGATGCCTAAGAACATCAACCGATCCCTTCTTCTAGTCAAGTTGTGCCACAAACTTCTCATCTCCCCAATCCTATTCAATACTTCCTCATTAGCTACGTGATCTACCCATCTAATCTTCAGCATTCTTCTGTAGCACCACATTTCGAAAGCTTCTATTCTCTTCTTGTCCAAAATATTTATCGTCCATGTTTCACTTCCATACATGGCTACACTCCATACAAATACTTTCAGTAACGACTTCCTGACACTTAAATCTATACTCGATGTTAACAAATTTCTCTTCTTCCGAAACGCTTTCCTTTCCATTGCCAGTTTACATTTTATGTCCTCTCTATTTCGACCATCATCAGTTATTTTGCTCCCCAAATAACAAAACTCCTTTACTACTTTAAGTGTCTCATTTCCTAATCTAATTCCCTCAGCATCACCCGACTTAATTCGACTACATTCCATTATCCTCGTTTTGCTTTTGTTGATGTTCATCTTATATCCTCCCTTCAAGACGCCATCCATTCCGTTCAACAGCTCTTCAAGGTCCTTTGCTGTCTCTGACAGAGTTACAATGTCATCGGCGAACCTCAAAGTTTTTATTTCTTCTCCATGGATTTTAATTCCTACTCTGAATTTTGCTTTTGTTTCCTGCACTGCTTGCTCAAAATGCAGATTGAATAACATCGGGGAGAGGCTACAACCCTGTCTCACTCCCTTCCCAACCACTGCTTCCCTTTCATGTCCCTCGACTCTTATAACTGCTATCTGGTTTGTGTACAAATTGTAAATAACCTTTCGCTCCCTGTATTTTACCCCTGCCACTTTCTGAATTTGAAAGAGAGTATTCCTGTCAACATTGTCAAAAACTTTCTCTAAGTCGACAAATGCTAGAAACGTAGGTTTGCCTTTCCTTAACCTGGTTTCTAAGATAAGTCGTAGGGTCAATATTGCCTAACGTGTTCCAACATTTCTACGGAATCCAAACTGATGTTCCCCGAGGTCGGCTTCTACAAGTTTTTCCATTCGTCTGTAAAGAATTCGCTTTTGTACTTTTATCTGTGACTTATTAAACTGATAGTTCGGTAATTTTCACATCTGTCATCACCTGCTTTCTTTGGGATTGGAATTATTATATTCTTCTTGAAGTCTGAGGGTATTTCGCCTGTCTCATACATCTTGCTCACCAGATGGTAGAGTTTTGTTAGGCCTGGCTCTCCCAAGGCTGTCAGTAGTTCTAATGGAATGTTGCCTACTCCCGAGGCCTTGTTTCGACTCAGGTCTTTCAGTGCTCTGTCAGACTCTTCACGCAGTATCGTATCTCCCATTTCATTTTCATCAACATCCTCTTCCATTTCCATAATACTGTCCTCAAGTACATCGCTCTTGTATAGACCCTCTATATACTCCTCCCACCTTTCTGCTTTCCCTTCTTTGCTTAGAACTGGGTTTCCATCTGAGCTCTTGATGTTCATGCAAGTGGTTCTCTTTTCTCCAAAGGTCTCCTTAATTTTCCTGTAGGCAGTATCTGTCTTACCCCTAGTGAGATAAGCCTCTACATCCTTACATTTGTCCTCTAGCCATCCCTGCTTAGCCATTTTGCACTTCCTGTCGATCTCATTTTTGAGACAAAGTTGATAATGCGACTAAATTTCAGAAAGCTGTCGGTGACTGACGGTCAAAAAAACTGTAGCTGTAAGGTAGATATTCTTCAGTTACAAGATGGATAACACAGCTGCGGAATCAATCCGAGCATCTATCGCTTGCAAATGCATAAAAAAACACAAATTTCTTCAAGCTTCGAATATAAAACTGCAACTCGTTTCATATGTTGTAGTCGTTTTCAATCTATCAAAGCAAAATGACATTCATAGTATGGATTACATTCGCAATAAAATACCGCTGCAATGTGGATCACGTAGTAAGCATTCCATTAACGTCTGGTTAATGATAATATACACGTTAATGTATGAACTGTATTTCACGTGTATGAACTTACTTTCAAATAAGTGAGCAAGGTGGTGCAGAGGTAGGATACAACACAGAGGATGGCGATTCAAAACCCGGTCTGGCCTTCCAGATTTAGATTTACTGAGGCTTTCCCTAATAGCTTAAGGCTTATTTCAGGATGGCCGGCTTGTTAAGGATACGGCAGATTTTCTTGCCTATCCATCCACAATCCAGGCTTGTGCACCATCTCTAATGACATTTCTTTTTATAATCAAAATATCCACGGGTGTACTGCCGGTCTACAGTGTCCAACGGGCACAATATTTCGGCGATCATACATGTCGCCATCATCATCAGGTGAACTGACGGACTGAGCTCCTGTGACGTGCCGGCACGGAGATCCGTACGCTATGGCTGCTCAGGAGGAACTGGGTTCGGTCGCGGCGGCGGCCGATTTAAATACCCTCCGCCCGCGGCGCACTCCCTCCGCCGTCCGCGCCCCGCGCCACGGTCGCGCGGTGCACCAGATTGCGACGGCGTCTGAGATGACGTCGGTGTGATGACTCTGTCCGCCGTGGTCGTCACAACTATACGTTTGCTCGATTTACTCTTGATTATCCCGATCGCTGGTTCCCAAGCCTTGCTAAGACTATAGCCACAGTCACGGTTTATGAGGTCGTCATTGGTGCGAATTTCGATGGCCTCTCTAACAACGCTGTCCCAGTATCTCGACGTCTGTACCAGAATCCTCGAGCGTTCATACTCCGTAGCGTGATTTTCCTACAAACAATGTTCAGCGACCGCCGACTTGCTCGGATACATCAGTCGAGTGTGCCTCTGGTGTTCACGGCATCGATCCTCGACGGTACGCATCGTCTGACCAATATACGAATTGCCACATTGACACGGAATCTGGTACACGCCGGCCTTCCTCAAACCGAGGTCATCTTTGGCGCTCCCCACCAGTGCACGAGTTTTATTCGGAGGACAAAACACGGTTCCGACCCGGTGTTTCTTCAAAATGCGGGCGATTTTCCCCGAGAGTGCGCCTGTATATAGAATAAACGCAGTGCCTGCCTCCTCCCTCGTGATTTCATCCATCTCCACAGGTTGTGCTGTCGTGGTTGGGCGGAGAGTACGTTGAATCTGCCACTCTGGCTAGCCATTTTTTCGAAATACAGCTCTCAGATGTTCCAATTCCTGGGGTAGACTCTCTGCGTCAGAGATAGTGCGCGCCCTATGTACTAGAGTTTTAAGTACCCCATTCCTCTGTGTAGGGTGGTGGCAGCTGTCTGCGTGCAAATACAGATCAGTGTGCGTTGTCTTCCGATACACCCCATGACCTAGGGTGCAGTCAGCCCTTCTCTTGACCAAGACGTCAAGGAAAGGTAATTTACCCTCCGCTTCAGTCTCCATTGTGAATCTGATGTTGAGATGTATGGAGTTTAGATGTGTAAGGAAGTAAAGGAGTTTATCCATACCATGTGGCCAGATGACGAACGTGTCGTCCACGTAACGGAAAAAGCAAGTAGGTTTCCATCTCGCCTCGCACAGTATATACGCCAGGTGTTGAGTGCTCATTGTGAAAGACACGGAGATGCCATATACTAGTGTAATACAGCGATATCTGTATCTTATAGCGTTTGAAAGGGGTGCCATTGTGGGTCTCCATTCGGATGTGATAGTGGTGCGCCCGATTTTGGACTGCATGGGAAAGTGAGAGCAGGCATACTCACTATCAAGGTTCTGGCCTGTCACATCTGACCACCACAAGGGACGGTCGCCATATTGTGCACCACCCACATCGTAACCCATTCAGATCTGCATCTGTCAGCCGCGACCAAGTAATGGCTTCCCTACAACATTCTGTGTCATCCCGCGCTATAGGTCGGAGACTAGCTGCAGCCGGACTAGGGGATTATCGTCCGATATGCAGGCTGCCGTTAACACCACAACACAAATAGCTTCGTTTGGAGGGGTACCGTGACGGTGAAGGCTAGACAGCTCATGAATGGTGTCGCATTGTGTTCAGCGATGAATCGTCGTTCTGCTCTACCCACCATGACCATATCTGGCTAGTGTGGCGATGACCTGGGAGAGGTTCCCATTCTTGCAATGTTTAGGAGTGACAGAGCAACGTTATGCCTGGCATCATGGTGTGGGGAGCCATCGCGTATGACTTCAAGCTACTGCTGGTACTGATTGAGGGAACTCTGACAGCACGATAGTACGTCACGGACAATTTACGTCTCCATGTGTCCTCTCATGCGACAGTATCGAGCTGCTAGTTTTCAACAGGACGAAGGTCGTTCACACGTGGCACGTATCTCTATGAAGTTTCTGCGTTTGGGTGGAGATACTTCCGTGGCCAGCAAGGTTCCTATATCTGTCTCCGATAGAACATGTGTGGGACAATTTCGGGCGTCAACTCCCTCCAAGTTCCAGTGTCCAGGATATCAAGGATCAGTTACAACTGTGTGCCAGCTGGACTCAGCAGGGGATACAACGGCCTTTGGTCGTCCTTGCCAACCGAATTAGTGCATGTATCCAGGCTAGAAGTGGTGCAACGCCGTACTGACAGGGCTCGTACTGCTAAGTTATTCGCCAATTTCACTATTTTGTAATCAGTGGAATAACAACACCATACCTGCTACCTACAACAAATGCTGTACGCTTCGTGAGTCCACAGGTAGAGCCGGAAAACCACTGGAAATTGAGGAAGGAAAGACAGACAGGAAAAGATCCTCGATTGAGAAAAAATAACGAAAACACTTACTTTCGCGAATGTAAGTGGTAACGACTAAAAGAAACATCATTAATCTCATTAACACGCTCCAACAGCTACAGTCTGCAGACATGTGTTAACAGTCGTAGTCCTAACTGAAATACTGGCAACGGTGAGTGCACACGCAGTTCTCAAACTTTCGGAGAATGCTTTGCAAATGATGTTTTTCCTTGAATTCCTAGTAGTTGTAATAAAGGGATGTGTTAATTATTGGTGAAAACAATTATACTATAATTGTATTAAAACATTATATATATTTTACTGTTGTTATCATTATAATCGTTGGCATTGCAAAAGGGAGCGAACGAGAGACTGTAACAAGCTGTGACCTTCCCCAGAACCGAGGCCTGGATGCGCGTCTCCAGAGTATTCTGGAGGAGAAAAACTCAGATTGCCGTGCTACCAGTTGTATTTATTTTTTCCGTGCTTTCCATCGATCGCTCAAGTCTAACGCCCGGATGGTTCGTTTAAAAAATACATGGTCGATTTCGTTCCCCACCTTCATTCGACATTAGCTACTGCCAATCTCTAAGGACCTTCCCGTCGACGGGACGTTACTACCAAACTTTCCTTTCTTTTCTTTTTCCCTCATCCCATTCCAGCTAACCTTGCACTCCTGCTGTAGTGACGTGACAGTGGCCAGATGTCAACCTCTTATATTTCTTTCTTTCTTCGTATCTTCACATAAAACCACTGTAATCCACTCGTCACTTGGATTGCGTTATGGAAGTGAACAAAATCGTTGGGATACGCCTGCAGTCTTTGAAATAGTGCATGCGAGCGCTGTCCAGTAGTCTATTCTAATGCTCACGCAAATCTGTAAAATTTTTGATCATTTGACGCAGATGGTAAATTGAAAGTGATCTCTCGTATTCGTAAATAATTCTGAAATCATTAATCAATAATTAAGTCAGGCAGCGTTATATTTTCCGTCGAAGTATTTTGTATGAAGCTTTTAGGAATATTAAGAGTTATTTCAAGTTGTGACGCGACGGCATCATACTACCTAATTACACAATATAAATTTAAAATATTTCTAAAGTATACTTTAATTTTAAGTATCGGCAGTATGATGATCGATACTGACTAGTAGATGAGGCCGGTGAAACTATGTTGCCATCTTTGGCTTAAAATACCTGAAAGCTTTCTGAATATTTACCAATTATTAGTTGCTAAGACGCAAAATTGTAGGGACTCTTATTATTATGTTGTATTAGCGTCTGCAGCAGTAAACCGAAAAAGCTGGGAAGCTATCCACTGTTTTCTTCTGATGCGTTTGTTTGGATGATCTTGGGGTGCGCTTAGCGGCGAGAGAGAACGGAGTCGCCGGCCGGAGTGGCCGAGCGGTTAAAGGCGCTACAGTCTGGAACCGCACGACCGCTACGGTCGCAGGTTCGAATCCTGCCTCGGGCATGGATGTGTGTGATGTCCTTAGGTTAGTTAGGTTTAAGTAGTTCTAAGTTCTAGGGGACTTATGACCACAGCAGTTGAGTCCCATAGTGCTCAGAGCCATTTGAACCATTTTTGAGAACGGAGTCGAGCTTGAGCGAGCCGTTAGGACGGGTCGCGCTACTGCACGCGCTGCGTGATGGCGACCACAAAACTGAAATTGTTTGTTAAATGTTAATAATACAACCTCAATATCATTTCCGTGACAAGTTCTGATAACTGAAAGTATTTTAAAAGTGTTTCTCAGTTTCATTGAGGCTAGACATCGACAAATAAAGTGTAAATGACGCTCTCAAGCGTACAGCAAAATGTGCATTGATCGCTCGGTTAGCCGTACGGTCTAACGCATGGCTTTCCGGATTGGGAAGGAGCGCCTGGTTCAAATGACTCTAAGCACTGTGGGACTTAACATCTGAGGTCATCAGTCCCCTAGACTTAGAACTACTTAAACCTAACTAACCTAAGCACATCACACACATCCATGCCCGAGGCAGGATTAGATTCTGTGACCGTAGCAGCAGCTCGGTCCCGGATTGAAGCACCTAGAACCACTCGGCCACAGCTGCCGGCGAGCGCCTGGTCCCCGGCACGAATCCACCCGGCGGGCTTGTGTCGAGGTCCGGTGAGCCGGCCAGTCTGTGGATGGGTTTCAGGTGGTTTTCCATCTGCCTCGGCGCATGCGGGCTGGTTCCTCTTATTCCCCCTCAGCTACACTATGTCGGCGATTGCCGTGCAAACAGTTTCTCCACGTAAGCGTACACCACCATTGCTCTACCACGCAAACATAGGGCACAATAATCCTGACAGAATGGTTCGGTGTGGGTGGCAGAGGGGACTGCGGTAGTCGTCGTGGGGTTGTGGAGGAACCTCTCCGTCGTTTCTAGGCCCCCGGTTAACATACCATACAATACAATACTAAATGTGTATTCACCTGCTGCGAAATGTAAATCAGAAAAAAATGATGTTGCAACGGTTTATACAATAGTAAGTCGTCTCCAAAATTTAACAGTCGAGGAAGAGCAAAGCTCTGGCTGGCAACACGGCGAACCATATTTGAGATTTGAACCATATTTGAAATGCGAAATAATTGTGTAACTTATTCGCCACTATCAACAACATCTTCTCAACTACTGCAAGATAAGAATTTTTATATAATTTAATAGTTAGTTGTATGTAAGGGAGAAATGGTTGTGTCTGTATGCATACTCGTACTCAACAGTCTGAATTTTGAGCGATATAACCATTTAAATTTTCGTATTTTTTCATGTGACCTAAGAGCAATCAAAACCATTTTCCTTTTGCTATTTTGAAAAGAGTTAATATGTGAGTAAAATACGTTTTCTCAAAACGTAAAAATCTGAAATGACAATTTGTGACTGTCGTCATATTTTATTAAGTAATTGGTGGAATTAATTACCTCTGATTCAAACAATGGTATGGAACATGTCGCCTTTCTTATTTTTCTTCAGTTTAATCCGCTTGCAGTCAAAGTAATATTTAACATTAATTATTTCAGTAATTAAATAAAATACATTTCAAAATGGTAGTCAGAATGCTTCATAGTCAAATTACCTGCTTGCATCCATCTTGTTTCCAAACAACATTGCAATAATAAGACAAAGCGTGCATAAAATAAATTCAATTCATACCAAAAGAATATTCATAAATTGTCCCATCAGGACCAGCAACCAATTTAATTTAGTATTTATTTCAGAAGGATATGCTAACTAACGGTAAGTTGGTTGCTGCTATTATCCTGACGCTGATCGTTCAATATCGGTTTCGTGGTTATCGCTAAGTATCAAAACGATACTGAAGGTGGGCAGTGAAGTGCTTACCTGTGTATATGTGTGTGTCTGAGATAGGAAAAATGACCAAACCCTATATCCACCTTATGCTTTAGAATTAAAATGACGATGGCCTTTAATAATAAATTCAGTACAGGCTTACACGCAGTCATAAATAGTCAGTATTGCTACCAGTGACGTATTTTTCCAGTGTTGTAACAATTCTTAAACCCAAGCTGGTTTTCAGTGGCGAAAATAAGACTTTGCTGAATGTTACGTTACTGAGATAGTTGTATAAAAGAGAGCCCGTTACGTGTGATTTTCCCGCGACTTGCTAGTGTAAAATTTAAGATACGTTCAGAAGTCAAGGTCACAAAGTGAGATCTAGTGTACAGGCGCACCACAACTAATTGGAATGTAACTGTGCCTTCACACACAAGATTAGGATAAGTTTTCACACGAGTTTGTTATAGATAGACCTGTTGCAGATACGCCACCTGTATTTGACAGCATAAAGAGGGCGAGGTTATAAAGTGAAAATGAAAAAGGAAGATAGCTCTTAGCCTGCGCATATAGATTACGTCGCGATGACTACACCAAATTCGAATCCACGTAGTGGATTAATGACCGCCGGCCCTTGTGGCCGAGCGGTTCTAGGCGCTTCAGTCCGGAACTGCGCTGCTGCTACGGTCGCAGGTTCGAATCCTGCCTCGGGCTTGGATGTGTGTGATGTCCTTAGGTTAGTTAGGTTTAAGTAGTTCTACGTCTAGGGGACCGATGACCTAAGATGTTAAGTCCCATAGTGCTTAGAGCCATTTGAACCATTTGATTCATGACCATTGGTCCACTACGCCGTCAAAACTGGGTGTTATTTATGATAGATTTTATAATTTGCTTAGTAAGTTACTAGATTAGTACCGCATATATATCTCAGAAAAATGGTCCAATAAACATTTAGCAGTTTTTGAAAGTTAATCACAATAGTAATATGAGGAAACAGGAAGAGAATGTGTGTGGTAATTGCACATTAAGTCCCCATCAAGACTTCTCCACAAACTGAGATTGTTCTGTCTATATTGGAAGGAATATTTCTTTCTTCGAATTGGTCCATGACCCAAATATACTGGAAACCTGTACATTAAATCCATAAAGTATAAGTCATGTTTGAACTTTCGCTGTGAGCAGAGCATTCTGCAGCGTAGAGTCTCTGGATGCCTTGAAGCACATCACCACTGTAGGTACGACAAAGTGCCAGTAGGAGGGTTCAGCGACAGTTGCACAGAGCAAGAAATATTCGTTGGTTATATATATACAGTATCGACCAAGAGCGACCACACCACAACAGGACCGATACCCAGCCTAAAATTCACAACGAAATCCAACAACATCTGCAAGAAAACTGTCTGCAGAGATTACAGCTACCTTAAGAGTTTGAAGTTTCAGCATAAAATTTATGGCGGAAAATCAGAGCCATTGGTTTCCAAGTCCGTCTAGCGTGTGTCCCGTTTGCTATAGCGCCGAGTTAGGACCGTTTATTGTGGAGAGACAAAGTTACGTTTAGACCTGGGGCGGATAGAGGAATCTTGTCTTTACTGATGAATTTCTCTTCGGGTTGTGCCATGAAATGTTGCGGTGAGGTACTGTCACAATATCCCAAGATAATGGTTTGGTACCTCGCCCTTCATTAACCGCAGTCGTTGTCATTACGCAAGTGTAGCGGTTTCCAGTAGTGCTGGTAATTCATCGTACGGAAATCGATGATATACAGCTACTATTAATCAGTCTGGAAAAAAGTATGGCTCTATGACTCTACCACCGACCGTTCCTCCCCAAAAATTGATCCTGAAGCGACCCTGCTGCCTCATCTGCATGACTGCTCGAGGATTTGCATCTGCCCACATGTGCGTGTTGTAATTTAACGTGCCAACTCTTGTCAATCCTGCCTCATATGTAAACAAAAATCGCGCCGTGAACTGCGAATCTGCAACGGTCCATATCTCAACAGGTATTAATTTGTGGACACATCATTACAGGAGCATTACATCTAGTTTGGACCAATACTACCTCCTGCAGGAATGTGACACATTTTAAACCCCCTGTACGTTTATTTTAGCTGTTTGTGAACCAGAAGGATTGTTTTGTTAAATTTTGTTGTATCAGTTTCTCATTCCATTATTCCCATCAACAGTGAAGAATTTCGTATTTACTCTTATTTCGACAACATAATGGATGACACTACTATTTGACCGTAAGATCAAAGAAGACCATTTTCCTTGAAGCATTTCTATTCCATAAAATGACTTAAGTTTTCCAAATCTTTGGTTGTCAATGGAATTTTTACAGTTTTATTGCTCAATGAAAGGAAAACAGAAATAACTAAACAGAAAGTTACAAAAAAGAACAAAAATCGTCAGCTCGTCTTACTGCAATGCAGAGGACCCATGTTCAATTCCCGGTTTTGCCAAGGACCTTTTCTTTGGTGGGAGGACTGAAATGGGGTCCACTCAGTCTCCTGGTGCCCACTGAGGAGCCCCTTGAAAGAGAAGTAATGGTTCCAAGGATTGGAAAGCCGACAACGGCCAGGAGAGCGGTGTGCTGGCCGCGTACCCTCCTATACTGTATCTGAATGACCCCATATGGCAGAGAATGATACAGCGGCCGGTTAGCATTGTGTGGTCCCCTTGGTCTGATCACAAAGTTTGGAACTTTTAGACAACTATGCCAGTCAGCCTCGAGTTCATCTGGTGGACAAATTACCTTGAGGTGAAAATATCCACCACAGTGACTAACCAATGAGGATTTCAGATATGACTCCTGCAGCGAATATCTGGGAATCATTGAGGAGAGGATTTTGCAGCTCCACACTCGTAGTCAAGGACTCTTCCAGAGCTATGCTCATTTCTTTCTCACAAATGTGATCGACTGACTGACAGGCAGTATCGTATCCAGCTTTTGAAGTATCAACTGCAGATTCTGGGTGCCCATCCCATACTGGCAATAGCCACATCCCAGGCAAAGAGATGCCTACCCACGTTTCCTCCTTATAAAAATGCCAAAGAAGATTAGGACACTTAGTTACAGCAGCTGAAAGAGCAATTAACCGTCTTTCGGATCTCTGATGATGCTCTCCAATGGTCGCTCTTCTGTCTTAGGGCTGCCTCAGAGAGGGTTTTCTGATTGAAGAAGTTGGATCCCTTCTCGCAATACTCGCAAATCATTGCCAGATGGTGGCACCATGATTCTTTCCTTTCAGATGTGTCAGTGGCCTCAGATCAGCCAGTCGCACGCCATCGGTATGGGCGTCAAGGTCTTCCATCATGCTCAGAATACTTCACAGCACACATATGTGGGATTGTGGAAAAGATGAGCATCTACGAACTGTCTGCCATAAACTGTCAGAACGATCGGACCCTGGTACACCACATGAGTAAAGTAACGGTGCATGAGCTTCAGGTCATTGTTTCTCAGGCGTTCCTTTTGCTTCCAAGGTGTTTATAAACCCTAGAATTGCGTCCATTTCTAGGTGAAGATACAAACCACCGTTTCCTTGGTGAACTTCAAACTTATTCTCACCTAGGTCCCCCATAACTGCCCTCGTCCTTCTGTACGTTGTTCACGTACAGTGATAGTTAAATTACTCTACTACGAAAAGGTCATGCACCTGATAACACTGTTCTTGTCAATAGTCACTCAGCCAGTAACATTTTCGGTCTGGATGCCACCTCGTTGTTTGGTTTCTCCATCAGCGAATATTTTTCTAAGATAGACCTAGCCAATACATATCTGTAGATCCCAAAGGATGAGGAGTCGCAGCACATGGTAGTTATAATCACCCCCTTCGGTTTATACAAATAAAAGTGCTTTCCTTTTGGGATCTCTCCCACTCCAGCAATCTTCCAGAGATGGCTGGTACACGTGATCTTGTCCGTCACTGCCTGCACTAACTACCTCAGCTACTCAATTGCCATGGGTGCTACGCATCAGGCCCACCAGTGAAACCTTTGAACACTGTTTACTACGCTATGTGATGCAGGGCTGAAGTGCCACTTAGACAAATGCCAGTTTTTTCAGGGACAGCTGGAATACCTCAGACACTTTCTCAGCACAACACAAAATTACAGATGTTCTACTTCGTCTATTCACAGGATGCGACCCAGCCTTTCACAATCAGCAGGAAATCTCATGTTTCCACATGGACGTGGAGCACCATCAAATACTGGATCTGTTTCCCATTACAGCTGCTCATATCTCAACAAAAATGCACAGCAACCGCATCTTACACAGTGTAGCCTTGACTGATGTTGGACAGACACCCACTGTGTCGTCTTGCTGACCACTCAGCACCTTCAAGTTTTACAAGTTCTCCATTGTGGGCACTGGGAAATGTGAAGGATGAAAGCCTTCACGTGTTGACAAGCTTACTGACAATTGCTGAACAAGGACATGGAAGCCATGATGAAAAGATGTTCCACTTGTGCACGGAATCAGGCTGTTCCACGCAATCTTCCCTTCCTCCCTGGCCCACCACCTGTTGCCTGTGGGACCACATTCATTTGGGCTTTGCGGGTCCTTTCCTGAGTTTTATGTGGCTCACCGTCATGGATGCTACTCTAACCACCAATATGTGGTCATCATATGCGTCCATCACAACAGGCAACATACTTGATGTGCTTTTCCTGATACTCACCATCTAAGAGATTCCCCACACCACTGCGTCAGACAGTGGGCCCCAACACATGGCAATAGCTTTTGAACAAATCTGTGACTCAAATGGCATCAAACACCTATTTAGTCTGCCTTTTTCCCCATCCTCTAATGGCGAAGCAGAGTGCACGATGCAGATGTTTAGGCAGCAACTGTTAGTAGCAGTGGGAATCACTAACACTACAGCGGCTCTGACGATATTCCTCATCCCATACAGGACCATTTCTGTTCACGATTGTAGCTCAGCAGAACTCCTCGATGGGTGGCAACCATGAAGTCTTCTCCATTTTCTAGCACCACAGTCCTGTGAACCTTGGACCCAGCACGTCGTGTGATATCCACCGGGCACAGCAGTTTCTACATGCTCATATAGGGTGAAAGAATCGTGGACACTTCCTATAATGGTTCTACATCTACATCTACATCTACATCTACATTGATACTCCGCAAGCCACCCAACGGTGTGTGGCGGAGGGGCACCCATGGTTGGTGCCTAATGAAAGTTGACACTGCTGGGTAGTATGAGTGCCATCATACCAACCAACTCTACACTAGCCTCTCGACTGCACCACCACTGGTGGTCCAGCTGGACCTGGAAAGCTGGCCATTGCCAGTCCAGAAACTGCACGGGTATAACTTGCACAACAGAACTTCAGCGGTGGTTTCCATAGACACCTGCACTGAGGTGGAGATATCCACACAGCCTCCACAACCCCAGACAACTTCACCAACTTTGCTGCACTCCAGCACTTTGCAGGATGCTCTCAATTCAAATGATTCAAATGGCTCTGAGCACTATGGGGCTTAACATCTGAGGTCATCAGTCTCCTAGAACTTAGAGCTACTTAAACCTAACTAACCTAAGGACATCACACACATCCATGTCCGAGGCAGGATTCAGACCTGCGACCGTAGCGATCGCGCGGTTCCAGACTGCTACGGTCGCAGGTTCGAATCCTGCCTCGGGCATGGATGTGTGTGATGTCCTTAGGTTAGTTAGGTTTAAGTAGTCCTAAGTTCGAGGGGACTGATGACCACAGATGTTAAGTCCCATAGTGCTCAGAGCCATTTGAACCATTTGAACTGCCCTTACTGAGCCGCGGAGCCAAATCGATTTTGCCGGCTAATTGGCGTTGGCAGTCGTAATGAAGATAGCTGCGCCACAGTTCTGCTACAGTGGTATATTCGCCTCGCACACATATCGCCAGCCGTAATGCACCATTGTTCTTTTTTCCTGCTTCGCTACGTCGTGGTGTCTCTGTTTAGATTCCTCGCTGGACTTGTTTGTTTCTCGAGCCATTTACACTTGCCCGTTCTTCGTTGTTGTCTTCCGTCCGCGTTCGCAGAGCCACTGGTGACACTCCAGGCCAGTTGGCCAGCCACTCCGGGATAGGCTGGCTGGTGTGGCCGTGCGGTTCTAGGCGCTTCAGTCTGGAACCGCGTGACCGCTACGTCGCAGGTTCGAATCCTGCCTCGGGTATGGATGTGTGTGATGTCCTTAGGTTACTTAGGTTTAAGTAGTTCTACGTTATAGGGGACTGATGACCGCAGATGTTAAATCCCATAGTGCTCAGAGCCATTTGAACGAACTCCGGGATATTTGAGTCGTTCTCATTCTTTGTCAGGCTCCGGTCATAAAAGATATCATGTCCCATCGCTGCCAGGCATATATGGCAGTCATAACCGTAGTTTTTTAGTAACTCTCGTTTTTGTCTTGAAACAGATTTTCAATTGTTACGTTTTTCAACAGCATGTTTTCGAGTTAAAAAATTTTCCTGTTACGTGTTATGTACAATATTGCAGCGTAAGCCAAATGGCTCCGACAACCAGTTCGAGAAATATACTCTGGAAATATACTCTCACTTCTTGATATTCTTAAATTTTCATCCGTTGTACAAATACGCACAGAACAACGTCCACACAAGTCAAAGACATATTGTGAACACTGTTCTCTTCCCGTTCCGTAAAAGAAATTCGTGACGACAAGAAGATAATCAAGCTACAAATAAAACTAGAGTTATTACTTTCTCTTTGTGGAAGATTATCTGTCGTTACCAGATCTTATTACAAATGGGACAAATGCCGAAGAAAAATTAGAAGATTCTCGGATAGCCTATCAATTTAATCATTTAATAATATTGTGTTCGCACTGAATTTAACAGTATGACATTCATTGCCTGTTTGTGAGACAGCGATGAAACGGATCACTTTATTTGGAATTTTTGTAGCCTTTGTAGTCTGTATTATTCTGCTAAATAAAGCAAAATATTTGATGAGGTTAACATTCAGAAACATATTTGGAGAATAAAAATCCGCTTCAGTTACTAGTAATTTTCTTAATTTATTCCTCGGCCAGTTTCAAAGCTTAAAGCTTCATCTTCAGGGGCCATCAATTAATTATAAAGACATGAATTGTGTCTGTCGGGCTAGTCAGTCAAACAAACGCATGGGAGCGTAGGACGAGCAACCACGTCGGCCACCTGGAAAGCACGACACGGAAGTGACTAAATAAAGCAGTTGTATCCAAATCTTGCCTTGCCTTGGACTAGGGAGTGGCTAAAAGATCTAATGGGGAGGGAGTTGGGGATGATCTGTAATTTCAAATAACAACGCATGGTGAAAAGTAATACCTCCGAATTTTTTGTTAAAACTCTTAAAGCTTCTTAAATAAAACAAACGTTGTTTACATTCTTTTCTTCATGTCTACATACTTGTCTCTTAACGGTGTCACCCTGGAGACGAACACATTTTTCCCAACAAGATCTGTTTCTTGATACCGTCATTGTGGAATGTTTGTCTTTGTTTACGGTGACACAACCTTGTCCCTCGATGCACGGCTTCATGATTATCAAATTGAAGTCTTCGGATGCGTTCTTCAACGTTTGGACACCCAAGAAAATCGAATGGTATCAAGTCGGGACTGTTCAGAGAGTGATCGACGATACTGAACCCAGGGCGTTGGATTATTGTAGATGTTGCAGCGCTCATGTGTGGTCCGGCATTTGAATGCTGTAGGAGAGGTTGTTCCAAGTTGGGACGAACTCTTCGGATTCGAAACTCGATTACAGCACGCTGTTTCTCAATTACCGACATTGTTACGTTACAAAATTGTTAAGGCTTTCGTGGCCACTTGTTGACAAACTGCCTATTGGCTTCTGTCTCGGTTCTTCGGCCGACGTTCATCTAATGATTTTTCTGACGTTTCGCCAGCACGAGTGGCTGGCATTGTCAAAGCTTCACCCTCCATTGCCGGTGGTGCCTGGAGCCGAGCTCGCGGGCGCAGACTATATGTACCTGGCACGCCAACGTCCGAGGGCTTCTCCGCGGTCATTTTCGGTGCGGTTCTCCTCTTGCTACCTGCGACGGTCGTTCGCTGCAGTACGGGAAACCAGGATCCGTTGACCTTAAGGCTTTCCTCTTTCTTGTTGAAACTTTTCGCGTGTTTTTGTATTTCTACAGCTTCTCTGAACAAGCGCGTGTGATAATGCTTCTCTACAGCCAGACCTTCCGTGTCGGCGAATTTTATTACGTGGTCGGTCTCATTCAGTGCGTGCTCTGCCACGGCCGATTTCTCCACCTGCCCCAACCTGCAATGTCGCTTATGCTCTTTGATCCTGGTGTTGATGGATCGTCCAGTCATTCTGACATAAACTTTTCCTCATGTGCATGGTATACGGTATATTCCCGACATTGCAAGTGGGTCTCTTTTCTCCTTCGCCGATCTAAGACACTCTTTGATCTTCCTTGTCGGTTTGAAAATCGTCTTTACGCCATGTTTGCGCAATATACGGCCGATTCTGTCCGTCAATCTGGGAATGTATGGCAGAAAGGCCGTACCCGACATTTCTTTTTCTGGTTCCATACTTCGCCGAGTGTTTGGCTCTGTTACACTTCTAATATAATTTGTGGAGTACCCATTGCTCCTCAGGACAGTTTCCAGGTGTTGCATTTCTCGTTTGAGGTGTTGCGGCTCACATATTCATCATTAGATGAACGTCGGCCGAAGAACCCGAGACAGAAGCCAATAGGCAGTTTGTCATTGTTACGTTACATATGCACATGTTATACACTACGATTTGAAGTCCCCTAGAGGCAGGGAACTGCAGGTACGTGCAGATCAGGTTCCTTTCAGAGTATGCAGACACAATAGCGCCTTTCTTAGCAATCGTATACAACCACTCGCTTGACGAAAGGTCTGTTCCTAAAGACTGGAAAGTAGCATAGGTCACACCAATATTCATTAAAGGAAATAGGAGTAACCCATTGAATTACAAACCCATATCACTGACCTCAATCAATTTACAGTAGGAATTTGGAACATATACTGTACTCTAACATTATGAATCACCTTGAAGAAAAAGACTTAATGATACGTAACCAACACGGATTCAGAAAATATCGTTCTTGTGCAACATAGATCTCAGGTCGAATCCATATTCCTAGATTTCCAGAAGTCTTTTGATACCGTTCCTCACAAGCGACTATTAATCAAATTGCGTACATATGGAGTATCGTCTCAGTTGTGTGACTGGATTCGTGATTTCCTCTCAGAGAGGTCAAGTTCGTAGTGATATACGGTGAATCATCGAGTAGAACAGAAGTGATATCTGGCGTTCCGCAAGGTAGTGTCATAGGCCCTCTGCTGTTCCTGATTTATATAAATGATCTAGGTGATAATCTGAGCAGCCCCCTTAGAGTGTTTGCAGACGACGCTGTAATTTACAGTGTAGTAAAATCATCAGACGATCAATTACAATTACAAAATGATCTAGAGAGAATTTCTGTATGGTGCGAAAAGTGGCAATTGGCCCTAAGCAAAGAAAAGTGCGAGGTCATCCACATAGGTACTAAAAGAAATCCAATATATTTTGGGTATACGATAAATCGCACAGATCTAAGGGATGTCAATTCGACTAAATACCTAGGAATTACAATTACGAGCAACTTAAATTGGAAAGATCAGATAGATAATATTGTGGGGAAGGCGAAACAAAGACTGCGCTTTGTTGGCAGAGCATTTAGAAGATGCGACAAACCCACTAAAGAGACAGCCTAAATTACACTTGTCCGTCCTCTGCTGGAATACTGCTGCGCGGTGTGGTATCCTTACCAGGTAGGATTGACGGAGGACATCGAAAAAGTGCAAACAAGGGCAGCTCGTTTCGTGTTATATCGCGCAATAGGGGTGAGAGTGTCACTGATATGATACGCGAGTTGAGGTGGTAGTCATTGAAACAAAGGCGGTTTTCTTTGCAGCGAGATCTATTTACGGAATTTCGATCAGTTTGCCTTCTTATTCTTATTTCTTTCAGACTGCTGCCTTGAAAAATTAGTTTTTGGTTGTCTTTTGAAAATTTTTAATTACTGTTTACACAAAAGTGCAAGGCATGACTGTTCAGATTTTACCAAACATATTTTTCTTTGAACAGTGGCGTATATTTTGTGAGATATTTATAAACGACAAAAAGAAGTACTTTGAAATTGTATTCAGTCCTTTTAACGGCACAAAAGTAAACTCAGACTAATACGAACAACCATCACTGACTTCCTCCACATTGTCATCCACGATAATTTTTGCTTCTACAATATATTTCTGTTACAAAATTTGTTTTCTTGGATTCTTAATGCAATACTATGTAATTAATCTAAAGGAGGGAAGGCTAACTAGAATACTGAAT
Organism: Schistocerca piceifrons; assembly: GCF_021461385.2. Classification (NCBI taxonomy): domain Eukaryota; kingdom Metazoa; phylum Arthropoda; class Insecta; order Orthoptera; family Acrididae; genus Schistocerca; species Schistocerca piceifrons. The sequence goes on along the minus strand of NC_060149.1, from coordinate 359,986,247 downwards.
ACGTGATTGATAGTTCGCCCTGAGTACCAACATGTAGATATTATTAGACACAGTGCAATCTTTGCATAGCAATAATTACTGAACTCACGTTTGCAGCTAACAAACTCAAAAATATAACCGTTTTCTGAAGTGCTCTCTCTTTATGCAATCATCTTAAAGAATAAACCTTCACCCTCAGGTCACACATCATGGAACATCTCAAACACAAATCTCTGTGCGGTACATTCGCCATCCAAGCTGCTCATTCTGCCGTAATACAACTCTCTCTCTCTCTCTCTCTCTCTCTCTCTCTCACTCTCTCCACGACTCAACAACTATTACTGTCCAAGACCGCGGCTTGACTCCACTCTCAACTACTTGCATCCTCGCGTCCTACTCAGTAATGCAACCTCTGGAAACTAGAGACTGTGTATCGTTATGTGTCAACACGCAAAGACGTTTAAAGTGGCAATATTCCGAATAAACAGATAATTTTCATTGTATTTGCGTTCAAAGATGCACGAATGGAATTTTTCAAATTACGTTGCGCTTTCAAAGGTCAAACAAATGTAAAGTGCCTGAAAAAATCTCCAGACCAGTCGAGAATCGAACAGCAATTTTTTCTTTCGTACTTTGACATTCGTACACTAACACACGAGTCTTTAAGAAAAAGAACTGTATAATGTTTTCCTAGCATCCCTAGGAAGCAATCCATGCTATCCTTCTCATTTAGTGGATACATTTCTATGCTGGCCTTAGATTATGCAACCTCGAATTTTGCTGAACACGCTTCCATCGAGACGCCCTGACCGCCGTGTAAATTCAACGAATCAGTATACACACTGCTTGATATTTTTGGCAACGACTCTTGCGAGGCTGATATCGTGGTTAGATTTCTTCCAAAGGCAAGCTGATTTAGGCAAAGTTCCATTTATAAACTATTAATATTTGATAAACAGTAGTTTTGCCTACAAGGCATTAGTACAAAATATAGGAATTCTGCCATGCTTAATTAAACAGAGAAGTCATTTTAAGATACTTATCTTGGACAGCATAGTGTGCCGTGAAATTTTCTCTCGGGTGCAAGAAGTTCCGAGCGGCCATTGCAAAAGGAGAGAAGAAATATTTCTGCGTGTCGACTACGCTGAGATCATCCAAGCCCAGTTGTAGAAGTATGGGAGAAGAACTGCCATTAATCTCTTCTAGGAATCACCCACGCAACCAAGAAAGTAGGGGATAACATAAACTGGAACCACTGGGTGGCGATTTGAATCCTGCTATTACTGAATGCCAGTCAAACGTCTTATCCACTACACCAAGATATTCTACATAAAAATAAGTGCGAAAGAAGTATGGTAATCAATACGCCATTACTGCAGTTTACATCTGGATGTTGGTCGTGGGTTATTAAAGAGTGCACAAACTATTCGAAATCGACAGGAATCGAAATTTAGCGCCGAGGCTAGGAGATAAAATAATTTTCTAAAAAAACATATGGTATAAACAATCACAAATCCAACGTTATCGCTACAGTAATATACATACATCATGCCGGCCAGTGTGGCCGTGCGGTTCTAAGCGCTTCAGTTTGGAACCGCGTGACCGCTACGGTCGTAGTTTCGAATCCTGCCTCGGGCATGGATGTGTGTGATGTCCTTAGGTTATTTAGGTTTAAGTATTTCTAAGTTCTAGGGGACTGATGACCTCAGTAGTGAAGTCCCATTGTGCTCAGAGCCATTTTTTTTGAACATACATCAAAAAAAGTTTCGCATCACCTCGGTTCCGAGAGTTCCGGAACCTGTAGAGATAATTTAAATAGATATCAACATAAGCACCATTTCCGCCCTTGTTATGGCTTATGAAAACCACACATTGCATGTTGTACCACTATACAGCGAGACCTTCAGAGGTGGTCGCCAAGATTTCTGTACAAACCGGTACCTCTGATACCCAATAGCACGTCCTCTTGCATTGATTCATGCCTGTATTCGTCGTGGTATAATAACCACAAGTTCCTCAAGGCACTGTTGGTTTAGATTGTCGCACTCCTCAACGGCGATTCGGCCTAGATCCCTCACAGGAGTTGGTGGGTCACGTCATCCATAAACAGCCCTTTTCAATCTATCCCAGGCATGTGCGATAGGGTTCATGTCTGGAGAACATGCTGCCTACCCTAGTCGAGTGTTGTCGTTATCCTGAAGGAAGTCATTCACAAGATGTGCACGATGGGGGCGCGAATTTTCGTCCATGAAGCCGAATTCCTTGCCAATATGCTGCCGATATGGTTTCACTATCTGTTGGGGGATGACATTCACGTATCGTACAGCTGTTACGGCGCCTTCCAGGACCACCAGCGGCGTACGTTGGCCCCACGTGATGCCACCCCAAAACGCCAGGGAACCACCACGTTGCTGCACTCGCTGGAAAGTGTGTCTAATGCGTTCAGCCTGATACCGGGTTGCCTCCAAACACGTCTCCGACGATTGTCTGGTTGAAGGCATATGCAACACTTACCGGTGATGAGAACGTGATGCCAATCTTGAGCGGTCCATTCGGCATGTTGCTGGGCCCATCTGTCAGACGCTCCATGGTGTCGTGGTTGCAAAGATGGACCTCGCCATGGACGTCGGGTGTGAAGTTAGGCATCATGCAGCCTATTGCGCACAGTTTGAGTCATAGCACGACGTCCTTTGGCTGCACTAAAAGCATTATTCAACATCGTGGCGTTGCTGTCAGAGTTCCTTCGAGCCATAATCCGTAGGTAGCGGTCATCCAATGCAGTAGTAGCACTTGGGCAGCCTTAGCGAGGCATGTAATCGACAGTTCCTGTCTGTCTGTATCTCCTCCATGTCCGAACAACATCGCTTTGGTTCACTCCGAGATGCCTGGACACTTTCCCTGTTCAGAGCCCTTCGTGGCACATAGTAACAATGCGGACGCGATCGAACCGCGGTATTGACCGTCTGGCCATGGTTGGACTACAGACAACAAAAGCCATGTACCTCCGACCTGGTGGAATGACTGGAACTGATTGGCTTTCGGACCCCCTCCGTCTAATAGGCACTGATAATGTGTGTTTGTTTACATCTTTGGGCGGGTTTAGTGACATCTCTGAACAGTCAAAGGAACTGTGTCTGTGATACAATATCCACAGTCAACGTCTATCTTCAGGAGTGCTGGGAACCGGGCAGATGAAAAACGTTTTTTGATGTGTGTAGAACTATATGTCACTTTATTATGTTTCATTATATTCCCCTAGGTAGTGGGCTTAATGCTGTAAGTATTTATTGCAACAAATAAAATACCTTGAATACATTGGCCAGCAAATCGAAGCTGTCGTAGGATCACGAAACCTTTTGATCAAGGAGGTATGAATTAAATTCGGAAAACTGGCACATCATGTTAAAAGCAAATGTCGCACGCCATGCAGCTTCCACAAAAGGGAAGACTCAAGTTGATGCAACTTCGAGAGGGATTTCATAAAATTTCAAAAGGTACTGAATACAGCATGCCCTTGCTTTGGATTTTGAAAAATTATACGTGGCACACACCTGGAGACAGTGTAGGATTTAAAACTGAAGACATTGTACAAAGATATTAGATGGTATAGGTACTAAACAAGGAAGGAAAGGCTCAAGGACGTAAGAAATAATTAGGAAAGCTACATAAAGGGCAAAAAAGCATCATGACAATACCACGAAGAGGAAAAAGGCTGAAGATGAATTCTGGGATACTAAAATGCGAGAAGAATTTAACAATGGCATTGAAAGACTTAAGTCGAAACAAAGCGCTTGGAATAGACGAAATTTCCTTTGAATAACTAAGATTCCTGCGATAAATTGTTCTACTTTGTGTTTGGAATGTCAGACATCCAAAACACCCTAGGTTCAAGAGGAAAGTAATAACCGCAATCCCAAAGAAGTTGGTGAAAGGTGTACTACAAAACTATCGATTTAGCAAATCTTGATTTCAAAGTGCGGACGTGGATTCCTTACAGAAGACTGAAACGAATAATAGCAGCCCACCTCAGGAAAAATTAGTTTGTGTTCCTAATAAATGACGCATCATGCGAGGCAATACTGACTTATCCCAGAAAACAGAGTGAAGAACAACGAAAACACATTTATAGAATATTTGGATTCAGAAAAAGCCTTTGAAAATGTTGACTTCAATACAATCTCTGAAAATCTCAAATTATCAGGCAGAAAACACAGGGAGCGAAGTCTGGTATTGTATAGAAACGAGACTGCTGTTATAAAACTCAAATGGCGTTTACGAGAGGCAGTTGTCGAGAAGAAAGTGAGACTGAGATTGTAGCGTATCCCCCACGTTATTCAGTTTATGTTTTGATCAAGCAGTTAAAGAAACAAAGAAGAAATGTGAAAAAGGAATTAATGCTCAGAGCGAAAAAATAAACACATCAACGCATCCGGATGAAATTATAATTCTATCACAGACGACATAGAATTTCGAGGATCAGCTGAATGGAATGGACAGTGGCTTAAAAGGAGGTTATAAGATGAACAAAAAAATATATATGCGACGGAGCACGAAGGGATTATTTGAATGGGACGCAACACAGTAGATGTGATGTACATGTGCAGACAAACAAGTGACTACAATTTCAGAAAAAGATATATGATTAATCCAAGAGAAGGATCTTCACAAATTGAGCAAGTCAGTGACGCGTTGGTCCAGCTTTGGCCCTTATGCAAGCAGTTATTGGGCTTGGCATTGATTAATAAAAGTTTTGGATGTCCTCCTAAGGGATATCGTGCCAAATTCTGTCCAGTTTGCACGTTATATCGTCAAAATCCCTATATGATTGGAGGACCCTGCCCACAATGTTCCAAATGTTCTCAATTGGGGAGAGCTCACGCGACCTTGTTGGCCAAGGTGGAGTTTCGTAAGCTCCAAGATAAGCAATAGAAACTGTCGCCGTGTCATGGCGGGCATAATCTTGCAGAAATGTAAGCCAAGGATGGCTTCCCATAAAGAGCAACAAAATGGGGCGTAGAATATCGTCAACGTACCGTTGTGCTGTAAGGGTGCCGCGAATGACCACCAAAGGGGTCCTGTATGAAAAGAAATGGCACCCCAAATCATCATATCTGGTTGTCGTGTGACAGTCTTTATTCCACCGTTGTTCGGGACGTCTCCAGACAAGCCTTAGCTGGTGACTGGGTCACTGGGGCTAATTTCGGAGCGGGACTCATCACTGAAGACAGTTCTGCTACATTCAGTGAGATTCTAGATTTGTCTCGAGACGCCCCGGACAGTAGTGTTACACCATCCGTCGTCCGCCATACAGACCGATAACCAGAAGTGATGGTCTGGGCTGCCATTTCTTTTCGTAGCACAACCCCGTTTTGTTTCCCTTCATACGAAGCCTTCATGGGCTTACATTGCAGCAGTATAGTGCCTGCCCACATACGACTAGAGTTTGCCTGCTTGTCTTCGTGCTTGCCAAATCCTACCATGGTCAGCGAGGTCGTCGGAGCTCTCCCCAATTGAGAACGTTTGGAGTACTATAGGCGTAGCCCTCCAACTGTATCGGGATTTTGACGATCTAACGCGCCAATTACACACCAATTACACAGAATTTGCCACTATATCCCTGAGGAGGACAAATAACAACTCTGTCCACCAAAGCCAAGCGTAATAGCTGCTTGCATCAGAGCCAGAGGTGGACCGATGACTTATTTAATGAACCAACAATTTGTGAAGTTTTTCTCTTGAATAAATCAACCAAATTTTTTCTGAAACTGTAATCATTTGTTTGTTTCTACACGTACATTATATCTACTGATTTCTGTCCCATTCACATAGTTCCTTTTTGGCGCATCGTTTCTCTCTCTCTCTCTCTCTCTCTCTCTCTCTCTTTCTTTCTTTTTTTCTTAGAGTATAGACTAGAAATTGAGGTACTAAAAATAGGAGACTGGCTTTAGCTACTCCAGTGGCAAAATAACTGACGATGCCATATGTCAAGAGGATATGGCAACAGGCTAAAAACATGTCTGAAAAGTGAAGTATGTTAACATTTTATTTATGTTTCAGTTTTAAGAATTCAGGTCTCACAGTATTTGTTCTAAATGTGGTCTTGCACGAAAGCGAAATATGTAAGACGTACGATACACAGAAAGCGAAAGGAGAAACTATTGAAATGTGGTACTGTAGAAGAATGCTGAAGATTAGTTAGATACATCAATGAAGAATCACCCAGCCATATAGTGGAGAAATTAATTTGATTAAACTATTGGACTGTTTGACAGAACACATGATAGGTATCAAGGAATTGTTAATTTGGTGATGGAAGAAAGTAGATGAGGGTGTCGGAATGGGCGGAGAAAGTAAAACTGTAGAGAGAAATCAAGGCTTGACTGCATAAGTAGGCTGAAGTAGATGAAGGCTGCAGCAGTAATGCACCGATGAAGGGATTTGCACACGATTTTCTAGCGCGGAGAGACGTTTGAAACCAACTTCAGACTGAAGATAAAACAGGATTTTGAAACATGAAGCCGCTGAAATCATGTTACCATTTCATTATAGGTTTGTTTCGAATTTTTTGAACACACATTTAGAACTTACGACCCAATGGGCAACCTGTTCGTATGATGTATGACGCTTTTCCTCCCAATTTTGGGTTATGGAACTTAATTTCAGGTTTAATAAGGAAACATTTACTGTTTTTCTATTTGTAAAGATGTAGTTTACATTCTTTGCCTCATTTCACAGGTTTTGGTTGCTTTTTAATAGTGACAGCACTATCGGCCGTGAAACCTAACCTAAACTTGAGGTGGGTAGTGCTACATTCATTCTGCAATACACTGAAACTTCCAACATTTACTTATTTTGTTTCCGCCGTGTTTATGAGGCAAGTATTTGATGTGTTCATGATTTAACAATCTATAATTTCGCTGGACGAGTCTGACAGATGCTAAGAATGTACGATGAGGACTTGAACAGTGCTGACATATCAGTCTTCAACTTACACCGAACCGAGGACATATCTGTAAAACGAGAATTCCTGTGCACTACTCACTTGCATCCTTGCCAAAAGATGTGCTGGCACCCGGAAAGCACCTTGGGAAGAAAATGAGTTAAGGTGAGGGTACAAGAGTGAGGCGTAATTGGGAGAGTGGTGTGCGGTGCAGATAGGCTCGGTTGGGGAGCGGCCCACGTCTTGGCAAGACCACAGCTGGCACCTCCTCCGTCCAAAAGTCAACATATGTCTCAGCACCGCGCCAGTTCCTTGCTAGCTGACGTCTCACCACCTCGCATTCCTCACAGAAACGGCTAGTTGCTAAAGGGATCAAAACGATTGACATACAAATAAAGGTTTCTCTTTTGTATCAAGTAATTTCCAGGAAAAATGGTGTGCACTTGCGATCCATTTCTGTGGTGGCAAGAGCTGTAAATTATAACCGTAGATGACCCGTTTTACTTGCATGTCTTCAGAAATAGACCTTTTTGCGACAGTAAAATCGAACACGTGAGGCAATACTGACCTTACGACTTATCTTAGAAGAAAGATTAAGGAAAGGCAAACCTACGTTTCTAGCATTTCTAGACTTAGAGAAAGCTTTTGACAATGTTGACTGGAATACTCTCTTTCAACTTCTAAAGGTAGCAGGGGTAAAATACAGGGAGCGAAAGGCTATTTACAATTTGTACAGAAACCAGATGGCAGTTATAAGAGTCGAGGGACATGAAAGGGAAGCAGTGGTTGGGAAGGGAATAAGACAGGGTTGTAGCCTCTCCCCGATGTTGTTCAATCTGTATATTGAGCAAGCAGTAAAGGAAACAAAAGAAAAATTCGGAGTAGGTATTAAAATTCATGGAGAAGAAATAAAAACTTTGAGGTTCGCCGATGACATTGTAATTCTGTCAGAGACAGCAAAGGACTTGGAAGAGCAGTTGAATGGAATGGACAGTGTCTTGAAAGGAGGATATAAGATGAACATCAACAAAAGCAAAACAAGGATAATGGAATGTAGTCTAATTAAGTCGGGTGATGCTGAGGGAATTAGATTAGGAAATGAGGCACTTAAAGTAGTAAAGGAGTTTTGCTATTTGGGGAGCAAAATAACTGATGATGGTCGAAGTAGAGAGGATATAAAATGTAGGCTGGCAATGGCAAGGAAAGCGTTTCTGAAGAAGAGAAATTTGTTAACATCGAGTATAGATTTAAGTGTCAGGAAGTCATTTCTGAAAGTATTTGTATGAAGTGTAGCCATGTATGGAAGTGAAACATGGACGATAAATAGTTTGGACAAGAAGAGAATAGAAGCTTTCGAAATGTGGTGCTACAGAAGAATGCTGAAGATTAGATGGGTAGATCACATAACTAATGAGGAAGTATTGAATAGGATTGGGGAGAAGAGAAGTTTGTGGCACAACTTGACCAGAAGAAGGGATCGGTTGGTAGGACTGTTCTGAGGCATCAAGGGATCACCAATTTAGTATTGGAGGGCAGCGTGGAGGGTAAAAATCGTAGAGGGAGACCAAGAGACGAATACACTAAGCAGATTCAGAAGGATGTAGGTTGCAGTAGGTACTGGGAGATGAAAAAGCTTGCACAGGATAGAGTAGCATGGAGAGCTGCATCAAACCAGTCTCAGGACTGAAGACCACAACAACAACAAAATCGTGTGGAAACCAGACACACAAAATGACGAAATTTCGTTTTGGGATTGCCTGCATACTTAAATAGTAGAGAAATTTCTGTTCAAATGACGTAAGTGTTTTGTATTTTACGTAATTCTAAACACTGTTAATTCATTTACTAAAAGTGTGCTGACGTAGGATTGTCGCTACATGTTCTCTGAAAACAATCTGTCATCCAAACGTTTCCGTAATTTCACAGATAGTGTATCTACGGAACATGTACCCATAGTTGGCCAATATGGTACAAAAGGCAACTGTTTCGGTTTCAGACAGTGAGCCTCACAACAAACGTTGTATCTTCGTCGTTGCTTTGTGAATTGTATCTCTAGTTGAGCCCAAACATGGTTCGATTCAGTAATATAGTTTTTAAAAAGAAGAAACCTTCCAAGGTACATAAGTAAGAGAATAATGGAAGTTTCTTGTGTTAATGCGAACGATGCTACTAACAGCAATAACGCTGTACAAGTGAAGAGACGGCAACATTAACATTAACATCCAGTGCTAAGAAAATTCATGGGACTGAGGACCAAAGAACTGATCCAAATCATATTGTTTATACTCTTACTCTTATTCAGATTCTCTGTAGACCATGAATATATTTTTTCAATAATTCAGTATCGGACAGATCTCATAAACTGACGTTCTGTGTATCAAAATGCTCTGATTCCTGGTACCTATTGCATTTGCACCAAGTGTTTGGTTTCTTTGGATATAATCCAAGGAGAGTTTCAAGAATTGTAGACAGACTGTGTTATAGTCTGCTGTTTAGATTATATGATGTAATTTCCGCAAACAATAAAGAAAATGTTATTTAGTGTCACGTGTGCTGTAAAATACATGATCATTCATAGACAACGAGAGGAATCGTAAGCCTAAGAGCAAGAGGAAGGAACTGGAGAGGCAAGCTGGACAATGCCGCTACAAGAAGCACACATGAAGAATTACACTCCTGGAAATTGAAATAAGAACACCGTGAATTCATTGTCCCGGGAAGGGGAAACTTTATTGACACATTTCTGGGGTCAGATACATCACATGATCACACTGACAGAACCACAGGCACATAGACACAGGCAACAGAGCATGCACAATGTCGGCACTAGTACAGTGTATATCCACCTTTCGCAGCAATGCAGGCTGCTATTCTCCCATGGAGACGATCGTAGAGATGCTGGATGTAGTCCTGTGGAACGGCTTGCCATGCCATTTCCACCTGGCGCCTCATTTGGACCAGCGTTCGTGCTGGACGTGCAGACCGCGTGAGACGACGCTTCATCCAGTCCCAAACATGCTCAATGGGGGACAGATCCGGAGATCTTGCTGGCCAGGGTAGTTGACTTACACCTTCTAGAGCACGTTGGGTGGCACGGGATACATGCGGACGTGGATTGTCCTGTTGGAACAGCAAGTTCCCTTGCCGGTCTAGGAATGGTAGAACGATGGGTTCGATGACGGTTTGGATGTACCGTGCACTATTCAGTGTCCCCTCGACGATCACCAGTGGTGTACGGCCAGTGTAGGAGATCGCTCCCCACACCATGATGCCGGGTGTTGGCCCTGTGTGCCTCGGTCGTATGCAGTCCTGATTGTGGCGCTCACCTGCACGGCGCCAAACACGCATACGACCATCATTGGCACCAAGGCAGAAGCGACTCTCATCGCTGAAGACGACACGTCTCCATTCGTCCCTCCATTCACGCCTGTCGCGACACCACTGGAGGCGGGCTGCACGATGTTGGGGCGTGAGCGGAAGACGGCCTAACGGTGTGCGGGACCGTAGCCCAGCTTCATGGAGACGGTTGCGAATGGTCCTCGCCGATACCCCAGGAGCAACAGTGTCCCTAATTTGCTGGGAAGTGGCGGTGCGGTCCCCTACGGCACTGCGTAGGATCCTACGGTCTTGGCGTGCATCCGTGCGTCGCTGCGGTCCGGTCCCAGGTCGACGGGCACGTGCACCTTCCGCCGACCACTGGCGACAACATCGATGTACTGTGGAGACCTCACGCCCCACGTGTTGAGCAATTTGGCGGTACGTCCACCCGGCCTCCCGCATGCCCACTATACGCCCTCGCTCAAAGTCCGTCAACTGCACATACGGTTCACGTCCACGCTGTCGCGGCATGCTACCAGTGTTAAAGACTGCGATGGAGCTCCGTATGCCACGGCAAACTGGCTGACACTGACGGCGGCGGTGCACAAATGCTGCGCAGCTAGCGCCATTCGACGGCCAACACCGCGGTTCCTGGTGTGTCCGCTGTGCCGTGCGTGTGATCATTGCTTGTACAGCCCTCTCGCAGTGTCCGGAGCAAGTATGGTGGGTCTGACACACCGGTGTCAATGTGTTCTTTTTTCCATTTCCAGGAGTGTATTTAGTGGCTCAGAAACTCTTTTTTACCGTTCGGGACTTCATTAAGCGGTTGTTGAAACTACAAATATAGTTTCCCGCAAATGTGCTTTTATGAAATATAAGGAACACTTCCAAGTGAAATTATTAAAGATCATCGTCATTCCAATCATCACAAGTCGTTGTGCTCTTGGCTGAGCGTCTTGAGCCCATGAACCAAGCGTCACCATCCTGGACGGTTAGCAGCTTCTCTTACAACTTGCTGAAGAGTGAAACCAGACATCATCTTGAGTTGCTCTTCCCCTCGGTCTCTTGCCCTCGATATTACCCTCCATGATTCTATTCTCTAAGTCTTCTTCATCTCTTCTCACAATATGGCCAAAGAATTAGAGAATCTTTTGGTTGACACGAGAAGAAAGGCACCTGGAGATATTGAGTTGCTAAGTAATGGACACATTTGTTCTTCTTTCAGTCAGTTTTATGTGCAGCATCCTGCGCAAGCACCAGCTCAAATGTATCGATACGCTGCTTGCATCTGGTCGTAAGTGTCCATGTTTCGCAACAAAAGAGAAGACGGAAGACACGAGTGTTTCAACAAGCTGAGTCCTCGTGATGTTCGTTATTGCTCTGTTCTACAAGATCTTGGTGAGATTCTTCATAGTCACTCGTCCTAGCGTGATTCTTCTTATTTCATCTTCCCAGCTTCCCGTGTCGCAAATCGTTGACCAAGATAGACGAAAGAATGAGTAACTTCCAGTTCCTTTAATCGACCTGTGAGTTGAACTTATGATTCTCGATCAACTATCATGAGTTTGAACTTACTGAGATTGAAGTCCAAACCATATGACAGGCTAATGTCGTTTACGTTTGTTAGCAAAACACCGTGTCATCAGCAGGAGGTTGTTAATTGTTCTACCACCAACTGAGATGCCTTTATTCCAACCATCAAGATCATTCCTAATTACATGTTCTGTGAAGATATTGTACAGTTTTTCAGACGGAACACAACTCCGTCTTACATCTTTTGATACACTACCAGTGTTCGCCTTCACAGCTACGACGTGATTATTGTATAGACTTTTGATCAGTGCTGTCAAGTGAAGTGGGACATCAAACTCTGCAAGCACCTGCCACAGCTTTTCGAGACAACACAGACAAAGGATTTCCTATAGTCAAGGAAGCAGATGAAGACAGGAACATAGGGCTCTTGCGGTTTCTCGATTATTTGTCGAATGTTGAGACTCTGTTCACGAGTTCCTTTTCCTTCAAGAAAACCTGGTTATTCTGTGGATATAGGAGGCTGAATGTGTGCTTTCAAGCGCTGGTCGAAGAGATAGAGCAGAATTTTGCTTGAGTGGGATATAAGAGCAATAGTTCGATAATGGGAGTAGTTTCTGACTGACCCTTTCTTCTGTCGGTACATGAAGAGAGACATCGACAAGTCTTCTGGCCACTCCTCAGTTTCCAATATACTTGTACACATTGAATGCTGCCCATTAACAGCTTCCTGCCGTATTTTTTAATCATCAGATATTCTGTCTAGACCAGGAGGTTTATAGTTTTTCAGATGTTGAATTTCTTTTTCTATTTCGCTGCCTAAGACCGTAAGTTACAATCTAAGTTGTGAGCTACTGAACTCTCCGTACGGTTGTCAGCCCCAGAATGAAACTTTTTCACAGAACTGCAACAGCGTCTTCCGTGTGTCTGATAGGGTTGCCATTCACATCGTCTACGACCCACGTACATGATTCAATTATTAAATTCACCAGTGATGCTGATGAGGTTCTTGGACAGATCAGGTACTTAACTGTGATTATCATTTTGTCTGTGTCATGAAGTGTGATCTTTCCTTCCTGCAATTCAATTGTATTTCTCTGCACAGGTTCTTATATTAAAGATAAAGACCTAAGTTTTCAGTGTTCGTACAGCACACCTATTTAATCGTTTTATCATAGCCTTACTATAAAATTGCAACAATATCAGTAACAACAAAAGTTGATGAAATGGTAATCATTCTTTAGATAATATTTGTTTTCCTCTGAGAAAAATGATATTTCATTTTTCTCAGACGAAAAAACATTATTATCTGAAAATGATTACCATTATGTGAAAATTCCTGTGAAAAAAGGTGGCAAACATCCCCATCATGCTTTAACAACAAAATTACTCTCATACTGCATGTGCCGCAAGAGAAAATGTTCCTTAAAATTAATATGACAAGTACAGAAGCGTATGGGTTCCCTTAAACGCTGGCCTGCTTTGTAACTTCTAGTGACAGGTTATCTATCGAAGAGTCTGAGGTCGTCTTACGGACACAAGGAAATTCTCAGTCTGCCAGTTTCACAGAACCGTTCACGTCATACAGAAATCCGCTTTCAGGAACTTGGTTCAAATGGTTCAAATGGCTCTGAGCACTATGGGACTTAACTTCTAAGGTCATCAGTAGCCTAGAACTTAGAACTAATTAAACCTAACTAACCTAAGGAGATCATACACATCCATGCCCGAGGCAGGATTCGAACCTGCGACCGTAGCGACTGTAGCGCCTAGAACCGCACGGCCACTCAGGCCGGCAACAGTGTAGTTCTTCGTACTCTAGCTGAATCACCACGGAGTGGCTCGCGTTTTCCAACAGAGTAAATGCAACCTGCCTCATGTCAAATACTACATTATTTTGACAAAATACGACGTAGGCCAACCGTGACACTTGTCTCTCTCCCACTTAGCACTGAGTGTTATCTTACTACCAGTAACACTATTGTTCCTTCTAGACGAATGTATGACAATACTCTTCTTCTAACACATGAACAACTACTACATTTCATTTAATCCATGCTTCCTGCAGAAAAAAGGATTTTGTTCACATATGATTTAGGTGTAACTTACTTTTTATGAAATCATAGCAGAAGGTCAAATAAAAGTTTAATAAAAGTTAACTTGTCATAAATTAAATATTCAAGCGTGTGCGTCATACCTATCCCACACCAAATAGTCAACGAATGGTTAGCTTCAGAGCAAATTTGCTTACAAGATGAACAAAATGCTGGTGGGTTGTTGACGAAGGTGCATTAAGAAACCTCTCTCTCACTAGCCTCATTTCCTTCAATGTTCCCAGCAAAAAATGGGCTCTTGTTCAAAAACGAATTCAGTGTATTATTTTTAAGAACTAATATTAGAAGGTCATGTAAAATTTTAATAACTCTATAATTAAATATACGAGGGGTGGCAACTATTTATTCAAAACCGATCCAAAAAGTTAAATGTTTGCACCTGTTGCTGTCATTCAAAGTAGTCACAAGCGTTGTGTAGAACCCGTTGTCAGAGATGTAGAAGGCGTAGTATACCGTTAGCAGATCAGATGTGACGTATGTACTAGTACTTACGTCACATTTAGCCAACGCCGATAAGTCGAGGTATAGTTAACTGCATAGTAAATTCTCTCTACAGGACGAACGAAATACCAGAGAGACTGAAGTGCACTATGGAGCTTATATCTCAAAATACTAATTTCCTTTCTAAGCATAATATTGTTATCCCTTATTCTGATACGCTGACGTCTCGCTTAACGTACAGGTTTATCATTAGGCTGCATCAGTGTCTCATGCTGTCTGTATTTTTAACTGTCGGATGCAAAGCGATGCTTACCAAGAACACTGCGGCATCGAATCATTACCAAAACCCTATAGACAGCCAAGCACATATAATTTCATTATATCACATTGTTTATGGGTTATACAGTAATTCTACCCCCCCCCTCCCCCCCGCCTCCCCTCCCCCCCCCCCCCCCCTCCATGAACCATGGACCTTGCCGTTGGTGGGGAGGCTTGCGTGCCTCAGCGATACAGATAGCCGTACAGTAGGTGCAACCACAACGGAGGGGTACCTGTTGAGAGGCCAGACAAACGTGTGGTTCCTGAAGAGGGGCAGCAGCCTCTTCAGTAGTTGCAGGGGCAACAGTCTGGATGATTGACTGATCTGGCCTTGTAACACTAACCAAAACGGCCTTGCTGTGCTGGTACTGCGAACGGTTGAAAGCAAGGGGAAACTACAGCAGTAATTTTTCCCGAGGGCATGCAGCTTTACTGTATGGTTAAATGATGATGGCGTCCTCTTGGGTAAGATATTCCGGAGGTAAAATAGTCCCCCATTCGGATCTCCGGACAGGGACTACTCGTTATCAGGGGAAAGAAAACTGGCGTTCTACGCATCGGAGCGTGGAATGTCAGATCCCTTAATCGGGCAGGTAGGTTAGAAAATTTAAAAATGGAAATGGATAGATTAAAGTTAGATGTAGTGGGAACTAGTGAAGTTCGGTGGCGGGAGGAACAAGACTTTTTGTCAGGTGAATACAGGGTGAATACAGAAGCTTTCGAAATGTGGTGGTACAGAAGAATGCTGAAGATTAGATGGGTAGATCACATAACTAATGAGGAGGTATTGAATAGAATTGGGGAGAAGAGTAGTTTGTGGCACAACTTGACTAGAAGAAAGGATCGGTTGGTAGGACATGTTCTGAGGCATCAAGGCATCACCAATTTAGTATTGGAGGGCAGCGTGGAGGGGAAAAATCGTAGATTGAGACCAAGAGATGATTACACCAAGCAGATTCAGAAGGATGTAGGTTGCAGTAGATACTGGGAGATGAAGAAGCTTGCACGGGCTAGAGTAGCATGGAGAGCTGCATCAAACCAGTCTCAGGACTGAAGACCACAACAACAACAACAGCAATTCGCAGATATGAGTGCATTAAGTTTTAGCTAACTGAATCCGAACGTGGACAAATTTTGGTTCCTCGTATGATGGGTGTAACCGTAACCGAGGTTGGCGAAGGGTTTCATGTTTGTATATTTCTACCACATACAGGAAAAGCGGAAAAACATCTCATGCCTTTTCACAATGCGGGCGAAGGTGTTTCTTGAGTGATCATGTCGGACGGTTGTTGATGGGGGTTGTGACGAAAAATAAACGGACGACAGCTGCAAAAATTACTGCCGAACTGATTGTCGCACCCGCGAACCCAGTCAGTACCAAAATAAAACTAACGGAGCTCCATAAGCGGGGAACTGCAGGAAGAAATGCTATTCCAAACCCACTCATCAGTAATGAAAATGTCGATAACTAGAGAAGGTGACGGCAAAGCCATAAAATCTGGACTATGGAGCAATGAAAGAAAGGCATTTACTCGGACGAGTATTGTTACATTCTGTTGCCAACTTCTGGCCGAGTTTACGTCCCAAGAGTGAAACATGGCGGGGGTTCGGTGATGATTTGGACAACCACATCATGGTATTCCATGAACCCCATTGTAGCTCTGCGAGGTCGCGTTATTTCCAAAGGCTATGTGACTATTTTGGCTAATCTGGTCCATCCCATGGAACCGTGTTTGTTCCCCAATGGTGATGCTGTGTTCCAAGATGATATGGCCTCTGTTCACACAATTCGCATTGTCGAGGACCTGTTTTTTGTACACAAGAATGAATTTTCGCGTCCCCCGTGACCACCACAGTCAACAGATCTCAAAATTACTGAGCTTCCGTGGACCACTTTGCAGAGAAGAAGACGTGATCGGAATCTACCTCCATCATTGTTACCTTAACTTGTCCCAGTTTTGCGGAAAGAATGGTATAAGACTGCCTGGAAAATCGTATGGTATCTGCATTTTTCCATTCTGAGACAACTGGAAATTGTTTTGAATATCATCGGGTTTCCTTTTCCACTCCCGTAATTGGGGGTTATTGCGTGAGCTTTCGCCCCTGATAATGTCCATGTCCATCTCAGTGTTAATAGCCAGCTGCGATAACATAGCATGTGCTCTGGTGTTCCTAAGCTTCTTTTTGGTTTCGGGCGGCTAGCTGAAGTGGTAAAGACTGCTAGTATTGCTTGCGAGATGAAGACTGAGCTGACCATCCGTAGCAAAAAGTGGCAGTTGACGCTAAATAATGAAAAGTGTGAGGTCATCCCCACGAGTACTAAAAAGAACCCGTTAAATTTCGGTTACACGATAAATCACACAAATCTAAAAACTGTGAGTTCAACTAAATACTTAGGGATTACAATTGCAAACAACTTAAACTGGAACTATCACATAGATAATGTTGGAAAGGCAAACCTAAGATCACGTTTTATTAGCTGAACACTTAGGAGAGTCACTCAAGTGCGAACTACAGGGTAGTCATGTAGATGTTGGCCGTCACATTATCACTTCTCATGAAATATCTGTCGATTTTCAGTAAATGTTGTTGGCTTTTAATCACAGAGAATATCATAAACGTAGACGGTTTGAGAGGTTCATTCGCCCCCGACCTCATGCCGTCCACCTCCCTCCCCCCTCCCCCCTTCCTCCCACCAGTGGAGCATGGTTGCAGCTGAAATGCCACCCCTCCCATTTTTGGTTTCTCCGTCAGTCCTCGTCGATCCATTTGCTAAACTTCTGCTTACTGCCGATTGTTTCACCAGCTATTGTTTCCCTGTCTGTCTCCCTTCAAAGCAATTCCATTTCTCTTGCAATATTTATTCCACTGACGACACTATTACAGACAGCGATCCGGCAGTTCACCCTCTGCCATCTTGCTTAAAGCGATGCCCATTTTATTGCAGCTCTGGAATTTCGATTTCACAGTTTCGCTGTATGCCACAATCTAAACCTAGCATTAACTGTGCTATGATATAATTTGTGACAAGTACGTCGTTGTCCTGTTCATGCTAGTTGCCTCATTCTGGTGCTAAGTCCTGTTCCTAATCAAAGATTTGTTTTCTTATATTTAAATTCATACTGAGATACTACGTCTACACAGTATTTGCCGACCCTCTATTTAAATCTTTAGCAAATTTTCATGTTTAAATAGCAATCTGTTCGTTCAGCTGCTTTTGTGTTATTCCTATCCGTTTCTGCGAGAGAACTTGTTCGACTCTATTGGTCGCTTAAACTATCTTAAGTGACTCTTTCCGGAGTTTATTTTCTACTTAATTCCGAATTACGCTCCTTACGCCAAGCGAGGCGTCGTTTTGCATTTAACGGCGGGGATGTGTGGCTTATGAGCAGCCGCTCGACCATGAAATCCATGTTTTCTCACCTCCTACCTAACTGTCATAGTATTTGCAGTGGATCCTGATGCAATTTGAAATTTCAGTGTGATGTTCTCGATATTACGACCCTCTTCAACTGTCGGCGGTCTCTATCAGTCAACAGACGAGGTCGTCCTGTACGCTTTTGTGCTGTACGTGTCCTTTCGGGTTTCCACTTCTTTATCACATCGGAAACAGTGGACCTAGGGATGTTTAGGAGTGTGTAAATTTCTCGTACAGACGTATGACACAAGTGGCACCCAGTCACCTGACCACGTTTGAAGTCCGTGAGTTCTGCGGAGCGCCCCATTCTGCGCTCTCACGACGTCTAATGACTATCGAGGTCGCTGATATGGAGTACTTGGCAGTAGGTAGCAACACAACGCACATAATATGAAAAGCAAATGTTTTGGAGGGTGTCCGGATACTTTTGATCACTTAGTGTATTCTAAAATATATTCATCCTGTAGGCTGTCGCCTACCAAAAATGTTGGATATATCCTAGTAACATTGTGCTTTTTTTTGCCGAACTGGAGCACAGCTTGTAAAAATTATTCAGCGATTGTTTCTAGCAATTTGTTCTTCAGGTGCCGTCTCCTGGAAGACGGTTGGCGACCTTAATGGAAATGTTTGATGTATTACGCGTAACGTAACATTGGAGTTGTGTACCTGATATCAAACCACTAAGGAGAACGGTTCAAATCAATATTCAGCCATCCAGGTTCACGTTTTCCGTGATTTCCCTAAATCACTCCACACAAATGCCGGGACGATTCCTTTGAACAGGCATGGCAGATTTCCTTCCCCATTCTTGAAACAATTAAAGCTTGTGCTCCGTCTCTAGTGATCTCGATCGACGGGACGTTAAACACTAATTTTCCTTCCGAATTTTTACGTATCACTTTTACTGTTGTTCTGGAATAATTTCTATTAGTTCCGATGTTTCACATGGCTATTTAAGTACCTGTTCATACGTTCTGTGGTCTATCAATATTATTCAATACAATCGAATTCCTATCATACAAAGGCTTCTCAGCGAGGTAGCTCACAGTGTCCAATCTTCGAAGCCGTACGAGCTACAGAGCAAATGATACACTCATATGCAGGATCGAGTGTTACATTGCAAATCTCGAATGCCCTCAAGGTCTTTCCTCTCCTGTAACTTTGTTTTTCGTGTGTGACTGTACATATCGTTTCCAGTTCCCCCGTTAGTCAGCGTAATAGGTATCTGAATTACTCCACTCTTTCAATGATTGTACAGTTTATAACATTGTTTATTCTTGGCTTGTTAAAGACGGTCCTTCGGTATTCTTGATATGTCTATCTAGTCCAAAATTTTCCTTGCCTTGTCAATCGTTTCTAAGATTGAGTGAGAGTCTTTTATGTTACTAGCAAGTATCAGAATACCGTCAGCATAGCGAATTTTTTTATCACCATCGATTTTAATTCACCTTAACGCTCCTCTCAGTTCGTTTTCTGAAACTGCTGCGGAATATTGATTAAAGAGTTGAGAATAAACTATGTTCATGCCCGATAACGTTCGCCGTTTTTATAATGTTACTAATCGACCTTCCAAATTGGCTTTGAGCTATTCTATTCCAGTATAAGTTCTTGATTATTAGCGTCATTCAAAAAGAAACGAGCCGGGGGCTGTACAATGGAAACCGCCGAAGGAATCTGAAATCCGTTGTCTACGGAATAGGGTTTGGTATCTAAAGAGTTTTGAGGCCTCAGACCCGCCACTAGGGCGTCAGAGGCGCACATACGGGGATAACGAGATATGCGGACCCTGCAACGAGCGTGCGAAGTCACACTAAGCCGGCTTGTCCGCCGCACTTCGCGACCGCTCAGTCCGTGTAGCGCCCGCGGGAAATCAATATATAATTGAAAAGATCTTAACTTTGTCTTGTGCTATCGAGAGCTTGCATGCATTTGAACGCGCAGTCAAGAATTATAAGAATTATTAAACTCGTCTGAAATACACTCCTGGAAATGGAAAAAAGAACACATTGACACCGGTGTGTCAGACCCACCATACTTGCTCCGGACACTGCGAGAGGGCTGTACAAGCAATGATCACACGCACGGCACAGCGGACACACCAGGAACCGCGGTGTTGGCCGTCGAATGGCGCTAGCTGCGCAGCATTTGTGCACCGCCGCCGTCAGTGTCAGCCAGTTTGCCGTGGCATACGGAGCTCCATCGCAGTCTTTAACACTGGTAGCATGCCGCGACAGCGTGGACGTGAACCGTATGTGCAGTTGACGGACTTTGAGCGAGGGCGTATGGTGGGCATGCGGGAGGCCGGGTGGACGTACCGCCGAATTGCTCAACACGTGGGGCGTGAGGTCTCCACAGTACATCGATATTGTCGCCAGTGGTCGGCGGAAGGTGCACGTGCCCGTCGACCTGGGACCGGACCGCAGCGACGCACGGATGCACGCCAAGACCGTAGGATCCTACGCAGTGCCGTAGGGGACCGCACCGCCACTTCCCAGCAAATTAGGGACACTGTTGCTCCTGGGGTATCGGCGAGGACCATTCGCAACCGTCTCCATGAAGCTGGGCTACGGTCCCGCACACCGTTAGGCCGTCTTCCGTTCACGCCCCAACATCGTGCAGCCCGCCTCCAGTGGTGTCGCGACAGGCGTGAATGGAGGGACGAATGGAGACGTGTCGTCTTCAGCGATGAGAGTCGCCTCTGCCTTGGTGCCAATGATGGTCGTATGCGTGTTTGGCGCCGTGCAGGTGAGCGCCACAATCAGGACTGCATACGACCGAGGCACACAGGGCCGACACCCGGCATCATGGTGTGGGGAGCGATCTCCTACACTGGCCGTACACCACTGGTGATCGTCGAGGGGACACTGAATAGTGCACGGTACATCCAAACCGTCGTCGAACCCATCGTTCTACCATTCCTAGACCGGCAAGGGAACTTGCTGTTCCAACAGGACAATGCACGTCCGCATGTATCCCGTGCCACCCAACGTGCTCTAGAAGGTGTAAGTCAACTACCCTGGCCAGCAAGATCTCCCCCATTGAGCATGTTTGGGACTGGATGAAGCGTCGTCTCACGCGGTCTGCACGTCCAGCACGAACGCTGGTCCAACTGAGGCGCCGGGTGGAAATGGCATGGCAAGCCGTTCCACAGGACTACATCCAGCATCTCTACGATCGTCTCCATGGGAGAATAGCAGCCTGCATTGCTGCGAAAGGTGGATATACACTGTACTAGTGCCGACATTGTGCATGCTCTGTTGCCTGTGTCTATGTGCCTGTGGTTCTGTCAGTGTGATCATGTGATGTATCTGACCCCAGGAATGTGTCAATAAAGTTTCCTCTTCCTGGGACAATGAATTCACGGTGTTCTTATTTGAATTTCCAGGAGTGTAGTTCCTCGCTCGCCGCCGGAGACGGCTGTTGGCTCTGGTAAGACCTGTAGTGTCACGTGCTGTGACGTATGTGCTACAGCATGCCTTCCTCGTGGGCCTCGGCGCGCACACACACACACACACACACACACACACACACACACACGCACACACACACGTGACGACTTAGCGAGCACGGACCTGCATGGACCGTCCACTGCACTCAGTCGCGCTGAAAACAGGAACAGGAGCTTCAAAAGAATAACATAGATGCGTAGTGAGTTTCCTGACTGGCCGAAGAAGTGCGGGGAACGGAAATTTATCGAAAAATGGCACGAGTGTACCAAAAACACTGCGTATCCTCTTTGCATGGGTCAAAGAGTGGCACAAGCGATTCAAGGATGCACGATTTGAAACGCCACACCACATTACCGACACCACTGACCAGCAGGTGGATGCCCTCGTTATTGAATACTTGGCAGCTACGGTGGCAGAAATTGCCCCAGAGGTCGTATTGAGCGTCAGAATTGTTAGCGCACAGGAATTCAGTGAAATTGTGTTATAATTTGTACTAAATGCCCATCGACATCGACATCTACATGACTACTCTGCAATTAACAGTGACGTGCTTGAAAGAGAGTTCGTTGGATCACCTTCACAGTATTTCTCTTAAGTTCCACTCTCTAACAACGTGTGGGAAAAAAGAACAAGACACAAAGGAATTAAGGACATTATCTGCCAGTGGTTAGTGATTTATATCAATGGGGCAATTTGAATATTTGGACTCGACCATGATTTGAACTCGGGTGTCCTGTTTACTAGGCAGATGCACTGATCACTACGCCATAAGGACACGGTGGTCACCACAATCGCACGAACCATCCTAGCGCGCCTCCTGTCAGATCCAAATTCTCATCTTACACCTCGCGCTACTTATCTAGTGCGCCCCTGCCCATTATCGTCATTAATCGGGGCATTTCACCGATTCCTGTAAGAGCTTGAGCGTGGTGTGAATCGGCACTGAAGTTCAAATCAAATGGCTCTAAGCACTATGGGACTTAACATCTGAGGTCATCAGTCCCCTAGACTTAGAAATAGTTAAACCTAACTAACCTAAGGACATCACACACATTCATGCCCGAGGCAGAATTCGAACCTGCGACCGCAGCAGCAGCGCGGTTCCGGACTGAAGCACCTAGAACCGCTCGGTCACAGCGGCCGGCTGCACTGAAGTGTTCATGTCCCAAGAAGAGATACCACATATATAACAGGCGATGGACAATAATCCCTTGAGTGCAGATGCTTACCAACCTCGAACTCTTACGGGAATCGGCAGATGCGGCGAGTAATGAGGCAACGAGCAGGGGCACTGCATCAGTTGATTTTGGTGCAAGCTGAGGATTTGGGGTTGACAGGAGGCGTGCTAGGGCACTTGGCGTAGTGTTCAGCGCATCTGCCTAGTAATCAGAACACCGGAGTTCGAATCTTGGTCCAGCATAAATTATCATCGTGCCCCATTGATATACGTCAATGCCCAATGGCAGATAATGTCTTTCATTCTTTTGTGTCTTGATTATACAGGGTGTCCCATTTATCTTGACCACCCAAAATAGCTGTTTATCCAGATATAAATTACAGAACGTTTCAAGCAAATGTTCTTTAGCCGTCAGGGGGACAGATAATGTCTTTCATTCTTTTGTATCTTGATTATACAGGGTGTCCTATTTATCTTGACCACCCTAAATAACTGTTTATCCAGACATAAATTACAGAACGTTTCAAGCAAATGTTCTTTAGCCGTCAGGGGGACATCAATCAGCATGAATGCCTTCGTTGTAGCTTTGTTTTTCACGAAGATATGAACAGCGGTATGACTTTTTATTCGGTAATTCATTTCCTCTCCTAAAGACCTTTTCAAAATGTATCACAGTGTACCATTCACTGAAATACAACGTTATTAATTACATAAAGCAACATTGACGTTGACGCGCCCAGAGCTTAGTGCAGGTACTCGGGGTAATGGAACACATCCACGTGCTGACGTTGACAGAAGACAAATGTAAACATAAGTCGAATGCACACCCGTCATTCCGTCAGCCATCGTCAGTTAAAGAGTTGTGTGAGTAGAATGTACACCAACCAAGAGAGGGAAGAAGGGAGAAGGTAAGTTAGCAGAACAGTAATTGCAATACTGCTTTCTTATGTACAGGTACATTTAGTACAGTAGTTTAGTCCTTTTAAACACTGTTGGGTAGAGTAGCCATATGCCTACTCTACAGGAAAGGGTGTCCTTCCTACAAACTGCATCGACATAAAGATCTTTTATTGTTGTTGTCGTTGTTGTTAAAGGTAGGCGAAATACTACGCAGGTAGCGGAACTGTACAGAGAGCGAACTCCTGACAACAACCCACCTTCCCAACGGATGTTTTCTCGTCTTGTTGCGACGCTTCAGGAAACGGGAAGTTTCAACAAATGAAAATAGAATCGTCGTAGCACTCGCCCAGACGAAGCTGCCGGAGTTACTGTTCTCGCTTCCGTTGCTATGAATCCACATATGAGCACACGACATCTTGAACACGAGATTGGCATTCCTAAAATCAGTCTACATTGTGTTCTTACACTTCAGCGGTTCCATCCTTAGCATGTAGACCTACATCAAGAATTGCATGGGAATGATTTTCATAATCGTTTACAGTTCTGTCAGTGGGCACAGCAGCAAATCCTCGCCAACCCGAACTTCTTCTCCAATGTACTATTTACCGATGAATGTTCCTTCTGAAACAAAGGACGGGTAATTATTTGTTTCAAGTTTCTGCTACCAGTCACTTTTTATTTTATGCTTAATCAAACATAATGCAACGCGTTTCGAACATGTTCTGTTCATATTCAGGCGTTTATACATACATGCATATAGAGAAATGTTACTTAAAAATAAACAGTCTTAAACTACACTACTGGCCATTAAAATTGCTACACCACGAAGATGACTTGCTAAAGACGCGAAATTTAACCAACAGGAAGAAGATGCTGTGATATGCAAATGATTAGCTTTTCAGAGCATTCACACAAGGTTGGCGCCGGTGGTGACACCTACAACGTGCTGACATGAGGAAAGTTTCCAACCGATTTCTCATACACAAACAGCAGTTGATCGGCGTTGCCTGGTGAAACGTTGTTGTGATGCCTCGTGTAAGGAGGAGAAATGCGTACCATCACGTTTCCGACTTTGATATAGGTCGGATTGTAGCCTATCGCGATTGCGGTTTATCGTATCGCGACATTTCTGCTCGCGTTGGTCGAGATACAATGACTGATAGCAGAATATGGAATCGGTGGGTTCAGGAGGGTAATACGGAACGCCGTGATGGATCCCAACGGCCTCGTATCACTAGCAGTCGAGATGACAGGCATCTTATCCGCATGGCTGTAACGGATCGTGCAGCCACGTCTCGATCCCTGAGTCAACAGATGGGGACGTTTGCAAGACAACAACCATCTGCACGAACAGTTCGACGAAGTTTGAAGCAGCATGGACTATCAGCTCTGAGACTATGGTTGCGGTTACCCTTGACGCTGCATCACAGACAGGAGAGCCTGCGATGGTGTACTCAACGACGAACCTGGGTGCACGAATGGCAAAACGTCATTTTTTCGGATAAATCCAGGTTCTGTTTACAGCATCTTGATGGGCGCATCCGTGTTTGGCGACATCGCGGTGAACGCACATTGGAAGCGTGTATTTGTCATCGCCATACTGGCGTATCACCCGGCGTGATGGTATGGGGTGCCATTGGTTACACGTCTCGGTCACCTCTTGTTCACACTGACAGCACTTTGAACAGTGGACGTTACATTTCAGATGTGTTACGACCCGTGGCTCCACCCTTCATTCGATCCCGGCGAAACCCTACATTTCAGCAGGATAGTGCACGACCGCATGTTGCAGGTCCTGTACGGGCCTTTCTGGATACAGAAAACGTTCGACTGCTGCCCTGGCCAGCACATTCTCCAGATCTCTCACCAATTGAAACCGTCTGGTCAATGGTGGCCGAACAACTGGCTCGTTACAATACGCCAGTCACTACTCTTGATGAACTGTGGTATGGTGTTGAAACTGCATGGGCAGCTGTACGTGTACACGCCATCCAAGCTCTGTTTGACTCAATGCCTAGGCGTATCAAGGCCGTTATTACGGCCAGAGGTGGTTGTTCTGGGTACTGATTTCTCAGGATCTATGCACCCAAACTGCGTGAAAATGTAATCACATGTCAGTTGTAATATAATATATTTGTCCAATGAATACCCGTTTATCATCTGCATTTCTTCTTGGTGTAGCAATTTTAATGGCCAGTAGTGTAGATTAATCTAGAACTCTTTGTCCATTGAGTGACAATATATAATATGCAATAGTGTAATGTCAATCAACAGCTTCGTCATCACACCAGTGATGCAAGTGAAGCAGAAAGATGATGAAATTATAAGTGATCAACTGTCATATAAAAGCCTTTCACACTATTTTCGCAACACATAACTGATGCAAATCTATCTGCATCCTATACAGGCTGTGATATACATAGTCAACCACAAGAAAGAAAACCAGCAGAAGACATAACTGATTTCGATATCTAGCCATACACTGCCCCCCTCCTTTCTCCCAAACATGTTCGAAACGCGTTGTATTATGTTAGATTAAGCATAAAATAAAAAGTGACTGGTAGCAGAAACTGGAAATAAATAATTATCCCACACAGTCACGGTGCACAAACATAGGCATTATGGCTGAAAATAATTACAGAAGGACAGGTAAATACAAGTAACATGCATTATTGGTCCAGCGACAACCCATGATGGCTTAGACAGGTAGAACATCAGCGTCAATGGAGAGTTAACGTCTTGTGTGAGATGCTTGGTCTACAATTATTGGCCCTTATTTCATCAATGGTAGTCTAAAGGGCACAGAGTATGCCAACTTCCTCAGACGATTTCTTCCTCCTCTTCTGGACGAAGTGCCGCTAAGAACCAGAATGCTTATGTGGTATCAACACGATGGATGTCCAGCACATAATGCCTTGCATACACGTCGTGTTCTGAACCGAAGGTATCCTGTCAGATGGATTGGTCGAGGAGGAACAGCTACTTGGCCTGCTAGGTCTCCTGATTTAAATCCTCTGGACTTTTTTTCTTTGGGGATGCATTAAAGACGTTGTCTATCGCGATATTCTAACAACTTTCAAGTGGTTCAAATGGCTCTGAGCACAATGGGACTTAACTTCTGAGGTCTTCAGTCCCCTAGAACGTAGAACTACTTAAACCAAACTAACCTAAGGACATCACACACATCCATGCCCGAGGCAGGATTCGAACCTGCGACCGTAGCGGTCGTGCGGTTTCAGACTGTAGCGCCTAGAAACGCTCAGCCACCCCGGCCGGCCCCAAAAACTCCAGAGGGCATGTAGGAAAATATCGTGCTTGCTTGTAATTCTCTTCAACAGGCAACACTGGAAGCTGTAAATAATTCTTTCATTTAACGAGTGAACCAGTGTATCGGCGTCCAGGGTCACCACTTCGAGCACCTTCTAATGTTGTGCTCCTGGACAATGGTGCAGGAGAGTCAAAGTCAGTTGTGTGTAATGTTTTTACTTGGTTTTCATTTGTTTTATGACAACTTCAGCAAGTGGACGAGTTTATGATCCCGGGCTGAAAGTCAATGTTGTGTTATGTAATTAATAAAGTTGTTTTTCAGTGAATGGTACACTGTGACTTTAGGAGAGGAAATGAATTACCGAATAAAAAATACAGGGTGCCATTTAAAAAAGTCATACTGCTGTTCATACCTTTGTAAAGAAACAGAGCTACAACGAAGGCAATCATGCTATTGATGTTCCCCTGACGGCTAAAGAACCTTTGCATGAAACATTTTGTAATTTGCATTTGGACAAACAGTTATTTAGGGTGGTCAAGATAAATGGGGCACCCTGTATAGTGGCTACAAGATGAAATTAGTGACTGTTGCTTCGGACATGTCTGCAAGAACAAACAAAACAAAAAGAAATGACCACTTACATCATTCCGTAAGAGCTCTGATTTCTCTTATTTTATTAGTATGGTCATTTCTCCCTGTGTTGGTTAGCGACAGTAAAATATTTTCACATTCGGAGGTGAAAGTAGGTGATGTAAATTTGGTCGAAAGATTTCGCAGCAACGAAAAACTCCTTTGTTTTAATGATTGGCATCTCAACTCGCTTTCACATCCGTGACACAACGTGTGCCATGTTGTCTATTATATTTACACAAATATGTGCCATCTTAATTGCTGACTAGCATATTACTATACGAGTTGACCAGCTTACTAACTGTAATTTTACTGCAGTTATTCCATTTTTATGGATTTCTTGGAGGGAAATGTGTTTTTTGTGTGAAAGAGTTTATTTTATTTCTTTATTTCCACCAATATATTAGGTGTCCGGCATATCGATCAGTTTTATGCAAAAGCGTGTCCAATGTGTTATTTTTGGTTTTATGTTTTTATTATTCAGATAAGATTCCCAACACTTAAATCCGTATCTGATGCCAAAAAATTTCACTTCTTCAGAAACAGTTTTCTTGCCATTTCCAATCAACATTTTATATCCTCTATACTTCGGCCGTCATCAGTTATTTTGCTGCCTAAATAACAAAACTCGTCTACTACTTTAAGTGTCCTGTTCCCTAATCTAATTTCCTCAACATCACCTGATTTAATTCGACTGCATTCCATTGTCCTTGTTTTGCTTTTGTTGATGTTCATCTTATAACCTCCTTTCTACATACTGCCCATTACACTCAACCGCTCTTTCAAATCCTTTGCTGTCTCCGACAGAATTACAGTTTCATGGTCAAACCTCAAAATTTTATTTTGTCTTCTTGGACTTAAATTCCTACTACCAATTTTTCTTTGGCTTCTTTTACCGCTTGCTCAGGTATAGTTTGTATAAATCAGTAATAATTTACAAACTGCGAAACGCAGTTTCTCAACTCACGTATAATAAGTTGGCAAGAATCTTGACTTATTAAAATGGTGAACTACGAGGGGACTTAAAAAAGTTACACTTTATTATACCAACCCAAGCTTCTTTTGCTGAATGCTGCACTGTACCTCAAAGCGACACAGATACATGCCTACATTTTTCAACATTGTCACCGAGTCTTAATAAACAATTGTCGCCACGCTCTACAAATCGTTCATTTCGTCGACGAAGCCTTTCGAGACCCGCTGTGTAAACGTCGTGAACGCGGAAAATCTCTTTCTCCCCAGACGTTCTTTCAGCTTGTCGAAAGGATGGAAATAGCATGGTGCAAGATCTGGACTTCCCAAACAGCATCATCCACGTCTGTGCCACCTTGATCAAATCGTTGGCTTTGTTTCACTACCGCTGGACACGACATTGATTTTGGTCCATCTACTGCCAGGATTTCACACTGACTTTGTGTGCATTTTAGACGATTTGTCCACACAAATCTTACTGCCCCTCGTACTTCAACTTTGGAGTTCGTTTCCAGTAGCAGCGCCATTTCAGTCGCACATTGTGATGCACCTGTTATCAGTGCCGCAGCAGAAATGTGTCTGCAGGAACGTGTACTCTCTTCTGACAATGTACCGTTCTTGTTGCGCAACGGTTTTAGCGCGAGACGACTGAAGACCCTACGTACATTCGAAGGTGAAAAAAAAAGGGACGGAAACCGGTAGATGTGACGTACACGTACAGACCAGGAAATGATGGTAGAAAAACGGTATGGTTTATGCAAAAACTAAGAAAGTCAATAACGCGTTGCTCCACCTCTGGCCCTTACGCAAGCAGTTATTCAGCTTGGCACTGATTGATAGTTGTTGGTTGTCCACTTAAGGGATATTGTGCCAAATTCTGTCCAGTTGGCGCATCAGATCGTCAAAATCCTGTCCTCGTTGAAGGGCCCTGTCTGTAATGCCCAAACGTTCTCAATTGGGGAGAGATTCGGCGACTTTGCTGGCCATGGCAGGGTTTGGCAAGCACGGAAACAGGCGTTAGAAACTCTCACCAACATTACGTTGGTGCAATTTAAACCATAGGATAGTTTGACATTAAGGGAAACAAAACGGGGCGTTGAATATCGTAGACGTACCACTGTGCCCTCAGGGTGCCGCGGATGACAAACAAAGGGACCCTGCTATGAAATGAAATAAAATAGTACCCCAGACCATCACTCCTTGTTATCGGGCCCTATGGCAAGTGACAGGTTGGTATCCCACCGCTGTCTGAGGCGCCGCCAGACACATGTTTGCTGGTAATCGGGACCTGAAATCCCACTGACCGGAGGTGAATTGCCTTCATTGATGAAACTCGCTTCGAAGCGAGCCCCAAAGACCAGCGAAGACGTGTCTCTAAACGCCCCGCACAGCAGTGAAACACCAGCTTGACTGTCGCCCGCCATACGGGCTGACAACCAGGTGTGCTGGTCTGGGGTGCCGTTTCATTTCATAGGAGGACACCTTTGGTTGTCATCGACGGCACCCTTACAGCACAGCGGTACGTCGACAATATTCTACGCCTCGTTTTGTTGCACTTCATGGCAAGTCATCCTGGGCTTACATTTCAGTAAGACAACACCAGCATGCACGCGGCGAGAGTTATTACTCTCCCCAATAGAGAACGTTAGCAGCATCCAACCAGCTCGGGATTTTGACGATCTAACAAGTCAGAATTGGGCGCGATATCCCTCAGGAAGACATCGAACAACTGTATCGATCAATACCAAGCTGAATAACTGCTTGCATAAGGAGCAGGAGTGGACAAACGTGTTACTGACTTACTCAGTTTATGAAGGTCTTTCCCTTGAAAAAAAAAAATCCATTTTTTCTGAAATTGTAATCATTTTTTGTCTACACATGTACGTCACACTCATTGACTTTCTTCCCAACCAGATAATTCCTGCGTAGTTTCTTAGTGTATATTTGCCCTATGGTTTTCACTAATATATCTGATAATAAACGAAGCTGTAACAGCCAAGAACGAATGTCAATAGCAATATACCCATTAACATTCAGTTTCTTCGTGTTAGCCTAAAGCTACAACTGGTGGACTTCTTTCAACTTAGTCGCGGTCGGATCTCTCTCCAGATGGTGTATAAAGTGAACTAATGCTACATCTTGAATGGTCTTATCGTCGATGAGAGAAAAATGCAAGGATGGGATGTTAAAGTTTAACTTTCCGTCGAAGACATGGTCATTAGAGTCGCAGCTCAAATTCGAATTAGGGAAATAGATCGGTCGTGTCCTCCCCAGAGAAACCATCCGAACATTTACCTTAAGCGATTTTGATAAATGACGAAAACCCAAAATCAAGTTAGCTGGACTTGAGTTTGAATAACCGTCATCCATAACGGGAGACTAGTATCTTACCGCTGCGCCACCAGGCTCTGTGATAAAATGGAAATATTGACGCTGTCAGGTACCCTTTCAAAACATCCATCTTGAACGAGCCTAGGAAAATTCAGCATCAGAACACACTGTTGATGTAGTGAGCAAAAAAATGTGCTGCGTTGGTTACATATTTCGCCTCATCGTTGAATGTTTTGTTATGGTTGGGAGAATATGAATATCTGCGTATTTGTAAGTACCGTAGAAGCTGAATTTGATAACAGTCGTCTGATTACTATCTACTAATCGTATTGATTTCTGGTGCCTACGGTCTACATTTCCAGAAGGTAATACCTAGTACAATAGTAGGCTGGATCAGCAATCAACTTCACAGATCCGACATGGTTTAAATTTCCCTCCAACTTTAGGATACGTACAATATTCTTCGCGTTAGTTCGATAACTACAGATACGAATTATTCACGAAGACTACAAAGGAAGAGGACACTGTATGGTAACAGAGATTCTGTGGTATTGGAATGCTATCGAAATAACTCAGAACCTTCGTGCGATCTGTTAATACGAAAACCGGCGGGACATGATATGGAAGCGATCCATACGCTGCCGGTTTAGATCAATTACACTAATGGTGGTTTTCGGTTCCTGTTTCAGACTCCGGACGAGTTTCAGAGGTGGTTTTGTTTTGTTTCTGCGGTAATGGACACGAAGCGTAAAATTCTTGTGGACAGTCTCCGGTTTCAGCCAACCACACAACGGCAGTGCAGATTTCTCTGTACATGCCATCTTTTTGGAAGCTAGTTGTGGCTGTGAGGTCAATCAATGCATTAGCAGTGGTCCATCAAAATATGCTAAAGCTATTTATCAGAAATTTTACAGACACTTATGGCTAATAACATATTAATACTTCATTCTCAAGTTTTAGTAGGGACACACACCTCTTAACAAAAGTCTTAAAGCTTTTTTAAAGGTAAGAATGGACATTCAGAAATGTTTGAAAGAACTAAAATGCAATCTGCACGAAGACACTGTGATTTTACTTAGACTTCAAAAGTTATCGTGGATTTCAGATCATTTTCCACGCTCGTTTAAGCAAATGCTGATGTGGTATACAATCTCCGCTTCAGAAAATGTGATGCAAAGAAAGTTAAACAACAATAACAAAGAACAAAGTACGGTACACACTATTCGCAAATACGTCGTGCACACGTCTACTCTGTCTTAGATTAAATGGAGAGTATATCGAAGGAAAATTATCTGGTCACACAGTTAAAATAAAAGAAATCTGCTCAATGATGTAGTTCGTAGGACGGATTGAACATTAGGGAAGAGAGAGCAAAGTTTTATCCCAAGGCATACAGCATGTGGTAGTGACCAAAACAATGCACGATCTCCCAGATCCCGACCTGAATCCCTTGGAATTATTTGTGTGAGGGTATTTAAAAACTTTGGTTTATTACAGCCCTATTAACAGTTTCTATGAACTCCGGGGACGCATTGTGATGATTTTCAACGCATACGGAAAACGCCTGAGGTTTTTGAACCTGTACATGTGATGTGCTGAAGCCTGCCTTCACATGAACGGTGGCCATATGGACGCTTGTTGTAACATGTTTATGTTCAATGGCATGTCTGCAGTCCGGATTCTCGGGGACTCCGTTATAGAATTCTCATGTACTAGGTCGTAGCACTTCGTGCAAGGGAAACAGTTGGTTTCCGATCCTAAATTTACCAAGAGGAAAAGGCTCCTATCGGAGAACAAGAAATGCGAATACGTCCCTGTTTATTTAAAAGTAATAGCTACCTCATTCTACCTTCATCTGAACCTTTAAAATTTGTCCAAAAAAATTTGGCATGCGAACTTATTGGTGTTTTTTTTTCCTCTTTTTAATATGCAGCTCACCTAAAACTCCCACGAGCTCCCCTAACAGCAACTCACACCCACAAGTACATCGCTGTAAGTCGTTCATTCCCATCCACTCCCAGTTGCCCTTTCTCACTCACTCATTCAGCGTAACTCACTGCCGTCATCTCTTTGTGTCTCTCTGTCATTGTCTCCTGTGTCACAGCCACAGTCCCCTTCGTTCTGTGCTACTACTACTGTCTGCTCTCACTGTCACTGTCTCCCTCCTGCTCCCTTTTGCTGCTAGTATCTCATTCCTACCATCCTATTGATGTTGTTTCTTCTCACTGTCACTATTTCTCACTTCCTCGTTGTCATTGTCATATACTCTGTGTCTCATTATCAATGACATTTTTCCACTTCCTCTTTCTCTTTATCTCTTCCCCTTCAAGCTCTGTCTCCTTCACTTTTTTCCTAACATTGTTCTGTCACTGTCAACTATTTTCTACTGCCACTGTGTCCCTCGCCTTCTCTCACACTGCCATTTGCACCTTTGCTCTTTCTATAACGTAACCACTTCACCAACTTCCAGTATTCATTTCTTTTCCATCTCGTTGCCACTGCCACTGTCTTCTCTCTCAGCATAAAAAAGCTCGAATATGTTCGTACACCCATTTTCTGGGAAAATTTTTAAAGGGGCTGAGGAAGGTAGAATTAGGTAGCTGGTACTCCACTTTTCAGTCAGAGACTTTTAAATAAACAGTAGTATATTCGCATTTTTTGTGCTCCGATAAGAACATTTTTCCGACAGTTCTATTCTCTTCCCTGCTGGAGCATGGCGTGTAACTCATACGGAACGAAATATATTGGTCAGTAAAATTTAGCGAGTTTTCTTGTATAAAACTTAAGTAATTAAAAACTAATTTTACACTTCAGACTGCATTAGAGTGAAAAAAATGCATTTGCTTTAGTGCTACAACAAGGAATTCCCAGATGATAACGGAGATACTTTACACAATATGTCTCTGTGCCGTGTCGCATTATAAACTACGTTTTCACCTCACAGCTGATTTTATATGTACAATATGGGAAAATTTGAATCTCTGTTCCTCGAAAACGGTAAACATATTAAGAAAATCTGAAGTTTGTTCGAGATCGGGATCTGAGGAATATGTCGTAAAAATTTCAACCAATTGCTGTGCGTAGTCGTTTTGGAGTACTCGGTTGGGTTTTGGTCCGCTGGAGACGGCGAAAATATAGCATAAAAACATTTTTTGTTTGGTTTTCCGAGGAACCGCCCATGGACTTATGACGCTTCCTTAAGTCTCTTCAAGTCCTACGTGGATCACATCAAATGCAGAAATAATCAACCGATTTACTCCATTTTCTTAAGCAAAAGCGAGCGTTTCGCTTTAAACTTTGACCCTTTGCTGTAAGATACTGTCACTAAAACCATCCATATGTTGGGTATACAAATGGCCCCTAGCACAAGGACTATCCAAAACACTTGGTACTACCTTTTTATTATCAATTGAACCCGAAGTATGAGAACCAGAAAATCTCGTTCTTACGTGCTTTGTTTTGGAACATACTGTCGTATGCATAGCGATTAGGATTATTTGCTTGTTTCGTTGTCCTCTACTCGCCCATTTCGTTTGGATCTATAAAATCAAACATCCAGTAGTACAGATGAATAGTGCACATAAAAGAACACTTCTGAACGTATTGAAGGAACTAGATATTTTCAGCAGTGAAGAAAAAGGCATCCAGACCGGCTGTTACATGAACAAAGCGAAAGCCGGCCGGTGTGGCCGTGCGGTTCTAGGCGCTTCAGTCTGGAATCGCGTGACCGCTACGGTCGCAGGTTCGAATCCTGCCTCGGGCATGGATGTGTGTGATGTCCTTAGGTTGGTTAGGTTTAAGTAGTTCTAAGTTCTAGGAGACTGATGACCACAGAAGTTAAGTTCCATAGTGCTCAGAGCCATTTGAACAAGGCGAATTTAAGCGAAACTTTTATTTCAGTAGTTTGGAATAGTTGATTTCCAGACGATGTCTGGATCGCAATGTGTTCGCCGTATCATCTGTTGTAGCGCATCGTAAGACGATGGTTGCTGATATGTGCTTTCCATGGCGCATAGGAGGTGACTGTGCAGTTCCGCTCCTCTTGACCCTTCTGCAAGTTGTAGTCCCAAAAGTAGGAATAACAAGGAAACAGGAGCCCACCTGCCAATCGCAAACTCTGGCAGTTACATCGAAAATTTGTCTTTGGACACAAAATTTTCATCCTGTAATCATTTACTGGGAAAATTCCGTGTCTTTAACAATTATGTTTTTACTTATGCTTGATTCTTTTGCATTTGTAAAAGTTTATATGGTCCCTCACTGCTGTAATTAAATAATATGTTCGACTTGAGCTCCCGGGCATGTGGTTCCCGTTTACCTACGTTTCTATCAGTACTCTTAATTTTGGTCGATTATACTGCAAAAAAACTAAAAATAATGATTACGTTATAGTATTTTAAATATAAATATTTTTTACATTGTATTTCTCGCACATGCAACCCAGGCACATTTACGTGCTCTCTACGAATGTAATTGTTCTGTTCAAAAAGTAGGGCGCATGAGCAGGCATAGCAGGTGATATCAAGTGACCAGAATTCGTACTTGATGACGACATGACGTGTTACTTTCGTAACAAGGTACCGTGTACAGCTTTATTTTTTCTCTTTGTTGTATATTTTATTATTTTTATGGCTGCTTATATTTAATAATAATTTAGCATTTTTGTTTTTGTAGATTTTTAGTTCTGATAGTGACTCAGTAGAAACCTAACCGCTTAACTGTGATGTACACTATGTGATCAAATGTATACGCACACTCCTGTGTAATGTCAAATTGACCACTAGATGTCATCAGAGGCGGACCCACCAGTAGAAAAGGAGGCGACGAGTTTGTGCTTTCAGTAGATGTCATCTGAGTAACAAATCCATCAGGCACATTTGAACCCTTCTAATGCTGTCCTAGAGAACTGTTGGTGATATTAAGGTGGAGCGGAAACGCGTAGCAACAACCGCAGCTAAACCAAGACCAAATGCTGTCCGACAGATGATGCGGAGCGTGGTTGTAAAAAGTTGCATGAAATCAGCAGAAGAAATCACTTGCAAGTTCCAAAGCACTACCAGCAGTCCAGCTAACACATTGACAGTGCGTAGAGAGTTAAAAATAATGAGATACGATGGACGAGCTGCTCCTCGTAAGCCACTCATTTCTGAATTCATTGGTAAACGACGCTTGAGTTGGGTTAAAGAGCGACGTCAGTTGACATTGGGTAACTAGAAACGAATGAGAGAGATGAATCACGCTATACCGTGCGGAAATCCGATGGAAGGGTTTGGGTTTAGTGAATGCCCGGATAATATTATCTGACAGAAAGTGTAGTGCCAACAGTGAGGTCTAAGACGCCTTGCCAGGGTTCGCGCGGCGACCCCGACGGAGTTTCGAGTTTTCCCTCGGGCATGGGTGTGTATGTGTGTTGTCCTTAGTGCAAGTTAGTTTTCGTTGGATTAAGTAGTGTGTAAGCCTAGTGACAAATGACCTCAGCAATTTGGTCCCATAGGAACTTACCATAAATTTCCAAAATTTCCCACTGTGAGGTACGGAGGAGGTGGTGTTACGGTATAGAGGTGTTTTTTGTCCTTAGGGTCTTGCCCCCTTCTTGGCCTTACTGCACCTCAGAAAATACTACTGGCTGAAAAATCTGAACAGATTTTACAGCATTATGTAATGCGTACAGTAGTTCGGAGACGAGCACTGTGACAGCATGACATTGCATCCTGTCATAAAGCAGCATCTGTCAGGAAATGATTTATGGACAATAACATTCCTGAAATAGAATGATCTGCCCAGAGTTCCGTACTGAACCCAACTGGATATTTTGGGATGAATTATAGCATCGATTTGACGCCGGACACCAAAGTCAAACATCACTGTCTTCTCTAGTTTCGGTTCTTGAGGAAGAATGGGCTACCAGTTCTCCAGACACTTAGACATCTCACTGGAAGTGTCCTCAGCAGATTTTAAGCTGCACGAAGGTGACTGTAGGACACAACCAATTTTACTGTCCGCTAGTAATTGTCCAGACAATTTTGATCAGATAGTGTATCTACCAAATGCGATCAAAGATAAATGAGTATATTTCAGATAGAACGCATGCTCCAGTTTGACAATGACAGTTCTCATTTGACACATTATGGGTGTAGCGCGATTATCATAAAGAGAGGTAGGGGAAGGTAGCGTCTCGAACGGCCGGATAGTGGACAGCCAAAAAGCATCAGAGCAATTGCAAATGCAATACACCAACATTGCGCTTACAGAAACACTGTTACCATGTGATAAGGTATGAGAAAGATAAACGTTAATCCACTATCGTGCAGCATATTTGTCATGGCTTTCTAATATTGTTTCTGTGTATGTAATGTAGATGTAAAGAAACGGAAGCTGCTACTGTATAACGCCCGTCTCGAGAGCAGAAAGCATTTTTCCAAGAAGTAACAGTCCGTTAAATATATTCCACTGACACAGCGCTTGCTCCGCGTCTCTGTCAGAAGGTGAGACTGTAAATCAGTCACATCCTTACTGTGGTACTCTGTAACAAAACAATGATTATCTCGGTTACGACGCCAGTGCCACTTCTTAAGATTGCTATTAAGTATTAAACTTGCTAAAACATCAGGAGGATTCACATCTCAGATTGTTTTCGTATTAAGGCTCTGGAGCTAATGAAATATTTGAAATTTTGCGAAGAAAGGCTGAATGCTGAATATGCCACCGTACATATAAACGGGCATTGAGTTTCTCCACCACAAGAGAGGCTCCCACACAGAGCAGATGATGTGGCGTGTCAGGTGACGCAGCTGGCAGAGATACAAGTATATAAGCTACCGGAGAATAGGGGAAAGCGAACAAAATGTGGTTTCCACGGTGTCTGTTTGTAAGGCATTGTGGCGGCGCCCTGCGCCGGAAGGCGGGGGCGGAACGTGCTGTTTTCTGACTGTTAAAGGCCAAAGAAAATTCAGCAGGCAGCTGCGGGCGTTTCCGGCTGCAAACCGAGAGTTCGACACGCCTCTTCCCTCACCCCAATCTTCATTTGCATCGCATTCTGTACTGTGATTTACTGGTGATACGACATTGCTGAAAACAAATATATTGTTAGTTGAGTAAAAGTTAATTATGTAGAGTTATTTTTCCGTTATCCGTCCCTTCGGCAAAGTATAAATATACGCAATGTTCCGATAAACGTGTTTTGGTTTTATTAAGATACTGTATGCTGAAATACATGTAAAGAAGGACATTATTCCACCACGCTGTGTTTTAAATTACTTTATTTGCACTACTAATTTCGGACACTGCCCATTCTAAGGTGCGTCTATGTTAACAGATGTGGATATAGCGTCCTCGGTTCATCAAAAATCACATACCATGGATATTTGTGCACAGCTCGGTCTCAACGATCCTCATCTAAAACATGTGGTGCATGACACGATAGTGCATAAGTGAACAATAGCACTACCGCGTTATAAAAAATGGTCAAATGTGTGTGAAATCTTATGGGACTTAACTGCCAAGGTCATCAGTCCCTAAGCTTACACACTACTTAACCTAAATTATCCTAAGGACAAACACACACACCCATGCCCGAGGGAGGACTCGAACCTCCGCCGGGACCAGCCGCACAGTCCATGACTGCAGCACCCCAGACCACTCGGCTAATCCCGCGAGGCACCGCGTTATAAAAATGCCACACCCGGTTATGGTTCAAATGGATCTGAGCACTATTGGACTTAACTTCTGAGGTCATCAGTCCCCTAGAACTTAGAACCACGTAAACCTAACTAACCTAAGGACGTCACACACATCCATGTCCGAGGCAGGATTTGAACCTGCGACCGTAGCCGTCGCACGGTTCCAGACTGTAGTGCCTAGAACCACTCGGTCACTCCGGCCGACACACCCGGTTAGAAGCACCAGGAAAATAAACCTTGTAATGTTTACTGCAAACCATTTTAGTAAACCTTAGAAGGTTGTTAACCTGCTGTTACTTCACACCTAACTACTTATTATCACCATGTAGAGAGATATCATCGCTAAAGAGAAAAACAGAGAAATGCAGAGCATTGTAGTAAACATTAAAAGTTCTGTTTTACTGGTGTTTCTGGCTATATGTGGCATTTTTATAATGTAGTAATGCTGTTATTCTCGTAAGCATTGCTGTGTCATGCACATTATATTTTGGGTGAAAACCACTGACATTGTGCCGTGCGCAAATAACATCTTTCTTCAAATTTAATGAGGCTGTGGAGTCGACCCAGAAGAAACTGACTGGGGAGGAGGAGATTAGTGTTCAACAAGCCGTCGACAATGTGATCACTAGACACGGAGCACAAGCTCGGATCAGGAAAGGATGGAGAAGGAAAGCAGCCGTGCCCTTCTAAGGAATCATCCCGGTATTTGCCTTAAGCGATTAAGGATAATCACTGGAAACCTAGATCAGGATTGAAGGACGCGTATTTCAACCGTCGTCCTCCCGAATGCGAGTCAGTTTGCTAACTACTGCGCTACCCCACTCGTTAGAATGTGCTACTAACGAGAAATGTAATTGGTGAGTAATTGTATTTACAGATAACCTGAAAAATAAACTTACATCTGTTAATGTATTTTGTCACTACACCACAATTCAGTTACACTGGTTGCTAAAAACGTATTTAGGAATTTAGGAATAAACGTACACAAACAAAAATTACTCTTTTGTTTGTGTACCTGTCAACGGCGAAACTTTTCTGCCTTTCGGTGAGTCGTCTCCTTTATTCCTAAATAATTTGTTGATATATATCTGTGTGTGTGTGTGTGTGTGTGTGTGTGTGTGTGTGTGATACGCTTTCGCAAACAGCAAAACAAATTCACACAGTGAAACGCAGCACTTCGTAGAAAACAAAGAATACACAAACCCAGTATCTCACGAAGATCTTAACATATACAGGGCTATTACAAATGATTGAAGCGATTTCATAAATTCACTGTAGCTCCATTCATTGACATATGGTCACGACACACTACAGATACGTAGAAAAATTCATAAAGTTTTGTTCGGCTGAAGCCGCACTTCAGGTTTCTGCCACCAGAGCGCTCGAGAGCGCAGTGAGACAAAATGGCGACAGGAGCCGAGAAAGCGTATGTCGTGCTTGAAATGCACTCACATCAGTCAGTCATAACAGTGCAACGACACTTCAGGACGAAGTTCAACAAAGATCCACCAACTGCTAACTCCATTCGGCGATGGTATGCGCAGTTTAAAGCTTCTGGATGCCTCTGTAAGGGGAAATCAACGGATCGGCCTGCAGTGAGCGAAGAAACGGTTGAACGCGTGAGGACAAGTTTCACGCGTAGCCCGCGGAAGTCGACGAATAAAGCAAGCAGGGAGCTAAACGTACCACAGCCGACGGTTTGGAAAATCTTACGGAAAAGGCTAAAGCAGAAGCCTTACCGTTTACAATTGCTACAAGCCCTGACACCCGATGACAAAGTCAAACGCTTTGAATTTTCGGCGCGGTTGCAACAGCTCATGGAAGAGGATGCGTTCAGTGCGAAACTTGTTTTCAGTGATGAGGCAACATTTTTTCTTAATGGTGAAGTGAACAGACACAATGTGCGAATCTGGGCGGTAGAGAATCCTCACGCATTCGTGCAGCAAATTCGCAATTCACCAAAAGTTAACGTGTTTTGTGCAATCTCACGGTTTAAAGTTTACGGCCCCTTTTTCTTCTGCGAAAAAAACGTTACAGGACACGTGTATCTGGACATGCTGGAAAATTGGCTCATGCCACAACTGGAGACCGACAGCGCCGGCTTCATCTTTCAACAGGATGGTGCTCCACCGCATTTCCATCATGATGTTCGGCATTTCTTAAACAGGAGATTGGAAAACCGATGGATCGGTCGTGGTGGAGATCATGATCAGCAATTCATGTCATGGCCTCCACGCTCTCCCGACTTAACCCCATGC
Organism: Schistocerca piceifrons; assembly: GCF_021461385.2. Taxonomy (NCBI): domain Eukaryota; kingdom Metazoa; phylum Arthropoda; class Insecta; order Orthoptera; family Acrididae; genus Schistocerca; species Schistocerca piceifrons. Next base: position 359,945,525 of record NC_060149.1, on the reverse strand, counting down.
GATTTCTTTCTGTGGGGTTATGTGAAAGATTCAGTGTTTAAACCTCCTCTACCAAGAAACGTGCCAGAACTGCGAGCTCGCATCAACGATGCTTTCGAACTCATTGATGGGGACATGCTGCGCCGAGTGTGGGAGGAACTTGATTATCGGCTTGATGTCTGCCGAATCACTAAAGGGGCACATATCGAACATTTGTGAATGCCTAAAAAAACTTTTTGAGTTTTTGTATGTGTGTGCAAAGCATTGTGAAAATATCTCAAATAATAAAGTTATTGTAGAGCTGTGAAATCGCTTCAATCATTTGTAATAACCCTGTATATAAATAAGTCACAGCAACAGAACAATAGAAATTAAAAAAAAACCGTTAAGTTAGGTAGCATTTTTTCCGTAGGCTCCAGCGGAGCAATAACCAGCTAACTGTTGTTAGATTAAAATATTTTTAGTTTAAAGATGAATACAGCCTTAATAATGAAAGTTTAAACAGGAGCCCACAGGTTTTAGGAATATAACCCAATACATTATCACGCAACATTAAAACTTTAGTATCTGAAAAGACAGTCAACAAATGAGATACGAAACATTGTGCTGACGGACATATGTAAATGATCAATATCTACCAGACCGGTGAAGATCAACTCTTTGTAGACAAATATCAGCCGGAAGTAGACACTGGAGGCAGTACTATACAATTCACAGTAGAAAAGGAGAAGTAGAACTAACCAGATATTGTAGACGTATAATAACCACCCTGAAACCATTTTTCCACGAGAATAAAGTTTGATTCTCGTGCACTGTGCTTCGAATAATCACAGGATTATACATCTGTGTACAGGTTACCTTGAGGGCAACTATGACAGTTTCTGAGGTAGTCTCGTTTTGCTACGCCGAAGTTCAGCAGTAGTGAGATGATTGTAGATGAAACTTCCTGGCAGATTAAAACTGTGTGCCGGACCGAGACTCGACCTCGGGACCTTTGCCTTTCGCGGGTAAGTGCTGTACCAACTGAGCTACCCAAGCACGACTCACGCCCCGTCCTCACAGCTTTACTTCCGTCAGTATCTCGTCTGCCACCTTCCACACTTTACAGAAGCTCTCCTGCGAAAATAGCACTCCTGAAAGAAAGGATAGTGCGGAGAGCTTCTGTAAAGTTTGGAAGGTAGGAGACGAGGTACTGGCGGAAGTAAAGCTGTGAGGACGAGGCGTGGGTCGTGCTTGGATAGCTCAGTTGGTAGAGCACTTGCCCGCGAAAGGCAAAGGTCCTGAGTTCGAGTCTCGGTCCGGCACACAGTTTTAATCTGCCAGTAAGTTTCATATCAGCGCATACTCCGCTGCAGAGTGAAAATCTCATTCATGATTGTAGATGTTTGAAGATATCGTCTGGGAAAACATTGCTAGGCGTAACATTCAGCTTTTATGATAGGATGCTGCCAGCAGTATAAAAAAAGTCGTGGTCGGCACAGTATTCTGTGTAGTTGTGAGTGCATTATGCCGTAGCTAAGTCAATTCGGATGTGGGGGAAATGGTTGGTGCTTATATGATTCGTATTTCGCAACCATGGTAGCCGAAGTGTTTGATGTTTCAAGAGGCGCCAAATCGAAGATTCGTACCTGATACGGGGAAGACGGGAAAATATCATCGCTATTTCACAAAACGGACGGAAGTGTGTGTTGAGTGATCGTAAATGTCCCTCTCACGAACCTTGTCAGCACAAAAATAACACGAAGGTCGCTCTATTAGCAGAGAATTGCAGGGCAAGCTGGAATTCCAAAACTACTGATCAGGGATTCAAATGCCCGTAACAGGAAAACGTGGTGTCGAAGGCATGAAACCCGAATTACGGAGCAATTGACGAAACCCATTTGGTCAGATGAGTCTTGTTTGACACTGTTTCCAACTTCTGGCAGAGTTTACGTCCCGAGACTGAAACATGGCGTGGAATCGGTGATGATTTGAGCAGTCATATCGTGGTAATTTATGTGCACCATGGTTGCTCTGCAAGTTCGCATTACAGCCAAGGACAATGTGACAATTTTGGCTGTTCAGGTCCATCCCATGGTACGATGTTTGTTCCCCAGTGGTGATGCTATGTTCTAAGACGTAAAGGACGCTGTTCGCACAGCTCGCATCGTCCAGAACTGATTTTGTGAGTAGCAGGATGAATTGTCGCACGTCTCCTGCCCACCACAGTCAACAGATCTCAGTTTTATAGAGCCTTTATTGTCTACTTTGGAGAGAAGAATGCATGATCGCTATCCTCCTCCTTCGTAGTTATCAGAACTTACAACTACTTTGCGCCGGCCTGGGTTGCCGAGCGGTTCTAGGCGCTACAGTCTGGACCCGCGCGACCGCTACGGTCGCAGGTTCGCATACTGCCTCGGGCATGGATGTGTGCAATGTCCTTAGGTTAGTTAGGTTTAAGTAGTTCTAAGTTCTAGGGGACTGATGACCTCAGAAGTTAAGTCCCATAGTGCTCAGAGCCATTTGAACCATTTTTGAGCTATTTTGCAGGAATGATGATGTAAGATTCCATTGAAAACCATGCAGCATCTGTAATTAAGTACTTCAAGACAAGTGGAAGTTGTTTTGAAAGCCAACGGGTTTCCTGGACCGTACTGGGCATTGTAATGTTCTGTGCTTTCGGTGTTTCCATATTTTTGTCCTCCCCTGTTCATCCTCCACACACTGTAGGTACAAAGCGTCATTTGGCTATCTGTGTGCCCAACGCTTTGCATCATTTGAAAAGAGGCACACTGCTGACAAGTCCGACGACACTACATACCTCCAGTCAGCTACTTCCCCCTTCTACTCTCTGCAGACTTGCAGCTTCATGTGCTTTTATGACCTACTGTGAGGTACACGACTCAAAATGTCCATTGTACGCAGTTTCCTTCACAATGTCTCTTCTGGAAGTGGTTAAGATAGGCCTGCATTCACTGACAGCAGCAATTCCTATCGGATTTAAAAGTGTGTGTCACTGACGAGTCGTGATCCTAACCGCTGGTCCTTGTCGCTTAGAATCTTTTTACGACCACTATTCCAACTCCGAGTCTGGCTGACAGTGCCACGCCATTCCTAATAAACTCGTTGGACAGCCCGCGTTAATGCATCAACAAATCGATCCAACTTCATTCATGACATAGTCATGGGCATGTCCGAACCCCACAGCTCCTTTCTCTTTTCCTGTCAGGATTCCACGTAGACCCATGCTACTGAGCTAATTCCATACATCCGACTAGCACGTACACACCACATCAATGCCACAACTTCCATATGTGTTAAAGCGCTACATGATCACCTGATACCAGTTCTGTACCATCTCCAGCTTTCCAAAGCCACCAATGTGCTCTTTTAATGGTGTGACCAATACTTCGCCGGCCGCTGTGGCCGAGTGGTTCTAGGCGCTTCAGTCCGGAACTGAGCTGCTGCTACGGTCGCATGTTCGAATCCTGCCTCGGGCATAGATGTGTGTGATGTCCGTAGGTTAGTTAGGTTTAAGTAGTTCTAAGTCTTAGGGGACTGATGACCTCGGATGTTAAGTCCCATAGTGCTTAGAGCCAATACTTTGCTCGGTTAGATTATTTTGAGATTAGACTGCGAAGCTATCTGGAATAGGACTATAGTAGATAAGGCGTGGAAAACTTACACTTGTTGAAAGGTCCTCAGGAAAGGAAATGTAAATGTTGTCTTCTTTTTTTTTTGGCCTCTTTCTTCCGCAGATGCAGTGAGTAACGATAAGTATTAACTGTTTATAGTAGTAAGTAAAGAATGTGAACTGTTCATCATCCTAGCAAACAAAATTTCAAGTAAAATACCCAACTTTTGCAAAGACGACTGAAGCTGCTTAGAAGAAAGCCCAACGCGTCTGGTCTTATTAAGACGTTCATTGCAGTTGCAAAAGACGGCAATTAACCTATCAAACTTGTAGGGTAATGTAAATGAAAACATGTACAAGGTTCTAGTGAAATCAGTACTAGAGCCTTGCCGCGCAGCATTTGAAGTCATTATTAAGTACGCATGAGAATAGGGAACGAAGGAATGAAGTGGCGCGATGCTAGGATCGTAAGGGGCTGGTATAATCCTCACGAAACTGAAACAGAAACGCTCTCGAGTCTTCAAAGAGAGGAGTCACTGTTCCTGAGGATTCCCGTTGGGTAAATTTTGGTAACCAGTATTCGAGGAAGAGTCTTGTGTAGGAACCGCGAGTACAAGATACAGTGTGCGCCTAAGGAGGCATATACACAGTCTTTTCCCTCACTCAATACGCGAATGGAAAAGAACAGAGAATCGCTAGTATTGGCACAAAAACCCTACGCTACGTATACAGTTGCTAGCCAAGCACATGCGTAAACGTGGATTTTGAGCTGCGTTTTTGATGCGCCGTCGGAGGGGAATTACACGGCGAGGTGACATAAGAGGAAGACTGGTGACCGTCACGCTTGTTTCTCGGCTAACAACATGCAAACGCTTCTTGATGGTTCCAGCTCACGCTATATGGATAACATTGCTCCTACTTTGTGCTACACTCGTTATACGAAAAGCAACGGTTGCCCGTTTGATGATACGAGTCAGCTAAAAATTTGTACATCACTGCAGCTGGAAACACAACGAGGTTGTGCATCTTCCTCAAGACGTCGGTACTAACAGTGATAATCAGCTGCCTCTAAATGTCAAAAAAATTGGGGAAATCTTCGAAAGGACTCTGGCTCCCTCTGACGCACAATATGAAACCGCTGAAATTCAGTCACTTGCCCTAACTGTGCCCATTTATGCTTTTCTGGAATTTTCACAAAGTTTACCCATTTAGTGTAAGGCACTAAACGACAGATTAGTCTCTCTAAAAGTGAAGGAAAGAAGAAGTAAGATAGGCGTTCCACGTCTCGTCGACAAATGGGTTATTTAGATACGATTCAACAGCTCGGCAGCATATTTCTCAAATTTATTATCTCTATATTTGCCTCGAGCGTTTTAGGGAAACAATGGAAGTGCTAAACCTCATTGCCCGGACGGGGCTTCGATCTCCAACGCTCCCAGATGTGTGAAGATGACCTTCACGGATGTACATTTCGCTCGTACTTGCAAACCAGATGCAATTATGGACTCAGTGTCATCTTACTTAGAACGTGTTTCCTATTCCGGCCATAGCACGGTTTTGTGAAAAACTTCCTTCTCTGCCCTCTATCAGTGCTTCTCGTCTTTCTGGGAATTCATTTTAATGACAAATGGAAAGAAACGAAAATTATTTCAAGATAAATAGCTTACCTAGAATCACTGTTTTTGGAGGATTTTATAGTGACAGTCATCTCTGCAACCAAAACTTAGGCACTAAGGTGCATGTTAAATTTATTCAACGAAATTTCTTTCAACAGACGTCATTGTGCAAAGGAGATAGAAATAATCCGGTAAGTAGCAAGAAAAAACTGATGTCATGGTCGTATACAACACAAATTGAAATAAGGACCTGACTGTGTAGCTTAGTGTGCTAGCTCACAAGATATGGAGATGAGCTTGACCTGAACACAATTCAAGACCATTTGGCTAGAGAGCTGGCCAGTCTGAATGTGGTTTTCGGAAGTTTTCTATTAGTGTCTAGCAAAATACCGTGCTGGCTTCCAAAACAACGAAGAAATAAAACGCAAAACCTCGTCGAGTAATTCAAATGTTTCATAGACAGGAAACATACGCCACTTTTTCTTCGATTTCAGGTTAAGTGAAAATATGTTTACGGAAACCCACTAAAAATGAATTCTGCACCAGCACTTAAGAAAAATACACTTAAGCCAAAACATAAAAGCTGAAAATAAATATGGCCTACACTTATTCCTTATAATGAAATACGCTCAGTGTTTTTCTAGAACATCTGTTGCTCAAAATATTGTGGCTAACCTACATTACGAGAGGACACTGCTTCCAACATTTCACTTCTTATTTTCGTACTTATGTAATGTTTGTTTGGAATTAATTATAGAGAAAAGTGAAGTATTCAAGAAACTAGAACTTATTACCGGAGGGAGAGAATTGGTTTAACCACTGGAGAACATTTCATTTTTCGTGGGAATTTCTGTAAAAAATTCTCCCACTCACTCCATTAAGAAGCATATTTGCTGGCGTGTGTTATTATTAATCTGAGGACTGCTCAGTAAACCGAAGAGCACTATAAAAACAATATAGGGAAAAATGAAAACTAGAAAATAAATATTGCGATGGCTTTCAGAACAAATATTTTCAGAGCAAAAAAGAAAACGTATTTATTACGCCACAGCACTGACGAAACATGCATTGGTGAGCATTAATAATCATGCGTTCATATGTTTTGCATAAGACTGCTGCACGTCCAACATAATGTTATATGCAAAACGGATCACACTGTGGATACAAGTACAGCTGCTCAGAATTGCCAATTAAAGTTGTTTAAATATCTGTCCTGGCAATCTGCCAATTAGTCACATTTATCACGGAAGCGACATACGCTTCGTGGTTGAAGACATTACAATATTTATCACTGAATATCTTCGTCCACTGGAAATTATCATCCAAACAAGTAACATTTCATAGTCCGCAGAGAGTTTCTCATTGTGAATGTGTTACTCAAGGCCCGAACAATTTGTTGGATCTGATTCCACTTCAAGGACTTGCATGTTAGTTAATTAATTTTCTGTTCGAGCACCTTCCCTGTTTTCCTCCCAGGGACACCAAGCACAAGGCGTTGTAGTAACAAACGTAGAAGCAAATACGCTTCCACTAGAACACTGAGACGGTTTGTGCAATGAACAAAAGATCAAAGTGAACATTAAATTCCGTATTTCAGTACTGTTCCCACAACATGCTGTGTACACTGCCGAAAAAAAAGAAGGCAAACAAAAAAAGAAAATAAAAGAAAACGCAACATTCTCTAGAACTCTGTTCAACGGCATCAAAGTATAATATGTGTTAGTGATTCACGTGTCACGGTCATCGGTGATCAGAGGCTGTTCAGGACACCTGCCTGTGCACACACTGTTTTGACTCTGTAGGCAGTAACTGTGCTTAGTCTAGAGATGAACCGTGTTTGCAACATTTATTCTAGGGCACGACCATGCCTCGCCGATATTATGTACTGCTGTTGAACAGTTGAAGCCATTTGCTCTAGGTTACACTGTAGGTCTGTGGGAACACGGATAGATGTACAGACGCATTGCTGCGCTTGTTGGACAGTGTGTGTAGGTGGTGTGTTGCTGTTTTCAACAGTGGTCTGTGGATCATTCACACACCTATAGGCCACGTTCTGGACGTCCATGTAGTACAGACACCCGTAAAGATCGGCGCATAGTGCGACCAGACGTGGCCGACCGAACGTCAAGATCATTAGCATTAACTGAATGAAAATGAGATTAAAAGTCTGTCACAAACTTTCTCTTTTTCTAAATTAATTGAGATGTGAAGCAGCTCAAATTGTTAGTGAGAATTTTGCCACGAGCATATTACCTGATGATTTCCTGATATTATGATGAAGAAGACTATTCTACATTTACATCTACATCATATTCCGCAAGCAACCTAACACTGTGTGGCGAAGGCTACATCTGGTACCACTAAGTGAACGCCCCTTCACCGGACGATGTGGCTGAGCGGTTCTAGGCGCTTCAATCTGGAACTACGCGACCGCTACGGTTGCAGGTTCGAATCCTGCCTCGGGCATGGATGCGTGTGATGTCCTTAGGTTAGTTAGGTTTAAGTAGTTCTAAGTTATAGGGGACTGATAACCTCAGATGTTAAGTCCCATAGTGCTCAGAGCCATTTGAACCATTTGAACGCCCCTTCCCTGTTCCAGTCGCAAATGGCGCGTTGGAAAAATGATTGTCGGTAAGCCTCTGTACTAGCTCTAATTTCTCGAATTTTCTCGTCGTGGTGATTCCACGAGATGTATGTGAGAGGAAGTAAAATGTCGCGCGACTCTTCCCGGAAAGCGTTCTCTCGAAATTTCAGTAGTATACTTCTCTGTGACGCACAACGCCTCTCCTGTAACGTCGGTCACTGGAGTTTATTGAGCGTCTCTGCAACGCTGTCGCGCCAACTAAACGATCCCGTGAAGAAACGCTCTGCTCTTCGTTGGATATTCTCTATCTCTTCTATCAAACCTTCCTGGTAAGAGTCCCGTATTGATGAACAACACTCAAGAATTGGACGCACAAGCGCTTTATAAGCCACTTCCTTCGTGGATGAGTTACCGCAGTCTGGCATCTGCTCTTCCTACTATTTGTCTTATGTGGTCATTCCACTTAAGGTCGCTCTGGTATTTACTCCTCAATAGTTCTGCAGTAGGGAATTTCTTTTCCTATGTATGCGCAGTATGTTACATTTATTTACTTTCAGGCTCAACTGCCAGAGCCTGCACCATTCATCAATTCTTTGCAGATCATTCTGCAAATCGATACTGTCTTCTGGCATTGCTGCTTTCCTATAGGCAACCACAGCATCTGTGAACAGTCTTAAAGAGCTTCAGACGCTTTCAACTAAATCATTTGTATACATTGTAAACAGTATAGGTCCCACCACATTTCCTTGGGGTATCCCGGAAATTACCTTCACATCTGTGTCAATTTTCTTCCGTTAAGGCTGACGTGTTGAGGTCTATCCACAATGAAGTCTTGAATCCAGTAACAAATCTGGTGCTATACTCGATAAGCTCGTTTTTTTTTTCACTAACTGTCAGTGCAGAACGGTGGCAAATCCTTCGCTGAGGCAAGGAACACGGCATCAATCAGTGTCGTTGACTACAGCGCTATGGATCTCATGGAGGAACAGAGCGAGCTGAGTTTCGCAAGATCATTATCTGCGGGATCCATGTTGACTTTTATAGAGCAGATTTTCGTTCTGCAAAAATGTTGTAATTCTTGAACACAAAATTTTTCCATAATCCTACAACAGACTGACGTCAACGATACAGGCCAGTAATTTGTCCTACGGTCCTTCTTGAACACGGGAATGACCTGCGCTTTTTTGCAGCCGCTAGGCACCCTTCATTGCTCCAGCTGCCTACGATAAGCTGCTGCTAGAAGGAAGGATTCTGATGTCTTTCCACTACAAAGCGATTGTAGTGGCTTTTCTATTCCGCGATCTCAATATCTGCCACTTTGACTGTTCCTCGAAAGGAGGGACTGTGTTATGATGTTCTGCAGTGAAATAGATTCGGAAGACCCAATTTTTCGGTCTTCTCTCCATTATCTGCTGTTTCGGTGCCAGTATGTGTTATCCTGCCTACTCGTCGAATATGGGGTGTCTAGGAAACCTGCTTTCTTCGATCGGTAAACAACATTCAGACGAATCGTATTAATGAGTTTTATTCCGAAAAAGTAAATGACAATACTTAACTTTGAATATTACACAGATGTGTCGCAAGCAAAGGGCGACGGATAAAATAAGCTAGCTTCTTCAGTATAAACTATCCTAAGTCTCAGCTATACAAGTCACTAGTCTTGATGTTACTCTTATGTCCTCTTCACATAGAGGTCGTTGCTGTTGCGTTGTCGTCTTGGAGAGGGGTCGGTCAGCGTGCAATTGTCTGACGTCGTCTCGCAGCCCTCTCGGCTCTATCGTTTCCGACTGGCGTGCCGGCGCTTCACTTTACACCGTAACGGTATGGTCAATGAGTGAATGAACAGATGGTTCCGAACTGCTTGCTGATTTACACATAAGACCAAAACCTCTTAGAGTATTTAGTCATAACGTTTGAGTGAATTTTGCTTTCAAAGTCATTTTCATTTCGTGCAGATTTCGTTTGTCAGCTGGGTTTTGACTTCTCTTGAAGTTGTGATGAAGCTTTCTTTGTTTGCAGAGCAGTTTTATGACACTGCTCGGATCATGCTTGTCTAGGGTATATTTAATGATGCGTTTGAATTTTTCTCTTTTGTGCTCCACATCTTTGTCCCCAGCACCGATTATTTGATGTTGATTACTCAGAAAGACCGCAGTTTGTAGCCTATCACTCTTGCTAAGCAAAAATATCCTTCTACCTTTCTTAACATTCCTTGTAAAACCTGTAGTTACAGTTACTATCACAGCCTTGTGATCACTGATACGTTCCTCTACGTTAACTGATTCGATAAGATCAGGGCTCTTTGTTGGTAGGAGGTCTAAGACGTTACATTCACGAGTTGGTTCTCTATCTGCTCGAAGTAATTTTCGGACAAGGCATTTATAGTAATGTTACTCGAATCCCTAACTCGGGCACCAGTTTTGATTGCATGACTCTCCCAGTCTATACCTGGAAGTCACCAACATTTCAACAGCATGATCAGTAACTTCTCTGTGATCTTGATCAGTGTAAAAGAGACAATCCCCATACTTCTATTCAGTATCCTCTCATTGCACAAGCACATCAGATTTCTGTTGCCTGATGCACAAAGTATGCATTTTGGTACCTATAACGCTATCATTTTGTTTCAGTCCCAAAAATGCAGGTGACTAATGGTCTAACAGTGGGAAATAGTGGCCATAGCTATAATGGAACACAGGCAGATACTTCGCGCGTCATTTCACGGAACTTCGAAACTTTTAATATCATTTGGAAAACGAAAGGAATAAAATTGATTGTTAAAGATCTATGTAACTATTGGGACTGCTTGATTTAATTCAGCTTGATGATCATACATCACGAATTCGGCTTGTAAATCTAGTTGCTTTCATTAAAAGTCCTAACCTTGTCTGTTTATCTCCTCTCCCACCGAAGTAAAAACATCTAACATTATATTCCGCAGAGTAGAAAGGTTTCCAGTGCCAGTTTGTTGAGTCTGCTGATAGGAACTGGTTCCACACCGACCAACTGCGAACACTTTCTTTGTGCTGATATCCGCGATAATGCATATCTTCCTAATTAACCCTCGAAACACTCGACGGGCCAGAGTACAACTCGGTGACACATCCATTAGTAATCCCATACAAACTCGTTCCTGACGACACACTACGCGCTTTACTCGTATTTTAGTGACATCTGTATCTCGTCTTTAGTTCGGAAGTTAGAAAAGTCTTCTACGTTTTTTAGATTTCTGTCTGTGTTAAACTTTTATTTACATTTTATTTCTCTCGCGTTTTTTATATTTTTCTCTCTTCATCGGCCGATGGATACGCTGGACTTCTGTTCTGGATAATTCTGGTTCCAGCCGCAGTGGTTCGTCTTGTTCAACCTTTATTCTTTTAAATTAGTACAGGTGAATTCTGGAAGAATCCTGAAGCGATGTTACAAAGGACTTGCCCCGGATCTCACCATGTACTCCTACATCTAACATCTTCGACGTCGACGAGATGTTGAAACCCAGCAAAGAAAAAATGAATTTGGTGCAGACCGATTCCATCCTTAATTATGCTCTTCTTAACGAACGTTTCACTGAGTTTGTACATTAAAGGTGTTGAGTTTTAGACAGCTTGAATTCTTTACCGAATTATATTGTGCCACGACCTTACCCACATGGCACAATAATGCGTTGTTTGACTAAACTATTGCTGAAAGATCATCAGACTCACAGCAGTTATACATTTAGGGGTTACAATACGGGGCAACTGAATGTTAACAATTATATAAATTCCTGTTGTTAACTAGTGGTTAATTTGCGCTTTACTGTGGGAATTATTTAAAATTGTAATTACCTTATAATCTACATCTACATGACTACTCTGCAATTCACATTTAAGTGCTTGGCAGAGGGTTCATCTAACCACAATCATACTATCTCTCTACCATTCCACTCCCGAACAGCGCGCGGGAAAAACGAACACCTAAACCTTTCTGTTCGAGCTCTGATTTCTCTTGTTTTATTTTGATGATCATTCCTACCTATGGAGGTTGGGCTCAACAAAATATTTTCGCATTCGGAGAGGAAGTTGGTGACTGAAATATCGTAAATAGATCTCGCCGCGACGAAAAACGTCTTTGCTTTAATGACTTCCTTCCCAATTCGCGTATCATATCTACCACTCTCTCTCCCCTATTACGTGATAATACAAAACGAGCTGCCCTTTCTTGCACCCTTTCGATGTCCTCCGTCAGTCCCACCTGGTAAGGATCCCACACCGCGCAGCAATATTCTAACAGAGGACGAACGAGTGTAGTGTAAGCTGTCTCTTTAGTGGACTTGTTGCATCTTCTAAGTGTCCTGCCAATGAAACGCAACCTTTGGCTCGCCTTCCCCACAATATTATCTATGTGGTCTTTCCAACTGAAGTTGTTCGTAATTTTAACACCCAGGTACTTAGTTGAATTGACAGCCATGAGAATTGTACTGTTTATCGAGTAATCGAATTCCAACGGATTTCTTTTGGAACACATGTGGATCACCTCACACTTTTCGTTATTTAGCGTTAACTGTCACCTGCCACACCATACAGCAATCTTTTCTAAATCGCTTTGCAACTGATACTGTTCTTAGGATGACCTTACTAGACGGTAAATTACAGCATCATCTGCGAACAACCTAAGAGAACTGCTCAGATTGTCACCCAGGTCATTTATATAGACCAGGAACAGCAGAGGTCCCAGGACGCTTCCCTGGGGAACACCCGATATCACTTCAGTTTTACTCGATGCTTTGCTGTCTATTACTACGAACTGCGACCTTCCTTACAGGAAATCACGAATCGAGTCGCACAACTGAGACGATACCCCATAGGCCCGCAGCTTGATCAGAAGTCGCTTGTGAGGAACGGTGTCAAAAGCTTCCCGGAAATCTAAAAATACGGAATCAACTTGAGATCCCCTGTCGATAGCGGCCATTACTTCGTGCGAATAAAGAGATAATTGCGTTGCACAAGAACGATGTTTTCTGAAACCATGCTGATTATGTATCAATAGATCGTTCCCTTCGAGATGATTCATAATGTTTGAATACAGTATGTGCTCCAAAACTCTACTGCAAACCGACGTCAATGATATAGGTCTGTAGTTCGATGGATTACTCCTACTACCCTCTTAAACACTGGTGCGACCTGCGCAATTTTCCAATCTGTAGGTACATATCTATCGGTGAGTGAGCGGTTGTATATGATTGCTAAGTAGGGAGCTATTGTATCAGCGTAATCTGAAAGGAACCTAATCGGTATGCAATATGGACCCGAAGACTTGCCCGTATCAAGCGATTTGAGTTGCTTCGCAACCCCTAAGGTATCTACTTCTAAGAAACTCATGCTAGCAGCTGTTCGTGTTTCAAATTCTGGAATATTCCATTCGTCTTCCCTGGTGATGGAATTTCGGAAAACTGCGTTCAATAACTCCGCTTTAGCGGCACAGTCGTCGGTAACAGTACCATCAGCACTGCGCAGCGAAGGTATTGACTGCGTCTTGCCGCTTGTGTACTTTACATACGACCAGAATTTCTTCGGATTTTCTACCAAATTTCGAGACAATGTTTCGTTGTGGAACCTATTAAAAGCATCTCGCATTGAAGTCCGAGCCATATTTCGCGCGTCTGTAAATTTTAGCCAATCTTCGGGATTTCGCGTTCTTCTGAACTTCGCGTGCTTTTTCCGTTGCCTCTGCAACAGCGGTCGGATCTGTTTTGTGTACCACGGGGGATCAATTCCATCTCTTACCAATTTATGTGGTATGAATCTCTCAATTGCTGTTGCTACTAAATCTTTGAATTTGAGTCACATCTCGTCTACATTTGCATAGTCAGTTCGGAAGGAATGGAGATTGTCTCTTAGGAAGGCTTCTAGTGACACTTTATCCGCTTTTTTAAATAAAATTATTTTACGTTTGTTTCTGGTGGATTTGGATGAAACGGTATTGAATCTAGCTACAACGACCTTGTGATCACTAATCCCTGTATCAGTCATGATGCTCTCTATCAGCTCTGGATTGTTTGTGGCTAAGAGGTCAAGTGTGTTTTCGCAACCAATGGGGATAGTTTGCAAAATTCTCATTACCTTTTAACGGTCTCGAGTCCTTATCAACACAAGATCAATGAAAGAGCAGACAAACCTCAAACAGGTTTACTTCGTGATGCTCGAATCAACCCTCCTCCGTTACTCCAACTCCTCAAGGATCACAAACTGAATAATAATACTGAATTATCGGTTGTACTTGTGTTTTGTAAGCAATTTCGTTCACAGATAAACAATGAGAGGAGGTCCATTGTCTTGCTAAATTGTCTCTTGCTTTTTAGTTCTCAAGCACGTTTTGCCACTGATATACTATGTTCCCTCCATCCTGAAAATGATATCTGTCGTTCAAACCTATGACTTGAGACTCGTATAGAAGAAACAATCTTCACAGCCTATATTTACAACGTTCACATTATTATGAAAAATCTCAAACTTTGACATACCATATGTTTTATAATTGCTTTGTAACCTTAGTTTCTGTCGCAGATACAGGTCTACAAAACAAGAATGGGTTTTTTTGTTAGCTTGCTGGATTTAGGCAAAAAATGCAAGCCAGACCAAGAAAGTTACCTCTTTTGTCATAGATCTTGTACTCTTTCTCTGAATTTAAACTACATTTCAGCCTACGTCACGCAGAAAGTAGTTGTTTGTATAGGCTGTTTGTATAGGTAGACACTTCGTTTATTTTTACACGAACAATCTAAGGAATCAAGAAAAGATGTTTTTTGACATGAAAACGTCTATACACTCAGTGGTGGTCGGTCGAACTTTTTAGTGTGACAAAATACCGTCTAATTTGAATCACTAATAACTGAGAGACTAATAATGCGTAAACAGTGGTAGGCCTCACAATGGATTGATCATACCTGTACGTGGTTTTTTGAGCAGAATTTTTTTTGCCTGTGACGTCATCATGCGCGGAATTTGTTGTTGCGAGTTAGCTTTATGAAAATTTATAACTGATGTAATGTTGACACGCGTTTAGCTAGGACATTGATATATGTATCACTGTGAAGAAGTTAGGGAACTTTACTAGGACCCAAACTAAGACAATAAAAATATTTGTCAGAATTTAATGAAAATAGGTATTAAAGTATTACAAATTAATGAAAGATGTCATCTCATATGACTCGTAAATGAGTTTGGAATTACAGAAAGCGAACAATAAAAGGAAATCTCGCTTCGAAAGGAATACAAAAAGCCTAAAAAGTCCAGCGCCGAGTGAAAGCGAGAGCTACGGCAGCTTCGAGAAGGAAGTGAGAAACGGTAAAAGTGTTTATGTAGTTGGCCCATCCGGCATACGGGGGCCAGCAATGGTCCAAACGTCGGCGGATCACGTGCAGGTGTCGTTGGAAGGCAATACAAGGTGCATTCAAGTTCTAAGGCCTCCGATTTTTTTTCTAATTAACTACTCACCCGAAATCGATGAAACTGGCGTTACTTCTCGACGAAATCGCCCTGCAGACGTACACATTTTTCACAACGCTGACGCCCTGATTCCATGGCAGCGGCGAAGGCTTCTTTAGGAGTCTGTTTTGACCACTGGAAAATCGCTGAGGCAATAGCAGCACGGCTGGTGAATGTGCGGCCACGGAGAGTGTCTTTCATTGTTGGAAAAAGTCAAAAGTCACTAGGAGCCAGGTCAGGTGAGTAGGGAGCATGAGGAATCACTTCAAAGTTGTTATCACGAAGAAACTGTTGCGTAACGTTAGCTCGATGTGCGGGTGCGTTGTCTTGATGAAACAGCACACGCGCAGCCCTTCCTGGACGTTTTTGTTGCAGTGCAGGAAGGAATTTGTTCTTCAAAACATTTACGTAGGATGCACCTGTTACCGTAGTGCCCTTTGGAACACAATGGGTAAGGATTACGACCTCGCTGTCCCAGAACATGGGCACCATCATTTTTTCAGCACTGGCGGTTACCCGAAATTTTTTTGGTGGCGGTGAATCTGTGTGCTTCCATTGAGCTGGCTGGCGCTTTGTTTCTGAATTTAAAAATGACATCCACGTCTCATCCGTTGTCACAACCGACGAAAATAAAGTCCCATTAATGCTGTCGTTGCGCGTCAACATTGCTTGGCAACATGCCACATGGGCTGCCATGTGGTTGTCCGTCAGCATTCGTAGCACCCACCTGGATGACACTTTTCGCATTTTCAGGTCGTCATGCAGGATTGTCTGCACAGAGCCCACAGAAATGCCAACTCTGGAGGCGATCTGTTCAACAGTCATTCGGTGATCCCCCAAAACAATTCTCTCCACTTTCTCGATCATGTCGTCAGACGGGCTTGTGCGAACCCGAGGTTGTTTCAGTTTGTTGTCACACGATGTTCTGCCTTCATTAAACTGTCGCACCCACGAACGCACTTTCGACACATCCACAACTCTATCACCATATGTATCCTTCAACTGTCGATGAATTTCAATTGGTTTCACACCACGCAAATTCAGAAAACGAATGATTGCACGCTGTTCAAGTAAGGAAAACGTCGCCATTTTAAGTATTTAAAACAGTTCTCATTCTCGCCGCTGTCGGTAAAATTCCATCTGCCGTACGGTGCTGCCATCTCTGGGACGTATTGACAATGAACGCGGCCTCATTTTAAAACAACGCGCATGTTTCTATCTGTTTCCAGTCCGGAGAAAAAAAATTGGAGGCCTTAGAACTTGAATGCAGCTCGTACAGAAAACAGTGATAATCCGCGCATACAGGGTGGTCTATTGATCGTGACCGGGCCAAATATCTCACGAAATAAGCGTCAAAGGAAAAAACTACAAAGAACGAAACTTGTCTAGCTTGAAGGAGGAAACCAGATGGGCTGTGGTTGGCCTGCTAGATGGCGCTGCCAAAGGTCAAACGGACATCAACTGCGTTTTTTTAAAGAGGAACCCCCAATTTTTATTACATATTCGTGTAGTAAGTACAGAAATATGAATGTTTTAGTTGGACCATTTTTTTCGCTTTGTGATAGATGGCGCTGTAATAGTCGGAAACATATGGCTCACAATTTTAGACGAACAGTTGGTAACAGGTGGGTTTTTTAAATTAAAATACAGAAAGTAGGTACGCTTGAACATTTAATTTCGGTCGTTCCAATGTGATACATGTACCTTTCTGAACTTATCATTTCTGAGAACGCATGCTGTTACAGCGTGATTGCGTGTAAATACCACATTAATGCAATAAATGCTTAAAATAATGTCCGTCAACCTCAATGCGTATAACAATACGTGTAACGACATTCCTTTCAACAGCGAGTAGTTCGCCTTCCGTAATGTTCGCACATGTATTGACAACGCGCTGACGCATGTTGTCAGGCGTTGTCGGTGGATCACGATAGCAGATATCCTTCAACTGCCCCACAGAAAGAAATCCGTGGACGTCAGATCCGGTGAACGTGCGGGCTATGGTAGGGTGCTTTGGTGACCAATCCACCTGTCATGAAATTTGCTATTCAATACCGCTTCAATCGCACGCGAGCTATGTGCCGGACATCCATCATGTTGGAAGTACATCGCCATTCTGTCATGCAGTGAAACATCTTGTAATAACATCGGTAGAAAATTACGTAGGAAATCAGCATACATTGCACCATTTAGATTGCCATCGATAAAATGGGGGCCAATTATCCTTCCTCCCATAATGCCGCACCATACATTAACCCACCAAGCTCACTGATGTTCGCCGGCCGCGGTGTCCGTGCGGTTCTAGGCGCTTGAGTCCGGAACCGCGTGAGTGCTACGGTCGCAGGTTCGAATCCTGCCTCGGGCAGGGATGTGTGTGATGTGCTTAGGTTAGTTCGGTTTGAGTAGTTCTAAGTTCTAGGGGACTGATGACCTAAGATGTTAAGTCCCATAGCGCTCAGAGCCATTTGAACCATTTGAACTCACTGATGTTTCACTTGACGCAGCCATCGTGGATTTCCCGTTGCCCAATAGTGCATATTATGCCGGTTTACGTTACCGCTGTTAGTGAATGACGCTTCGTCGCTAAATAGAGCGGGTGTAAAAAATCTGTCATCGTCCCGTAATTTCTCTTGTGCACAGTGGCAGAACTGTACACTACGTTCAAAGTCGTCGCCATGTAATTCCTGGTGCATAGAAATATGGTACGACTGCAATCGATGCTGATGTAGCATTCTCAGCACCGACGTTTTTGAGATTCCCGATTCTCGCGCAATTTGTCTGCTACTGATGTGCGGATTAGCAGTGACAGCAGCTAAAACACGTTCTTGGGCATCATCATTTGTTGCAGATCGTGGTTGACGTTTTACATGTGGCTGAACACTTCCTGTTTCCTCAAATAATGTAATATCCAGCGAACGGTCCGGACACTTGTATGATGTCGTCCAGGATACCGAGCAGCATACATAGCACACGCCCGTTGGGCATTTTGATCACAATAGCCATACATCAACACGATTCCGCAATAGGTAAACGGTCCATTTTAGCACGGGTAATGTATCACGAAGCAAATACCGTCCGCACTGGCAGAATGTTACGTGTACCACGTACTTATACGTTTGCGACTATTGCAGTGCCATCTATCACAAAGCGAAAAAAGTGGTCCAACTAAAACATTCATATTTCTTTATGTACTACACGAATATGTAATAAAAATGGGGGTTCCAATTTTTAAAAAACGCAGTTGATATCCGTTTGACCTATGGCAGCGCTATTTAGCGGGCCAACCATAGCGCCATCTGGTTTCCCCCTTCAAGCTAGACGAATTTCGTTCTTTGTATTTTTTTCGTTTGATGCGTATTTCGTGAGATATTTGGCCCGGTCACTATCAAAGGACCACCATGTATATGGCTGCGTGATACCATTGTGTTGTCAACTGGTGCTATGTTAGAGAAAATTATGGTTTATACAGGGTGAATATTAATAAAATGCGACAAGCTGCAAGGACGGTATCCGACTGGAAGTAGAGGGAAAAAGGTCCCATGAGCATGTGTCCGGAAATGGACGGTGTGCGTGCAACAACAAATCGTTCTGGAACACAATACAGAGCTGCATCACATCCACGTCACAACAGATGTTCAAAGTGGCCTCCTTGGGACTGCAGGTGATAGGGATAGTAGTGTTTGTCACACAGGACACGCATTATCGTACTTTGGCTTACACTATGTTCGCTGGCCGTTTGCCTGGAACTTTTACTAGGGTTCGTCTCAATATCCTATAGAACCCGGTCCTCCAAATCTGGTGTACGCAGAGTCCGCCGCCTCACTGCTCGTTCGCGTGTCTGAAAGGACCCATGATCACAAAAACACCAAAAGAGGACTTGAAATATTGTGTAATGTGGTTGGTGCGTGTGAGGGTACTTGTTTTGGTAAGGCTGTGCTATCTCTCGACTGTTTCTATCAGCTTGGCGTACAGAAACGCCATCTACTCGTTCCCGATATGAGTACCGTACTATTCTGCTTCTTACAGTACGCCGCGTCAATCACAGTCTGCAACACACAAGGAACACACGGCAAGTGGTCAGTGGAAGTGTCATTCGTCAGCGCCATATACCGTGGCAACAATGCATTTCCGCACACACTTTCATAGGACCTTTTTACCTCCATTTGCTATCAGGAAACCGTCCCTGCAGTTTGTAGGTTTTATTAATGTTCACCCTGTATATTCTGTAACAATATACTACTCTGTGTAACGATTGTATAAAATAGACTGATAATTAAATTACACATTAATACGGAACACTTGTTATGATTTTATCCCCAAGTTTTCACGAAAAATGTACGACGCGGCCTTGAACTGTGCACACAGAAATTTTTATTTTTACTTTCATTTTTTCAAGTAGCTGGAATGAACTATGTGATAGAAAGATGCTGACTATGTTGTGTATATGGAACCTCTTCAGTGTTGAGGGTCACTGTCCAAAACACGCAGCTGTATCAGTCGATTTCCTCTACAAACGCTGAAACGATACCCTCTGTACGAGCAAAACAATTTGCCATATAGAATTCATCCCTCAGCTTTCCAGTAAAGCTACAAGCCCGTAGCAAAACCGCTTTCTGACCTTGATTAAAGACAATATCATTCAATTCTAAGAACTGTGTACTGTTCTGGAACTTTCTTGATTCTTCTCCTTCTGTAGAAATTCCAGTAGCGACTGTTTCGATATCCGACAGATTACAGATGTCTTTCAGTTGAATTACCACATCATCCTTCCTCGGTTTTTTAGCTTCTGTTTTTTTTTACATATTTCGTGTTATAAGAACTACAGTATGAAAAATATCATCAGTCTTAGTGACTTTCTCGATGACAACTCTACCTAGTCAGTAATAGTCTAACTGTCTTACTTTTCAACACTTGTTGATCCAAATACAGCAGATGGTGCTTAGATTCTGAAACAGTAGCAGGAGTATATTTATAACTCAGTGGCGTATCGTAGTACTCCATGTCTGATACCCACTTGCTGATCTATTTATTTTAATAATTGGTTTTGTCTACCTAAATACTCTATTTCCGAAAGTTCAGAGAAATGAGAGACTTCATTTGAATCACGTGGTGACTCACATTTCGTGCATTTGTTAGTATGTTCCATCTTCATACTTTTCGTAATTTTGAGTTTTCGTGACACACTGCTGAAACTGAGACTACAAAACAATGTCCATTTCTCGGTATCATTTGCAATTTACCTTTATAATAGTAACAGAGACTTATTTTTGCAAACCAAATTACATGTAGATGTCGTCGCGAAACATTTAATGAGGTTGCCTACCAGTCTAAGTTTTTCTGATTTTCTGCAAACAGTTTTAAGCCATAGTAGTTTCTGGCAGAAAACAGTAATTGATAAGGAATGGTTCATCACTTTACAAGTACACAAATTATTGTTTTGTTTTAACACCATTTTTCACCACAGTTGTGGTACCCTCAGATATTGAGATAAACGATCACGGAATAGAAAATCCACTACAACGCTTTGTAGTGGAAAGACATCAGAATCCTTCCTTCAAAAAATTGCTCTGAGCACTATGGGACTTAACAGTTGAGGTCATCAGTCCCCTATAACTTAGAACTACTTAAGCCTAACTAACCTAAGGACATCACACACATCCACGCCCGCGGCAGGATTCGAACCTGCAACCGTAGCGGTCGCGCGGTCCCAGACTGAAGCGCCTAGAACCGCTCGGCCACAACGACCGGCTAATTCATTTCATGTATATCCCTTATCGTTAGGTAAGCTATGCTGCTCCACCAACTCTGTTCCCACAGTGGTGTTATTCCTACATGCCCTGTGGCAGAACCTCTTGCAGTAGTATTTAGAAAAATGGAATAGAAACATTAGTGTCAATCGTGCTGATAAGTAAAATGAAGGGAAAAACTCTAATGATAATCTAACATCACTGAAATGTGTGCGGATGAAAAAACCAAAGAAGATATTATATTTAGCTCAAGACAAAGTCTTGATAAATATTTACGAATCAACCTTCTTTTTTTCTTTTTTTGCAAGTAAAGAATTGTTACATCTATGTCAGTTGTGGAACAAACTTCGTTTCAGTTCATTTTGTTAGTGCAGATTGCCTACATTCAAAGAAAAGAATGCACTCAGCGGCAAACCTGTTGTTCTCATTTGTCTTCTTAGCAGAACAATACATTAAGTACTTACTTAATCTGTTGTTCTGCTAAGATGATTAGGACTCCTTGGCGATGATCCAGCCTTCTGATTGGCATGCCCTTAACCTATTGTTCCTCCACCCCTCTCTCTTCCTCCTCCTCCTCCTCCTCCTCCCCCCCCGTCCTCCTCCCCCTCCCCCAAACCCTCAGGAAACCTCCAACCCTCCCAACCTCCCCCTCACTGATCCAAGCAAACTTTTGATACCAATTTGATTGACTAATTAATTAAATCGACCAGTCATATAAATCAACCCTCAGGGCAAACCCCCCAGTCTCCCCCCTTCCCTCTCCCTTACGGAAATTGGCTGGAAAAAGACTCAGTTGATGGGTCATTTGGAGACAATTCGATTGCAATGTATGGAATATTGTTTAAACAATTTGGACAATTTGAAGAATATTATTTACTTTAAGGATTTCCACGATTCAAGGCAGTGTTTGGAATATAGTTTAATTATTTAGTTAAAGAATTTGTTGGGAAATTAACTGCAGTGTATGAAATACTGTACTTTAAACAATTTACAGGGTACAGGATGGTGTACGGAATATAATTTATTAAAAGAATTTATCACGAAATCGGTCCCAGCATTGAATATTTAAACAATTGCGGTGCTTTTTTATTCTGATCGCGCTTGGATACGCCGAGTAGGCTTAGTTTATATCTCTTGCTGCAGTCAGTGATGTTAATGCTCTTATTTTCCTCACTTCTCGAAGCACACTGGTGTCGAAGCACAGACGGGTTCAAATGGTTCAAATGGCTCTGAGCACTATGGGACTCAACTGCTGAGGTCATTAGTCCCCTAGGACTTAGAACTATTTAAACCTAACTAACCTAAGGACATCACAAACATCCATGCCCGAGGCAGGATTCGAACCTGCGACCGTAGCGGTCTTGCGGTTCCAGACTGCAGCGCCTTTAACCGCACGGCCACTTCGGCCGGCGCACAGACAGGAAAATCGATACAATTACATATCTAAAAGTACATGACATATTTCGAAACCCATCATCAATTTCAGCAAACGGGCAAATTACTAGAATCTCAGTGGCAGTCTATGTTGTACAGATCGAGAAACATACAGCAGTCATATTTCACTGACAGTTAAACCATTCACATTAGGTCTACAGATCATGAACGGACTGAAGTGCGGTATAGTAGCTGCCGTTGGGGTCTCCTGTGCGTGTCTCTATCGTCAAGGTACCGCAACGAAAGTCAAAACCGCCCAATGTCCTAATTACAGATCACGTTACTAAATACCAGCAACCACGGACCACATATCGGCCTCCTCTGATCTTGCGGCTCGCAAACAAAGCATTAAGTATAGCATTCCTGTTGATGGGGAAAGTCCAGACTCGCTTCCGGTCTTTGTCTTTCTCCAGAGGCCATTCCCTCATTGCCTGTGTGAACCACCGTCCCGAATCATGCAGACAGAGGTTTGCATCTCTCCTCAGAATACAGTGTTTCTATTGCCTAATTCTGGAGGCCAAGGGATAGCTGATACAATTTCGATGTCAAAAGTAGAGTGAAATAAGCCATTTGCACTACCCATTGTTTAAAAATTTACAGCAGTCAAACAGAGCACTCAAAACGCTCACCTCTACCTTATGATGATCTTTCTTCTTGATAAAACATGTTTTCAACTTTTGAGTATCACACTCGGCAATTATGCAAATCAAGTAATGAAATTGCCTTCACAATTAGATCGTAGTGCTAAATATATCCGAAGTCTCGTCTGAGCCCGCCTCCACCACACGTTTCACTAAGCATAACTGGTGAAAAAAAAAAAATTCTACCGATCACACAAAACAGCGATCGAGTGGCGCGAACCGTTGCTGTCTATAGCATGGCTTCCATCCGCACCCACCAGGAGAGAGACCAATACGTGAACGCATGCGTGCACTGAATACAACTACCGGAAACGTGATGGGGTTTTGGAAAGTACTATAGGATTCCAAAATTGGTTCGTTGCGATATATTGTGACGCACTAAACAAGACACACTTAAACCATGATCCATTCCGTAGCCATAAACTGTCAGGGCTAGATGTCGGAGACAGCTGGAAACACTCGCACTTCCCACGAACTCACCTTCCGGAAGTCTAAACGCCGCGCCCCCAGTGCCCATGTACTCCGCAAGCGCCGCGTAAAGAGGTCAGTGGAAATTACCGGCGCGCCCGCAGCCGCAGTCGCGGACTCGCGTGTATGCCAGAGTGCACCACCCCAGGGGATGGAGGGCATTCAGGGATGTTTGGGCTTGTAGGAATTCGGATGTTATCAATACCTCCAGCTCAAACGTCCATCATTTTGAATATACTCTGATGTAACACACACACGTACGCTTCTGTGGCGCTCACCCAGCAAACTGGTCACTTCGCCAGCCCTCGCTGCCACGATCAAGATCAGAAAGGTAGGCGCATTCTTTGTAATCGTCATAGGTTGACCTAATCTGTTAGTTTCGGTTGCCAACTCCTTGTGACCGCGCTTGCAGGCAGGCGCGGTACACTGCGAAACAAGAAGCTGCAGTTTGGACGTACACAGCAGTTGTAAACAACGCCTCACCGACATAGAGCACCCAGTTTAAATAATCTACTTTACCAAATCTGAGGCAGCGATGTTGTTGATCATGCACCTCGAATTTATCATGTGAAGTGTCGATTCCTCCCGTTTATAGGAGTTATTTTCGATAATAGAAGAAATCGGACAATACGTGCGCTTTCACGTCGCTGACGTATCGTAACGTGTGAAAATCATGCACAGGACGATGGCATAGGCATAGGCATAAGTATTCCTTCATCAAGTGGGAAAATATCTTTTCTTATCTGTCACGTCACGGGACTAGAGTATTAAACTTATTTTTGGCTTTTGATGGAGTGCTAAGAGCTACCAAAGCAATTTCTCTCGGCTTGATGGACGAATTAGACGACCTGAGACCGTCCCTCGCGTTCAAATCAGCGTCTGTAAATAAACTGTCATGCACATGGGAATTACAAACATTTCACACACGTGAAATAACATTAGAGAAAACAATCTTCACGCCATTGGCTCACATGTCATAAAAGAACAATCATTTTAGGTTCGACAACAACAAGCTATAATTCAAGAGGGCGTAGTTGTTTTGTACAAAAAATGGCTCTGAGCACTATGGGAGTTAACATCTATGGTCATCAGTCCCCTAGAACTTAGAACTACTTAAACCTAACTAACCTAAGGACATCACACACATCCGTGCCCGAGATAAAACGAGAGCTGCCATAATGCACAAAACAGACGGCCTGTGTGGCCGTGCGGTTCTAGGCGCTTCAGTCTGGAACCGCGTGACCGCTGCGGTCGCAGGTTGTAATCCTCAACGCTGTGATGCTCTATCATACTGGCGTTCACGAAACAAATCGTGAGGGTCTGCCTTGTTACAGAGGCCCTATAAGATTTTACCACGTATCTATCTTCTGTCACATCTGGACAGTTACCATCTGCGTGCTTACATTTAACATTTTTGATGCATAATTCACCTCTACCAACATGTCTGTAAGATTTCTGTCATAGAGCAGCAGATTCTCGCGTTCTAGTTTTGTAAGCAGTTCGTCCATAACAACCTGTTTCGCGCAATCTACTCACATGTCGGAAAAAAACACTATCATTTCTAGATTCCTCAACGAGCCATAATTAAAGTGGTGTCTACTTTATGATCAGAGGTTATGAAGTATGAAATAACACAGGGCGTGCGGTAACACCTAGTTTTTAAACAACACACTCGTGATGATAATAATAAAAATAGTCATGATTCCACGAGAATAGATACAGTCGATTCCCATTAGTTTTATGAGTAAAATCGGTGTTGTTTTGAGAGAACTATCTCCATCCAAACTTTAACCAGTCATAGCACTCCTTGTAACAGAGCATCCTTTAAGATCTTACCGCGTCTCTTTCTTCCGGTATATCGAAAAACAACTGCCGTCTGTGTGTTGTCATCGAGCATATTACATATACACGTATCGCTCCATTGGAGCTAGAGGCCAGTGTTCGAAGTCGTTTGCACATATCTGCACAAGGTTTTGTCGTCTGTACTGGACGAAGACCATATCCAACAGACTATCAATCACGCGAGAGTGTTCCTGTATTGTTCCTTTATAAGCAGTTCAATACATTGTTTTTCCGGTTGTAACACGTTCAATCAGTGTACACTGCCATACACTTTATTTTTTCCACCATGACTTAGAGCTTCGTATCAGCTGCTGCCAAACTGACATTAGCACTTTTCAATCATTTGGCTGTCATTGAAAGTTGAACATCGCATCTTGTAAATTATACAGCTCCCACAACACAGAGGTTGATAGAAAGAAAACACAGAGGCGATGTTTCTCACTTACAAAAATGTGGAAGACGTCGCAACATACGTAAACTGAAAAAGTTTGCGGTATTGTAGAGCGCTTCCAGCAGCTATCCGAACGTAATGACCTGTTCGGATAATCTCATCTCCCCCAGCGACAGGATAAGCGGGTGTCTCGGTGTTCCATTTCGAAGAGCATTGCTCCTTCATTTTGCAGCCGTGTACATGTTTACTGTTCCGTTATTGACCATCGCTGGAAGGTGCTGTTCACAACATGCGCGAGGCAGTACAAATAAAAACATATGGAGGACATCGCAGAATATGGAAATAGGATGAGTCTGCAGCGTTGAGGAAAGCTTCCAAACAACTGTCTGAAGATGATGACCTATACATTTAATCCCACGCTCCACAGTGACAAGTAGCAGATATCCAGTGTTCCACCAAGGCTCCGTCCATCTCAACCGAGTGGTGTCAATCAATCATTATGCTGCAATCCACAGCGTACCCATTGGATGGACGGGTTGGGAAAGACAGCGCTGATGTGGGACTATGTACTGTAATACACACCGCAGTTGATAGTGAGATCAATTTTAGCAATTTTACCTGTTGTTCCGTAATTTCAACGCCAGTCAGTGACACAGTGGAATGCGTCCCAATTTCTGCGTCATCACTAAAAGCAGCGTCCTGTACCTATGCAAAGAGTTTATCTACTTATTTCCAGCGCATCAAACATAATGCAGAATTTACGATTACGATTGGTCATCTTTCCATGTGTGGATGGGTGCCACACATTATTGTTGCATTAGTAGGACAAATTGGGAGACTGACAGATCCCTTTCACATTGTCCTCGACCAGTCCTTCCTGTTACACTAATCTTACCCACGGCACTCATCCGAAAGGACAAGATCTCGCCAGATGCGTGCGTGTCGAGGAGGGTCTCACCTCTTGTCAGTGTACAGTAGACATGAGCGTGTTGCGGTGATGTAACAGACGGTTAAGAAGAAACGTGTGGTTTATACATAATGGAGGTCCATACGTGTGCAGTTTGAAACATTTCTCGTAAATCAACCGTGCAATCAATTCCGAAGCATTATTCCACTGTCCGGAGTCAGTACCAGAAAGGTACCGGCATGAGAGAAACAACTGTAGAACATAAACTCACGCTCTGATATTACACGTTTCTGCACCTAAAAATGCTATATTGTTAAAGCCATACGGTTTCCGAAGTATTAGTCGTGCGGAATGCAACGCTCTTAATTAATGAAGGATGTACACTCCTGGAAATGGAAAAAAGAACACATTGACACCGGTGTGTCAGACCCACCATACTTGCTCCGGACACTGCGAGAGGGCTGTACAAGCAATGATCACACGCACGGCACAGCGGACACACCAGGAACCGCGGTGTTGGCCGCCGAATGGCGCTAGCTGCGCAGCATTTGTGCACCGCCGCCGTCAGTGTCAGCCAGTTTGCCGTGGCATACGGAGCTCCATCGCAGTCTTTAACACTGGTAGCATGCCGCGACAGCGTGGACGTGAACCGTATGTGCAGTTGACGGACTTTGAGCGAGGGCGTATAGTGGGCATGCGGGAGGCCGGGTGGACGTACCGCCGGATTGCTCAACACGTGGGGCGTGAGGTCTCCACAGTACATCGATGTTGTCGCCAGTGGTCGGCGGAAGGTGCACGTGCCCGTCGACCTGGGACCGGACCGCAGCGACGCACGGATGCACGCCAAGACCGTAGGATCCTACGCAGTACCGAAGGGGACCGCACCGCCACTTCCCAGCAAATTAGGGACACTGTTGCTCCTGGGGTATCGGCGAGGACCATTCGCAACCGTCTCCATGAAGCTGGGCTACGGTCCCGCACACCGTTAGGCCGTCTTCCGCTCACGCCCCAACATCGTGCAGCCCGCCTCCAGTGGTGTCACTACAGGCGTGAATGGAGGGACGAATGGAGACGTGTCGTCTTCAGCGATGAGAGTCGCTTCTGCCTTGGTGCCAATGATGGTCGTATGCGTGTTTGGCGCCGTGCTGGTGAGCGCCACAATCAGGACTGCATACGACCGAGGCACACAGGGCCAACACCCGGCATCATGGTGTGGGGAGCGATCTCCTACACTGGCCGTACACCACTGGTGATCGTCGAGGGGACACTGAATAGTGCACGGTACATCCAAACCGTCATCGAACCCATCGTTCTACCATTCCTAGACCGGCAAGGGAACTTGCTGTTCCAACAGGACAATGCACGTCCGCATGTATCCCGTGCCACCCAACGTGCTCTAGAAGGTGTAAGTCAACTACCCTGGCCAGCAAGATCTCCGGATCTGTCCCCCATTGAGCATGTTTGGGACTGGATGAAGCGTCGTCTCACGCGGTCTGCACGTCCAGCACGAACGCTGGTCCAACTGAGGCGCCAGGTGGAAATGGCATGGCAAGCCGTTCCACAGGACTACATCCAGCATCTCTACGATCGTCTCCATGGGAGAATAGCAGCCTGCATTGCTGCGAAAGGTGGATATACACTGTACTAGTGCCGACATTGTGCATGCTCTGTTGCCTGTGTCTATGTGCCTGTGGTTCTGTCAGTGTGATCATGTGATGTATCTGACCCCAGGAATGTGTCAATAAAGTTTCCCCTTCTTGGGTCAATGAATTCACGGTGTTCTTATTTCAATTTCCAGGAGTGTATTTATCCAACATCAGACATACAACCACTCCGTAAGTATATTACTCCAATCACTACGATGATAAATTTTAAAATGATAAAACTACTTGCTTCTACGCTATTCCGGTATCATAGGAAGGCATCGTCAGTGTGAATCCACCGCTCGAGCTGCTTATAAACCAACTGGCACGAAGTCTGGAGACTGTTGTTCTGTCTCTTAGGAAATTAATGGATTTTATACGTCTTTTTAAATCGGATACGTACGTATTCTGAATCACACTTGTCATGTCAGCTGTGCATATGATTAGTAATAGTAGTTGTATCAATTTGATGGATGTGGCTATGTCTGACTAGGAAACAGAGCGAAGAAAAACCGATTTGAATGTTTTCGATAGCTGACACATTGAGGTACCACACACACACACACTTCTTCAGGAAAGTGCCCACAAAGAAACAGCAACTTCTTACGAGGGAGTAAGTGCCACGATCAGTAGCTAAAGGAGATGTAACAGCGTTATTGCTGTTTACCGTATTTCGCCTTTGTTGGAGTGTGTGTTACGAAAACTCACGTACTTTACAAGGGGAGGTGGAGGGTTAAAATTGAATGCAGCCAGAGCATAATTTTTAAGCTTTTCTCGGTGTTGAGTCACCGGGTACCCCCCAAACCCTCCTCAATCCACGAATTGTGTGGTACCTTATCTCTAATTTTATTTAGTCTCAGTCTACTTAAGCAATTTTGCCAGTTTTTTCTCATTTTTACATATTTCGTCGCGTTTTCCCCAATTTTACCTATCTCCCATCAGTTTTTCGTAATTATACCAGGTTTCGTCGATTTTTATGGATTTTATGTCTTTCTTCATGTTTATTTGATATTTTACCGTGGGTATATGGTCATGCTGCAGCATTCCAATCCGCTGTTTGATCTTATAGCAGGATATTTGCGTACCCTATACACCTGCCTTTTAAAAAACCCTAATAATTCCCCTTTTCCTGGTGATTAACATGCACGCCTTTTGGATAGAACGGTCATGAAAAGTATAGTAACACTCGCCTCATACCTAGATGAGACTCAGCGAGTGGTTCATATTGGAAACTCGTAGTCTGCAAACAAATCCGTGTACTGCTACGGTACATCAGAGAGCCTGTCTGCAGACTCACGTAGTGACACACTTGATGGAAACTCAAAGTCTGACACAGTTCTGTACGTTCGTCTGGCTTCCAGTCTACCGTGTAGAGATCTGCAACATGCAGATGACATATGTTCAGAGGTGATTTGTGCGCTGCTCTGAGATTCTTTTTCCCCTGAGTATATGCTCTTATTGCTTACCATATGAGTTCGCTACTTTTGTTTACATCGACCAAGTCTGATACTCCTCCACAGCCACATCAGGACATGTGCAAACTGTAGATTTCGGGTATTTTTTTTATTCTAGTAATAAGTCATTCGTTAGTTGACAGTGTGTCGACTGCACATAGCGTCCTGGACGGTGAGAGTTTCCCCTCCCCGTACCTACAGAGTGCGCAACCTCGGCAGCGTAATTTATGGATGAACAGTTAGCATGTTTTGCATTCGAGCCACAACCGTCCACCGCTGTCAGCCCGACACACACACATGTAGAGACAATGCGTATTACCAATTGCAAACTCCCGACTTCAAGCGCTTTTACGTTATTTTCGACAGTGCCAGAGCGCCGCAAATAGCGAAAAACTCTTCGCAAAGCGATCCTGTGGGGGGATGTAAGCACTTTTGAACATCCTGCTAAAGAGCATAACATCTTTGACGCGTGGTATATTACCGATATTTCGTAACAATATTGACGAGATATAACAACTAACCACCGCTTCCTCCTGTACCTATCACACTTACTTTTATACTCTTGGTCATATATGTCTTTTTCCTTCAGAAACTTGATGAACTGCATATTTCCGTAATTAGTATCACACTTTCCTGACCTATACATCGAAATAAGCATGCATTGCTAATAAAGTCCGAAATAACATTGACCGCGGCAGACTACGTGTGTGTCTTCCGACATTGCCGAACCGGCTCTGATTAACACACTACGCATTGCTAACTAAGTCTTAACTGATACCGCGGTGGACAACATGTCCGTTCTCCGAGACCACCGAAGGAGCGTCCAAGCTGCAGCTGCTTGTTTTACAGTGCACCGCGGCTGCCTGCAAGGGCGGTGACGAAGTGTCGGCAACCGAAACTAACGGATCAGTTAAAACTTTGACGGGTGCAAAGTATGTGCCTACTTGTCTGATCTTGCCCGCGGTAGTGAGGGCTGCTGAAGTGGCCAGTGTGCTGGGTGAGCGCCACAGAAGCGTACGTGTCTGTGTTACATCAGAGAATTTTCAAAATGATGGACGTTTGCGGTGGAGGTATTGATAACATCCGAATTCCTACCAGCCCAAACATCCCCGAATGCCCTCCATCGCTGGGGGTGGTGTACTCTGGCATACACGCGAGTCCACGACTGCGGCTGCAGCCGCGCCCGTAATTTCCACTGACCTCTTTACGCGGCGCTGGCGGAGTACATGGGGACTGGGGGCGCGGCTTTTAGACGTCCGGAAGGTGAGTATGTGGGATGTGCGAGTGTTCCCAGCTGTCTCCGACATCTAGTCCTGACAGCTTATTGCTACGGACTGGATCATGGTTAAGTGTGTCTTGTTTAGTGCCTCTCAATACATCGCAACGGACTCTGTGTTGCAGTGGTACTTGCTGTTGTCTCTATTCTATCACGCAGTAGAACCTTCCTCCCTCCTTCCGAATGCTGCGGAGAGAACCAGCTTAGGAATCCTATAGTACTTTCCAAAATCCCATCTCGTTTCCGATAGTTGTATTCCGCGCACATATGCGTTCGCCTATTGGTCTCTCTCCTGATCGGTGCGGATGAGAGCTATACCCATTGTTCGAACATTATGAGTTACCTCGAAGAAAACGGTCTATTGACACACAGTCAACATAGGTTTAGAAAACACCGTTCCTGTGAAACACAACTACCTCTTTATTCACATGAAGTGCTGAGTGCTATTGACAAGGGATGTCAGATCGATTCCGTATTTCTGTATTTCCGGAAGGCTTTTGACACTGTACCACACAGACGGCTCGTAGTGAAATTGCGTGCTTATGGAATATCGTCTCAGTTATGTGACTGGATTTGTGATTTCCTGTCAGAGAGGTCACAGTTCGTAGTAACTGACGGCAAGTCATCGAGTGAAACAGAAGTGATTTTTGGCGTTCCCCAAGGTAGTGTTATAGGCCCTTTGCTGTTCCTTATCTATATTAACTATTTTGGAGAAAATCTAAGCAGCCGTCTTCGGTTGTTTGCAGATGACGCTGTCGTTTATCGACTAATAAAGTCATCAGACTGCAAAACGATTTAGAAAAGATATCTGAATGGTGCGAAAAGTGGCGGTTGACCCTAAATAACGAAAAGTGTGAAGTCATCCACATGAGTGCTAAAAGGAACTCGTTAAACTTCGGTTACACGGTAAATAAGTCTAATCTAAAAGCCGTAAATTCAACTAAATACCCAGGTATTACAATTACGAACAACTTAAATTGGAAGGAACACATAGAAAATGTTGTGGGGAACGCTAACCAAGACTGCGTTTTATTGGCAGGACACTTAGGAAATGTAATAGATCTACTAAGGAGAGTGCCTGCACTACGTTTGTCCGTCCTCTTTTAGAATACTGCTGGGCGGTGTGGGATGCTTACCAGATAGGACTGACGGAGTACATCGCAAGAGTTCAAAGAAAGGCAGCACGTTATGTATTATCGCGAAATAAGGGAGAGAGTGTCACAGAAACGATACAGGATTTGGGCTGGACATCATTAAAAGAAAGGAGTTTTTCGTTGCGACGGAATCTTCTCACGAAATTCCAATCACCAACTTTCTCCTCCGAATGCGAAACTATTTTGTTGACACCGACCTACATAGGGAGGAACGATCAGAAAGGTAAAATAAGGGAAATCAGAGCTCGTACGGAAAGATATAGGTGTTCATTCTTCCCGCGCGCTATACGAGATTGGAATAACAGAAAATTGTTAAGGTGGTTCGATGAACCCTCTGCCAGGCACATAATGTGATTTGCAGAGTATACATGTAAATGTAGATGTAGGTGTATGCTGTAGACAGCGAACGGCGCGCGCTACGCGATCGTTAGATTGTGTGATCGGCAGTTTTTTTTTTTTTTCCTATCAGATATGTTTAGTGAAACGTTGTGGTGGAGGAGGGCGCGGACAAGACTTGGGATACATTTGGGGCTACGATCTAATTGTGGCGGCAATTTCATTACTTGATTTGCATAATGAGTGTGTGTGTGCGCTACTCAAAAGTTGAAAACATTTTTTATTACGAAGAAAGATCATCGTCAGGTGGAGGTGAGCGTTCTAAGCGATCTATTTGACTGCTGTAAATTGTTAAACAATGGGTAGTGCAAATGGCTCATTTCACTATTTTTGACATCGAAATTTTATCAGCTATCCCTTGGCCTCCAGCATTAGGCAGAGGAACACTGTATTCTGAGGAGAGATGCAAACCTCTGTCTGCATGTTTCGGAACGTTGGTTCACACAGACAATGAGGGAATGGCCTCTGGAGAAAGACAGAGACCGGAAGCGAGTCTGGAATTTTCCGATCAACAGAATGCTGTACTTGATGCTTTGTTTGCGAGCCGCAAGATCAGAGGAGGCCGATATGTGGTCCGTGGACAGTGGTATTTAGCAACGTGATCTGTAATTATCACATAGGGCGGTTGTGACCTTCATTGTGATAGAGACACGCACGGGAGACCCCAACAGCGACTACTATACCGCACTTCATTCCATTCATGAGCTGTAGACCTAATTTGCAGGGTTCAACTGTCGGTGAAATATGACTGCGGTATGTTTCTCGATCTGTACAACATAGTTTGCCGCTGAGATTCTAGTAATTTGCCCGTCTGCAGAAAGTGAAGGTAGTTTTCGAAATATCTCATGAACTTTTATATACACTCCTGGAAATGGAAAAAAGAACACATTGACACCGGTGTGTCAGACCCACCATACTTGCTCCGGACACTGCGAGAGGGCTGTACAAGCAATGATCACACGCACGGCACAGCGGACACACCAGGAACCGCGGTGTTGGCCGTCGAATGGCGCTAGCTGCGCAGCATTTATGCACCGCCGCCGTCAGTGTCAGCCAGTTTGCCGTGGCATACGGAGCTCCATCGCAGTCTTTAACACTGGTAGCATGCCGCGACAGCGTGGACGTGAACCGTATGTGCAGTTGACGGACTTTGAGCGAGGGCGTATAGTGGGCATGCGGGAGGCCAGGTGGACGTACCGCCGAATTGCTCAACACGTGGGGCGTGAGGTCTCCACAGTACATCGATGTTGTCGCCAGTGGTCGGCGGAAGGTGCACGTGCCCGTCGACCTGGGACCGGACCGCAGCGACGCACGGATGCACGCCAAGACCGTAGGATCCTACGCAGTGCCGTAGGGGACCGCACCGCCACTTCCCAGCAAATTAGGGACACTGTTGCTCCTGGGGTATCGGCGAGGACCATTCGCAACCGTCTCCATGAAGCTGGGCTACGGTCCCGCACACCGTTAGGCCGTCTTCCGCTCACGCCCCAACATCGTGCAGCCCGCCTCCAGTGGTGTCGCGACAGGCGTGAATGGAGGGACGAATGGAGACGTGTCGTCTTCAGCGACGAGAGTCGCTTCTGCCTTGGTGCCAATGATGGTCGTATGCGTGTTTGGCGCCGTGCAGGTGAGCGCCACAATCAGGACTGCATACGACCGAGGCATACAGGGCCAACACCCGGCATCATGGTGTGGGGAGCGATCTCCTACACTGGCCGTACACCACTGGTGATCGTCGAGGGGACACTGAATAGTGCACGGTACATCCAAACCGTCATCGAACCCATCGTTCTACCATTCCTAGACCGGCAAGGGAACTTGCTGTTCCAACAGGACAATGCACGTCCGCATGTATCCCGTGCCACCCAACGTGCTCTAGAAGGTGTAAGTCAACTACCCTGGCCAGCAAGATCTCCGGATCTGTCCCCCATTGAGCATGTTTGGGACTGGATGAAGCGTCGTCTCACGCGGTCTGCACGTCCAGCACGAACGCTGGTCCAACTGAGGCGCCAGGTGGAAATGGCATGGCAAGCCGTTCCACAGGACTACATCCAGCATCTCTACGATCGTCTCCATGGGAGAATAGCAGCCTGCATTGCTGCGAAAGGTGGATATACACTGTACTAGTGCCGACATTGTGCATGCTCTGTTGCCTGTGTCTATGTGCCTGTGGTTCTGTCAGTGTGATCATGTGATGTATCTGACCCCAGGAATGTGTCAATAAAGTTTCCCCTTCCTGGGACAATGAATTCACGGTGTTCTTATTTCAATTTCCAGGAGTGTATATTTCATACATTGCCATAAATGAATCAACATTATTCCACACATAGTCTAAATAGTTTAAATAATATTCCATACACTGGAATCAAACTGTCTCCAAATGACCGATCAACTGAGTCTTTTTTTCGCCAGTTTCCGGGAGGGGGTGGGAAGGGGGGACTAGGCGGTTTTAGTATGATTTATTTGACTGATCGAGTAAATTAATTAGTCAATCAGATTGGTATCAAAAGTGTGCTTGTATCGGCGAGGGGGAGTTTGGGAGGGTTGGAGCTTTCCTGAGGGTTTGGGTGGAGGACAGGGAGGAGGAAGAGAGAGGGGTGGAGGAACAATAGGTTAAGGACATGTCAGTCAAAAGGATGGATGACTCCTGGGAGTCCTAATCTTCTTAGCAAAACAATAGGTTAAGTACCTGTGAATCAAATGAGAAAAACAGGTTTGCCCCTGAGTGCATACTTTTCCCTGAATGTAGGCAACCTGCACTACCAAATAGACTGAAACGAAGTTTGTCCCCCTACTTAAGTATTCAAGATTGTTGAAATGTATTTAAGAGACAAAACATTATACATTATTATGTAGAAGAAAGTAGAATTTTAAGATTCTGGTGCAGTGAGAGAGAGAGAGAGATGATAGAACAGATGAGAGTAGAGAAAATTTGAGTTAATCGTTCTCTACTCTTGTAATACACGTCATTGCTTGCTGCTTTATTCTACTTTCTGTAAATTAATGTTCCCCTTCGAAACATCAGGTTTAGTTATTAACTTCAAGGTACTGGAATTAGGACTACCATTGCAGGTCCTTTGTTACACACTCCCTAATTTAGTATAAGCTTGATGTACATATATTTTCTAATATCAATAAACAGATTTATGTTTCACTGGCAATGAATATAAAAAGAATAATTACAAAAATGTATTAGTCTATTCAGCACAGAGTTTGTACTGTACAACCATTATTCTGCATGATTTTCTGTATGTTAGTGAGAAGCTGCTGATGTGTCACTATTCTCCCTGTTTTCACTTCTTTCACTTTCTCTGTCAGTCAGAGCATTCAAACATCTACCACGACTAGCGTTGTGGTAATCCATAAATAACCTGTGACTGGATATTTCATGGTATCAGAAATGAAGAAGGGCTCATAGCTCTTAGCGTATGGATTTTAGAGCCCCAGTTTACTGGAGTTTTTTTGCTTCGAATGATCTTTCCTGTCACATCACTGAATAATGGCCATTCCTCCTGGGACCACTGTATAATATACAATACATGGTGTCTTTTACGTTAAATTGAAGACCAAAGAAGGAGCTATACGGTTTCGAGATATACCTAATCTAAAGGCTATGGACCTTTACATTGATGAATCAATTACAATAAAAAGTATAAGTTTATTAATAGTTGTAGGCTCGAAAAAAGATTATTTTGGCAAATATGTCTTACATGAATGCATCTACACGGTCCAGTCACCTTAATGTGACCACCACCTGTGTCCTATGTCAGCGTGCAATAATCACTCATAGATGGTAATTTGCAGCACTAGCAGTGGGCGATATATAATGCTTGTCGGAGGGACGCGGAAAACAATGCAGTCGTTGTTGTAATGGCATCTACCATTAGGACAATATAACGTGTCACACAGCTCACACTGTACGTGCGTTGTTCGAAGAGCAGAGGGCTGAGTCTACAGTACTCCCACGGCCACCAAGCTTCACGGATTTAGACCCAGTGGAGAATCTGCGGGATCTGTTTGATCGTACTGTTCGCACCATGGATCCTCAACCGAGAAACCTAGCGCAGCTGGCCACAGCACTGGAGTCGTCATGGTTCCACATCCATGCCGGTACCTTCCAGAATCTAACTGACTCTCTTCCCGCATGTATCGCAAGCGGCCCGCGCTGCAAAAAATGGTTTTTCAGGCTTTGACAAATGATCACAATAATGTCACCAGCTAGTTCAGAATCTTATTTGCTGAGACTTACACAATTAATGCAGTTCTGGAACAGTCGGGATGCAACGTCAACAGTAATAAAACGTGGGGGAATTTCGACGAGCGAAAAGATGAATAAATTGAAAGCATTTGTAAGTCTGTGATACTAGAGATATGAATGTTGATAAGTTGAATGGGAAATCACGTATTATAAATTTTCTTTCAAGGGTAAGTTTAATAAGTTGTGTGTGTGTGTGCGTGTGTGTGTGTGTGTGTGTGTGTGTGTGTGTGTGTGTGTGAGCTGAGCAGTTTAAACACAGATTTGACGAATTGTAAATGTATATACAATATAATTCAGTGATCATGAAAATTATTAGCTAACTATGACCAAGTTTAAATTGCGGTTTGTTGACTTCATTGCAGCAATGTCCACAGCTCTTAATGAAGACATCGTAACAGGAAGCCAACGCGGCAAAACAGTCTATGCTGAATGCCACTGAACTCACAGAACAGAACGTGGTACGGTTCGAAGAAGAGCCACCCAGTTAGTTACGCGAGTCAGCTGTGCGTTAGTAGCTGCTGCTGCTCCAAATTGAGTGCAAGTAAACAGTTTGCTGACGAGATTGGAGTGAGGAAGACTTCAAAGCAGGCTCGGGTGGGCGGGGGCGGGGGAGGGAGCGGCGGGGAGGTGCGAAGCGGTCGCTGTCGCCAAGTCGTTTCCGCCCTCACCCCAACCCCTCACCCCTTTCAGTGCGGCTGCCTTCTGCCGTCTCCCGGCTTGTTTTGCCGCTGCTCACAAAACACACTTCAAGTTGTCCTCGCCGCGCTCTAACTCCCCCTTCTACAAAAAGGGCCCACAATACGTTTCTCGAACCGTGCCACCCTTCGGCCTCGAGGGCGGCGCACTTATAAAGGAATAAAACCCGAAAATATCCGAATCGAACGGCCAGTGATAAAAAGGACTCCTCGCAGATTCCGTGCGCGTATGCCACATAAAAACATGTTATCGTGAACACAGCACAGGAGAACTGGGGGAATTCGTCTAAGGTCTAATAAAGCAATCGAATGCCAGCCGTCTACGTATTGTATAGGAGGAGGAACTTTATGTTTTATGTGCCAACTCCCCCACCGTCAGGCGGATCGTGCTGCCAGATACGGCACAAATAACAGACGCACCCATATGGGCCGTAAACAAAGACCCATGTCCAGGCACAACGCACTTCTCCTTCACTTCTGAGAATGGAACAGGGCCTGGACCTAAAACGCAGCGAACACATTAAGACAAATTATTATGTGTTTTCCAATACTGATAAAAATAAATTTCCGATGGAAAGTGGTATAGCGTATGTGGAGCAAGTTATACTTTGTGACAGAAGGTGTTTGATTCACTGCCTATATTTACCTTAGCTATCGGTTTTTTTAAACATACATGAGCATTAAATCGTGTCTCTAGCTAAGGCGAAGTCTATGTTTTCGAAATAAGTAACACTGTGGTAATAGGGAAGATTTCAGTTGTACGGCCGTGAACTGACACGTTAGACGTCTGTGATACGATACTGAGTCGTACATTCGTGAGATATTATACTAAACATTTTATCCTAATATTACGTTGAGTAGTTATACAGAGAATCATCTGCTGGGCAGGTTAAGAGTTTAAGGAGACCAAACAACGGAGGTCATCAGCCCCCTATTCACCCTCCAGGAGAGAAGCGGTCTACCCAGTCCGTCTGATAAAGAGGAAATTCTGATAGCAAGTATGAGGAAGTGTTCTAAATATTTGGGTAGCATGTATCTGAGTGGGGTAAGAGCGAGTGCACACGCCAACTTTACGGGTAATATAGGAAAACAAAATTTTCCGTGGAAAATCAGCGGAATTGTTTATTGAAATATAATTTAGTGAACAATGTTTCAAATGGCTCTGAGCACTATGGGACTTAACATCTGAGGTCATCAGTCCCCTATACTTAGAACTACTTAAACTACTTAACCTAAGAACATCACACACATCCATGTCCGAGGCAGGATTCGAACCTGCGACCGTATCAGTCGCACGGTTCCGGACTGAAGCGCCTAGAACCGCTCGGCCACCCTGGCCGGCTTTAGTGAACAATATTATTCAGAAAATTCACATGTAAAGTAACAATCCTTATCATCTGCCCCATTGCAACTTTCGTGGGCCCAGCAAAAGATATTTTCCGCATTGAATCCAATTTTCTCCTTCTGAGTTTGAAAATACTGTGAGGGACAAAAGTCATGGGATACCTCCTAATATCGTATCGAACCTCCTTTTTATAGGCGTAGAGCGGTAACTCGACGCGGCATGAACTCAACAAGTTCCCTGTAGAAATAATGAGCCATGATGCCTCTATAGCTGTCCATAACTGCGAAAGCGTTTTCGGTGCAAAATTCTGCGCATGAACTGACCTCTCGATTATGTCCCATAAATGGTCGATGGAGTTCATGTCAGGCGTCCTGAGTGGCCAAAACATTTGCTCGAATTGTCCAGAACGTTCTTCAAACCAACTGCGAACAGTTGTAGCCCGGTGCGATCACATCGTTGTTTGGGAACATGAAGTCCATCAATGGCTGCAATTGTCTGAAAGTAGCCAACATAACCTTTTCCAATCGGTAAAATGGAAATAAGCGTGTGGCCTTGCTGGCCGGGAGGCCCAGTCCGGGGAAGTTCGGCCGCCGAGTGCAAGTCTTATTTCAGTCGACGCAACATTGGGCAACTTGCGTACCGGTGATAAGGATGAAATGATGATGAGGACAACACAACACCCAGTCCACGAGCGGAGAAAATCTCCAACCTGGCCGGGAATCGAACCCGTGCCCACTGCATGGGAGGCAAGCACGTAACCACCCAGCGAAGCAGGCGAACATTTCCAATCGGTCATCGCTTCGGTTGGACAAGAGGATCCAGTACATTCCGTATAGAGATAACCCATACTATTAAAGAGACACCTACAGCGTGCACAGTGCTTGTTGACAAATTAGGACCACGGTTTCGTGGGGTCTGCGCCACACTCGAGCCCTACCATCAGCTGTTATCAACTGAAATCGGGACTCATCTGACCAGGCCTCGGTTTTCCCGTCGTCTAGGATCCAACCAGTATGGTCACGAGCCCAGGAGAGGCTCTGCAGGCGATTTCGTGTCGTTAGCAAATGTATTCTTGTCGGTCGTCTGCTGCCATAGCCCATTAACGCCAAATTTCGTCGCACTGTCCTAACGGATATGTTTGTCACACGTCCAGTGTCGATTTTTGCGGTTATTTCATACAGTATTACTTGTCTGTTAGTACTGACAACTGCACTCAAATAGCAGTGCTCTCGGTCGTTAAGTGAAGGTCGTCGGGCATTGCGTTGCCCGTAGTGAGAGGTAATGCCTGAAATTTGGTATTCTGGACACACTCTTGACACTGTAGATCTCTGAATATTGAATTCTGTAACGATTTCCGAAATGGAATGTCCCATGCTTCTAGCTCCAACTACCATTCCGCGTCCAAAGTCTGTTACCTCGCATCGTGTGGCCCAATCACGTCGGAGAAACCTTTTCACATGAACCAACTGAGTATAAGTGACAGCTCCTCCAATGCACTGCCATTTATGTCTTGTATACAAGGACACTGCCGTTATATCTATATATGCATATCGCTATCCCATGACTTTTGTCACATCAGCATAAGTCGTCAAAATACAAGCAAGTGACATTATTTTTTATGTTGGTTCTTCATATGCGTTCATTTTTGGTTGATTCGCTTTGATGTCTTTTTTTTTTTTTGCTTCTACAAAATAACTTTCTCTTCCTTTATACAATTATCTCGCGTATTTTTTTGTTTTCTTTTATTGGCATTCCATTTCATTTTTATATGGTGAGGATGTTAAAACGAGTTTCCTCTTCTTCTACCATTTGTTTCTGTTTTCTTGTTTGCAACTTGAGGTGGTGGCATTATATCGTTGGGTGATATAGCAAACATAGACGACATAGTCAAGGTATCAAGCACAAAAGATTGCGGTTCCAAACTTCTTGAGCAGCGGAGGTCATTCGTAAACGATTCAATGTTCTTAATTTCTAAAAGAGACTGAGGCTTTGCAATTTCAGACTTATTCTTTGTTGTGTAGGTGGAAGTTATTTTCTCTGATTCGATCATTCGTTCGTTCATGAGCATTAAAATGTTTGCCTGATTTTTACTCAAATCTGAATCTACTGTCACCTGTTTTAAAAAAGTTGAATTAATATTGCAAACAGCGTATCTCAGTGCACACATTTACATAAAGACAAAACTAATTGGCATTCACTGTGTAGGAAATTAAATCAGAACTGTTAGTTTAAAAACCAGTACCACTACAAACCTGGGAACTGCCTAAAAAACTGGAACACTGAAATTACGAAGCAACACTATGAAACAGACACTGTTCGCTGGTCCATTAAAATCTGAATTACAAAGAAAATGCTTAGGATATGAGCAGTGGACTCGTGATATAACAAACGAAAGAACCAACAACATGTGAAAAGTATCTCACCTGAAAAATTACAGCATTATCAACAGCAACAGTACTTCCTTTTTTTTTTGTTTTTACAAAAGTCTTAGAAGGCAGTGCTTTTACGATTATGCTAATTGAAATGAATTAAACTGAAATCACCTAAACTGAGGAGAGAAGGCGGACTGCACTGTTGCAAGAACCGCTAACATTATCAGAACGCACCAGCAAAAATTATTACCTTAAAAACATATCCATAACACAAATCCATTTTCTCTGTTCCATAAATGTTGCAACTGTAAGTCTTTTCATCAGATTAATAATGCCAAACAATTTTCTTCAGCAAAATCCTCCTCCAGTCTGCACTACGCTAATAGTTCTGTCAGCTTACTCCATGTCCAACACTCGACTATTCATGGCTATACAACTGAGACAAAGATATTCAAGTTCAGAGATACTACTGTCACTGGCGTAAGTCGACTATTCCACAGGTGTCACAAGCGACTGCTTCGCTCTCGTAACATGAAATTTCCACTTATTCTGAAACTATCCGCAAGTAAATGTCCAGTCCACCTATATATGTTCACCATTTACAGGATTTTCTGTTGCAGTGTGGTCCTCTGCTGAAACGATATTTGCCAGTGGACGAGAGTTCTCTTCTAGATCAGGTTTTCTTCTACACACAGGCTCTCTTCTGGAATGGTAGTTACCTTTAGAGGACCAGTCTATCTCTGGTCACTGAAGGGGCAAACAAGTGGCCTGGAAAAATTTCTGTTGAGTGGATAAATTCCTTTTCTTGTACCCATTTACTGCAGTTTACATTTCTGCTACTTCTAGAAAAGCAGCACCATACAGTTTTGTTACCTGATGAATGGCCACAGCCCTTCCGGAATGTGTTTCAAGGTATTAAAGAACTTCTTGTCGGAATAGATGCTCAAAGGAGCCCTAAAGGTCACGTCCAGGGGCTACATTCAGTGGGAACAATGTGGTGGCAAGCACAGCAAAACGATATTGTTTCCTCGGGCCAAGTTGATCAGATACAGACTCTTCCTACGTGTGCCATGCCCATCCAAAGTCAAGAGAATTCGTTACTCAGAACATGGCTTGCTTGTAGTGCAATACTCAACTTACCCAGTCTTACCCCGAGAGCAGAAGTTATAAAAACGAAACATAAGCACCTTATTGTGGAACTAAATCCCCTAGTGTATAAATACTTACAAATCATCTAATATTCCTAAATAGAGTTTTCGTAAATGTAATAATTATGAAATGACCACAGTTTAAAAACAGAAGAATATTTATTAGTCAGTTCATACCGTGAAAAAAAAACTTATTGTCTCAGATACAGTGAGCTGTACAGCAACAACACGTCAATATAGTCACTCTTTCTTCTTCATTAGTGGAGCAATTCTCTATCTCTCCACCAGCACCACCACCATAAAAAGTGACATCAGAAACACGGTATCCGGTCTCATCCCACTACCCGGCCTTACCCCACTTTTCTCTACTCCCGTAACCCACATCTTTCCACATAGATTCTTCTGGACGATTCTCTTAAACATTTGTCTGCTCTTCATCACTACTAAACTGCTACCAGAGATTATATCTTTTCCTGGTCCGTCTTAAATTTCACTATCTGAATTCAGAATCTCTGTCCAACCACGAAGTAATTCAATTGGAATCGAAATCTACCCGTGTCTCTTGTGATTTTTGAACAGTGTGTTGGTTATTACTAATTTAAATTTACTGCATATCCCAGTCAGCCTTTTTCCTCTCTCATTCCTACTACGAAAACCATATTGTCACGTAAGTCTGTCTTCTGCCCTTTCCTAACAGCGTTTTCCAGCCTCCCGTGACCACTAGACAACCATATTCCTATACGTACTGAATTACCCTTTCAATATTTACATTTTTTTCTATCTCTTCATCTTCTGCTTGTGAAATCGGTATGCATACCTGAACAACTGTTGTTGTTACTGTCGATTCTGATGGGAAGAATCCTGTATCTGAAATGTTAACAGAAAGTCATTCTCTGCCAAGCTTTTGTATTGATAAAGAACCCAAAGAACCCTGTAACTGAAATGCTCACAGGAAGTCATTCTGTGCCATGCCTTTCTATTGATAAAGAACTCAACTCCTGTAAGCCCATTTTCTGCTGCTGTTGATATTAACGTG
Source organism: Schistocerca piceifrons (assembly GCF_021461385.2). Taxonomy (NCBI): domain Eukaryota; kingdom Metazoa; phylum Arthropoda; class Insecta; order Orthoptera; family Acrididae; genus Schistocerca; species Schistocerca piceifrons. The sequence goes on along the minus strand of NC_060149.1, from coordinate 359,902,060 downwards.
TATTCATCTTACCAGAAATCCTTATATCCTGCCCATTTCATTTCATTGACATCAACAATACCTAGAGTGACTCTTAACGCATCAAGATGTAACGTCTGCTGCCCAAATTACCGGCAATGGGAACATAAGATGGTCGGATTGTCTACCCAATGGCACGCCATGCCATCACGCCAGGTGTTATGCTCGCATGAGCCTGACAAATGTAACAAGTGGTTCAAATGGCTCTGAGCACTATGGGACTTAACTTCTGAGGTCATCAATCCCCTAGAACTTAGAAGAACTAAAGCCTAACTAACCTAAGGACATCACATACATCCATGCCCGAGGCAGGATTCGAACCTGCGACCGTAGCGGTCACGCGTTTCCAGACTGTAGCGCCTAGAACCGCTCGGCCACCACTGCCAGCCAAATGTAACATGACAACGTTTGTTTTCATCGGAGATGCACATACGGATACGTCTACTGCGATGCTGTAGGGAGAACCGGGCCTCGTCTGAAAAGACGACGTGGAACCACTCCTGTGTTCATTGTTGTTGGGCGCACCACTGTATGCGCGGCTTTCAGTGGCACCATGTCAAGGAAAGCTGCAACAATGATAGCCGTGCTGACAGTGCGTGGCACTCTAGACAGTCACGCAGTCGGGATGGATAATTGTCATACTGTAAACAATCTCACTTCCTGATGTAAGATATGTGACTTGGCTGTAAGATCCTGCATGGTTTAGTGAACATGTCTGTCCTCTCGACCGCTAGTCGCTTGGTATCGTTGAGATCCTGCACGGCACGGAGTATGGCGCTCTTGAACCTATCGAGCGCTAGTCGCTCCGTGTTGCTGAGATACTGCATGACACTGAGTATTGGACTCCTGAATCCACCGAACACTAGTTGCTTTGTGTTGCTGAGATTCTGCATGGCATGAAGTATGGCACTCCTGAACCCAACGAGTGACAGCCGCTTGGTTTCATTGAGATCCTGTGTAGCACCGAGTATGGCACTCCTGAATCCACGGAACGTTAGTCGCTTGGTGTTGTCGAATTCCTGCATGGCACTGTACATGGCACTCGTGAACCCATCGAGCACTAGTCACTTGGTGTCGCTGAGATCCTACGTGGCACTGAGTATAGCAGTCCTGAACCCATCAGTTCCAAGACAGTTTGCGAGGCAGTTGTGAGATTGCTACCAACGCGAGCAGCAATATAGAAGAACAATGAACCGCAGTCTCGATTGACTACGATCCTCCTGCTGTCGAATTCCAATATGTGAAGGTAGACGCTTCTTTTTCTTATACGAAGTAGAAAACGGTAGTCTCACAAACAAAAACAACGAACCGTGATTTCTGAATGAGAAAACCGTTGCATAATCTTTCCTTGTATATACAGTGTAGATAACTTTACTCCCACTTACTCAGAGAGGTTGCTCTCAAATATTAATGAGTTCCATGTGTAAGTATACACTTGAATTCGTGTTAATTCTGTCAGCTTGGTGGGAAGTAGAACTCGTATGCTTCGCGCACTGATATATTTTATTACAAGCGCCAAAGTTAGTACATAATTTTGCCTGTCGACGTTTCCCCGTTGTTTCTTGAATCTAGAGTTCAACATTTTATCCAGATTCGCGTTTTCTGTGATTTTCCTAAATGGCTTAAAGCAAATACGGGGATGTTGCTTCTCAAAGGGCATGGCCGATTTTCTTCCCTATCTCGTCGTCAACGGGACATTGAACACTTATCTTCGTTCTTCTTCGACAACATCTCGGTTGCCTGGTGACAAAAAAAATAGAAACACCAACAAGGAAATGTGCTAGATAAACGAAAGTTGATAGGCGAGTTTCTAGAACTGAAAGATTATGTCTATTCAAATTTCGCACCTGACGCGTAAGACTGGTGCTAGTAGCATCAATATGAGGATGCAAATCAGGTTTGCTTCAAATACTCGCTGTAACGGTCATGAGCGTCAGTTACCTTTGAGATTTGACGTTGCAAGTTGACGTTAGTCAAGAGTGCTTTTTAAGATTTACATAAACGATCTGATTGGTCGTTTCAGGGCATTAGACTGTTTGCCGATGATGCTGGAGTCTACAGGAAAATGGTACCACACGAAAGTTGTGAACGAATCAATGAAGATTTGCAGAAAATAAATGCGTGGTGTAATAACTGGCAGTTATCTCTCAATATTAGTAAGTGTAACCTACAGCGTATAACAAGACGAGAATTCCCATTATTGTACAAGTACAAAATAAATGCCCAGTATCTAGGTGTGACTATTCCAGATGATCTCAAGTGGAATGATCAGATTACACAAGTAAGGGGCAAGGCGAACTCTAGATTGTGGTTTATTGGTATAATCCTGAAGCGATGCAATCCTTCAGCAAAGGAAATTGCTTACAATACGTTAGTTCGTCCAGTATTAGAGTATTGTTCGTCTGTATGGGACCCTTACCAGTTGGGTCTGATTCAAGAGATTGAGGAGGTCCAAAGAAGAGCGACAAGATTCATGACTGGTACATTTAGCCATCGCGATACTGTTACAGATCTCAGAGAAAGTTTGAAGTGGGACACACTTGCAGACAGACGACGCCCTACACGGAAGGGGCTGCTCACTAAATTCCGAAATACGATCTATTCAAAGATAAGGGAAATTAGAGCTCGTACTGAGGCGATCACACAATCGTTTTTCCCTCGCGCGATCAGCGAGTGGAATAGAGGGGGGGGGGGGGGATATGACTTTGGCGCGAATTGTGCCCTCCGCCACACAGCACTTGGTGGCTAGCGGAGTATATATGTAGATGTAGAATGCCTTTAAAGGCGGCAAAGACGCCATTATCAACAGCTCACTGAGTTTGAACGAGGTAGTGTAATATTGCAAATAGAAGCTGAATCGTCCTTACGCGATATTGCAGAAATATTTTGTAGGAATGTAGCCACTGTACATAACTGCTGGCAGCACATGTCACGGATAGGTACCGTAGCAAGACCAGGAGCTCTCATTTCTTACTCAGAGCTACCACGCAAAGTTCCACTCGCAACTGCGCCCTGAATCCGCACGGTCTAGCTATGTGTGGGCACGCGGGACAAATTACCCGATGTATTATTCCACAGATTTGCTCGGAAAGACTTACTGAAGGACTCGTATCAGGTCAGTGAATCAAAAAGAGTCGCCAGCCTCGCTTCGAATTACTCCATGTTGTTCTAGTGATCTTCAGTCCGAAGACTGGTTTGATTCACCAGTACACGCTAGTCTATGCTGTGCAAGCCTCTTCATCTCCAAATAAGCACTGCGGCCTACATCTATTTGAATCTGCTTAATATATTCGAGAGTTGGTCTCCCTCTACAATTTTTACGTCACTCCATAACGATAGCCCTCCAGACATCTAAAACTTTTAGTGTCTCCTTTCCTGATCTAATTCCCTCAGCCTTGCCTGATTTAATACGACTACGTTCCATAACCGCTGTTTTGGATTTAGTTATGTTCATCTTATGTCCCCGTTTCAAGGCACTGTCCATTCCGTTTGAATGTTCTTTCCATTTCATTGCTATCTCTGACAGAGCTACAATGTCATCGGCAGACCTTAAGGCTTTTATTTCTTCTGACTGAACTTTGATTAACTTTCCATTTTTTCTTTGGTTTCCCTTACTGTTTGTACAATGGAAAGATTGAATAACATCTGGGATAGGGTATAATCCCGTTTCACTCTCTTCTCAACTACTGTTTCCCCTTCATGCCCTTATAACTGCCGTCTGATTTCTGAACGAGTTGTAAATAATATTTCCCGTCCTTTATTTTACTCCTGCCACCTTCAGAATTTTAAAGACTATACCCCAGTCAACACTTTCAAAGCTTTCTCTAAACCTGTTAATGCTATAATCGTAGGTTTCCCTTCCTTTAACCTATCTTCTACGCCAAGTCGCAGACTAAATATTGCTTCATGTGCACCTACATTTTTTCAGAACCAGAAATGATCTTCCTCGAGGTCGGCCTGTACCAGTTTTCTAAGTTTTTAAATAATTCGTGTTATTATTTTGTAAACATGACCTATTAAACTGATAGTTCGGTAATATTCACACCTATCAGCACTTTCTTTCTTTAGATTTGGAATCTTTTTAAAATTGTATTATTCTTGGAGTCTGAAGGAATTACCCTGTCCCGTACATCTTGTACACCTGGTGGAATAGTGTTGTCATTACTGGGTCTCCCAAGGACATCAGTAGTTCTGAGGGTATGCTGCCTACTCGACAGGTCTTCGATTCACGTGTCTCAGTGTTCTGTCAAATTCTTTTCGCAGTATCATATCTCCCATCTCATCTTCATGTACTTCATCGGCTCCCTTGTATTAGCCCCTCTATATATTCCTTCCACCTATCAACCTTCCATTCTTTCCTCGTTACTGACTTTCCATCTGAGCTCTTGAAATTTATACAGCTGTTTCTCTTTCGTCCTAAGGTCGCTTTAATTTTTCTATAAGCGGTATGTATCTTTCCTGTAGTTATACATGTTTCTATAGTCTTGCATTTGTTCTCTAGCCATTCCTGCTTAGCCGTTTTGCAATTTTTATCAGTATAATTTTTAGACATCTGTATTTCCTTTAACTTGTTTCATTTCCCACTTTTTGTATATTCTGCTTCTATCAGCTAAATTCAATATCTCCTGTGACATCCAAAGCATTCTAAAAAGCCTTCTCCTTTTACTTATTTGGTTCACTACTGACTATTTTACTCACTACAATGGATTAAAACTCTCACTCCTCGAATGTCACTACTGAATGCTCTTCTAGTAATCCAACGACTTTCAGAAAATTCTCAAATCTGAACACTAATTTGGAACACGTACCCCTCGTACAGTTACTACACCGTCTCTAACTGGTTTCCAGCAACCACTGCCGACAATATCCTCTGGAAAAACAATAGGATAACACCTGAAAGGTAAAAGGGGCTAAGTCAAACAAAAACACTAAACGTCGAGTTTCTGTGAAAGAAAATTTAAGTTATTGGTTCAGTTAGACCTCGGTAACTCCGTCACTTTTATGAACCATGACGTCCAGCTAGCCAATGGCAACATGTTCTGACGTGAGGACTCCGCCTAAGAAGAACGTATTCGCTGACCAAATCGCAGCAGTCAGCCGTAACACTGGAAAATGACTAACAGAAATTCCAGGTCCACGGACGGAAACGCACTTTCAAGCTCCTGTAGACTTCCGTATCAGCAGTAACTGAGGATCAATCACTACTGAATTCATACGAGCAAAACTTAAAATATCTCCTCCACTCCACAGGGCCTACGACTATATGCCTTCCCCCCCCCCCCCCCCCCCTCCCCGAGGTCAGCCAACCGACTTCAGAATTTTGCGAGCTCCTAGCAGTTACACTAAATTGTTTTACCTCCAGGCTTTTTAACCAGTCAGATTCAAGAGCTGCATGCAGGTAATTTCATTGGCCATTTGCCACTACTCGCGCTAATAACACTCCGCGTCAAAATGCTGCTTCCTGCTATGACTTTTCAACAGTTTATTTCTAATATGTGCTTGAAAACACTTGCTGACATGGGAACGTCACTAGCCCTTAAGCTAGCATAGTAGGCACCGGGCCCAACATAAAGACTACCTGATCAAAAGTATCCGAACACCTGTTAATGGTTGTGTCCTCCTTCGCCTTTATGACGGCTTGCACACTGCTGGGGACACTATCAACGATATGTTTGAACGTTTATGGAGGAATATCAGCCGATTCTTCGACAAGAGTCGAAACCAGAGACGATAGTGATGCTGGAACGCTGGGGTCTGAAGCGAAGTCGACGTTCTGACTCATCCCAAAGGTGCACCACTAGGTTCAGGTTGGAACTTTTGGCAGGCCAGACCATTTCAAAAATGTTATTGTCTAAGAGCCATTACCTGACAGATGCTGCTTTGTGGTGGGGTCATACAGATACAAAAATCATCGTCCATTCCTCCATTGTACGCAGCACACGGTGTTGTCGTCCGCTCCCGAGTGACGCCGGCACGGTAGCTCAGCGTGTTCGGTCAGAGAGCTGGCTGCTCTCTGTGATAAAAAGAACTGAGTAAAAGGATCAACAATGAACTTCAACGAATGTCATGTGACGTCCGCTACGAGCAAATGCAACGAACCATAACGAACAAAATTAAAAAAAAAGTGGTGAGCGAGACAGAGTGGCAATCCTAAGGGCCCGGGTTCGATTCCCGGCTGGGTAGGAGATTTTCTCCGCTCAGGGACTGGGTGTTGTTTTGTCCTAATCATCATCATCATTTCATCCCCATCGACGCGCAAGTCACCGAAGTGGCATCAGAACGAAAGACTTGCACCCTGCGAACGGTCTACCCGACAGGAGGCCCTAGTCACACGACATTTATTTGCGGTGCTGTCATATTTGTTCATATCCTTCCACATTTAGCATTTTTTAAGCGCAATAAGCAAACCACCCCCTAACAACGAAAAACATCCACAAACCGTAACACCACTTCCTCCGTACATCACAGTTGGCACTACACATGACAGCAGGTAACGTTCTCCAAGCATTCACAACGCTCCACTGTTCAGTGGCGTCTTTCCTTACACCACCTTAAGCGGCGCTTAGCATTGATTACAGAAATACACTCCTGGAAATTGAAATAAGAACACCGTGAATTCATTGTCCCAGGAAGGGATAACTTTATTGACACAATCCTGGGGTCAGATACATCACATGATCACACTGACAGAACCACAGGCACATAGACACAGGCAACAGAGCATGCACAATGTCGGCACTAGTACAGTGTATATCCACCTTTCGCAGCAATGCAGGCTGCTATTCTCCCATGGAGACGATCGTAGAGATGCTGGATGTAGTCCTGTGGAACGGCTTACCATGCCATTTCCACCTGGCGCCTCAGTTGGACCAGCGTTCGTGCTGGACGTGCAGACCGCGTGAGACGACGCTTCATCCAGTCCCAAACATGCTCAATGGGGGACAGATCCGGAGATCTTGCTGGCCAGGGTAGTTAACTTACACCTTCTAGAGCACGTTAGGTGGCACGGGATACATGCGGACGTGCATTGTCCTGTTGGAACAGCAAGTTCCCTTGCCGGTCTAGGAATGGTAGAACGATGGGTTCGATGACGGTGTGTTGGCCCTGTGTGCCTCGGTCGTATGCAGTCCTGATTATGGCGCTCACCTGCACGGCGCCAAACACGCATACGACCATCATTGGCACCAAGGCAGAAGCGACTCTCATCGCTGAAGACGACACGTCTCCATTCGTCCCTCCATTCACGCCTGTCGCGACACCACTGGAGGCGGGCTGCACGATGTTGGGGCGTGAGCGGAAGACGGCCTAACGGTGTGCGGGACCGTAGCCCAGCTTCATGGAGAGGCTTGCGAATGGTCCTCGCCGATACCCCAGGAGCAACAGTGTCCCTAATTTGCTGGGAAGTGGCGGTGCGGTCCCCTACGGCACTGCGTAGGATCCTACAGTCTTGGCGTGCATCCGTGCGTCGCTGCGGTCCGGTCCCAGGTCGACGGGCACGTGCACCTTCCGCCGACCACTGGCGACAACATCGATGTACTGTGGAGACCTCACGCCCCACGTGTTGAGCAATTCGGCGGTACGTCCACCCGGCCTCCCGCATGCCCACTATACGCCCTCGCTCAAAGTCCGTCAACTGCACATACGGTTCACGTCCACGCTGTCGCGGCATGCCACCAGTGTTAAAGACTGCGATGGAGCTCCGTATGCCACGGCAAACTGGCTGACACTGACGGCGGCGGTGCACAAATGCTGCGCAGCTAGCGCCATTCGACGGCCAACACCACGGTTCCTGGTGTGTCCGCTGTGCCGTGCGTGTGATCATTGCTTGTACAGCCCTCTCGCAGTGTCCGGAGCAAGTATGGTGGGTCTGACACACCGGTGTCATTGTGTTCTTTTTTCTATTTCCAGGAGTGTATGTGCTTTGTGAGGAGCAGCTCGACTGTTGTATAATATTCTCTTTATCTCCCTAACCACAGTAATTGTGGTAGCTGGACTGCTAGTACCACTTCGGAACTCACGAATGGTTCCTTCCGTTGATTTCATGCTATATTTTACAGCTGCTCTCTGCAGTGCTCACAAGTCCCTGTCTGCCGGTATATGAGGTCTGTCTGGTCTCGATTTAGCTGTGGTTATTCCTTCCCGTTTCCACCTCACAATCACATCACCAACAGCTGACTTGAGCACCTTTAAACGGGTTGAAACGTCTGCAACTTTAGAAGAGTTGAAATGTTCCTGATGGATTTGTTACTCAGGTGATATCCGATGACGAGTCCACGTTTTTGAAGTCACTGACCTCTCCTGACAGACGCATTCTACTATTACTGCTTATTAACTGACAAATATAGCTTACGCAGATGTAAACCGCCTATCGTTCTTGTGAAAATCATTCGAAATATTTGGAATATTGTAGAAAGACCAGACCAGTATCTACAGGCTGTCGAGCGCCCCCTTCCGCCAGAATAGCGCGAACCTGCTCTGACGTCCCTTACTGCCCAAAAGGACAACCCGACGATTGCGGTCGGAAATCACATATTTCAAGCTCTATCTCGGGGCCCCCTTTTCTCCGGCCGAGCCTCAAAAGCCATTCAACGATATTTATTCTTGCAATTCAGTGAGACGATGTAGCGGATGAGGTATTAGATACGTATTTGGGAATACTGGGGCTCAGAACCCGACTATCCATTCGAGTATAGTTACCTCCTTACATACTTTAGGCAAATTCCCAGAGAAATCATTGCTCCGTCCTCCTCCAGCTGAACTGGTTCTTCGTTCATAATGATCTCTACGTCGACGTTTCTGGCTGTTCAGGACTTAATGAATATGTATTCCCAGTATTTCACAGTGTTAGGCGTGTTTGAGTAATGGGAATTAAAATCATACTTTTACTGCCGTATCTATCATCACATTAACATGCGCAGCCTCAAAATCTGATACCACACTACTGGAAGCATAAATATCAACTCAGTGAGCCACTTGTGTATTATCTAAGCTCACGATAACTTTCTAGCAAAGCCGATATATTAATAAATGGTATTTTTTCCTTTAATTGCTAAGTTTTTGTTTCCTAGTTTCATCTATCAAATACAAAACAGTCTTTATGTCAATAAAATGGGAAAGTGAATTGTACCTTGACACCACGTGTGAAGATCACACGTCAAATGTCACATAGACAACTATGGTAAGAAATTGAACAGCCCTTGCTACACAAAATTATCTGATTATTCTGTGTCTTCTTTCTCTGTCTTGACTCAGCTATAATTCATGTGCAACACCAGTTCTCCATAACGATGAGATTTTGTGCCGTGACATCGACAGGATTTGAACTTTTGCCACCAGCTCATATTCTCAGGCATAGCATGGGGCCCTTTAGTGCCAAGATGGGAAACAAGTTTCTGATTCACGAAAATCACAAACTAAGAGATGCCTTTCATTAATACTTTCGTGTCAGATTCTTCAGCAACGTGGGCGGATGGCTTTGTCTCGCTGCCTAGTCAGATACAAAGAAACGTATACAAAAGGGATGTCTTGATGCTGATGTAACAAGCTTTTACGAGGTCGCTAAATGTTTACGCAGTGCAAGTTACGTGCCTGTTACTTGGCCAAGTAGGTCAAACTGTGCGGAATAAATGTTTTGTCAGGCTGTCGCTGCAGGCTACCGTGCCGCTGTTCACTGCTGTGTATTGGGTTGCCCGAGTATCAGGCGAATGCCTGTGACTCCCACGGACGCTCGTAGATACAGCGTAGCACCTCCGCGGTGCACCCGTACTCCGCCCGCACACATTCGCTAAATCACAGCTGAATGCAGAGCTAAGGTCCAGCAGAGCACCATATGAGATGCTGCAATAACAACAAGTGGTTAGGTACCTAAAGAAGTACTCCCACTTCTCTAATATGACATATTTTTCGTTACTCGATGTCTTCTAATTTCAAATAATTAGCTGCTGCTTTAAAAACCACAGATCCTACGGCATAATTGCCAAAACGTATGATATGCATTTCGGCTCTTTTGAACGGCTCTTAGATTATTTCTGTTTGCTTTTTGACTACAGGTATGGCGTGCCTCGGTACCTATATTCATTAACGCGGTAACATAACTTCATACTATGCTACAATCATAAGGCAACACGGTCCGCCCCGGTAGCTGAGTGATCAGCGTAACAGACTGTCAATCCTAAGGGCCCGGGTTCGATTCCCGGCTGGGTCGGAGATTTTCTCCGCTCAGGCACTGGGTGTTGTGTTGTCCTAATCATCATCATTTCATTCCCATCGACGCGCAGGTCGCCGAAGTGGCGTCAAATCGAAGGATCTGCACCAGGCGAACGGTCTACCCGACGGGAGGCCCTAGCCACACGACATTTCCATTTATAAGGCAACACAGGCATATCTCAGAAATATCTTATAATGGAAACCAAGAAACGCTTTCGTACATGCAGCATTTACACCTATACACGTGACTGAATACTTCTTCAGTATAAAATGAATTTATTGTAAAATAAAAATGTCGTATGGAATTCTTGGGTGAAATAGCCTACGGCCAAGTTCAGCCGCATGTCTGGAAGAGTGTTGTTCCACCACGTACATTGTCTCTTGTGTTTTCGGATATGTGAGAGGTGGTATGTATATCTTTAGGCCGGCCGGTGTGGCCGTGCTGTTCTAGGCGCTACAGTCTCGAACCGCGTGATTGCTACGGTCGCAGCTTCAAATCCTGCCTCGGGCATGGATGAGTGTGATGTCCTTAGGTTAGTTAGGTTTAAGTAGTTCTAAGTTCTAGGGGACTGATGACCACAGATGTTAAGTCCCATAGTTCTCAGAGCCATTTGAACCATTTTTTTTTTTTTTGTATCTTTAGGAATGTATGTGCTAGTGTAGTGTTGTGTTTGTATTGAAACTGCGGTGATGTTTGGAATTTAATTCATCCCATTGGTGCAAACACTGCTGATTAGGAACTTTACGTCATCACCTCTCCTCTCCTTGACGGCCAAATACTAGCAATGAAAATTTCATCCACCACGAGGGTTCGAACCAGCTTACCTCCGAGTCGAACACCACCGCACAGGCGGGCTTTAGCGACGTCGGCCACGGAGGCGGGTTTTTATAAAGTTGTTCTCTCCGATGAAATGAGATAACGGAGGGCGACGACACGTGCCTCTTGATGTTATCAGCGAGTATCAACTGCCGAGATATTTTTGTAGATTACTTCGTACGTGTGATACAGTAAGTACTACTGACAGAAAACTTCTGATAGTTCGATCAATTCTTTTACTTTACAATGCATCTCACTTATAAGCAGAGACATAAGTGCTGTTATACTGATTTGCTCCTTACAATATAATATCGAGGAAACATAAAAACAAAGACTTGATGACAATCACAGGTCATTTGGTGAGTTAGCTGTGCACCGCAAACAGAACCGCAGCAGCACAGTTCTGGCATACTAAAAATTATAACAATGCATTAAACATTTCCTTCTCTGCAGCTGCTTGTGTTCCCATTAGGTAGTGGGATGCTGTTCGTTCTTAGAAGACTAATTAAAGTAACGGGCTATGCATAGAATTAGAATTAATATTTGTTGATCGAATTCTTTTACTTATCATTAGTATTCACTTTATTTTTAAGCAGTAACTTGCTCTTTCAGTAACCATATACTATTTTCTTCTTATTGTCGTAGTTAGTTCAACGGTTATTTGAAAATCTCCGCCGGCCGCGGTGGCTGAGCGGTTCTAGGCGCTTCCGTCCAGAACCGCGTGAGTGCTACGGTCGCTGGTTCGAATCCTGCCTCGGGCATGGATGTGTGTGATGTCCTTAGGTTAGTTAACTTTAAGTAGTTCTGAGTTCTAGGGGACTGATGACCTCAGATGTTAAGTCCCATAGTGCTCAGAGCCATTTAAAAAGCTCCATAACAAACGGCTCTGGGTATCGATTACTGATCGTGTGTTTATAAGCTACTATTGTATCCAGTATGTCACAGTACGTCGCACTATAGAAAACCAGACGCTGGGTCAAAACAAAATATATATATAAAATGAAAAATATAGAGTACAATACTCGTCACTTTGTCAGCCTGCAACTTGGATCGTAAAGCAACAGCCTCAGCATTGTCTCAGTCATCATTTTATGGATGGAGACGATTAGGCCTACACGTAGTACGTCTATTGCGGAGTAAATTTTAACGTGATACTTAGTCGTAAACGGAACACATCGCTCCTTATTTCATGTAATACCCGGATTTATACTTTCATAACGTTTGTCTAGGGCATCCTGATCTTGATAAATTACGTATGTCCTCTCAGACTGGAAGTGGATCACACTTGTGAAAAGAAAAACACCTGAATACTCACTGACGAGTTACCATTTCCGTCTCTTCTACAGTGGAAAGTGGAAAGCTTCTCATCTACAGCTTTATGCAAGTAATTCAGACATTAAGCTATTAAATGTGCAACAACATATTATATCTTCAGTCTGTTCCCATTTTCCCTTTGAACGCATAATAAATGTATTTTGTCTAATATTCGTAAGCATCAGTAACATTGCTAACGAACTACTGTGCGGTGGCGTACGAATTAGAAGTGCGCCGGAACGAATCCTGGTGGTGGAAAATCTTCACTACAAGTGTTTACTTGGCTAGGGTGGACAGATGGTGGCGTAAAATGATTGCGACCTTGCCTAGATCGGCGGTCATGGATTCCTACATCTGCACACCTACGCTCATTCCCTGAGTGCGGGAGTAGTTTGATGAGAACACAGAACGAAGTCAGTGGTACACTTCTTCTGACAGTCAGTGATGATAGATACAATAAACGCTATGTTCATGTGGGATGACTCGCATTCGGAAGGACGACGGTTCAATCCCGCGTCCGGCCATCCTGATTTAGGTTTTCCGTGATTTCCATAAATCGCTCCAGGCAAATGTCGGGATGGTTCCTTTCAAAGGGCACGGCCGACTTCCTTCCCCGTCCTTCCCTAATCCGATGAGACGGATGACCTCGCTGTCTGGTCTCCTTCCCCAAAACAACCAACCAACCATGTGGGATGACAAATTTTTATCCTTACTCCGAGGATGCGTTTCACAGGTAATGTGTATCGTAATTGTATTCTGTGAGTTTAGGTAGCACATTTCAAATGCAATCATTACAACCCCGACTGCATCATAGATAATTCGACAAAAACTTTCAGCGGCCGTTGTGGCCGAGCGGTTCTAGGCGCTTCAGTCTGGAACCGTGCTTCTGTTACGGTCACAGGTTCGAATCCTGCCTCGGGCATGGATGTGTGTGATGTCCTTAAATTAGTTAGGTTTAAGTAGTTCTAAGTCTAGGGGACTGACTACTTCAGATGTCAAGTCCCATAGTGCTTGGAGCCATTTGAATTTTTTGAAAAACTTGCAATGACTGTCAAAGCATACATACTAAACCAACTGTTTTCACAATTGTTGTGAGATCTCTCCCAACTAGAGCGTATGACTCTTCTTTCTCCGCTTTGTGAGGACAATCACTTTAGGATTGTAGGGCTAATTAAACTGAAGTTGTTCTAAATGTGCATTCTACACAGCTTGCAGTGCGATGCTGAAGGTTTAGAACGCCAATGTAGAATTAGCTACCTGAACCCCAAAGTTTCGTTAATGCCGCCTCCAAGCCACAGGACCATAATAAGTTTGATCAAAAATGCGTACTGCTAACTAATTCCACTGTTTTATTCAGGAGATTAGCGATGCTAGGAGTCACCCTAACTCATGAGTTGGCTGTCTCACTGTGTCATTGTTCATGCAGTATTCGTATGACTTAAAATTATGTAATACTGTAAAAAAATTACAAACAATAAACTGTAAGCAGCCACTGCTTGACAAATCAGATTCCTACAGCGTGTCTCGAGGCTCAGTGCCTTATCATTAACAACTTTATTTGCTCAAGTGTCCACGGCAGCGATATATTAATTTATGCAGCACATAGTGGACAATGTTTTCTTTTGAAAAACCTTATTATATCGCGCAATAACATTTTATTACGATTACTATTTGCATCGGCCGGCCGATGTAGCCGAGTGGTTCTAGGCGCTTCAGTCCGGAACCGCGCGCGCTGCTGCTTCGGTCGCAGGTTCAACTCCTGCCTCGAGCATGGATGTGTATGATGTCCTTAGGTTAGTTCGGTTTAAGTAGTTCTAAGTCTAGGGTGCTTAGAGCCATTTGAACCATTTGAACTATCTGCGTCTTCTGGTATGACGTTCGTCTGAGCCAAGATTAAATGTCAGCAGCGATGTCTATGTGTCTGCCTTCGGCTACCAATGGAGATCAGTGTTGAGTCTTGAAATACTACAGACCGCAAGACGTGGAAGACATGTACCTACTGATAACCTACAAGTCTCGTAACGTGTTGAATGAAGAGATTTTAACCTGCGAATTGTCACGGAGTACCGTTTGTGGCTTCTACGCTACAGTGTGCCACAGTTAAGGTAGGCAAAAATGAAAAGCTCTAGTTTCAACATAATTTTGTAAATCGTATCTAGATCGTTGGAACTACTACTTTGCTAGGAACCCAATTTTCAGCCAAGGAAGTGCCTTCCTGAAAGGTAGCAACAGCTTTGTTTCGATTAACTTCTTTTTGTCGGTGTGTTCCAAATACCACGTAACTGCAGCAAGTGCTTTCCTCTTCGGCGGTTCGCCATCATGGCAGTCACGCCACTGACGGAGCAAAGACGATTTGGTTTTAACGTCCCATTAATATAGAAGTCATTAGAAACGATGCTTAAGATCGAGCTGTCTCAAGAACCGAGAGGGAAATCTGTCGTGCTCTTTCAAAGGAACCCTCCCGGTAATTTGCGTGGAGCAATTTATAAAAATCACGGAAAACCTAAATATGGATGCCGGACGCGTATTTGAAGCGTCGTCTTCCCGAATGCGAGTCCAGTGTGCTAACTACTGTGACACCTCGCTCGGTCACGACAGTGGAAGCTGCACACAGCAGAAAGTACAACTAACACGCATTAGCCAAGCTTCTGCCAAGTAAAACCAAAAGCCAACGTCATAAAATGCAGCTAAACTGACCATTCTTCTCGTATGACTCCGAATATGAAAGACGTAATTGATATCGTGCACCGTTCCTCAGACCTAATTAACTGGGTATGGACGCGAAAGCCAGCCTAAAGACGTCTTGAAAATGCTTTCCACATTCGTACATGCCGATTTCTTCCTGGTATACACTTTTCACGTCACCTTATGGAGCTTTTAGGATAACGGCTATGGAAATGCAACCGGATGAATGCAGTATTTTGATGGCAGCGCTTTGTACGTGGAAGTGGATGGTTGAAAGGTAACTTGATAAGATGAAGAATCCCCAGATATATCATGTGTGGGTGAGTGTCTCACGGAGGAAGTTTTTAACATTTTTGTCACTGCCAAATTCAAACGTTGCTAGAGCCACACACGAGGCACTGGCGGTTTGTATCGGCAGAGTATTGTTCTTGAGCCGACATATCGCATTTGTATCACAGAATGATACGGTAACAAATCAAGATCAAATATGTGCCAAATCTCTGATTTGTCAGGAGAACCGAGAAACAATGTATCGCTCTTTATATGTAACTTATCTGTATCCAAAAAATTGAGATGATACTCTGATACCACAGAATTAAGCCGCTCACTTCGTCACTGCAAAAAATAATAAGACAAATCAGAAAATAAATAATTTATACATACAAGGGAATACTAATAAACTGACTGGTTCTCAGTCGGAATAAGAAAGTTTTTGCTTCAATTGCCATTAATATTTGGGCAATATGTTCTACGTGTGATAATAAAAAATACTCAGTTCTATCCGAACAGGCCTCGGAAGGCCCAACAGTATCGACGGACCGCTGTGTCCTCCTCAGCTGAGGGGATGATGCGGATACGGAGGAGCATATTGTCAGCACATCGCTCTCGTGGCCGTTGTCAGTTTTCATAACCGGAGCTGCATCTTCTTAGTCAAGTAGCTCCTCAGCTGGGGTCACAAGGGCTGAGTACGTCCTGCTTGCCAACTGCGCGGACGCGGACGGTCACCCATCCGAGTATTAACCAAGCCCGATAGCGGTGAACTTCGGTGATCTGACGTGAACCATTGTTTGCATCTGCGGCAAGATCGTTAGCTCATTTGTAAAAATACAGCTACAGAAATACTGTAGTAATGTTTTAACAACCAATTCGCATATATTTTACATTTTTAGATGAAAATAACAAAATGAAATTCAAGAAAAATCTTTCGATACGACTTCTGTTTCTTACACAACCCAATTCTTGGGATCAGATGTTACAAAGTTCACAGTAGAACTTCATGTGCTGTTGAGGAAGACATGGCACCATAGGCAGGAGGTCTTCCTGTTTTGTAGTCGGTAAACACGGCTGCTTTCTCAGATGACGTGTGGCATAGCACTCTCAGTGTTTCATCTTTTGAATTGACTGACATTTTTCCATTCTTCTGTTTCAGAGTAAGAATTTTTAATAGATGTTTGAGGGGAATGAGTATGAGACATTTTGATCATAGGCCTATTGTATTTAGAGCTCGTACACGCTCATAGTGGCAACATTTCGGCAGTATATTTAAAAGCAGAGCAGTTGTTTGCATTGGAATTGCGTGGAATGGGTTCATAGCTTCTAACTCAAGGATCTTCCTTGCCCTTCTTTCACCTTGCACCCATTAGTGATAAACGTTTGAAAGATTTTCTCAGTGATTTGGCTCTTCGAAAAAGTCTAGGGACACGCAACAGAGTACCGAGAACACAATAGTTTTGTGTTAGCAGAAGAGCCAACACCGTGTTACGAGTGGAGGCCGAAATGCACGCGTTTTAGCTCAAACAGGCTAGCATGAGGAGGGAAGAACTATACTGACGTGAGGTCTGAAACATGACAAGGAATGAGAATTCAGAAAGCGGACGTAGTTAGTTTGATACTTAACTTTAATCCATTAATGATGAACGTCGCTCTTGACGGTACATGACTGACAATATTATCTGTTCAGAATACATTCTGGAAGATAGTACCTATAGTAACTGAATATGGCGCCTTGCTAGGTCGTAGCAAATGACGTAGCTGAAGGCTATACTAAACATTCGTCTCTGCAAATGAGAGCGTATGTAGACAGTGAACCATCGCTAGCAAAGTCGGCTGTACTACTGGGGCGAGTGCTAGGGAGTCTCTCTAGACTAGACCTGCCGTGTGACGGCGCTCGATCTGCAGTTACCGATAGTGGCGACACGCGGGTCCGACGTATACTAACGGACCGCGGCCGATTTAAAGGCTACCACCGAGCAAGTGTGGTGTCTGGCGGTAACACCACAAATAGCACTGAACTTTATGAAAAAATGACGCCTAGAGCGTTTGACATTTACACTCATAAATATAACTACGTCGGTTACACTTATCTGCTGCTCGGTGTGACTGTGTTCGGTAGATGTCTTCTTTTAACCTACATTAAGCTCCGAGTAAGGTAAGAATGGTGTGAAACGATCTGTACGTGATCTGGACGAGCGAGTGTGTTCTTATCGGTTGCTAACTAGAGTCGGCTGTGGCGCCCGATAGCGCGAACAGTGGCGCTGCCAGCGAAGGCGCCGGCTGAGTGGCGCGTTATCTGCGAGGCGTGGGCCGAGGCGTCACAGCGTGCAGCCGTCATAGACGGCGAGGCATCCGCCGCTTTTCGCTAGCCGGCGAGTAAATGGGCCATGTGACCGAGGGTGGATTGTTGCGGCGGCGGCGGCGGCGGCGGCGGCTGTGCCGGCGGCGTGGAGGGGGCAGCCCGCGGCGGGGAGACCGCAGGGGAGGGGGCGGGCGCCGCAGCCGGCGGCCGGCGGCTGGCGTGTCAGTGCGCGCGCGACCGCCGTCGCATGCTGTAGTCGGTGGTGCGGCCGCCATGTGGTCCGGTGCGTGCGACCACACGTGAGCCATGGGCAGCGACTTCACCCGCTAAGCCGCCACCCAGTCATGGTTAGGGTGTTCCACCTGGGGCTGGTTGCTGCTGTTCTGAGTGCCCTGTCGTTGGCCAGACCCCTACAGCCGGATAGACTGGAGGCGCACGAGCTGATGGTGGCGCCCGAGCTGGCCGTGCGCAGTGAGCGCAGCGCCAACCTGTCGCACATCACGGGACCCGCGCGCAAGATTCAGATGTACATCAAGAACAGACACTTGCAGATCCTGCCTGACGGCACCGTCAACGGCACGAGTGACGATGTCAGCGACTACAGTGAGTAGGAACCGGTCCTAAGCCCTGACACTTCCGCCGGAAGTGTTCTGCGTCTTGTCTAGGCTAGTCTTCCAGAACGCTGTGTCTTGCTTTGTCCACTTGTCTCCCTGCCTCTGTGACGAAACGTGAAAGTAGATTCTCAGTATCCCGCAATTGCCTGGAAATATCGACGTGACCACCTCTACTGGTGACTCCTACAATTTCTCCAAAAAATGAAAAACAAATAAAAAAATCGCAAACTTTACTTATATTTCCGAATTCCGGAGATGGACGAGGCTGATATTAAACTAGCTGAGTGAGAAAATTCGAGGCGTGAAGAACGTGTTTTGACTCCGTTGTGAAAACCTAAATATACAACAGAAAATGTTGCATCATTCCTGAAATGTTCACGATTTGCTTAAAAACCGAAAAAATGTGTAAAAGTGCCTATTTCAAACTACTTCGTCTCGAAGTATCGTAATCATCCTGTTACACCTTCCTTCGAGCTCGCCGGAAGCAGTTCTCCGCCGAAAATGCTAGTAAGTCCAAAATTTAGACAACAACAGAGGTTCTTCCGTTCCGCTGTCATCTTATGAGCAGTATCTTTGTTTTTAATTTTTTGTTAAATGCCCAGTGACGGGGGGAAGATACTTTCGTCGACCGTTCCATTTTTCGGGAGCGGCCGAGGTAATTTACTACGAGGCCGAGACCCGGCCGCGTATTGTCAGCCGCTACTCTAGAACATGATTTACGGCCAAGTAAATCCTTCCTTTCGATTTAAGAGGCGGGCGCATCTGTAGCGCAGCGGAGTCCCGCGGAAGCGGCCCTCGGGCCGTCTTCCGGGAGCGGGCTGCGGGCTCCCACCACCGTTTACCTTCGAATTAACGCGGATCTACTAACGGTAACGTGTTTGTGCAGCGGAACGTGTACGCTTCTAGTTGTCTAGTTCTTTCTTTCTTTGGCTCAAGTTTCCTCATTTGTCCACAGACTGCACATAGTAACCGGTCGCTGTGAAATATTCCCCTCCGCAGTGGTCTCTCTTAAAACTGCCATTTTTCGCCTCAGCACACACACGTTTAGTGGTGGTGCGCTTCCCCTGATGCAAGTTAGCTGCAATGTGGTTGAGCAATCCGTGGTAACTGCTTTTATATTGCGCGTTTCTATTCGTATCGTACTGTTACGTTTACTAAGACTAGAGAAACTTATTGTGTGATATCGCGTTTGTTTAGCCCTCTTATCGAGCTCCACAGCTGTATTTCGCATTAACCTTGTACCCTGCAGCAATACCGATACATCAGTATGGTGTAATCGATTTGTAACTGTTTGATAATAGCTGCCCATAGTGGAACCACCTTATACGTGCCTATCTCACTAACATTTAGCTTCTTTGATAATTAAACTTCCGACACACTGCAGTCACCACAGATTTCACTTTAATAAAAATAAGAAACTGTTAAAGAAAGCAGACATTACATTATACGACATACAGATCTCACTTTAACGAATAAATTCGGTGAGACTACGGAAGAAAACTGAACTCACACTGGCCGCAGTCTTACTAACACGTTTTCGTGTCACCAGTTCTTCAGTTTGTTCAATCTGACGTTTAGTACGCAGCGACACCGTATTACGTATTTCGTCGGTAATCTGGTGAAAACTATTGTAAGGGCAGTGTTTGAGTACCGCTGCTCCGAGAGCGAGAGCCATTGGTCTCGAATTCCGGGTACTGGCGGCTTTTGGGTTGCCATCTGACAGCATTGTAAGCAGGCCCGGGGAACGTGCGGAAGGTGGAGGCGGCGTTGTTTGTGCGGGCAGTCGAGCCGAAAATTATAGGCGCAGGCGGGGGCGGGTCGGGGGTCGCGGCGCTCCACTTGTCGCGGGTATCGGCGTCGGCGTCTTCGTCGGCAACGCGGGTACCCTTCCAAGGCCAGAGTGCTGCGCCAAAACCGGTTCGGTGCGCTGGCCGCGCCAAATCGCGATCCGCTTCCACCTGTGCCCGAGCCGCCACCACGCGCACCCACCTCCGCTGCTACTTACCCCGTCTAATCTCTCCTCTCCACACTTCCTTTTACCTCGCGCATTGCGGGTGAATAGGGCGGCCAGAGGCCGCATTAGTTCCTACAGAACACCACAGTAAACACTGAATCGTGCGAAGTCTAGTTGTATACTATTGACTGCTAGGAGAACTCCCAATAACACGTAGCTGTAACTCGCAAGTTCTACGCCTGTGTTCCGCAAGACACCGTGCAATCTGTGGCAGAGTCCGTGTGGACCTCCATCGTACTATCCCATCTTGAAGCTGACGCACTCAAAAATGTTAAAAAGCAGGCACACAGGAGACGCAGATCTTTCGTGTAGCGTATTGCACTGGAGGTTACGTGCTATTTTGTGACGCCGCCAGTGTGTCAAAACAAATTGCACATTTCCTCTTTGAATCTCCTCTGTTTAGATTATTTACTATTATGTGTCACAGTCGTCTAGAACCCTCTAAATGATAATACTTTCACTATTTGACCGTTATTTTATTTCCTTTTGGATACACTATTACAACAACCTACATAAATCTCTCATTTTGTACTGTAACACCCCATAATAAGTGGCATTTACATTATATTAGTATGATTAAATAATTAATATTACCTTCTTGACATGTAGTACGACATGCAGTACAACTAATTTCGAAATGACAATAATGAATCACTTAAAATGACTGTAAAGCCGAAATTGCAATATCTGCTGCAGAAGTAAATAAAATGAGTCAAATGACGAAACCATTGTCATTTTAGATACTGCGTGCGTGTGAAATCTTAAGGGACTTAACTGCTAAGGTCATCAGTCCCTAAGCTTACACACTACTTCACCTAAATTATCCTAAGGTCAAACACACACACCCATGCCCGAGGGAGGACTCGAACTTCCGCCGGGACCAGCCGCACAGCCCATGACTGAAGCGCCTGAGACCGCTCGGCTAATCCCGCGCGGCATTTTAGATACTGCTCTCTTTCCTTCATTAACCAAAATCTCTAAGAGGCCCATACTGACGGACAGCACTTAAGATTCGATCGGATCTCTCTCGTACATGAAATACATTTTCTATCATTTTTCTAACGTTATTCCTTCTACGTTTACGTAATTCTTTCACCTCCAGACCGGTATTCCTAGATACTTCACTGCAGCGTGAAACAATACTTGACTCGTTCCATAGGTTAAATGGTGACGGGAAAAACAAGTGGTTTTCATTTGTTTCTACATTTTATTACAAACTTTTAAACTACTGTGTACTACCAAGTTCTCTCTTTCCTTACCTTATTTAGTTGGGAAGGCTTGCAGAATGTGCAGTAATGTAATACTTGGCAACTGTCCAAGTTGCCACCGGCCCTACACCAACAGCACATGTTGGCCGTGGTCGAAACTACCACTGACTTCATCTCTACTTGAATGCCGTCTTCTCTTCAATATGTAAATCGTGTTCTCTGAACTTTCGTGTCAAATAATTGGCATAGCGAGAATCTGAGGCGCATATGAAGAAGCAACTTAACATTCTTCCTGCCGGTGTCTTGAAAATCACATGAAATTCCTGTGTGATAATACAGCCCTGCAAATATTTATGTAGATTGCCGATTCTTCGTTTGTCTAGCCCATCAAGCTGCTGTTAACACAACAATTGTGCTTGCGACTTAACACAAAAACCAAATAACTGTTGTTTAACGAAATCCCATTTTTTCACGTTTGCGATGAGTTTTGCTCATCTTAGTGTACATTGGAAGTGATCGAATTGTAGATAAGCTAATTAACGTTAACCACGCAAATTAGTTGGCAGTCTCATACGATACCATTTGATTCGTGGAAAGAGAAAGACAACTGACAGTAATGAGATGATGTGTTCAATTATATCCTCGTCTTTCGCGTTTGAATTACATAACGTATAGAACTTATGTACGGTAATTAAAAGTAAATTTGAATGTTGCAAACTAAAGCGAGTTTGTCATTGGGTAACGGTGTTTTCATATCGGTGGTAGATGGAAAAATCGTTTTATTAGTAACCAATAATATTTATCCATTCTATGGCAGAGTTAGAGGTACAATGGACGTGCCTGCTGGCAGAAAGGAAGCCACACGGTGCCCGCCGGGAGTGCCTCAAGAAAACTTGTCACAGTTGCCCGAGGCTCGGCTCGCATCAGACAGTTTCTTTCCGGATGCAACCCGCAACTCAGGCGCCTTTGTGTAGGTCTCCGCCCAGTTCCTTTTCTTATTTTGCTGGAAGACTAAACAGTATGTTATGGCTGGAATATCCGTGCGTGTACTCCCAGCTGTATGAAACTGGAAGAATAAAAGCTTTCTCCGACGCACATCTTCACTGTCAAAGTAAGATGTTCAGAAGTCGTGCAATCCAGATAGTAGAGAATTCAGCAACAATCACCCTCTATCACTTGACATAGGTCAAACAGTGCATAACATACAGTTGGCGTACTTTCAATTAAAGTGTCGTAGGAGCATAGTACAGGAAAGAAACCGTTGAACGCTTTTAGACTCGTGCATCATGGATCTACTAAGACGTTCTTCCAATCTACCTCTGACACATGTAAAATATCGTTATTTTGAAAAGTAAAGGATGTTTCCGAGTGAGTTATCTAAATAAAAACCTTAAACAAAAATGCTCGAAGGTTTTCTGTTTGATCTCTCTCAGCGAAACTTGAAATTGGTAGAGGTTGTGGTAGGTCTCGAACCCACAACTCTCTTACAACAGTCCATTCGTTTCGGAGAATACGGATAAGGGACACAACAGTGTTCAGTAATATCACCAACAATGCAAAGAACGTTTTATCATAGGCACAGGTACGCAAATTTATGGTGGTACTGCAATGCAGGCCAACATCTTTAAAATCTCACGATCGTTCACTAGAGAATTTCTGGACTCACCCAGAATTGATGAAAAAAATGATAAGCGTGTTTTTAATTTGGCATTATTTAATTCAAGCTTATTTTGTTTCTAAAGAGAATGAAAAAGAAATCGTTATCTCCGGCATACCGTATATATTTTTAAATTACTCCGCAAGAAGGTAAAGAGAGTGTAGATACAGTTGTGGGATCTACTGCCTTTACGAAGTAGAAAGATCTGCGCTGGAGGTAAATGGCATGTCAGTAGATTTCAATAGATGAAAATAAACCAAACTTCCCTTAGTCCTACAGGTTAACGGTATTACTGAAATTTTTATTGTTTTTTTCTGCACAGCAATATGTGAGAGGGGTTACAGTATTTGGTTCGTAGGGACCGCAGAAATACCGATAAGGGAAAAAATAGGCTGAAAATGGTATATATCATATACAAAATTCACTTTATCGCTTTAAGTACAGAAATTTTTATTTATTTTTTTCTGACTGTGGCGTTTATGATCTTTATCTTACCAAGGAGACGAGAAATGACTGAGGAGTGTTATTTTCTCTCCCATGGACTGAACACTGAAGTGGAAATGTATGTGTTAGGATGTTTGAGGGTCCTTTCTGTTGTGTATTCCGGCTACACACCGCTGTACCATGCTGAATTTGAGAGTTAACATGGATAACAAAAATGAAGGTTGAATTACGTGAACTGTCGGCGAAATCTTTCATGTCACGATGAAATGCCTTAAGACAACTAATGTTCGTTAGCAAATTTACTACAGTGTGCACCTGTGTTCAGAACGAGGTGACGTAATGTTTCATACTGTGGACTCGTATTCGGGAGTGACAGGTTTCAAATCCCTGTCCGAGATTCCTGTTTTGATTTTACCGTGGTTTTCGCTACTTCGGCGTCAACGGGATCTAAAACTCTTTCTTCGTTTCTCAACAGCGATGCTTGTGGCTATATAGCAAGGTTTATTGTATATGTCGACCACTTTTACAGTCTCATTCACGCCACAATGATGTGCTTCTGTGTTCACGCTCATATTCTATTGTGGCTCATCAGTGAAACGTTAATCTCTTTTCATAGGTATGCCGTTCTGATCGCGGAATGATATATTCCGTCTGTCAGTTTCCTGTTTCGCTAATCGCATGGGATGAATGCAAGATTTGTTTCTTGCTACTTGTCCAAGGCCTCAACCGGTTCCTTCCTCGGTGGCTATAAAATCGATGTCGTCTGTCAGCCACGACCTCGCTGCCGACGAGAGGAGAAACCCCAGTCACAGAGTCACAGCCTCTTTCTATCTTCAGGAGCCAAAGTTCGTTGAAGGAGTGCGTCATTCTGTCATTTCTGTTCAGAAGAACGCATTCTTAATAAAGAACTGTAATTACGCCAATCAGTGAAGCACACATTTTATTTTATTTTTTTGCCACTTGCGAAACTGATATTAGCGGAGGGAACTCAGTACCGACAACATCTGCAGAAGTATTTAGCTGATGAAATTTCCCGGTTGAAAATGCCTGTCAGATCGAAACTCGAAACAGGGACCTTTGCCTTTCGCGAGCAAGTGCTCTTTCATAGAGGTACTCAAGCACAACTCACGACCCGCCCTTACATCTTTACATTCGACAGTACCTAGTTTTGATATGCAAGAAATTTTCATAATACCGTACACTCAGCTGCAGAGTGAAAAATTCATTCTATTTAGCTGTTAGATAAATTAAATGAATAAAAATACAATATGTACAGTCGAGTACTGTGAGTTATTGCAGATTGGTCCCAGGTATCATCAAGGGCAGTTGTTGATGTATCGTATTCTTCATTTACGTACATTTTTGAGGTCGGTATAACGCAGAGTTTGTTCTTACACTTTCTATGTAATGCGGTTACAATTTGTTTAGTTATATGATCACATGTTCAGATGATTATAGTAAGAGGAAAGGTAATAAGTTCAGAGGTGCACCAACAGCCGTTCTAATCTCCCTCCCCCTCCCTGTGTGTTTGGTTGGTACCCTCCAGAACGCACCAGACAATGTGTCGTGTATTACAGACTCAGACTTGGATGTGCTTCGGGCTTGTGGCGACGAAGCTGCGCGCCAGGCTTCCCTTTCAGAATGCAACACCTTTCGACAAACAGAAATAGACGAGACAGAGGCCAGCTTGCCAAGAAAATGGACTAGCATGAGGTGTGTCATCTCCGGCCGTACGGCAAATATTGCTGCCAGCTGTGTGCAGCAGGCCTTTCACCCGCTCTTTAGACGCTCATTACGGAATAATGCGCGCCACCCGTGTGATCAACTTTTTTATTACTCAATTTTGTGGCCATTACGAAAATGTGAAATTATCCATTAATTATGTATTTTCTTAGCGAACAAAAAGATGTGCGACATTTGTAATGTTATTTCGTCGCGTTCACGTGCTTTTCAGTTGATCCTGAACTCGATATCAAGCTAGGTGGCGTAATGTTTGAGATATTGGATTCGTTCCCTAAAGGTGTTGTAATAAATTCCAACATGCCAGTTTATTTGGGCGTCAAACATTACCGAAGCAACTGCAAGCCGTGTTATTTTAATTAGCTACTCCATTGCCAGCACTGATCAATCGAACTTAAACCTGAAAACCTTTGTTTCACAAGAGGAATCTGTATATTTATGCGTTTGGCATTTCTGAGACATCGGATGGGGTACTATGTAGTCAACATAGTCATGGTTCACATCCCACTGCCACTCTACTGCGTCAAGTTTCTCGCAGTTTCTCTAAATCACGAATTTCTTCTTAAGGTTTGCCTAAGGACAAGAGTACTTTCTTCCTTATACTTTGTCCGATGAAACGTTTCGTTCTGCCTTCACAATCGAAACTGCCAATTGTATTTAATTTGTTACATTATATTATACAGCGTGTAGAGGTGGCGAGGTTTGAAAAGTGTGCGGACTTGATTCTGCTGTGTCTTTAGTGATGAAACAATTTCGAGGTTTAAAACTTAAGACATAATGGCCGGAAAATGGTATGCAACCAGTTCCTCGGTAGCACGCGCTCAGTAATTTCATCATTGTCTTACATTCCTTAATGCTTACAAGTGAATCGCTGGTTTGTTTCTTACGCACGTGTGTCTTCTGTAGACCTCGTGAATTGCAACGTATCAATGCCTTCAGCGATATCGCTCGCAGTATGAAATTTAATTCGAAAAGAAAAAGTGATGGAAACACCTTCGAAACATATTTACCTTGCTAAGTGGAACATCACGACGCATTTCGTCAACAGCATATCAGTTGTGTTCTTTGATTTCCCCTTTCCACAGCAATGAAACCAATGCATGGCCAGAAATGAAAAAATACTTTTTGTATCCAATACTTCATATTCTTTTGTGTGTCTGTCCTACTAGTCAACTATGTGTCAGACTTTGCTCGTTTATTTTGTGCTTTCTCGTGTTTTACTGCAGGAACATGGGACGAACAAGCGACTGAGTAAAAACGTTGGCAAAACCGCTAAAAATCTCATTCAAATTTATTGGCGAGTTAGATACTTTGAAAAAAAAAAAAAACATTTCCTCCTCGAAAAGAGACATATAAGTCATTCTACCATTCTAGAATATGTCAAGCCATTTTTGCTGTCAGGTTACAAGATGGTCATCTCGATTGTAATGGGAACCTCGTAGTAGATATATATTGTAATGTTTGTTTCTAGGAGATAGGTTAATTGTACGATTGCATATCACAAATGTTGTTGAGTGAGATAGCGAAACGTTTAAGGCCATGGATTCGCTTTTTATAGAAGAGGCATTCAGATTCCTTTGTATCACCTTTGACGAATACACGCATGGTTCCTTCTTAACAAACCGGACGATTTTCTTCACCACTCTGAGCCTCTTCCATGTCTGTAACGACTTTATCGTCGAAGGGACCTTACACACTTCCTTTTTCGTAAATATTATGGCGTTTAGTTGTTTTTACCGACTGTTTTTTACGGAAACATTCCGCGACAGAACGTGTTTGTTCGGAAACTGCCGAGGGAGACTGATGTGTGACAGTACGGTGCGGCGCCGTTGCTTGTAATTAACGCACTACGCGCCAGAGCGGCCCAGCGCACTATCGTAACCGCCGGCTATCCGCCTATCGTGCATTGGCTCGACCTGCTGGGAAACGCTTATCGCTGGCGCCTTCGATAAAAGCGATGCTGTTTGTACAATGCCGAATATTGTTGTTGTGCAACTGCGTGTCTGGAATCTATTTCGTCCGCTTGGTTACACCGCCTACCGGCGCCTACCTATCCGCGTACCTCCGGCTGGTACACTGGAACTGCTATGTACGTGGTACTGTAAATCCTAATCTGTCGTCTTCGTTGTTAAAACAATGATCTAAATGAATTCCTTTCTTACAAATATTTTTTCCCATTTCCTTCTCTCGCGTTCATTAAATCAAAAATGCAATTGTGCTGGAGGTATGTTCAAATGGTTCTGAGCACTATGGGACTTAACATCTGTGGTCATCAGTCCCCTAGAACTTAGAACTACTTAAACCTAACCAACCTAAGGACATCACACACATCCATGCCCGAGGCAGGATTCGAACCTGCGACCGTAGCGGTTACGCGGTTCCAGACTGAAGCGCCTAGAACCGCACGGCCACACCGGCCGGCGTGCTGGAGGTAGCATGAAGATTTCGTGGTACTGAAGAAATATTAATCCCAGTAACTTTTTGATCTCCTTTAATAGAAAATAATGTCGTTTATCAAAGCTTGTACTTGACATTATTTAATATCTGACTTCCGTTAGAAGACTGACATGGCGCTTCGTTTACGAATATCACGGCTAGCCTTTCATTTCGCAATACCTGCCAACGTAGTTTTCTGACTGGGAAGCGAATGTCGTTTCTAGTGAACGATGTTTTTTTGAGTTATGCTTAATTTCACCAAAATTCTGTACATTAATTTTGATGTACGATAAAACTGTAAACGGTGTGCGCCCTTTTTGGTTTGGAGTCAGCTGTTTGATTCGGGACAGCTTCCTTACTAGCACCCATGAGGTAGCCTACCATTTCGAAGTATGCTGTATCTTGAAAAAATTTACTGCGTGTAATCCATTGTGACGAATTTTTTTCGAGTGTATGGTCGCGTTTCCGCTGATGATGACGACGAGAAGTGACAATGAAGAGAGTGAAATGCCATGCCGGGGTGTATTCTACGGTTCCCAATCTTCGCCTAGGGACCGCCAACTGATGAATCGTCATCAGTAGCAGCATATACCACAATGCCACGAGAAACTACGGAGAGATTTCAGATTTGTTCTGGAACAAAGGCACATAGTGTAATGTTTTGCAACTTTGGCAAACACTTCCTCCCTCTCCCTCTAATAGCCAAATATTGGCGATGATAATTTCTTCCACCACTACGACATTAGGATTCTAGCTAACCGGATTTGGAACAAGTGTCACAACAGAAATGATGGTGCGTGATCTCAAGTATGAACACGTGATAGGACCTGACCTAACCTAAGACAGCTATTTTTAACTGAAGAAAAGATGGTTTCGTCATTTATTTTTCATGGCTCTTAGTTCTTCCACGTATCAGTAGCTTCGTTAAATGTAAAGACGAGGAAGTTTTCATAATTAGGCGTAAAAGCATATAACTGTGCATCTTTTATAGTAAGTTGTTTAACTTCTTAGTCCTCGTTTAGTTTACACAACTACTGTCGGGCCGAAACTGACTATGGACAAAACTGATAACTCTAGAGATAAAATGAAATCAAATACTCTTGCACAAAAACATTATAATATCCCTCTTTCGATTGTTTGTTTTAATTCCTTTTCGACATGGATGAAGTTAAATAACTTCGGTTTTAGTTAGTATTCGTAGGCCTCTACGTCCGTAGTTATATTCTGTGAACACATCGTCATCCTAATGGAATCCACGTGCAGCAGGAGCGCATCGCAACATAGCAATGTCAAACATACACAGCATTTTATAGAAGAAAGATTTCTTTCTGATTTAAAACTTGTCGTAGGTAAAACTTTCCAGTGTTTTTTGAATGTTTGTATTGGTTCAGTCTTCAGTAGGTGACTTTGAATAGAAAACTGTGGCTTGCTCGAGCTCATCTTAGTTCATTGACTAATCGGAAATCGATGAATTTCAAATAGGTGACTCCGTGTATCGTAAATCCAAAACAAGACACGACTAGAGCACTGCCAGCGTAGATGACTCTTTCATGGTAGAGATTTTCACTTAGAGTTAATTATTTACGAAGATCCTTCTATTACGGCCCTTCAGTTTTAAAAGCAATATCCGACGGTAAATTTCCAATAAAAACCAAGTGATTACATGATTTTATTCTTATTTATAATAGACGTTGTATTGTTTACACAATAATTTAATTCTGTCTAGTGACTCATTGGAGAAAAAATACATTTTACAGTAGAATAAAACCATTTATATCGTCTTAAGTCAAGTATATGTAGCATTTTGTAAGATTTAAAGATAATAACTTTTTGATTTTAGTTCTAGGTGTTTGGGCTATTACAGGGAATTTCGACGGCATGCTGTTAGTTATAATGTCAATACAGGAAGGTTACGATAATTTAGTACCAGAGGATCGGAAAAAGATCTCTAAAACTTAAAACGAATTTTCCAGGAAAAAGGCTAAGATATTTTACGTTCTGAACATTCCGCGCGCCTCGAAACTGTACACTAAACGTTACATATCTCATCGCTGTCCCAGAATGGATATCGAATTGCAATGGGTTTGGTTGTTCACAGTAACCGTATCTGTTACAGGCCATTTTTATTCATTTCTGATCTACATGTTCGTTTTCCGAGAAATCTGCGGGCTTACAAGATCTTGCTGCCAGATACCGACGGCTGGTTCTCGTTTAATGCAAAACGCCGAATTTAACGTGGCGTTTGCCGATAGCGCCCTCGGATTTTCGATAACTCGAAGGCAATTCGTGACCCAGTTACAGGAGGCGTGACCGCCGCGAAAGGTTTTCGTGAGCTTCGTTGCATTCCGCGTCATGCCCCGCCAAATGCGAGACAGTAAAAAGTGCCGACCAAGCTGCGCAACCGGGCTTAGACGGCACTCCCCGCGGATCGCACTATGCAGCTGCCGTACCCGTTTGACGCTAGCAAAACCGAAGACGCTGCTTCAATTAAAATGTACCAATTGCAAGAACTAACTGGCTGGGGTGACAGCTTCAGAAAGCCGATCCGATCACCTCAGATACGCGAGTTCAATTAAGTAGGGAGCGCAGCGCGCGGCGAGCGTTGAATGAGGAGCGCAACATCCGGTGGCATCCATTCATAATGCGGCGAGCGCGCGTGTAGTATCGCGCTGCAGTCGCAGCCGGTTCTGTCGCTGCAGCGCTACGGCCGTGTGCATCACGTGTGTGCGCGAGCCGACGCGCGCAGAAAAACGATCCGACGGGGTTCGCTGGCACTATTCCGTAGAGTCGTTCGCTTGCTAATAGCTTGTGCGGCGAGACACACAATAACAATGTGCATTGGCTCTCGGTGTCTTTTACGATCGCGGAGGTCTTGGGCCAGCGCGAGGATTACGAACTGCGTTCTAGGCTCTCGCATTTACTCAGCGACAGATAGCGGTCCTTTCAGATTAACTTTCGTGTGAGCATTGAAATCTGTCTGAAGCGAAGAACTGTCGCATTTCGCAGTATTAGATACTTTCCTTATAACACAGTAAATTCCTCCCGTCTCAGTATCCGCGGTCGCTATCGCACACCTGTACGGTGGCCCTCGACTCGGAAGTACGCCGGTGCGAATCCTGGTAGAGAATGAAATTTTCACTACCGGTATTTGATAGGAGATAGGAGGACAAGTGGTGGCGTAAGGTTCCTCGTGATCAATCATTGTACCAATGTCCCGCATCAAATTCCATTCCTCTTCACAGTGCCCCATGAAGTGAGGGCATATGACACTGCTGATAGTAATTCGTCCGTCGGATGGGAACGTTAATCTTGGCGGTCCACATGGTGCTATTCGAGAGGAGAAGGCTGTGTGCCGTCACTCTTCCTCTTCATCATCATCATCATCATCATCATCATCATCATCATCATCATCGTCACCGCCATACAATATAAACATAACAGTAAACTATACATGTATCCATTACACTCACCTACACTCCACAAATACACACGCACACGACACAATTCTCACACATCCGCATGGAAAGGGGCCGATGTGCGCGGAGGAAGACAGTCTTTCCGCAAGCTGCTGAACCCCACACCGTGAGATTTCCCACCCCATAATGCTGTAAGACGTATAATTTAATTAAAATTGTCGTTTCCATTCAGTTACCTTACTTCAGTAACGAGTGGTAGGCCACAGCAATTTGTAATCAGGTTAAACTTACCCATTACGGATGATTTTCGGTATTCTGTGTTATGGTACTACAATATATTTGAACGAGTTTCTTGCTTTGCATGAGGATTTTCTATGACGATAATTTTCCTGCAGAGGAGGAGGCCAAGGAATGAATATAATAAGTGGGTTAATAACGCAGGTTATAGTACTTATTCGGACATGAAGAGACTTGCACAGGATGGAGTAGCGCGGAGAGCTGCATCAAACCGGTCTTCGAACTAAGAACTACAACAGACAAAGACGAGTTGACCTGTTATAAAGTTCTCAGAATTCCGCAATTACGATACATTTCGCATTCTGCCGTATCCAAAAGTCAATTAACGTTTCTAATAATACAGTTTACACGGATTTTTTCCTTTGACACTCTTTTCCAGCGTTTATCTCGTTGTACTTCGTCCGCTCTTTTCCATGATTTGAAAAATTTCTTTCATTAGTTTTGACTTTATGGCTGGATGCCTCTCGTGTCGCCAGTCTTAAGTTAACGTAAGTGATGAAATTCCTGTGTGCCGTCTCTGTGAATAGCGCAGCTTCCTTTCGATGGGTGTTATCGTGCTCCAGCAGTTTGTGTATCATGTTTTCTGAGGCGAGAATAGGAGATCTGCCCAGTATTTGCCTAAACGAGCATGGAAAGTCAAGCAAATGCCACTCTCGAATCCACCGCTCTGATTAGATCTGAGGTTGGCTCACTTCCCTGCGTCGAAAGTACTGCGCTTCATCTTCAGCTACACGAGGAGGTGGACTTTTTTTTCTTTTCACTCAAGATACAAAAATTCTCTTTTGGTCGATATCACAGTTCTCACGTCTTAACCGCCGCTTTTGAGATGTTCCAGTACAGTAAGGTACCCATGACAATGAGAATAATTTTTCGTAATGCCTTATTTATTATTGCATTAACAATTATAATCGCAACAGTACTTGTCCTTATGTTAAAAGCGAAGTCAATGAATACACAGTCGGAATCCACCAACTATGATACTGTAATAGGCGGACTGATAGATTCTATTTCAGTTATTTTGGGTGATGCATGCACTTCTGAAAGTTATTAAGACACATTACCATTCTGGCGAATGGTGTTCTGATGATTATTTTGATACACCTGTAAGTTACTTCATTAGCTGACGTAAAGTAACGAATCGTTTAATATACAGTATAACTTACAGCGGAGATATAATCTACACTATTTTAAAATGGCAGTTCCTGTAAACATCCGAACACGAAAGCATTTGTTCCCAAATAACAAACATTCGGCATATCATAATGCAGAACAACAATCAGAATTGACTCATTGTGTCCTTAAACTATTACCGGTTTTGCCCCTATCTTTTTCATCTTCAATCCACAGACGTATCATTACAGGTAGTTAAATGTCTCTTCACTGAGGGAAGGTACAGTCATTTCTTTTTATGAAGCGTGGGAACTTCTTGGGGTATTTTGGAAGGAATCGTTATTTCTTTGCTATCAGTACTATCATAAAACCACGGAAAAAACAAATTAAGATGCTTCGAGATGTCAAAGCTCTTCTAACTAACACAGTGCCTGCGTTCGCTTTGTGCCAGCTCGTTTGCTTGTCTCGGATTTTCTGAAGTTGTGTTCACGGAAAGGTTGATGAGCTAGGGAAACTACTGATACATCACAAGGTTACGGTTGCCTTCCTTTTTCTAACACTACAGAACAAACCATAAGAATTTAGAAAATTCGTCTGAACACAGCACAGTAAGAGGCATATCACTTACCAATCGCCGGCCGGAGTGGCCAAGCTGTTCTAGGCGCTACAGTGTGGAACAGCGCGACCGCTACGGTCGCAGATTCGAATCCTGCCTCGGGCATGGATGTGTGTGACGTCCTTAGGTTAGTTAGGTTTAAGTAGTTCTAAGTTCTAGGGGACTGATGACCTCTGAAGTTAAGTCTCATAGTGCTCAGAGCCATTTGAACCATCTTTTGAACTTATCAATCAACTAAATGAACTCTTTAAGAGGTAATTTTACAACGCTGTGGACATGCTATTGTTAGATAAGCTTTTTGTAAGTTATCTTTAATAAGTTTATACTGTGTG
Source organism: Schistocerca piceifrons (assembly GCF_021461385.2). NCBI lineage: Eukaryota > Metazoa > Arthropoda > Insecta > Orthoptera > Acrididae > Schistocerca > Schistocerca piceifrons. The sequence continues at coordinate 359,868,561 of NC_060149.1, read as the reverse complement.
GTTATAATTAAAGTACAGCTACTCACAGAGGTCTAGTGTGGATCTGTAATTACATTATCGTATGGTAGTGAAACTTGGTAGATATTCTAATGCGCTAATGCGGAACCGGAATACGCTGAAAAAAAATTAGAAAGGAAGAGAAAGAAAAACTGTTTTGCCACCAGAGGCAGATCTGACGCTGCGAATGCAAGGCAGATGTAGACAAACGTTTCCATATGTAATCGATTATGAAGCGGTGTTTGGCAAAAAAAGTCAAAGAAGGGAGAAAGGCATAATGTTGATTTTATAATTACCCGCCAGTTACCAGTTTGTTCGGTATGAGTACCGGAGACGTCGACGAGATGTACAGCGACAGATTTGCACCTGGTGGCCAAAATAAACTATTTTTTTCCAGCGTAAATCGGTTCCACATTAACGCATTAGCATATCTACCAAGTTTCGCTGCCATACGTTAATTGCAGTCGACACTGGACCTCCGTGGGTAGCTGCGCTTTAATTATAGCCACCCGGTAGAAATAACTGAACTTATCGTATATAAAGAAGACTCCTCCCTTCGTATTTACTTCCAGAGCGGAAATGTTGTACCCTGACGGCAAGTAATATGAGGAAATGCAAAATACGCTAAGTTACACCGCTACTCTTCAACTTACACGTTTACAAGATAGTGAGTCCACACAAGGTAACACCGAAAATAGCGAACTTCTCTACTTCTAAGATCTATGCCGCGATTGAGTGAAGACAGCTGAGATAAGACTCGCCGCGGCACGGTAAGATCTGAGCAGACCGTCCGATGCTGGAACACCGCGCACAGCTGCGCAGCGGAAGGATGCCGGCTCCTCACGCCCACACGCTCCTTAATTTACTGCTTGGGCGTTTTCTCCGTGAATATTAATTACCGGAGATAAGCGCTCTTATATAAATATTTAGGTCGCTATTTTAAGCTCCTCTTATGTTTAAACAAGAAAAAGGAACAGGACTTTCCCGAGCGAATGTTGTCGTGGAGCTGCTTTAGAGTCCTTAGGCGACAGATACACTTGTTTGGAAGGGCGAGTCGTTGTTACAAAATGATGGATTGGTTCGTTAGGTGGCTGTAGCTTCCCGTGGCTAGGTGGACAGGTTCGGGAGACGTGAAAGCCACGGCGGGACAGCTTCCGAGCTCGGGCCTCGACGCAGAGACCGTGCCCGCCTTCAGCCTTCTGCCGCCGGACCGCGGCTGCGGTCGTTAACCACCCTCGTTCAGAGAAATGCGTTAAAATGGGAGCAGGCGAGGGACGCACACCCTTGTCATCCTCACCCTGGCGTTCCTCCCGAAACTCTGCTCCCACAGTGATAAGTTTTCCCAAGACTTTCCTACACTAACCCCGAACGGACTGCTTAATTTAAGATTGTGTGCTCATCAGTTATTTTAAATTTATCTTAGGGATTGGAAACCCGTGAAGTCAAGATCGCACATTAAATCTTCTTAATTTTGATGGATTACTAGTTTCGGCTAACAATCTAGCCATCCTCAGATCTAAGATATAAAACAGATTTTTTTCTCACGCAACAGCTTGAATAACTGCACATAATATTGTAACAGGGGTTAAGAGTATATACACAAATTAATGACAATATACATACGATAAAACGTTTTTAGTTAGTTTTGGGCTCATTATGGCTTCATAGATCGTTAAAATCCTTCTTAAGATCACAACATTGATACATAATATAATTAAAAATAACTTTTCATCGTTCGTGACCAGTGTAATTGGACGGTGGTCATAAATATACATTATCGTAGAAACGAGGCTGTGAAAGTAAAACAATATTTGCATAAGGAACAACCACTAAAGTGATTAAATGTTAAAGATATCGCCTTACCAAAGGCGATATGCCATTACATCTTAGTAACTGACGCAATCAGAATTTACATCGTTTCGTAACAGAGATTACGTCTGACAATGGCTATACTGTTAGCCGAAACTTGACTACGTGGGCTTTCAGTTCCTAAACTATATAAAAAAATTTACAACAGAGCTCGTGTCTCCTGACTGACAATGTTAACAAACTTGATCCCTCAGTTACGCTGTGACGGATCGTGAGCTCCTGTATCGTTTTCCGAAATTTCAGTTCTACGAGGGCGTGCAGAAAAGTAACGCCTCGGAATTTTTTTATGTGGAGAAACTTAATGCTTTTCAAGTAAAATAAACTTTATTAACATACTACATCTGTATTCTTCATGTCTACGTATTTGTTTCTCAACACAAACTCCCTGGCGACCAGCACATTCCTCACAATGAGATAACAGTTCGTAGATACAGCCACATTAGAATGTTTGACTTCGTTGACGGAGCTCCAACTTCAGCTCTGGTTGCACCACTTTATTACTATCAAAGTGAAATCCTCGAAGGTGTTCTTCAACTTTTGGAAACAGTCCGAGCTCTGTCACACGCGTTAGGGTTAGCAGCGCCGTTGCCTTCATTACGAGCACGAACGAGCCAACGACGCACATTACTGATATCGATTCAATCGTCACCGTACACAGCTTTTATTCTTCTTTGGATTTTAATTAGAGGAACATTTTCTGTGGCTACAAACTCGACTGTCACACCCAGTTTCTCATGCATCGGCATAGTTACGTTACACAACGCCATACTGAACGCTACAATCCGGAGCCCTCTGGCGGCAGAGGGCTGCAACTCGAGTCAGCGAAGCGTGAAAGTCGACCGAGTAATATGCATGACTTTTAATACCTCTACCGTTATTGACAACAGAATAAAAAATTCAGAGGGATTACTTTTCAGCAGGCCCTTGTATATTACATAAAAAATGTACATCTACATTTAGATACCATTATAATGTGCGTGGCAGACAGTATAGTTTAGTTTTTGATATTTCAAGGTTTCTTCTTATCCATTTACCGGCGGGAGTTGGAGAATGACTGCTTGTATATCTCTGTACATGCTCTATTTTTCTACATGTGCATACCATTTCACAGGTTCCTTGATTTATGTTGCGCTTTACAGTGAGCTAAATAGCTCTTTACGTGCTCAGCTTTACCTACAACTGATCCTAAGTAATCGTTCCACCTCATATCCCCACGAAATGGTACTACCCAGGTATCTGAATGACCTGTCTGAGTAACTGATAATCAACGCTACTACACGTTCATGTTTTCTGAACGACGTTACATTTTTCCACTACATTAAGGAAAATTTATGAATTTTGGCAACACACTGATTTTTGCCAATATCTGACTGGCTATTAGCCTACACCAGGTTGTCTCTTTCATGTACAGGTATACTGTTTCGTAAACAAGGTCGTTATCTGCGGAAAGGAAGAGATTGCTTTCACCTGCTCTTCATTAATGCGTAATATGAGCAGTAGCACTTCCTCGTGGCGCACCTGAAATTAGTATCGTTTCCAGTGCATGCTAAAGTATTTGAGACATGTAAAGAGTCCAAAAATTCGATTAAGTTTGTAACAGAACCCCACGTTCTCACTGTGATCATAGGTCATTGTAGGTAGCTATCCTACTTTTTGACTTCATGTTACTGACACTTTACTTGCAGGGAGTTAATTGCGCATAGCGCACAGGTTACGAAAGAAGATGAAACAGACGACCTTCATGTGCAAGCTTTGCACAATCGACGTGACAACTGCTTAACTTTTAAAGCTCCTGGTACATAGCCGACTGTCTTTCTTATTTACGTTAAAACACTCGATTTTGAAATGCGCACGTTTCTGAAGTAATTAAGGAGAAATTTCAGGGCGAATGTGTAAATAAATTTCAAATACGCGTGCTGTAGTATGTTTTAGACATTAAAGACAATGAAAATTTCAAAACTGAAGGAATCGGTCATTTGTTTTGGAGGTGGCTTGATGTCAGGTTGGCGCGTAATTGATACTGGCTACAGATTAGTTCGATGAATCACCCATCTCCCCCCACCCCCTCCCCCTCCCTCTCTCTCTCTCTCTCTCTCTCTCTCTCTCTCTCTCGCACACACACACACACACACACACACACACACACACACAACCGCGCGCAGGCCGAGACACAGTTCGATACGAATAATCCTCCTGAATTTTAGAAAGCCTTGTACATGCTTGATATGGTACTGGGAGCCAGGCCGACGAACGATAGAACATCGTTTTCACATATGAATCCATTTCAGTCTTGGCCACAGTGTTGACAGCAAGGGATATGAGCAGAGTCGATTTTACTGTCAGAAAGCACATAGGGCCTGCCTGAGGCACTACGGTGTGTGGAGCTATTGGCTTTGATGTGAAGTTGTCCTTAATGATGGATAAGGACTCGTAATTGCGTGAAAATTACCAGATTCTCAGTCAAGTCGCCGTCACACTGATGGCGAACGATGAAATATCAACGGGAAAGTGCCAGAGTTCACAGTGGAGACATTTCCAGAGGACTCATCAAGACATTTGAGGAGCGAGAAGGTTTATTGTTTAAGAAGCTGGACTCGCGTTTGTCAGTAGTGGTGTTCAAATCTCCGTCCAGACATTCTGATTTAGTTTCCCGTGGTTTCTGTGAATCGATTAAGACGTATACTGAGATAGTTTCTTTGAATAGGACACGGCTGGTTTCCGTTCACATCATGGAGCTATCCGAGCTGGTACTCCGTCTCTAATGACCTAGTCATCGAGGGGGCGTTGAATCCTAATTTTATTGCCCCCCCTCCCCGCCTCTTTTTGAATATACGGCAGGACTTCACCTCTAATGAACATATGTGTGAAGTAATAGGTAAATTAATAGGTAGATAACTGTACCGTTCAGGGCCTCATTCACTTAACTCTTCTCGGAACAGAGAAATGTATTGCAGCCCTTGATGCCGATACCTTGTACTGAAGTGGGTCCAAGTGTGCACTCTGAGAGGCTTGGAAGTACTGCCATCTCTTCATTGATTTACACACATGCACCACGAGCACTTGGAGCCTTGCAACTTTTATAGTGCTGCGATTACCGTTCTCTTTAATAGCATTTGAAAAATATGCTAGATTGAACTGCTTAAACAAAAATCTTTGGAGGAAAGTCGTGCAACGGTGAGAGGTGGCGCTAGAGGGGAGGCGTGGGCCGGCCCTCGGCATGCAGATCACGTCGCGGTAAACAGCGCGACAAATAGCCGACCGCCACAACGCAGATAAGCTTTCGACCGCACCCGGCTTCTTGTCATGAAGCCAACTCTCGTTGCAGGAAGCTCTTCGTTTAACATTTAGGCGTACTGTGCATTTTGATTTACAAATATCCATCTGCTACACTAGTGCATACCAACACAGACGTCTTAGTGCTATGAATCTACACATCAACAAAATGTTACACTTACGTGTGATGCCATCTAGACTACTTTTTGTTTAAAAATAACTATATCCTAAATGATGTCTCGATTCATCGGTATATGTAGAATAACAATTTGAAATCTGGAGAACATTGCTGAGTATGGCGACTGAGATACTTTGTTTGTAAATTACTTGGGAACCGATACCTAGAATACTGTACGCAGTAAACTTTACGTTGGCAATGCTATAAATATGCGAAAAAAAATGAAATCTCGTCTAGTAAATTACGGTAGTGTTCCAGCCCACGTTCCAGTTGATAATATACTTTCCTTCTAAGCTGAAATGTGCTGCTGATGTTATTCGATTCTAAACACAATGTGAAAATGCTGAATGTTTTCCAGTGTTGTTATTTCATCTAATGTCAGCAGGGGAGAGCGAACTGCCCGAGTCGAAGGTGTTAGAGACACAATACTGTTAACAGGGTTGCAAATGGTGACTCCACTAACAAGGGAAGCGCGAGTCATTAATTAGATCTTAAGGTGGGTTACGAGAACTGATCACGTTACATCCTAACGTTCAGTCCAGACGTTCATGCCATGTAGCTGTTAGTAAGCATAGGGTAACAACTTTGGCAGACAACTTTACGGTAAACAAATAGGTGTGGGTTGCTCACCAACTGGCACTGCAGACTGCGTGATGAAGTCCGCAGTCCTCTCAACTAAATGTTTTGCGAGTGACTGACTGACTGATACATGATGGAACATATTTGAACCTCCTTCCTTTTGCTGATGACACTGTAATGTATGCCTTTAATGTAAATGAACTACAACAAAGAGCGGAAGCAATTAATACAGGAAGCTTGAAAGCAGGGCTGAAAATAAATTATAACAAGACTATAATAACGTATAATCAAGGGATAAAGATTAAAGTAGAAGGGATTAACATAGAAGGCATAGAACTAGTTGTGAGTTTATTTATTTACGGCAGATGAAATTAAACAGTCGATAAAAAATAGTCTGGGGTGCTTTTGGTAAGTTAAATAGGATTTTCAAAACAAAGTTTCCGAGACATCTGAGAAAGAAATTTTACAATCAGTATGTATTACCTGTTTGGACCTACGACAATGAAACGTCAACTTTTAATGGGAAAAATCAATCAAAAATTGGAGGCTGCTCAATGAGCAATGGAGAGAGACATGTAGAGAATGCCTCGGATAGAGAGGCAAACAAGGAAAAGGATCAGACAACAGGCTGTAGAGTAAGACATTTTTATGGCTTTAATGAGGATGCAATCAATGGTGGTGGGTGGGATAAGTAGTGGACAGTAGCTGTACCTAGCAGCTACTTTGCCGGAGCCTAAGAGAGAATAAAAGGCTGAGACGACGACCTGATGGAAGGTATGTCGATGAAAGAAAAAAATGCAGGGGTACAATAGACCGTAATGCTTGGAAAAGCACTAGACCTTTATCTAACAGTTAATGTCAAGTGACTAAACTTGATGGGCATGTTGATACCTGTTTTGTGAGTCTTCTTCAACGCCTTATAACAAATGATTCTCTGTCCAAATATGTCATTATTCTGCTGATCATTCTCATAGCACCTACAGATCGTTTTTTCGATGTCTAATTAAGAACAGCAGGGGAGTGTCACAATAGTGACTGCAACTGCTTGGGCGTCAAAATCCCTTTCCTCTGATCATTTGAATTACTCATTTAGTGTCTCCAAAGGAAAAAGAAATTATTCCAAACATGTAATGTTCAGTTGGAAGAATGTGTCGAGGTTTTGCTGAATAACGTGCCGCTACAACTTACAAGGGAACCTCCCCATCGCACCCCCCTCAGATTTAGTTATAAGTTGGCTCAGTGGATAGGCCTTGAGAAACTGAACACAGATCAATCGAGAAAACAGGAAGAAGTTATGTGGAACTATGAAAAAAATTAGTAAAATATACAAACTGAGTAGTCCGTGCGAAGATAGGCAACATCAAGGAGAATGGGAGTCTAGGAGCGCCGTGGTCCTGTGGTTAGCGAGAGCTGCTACGGAACGAGAGGTCCTAGGTTCAAATCTTCCCTCGAGTGAAAAGTTTAAGTTTTTATTTTCAGTTTATGTGACAAACTCTTATGTTTTCATCACTTTTTGCGAGTGATTATCACATCCACAAGAAAACCTAAATGGGGCAAGGTAGAAGAATCTTTTTACCGATGTACAAGTTAGGTGGGTCGACAACGTATTCCTGTCATGTGACGCACACGCCGTCACCAGTGTCGTATAGAATATATCAGACGTGTTTTCCTGTGGAGGAATTGGTTGACCTATGACCTTGCGATCAAATGTTTTCGGTTCCCATTGGAGAGGCACGTCCTTTCGTCTACTAATCGCACGGCTTTGCGGTGCGGTCGCAAAACACAGACACTAAACTTATTGCAGTGAACAGAGACGTCAATGAACGAACGGACAGATCATAACTTTGCGAAAATAAAGAAAGTAAAATTTTCAGTCGAGGGAAGACTTGAAGCAAGGACCTCTCGTTCTGTAGCTACTCACGCTAACCACGGGACCACGGCGGTCCTGAGCTCACGTTCTTCTTGATGTTGCCTATGTTGGTCATGGACTACTGAGTTTGTATATTTTCCTAACTTTTTTCATAGTTCCACACAACTTCTTCCTGTTTTCTCGATTGATCTGTGTTCAGTTTTTCAAGGCCTATCCACTGTGCCAACTTATAACTAAATTTGAGGGGGGTGCGATGGGGAGGTTCCCTTGTTAGTAAACTTAACTGGCAGGAATATTAGTTTTGCGACGGACAAGTCCCAATTATAGATTTACTAGTGCTTTCTGTATTTCTTGCATTTTCTTTACGACGTAATTGCTAACTGTTAGGTTCATACACAAGGAGCAGAAGTAGTTTAAAGAAATGGGTCATCGGACTTTAGGACAGTTTAGCTAACGCCTTTTTGATTGTGCAACTTTTTATTCTAGGTTGTTCCCAGCAACACATCTTATTAGAAAGCCAAGTCCAACAGACTGTTTTGTCTTGACGACTATGGGAATTGCAGATTTTTTCTCCTTCACTCGCGAGGGTGCAAGCGGCCTGTGCCACAAACTCATATTTCTCTTAAGTCAAGGACGTTGTTCATGGAGCACTGTGGAGAAGAGTGCGAAAAGGCGGCGATAGTGAATGTGATTTCTGGACTGCCCTTCACATTCACTAAACGAGAGGGGAAGTGGCCCTCAGGTTCCGCATCGCAGGTTCAGTTCAGGAACGCAGACAATGCGAACAAATCTTTCATGAGTCTTGAAACATGCCGCCACAGTAAAGATAAGATAATATAATAAGATTAAATTAGCTTTATGAATCTCCGATGACCTCAATGTCTACGGACATTGATCCCTGACAAAACATCGTTAAGAAAGAGTCCAGAATTTATATGAAACAGTTTCAGAATACAAAAAATTGAAAAAAGAGGATGACTCTCTCAAGCTGAAAGTTATTACTGCAAACTATCGACTATCAGTTCATGAGATTTCCAGTATCCAGTACATTCTAGCTATAAACTTGCCCTGCTACTTCGGCTGCGTGTCTTCTGAACACCTTCTGAGAGAATCTATATTCTCAATGAGCGCGGAAGACTATGCGACCACACAGAGTAGAACTCACATATGTTAATAAGGATCGGCGCAGATGTTGAAACTGCGACATCCCACTACGAACGATATGGTGCCTTGAAACCAAATAATCTGTGTATTTGACGTCATACAATCGTGATAACAATCGAAACACTCATAAGTGGATGCAGCCGAAACAGCAATATAAAAAATAATTACAATTGACCACATACATGAAATCGACAAGGAAACTTGAAAGCTACATTCTAAGACTGTTCATTTATTCGCTATTTACATGGAAATTTTGAAATATGAGCACTCACAGAGCCAAGTGCTAATACAAGAATGTGTTAACATATCTGCACACAGAGTGAGTTTAGTCGGCGTGAGTTGATGCCGTTCATCGTCTTGTCTGTTCTGAACGTACCATATTCTATAGTATTCTCGTCTAATAATGTACACCTTGGCAACTACACTCCTGGAAATTGAAATAAGAACACCGTGAATTCATTGTCCCAGGAAGGGGAAACTTTATTGACACATTCCTGAGGTCAGATACATCACATGATCACACTGACAGAACCACAGGCACATAGACACAGGCAACAGAGCATGCACAATGTCGGCACTAGTACAGTGTATATCCACCTTTCGCAGCAATGCAGGCTGCTATTCTCCCATGGAGACGATCGTAGAGATGCCGGATGTAGTCCTGTGGAACGGCTTGCCATGCCATTTCCACCTGGCGCCTCAGTTGGACCAGCGTTCGTGCTGGACGTGCAGACCGCGTGAGACGACGCTTCATCCAGTCCCAAACATGCTCAATGGGGGACAGATCCGGAGATCTTGCTGGCCAGGGTAGTTGACTTACACCTTCTAGAGCACGTTGGGTGGCACGGGATACATGCGGACGTGCATTGTCCTGTTGGAACAGCAAGTTCCCTTGCCGGTCTAGGAATGGTAGAACGATGGGTTCGATGACGGTTTGGATGTACCGTGCACTATTCAGTGTCCCCTCGACGATCACCAGTGGTGTACGGCCAGTGTAGGAGATCGCTCCCCACACCATGATGCCGGGTGTTGGCCCTGTGTGCCTCGGTCGTATGCAGTCCTGATTGTGGCGCTCACCTGCACGGCGCCAAACACGCATACGACCATCATTGGCACCAAGGCAGAAGCGACTCTCATCGCTGAAGACGACACGTCTCCATTCGTCCCTCCATTCACGCCTGTCGCGACACCACTGGAGGCGGGCTGCACGATGTTGGGGCGTGAGCGGAAGACGGCCTAACGGTGTGCGGGACCGTAGCCCAGCTTCATGGAGACGGTTGCGAATGGTCCTCGCCGACACCCCAGGAGCAACAGTGTCCCTAATTTGCTGGGAAGTGGCGGTGCGGTCCCCTACGGCACTGCGTAGGATCCTACGGTCTTGGCGTGCATCCGTGCGTCGCTGCGGTCCGGTCCCAGGTCGACGGGCACGTGCACCTTCCGCCGACCACTGGCGACAACATCGATGTACTGTGGAGACTTCACGCCCCACGTGTTGAGCAATTCGGCGGTACGTCCACCCGGCCTCCCGCATGCCCACTATACGCCCTCGCTCAAAGTCCGTCAACTGCACATACGGTTCACGTCCACGCTGTCGCGGCATGCTACCAGTGTTAAAGACTGCGATGGAGCTCGGTATGCCACGGCAAACTGGCTGACACTGACGGCGGCGGTGCACAAATGCTGCGCAGCTAGCGCCATTCGACGGCCAACACCGCGGTTCCTGGTGTGTCCGCTGTGCCGTGCGTGTGATCATTGCTTATACAGCCCTCTCGCAGTGTCCGTAGCAAGTATGGTGGGTCTGACACACCGGTGTCAATGTGTTCTTTTTTCCATTTCCAGGAGTGTATGTTCTCAGATGTTGTCAGCAGACTTCCATTTAGTTTTTATTCATTACAACTTTTGTTTTAATGTCAATGTTCGATGTCCTTAAATTAATAAAAGTATTTTAGATTTCACGTGAGCAAAATTGATTAAGATAAAGAAGGAAAATGAGAAATAAGAGCTGCAGGCAACACATTTGTCGAAACATCGACGTTATTTTAAGTTAAGATATTGTTTCCCAATGATCGCTCTAATGCAAAAGAAATGGAGAGAGATTATGGTTTAATAGGCCATTCGTGACGACGTCATTAGAGGAGGGCGCTCTACTGCAAGTAAACATTTTTCAGTGGTACTTCACTCGCTATAATAGTGAAGCACACTGAAGAGCCGAGGAAACTGGTACACCTGACTAATCTGCGACCAGCGAGCACGCAGAAGTGCCGCAACACGACGTGGCATGAATTCAACTAGTGTCTGAAGCAGTGTTGCAGGGAACTGACACCATGAAACCTGCAGGGCTGTCCGTAAATCTCTTCTGAACAGTAAGTTGCAAGGCATACCAGATGTGCTCAATAATGTACAAGTCTGCGAAGTTCGGTGGCCAGCGGAAGTGTTTAAACTCACAAGAATGTTCCTGGAGCCCGCTCTTTAGCAATTCTGGAAGTGTGGGGTTCCGCATTGTCCTGCTGGAATTATCCAAGTCCGTCGGAATGCACAGTGGACACGAATAGAGGCAGGTGATCAGACAGTATTCTTACGTACGTGTCACCTGTCACAAGACGTATCAGGGAACCCATATCACTCCAACTGGACACGCCCCACACCATTAGAGAGCCTCCACCAGCTTAAAGAGCCCCTGCTGACATGCGGAGTCCATGGGTTCATGAGGTTGTCTCCATCACCGTACGCGTCCCTCCGCTCGATGCAATTTGAAACGAGGCTCGTCCGAGCAGGGAACATCGGTGTTTACGGGCTCAGGCGAGGCGTAAAGCTTTGTGTCGTGCAGTCATCAAGGGTAGACGAATGGCCCTTCGGCTCCGAAAGCCCATATCGTTGAATGGTTCGCCTGCTGACACTTGTTGATGACCTAGCACTGAAATCTGCAGCAATTTGCGGAAGAGTTGCACTTCTGTCGCGCTGAACGATTCTCTTCAGTCGTCGTTGGTCCCGTTCTTGCAGGATGGTTTTCCGGCCGCAGCGATGTCAGAGATTTGATGTTTTACCCGATTCTTGATATTCACGGTAAACTTGTGAAATTGTCGTACGGGAAAATCCCCACTTCATCGCCAACTCGGAGATGCTCTGTCTCATCGCTCGTGCGCTGACTATAACACCACGTTCAGATTCACTTAAATCTTGATAACCTGCCATTGTAGCAGCAGTAACCGATGTAACAAATGCGCTAGACATTTGTTGTCTTATACATGCGTTGCCGACCGCAGCGCCGTATTCTGCCTGCTTACATATTTCTGTACTTGAATACGCATGTCCGTATCAGTTTCGTTGGCGCTTCAGTGCATGTGCAACTGTAACGTGAAAAGAACAAATTTTGTTTATTTTCTATTTGGTTGTGCCTGCGCATCTACACATTAAGATTCTAGGAATCCTGGAAAGGCAGCAAGCTTGAGGCAACACATCCAGGCACTTGAACTTTCAAAAAAAATTCCAGCTCTAGGGAAAAACTGTGTAGTTACTGTTACTGCGAATAGGAGCATATGCAACGAACGCCAGGACATTACCATTGCATGCTTTGGAAGTCTATAGCTTTGGCAGTGTCAGGTTTGCTCGTGGGCCAGAGTGGTGAGAACAGAAGTGTGCCAGGCGTGTTTTGGCGGCTCGGCCCTCTGACCCTGTGACGTCGGCCTTGCTGCTGTCGCGCGCTCCGTGTCAATGAATCCTTCGTCATTACAATGTAAGCCATTATTGCCTTCTGGTGGCGCTTATCTGCCGGCCCAAAACAAGAGCGAGCCTTGTAATTAGCGCGTATCCCCAGAAGCCGTGACGTAACTATTTGTGTTACCGCGATAAGTAATCTGCGACAGCTGGCTGGAGTTTGGGGAGCAGGGACACGTGGTCCCGACGCCCACGCCTCCGGCTCCGCCTGCGCCGTCGGTCTCAGGACTGACGCCTCGCTTCGGCCGCCTCGACTCAGACTGACGTCCATAAATCGCCACTATCGCGCAACAGATATTAGCGGGTAATTTACGCGTCCTAAACGAGCAATTGACAACGCTGGCGAGCGGCGATGCATTTTGCAACATTGTCGTTCAAATTAATGACGGTAGCTGGAGTTTATCTTCCGGACTTAAGTCTTTGAATAGTGTAAACATGTGGTAGGCGTCGTGTATTTTACGGTCGTGACAACTAACAGCTCTGTATGTTGGCCGTGGATGTCAGGGTACTAGCAGTACCAGGATCGTTGGCTGCAATGCAAAATATGCCGATGACGAGGTAAAGGCTAAGTGTGTGATACCATATACGAAATTTAGCTTGTTGAATGAACGTTTCATTATTCTCTCGCCTTTCTTCTCTTTCTCTAACAGATGCCTGTGTTAATAATAGAAATTTACTCTCATGCCGTCTCTTCTTCTTCTAAATACGTCTTGGCTTCGACTTGTTTTCAAGAGTACTCTCAACAAGTTACTGTGAAAGATTGACTCACAGGTCAACTCATATATCGAGATCATTATGAGTGAAAAATCATAAAAACTCAAAGTCAAAAGTGACTTATTTAGCTTCCGTGTTCTTGTAAACCAGTGCAAGTCAACCTGCTCCCCATCGCTCACTTGAGTACGTTACAGCTTTCACAGTCGGCATCAGATGGCGGGAGTTCTAAAAGCATTTTAAGGAGGCTAAATTAAAATTTTGATGTAAACTATTTGATAAGTAATTATTATTATATGCTTTACCTTGCTGTAATTCTATAAATTTAATAAAATAAAGTTACTTTCCTACTTTATGCATGACCATTTCTGTGGAAATGGTGGGCGGTTAAAAATCTTACTGCTAAGATGGATAGAAAAGTGGGTGGTGAGTGAAAAAGATTGACTACCCCTCTTGTAAACTATTATCGAGAATCATGCAATAAGCGTATGCCCTGGCTGCTGTTTTTGTGCTTCAAGCGCGATGTAGCATTATACGTACGGCAAGCACCCCAAGTCTTACTTATATAATATGATTGGAAGAAGGAATGAGTGGCGCCGACCTTAAGGATCACTCAGCTCGCCTGATAATCAAGCAACACTGCATCCCAATAATGGTATCAGTGTTATTATTACTCCAAGTAAAATACCCCTGTGACTCCCGAAAATCTGAAGAATACGCAGAACTATACTGAAAGCGGTACACTCTAGATACCCGTCAATAGACTGATGACACAAAATTATGAACTCTTACATTAGAAAACACAACATCGGAAACACTGCTGGATTTTGTGAACTGTGGTGGAACTAAGTCATAAATCATTAAAAAAATCACAGCATCGATGAATAAATGGAAACTTACAGGTAGTGAAAACGCTATCGATTACACCGGAACTGGACCTACGAACTTACCAGTACAATGGTCATCTGTGACAAATTAAGACTATGTACCAGATTAGGACTCAGTCTAGGCACCTGAGTGCTCTTCATATTGAGACACCTAAGACTACTCACGTGCAGACTCAGAGCCCCAACTTGCTCTTTGACATTGCGGCATAGTTTTATCCCGCCACAATTTATCAACAGGTCGTGTCCTCGAACAAGTGTAAAGAGAAACGTTTTTTGTTTAATTCACGTGCAGCACAGCAACTACCGGTTCATTCTGTTCTTTCCCTACAGAGAAAATCAGACTGAAGGACGTCACAAGATGTGACGGTCTCGCTTAGTAAGGACGGGAGTGTGGGAGTAACAAATAGAGAACGCTGATTATGTAGCGCCGTCTGTAACGAGCCATCCGTAGGAAAACTTGGAGTGGTGGGCAACAGCTCCCATATCTTCAAACAGCTGCAAGGCGAGCTCCTAACGTCCACGTTGATGAATATCGGTCTCCAGCACACGGTCCATAATCTTTGTAAACTCATTAGACATCAGTTATTAAACTACACAGATGGGCTCTGTCTCCACAGGAGCCGCGTAGAGTGCCGTTCCCCATCCGCTAGAGAAATATCAAAAAATAGATCGTCGCGTTCCACTTATTAAAGTCCTTGTAACATGGAGAAAAGCTGTCCTTGTTCCTTGCGTAATAATCCGAGCCCGGAAATAAAACGAGGACCACCCAAAGGTTCCGGCGGCACACGCTACCAACTCAATGACATGGCTCGCGATGTAAAGCTAGTGAAACGTATTAAGGGAATCATAAAACAGTCTCGAGCTAAATTCCCGGTAACAGACCAGCACCACCCAAGAGCTCTGTCTCCCTTTCTTACGGACGATGCAGCGTTTTCTTTTCTTTGGCGAGGTTTTAATATTTTACTATGGCATGACTAAATATTTCTCGGATCAGGTTAGTAACATGAATTCAGCGATGAATTGAAGTTCGGTGACTAATTACAATATTTAAAATTTTCATAACCTGTTGTACTTTAATTTTTTGCTTGACAACATGTTTCGCAAGACGCTCATTAGACATGCGTTAGGCTCTACACACGCTACTCACAACGAGGCATATGTTTACTATATGGTGGTAGTTTTGCCCCAAAAACTATCCACGAGTGGCTTTTACAAAACGATTTTCTGATTTAAAAGGAATGGGTTGTGAAAGTGAGAGCGAACAGTGTTTATATTTTCATAAACATTTATTACTACCCTGTCCAATCGAGACTTACGAGGGATGCAACGTGTCACGATGTAGGAAAAGATAAATTCTTTGCGTGTTGTTATGGAGTTAGTTGATGCAGCAAGTACATTATCTTTCCCAGAATACGTGCAAATGTATCTTGTATAAAATACTAAAAAAGCCAAAGACACTGGAATATTTAGTAGCATGACTTCTTATTGTCCTCATAAAAAATTGTGTTTCCAAGACCATAGCGACTACCACAGAGAATTCAGAGACAAGTTTTATATTTTCAAACACGTTTATGAAGACACTGAAGTACATGACTGTACATTCAAATAAATTACGTAGTTTTACTATGTCTGAAAAAGTATTATAACTAAAACAACAACAACATTTTCATTCATCAGCAATAAACCTTCCTAATGAATCCTAGAAATTGACATAAATTGTGGTTTGCCACCTAACGACTTAACATGGACCGTAAAGTATCTTGTCGTTTAAAATCGTTTTAACAAGAACCGTCGTGGCATTTCTAAATCTTGTCAGACCCGATTTGGTTGGTGGATCCGAAGTGCTAAACTTGTAAATGACCGTTTATATATCGCTGAAAATGTCAAAATATTGGCTTTATTAGCAGTTTATCTGTCCGAAAATGGACACAGTCCTTCATTTACAGCGAACTGTTTGGCCTATACTGACGATAAGAATATCTTAATGACCTATGACAGATAATTACGGGTCGGAGATACCACCGACATCGGCCACTAGACGTGCATTTCGAATAATATTGGACACTTATTTTCGTTTTTTATGCCGAGATTATTCAAAAATCACCTGATAATTATATTCACAGCACCGTCAGTGTGTAAAGTCCATTTTGGCAGAGCACTACAAAATCCAGAGATAATCTTAAAAACAAATACGTTATGATCGAGCTCGTAAATGAATTTTTTACGTCTTTACATTGAAATACGTTAGCATTAATATCGTTCTAGCACATCATATTTTAGGCAGGGATTAGCTGGGTACTCGTCATTGCCCAGCCATGTATTTATTCCCCCTCTCTCTGTCCATTCCCTCATTTCCCCTCTCTCTGTCCAACTGCTCCTCTCCCCTTTCTCTTTCCACTTGCTCCTCCTCTCTCTGTCGATTTGCTCATTCCCCCTCTGCCCATTTCATTCCCTAGTGTTATCTCCGCATCCCTCTCTATCTCTTCCTCACCTGCTCTAAGTAATTCTCCTCCTCCCCCATCTCTCTATCCATATGCTCCTTCCTCCTCACCCTGTCCATCTCTTCCTCCCCCTCTCCCTGCACATCTCCTCCTCCGCCTCTTCCGGTACATCTTCTCTCCGCCCTTCTCTCTGTCCATCTCCTCCTACCAATTCGCTGTCTGTTCATTTCCTCCTTCCCCTTCTATCTCCACATTATTACCCCCACCCCAACAGGAGGTTGCTCATTCTTTCCCCCACAATATTTCTTCCCAGATAGTAAGTAATACGTGTACCAAGTTTGGCTGAAATAAATCCATGAGTTTAGGAGGAACTTTTAACCGAGACTTAGCTCGCGTACGCATTTCCCACATATATTTAACATATTTCACTCATATCTGTACACATATTTCATCTGTATCCCTAGCAAAGTTCACCCTACAGTTTCATTTCCACGCAGCTCTATGTTTAAGACGACATATCTCCTGAACTATGTCTCGCACGTTGATATAATACGTCAGGCTCATTCAGCGGTGTGTGTGGATACTACCTGCGAAATGTGTTGCGAATAGAGTTAGTAACAAAGATGTAGTATTAATAGGCTTGACATGCTGAAGAATGTGGAGCAGCAATCTTAATTTTCAATATGACTTTTATTAGTCTTTATGAACTCGTGATCTAGACAAATAAAAGTCATATCATGAAGTAATAAATTTAAACGTCATGCATGGTGTGACACTTTTCCACACATCTCAGTGTTTATGACGTCTTATGTCCTGATATATTCCTCGTATAATGATATACTTTTGCAGGTATATTCAGTAGTATTTGTCTCCAAAATGTGTCGTCAATACAACAATCAGTAAAGAAGTAACAAATTAAAACGTCATGCCTAACGCGGCAGTTTTACTGCATGAATAGCTAAAATGTAGTAAGGGATAAAGTTTCTTCCTTTCATCATTTTTGCGAATTTTCCGTGTGAAAAATTTTCCTAAGGGTTTGAAATTATGTGTAAAGTTTGTTGAAAGTCACTAAGAATGTGAAAATAATAGTACACATATTTCATCTGTATCCCTAGCAAATTACACCCTGCAGTTTCATTTCCACATAGCTCTATGTTTGAGACCGAATTCTCAAATACTGGATAGATGAAATCTGGGTATTTGTGTTTCGTGGGCTGCACAACTTCTTCACCCCCAACTCCACCTCTTTAAAGATAAGTGGTTCTTACCCCCACAGCAATTCTTTTCAAACAGTAAGTGATATGTGCACCAAGTTTTGTTGAAATCGGTCCAGTGGTTTAGGAGGAGATGTAGAAGATACATACCTACATACATACATATAACCAATTTTAAAATATGCATCATACACACATCTATTTTTATCATATGCATGGATTATTCACAACTGTTTTTGGATTAGAAAAAGAATCTGGAAGATTTGTACCTTCTTAGCATCGGCAGTCAATGTTCAGGGCCCATGTGCATATACAGTGCATGGCGAAGAATCTGTTTAGGCTAGTCGGGATTTACCATCATCAGGGTAGTACTGATCTATGGTACCTGGTCGAATAATAAGTCATAAAAACTTATTAGTTACAGCGGGGGAAATATTCAGCAATCATTTCGAGTTGAAATGATTCTTGTGGTCATATTGCGGCAGTTTTACTGCATGAATAGCTAAAATGTGGTAAGAGATAACATTTCTTCCTTTCATCATTTTTTGCGGGTTGTCCGCAAGATTGAGTTTCGTAAGAGTGTGAAATTATGTGTAAAGTTTGTTGTAAGTCACTAAGTGTTCTCATTCTCAAATACTGGATAAATAAAATCTAGTTATTTGCGCTTCGTGGGCAAAACGATCCTTTGACAAGACTAACAACTTGGCCTTTATTAGAGTGGCTAATCGATTTGTACGATCTAGTGCTAACTAGACCAAATGATTATGAAATTCGTCGCAATCAGTCTAAAAGTAAAGCTGATAGGTGTCGTATTTCAGGAACCCGCCTCAGCTCATTTTTATATTCGGTGTTTGCTCTTTTGCTGAAAAAAGTAATAATTTGTTTCAAATATCTGCTCCCATTACTTCAGCAGTTTTCACCCGACCAGAAGTTGCAATTAGCGGTAGTTCCGTTTCGTCGGCTGGACGCCATTGGCAATCTTCACTACTCACTGGTTTCAGCCAAACTACCTCAGCAATGAAACCAAGATCAGTCATTATCGACATTCACAGAGCTTAAATAGATTGCCCGAACTTCCCTCAGACATAGATGACACAGTCTTTAGCGTTTGTAAAAATCGACCATCCGGCACAGCATATCAGTGAACGTAATATACATTGATTGACATCAATAATCTACAAGACAGCCATGAATCCACCAGGGCATTAATGCTTCACGACTTTCTCGCTTTCAGTACCATTAAGCATTTTAAATTCTTAATATCAACGCTAAAATCGTATTTAGTCTCCAGCCGAGACATTTCTTTATTGCTGTTCGTCCACACCAATCAAATCTGAATGAAGCTAGAGCCGACTAGCGGCCGCTTGAGCCAGGGTTCTTCTCGCCTAATTGGTATGCTCCCCTGTAGACTAGGTTACTGCGTGTACTGTGTACAGCAGAGCGTCATCTACAGCTGGGTTCATCGCCCCATCCCTGTGGACCCGTCACCAGCCGCAAGAATTGCGCGAATACAGATAAGAGACTGTGGAGACAACACGTGCTTCCTAGGCGCCGCTTGCCGCGTAACGCGCAGCCTGAAACAAGCTTAGGAAGTAAACCTACAGAAGCTTTGTACGTTCATTGAGGCTAGTTTGAAAGGGATTTATCACCCATTATTGTTTAATTTTGAAATTTTGTGGAAGATTAAAACTGTGTGCTGGTCTGGAACTCAAGTCCAGGCTCTTGCCTGAGCTAGAGTTCCGGTCCGGTTCACAGGTTTAACCAGTTCGGAAGTTTCCCAACCACACACACTCCGGTGTAAAATGAATCATTCACGCTGTTTTGTTTTGTTTGTCTGTACACTTACAAGCTGTAATTAATTATAACGTGTAATAGTTAACACTGATACTTTGATGATGATGATGATGTTCGGAATGTGGGGCGCTCAATTGCGCGGTCATTAGCACCCGTAGGAAGTCCCAATTTGTACACAGTCCAATTTTTACATGATCCAGTCTAGCCACTGTCACGAATTATGATGATGATGATGAAATGATGAGGACAACACAAACACACAGTCTACGGGAAGAGCAGATCCCCAACCCGGCCGGGAATCGAATTCGGGACCCCCGTGGTTCAGAGGCGGCCACTATACTACGACCTGCGGACTGATACTTCGATGCCTTTACTGGTTTCACAATATCAACATCCACCGCGTGTACTAGTCTAGTGTGTGGAATCGGTACTAGCTATTATTTACACATAAATTGACTAAAGTCAAGGAGAAATAATTCAGTGCAGTTGGCAGACGAACCAGTAAACTCATTGGTTTAGAAGTGCGCCACCCTTGTAATAAGTACTGTGACCTGTACGATGGATATATTCGTCACATATGAATTTCTCTCATGCCATGGAAGTGTCACTCTAGCGAAAAATCTACTAACTGTAATGGGATAAACGCCGCCGGCCGAAGTGGCCGTGCGGTTAAAGGCGCTGCAGCCTGGAACCGCAAGGCCGCTACGGCGCAGGTTCGAATCTTGCCTCGGGCATGGATGTTTGTGATGTCCTTAGGTTAGTTAGGTTTAACTAGTTCTAAGTTCTAGGGGACTAATGACCTCAGCAGTTGAGTCCCATAGTGCTCAGAGCCATTTGAACCATTTGATAAACGCCGAATATGATACAATAAAAAGAAGAACGATATTTGAAGTCTACGTAGTGTCACAAAAAAGAAACTATTGACTGGTTTAAACTGTCAGATGTTGATCTGGTAATCAGCTAGAAACCTGTGCAGCTGCATGTTTGCAGCACCCCATTTTATGGCAGCCAGTCTGAACAAAGATTAGAATAAGAAAAAGAAAAGCAATATCTCTGAAATGGCATTCACCCGGAATAATGAACACCACACTCATCCTGGCTGATGCAATGATGATTGCTCACGTACAAAGAATATACCATCAGGATCTCATTCACATGTACCAAAACCTGTAAGAAATGTTCACCCGGTCAACAGAGCATCTAGCGCTCAACTCGCAGCATACAGAACTCGGTAGGTTTCTTATATTCTGCTTCAGTGATAGGCGTTTTTACGCTGACTAGTAATTTTTGGGTTGAATGCCCTGAGTTAGTTATCATTATGATAAAATATCTCTTCCGAGATTTGATAAGATTAGGAGAAAGATATCTGCGAAAGGATTAGGCAGAGAAGCAGACCTGTGACTTTCTTGAAATGAGTCGAGAAAGCAGGTAGTATAGCAATTCGCTTGACAAATCGAAGACGCATGTTCTTGGAACGAGATATACATTATCGTTGTACGGTGTCTGCGAATTGGATCCGCAATCAGGCACTTGCATGGTACGTGATACATCACTAGTGCTGAACACCTCATCGTAACGATTCCACTTCCGTTGTTAACTTGTCGTATTATTTGAATCACGTTTTACTTTGGTAAAGAAATATGACTTCCAGTCTTAGTCGCAGTTGGTATCGTAAGATTATTTTTCTTGAAGTGCCAGAGTTTGTCATTGATGCCCAGATCTCTGAACTAACATGCCTCCGACGTGCTCCATGCTGCGACCTTGAAATACCAGCCAGTACGGTCTCGTGTGTGGGCAGAACGCAGAACGCACAAAAAAACATTCTCCGTAATCCTGCCTCGGGCATGGATGTGTGCGATGTCCTTACGTTAGCTAGGTTTAAGTAGTTCTAAGCTCTAGGGGATTGACGACCTCAGAAGTTAAGTCCCATAGTGCTCAGAGCCATTTGAACCATTTTTGAACATTCTCCGTGGCGAAGGGCTGTTGCCTCTATAATTGCAAACGGCAGAGAAATGCATAACGTAACAGATATGTTATTGATTCTTACCTAAGGTGCAGCGAAATATTACTTGTCTTTCGCGCACAATTTGTAAATCTTGGAACTACGCCTAGTCTTCATTCGTATTAGAAACTTGGATAAAAACATTACCTTTGTACAACATTCAACACTTATTTCATAAAAATCGGTAATTGTGGCAATGTGCATGGTAACCCACGAACGATACCGTTGCTCTCAAGTTGCCTCCTGAAAAATCGTACTAAGTGGCATCATTCTCTCCGAATCTCATTAGATCATAGGTCTTCTTCGATGACATCAAGTGACTTCTTATCCAACTTATTCCTGCATCTCATCCATTATCGTTTTATGATCGTCATTTCGTTTGAGATGTATTCTGAGTTCTGGATCGGGATTCGAAACCCTCGTTTGCAGTAAGGAGATAATGGCATGTTAGGCCTTTGGGAGGAAGGAAGAGCAGAGGTTTTCGATCCGTTGACTTCCATGTTATGAGCGACGGAACGCAATCTTACATTGTACAAAAATGATTATTGTTCATGAGAAATAGTCCTCGTATTAACCAAGGAGAATATAAGATGAACATCAACAAAAGCAAAACGAGGATAATGGAATGTAGTCGATTTAAGTCGGGTGATGCTAAGCGAATTAGATTAGGAAATGAGACACTTAAAGTAGTAAAGGAGTTTTGCTATTTGAGGAGCAAAATAACTGATGATGGTTGAAGTAGAGAGGATATAAAATGTAGACTGGCAATGGCAAGAAAAGCGTTTCTGAAGAAGATAAATTTGTTAACATCGAGTATAGATTTAAGTGTCAGGAAGTCGTTTCTGAAAGTATTTGTATGGAGCGTAGCCATGTATGGAAGTGAAACATGGACGATAACTAGTTTGGACAAGAAGCGAATAGAAGCTTTCGAAATGTGGTGGTACAGAAGAATGCTGAAGATTAGATGGGTAGATCATATAACTAATGAGGAGGTATTGAATAGCATTGGGGAGAAGAGAAGTTTGTGGCACAACTTGACTAGAAGAAAAGATCGGTTGGTAGTACATGTTCTGAGGCATCGAGGGATCACCAATTTAGTATTGGAGGGCAGCGTGGAGGGTAAAAATCGTAGAGGGAGACCAAGAGATGAGTACACTAAACAGATTCAGAAGGATGTAGGTTGCAGTAGGTACTGGAAGATGAAGAAGCTTGCACAGGATAGAGTAGCATGGAGAGCTGCATCAAACCAGTCTCAGGACTGAAGACCACAACAACATTAACCTCAAGTATACTAAGGAAACTATAAGAAAACTAAATTATGGTGGTGATATGGTTTTTCCAATTCCGCGTGCCTCTTTATAGGATGCGTCCATCTGCGTAGTTGAATGCTCAGTGTGGTTGAGTGCCATGTGGAGGATTCGGGTTCGATGCCCAGTACTGCCAGGGATTTTTCCTTTGTGGGAAGATTGGAACGGGGTGCACAGTCTCGTGATGCCAGTGTAGGAGGTACTGGATCGAGTGGTAACGGTACCAGGTCTGCTAACCTGACAACAGCCGGGAGTGAGGTGTGCTGACGCCCACCCCTCCCTAAGGCGTCTACATTATGCCCTCGGCTGATGGTTGATACGGCGGTCGGTCGGAACCGCTTGGCCCGTCTGTGCCTATAAAGGCGGTGCTCGTCTTGCTCGTCTTTTAGGACGTAAATGCTCAGTCATTGCGACTCCTCTGTCGCTCTGAAACTATGAGTCTGGCCTGGGTGTCTTCGGACTCCTCAATTGGAACAGCAAAATGTGAAAAAGACAAAAATTTGGTCATTAATATTTTCACTTTTATCAAATGGCCTGGAATAAGAGAAACGAAGCGAAGCGTAGCGCAATTTTCCACACGGCGGCTCCCAGTCCGACCTGGACTCCTGCGCCGCGATCTGACCCGAGCGCAGAAATTGGGCAGGGGAGCCGCACCACGACATTCCGACGTGCATTTCTGGAGAGAGCCGCCAGAGAAAAAGCAGGATTCGCAGAAGGCGGCCGGTGTCACTCGTCAGCGCTGCGGGGGTTGGGGGTGGGGGAGGGGGATGTTGACTGCGGATGGAGGGGGGGGGGGGGCAAAGTGGAGTATCGTGGTGCGGTGTGGTGCCGGTGATGCTGGTGGATGCCGTTAGGCGCGCTGTGCTCGCCGTCGGCATCGGCAGCGGCACCGGCGGCGCTGGTGCGATGATGTAATACAAGTCGCGGCGCGGGCGCTGAAGGACGCAGGTGCATTGCCTCCTGCCAGCTGAGCGCAGCCAGCAAGGCCTCGCGTAGCGGGAAGCTGCCAGCCGCCGCCTCACGCCCTACCGACTGCACTTTATTGCAACGGGCTCGGCCATCGATCCTCTCGACTTCTATCCACACCATACTTCCGCGCTGGAACGCTTCTGGCAGATTTTTGTCAAGTTTTCCACATTTTCTTTGCTGGATGTCAAGTTGTTCCTCTGTCTGCGGCTACGCTCTATGAAATTATTTATTTTAGTTAAATTTTCTATTATTGCTAATTCTTTCCCGATCTCATCTTCTTCAACGTAAAAACTTATTAATCTCCATGTCGTTGACTGAAAATATGCTTTTTACACGTTTCTGGGTGGCATGATTTATTGTTGATTAATGTGTCTGTAGTAGTTGGTTTTCGAAGAATTCCAGATGTATGCTCTGAATTTTCTTTCTTTAATGTGATATCTGGGAAGTTAATACAGTTGTTTATTTCAGTTTCATAGGTGAATTGGATTTTATCATGCATACTATTCAGTTGTGAATGCATGGTGTCTGTATCTTCTCTGTCATTCAATAGGATGAACGCTTGTAATAAACGACTTTCTCTGCTGTTTCTTTACATTCCTCAAAAAAAATTTAATTCAATATTGTTAACGAATATGTTGGCTAAGGTTCCTGCCATGCTATTACCCATGACTAAACTGTCTGGTTGGGAATATGTATGATCTTGAAAGCAGAAGTACTAATATGAAAGAGTGAGTTGTAATAATTGAATGAAATAGTAGATTTCAGCTGGAATTAGTGCTTTGCATTTAATTAAATAATTTTCAGCTATATTTGTAGTTTCTTAATGGGGCTACTTTTGTAAACATTATTAATATCAAAAGAAATCTGTTGACTGCTATCAAAAATACATGTATTTTTGGTTTGGTTAATTAATTCACGTGTATTTTTATCATGTATTTATTTTCATATATGAAGAGCTTGTTGAGTAAACAATTAAGTTTACTGTATAAAAAATAAGTGGGACTGTCAATACTGTAAAAATCTGGCAGATAGGTACAATCGTTTTATGAATTTTTGGTTCTGTTCGAAATGTTGAGATTCTGGAGTTTGTAACTACACATTCTATTACTTCTTCATCTGTGAAGAGATAATTGCCATTTTAAGGGCTTCTCTTAGTCGTGTATGAAATTTTTTGCAAGGTCATGTTTTAAATTAATTATACTGTTCTTTTCAAAAAATTGCGACAAAGTATACATCGGGCAAACTGGTGGACACTTTTGGATACCTTTTAAAGAGCACGTAAAATATAACGATCACAGCACAAGACGCTTTGCACAACATCTCCTAAACAACAAACATACATCCAGAAACATTGACGAAAAGCCCCAAATACTGCATTATGCTAAGAAAGTGAAGCAAATTAATATCTGAGAAGAAATCTAAATTTTCATCAGTCATTTAAAAAGTCAACCTGACACACTTCTTAATCAGCAAAGAGTTTTTCAGAAAAAAATTCATCGATAACTTCAGTCACATTCTGCTAGTGTCCAATTAAAAATCATGTATGTAATAAAATGTTATTTAAAATTTAATCTCACCTCTACATTCTTTTCTAATAATTGTTTTTATTTTACTTCATTTTATTTTACATACTATTTTATTTCTTAGTATATTTTAGCTTTCCCTAACTTCACGCATAAATATACAGTCATAGTATTTGAAATTGTTATTCCACTTATCCCGTAGTTAACGTTAATGTTTTATCAATGTATTACGTCTGTTAATGTCAAACATTTAACTAATAAGACAACCTTTGTGAACGAAAATGAACAT
This sequence comes from Schistocerca piceifrons, assembly GCF_021461385.2. NCBI lineage: Eukaryota > Metazoa > Arthropoda > Insecta > Orthoptera > Acrididae > Schistocerca > Schistocerca piceifrons. The sequence goes on along the minus strand of NC_060149.1, from coordinate 359,842,780 downwards.
GAAACAAAAATTTAAATACGTTGCCATTTCAGTAAGTAATGCATAGTTTTCTATTGCAGGTAGATGTATTTAAAATACGTTTACATTCACATTACTCTATTTCTATTCGTGGAGGTAACATAGTGTATTCTATTTTGTACAAAACCACAAAATCACTTGAGAATCCCCTAGATGGCTGAAAATAATCGTGAACAAATGAAATTATTACAGCAAAACTGAAAAGTGCTACGTTCTTTTAAAAAAATACAGTGCTGCGTTACTCGCTCTGAAAATATACTAGTGACAATCCTTACTTTGATGAGTATTTTAAGTTTCCAAGTATCCTACGTGCAAGTTAGTTTTGTTTGTTATTCAGTTTCGTACTAACTAAATATCCTGTTTCCCTATTTTCTATAGATGATCGCTTCTCAACTTCCATAGTTTCCTATCTGTCCAGTCTTCTTCCTGAAGGCCCGTTGAATTCATCGCATCATTAACATTTGCCTCTATCTTCTAGGTGGTCTTCCAGGTTTCCTTCGCTCAGTGGGTGTCCATTAATAAATTCTTTTTGGCCAGCGGTTACCATACATTCGTGGGAGGTGGCCATACCAAGTTAATATTCAGGTAACTGTAGCTTCGAGAATAGTATCTTTTCTCCTGTAATTTTCCATATTCTTACGTTTTGATGTATTCCGACCTGGAGGCGTAACAACTTCTTTTTGGTTGCCCCCCGTTTTTCAGTGTCATATGTGGTAATACTCTATACGATTGATTTGTACAGCAAGATCTTTGTCTTCTTCATAATTCTGTCACAACATAGCAAGGAGTTACGTTGGTCAATTACTGTTCTTGGCTTGCTCAGTTTTATTTGTGTTTTTTGCGCTTCTTCTATTTGTTGCAAAAACGACGTCCATGTATTGAAACGTGCAGACAGTTTTGATTTTACAGACTCCTACATTAAAGTCTTCTCGTTCATCTTCACCCACTACCATGTATTCCGTCTTTTTTGTGTTTATTGTCAGACCCCATTCTGGGTATTGTTCGTGCAGTGTCCTGAACATGTAACTGGAGTCATCTTTGTATCCCGCTATCAGGACTTGGTTATCGGCAAAGAGTAAAGTTGTAGTATCCGACAGTGCTCCGGGTTCCCCGCACAGCCCGAGTATCAATATGGCAGACAGGTCAGAGATACTCGGGCTTCGCACTCTGGCCGCAAATTGCTCCCGCGAGGGCACCACCACAGCCCAGCTGACTGGCGCGTGTGTGCCGGGAGATACCGTCGCACCACACTTGCCAGTCAGCCTCGTTATTTCCTCGAAGCCTTTGCCACGCGCTGTCTATTAGTACAATAATTGACCTTGCCTGTATTACGTTTCGATTCGTATTGCTCCCTAGACCGTTTGTGTACGCTTACAACTACTTCGCTACTCTCTGGATATTGTTTTCGGCTAGCCGTCCACTTCGTTAACTTTACCGTCGTCAACCTCAGGAGCTGCCTGTTAGTTTCAAAGCTCTCTGCGTTGATTCCAGTGCGAGTGATTGTAAACTGTGTCCTACCTACGCAGAGTAGTATCGAAAAAAATATTCATAATTTCTTGCCCTACAGGAACAGTATAAGTTCCTAAAAATATTTCGCTGATCACGTTTACGTGGATGTAGTCAGCGGTGCCAATAAGAGCGGCTTTGACGATATTCCTCTGGTGGGTACTGAGAATTAGGGCTGCACTTTTGCCTGAGTGTGACACTATCAGCAGGTGGGCTCGGCTGGCGGCAGAGCGTAACCGCTAACGAGTGGCAACTGTGCCAGCGGGTCTTCGACCTTCGCGGCCGCACGCCGCACGCATCCCGCGTGTCGCCGCCGCCCCGCTCCTCCGCACTCGGCCACGCACCGCTTCCGCCCATTCTTTTCCGTCCTACGCCTGCCGTGTGTTGCCTTTCGCGAGTACGCAGGCGAAACACTCGGGCACTGGCTCCAAACGAATGCAGTTGTATCTATTTTTCCAGGTCATTACTACTTCAGATCTTTAAAGCCGCAATTTCTCACACGAAAGATACGTGTCGCCTGATTCTTAACTCTGGTCGGGAACCCTCATGGAACAACCACGGTATGTTCTTTAGACAGTTTTCTGCAACATTTTACTCGAACGCTGACTTTGCACCTGAAACGAATGTATGACAAAACCACTATATCTACAGCACTGGCCATTAAAATTGCTACACCAAGAAGAAATGCAGATGATAAACGGGTATTCATTGGACAAATATATTATACCAGAACTAACATGTGATTACATTTTCACGCAATTTGGGTGCATAGATCCTGAGAAATCAGTACCCAGAACAACCACCTCTGGCCTTAATAACGGCCTTGATACGCCTGGACATTGAGTCAAACAGAGCTTGGATGGCGTGTACAGGTACAACTGCCCATTCAGCTTCAACACGATACCACAGTTCATAAAGAGTAGTGACTGGCGTATTGTGACGAGCCAGTTGCTCGGCCACCATTGACCAGACGATTTCAATTGGTGAGAGATCTGGAGAATCTGCTGGCCAGGGCAGCAGTCGAACATTTTCTGTATCAAGAAAGGCCCGTGCAGGACCTGCAACATGCGGTCGTGCATTATCCTGCTGAAATGTAGGGTTTCGCAGGGATCGAATGAAGGGTAGAGCCACGGGTCGTAACACATCTGAAATGTAACGTCCACTGTTCAAAGTGCCGTCAATGCGAACAAGAGGCGACCGAGACATGTAACCAATGGCATCCCATACCTTCACGCCGGGTGATACGCCAGTATGGCGATTACGAATACACGCTTCCAATGTGCGTTCACCGCGAGTCGCCAAACACGGATGCGAGCATCATGATGCTGTAAACAGAACCTGGATTCATTCGAAAAAATGATAATTTGCCATTCGTGCACCCAGGTTCATCGTTGAGTACACCATCGCAGGCGCTCCTGTCTGTAATACAGCGTCAAGGGTAACCGCAGCCATGGTCTCCGAGCTGATAGTCCATGCTGCTGCAAACGTTGTCAAACTGTTGGTGCAGATGCTTGTTGTCTTGCAAACGTCCCCATGTGTTGACGCAGGGATCGAGACTTGGCTGCACGATCCGTTACAGCCATGCGGATAAGATGCCTGTCATCTCGACTGCTAGTGATACGAGGCCGTTGGCATCCAGCACGGTGTTCCGTATTACCCTCCTGAACCCACCGATTCCATATTCTGCTAACAGTCACTGGATCTCGACCAACGCGAGCAGCAATGTCGTGATACGATAAACCGCAATCGCGGTAGGCTACAATCCGACCTATATCAAAGTCGGAAACGTGATAGTACGCATTTCTCCTTCTTACATGAGACATCACGACAACGTTTCACCAGGCAACGCCGGTCAATTGCTGTTTGTGTATGAGAAATCGGTTGGAAACTTTCCTCATGTCAGCACGCTGTAGGTGTCGCCACCGGCGCCAACCTTGTGTGAATGCTCTGAAAAGCTAATCATTTGCATATCACAGCATCTTCTTCGTGTTGGTTAAATTTCGCGTCTGTAGCACGTCATCTTCGTGGTGTAGCAATTTTAATGGCCAGTAGTGTACATCTGTACTCTCGGAGCCATTGCGTAGTGCATGACGGAGGCTTCACATTGTACCACTCACTACAGATTCTTCCCATTCCAATCGAATATGGAGCGCGCGGAGATTGATTGCTTAAATGCCTCTGTGTGCACTGCAGTTAACCCAATCTTGCTTCGCGGTCCCTATCGTAGCTGTACGTTAGGAGTTGTAATAACCCGTCAATCCAAAATGTTTCGAAACTAGTCTGCCCCACTTCACTACAACACATGGAACGTTCACACGACCAATGAAACCGTCAGGAAAGTTCTTCTTTTGGTTGTTGGTCAACTCGTGAGTCACATTGGCTTGAACTTCAGTTCATGGTCAAAGCATTGTCCCTTCGTGTTAATTTCTGCACTTTGTCATTTTGTGGGATCTCCGTATTGATAAAATAGTCTCGTCACTCGTGATGATTTTTCCGAACACAAACTGTCGGTATTTTGCATTTCAGTCAAGTCCCGGCAGGTGTTCACGCGTCGTTGTTTTTGTTCGGGAGTCAAGTTGTACGGGACAAACTTTGCACACACTTTTCTCTTCTTTTGGGTGGGCGGTGGATATTATTATGAGGGTGCACTGAAAAATAATGCATCTGAATCTTTTTATGTGAAATTTATTGGAGCTTTTCATTAAAACAAACGTTATTAAAATTCTACATCTTCTTTCTTCATACTTGCGCTAGAGGGATCCGAATTGTAACTTGTGACATGGCGGTGTGTAACGTAACTATGTCGGTGCATGAGGAACAGCGTGCTGTAATCGAGTTTCGAATGCGAAGAGTTAGTCCACTCATGGAGCACCATCTCCTTAAACATGACGCTGTTAGACCACACGCAAGCGCTGCGACGTCAGCAACAGTCTGATGCCTTGGGTTTACTGTCATCGATCAGCCTCCAAGCAGTCCCGACTTGACCCATCCGATTTTCATCTGTTTACAAAACTTGCAGAATTTCATGCACTTAATTTTGATAGTGATGAAGCAATACAAGCAGAGGTGAAGTTTTGGCTCCATCTAATAATATTCTACAGTGACGGTATCAACAAACTAGTTTCTCGTTAGGAGAAATGTGTTCGACACCAGGGTGACTATGTCGAGAAATAAATATGTAGACATGAAGAATAAAGTTGCAGAATGTTAATAAGTTTGTTTAATTTGAGAAGCTTTAAGACTTTTCATATAAAAAATTCGGTGACATTGCACTTCAGCACTTCCTCGTAGCTTCCTTACTTAATGCTGGCTCTTGAACATTTTTAAATATGCTTTCAAGATATAATTTGTGTGTTATATTCAGTTGTCTGCTAGTTCAGGCTTTCAGCATGTCCGCAAAGTTCTCCCATGGGTTGAACAAACCTGTGACCTCAAGTGCTGCCCTTTCTTGTATGCGTGCAATATGCCCTAATATTTTGTATGGGTCCCACACCATTGAGCTGTACCCTGGAGTGGGTCGGACGAGTGTTTTATAAGCAGTCTCCTTTGTAGATTAATTGCATTTTACCAATATGCTTCCAATGAATCGAAATCTAACACCTGACTTTCGCACGACTGAGCCTATGTGATCATTCCGTCTATCCCCTTCAAATTTCTGTAACTATATATTTGTTTCAGGTGACTTATTACAATTGAGACTCACTGATATTGTAGACATTGTATACAACGTGTTCTTTTTTGTGCATTACACATGTTTTATCAAGATCTGACAGAATATTTTAGAAATTATTAGGCAGTACTTCATTATAGACAGCTGCATTATTTGCGAAAGCAACCATTGACGGTATCTGAGTAATAGTTACCAATAAAGTGCGGTATCACACATCATCTGTTGGCAAGATCCTATGGAAGGCAGTTGGCTATTTGGTTCCTGTGATATGTAACTCAATCGGAAGTATCCTTTGCTATGGTATGCGGATGATAAATGTATATATGGATCTTCCATGAAGTGTCAAGTATCTATATGACATGGATAACTGTTGTGAGCACATTTGCAATCAAGTGTTGTGATTATATTGCTATCGAAGATGATGAAAATTGACCGGAAGGAAAACAGTGAAATTCACTACTGTCGCATACCCTTTCGTATAGCCCCGGCAGACTATTGACTTTGATATTCCAGGTAAAAGTGCGGGTCATCACCAACAGTGATTCACGCCGTCATTCCGTGAGACACAGGGGACAAGTGCGGGATTGACTGAGAACATTTTGAGCAATCTGGTGGTCTCAAGCTGTATGCTATTACCTCTTCTCTCCGTGGCTTCCAAAAATTGGGTTGAACATTTCTTCCATCATCAGGTTTCAAGTTGGTCACCTTACTCATTAGCAACCTCATTTACAAATCAGGTAAAAAGTATAGTTTAGACAAAATATAGTTCATATACAGAGAGCAATGTGATGCTTCTTGCCCTGAGTGTGAAGTCAACGTACCTCATGTTACATCAGGGTAACAGCAGTGCAACAGGTTTATCTACATGTGAAAAGAAAGGAGATACCAGAGAAATACCGAGGGAGTTGCACGCTTTGTCCGTGTAGACATGACCTCTGCATTGTAACGGTGAACGGCCTCAGCTGCAGATTTTAGATGGTGATTGTTGCTTGCGAATCTAAAATTAAGATAAACTTATAAATTAGCCTAGTTACGACAATTCAGTGTAAACTGAAGAAGCAGCACATACGTGAGACATCACTGACGCTATATCCAACAGAATCATTCTCTGTTTAGTCCGTTGAAGCCTTTACTCCAACTCATTTTGTCTCGTCTGTTTTACATACAGAAAATATTCAAGCTGAGCTTCACTTGAATAGCTTACTCGTTTCAGTAATGAATGGCACGAAATGCTCTCTACCCATTCGACGTGAACCTAGGGAAACCATCGTTAAGTCTCGCTATCGATATGACTTTTGATTCCGTACAAGAAGATAAAAGAATGTCATTTATCCGGGGAACGTGACTCATCAAGGTTTCACCGAAGGAGGGGCAATGGCGGTTATCCAAGGTCTAACTGTGACTTATCTTGCATTATCCGAAATGTTTACCCCAATAACAAGAACGTTGAGGCATTTCTGTACCTAGTGTCTGAATAGTTTTGTCACCAACCTATGAAGTTGACGCGACGGTTAGAATTGTTCTGTAACGAAGGGTCACAAGTCCGGAGACTGAAGTGGCTGTCTTCGTCTCACAACGAGTTCATCTGACGTGTTTTGTAGGTGGCCACATGCTCAAGTCCGTCACAGTAGTTGAAATACAGTTCGCTCAAATTAAAGAAATGTAGTACTGCAGTTACCTCCTGTATACAAATAACTGCGCATCCATACAGTAATGTCATGCTGATATCGAAACATTAGAACATAAAATGCTTCCCCCAAAGCTAGACAGAATGCTTCTTGTCGAACTGCCGACTTGCATACAAGACAATAAACCCTCTTCCAGGTACACGCGGTTTTGAATATCAGTCTGACCGTCCAGTTCTGCTTAGTCCTGGTGTCCCTTCAACATTCCAGCCAAATTATATGATGGTCCTTTAATCAGTTCCAAGGCCCACACTTTCTCTGTCGTACAACTAGGACAGCAAATCTTGTTTGCGGTCAAGTGCAGATAACTGAAGACTCTTCGTTAAATAGACTGCTATTTTTCAAAGTTGACTCAAATTGTTGGAGAATGAAACACATAAAATGACAGGTCACACAAGATGGTGCAATGGTTAAGATGCGCGACTCAGATCTTCGTTCTGATAGTATATTTCCTGGATTCTCATAAAATCCGTTAGGTAGAATTCTACTTTCAGTTTCTCTTTGTACAGAGGGGCTACTGTTTCCTTTACAACAAGCCTTACTTCAATGAAACTATATCTCTTAACAAATACGAAACGTAAGATAATGAATACTCTGTCCTAATACGCGCACTTAGTTCAACGGCTCTGGAAAAGTGATAGTGTGCCGGCCGTGGTGGCCGAGCGGTTCTAGGCGCTTCAGTTCGGAACCGCGCGACTGCTACGGCCGCAGGTTCGAATCCTGCCTCGGGCATGGATGTGTGCGATGTCCTTAGGTTAGTTAGGTTTAAGTAGTTCTAAGTTCTAGGGTACTGATGACCTCAGATGTTTAGCCCCATAGTGCTCAGAGCCATTTGAACCATTTTGAAAGTGATAGTGTTGCCGCAGCAGAACGCAGATGAATTAACAGAGTAAAAATATACACTGCATTTTTCATATACACACACCAAAAATGTTTTGCATCCCCTCGGTTCAGAGAGTTCCGGAACCTGTACAGACAATTGGAATAGAGATCAGTGTAAACATCATTTCCGACCTTCAAAAATGTTCAAATGTGTGTGAAATCTTGTGGAACTTAACTGCTAAGGTCATCAGTCGCTAAGCTTACACACTGCTTAACCTAAATTATCCTAAGGACAAATACACACACCCATGCCCGAGGGAAGACTCGAACCTCCGCCGGGACCAGCCGCACAGTCCATGACTGCAGCGCCTCAGACCGCTCAGCTAATCCCGCGCGGCTTTTCCGACCTTTTTATTGCTCATGAAAATCACACATTGCATGTTGTACCACCATACAGCGAGACCTTCAGAGGTGGTGATCCAGATTGCTGTACACACCGGTACCTCTAATACCCAGTAGCACGTCCTCTTGCATTGATGCATGCCTGTATTCGTCGTGGCATACTATCCACAAGTTCATCAAGGCACTGTTGGTCCAGCTAGTCCAGCTCCTCAACGGTGTTTCGGCGTAGATCCCTCAGAGTGGTTGGTGGGTCACGTCGTCCATAAACAGCCCTTTTCAGTCTATCCCTGGCATGTTCGAAGGGTTCGTGTCCGGTGAACAAGCTGGCCTCTCTAGACGAGCGATGTCGTTATCCTGAAGGAAGCCATTCGCAAGGTGTGCACGATGGGGGCACGAATTGGCGTCCATGAAGACGAATACCTCGCCAATATGCTGCCGATGTGGTTGCACTATTGGTCGGAGGATGGATTCACGTATTGTACAGCCGTTACGGTGGCTTCCATGACCACCAGCGGTGTGCGTTGGCCTCACATAATGCCATCCAAAAACAGCAGGGAATCTCCACCTTGCTGCACTCGCTGGACAGTGTGTCTAAGGTGTTCACCCTGACCGGGTTGCATCCAAACACGTCTCCGACGATTGTCTGGTTGAAGGCATATGCGACACTCATCGGTGAAGAGAACGTGATGCCAATCCTGATCGGTCCATTCGGCATGTTGTTGGGCTCATCTGTACCGCGCAGCACGGTGTCGTGGTTGCAAAAATCGACCTCGCCATGAACTTCGGCAGTGAAGTTGCGCATCATGCAGCCTATTGTGCACAGTTTGAGTCATAACACGGCGCCCTGTGGCTGGACGAAAAGCATTATTCAACATGGTGGCAATGCTGTCAGTGTTCCTCCGAGCCATAATCCGTAGATAGTGGTCATCCACTGCAGTAATAGCCTTGAGCGGCCTGAGCGAGGCATACCGTCGACAGTTCCTGTCTCTCTGTATCCCCTCCATGTCCGAACAACATCGTTTTGGTTCACTCCGAGACGTCTGGGCACTTCCCTTGTTCAGAGCCCTTCCTGGCAGAAAGTAACAATGCGGACGCGATCTAACCGTGGTATTGACCGTCTGGGCATGGGTGAATACAGACAACAAGTGCAGTGTACCTCCTTCCTTGTGGAATGACTGGAACCGATCGGCTGTCGGACCCCTCCTTCTAATAGGCGCTGCTCATGCATGGTTGCTTACATCTTTTGGCGGGTTTAGTGGCCTCTCTGAAGAGTCAACTTTTTTTAATGTGTGTATTTTGCGGGAAGAAGCATTTCACTGTACAACATTCAGAGCTTCGTTTTGCCTGTGCATTGTCATCGAAGCATCAGTATTAACATCAGCCTAGTCGCACAATCTTTCACAACTGGTTACGTGTGACACATGCAGTTAGTCAGTTGCACCTTAATATCTGTCAGCAGCCAGTCGACTTGTAACAGAAGGGATGGTGCTCGGCAGTGGCAATCGTAATGGCGCAAACGATGTGTCACTTACTTGTAACTTTTTGTTTGCAAAATGCGTGTTGGTTTCCACGAAAAACGTAATTTAGTTACAAATAAATCATTATGCTTGAACTGAAAAACAGCGATGAATGATTTGCAAAGGTAATCGAGTGGATCAGCTCAGTTGCCTGTTTTGGTGATAGGTATGACCTGTCCCATGAGATAGTTCTCTGCTGGAGGTATCTGAAGTAAATCATGATGGAGAAAGACAATTCGTTCATACATTCTGTAAATAACCTGACAGAGATACCGTCGTGTCCTAAAGATGCGAGTTCTACTAATTTCATCTGCTGCACAACAGAACTACAACCTTTGCCGCGGTATCTCGACTTAATAGAAGTAAATTTACTTGAGTGTCCTTTGTAAAGAAACATTCCTTCAGTTCTCGAATATCTCGATTTGTTTACTAAATATTAGTTGTGTCAAAGTTATGTAAACCAAACTGAGAGTGGGTTTACATGCGGCCAGCAGCAGTCTACATCTGTGATGTTAGCACAAGCTAGCTAACCTCTCACGATGTTTTAGACACTGAGACGACAAAAGCCATGGGATACCTCCTAAGGTCGGGTCGGAACTCCTTTTGCCCGGCTTAGTGCAGCTACTCGACATGGCGTGGACTCAACAAGTCACTGAAGGTCCCATGTAGAAATATTGAGCCATGCCTTTGTAGCCGACCATAATTGCGGAAGTGTTGCCAGTGCAGGATTTTGAGAACGTACTGACCTTTCGGTTATGTTCCACAAATGTTTGATTGGATTCCCGGCGGGTGATCTGGGTTGCCAAATCATTCGCTCGAAGTGTCCAGAATGTTCTTCATACCAATCGCGAACGACTGTGCCCCAGTGACGTGGCACTTCGTCAGGCAAGAAAATTCCGTCGTTGTTTGGGAACATGAAGTCCGTGAATGGCTGGAAATTGTCTGCAAGTAACCGAACATAACCTTTTCCAGTCAATTATGGGTTCATCTACATCTACATTTATGCTCCGCAAGCCACCCAACGGTGTGTGGCGGAGGGCACTTTACGTGCCACTGTCATTACCTTCCTTTCCTGTTCCAGTCGCGTATGGTTCGCGGGAAGAACGACTGTCTGAAAGCCTCCGTGCGCGCTCTAATCTCTCTAATTTTACATTCGTGATCTCCTCGGGGGGTATAAGTAGGGGGAAGCAATATATTCGATACCTCATCCAGAAACGCACCCTCTCGAAACCTGGCGAGCAAGCTACACCGCGATGCAGAGCGCCTCTCTTGCAGAGTCTGCCACTTGAGTTTGTTAAACATCTCCGTAACGCTATCACGGTTACCAAATATCCCTGTGACGAAATGCGCCGCTCTTCTTTGGATCTTCTCTATCTCCTCCGTCAACCCGATCTGGTACGGATCCCACACTGATGAGCAATACTCAAGTATAGGTCGAACGAGTGTTTTGTAAGCCACCTCCTTTGTTGATGGATTACATTTTCTAAGGACTTTCCCAATGAATCTCAAACTGGTACCCGCCTTACCAACAATTAATTTTATATGATCATTCCATTTCAAATCGTTCCGCACGCATACTCCCAGATATTTTACAGAAGTAACTGCTACCAGTGTTTGTTCCGCTATCATATAATCATACAATAAAGGATCCTTCTTTCTATGTATTGGCAATACATTACATTTGTCTATGTTAAGGGTCAGTTGCCACTCCCTGCACCAAGTGCCTATCCGCTGCAGATCTTCCTGCATTTCGCTACAATTTTCTAATGCTGCAACTTCTCTGTATACTACAGCATCATCCGCGAAGAGCCGCATGGAACTTCCAACACTATCTACTAGGTCATTTAAGTTGTACCAGAGGATCCAGTCATTCCTTGTAAACAGAGCCCTAACGATTATGGAGCCACCACTAACTTGCACAGTGCTATGTTGACAACTTGGGTCAATTGCTTCGTGGGGTCTGTGCCACACTCGATCCCTACTATCAGCTCTTACCAAGTGAAATCAGGTCTCATCTGTTCAGGCCGCGCTTTTCCAGTCGTTTGGGCTCCAACCGATATGGGCGTGAGCCCCGAAGAGGTGCTGCAGGCGATGTCATGCCGTTAACAACGGCACTCACGTCGGCCGTCTGCTGCTATAGCCCATTAACACCAAATTTCGCCACACTGTCCTAAGGGATACGTTCGTCGTACTTCCCACATTGATTTCTGAGGTTATTTAACGCAGTGATGCTGGTCTGTGAGCACTGATAACTGTACGCTAACGCTGCTGCTCTCGGTCATTACGTGAAGGCGGTGGGCCTCAGCGTTGTCCGTGGTCAGAGGTAATGCCTGAAATCTGCTATTCTCGGCACACTCTTGCCACTGTGAGCCGCGGAATTTGGAATTCCCTAACGATTTCCGAAATGTATGTCCCATGTGTCTAGCTCCACCTACTCGTCCGCGTTCAAAACGTGTTAATTCCCGTCTTGCGGCCATAATCACATTGGAAACTTTTTCACAAGAACTACCTGACTGCTAGTGACAGCTCCGCCAGCGCACTGTCCTTTTATACCTTATATAGGCGGTACAACCGCTGTCTGTGTATTTACATATCGCTATCCCATTACTTTTGTCGCCGGCCGTTGTGGCCGAGCGGTTCTAGGCACTTCAGTCCGGAACCGCGCTGCTGCTACGGTCCCAGGTTCGAATCCTGCCTCGGGCACGGATGTGAGTGATGTCCTTAGGTTAGTTAGGTTTAAGTAGTTCTAAGTCTACGGGACTGATGACCTCAGATGTTAAGTCCCATAGTGCTCAGAGGCATTTGAACCATTTTTGACTTTTGGCACATCAGTGTAAACGCATATTCGGGGAGCAGAGAAAAATTGTTCCTAGCCTTTAATTTAAACCGTGGCAATTATTGATAGATTTTCAACTTCCCGTGCTCAGAGGGTATTTTCGGCAATCGCGGACATTTGAAGTGCCTATAAGATGACTTATCTCATCTAGAGGAAAAGACAGCCTGTGATCAGCTCGCTAATTTCGATTTTACAGTCAGACTTGTGACTGGATTGAAGGGTTTTAGCAAACAGAACACAACATGTCGTTTCTAATGAAGAGAAATTTTCAGAAATAAAAGCAACTTTGGGTATATCCCAAGGGACTATCGCGTGGCCATTGGTGTTCATGACATGCATAATGTCGGATGCCCCGTGATTCTACTGTATATATGGGAGTCGGAGAGTTAGAACACACTAGAGAAATGACCTGCAGAGAGATGATGCTTGGAGCAGAGACTGGCAGTTGTCCATCAACATAAACAAATGTAGCGTATTGTGCGTAAGTAGGCAGATAGACCCTTTATTGTTCGATTATATGATTGCGGAATAATCATCGGAAATAGTCGCATGTATTAATAATATTACGGAATATTTTAAGCAAGGCCGAACTCATAAAACTGGTCAGAGGGAAAGCATATACCAGATAGTTTCATTGGAAGAATACCCTCTAAGGCGATAGCTGACCGAACTCTCGTTCGATGAATACTCGAATACCGATTCTAGGTCTGGGGCCCTTACCGGCTATGTTTGATAGAGGAAACTAACAGCAGGGTATTTCGTCACGGGCCCTTTTACTAAGAGCGAAAGCGTCACGAATAAGCTCATCCAATTCCAGTGGCAGACGCTACAAAATAGGTTCAAAATGGCTCTGAGCACTATGGGACTTAACATCTGTGGTCATCAGTCCCCTAGAACTTAGAGCTACTTAAACCTAACTAACCTAAGGACATCACACACATCCATGCCCGAGGCAGGATTCGAACCTGCGACCGTAGCAGTCCCGCGGTTCCGGACTGAGCGCCTAGAACCGCTAGACCACCGCGGCCGGCCCAAAATATTGCCTCATCCCGTATACATTTCGCGAACAGGTAAAAACTGAGAGTTTCGATCTTGTATGGTGGCTTAACCGTCAGTCGTTTTTTACCGTGGTGCATTCGCGACTGCAGCTAGATGGGGACGAAACTGGCGGTGGTTCACACGCCACTAAGTAGTCTGCCAAGTGTATATGGAGATCGCGAGTACCGTTTCCGCAGTGCCGTCCGTGTGCCGCTCCTGGAATTGGTGAAATGTTTTGAAACGGAGGTGTAACAATAGGAGCGCGCCGACCCCACGGACACCTGTTGGCGCGCAGTAAATTTGGTGCACACGCGTCCATTTATAGATTGGCGGCTCGCTACGCAGCCGCGGACGGCGGCGTCGTTAACGCCGTCGCTGCTAGATGGCGGAGGAAGGCTTGCGTCACGTGCCGGCAGACAACTTCATCTCCGAGCGGGCAACGAAGAAATAAACACAGGCTTACCGGCCAAGTCCGCAGCTGCTGCGCGGCGCGGTCCCGGAGTCGAAACCGGCCCCGGGCCGAATGAGGCGCGGCCTGCCGGCCGGTTCTTTGTGGGGTGCGCCGAATACTGATGGACTGCCGCCCGGGACCTACCGACTCGGAATGCAACTGCAACTGCAACTGGCAGCTTTCGGTTTTTCACTGGCAGCCGCAGCACCCAGCCGTCTACCGCCTGTGGCCGTCGTCCCACAACCGCTTCGCATTGGCCGTATTTTCCTTTTTCCTGCGTCTCGTCTGAACAGCCCAGAGCCCAGAACAAGGTGGCGCTGTGGTAAGACACGACCCGTATTCGGGAAGAAGGCAGCTCAAATCCGCGTCTAGCCATCCTGATTTATATTCTCCTAGTTTCTCTAAATCGCTTAAGGAAAATGCCGCGATTATTCCTTTCAGAAGAACGCGGTCGATATCTGGTCCAATCCTACCAGGAAGCAAGCTGATATTCCGTCTTCACTGACTTCGTAGTTCAAATGGCTCTGAGCACTATGGGACTCAACTGCTGAGGTCATTAGTCCCCTAGAACTTAGAACTAGTTAAACCTAACTAACCTAAGGACATCACAAACATCCATGCCCGAGGCAGGATTCGAACCTGCAACCGTAGCGGTCTTGCGGTTCCAGACTGCAGCGCCTTTAACCGCACGGCCACTTCGGCCGGCACTCCGTAGTCGACGGAACGTTAAACACCAACAGAAAAACCAGACAACTACCAAGGAGTTGGTTATGGAATGTCAAAACTGCAAATCAGCGTATCTGGGAATGACAGGTAGAAATTTCAAAACTATGTATAGCGAAATATAAAGAAACACATAAGGAGCTGGAAATATGAAAATAGCGATTATATCTTTACTGAAAATCAAATGAAGCATCTAACATGGGACAGATTTTGAAAATTTAGAATGAACAATCGCAACAGAAAACTCCTAGCATTACAGGAAAGCTTTCACAAACAAAAGCACCCTTGCAATGAACAGGAAAGTAGTAAATGACCAAATCAATATAAGTATCAGGTTGTTGATCATGTTGCCTACTGAAACAATAATGCAGCAACACCAAATAATAACTTAATCTCGCCAAATAAACGCACGCACACGCACACGCACACACACACACACACACACACACACACATACACACACACACACACACACACACCAAACGAAAGACGAACTCACAGCGATATTTGGCAACACTACATACAGTACACTACGAGGTACTGGCAGAAGTAAAGCTGTGAGGACGGGGCGTGAGTCGTGCTTGGGTAGCTCAGTTACGGCGTCAGCCTTCGGCGGCGCAGCGGTTCGGACGGTGTTTACGTCCCTGCCGCACGTCTGTGCGAGAGGTGTTTACGTTACATGTGTAGCGGTGTGTCGCGGTATACATAGAACGAATCATGGCCTTGTCGTTCCGCAAATCGACACTGAAATTTAGTTTTGTTAACTAATATGCTCGACCGAAGGCTTACGAGATCGAACGTTATTTACGGGACGAGGTGAAAATCGAACCTGACGTTCTAGTTGGAATACACTTATCTATAGTCAGCAGCGTGGTCTATGTCAAGCTCATAAATGAAGCGGCATGTGACGACCTACTATTTCGACACCGACAAGGACTTCGTTTCTGTCATTCGGACGGGAATGTTGGAGCGGTAACAGTTGAACACGCCGGCATGGGCCTCCGAACGATCCGCGTCTTTGAGCTTCCATTCGAACTGCCAGAAGAATTGGTGACAGACGCCCTGCGTCCTTACGGAACGGTCTTATCCCACGTGGCTGAAAAATGGGCGAGTTTCAAGACGTATCCTGTCCTCAATGGCGTCAGACAAATACGGATCGAACTCCGAAAACACGTCCCGTCATACTTGTACATCGCCGGTTGTAGGGCGATTGTCATTTACGACGGACAACCAAGGACGTGCTCTGGATGTGGGAAAGAGGGACACATACGTTCTGAGTGTGCTCAACGAAGGTTATTACAGCTGCCACGGGATGATCCACCCCTCACACCGCATCCGACTGTGCTCCCCATGACTTACGTCGCCGCATTACGCGATGATGTGGGCCGTGAGACAGACGCGTACCAGAACACACAGACAGCGGCGGATCGTGGCGAACCACAGAAAGACGACGTTCCGCTGGACCGCCTGCAGCAGTCACAGGACGCCCTCTCTTCGGTTCCGCTTGCGGCCCGTTCAGATAAGGCACTTGTAGACGTCGATAATACGACGGCGCACGATTCCGACGTCCCTCACGAACAACTGGAGACCATGCTGACCTCTGATTCCGAGGCCCGGCAACGAAAACAG
Source organism: Schistocerca piceifrons (assembly GCF_021461385.2). Lineage (NCBI taxonomy): Eukaryota > Metazoa > Arthropoda > Insecta > Orthoptera > Acrididae > Schistocerca > Schistocerca piceifrons. The sequence continues at coordinate 359,826,483 of NC_060149.1, read as the reverse complement.
CGATCACCAAAACGCCGGAAGAAGCGCCGCCTCACGGTGGAGAACGACCACTCTGATCTAGCAGACAATTCTGAGAAGTTTACGGGTACAGAACAGACGACCATGGATACAGAAGAACTGCCTAGCGTGGATGCAACGGTGGCCAGCGGGACGGCGGCAAGACCTACCGCTGACGATGCTCCAGACACAGTGAAGGAGCTCGATAGACGGCAACAGGCTACTGAGGAGGCTACGGCGCTTGCACCGCACGACAACGATGAGACACTAGGGGACTGGTCAGAAGAGCCACCCCTGTGGGGAACAGATGATGCCGGAGGAACTGCTCCCACGCACTCTCCCGGTGTAAGACCGGCAGAGTGCAAGGAATAATGGCAGACCATATGAGGGGACGGCGGGGGACGTTAGTCCGACAGCAGCCTATGTACGGCAAAATTAGCGACCGCACGGTACCCTATATACGTTGACCGCCATGCAACAAGCTTATCGGATAGGGTCTGTTAACATCAATAGCATTGGGACGCCGGTAAAAATCAAGATGCTCAGTGACATGATAAAGGCTGCGGATTTAGACATAGCACTATTACAAGAAGTTCGGGTACTTCCCCCCTCGGACTTTTACGGTTACGACATTTACTGTTCCCCGTGTGACGAGAGAGGCGTTGGCACAGCTATAATATTAAAGGAAGGGATACGTGCAGACGAAGTAGATAGAATATTTGCCTTCTGCCCGTGGTACGGCCGTGACCATAAATGTAATACGTTCGATCAACAGATACGCACCGTCAGGCTCGGATAAGAAAAGGCACAGAGCAGATTCTTACGCCCATGAGGTTACACCGTTGTTCCAGGGACGATACGATGGTCGCATACTCGGCGGAGATTTTAATTGTGTGCTCGACAGAAAGGACCAACAACCTAACTATACTGCTAGCCAAGAACTTAGGGAGCTGGTCAACGGGATGGAATTAGTCGATACATGGGACCTGAAGTATCGCAACCAACCAGGGTATACATTTTTTACTAGCCACTCCGTGGGCCGTTTGGACCGGATCTACATTTCAAGGGCGTTAGCAGTGTCGACAGTGGACACAGAAATATGGCCGACAGCGTTTACAGACCACGAGGCATATATTTGTACGGTTAACCTTTATAGAGAGCAGGTATGGAGACGGAGGGGTAATTGGAAGATGAACGCCTCCCACCTGCGAGATGCAGAATGCCGACGCATGGTGGAGGACGCGTGGCATGGCTGCCTCCGTCGACGAAATTCTTTCGGTTCTGTCCTGCATTGGTGGATCGAGTGCGCAAAGCCAGCTTTACGGAGGACGTTAATAGGTTACGGGAAGGAGGTTTCTCAATGGCAGCGCACGACCACTGAGTTTTACTTTACGGCTCTCCGGGAACTGTTAACTCAGCCACCTACACCAGAACGCTAGACGGCCGTCCACCGAGTTAAGGAGAAGCTGGTACAACTTGCGACGCAGAGGATGGCAGGTACGATGATACGCGCGAGGTCGCAGGATTTCCTGCCCAACGAGGTTCCCTCGATGCATTATGTGATATAGGAAAGACGAAGAAGACGCAGGAATTTAATACATGAGATCGATCTCGGCGATGGTCGTCGTTTTACAACACAAAGGGGCATAGCACAGGCGTTCACGGATCATTTTAGCAGATTCTATGCGAGCAACGGGGAGGGTCAGAGGGAGCTGGGGAACGTCCTGGAAGAGATCCCAGACGCGACGAGTGTGAACGGGGAAGCGGACGGGTTATCTGAAATTAAGTGTGAACAGCTGGAGGAAGCGATTACACGAGGTGCCTGCAACAAGTCCCCAGGTCCAGACGGATTCCCGTTGGGGTTTTACCGTGACTTTGTGACCATTATGACACCGATGTGGCTATGTACGTTTAATGAGCTTCTGCGTCAAGAAGTACCGGTTCACATTCAATTCACGGAAGGGCTCATGATACCGATACCGAAGCCCCGTGGTGGCAAACGGCCTTGTGATTATCGCCCCTTGACCCTCCTTAATAGTGACCACAAGATCTTCATGCGCATCCTGGGAAGTCGTATCAAAAAGTCGCTGGAGAATCGAATACTTGCCGATCAGACTTGTCTTGGCGGCATCAGTAATATCCACACAGCCTTGGGAGACTATCGTGACGTCGTCGCCCTCGCGGCTGCATGCCGCCTCCGGGAGGCGATGGTTGCAGTAGATTTCGATCATGCTTTTGATCGCGTGGATCATGTGTACCTCGCGGCGGTGATGAACAGGATGGGTGTCTCGCCATTATTGACCAATGCTGTGATGCGGCTGTTGCACGGCGCCAGATCAACGATGGTGGTCAACGGAGGGAGAACTGAGTATTTTAAGATCCTAAGATCAGTGAGACAGGGTTGCCCCTCGTCGATCCTCCTTTATGCGATCGCCTTAGAACCGTGCCTCGCAGGCCTTCGCCGCCGTCTTACCGGGATCTCCCTACGGCATTTATCATTCAAATGCAGAGCATACGCGGATGATATTGTGTTCCTCGTAAGGAATGAGAGGGAGACTCAAGCAGCACTGGATTGGCTACAGACGTATGGGATGGCAGCTGGAAGTGTGGTCAACTACCGAAAATCAAAATTCATGCATGTGGGGCGTGGACTAGAACCAGGAACGGAAGGACCCTTACCTGCGGTGGAAACCCTCCGCTGTTTGGGTATCACCTTTCATAAAGAGACAGCGAGAACGGCTGCGGACAACTATCGAAGACTGCTACTCAGAGTCCGCACGGCAGTACGACTAAACGCCCTACGGTCGATGGATATGCTGCAGCGAGTGTTACTCGTCAACCTTTATCCCGCGCCCATGATGTGCCACCTGACACACCTTCTCCCCTTGACGCGCACGATGGCTATGAGGCTTCAGGCGGCTTTTGGGTACTATGTGTGCCTGGGACAACACTTTAAGGTACAGTGCAACACGCTTACCCTCCCAGCGCGAGAGGGGGGCGTTGGTTTAGTGAACGTGCACGAGAAGGCGCGTGCCATGTATATTAATACTATGCTCAAACGGTGGCGCAACAGGAATCACTCGCTTACGGGGACGATCATCGAAGAACTCGTACCAACATCGCATCTTCCTCCAGTCAGTGTCGGCCATATATCGCCCCCTTTAACGTATGTGCGCACGTTCATCGTGGAACACAGTTACGTTCGAGAGCGTTTACCGACGACACGACAGTCGACGTCGAAGGACGTGTACCATCTGCTTCTTCGGCAGATCGCCCGGAATAGGGTGGAACGCAAACATCCAGTTGTTAATTGGCACGTGGTGTGGCGCACGGTCCACCACCCCCACCTACCTACATCAGTCAGATCAACATGGTACATTGTCGTCAACCGAAAATACCCTACAAATGATAAAAAGTACCCAATACATTTGGCGGATTCGCCCTTGTGTCAGCAGTGAAGCGTGCCGGATACGGACGACCATCGGCTGGTCTGCGGCGAGGCATTGGCTGTCTGGACTCTCGCAAGGAAGATAATAGCGTTCATGCGGAGCACTATCTATACAGCAGTCTGTTCTGACATAGTATTTTTTCCAGAGGAAACGTATTTTCCGCGTCATAAGACGAACGCAGTGGCGTGGATCACAGGTATGATGGTCCATTACATCTATAGAGACACACGTACGAACTTACTGAACGTCCTGGATTACTGGCAATATTTGCAAGATGGACACACAAAACTATTACGGCTACAAAAGTACAAGGAATGGTATGCCAATTTCGTAGCAACGGTTTTTGCGGACCCGCCATATACTTGGGGTGTGCCGGGTGCGCAAAGATGAGCGGCGGTGCTTTCGTTGTGAAACTGACCAAGTAATGTGAACGACTAAGAACACTATGCGAGTATGCGACCTACGAAAAACTCGCGCTTGAACAGTTAGCAAATGGATGTACTTCATATTTTGTTTTAATATCCATAAATACTTTTCTTTAGGGTGCCGGAGGTGGCCCCACTTTGATTTTGTTATTTCATGCTGCATGGTAGGACGGCAGCGAGGTTCCTTCCAGGACAGTTCTCATGTGTCACGACGTACTATGTTTATTTTGTGAATAATAAAGGTTTCTGTTTCTCCTAAAAAAAAAAAAAAAAAAAAAAAAAAAAAAAAAAAAAAAAAAAGTCATAGAGCACTTGCCCGCGAAAGGCAAAGGTCCCGAGTTCGAGACTCGGTCCGGCACACAGTTTTAATCTGCCAGGACGTTTCACTACATACAGTAAATTCACCAAACCAAAACATAGTGATAGTTGAATGTGAGATGTTCAGTTGAAATGTGTCCAAAAACGCCAAAAATCGGATATCCTGTAGTACGTAAACCAATTAAGCAACGAAGTACAGCTCCAGAACGGCACGTATAGTCTAATAACATAACAAAACGTAAGCAGAACCAAATAGTATTTTAATCTAACGAAACTTGTGCTACAAAAAGTTGTTTCCCACCTAATAACAAGAGAATAACAAAAACTGTTATGTATTAACATATCTGTAATTATTATAGCAGTTGTTACATACATAAAACAAACATGAATTACATGCCACTGAATATGCTTCACAAATAAAAAGAAGCGAAATGCGTATGGCATAATACAAACAGTCTTCCAGTTAGCTACACTAGATGAACCACATCTCCAAGGGGACTAATCTTCCTTGTATCTCTCTTTGCCTTAACAGTATTTTTCGGTTAATGTCGAATGCCAGTTCAAACTTGTTGTGTCAGCAGAATTCTCTTATAACGAATAACTGTAAATCTAAGTAACATTGTAACACTTGTTTCAGCTGATGCAGTTATCTACAGTAAAGTATTATCTGATAAAGGCTGCATAAATATTCAGACAGATCTTGATAAGATTTAAAAGTGGTGCAAAGATTAGCAACTAGCTTTAAATGATTGAAATGAAACTACAAAATTGTTAAGGCTTTCGTGACCACTTGTTGACAAACTGCGTGTTATCTTCTGTCTCGGAATCTTCAGCCAATGTTTGTTTGATGATGTTTCTGACGTTTCACCAGTACGAATGGCTGGTATTGTCAAAGCTTCACCTCCATTCCACTAGCAGTGGAGGATGAAGCTTTGACGATGCCAGCAACTCGTGCTGGCGAAACGTCAGAAAGATCATCAAACAAACGTCGGCCCAAGAACCCGAGACACAAGCCAACAGGCAGTTCGTCAAAGTAGTTCCATGCTCAAGATACGATAGTAGGGGAGCGGTTGCAGAAATCCTGCATTTCCGATATAGGCACGATTCTGGTGGAGGTGGCTTGCCATTGCCTTCCTCCGACCTGTTATAAAGTGTCAAGAATCTGTATCATGTGGATGCCTCTGATGTATGCTTGTAACAGTGTACTGCTGAGTTTGTGTTTTTAAGGGTGGAGGGAAGACAGAGGCTGAAATCCAACTCCTCTCAAATAGCTCGAAGTACGCTGCTGCGCGGAGCTTAACGTCCTCTTCCGACGGACGGATGTCCATCAGTAATGTTAAATGCCATAATTCCATGAGACACTGCGGAGAAGTTTGGAATTTCATCCAGGATATTCGCGCAAAGTCTCGGTATCAGGAAATTTGTGCCACCACCTCTCCTACCCTCCCAGGGCAAATACAAGTAGTGAAAATTTTCCGCTGTTTACTTCCTAGCCGACCGCCACCGCACAGGTGAGCGTCAGCGTCCTCTGTTACAGAGGTGGTAATTTAAATGGCCAGAAGTGTAGAATTGTGCACTCCACAAAACGGAAAAAGGCTTTATCCTATGACTGCAACACAATGAGATACATTTGGAATCAGTCAAATCGCACAAGTACCTGGGTTAGCATTGCCTCCCCTTCTCGAATATTAGCAATAGTGCAACTGACAATATATCACCATCAACAATACGAAACATCCTCACTCTAAGTAACGCTGCTTAGATACATGGAGCCTAACATTTTCCATTCCAATATTATCGATCACAGTTTCTGCCACTGCCATTACCATCCGCACAGATGGTCCTTCGTTGCTCTTTATGGACTTTTGTTGGGGGGGGGGGGGGCAAGGGGGGGGGGGGGAACCCAACGGGCACACGCTTTTGAGTACCACAAATGGTGGACGAGTGTATCAGCACTTACAACAGAGACGTCTAGTTGTGCAGCGAGGTGTTTCATTGTGACCTGAGAGTGTCCGCACGTTCCAACAATGCAGTAGTCACAGGTGTGTGTGGCTAGCCAGCACGCGGGAGATCGGATACGTTTGCGAGACATTATTGCGGTGACGACAGACGCCTCGCTCATCGACTCACCGTGCTTTTGTTCACTACCAGGTCTTCGTAGACATTCTGCAAGCGTCTATGAATATTTGTGATGCTCTGGTTTTCCACCAAAAGATATTCAATGACAGCTTTCCGCTTGGAACGCACCTTCGTTGCAAATGGTTCAAATGGCTGTGAGCACTATGGGACTTAGCTTCTGAGGTCATCAGCCCCCTAGAACTTAGAACTACTTAAACCTAACTACCCTAAGGACATCACACACATCCATGCCCGAGGCAGGATTTGAACCTGCTACCGTAGCGGTCGCGCGGCTCCAGACTGTAGTGCCTAGAACCGCTCGGCCACTCCGGCCGGCACCTTCGTTACAGACTTCATTTTGAAGGCTACGTATAGCGACGCCACACATCAGAACTTCATAAAGCTATAGTAACTGAAGCCAGAATGTTCCACGATGCCCCACAACAAACCGCGCACTTTTTCAGTCGAAACTGGCCAAGAAAAAAACGTGTAGCGTTACTTATTGAGTGCCTCTCGTGCTAGCAGGAAAGCGTATCATGAACGACAGACGAAAGGATTTCGGTTTGTTGACGCCTCACATAACCTTCGACAGTGAATTCAATCTCCATCAGTTACCAGCCAAAGTGATGATAATCGGCTGGGACAGGGGACTATTCTTGTTGGATAAACTAGAGGGCACCGGTAAAGGAACTCCACAGGTATCTCATTAACCGAGTGACATAAGCCTTCCGCTGCGTCTTTAAAGGTTTCGTACCTATGCGTACGGTCACCGTTTACCAGCCGTCCATTGCGCTAGTCATTATTCAACGAAAGATACTTGGGATTAAATTTCGTAACAAATGGGACAAACACTCCTTTCCCTTCCTTAGTCAGCCAGCGCAAACGCTGATGGTAATCTGGGTGTTGTAACGTTGTAATAGCTAGCCACTGCAACCTCTCCCCGGCAAGAAATGTCTTAACCTGTTTACGAGACTCGGTGATCTCTAGTGGACACAACGCGGAATGACTCTGGAACATCAAGTCCACCCACCTATACTGAACTGTACAAGGATACAGCAGCGCACAGTAATTTCGGCGTAAACAGGCATAAACGAGATGGGAGTGCGTGGCTGGCGGCTCCTACGCGCTGCGCGCCGTGGGCGGCTGCGGCCGGGCAGCTGGCGCGATCAGCTGGCGCGTGGGCGACGCAGGCGCCACGCCGTCACCGTTAGGCGCCTTCGCCTTCGCTTTCGTTCAGTCAGCCCACTGCCGGCCGAGAGATGCGTCCGCTGCCTCGTGCCGATGGCGCGGAAATGCCCGTATCGCTTTCTCTCTACCCAGTCCACTTATTGAATAACGAAGCTGCAACGCTAAGGTTACCTCAATTCCCTATGATCCTCTACGCTTTCTGTAACTTACGGTGTGCCTCGTGGACGTGCGGTAAGGCCAGAATCTTGGCTGTCAGCTGATTCTGTACCTATGTGATTGTAGTAACCGTTTGTTCCTTACGAGTGGCAATTTGAAGAACCAAAAAAAAAAAAAAAAAAGCCAACAATCATGCTGTGTTTCAAGCTGTCCAGTAGTTTGTACTTAGCCCTCAATCTATGAAAAAATATCAGAGATTCTCTTGAATCCACGATGTTTTTTTCCCAATGCTTATAATTTCCCCTGTAGTCACTTTGTAAATCGGAGCACCGATATTTTAAAGAACTTTCTGTGATCCTACTATACAAGCTCGAGATTTCAAACTCATTTAACTGCCTCGTAAATTTTTAGGTTATCATGTCACCTCGGTGTTTCGATTTTGGCAGGCATCAATGTATATTTAATTGTGGGCGCTTCTCGGCCTTTGTGACGGAAATGTACATCACGTCTTCTATTCTTTTTTGCACCCGTATGTGATGAGACGAGATTGCCGATCAGGACATAGTGTTTTCGCGCCTTACCAGTCCTTTCGACGAGACAAAACCTGACGGACTCACGAACTTTTTATCTTTCTGGTAAGTAGCTGAGTCCTTCAGTTGGCGTATAAACTTGTCTGATTCTCGTGGTTCTTTGCCCCTCAGTGGCTCTTTAGCAGGAAAGAAGGAAAGAAGGAAGGATTCTGTTTGACGTTGTCTGAACGACAAGGTCCGTGACACCAATCACGAGCTTGAATTGGGCGAGGATCTACATCTACATCAATATTTCACTAGCCACTTGACTATGTATGGCGGAGGGTACTTCTGATGGCCCTAACGAAGCCCTTCTTCCACGTTCCACTCGCGAATGGCGCGTGGGAAGAACGATTGTCGATAAGCCTCTGTATTACCTCTAATTTCTCGAATTTTCTTGTTGTGGTTATTTCGTGATTCACATCGACTCTCATGTAACGTCTGGCACAGGAGTTTGCTGAGGACCTCAACAACGTTCTCGCGCCGACTAAACGATCCCTTATCGATTCTCGCCGCTCTTCCTTGTATCTTCTCTCTCCCTCTTCTATTAATCCTGTGTGGTAAGGGTCCCCTAATATTAAGAAATACTCAAAAACCAGTCTTAAAAGACTTTTGTATGACACTTCCGTTCTCCTCATGAATCTCCGCCTGCATCAACTTTACTTAAAATTTATTTCATGTGGTCCTCCACTTTAAGTCTCTCCGAATGGTTATTCCTAGATATTTTTCGGCAGTTACCGTTTACAGTGATTTGTCATCAATATTATAATCGCAGTAGTGTATGACACGTTGTTATCATTAACTAACATGAGAATAACATTATAGTTCTTGTTGAAACTATTAAATCTTCAGTTCCGTTTTCGTAACATGTGTCTTAGTGTCTTTCACACTCAAAGGTATTTCTCTCAACGCTTCGGTACTCAATAACAACTTCCTTTAAATTAGATATTCCACGGTGTCAACGAAAAATAACATTTTCGGTAACACTAGACCATACTCTTGCTTCTTGCCCATTAAGTCTAAAGGGAAGATACTGAGCAGTGTTCCGCTTAGAAAATGGCACTTTACACCAGTTGGCAGTTGTTGTTTCATTGTCTGCAGTTGTTTTTCGTGCTTTTCAGAGCTCAACCTTGACCCTGAGGGAGAGCGTTTCTCTGTCTCTCTCACTCCTCTTTCTCTGTGTTTCCGTCCCTCTTTAACGCTCTCTCTCCCTCTATCCCTCCTTCCCTCCCACTCTTCCTCCCTCCCTCTCCTCCCCCCTCCCTCCCTCTCCTCCTTCCTCTCTCTCTCTCCCTCCCTCTATGTACTTACCGATATCCGCGTCCTTCAGAGTAATTTTACTGTCACTGTTATGCATTAAAAAATTAGACTTTAGCAGATTGAAAAGTATCTGTAGTAAATTTCCAGACAAGATTAAACAAAGGATATCCATTCAAGATATTACGCTCGCTGCAACGCATAGTCACTTGATAAAGTTTCTGCTTTTAGTGTTTATAAAACTGATATTTTGTTTCATGAATATTTGTCCTTCATTAGAGAACACAATTTTGGCAGTATCAAGCAAGGAGTTGAAATACGAAAACAAATTTTACCACGCACTGTTCGCGAAAGTTATGAGACGACATTTTACTCCGAAAAGTCTGATAGTGATCGTACTGTAATTGGTGTTAAAACTGTGGCTTTTCCGCGCATACTAGTATCCCCATACAGCTATATATTTCTTTATCGAATTAAAACAGTTCGATCACATGAATTGGTAAGTTTCTCATCAGTTTGGAACCAAACACTTACGTTAGCAACAAAATAAGCCTGTGGATTCAACGTAGACAGAACATTGGGTGTTCATTCGGTCTATGAGCATATTCTGAAGCTAAATTACTGACGTTCGTCGTTAGAGCTGCATTCAGTGCACAGTGTTTCCTATGGATTTAATAGCAGTTATTTAAGGAAATGCAGCTCCGGTCGCAGTTTTTGAAAGCCCAAATACTGTTAACTCTAACTGCAGGTATTAATTTTGTACAAGACCTTAGGTGATGTTAATTTTTAGCTTTGCTTTATTTTCACCCAGACAAATCTTGATGACGCTAGATGCTTTTCGTATTCAGCCCCCAATTCTCAAGACGTCAGGATACTTGTAGACTGGAAGACTCTCAATTTTAGGAAAGTTAGTGTTCGTCAAGACTGTACTGAGCCCTGAACTGAGCTACATCTTGTCGACTGTGGAAGAAGCCTTACAGCTCTTTTGAAGGAAAGCAAGGAAGGATATCTACAATTAATGTCCCGTTAAGATTACAATGATGAGAGACGGAGAAATTTGGGAGAAAGAATCGTTAGTGGTCTCTTGAAGGGAACGGTCTGGGATTTTATGGCGTAAAGTGTTTTAGAAAAAAAAAGCAACTAATCTGCTAAGAGGAAAGACCGTTAAATATCGGTCCAGATTATCCCGAGGTACACAAGTCTTTGCGGTGCTATTTACCTGTCTTCCACAGAAGACTAACTGATGCAAAGTGTAACCTATTTAAAGAAATATCTGAAATCATACTTGCGTCACATGTAGTAGAAAGACCACGTGAAAAAGGAAAAAGTGAAAATCGCCTCCATCTGAATTAATTAAATTTGTGTAATGACGCAGATTCGATTTTATTGTCTTTTGCAAAATTTGTGAAAGTGTTCGGTGAGAATGATGGAACCTAGAGTCGTAGAGATTCTGTAGGACACAAGCAAAGTGATCTTGTTCTTTTAGAGGTTCCATCGAGTCACTATAGAGTTTACGTAAGGGAATGGCCGATTTAAGAAAAGCATTGTTCTTAAAAAAGTCAGGTAAACAATGATCTGGGTATATGCAAATAAATACAAATAGCAGACTCAAATACTGAGCTACCTGTCATAGCAAAACAGTAACGGTATTAGTGTTAGAAAACGCAGCAGGAACATCATATTCAACCTAACGGATTTACTGTAAATGAATATGACCTATCCAAACTGAGTTCTAGGCTGCCGTTGGCAAGCACGTCCACGAGTAATTGAAGTTGCCAGTAATTTTGGAAACAAAACCCCCGAGAAATCTGGCAGGCGAAGATCGCTGGAGTTCCGATACAGACATTTAATACGAGTGATTTATTGCCACAGGAGGTCTGGAGAGAAGGCCACGTGGTGCAACCACATCCGCGCGCTAACGCGCTCCATTACTGCAACAGGATAATAGGCGCCAGCGAGGCGTCGAGTGGGGTTAGTGTGCCAACATGATAGCTCGCGGGCTCCTTGACCTTGACGCATTTAAATCTGGACGTAGAGGCTCCAGCGCGACCTTCCTGCGAACCATGCCATTTCGCACGTAGCTTATCTAACTGCCATTAGTCTCAGTTCTGCCGATGTACGGTATATGAGGGATGCTCACGTTCTTTGTTCCATGTTAACCTTCGGATCACCTATTCCGGCTCAGAAGCAGACAAGTAGTCATGAGTGAATAGATGAACTGGTTTCAGGCCCTTGACTCTAAGCGGAGAGTGACTTGAATAATTGGCTTGGAGCAGATTTTGGCGTCATGCTGAGCAATGGGATGTTGCGTGGGATTTTAGACTTTCTCGGCACTAGGTTTTAAAATTTCTCTAAAAATTACTGCCGCCCGGAGTGGCCGTGCGGTTCTAGGCGCTACAGTCTGGAACCGAGCGACCGCTACGGTCGCAGGTTCGAATCCTGCCTCGGGCATGGATGTGTGTGATGTCCTTAGGTTAGTTAGGTTTAACTAGTTCTAAGTTCTAGGCGACTGATGACCTCAGAAGTTAAGTCGCATAGTGCTCAGAGCCATTTGAACCATTTTTGAACCATAAATTACCTTTTTCTGGTTATGACTGTCTGCAGAAGCAAAAGCAAAAAAAAAAAAAAAAGAAAAAACGAAAAAAACAGTAAGAATGTTCTTCATCATCACGTTGATTGTATATATCAGATGGAAGAATTTAGTTTCCAGAAAAATTGTAAATTTTTGGTAAGGTCTTATGGAACCAGACTGCTGAGGTCATCGATCCCTAAGTTTACGCACTGCTTAATCTGACTTAAACTAACTTACGCTAGGGACAACACACACACACACACACACACACACACACACACACACACAAGTCCGAGGGAGGACTCGAACCTCCGACGGAGGAAACCGCGCGGACCGTGACAAGACCCCTGAGACCACGTGGCTACCCTGCGCGGCAGTTTCCAGAATAGTCTAATATTTTAGCGAAATGGTTGTTAAATCATTCATGTGACTTTTAATCATTAAGAAATCGTATAGCATCTGTTGAATAAAATTTTCTCATTGCTCTCTCACCAAAATGTATTTTGATTTGAAGGAACTGCACTTTGTAATTATATGCGTTCTCTCTGTACAGGTCCACTCAAACATATTGATATGAGTAAAACGCTTCGGCACATAGGCCTTCCTCATCCCTATTTTAGAAATAAATCCACAGCAAAGAAAGATCTGCCAGCACAAGAAACAGCCGTGGGTAATATAACGGAGCTTGAAGCAACGTCTGTTAGCCTGTGACAGGTGAATTATCTACATTCAAGTAACGGGCTTATCGGAACCACTCTTTCAGAAACAACTTACAGCGAATGTCCTTCTTATTGACTAGTCTAGTAAATACGAGATATTCAATGCTGTACACTGTTTAACCTACTTGAGCACCAAGTGTTTTTATTGATAAGTTAATTAAAATCATTTTCTTCTGATTAGACCAACTGTATACAAACACTTATTTCCAATGAAGCGTGTAACCATATCCGTGAAATACGACAATTGTTGATTTAAAGAGTGCCTTAATTGGAAAAAATCTTTTTTAGTCTTTTATTATACCGGTCATCCGTCAATGAATATGATAGGAATCCATTTTAAAAAATACACAGCGAGAAAAAAAGAAAGAAAATGATCCAGACTATGTGCAGGTTGTAATATTTTTTTAGCTGTTACTTTACAATCTAAAAAACTAAAACTAAACTCCTCCCGAACAGGCCATGAAGGCCCAACGGTACCGACCGACCGCCGTGTCATCCTGAGCTCACAGGCGTCACTGGATGCGGATATGTAGGGGCATGTGGTCAGCGCACCGCTCTCCCGGCCTATGTCAGTTTCTGAGACGGGAACTTTACGATCTACGCATCGTAAAAGCAAGAGATATCAGTAACGCATGCAATTGCAGTCAAGACCAACTGCGAAGTAAGAGACGAAATTGAAATTACGGCATTAGCCGCAATCGAACATTGAAATAAATTCACTGGCTACAAGTGAAAATTTGCGCCGGACCAGGACTCGAAGCCTGACTTCCTGCTTTACGCGAACGGTCGCATTAATCGATCCGGTTACCCTTGCACGCGTCTCGACCAGCCTTCCGACCCAAATTCCCAACTTGTTGCACACTACATACGTGGCGTCCCCGTCCATTACCCTCATTACTCATAGCCTAACGTGGATTCCCGCAAGAGGTCGAGCAGAGAGTGCCGAAGAGTGTATGTGTACTGAATGATCATTAATTGCCGTCAAGGCACATACATTTATATGTGTAGTGTCTCTTCTTTCTTTATGTCCAAAAAAGAAAAAACAACAGACACTGTTCATATAAATATGTGAGCCCTGACGACAATTAATGATCAGTCAGTGATGATGCACACTTCGTCGTCCGACCTCTTGTGGGAATTAGCGTGAGGCTGCGAGCAGAGAGGGTAATGGGCAGGGACGCTACGTATGCAATGTGCGAAAAGTTGGAAATTTGGGTTGGACGGGAAGCATGCCAGGATAGCGGAAGCAGTTAAGGCGGGAAATACAGCTTGTTGCCATTGAATTTATTTTAATGCCTGATTGTGGCTACTGTCGGAATTTCAGTTTATTCACTTATATATAAGGCTGCGCGATCAAAAACAAATTGTTTCTGTCCTTTCGGATGTGTCCGAATAAATAGGGGACAGACGAAATTCTCATCCGTAGATTTGACCAACAAGGGAAGAAGGGTCCGACAGTCAGATTGTACCCTTACCTTGTTGGTTAACTGGTCGGTCTCAATTGTTGAAGGTATGTAGTGTTGCTGATGCTGAACCATTCGTCGGATGAATATGTTAAGCTTGGCTTGTTCACTAGTGTTGTTCTGAAGGTGTAAGTTATGTGTTGGTACAGATTTCCTTCCTCTCTTACTATTCCATTCCCTTAATCGTGAGGTCCACGATTGTTAAATCGTTGGATTGTTGTCGGGAGAAGTGAATTCGGTTTCATATCGTACACCCGATTAAAATTTTCTATTGCTTCCATGTATCATTTGGGGCGAAAATCTGAATGGCTGCTTCAGAAAGGCCACGGCTTATTTTTGACTGCCCCTGCTCACCGTTCTTGCTTTCTTTCTTTTTATCTCTAGCCCGAACTAATGCAGCGGATCTGAGACGGAACATTAAAACGTAAGCTGCGCTCCTCACTGCGTAGCAAACAAATCTATGGCTTCTCCTCCTCCTCCTCTTCCTTCTTCTTCTTCTTCTCCTTCCTTCTTGCCATTTACCGTTTTCTCTGCAGGGTCAACATTGTTACCTGTGTTATATGTGTTAGTGACATTGGTGGCCGGATGCCCTTCATAACGCTACAAAGCTCCCCAAACAGTATCTGGCGACTAAAGTTAATCTGATGTTTAAGTGTGAGAGAACTATGTGAATATTTGGGTAGCGTGTGTATGAGACGGGACGTGGATATCAGCCCGGTATTCATCTAGTTGGATGTGGAAAGCCTCCTAGAAGCAATTTCCAGGAGAGACGAGGGAAGCTGTGTAGCCACAAAAATTCATTATAGACTGGAAGTTCAAAAAAAAAAAAAAAAAAAAAAAAAAAAAAGAAAAGAAAAGGACAAGGTACAACGTATTGACATCGTCGTTTGTATGGCAAATATGTTGCTGTCAAAAGGAACGCGAAAATGAGCGTATCGCCTTATGATGGAAGCTGTCGACAAATATTTTGATGGTTTTCCAGTCGACTTTGTATTGTTAACTTGCGATCAGCCAAATTCGGTATTCCTGAAGGAAATTACATTTCTTTAATTTCAGTTTGTTTTCTTTCGCTCGACCGAGTTGGCAGATCACTTTCTATGATACACATCAACGTGTAATTTTCGATAGTGGCTTTTTGCTGAAGTTCAGATAATATATTTTTGGGACAGCAACGATGCTTTAGTGCAAGAATACCATAATTAAATCTGTACAACTAACGCACCGCTTCTTCATCCAACTGTTTTATTATTGTAATCTTCACCGCATGCATAACATATAAAAGGGGTAGTATTACTTACAGCCATTTCATAGACCGTACGCTAAGCAAATGAGCAAAGTTTAGGACCGGGGGATGAGGGGTGGGGGATGACGGGTGGGAAGTGAGGGTGAAGTAGCGGGCGCGATACGCTAAGTGACTAACTTTAAACACCATGTCAACCACACAACCACGTATTACTTACATTTGTCCTCCTTGTTATGAGCTAGTCACCTCTGTTAAGATTATGTAGGCCTTCGTTATGCAAGAAAACTTGCACCAGTGGAAAATGGACAGTGAAATTATCATTGGTTTGAGAGCGAACATTGCTCACATATTTTAGATATAGGCTATTCCTTACAAGCCTCAGAACAATGTCTTTGATGAAGAGAAATATCAGTCAGCAGCAGGCGGATCGGTGAATCCTTTGTGGAGTGCAACGCACTGTTACCGACTACTTTGCGGAAGTGTTTATAAATAACTCGGCCGCAATGCAGCTGATTCTATAACTATCTGAGTAGTCACTGAACTGCCTAATAATATCACGTAAGGCTCCGGGCCAGGAATAGACTCTACAGTAGAAGAAACTGCCAAGACGCATTCGAAAACATAAAGGTTCACCTGTGACGTGAGGACTCTCTTCCCCTCCTCTCTCTCTCTCTTTCTCACTCTCACTCTCTCTCTCTCTCTCTCCCTCCCTCTCTCTCTCTCTCTCTCTCTCACACACACACACACACACACACACACATATGCATATGTTCGAACACTACAAGTGTGCATATATTTTTCACAATGCGTTTTTATTAAGTGTTATTGACATGTGAGATATTTGGGTGAGATAAAGTAAAATACAAGAAGACATGAATATGGAATTTCACAATCAGTGAGTGTTTGGGTTTCGTCGGAATAATGTTCACAATCTAGTGACAGACGAAACGTAGCGGTTGGCTTTAGGATATACGTCTCAAATCAGTAAAACAACGGGCTGGAGCTGACATTCGTAAGACAAACATCCGCAAGGAAAGATTGCAAAGAAGCCACCAGTTCCTCATTTCCACACATTACTCCTTCCTTTCGTCGCTCTTTTGCGTCCTCTTAGACGAATAACATCTGCTTGTAAAGAAAACTGAATGAAAGAAAACTGACTGACAGTGTATATTTCACTGGCGTCTTAAAAGTAGCATCCTTAAGAAAGATTGTTTTCACAGGGTGTTATGCACTCAAAGGAAGGGTCGGAAACAGAACGCAACTGGTAGTTTCATGGCTCGCAGTTCGAGTTGAGATTCTGACCATCTGGGAATTCCTTTACACATAAAGGAAACTGTACACGAATATATTTTACAATCGCACACTTGTTACAAGGCTCCTTTAAAGAATCACACAAACTAGACTCTTACAAGTATTTATTTGTATTCTGTGTGGAGAGTTACTGGAAATCTCATCACAATTCAAATTTCACTTTCCTAGACACCACTATAATTTTCTTCCTCTGGTTTTCGGCAACAGGTGACACGCACGTTACCATAACAGTTACAAAGGTGACATCATACCTGACGTCTTGCATGCCAGAAGCTATCCTTTTCGCAGATATTCTTCTAGCTACATATTATGTGTACATACATGTAGACTAATCAAATACAACGCCATGTTCACCACTTTGCTGGTTCGTGTCTAGATCACGTGAATCGTACGAGTATTACAAAACCGGTCAGCATTATCATAAGCTACCTCCTTTAGCATCTGCTGAAGCAGAATGAATAGTGACGGCGTGACTTGTAGATGAAAAGGTTTTAGACATCCGTTCCTCAGTCAAATAGACAGTCATCGGTGTCATCGACCGTTCTGAAAAACAGAACAGATGACAGAATGTGGTGCATCCTACAGAGTGCTGAGGAAGGCACAAGTTCTTCGGACCACAATTTACATCGCACATTGTTGCAGAGAACTCCCACGTGGGCAACTATTGTAGCATCGCTATCATCAGTTACTACTTTACAAACCACAGGAACATCTTTACTTGATAATGAAACGACGGAGAAGGACTTTCTCACGTCATTCGAAATAGAGTACATCCCATACACACCACATCGGTTTCACTACTAGCTCCAGGAGGAAATTTATTCAACAGTAATAACAATGGGTAAACGAGTTGCTTTACTTACCCGTATCTGTCAATAAAGAAGAGGAAGAAACGAATATGAGACCATTTGGGCGAATAGTGGTGTGCTGTGTGTTATTTTCAGATTGTATTCGTGCAAAAGTCATTTCATATTCTCAAACAAAGAAGTGTGTAATCAAAAACACCGCGACGGGTGGTATGGCATGTGGTCAGCACAATGGACTCTCATTCCAGTGGATGATGTGGAAATCTCTTGTCTGGCTGTTCAGATTTGGGTCTTCCTGCAATATTCCTAAATCGCTTAAGGCAGATGCTGGGATGGTTCCTGTGAAGGACGCGGCCGACTTCTCTCGCTGTCCTTCCGCAATCCACGCTAGAGTTGTGTTTCAAATGACTTTGCCGGTGAAGGAACGTTGAAACCTAATCTTCCTTTAAAAACATTGCGTTTGCCCATATATAAACTACCGATAAATTTTTTTATAGTTTGGGCTGGTAGCCATTTTAGGGTAATAGATCACAAACCTTATCTGATGTTACAGCCTTTCAAATCCCCGATGCAGCAATGGTTAACAACGTGAACATAAAACACCGAAGAAAGAAATAAGAGGGTAAATATTGATATTCACATAGAAGTAATAGTTACCCAGCATCCTCAGATTCGTACAATACGCAACGTACTTGAACGGTTTTCTAACAAACGTGCGAGTGAAAAAGGGGGGGGGGGGGAGGAGTGGATGAGTCCTTGGATCCAGCTGTTGTGGAGACAACCATGTAACTCATCACACAGTGTGAAGCAAATGTGTCTCAGCCTGTTACAAACAGCCTTCTCGTATACCACAGCCCCGCAAGGACCACGACTAATGAACTGTGTGACGGGGCCAGAAGCCGAATTGCACGTGAAATATGGTGCGGTATTCAAACTAAGAACAAGGTGACTTGTTGCTCATGTATGTTCGTGCAAATGTTAATGGAGATGAAGCAGAACATCAGTTTCGCCCCCAGACAGCAATCATCGCAAAGGTCGAACAATCTGTCACCTCATTTGTGCAACTATTCCAGTAAACCGTGGATAGTGAGACCCTCCATGGATCAGTATCTATCGTGGAGGTACGTGAATCGCAACTTACGAGCAATAATCCAGGCGTGAGTATACAAGTGAATTGCCACATAGCCACGTTTTACGAAACTGTATCTGCAAAGTGTTTCGATTCAAGGAGAAAATTCTGCGGGTTGTTGTTTCGCATGGCCAACTGAAATACTGATGTCTGCACCGCGTATTTTAATCATCGACGAGGCCACACTTTAACAATATGGCATTATAAAATTATACAAAACTCACATGTGACCAATTGTCACGGCACGTTTGTCGTTCAGCGTCAATACCGGTTTCGATTCAATACATGTTCTGGTTTTGCCCACGACCACTCTATGAGCCTGTGCGTACTATTCCCACTTTGAACAATACATTTCCAATATCGTGGCTCGGGAATCGAGATCCAGTGCATTAACCTTTCATGTTTACTCGCCTAATAAACAGCACACTTGGTTGTGGAACATACGAAAATTGTGGTTTGCGCTACCTGGAACAGCGTATCCATAACGTCTCCGCAGCTGTACGGCAGAGCGCCGAATATTATCTAGCGACAACAGTGAGTCGTTGCCACGCATGTCTCGTTGCTCATACCGGACTCGTTGAGCATCGTTATATTTCCCGTAACGTCTTAAGTGTAACTCAGCAACAACGTTTCCTGTGACATATGTTCATCAGAAACTTTTTCTTATTTTATTCCTATGAATCACCTCCAATTTTTGTTAAAATCGTTTATAATTACCCTGTAGCATTTCAGTCATATCAAAAAGTACCCTATGGTCTATAATTGTACATTCACGAGTTATAAGCTCTACAGAGTGCCTTATAAACGTATTGTGGATAATGAAGCAAATATATGATCGTGAATTTACACAGTTTAGGCAGTTTAAATATAATGTTTGCAACAATACCTAGAGTATCCCAGATTTTTTCAAGTTGAGTATCCATGCACCGCAGCACGTTAAGAGTTCCCATAAACGTGTCCAGCGTTAATTGCCTGCGCATCGGATAATTTCTGCGTTCTCTTCTGTCTACTGGCCACCAGTTTGACAGTTAATATCGCTTCCAGAGCAAAAAATGACCACTGAAGTTTTCACAGAAAACGTAGAGGGTTTACTTTTTAAATAGCAGTCTCCTAGCCGTGCACGAACCTACTAGCTCCCTGACAAGACGGATCTGAAGGCAGCCGCCGCTACCACCCAAGTGAAAGCCGTACATCACAGCTCGCGACGCAGCGTTATAAAATATACCGTTTGTTTAGGGACGACGCGGCCGTAATGAAGGCTGCCCTCCCACTGCGACTACTTGGGAAACCGCTGCGTTTCCACAACTCCTAATATATACGTAACCATTGATTACGGGGTAGCAACGAAATCGATGGGACAGGTATAGCTGAGGACTTGCTTCTTCCAGAGCTCCGGCTCCGCTTTTAGGATATTTCAGCGCTTTCCTCTCTACTCACTCCTTCTTTCGTCTTCTCCTACTTTTTACCCCTACTTCGTTTTCCCCGAGCTGACCTTTAGTTTATTATTCATGACGAAAGTCGGCTAACAAAAGACCCCCGAAGTTATACAGCCGAATTCGGACTATCGATTAACGCAAAAA
Organism: Schistocerca piceifrons; assembly: GCF_021461385.2. Taxonomy (NCBI): domain Eukaryota; kingdom Metazoa; phylum Arthropoda; class Insecta; order Orthoptera; family Acrididae; genus Schistocerca; species Schistocerca piceifrons. Next base: position 359,806,183 of record NC_060149.1, on the reverse strand, counting down.
GATACTTCGCCGAGGAATTTCCCGTCGGAGGGCTCCAGCGGCAGTCCGTAGCGCGGTGTCCCTGGAATTAAAATTCCGTGGCAGGAGTTAGCGCTGGCGCGTGCGCTTCCATCAAATCGCCAAGCCCGGGGACTGCGTGATTGCGTGAGAAAGCTGCGGCAGCAGCTAAGCTCCTTCGCTGCATCTAGAGCTAGATAATACTCTAATATCGGACTATTTGGCACCATCACACGAGGAAGATTACTCCGCCGCGCCGCGCGGGCTGACCGTCAAAGTAAAGTGAAAATATTACCCGAGATTAGGCCCTCAAGCCGATTACCAGTTGACGTGGAACGTGCGGCTCTTCACGACGCCAGTTTTCACTTTCGAATTTCAAGGGGAAGGCACGGTTTGCCCGTAAAAATAGGCCGGGTCCCGCGGACACAAAGGGCGACCACTGGTCAGCTGGCCTGTGAATCGCCACCCGGCCACGCATTCACATACCGCTCCCGCTACGGCCGTGATATATCGCTCCCTGCTAACGAATTTACACACAATCCGTTCCGAAGAGTAACATAAATCTGTTGACGTAGTGCGTTTCCAATACGAAATCACAGCTACAAAAGAATTTTTTTCCCGTTTCCTCACATTTTGCTCTTTTCGTTAGTGCCTGAGAAAGATGAAAGCAGTAGACCTTCATAATTTGGAGTCCCGTCCATTGGTTGTTCGTCGAGAAAAACTAGACTACTACAACAGTTACCAATAAACCAATCTCCATCAATGTATTCGAAGCTATCCATCTTTTATTAAAGAAATAGGTGTCTCTTTCTACCAAATTATTTGGACGTACCGTTCAAAACCAGGGTCTGTTTGAGATAAAGGATGCAACGTATTTTCCTGTATTACCTGGATTCTTACAATTATATACGGTAACAGTCTAAGCAGTAATGAATATGATGTCACTAGGGGGATACTAAAATTTTCAGAGCAATTGTCGATAAAAGGCAATCGTGATGATAGATGGAGATTAAAGTTATTTACTTGTCTAAATATACAGGATTTTTTCTCATTCGGACCTACATTTAATCTATCTAAATCTATTATTCCTCTTCCTTACGTAATCTTGAGTTGCTGGGTCACAATCGATGATTCTTACTTCTTTCGCTGGATTCCTGAGCTAGGTGTCGTAGCATTCAGGTGCTTGACTCCTATCCGAGATGAGCTGGGTTCCAATATTTTGTTATTCCTGTACCTCAGCAGTTCTCTATCCTAATTACTGTTCTTCCCATTTTTAATTAATTCTCTTAACCATTCTCTCTACGTATTGCATGCAATCATCTCCTTCGTCAATTTGTGCACTGATGACATTAGATCGGAATTTTTCTGGTAACTTCCACTTAAAAGTGGATATGATGGTCAATGACCCCAGAATTCTTTTTAAGTGCATCAGTTTCTCCAAGTCCTTCATGAAGGAAGTACTCGTACTATCGTTTCTAGGCCTGTATGATACAGCATTTAAGCATACACTCTGAATCTTTCACTAATTCATGTCTTCTCAGTATCTGCAGGAAAATAGATCTAATTATTTTTCAAGATAAAACCATGTTAACTAAAGACCATTTTGAAACAGTTGTTTTTGAGCCGTCACTAATGCCAACAACATTACCTTTACAGTTCAACGGTAGTACAGCTATTACAGTTCCAAAATATATTTGCTCATTACTATTGAAATGTTTCTAAAATCATTATTAATAAATCAGGGACATATAGATATAACGCTAAATATCGTACTCTGCTCAGTCTCCATACTATTAATTTTCTGTGTGAATGTGCTCTCTACTGTGGTTGTATTACTTGTTAATGTGTTAATTTCCAAGGTGGCCGAGCGGTTCTTGCGCTTCAGTCTGGAAAAGCGCGACCGCTACGGTCGCAGGTTCGAATCCTGCATGGATGTGTGTGATGTCTTTAGGTTAGTTAGGTTTAAGTAGTTCTAAGTTCTAGGGAACTGATGACCTCAGAAGTTAAGTCCCATAGTGCTCAGAGCCATTTGAACCATTTTATCCAACTATAATTTCTATGCAGCAGTCTCCACAGTACAAATATTTTTAACTATTTCAACTTGACAACTTGAATATATGAGGGTTTTCAGTAAGTTCCCTAACTTCATTACTGAATTTAAGATACTACCCAACAATATTTTCAGTTACTGAACCTAGCTTGATATCTACTTCACTCAGTTTCTCACAAAAACTTCTCCACATACTGAGTATTTTCCCTGGAAACATTCATTTGTTTATCTCTTTTATTTACTTGATATTTTTTGGCATGTTAGTGTCCTGTTTAAGTTCGACTGTATTACCTTGTATTTCCCGCAATATCTGCACAATTAGACTTTCTTGAATATTCCCCATTACTGTCTACCCTGTTTTCACACTAAGTCATAATTTTCTATCGTGAAAATATTTTAAGTATCTACTCCTTCAACTTATAAAATTCAGAGTTTCACATAACGCTTACAATACTCTGTTTTTAAACTTACTATGGCTTTTTCGTCTCTCTTCTTACTGTCCGCATCGGATGAAATCGCCAATAATTCCACATGAGACCTATACTTTTCATCTGCCGCTTGCTATGGAAACATCAAAGTTCTCGTGGACTCACGTTATTTCAGTCAGCTCACCCGACGTTTCTGCACACCTTCGCCACAAATTTGATTCTGCTTATTGTTAGTGCAGCCCCCTATACAAAAGCCATGATACAAATAGCTGGTTGCATGCATTACTTATACATTATTAACTGATTCTCGTAACATACGGAAAAATAAAGCTTGCATTGATAGCCAATATAGTTTATTAGAATCACACCTTGAGTTACAATACATAAGGCCGTCACTCCGGCCAAATAAAAATAGACATCCCTATTCACTGCTGGAAATTATATAGAGCAACGTAGGCGACCTGACGTCCGGGTATTTAATTTCAGGTCGAGTTCACGTGGAACTCACAATCACTCAAGCCAAAGCTTCTCTTTTCTCGGTACTGAGCTAAACCTCACAATGTTGCTTACATTGTTTTCAGTTGGAGCGTATTCATACACGCTGTTCCTTGGTACGCAATGACTGGTGCATATACTCTTCTATCTGGTAATAAGTGTGAGGACAGAGAACTGATGTAAGATTTAACGTTAAAATAATTCCATGGTTTTGCATTGGAAAAACCACTTTCTTCTACCCAATAGTGCTGTTGTTGTTGTTGTGGTCTTCAGTCCAGATACTGTTTTCGTGCAGCTTTCCGTGGTAGTCTATCCTGTGGACGCCTCTGCATAACTACTGAAATCTATAGACCTCCGAAGCTTTAGTCTCCATCTACAGTTTTTACACCCACATCTCCCTCCATTACCACATCAACCATTCCTCGATGCCTCAGGATGTGTCCTATCAATAGATCACTTCTTTTAGTCATAAATTAATTTTCTCCAGAATTTGATTCAGTACCTAATCATTAGTTATCTGATCTACCCACCTAATCATTAGCGTTCTTCTGTAGCATCACAGGGTATATTCCCTTCCAGTCTGAAAAGCTTATCGTCCACGTTTCATATTCGTTTGGGGTTATACTCCAGACAATTAGTTTAATGAAAGACTTACTAATACTTAATTTATATTAGATGTTAAAAATTTTCTCTTTTTTGGGCGTTCTTTTCTCGTTATTGCTAGTCTTCACTTCATATCCTCTCTGCTTCGGCTATGGTCAGATATGTTGCAAAACTCATCTACCACTTTTAGTGTCCCTTTCCAAATGCAAATCCCTCAGCATCATCTGATTTTCCTAAGCTTCTCTGCATTCTGTAGTTTCTTTCACTTTTGTTGCTATTCATCTTATAACGTTTTTTCAAGACATTAACCATTTTGTTCAATTGACCTTCCAAGTCCTTCGCCGTCATCGGAAAGTCTCAAAGTTTACATTGCTCATCCCTCATTTTCGACTGTGTATCGTAGCAAGGTTCAAATGGTTCTGAGCACTATGCGACTTAACTTCTGAGGTCATCAGTCGTCTAGAACTTAGAACTAATTAAACCTAATTAACCTAAGGACATCACACACATCCATGCCCGAGGCAGGATTCGAACCTGCGACGTAACGGTCGCTCGGCTCCAGACTGTAGCGCCCAGAACCGCACGGCCACTCCGGCCGGCCTGTAGCAAGCCTAGGTTTATTGCAGGAAGAGGTCGAGCGGATTCTACAACACACGTAAAATATTAGTAACTTGAGCAAAATGCTTTGATCTGTAATACTTAACTTAGAGGGTATCCATGTCCACTTGAATCGTAGTATATACTTATGACTGTTGCCGAGTGCAAGCGTACTGTATGTACTTGAAAATCAGTAGAGTATAGTGACATCTTAATGTGTCTTTAATTTCAGTACACAGTTCTGACTAATAATATTCGCTCTGCCGGAGCTATGTTTATGCTGTTGTCTTAATCGACGATCACACAGTGGGGCGAGCGGGGCTGCGCTCTGACGTAAGTAGTCTTCCGATAGCGGCGGCGTATGGAATCTACTGTGGGCGCGTCTTCGCCGACGATTCTCATTCGTTGCTGGGTCGGGCACTGACTGTCTCTAGCTTGTGCTGCCGCTGTGAGGCACTGACTGTAGCCTGGGACTTCACTCTTCGGACTACACCACTTTCTTTTTGTCTAGTGCTACTAAAAATGGGATCCATCATTTCCGAACTGAGAAAACATGGAGATTAACTTTTGCTGTTTAAATAACCGCATATATCACGGGGATACCTGGCAGCTTCAGGCTGAGGAACCCAAGTACAAGTTGTACACGCAGCTAGCGGGCTGGGAGGGTACGCCGCAGATGGAAAGGTCAACACTCGGAAGTGGGGGCGGAGGATCGCTGCGTGCACATTAACACGGACGCGGCACCTGGAGGCACATTGTCTGCGCCCGCCCTCACAGTGGGCGGCCGTGATTGCGTCAAACTAACGAGCCGCTTCCTGTCTCGCCGCTCTCCAATAATTAATTCAATTACGGACACCGAGTTCAAGGGAGGTGGTCCGTAGCTGAGTTACTCTGGCGGGCCCCGGGCTCGCGTCCTCTTAAGCATCAGGTCAGACAGAAAAGTCTACCGCCGTAGAAAACAAGCATTGTCCTGTTCGTCGGTACATCACAGGGCTACGAAGCGTACTGTACGGCTTGGAAGTTACGTCTGATTAAGCTTTATAGCTGAATAACCGGACAATACTCAAATTCCACCAACCTGTTTACATTTGGTTTATGAGCTAGTGCCTCTGCTCGGAAAAGCTTTCAGTAGTCTTCGGGTTTCCGAACGAACTGTAGCGTTAGTTACTCGATTACTGTCTCAAGATCTATGTTCACACAGCTATAGTGCAGCTATAGTGCACCCATAGCAATATTGTCAGTAGGATGTTATTGTAAGGCGATATAACTCCTCACACAGACATATTTACTAAAAACCAAGCAATATGACTTCTAATTATGATGCTCAGTCTGCAAAACAATAGGGTGAGTTATGATACCCAAATGTACGAAAATTAATAACATTGTCACTCAATTTAAGAACTGTCGGACTTGATGGGCTAGTGGTAAAGCACGTGCCTGCAAATAGAGAGATCGCAGGATCCAACACCGGTCTGCCCACGAAAATTTTCAGTCTCCCGTTAATCAATCCCTCATTTCTCAACGATGTGAACAGTCGGCAGGAATAACTCGTTGTTCCGATTCCACGTTGAACTGTAGGTCCCCTTTCCCCGAATGGATAACTGGGGTACAAAGGGACACCCAAGTCTCCGAAATGGTGTCCAATTGAAACACTTGCACACGGTCGTCGAGCAACACGAAATTATTACTGTTAATTAAGGAAAAAGAGCTGAAGTATAAAGGCACCAAAACCCGAATCTATTAATTTATTTCCACGTAAGGCTTATTTTTCGTAATTTTTATGCAATTAAAAACATATGCTTATACTATTGTATTAGTAAAAATTTTCCGTAAATGATTCCTATGAAGTAAATGGCGACAGTGGGACAGTATAAGAGGCCATAAAACCTGGATCCTCGTTCAGAAACTGCTAACAATATCATTGTTACCCTGAAGCTAAAGCACTATTTAGAATACTGCACATGCATAAACGTGAAATCGACATTAGGAATATGGGGCGGAAGTAAATTATGGAATTCCATACCGACGACACCCTTACCGAAAATGTGATATATGAGGTTTATCGTATGATATCTGTAGCCCTATTCTCTCATTAATGTCATACAGGGCAAAGTACTGTTGTTTCCTGTTCGTTTTACGGCCAGGAACGTGTTGTAGAGTGGTTAGTGATTGAGGAAAAACATTTCTGGTAGACTAGAATAATAGTTTAGTTTCTCGTGCTTGGTGCTACCTTAACTCTCCTGTTTCCGTAATATTTTACTCTAAATAATGCGCAGCGCTGTTTATCCCAAGGTAACACACGAGTAATATTGGCGAAACATTTTCTTCATGGTCCAGCGGCGTTGTCGACGTCATGTCATACACACAGCGAAGTGGCTCAGTAATTAAGAGTGAATTCTCATTAACAGTAACGGATTTTCTAATCCCTGTTCGGCCGTCCATATTTTTTTCTTGTCTTTCCTAAATTATATAAAGTATCTGCGCTGATGGTTCCTTTGAAACCCACGCGACCAATTTCCTTTCCCGTTGTCCTCATCCGCCGTCGACGGGTTGTCAAACTTCAAGTAATAAGGCTGCGAATCTGTTTTGCCTCGCATAAATAAGTCTGATAGAAATTGTGCCTTCATTACCGGCACGATTAAGAGCTGTACTGGTTAATCCTTAGTTCCCTGTGTAGATTTTACAATACCATCGTAGTAAGACTTTCTGGTAGCTCAAGGTCAACACAGGGATTACTTATACTTTTTGATTATGACTCATTTGACACGTCTAAAAACTTGTCCTACTGCATGCGATGCTGGAATTCTTAATGAGCGCATATGTCATTAATGAGTAGGATCAAAGGGCATGACCCCCATAACCTCATAAGTACACGCGCTCGAGCACTTGTAACAGGAATGCGACTTAAGAACTTAAGAAGCCCCGAGAAAGCTACACTGAACACGGGCTTGTACGTTTATCAGAACACCTGGCACGAACAAACGCAGCCATTCCAAGTCAGATTTCTTGATTACGAAGAATGAAAGCAAAATATGCCCTTTGTTTATTTACCACCAGAATAATTCGTCGGCCATGAGCATAAGGAAGCCAGCCAGTTAGGAAAGTCACAGCTAGTTATACTCTCGCGTCGTTAACGTCCGCTACTGCCGCATTATCCTTTCTGGGCGAGACGCGGATGTCTGTCTTTATTCACCCTAGAAAAGTAGGACTGTCGTACACCAAGACGCGAATCAGACTACTTCATTCCGTGTTCTGATTATAAAACTTTTGTATTATCAAACGACGTAGAAATTTTGTCCGTAGATTGACATTCTAGTAAGTATAAAACTCGATTTAGGCGAATAGTTGAGAGATTAAAATTAACGACGCTGATTACCATCTGGAACTCACAATCATTTAAACTCATTATTGGATTCAGTGTGATCTACCCGCTTTTTGTCTCGAATAAAAATTATTTGCATAACATGGCATTCGTATTCATTATTTTATCGTAAAAATCTTATACTCTTGCTTCAACAGAGCACTTCTAGATTTCTGAAGTAAAATTCATTTCACTCAATACAATAAAAGCTTTCCTGCTTCACATGGTCAACTACGTAGATTTCTTTCCTGAAATTAAAGTTTTGTAGAACGTTTAAAAATATGTTAGAGACGTGGAACCTATTCGCAGCAATCTTGTATGCACGTTTTTCCGTCGTATTGGAAAATGAACGAGAAAGGAAAGGAAAAAAAGAAAAATGGAACTTGTATGAAATGTATACTGTTGTAATAATAATCCACCAGAGCTGTTTTTTTTTATTTTTATTTTTTTACCGCCAACAGTTTCGAGCGACCGTGGAAAATAAAATATTAAAATACAGCTTTCATTGGTTATACTGCAACAGTGTGTATTTCATACAATTTCTTAGAGCTACAGAACATCATACACGAAAAATATTTAAAAATGGAACTTCGGCGCCGGCCGGAGTAGCCGAGCGGTTCTAGGCGCTACAGTCTGGTACCGTGCGACCGCTAGGGTCGCAGGTTCGAATCCTGCCTCGGGCATGGATGTGTGTGATGTCCGTAGGTTAGGTAGGTTTAAGTAGTTCTAAGTTCTAGGGGACTGATGACCTCAGAAGTTAAGTCCCATAGTGCTCACAGCCATTTGAACCATTTTTTTGAACTTCGGCTTTTTACGCCGCCATTCAATTTTAGTCACCCTTTACTGCGGTTATTACTAAATTATGTCAGAATATACGACCAAGATATTTATTGCTGTGTATCTTTGCGTGTATTATCATAAATAAAACGCAGTGCCTCTGTGTTAATGGCACTTGAGACAAAAACTTCCTTATTGGCACTTATAACCAGTCAGGTTCCTATCATAGCACTTGGAAGGTTCTTTAAAAATTATTTATTTTCTTGTACTCGTATGTCTCATTATTTTTTACAGTAATGAGATGGGCAGCTTAATTCTGTGGTATCAGAATACCTTCTCAATTCCTTGGATACAAGTAATTTATGTACAAAAAGAGATACACTGTTCTTGGATTCTCTTGACAGAGTGAGATTTGACCCTTAGAACGTTTCCCAGTTCGACTCTTCAGACGTCGTCAGTGCTTCTCAGACTATCTGGTCATCTATCTTGCCATCATAATTTCACTGGGAAACTTTCATCAGGTAGTAAAGCCATATGATATTGTTGGGTGGAAGACGCGTAGAGGTGGTTCGGTAGACCAAACTATGTGAGTTGTTCGAGTAGTTACGGTGCTGGAACTTCATTCGGTAAGTCAAAGTTCCGACTGGCCATCCAAACGTAGGTTCTCCATGGTTCCCACCTCTCGATTAAGGCGAATTCCAAGGTGGATTCTTTGAAAAAGAACGCGACCGATTTCATTATCTTTCTATGTACACTCAAACTCTGTAGTCCGTCTCTAATGACGTCGTCGTTACCGGGACGTTAAACTTCAATTTCCGAACCATTTCCTCCAGGCTCTCAACTGTCAAGCCGCTTTTATGATTACAACTCACTACATGTTTCCTTCGCGCAGTACGAATATTTTACCAACTTTTCTCCATTCCTAAGCGCACAAGAGTCGATTGTAAGACGAGAATTTGCACCTCAAGACATATACAGTGTTTCCATCTGCAATACTTGTCTTACTTTATTAAATCTTTAGCATAAGATTATACCTCTTAATGAATATACTACGACAGCATTTCACTTTTTTTAAAATTCTGTCAATAATTATATGAAATACTGGCAAATCAAATTCTTGTTGCCATTGGAAGCTGTTAAATAGGCAGCCTGCAACTGGGGGTGGTGGTGGTGGTTAGTGTTTAACGTCCCGTCGACAACGAGGTCATTAGAGACGGAGCGCCAGCTCGGGTGAGGGAAGGATTGGGAAGGAAATCGGCCGTGCCCTTTCAAAGGAACCATCCCGGCATTTGCCTGAAACGATTTAGGGAAATCACGGAAAACCTAAATCAGGATGGCCGGAGACGGGATTGAACCGTCGTCCTCCCGAATGCGAGTCCGGTGTGCTAACCACTGCACCACCTCGCTCGGTCCTGCAACTGGTGTTGTGCACCGTGCACCGGGTTAGCCGATTAGCAACACAGATTTGGGAAGGGAGCGTGTTTACTAACCATTCGTGCAGTTTTTTGAAGTGGTTTGAGAAAATCTTATCGAGTCTAAACCAATGTTCTGACCAAGGATTTGAAATGTGCATCTCGGGGAAACGAGTTCGACGATTTGACTGTTCTCCCAAGTCGCCACTTGTCTTACTGTCCTTGCGCTGAGACGCCGTTCCAGCGTAGCACGTGCTAGTGTGCGCAGGCGACAAGATTTCGGTGACTGCAGCGTTACTCGCGTGCGAGCCGGCCGAGCACGGAAAGTGGTGGGCGTGTGTCCGCGTCCCGCAGTTGACGCCGGCCAGACGTACAATAACAGGACAGGCATACCTGACGAGCGGCCGGCCGTCGTGTAACTCATTAGAATTTATTACGGAGCTGATGCCGAGGTGGGGGCGCCTAACACGCAATTACGGGCCACGAGCTGACGGAACAATGCGCTCCCCGGTAATGAGCCGGCATTTGCCTAAAGAGCGCGTAGCCAAGCCACCTCTTCCGGAAATCTGAGAGGCAACGCAACCGGAAGACCACAGTGCCCATAGAGATTTGGTTGTCGCTCTTTAGATTCTCCTGCTTCAGTCGTTATTTACGCTGAAATCACTTCCCGATGACCGAAAAAGTGTTCCATCTTTAATCACCTTCGCTGGAAGGTACGCTGAACCACAACATTCAGAAGGCCTCGAGCCATACGACATTAGAATCGTTATTTCAGAAACCCGCTGAGAGCAATTTGTGAAGATTTCGGGAAACCAAAGAAAACATTATATTGTTGATAACAACACATTGTTTTGCTTCAAAACATCTGGAGTAGTAGTTAACATACTTTCGAAGTAGGTATGGCCTATGACTAAATCACAACAATTATCCCTTAATTTTAAAAAAATATGTATAATTATCTCAGTTAACGGTTTTCAGCAGTAAAAAATTGTTTTTCTAAAAAAACATATTTTGAAAGCTGAATTATTTATTTAGATATTGCATTGTGTTTTGATAAGAGAAACAAAATGTTATAAACAAACCTTATAGGTTCCTTCATTTGAGCGTGAAGATTCAGTTGCAACGGTATCAAAGTGACCTTGGCCTTTGTATGTATTAACTCTACAATGTACTTCCTTTACTCCTATTAATGTTTGCATATACGTATCTTGAGTGCTTTTAGTATCCAATCCATAAAAATAGTTCCAAGCCTTATTTTTTGCTTCATAATTAATTGATAAACTGCATTTACGTGGACAGTGGCAAGTAACAAATTTCATATAGGAACGAATTTCGTTGGCACCATTTTACCGTAACACTTCGTTTGTGATTGTCTTCATTAATAACACCATGTTTTCCTCTTAACTGAGGTTCGTCCACACAGTTACTGCTAGGCACTATAACGAAAACTGTGAAACATTATAAAATTAGAAGTTATTATAACTGCACTAGTGTAACATGCAGACAACAACTCCATGATGACTGCTGAGAAATGACGACAAAAGACATTTAGTGCAACTGGGAAAGCAGAAACAACCAACGCTGCAGTGTTGACAACAGACGTGGAACTTTACTGCAGAAATGCGCTATGTGATATCCATCGCCTGAACGGTTTCTGTACTAAACTCAGTCTTTGGTTTATATAATAACCCAGAAGACGCAATGACAGCTGATGGGTTTGTGCAGTAAAATTTGTGTTTACAGAATGAAGTATCGATTCTGTAAATATGCCATTTTGTGAAATAACTTCAGTTGACGGGTTTCGCCGGCCGCGGTGGCCGTGCGGTTCTAGGCGCTGCAGTCCGGAACCGCGGGACTGCTACGGTCGCAGGTTCGAATCCTGCCTCGGGCATGGATGTGTGTAATGTCCTTGGGTTAATTAGGTCTAAGTTCTAGGGGACTGATGACCTAAGATGTTAAGTCCCATAGTGCTCAGAGCCATTTGACGGGTTTCTGAAATAAACGATTCACTTATCGTGAATACATGGTACCAATAAACTTAGAGGTCTTTGGTTATCCGTGATCCGATGCAAAAGAACTCATTTGATTTGTTCCGGCAGTTCCCTCTGTGGCTGTATTGCAGAGAGAATACTTGCTGACCAGACCATATAAGCAATGTGTGTCGTCTTCTACAGAGAAGTGTTCGTTGATTCACTGAGCTCGCTCCTTTTTTTATTGGCTTTAGGGACGCACCCATATAGTCAGTCAACAATGGAGCGTCAATTAGAGCGATATGAACATAACGACAACACCCAGTCCCCGAACAGAGAAATACTTCCGACCTGGCCTGAAATCAAATCCAGGCCTCTTCGCTTATCAATCCGTCACGGTGAGCACGCAGCTAGCGAGGCGGACTCCCTCGGACTTCCGTCGTGTTGCTCTTCCGGCACATACCGTCACTTCACACACGAGGTACATATCGACTCACTCTGCATATGTAAATTCATCCATGCACTGTCACTGCTTTCATTACAACTAACAGTGTTGGGAAAAAAACTTAGTGACAGGAGTGAAAAGCTCTCAGAATAAGCCATACAGTAACGTCAGCATTTCACTTTGTTGTTAACAGGGAGTGTAGTGAGCCATTTAAATCTTTTTTTTATTTTTCTTTAATAGCGCCACAAGACAGATTTCTATTTAATCATTTACATCTTACGTTTGGCAGCCTATAACTAATTTCAGCCTCACTTAACGTAAAATAGAACATCTTCCATTTACACAGATTTTGAGTTCCAAGAAGTTCTACATGCCTGACACGACACATCCACATTAACACTGTCAATATATTTGATTATTAACACACACACACGAGAAATCGAAGTTAACTTTTGTACATGTTAGTAACGGGCAGAAGCTATTCTGTAGAAAGTGCTAAACATATTCTTCCATCATAAATTTTCCTTATGGTTTTCAGATTGTCAAGAAACTACTACTCAGAGTACATGATCTTGAAGTCCAGAACAATTTTGAAACTCGGATATCTGCAGATATGAAACAGCGTTCCTCAGTGAAATGAAATATATGCGTTTGTTGTCAAATTGTCAAGAAGACAGTAATTATTTCGTTTCTAGCCCATCGCGGAAAAAGGCGATGAGAAGAATCTAGGCATGTAATTGGGCCCAGCAATAACTAGTTACAGACCACCTGACAAGAGATTTGGAGAGCAGCAGATTATGCCTAGACCAGAGATCAACACATTATGTTAATGTATTGTCAAAGAGCTGACGTCAGTGCTACGCCAACACACGTCCTACAATTACTGCGTTCCAAATGAACTCGTCAAATGCCGAATTTGTGACTTTATAGCAAGGCTTCGCATCAGTTCATTAGCGAGTGAAATCCGTACAGATTGTATCGTCCGTGTGCTATGCAGCATTCGGGCATCTGATATATATTGTCGCCTACGGTTGCACGTAGCCAAAAGGTTATATCGCCTGTCTGCTGTGCTGCAATATGGTATCTGACCTATACTATTGCCTACGATCGCACGTGGCCAAAAGGACTCTGTAGATGCAGTTGTCATTTGTATCTTCGTTTCGTTCAGTTAAGCGTTATTTACGACTGATTTATTTGTAAATAACATACGAGTACGCATAACTTAACTGACGATGAAATAGTAAAACGTATATTGTATCTGAAAAATCCCCCCCCCCCCACTTCCGAGCTGATTATTGTGCTATAAATTACAACCGTTTTTCTTACATTTCTGCAGACAAATTATGATGTCATTCGCGAATTGGAAACTTCAGCTTTCTATAAAATCTGAGCACAAGTACTCAATCTATAATGACTAGCATTTCAATAAGAGTGACGTATAAATAAAGTAATAAAGAATTTGCGATGTTTACCAATTTCACTAATAGTTAAGGCATCATACTTGTACATACATCTTCGTTCGGTTGCTATGGAGGCAAAGACCGGCACTACATAATTGTATCTGAAATAAACCAGTTGCTGAAATATCCTAACTCATCAGGTATATTTATTCACACAGCTTCAATCTGTCGTCACATTGTTCTAAAAATATGAAATTAATTGGTACTGAATGAGTCAAGTTTTATTTATTTTATTTGTTTATTTATTTATTGTTCCGTGGAACCAAATTAAGGAGAAGTCTCCATGGTCATGGAACTAGTCAATACATGAAATTATAACACGATATTAGAAACAGATAAAATGAAATATAAAAAAACATATTCAGGTGACAAGTCGTAAGTTTAAGTAAAGAAAATCAACAATGTAACACTGGAATTTTTTAGCTCTTCCAGGAGCTCCTCGACAGAATAGAAGGAGTGAGCCATGAGGAAACTCTTCAGTTTGGACTTAAAAGAGTTTGGGCTACTGCTAAGATTTTTGAGTTCTTGTGGTAGCTTATTGAAAATGGATGCAGCAGAATACTGCACTCCTTTCTGCATAAGAGTCAAGGAAGTGCATTCTACATGCAGATTTGATTTCTGCCTAGTATTAACTGAGTGAAAGCTGCCAACTCTTGGGAATAGGCTAATATTGCTAACAACAAACGACATTAAAGAAAATATATACTGTGAGGTCAATGTCAGAATTCCCAGACTATTGAATAGGGGTCGACAAGAGGTTCTCGAACTTACACCACATATAGCTCGAACAGCACGTTTTTGAGCCAAAAATACCATTTTTGAATCAGAAGAATTACCCCAAAAAATAATACCATACGCCATAAGCGTATGAAAATACGCGAAGCAGACTACTTTTCGTGTTGAAGTGTCACTTATTTCAGATACTGTTCTAATGGTAAATAAAGCAGCATTTAGTTTCTGAACAAGATCCTGGACATGGGCTTTCCACAACAGCTTACTATCAATCCGAACGCCTAGGAACTTGAACTGTTCCGTCTCGCTTATAATACGCCCATTCTGTCTGATCAAAATATCGGTTCTTGTTGAACTGTGAGTTAGAAACTGTAAAAACTGAGTCTTACTGTGATTTAGCATCAAATTATTTTCCACAAGCCACGAACTTATTTCATGAACTATATTATTTGTTACTGTTTCAATATTACACACAAGATCCTTCACTATCAAGCTGGTGTCATCAGCAAACAGAAATATTTTTGAAACACCTGTAATACTAGAAGGCATATCAATGTCTCCCTTTTTATAAAGTGGGTTCACTACCGAGTACTTTAATCGGTCAGGAAACCGACCACTCCTAAAGGAAAAGTTACAGATACGGATAAGTACTGGGCTAACATACACAGAACAATACTTCAGTATTCTGCTAGATACCCGTCATATCCATGAGAGTTCTTGATCTTTAGTGATTTAATTATTAACTCAATCTACCTCTTGTCAGTATCATGGAGGAGCATTTCAGGTAACAGTCTCGGAACACTTTTTTCTAGGAGCGCTATATGATTCCCTGTTGGGACTAGGTTTCTATTTAGTTCACCTGCTATATTCAGAAAGTGATTATTAAATAGTGTACATATCTGCGACTTATCAGTAACACGGACATTCCCACTACGCACTGATTCTATATCCTCAACCTGTCTCTGCAGACCAGCCACTTCCTTTACGACTGACCATATGGCTTTAATTTTATCCTGAGACTTAGCTATTCTATCTGCATACCACATGCTTTTTGCCTTCCTAATAACATTTTTAAGCACCTTACAATACTGTTTGTAATGGGCTGCTGCATTTAGATTTTGACTGTTTCTAACGTTTTTGATATAATTGCCACTGTGTTCTACAAGATATTCTTATCCCTCTAGTCAGCCACCCAGGCTGCCTGTTTGTGCTAGTACCCTGTTTTGAACGTTCTAACGGAAAGCAACTTTCAAAGAGCATGAGAAAAGTCTTGAGAAAAGCATTATATTTATCGTCTACTGTATCAGCGCTATAAACATCTTGCCACTATTGTTCCTTGATAAGGTTTACAAAGGTCTCTGCAGCAAATGGATCAGCTTTCCTAAACGGCTGATGACTATATTTAACACGTGTTGCAGCACAAAAATCTTTTAGAGTTAAAATTTGTGCATCATGATCTGAAAGGCCATTCACCTTTTTGCTAACAGAATGCCCTTTAGTAATGAGGAATGAACAAAAATGTTGTCTATGGTTGTTCTACTGTTCTCTTGCACTCTCGTTGGAAAGAATACGGTTTGCATAAGATTATATGATTTAAAGAGGTCTACCAGCATCCACTTCCTTGCACAATCACTTATACAATTAATATTGAAGTCACCACATATAACTAACTTTTTGTATTTCCTATAAAGTGAACCAAGAACCTCCTCCAGCTTTAGCAAAAATGTTGTGAAATCGGAGTCTGGGGATCTATAAATAACAACAGTTAGAAGTTTAGCTCCGTTAAATTTAACCACACCTGCGCAACATTCAAACACCTTTTCAGTGCAGTGCTTTGAAACATCAATTGACTCAAATGGGATGCCGTTTTTCACATACATGGCTACTCCCCCACACCGCAAAGAGCTCCTCGAAAAGTGGCCAGCCAACCTGTATCCTGGTAAAGGAAGCCTCTGAATTATCTCCTTATTTAAGAAGTGTTCAGATATACCAATAATTTCAGAGTCAACATCTATAAGCAGTTCACTAACTTTGTCTCTAATACCTTGTATATTTTGATGAAATATACTAATTCCCTCATTACTCGGATACCTAAGCTTTGTCTAAAGTGGTTCCTTTGTTAGACAGACTTCCCTTAAGCAGGAATACCTATCAGCTGACTTCAATCTAAAATAGGTGCAGCTCTAACACCCACTACTGCAGGAATTTTCCCATGAGTGATCCCACCAACCCCACCTATGCTGTCACCTAAAAGCTTTGCCAGCCTCCCCTTCCCATACCTGTTGAGGTGCAGGCCATGTCTAGTGAAACCCGTCTTGCTGATAGACTCCACCGACACCACTGAAATGTGACCCATGCTTTCTGTCATCAGCGCACCCCCCAAGCCTCATGTTATTACGCCTGACGGCCGTATTAAGATGAGGCCGATCGTGACGCTGAAACAGTTCCACGAAATGCACAGTCGTGTTGCCAGTCTGAGTGGCTATCTTTTCCAGGTCAGCAACTATGTTATAGTCCCCATCCCTATCAATACTATTACCAGCCCCGCCCACAATCACTACCTGATCCTTTTTAGTAAAATCCCTACATAACCCCCCTATGTTAACAGTCTCCTGAGCCAATCCTGCATTAGGCTTCACAATGCTGGTGACCTGGTACTCAGTCCCCAGCACGTCCTGCAACTGCTGGCCTACACCTCTGCCATGAGAACTACCTAACAGCAGAACCTCCTTCTTCCTCTTCGACTTTGCAACTGTTATAGCCACCGCAACTACTGAGGTCTGCTGCATACTTCCTACATCTACAGCTACTAGAGATTCCTCTCCACTAGACTCTGACAGTTGGTCATATCTATTGTAAACACCAATAGTAAAACTATCTGAAAATCATCTTCTCCTAGCAGATCTCTCGCCAACAGCCAGCTCCCATTCCCCAACCCACTTCTCCCTCCTCATCCTATCTAGCTCCTCCTGTGCGTTTTTCAGCTGCACCTGAAGGGCACAGATCTTACGCTTCTGCTCCTCTATCAACTTACTCTTGCTACATAACCTGCAGTTCCAGGAGAGGATCTCACCAGAATGCCCACTGGCTTCCCCACTGCATTCCCCCCAGTGAAAATACTTCGAACAAGTCTCACACCGCAATCCACTACTCACGAACCTACGGCAAAGCCCACACTTCTCACTCATGGTAAAATTTTACTTTTTCTAAGTTCCGCTACTACAATAAGAAGATGTTAAAACCTGACTACAAATAATCACAAACTTACTCTACAAGGGAAGTAACTACTATTATTAACAGTACTAATAAACAATAAATGAGAATATAACAAAAGACTAATACAGAAAGAGAATCAAACGTCTAATGACACAGTAACGAAGCTGAAAACAGTTCCCAAAAGGTTCTTCTGAAATTATTTCACCAGAAAACACAAAAAAACTCCGGTTGAAGACTACTAAAGTTCCTAAATAAACCACTATACACAAACAATTAATTAGTACTTAGCTTTCGATGCGCCGCTACAGCTGCAACTGGTCAGCGCGAAATGTAAACACAGGTAAGAGGTTACGTTGCTCGATACGAAACACTCACAAATATCAGGTCACAACACTAGAAAGGCAGAGGTGCATGAAGAAACCACTAATGTGTCACTTATATAGTAAATATTATTACAAAAACTGTTAAAATATTAATCTGAAACCTAAAAATATATAAAAACTTGGAGAGCGATCTCACACGCAGTCACTCGCTTATGACGTCACATCAAAGATTCAACAAGATTCAACAAGTTCGAATCCACATCTTCTACATTAAACTTCCTGCGACTTTCCTAAGTCATCGTAAGCGATTTTGAGAGTACTTTCTTTAACAAGATGCGATAGAGCCCTTCACTCTATCCTCATTCAACAATAGAACAGCATTTTGTCTAGCGATCGCATTGTTATCGGATCAAACCAAATGTGTGCAGTATCCTGTTTTTTTATTGTTAGTGTTTTGGCAATGATTGACCAACACAGTTTCAGACGTACAGCAATGGTAACGAGGACTCTTAGTGTGAATACATAGTTGAAAACAATCAAAAATCGGGAGACCATTCGACGATGTCAAGTGTAACAAGGTAATAACCGAAAACCATTCTTTTGTTTTACTGTAGAAACGTATTTTTTAGAGGAAAACTATACGTGAATAGACATTCAGTTGTTGCATCTACCTCTTACAAAAGCGTCGACTATAATGATAAACCATCATCGACGGATAAGTAATACTCAATCGATGGAAACTTGTCTAGTTGCCATGCTACGTTTTCTTGCATGAAGAAGAGTGTTTAACCCAACTGTCCACCAATGAGTTAATTACTTAATTGAATTTTAAAATAAGCCAGCTATAATAATCGCGAAAAACGGTTGTGCGTGCACAAATTCCGTGTATTGATTGCAAAACTTTGTACGAGGTTTATTTATTCTGTTGTTAATTCTATGCTCATAGTTGTGCAACATACACTTTCATTGATATTTGTAAATTAGTTATGGCATTGTTTATGAACATCATAAAGAAAGTAAAATGTTAATATTCTTATTTACAAAGTGTGACGCTGCAGTCAGGTATTCCAGAAGTACCGTTGGTGTTCGAAACATATGCTTTATTTCTTATGCCACCTGGCCTTTGATTAAAGCACCGGGCCCTCTTTGTCCTGAGTGGGATTCAGATACTATCCTGACGTGAGTTTTATTGCGGTTACTGTAAAAAAAGACGAAGACCTGGAAGGTCTCATTTCCACGACCTTGTCCCATTGTTTCTTCCATTCACATTGAACCAGAGAGACAGTTAAGTTAAGCTTAATGTAAGTGCACTGTACTGCCCTCATTCTAGAATATTTTCTAGGCATACTGATCGGAATTAATCATCTAAGTAAATACCCGTTAATGTATTACGTATTACACCGAATCAGATGTAGTGTGGCGATCGTGAGAAATTGATGAAACATGAAGAGGTGCCTAAAATTTGATAACACATGTCCTACTGTTATGTTGTCGAATGAAAATGCTGCTGGGTGTGCCAAGATTACACCGCCGTCGCCACGTTTACTGTTTCCAGACCAGTCTTTTGGGATGGATACAAGAGAACAGGTGCGAAGTTTATGGTTCATGTTAGTAGTCGAGAGGGAAACGTCAGACTAACCTTTTAGGCACGAATAATTATCATTCGCATCGGAATGTTTACATAAATCTGCATATAATTTTAGATTTTGCAATAAATATTCTGTTCACTTTCAAATGAAGAACTACTCTTGGAAGTAAGTCGGTAAGTTATTGCATATTTCTCTTATTCCGTATATTAAAAGAAGGAAAGCGGAACTGCTGCAATGACAGCACGCGTCTGTAACTGATTTTACAATTCAGCAATTCACGCACACCTTCCCAGACGGCTGTGCACGTTTCGGGACTAGTGGACAAAGTCCGACGTTATCTTCT
Organism: Schistocerca piceifrons; assembly: GCF_021461385.2. NCBI lineage: Eukaryota > Metazoa > Arthropoda > Insecta > Orthoptera > Acrididae > Schistocerca > Schistocerca piceifrons. Next base: position 359,786,385 of record NC_060149.1, on the reverse strand, counting down.
CCCCTTTTAACCCGTATCTGGTCCCAGCCGCATACTTCTCTTTTTGTTATTATTGCAGCTTGCGCGACGCCACGGTTTATATCTCGACACGTACATTAAAGCAGGCCTAATTATTCAAATTAATTGCTAGAAAAAGTTGTATGAAAGATTCTTCCTCTTTTTGTTTGTGCGTTTGGTACTCGATGACCGTCGCTGCCATGTACCGCTGATAAACTAATGAAGACGCTTCTGATTTGGGACATATTTTGTCTTAACAATACGAACATATTAAACGGAAATGCCTTTCACAAAGGGGAACGCGACTGTCAGGCCTCTTTTATCGGACATCTAATTGAAATCTTAATGGATTATTTAACTCGGTTGATGTTCGAGGTCGCTGCCCAGTCTCGCAGGGACAATTACCATAAATTCTAATGGGATGCATCTACGATGTTCACTGGAGCTTTGGCCGACATTGCCAATCATTGCTAGCCGTTGTACTTAGGCTCGTGCTGAAGATGTTCACCGAAGGATTTACTACGATCAGCTAGTATTAAATTTTACCGACGCCTGCTTGTCATGGAAACAGATAAAAAAAATACAATTTTTTTTAAAGTAGTAAATTTGAAAACAAAAGATGTTTATAGGTAAGGTTTTGTGTAGAGCTTAATGTTTGGTTTACAGCGAAGTCATTAGGATTAAAGTAATAATTGAAACTTGCAAGGAAAGACAACTGAGCATTGGTCTTCCCTAAGGTGCCAATCAGTATTGCTGTATTTAATTTTCAAAGCCGGCCGCTGTGGCCGAGCGGTTCTAGGCTCTTCGGTCCGGAACCACGCTGCTGCTACGGTCGCAGATTCGAATCCTGCCTTGGGCATGGATGTGTGTGATGTCCTTCGGTTAGTTAGGTTTAAGTAGTTCTAAGTCTAGGGGACTGATGACCTCAGATGTTAAGTCTCATAGTGCTTAGAGCCATTTGAACCATTTGAATTTTCAGTAGTATCTAATATACAAAAACGATAAATAAAACTAAATTATCTAACCGATGATCGCACCACCTTCTCATCAGTTCGCCTCTACTACTTGAGCGAATGGTTATATCACTTCGTATTAAGCAATCGTTTCATCAGCCCTATGACACAACGTGAACTCGATTGTGTATTCAGGGTGAACATTAGTAAAACCGACAAACTGAATTGACGGATTCCACATTGCAGATGGAGGAAAACGGTCCTATGAACGTACGTCAGGAAATGGGCGGTGGGTGTGCGACGACAAGAAGTCGTCCTGGAACACAGTACTGAGCTACATCGCATCCACGTCACGACAGATGCTCAAAGTGGTCTCCATGGGTGATAGGGATAGTATCGGTGGTCATGTAGGACACATATAATCGTTCTTTGGCTTACACCAGGTTGGCGGGTCACTTGCCTGGAGCTTGTACAAGGGTTCGTCTCAATATCCTGTAGAGCCCGGTCATCCAGTTCTGGTGTACGGACAGTCCGCCGCCTCCCTGCACGATAGTCTGTCTGAAACGACCCGTGATCACATAAATGGCAAAAACGAACTTGAAATGTTGTGTGACGTGGTTGGTATCTGTGATGGAAAGGTTGTGTGACGTGGTCGGTGTCTGCGAGGGTACATATTTTGGTATAGCCGTGCTGCCTCTCGAACATTTCCACCTGCTTGGCCGTAAAACAATCACCAGCTCGGCTTGTTCCCGACGTGAATACCTGACCATCCTGCTGCTTACAGTACGCTGCGTCTATCACCCCGCCTGCAACACACAAGGAAGACACGGCACACGGTCAGAGGAACTGTCATTCGTCAGCGCGATCTACCGTGGCAACGGTACATTTCTGGACACATATTCGTAGAAATCCCTTCCTGAGGTTTGCGGTTTCATTAATGTTCACCCTGTATAGGCATAGCCTTGCATACTCGTTTAAGTTCCAATAAAGGTCTCGTGGGCCTAGAGGACGGATGACTGCTCCATAATGTAAACTGTTCCAACACTGCGCTCACTATTACGGAAAACGGTTATCAGAGTGGCGATGCACATTACTGGTGCAGTGGCATTATAGTTCTTCTAGAGGGGCAGGGAGCCAATCAACTGGAAATAAAGACAGGGTAAAACGTCCCTTCGACGACGAAGTCATTGGAAAGGTGGAAGGACGATTAAGGTTTAACATTTTTTGCTGACAATGAAGTCATGACAGACGGAGCACAATATCGGATTGGGGAAGGGTGGGGAAGGAAACTGGCCGTGTGCTTTCAAAGAAACCGTCCCAAATGGTTCAAATGGCTCTGAGCACTATGGGACTTAACTGCTGTGGTCATCAGTCGCCTACAACTTAGAACTACTTAAACCTAACTAACCTAAGGACATCACACACATCGATGCCCGAGGCAGGATTCGAACCTGCGACCGTAGCGGTCGTGCGGTTCCAGACTGTAGCGCCTAGAACCGTTCGGCCACTCTGGCTGGCTAAACCGTCCCATCATTCGCCTAAAGCGATTTACACAAATAAGGGAAAACCTAAACCTGGATGGTCGGAGGCGGATTTGAACGGTCGTCCTCCCAAATGTTTGAACGGTCGCCCTCCCGAATGCGAGTCTAATGTGTAAACCACTGCTCCATCTCGTTCGATGACGTCGCCAGAGACTGAGCACAAGTTCGGACTGGATGTGGAAGGGGGGAAATATAGTCATGGCCATTAAAATGAACCACCTTGCTGTTTATTATCTACGGAGAAAACGAACCATGAAACGCATAGTGAAAAATAAACCAGAAACCGACAGAATAAATTGTTGATAATGTAAATAAAACACTTCACTGCATTGCACGTAAAAGAGTAATGCAACGAATGTGGGAAAATTTCAGGTGTAAACTTAATTCACAGGAGATTTATTTGTATTCTAACACTTCATAAATAGCTCATGTAAACCTTTAGTCTTTTGACAACAATTTTACATTTCTTAGTATGCGCATTTTCATAAATACATAAGTTCTTGCACAAGATGGATGAGGCATCACTGACGAAAACTGTATGGGTTACTAAATCAAAGAAAAAAATGTTTTGTGTTTTCCAAAAGGCGGATACGACCACCTTAGTGAAACACTGTTTCGTGCCACCTTACGACGAATCAAAATTCCAGAAATTATCCTAACATTAATTTATATGCGGCGGTTTGGTTGCGTACAGGCGACAGATACCGTCATGGCCTGTGTACGAATACGTGTTACAGGTGCAAACGGGGTAATTTTGTAGATTGTAGCACATTTTATTTAATGAAAATCTAATATCTGCTGTGACCATAAGACCGAAATATGTTTTATTCAGAGGGAATCATGGTGTTGATTATTACTCTTAGCTCATACAGTCTGTGTAGCGGATTCTTATTTATCACATTATTAATGTATATATAATCCGTAACAGGGAAGTAAATCCTATAGCGTTCGTGTTCGTTAAAAACGATTTTTAATAGACAGCAGACCACACGGCTCTAGAGAACGCGGAGAAGCAAGACGTAAAGTCGTCCACGGGGAACGCGGAAGATTATTGCAGGGGCATAAAAGGCACCTGGCATGTAACGAGACAACACAGAGCTCGTTAAATTTTGCGTCACGCCCGCGGCGGGGGTCGGCCACCTCGGCGTGTTTACGGAGCGGACGTCTCGTGTCTCGGCCCCGCTGGTGTGTATCGGCCTTGTTGTGTACACGTCGCCGTGCGCCCGCCAGATCCGCGCTTGCTTCAACAGATAGGACACTCATTGAGAAGGCACCCTGCGCTAAACAAACATTGCGCCGCAGTGAGAGCCGAATACCTCACTGCCCGCCGCTTCTAACAGTTGCGTCCGCGCCAGCTCCTTCTGTGTTCCCGCAGGCTTACTAAATTTCGTGTTTAGTTTGCTACGTTCTTTCAAGTTAATGTGTAAATATATGTCGAAGTTCTTTACACTTCACAGAATGGAACATCTGCTCAATATAGGTCAAAACCATAAAAAATTGAAAAGGAACGTGCAGATGCCAATGCAAACACACACACACACACACACACACACACACACATATATATATATATATATATATATATATATATATATATATATATATATATATATATAAAGCGGAATTTTTCGCGCCCATTCGATAGAGCGACCCCAAATTAATGATGTAGGAAGATACCTATTCGTTTTATCTACATGAATTAACAGGGAGAGTAAACAACTCGATATGAATTAACAGGGAGGGTAAAACACGAAGAACAGCAAGTACTCCAGAGTCGACTTGATAGCGCTCTATTTCATGTCGGTAGCACTCAGTATGAGCCAGAGCGTTAATGTCACTTATGGAGTACCGGTTATTCTTCGCGTTTTATTGTCAACGTTAATTCATATTGACAAAACGAACATCGCACTACTCTAATTTGAGGCTACCCTGCCGAATTGAAATCTGCAGAAACACCAGTGAAAAATTGTCTGACTCTTGGGAGATCAAATAGCTCTGAGCACTATGGGACTTAACATCTGTGGACATCGGTCCCCTAGACTTAGAACTACTTAAACCTAACTAACCTAAGGACATCACACACATCCATATCCGAGGCAGGATTCGAACCTGTGACCGTAGCAGCAGCGCGGTTCCGGACTGAAGCGCCTAGAACCGCTCGGCCACTCCAAATGACTGGCTATGCGTTGTGGATCGCCTGTGTCTTCTCCTGTTGTAGACGAAGAATTTATAATTCTTAACTTAAAAAGTTCTCGTGTTAATGACTTAGAATGTTCGGCTCAACACAATCTACTACTTCACCTGTTCCATTAATCGACATGTAAAATTCGCTTTACAGTAATAACAAGCTTAACACAGTTCTCAAAAGTTTTCCGCAACCCTGCTTCCTACTCATGTCCTAATCTGACAAATGTGACCTTACCGCTGGATTTGTCATTCAAGACTTGAAAGGATCGTTCTCTAGAGGAGAGTCTTGTAGATGTGTAAGAACACAGCTGCTGGGTTTGAGGGTAGCGGATACTTGATTGATCCGTGTTAGATATATGTGTCTGCAATATTAAATATGATAATATTTTCGGAGTGGATCACAGTTCATTGTTCTAAATTAGCCACTTGAATGTAGCAGGAATAAAAGTTAGTTATCAGCGCAGTCTAATTTTATTACTTGTGTATGCTGATGTTAAGGAGAAACTTACCGAACTGTTTTAGTCAATTCCGTGTCTCGTGTGGGATGCACTTTACTGCACAACCCGTCTGTCTGACTGTACCACTGTCAACCGACATAAAGCAGTCAGGAAACAGACTTATAGCGTTCGACCATTTGCTACAGGTAGCTTCTCTGCGGCTGCTGCGCACTGTAACGTTGTCTTAAACACATAAAAGAACAGTTACACCACCCACGTAGGGAACAGCAGGGTTAATCCAAGACGGGAGCGTGACATTAGGTGAGGCAGCAGAAATGGAGCTCCAGTCTGCACGAACGTGAAAGTAATACCAGCCAGAACCCTAACATAAATGCCACTCCTGTTTCCATTGTACCCTCGGCCGGTAATGTGTGTTACTATACGTAAGTGGCGGGAGAAACGTACTTCACGTATATCATCAGGAGCATGTTCTAGTGCGGGTTGAAGAGTTTCTTTACTAATTAGAGCCACGCCTTTACATACCAAGCGACGTGCAGTACAGCAACAATGTCGTGGACCAAGTTTTCGCTAGTCGTTGTGGCATTGTGCTATGCTCTCTTGCCACATTTCGCTCTAAAGGATCAGTTTAAAATTGTGTCGTAGTTTGTTTTATAAACGATTCCTTCGACTATTTTCGTTTTCCCCTTCCTTTTCAATCGGTGGACAATACCTGGACACATTATTATTATTATTATTATTATTATTATTATTATAGTGTTATTACTAATACGTTGATATTGTAACGTCTCCTTGACAAAAAAAAAAAAATGGTTCAAATGGCTCTGAGCACTATGGGACTCAACATCTGTGGTCATAAGTCCCCTAGAACTTAGAACTACTTAAACCTAACTAACCTAAGGACATCACACACATCCATGCCCGAGGCAGGATTCGAACCTGCGACCGTAGCGGTCACGCGGTTCCAGACTGAAGCGCCTTTAACCGCACGGCCTCTCCTTGACAAAGCGGTGGTTATAGACAGACATAACTCAGCCTGACTTAAAGGAGAATCGTCTCCACCACTCCCCGCGAAAATTCATAAATTTCGCGTACATCCCGATTGTGCTTTCTTTTGTTGTTTGGTAGGAGGACGTGTACTTCGAGAGCTTGCATACTATTTCCCTCGATGGCTGGAAAACAGCTAAAAAGTTTTCAGCAAGCCGGTATACCTATCATCTCCCAGATGAGGTCGCTGTCTCACCCTGATACAGAAATACTCAAACGTAATGCGTGCAGCATAAGTTTTCCGGGTTAGATATTTCTAAAGATAAACGCGCACTGTAATTTACAACGCGTCTATGGCGCTGGAAGAATTACAATAAGTTTATGCTTTCCAACTGACTACATGCATTATCGGACCCCGCTGTTGTGGTGCAGCGCTGTTCTCGAAAGCTGCCGGCAGACTTGTCTGGTGAAAGCAGTGATTGGCCTGGAGGCGGGGAAAGTCTATGTCTGCGCTTGTTTGATTCGCATCGCGATTTTCGATAAAAAACCATAATTACTGATGGCCAACTCAGAGCACTTAACAGTTATTTTATTTTGAGTGAGGGCGTTATTATTGTTTTTATTGATACGTATCAATAAGCAATACCAGTCTACTGATATAAATCAGAACGTAGCGCTCGAATCGGTGTACGTGTGTACAGTGAAAGAAATTGGCGAGTAGAAATTCTTAACCAGGTATGATGCTTAATAATTACTATTCTGTGATTAATTTTCATATTCGTTACACAGTTCAACGTTAGACAACGTGTTCTTTAGACACTGAATTTCTTTCTTACTTGGAGGGTTTATCACAGGCGTGCTTGGTCTGTTAGTTGATTTGGGGGAGGTTCCAAACAGCGAGGTCCTCGGTATCGTATTAGAGAATGATGGGGAAGGAATTCGGCCGTGCCCTTTAAAAGGAACCATACCGGCATTTATCTATTGAAGTGATTTACGGAAATCATGGAAAATCTAAATGAGGATGGGCGGACGCGGGTTTGAACCGTCGTCCTCCCGAATGCGAGTCCAGTGTGCTAACCCCTGCACCACCGGTGAGGTGTGCTTGTGCGAAAAGAACGGTGTCATGACATCAACTGTGAGATCCTACTAGACTGTGATGCGATATGAAGGATTCTATAAGACAAAAAGAACTGGAAACTTCACAATGTAGCCTAATGAACTGAACACCGAATTTTAAAACGAGTACTATTTTTGCAGAAAAAATACGAAAACTTTGCTATCTCAAAAAGAAACGATAAAATGAAGAAAATATGAATGTATGTCAGACAGGGAGAGGCAAGTTTTAAGAGGAGGCATCACGAGACAGGCTCCTCTTGAGGACGCAGCTATTGTGCAGAATGGGAAGTTGTTTACGACAAACAGCGATCTCGCAACGAATTCTAAACCCTATATACATTATCTGCGCTGTCCAAAATGTCGTCCAGTGCCAGGAGGCGCTGTCATGTGAGAATTCTTTCATTTGTGGACGGTAAATGTATTCCCAGGCATTCTTAGCCGATTCTCGAGGCTCATAAACACAGCCGTATGGGGTCGTGATGCCTCCTGCAGTAATATTCCGACGACGGCAACCACAGACGTTAAAAGCGCTCCCAAAGAGCTCGATACGCATTTTTATTAATCTGTACAGATCTCGAGAAGCGTTTTACGAGGAGAAACTGGACTGAATAGTCTCGAAGTGCACATCCGTGTTTAGTATGCGACGTGTGGTGCCACGTGAAGAAGGCACTAGAGCTTCGTGTCGAGGAGCTTTTGTCCGTCGCAGTGTGTCAAAGGCGCGTAGCTACATGTCCTCACACCGAGCGAAGTGGCACAGTAGTTGTGGCACTGAACTCGCATTTGGGAGCACGTAAAATCAGTGTCCGACCAACCAGATTTAGGTTTTCCGTCATTCCTGTAATTCACTTGAGGAGAATGCTGGGATGGTTCCTTATGAATGGCACGGCCGGTTTCCCTCACCATCCTTTAAAAAAAAATCAGTATTTGTACTATGTCTAATGACCTCGTTGTCGATGGGGCGTAACTACTAATCTTCCTTCCTTCCTTCCTTAAATGTCCTTCACAGTTTTCTAGAATTTCGCTGCAAATCCTCTGCTAAGTCTTACAATCCACTAAATACCGTTTCCATCAATAAACTGTTAATCTGAGCTTATTTTGCATCATGTATCAATAATTAACCACGCCCTGCTGTAGTTATGCCATTATGGATAAGACTCTGGCTTTTCAATCTATGACGAAACGAGCAGGTGAATAATTTCATGAACCGACCGAGGGGGTGGTGCACTGATAAGACACTGTACTCGTATTCGGGAGAACGACAGTTCAAATCTCCGTCCACCCTTCCTTTCCCAGATATCTCTAAATCGCTCAAGGTAAATGCTGGGAAGGTTCATTTGAAGAGGACACGGCCGATTTAGCTCCTCATTCTTCCCCAATGCTAGCTTATGCTTCGTCTCTAGTGATCTAGTGATCTTCCTTTTTCCTTTTGAAGGAAGGATGTGCAGCACTTAACGTGCCGACGATACAGAGGTCATCGAAGGAATCTTCTTCTTTTTCTTGTCCTTTATCCCGCATCGGTGCAGGGTCGGCGTGGTTACTGACGGAGAAAGCAACGTTAATGCCAACTGTCTGCTTGTAGTTTTTTTTTATGTGGAAGTGAGTGAAAGTATTCTAAGTGTTGGGGGATCATGAAACTGAGGCGGGACTTGACTACCTGCTCGGTATTCACCTTGTGGTATGTAGGACAATGCCTAAAACCCAAACCCAGACTGTCCGACACACTGACTTTCATCGTTCATCCTCCGGGGAGATTCAATGCGGGACCGGTGCACCTCCCCGTCTCGGACGGACGCAGTAGCACGCTGGGCTATCTGAGTGGGTAGATCATCGAAGAAATAGTGTGGTTGAACGTCCCTGCGCTGCCAATATCATTAGAGACGGAGCTCAAGCTGGGAACGGACGAGCATGGAGACAACAATCGGCCGTGTCCAAGAAACCATCATGAAATTTTCCTCCAGTGGTTTAGGGTAACCGCGGATATTCTGAATCTGGATGACTCGACGGAGAGAGATCATTGAGTAGAGGTGCTCGCTGTAGCTCACCAGACAAGTACAAGCAAGAAAATCGATAGCGATCTATTCAGAGAAGTCCTAATGTCAGTTGATTGAAGTTGTTTAGGATCTTCAGGAGAAAACCCAATTTTGGGTCGCATGACGGGGTTAGATATGGTAAAATAAATACGCATTTTTGTTTCAGTGGTGGATTTGACATACCGCTAGCAATTGTAAAACAACTACGGACAATATTAACTCTAAATTTGTTGCACATTTGAGGCCTTTTACCCAATGGCGCCATGGTGATTATTTTGTTTCTTCCTCAGCGTTATTCTCATTCTGTACATCCTCTCTACAGATAATAGTTTCATGTTGTGGACCTAGACGGACAGATCGTTTCTGATAGATCGCCGTGTCATAATCCGCCAATGGCTTCACTGGATGTAGTATGGAACGCAATGTGGTCAGCAAAGCGCCCTCACGGTCGTTATCGCATTTCTTGAATTTGAAAGCGCTACTATTTGGTCGAGTAACTCTTTAGTTGGCCTGTCGAGGCTGAGTGCATTCGGTTCGAGTCGTCTCATCAAGGAAAAATTCCTAGCAATAGTGGAAATCGAACCCGGGTCCACTGCGTTGCAGTCAGCCGCGCTTACCACTCAGCTCTGGAGGCGGACTCTACATAACGAGTTGTTAGAAATATTCTGGAAAGCTTGTAATGGTGTTCCAGGATAGGTTGTGCCGAGAAGCAATTGTTAAAAAATTTGAGACGTTAGTTTTTTTTTTAGTTAATTAGTATTTCAGTTAGCCAGTCAGGCCGGTCCGCGTACAAATTCAAGCGGCCAGCCAGAGATGGTGTCGCCAAACGTGTGCTTCGTTTGGTTTTCTAAAACCGAACAAGAGAGCGATACAAAAATTGGACATGGATCGATAGTAAAGATCTAACCCGAGTCAAAGGCTGAGCAGTTTCGTGCGCTATCACTTACGGTGTGAGAACAACTGACATTAGTTGTATCTCACGGGCTGCTTGAATTTGCACGCGCCACGGCCTGATTGACTAACTTCAGTGCTAATTAACTCGGTAACGGCGCAACGCATCGTATTTTTCTTCACAATTGTTTCTCAGCACAACCTACACTGAATCACCCTTACAAGCACTTCAGACTGTTTCTAACCACAGTGTACAAAACAGCTCTGTATTTGTTGCTGCCGCCTGGTGGTCCCCTCGTAACCTTATTTGAAAACTGATGACCCTAAGAGTTTCAATACCCGCCAGGTTAGCCGAGAGGGCTAATGCGCTACTTCCTGGACTCGGGTAAGCGCACCGGTCCCGGATCGAATCCGCCCGGCGGATTAACGACGACGGCCGGTGTGCCATCCAGCCGGGATGTGGTTTTTAGGCGGTTTTCCACATCCCCCTAGGTGAATACCGGGTTGGTCCCCACATCCCGCCTCAGTTACATGGCTCGCAGACATTTGAACACTTTCGTACTATTCCATGGATTACACTAGTCGCAGACAGTTGGGGTACACTAATTCCGTCCTGGGTGCTACGGGGTGGCGGCAGGAAGGACATCCGGCCATCCCTTCCACTAACATTGCCAAATCCGATTAACCATGCCGACCCTGCCTAACTGTGGGAATAGGCACAATCGAAAGAAGAAGAAGAAGACCCTAAGAGTTCCAATGAGGTTATGTAAATGGTAGTCAACGCTGTTCAGACCTACACCTAGCTACATCCAAAACTCAAGCTAAGTGTCCACTGTAAACTGAATGATTTCCTGTGTGCCACACTGTACTCAAATTAGAGAAAAAATAAATGACCCCATTCGCAATATGGTGCCGGTGAGAGGGATATCTCACTTCCACTGCGGTTTGGAACACCTGAAAATTTGCAGATTCTCGCGCTCGTCTTGTTGGACACAGAAGTAGTCTGTCGCACTGCAATTAACGCATGTAAAATTCCTCTCCAGTTTCAAATCCGGATCGAATAGTGACTGCTGCGACAAACCACACTTGCCGGCTTGGGAAATGAACAGGATGGTTATAATTAAATGTTTGCTACTTGAGAGGGTCCCCGTGAAAATGAGTAATCATAGGAGAACAAACTTTGTGGAAAAATAAGAGAAATAAGGTATAAACCATTGGAAGAAATACATTTTAATTTCGTGGTGAGAGGGTAACATTTAATAATTTCGTGCCATGTTTACGTTCGAGGTTACAAGCGCTGCACAGTGTGACCACCATCTGCATCCTCGACAACACGGAACCGCACTAGAGGTACGTTTTCACAACTGTTAGCAGCTCTTTTCGAACGGTGGATCATGGAACGTTCAGCTGTCATGACACAGCTTGTGCACCGCTTTAAAATCGAATATTGCATCCAGCATTTCCAGTCATAGCAACAACAATTTCTTTAACAAACTGTGGCGCAGTTGGCTTTCGGTCTCTTCCAGGAACAATTCCCCAAATAGCCAGTTAACTCGAACTTCCGAATGATGTTCTTCAACAATGGTATGGAAAGAGGACCTCTCCGTATTCCTTTAATGCTTCGATACTCGCGAAGCGCAGCAACGCTGTTGCTGTTGCTTCGATAAAACTGCTTTACGATTAAAGCTGTGTTCACCTTGTCCAGACCCATGCTGACTGTCTACAACTGTAAGGGGTTCCAACTCTACGTCACCACGCCCGCACCGGGGCCAACGAGATAAGCGGGCCCTACAACGAGCTTGTGACATTACGCTAGTCGGCTTGTCCGCCTCATTTCGCGAATGCTCGGCTCCTTGCAAGGTCCACGGGAAATCAATATTTAATTGAAAAGGTGCTCACTAAAGGTTTAATTTTGTCGTGTGCTGTCGAGAACTTCCATGCGTTTAAACACAAAATCAGGAATTATTAAACTCGTCTGAAATAGCTACTCGATCCCCGTCAGAGACGGCTGCTTGCACTTGTGAGACCGTTAGTGTCACGTGCTGTGACGTACGCACCACGGCGCCTCTTGCTCGTGGGCATTTGCCAGTACCGACGCCTAACACCAAGGCATGACACTAACACTACTAACACCGCAAATGCTACAGTGACAGTTTGAACACCATTCGTTTGAAGTTGGGTACCCATTCGCTAAACAGTTTTCCGTCTACACTGGCTCAAGTACCGAAAGTTTAATTATAACCACCCTGAATGTTACAGCCTGTAAGTCATCTCGCTTGGCTCGTTATGGCCTCCGCCAAGACGAATGCGACAAAGCTCTCACCCGAGGAATTATAATTGCGTTTTATTGTGTTAATAAGTATCTAGAGAATAAAAAGAAAAATTATATTTTGTCGTCTGAGTGGCGTTTTCGTAAAAGACGCACTAGCGTTGAACAATTTAGGGAGCCACGGAAACCTTAAATCTAAATGCCCGGGTAGGAATTTGGTCTCTCAATGTGTAGTAGCGAGATTCAGATCATAACTGAGTCTCTTTGCGTGCTTAGAAGCACCGAGCGACTATTAAGGATACCACTTTTAAGTGTACGTACTAGTGATTCTTGTCACTGACGTAGCATTGTATAAATAGAAGATTTAAATTTTGTTTCACTTTGTGAAATGCAAAGAGCAACTTTGGAGAAGGACAATGTTTGAAAGTTAGAGTTCTTTTATTTGAAATGCGCCATATTAAACGCTACATCGCTTGCTAGTTCATCATGCTCTTGGGAGAGATTCTCAGCTTCATCCTCATATATGTACATGTTGTTGTTGTGGTCTTCAGTCCTAAGACTGGTTTGATGCAGCTCTCCATGCTACTCTATTCTGTGCAAGCCTCTTCATCTCCCATCATCTCTTGGTCTCCCTCTACGATTTTTGCCCTCCATGCTGCCCCCCAGTACTAAATTGGTGATCCCTTGATGCCTCAGAACATGTCCTACCAGCCGATCCCTTCTTCTAGTCAACTTGTGCCACAAACTCCTCTCCTCCCCAATTCTATTCAATACCTCCTCGTTAGTTATGTGATCTACCCATTTAATCTTCAGCATTCTTCTGTAGCACCACATTTCGAAAGCTTCTATTCTCTTCTTGTCTAAACTATTTATCGTCCATGTTTCACTTCCATACATGGCTACACTCCATACAAATACTTTCAGAAACGACTTCCTGACACTTAAATCAATACTCGATGTTAATAAATTTCTCTTCTTCAGAAACGCTTTTCTTGCCATTGCCAGTCTACATTTTATATCCTCTCTACTTCGACCATCATCAGTTATTTTGCTCCCCAAATAGCAAAACTCCATTACTACTTTAAGTGTTTCATTTCCTAATCTAATTCCCGCAGCATCACCCGACCTAATTCGACTACATTCCATTATCCTCGTTTTGCTTTTGTTGATGTTCATCTTATACCCTCCTTCCAAGACACTGCCCATTCCCTTCAACTGCTCTTCCAAGTCCTTTGCTGTCTCTGACAGAATTACAATGTCATCGGCGAACTTCAAAGTTTTTATTTCTTCTCCATGGATTTTAATACCTACTCCGAACTTTTCTTTCGTTTCCTTTACTGCTTGCTCAATATAAAGATTGAATAGCATCGGGGAGAGGCTACAACCCTGTCTCACTCCCTTCCCCACCACTGCTTCCCTTTCATGTCCCTCGCCTCTTATAACTGCCATCTGGTTTCTGTACAAATTGTAAATAGCCCTTCGCTCCCTGTATTTTACCCCTGCCACCTTCAGAATTTGAACGAGAGTATTCCAGTCAACGTTGTCAAAAGCTTTCTCTAAGTCTACAAATGCTAGAAACGTAGGTTTGCCTTTCCTTAATCTTTCTTCTAAGATTAGTCGTAGGGTGAGTATTGCCTCACGCGTTCCAACATTTCTACGGAATTCAAACTGATCTTCCCCGAGGTCGGCTTCTACCAGTTTTTCCAATCGTCTGTAAAGAATTCGCGTTAGTATTTTGCAGCTGTGACTTATTAAACTGATAGTCGGTAATTTTCATATCTGTCAACACCCGCTTTCTTTGGAATTGGAATTATTATATTCTTCTTGAAGTCTGAGGGGATTTCGCCTGTCTCATACATCTTGCTCACCAGATGGTAGAGTTTTGTCAGGAATGGCTCTCCCAAGGCTGTCAGTATTTCTAATGGAATATTGTCTACTCCCGGGGCCTTGTTTCGACTTAGGTCTTTCAGTGCTCTGTCAAACTCTTCACGCAGTATCATATCTCCCATTTCATCTTCATCTACCTCCTATTCCATTTCCATAATATTGTCCTCAAGAACATCACCCCTGTATAGACGCTCTATATACTCCTTCCACCTTTCTGCTTTCCCTTCTTTGCTTAGAACTGGGTTTCCATCTGAGATCTTGATATTCATGCAAGTGGTTCTCTTTTCTCCAAAGGTCTCTTTAATTTTCTGTAGGCAGTATCTATCTTACCCCTCATGAGATAAGATATATGTACATACAAAAGGGAAATTTTCAGTGTTAAGTGTGGTATTTTAAAAATTGCTAACTGTAGGATCATTTGCAGGCTTACGGTGATTTATATACCTTTTAAGCCATCTCGTTGTAGCCTGCTGTGTTAATGACACCTTTAATTTTTGTTCAGTTTGAAATGAACGAAATCGATGAAGATAATTCTTACTGCTATGATAGCAAACCGGGCGTTCCTTAGCGGCCAGTTAAGATAAATGAATACAAAATAACGGATGGGAAGGTATATAAGTTGAACGGCATAGGTGACTGAAACTAATTCTGTATTTAAGTATTGGGCTGTTGTGTTGTGCACACATGTCCTCAAAGAGTCTGTATTTTTTTCCGAATTCCCCAGACTTTTCGTAAGTCAAGGTAAAATTCGGCGAGAAGGCGAGAGTAAACGTAGCTCATTCATCAGCTGATTCACTTTATAACGAAAATTAAACGCGAGCATCGTCTAACAATAAAGAAGTATATTAGGTTGTGAGAAGAGGAGGTCCCCCATTAACCCCAAATGAATAGAGCTCAGATGATTAGTGAGCTGGAGGCGTAGTGGTGGCCAGCGGACTAATGTGGCGATTAAAATTCAGCCCTCGTCGATAACAACGCCAGATGGTGTGTTCCGCGTTTCGTAACACAAAGAGTGCACAGCCGTGACTCTTTCGAAACATGAGCTTTTATCGAACGCAGCCAACGATTGCTGCACCAAGATACTGGGCCACGATTGTTGTAGTAGATTAATTATTTCGCTAAATTTATAATGCTCCGAGCAAGTGGAACCTGTAGGGAGCGGAACTGGCAGTCTATATTTACGAGGTTGCCGGCAGACCGCAGGCTCGCAGAATTGGATTAGAAGTTCGCGTGGGAGTGCTTCGGCAGTGGACGCTGACGCACGCAGCACGCCTGGCCTCGCCCGGGGCTCGAACCGAGACTGGCTGTGTCAATGACCTCTACTGGCCCACGCCGCCAGATCACTCCACGCGTCTGCAGCACTCCGCCTGCGTCTCGTCGGGAAGCACAGACACGGGCAAAGCTTACAGCTCCAGATTTATGAAGGTGGCGAGGCTGAGCCACATATGCTGCCTTGCAGGAAGAAGTTGTTAATAAGCACGGTTGCTCCCGAATGAATATTCCACTCTGTAGCTCAGTGCTCGCCTTTTAGATGTTTCCTAAACGATGAATACTGTCGCTGAACCAAGATTGGACTTGTTTAGCATATAGTATAATGAGTCAATAAGCTTCAAAGCACAGAAGGTGACCACGAATCTCCATATAAAATGTGAATTATCAGTTTAAGTGCTATTGTACATTGGCTTACTTACGTTTCTCACGAAGGGACTTCAGAAAGTAGGTTACAGATTATTACGGCAGATCAAGTAACTTTTATTGAATGCTTCATCACACTTCAAAGTGACGCAGATATGTGACACTATTTTTCAACATAGTCACCAAGTATCTGTAAACAACGGTCAGAACTTTCTATCAATCGTTCAATTCCTCGACGATATAAATCCACTTCTTGGTCACAGTGCTATTCGAGAACCTCTTTATGAACGTCCTCATCGTCGGAAAACCAGAGATTGCTGCTAATCACTTCGTCGATTGGCTGGACATTGTCGGCTGTGGTAGATGTCGATGGCTCTTTCCCGATCAACGTCAGTCACGTCTATGAGGGCTTGGTCAAACTGTTGGCATCATTTCACTTTGGCTACAAGCGACATTGCGTTTGGTTCACATATCGTCAAAATTTCACGGTAAATCTATATGCAATTTAGGCTTTGCCCACAAGATTCGTATTGCCCCGTGTACTTCAGCTTTAAAGTACGTTTCAAGTTGCCGCGTCATTTCACTTCCACTCTTAGGTGCGGGTGTTACCCGTACGAAAAAAAATGGTTCAAATGGCTCTGAGCACTATGCGACTTCTGAGGTCATCAGTCGCCTAGAACTTAGAACTAATTAAACCTAACTAACCTAAGGACATCACACACATTCATGCCCGAGGCAGGGTTCGAACCTGCGACCGTAGCGGTCGCTCGGCTCCAGGCTGTAGCGCCTAGAACCGCATAGCCACCCCGGCCGGCTACCCGTACGACAGCAGCACTACGTCTGCGAGAAATCCAGAACATGTGCTCTCTTCTCACAATACCCTACTCTTTTTGAGCAACGATCTTAGCGTGGGACGACATGTGTAACTTGATTTCTGAAGTCCCCACGTACTAAACATTCTAGCACTTATTTAGAACGAGTCAGATTGAAATAGTGCAAAATAAAACGGTCATTTAATGAACCTCTGAAGAGCTATTCTAGTTGTTACTTAAGTGGAGTTCCTATTATTAAGGCATTTTAAATGAGGAAAAATAAATCAAATCAGTTCTAATAATAAAACTGTAAAACCTTCGTATTTGTTCATCGAAAATATTTTCCAAGAACTGATTGCTGGTGGTATAGGGGATGTAACAGAATACAATAGGACCATTTTCAAAAATTTTGTCTTTCTCTCTGTCTGTATACGCTAATTTCCAAAATTATTAGGCAAATTGTCATCGGGTTTTTGTAGGTACCTTGTGTGTAGCTTGGTTCAACTTTTAGGCTTCATTTCATTAACAATGGATTGTGGAAAAAAATATGTTTTAGGAGTCTGCTCGTCTTACAAAGGAGTCTCCCCGTCGCACCCCGTTCACATTTAGTGGTTCGGTGACCCTGATAGCATAATGTAAACGGCGAACGGTCCAAGCTTAACAACTGCAACATTGAGAAAAGCTTAAGAGTCATGGCGTCGTGGTTTAGTGGTCGCGGTGTTGCACTGCAAAGCGGACGAGCCTGTTTGTAAACCACCTTGAGGTAGCAGCGTACCCTCTGATGAACGTTTCCGTTTCATTAGTGCTTTTATATACCATAAGGGTGATGCAAAATATTGTCGTCGCTTAGGTGCAGTTCCGTCACTGAGACGAACGGGGTTATATACTGGATTATGAAAAGACGCATCCATATTGTGTCTAGGTGCTATGCTCCCTTTACCAACAATATCTACTTTATGTACTGCCCTTGCCTGAGTTGACCATTATAAGTTTCCGACAGTTTCTCAGTATTCTGAGAGTCCTCTTGCAAGAGATTTTGGGTTGGCCATGCGTGCATGATAATTACGTACGAAAATTAAATAAGTGACATTGGGGAGCAGAAATGAATGGCAGCAACGTTGAAGCGATACTCTGTATTAACTTCACTGTGACCAAACAAGAACATAAGCCACGTGATAATCGCAGTACACTCGAACATCAATAGAATGTATAGTAATCACAGAGATACAATTTTTCTTATAAAGGTTTTCCAGTAAGACATAGAATAATTCAAAGTGTAGAGGAGAATTTAAAAAAATAAGTACATAATGGAGCGGATTGAGTAATTACGGCTCTATCCTCTAATCAACTTCCAACTTACTAAAAGCAAAGTGTCATTAAGTTGTCTGTAATAGCTCGGGCCT
This sequence comes from Schistocerca piceifrons, assembly GCF_021461385.2. NCBI lineage: Eukaryota > Metazoa > Arthropoda > Insecta > Orthoptera > Acrididae > Schistocerca > Schistocerca piceifrons. The sequence continues at coordinate 359,768,222 of NC_060149.1, read as the reverse complement.
AAATAACAGATAACTTTCGCAATTCACCACCGATTCAGCACGCGAAATGTAGCAAAGTGTGCGAATACGAATACCGCATGACTAAAATGTCTTAATTATTGTCTGAAAATAACTAAAAATCTCCAGAACTGCGACCGTTACCACCGAACTGCTCCAACTACCTCTCCTCGACGTCCAGAACAGACTGTGAATTCAAACTCTCTCTGCAGCATGACCCTACTTGACCGCGGCTACTCTGATTGGCTGGAAGCGTGCCGAATTCGCCAAAGGTGAAAACTACTCGTAGCTGTCACAGCATTCCCATGGTCCACTTCCTGACTCGACATGGCTGTTACCCAATGCATTTACATCACGTGCATCTTGGTGAAAGGTAAGAATGCACTAGTGGGAAGAGAAGTTTCCCAGAGAACGTCATAATACGCTGCACACTTCTGACGCAGGCTACACAAAGGGATTAGAGACTAAACAGCATGCAAAGAAGTCGACAGTACGGCAGACTCGATCTCAAAGGTGCTGCACTTTCAGTATATAAAAGAACGACAAAGTTAACTTCACGTGAGACCTAGACCAAAACAAACACTGAGTAAGACAAACACCTCAAAGGAAGATGGTGAAACTGGTCTAAGTAATAACATAGACGATGATGAAAACTAGCACACAAGCCGTGACAGGTTGCTGTACCCACGTAAAATCTGTACAGTACATACAGGCGCGTTGCTTAGTAACAACACGAATCAGCGGTGGGCGCATGGCTCACTAGCTTTCCCTACAACTCATACCCCATATTTTCTGTCGTTTTTAAACTTCCTTCAGTTTCAACAAATTACTAACGTTCTTACTTAACACCTTCTGGTTTCTTTAATCAATTTATTTTTCTTTGCAATCTGTTGTTATTACTTCGATTTTTTGTTGCTGAAAACAGTGCAGGTATTTGCTTGGAATAAGGGACAATTCATGTAATCACATGAAAAATTGTAAAATGTACGACCTGTTTTAAAACACTGGACAACAGGTATCTAAATATGCAATCAATGAAATGAAATGAGAACGACCCACAAAGAAGGAATTAAGAGAGTCTACATCACCAGTGGATACTGATTACAGGATATCTTTGCGATAATTTTGCATAGACTATTTGGCGATATAAAGAAACAAAATTGTAGCAAAATTGAAAGTGCAATTAAATACGCTTCTTCAAAATGGTTCAAATGGCTCTGAGCACTATGGGACTTATCTTCTGAGGTCATCAGTCCCCTAGAACTTATAACTACTTAAACCTAACTAACCTAAGGACATCACGCACATCCATGCCCGAGGCAGGATTCGAACCTGCGACCGTAGCGGTCGCGCGGTTCCAGACTATAGCGCCTAGAACCGTTCGGCCACTCCGGCCGGCTACGCATCTTCCATGATTTTTGTTTATAATTTATAATTATAGTAATGATGAGTGTGTCGTTATGTATTGTTATCTGTTCCATATTTAATTGGCATTTGGAGAGACATCTCTTGACAATGATGGGGCGTACGAGATGATCAGCTACAAAAGAGGCGATGTATGGCGGGAAAAGCAATAAAGTACACAGCCACCGCAACTCCAGAGAGCAGCGAAGCTTTTCAGCGTTTTTCGGTCTCTGTGTGAAGACTAATGTACGAACTAGTGTAGGGATTTTGAAACAGTATTCACTAATAGCGAGACTGACTCCAAGGAAAGTTTGTACATATAATTTATTAACGCTTCACCAGACAAGTAGTCCGGCCTTAGATACGTAGTGCTACCACTGCGAAGCCGGATCAGGTTGTGTGTCGTATACTAAAGATATGAACTTCCTGATTTCGTCGTGTAGTTGCCGAGCTCTTTTTTTAGTCATATATGCAAAACAGACTTGTTCGTGTAGAGAAGCGTGTGCGCTAGATGGCGTCTAGGACTCGGAGAAAATCGTTCCCTCCTAGATAACTGCGTAAAGGGGGCAGCGCGCGATAAGTGTGGGAGCGGCGGCGCTCGCGGGCCTAACTGTTCTCGTATCTGCTCCTAATGGTTCCAGCTCACCGTGGGCACACAAACCGCGCTTTGAGAAAGCCGAAACAGGTTGCGGGCCCGCTGCCGTTCCGCGGGGCGCATACCTCGCCCTCGCCACATGCCGGCCCGGCCTGATTAAACACGCCTCAACCTGGAACTGGAGGCAGTAGCCGCACTTCTATATTTACGCGCTCCGCCATTCACTACCACCGTCAGAGGCCTCTTCCACACTTATTTCTCTTACCATATTCCTATATTCTACTTCGCGCAAAAAAGGAAAACCGTTTCACTGTGTCTCGTCACTTTCTAACTTACCTGATAGACTTAAGAACCAAAAGTATGCTCTTCTCTGCAGGAGTGAATCCAGGGTAAGTGGGAGGAGGGTGAGTGTGGCAAGGGATAGTCTAGAGGGGTCGTGAGTTTTGTTACTCCATCATACCCCTCCTCCCAGGTCACACACAAATTTTGGTAAAAGCTTAAACTTTTAAAGGTACCCATTTCCACATTTCGCAACTTACTTTCAGAGAACAAAGTAGCATTAAACTAAACTTAAATAAACTAAATCCGAACAGTCCTCGGAAGACCCAGTAGTACCGACCGACCACCGTGTCATCCACAGCGGATAGGTGTCACTTGATGCGGATATGGAGGGCATGTAGTCAGCACACCGCTCTCCCGGCCGTCGTCAGTTTTCGTAAACAGAGCCGCCACGTCTCGGTGAAGTAACTCCTCAACTGGACTCGCAAGGGCTGAGAGCACCCCACTTGCGAACAGCGCTTGGCAGACCCCGACGGTCAACCATCCAACTGCTAGTCAATAACGACAGCCCTTAACTTCGGCGATGCGACGGGAATCGGTGTTACCACTGTGACAAGGCCGTTGGCTGCTTAAAAACTAAGAGTCCGTAAAATGGCAAGGAGTTCTAGGAATTGCAAGCTATGTTGAACAGCGGATATTTTTCAGTTCGTCGCGTAAGAAGTACTGCCCTTGTTACCACTCTGGAATCGCGCAGTATATTTGCTGTGGTGAGGTGGGGGGAGGGGGGAGACAGCAAAAAATCTTCTCCGCCCACCCCCCCCCCCCCCAATTCAACCAAAAATGAACACTGCATCCTCTCCTGCTGCCGGCCGGGGTGGCCGAGCGGTTTTAGGCACTACAGTCCGGAGCCGCGCGACCGCTACGGTCGCAGGTTCGAATCCTGCCTCGGGCATGAATGTGTGTGATGTCCTTAGGTTAGTTAGGTTTAAGTAGTTCTAAGTTCTGGAGGACTGATGACCTCAGAGGTTAAGTCCCATAGTGCTCAGAGCCTCTCCTGCTGCTCAGAATCTTTCTTTGAAGTTATTTTGCTTAAATAATAGAAGAGTGGATATGTCAAACGTTCTAGGAGGAATTGTTCCACACAACGCGTTTTCATTACTGTTGTGTTCTCGGTACTCTGTTGCATGTCTCTTGACTTGTTCCAAGTATCAAACCACGGAGAAAATGTTTTAAATATTCATTACTAGATAGCGCATAATCCTTGTGCCAAGCAGTGTTTCCGCCTAGAGTTCCCTGCGTCATGCTGTACGTCTCCTCCAATTACCTTCGGATGGTTTAAAAAAATCCGTAAGTTTTTGGTCAGCGGACACAGTTTTTGAGCTACGACAGTGATTTTGCTAGTATAAAGAAATGTAAGAACGTAAGCAAGGCCCTTGTTCCTCAAGATTTATTCAGTATTATTGCCTCAGCTAAAGCTCTGAATCCCTTCCGTGTACTCCCAACGCATACAACTGACTTCTTTCATTCTAAATACGCTACTGAAACAGTGTTGTCAACGCACGCGTGTAAGACCTCCAAATGCAGCATGATCAAAGTGTCTCACAATCATCCATCTCAAAGAGTTATTAAAAATTATTGTTCTCAAAGAGAAGATTGGAAAAATGTTTGTGTCTTCGAAAGGCGAAAGGCAATGTGTGACGTATGCTACGCCGTACTTCAAAACAGAAACACCTGTTAACGATGTTGCTGTTTCTTCCTCAGTTGCGCAGAGAGTCCTACAGTAAACTTTGCAACATCTGATCGGAAGAAATCTAAGAAAAGGAAGTCAATGCTGAGATATTTCCTTCTTGAATTTAATTTTGTTATTCTCTTATACAAAAATTTAAAAGAGATGAGAAATGATTTTTGTTGCCTCCAATTCTACTAGTAAAAACATTACACCTATATTTATGAAGTCGTACTATCACAAATAAGATATAATACCTCAGTGTTAACGACACTTGAAATAAAAACTTTATTGACACTTAGAACCAGTCATTTCCCTAGTATAGCACTTATAAATTATTTATCTTCCACTTTGTCTAATTTTTTTGCAGTGATGAGGGAAATAATATATTTATGTTTCATCAGAATATCTTCTCAGTTTTTTCGATAAAAATAAGTTATCTACGAAAAGAGGTACTTTTTTATTTTTCGGACAAATGTGAGATTTGACGTTTAGAACGTTTGACGTTTCCACTCTTCTGCTACGTATCAATTCAAGAATAAGCCAATTAATGTATAGCCTCTCAGTATTATCTGTTTTACCGATTACGTACTCAGAACAGTAATACGTGTGTCCTCTAGAACGTGAGATCGTTGGAGGTGGGACTGCCCCCACGATAAAAACCTGACTTAATTCTGAAACTTGTAGGTGAAGCGTAACTCGGCTGTTCGATGGTCTTTCTCAGATGTGAATACGGAAGATTTCTCCGAAACACTCACTGGTTGGCCAAAACTGGACTTTGTTTTGTGTATTTGCAGTAAATCTGTATTTACAAACTACAGAAAATGTTCCATTTTTCTCCTCCCACCTATTTTACATGACTGACATGACCCGATGTTGGGTGCCCACGAGATTTCCAGATATCACTTGCACCTGGCCCCTGTTGTTGTTCTATGGAAAAGTGGGGAAAGTCTGTGCCACTAGACACGAGAAGAGGTTACCACTCAGAAACGACGCGCGCGCTTCATGCTGGCATCAGATCTGGTTAACTGAGTGTTAATAAATATGCTTGGTTTTCGTTTTTGTAGAGCGCGAAGCGGCGAGCGTTTTTCCAATCAGCTCGCTAATAGCGTGAAGCCTGAGCCGCGGGCCAATCATGCGGCGTTTTCCTTTTTTATCTTATCCGCGGTGGTGTCAATCCGCCTGAGCCGACGCGTGTTACGGGAGCTGAGGTGTCCATATACAAAGCGGGCCTCCTTTGTCCAGAGGATCGCGATATCGCTGCGCCCCGCTACGCACCTGGCTGCCTTTCACCAGCACAGGACGCGTAGCCGCGTGGTCCTTCCTCTTCAGGCCCGAAGAATCAGTTCGTGTGCGCGCAAGTCAGTACACACAGTCGAGGGTCTGTTTGAAACCCCGATACCCGCTGGCTGAAGCGGAAGTGTATTCAGAGTAAGCGTAACCCTCTGCCAGGCATATATGTGTGATTTGCAGAGTAGTCATGTAGATGTAGATACATTATTTCCCTGATTACAAATATTTATTTCCAAAAGACTGTGCTAGATACAGCTATGCGGTTTGTTGCAAATAGTAGCTGCCTAATATTTTTTTATGGATCCACATCTGCTCTGTTTGTTACCCGTAAATTGCAAAGGCGGTACTCGATTTCTCTCCACGTCTTAACTGACATCTTCCATCACCGCCAGTGCAGTAGCTCGTATTCGTATAGTAAGAGTTTGCACTTCAGGAACTGGTGAACTAAACACTTTATCCTTAGCGTAACCCCACAAAAACGTCACGAGGGGTGACGGCCATGGTATTAGACCGTTTCTACCGATCGATCCGTCTCAAACAAATAAATCTCCCCTCGCCCCCCCTCCCCCCCTCCCCCCCTCCCCCCCTCCCCCCTCGGAACACTATCTTGTTCAAACACTATCAGTGACTGAAATTCCAGTAATTGAGGTGCAACCTAAAATTCAAGCATTTGAAGCAAAACTGTTGCCGTAATGGTAGGCTCAGTGAAAAAGAATGGTCCTATAATTATGTCGTGCATGAAGTCATCCTGTACATTCATTTTATGGCTGTCCCTTATCTGCTGCACCATGATGTGTGGGTTCTCTGACCCCAGAACCGTACGTTAGACCTGTTAACTTTCCCGGTGATGTGAAAAGTCGCTTCATCGAAAAAGAAATTTTTATTAAGAAACACTTTGTTTGCGTAGATTCGTCTCAGCGATTTCCTAAAAAATTTAGAACGTTTGGGCCTATCGCCTGGCTGCAAAGATTGCAGGAATTGCACTTTGTATGCTTGGATATGTAGCCTTTTTTTTTTTTTTTTTTTTTTTTTTTACCTCTGTGCTCCGAGGTATGCCTGTTTCTCTGGAAACACGATGCATCGATTTGCACGGACAGCGTTGAAATCCTATGCCCACGGTATCAATGGTGCTGTCTCTCACCGCCTTTTTACTTGTCTCCAATACTGCCAACCTCTTTAAACTTCTCACACCATCCGTTGATGCTCTTCACACCCGGTGAGTCTCGACAGTAGGCATTATGGAACTGCGACTGAAGTGTAATGGGCGATCCTGTTCCATGAAGCCACACAACGTAGTGCTTTCTCCTACATAGATGCCATCGTGACAGCAGCATACCTAAATTACGTTACCTGTAGCAAGAGGGAGAGAGGAAAAGAAAATCAGATGCTGCTAGAACTCTCGTAGAAGTATATCCACAAAAACTTAATGAGTTAAGCTACCATGTGCTACAAACCTCATAGCTGTATCCAGCATAGTGCCATAGAAACAGATTTTTGTAACAAGGAAAATAATTTATGTTCACCCTGTACACTGTATCTGTTACTGAGATAACAATGTTCGTTGTCTTTTAGAGCCAACAGACGTGAATCGCATTACTGGAGAAACGGTATTCTTGTAGACACAAAAGACGCACCAGTATCTGTCGTAGAGGATAGTACTGAAGAACGATAAAACACTTGTTTCTTTACATAATGACTTCGTAATAAACATTTTGAGAATGTATGGACCGCAAAGCAAACGATCAACGCTTAACGCATCCCAACTGAGTGCTGTTACTAACTGGTGACAGTTGTGATGGATACCAAGTTGGATACTTATCGCTACACAGTGACTAGATCACTGATTAGAGAACGTAGGTAGTTACCCACACTTGTATTTTGGTATGCGTAATTTGTAAACCGTTTCCTACGCCTATCTTAACAAGGTTTGAGCCGTTTTCTACACCTACCTAAACAATGTTTAGCCGTAAATTCCATGCTAACATGTTTATTCGTAAGGGGGAGTAGAAATTATGAGTTCAAAGCCGGTGTTTCACAACAGAAAACATAGTTATGTGTATATTACAGAAAGATAGCTACAGCATAATACAAATATGTGTATAGCTATTAGAAAAGAGCAGCCGCTGCATTTGCTCGTCTATCTCATTGCAGTACGAGCCGGATAATGTTAAGACTAATATTAATTTAAATCACAGCTTCAGGGGCCTTTTTATATTGGTGAAGTGGGTAACCATTCAGTTTTTCCACAAGTATACCAGATAAGTGAAAATAGCACTGCCAGAATCAGAATTATGTGGAATATACCTTACGGTTCCGTGGGGTAACTTCGTAACGGTTACCATCGCCACATTAGTTATATGGGAGCTATCGCTTTCTGCAACTGGATTACTGCATTCAGTAACGATTCACTTTGCTGATTCTTTGCGGATTAATTGATAAAAGCGACTTGTATAATATATGATTACAGCAATCTGAGGGACACATGCATATCTTCCGAAGTGATGTAAACTTTACGAAATCTTACATTCCAACGTGAATAGAAATCTAAAATTGAATCCTACGTTCGTCCGGCAGGGTGTAGTTGCTCGGTTGTGTGCAAAAGTTTTCAACAAGATTTAATTGATGACAACAAATATAAGTTTATATAGTTTGTGTGTGTGTTAATAGGATAATGAATGATGAGTAGGGGTATGATATTCTCAAGAGTTTATTATTCGTAATCGTGTAACCAATCACAGATTTATACTAGCACATTTGTAAGCAATGGACAGAGCGAAGAAAGGAAAAATAATGTCCGAAATTGGAAAGAAAGGAAGTAATTTGAAAGTTATTATTCTATTCAAGAATGGGAAATTTAAAGCAAAGAAGTGACCGTGCGTTAAAAAAAAAATAGCATGAATTTGAGAAACGTACAAAGCCAAAAAGTCATTTGAGTTGGGCGTAAACATATAACAGGAGTGCATCGGAAGTAAATCAGAGTTAGTAACAGGTGTTAGTGGAAACTAAGTGATGAGGAATGAATCGCATGCTCAGTCACAGTAAATGCTACCCTGGCAGCGGTTCAGGTAATTGCAAGTGATCTCAAGGATTGCTTCTCAATAAAGGTCACTGCAAGGCAGCTCGTTAATTAATAGCTGCTGTAGCCACGAAAATTAACACGATACTTTCTCGACTTTATCCTTATTTATTTATCAAAGTGAAATAAGAAACCTCCGTCTGTGAAGACTCGTTTCATCCCAGCTTGCCGGCCGGAGTAGCCGAGCGGTTCTAGGCGCTACAGTCTGGAACTGCGCGACCGCTACGGTCGCAGGTTCGAATCCTGCCTCGGGCATGGATGTGTGTGATGTCCTTAGGTTAGTTAGGTTTAAGTAGTTCTAAGTTCTAGGGGACTGATGACCTCAGAAGTTAAGTCCCATAGTGCTCAGAGCCATTTGAACCATTTTTATCCCAGCTTGCTCGTTTGTGCATCAAACATAGCTTTTGCGTTATTTTGTCAATGATCTACTTAAGGAAGTGTTTCTATCACTACTCATCTGGTCTACCTACGAATCATATATTAGAAAGTCTGGATTGGAAACCAGGATTTTTCCCCTGAAACAATCAACAGCCTAAATATATTTTATCATTTACATGCCTGACAGATACCAAGGTTAATTCAAAAGTAAACTGAAAAAGTTCCTTCTCGAAAATCTCCTGCTGTTCCCTAGGAAAAAGTTTGTAGCTTATTTGGTGCAAAAGAATTATATACTTATATGTATTACTGAATTATACATTCTTTATTTTTTGCAAACTCATCTGTAAATGTCCAGCATGTAGCTGTATTTAAATACAAATAAGTTCATAGTGTGTAAATTGACTCTTTCCATCATTAAGAAACAGCTTTCAAGTGATACCTGGAACACGTAACTAACTAAACCAAACTAAATAAATAAGTTAAAGAGAAGCTGAACACACAGTAACCACTGAAATTTTCTTTAGTCTCGTCCCACGAGTCGCCGAGGCGTCTCGCATTCTGACGCGCGTTGCTATAGGAATCTACGCTCTGGTCTCGATTTGCGACGCACCAGTCAATTATGCTATGTATTGCACTACTAACTACCACGGAAACGTTTATCGGAAGGATTATTTCAATTCTCGACATTTTTACTACTATACAACTGTCTTAATAAGGGTCGTAAGATTCGCTAAGACCCGCGAGGCTAGGTTGAAATAATCATTAATACCAATGATAAATGCCGTGTAACAATCTGACTGTTTTCAAACGGACTCCAAACCGCGAGCACTGTGCTCAACAACGTACACCACCAACAATTAATACACCATCTCAAACCAGTTTCTTCCAAGTTCCGCAGAAATCTCCGCAACAAGAAATAGATGTGAAATCAACGTCCGCACACGGAAAGCATTTAAAAATCCTTGCATGTTTTCTGTACTGCAAGAATAGTTATGTTGATCACAAACACCCTACATCCGACGCCAGTAACGAAATCAAACAGCACCTCCGCTCCAGACGCCCTGTGCAATACTCAGGAGGGCTGTAGATCGACTAGTAGAATTCTGAGAGCTTCAAGCGCCAATTATCGAAATGTTTAAACGCAAACGCCTTTCAGAAAATCAGACCTCATGACTAGAAAGTCACGAATCTTGTTGATAACCCCAACTCCTCCCCCTCCCCCTTTCTTCCGCAAGTAAGCCTCCATGGAAAGTTCTCCTTCCTGTCAGGGCTTCTCACGAAGTTGTTTCCAACTCATATGGTACTGGGAAAATACTCAACATCATGGGAAAGTTTCTGTTAAGCAAGCCAAACAGACGCTGTCTCTAACACTCAGTCGTTGATGGTTTCCGGTTCAGGTCGCTTGAGGTGAGCTAGAGACTTCCGTGGCGTCCAGAAGGCAAACGAAGCCAAACTAGTAGACCAAGGAACTTGCGGAAACTCTGCTGGACAATAGTTCTTACGTTGCCCACACCCAAGATTATAGTCCAAACTCGATGTGTGTTAATTAGGCCTGGAAATAGATAAAGTTCCTGCACCAATTAAAATCAGACTCGGGTACTTGTACCTCCGATACGTTGTCTCAACAGTCTCAGTTTTGTTATTGTTGCACCATGACATTCTCCATTTGCACCTTATCGTCGAGTGATAAACCGTTTATCCTCATAACAACTGCATCTGTGGGTTCTGGAAAATTCGCCTCAAATAACTCTTCCTATAACAACGTTCAGGTCCAACTAGTATTGCAGGAGAACTGCTCTGCTGGAAGATTTCAAAAAACGAAGAAATTCACCAGATGCAACGCATACTTAAACATTCCTCATGACAACTGGTGTTAAGGATTGAGATTTTATGCCACAGGTTTCGCAAGGCCAGACACAAGTACGCCGCAGTATTTGTTAAGTAGCTTGCTTTGTAGACGTGCAAGTATTTCCTGCGCTCCTTGTTGCCACTGCCTTTTATTGTCCAACTGTTACACCGGCAAGAGGCAAAGTAAAGGCACAGGTCTTAAACACTATATAATCAGAATAACTTTTAACCAACCCGTCAGGTTTAATTACATCACAGGCTACTCTTTATCGTGAGAGGCAAGAGAAGTTTCTCAAAAGGAGCTTTAAGCTACACTATTGAGGTTAATAAATTTTTAACAGCCTTCTATTTTTCTTCCGGAAATTATGCTTTTTTTACTGATAGACGAGGTATATTTTAGGTAGCGTCTGGTACAGTTTTCAGTCTCTATGTAAACGCACACGGTCTTTTGTCAAACATGTGCACCGAAAAAAATAATGATTTTAGATGGGAATGCAAAAACTGCACTGAAACTGCGATATTACAGGCATCAGGTGAAATATGACTTTCAGTCAACGAGAAGGCCTTTCGGTCCTTATTCTACTGGATCGGAAAAAGTAGGAGCTAGCGATAATGAACATCTAACAGAAGAAAAACTTAATTATACCTTCTTCTTCCAATACCGGTAAATTAAGTTTAAGCGATGATTTTAATGAACAAAAGGAAATGTTACTCGAAGACAGCTAAATGAATACATAGAAATACGTCAGTATACACAGTCGAGTTACAATAACCACTTACACGAAAGAAATGATACTTGCATCGTTTAGTTGTCATCTGTGTCCCTTGCAATACGTTCGACACTTTTTAAACAACCCTTGTAAGTAAAATAAGAAAACATTCAGTCACCAGGAAGCTGATATAAATAAAGCAATATTACACTGTAGCGCCAAAGAAACTGGTATAGGCATGCGTATTCAAATACAGAGATACGTAAACAGGAGGAATATGGTGCTGCGGTCGGCAACACCTATATGAGACAAGTGTCTGGCGCAGTGATTAGAGCGGTTATTGCTGCTAGAATGGCAGGTTACTCAATTACAACAGCTGCAGAAAAATTAGGAGCGCAAAGTGGCCAGTTGTTGTGAATCTTTAGTGATTGCGTCTGTAGACACATCAGTTTTAAAGAAACCCTTCAGAACTTCCTCTACGTTCGAAGTCACATCAGAGATGCAGCCGTTGAGGGCTCATTGGTAAATGCTGGTTTAGATGAAAGTGGTTTCTTGAATCATACAGTTTTTGGTGGTGCTTTAGATACGTATATGGTAGAGTCACCAAGTTAGATTACATACCATCAGTTAAGACGACGACCCGTATATACTGAAGAGCCAGAGAAACTGGTACATCTGCCAAATATCGTGTAAGTCCCTCACTAGCACCCGAAGTGCCGCAACAGCATATGGCATGGACTCGACTAATGTCTGAAGTAGTGGTAGAGGGAACTGACACCATGAATCCCACAGGACTGTCCATAAATCCGTAAGAGTACGAGGGGGTGGCGATCTCTTCTGAACAGCACGTTGTAAGGCATCCCAGATGTGCTCAATAATGTTCATGTCTGAGAAGTTTGGTGGCCAGCGGAAGTTTTTAAACTCAGAAGAATGTTTCTGGAGCCAAACTCTGGCAATTCTGGACGTGTGGGATGTGGCATTGTCCTGCTGGAATTGACCAGGTCCATCGGAATGCACAGTGGACACGAATAGAGACAGGTGATCAGACAGGATTCTTACGTGCGTGTCACCTGTCTGAGTCGTATATAGACGTATCAGGGGTCCATATCAGTCCAACTGCACACACCCCACACCGTTACAGAGCCTCCGCCAGGTTTAACAGTCCTCTGCTGACATGCAGGGTTCATGGATTCATGAGGTTGTCTCCATACGCATAGATGCCCACCCGCTCGATACAATTTGAAATGAGACTCTTCTGACCAGGCAACAGTCCAATGTCGGTGTTGACGGGTCCAGGCGAGGCGAAAGCTTTGTGTCGTGCAGTCATCAAGGGTACACGAGTGGTCCTTCGGCTCCAAGAGCCCACATCGATGACGTTTCGTTGAATAGGTTGCACGCTGACACTTGTTGATGTCCCAGAACTGAAATCTACAGCAATTTGCGTAAGGGTTGCTCTTCTGTCACGTTGAACGATTCTCTTCAGTCGTCGTTGGTCCCATCCTTGCAGGATCTTATTCCGGCTGTAGCGATGTCGGAGATTTGATGTTTTACCGGACTCCTGATATTCACGCTACACTCGTGAAATGGTCGTACGGTTAAATCCCCACTTCATCGCTACCTCGTAGATGCTGTGTCCCATCGCTCGTGCGCCGACTGTAACACCACGTTCAAACTCACTTAAATCTTGATAACCTGCCATTTTAGCAGCAATAACCGCTCTAATCACTGCGCCAGACACTTGTCTCATATAGGCGTTGCCGACCGCAGCACCATATTCCTCCTGTTTACATATCTCTGTATTTGAATACGCATGCCTATACCAGTTTCCTCGGCGCTACAGTGTAATATTGCTTTACTTATATCAGCTTCCTGGTGACTGAATGTTTTCTTATTTTACTTACAAGTTTTTAACCTATGGTACCTGTCTCCGTAGCGAGTAGCCAGCGCTCGTGACTGCCATCTGGATGTCGCGGGTTCGATTCCCGGTACTGCCAGGAATTTTTTATTGGTGGAGGGACTGGAACGGGGTGCACTCAGCCTCGTAATGCCAACTGAGGAGCTACGTGACCGAGTATTAGCGGCTCCAGGTCATGAAAACTGACAGCGGCGGGGAGTGCTCCATGCCCCCCCCCCCTTATACTCAACGCCCCTCCATAACCTACGCCCCTCCATAGCACGTCCAAAGACACCATCTGAAAAATTAAAACCAACAGCTTTATTATAACCCAACGCCGTTTATTCATAACATGCTACCAGTTTCGACCCCGAAAATTATTATCTTCAGGTGTCAAGCTTAATCTGCCAACACCGTACTAACCACAGTTACAAAGACCAATGGAGTCTTCAAATGGAAACAATAGAACGTATTCAGCATATTATTCCAGTACGTGCTACCAACGAAGTCGAGATCAGCAGGACCAAAATCAACTGAATTCCGTAACTTCCAGTAACAAGACCACTAATGGTCAGTTGTCATCTGTCTGCTGGTGGGCTCGAAGTTACGGAATTCAGTTGATTTTGGTCCTGCTGCACTCAACTTTGTTGGCTGCCCATGGTGGCATAACATGCTGAATATATTGTACCGTTGACATTTGAAGATTCCTTTTGTCTTTGTCTCTGTAGTTCGTACGTTGATAGCAGATTACGCTTGGGGCCTGAAGATGATGCTTTTTGGCATCGAAAGTGGTAGCACGTTTTAAATAAACGACGTTGGATTACAATATAGCTCTTGATTTTAATTATCATTATTCATGTACTTCAATCCCGGCTGTTATCCCGCTGTCCTCGATGGATTATTAGAGAAAGACACCATTGGGAGAGGATGACACGGCGGTCGGTCAGTACCCATTGACCAACCAGAATCTGTAGACGGAGTTTACGTTTACATTATAGTACGAAACAATCAGATCACATCGATTCACGTGCAATAAAAATTTTCTTGATTTGTACATGAACCCTTCCACATTCCCTGCAACTGGACTTGTATTTGTGAGGACGGACGTTCCAACTATGGTACTGCCATTCAGATTTAGGTTGTGAAGTGAATTTCGTGATGGTTTCCCTTAAAAAACGCGATGAATTTACTTCTCCCTGCTTTCGAAATAAGCTTTGCTGAGTTTTCTTTAGTGGCCTTGTTGTTAATAGGGCGTCAAACCTTCTTTTACACTGGATACACTTTTGTGGAAACATTAAACTTGAGTCTCGAGTGGGTCACGAATGCCTAGAGCATACAGCACTCAAGATGATGATGATTAGTGGTTTACGACTCTCAGATAGGAGGTGAATTTAGAATTTAACGGGATCAGTTGACACCGAGCACTAGCACATTTGAACAAGGCCTGGGGTGGAAATCGGTCAAGAACTTGCGTGATGAAGGAACCATCCCATTATTCAACTGAAATTATTTAGAGTGATCGCCGGGAAATTCAAATGATGATGACCAGAAGGGGATTGGAAACTCATTCATCCCCGAGAGAAGTCTTTACCACTGCACTAGCTCATTCAGTGACTAGTATGAAGCGCACTGCGAACCAGTGATGCGAAAATGGGGTTGTGTTTGTTACGTTGGTATAATCGGTGGCCGCCGCTTCCCCGCCGTTCTTAGCGTAATAAACGTGCCGGCGTCGGCGTCGGCGGGGTGCGCGTGTGAGGTCCTGAAATGTCAACGAAGGTGACTCGGCTCCACAGTTGGCACGCCGACCGGCCCGCCTGCCAACATCCACAGCGGCACGGCGGCACAAATACCCCGGTTCTTCGCTTCCGCCGCTCGCCGATTCGTTTCCTCCCTCGACGCAGCGTGTAATCTGACTGCTTATTAGAACGTCCTCCCGCTCCCGACCAGCCGATCTCCGTTCTGATGAGAGCCTCCGGGACAGGTGATTAACTCCAGAGCACGTGTCCGCTACAGCAATCCTCTGCTTGATGACGGAGCACATTCGACACAATCGCCTCACCTCTCACGATTTCTGCATCTGCGGCCGTGGGGCCGTGTCCTAATACTACCTTTGATTCACCAATCACAGTTTCTGTAACCCACGTCGGGGTACAGTTAAAAGATTATTTCCTGTGTCGCGAAGAACATCTAGTTCGCTATTAATTGTCGGGCTGCAGTAGTGACTCTGTGTGAATAGTATTTTGTGCGTATGTATGTGCTCGTATCCATGCATGCTGTATTACAAAAATGTATTTAATTACTTATGAGTGTATGTACGTATGTAAGCGTGTATTTTCCATATCTCCTCCTAAACCACTAGACAGATTTCAATGAGCCTTGATACACATATCACTTATAGTCTGGAAAGAATCGTTGAGGGGATAAGAACCACCTGCCTATCAAGGGGGCGAGGACGGCGTTGAAACATATGTGTTGGCCACGACGCTCCAATACCCAGATTTTATTCGTCCAGCATTTGAGAATGAGAGCCCTTAGTGATTTGCAACAAACTTTAGAAATAATATCAAACCTTTACTAAACGTTTTCTCGCTGACACTCACCACAAACTGATGGAAGGAGAAGTGTTTATGGCTTACTACATTTTAGCTATCCGTGCAGTAAAACTAGCGCATCAGGCATGAAGTTTTAATGTATTACTTCTTCACTACTAACTTTATTCGTGATACATTCAGTAGACAGCATTCACAAATATCACTGAACAGACATGCAAAATCATAACATTGTACGACACATTGTTTAGGAGATATGACGTAATAAACTCTGATATTATGAAAAGGATAGATTGCTACTCACCACAGACAGGAGACGCTGAGTCACAGGCAGACACAACGAAAAGAATGCTCTACATTTTACCTTTCGGCCAAAAGGCCTCCTTGTGAAGTAGAAAACACACACCACACACACATTCACACACACACACACACACACACACACACACACACACACACACACACACACACACACGACGCTGTCTCTAGCCGCTGTGGTATCCTACTGAGCGTGTCAAAGGTGGTCATGCTCTCAGAGATAGATTTCCCGCAGTAGGGATTCCCGTATTGGTATTTTTTTCGAAGATTATTTCGAAGCGATTATTGGACTACCAGCTCAACTCCCGCTGGAACATTTCCTAAGTATGATTATGTGTTTTAACGCTATTTTATTGAGACCTTTAATATACACTGAAGATTTTAAGTGCAGACCAGACCAGTTCACGTATTCTGTTTGATGTGACTGCAATACGCTGTCACATTGATCTCTAAAGCAGTCAAGACATACCTCAGTAACTTAACATACTGCACGTTTGTCCGGAGTTATCATTTCCTTAATTACTAGTGATGAAAGAAAGGGGGCTTTAGGCAGCCGTAGAATGTTCAACTCTCAGTGCGTTGTATCTCTTTGATATATTGTCAGACAAGTTAAAACTGTTGCAGCCTTGAATAACGGGAATAACGACTTGCAAATGATCAGTGTGGTGGCACATGAATCAAATGAGCAGACAGGTCGAGTTGTACCTAAAGCAAATAATTTGGTCACAGGGTAACGGGAAAGGCATTTGGTTTATGAACGGAGCAATCAGCGACCATAGGGTGTTGGGAAAAGGCATTGGGTTTACGAACGGAGCAATCAGCTACACAATTCAGATGTGCGCTGTACATATCAGGTAGGGCTAACGGGGAAGCCTGACCATATACAAAGAAGGACAGCTTGAATGGCTTCAACAAGTAGACACACACAGAAAGACGTCAAATACTTCGTGAAAACCTACCTAGAAAACTGCAAGGACCGATTTTCGGAGTGTAATTTACGGATATACATAACGTTCATCGTTTCCTTAGAGACTGTGAGGTAAGAGAAATAAAATTGTAACTGCACACACAGAATCAAATAAACAAACTTTTTAATATGCTCCGTCCATCAATGGGACGGAAAAATAAGCTCAGAGTATTGTGCAGTAAAAAGTTCTCTCTGCAAAGCAAGTTTAGACTGATGTGACTATACCTGGAAATCCAGACAAGCTGTTTTTGGGATTACGGAAGGATTAAGCGATGGAAAAATGATTCTTAACCACTAGTTCCAATTGAGTAAAAATAAAAAGAAAACAGCACGCCTTACGGTCTCCGCCGAGGAAGTCCGTTGTCTACGTAATATCCCACTCAGGATATAATTCGTGAATAATTTTACAAGCGACAATAATTCCTAAACTCCAAGCAGAACAGATCGTACAAGGCGAACGAATTGTCAGTATCATAAATAAAGCAGAACGCGTCAGTACTATTGGATGTACCTCTGCATGAATATAAATTCTGTTTGTGCTTTTCTTCATGTCAGTGTAATTGCCTTTCATACGCACAATGTAATCGGGAACGATTGTTCAACTTTTCATACTGTGAGAGATTTTTCGTGTCAGAGAAGTTCATACATAGGAAAGAAAGGATCGACCATACACACCTAAATACCCCACTGAGTAAATGTATTCGAAGGTTCAAGATCGACAGCCGTTACAGATTCCTTTTCCTGTGAATGGTTATCTACTGTTATCGTATTACTTTTTACACAGTACTGTGTCCGACACGTTTTTACGAGCAAATGATGAAGGACTGATTGGAGCAAGCATTGCTTCTTCCAAGTCAGAAGTTCGTACAGTTTTTTGCTCTCCTTGACGGATGTATTGTGGTACTGCAAGCTTTGCTTCCCTTACCACGGGAAACATGGTGTGTGACATATGTCATACGTGGATAATTAGCTCCATACAAGCTGTCATCTTCCCTGAGTTATCAATATGCTTGTTGAAAATCATGGCCGGCCGTTGTGGCCGAGCGTTTCTAGGCGCTTCAGTCTGGAACCGCGCGACCGCTTCGGTCGCAGGTTCGAATCGTACCTCGGGCATGGATGTGTGTGATGTCGTTAGGTTTAAGTAGTTCTAAGTTCTAGGGGACTGATGACCTCGGCTGTTAAGTCTCATGGTGCTCAGAGCCATTTGAACCATTTTTAAAATCAGACTGCAAATTCCTTGATCGGTTTGAATGCCTGTTAACTGGGGCTGATATACCGAATATTTCAACCTGCGAACACAGATGTCAGTGTTCCAGTTTAACTTCAGAATCGACCATGTCACATCATTTGCAGCGCATTAGTGGAGTCTACTGTCCATACGCTTCACGATGTTGACCGTGAATGTTCGTTGTGTTTGCCTAACCTACAATGTTAGCAATTGTGTACATAATAAATCAGTTTATTACATCGTAAAAACAACGACTCGTTGATTGGGATATCTACATCAACATCTATACTCAGCTAGCGGAGGGCACAATTCGCACCAAAGTCATATTTCCCCTCCTCTGTTCCACTCGCTGATCGCGAGAGGAAGAAACGACTGTCTGAACGCTTCAGTACGAACTCTAATTTCCCTTATCTTTGAATGGTGGTCATTGCGCGATTTCAAAGTTGATGGTAATAATATATGCTCTACATCCTTGGCGAAGATCGGATTTCGGAATTTAGTGAGCAGCCTCTTCCGTTTAGCACGTCGTCTATCTGCAAGTGTGTCCCACTTCAAACTTTATATGAGATTTGTATCGATCTCGCGATGGCTAAATGTACCAGTCACGAATCTTGCGGCTCTTCTTTGGACCTTCTCAATCTCTTGAATCAGACCCAATTGGTAAGGGTCCCAAACAGACGAACAATGCTATAAAACTGGACGAACTAACGTATTGTAAGCAATTTCCTTTGTTGTTTCTACCAATAAACCGCAGTCTAGAGTTCACCTTGCCGTTACTTGAGACCATTTCGAATAGTCACACCCAGATACTTGACGGATGTTGCCGCTTCCAAAGACAGGGCATTTATTTTGTACTCGTACATTAATGGGGATTTTCGCCTTGTTATACGCAGTAGGTTGTACTTACTAATATTGACAGATAACTGCCAGTCGTTACACCACGCATTTATTTTCTGCAAATCCTCATTGACTTGTTCTCAACTTTCATGTGATATTACTTTCCTATAGACTACAGCATCATCGGCAAACAGTGTAATGTCGCTGTCAATACCATCAACCAGATTATTTATGTAAATCGTAAAAAGCAGCCGACCTATTACGCTGCCCTGGGGCACATCTGAAGCTACGCTCGTTTCTGTTGAAGTCACTCTATTCAGGACGACATACTGCTCTCTGTCTCTTAGAAAACTTTCTGTCCAACCGCATATGTCATCGGATAGACCGTAAGCGCGCATTTTTTGGAGCAAGCGACAGTGCGGGACTGAGTCGAACGTATTTCGAAAGTCGAGAAATACGGCGTCAATCTGGGAGCCGGTATCTAGAGCCTGTTGTATATCATTCACGCATGACCGCTGTTTCCTAAAACCGTGCTGGTTTCTGCAGATGAGCTTCTCAGAGTCTAGAAAGTTCATTATGTCTGAACACTAGTGGAGGGATCCTACATCACATTTGGCGTCGTAACATTCGATTCATAAAACTTTGAACATAGCTGCTAAGGTTCAGTGACCGTGTCAGAATTATATTGTAACAAATAAGCCCTCGGTCACCAATATTAAGTCAAAATTGACCTGGTTTCGACGCTACTATGAGCGTCGTCTTCAGAATTAGACTAACTGTACTAAAACATTAGGTATATAGTACATTAATAAAATTAAAGTTTGTACTGACTCGAAAAGATGCAGTACTTACAAGTCACATATTAAAAAAGATCTAAGCCGGAAAAGCGACGTCAAGAACACTTGTGAGATGGCGAGCCGCTAAGGGCTGCTCGTACTGTGAACAAGGGTTGCAACAAGACTGGTCAATTTTGACTTAATATTTGTGACGAGGGCTTATTTGTTACAACATTCGATTCAGTCACCCACAGACCAATTTCATTTCTTCATACTGATACATTTTTCTCTTTCCCGCAATTCAAAAAATGGTTAAAATGGCTCCAAGCAATATGGGACTTAACATCTGAGGTCATCAGTCCCCTAGACTTAGAACTACTTAAACCTAACTAACCTAAGGACTTCACACACATCCATGACCGAGGCAGGATTCGAACCTGCAACCGTAGCAGCAGTGCGGTTCGGGACTGAAGCGCCTAGAACCGCTCTGCCACAAAGCCTGGCCTTCCGCAATTCCTTGAAGTTTATGTCATTATTACATAAACACCCTGTGTACTAGACACGAATCTAAAAAGTTAAGTTTGGAAAGGTGCTTTGTAAGATGAGTTCTAATTCCATTTCCTACGCTGTTTACAATTAATAAATGCCTTAAAAGAAATTATGCCACATTTATGGTGTGCGGTAACGGTATGTTTTAGGAGTGCAACTTAGCACTACGTGTCGGAAAGACGGAGAGAAATTGTGAGGAGAGTTTCCCGCGGTCCTCACAGCAGCTCCTGTCGGGTCGATGCTAACCGAAGCCAAGGCCTACTCTGCACTAATCTCCGCTCGGCTCTAGGGTTCACTGCAACGGGCCGTGCAGCTCGAACAATGAGACGGTCGGTTTGCAGTTTTACGAGCCCGTTTCCCTCTGACCTCAAACAGGCCGCCCGTTTTGTGAGATGAACGATGACATGGTACAAGCCATTCTACCGTCGGGTCGTCGTTGCTGTACTGCAGAAAACTGCGAAACCAAGTACCGTAAAACAAACGCATTGTGGAATGACATGAGTGATCTTCAGACGGAACTAACACGAATTTAATGCATTCTAATGAAGCGAAGAATTGTTCTTGGCATCCAAAATGGAGAAGATGCGTAATTCAATAAAGACGCATTATTATATAGGTGAAGATCACATGGGAATAAAACTGATTCATCCACTTCTCAACATCAGATTTATTTAGATAGGGGTTGTCTTTGGTTATCTGTAAACTTACCTTTCGTCGTTCGAAACGAGGTTTGGGGATGGGGGCCGGGGGTTGAGGAGATTTCAAAGTTCGCGTATGGACAGGGCAGGTAATCATCATATTAGACGAAATTTTCGTTTATTTGTACTTGGTAAATTTTCAGCTATTCATAGACTGTCATCACTGAAGCTTTCAAAATGTCGTAACCAATTCACGACTGACGTCAAGGCTTCTTTACATTAGTGGACTTCTTATTTACATATCGTTATGTTACTAGTACTTGTAGGAGACGATGCGGGTGCTGAAGTGTAGTTATGTCAAATAAACGACTGTCTCCCGTATACTTTTTATGCTTCGACAGTAAATTGGAAATTTGGAAATTTTTGGTAAGTTTCTATGGGACCAAACTGCTGAGGTCATCGGTTCCTAGGCTTACAGACTACTTAATCTTAATTAAACTAACTTACGCTAAAGACAACACACACACCTATGTCCGAGGGAGAACTCGAACCTCCGACTGAGGAAGCCGCGTGAATCGTAGCAAGGCGCCCCAGACCACGCGGCTACCCAGTGCGGCGACAGTATATATACTGGTTTTTAATAAATGGGGGATAACCTCTTGTCGGGGGTGAGGTGATCTACGAGTCACCACATCTGTCAAACCTTTCATCTATTTCCATCAATTTTTAATCATGTAAACAGAGTGAGAGGTTGAAGACATTGTTAAATTTAAAAACATAATAAAAATGAGTCCACTCACGTAGCTTTTTATAATAAATTACAAGGAAATATATTTTGTAAGTAAGGATTTTCAACTAATATTGCGTGAGAGATATGAGAAATTCAAGATACGCAGCAATTATAGTCGGGAGAACAATTTCCGAAGGCGCTGTGGCCTTCAGGTCAAAAACCGAAAATTTTAAAAATAAAAAAAGCTATTTCCCAATTATTTCAAGAATATAGTTCTTCTTTCTCTATTCCAAGAAGTTTTATTTTTCTGGAATCACTTAAACGGTGCTTTACATCCAGTTAACAGCACAGGAATGTTTTATTTTAAACCAATTCTACAAATTCGTGCGTTAATAACCACTGTTACTCGTTTAGACACCAGAAATTCGGTATAGGTGCACATACTTCAAGTAAAATTATATCATCTTATATTATATACAAGTGAAAGTACGTTCATTTTTAAGAAGCGTTGCCGTGTGAAGTTGTACTTGGAATTTCGATTGCTTCAGAAAGATGGGCGTTATTTAGTACTTTTAGTTATTCGAGACTGTCATCTAATTCCTGTTTCATTTTAATTACATAAAAAGCTGTGTGTTAATAAAATACTCACACCGCAAAAACTCTACAAAACATGTAACAAATTGTAGCTTCTCGGCGTTTGAAAGAAGCCACGCCTTTCCTATTGACTTTTAGCAAACTTAACCTTCAGCGTGTAGCACTTCAGACCACTGTCAAATTCTTTTTTAGTTGAAGATAGTTTAAGTGATTGACTTGTGTGTGTAACAAGCGGGCGTAGACCTTAGTGACTACACTGTAGACAGATCGCGACGCGCTCCCTTTCCGGCGGCCTATCGCCTCCGCGCGGCGGCTCTGTTGGCAAACAGCTTATCACACTAATCTCGGTCACATATATCTACAATAGCTTTGTTTGCTTTGTTTGCAGGTTTACTCGAAATGTGACCCGCAGCCACAAACACTGACGACAAAAAGCGCCATAGCACTGTTTACGCTCCTCTCGCTGCTCGCCACATTATGTAAGGACATCATCATTTTTTACGAAATTCGTGTAATGGTAATGCGCTCTGCTTCATCTGGTGATGTAACCTGCGCTGCTCGAACCATTCGCATTAAGCCATGAAAAGCTTACACAGTGGTAATACGAAAGCCGATTTAAAAAAAAAAAAATAAATAAAAAAAATGTTAAAAGACGAGAATGACGCAGGTTACTACAATCATTTCATACATTACTTTATATGGAACAAACGGATAGATGACGAATCTGCGAGAATTGACCGCAACCCAGTATACACTATATGATCTGTCAGCTGCTGGTATGTGTAGGCGCGTAACAAACGAACTACTCTTTTATTACAGAACTAGAGTCACAGCAGGGATCTGAAATAAATACTGCCATGAATTCAGTCAAAATTGTTCACTTGATTGTTAGAATGTTGCGGAATTGTTTCCGCCTGTGACAGAGAATCCATGTTATAAAATGCCTTCTTGGTGTTTCTGACGCATCTGCAGTTCCCATAAGATCAGTTTAATGGGTTTAATTAATCAGAGGCAAAGAATTGGTATATCTGATTTCATGCGGGCTAGAGAGCAACAGAAACACTTTCTCAAAAATACAGATCTCATGACAGTTAACGATACACTGAAACGGTGTGGCTGAAACAGGAATTGCTACATATGGAAGAAGGGCGCGACAGTCACTGGTAGTGATACTTTGATTGAGCAACTGAGATCTGATAGAGTTCATAAGTTAGAAAACACTGGAGGAAGACTGCGAAAAAGCTACAGAAAAGCGACAAGTGAGGTTCAAAGCAGAGTAAATGCACTAATATGGAAAATTAACTTTCCGTCTTGTGTCCTTAAGAGAAAGTATCCTTTGGCCTACAGATCTAATGGCGGGAAGTGAAGTCGCTTGTAAGATCTAATAACACGAATGCGTGTGTTTGTCTCTCTTCTCTAAATAAATATCTAGTAATAGGGACTGAGTTCTCTTCCTGTTTAAATTAATGTATCTATCGCTCCATGTACAGTTGTTTGGTGGTGGTTAATCTTCCACCCACATGAATTTATTGATAGATATGGCCAATTCAAACCATATAATGTAGTAGTTAAGTGTGAGTAGCTACCTCGGTTGAAACTCCATTGTTGCATTCAACAGTTTCATTAATTTACTATGACGATCATGGTGTTCAAAACCATATGCTGGTACTTTTCTTTTCGTGATCTGTATGGAGGGTCTTGTTAACTGAGTGAGATTTCCATAAATGATTGACACTTTCACGGCAGTGGTTGATGTATGGAGATGTGTAAGGTGAAATCCTTATCGTGAACTGGCCGGCTTGTGCATTTAAGGAGAATGCTGCCACTTGGTGATGATAGTACCGTATGTGTATGTTTGAAGTTTATGTATTATTTTAAACATTATCTTCTGCTTCTGAGTTAAATGTATTGCATATTTATGATGTTGCGCAGTGTAATTATAACAGTTTTTAGCTATGACGTGACTGCCAGGAAATGAACCTTTATTTGGCAGTTAGATTGTTCTCATGCCTAGACACGTCTACGCTTCGTCGTATT
Organism: Schistocerca piceifrons; assembly: GCF_021461385.2. Taxonomy (NCBI): domain Eukaryota; kingdom Metazoa; phylum Arthropoda; class Insecta; order Orthoptera; family Acrididae; genus Schistocerca; species Schistocerca piceifrons. The sequence goes on along the minus strand of NC_060149.1, from coordinate 359,743,799 downwards.
TGTCTGGAACACCAGAAAACTACAATGCCAACCAGTGACACTGTGACCTTCCGATTCACGAGATCTGTTGAAACTATAGGTTTTTGGGAACGCTTGCGTCGCTCTTCAGGGCTAAAGCCGAACATCGCGTGCGGTTAATGATTGCAGTCGCTCCCATACGTTCTCCTATGCGAAAGTCCCGCTGCTTAACTACAGGTCTGGATTAAGGAGTCGTAAACATGCGTATCAGCTGAAGGACCACGAGGAGTGGCCTCCTGTTCTTTTCTACGTATGATATTTGGCAGAGTGCTTAACCTTCGCGAGACTAGGAGACTCAACAGTGCTGCATGTCCTACAGTAAATTTTAACAGATAGCCATGTCAGTGACCACTTCAACAGTAAAATAAATAACACGTGTTCTACCAGAAATATGCTGCTATTAAACTACCAGTTATCTGAGACTTCGTAATTCTCCCTCACTGGGTGTTTGACCAGTGTTTCAGTTTCATTTGATGGATGTCTCTAGCAGTAACCACCGAGCACCGTCAAAGTAGCAGCACGGAGGACGACTACAGGCCCCCGTCGCAATGGTGTATAACGTCCCGTCAACGACGATGTCGTTAATGACTGAGTGAAAGCTCGAATGCGAAAGAAAATCAGTCGTGTCCTAATCAAAGGAATCATACCGGCATTTGCCGGAATTGATATAGGGGATCCGCGGAAAACTCAAATCTTGACCGAACAAGCAATAGAAGCAGAGTTCTCACAAATGCATGTCTTAAACATTGTTTCACGGTGGTGGTGGTTGTTTCGGGGAAGGAGACCAGACAGCGAGGTCATCGGTCTCATCGGATTAGGGAAGGAAGTCGGCCGTGCCCTTTGAAAGGAACCATCCCGGCATTTGCCTGGAGCGATTTAGGGAAATCACGGAAAACCTAAATCAGGATGGCGGGACGCGGGATTGAACCGTCGTCCTCCCGAATGCGAGTCCAGTGTCTAACCACTGCGCCACCTCGCTCGGTTCATTGTTTCACCTTGCTCATTCCATGCAATAGGGAGGTTTGTCTGATGAAGAACGAAACACAAGAGCAGAGGCGGTCGCTTGTAAGTGCAGCCCGCTATTATGATTAGCACGCGCTGGATAGAGGTTGATGGCCAGTGTGAAAGTCCTGCTCGCTCACGGATTATCTGCCTTGAATCGGTGTCATATTGATAACTTTCCTATTCTTTGTGAGAAAGCCAGTCAGTAAGAAGTATGCGACTGCTGTTTGTCTGGATTCGGTATGCAAGACCTTATCTTCGGGCTTCTTATCACATCCCGCGCCAGACGAGAACTTCGTAGTTGATCCGAATACAGAAAAATTAAGCGACCTGATTAAAGTCTAGAAATTTAACTCGCTTTATTCCTAAATGATTACGAGTTAGGTGGTTAGTTGACAGTTAGGCTTCATTACAAACAAATTGTAAGCACATGTTGCGCAATGCCTGTAAATGGTAGGTGTAAAATCTATTTTTCTTACGCAAAAAAATTACAGGAAGAAGGAATACAGATTGCTACGGAAAAAATAGGTGTCTCCACGGTTTTTATTTAAGTGTCTTCTCTACGGCAATGGATGAACAGAAATTCCGAAAAACTTCTCAAACTACCATAAAGTTGTCATTCAGCCGATGGAGGATGCAGAGGCCGAATTGAAGCACAGTGATTGGAACTTTCTGAGAAGTACGTGAGCCTAACAAATCCTTGACCTAACATTGTCAACGTTATTTCATAGTTCTACCTTCTATAATCAGCTACGCTCATTACGCTAGCAGCCGAAATACTCATACATACTTCTTCTTGATTGCAGTCTCGAGTAATGGCTTCTCCTCTTTATTTCAATGCGCAGACATTCCTACACAGAAAAGCTGATAATTCTGCCGAGAAATAGGTTCGTAAGCTTGACGCCGAACGCATATTGCTGTACTGTGTATTCTTAGAATGCGTTTGACATGTGATACACCGAAATTTCTCACACTAGGTCCAGTGATGTCTAGTTAGTAAGTCCCTAGTTTGCGTTCACTACCAACAATGTTGTATAACGCCTTATGGCTGAAGTTCGAGTATTACTATTTCCCGAGGTTTATGTTTCGGTGAGTTTCTCAGTTTAGTCGCACGTCTGAAGTCAGTTTAAATCCATAGTCATATCATCAATTGGCATCCTTCCCATGGTGACTTTTGTTAAATGACATCATCACTATATAAAATGCAAAACTTACAGTTAAAATATGCCTCTTTGTGCTCCATTCCTGAACACGATGATACTTTTACACTCAGATTTCCTGTCCTTGTCAGCATCTAACAACTTTTGCTGGGGCAACAAACCGCTTATCCAGTCGGAAACTCTGTGAGTATTCTCCCAGGAATGCTGTTCCATTATCGGACGGAGTTTTGTACTACGCCAGGACCTTTTAAACACGTATCTGAGACTCAGGCCGTCAGAATTCGTTCATCAGTATGCAAAAAATACAACTTAAGAACAACTATCTTTTCTCGGGTTTAAAGCAATCTAGATTGATTGGTACACGCTAATTAAGCAAATGATAAAGGTGGTGTCATCGATCAACAGAGTTCTCCAAGGATTTACGTTACCCACAAATAACACACACACACACACACACACGCGCGCACGCACACACGTGCGCGCGCGCACGCACACAAATACTGAGAGGAAGAGATAGAGAAAGCACAAAAACATCTAATGAGTTCATAATTTCTAACACTTGTTCTACCTCCTCCATACTTCAGTAACTATTACTTTTTTTATCTTACGACTGCTGGAAAAAATTAAAATAATGACATTAACACAGGGTGGACAAAAGGAACTAGCTTGGAAAATATTTATAAAACTGGCGCGAAACTGACCGTCGCTAATCAACAAGAGAATTGCCCACCACAAAAAATGCTGGAAAACGTAATTTCGATTCACCAGTCGGTTGCTGCCACATGATTGCACGTGTACATCGCCCGCGTGCTCTGTTCCGAGTACTTAACTGTATGTTATTGCGTTTGAGTGAGTGACAGGAGCAGACATGCTTAGTCACCAGTTCAGTGCAATACAGAATACATGTATTTATTGTCGAGTGTTGTGCGAAACACATTTTGTGGAAAAGTTGTGCGAAACAGTGTGCGCAAGAATTTAAGACTGGACGTGTCTTTGTAGAACATCCAGCAAAGTCTGCAATTCAGAACATAGTGGCTAAACGGTCCAAAAGTGGTTCTAGGGCAAATAAAAACCGTAACTATCCGAAAAGAGATCGAACACCAGAAAATATTGCTCGAATGAAGGAAAGCCTGGATCAAAATCCGACGAAATCTCAGCCCCGTTTATTTGTGCACGTGGGTGTTAAGAAATCGTCGTGTCGAAAAGTTATCAAAAAAGGCCTGTATCTGTATCCTTACGAACTTACTGTTGTGCGTGAGGTACAGCGTCCAGCGTGTGTTCGGACATGTCCGAAAGAACAGACACTATTTTTTATTCAGTGGATATATATATATACGACATAAGAGAGACACAGAACTCAGCCACACTCGGGATTTGTAATAAAACCGATGGCGACAAGTGAAAATGTTTGCCAGACCGGGACTCGGACCCGGATTTCCCACTGTACGCGAGCGCTAACGCAGATGCTCATCTTCTCGTACGCTACACAAGCATCGTCCACTGTCCATTATTCTCAAAACTCGCGGTTCCGTCTGATTCCTGTCGGACGTAAGGTACACAGAAAGGTATCATTATTTGCCGCCAGATGCACACACACAAACACACAATATATACACAGGGTGGTCCATTGATAGTTACCGGGCCAAATATCTCATGAAATAAGCATCAAACGAAAAAACTACAAAGAACTAAACTCCTCTAGCTTGTAGGGGGAAACCAGATGGCGCTATGGTAGGCCCGCTAGATGGCGCTGCCATAGATCAAACGGATATCAACAGCATTTTTTAAAATATGAACCCCCATTTTTATTACATATTCGTGTAGTACGTAAAGAAATATGAATTTTGTAGTTTGACCACTTTTTTCGCTTTGTGATAGATGGCGCTGTAATAGTCACAAGCGTATAAGTACATGGTATCACGTAACATGCAGCCAGTGCGAACGGTATTTGCTTTGTGAGACACATTACTCGTGTTAAAATGGACCGTTTACCAATTGCGGAAAACGTCAATATCGTGTTGATGTATGCCTGTTTACCTATTGCGGAATCGTGTTGATGTATGGCTATTATGATCAAAATGCCCAACGGGCGTGTGCTATGAATGCTGTTCGGTATCCTGGACGACATCATCCAAGTGTCCGGACCGTTCGCCGGATAGTTACGTTATTTAAGGAAACAGGAAGTGTTCAGCTACATATGAAACGTCAACCACGACCTGCAACAAATGGTGATGCTCAATTAGGTGTTTTAGCTGCTGTCGCGGCTAATCCGCACATCAGTAGCAGACAAACTGCGCGAGAATCGGGAACCTCAAAAACGTCGGTGTTGCGAATACTACATCAACATCGATTGCACCCGTACCATATTTCTATGCACCAGGAATTGCATGGCAACGAGTTTGAACGGCGTGTACTGTTCTGCCACTGGGCACAAGAGAAATTACGGGACGATGACATGTTTAACACGCGTTCTATTTAGCGACGAAGGGTCATTCACCAACAGCGGTAACGTAAACTGGCATAATATGCACTATTGGGCAACGGAAAATCCACGATGGCTGCACAAGTGGAACATCAGTGACCTTGGCGAGTTAATGTGTGGCGCGGCATTATGGCAGGAAGGATAATTGACCCCCATTTTATCGATGGCAATCTAAATGCTGCAAGGTATGCTTATTTCCTACGTAATGTTATACCGATGTTACTACAAGATGTTTCATTGCATAACAGAATGGCGATGTACTTCCAACATGATGGATGTCCGGCACACAACTCGCGTGCGGTTGAAGCGGTATTGAATTGTATATTTCATGACAGATGGTTTGGTCGTCGAAGCACCATACCATGGCCCCCACGTTCACCTTATCTGACGTCCCCGGATTTCTTTCTATGGGTAAAGTTGAAGGATATTTGCTATCGTGACCCACCGACAATGTCTGACAACATGCGCCAACGCATTGTCAATGCATGTGCGAACATTACGAAAGGCGAACTACTCGCTGTTGAGAGGAATGTCGTTACACGTATTGCCAAATGCATTGAAGTTGACGGACATCATTTTGAGCATTTATTGCATTAATGTAGTATTTACAGGTAATTCTCAGAAATGATAAGTTCACAAAGGTACATGTATGACATTGGAACAACCGAAATAAAATGTTCAACCGTACCTACGTTCTGTATTTTAATTTAAAAAACGTACCTGTTACCAACTGTTCGTCTAAAATTGTGAGCCATATATTTGTGACTATTACAGCGCCATCTATCACAAAGTGACAAAAGTGGTCGAACTAAAACATTCATATTTCTTTACGTACTGCACGAATATGTAATAAAAAGTGTGGGTTCCTATTTAAAAAAACGCTGTTGGTATCCGTTTGGGGGACTGATGACCACAGCAGTTAAGTCCCATAGTGCTCAGAGCCATTTGAGCCATATCCGTTTGACCTATGGTAGCGCCATCTAGCGGGCCAACATAGCGCCATCTGGTTTCCCCCTTCAAGCTAGACATGTTTCGTTCTTTGTAGTTTTTTCGTTTGACGCTTATTTCGTGAGATATTTGGCCCGATGACGATCAATGGACCACCTTGTATATATGTTTGTGTCCTTTCTTTCTGACATGTTCTGAATCGTTAGGGACAGAAAACGGAGCTTGGCTTTTATAATATTTTAGGATTTGTCTCAGCTGACGATGATTGTAGACTGGACCTGGTGATCACCAACTGTTGTTGGTGGTGAACAGGCCGAATATAGATGTGAATCCACATATATCCGCGAAGACGGAAGAATGTCCATCTGTGATCTATTTGGCCGAGTCAGAATGTAGTTCCTCGTTTCAGCGCCCTCTTTGGCGAATGACATAACTGTTGGCGGATGTAGAAGGCTCACTGTGGTTCTTGTTGCGAGAGCATAAATAAGTTCTCTTGTATAAGCACCATCTGTGTGGCGACTGTTCGAAACTTTGTGGCTCCACGGCTGGAGACAGCATGGCTGGTGACAGCCTCTGCAGTTATCGGTGTGACGGCACACACAGCATAATAGAACACCAAAACGATCCACACGTTTGCTACAGTTACTAATTTAAGATAAGAAATTAGATGTTAAGGAATTATATTTTCAGCCTACTAGGAAACGTGCCTGATTAGTTTTCCAGACGCTCCACCCCAGTCGTCAACAAACTGTACAACCTTGTCTTGCACGGGGGAGCGGAATTTCTTGACTTGTAATCAGCTCGACATCAACGGGTCGTTTAACAACAAAACGTTCTCCAGGACTCGGGTGGTCGCCGAGGAGGCCAGACAGCGCCGATGAATAGAGCGACGCAGTTTAAAGTTTCGGGGCGACAATCCATTTAGGGCGGCGTGACAAACCGATGTAGGCGGGGCCACGTGGGCGCCCAGCTACAGATTGCGTCCGGCGATGCGACGCACTTGTTGCCGTGTAAATACCGCGCCTGGCAGTCGACAAAGGGCCGGGGCCGCGCTGCACTCTAGGAAAGAACAGGTTCTGCACGCCCTGAAATATTGTTCGTGACGATGGAGCAGAATCTGTTGTCAGCACGCGACGAGGCGCCGCCTGCTATCTGCCGGCCCCATCGCACCGCTGCGTAATGACCTGACAGCCACGAAATGTTTGCATTTCTTATAATCTGACGGCAGGACGCCGCCACCTACGCTCCAGGAAAGCGGTGTGGGAGCCTGGCTCAAATGGCCCACCTTACGATGTTAAATCCTCCGACACCAGACTTGTATTCAGAAAATGCACCCGGAAAGGCAGGATTACTGCCACGGCTGGGGGTGACAAGACTGATGTTTTTCGTTATGTTCACTTGTGTGTCACTGAAGAGAGAAAAGTCTTTAAGTGACAAAGATTACGCCTTCGCAATCAGCAGTTACTTCCCTTAGAAAGAAAAATAAGAACTGAAAATAGCTGAAAAACTGGTTGCATGGTAGATATGTTTTTTTTTTTTTTCCAAATTAGTCTCTACACGACTGAGCAGCACTTTCTGTGCTGTCTCCCGCAGGTAACTGTTTATTGTCACACAGAAAATAAAAACGGTAGTGAACGACTGTTCACTTACAGCTTGCCAGAGTATTCGACATATCATCATTAATTTTTGCTTATCAGATGGGAAGTGCACTGTTTCGGCGAGCTATAAGCACTAAAAACGTGTAGTTGAAAACTAGTGAAGGAGAACGCACATTTTCCTGTCCGCACGTTTTCGTGCCTTTCTAGTACAATATTTCGACTCTGAATCGCTCGTGTACCTGCTATTCCAGCATTTCCGACTACACATGATACCGACAGGACCGGTAAAACGTGGCGATATCGATCGGGTTCCAAGGCTTGCTATTTTCTTTTCAACTGGGCGTTTCAGTCCCTATGATGGTATTACGATAATATTCAGTCATCTTACAATGAAATATATGGGAAATTATCTTTTTCACGAAATGATGTTAAAGGAGTTTATTCACCGATTATTCGAAACAGATTGTACAAAGATTCTGCTGTTTGTATCGTATGTAGTACGTGGTGGTCGTGAGAAATCGATAAGACTGATTAAGTCACATTCGGGGGAGTGAAGATATTCATTTTTCTCCAGTTCTATAGCACAAAATAATACCAGTCAAAGTGGATATATTTACATTAAATTCAAATGGTTCAAATGGCTCTGAGCACTATGGGACTTAACATCTATGGTCATCAGTCCCCTAGAACTTAGAACTACTTAAACCTGACTAACCTAAGGACATCACACAACACCCAGGCATCACGAGGCAGAGAAAATCCCTGACCCCACATTAAATTCTCCTTGCTATAAAGTAACAAAATACATATAGTATGCAGAAGATCTGTGGTAGTTCTTCTGCGCAATTAGAAGGAATTATAACAAAATGTATTTAAATCTAAATTAATTATTTCCTCCTGCAGAACCCTATCTTTCCACTAAAAATCTTACACGGACCCGCTTAAACTTGTGTTGCAGCGTGCAGATCTAAAACGAAGAGTTGTAAAACACTGCCATATGGAGTTGATTTTACGACTTGTTTCTAAGAACAAGGCGCGGTATTTTCGGCGGCCCATAAATATTAATGTTCGAACAACCATATTTCAAAGAATACTGTTTGAGTGAATGTTAAGGAGAAACGATTTCGAAGAAAATCTTGTCAAAAGGACTGTCCCGATCTCGGTAAACGTCTGTTCCGCAAAAGCAGCAAAAGCTGTATCGACGTTTGCCACAGAAATAAAAATTTTGTTTGTCGCTTGTATGACTTGAGCCCGCAGCTAACGGCAGTGGCTGTGCTGTTGGTCCCGCACGGTCGTGGTTGGCTGCCACGTCGTTACTCACGGGGAGCCACGGGATTTTTATGAGACACAGCCCAGTATGAGCTCCACGCTCATTATCTCGCGCCAAGCACCGTTCGAGCAGCGGTCGGCTTTTGCGCACGTGGCGGTGGTCTCCGGGGTCAGGTTTTCCCCATACTCTCCGATTATTCGCTTGTCATTACAAGCGTGACACGGATAATCGGAGAATTATTGAAGAAAGAGCTTAGAGTTAGAACGACAGTCAAGATATTTCATAAAGATGTAATCTTCCTGGTGTGTGTGTGTGTGAGTGTAACCTTAATAAGCTGGTGAAGCTGTTGGGGGGGGATGGTACATGATTCATTACTATTATAAAAACAACTGAAAAATTAACGTCATTGTGATCCTAACAAGTAATCTGACCACCTCAGTGATAATCTCACACAAACTGAAAATATTCTGCAGTGGTTAAGATAATGAATAAGTATTCACCAAGAACAAACCACCCTCTGGCACCGTGATTTACGTTTTCCGTAGTTTCTTTCAATCAGTAAAAGCGAGTGCCAACGTCAGTCCTTCACCGAGACCGATGTCGAACTCATTTTCCATTCATGTCCACAAGAGCCTGGTGCTCCATTTTTAATGACCTCAGTATCAACGGGAGTTTACCATATAGATTTGGCGCTCTGTTCATAGCAGAGGTGGTACATCCTATCGTATGTTTCATTGAACATATTTGATTTAAATAAATACTACAGTCCAGTTGTTGCATAATTATCCAGACAAACATACTGAATTTTTCGCTCCTCTGTAATACAGATTCTTTTTCGATCTTAATTTGGCAAGTAATTTAAAGTTTTCGACTACATTCAGCAGACGCATTAAAAAACATTAGTCGGAAAATTGAAACTTCTGTATACGGTTTGAAGAACACATTTTTATTTTCCTTCATGCGGTATTAAATATAATGATTACACTTAGGTTTTCTGGTGTTTCCCTGAATTGACCAAGGCGAATGCCGGAACGGTTCCTTTGAGACTGATACGGCTGGTTTTCTCTCTCCATTCTTGTCCTACCCGAATTTGTGCCCCGTTTGTTGTATTAAATCGTCGTCGAGGAGGTGTTAAACCATGACCTTCCCTCCTCCTTCTACGACCCACAGTCACTCAGTTAGCTGACATCCGATTAACTTTCATTAAGCAAAATGAGATGCGGTACTGCAATAACAGCTTTTTAACTGTTCCCAGTTGGGACCTAAGATTGCGCCAAATTCTATGACATAAAAATATTTTATTTTTCAGCAAAAATTTGTCCCTTAGAGTCATCTAGGCACTTTAAATGTTACCATTCTACGAGATACAGACTCTCTAACACGCTACAGAAGGTCGTTTGTATGTAAGGAAAAGAAAAAAAGGTACGTCTGTGGCACATCGACGCCATACTATTCTACTCAGGATACCACAGGACGCTCCGAAGCGCGGCAAATAAACACCCCATTAAGAAGTCGGAAACGGACCTCTTTAGAAAGAAATACGCAACACGACTGTCTGCTTTTGGACGGCGAGTTTGGGAGGAAACAGGCCGTTGCCGAATTTCGTCTGAGTTTTTGGGAAGAACGTAAGCAGAAGCTGCGCGTCTCACCTAAGCAAACGGGTGAGAGCGCCAGCCTATACAAACGAGGCCCGGCTATAGTTAGTAGTCGCTGGAATTCCAAACAACGCCGGCTATTGTAGTGCGGACCGCTTTTCCAGGGCACTCATTCATGCATTGCCGTGGGCTCCGCGACCATACGTGGCTCGCAACAATAATGAAGGCACTCGCCGTGCGTAATGCAGCCACGAGAACAGATGCAGTCTTCACTTCTACCCACAAGGCTACTTTTGCCGAAAAATAAGATCAGCACTAAGAGTTCCAACTACACACTGTCGTCACTTGGTCACACTGTAAACTCTAGATCTGACGACAAAGACCAGTATCAGATTTTTCTGTCTATTATTTCCCAGGTATTCGGTTAATACTACTATTTTCGGTCGTTATATACGATTAGTAAGGTAAGACCTGTGTAACACGATTATTATATCTGTGGAATATTAAGTTGTCAATGTAAATATCTATATTCAGTTCCGATCGATTGGAGGCTTTATATGGCATTCAGTGCAACACTTAATTCCGAATATGTGGAAAATATTAAGTCGGATTTCGCATCAGACTGAAGAGACCTCTAAATGGCAAGTTGAGCTGTTTCAGCGATAACAGGCACAGACTAACTTCAGCAGAACATGGTTCTGAAATCGACTCTTATAATATCTTCGCTTTCAACTAAGAAATCTAGAACTTTGAACACAAATGGCTTAAGTGAAAGGGAAGCAATAATTTAGTGCTTTGTTGATGTCGAGGCCACTAGGGACGAATCAGTGGCGCACTGATCAGATAAGTGCTATTGAAAGAACGCGCCAGTCATTTAGCTTTAGTAATTTAAGGAGGTCACAGGAAACTTAACTGAATTTTTGCAGATCAGATTTGGGTCCTGCTCTTGCCAAATACATTTTTTTTCCCTTAACTGCCTCGACACTCCTATCGGTGCTTAAAAATTTAGAAATGTTGCTGTTCATATGAGTTTGGGCATGGTTCACTGAATCTCCCGATTTATAAATCGAAGATTAGAGCATGACATACCGTCAACAACGAGGTTACTGGAGACTGCGCAAAACTCAAATTTGACTAGGATGGTGAAAGAAATCAGCCTTGTTCTTTCCAAATCAACTATCCCAGCATTCGCCATAACCGTTTTAGGGAAACTGCGTAAGACTTAAATCAGTATGTCTGGACGGTGATTTGAAACTTGGGTCTGGAGTCTTAATCACTGCGTCACCTCGTTCGGTGGATATCCCGAATTAGGATCGCTGTTCAAGAGAAAAAAAATTTGACTTATATCGTAGTTTGAAGTACGTTATCGAGTAAACATTATGCCTTGTCATAATAGTATTCGTGTCATTCAGAGAGATTAAAACTTTGCGTAGGTTTATGAAGAAAGATTTGAAACTTCTGAACTTAGAACAACATGTGTCAGAATAACCTAAGACCTGTTCGAGACAAAAATAGCTATAGAGATTTGCTGAATCATGAGCCGTCGAGTTGACTATCCAACCCAATATAGCGCAAAAACGAAGGCGCGAAGACTGCGATGAATAGGTCTTATTGGTCTTAAGTAGGAACAAGGAAAGCTTTCGACCACACGTCATATAGTGACTCCAATGAAATGTTAGAAGAATCATGTGCTGCAACTACGACGCATGTCGATACGTGAGGGCTAAATCCAAGCGGTGCAGCTGCAGATTCTAAAGGACGGAACCCCATCTTCAGGCTTTCTGTTAGCTAGTGAGCACATTACTTAATATATTTTAAAACAGCAGCTGACCGATCTAGTAAGTTGCTAGCGGTGGATTAAAATGTCTCCATAGTTGTAACAAAAGCCGCCATTTTTTAGAATACTATTAATACAAAGTTCGTCTCAGAAAGTGGCTAATTTTCGACTGCGTAGACCCCTGGTGATTTTTGTAGCTGCTGCAGCCTTAACAATAATCGCTATGGACGCTCAGTATTTTCAAACGAATGTTCAAGATCGATGTGACTGAAATACGGAAATAATAATGACCAATAAACTTTATTTACAAAAGCGATGTATATCGATGCTTTCTGTGGCATATTTTCATTAAATTATTTGTTGTGGCGTCGTTTACTGCAATCCATTGCTTTTAATGCGAACTATGAAATAAATTCTGTTGATGTTCATCCACGGTTTGACAAAAACGGTGTAAGACAACCCCATGAATCCTAAATCTGGACTTTAGAGCGTTATCGAACTCGGTGCATCGATAATAGGAGTAAAGTGTTTTACTCCTGCATCTTTTTCTGTGCTAGTGTGGTTCAAAAAATGGTTCAACTGGCTCTGAGCACTATGGGACTTAACATCTGTGGTCATCAGTCCCCTAGAACTTAGAACTACTTAAACCTAACTAACCTAAGGACATCACACACATCCATGCCCGAGGCAGGATTCGAACCTGCGACCGTAGCAGTCCCGCGGTTCCGGACTGAGCGTCTAGAACCGCTAGACCACCGCGGCCGGCTTGTGCTAGTGTGCGATGAAGCCAGAAAGAGAACAAAATATTCCCGCATCGGTCAATTTACCACTTCAGTATTATAATAGCTTCATTAACTGAAATCTACAGTGAATTAAGAGCGCAGGAAACAAACACTGAGGCTGCAACGTGAGAAGCTTACCAGTAACGCCCACCAGAAGTTGTGCCGGCAGATACAATGGCTATCGTTGTCCGTTTCTTCTCATTTCCTTTGCTTCTGAGTGGCAAACTGAAAAGCGAAGAGGACGGCTGGCAGAACAAACAGAAAGCGACTAACGGCTGCTGGAAATAGCCCACGGATTTCCATTCTGCTATTTTAAGGGTGTTTGTTGTCGTTAGCCACAGGGCACTGTCTTAAGGGACCAAATGAAGACCAACCTGCCTTATGCCCCGCCTTATTGGCTACATTGCTCACTTGTGGACCAGTCATAGTGTATTTATTACGCATGTAGTACTTCGAATAATTCTGGACATTTTCTTCATATCCATAGTACATAACGCAAAATCCGAGCTCTTTCATTTACAACTTCACTTGACTTACAGAAAGTTCATATTTCAAGAAGAGTGAGGACAAATGCAAACAGGGAAAGTGATTTGCATAGCTTAAATTTCACTCCCGAAGGCACTGTCACGTAGTCGTTAAACTCTGGAATGCTGTAGACTGTGTACCTCACACAGATTACACGTGACATTTCCAAAAAATATACTACTTTCGAAACAACTCTTTTTTATAAATCATGGTCGATAAATTTAGACAGCTATTAATTCGAAGTCTTTATACGGTTATCGCCAATAAACTAATTGTCTTTAAGCTGAAGATCGTCATCTTCATTTCTATGACTTATACAGCAGGATAAATATATTTTCAAAACTTATCCTTGAATTATAGTCTCATCTTGCCTACACATCAGTATTGTTCATGCATGTTTTCTAATAACTACCACTCATGTTATATTATGTCATTACGATATTTTTATTTTTCTGGGAATTCAAAAGCTTTCTTGGTCCATCCACTAACTATTTTCTCTTGTCACCTGCTTCACATTTCCATTATTGTCGTAATCACATCTTCCATTACCGTCTGTTCTCCAATCCTAGTGATTTTCCCAACATGGCTCTCTCTATTGCTAATTCATAGTACAATTACATGTGTTTGGGACGAAGTTTTGTTATGAGTTTAAAGCAAGTTCAGTATTACACTATTCGCAAAAGAAATGAATACACGTTTGCTCATAGTTTTTTTTTTTTTTAATTTAACGGAAGGAGAATGACGCTACAAGTTAGCGAAGTAGATGAAACCGAGATACGTTCAAAGTGTGTAATGAAATTCGAAAATATAAAGAGAATATCACTTACTGACGTAATTAAATGATTAGAACAATTGTCATAACCTGTAGTTTATAGTACTGGAGTTACAAGTTGAAACAACGAAATCACTGCAAAAAGCTACAGATTATGCAATGAATATTTTGCTGGTTATTGTAGTATTTCCAATTTTCTCAGACAAATTAGCGAATGATGAGACTATCTCTAATGCCTCCACTACAAACAAATCATGAAAGCACGCAGTAGTCTCTAACAAACGTGCAGATTCTAAGCAGTGAATGAAATAAGGCAGGATTATTAACAAGAGGCAAATTATACCTGGCGACATTCTTCTTTTCCTTTTGCAAAATTGTTTTACACGCCCGTCATCATGTTAGTGCCCATTTGTTAGTTAAAATTGCATTCTTTAGTTTTGTCTTCTTGCTTCCTGCTTAGCCTCTAACGTTCTAGTTCTAATTACTCCAATAGCAATGGGCAAAATATGAGTTTGTGTGTTTCTGGAAAGTTAAAGAGCGCAGAAGCCCACTGATGACGAAAAACCTCGTTCTTACACTTCATAGACTTCGTAACTGTTTTTCTTTCGTAGTGCAGACTCTTTAGGATATATACGGCAGCTATAAGATATACTATCCAGGCCGTACTAAGTGTGGGAACCATGTAGATAGCAATCTTAGCTGTGTTATTGTCTTGCATGAGCTCTACACGTGGCGCCAAGCAAATAAGAAATTGGTAAACTACAAATATAGAACGCAGGGAAATCAGCTTCTGAAGAGAAAGAAAAACTACAAGAATCATGTGGTAGCAGTGGCAAAGTCGACAGAGTATATATACAATGCATTGCTTGAGCTTTCGGATTGAGAAAGTTCTTTGACAGTAAGGAATGATAAATCGTATGACATAAGGAGAAATCAGGTAAGCAGCCTTCAAAGCTATGGCTATGAGTGGGGAGATATATATCCTAGGTTTATTTCTACCCCTGAATTTAATGTAGAATTACTCCGCCAACATTATTCATTTGAGTGTCCGTAATGTACGCAGCTACTTTAAGATTATCAAAGGTATTTAAAATCCATTTATGCAACTGCAAAAAAATGCGTATTTGTATCATCATACACTTTCGTTTTATCCAACGTTACTGATGGAGCTGATGACGAAGTAACCAGTGACTCTGTGACAGTTGATTGCAGTTTCTTATCTTGCTTCATTTCTTCATACAGTTGCCATGATCCGTCTCGACGCCATTTCCGTCTAACGGTCAGCGTTACTTTTCTTCTCATTTGTGTTGAGATGGGCTAGCGACAGTGGGTTGCAGAGCGGTGCTGCCCGGCGGCGCCACTCTGTGACGTACCTACTCGTAGCCGCTGGTAGCCGAGGTGAGAGTTAACGCACTCGTATTTCAGCAGCGGCGTGATTTAGGCGATAAGCGCGCGTTTTGTCACAGAGGGTCAGTAACAATGAAACGTGCTGCCTAATTGCAGCGGCATAACGAACGAGGCGAGCGTGTCGCCCTGCGCCTGCCCGCAACCATAATTTGTTGCCATGTGCGCTTCAAAACCCTATCTCCCATATATAGAACTTTCTTATTGTCTTCCTAATGAGACTTGAGCTGGAAACACTAATAAATCCGGTCGTGGCGTGCTTCCTAACGGTACGGCCGTCTCTACTTGTTCCTTTTTTCTCTCTGTCCCATAAATTGATTAACACGTTGACAGGTGATTATTCCTGACGTCTTGTGATCTCGGATAAGTTTCAATTTCACCGAGCACGGATTAAATAAATAACGGAAGGAAGAAGTTGTCCCTCTGCCTTATCTTAGTTAAGAGAACGCCGCGAACAAACGTCTCGTCCGATGTCCAGTCATGCTTTAGTGCGATGTGTGGTTTATTTGACATCAGTTTTCTGCATAGGAAACGAGCCTCTCGAGCCGGCATTAACTGATGTGAGATGTGTATCCCGCAAAAGGGTGGACGCAGAGCTTTAATACGAGCTAAAATATTATGACCGCCAGCTTAATAGCTTGTTTGTCCGTCTTTGGAATGACATATGTCACTGATCCTGGGCATCAGGAATCCGACAGTTTGTTGGCAGGTTTTTGGAGATATAGCATTAGATGCCTATGCACAGGTCACGTAATTCGCGCAAATAACGGGCCACTGATTTGCGTACGCAGTAATGGCGCTCGATAGCGTCCCAGATGGGTTCCATAGGATGTACATCAGGCGAATTTGGCCGCCGAGACATCAACGAGAGTTCACTACAATGCTGCTCAAACCACTGTGGCACGGTTCTGGCTCCGAGACACGGACCATTATACTGCTGAAAGATGACATCGCTGTCGCGGGAGACATCGAGCATGAGGGGATGCGCTACGGTCGCAGGTTCGAATCCTGCCTCGGGCCTGGGTGTGTGTGATGTCCTTGGGTTAGTTAGGTTTAAGTAGTTCTAAGTTCTAGGGGACTGATGACCTCAGCAGTTGAGTCCCATAGTGCTCAGAGCCATTTGAACCATGAAGGTTAAATGGTTCAAATGGCTCTGAACACTATGGGACTTAACTTCTGAGGTCATCAGTCCCCTAGAACTTAGAACTACTTAAACTTAACTAACCTAAGGACATCACACACATCCATGCCCGAGGCAGGATTCGAACCTGCGACTGTAGCGGTCGTGCGGTTCCAGACTGTAGCGCCTAGAACCGCTCGGCCACATCAGCCGGCGAACCATGAAGGGATGCAGGTGGTTCGCAGCTGTCAGCGTGTCTTCGATTACCACTTGAGGTGCCACGCAAGTGCAGGAGAATGTCTTCCGTAGCATAATAATGCTCCTTCCAGCCTGCGGCCGTGGCGTTGCACGTTTCTAGCCGCCGTTCAGCTCGATCACTACGTTTGTGGATACGACCATCGACCTACTGTAGCAAATATGTGATTCACTCGAAGAGCCGACACGTTTCTATTGATCGACGGTCGAATCCGGATAAACGCGTGCCTACTGCAGTTGTAATTGATGATGTCGTTGGGTCAACATGTGAACACGCAGGGGTAGTATGCTGCGGAGCTCCACGTTCAACAATGTACAATGAACGGTGAGCTCTGAAATACTTGTGTGTGCACCAGCATTGTAGTCTTTTGGCAGAGGTGCCACAAATCACCATTTATCCTACTTAACAGAGCAGACAAGCATCCGAAGCGCAGGTTCTGTGAAGAGTCGTGGACGTCCAACCACTTGGCGCCTAGTGGTAGTTTCAGTGTCCTTCCATTGTGTATCAGTGTAAGTGACAGCTGGATGGCATTATAGTTCTCAATGCTCAAGAAGAATATGCCGTACTCTCAGAGCGATGCAGGGAAAGCCACTGGCACATCAACGTGCTTCTCTTTTTGCTCAAACATTTCCTCGAAAAAATCTGTAGAGATTCTTGAATAATAACTAAACAGTTTTGTTTATCAGATTCTTAGTATTTCTGTACTGGTAAAATTCGTTTTTGCACTGAAGTATAAGATTCCCACTTATTTTAATTATTTTAATTTTTGCCCTTCTTCCGTTTCATCTGTGTTAATAAATACACATTTGTTTTGCTCCAATAGTACATGAGAACTATGTCCAAAAAACAGGTGGTAGTATTTTAGTATTCGAAAAAACTGTTGCTCTTAGACTAAATATCCAAAATCTATAAAGAGTGTCAAAACAGTTCAACGACACTTCTACTGATTATTAGCGCAAACGCTTCTTCTGTAACATTCCAGGTGGAAAGTCTTACTAACTCAGTTGTATCAGAACTCTCAAATTTTAACTCCTAAAATAAAGCCTCCTGTGTTAGTAAGAGCCTCTTATTCATAAAATGTAAAAATCGTCTTTTGCAGATTTGCATCTACTGACAAAAGGATACATTATAAAAAGCGTAGGCTGTATTCCTTATTAGTAGCTACTCATGTTTATTTAATCGCTAAAGGTTATTTCATCTTAACTATTTAGACTACCTGACAAAGAAGTGAAGCCCCCAGAAGACAAGTTCGGATGTCAGTGTAACTTCGTACACGCACCTACCATCGGCGGGTATGTAACTGTTTCTCTGTGACAAGTAAAACGATCAGAAGACTGCATTAGTATGATTCGCATTTTGTGTTGTTACAAGGCCTGGTAGGGAATATAAAGGGTGTGTACAATGTCAGATGTTGAGTGATCCCTGTGAAGCACACGGATATGCTGCGTACTCGTATAAGACAGCGTCATCAGCGCCTGACAGACTTTGGAAACGGCTGTGTTGAGGGTCTCTAAAGACTCGCTGGTCGAATCCTGCCATATCCAGATTTGTGGGACATTCGGGTGTGACAGTCACCCGACGTTGGACTGCGTGGAAACGTGAGGGCAGGCATATTCGTTGTCAGTTTTCCGTTCGACCACGTCTGACCAACACAATGGAGGATCACCTATTGTGCACCAGACACGTCATAACCGCTTCACATCTGCACTCACCGTCCGAGAAAAAGTAGCGAACTCTCAGCAACGTTGTGTATCATCCTACGCCATTGGTCGGAGACGCAGCAGCCGGGCTGAGATACGCAGGCTGTCGTTAACGCCACAACACAAACAGCTGCGTTTGGTATGGTGCCGTGACGCGGAACCATGGACTGCTGAGGAATGGCGTCGCTTTGTACTTAGCGATCAATTGCCTTTCTGCAGTACCCCTGATGACCATAATCGCCGAGTGTGCAAACGACCTTTGGAGAGGTCCCATTCTTCCACTGTTCTGGAGAGACACAGCGGTGTTACTGCTGGCGTCACGGTCTGGAGAGCCATCGGATATGACTTTAGGTCACTGCTGATAGTGACTGCGAGAACTCTCGAGCCACAACGGTATGTCACGGACATCCCGCATCCTCATGTATTGCGTCTGCCATCACCAGGGCAATGTTTGTCCACATATGACACATGTCATGATGAAGCGTCTGCCCGATTCTGAGGAACTGTACTCCCTTGACCAGCAAAATGCCCAGATCTGTTCCCGATGGAACATGTGTGGGTTCGCCGGCCAGAGTGGTCGAGCGGTTCTAGGCGCTACGGTCTGGAGCCGCGCGACCGCTACGGTCGTAGGTTCGAATCCTGCCTCGGACATGGATGTGTGTGATCTCCTTAGGTTAGTTAGGTTTAAGTAGTTCTAAGTTCTGGGAGACTGATGACCTCAGCAGTTAAGTCCAATAGTGCTCAGAGCCATGTGTGGGTTCAGCTCCCACGTTAGCTTCGTCCCAGAGCCCGTATCCAGAAAATCAAGGCCAGTTACCACAGTTGTGTGCCAGCTTTCTTCAGGGGACGATACAACGGTCTTATGACACCCTAACCAACCGAATCAGTGCATGCATCCAGGACAGAAGAAGCGCAACGTCGTGCTGATAGGTGGGCTCATATTGCCTTTTTCTTTGTAAATTTGACTCGATTCTCTAATCACTGTAATAAAAACACAACCTGTGCAATTTCACTTCGGTTCTTCCTCCCCTCCTGTTTGCTTCACTTTTTAGTCGGCATAAGCCGTTTCTTTATTATTTTTGTCAGTTTTTGCTTGATAATGACTTCTGAAATTGAAATTGGCTAACTGCAATTGTAATTACATTGAAATCCACAAGTGTAATGCCGATTAAATTCAGCCCTCGCAGGAAACACGTTCCGTTTTCCAAAATAATTTAAAAAACCGTAATATGTTATATATGTTATAGATGCACCTGTAACGCTATCTTCTGCTTCACGGTACATCTTCCGTCAAATAGCTTATAAAGATACAAGAGATCTCCTATTTATACACTGAAGGTAGAATTTAAAGTATATGATTCTCCATACTCTTATTAAAGGCGATCGTCTTTTGCAAGTCACGAACTACCACGTTTAATGTATTTCTTCACTGTCAGTTCTTCCTGTTCGTAGGTAAAGACTTACTTCAGCTACTTACATCGGTCTATATGTACGCAAAAATGATAACAATTATAAGCAGTTATTGACTGTCTGATGTCGACATCTTTCTGATCTAAAATTTCCCCTAGGATTTGCGAGGCCAGTATTCAGCGTTGCTGTATCCCCATCGTCATTTTTACCTTTGCAACACAACTGAGCATCAGTTCAAATGGTTCAAATGGCTCTGAGCACTATGGGACTTAACAGCTGAGGTCATCAGTCCCCTAGAACTTAGAAATACTTAAACCTAACAAACCTAAGGAAATCACACACATCCATGCCCGAGGCAGGATTCTAACCTGCGACCGTAGCGGTCGCGCGGTTTCAAACTGAAGCGCCTAGAACCACTCGGCCACAAAGGCCGGCTGAGCATCAGTACTAATATGTTGTCTTTCATGGCATTGTTAAAGAAAGACATACGCAATGCCTGTACAGCAAGCTCTGTTGGATGTTTTGGAAGAGAACTGTTACCTCTCTCCCGTTTTGTTTAGAGAGTAGTATTTGGGCACTGGTTCCAGTGATAAGTTACTCGTGAGTTCTTGTGCTTATACAACGTAACATAACCGAACTCTCCAGACAGAACGGCGTAGTCTGGTAACAGAAGGAGCGACCGCCCACAGGCGTAAATAATGACGTGTGGGCTCTGCTAGCAGCTCGCCGGGGTGAGAGCTGCATCAGCTGACAGGCGTGAAACGGCGCCTGTCACCCAGACTAATTGGACACTGAGGTTGACACTGTGTTACCTGTTGGGCAATAAACATCTCATAGGCGTTCGAGGCTGGCAGATGGAGGGCGGCTATGCAGCGGGCAGCGGCGGCCGTTGGACATCCCTATGTTTGCTGGCGCTAACAACCCGCTCACGAGAGCGGCCGGTAGGAGGTGGAAGGTGGCGGGACTCCTCGCTAACACGCGCACAATGAGGGCAGCCGGGAATTCTCTCGCCTCCGTCAATCCAGGGGCATCATCCTTGACTGGCTGCACTTCAGTAACGTGCATTGTGGCTCTTCCAGGCCTCGCGTGCAGTGCCAGCAATCGAGCTGCAATTAGTTCCGAGCCACAAATGTCACCGTCTGTTGGCTTGCCCCCAGGAGATGATATTGCAGATGAGATAACACGACGATGTCAGTATTTCAACGAGAGGTTGCACATTCTGCTATAGTGCCTCTGACGAATTCAACAGGGAAAAATATCTAGAGATTTAAAAGTAATTTCAAGAGTGCACTGAGGAGGTCCGATATGGCGGTTACTGTTTACAACATACAGGATGTAACATGTGTAAGTTATATGTGGTACACAGATCGGTGTGTTGACTGCTTTTTCTCTGCATTAAACAGTCTTCCCGCAAAGACGCCACATGATTTACTACCTGATATTCTCTTCACCGTCACAACTGCACCAGTAAGTAGGCTAACCCTGTCGGTATAGACTAACCATTTTGCGTCCATACATTCACATTTCAACACCTGACCCATTGCCCAGGGGAAAATAAGCATTAATGGATTGCTCTTGCCACGTTTACTTGGAGGTACCAAACCCCTAAAAACATAGAACTTGAAATAGCTACAATTATTTATATGCAAATGACGTAAATACTGGTATAATGTTCATTTTGCGAATGTTGCGGGTCTTTTTATGTCCGTACTTCCTAAGAAAAATGAAGAGGAATTACGCCTTAAACAAGACACCTTTTTAATTTTGTTTTCACCCAGATATGTTTTAGCACTTTTGTGCTATCTCCGATGGGTTTATTTGTTTATTTTCTTTCTGCAAATTCGTTTTTACATGTTAACCTTATAGAAACATTTGGTAAAAAATATTTAAATTTGTAAAATGAGCGATTATTATAAAATATTTTACATTGTTTTGCATACATTGGAGAGCTGAGACATGTATCACTCTATTGAGGCATTCTGTTTTGGCTATTTTCGATGTGTGTGAAGATTCTAGTTTTGAAGTACTTCTGTAAATAAAGAGGATGTATGCATTTGCATACATACCTCACATGAAGCTATGGGATGTTTATGCTAGTAGCTATAGATTGCATAGCAGACCTAAAGCTATTAGCATAAACATCCAGTGGCTTCATGTGCGCTATGTGAACTTAAAAAGATGTGGTACAGATGTTGATACTAAGTTAGTGTTTAAGGAGTCCATTTAGCTAAGGTTATCAGTCGCCTTTTCACCACCCAGGATAGAAGAGTGTAGCCAATCTGTCTGCGTGTAGAGTAAATTATGTGTGCAACTGTGAGAAAGTGTTTGCGCAACAATTATCTGAAGCGGAACTTGGGAACCAGCCGGATATTCACCTAGTGGGATGTGAGAAACAGCCTAAAAACCACATCCAGACTGACCAGCACAGCGACCCATCCTTGTTAATCTGCCGGGCGGATTCGATCCAGTGGCACCAAACCTCCCAGTGCCGGCAGCGGTCGCGTTAACACACGCGGCTATCCGACAGGGTAAGGGGTACCACCTTCTAAAGTAAGGAAGAACGGCCACGCATAGAATTAATGCGCATCACCTGTCATCGTACGTGAGGTGTTTTCATCAATGGTTTTGACACAATATTAGTCCTATTTAGGTGCCCAGATCCAACGCTCGTTTCAGAAACAAATTTTAAATATCGCGCCATTATTAAGAAACTGTTTTGTGCCATTAAAATTCCAAACCAGATAATGACAGTCGACAGATGTACACATGCTTAGCTTTGTCCTTTTTGAAAACTGTCCACTTCAATTAAATATAAGGGAGCAATATCCAGACTGAAGTTTTTCTTCGCAACAAGAGTTAAATCTACATGACTTTGAGGGTGTTTGCGAGGAAGGGCACAATTTAACTTCCATCCGACACCAAGGTCATTAGAGCCGGAGCACTAGCGTAAATGGACATGGATGGGTACTACAATTGGCCGTGGCTTTATTGAATGATTGAAGTTGATGTTCGCCAGACGTGATTTAGGGTAACGACAATGTTAGCGGCCAGACGATAATCTCAAATCGTTCTTTACGCATATACGACGTCAGTGCTTTAAATATTGCTTCACCTTGTTCTCTGCAGATTTTGCCTCTCATTTCCAGTGTCAGTTTTATTTCTAGACTGATCTCTCAGTTTAATTCTATGATCAATAATTTAAAACACTTCTCACGGTAATCGAAACCTCCTCGATGATAGAAATCCACCTCTAATCACGGATCCGTTCGAGAACGTCTGCGTTAACGTCCTCTTCATTGGAAATCTCTTTCCCGCAGATGTTGTTCCAGCTTGCCGAAAAGATGGAAATTACATGTTTCAAGAGCTGGACTTACATTTCAGAATCATCCACGTCCGTGCGGTCTTGGTCAAATTGTTGGCACCATTTCACTTAGGCTGGACGCAACGTTATATTTGGTGCATATACAGCTAGAATTTCAAGGTAAATCTGTGTGCAATCCAGTTTTGCCCACAATTATCGTACTGTCCCGCGTATTTCAGCTTTGGAGAATATTTCCAGTTGTCGCGCCATTTCGCCCCAACGCTTTGATGCACCTGTTACCCGTGCAGAGATAGCGAAGATCCAAAGAAGAGCGGCGCGTTTCGTCACAGGGTTATTTGGTAAGCGTGATAGCGTTACGGAGATGTTTAGCAAACTCAAGTGGCAGACTCTTCAAGAGAGGCGCTCTGCATCGCGGTGTAGCGTGCTGTCCAGTTTTCGAGAGGGTGCGTTTCTGGATGAGATATCGAATATATTGCTGCCCCCTACTTATACGTCCAGAGGAGATCACGAATGTAAAAGTAGAGAGATTCGAGCGCGCACGGAGGCTTTCCGGCAGTCGTTCTTCCCGCGAACCATACGCGAGTGGATCAGGAAAGGAAGGTAACGACAGTGGGACGTAAAGTGCCCTCCGCCACACACCGTTGGGTGGCTTGCGGAGTATAAATGTAGATGTAGATGTACAGCAACAGAATTATGTCTGCAGGAAACCTACAACACGTAATCTCTGCTCATAACTCGTCGCTCCTGTTGCACAATGGTCTTTAGCGTGATGCGACATGTGCAAATAACTTCTGAAGACCCTACCCAATATTTGTGTAGCAATGTAAATTCTTTCGATGAAATAAAAAGCCAAAGAGTGTATCAAAAGGACTTGGAGCTAAATACAAAGAGTCCGTAGTATTGTCAGTGAACAGCCATTTCTTTCCCCTCACCGTTGAGATCCAAAACAAAAGTTATCGTTGCACGAGCTTGCATTCAGGAGTTGGCCAGCAAAGCGAGATGCCCACAGTGCCGATAAATATCTGTGGCATTTTAATGACTGCGGCAGGGCGATGGCGATGGCAGTGCTCCTGGCACGCTTTAGGAATTAATGGGCCACCAGGGGTTGTCAGCACCGCCGAGAACACAGGACGTGACCCGTAACGCAAAGTTTTCTAACCACACAGAGCTCTCAGATAGACAATAGATTCTTACGGTCCTTTAGAATCTGTTGCTCCGTTTATGTGTTGTCAATTAGGGACCTCCTTGTTAAAACAAAACAGAAAATGGAGCTGAAACCTATGTTCCTTCGTTTTCCTATTTTTTGTAGCCAGTTACGCCATCGTCAGCTACACAAGAAGGAAAGCATATTTATGTACTTATGCAATACACTGAACTAAGTCGAGTGTAGTCTCACAGACGTGGCTGAGGATACCTACCACATGTAATTCACGTATATTGTTGGCATTCGGGACTTGTGAAGGTACCGAAGCGCACGTAAAGGTAGAGTGGGTTCCTTGCAAATCAAAAACAAAGTATTTATTTGTTTTTGATGATCCTCCATTGCCCACTACGCATTTCGCGTTCACGTACTTAACGGTGAGCGTTCTGTTTATTTAATGTGCGTTGATTTTATATAAGAGTGTGTTTTGTGTCTGATAATTTGAGGCAAAACGTGCGACATTAGTCAGTAGCTACCAAATACATCAACCTTACCTGTATTAACACATTTCCTTGAGAACCGTAAGCATTTAACGAAAAAATTTCCTTTCAGTAAAATGAAGGCGAAATACTCGGATTTTTATATCAAGGTACAGATACGGATGTGCCAACCACCTGAAGTCACAATACCAAAAACTGGGGTCGGTGTCGTATCTAGACATTAAACAGAGACAAGTGTATCAAATCACTTACTCGTATGAAATAAGTTGTGACGTAAGTAAACTGTCACAAAATTATTCACGCTACTGAAGTTTTTATCATAAAATCGTTTCAGAGAACTCTAACTTCAGTGGAACTGATAAAAATCAAAATTTATTTAATTTATCAGAAATTGCAAAGAATAGACCACGTAAAGTCTAGTTATTATAAATTATATGAATGATAAAGATGTTTATAAGTCCCATAGTGCTTAGAGCCATTTGAGCCATAAAGACGTTTAAAAAACCCAATTTTCGGACTATACGGTTGGGAATTAATACATTGCATACAGAAATATTGTCATTTTTCAAAAAAATGGTTCAAATGGCTCTGGGCACAATGGGACTTAACTTCCGAGGTCATCAGTCCCCTAGAACTTAGAGCTACTTAAACCTAACTAACTTAAGGACATCACACACATCCATGCCCGAGGCAGGATTCGAACCTGCGACAGTAGCGGTCGCGCGGTTTCCAGACTGTAGCGCCTAGAACCGCTCGGCCACCCCGGCCGGCCTATTGTTATTTTTGTTCCAGATAATTTACCTAAGCCTAGTCGTTCTTACAAAGATTGTCATGTTCCGTGCATACGGCTTTAAGTTTCGCAACTAAATATTAATAGTAATTGAGTGTGTCGAATGGAACATATGCTTTAAAGGCTAGTGATGAACCTACAGATACGTACATAATGTGGCAAATAAAAAGCTTTAAAAATTTTTTAACGAAACCTTTTAATACTAAAAATCCCAATTATGTAAGTTTAACTGACTACTAGTTTCAGATGATTATCCAGCCATCTTGATATCTGAAGTGACAACAGAAAACTGCAGTAAGAAAGGGCACTGAAGGATTTAATTAAAACTTCGAAACAATAAACAAAGGTCAATTAGTTACCGCGCTTGTGTAGTGTCTGTTCGTAAAGTAAGACACACCAAAAAATCTGATTAACAGTAATAACTCATACAACAGACGGAATACAATAAAATAATGGCATATACCATGAAGTTAAGACATTAGGTGTGAAAGACCTAAAAAGTATGAACAACGATGTGAATACAAGATAGAGTACATAAAGGAATAACCCAGGCACGAATAAGTAAAGCACAAACTTTTCTTACAAGGCCACATTGATATACAATATTATGTACACAACCTCGTTACAAAAGTAACATGCAACAACATAAAGTATGCGGCCCTTTCAAAAATGTATGCTGACTAACAGTTTGTGTAAGGTAGCTCACAAGGAAAGGCAAACTGCCGATTGGTGACGCTCGAGTACACGTAGAAAGAAAAATACACTCATATAACGCAAGGAGTAACAAACAATAAGAGAAGAAAATATAAGATATTTAATTAACTAATATATACCTAACATCATAAAATAGTTAAGAACAATGTATACAAGAATGTATTTGATGAATGCGTAAAAAGTATGCAAGTTCTCCATGTGACACAAGTATATAAAAATAAGAAGGAAGAAAAAGGCGGTTACATAACAGCCACGTGAAAAGATTGCAACTATGGCGTGGAAATAAAAGGAATACAAACGCTATATTCCGTAGGTGGCCAAGGTCGATGTACACCGTAGACCTGAAGAAGGCTGAATAATCAGCTGAATCTAGTAATCGCTTAAACTTGTGATTTCGATCATGACTATTAAAATATTTTGTTAATAAAATTCCTAGATAACTTGACTCCTCCTTGGCAATGTCGGGAATTAACAGAAAGTTTTACTTTAGTAGTTAGCCACTGTGTTTGTTTTTTATTTGAAAGATTCTGTTTATTCAGAAAGTTTAATCGTGTGCTAATTACATACAGTACAACTATATTCAGCCCAATTTTATTATTTTTCACTCATTTTATTTGCAAGAAATAAGTTATATTCTTTTGAAGAATAACAGCATCTTGCAGAGGCTGTGTTAACGCAAATTCTTCCATTATCGTCTCGATTATGACAAATTGATTTTTTTCAGTAGTGTACTTACTGTTAGATGAACAAACATCCGAATTTTTTTCTTCGTTTTCAGTGACACACAAACGTGGACTGCTCTGATTATAACTGTGCTCATAAGACAGCTATATCAGACATATGCTGTCTTTAGAATTTGTACAATAACTGAATGTTTCGTTCAAACTAAATCTGTAATTGTCACTAAAATGTGATTTAGGAAACTTCTGCAACAGTTCATTCACTTTGGAAATTTTATGCAGGGATTTCTGAGCGCAAATAGATGTTTGTCAAACGACGATTTGTTAAGAGTTACAGAACCGCACATGTTAATTGTTGAAACTACAATAGTGTCTGTAAGCAAAAGTAATAAAGGTCAATAAAAGCAGCAAGGTAATGTTAGTCGATAAGACTTCTGAAAGACGGGTGTAACGTTAATTTTGTTTCTTATGTACAAATACACATGGCAAAAACTTCGGCTCATCTGTCTACTACGTACAGCTTCATTCATGCACTACAAAAATAAGTGTCTCATCCAAATTTCGTCCAACAAGGCAAATATTGGGTGATTAACTTCGTCTCATTAATTAATAAAAATCTTGATCGGTCTCTAGGTCTCCGAAAGAGGTCTAAGTCCTTTTCAGCAAGTTGGTAATGAAGACAAATCAAAATATGAGGCGTAACTAGCCAACACCTGTTACGCTGAGAGAGCATATTATTCCTGGAGGAAGTATGAGAAAGGTAAGACATTGTCGATTTTGTTGATGTCTTCCGTTACGAAGACAACGTGGGATGGGAAGGTATTCATGAATCACTGCGAACAACGGCTCTTCCTCTTTTACGGTCCTCAGTGATATTTCCTCCCTGGAGAAGAGTTTCACACTCACTTGATTCAATTACTTGCCTGTCGGATGTTTCTCGAAAAAGCCGTAGCAAATCTCTGCTTTCTCTCCAGATGAGGGAGCACGTTACAGAAATTGAAACGAGCGACCGTTACAATGCGACTCGCATTCCACAGTCACATAAACATTACCACCGCAATGCCGCACGCTTTGAGAAAACATTTCGAACCTCCAGGGACCTCTAAATAACGCCAGCCATCGTAACGCCGTATTTATGGACCCTGTGAGAGGAGAGCTTCTAGTTCGGCGAGAATATATAATTAACCAGGCACTAGCTTGCGAGTCTGGTACGGCCCGCTCACCTCGAATCCAAACAAGCACTCCTTCGAAATTGCTCATAATGTACTCCGGCGCATCAAGAATCTGTGCGAAGCTCGGTACGCCTCGCGCTGGTTTCCAAAGCGGGAGCCTGGCGTAAGTGCAGAAGAAAACTGTTTACGTCCACGCCTGTTATCTTAAAGAGAGAAAGAAGAAGCAGTTCGCCTTGTAAAAATGTTGCGTGCTAATGTGATGGTTGAAACATTCCTTGATTGCGTGCATCGGGACCGTCCATAAGGAAGAGCGGCGTTTCGTGTGACTGGGAAAATGATAATTTCCAACAGAAATTTAATGTGAAATTGTATTGCGTGGTGGCAAAGTGCTCTGAAATCCACGAATTCATATGTGGAGATAAATAGTTTTCACTGTTTAGCAAAAAATTCCGGTCTATCCCCAGAAACTACTCCCGAGCGTCTTGCAGATGTGCCTATTGAACACTCACCCGACTTTCTCTGTCGAATTCTTACGTTGCAACGTCTAGATCTACATCTACATCTACATCCATTCTCCGAAAACCACTATGAAGTACGTGACAGTGGCACTTCACATTGTATCACATAAAAGGGTTTCTTTCTGTTCCATTCGTGTACGGAGTGTGAGAAGAAAGACTGCTGAAATATACACCTACATCCACACTGTACAAACCACTGTGAGGAGTTGCATGGATGGACGTAAACTGTAATATGTAAGTTTCTTTTCATTTTCAACGATATAACAAGTCCTGTTTTTGTTCCAGATGAGCCCACCTCATGTCATTTTGAAACAGGGCGAACTAAACACCGAATGTCAGGAAGCCAAAATTCATTCCAAAGTATAACAATAAGAGCCGCCGGATGGGCCCTTCGCTGGGAAGATAATCCCATAAGCCATACCGCGCTGTACTTATGGTTTAAGCCAGCCGGAGTGGCCGAGCGGTTCTAGGCGCTACAGTCTGGAACCGCGCGACCGCTACGGTCGCAGGTTCGAATCCTGCCTTGGGCATGGATGTGTGTGATGTTCTTAGGTTAGTTAGGTTTAAGTAGTTCTAAGTTCTAGGGGACTGATGACCTTAGAAGTTAAGTCCCATAGTGCTCAGAGCCATTTGCACCATTTTTGAACTTAAGGTTTAATAATCTTAGCAGCTCGCAACTAGGTTGACCTTCCAAATGGATACTGATATCACTTATTTATGAGTGATATGCTCCAGGCTAATGAGTGAACAGTGACAAGACAAGTGGAAAACGTAAAGATGTTATATTCTCGACTTTCCCATCAGCCACTGCTCGGAGGTATACAACGGTAGAAGTAATGCCGCGCTCTACACATGATGACAGGTAACATTCTTGAGGGCCGCGCGGAGTGGCCGCGTGGTCTGAGGCGTCGTTTCACAGACTGGGCGGCCCCTCCCGCCGGAGGTTCGAGTCCTCCCTCGGGCATGGGTGTCTGTGTTGTTCTTAGCATAAGCTAGATTAAGTTAGTTTAAGTAGCGTGTAAGTCTAGGGATCGATGACCTATGCAGATTGGTCCCTTAGGAATTCACACACATTTGAACATTTTGAACATTCTCCAGGCGTTCACCAGACCCAAACCAATCCATCGAATTGCCACAGGGCACAGAGTAACTCGTCACTGTAAATCACTCGTTTGCAGTCATTCGTTGACCAGTGACGTCGCTCTTTGCACCCCCGCAAGCATCGCTCAGCATTCACTACAGAAATGTGTGGCTTATGAGGAGCCGCTTGATTTCCTTTGATTCATGCGATTTTTTACATCCACAGTGCTCGACCGTCCCTGTCCTTCAGTACAGAGGATTGCTCCGTCTTGATTTAGCTGTGCCCGTCTCTAATGACCTCGTTGTCGACGGGACGTTAAACACTAATCTCCTCCTTCTCCTCCTTTAGCTGTGAGTGTTCCTTCGAGGCAGTTTTAGAAGGGATATAGTGTCCCTAATGGATTTGTTACTCAGGTGACAGCCACTGAGCTGCCCAGACTGACCAATCCTGCTTGCTGCTTTTCTACTGACAATACAATACTCCGCGCCTCCTTTTGTACCGGCCTCTCGTGACGTCTAGTGCTGATACTTTTGATGAGACGGTGTACATCACAGCTGTAAGTTGAGCTAGTCTGCAATTTATCCTGCTCGTCCCCCGTTTACAAACATAAAGTATACTCGCATACTCTTAGAGATAAGTAAGGGTGGCAACGTCACATGTAGCGAAAAATGCAAAAACCGTCGTATCATGCCAATGGAAGAAACACAATTAATACTCTTCTAATTTGTTAACTGTTGACGGTACAAAAATGTTTGAAATGGCTCTGATCACTATGGGACTAAACATCTGAGGTCATCAGTCCCCTAGAACTTAGAACTACTTAAACCTAACTAACCTGAAGACATCACACACATCCACGCCCGAGGCAGGATTTGAACCTGCGACAGTAGCGGTAGCCCGGTTCCAGACTAAGTGCCTTGAACCGCCCGGCCACAAAGGCCGGCTCGACGGCACATATTCGGGAGGATGACGGTACAAACACACGTCCGGCCATCCGGATTTAGGTTTTCCATGATTTCCATAAATCACTCCAGGCAAATGCCGTGCAAATGAAAGGTCACGGTCGATCTCCTTCCCCCACCTGCACGCAATTCGAGCTTCTGCTCCGTCTGTAACAACCTCGATGTTGATGGGATGTTAAATGAAATCTTTCTTTCTTCCTTCCTTCTTTCGACAGCACTTTTAAGCGCCGTCTCACATAAAAGCGCAATTTCAGTGTCTACTTCCTTACAACAGTTTTTCTGTTTTATCTACGTCAACATTTGTACTCCACAATCACCATACGCCGGGAGAAATTAGTGTATCAGTATTATTTGCCCTCGTTCCTATTCCACTCATAAGGTACGCGGGAAGACTAGTTGTCGATATTCTTGTGTATGAGCTCGAATTTCTCTAATTTTACCACCGTATTCAGTGCGCAAGCCTTATTTTGTAGGACGCAGTATGTTTCTTCACTTCATTTGGAATGTGAGGTTTCGGAATTTTGTGTACACGGCTCTGTGGGATACACAATACCTTCTTTAGTGTCTCGCAAAGCAGTTCTTTGAGCAACTGTGATAATAAATAAGCAAAGACGTTAGGAGTCGTGCTGCTCTACTTTGAATGTTTCCCGTGTCTCCCCTAAATTCAGTCGATACGAGTACCAGACAAACAGAACTCAAGAACTGAAACAACTAAGTTATTGTAAGGCATCTCTTCTATGCATGATAAATATTTCTTCCAGTACATCTGAGTCTGGCGTTTCCCTCCCTCACGACAATCCCTTATCACGCTGTCAGCCTGCCTCCCTCGTTTCTCTTCATAGCGCTCGCGGTTTCTTGGTCCCCACAAATCTTCACGTTACTGGCTACAGAGCGTCTTTCGCTCATCATAGAATTGTAAATTGCGTAGTTATTCCCATTGCTTCCCTTGTTTCAATTTTTTTTTAATGACGATGGCCGAACTTATATAAAACGCACCAGTCTCAGTAGTCAGTGTTGTGGTGTCACTCATGGCCGGTTCGAACTGTGACCCAGAAAAAAATATTAATTACTTGTATGTAACTAGTGGGAGGACTACAAATGATGTGGGTAGTGTTTCGCGGAGACATTCTTGAATAAATACTCCACGAAGTTCTTGCCGCGTCAGCTTTTCCAGTCTCCAACTATCGACGATTTCCTCCTTCGTCATCTCAAGAGATATTTCAGTAGGCCATTAGGTGCTACAGTTGTCCTAATTGTCCTGGAGACGTCACTGCGTCATTGTAATTCCATCACAACCAATGTTCTTCAGTTATAGACTTTGACATTATCTTTAGTAGCATATGGAGGTTCCATGATTTTGTAACGTCTCTATGATGTAATTCCGCCAACAGAAGTACCTAATGGCCTACTAGAATATCTCCTATCTATGACGACCGAGGAACCATCGAAACTGACAAATCTGACGTGGAATGAAATCCGTGAAGTATTTATTTACGAGAGACGGTGTCTTGTAGTTCATGATCGTCAGATGCTGCGCCAATGTTTTGAGATAAATCCCACAATATCTCATGTCCTGCGGCCATGTGACACTGTTCGTTAGCCTTGCCTCCTTGGTGTCACCGAGCGAGGTGGCACACTGGACTCCCATTCGGGAGCACAATGGTTCAAAACCGCATCCGGGCATTTAGATTTAGGTTTTCCGTAATTTCGCGAAATCGTTCGAGATAAATCCGAGTACGGTTCCTTTTAAAGGACACGGGCGATACCCTTCTTCACGCTTGGCACATTCCGAGCGTGTGCTCCGTCTGCAACGAACTCGATATCGATGACAAGTTCAACCCTAAACTTACTCCCCTTTTTTTTAATTTTTTGTGTCATCTGATCCGTACAGGCCATTTTACGGCACAGGATTTTATCCGTTTCATTTCTTTCGTATACATAATCATCGACAACAACAAAACTGCTAAAATATACGCCGCAGTCCTCCACATGACGCAGATACACGCTAGACACGTGATGCTGTGAAAACAAGAGGGATCATTCATCGGGATTTCCCTATATCGCAAGAGCACCACTGAAAATGGATTACAGAATGAGTCGGCATTGTGACAGAGAACGTGTAGCGATCACTTTTAAATTTCTGTCCTTCTCTGAAATGGTGTTCACTAAGGTGACAAAAGTCATACAATAGCGCTGTACACATACACAGATGGCGGTAGTATCGTGTACACAAGGTGTAAAAGGGCAGTCCATTGGCGGAGCTGTCATTTGTGCTATGGTGATTCATGTGAGAAGGTTTCCGAGGTGATTAACAACACACGACGTGAATTAACATACTTCGAACGCGGAATGATAGTTGGGGCTAGATGCATGGGAAATTCCATTACGTAAATCGTTAGGGAATTCAATATTCCGAGGTCCACAGTGTCAAGAGCGTTCCGAGAATACCAAATTTGGGGATTTTCCATCTCACCACATACAACGCAGTGGCCGACGGCTTTCACTTAACGTCCGAGAGCAGCGGCGTTTGCGTACGATTGTCAATGCTAACAGATAAGCAACACTGCGTGAAATAACCGTAGAAATCAATGTGGGACGTACGATGAACGTATCCTTTAGGACAGTGCGGCGAAATTTGGCGTTAATGGGCTATGGCAGCAAACGAGCGACGAGAGTGGCTTTGCTAATAGCACGACATCGTCTGCACCACCTCTCCAGGACTCGTGACCATATCGGTTGAACCCTAGACAACTGGAAACCGTGGATTCGTCAGGTGAGTCCCGATTCTAGTTGGTAAGAGCTGATGATAGAATTCGAAAGTGGCTCAGACCCCACGAAGCTGTAGAACCAAGTTGTCAACAAGGCACTGTGCAAGCTGATGGTGACTCCATAACGGTGTGGTTTGTGTTTTCGCGTAGCGGACTGGGTCCCCTGGCCCAACTGTGCCGATTATTGACTGGAAAAGTTTATCTTCGGCTACTTGGAGACCATTTGTAGCCATTCATGGACTTCATGTTTCCAAACAACGTCGTCATCTCACACGGCCGTAGTTGTTCGCGGTTGGTTTGAAGAACATTCTGGACAATTCGAGCGAATGATTTGGCCGCCCAGTTCACCCGAAATGAATCCCATTGAACATTTATGGGTCGTAATCTAGAGGCCAGTTCGTGCACAAAAATCCTTCACCGACATGACTGTCGCTATTATGGCTGGCTGTAGGGGCAGCATTTCTCATTTTTTTCTGTAGTTGAATTTCAACGACTTGTTGAGTCCAGTCCACGTCGAGCTGCTGCACTACACCAGACAAAAGGAGGTCCGACACGATATTAGGAGATATCCAATGACTTTTGTCACATCAGTGTATGAGAGCGTCGCTCATAAATTTGCTTCTTCTTCACCAGAGGGCATTACTTAAAAATAGGACCTGGGTGGAAGTTCTCTTGAGTCTCCTGCGACCAAATTACGGAAAGAGGCAGCTCTTGTGAAGCACGCCGTCAGAAACGCGCGCACATTCGCAGATTTGGCGAGCAGCAGGTGGGTCTGGCGGCGCGTATGATAGGCCAGAGACTTTATGTGAGCCACCCGCGTCCGCCGACGTGGACGTCGCGGTCCTGTGACCGATGTACAGATTGTATGGAAATGAAGCGGGCAGGCCGCGCGTGGCGCATTTTGGCAGACATTCCATCGCGGGGCAGACGGACAGCCGCCTCCGCCATATACGGAGCGCTGACACGCAGCCCTTGCCGCTCCTTTAGCGAAATGCCGCCCTCTCTCCACCACTCCCGTACTTGTAGCATACGTACTGCAGCAGTGTAAGTCAGTAACTAGCATACGAAATGCGTAACGATAATTCGTACGTACCCAGTCCAGTTACACTGTTGTATTTGAGAGCTAGTAGACAGGCAGCATACACTTGCTGGTAGGTAGGAATCCTCCGGTATAAAGAGCAGTGCTTCCCGTAGTTGTCTAAAGGTCCGGGCTGGAATATTCACGACAATAGAGATGGTAGCACAGATGTAAGATTGGATAAGATAAAAGGAATACGAGAGCCTACAAAATATTTTTGCCGGACGCTGTGGCCGAGCGGTTCTAGGCGCTTTAGTCCAGAGCTGCGCTGCTGCTACGGTCGCAGGTGCGAATCCTGCCTCGGGCATGGATGTGTGTGATGTCCTTAGGTTAGTTAGGTTTAAGTAGTTCTAAGTCTAGGGGGCTGATGAGGTCATCAGTCCCCTAGAACTTAGAACTACTTAAACCAAACTAACCTAAGGACATCACACACATTCATACCCGAGGCAGGATTTGAACCTACGACCGTAGCAGTGGCGCGGTTCCGGACTGAAGCGCCTAGAACCTCTCGGCCACAATGGCCGGCACAGTGTCAGGTATGTGTGTCTCTGTGAAGTGTAGTACAGCATTCAATAAAAGTTATGTGGCCTGCCATAATAATGTGTAACTAATTTTTTGAATTTCTCTGGTACCTTTGGAAAGGATACAGCCCAACCCGAGTTCGTACTCACTCTCAAATGACGTCATCACAGGCCGGATGATAATTCCTCATCTTCTACCTTCCTGTTTATATACTGTCGTTGGCATGGGATATTCATCATTAGTCCGCTTAGAAATCGTATACTCAGCATAGGTAACTGAACAGTTGTGGGAAACAGGAGTCTGGTTGCACCGTAGTTTATCTGGCTGTAGTACGTCATTTTGACTCAACGCGCCGTCGTAATCGGCACTTACTTCGGACAGCAGTGCCACTCCCAATACAGTTTCACCACGAAAGCATGATAACTCATCATCGTTTCAGTAAGTCTGCTCTCTCTTTCCTTGAACAGGAATCCTATGACAATCCCTTACTACCATTCATGTAAATCGCTTCCTTCGCGCGTGTTTGCAAAGAGAAAATTGCGCAAGGACTGCTTGTCAGTCGTCTTAGACACCTACATCGACGCTGCGCTTCCCTTGAAATACATTGTGAGCTGCAGACATCACATGTAGGACAAATTCGTAATAGTGTAACTTGACGCTGTGAACGAATGTTGCAGAATGCTCCCAAGGAGCACATCATTCTGGTACACGGCACTGGTTGACATGGGAAAAACCTTCACAAAAACAACACAGTTATACTGAATATTCATCAAAGACAGATCTACGTGGTCACATCGGCATACTGACACTTGTTTACTAGCAACTTTCTTGCCGAGGTCGCCGGCATAGTCAAAAAATGGTTCAAATGGCTCTGAGCACTACGGGACTTAACATCTGTGGTCATCAGTCCCCTAGAACTTAGAACTACTTAAACCTAACTAACCTAAGGACATCACACACATCCATGCCCGAGGCAGGATTCTAACCTGCGACCGTAGCAGCCGCGCGGTTCCGGACTGCGCGCCTAGAACCGCTAGACCACCGCAGCCGGCCCCGGCATAGTCATGCGACATCAGTACAGAACTGCACAAGAAAAATGATGAAGCATGAGACAGGAAAGGAAAGGTCGCTAACGCATATCTGTGTGCTGTCAGTCGACTCGGAAGAGGCCGGTTCGACTCCTGATATTATACGAAAATTTCACCTTCAGCATTTGGCCATCAGGTCGAGGCGTGGTGGTAACACAAGGATAATCCAGGGCGTAATTCTTTCCGTTTCCTGTTGTTTCGTAGTTGCTTCAAAATTCATGGAGGTATGTTCTGTCTTTTCAGCTAAATAAAAGGCAATTTGTTTTTTGCCTATACATTTCGCTTCTTTTATTTATGAAGCACATTCAGTGGCCTGCAATAAATTATATATATATATATATATATATATATATATATATATATATATATATATATATATATACAAAACAAATGCATTATGTAGTAGCTACAAGTACGTTACTGTGTTAAGTTTTCCCATGTTTTTCTCTTACAAACAACTTGCGGAGGTTAAAAAAATCGTTTGCTGTTAACTACGATTTCCATCGTTGGTAGTCCATGGACTAAAGCTGTTTCCAACCTAGTTCATGGACTAGCAACATACAACACACAACTCTTGCACTTCATGAGAGAATGGTGACATTGTGCAATAAGGAATAAACCTTTATCAATTAGGCATCTGAAGATCTCCCTCGGGGTCTTCTTGTCAATCATAACACACAAACAATTTTTTTTTCTTTTTTGTACTGCATATGCTATTCCTTTAGCCAAAGTAAAGGTAAATTGTTTCACATGGGAACTGTACTAGCTTAATATATCATCCTAG
Source organism: Schistocerca piceifrons (assembly GCF_021461385.2). NCBI lineage: Eukaryota > Metazoa > Arthropoda > Insecta > Orthoptera > Acrididae > Schistocerca > Schistocerca piceifrons. The sequence continues at coordinate 359,706,860 of NC_060149.1, read as the reverse complement.
TTCTTTCTTTACAATAGTGGAATTATTCACTGTCAGTGAGCTAATGTCTTTGGATGCACTATCCGTTTATTTATTATTATTTTTTATTTCCGAGCATTGTGATCGAGGTGAATTCGAATCTCTAACCGACTTAAGAAGCGCAGTAGTTAAAGGCATTAGACTCGCATTCAGCATAAACGGGATTCCCTGTCCATTCATCCAGATTTAGGTTTCATTTGATTGCCCTGAATCGCATACGCGACTGCCTCAATTATTCCATTGGAAAAAACACAGCCATTTGACTTTCACATCCTTTCACAATCTGAGATAGTGTGCCGTCTCTAATGATCTCGCTGTCAACAAGACGTTAAATCTTTCTTTCTTTTTTCTTCCTAGTCTCAGTCCGAGCTTGCTATTTAGATATTTCTTGGACAAAAAAGAAAACAGCGGTCTTAAACAGTAAGGACGTCGGGTCCTTGCATTCTTCTTCAACTCAGTAGGTATCTACCTCTAAAGACTTCACTGTCGAAGGAGCCCTGAAGTCAAATAAAACTAGTATTAATGTATTCCATGTAAGGCAATTTGAACGTACACTAATATGGGGGGGGTCAGGGATTTTCTCTGCCTCGTGATGGCTGGGTGTTGTGTGCTGTCCTTAGGTTAGTTAGGTTTAAGTAGTTCTAAGTTCTAGGGGACTGATGACCATAGATGTTAAGTCCCATAGTGCTCAGAGCCATTTGAACTAATATGGGCTTCAAGGTAATTCAGTTTCGCCTGTAACTCTCTGAACTCTTCTTAACGTCCGCAAGTGCGTAGCCTTCGCCTTGTTTTGAGTTCCGTACGTACCGCAGTTTCACGGTGAACTCGGGAACAATGAGACTGTCCAGCCATTCCAGGGGACTCATATTGCCGGTAAGACGATATCGCCGCACAGAAGCTGAAACGAAGCGGTTTTCCGTGTTGGCAGCCGGCAAACTGGCAGCAAGCATGCACACAAAACTCACTTTCAGAACGCCGTACTATTCGTCGTCAGCAGAGCTACACCTATTTGACGACGCTTAGGTATAAGTGTCATCGTGATCGATAACACAGGTATCGTGGGTTCTCAGTTCTTCTTTCCTTTGCAGACCACCTTTATTTCTTAAATCTGATATTAGATGAAGCGTTAAAATCCACCTTAACGTTGTAAAGCTATTCTGTTTAACAACAAATGCAAAATCCACCCCCATTCAAACCGCACCAAACCTCATATCGATTCTGTTCATCAGAAGCTGCGGGTAAGATTATTGTACAATTTCGATGCGTTACTAAACGTTCCAGTAGTTAAAGTAATTTTTGCATGCCAGTCAACTGACAGATAAAAATGAGAATGAAAGGCAAAAGTTTTATTTCATGGGTTTTCTTGATGTGTAGCACCTATGGTTCCTTTTAATATTTTTTTTCTGTGATTGCTATTAGTGCTGGATTCTTTCTGAACGTGAACGTTGCATCATTGTTCAGATTCCATATTTAACTGTCTCTTCACACAACTGGGTATGTTAGCAGTTTTACACTCTAGAGCAAGGCGGTAACTTTCCACTTGCAGTAGTATCACTCATAGCAAAGTTTAGTCGAGTTCGAACCATCCTTTGGACAGTCAAACATTTTTTGTATGTCTGTTACTGAAAGTTAAAGCATGCTGTATTATTCTTCGAGTAAGAGGTACTACTCTTGCAGCATTCAAATCAAGATGTATGTTGTGAGGTGGTGTCATGGTTCAAATGGCTCTGAGCACTATGGGACTTAACATCTATGGTCATCAGTCCCCTAGAACTTAGAACTACTTAAACCTAACTAACCTAAGGACATCACACAACACCCAGTCATCACGAGGCAGAGAAAATCCCTGACCCCGCCGGGAATCGAGCCCGGGAACCCGGGCGTGGGAAGCGAGAACGCTACCGCACGACCACGAGCTGCGGACTGGTGGTGTCATGACCAGATGTTTGATTTGTCACGTCATGTGCCAGTACACAGTCACGTGATTGATGATTAAATCATAGCAGCATTTTGTTTTGAAGCCTGTCACCGATACTTTTCTTCTTTCTATTTTGTTTCATTTTAATGTTCTTAAAATTGTGAATGAGGTAATCTGGGACGGAATGTAAAATGGTTTTGTTGTGTTCTGTACCAACGTCTGATAGCCTCATACGCTTTACGTGTTTCGTTGTTATCTTATGCTTCGATAACGACCTCTTGACTAAAAAGATTTTACTACGCACTATTTCTTTGTTCTTTGTAGAGTTTTTACTTCGTACGACATTTGCGTGGACCAGCGAGTACAAATAAGTATAATGCGCACGTTTCCACGAGTTTATTGCCGAGCGATGGTCTCTGCTAGGCAGAATTATCTGCGTCTGTTGACGCTTGCTGCAAGCGCGAACGTTCTTTTAATTACTTAGTCTTAACGGTTAAAGAGATTTCCCTTACAAAAGCTTATTACTCGACTAGCACACAGCGTGGGCAGCACATGGACTCACGAACCGTAACTGTTTCCAGGATTTTCCGTACTGCTGTAATTAACACAGAGATTGTTCGTCTTACAGAGTAATAATTCATTAGTTTGTGTACGAGTTTCTTATATCTACTCCCTGATAAACAACAGCGTGAGCTAAATTAGACAAGACAGCTGTAGTTCGTTTACTATCTACTAAATATCTCTAACATGGCAGTTCCAGCTATAGTCAAAAAATTATAGTTTCTGAACAGTCATGAGTACTGTCAATAGTTAAATAATCGGAAGTGAATGAGAGAAAAATGGATACAACATCCGCATCCGGACGTTCTGATTTAAATTTTTTATAGTGTCCCTAAATCATTTGCCGCACGGGGTAGCCGAGCGGTCTTGGGCGTTTTGTCATTGTCCACGCGGCTTCCCCCGTTTCCCTAAATCGTTTGATTTGAGTAGGAGACATTTTCTTCTACGTGTGACGCCCTTTTATTTCCTCCATTATTGTACAATTTGAGCAAATACTACACCTATAATGACCTGGTTGTCGACGTAATGATATACTCTGACCACCCCTCCTTCTTTCGGCCCAGCCATCGTGATCTATGGTTAATTTCGCAGCCTTGTAAATCACTTGTCACGATTTGGAGTCCTACCTCAGACATGAGAGTGGGTGTTAAACGTGTTTGTACCCAACGCATCCCACACGTGCTTGACGGGATTTAAGTCGGGGGAAGTGGCTCGACAGTTCATCTGTCGAATATCCTCTCGTTCCACTGTTCGAAGCGATTGCGGATTGTCATCCATAAAAATCAAGTCGTGACCGAATATAGCCCTGAAAAGACAAGCAAGGGGAAGAAGTGCAGTGACACAATAAACTCGACCAATGGGTGTACCGCATTCAAGTAGTCGGAGGTCAGTACGTCCATCCAACAATATGCCTCCCCACACCACAACACCTGCACCACCAAAACGACCATGTTCGACAGTGTTCTTGGGTGCATTACGTGTTCCAGCCTGTCGCCTTGTGAAGGTACGTCTAGAATCACTGCTCAGACTGAATCAGCTCTTATCCGAGAACACGCGACTCCACTCTTCGTTAGTCCGGTCCCTATGCTCTTGGCACCATCGTAAACGGTGCCGCCGATTTGCGGGTGTCAACGGTGCACAGTCTATCGGTCACCGGGCAGTAGCCGTGCCGCTGTGGACTATGTAATTGCGCACTTCGCAGTCCTGTTAAATATGATTGCAGCTGCAGCCACTATTGGTTCCTTTTTGCCTGTTGCACAATGTAGCGATCGTCTGCTGCTGTAGCCGGTCGTGGTCGCTCACCTTTTCTCCATTGGGCTGCAGTGACTGTGGTTCGAAACGCTCCATATGTACGTGAAATAATGCTGTGAGCAATAATAAATTCCTGGGCTGCACTAGTCACAGTTCGTTCTTCTACCAGTTTCCGAATGATTCTTCTCTGTGTAAAATTATCCAAATGTTGTGTTCGATCCATGTTATAATGATGAACACCACTTCAGGGCACGCTGCAGCTGCAGCAGCAGCAGCTCGCCGACTGGCGCACACTGTATTTTCCCGTTCCATCAACTGCCACCTGTTGCGTTGACCACCCCGTTTGGCACTGTAGTCATGATGAAGCCATGTCATTTCCAGCTTTCTTTACGCGACTGGGAGACCCCTGGCAACATGCTCCTGTACTTTCATTCATTCCCACCGAATTGTTAACATGTAATGTTACTTCATCAATCTCGTACTTAAATTTTGCGGAGCAGTGTATAATTTTTCAGTAACAGCGTTACACAGCGTCTCTAATGACCTCGAGGACGACACATCTTTAGACAGTAACTTTTTCTTTTACTTCCTTCTTGGGACTGGGGTCACAGCTACAAATGAAAGGCATCACTGACAGATACATTGAAGATGTGCGGTACTCCGAGCTAAATCTTTTGTCCTCTTAAGTTATACGAAGAAATGAATTGTTGCGAAACAGTGTGACACGTTCAGTTCACGGACTTACGTCTTCCCTTACCGGCGACTGTGACAAATATGTCTGTCGGAACACGCTCAAAGACATGTGCACGGACAGTTAGCAATAATATCTGCCTCTGTACTGTACCTCAGTCATTCTTGTCCAAAATTTATTGCTCCGCTTTGTAGTCGCAGTGCATCAAAATGTATAAGGGTAGCGGCGATGTATGATCCATGTGCTACAAGCGACTTTTTGCACTGCGCGGACACGTTTCCTTTTGCAGTCGCAGGCATGCCAAGCGGACATTTCAAATACTTTCCAAAACTCTCGGTCTCTGCTAACAAATTCAGTATGACCAAATTCAGCGACCTTCTTTTCTCGGCCAGTAGCTCCACCGTTGTCAAGTGCCTCAAAAAATGACGACTGTTACCCTACATGTACATTTAGACTCTGCAAACCATCACGGCGTGTGGTGGACGGAAGTGGGGTAAGGGTATGACCCTGCCCTTCCTATTGTATTCGAGGAAGCTTCGCGTGAAGTACGAATGTTGACAGAGCACTGCATGGTCGTAATGTCTCCAATTTTACGGTTATAATATTACGCGCCATCTTTGAGAGACTCGGTTTGGAAAGGGTGTCCTGGGAATCTTACGAGAAATATTTTCAGTGACAAACGGCGCCATTTCATCTGCTACTGGAGACATTTTTCTATAGCACTGTAATGAAGTAAATTTACTTGTATGCGAATGTTTCATTTCCCGCGTGTTATTCAAATCTGTTATGGTTCGCGCCTGACAAAGTATGGTAAAGAATCGAAGGACGACAGTGCTTTAAGCAAACTCTTCCGTGGATCAGTTTTACTCGTATGTTTCTACGCGGACCTTGCAATGAATCTCAGTCTGGTAATTGCTTTCCTGACAACTAGATGTAGTAGCTGTTCCACCTATAAGCGTTCCGCATAAACAATGTTTGACGATTGTGAACGTTTCCAAGAAAATTTCATTGTTGATCTACGCTATTATTACCGCGTCTTTTCGTCTATTTACGCGCAGTACGTTACATTTATTAATACTGAGGTTCAGCTGCCAGTCTTTGCACCAAGGATCCAACGTCCACATTTTGCCTGAATTTTATAATGATGATGCCTGTATAGTACTGCTTCACCCACGAACAACCTCAGGGAGGCACCGACGGTGTCTGTCATTCCATGAGTGCACATCATTGCTAGTGATTGTGCTATCACCCTTCCCTTGCACACTCTAGACACTGCTTTCACTTCAGATTATACTATATCTTGTCGGTGAGAACAGTCTGTAGAAACATTTTTTTTATTTAACCGTACGAATTGACAGGATCGTAGCTAACATGACTATTAGTGTACCATGTAAAAGCTTTCTTGGTAATATGCTATGTGATTTTTGCTACGCGTGAATTATGCCTTAGTTTAATATTGGAGACATCCTCAGGGGCTATAAAGACCCACCTACTATCTTCAGAGTCAAGTAATGTGTAGGAACCAAATAGTTCTGGGCCTAATGTCTATAGAACAAAAATCACCTATGATGTACAAGGGCTGTTTGGAAAGTAAGATCCGATCGGTCACGAAATGAAATCCACAGTGAATATCAATTTTTTTTATGCGCAACGGTTAGCCACACCTTCCAACCACCTCACTGAATAGTCGCTGACTTAGACATTTGTCATGACGTTGAAAACTTTCCATTACCGTCGTCACAGGAAGTAGCCGCCGGTGGTTCCCGCTAATTCTTTACGCTGGTCTACCTTTCGTTGTCTGTGCCGAAATGTTGTCTTCGTAGCTATGTGAGCAGAGATGAACAATGAAGGGAGTCAATTAAGGTCTGTATTGTGAGTGATCAAACACTTCCCATCGAAAATTCTGCAGGAGCGTCTTCATTGCCCCTGCAGAATTCGGCTGAAAGTTATGTTGGAGAAAGAAAGGCATGACGTTAATGTTATGTGGGCTGCATAGTCTCAGGCGAAATCTCTCACCAGATCCACAGACTTCGCTGGAGACACTGTTGTTTCAGGCACTTCTACGTGATCACTTTGTGCTCTCAACTGAAAAGACCGACTTGAAGCGATCGACAGGCACACTAAAGACACTGCTCAAAACATCTGTGCAAAGTCACATCGAATTTTCGCAGTGGTTTCCATTTCGCTCCTAATCGGACCTTTCTTTCAGAATACGCCTCGTAAATACCGGCTTGTTGATAACGTTGACGCATCTAATACAGTGGCGAAAAAAATATGGCAACACCAAGATGAATTTGTGCGACATAAACGAAAGTTAGAAGGCGTGTTTCTACATCTGAAAGATGATGTCTGTTCAAATTACACAACAGTCGCATAAGAGTGGCGTAGTAGCAGCACTATGAGGGTGCAAATCAGGTTTACTTTAAGTATACGCTGTAATGGTTGTGAGCATTAGTTACCTTTGAGAATGGACGTGATGAGTTGATAATACTCAAGAATGCCTTTAAGGCTACAAAGTCGCCATTATCAGCACCTAACTGAATTTGAACGAGGTCGTGTAATAGAGCTACGAGGAGCTGTTTGTTACTTTTGCGATATTGCAGAAAGACTTGGCAGGAATTTGTCCACTGTACACTGACTACACTACAGTCACGAGAATGTTCACGTGGGACTACCGAGGGGGAAGACCATCGTGTTCGGCGTATGGTGTTAGCGCAGCGTACTGCATCTGCAGCAGCAATTTAAGCAGCAGATGGCACCACAGTGACACAATCAATAGTACAAATCGGTTGCTTCAAGGTTAGCTCCGAGACAGACCCCCCCTTGTAGTGTGTATTCTACCGACCACAAACCACAGCCATCTGCGACCTCAGTGGCGTCAAGCGAGAGCCCATTGCAGGGCAGGTTGGAGGTCTGTTGTGTTCTCTGATGGAAGCTGGCCCTTAACTTGGTGCCAGTGATGGCCTTGTGTTGGTTAGAAGAAGGCTAGTTGAGCGACTACAACCAAGCTGCCTGCGTGCTACACACACTGGTACTACACCTGGAGACTTGGTCAGAGATGCGATTGCGTACGATAGCAGGAGCACTCTAGTGGTTATCCCACGCACCCTGACTGCGAAATTGTACGTCAGTCTGATGATTATACCTGTCGTGCTGCCGTTCACGAACAGCAACGCTCGCCCATATACCGCTGTTGTATACAGAGTGTCGACATGTTCCCTTGGCCAGCGCCGGCAGCTGTGGCCGAGCGGTTCTAGGCGCTTCAGTCCGGAACCGCGCTGCTGCTTCGGTCGCAGGTTCGAATCCTGCCTCGGGCATGGATGTGTGTGATGTTCTTAGGTCAGTTAGGTTTAAGTGGTTCTACGTCTAGGGGACTGATGACCTCAGATGTTAAGTCCCATAGTGCTCAGAGCCATTTGAACCATATCTGTATTGACCGACCAAATGCAACAGGCATGGTGCTCCATCCCACAAACTGACATCCGACAGCTGTACAACACAGTGCATACACGTTTGCATGCCAGCATTCAACAGTCTGGCGGTTACACCGGTTAAAAATGTACAAGCATTTCACATTTGCAACGGCTTATCTCGCGCTTACATTAGCCTGTGATTTTGCAGTGTTAATCGCTTAAATCATAAGTCAACCTAGGCAAATGTATTCCCGAAATTTCATTACACTACATTAATTATTTTTTAGCGGTGCGATCTTTTTCCGTCAGTGTACTGGTGCGTTTATTGCTGGGACTTAACCAAAATCGGTACATCTTGAGCTAAGATCGTTGTTTCTTAATGCCACAAGCAAACTCGTCGTTTATGAGAGATAGCTTCGTAGGGCTGTATAGTTCCCTACCTCACTTGGTAAATTTGCATAAACCTACCACAGTGTTTTCGTCATAGCTGGTAACGCCATCTCTAGAAAGGTTCCTATAGGGCATGATAAATGAATACTGACCACACGTTCTTTACTTTATAAACCAGAAGAAACTCATAGAATACTTTAGCTGTCGACCCTATTCGTGCATAGTTTTAGGCAATATTATTCCTTTTTGTATGGCTAGCAAATAATGTTAATGCGTCATAATGCACTGTTAAACTGCTAAATTTTGGTTTCCCTGTCTTACTAGTTCACTATTAAGTCGTTTCGTTGTATCATTCTCGTGTAAACAGGAGGTTGCGATGTATATTGTTCTTCTGTGCCATGAATGACATAATTCATGGGGCATTTCCATTATTACAGGCACAATAATTAAATCCATGTTTATTTTAATAGATTTAATCATTGGATAATGCGAACAGCGGCGCGCGTTAGTATTCCACTATCGGTATTCGGAGAAGCGTGTTAACGATAACGTCCAGTGAGACAGACAGCCTGGATGCTATTATTTGGCGGTTTCCCGCATCCGAGTAGGAGAATACCGTAGTGGGGAAGGGGCAGAGGAGGGGGGGCGATAGCGGCATGGAGGTCATTCGGCCACCCACTACCACTAACACCGCCAAATCCAGATTGACACGCCGACCCCATGAAGATGTGGCTAAGGGGGCAGGAAAAAGAGGAGGAACCGTTGTAGTTTCGTTCCTGTCATCCCACGTGTCGTCTGCAGCTTTAATTAGTAAATCATATTTCTCATGCAGTCTCTTACTGGTTTCTCTTGGATGAAACCATTGATTTTGGAAATATTTGTATTCGATACTTTTGTATCCAGTTGATGCGTTAAGGATCACTGTCACAAGGAGCTCCGCCTCATTGTATTTTTACCATTCCGCCTAGGAAAAAGAAGCACACAATTGTGGAAGGAATGAAGCTGCATGGATTTAGAGGAAACCAGAGAGTATGTGAAGGCTGCGGGATATAAAGCTGTCATTGCACGAACGAGAAAACGAGCACCCTGATTTACTGACTTCGGCGACAGACATGAAAATGCTGTTTAAGAAGCTTTAAGTTATGTTGGCGGTTCCGATACGCGATAAGGGGACTTATCGCAGTGCACGAGGAGGAAAAACAATAAACATACTGAAGGTGTTAAATGCTTCTCGTGTGTAGGAAATAAAAGTATAATGAATTATATCAGGAATGAAGAAATGGAAGCAACATTAAATCAGCTGAAGGACTAGAGAAATTAAAATAATATCGAAATCAGTCTCCTCGGAGTTACGTGATCATGACGAACTTTATTCTCCACATCATCCTATACGATTGTATTATTTTTACTTCAGGAAGTTAGATTCCGTAAAATGGCATTTTTAAATAGCACTGAAAACAGAGTGCGACTGTTGCTCTTTTCAACGTCGTATTTTCGGTTTGCTTCGCTGTAATATGTGACTCATAAAGTGGTGCAACCAGATTGATAGATCAGGGATGAATGTAATTGTTTTCTCCACTTTTCACATATTTTGCACAAATTTAATGTTATGAAACTATTTGAAGGTCTACCTCAAATCAATGTGTGCCTCACTGAACAAATTATGACAACTTTTGCCTTGTATCAACTCGTCGGATTTAGCAATATCGCAGTGTAATCACCTTGTGAAGATGTCGCAGCGGAAAGCGGTGGCGGTGCCTGTGAGGCGGAGTGATACCGTGTCTGCCGCTCGACTGCACTTCAGAGTTTTTGTCCAGCCAGGACCGAATACCGCGTGGTCGTCTGCTGCGACAGTCCATCTGGCCAGACCTCTTTGAATACATTGCTGTGTGGACTTTTTCTGTGCAGTAATGTTACACTGCTGTGTTACATGCTCCTTCGTATAAGGTGCTCTCCTTTGGGCACCGTTCCAGCGATTTGTGATGTTTTAAGAACACTAAACGCATTTCTTTGGCCCCAGACGTTGGCAAAAAGTGCAGCAGATGGCCGCACTGCCCATTTCCCCTAGTGGAAGTAACGTCACGTCGCACTATAAGATCTATAACGGAAGAATATGCAGATTCTTCATCCAATGAGCACGAGCTGGGAAGTGTAACGACCCAACGATGAAATAAAAGGAAAGAGTGTTGGGTTGGCAAAAGTTTGATTTTAAGAAATTAAGTACAAGGAAAGGTTCGTCTAAAGTGCTCCCCAGGCCTCGAGTTGTCTGTACTAACTTAGAGAGGTTGGACAAAAATGCGGAAACACCAAAAACACGTCATATTACCATGACTAATACGACGTAGGAAACTCGATCAAGACAGCTTCGAGCCGTCTAGGAATGGATAAATATAGATCCAGTAATGTTTTCAAGGGAATCTTATACCATCGTTCATGCAAATTAGTGGCAACTTCAGGTAACGATGATGGAGGTGGATAACAATCACGCACTCTTGTCCCCAAAATAGATCACGAAAGATCAGTAAGATTGAGACCTGGTGACTGGGTTGGCCAGAGGAGGGGTGATAATTCATCCTTGTGCTCACAAAACCAGTCGTGGAGGATGTCAGCTGTGTGGACAGGGTCCTGTGGTCTTGGAACACAGCATCACCATTGGACGAAAACCATTTTGCCATAGGATGAATCTGTCAACTAAAATGGTCACATAATCCTTGGCGCTAATCGGACCGTGAAGAATAACCATGATGACCATGGAATACCACGATATGACTGGCTAAATCATCACAGATCCGCCGCCATGTTTCACTCATGGGACGTAAACTCGGACAGAACTTGGAAAGTGTGAAACATGACTCATCCTACAAAAAAAAAACTTTCCTCTATTGTTCCATAGTCCAGGTTATATGACTTCGGCCCCACGTTTTCCTGTTACAGACATTTGCATCATTAATGAGAGGTTTTGAAGTTCCAGCTCGCCCTGCGATTCCCAGTTTATGAAGATCCATTTTTGTCTTTTTGGTGCTGACAGATACCGCGAGTTCGAAATTCAGTTCTGCAGTGACATTTGCAGCCGTCGTCCTTTTAGTTTTCGTCAGAATTCTCTTCAATCATAGTCAGTCACAATCACTCAACACATAGTTTCGTCCGCTTTTAACTTAGCTTTCCCGGTATATTATATAAATATTCGAGACAGTGACTTCTAGGCGCTACAGTCTGGAACCGCGCGACCGCTACGGTCGCAGGTTCGAATCCTGCCTCGGGCATGGATGTGTGTGACGTCCTTAGATTAGTTAGGTTTAAGTAATTCTAAGTTCTTGGGGACTGGTGACCTCAGCAGTTAAGTCCCATAGTGCTCAGAGCCATTTTTGAAACAGTGGCTCTTGAAACACCAAACACTTCGGCTCCCTTGTTTATGAAAGCATGCACCAAATGAGCACCAACAATTTGCCTACGCTAGAATTTACGTAACGCCGACAACATGCACTCGCAAATACACAGAACAGTGTTCTGACCACCACTGGCACTTGTAACGTGTTGAGGTCATTGCACAGATGCTGTTTGTGGTCAGATACAACAACGGAACTTGCAGGCTTAGCTAGCATCTGCATTTATGTTCAAAAATCCGTTTCTCTCAATGTTTCCATATGTTTATCCAACCTCTGTTCGTTTAACATTTACAGATTATCAGCCACTTCCAGGTCGATCCACAATATGGAAGGCCACTTACGTAGGTTGTCCTACGTAATGTCGACGTATCAAAACGGTTCAAGTTATCGGAACAAAGGCATCAACGAGTAATAATACGCAGGAAAGTGATCATTTTGATGCATGCATAACATTTATATTTTATTATTCATTGAACTACTGAAACAGCTTTCGTTTTCTTAAATAGAACGATATATTTTTAACGACAGTTGACGTGGTCTCGAAAACGGAAGTATAGCGTTATAACTCTTGTTAATATTGTCAGTGAAACATTTAGTACAGTGCAGATATATGTTAAATTTGAAGGGTCAAACCACCGAAATAGTGAAGTTTTCCCAAGTTGTCGACGTAAAAATACCGTAGCGGAGTGACAACTCGTTGTGGCGGAAAACTGGATCTTCGTATTTAGCGCCTTTTATTGCTCTTTTAGTGACAAGTTTCATCGAAATCGGTGTATTACTGAGCCTATTTTCCCGATACACTTTATTATAAAAGTCACATCATTCCATTAAGTGCCATTATTCCGTTATAATATTGATAGATGAAACAGTTACGAGTGTTAACGGTGTACTAAAATACTCGTTCCTCCCTCACTGTCACTCTTGAAATATTTGTTTCAATGTCCTGTACCGTTTCCGAAAATTAGTGGTCTCCATATTAATGGAAAATATTGTGTCCTCTTTCCAGCTCGTTTAGACGATGTCTTGATCTGTGGGTGGCGCTTTTTACATCGACTTCCGGGTTTGGGGTACAGACTTAAGCATTCTATTCCTCTATCTTCTTTATTCTTTGGGTGGTTCCCGACGAACGACTCTATGACTCTGAAAGAGGGATTAATTTACTTTACTTCAATTTAAGAGTTTTAACTTCTTCTAACGGCCTGTTTATGTGTCTGTATTTGCCTTAATATTTTTTTCCCCTTCTTGTATATTTGATAATCTGCGATATGAAAAATAACAGCTTTGATACATTCTTCGATCATAATATCTCTGGCCAGAAGTATCAAATGTCAGTATAACCAGTATGTCTCGCTGTATGACTTATAAGACATATAAGGAACGCTCAATTTATTTAACTTCGCACACTCGCTTGAATATCAGACTGTATCAATTCACCATCGGAACAGAAGTATCTGGACACTTTTACCAAGAAATCAGTAAGCGGCGTGTCCACCTGTCGCCATTATGACGTCTTGAACCCTGCTGGTAACCCTCCCAATGAGGTATTCAAAAATGGTTGAAATGGCTCTAAGCACTATGGGACATAACATCTGAGGTCATCAGTCCCCTAGACTTAGAACTACTTATACATAACTAACCTAAGGACATCACACACATCCATGCCCGAGGCACGATTCGAACCTGCGACCATACCAGCAGCGCAGTTTCAGATTGAAGCGCCTAGAACCGCTCGACCAAAACGGCCGGCACAGTCGGTGTCTGAGTGCCTGTGGAGTGTAGAGCAATGGCAGCCCAGTCATCCTCCAGAGCCGAAACCAGGAAGATAGTGATGTTTGGCGCTAGGGGCTGGAGCTAAGACTACGTTCTAACTCATCTAAAAGGTGTTCCATTGGGTTTAAGTTCGGGATTCTGGGCAGGCCAGTCCATCTGAGGGATGTTACTGTCCCCAAACCAAAATCTCACAGATGCTGTTTGATGAGAGGCTACATTGTCATGCTGATAAAAAACAATCATCGTCTCTGAACTGTTCCTCTACCGTACGCAGTATACAATGCTGTAAAATGGTGCATTTAACTTTTTCTTAAACGCAATAAGGGGACCTCACCGTAACCACGAAAAACGCCCCCTTCGGTAGCACCAACTTCTCCGTACTTCGCCGGCCGGTGTGACCGAGCTGTTCTAGGCGCTGCAGTCTGGAACCGCGCGACCGCTACGGTCGGAGGTTCGAATCCTGCCTCGGGCATGGATGTCTGCGATGTCCTTAGGTTAGTTAGGTTAAAATAGTTCTAAGTTCTAGGGGATTGATGACCTCAGATGTTAAGTCCCATAGTGCTCAGAGCCATTTGAACCATCTCCGTACTTCACTGTTGGCGCTACGCATGATGACAGGAATTCGCCAAACTCAAACCCTTACATCGGACTGCCCGTGGTATAATTTAATTCATTTCACCAAATCCTTCCATTCCACTGATCCACTGTACGGTGGTGTCACTCTGTACATCACCTTAGCATTGACAACAGAAATTTGTGGCATATGAGGAGCTGCCTGACCATTTACCCCACTGTTTTCAACTATCTACGCACAAGTTGTTACGCTAGCTGTACGGATGGTAGCACTGTGGAACGCACTGGTGACTCCTTCTGCTGATTTCATGCAGTTTTTCACAATCACCCTGTCCATCAATACATGAGGTCCGCCTGGTCCTTGTTTAGCTGTTTTCGTTTCCACTTCACAGTCACATTACCAACGGTCGAATTGGTCAGCTTTAGAAGGTTGAAATATCCGTGATGTGTTTGTTACTCAGGTGACATCCAGTGACTAGTCCACGTTCGAAGACAATGAGCTCTTATGACCACCCCATTCTGCTATTACTGCTTCTCTATTGACAACAGAATACATCTAGTGATAGATTCCTCATTACGTGGGGGTGTCCGGATACTTTTGATCAAATAGTGAATGTACAACATATAAACGGTTAAAACACGAAAATATCCACAAAATATTTGAACTATTTACAGGAGAAGTGGCGTACAAGACTGTCCCTCCGTTGTCAAGTGTCAAGTGTGAATAACGAAGTAGATACAAAATAGGATAGGCGTCTAGCAACAGAATAAAAATCTGTGTGAAATCACCGTTAAAAAGTTGGCAGTGTACCATCACTGTCTAGCTTTTGATGAGGAGGAGGAAGAGAAATAAGAAAAATCTATTTGCGTGTTGGAGCTCAATTTGTAACTTCGCAGTCAATAATCAGTTGCCCGAACGAATTGAGTTCCTTCGAAAGCGAAGGGAGGTTGTGTTTCTTCACGCTCCAGTTGCGCTATGGATGCGGCCCTAGCCGGGATCTCCTAGAGGCGAACTAAACAGTCGCTTTGCGGAGCTCCAGTGTGAACGTAATTGCCGCCGCTGGCTGGACGCCGTGTTTTGGCAGGCGGGGAGCTGCGGTAATTGGCTGCCGCCGTGGCGGCTGCCGCTCTTCTTGTTCTCTTTCCTCCTTTTCGTAGCCACCTGGAAAGTCTTTTGTATTACCTTCCGCATTCTGGCTGCACTTCGCCCGCGACTAGCGCGCCGCTTCTCTGTCCTCGCTGTCTTCCTGTCTCCCCCTTCCTCTCGGCAGGCTACCTTCCCTACTTTCTCGCTAGGAAAGGAACGCTTTTGTCGGAAGTTAATAGGACTGTTGTGAATTATTATTTCTGGCGTATAGTCCAAGGCGACAGCACATTCCGGAAGTTAAATTCGAGCGGATCAGCCTATATAACATAGTGGCCTCGCCGAAGAGACGCGAATAATTTTTGTAATGATCTGCCGAAATGCGATGAGACTTGGAAAACTTTCGACAATCTGGAGCTCAAAAACTCTAATATGTGCAAAGACTGTACAACATTTCCGTTTGCTTTGACCCTGGATGGGTAATAACCTTGTAGACAGATGGGAAATGTTGAAAAGACAGAGACCCGAACCCGGATAATTCCTTTCGTTGTATCTGTACACATTACTAAAATTCTCTCCTGAGATTTTCTATCTGTGTGTGAAGGCTAATTTCAGGAACTACTGTAGTGAGTTTGATACCATTTAATGGGAGTTGGAACACCCTATCCCGACAATGTTGAATTTAGTGACTTGGCTTCCCTATATTTGAGGAACCACTGTAGCCATTGACATGAAACTTTTACAGGGCATTAAACTGTATGTTCTGTGTCTACTGGACTACAATAATTGCATTTTAGCCACTGATTTCGGAAATACAATTTTTTAACAACACGATTAAAATTTTGTGTACTTTTTTGTACGTTATCCTAAATAATTTTAATTATACATAACATTATGTCCTTCTTTTAGTTCAGTAACCTCAGGATATGTATGTTATTACTCCCTGAAAATTTGAATACTCTAATCGAAGTGGTTTCTGAGATTTAGTGAAAAATGCAACAGAGAAAAATGCAACAGAAAATGTAAATTTTTAGGAACGGCCTCTAAAGTGGGATCCTCACTTAATATATGCTTAATTTTTTATTTTTAGTCACTCAGAAGCACCGTGCACCATACTGTATATCATCCTCTTGATCTTTTTCCTAGTTCTTTCTTCTTTTCTTCCTTCGGGACTCCTTAGTGGCCATCTGTGCTGCATACTCTGCTTTCTTAATGCGACCCTGGTCCATTCGTTCAAGTTCTCTAGTGCAGTTTGCTCCAAGATTAATGCCAATATGCTGTAGCACTTTCACCTGCCAATGTTGCCATCATTAAAAGCGGTACCAGCATCACTGACTCCCCACTTTAGTGTCCTCACTCCAACAAAAACATTTTTTGGTAAGCGAGTCGATATAATTTTATTGAACGACTCATTGGGATTTTGAGTCTGACCGTCCAGACACTTCTTCAGGAATTCAGGATTTGCCAGGCCCCGGAAATAGGTTTTATGATATCCATGACTGCTGCTGGGATGGAATGTTTATGGCTGTATGAAGTGTTTGAGTACTGGGCATTGCGGTAATTGCACCATGAAGCATATCCAGGAGAGTATAGGTGGTGTACTGCTTTTTCATCAGTTGACAGTCTGTGGAAGAAGGTAGCCCATACTACCAGCTTTATTTTCAACAAATCCTCAGTATTATTTCTAATGGCCATCCCATAATACTGCTGTAGTTCATCAATCATTTTGTCTGTCTGTCTGCCTGCCTCTTATGGTTTTACCATCAGAAAATTTATTGTCTCTCAAACTTTGTTTCAACTTCCTCAACCTGGTGCCCATCCTCTTCTGGAAATGATGAACACATTCCAGTTTTGTGATTATCTTCTCATTATGAGGCTGAGCGGCTACTTCACTGTTATATGTTTATACGTCTCAATCATCTACGAACTTAGTGTAACACACTCCTCTTTCGTTCACAGATCGAATAAAAAATTCAGTGGCTGCAGAGGCCTCCATTGCACCGCTTATTCCTTCATAATTTCTGTCACAGATATGCCCTTCTTCATTCCCTGATTTACAGTTATCAAAATGTTTGGTTAAAATCTGAAATCTGTTACCTTTCCAGTATCCACACTGGTCACCGTAACAACAGAATTCTTAGAACTGTAGCTGCGCTTCTGCCAAGTGCGATCAAAAGCTACTGGGATGGCTTCAAATGGCTCTGAGCTCTATGGAACTTAACTTCTGAGGTCATCAGTCACCTAGAACTTAGAACTACTTAAACCTAACTAACTTAAGGACATCACATATATCCATGCCCGAGGCAGGATTCGAACCTGCGACCGTAGCTGTCGCGCGGTTCCAGACTGTAGCGCCTAGAACCGCTCGGCCACCCCGGCCGGCTAGCTACTGGGATGTCAGTCATACCATTATTTATTTCAGAAGCTTCGTATGCAGCATCCTTCATTGACTCGCATGCAACAGATTCCACGGCAGCTCCAATAAATCCTGCATACTTGTCGATTTTACAAGGTAGGCGTGACATATTCATCGCGGCACACATTGTTTCTGCTGCAGTGTGTCCTTTGCCAATAGCTCTCAATCCATAAAACCACCTAACATTTACTTCTAAATAATTATCTTTACACTTACCAGAATTCCAAAATGAATGAGTATATTTACAACTGGCACAATTAATGATACGTTTCCTGGCTATTCCATATAATATCTCACAGTCTTCATTTAAACTAACTGACCCTCCACATATTTTACAACATACACATTCACCTAACACCCATGTTCGGATGTGGAAATCTATCGCCGGCCGGGGTGGTCGAGCGGTTCTAGGCGCTTCAGTCCGGAACCGGGCGACTGCTACGGTCGTAGGTTCGAATCCAATAAAGGAAAAAAAGGCAAGGCAATCCTTGTTTCATACCTATACGAAAAATCACGATTTTCTTATTATTCTAAGTTGAAGTCCTCCGCCGCTTTCTTATGTCTGTATGTGTCGGCTACTCTCAGGAACTACTGTAGGGATTTAGATACAGTCTTAACCAATAGACAGAATGATTAGCGAGGATGGTTTGTGTATATGACTTACGACTACCGCTACGACAGAAAAGTCGTGCGGCCGTTAGGTGCTGCTAATCGTGCGAAACCTGAGCACCTTGCTAGTATTCTACTGGAAGAACTAGCCGAGGTATAAACCGAGAGTTTTGCAGTAAACCGATAGTAAAGTACAATATGGAAGGTAAAGAAGGAAGAACAAAAAGGTACACATTTTACTGCAGCAAGTTAACAATACTAGTAAATATGTTATCTGACAGCTTTCTCTCTCTCACTCGCCCGCTCTTGTGTGTAAAAATCACACACCGTTCTCATCTTCGGGCACCTACGAAGAAAGGTATATACAGGGTGGTCAGAAGCGGTCTGAAAAGCTTGCAAAGGTATTCTAAGGTAAGTTGTGCTGTGAAATAATCATTAAGTAAATAAATCAGTACCTTGTGCCGTTTCCTAGTAAATTAGCATCGAAGTTGGCCAATCAGGCCGTTGGAAGCGCAAATTGAAGCGACCCGCCAGGGACGGTGTCGCCAAACGCGTTCTTCGTTGGACATGGGGCGGTAGTAAGAATCGAACCCGAGCCAAAGGTTGAACAGTCTCGTGCGCTATCATCTATGCCAGGAGAACAGCTGTACTAATTGTATCTGGCGGTCCGATTGAATTTGCTCGCGCAATGGCCTGATTGACTAACTTCAGTGCTGATTAACTGCGAAACGATGCAACGTATGGAATTTTTTTCTTAACAATTATTTCTTAACACAACCTACCCTTCAACTCCCTTACAGGCTTTAGAGGCTGTTTCTGATCACCCTGTATAGTTTCTGTTGATAATTGGCATGATTTCTACACATGCAACTGAATAATCCAGAGATGACACCTAGTCATGGTATTTTGCAAGGTCCAATTGGAGGTGGCATGACTCCTATCTTCCTCAGACCTCTTCAGACTGCCTCACCCAGCCAGCTAGGTAAAGTGTTGCCTTTAAGTTAACGTGGTCTCCGAATGACGTTGGAACCTGACAGCTTTCATATTAACAAATCATTACTAGAGGCGATAACTGACGGATAAAAGAATGTTACGATTCACTGAGGACTGAACCTCTAATCTTTGAATTTATCTATTTTGGCTTTCATACTTAGCCACTAAATTATAAAATTACGTCGAACATTTTAACCCCCTTTTTTGCGCTGCAATGAGCATGATAAAATTATGAAGTGACACGAAATTCCTTACGTGCTAATTTACGCCGAAGTTGTAAATTTATTGCTTGCCGACCACAGCAAAACAATTAACACAGATTTTGATACAAAAGAGAATGTCTGACATGGTCTGCATCATGATTCCACATCATCGAGCATTTCACACTACGGGCACTGTGACAAGGTATGGGAGTTAAAGACGCTTGTTCGTCATTTTTGGAGTACTGCTGCGCAGTGTGGGATCCTTACCAGATAGGATTAATGGAGTACATCGCGGAAGTTCAAAGAAGAGCAGCTCGTTTTGTATTATCGAGAAAGACAGTGTCACGGACATGACACATGATTTGGTGTGGACATCATGAAAACAAAGGTGTTTCTCGTTGTGGCGGGATCTACTCACGAAATTTCAAGCACCTACTTTCTCCTCCGAATGTGAAAATAATTTTTTGACACCGAGCTACATAGGGAGAAACGATCGTAAGAATAAAATAAGGGAATCAGAGCTCGCATTGAGTTTTCAACAACTGCAACATAGTATGCGATTGTTCCATATTGTTTATCGAACAGTGTACTATGTTGAATGAGAAAAAGAATTTTTGGTATTGTATTTGTGAATATTGCACGTACGGTGGCCTCCAGGAAGGGCGCCTCATTCTGAGAGGGACGCTGGACCAGTAGCGGCCACCATGTCAGCAAGAAGCGGCCAGGCGCCTTTTCCGGTTACGACCGCATTCAAAACCCCTAGCAGGGTGAACGGCCGCAGGGCGGCGCGTGCTTCTACAAAGAAAATCAAAAAGTAATTGCACTCGCCGTTAATTGTGGATGTCGCGCAGGGCACGGACTCAGTAAATCACTTGCAGCTGATTGAGGATGACAGCTTCATGCGTCTGACGCTTTTATCAGCTTGCCGGACCATCTCGCAAAAGACACCGTCACAAGGACTGGGTCAGCGCAAGTATCAAATTCATGGAACTCCACCTAGATAGTCTTTGCTGGTAGCTTCGGTTGTTCACTTCGTTTTGACTTCGAATTTGGGAACAAACGTTTGTATTTTATCTAAAGTCAATAAAATCGCAACATTTTTGGAGTATCTGAAATTCTTGTGTACTAAAGGTGGTTGCGCTTGCTCCACTTTCAACATACGCTACCCACAATGAAAACTTAAATAAATAGTCGTATTAAACAATTGTTACCTGGGGTCGAGGTAATAGTTAACAAAATTGCTGAAACCTATGTCGCAACATTACTGTATTTGTTTCCCAATTTTCACCTTATGCAAGTTCATTAACGTTTTTGTTTGCGTTCTGTTTCAAGTTGATGATCTCAATTACCACATTTATACGTACTGTCTGAAAGACGTTAACTTTGGAATCAAATTTGTTAATCAATATCGAGAGCACTGTTCTTCAAAAAAACTGAATATACCACTTTTCCTGTCAGAATGGATGCAGTTGTCATTACACGTAGAATACTAGCAAAACTACATTAATTCATTCGAAGAAATTCTAAGTATGACATATCGGAGGTGGACGGCTTCAATGCACAGAGATTTACAGAAGAAAACAACGGGCAGATTGGTTCTCGTATTGCAGTTACGGTAAAATAGTTACGCCAGAAGAACCACAGAAGAACCTATACAGGGTGTTACAAAAAGGTACGGCCAAACTTTCAGGAAACATTCCTCACACACAAAGAAAGAAAATATGTTATGTGGACATGTGTCCGGAAACGCTTACTTTCCATGTCAGAGTTCATTTTATTACTTCTCTTCAAATGACATTAATCATGGAATGGAAACACACAGCAACAGAACGTACCAGCGTGACTTCAAACACTTTGTTACAGGAAATGTTCAAAATGTCCTCCGTTAGCGAGGATACATGCATCCACCCTCCGTCGCATGGAATCCCTGATGCGCTGATGCAGCCCTGGAGAATGGCGTATTGTATCACAGCCGTCCACAATACGAGCACGAAGAGTCTCTACATTTAGTACCGGGGTTGCGTACACAAGAGCTTTCAAATGCCCCGATAAATGAAAGTCAAGAGGGTTGAGGTCAGGAGAGCGTGGAGGCCATGGAATTGGTCCGCGTCTACCAATCCATCGGTCACCGAATCTGTTGTTGAGAAGCGTACGAACACTTCGACTGAAATGTGCAGGAGCTCCATCGTGCATGAACCACATGTTGTGTCGTACTTGTAAAGGCACATGTTCTAGCAGCACAGGTTGAGTATCCCGTATGAAATCATAATAACGTGCTCCATTGAGCGTAGGTGGAAGAACATGGGGCCCAATCAAGACATCATCAACAATGCCTGCCCAAACGTTCACAGAAAATCTGTGTTGATGACGTGATTGCACAATTGCGTGCGGATTCTCGTCAGCCCACACATATTGACTGTGAAAATTTACAATTTGATCACGTTGGAATGACGAAACTAAAATGAGCGCTAACATAGAAATTAAGCGTTTCCGGACACATGTCCACATCACATCTTTTCTTTATTTGTGTGTGAGGAATGTTTCCTGAAAATTTGGCCGTACCTTTTTGTAACACCCTGTATACTACGCAAAGAGTGAAGAACAGAAAACGTTTACTAACTCTCCGGTAGTATTCCACAGTATCCAGCACTTATGAGACCATTTCTGTCTGCTAAATTTTCTCTGATCCTTTGTTGGAGTGTGGCAGTATAATAGATTCAGCTGCGTGTCACTTAGCTTTGTACCGAGCAATTGCCGCCCCATAAAAGTCAGCGCGTCGCTTTGATCTAGCAGCGTTGTCGAGATGGGTCTCCGGTGGCGGCGCTGAGAGAACCTCGATGTCAGGTGCCACGTTTTTCTCCGTCTGTAGCTTTGCTACGTGACTGCTGCTTGTCTTTGTTATTACGAGGAATTCCGCAGGTTCATTCTCGTTTGGACTGTGATTCAAAGCCACGTATCAGATGCAAATATTCGTTACTATTTTCACCTCTAATGTACAGGGATTGGACAAAAATATGGAAACACAAGAACACAATACATTACCATGTCTAATACGGTGCAGGAAATCAATTGGCATTAGAAACAGCTTCTAGTCGTCTTGGAATGGACAAATACTCGTACAGGTCCCGTATGGTTTCCACGGAAATCTTATACCATTCTTCCTGCAAAATAGTGGCAACTTCAGGTAAGGATGGTGGAGGGGGATAGCGATCAGGCACTCTTCTCTCCAAAACAGATCATAAGAGCTCAGTAATACGGACGTCTGGTTACTGGGGTGGCCAGGGGAGATGTCACAACTCATCCTCCCACAAAACTAATTCTCTGTGGTGTGACATATGTGAACAGGGATCCTGTGGTCTTGGAACAAAGCATCTCCATTTTGGAGCAAACATATTACCATAGGATGGAGCTGGTGATCACGCTAAATGGTCACATAGTATTTGGCACCAATGAAATCTTGCAGAATAACCACGATGCCCATGGAATACCTCGATATGGCTGTCCAAATCATCACCCAACCCCCGCCATATTTCACTCTTGGGACGTAAACCCGGCCAGAAGTTGGAAAGGTGCGAAACAATACTCATTCTACCTAATAACTTTCTTGCATTGAGCCATATTCAATGCTTTATGAATTCGGTACCACGTTTTCTTGTTACGGCCATTTGCATCACTGATGAGTCGTTTTGCAATTCCAGCTCGCCTTGGGATTCCCTGCTTATGGAGCTCCCTTAGTGTTGTTTTGGTGCTGACTGAGTTCACGAGTGCGACGTTCAGCTTTGCAGTGGCTTTCGCAGCTGTCTTCTTCTTCTTTTTCGTCGCAACCCTCTCCAGTGGCCGTCTGTGACGATCACTTGAAATACACTTTCTTGCGCATTGTGACTTAGCAGATGACGATTTTCTGCCTTCCTTGCATACAGTATAAATCTCCAATACGGTACCTCGCTGCTTTGGTTGCTGAACCACCCACCATACGAGCAACAACAATTTGCCAACATTCGAATTCACTTAGCTCCTACGTTACACACTGATAACGACACAAAACACTATTCTGACCACGACTGAAATTTGCAACGTATTGAGTACGTTGCACAGATGCCCTTCGTGACCAAATACAATAGCGGAACCTGCAGGCTTGGCTAGCTTCTGTATTCATGTTCAAAAAATGTTCAAATGTGTGTGAAATCTTATGGGACTTAACTGCTAAGGTCATCAGTCCCTACGCTTACACACTACTAAACCTTAATTATCCAAGTACGAACACACACACCCATGCCCGAGGGAGGACTCGAACCTCCGGAACCAGCCGCACAGTCCATGACTGCAGCGCCTAAGACCGCTCGGCTAATCCCGCGCGGCTATTTTCATGTTCAGGCATTAATTTCTCTCGGTACTTCCATATTTTCGTCCAAGCCCTGGATGTTGTTTGAGTCCTACTTCTCTCTCTCTCTCTCTCTCTCTCTCTCTCTCTACATACATACTCCGCAGGCCACCGTATGGTGCGTGGTGGAGGGTACCCATAACCTCTCTAATTTTATCTTCGTGGTCCTTACGCGAAATGTATGTTTGCGACAGTAGAACTGTTTTTAATCAGCCTCAAAACGTCGCCTTCTCTCGTGTAATTCCCATTTGAATCACCGAGGCGTCCCCGTAATAACTTCGTGTTATTCGAACCTACCAGTAACAATTTAGCAGCCCGCCCCGCCTCTGAATAATAATAATAATAATAATAATAATAATAATAATAATTATTATTATTATTATTATTATTATTATTATTATTATTATAAGGGAAGCACTATTAAAATGTGCCGCCGCGCGGGATTAGCCGAGCGATCTTAGGCGCTGCAGTCATGGACTGTGCTGGCCGTGGTGGTCTAGCGGTTCTAGGCGCTCAGTCCGGAACCGCGCGACTGCTAAGGTCGCAGGTTCGAATCCTGCCTCGGGCATGGATGTGTGTGATGTCCTTAGGTT
This sequence comes from Schistocerca piceifrons, assembly GCF_021461385.2. Taxonomy (NCBI): domain Eukaryota; kingdom Metazoa; phylum Arthropoda; class Insecta; order Orthoptera; family Acrididae; genus Schistocerca; species Schistocerca piceifrons. The sequence goes on along the minus strand of NC_060149.1, from coordinate 359,682,610 downwards.
ATTTAGGTTTAAGTGGTTCTAAGTTCTAGGGGACTGATGACCACAGATGTTAAGTCCCATAGTGCTCAGACCCATTTGAACCATTTGAAGCCATCATGGACTGTGCGGCTGGTCCCGGCAGAGGTTCGAGTCCTCCCTCGGGCATGGATGTGTGTGTTTGTCCTTAGGATGATTTAGGTTATGTAGTGTGTAAGCTTAGGGACTGTAACCTTAGCAGTTAAGTCCCATAAGACGTCACACACATTTGAACTATTAAAATGACGAGAAGTGCGAGTAAATTCTTCAATATGTGATATCCATAAGCCACAGCAACAAAATAATAACAAAACATGTTGATTTGGTAGAAAGGGTTCACGCTTTACGAGGAGCAGACAGAGGGTGGGAGAAAATAAAGAAGAAAGTAGCAGTATGAGAAAGCATTGCGAATAGCGTATCTATAACGCTTCAACGTTGTTAATAATAGAAAAGAAGACTTTAGACCCTTATTCTGGAGAGCGTGTTGTTCTGTCCTGTATAGGTTGCTGGGTTAGTAGTTTCACAGGTGGACACCTGCAATCCAGAAAGAGTTGTAGGAGAAAACGTCGGGCAGACTGGATCTCGTATTACAGTTTCGGTAAAGTAGTTACGTCACGAGAGGAGCAGCAGGGCTCATAGTCCGCGCAACCTTTGAAGAAGACAAGGGTGAGGTAAACATTTCATGCTTCTGCTCACATGCATATTCCGTTGACGTGAGAAAATGACAGAAACAAAGGAAAAAGTTATGTGACTGACAGTTATATGCTAACTCCGACACACCGTCAGTCTTGTTGCATTTAGCGTAACTTATGACTGACTTGGCTGGAGGAAGTAAACAACTGTCAGACAAGCGACGGTTGGCAAATGTAGATGTCACAGCAATACAAGTGCTTTGCTGTACCGACAAGCAACGCCACTGTTCCTCAGAAAATTCGACATATTCAGACCGTCTAGGATTCTGTACGTGTAATGCATCCCAGACGATATTTTTTCGATTGTTTCCGCGTACTACGAACCCAACTGGGCGCACACTGCTTTAGACTTTTATGACCCTTCACCCCTTGCACGATAAGCACCAAGTAAGAAATATACTACCGTATTATACTGCAAAATATCTAAGACAAAACTAATAATACAAATAACAACTATAATAGCTGCTACGGCAAATATCCAACCAAATAAATTGAATGACATGAGTTACTGCCCCTATCCACGTTATCAACACACAGTCACAACACTCTGTAGAAATAATGTGTTATTTGTTAAGAGTATCTTGAAGCTATTGCCTAACACACAGTCCTTTACGTCGTAAGACGAACATGTGTACTACTGATCGAAGAACTCCTGTAGGTCTTAGTTAAGGTCTCTAGATGCCGCGGGGTCTTGCATTTCACCGGAAAACGAAAATGAGATGACGGAATGCGATGGTGTTCAAACTATGGTGCGACAGTATCCTGGCTTAGATACTAAAACTTGTTGACTGAATTACTAGATGGCGATGTAGATGACAGTGTCCTATTAACGGACGCAGATGATAACCTACCGTCTTTGTTGATGCTTGTAAAGACACTTACGCCTTGCGCCAGCGGCAAATTACTCCTTCTCTTTTCCTTCGTTTTTCATATTCATCTACAATTACACAAAAATTTGCGATACTTACAGGCACTTCTATCAGCAGCGCACACTGAGAATCTGTCACATTGCCCAATAACGTCGGAAACTGGCAAATGCCTTTTTTTTATGCGTTAAGAATTCCCTCAGAAAACAATGAGGATTCTGTATTGTCTGCTCGCTCGATATAGGTATCGATAAATCGGGCTTAAGTGTATTCTTTATTTGGTTACAATAAATGTGCTTAAGACAATAATTATTCCCTTAAGCTACTATTCGGGTCGTGCGGTAGCGTTCTCGCTTCCCGCGCCCGGGTTCCCGGGTTCGATTCCCGGCGGGGTCAGGGATTTTCTCTGCCTCGTGATGACTGGGTGTTGTGTGATGTCCTTAGGTTAGTTAGGTTTAAGTAGTTCTAAGTTCTAGGGGACTGATGACCATAGATGTTAAGTCCCATAGTGCTCAGAGCCATTTGAGCCATTTTGAGCTACTATTCGATTACTTTTATTGGCCGTTAGATGGTAAAAAAGAGAAGTTATTCTCTATGGTAGATGCATGTCCATACAGTCATTATAAGGTGTCTGAGAAAGGCCGAAACCATGTTCTCGATTTTGATCGCAATTTGTCGCAGAATTTTTGTCCTTGGTGTATATGTAATCTGAATTGCCGATACTGACTGATGGAGTAGTTACTTACATGAGAGGTATGAAAACATAGTAACGTTATGTGAGTCCAGCAGAAACTGCCTCTTTTAGGAGATCAAGAACCTACCTTTACTGTGGATGTCAGGCCTTATTATACTCTTTAATTGCAGTTTTAGTTTGATGACTATATCAGTAAACTAGAGATACCTGTTGACTTTTATAATAGCAGGCAGGAAAGGCGTGAGATTAAACTATTAATCTTAATGTTCTTTAACGTCATTCTTATTTGAGCCCTTCCCATTAGCTAGTGCGTCGCCATGTGCTCCAGCTTATAGCTCCGATATTTCTTTTCTTGCTGACTACGTGCTCACTGGACACCGTGCGTGTCTGCTCCATCTGGGTAATAAGACATTCTAATAACGGATTAGATAATAAGCCATTCCAGTACTCACCTGTAATCTCGCGTACATCTCAGCTACTCGCCTCGTCCACCAAAACGAGAGAGCAGTGTCTCTGACGCTCGCTTGCGGCGCTCGCTTAGCGTTATCGTAAGATGAAATAAAATGAGCAGCGTCTGAATGGTACTGTCAATGAATAAAACATGGTTCATAGCTGAGGCAGGCGCGAGGCAGTCTCAATGAGCGGTAACACCCACGCCATTACGTAAGGCGCACTTTCTCTGGCGAATGCACGCAGCCCCGCTGCGCCGGCGCGGCTGCTGTGCGCCGCACCCCACGCCGCCTCTGTCGGACGCACATTCTCATGCGTTTTGTTTACCATACGCCATCCATGCATCACAAACCTACGAATAAGTTACGCAATTTCAGTATAAACAGTGCCATGTCAACGTAAAACAGCGAATATAATTACGTATTGTAGTAATTTAGGCTGACTGTAATAAGACCTCATTTCACGTTAACAAATATCTTTCAGGCGTTATACAGTGTATAAATGGTGACTGAAGACTGTGTACTGAAAGAAATTACATCAGTTTGTACTTCATTTCCCGACTAATATCCACTATGTGATCAAAAGTATCCGGACACCCCTAAAACATACGTTTTTCATATTAGGTGCATTGTGCTGCCACCTACTGTCAGGCACCCCATATCAGCGACCTCAGTAGTCATTAGACATCGTGAGAGAGCAGAATGGGGCGCTCCGCGGAACTCACGGATTTAGAACGTGGTTAGGTGACTGGGGGTCAATTGTGTCATACGTCTGTACGTGAGATTTCATCACTCCTAAATATCCCTAGGTCCACTGTTTCCGATGTGATAGTGATGTGGAAACGTCAAGGGACACGTACAGGACACAAGCGTACAGGCCGACCTCATCTGTTGATGATAGAGATCAAAATGGTTCAAATGGCTCTGAGCACTATGGGACTTAGCATCTGTGGTCATCAGTCCCCTAGAACTTAGAACTACTTAAACCTAACTAACCTAAGGACATCACACACATCCATGCCCGAGGCAGGATTCGAACCTGCGACCGTAGCAGTCTCGCGGGTCCGGACTGCGCGCCTAGAACCGCTAGACCACCGCGGCCGGCTGATGATAGAGACCGCCTACAGTTGAAGAGTGTCGTAATCTGTAATAGGCAGACATCTATCCAGACCAAAACACTGGAATTTCAAACTGCAAGTACTACAACAAGCGGGAGGTGAGAAAACTTGGATTTCATGGTCGAGCGGCTGCTAATAAGCCACACATCACGCAGGTAAATGTCAGACGACGCCTCGCTTAGTGTAAGGAGTGTAAACATTGGACGATTGAACAGTGGGAAAACGTTGTGAGGAATGACGAATCACGGTATACAATGTGGCGAGCCGATGGCAGGGTGTGGGTATGGCGAATGACCGTTGAACGTTATCTGCCAGCGTGTGTAGTGCCAACAGTAAAATTCAGAGGCGGTGGTAGCCTGGGATTCCCCGACGCGTAACTTTACGATTTTTGGCCGAAGTATCAGAAAAGCAGGGTTTCGTTCTGTTTTTTTGAAAGCAGTCATAAGACTCCACTATTGACTTTGGTGTTGTCCATTTATCTTTGGCTTTAGACTGTAGAGCCGTAGCCGAGCGGGATTAGCCGAGCAGTCTTAGGCGCTGCAGCCATGGACTGTGCGGTTGGTCCCGGCGGAGGTTCGAGTCCTCCCTCGGGCATGGGTGTGTGTGTTTGCCCTTAGGACAGTTTAGGTTAAGTAGTGTGTAAGCTTAGGGACTGATGACCTTAGCTGTTAAGTCCCATAAGATTTCACACACATTTGAACATTCGAACATTTTTAGAAACATAAGTGACTGCAGTCATTGTGTTCAACTTCTTCTGCAGTCGATCTCTGGCCGTGCGGTTAAAGGCGCTGCAGTCTGGAACCGCAAGACCGCTACGGTCGCAGGTTCGAATCCTGCCTCGGGCATGGATGTTTGTGATGTCCTTAGGTTAGTTAGGTTTAACTAGTTCTAAGTTCTAGGGGACTAATGACCTCAGCAGTTGAGTCCCATAGTGCTCAGAGCCATTTGAACCATTTTTTGCAGTCGATCTGACGCTCCAAAAATGTTTTGGTTGTTAACTAGGAGACGCTAAAGCAAACAGGAAGAAAAACACAGTTCCTGAACTTACAAGAGACAGAAATGAGAAAGAATGAACTGACACAATATGTACCACAATTGCTTTAAGCGCTTGCCTGTTTGAATAACTCTGCAAGCTGTCCAATTTCTAATATGAAGTTACGTAAGAGACAGGGAATAATAGAAATATATTTTATAACGGGTGTGATTTCGGGTGTTAAGCAAAGTGGTCGGAGTCCAGGCAATGAGTATGCATAACAGTGCGGATTGCAGGACTTGTAGAAGGCGATTGGGTCGGTCGTGGGAATACTGTGTATAAAAATTGAATGAACCCACACCATTAAATAATGATGCTGGGAAAATCAAAGAGATCTCAAGTCGGTTTTACTGTCAGTCAATCGCGTTTTCCTTCTGCCTGTATGGTTTACACTTTACAGCCTACCGGAGAAGATCGCTTGAGGCTACACGGCTTTACAAGCCATGTTCAGTGCATCACACGATTAGTTCGTTAGCATATGTGTTTGACGCACAATTTCTCGGCGTCGTTATTGGGATGTCAGAAGTTAATTAAAGCGAAAGAAATTACCTTCAGTAGTAATTTATTTGTTGGTATGGTATGAGAATGATCACTTTTATGCTTATGTATATGCTATATCAAAGACTTACACACAGAAACAATGTTTTTTGCCCAGTTACTTGTTAGTAAAATATATTCAGCTTATTGAATATCTTCAAGATAAGTATTTTTCTAGTATCTGAAATAACTGTCTGTTTCGGTTCCATATGTACCTGTTTCGGTTTAAGAACATGTGAGCTTCATTGCAGCTCGTAGTGGAATAAGATTGTGATAATTGAATAGCTCCCTGTAGATGAAACCTGTATTCCAGTCTGAGATTCGAGGCTGTATCTTTTGGATTTCGCTGGTGTTGCTATACAAACTAAATTACCCGAACTCGTGTCTTGCTACGAGGTCAGTTTAAGTGCTGTAGGGATTTTTCTGATGTCTAAAACATCCTCCATTTTTTTGTAAAGGAATTATTCCTTTTCTGTACGAGCACATCTTCCACTCTTTTCGTAAAGGAACTGTTCTTTTCTGTACGGGATGCTGTAGAATCACAACAGACCATAAATTGTTATTTCACTACTGATTACAACTCCTAGATTATATGCAACTTTTTGGAAAAGAAGCCGGGATAATGCGCATTATTTCATAACTAATGCCCATAAAATCGCTCCTGGTCTTTTGCCTTCGGGTGAGTGCAAGACCTATCTTTTTTTAAATATGCAGACACCTGCTGGGAACAATTCTAGTGCTGTTGAATGAATATTATCACCAAAAATGGTTCCATAGAATTTACTAGTTACCTTTCCCTTCAGTGGTTTCACAGGGCGACCAAAACCCACAATATTACTATCCAAACTACTACGGAATATCCATCCTGCTGTTCAGTTTGGAGAACATACTAAGGTAGTCTGCGTTTATGCTTCCCTTGTGTTATGAATACGTAAATAAGAAAATTAGACTCTTTGGACGTCACGGCATACTTCCATTGTCCGTAATTTAGGTTTTGTACTCATTACTCTACGTACTCGGTGCCGTGCACGCTCCTCTCCTTCTCAGTGATTTAAGAGGTGTTTGGAAATAGCAGCGCTACCGTGAATGTTTTGTTTATAAACTACAACTCTCTACGTTGCAATTACCGAGCGAGGTAGCGCAGTGGTTAACACACTGGACTCGCATTCAGGAGGAGGACGGTTCAAACCCGCGTTCGACCGTTCCGATTTAGGTTTCCCGAGATTTCGATAAATTACTTAATGCAAATTCTGGGATCGTTCCCTTGACAGAGTCATGGCCGATTTCCTTCCCCATCCTTCCCTAATCCGAGCTTGTGTTCCGTCTCTAACGACCTCGTTGTCGACGGGACGTTGAACACTGATCTCCTCCTCCTTCTCCTCCGTAGACATTGTTTTATCTAGTCATATATTAAACTTTCTGACCGTGAACATCTCATTAGAGGCACAAACCCTGCCTCGTCTTCCTATCTCTGTCAGTAGCTTAATTTTTCTTCCACTGCTATATTGCGCAGATGGAAGTTCTTCACAGTCCGTATACTGTTACAATACTAAATAAAGTACAAGGGGTGATCAAAAAAGTGCCATACATGTCTTTCTGGTGCGCGTGAGGTAAATGCGGAAACGGGAACTATGGCGACGTTACTACCAAATGCGTCCAAACAGGATCAACATGTTGTTATTCTTGTCTTGGGTGGGGAGGGATAGACGTAGGTAGACATCCATCGGAAAATGAGGAATGTGTAGAGGGCAGTGTGTCTGTTGAAAACCACCGTTATGGAATGGTGCGCCAAATTCCGTGTTGGTCGCGATTCGATGTTAAACTCTGGTCGATCTGGGAGGCCAGTCTCATCCATTACGGATAACAACAAGCGGGCGTTGATGATACGATGGAGGGATGGTTTGGGGGAGGGGGCCAAACAGCAAGGTCATCGGTCCCATCGGATTAAGGAAGGATGGGGAAGGAAGTCAGCCGTGCCCTTTCAAAGGAACCATCCCGGCATTTGCCTGAAACCATTTAGGGAAATCACTGAAAACCTAAATCAGGATGGCCGGACGCGGGTTTGAACCGTCGTCCTCCCGAATCCGAGTCCAGTGTGCTAACCACTGCGCCACCTCGCTCGGTGATTATTCGATTAGGGTGGACTGGTGTGCCACCATTCGTGCGCTAACGAAAGGATCACGAGATCAGCTTCGATAACATGCAACACATTATCCGACAGGAGTTGGGCTACCTAAGGTCTGCAGCCAGTGGATACCCCAAGTGTTGAATGCCGAACACAAATCGGATGGCTGTTTGCTGACGCACCTGCTACGTTTCAGCGTTGAAGGCATACGCTCCTTGAGTACATTGTCGCAGGCGACGAAAGCTGGTGGCGACGCTGGGAACCGGAATCGAAAGCGTCGACGATGCAGTGGTTCGTCCATCGTCCCCCTCCTCCCAAGAAGTTCAAGAGCCAGCCATCTGTTGGAAAGGTGATGCTCACGCTGTTATTTGATTACTAAGGCCTAAAGTCTGGGAAAACTGCAACAAAGAGTGCTGCTACTTCGTGATAACGACGTTCCCATATCGAAAACGTTGTAATGCAAAAGCATTATGCGTTTAGCATGAGTGGGAGACACTTTAGCACCCACCCTATAATGGTTTCTCGCCATGCAGTTGTCACGCCTTTGGGCCCTTAAAAAAAGCGTTGAATGGACGACGATTCCTTTCGGACGAGGGTGTGCAGCAGGTAGTTAAGGACTTATTCACGCAGCAGGACATCTTGTTTTAACAAACGGGTATTTTCAAACTGGTGCGTAGGTGGGCTGATTGCCTCAATCCTCACGACGATTTTGCATATTGGCATACCGATTTTGGACTGCACCACCTTCGGACGGAAACTTTTTTATTGCCCCTTATTGTTTTGGATGACTCTAATACACATTTCCTCTTTAAATTTCTGTAAGATTCGATAAGTCGATAGACCAAAGCACTGAAACTGTCACAAACGTACTCACGGCTCAGAGTAGTGTTCAGAGACATTATAGTTGAATGAGGAAACAAAAGACCTCAATACGTTATGAACAAATTAGAGTACGAGTTTCGGAAGGATGTTCATATTTATGCCTCCAACCCTTGTGCATGAGGCGAACGGGAACGTTAACGGAACACATTCTGGCCAGCGAAGAGCCTACCGAGGCCAATCCCGAAACACAAAAGCTGCCGGGACATCACTCTTTGTTAGACTGTAATTAAGATGTCGAGGGCCCTGAGGTCAGGCAACTGTGACAGTGATTGTGACCTTTTAATAGACGCGATTAGATCTCGACTTTTGGGCGTTAATAACTGAGCCGTCTGAGATTGAAGTGTCCCAACTGGAAATAGACGCAACTGTCAGAGCTAGCCGAGTGAAAACTGTCTGCTTAGGCTCCCGGACGTGAGAGAGGCCCACGGGAGCGGTAAGGCGGACAAAGGCCGTAGCCGTAGCCGTCCGGAGACACGCCAGGTGGAAATCGAGCGTCCGTGTTGACACGGGCGGGGCGGCGCCTCATTACAGACAATAGACAGCGCAGCCAAATATCGAGAGCGGCGCATGTCCTGCGATCGCCGCGCCGATACGGCTGACGGACGCTCGTGTAATTGCCCTGCCCAGCCCGGGTGTCCTTATCCCCCAACACGGGAAACAGGTCGACAATGGCATACATTAGCATAAAAACTGCTGTTCAGTGTCCCCAGGCTACGCAGTTCTTGGCGTCGCACGTCAGCTTCCGGCCTCTGTCACCTGGTAGCGCGCAACCTCTAACACCTTTAATTTATCTTAGAACAACCAGTGATGGGAATTCCTTTTCCCACCAGTTATAGGTTACCTTAGGGCTGTGCTTGGAGCGACACCACACTGCTGTCTGAATCCGCGGAGGGTTAACATCGGGAATGGAGTAGTCAGTGTGGGCCTCAAAGATTAGGCAGGGTGGATCAAGCTTTCACGTCCCATCGATGACGAGGTCATTAGAGACGCTGCATAAGCTTCAATTGCGCAGAGATGGGAAAGGAATTAGCCCGTGTTCCTTTAAAAGAAATCCCCCAGCATTTATTTTAAGTCCCGAACGGTAATCACAGAATTAGGGAAGCCACATAACTGAACCCAGGTCCTTAAGTTCTTAAGTTCATTTTATTGTTCATCTCGGCTGATTTTGAACTATTATAACTTCACTCGCATCGGACTGGACGTTTTATATTTTACACCGTAGAAATACGTACTTTTAAGTAATGACTAATGACCTCTGAAAAAAGTGCAATGCCAGACAGAGCGTGAGTCAGTTCAGGAGAACTGCATTGCTGTCCTGAGCAAATTGGTGATTTACTGTTACCTTCCTCGGATCTCTTGTGCTATTTCAAGTGTGTATCAGTGTAGTGTGCATGACTGTGATGAGTGATTGTGCAGTGTGATGTTATGTATGTGTTGTCGTGGGTGAGTAAGCAGGAAGAACATAAAATCCAGTGCCAGCACGGAGTCTACTCCCCTCGAAGAACATAGTCGAAGTACCCAGTGTCTCGGTACGACAGACGGCTTAACGCTGTTTGAGGGCCCTTACAATAAGATTGTATTTTCAGCCACGACATTGCCACAGACTGGGGATGAGTTCCCCATGCCACCACCTCTGTCTCCTACTTGCCAACCACAGGATGCGCGTCGAAAGTCCTCTACAGCGCCCGCGTGCGTTTGCAACCTCGACAAATCGTTACCCCAACAACAGCAAGTCAGAGTATGTTGGCGATTCACATTATAATGAACGCAATGAGAAATTAAACTTACGGCACAAATCTTGTAAAAGAAAGGAAAGAGGGAAAACGAGAGAGAGGGAGAGATAGGAGGAGATAGTTTAAACATGTCTACGATTTTTTAAAACGATGTATGCGAGGCGGTAGTTAACAGCATACAGGAAATCAATGAGAAGTAAATGGTGAGCTGCCATCACTTCAAGAGAGAAACAATTAGTTTATTTTATAGTAAGATGAGATGCGTCTTTCTGTTGTCGATTTAGAAACGACATACCTCCGTCAGTCCAAGTTTCGAGGTTGGGTTAAGAAAAATGGAGAAAATTTAAGACGGTGGTCTTAATGCTTCAGGTGTTCTACACTGTCTCTCCCTACTTGAGTACAACGAAAAAATTGTTCATACAGTACGTGAAAGTTTCAGAAAATCCATCTTTGGGATGTTCAACTCGCACGCCACATGGGCTTGAATGTCGGTTATGTCATTAAAGTGTTGACTCTTCGTGTGAATTTCTGCATTTTGTTGTTTGTGGCAGATTCGTATCGATAATATCAAGTATCGTTTGCCGTCATGATTTTTTTTCCAGAAAAGAACTGTCCTCGTTTCTCATCCATGCGATTTAAGGTGTGTGGGACAGACTTTGCACACAATTTTATCTTCTTCAAAACGTTCTGGAAAATGTCTTGTGAATATGCTTTAGAGACATTACTCCATTCTGATATGTGATATAACAACGCTGACGCACTATGGTCGCACGCCCACTACCTAACACAACCTGCTCACACCTGACTGGTTGAACGCATATCTGTTGTGTACACTTGTTAGTTCAACATGCCACCGTACTTACTGCGCTAACGTTGCTTGTACGCCATGACTTAAGTCAGTCCAGGACATTTTTGGACGGATGGCGTATTTAAGGACAGATTTGTGGTGTTTTTTCTTTAACTGGCTTTTGGCTATTTAGGCCAACAACTAGCACATCTGTGCTGTATTCTCCGCTTTTTACTGGTCTACTAACCATGCATATTCTATTTACAAATCACACACATTGGATATATGTATCAGAAACGATTTTGCTATTATTCTTCTGGTATTCTACATTTGCAGGATACTTACACAGCAACGACACATTTAAGACCCTCAGTCACGCCCGAAGCGAAGGAAGAATATGCCACCCTCGGTTTACGAGACAGTGACAGCAGCCTAGGATTACGTATCAAACAGCTGAGCAAACGTAGAGTGTTGTAATCACAATTTCCGCTATCGATTTTCCTGTCGGCTACAGTTTCCACAAGTGTATGTATCTCGATTTAAACTTCCTAAATTGTACTCTGTATGTCTAACCAAAATGACATCTACAAATCTGACTGTCATTCACTGTGAGCCACTAGGTTGCTCAAGGTTTAGCCACTAACATGACTGACGATGCAGAGAATTCCTTCACAGATCACACAACGAGGTGTCACACACTGAACTCGTATTCATCACGAGCGTGGATCAGACGTACGTCGGACCACCCTGATTCAAATTCTTTGTTGTTTCCCTAAATTGCTTGAGACGAATTCTGGCAGAGCTCCACAACCTATTGTCGTCAGCATCCTTGCCTGTCTGAGCTACAGCTACGCACCTGATGACCTCGATGTTGGCGGGAAATTAAACACTATCCTTTATGTGAATCTTCAGGTTTTGGCGGCGCAAAGACTGTTCCATTAAGTTTCGGGTGTGCAGCCGCAAGAATTCTCCTTCGTCTTCTAATATTTCGGCCGTATAACGTTTAGCCATCTTCAGAGTGAGCCGCAAGACTGCCGCTCTAGTGCTCGCTTCGTCCCTTTCCTTTTGCACTAGTATAAAGGCAACTGTCTGGAACAGATAGTTATACAAACTACTCGCTATGGAAATATTTTAGACCTTGTAGCTACAAACAGGTCTGACTTATTGACGATTGTCAGTATAGAGACAGGTATGAGTGACTATGATGTCATCATAACGACGATGGTTACTAAAGTTAATAAATCAATCAAGAAGGTTAGGAAAGCATTTTTGCTAGAAACAGCAGATCAGCAATTGTTAGCATCCAGCTTAGACATTGACATAATTCAGCTTCAGTATGACGGACGAAGAGGAATAATGGGCAAAGTTTAAACGGGTTATAAGTCGCGCTCTGGTGAATTATGTGCCTAGTAAGTGGATTAAGAACGGGAAAGACCCAGCGTTGGTTAATAACAAAAATCGGATAATCCTGAAGAAGCAGAGACTTGTTTCACTCCCGATTCAGAAGAGACTACCCAAATGCCTATAGGCAGAAGTTAGCAGAAACTCGTACGTCTGTAAAAAGATCGATCTGCAAAGCATACAGCAACTGCCATCGTCATACCTTATCAAAACATCTTGCCGAGAAGACGAGAGAATTCTGGTCCTGCGTAAAATCGCTAAGCGGGTCGAAGGCTTCTCTCCAGTTACTCGTTGACCAGTCTAGTGTGGCAATAGTAGACAGGAAAACGAAAGCCCAACTTTAAGAAATCGTTCACGTAGGATGATCGTACAAACTCAGCTTGTTCTTTTCCCGAATGATATCGTGTGAACCATGTATGAAGTGCAACGGGCAGATTCCATATTCCTAGATTTCCGAAAAGCGTTTGACATTGTGCCCCACCGCGGACAGTTAACGGTGATACGAGCATAGGGCGTAGGCTCTTAGATATGTGAGTGGCTCGAAGACTTCTTAAGTAACTGAACCCAGTAGATGTCATCTCTGGCGGATATTGAACAGCGACAAGGGTGTCGTCAAGAGTGCCCCACTAAAATGTGATAGGGTTGCTGTTATTCTTTATATACATTAATGATCTGACGGACAGGGTGAGCAGCAAAATGTGGCTGTTCGCTGATGGTGCTGTGATGTACAGGAAAGTGTCATCATTGAGTGACTGACGGAGGATACAAGATGACTTAGAGAACATTTCTAGTCATTGTGATAATGACAGCTAGCTCTAATTGTAGGAAAATGCAAGTCGTTGTAGATGAGTAGGAGAAACCATCCCAAAACGTTCGAATACAGTATTATTAATATGCTGCTTGACACGGTCACCCACGCCCGAATTCCCGGGTTCGATTCCCGGCGGGGTCAGGGATTTTCTCTGCCTCGTGATGACTGGGTGTTGTGTGATGTCCTTAGGTTAGTTAGGTTTAAGTAGTTCTGAGTTCTAGGGGACTGATGACCATAGATGCTAAGTCCCATAGTGCTCAGAGCCTTTTTTTTTTTTTTTTTTGACACGGTCACGTCGATTAAATATCTAGTTCTAACGTTGTAAAGCGATTTGAAATGGAACGAGCATGTAAGGATTGTAGTACGGAAGGCAAATGACCGACTTCGGTTTATTGGAAGAATTTTAGCAAACTGTGGGCCATCTGTAAAGGACATCGCGTATACGACACTAGAGTGACCCATTCATGAGTTGTATTCGATTGTTTGGGATCCCTATCAGCCGGCCGGAGTGGCCGTGCGGTTCTAGGCGCTACAGTCTGGAACCGAGCGACCGCTGCGGTCGCAGGTTCGAATGCTGCCTCGGGCATGGATGTGTGTGATGTCCTTAGGTTAGTTAGGTTTAATCAGTTCTAAGTTCTAGGCGACTGATGACCTCATAAGTTAAGTCGTATAGTGCTCAGAGCCAAGCCATTTGATCCCTATCAGGTCGGATTCAAGGAAAAGGGGACATCAAATTAATTCAGAGGCGAACTGCTAGACGTGTTACCTGTAGGTTCGAGCAGCACGCAGATATTATGGAGATGCTACAGGAACTCTAATGGGAAAACCTGGAGGGATTCTTTTTGAGGAACGCTGTTGGGAAAATTTAGAGAACCGGAATATGAAGGTGACTGCCGCCAACGTCCATTTCGTGTAAGGACCACAAAGATAAGGTAAGCGAAATTAGAGTACGGGGCGTATAGACAGTTGGTTTTCCTTTGCACTATTTGTGAGTGGAACAGCAAAGGAAATGGCTAGTAGTGGTAAAAGGTAATCTCTGCGATGCACCATACTGTGGCTTGCGCAGTATGTATGTGGATATAGTTGTAGGTACGACCTTGCAGGTTGAAGCGAAGGTCGGAGTCGAGTGATTGGCAGTGAAGGACAGCCGACGGCGCAGGGTATCGAACCGGCAGCCGCTACGGCTGCTGGCTTGTGAATCCCACGGTACAAGTACTAATTAAACGCCGCCGACAGACAAGCGTAGGACGCTCAACAAACAATCCTCTGCTTTAGCTATTAGTTCTCGTGCTACGGGACACGGAAAGCCATACCAACAATTACTGATAAAGCCGCGATAATTGTCGATAAGATTATTTGGGCCTGATAATTACAAGCAGAAGTGAGACTGAGCGAACGGAGTTATCTCGATTTTTCATAGAACGTGTTCTTGCTGTGGTGCTGTTAAGACATTTATACCCGTGGAGGACGGCGTGGGAAGGAATTTGTGCTTTCTCCCTATCTGTTGATACGTGTTCCAAGCATAGGAAAATGACACTTCGACATCTAATCTACGCTAAAAGTGTCTCAAGAGTTCTTCCGTTCTGCTGTTCTAATGTTTATCCTTTATTATATCGTACTGAGTAATTCTCTGCAACGAATAATGTCTTTCAGAATACCGCGTATTACTCCAAGTCACTGCGACGAATTTGTTCTGCTGTTGTCTGCGCCTACTCGTCGTCACCGACTTCGACCATATTTATGGTATATGCAGGGCTTGGCCAAAAATGGAAGTGACAGTAGTGGGAGCTCCAGATGGCCGAGTATTTAGAAAAAAAATAGCATTTTAAGCGTTGGTCGGGCGAGTCGTGAGCCACTTATGTTGGCGTAGTTTCCATGCAGCGGTTGGCGTAGCGGACAGAGTACAGGACAAGAATTGTAAGGTCGTGGGGTCGAGTCCGTATCTGGAAACATTTTCCAATTTCAGGTTTTACGTTACTTAACTTGTAAATAAACCGAATTAATGCTCGTATTCATTAATATTTTCGTAAAAGGTATGAAAAGGAAACGCAAAGGAAAATTTGAGACAGCAAATAAGTTTCCAAGAAGGGACTGTAATTAAAGCATACGGTAGAGGTAAAAATGAGACATTTATAACGGGTGCAAGATTCTAAGAAAATTACGGCTACCCTTGTTTTTACTGCAGATATCCCACCAGCACGTGTAAATAATCACATGTAAAATAATAAAAGTATCTAATTTTATATACAAAGTTGTCGTGTACGAATTACACTCCCTTCCTGTAAATTTATTTGCTTAGCCAAATTTTACTTTGTCCTTCCTTTTCATACCTTTTATGAAAATATTAATAAATAAATTATACTGTGCACTACTTCAGTTTATTTGCAATATGAGTAGCGTAGAAATTGAAAGTAAAAAAGGTTTCCGCATAGGGACTCGACCCCTTGACCCTCAGATTACCGTTCTGTACTCTTCCCTATAGACCAACAGCTGCCAGGAAACGTCTCATGCCATATTTTGTAATTGCTTAGCCATCTGGAACTCACACTGCTGTCACTTTCATTTCTGGCCAGGCGCCAAGCCCTGAATATACCAGAAATTTGGACGAAATTGGCGACGACGAATATGCCCAGTACCCTTGATAGTCCAAGAGAAAATTGTCCTCTGAACACCACAGTGATTTTGTAGGCATGCTGCTATTGGATACGGTTTGCCTTTGCCTTCCTCCGACCTTTAAACTGTCTTACTAGCTAATTATTAGATGACGTAGACTTTAAGGTGGACTCTGGACAACCGCATAGCTTTGAATGTTTCATATAAACAGATCGTTTCCAAAGGTGAAAAGACGATAAACGACGGAAAAAATCCTACGACCGACTGATGACAAAACCCCGAGTCTGTCGACTTCATATCCGACGCCAACCTACTTAGCCACCGAGGCATATACTGCGCTGTCATATGGTAGCAAATATATTTGAAAGCGAGAGTTTAAAACTAGAAAGTTACCTCGTCCGCCAAAATTTCTCATAAATAGGCACAGCAATGTTGTAAATTTGCGAAACTTTTACTCGCACGCAGTGCCATTCGTCCTCTGTGTCAGCCGCGTTGGTTTGTGTTTTTAGATGATTTCTCTAGAAAAACAAAGCGCTTTCCACAAACACTGATAACACCTACAAGTTTATGTACATTACAAGTAGAGAGCTTGGTGTCCATGTGAACATAAAACCAAAACAATCGTCGTGGAGCTCGTCCGGGTACAGGTAAGGTAACACGCCATCAGGAAACGGCGCCGTCACGCAAACATGGGGCTATCCTTATGGTTTATTCATGGATGTAGAAAGTTATGAGGCCCAAGTCAATGCCCTCAGCCAATAATGGCGTCAGTACCTATACGACACTGATAAAGAAACAAATTTGGGAGCACATTGCGTGGGCAGCTATAGGTTACATATAAGAAGCCTCTTCGCCGAATACGTGATGAAATAATACAAGCTTTATTGAAATTTCCAAATAGGCTCTTATTTCGACTGTCTTATAGGAGCATGTAACAGTTGATCGACATAAGAAGCGCATGCATTTGTTCAAGCTGGGTTTCGCTTTTTTGCAGTTCCTACGACTGACGTACTGAGTAGGCATGTGAGTGCCCAGGTTTCCTATAGATATCCTATCCACAAACTTGTAATACTTACTGCTTTTGAGCTAAATTCACTAGTTTAATAATTATAGACGGAACTGCTTTTGAGCCAAATTCACTAGTTTAATAATTATAGAGGATACTGAATGAACTCCTCATTAGAGGAAACAAAGGCAAAACTAAATCAGGAATCCTGCGCCTCACTTCAGTCCAAATACTCCAGAATACTCGCCTAGTGCATTTATCACTGATTGTTAGATCCATCGCTGGCTCATATCGCTTCATATGACACTTGCCACCCTACGGTCTGGTAATCGTGTTTCTAGATAAGAAAAGACATAAGAAAATGAAAATTACCTGTCGTCAACGCTATCTATGTTGTTACCACGAGGTAAAAAAGCAAAGTTCCACCGTTTTGGCCACAGAAGAACCAATCGGGTCCTACCGATCGCCGTGTCGTGCTAGCCAATGGCGTCATTGCGGTGTTAAGAGGCGTGGGTTGAGCACACCGCTCTCCCGGTCGTTGTCAGTTTTACACACCTGGAAGCCACTACTTCTCTTTCGAGTAGCTCCCACCAAGGAATAATCCTTGGTAAGACCAATATTGAACCCAGGTCCTCCACAGGGCCGCCGGCCACGTTGAACGCTTAGCTGTGAAGGCGGACAAACCGCGAGGTAAATACTGACAATATGAGTAAAGTAATGCGTATACTGCTGTTGTCTTTCGTGTTAATTTCAATACTTTGGTAACTGTCACTAGGAAAACTGTTGAAGACTATTTCCAGGGGAAAACACAGAGCACGAGAAAATGTAAACAATAACATTTCGTCAATGGTCCCACAGGATTATAACGCAAAGAAATGTAACGCCACAATAAAAAGAATGAACCTGTGTACACCGTCAGATGATAAAGGCGTTACTAATGCCACAGAGATTTTAAACATTGTAGTGCCCAAGCAAATATAGTTATAATGAAAGCAAACTTAAGAAATGGTTCACGCAGGAGAATCGTACAAACATACCGTCGTTTGACCATCGCACAGACTCCTGCATGGAGGACAAAGTAACAGGCGTCCATGGAGTAGAGAAACAACTGAAAGAATTGAAAACAAATAAGTCGTCAAGGAATACTCTATGGTATTGGCCCCTTAACCAGGTTGCATTTATTGCGAATCTCTCGGACAGCGCAAAGTCCCAAGCGACTGGAAAAAAGCGCAGGCGACTCCTGTATTTATGAATGGTAAAAGAATGGACATGCAAAATTACAGACCAATATCCTTAACATCGGTTTGCTGCAGAATTCTTCAACATATTCTGAGATCGAAAAACTTATGTCCACGAATCAGCACGGTTTTAGAAAGCATCGCTTGTGCAAAAGTGAGCTTGCCCTTTCCCCACAAGATGTACTGCGAACTATGGATTAAGGGCAATAGGCAGATTCAATATTTGTAGATATCAGAAAATTTTTTGCCACGGTGCCCCGTTGCAGACAGTTAATGAAGGTACGAGCGTACGGAATAGGTTCTCAGGTATGTGAGTGTCTCGAAGACTTCTTTAGTAACAGAACCCAGTACGTCGTCCTCGATGACGAGTGTTCATTATAGACAAGGGTATCATCAGGAGTGCTCCTGGAAAATGTGACAGCATCGCTATTATTTTCTATACACATGGTGAGCAGCAATCTTCGGTTGTTTGCTGATGGAGCTGTGGTGTAAGAGAAAGTGTCATCGTTGTGTGACTGCAGGACGATGTAACATGACTTAGCCAAAATTTCTAGTTGGTGTGATGAATGACATATAGCTATAAATGTACAAAAATGTCCGCCTGCTTAGCTGGGTGGTAACGTGCTCGCCTCCCATCCACTGGGCCCGGGTACGATTCCCGGCCAGGTTGGATATTTTCCCCGCTCGTGGACTAGATGTGTTATCCTTATCATCGGCCGCAAGTCACCCAATGTCGCGCCGACTGAAACAAGACTTACACTTGGCGGCTGAACCCGAACGGAAACTCTCGGCCAACAATGCCATACGACCATTTTTTTTTGTGGAAAAATGCAAGTTAATGCATATGAGTAGACAAAACAAACCCATTATGTTCGGCTACAGCATGGGTGGTGTCCCGCTTGATACATTCACGTCCTTTAAGTATCTGGGCTTAATGCTGCAAAGCGATACGAAACGGAACGAGGATGCGACGATTATGGTAGGGAAGGCGAATGGTCGACTTCAGTTTATTGTGAGAATTTTGGAAATGTGTGTCTCATCTGTGAAGCAGACCACATATAGGACTCTAGTGCGACTTATTCTTGAGAATTGCTCGATTGTTTGGGATGCCTACCAGGTTGGATTAAAGGAAGACATCGAAGCAATTCAGAGGCGGGTTTCTAGCTTTGTTACCTTTAGGTTCGAACCACATGTAGCTATTACGGAGATGCTTCGCTAACTCCAGTGGGAATCCCCGGTGGAAAGGCAACGTTTCTTTGAAGGTACGCTATTGAGAAAATTTAGAGAATCAGTATTTGAAGCTGACTGTAGAACGTTTCTACTACCACCAACATACAAATCGCCTAAGGACCACGAAGATAAGATACGAGAAATTAGGTCTCGTACGGGGGCGTAGAGCAGTCGTTTTACCCTCGCTCTATTTGAGAGTGATTCAGGAAAGGAAATGACTAGTAGTGGTACAGCGAATGTGGGCAGTGAGGACTCAGAGAAGTATTGACGAGGGAAAGATGACAAAGGATTGGAGAAAAGAAAAGAAGATTAAATTTGATGCAATAACACAAAATTGAAGATTTCAGCAGACTAGGGAAAAACTGCCTCAGAAACCTTTATATGTTTGAGGATCGTGTTCACAAATTATAATACATAATCCATTCACCATAATTTAGTTTCTTCACTTTTATGAATATTTTCTTAAACAGTACTGAAAGTACAAAGAGGAAACACTGCTAAAAGTTGAAATAGTGTAGTTACATTCATCGTATCATTTTGGGTGGTAATTTGGATAACGATAATATTTTAGATTTTTTAAAATTATTCGTGAGAAAACTACGAAGAGATAGCTAAGAAAACGTATTTAGATATTCTTCAATCAAATCTTAAATGAAAGCGCAACTGTACCGTAAACCGCCATATTTTTATTTAAAATAAATCTGGCACAGACATTCTTCATATTTTTTCGTATTGGCATGTGCAGAATAGTTCGTCTATTTCCCTTTGAGACCCTAGCAATTTAGACTACGGGCGAAGTTATTCCTTCGTAAAGACTTGGCTACGATCAATGTAACGTTACGTACTATACAAAATAGATGAAATTAGTGGGTGGTAAAACCATAAGTGAGCCGGCTACTTCCTACTGAAACGGTAATTGGCAATATGTGGTTGCTAATCTCGCAGTTACACGTTACGTTCACTCTTATGAACATTTTAGCTGCGCGGGTGATTTTTTCCTTGTGCTTGCGGCTAGTGCGTTACAGCTTCTCCTCCTTGTAACACAACCTGACGTTGAGGCAACATGTTTTGCGCTTTACCACGTGACATATCATCCCCTCATGTATCGTGACAGCACAATGATGTTACTTAAAAGGCTTATAACGTCGTCCCCGGACATTGTAAGGGTTCATTTGTAAGAAAATAAGTATGTAACATCGTCGAAAAAACCGTTTATTAGTGTTCCCCTGGTGAACAGCTTGTTAAACATATTCTGGTGTGCTTACCTTTTGTTCCCAGCCGTAGCCCACACAAATTTCTAACTGCTTCATCTTGCCGCTTTACGGAGTCTGACCGTCGCTGTTTCGGAGTACCGTCCGTAAACATAGTTTAGAGGCGTCATTTGGGAGTGGCCGCTCTTGCGGTAGGTCCCTGCGTGGGGTGATTGGCCTGTTGGCGTCTCCCTCGCTCTTCCACCCACATATATTCCTGTCTGCCCCTCAGCTCTTCCAGCACTCCCGTTCCCATCGGTACCCGCGCATATCCTTATTCTGTTGACTCGCGGCGTTAACCCGAAGGCTGTTTGTCTTCTCAATAGGACTGATGGCCGTGACGCAGAGCGAAGGATTCAGATTCGTAGTCAGCGGCATCTGCATGTGATTCACAGTTTCATCTTCTCACTTATGTTTCTTAGCAGCTCCAAATTTCCTCTGCAGTTGTTCTTTTCCAAATGTAAAATATATGAAACTTACGAACATGAGGGACAACAGGGTACATTAAGCGCTAATTCACAATTCCACCCTCTCTTTTTTTCGAGTCTTTATCGTAGACCTCTTATTACATTGCATTATTATGTCACTTACTGTGTAAATGATACATTGACGAGCCTGTTACTAGCAGCAGGAAACACACCCGAATTTCTATCATCAGAGGCATACATTTAGTTTAATTTATCGATGGTGCCGCATAGTTTTCCAAACAACTTACTCGTATTTCCTACGATATAGCAAAAATGAAATTGTTCTAAACTGTTGCAGACACCCTACCGAGAAATACTCATTTGTGACGCTTATGTTCAAAATAAAGTCGCAGGTATTTAGGTCTGCCTGTGTGCATCAGATTGTAGAATGTTTTCCTGGCGCCTGTGCCCAGTATCGGCTAGGAATAGTGAATAGCCGTTGCCTTAAACTTTCTTTAATAGACTGAGTCTGTTGTCGCGGCTTATGATTGCATATTGTGATAATCGAATTATTACCCCAAGTTTCTCTTTTCATTCATACGGAAGACACAGTCTTTTGAAATTGGATGAAACACCACTTGCTTCGTATAGCCCTTTGAATTAAGTACAATTTTCACTCCAATAGATCCATAGTGAGGGGATCCTCCAGGCTGTAGAAAATGTTACACAACAAAAATACACAATAAAAATTTAAAAAGAAAAATATGCGCTAATGTACCTACCACAGATACCAAATGAAATGGACCTCGTGGATGCGAAGCAAGTCAAAAAATTTTAAACAGATTTTCATCTAAAAGACAATAACAAACTTGTCACAAATCATGTAAATGTTCAATTGACAGAGGTGCATATGATAATTCTTACGCTACTGTAACCACTCGTCATCAAGTAGAAAATATCGTTTTTCAATACTTATTAGTCAAGTTATTGCACTGAAGTTTTACAGTAATCAGACTGTACTATTTGATAGTAATAATAATATACACACAGCAGTCAGTTCTGCTAATAAAATCACCAGTGGAGCAGAAGGTGTCGACCACAAATAAATCGTTTAGGTCCTCTTAAAATGAACTTTATTGATCAGTTTCTTCTGGGTGGATTCCACAGTCACAATAAATTTGAAAAAGGATATTATTCCACCAGGCTATGTTTTAAAGTATTTTATTTTCGTTGCTAGTTTCGAGCACTGCTCATTCTCAAGTGCAACTATAGGAACATAGTAACGGATGTGGATACATCATCCTCGTTTCATCAAAAAAGTCACGTGCCATGCATATTGTGCACAGGACGGTCGTCGACAGTCCTCATCTTGTAATGTTTGCTACAGATCGCACTATACACACTTGTTCATGTAACTGACACAAGTGCATGTGAACTTTGTTACTAGTTAAACTTTCTATAGCTGCTGGCAACTTACTGAAAATGTGTTTCCCTGAATGATGGATACGTTTCTGGCCCAAAGCTACCTTTTCAAAGATAATCTTATTTCTATTACCAATTACATGAGGCGAGTTGTCGGTTTGAAAAAGAGATATTATAATGACAAATTTCAGTAAGGAGTAAATATATTGGGGAGCAATATTTAGTTTCCCCACTCTTTAAACAGGCTTCTGCAGGACGTCCTTGAGTTCACATGACAAATAATTCGTATTATACTAACTTTCGTGCCTCAAATCATTAGTGATGAAAGAATATTGCGTCATTTCTACGTATATGTTTAGGGAGGTGCGTCGCGCTGTAGTTCTGTCGCGCTAAGGTCACGTGGTTTGACGTCTGGTATTCGTGACATACGTGTGACGGAAACTGCTTGTAACATACTTCTACTGGAATACTGCACTCCTTGTCACATTGAAGTATGACAGAATATAGTGCGTATGGAAATAATGGCACTGTTAATACAAATAAATATTTTATTCGCGGGAGAGTGACACAGAAATGTTGACGATTTTGAACTGAGAGACACTGAAGGAATTAACCTAATAGATAGCCTGTGTAATTAACCTAATAGATATCCTGTGTAAAAATGTTTACAAAATTCCAGGGGCTTCTAATAAGACGAGAATTTAAGAACATTCTTCAGCCCTTAACTTACTGCTTCAACATGGTCCATGAATATACGTGGTGAACCAGAATACCACCAAAAAGCTTTCTGAGGTGGTAGTATGGACCAAAGCAAGCAATAAATGTCTAATAAACGTGGGCTCTTTAATGCATAACTTAAGGGCTATGAGCACTTGTTCATCTTCGATTATGACCCATATCTCATTTACTGCACGCTTTTTGCTTTCCATGTTTTTGGAGGAGGTAGAATGGACCAAAACAAGAAAAGAAGACCAGTAAAGATGAGCTCTAAAATGCATACCAAAAGAGCTATGTGGATGTGTTCACTAGAGATGTGTTTCAAAGTAGTGAAGGTACCATAAGTATGCACTTTAGGGCCCATGTTTGCTGGACATTTTTTTCTAGGTTTGGTCCATACTACCACCTCTGAAAGTTTGTCGATGGAGTTGTGGCTCACCCTGTATAACGAGACTAATGCCATGTCACCTCATGTACAATCATTGATGCGCTCCATACCCCATCCATGGATGACATGAACTTTCAAATATGGTACGCTAAAAGGTGCTCCCTGCTACGTACCATAAAATGATATTTGTGAATAATTACTTGAAACTGTCCTCAAATTATCCTATGGCGACTGATGCATTCACATCAGACAAAAACATTATTAGCGTGCTTAATTCTCATGTTGTGTGTCATCTTTCATTTTATCTGAACGGGGCTAGAAACAGTGAAAGTCGTTTCGCGGAAGCACAACTGCTCTCTGGTAACTAATAATATGTAGCATAGTATTATTTGACGCCCTGCACCCCAGACAAGTTACATTTATTAGAAAGTAGACTTCTCATTTGATTGCCAAGCTGCCCTTGGAGTTCTCTCCGCCAAAAGTGCCATTCTCAATTACAGTGGAGAATGCGAGCGGAATACTGCCTAGTAGATGCACGCGAAACGTTAATTATCTCCTAACTCAACAAAAAGTCGCCATCGTCAAGAAGTTAGCAGTAACCGGTTGCAAGATCTTTTCGCTTTTATTTTATTTATGCCTGTTTCTGAATGTATGTCATTTCAGAAAAATAAAAAGTGCTTCAGTATCTGAAAGTGAATTATTTCATTATGTAATCAACGGGATATATTTCATTTTTAGTTCACCGCTGAACAATGACGAAGATGCGGATATCGACGCTTAATTTCGTTCACACTTCATCCACATGCATAGATTCTTCTTATTATTCAAGTAGCTGCTTGGACAACTTCTCGTTTTATTTCTGACAAGCTACAAAATACATTCCATTTAAAAGGGGAATGACAACTTGGAATTAACATGTCAGTGAGTCTTGCAAGCCCTTCTAGTCTCGATAGAAAATATGGCGTACACTGCTGTTAACAAGTTGTAACAACTTACGACAGTCGTAGATCAGTTTAATTTTTCATTGTGGAATCGAGCGCGGTACTGTACTCGGAAAGAGATGGATTAAAATCGCCGCACAGATGTACAGACTTATATATTTCGTGGTTTCCCTAAATCACATACGACAAATGTTGGGATGGTTCCTTTGATCGATTAGTTCCCAAATCATTGTAAGAGAGAGTTGCTCCATTCCTAATGATGCCGTTGTTGATAATACATTGAATTCCAAATTTCCTTCATTCTTTCTGAATTGTAGCATATATCGATGAAGCAATACGGCTTCTGATTCTCAAGACACGTTTCCTTTATCACTTTACAGTAGCTGTGTCAGTTCTCAGCACTTTTACACTGAGTCTCACTGCGTTCCTTCTTCCGCAGTGCTGTTTTGCTTCACTGAAAATACAGTCTACATTATAGCGATGTGTCTAGAGACCTTCAAACAATGAAACGCAGCTAATTACGCTGAAATGGTCTGAAAGGACATGGTACCTTGGGTCACGTGTTCTGATACACGTTTATTGATAATAGGTTTCTATCACTTAACATGTAAGCTCTTCAGTTATATTTAAAATGATTGATGGCTTGTGGCCTAGATCATTGCGACTAAAGCGAGATCAGTTTTGGAAATGGAGCAGACGCAGCAAACGTATTTTATTGGAAACGGAGTTGCTTCTCCAAGCAAAAATATTCATTACATTACTTCATTTGTGTGTTCCTTTCTATCGTTAATCCGTAAGTGCTGAAGTATACTGGAGTCAGCCTACTCAACGCATGTCTGTCCTCATCTGGAGAGTTGGTGTGCGGTATGAAATCCTTACCAGATCTGACTGACGTAGAACATCGAAAAAATTGAAAGAAGGGCAGCTCGTTTTGTGTTACCCCGAAATAGGGGAGTGAGTGTCACGGATTTGATACGCAAGCTATGGTGGCATCCATTACAACAAAGGCGTTTTTCGTTGCGGTGAGATCTTTTCGCGAAATTTCAATCACCAACTTTCTCCTCTGAAAGCGAAAATGTTTTATTGACGACAGCCTTTCATACGAAGAAATGATTATTGTAATAAAATAAGAAAAATCAGAGTTCGCACGGAAACATTTAAGTTTTCGTTTTTTTCGTGCGCTGTTAGAGTAAAACGGTAGCGAAATGGTGTGAAGGTGGCTCGATGAACCCTCTGCCAGGCGCCGAAATGTGAATTGCAGAGTATTCATGTAGACGTGGGTGTAAGGGAACCACGGAACTATGGAAAATCTTTCTGTGTGCCATGAAAGGAACACGAGTATCTGATTCCTGCTTTTCATGAATGCGAATTCAACACTTCAATCACAAAAAAAGGGATACACGTAACTTCTTTGTATTCTCTAAGACAGTCTCGTATGCTCAAGATACTAACCACTAGGGATGCTCTTTAACAGTCGGCTCATCACAAATTGAGAATTTGAAGCACGCCGATTGAGAATGAATAGACGGGCAAAGGCTTTAACATTTCTATCTACGTCTACATACTTACGCTGTGAACCACTGTTAAGTATTCAGCAAAGGGTACTTACAAGGGAAACTCCTCATCGCACCCCCCTCTGATTTAGTGGTAATATGGCCCAATGGATATCCCGTCAAAAACTGAACACAGATCAAGCATGAAAACAGGAAGAAAGTGAACTGAACTGTGAAAAAAGAAGTAAAATAGAAAAAATAAACGGTCCAAGCTTAAGATGTCCAACATCGAACGAACCTGAAGAGCTACGGCGTCGTGGTTATGTGATCACGGCGCTGGACTGTTCCAATCTCCCTCGTGTTCCCTTTTCTTTTATCACAGAATTGTGAACTGTCCGTCCGGTCATTGACGTGTCTGTTCGCTGTATTCAAATTTGTGTCTGTACCGCAGTGTAACGTCCGTTTGCAACAGCGACGTGCAACGAAGGGACCTCCAGAAATACGTAGGCCTACCTCCCATTTGTTCTACACAAGTACCACATGATATGGCTCTTGTGTTACGTTTTGGAAGTTTTGACCCTAGAATTCCTTTGTTGTAGCGTAGTTCACAACCGGTTTCATTTCCATGAGGGGTCTATACGGCGTCTCCCCTGCTCTCACTATTTATCACATTTACTTGCGACGGTAATATATTCTTATCACATGACTCGTAATCTATGACCAATATATAATACAACTGCCAAGTCTACCGAAGGAGAAAAGACACGTCAGTGACCGGACGGAAAGTTCATAATTTTGTGAAAAAAATGAGGCACGAGGGAGATTTGAAGACGGACCTTTCACTTTACAGTCCAACACCGTGACCACACAACCACTTCTCCACGATTCCAGCAGTGCGCTCGATGTTTCACATCTTGAGCTTGGACCGTTCACTGGCAGCCTTCCACGATTCCAATGAAGAATATGTTACTTTACACAACAGTTCACGGTAATGAAAACTTAATCACTGTAAAATTACTGAAATGTACGTTGTTACCACGAACATCACTTCTGGTTTAGTAGTGAGGTTGGTAACACACTTAATGACTCTGAAATCCTCAGCGTCCATTTTACAGACTGGAATGCTGAAACTATGGAACGAAAGTTTATGGTGGAACTTTCCTTCCACAGCTTCCAGATATTATGAAGACATGGGCGTCAGTGTAGGCAGTGATCGTTCCTACAGCAATGAAAATTTGTGCTTTGGGCCCTCGTTGAAGAGAATATCAGATAAATCGGTGCGAAAGCTTTTCGCAAATATTCATATATACAACTTTGGGGTATAGCATTGCAGAAGCTGGTTCACCGTAAGATCAACAGGTCAGGAAGCATACATACATGCTAACTGAAGTAAACTCCTTCTGAACAGGTCTTGGAAGGATCAAACTATACTGACCGACCACCGTGTGATCCTCGGCCCAGGATATGGAGGGGGGTGGGGAGTGTGTGCAGTACACCGCTCTCCCGGCCATTGTTGTTAATTTTCGTGACCGGAGCCGCTACTTCTCAGTCAGGTAGCTCCCCAATTTGTCTCCCAGGGGCTGAGTGCACCACGCTTGCCAACAGCGCTCGGCAGACCGGACAGTCACCATAAAAAATGTTAGCCAAGTCCGTCAGCTGATCTGACGGGAACTGATGTCACTACTGAAGCAAGGCCGTTGGCATGCGTACATGTTGGAGCCTCAGAATCGATTACGGTGTGCTTTAGGCCCTTATGGTTCTCGGGGCCTCATTTATAACTACAGCACGTAACATTTTGGTTGCAACCTTAGGTTCTCAGAGCTATCATCACACAGTGTCGGAGTACTGTGGTCATTATTATGACATTTTGATCTCCAGAAGAGTTATGTTTCTTAAGGGTGGTACGATGAAAGCATTTAATATGGATATTACGTAACGTCGTCATTCCTCAGGAGATTTGCGCTTCTTCCTGCAGCACCAAATGAACTCTCAGAAGTACAGCTGCGTTATACATTTCCTATATAGAAAAAAGCAACGATACATCTGGAGCGAAATAACGTAGAATAGTACCTTTCCGTAGTCCCAAATGTGTCGTAAACATGCCTTAGAAACTCATTGTTGAATCGGATGGCAACATGAGTCACACATGTAGTACACACATCTAGGTAGTTACGTATAAAGAGGGCAATAATACAGTTGGGTTTGCGGCCAAATGCACACATCAGTGCAACACTCATTTGTCAATATAAGATCATACTTTTGAAATTAAGCAAGATGAAATAACAGTAACACGGGAGTTGTACACAGATCAGCCAGAACATTACGGACACCTACCTAATAGCCGGTATGACCACCTTTGGCACGGATAACGACAGCGACGCGTCGTGGCATGGCAGCAGTGAGGCGTTGGTAGGTCGCTGGAGGGAGCTAGCACCAAATCACCGCACTCCATTCACCTAATTGCCGTAAATTCCGGGGAGGGGGCGATGAGTTCTGACACAACGTTCAATCATATCCCAGATGTGTTCGATCCGGTCAGATCTAGCGAGTTGGGGAGCGGGGCAGCATATCAACTGTAACTCGCTACTGTGTCCAGCGAGCCGTTCCATTACACTCCTGGCCATGTGACATGGTGCATTATATTGTTGACTAATGTCACTGCTGTCGTAAAACAAGATCGTCATGAAAGGGTTACCTTGTCTGCAACCAGTGTTCGATACTCCTTGGCCATCATGGTACCTTGCACGAGCTCCACTGGACCCATGGATGCCGACGTAAATGTTCCCCAGAGCGTAATGGAGCCGCCGCCAGCTTCTCTCCGTCCCGCAGTACAGCTGTCAAGGAGCTGTTCGCCTGGAAGACGACAGATTCGTGCCCTTCCATCTGCATAATGAAGATGGTATCGGGATTCATCAGACCATGCAAAGCTCTGCCACTGCGCCAACGTCTAGTGCCGATGGCCTCGTGCCCTTTCAGTCGCAGTTGTCGATGTCGTGGTTTTAACATTGGCACGTACATGGGTCGTCGGCTGCGGAAGCCCATCGCTAGGAGTCTTCAGCGCACTGTTTGTTCAGACACACTACTATCTATTTTTTTTTTTTTTTGTCATCAGTCTACTGACTGGTTTGATGCGGCGGCCCGCCACGAATTCCATTCCTTTCCTGTGCTAACCTCTTCATCTCAGAGTAGCACTTGCAACCTACGTCCTCAATTATTTGCTTGACGTATTCCAATCTCTGTCTTCCTCTACAGTTTTTGCCCTCTACAGCTACCTCTAGTACCATGGAAGTCATTCCATCATGTCTTAGCAGATGTCCTATCATCCTGTCCCTTCTCCTTATCAGTGCTTTCCACATATTCCTTTCCTCTCCGATTCTGCGTAGAACCTCCTTATTCCTTACCTTATCAGTCCACCTAATTTTCAACATTCGTCTATAGCACCACATCTCAAATGCTTCGATTCTCTTCTGTTCCGGTTTTCCCACAATCCATGTTTCACTACCATACAATGCTGTACTCCAGACGTACATCCTCAGAAATTTCTTCCTCAAAATAAGGCCGGTATTTGATATTAGTAGACTACTCTTGGCCAGAAATGCCTTTTTTGCCATAGCGAGTCTGCTTTTGATGTCCTCCTTGCTTCGTCCGTCGTTGGTTATTTTACTGCGTAGGTAGTAGGATTCCTTAACTTCATTGACTTCGTGACCATCAATCCTGATGTTGAGTTTCTCGCTGTTCTCATTTCTACTACTTCTCATTACCTTTCTCCGATTTACTCTCAAACCATAATGTGTACTCATTAGACTGTTCATTCCGTTCAGCAGATCATTTAATTCTTCTTCACTTTCACTCAGGATAGCAATGTCATCAGCGAATCGTATCATTGATATCCTTTCACCTTGTATTTTAATTCCACTCCTGAACCTTTCTTTTATTTCCATCATTGCTTCCTCGATGTACAGATTGAAGAGTAGGGGCGAAAGGCTACAGCCTTGTCTTACACTCTTCTTAATACGAGCACTTCGTTCTTGATCGTCCACTCTTATTATTCCCTCTTGGTTGTTGTACATATTGTATATGACCCGTCTCTCCCTATAGCTTACCCCTACTTTTTTCAGAATCTCGAACAGCTTGCACCATTTTATATTGTCGAACACTTTTTCCAGGTCGACAAATCCTATGAAAGTGTCTTGATTTTTCTTTAGCCTTGCTTCCATTATTAGCCGTAACATCAGAATTGCCTCTCTCGTCCCTTTACTTTTCCTAAAGCCAAACTGATCGTCACCTAGCGCGTTCTCAATTTTCTGTTCCATTCTTGTGTATATAATTCTTGGCTGGTTCAAATGGCTCTGCCCGCATCTCGTGGTCGTGCGGTAGCGTTCTCGCTTCCCACGCCCGGGTTCCCGGGTTCGATTCCCGGCGGGGTCAGGGATTTTCTCTGCCTCGTGATGGCTGGGTGTTGTGTGCTGTCCTTAGGTTAGTTAGGTTTAAGAAGTTCTAGGGGACTGATGACCATAGATGTTAAGTCCCATAGTGCTCAGAGCCATTTGAACCATTTTTCAAATGGCTCTGAGCACTATGGGACTTAACATCTATGGTCATCAGTCCCCTAGAACTTAGAACTACTTAAACCTAACTAACCTAGGGACATCACACAATACCCAGCCATCACCAGGCAGAGAAAATCCCTGACCCCGCCGGGAATCGAACCCGAAACCCGGGCGTGGGAAGCGAGAACGCTACCGCACGACCACGAGATGCGGGCATGTTTTCCTTCCCAACTTCTGTGATGGCCCTTTTTAGAGATGTGCATTCCTCTTCAACTGTACTGCCTACTGCGCTATTCCTTATTGCTGTATCTATAGCGTTAGAGAACTTCAAAAGTATCTCGTCATTCCTTAGTACTTCCGTATCCCACTTCTTTGCGTATTGATTCTTCCTCACTAATGTCTTGAACTTCAGCCTACTCTTCATCACTACTATATTGTGATCTGAGTCTATATCTGCTCCTGGGTACGCCTTACAATCCAGTATCTGATTTCGGAATCTCTGTCTGACCATGATGTAATCTAATTCAAATCTTCCCGTATCTCCCGGCCTTTTCCAAGTATACCTCCTCCTCTTGTGATTCTTGAACAGGGTATTCGCTATTACCAGCTGAAACTTGTTACAGAACTCAATTAGTCTTTCTCCTCTTTCATTCCTTGTCCCAAGCCCATATACTCCTGTAACCTTTTCTTCTACTCCTTCCCCTACAACTGCATTCCAGTCGCCCATGACTATTAGATTTTTGTCCCCCTTTACATACTGCATTACCCTTTCGATATCCTCATACACTTTCTCTATCTGTTCATCTTCAGCTTGCGACGTCGGCATGTATACCTGAACTGTCGTTGTCGGTGTCGGTCTGCTGTCGATTCTGATTAGAACAACCCGGTCACTGAACTGTTCACAGTAACACACCCTCTGCCCTACCTTCCTATTCATAACGAATCCTACACCTGTTATACCATTTTCCGCTGGTGTTGATATTACCCGATACTCATCTGACCACAAATCCTTGTCTTCCTTCCACTTCACTTCACTGACCCCTACTATATCTAGATTGAGCCTTTGCATTTCCCTTTTCATATTTTCTAGTTTCCCTACCACGTTCAAGCTTCTGACATTCCACGCCCCGACTCGTAGAACGTTATCCTTTCGTAGATTATTCAATCTTTTTCTCATGGTAAACTCCCCCTTGGCAGTCCCCTCCCGGAGATCCGAATGGGGGACTATTCCGGAATCTTTTGCCAATGGAGAGATCATCATGATACTTCTTCAATTACAGGCCACATGTCCTGTGGATACGCGTTACGTGTACTACTATCTACCCAGCATTAAAGAATGATGTTAGTTCCGCCACAGTTCGCCGCCTGTCCTGTTTTACCAATGTACCCAGCCTACGACGTCCGACATGTGTAATGTGGGGTGTCCGCTCAACCCCACGACGTCTGGACGTGGTTTCACCTTGGTTTCGCCATGTGTTGAGAACATTCACTACAGCAGTCCTCGAACACCCGACAAGTCGTGCAGTTTCCGTATGCTGTTTCAAATGGTTCAAATGGCTCTGGGCACTATGGGACTCAACATCTTAGGTCATAAGTCCCCTAGAACTTAGAACTACTTAAACCTACCTAACCTAAGGACATCACACACACCCATGCCCGAGGCAGGATTCGAACCTGCGACCGTAGCAGTCCCGCGGTTCCGGACTGCAGCGCCAGAACCGCGCGGCCACCGCGGCCGGCCGTATGCTGGTGCCGAGCCTCCGCGCAATCACAACCTGCCCTCGGTCAGAGTCAGATAGATTGCACGCCTAACCCATTCTACACATAGACAGCACGCTAACTGATACTACATACAGCGTGCGTGTGTCTGACTAGCAGTCATTCCTCTCCAGGCGACGCTACTATGGCCTGGACTAGTTTATACCGGTAGTAGGTCGGTGGTCATAATGTTTTGGCTGATCAGTGTATATCAAGACGTTCACTATTTGGTCAACCTTAATTATCCCTGACAGTTCGAAAATTTCTCCAGGCTGTGTCATGAAATTATCGAGTGGTGTTACAGCACACCCGAAAATGTTGTCGTACGGTGTATCAGCTGGAAAGACCGTATGAACATTCTGACAAGTCTGCAGAATGAATTTGCCATGGAGTCATTGAAGGTCACCGTAGCAATCCTCCAGACCGGGCAGGGAACCTGGGGAAACCAGAATGAAGAAGGCCACACTGGGATTTAAATTGCGCAATTACGCGGTATCGTTTCTTGTCGCGTTCGCCGTAAGTGAATGATACTGCAAGTCGAGTGCTGGGAAAGGCAAGGCCGTAGTTGGTGGCGTGCCATCGCCTGCACTTGCACTTCCGATGGCGAGGCACGTTTGTCACCGGGAGCTGGCGCAGCGCCAGCCGATGCCGCCATATGGCGCAGCCTCTTTCTATTTCAGTGACCTTCACCCCACGCGAGGCGCCCTGGGCCGCAGGATGTGGTCTCTGCTGATCGGAAAACTTTACGATGCCACAGCCGTGTTGTTGTCGTTAACGCGCTCTCTTATTGCCCCCCAGTTGAGTTCCAGCCCAACGAACGGCTTAGGGTGTTAAAGCTACAAAATTAAACACGTCTGTAGTCCCGATGACTCAACAGCTGTTTCCAGTTTTGTAACTTGCGTGTAACCAGACAGTATATACAGGGTGAGTCACCTAAGCTGCAGACACCAAATACTTTCGGGGCTGTTAAAGATACCGAGACGAGATTCTCAATGGGTGATAGTATACAGAGAGAAGTGTACTTTCCTCTATGGTTAATTATGTCTATTGACATACTGAAATAACTATTCCTTTTTTAACGGAACTACTTGTTTATGCCACACGAGAGACATTGGAAAAAAAAGATTGATGAATGTTACTCGTTACGGTTTGCATTTAAATTTTCCTTAGAAAAGGATGGGGTATGCATTATATATGAAATCCAGAGTGCTGGCACAACGCAGTTTCCCCCTTGTCTCATGTTAACATCTTGTGCCGGAATTCTTGACATTTATAAAAGGTGTTCGAAAATTCCCTTTACAAAGTTAGAGGGGAGTGAGTAAGCAATATTTTGAATAGTAACCCATGTCCGGAAACGTTATCCAACGACGCTACAGAGCGCCTGTAAATGTAAGTATATGGAGAGTGATTCTATGACGATGTCACAGACTTTCAAGGATGATGGTGACGGATACAGGTATGAGTTTGAAGTAGTAGTCCTCGATTCGAAAAAGGAACGAGTCGAAAGTTACAATCGAAAATTATTCTGATACATTTGACACTGGAATACATATACCGGTGCTGTTGTTGCTTGTAGGGTATGCAGCTTTCAGAAGTGGTAGTACAGACCAAAACAAGAAAAAGTCTAGTAAAATGGACTCTAAAATGCATACCTGAGGAGCTATGAGCACTCACTCGTTCATCTTCGCTGGTGTGAAAGCCACCTCCTCTCTTGACCAAGTGCTAATATGTCTTCAAGTACGCATTTTAGAGGCCATGTTTACTAGACATTTTTTCTTGTTTTGGTTCACACTCCCACCTCTGCAAGTTGCCTACACTACTATCTTAGCAGCAACAGTACGGGTATACGTATTCCACTGTCAGAGGTATCAGAACAAGTTTCGTCTATAACTTTCTATACTTTCGTTTCCGGCACAAAGAAACTTACCTCAAATTGATACTTTTACCCTTTTCCATCATCCTTGATAGTTTGTAACATCATGACGGAATCACCCTGTATAGATGTACATTTACAGATGCCAGCACCTATAAATTAGACTATCTGTAGCGTCACTGGATGACTTTTCCAGACATCGGTTTCCATTCAAAATATTATGTATTCACTCTTTCCTACAAGTTTAGAAATTTCAAACGGGAATTTTCGAGCACCCTGTATGTAGTTCATTACTCATCTCGCTTTGTGGAAAGTTTCATTGGATACCAGGCAAGCAGCATACCATTATACTCTCCCTCTCAAGGCCTGGAATACTGATGATGATGTTTGGTTTGTGGGGCGCTCATCTGCGCGGTCATCAGCGTCCGTACGAAGTCCCAATTTTTTCACAGTCCAATTTTGTACACAGTCCAATCTATTCACTGTCACAAATGATGATAATGATGATGATATGATGAGGACAACACAAACACCCAGTCCCCAGGCAGAGAAAATCCCCAACCCAGTCTGGAATCGAACCCGGGCCCCAGTGACTGAGAGCCTGGAATACTGTTAAAAAATTTGAAGTTTCATTTAAAGAGCAGCTGAGATTATTGAATACGTGGTAAAATACTCCTCCCTTTGTGTAATGTAATTTGCAGCTGAGGGAGGTGCTGCGACGCTTAAGGCAATGGTCTCGCGTTCGGGAAGAGCGGGGTTCGAATACCGGCCATCCATATTTATGTTTTGCGAAATTCTCCAAAAAAGTGCCCGGTTGGTTTCTTTGAATAGGACGCATTCAATTTCCTTACCGCCCTTGTGCTAGCCGAACTTGTGGACCGCCTCTAACGTTCCCATCGTCGACATAGCGTTAACTTCAAATGCCACTTTTTTACTTTGAAAATAATTATAACTGCCTAAATCGCAAGGCACATTTATTCATAGGTGACCTGTTTCGATCATTACATGATCATCTTCAGACCTAGCCATTTTTCTGGACATCAAAATGGCTAGGTCTAAAGATAATCATGTAATTATCGAAACCTGTCACCTTTGAATAAATGTGCCTTGCGGTCTAGATTGTCATAATTATTTTCAAAGATTATGACTGGATGGTTGGTATCTCCAATAATGTTTTCAAAAATAACTCTTTTATTTACCACTGTAGCTATCTGAGACTGTTCATGCACGGCACGGATTTATTGTGAAATGCGGTAACGCCAGAAAACCAATGAAGAATTTGAGGAGTCTTGCAGACGACTAATATTATGTGCAAAGATTGGTAGCTGAGTGAAAATGTGAGTCAGTGTAGTAGCCGCAAATACCGTTTATTGGTTAAGAACGCCGTACACAGTACACCGCTGTTGTCAGTCAACAGTGAAATACTTTTGGATTATTTTTACTTCAGGAAACAGCCACAGGAACCTTGTTGTAGAAAAGCAGAGGCGAAGCTGAAAGTCGTTGGAGCAGTTCATAGAAAATGTAACTCACTAAGAAGCAAGTTCCGTGCAAAACTCTTGCCCGACTCGTATTTTAATCGCTAACGGCAAGAACGCAACATGTCCAAAATTTTCAAAATTCGCTTTATTGCATCAGATACGTCCAACGCTGTAGGCACATCATTTACTGCAGATACATTTGTCCAAAGTCAATAAAGCGTCTCTGGCAATAGGTGCAATTGATCATTTCCTGCAAAAACGGAGCATGTCCTGTACGTGTTCCGTTTCTGCTGTGAACAAAATTTCCTATAGACATCATCAGGAGGAAAAAAACACGAACGATATTACACTGTTAGTGAGATGATTGAACTCATATTGGAGTCTTCACAAAAGAGAGGCAAATTTACTGTTGTACTCATGAAAACAGAAGATTTTACAGATTACAGTACTTGGTGGTCAAAATTCTAATTAGTAATGATTTTTGTGGAAAAGGTGATCCAAAAGACAAAAAGGTTTCTTTTGCCCTACCAAATTATCATTCCAGCAAGGACACGACACACGTAGTAAAAGTAAAATAAACATCAGTGACCAGCGAGCTTGTAGTTATTATTTTAATACTCAGATAAGTGTAGAACTTTTCAGGGGACCTGCCTACAGAGCCAAACTATCCGTAAACACCTTAAAACTGGATGATATTTTTAAAAAAAATTTAATTTACATTCGGGACGAAGAGATGTAATTTTTGAATGAAATTTTGACATATCCGACAGCAAATATAAATGAAACTGAAGATAACTTGAACTCCGTGAACTTATTCTGATATAATAATATCTAAGATGTATATTTAGTTTGAGGAAAATGTGTAAAACATATTTGTATACTCTAAAGGTAGTGCTTCTACTTCATATTACATATTATTTGCTGCAAAAAGAGAACATGTTCAGTGGCAATAAAAAAAAGCTAGCGGTAACACAAAGTTGGATAAAAATTACATACTCTAAGGCAGCGCACAGCGAAATTTTCAGAACTTTTGTGTAAAGCAGATTTTTGTCTCATCTGCAAAATGTGTAAAACTGGATTTGTTACTTTTCTGCGGTTAGCAGTTAATTTAATCATACTAACTCTGAAAAATTTGATTAACAGGAAACTGAGAATGTTACATGAAGAACTGTTAGTCATAGTTAGAGTGCCACAGAAGCGATTAACTAACACAATTTACTTTTCTAGAGGAGATAAGCAACATGTTTTTACTATCCAGAAACGAATTATCCGGCTGACAAAATGAGACAAAAATGTAATCGTCAAGCGGCTTGCAGTCAGTCGTCTCACCATGCAGCAGCTGCGGAAGCAGAGGGGACTAGTGATGCAGATTAGAGATCAGAAATGGGTCAGTACGAGTCTAATGTTCGGGATGCATACTTCACATATCAAAGCACCGTTGTTATATCAATCTTAAAGGGCGTTCTTCGTTCCTGGTGTATTTCTGTGAGTATGATGAGTCTGGGAACTGTGGGGCGTTCTCTCTGACTGAAGAATGCAGGAGTGTAAGGCTAGTCGTGACTTTCTCTTAGTACGGAAGATGAGTACACGATCTTGCTGCTGTAATGTAGCACCCACAAGGGGAAATGGTCGATTGGCGGGATCAGATGGTCTTTAACGAGGCATATGTGAAACTGTGGAAGGTGTAAGAGGAAAATTAATTGATGGAAAGCATACAACTGCAAAATAGTCCCATTAGAGGAGGAGTGATATCTGGCTTATGTTTCAAGCAGTAGTCCACGCTTCATACGAAAAATATACAAATTTCGTCCATTGGAAACAAAATGATTGTATTGTTGTCTATTCCACCACCACCGTGAGAAAAGTTACGTGTTACGAAAACTGGGTACAGAGAAACATCACTGTTATATTCCCGCGATAAAAATGAGCACTATTTCTGTATTCATTTGTTCAGGTTGAGTTTATGAGCTAACAACGAGCTCTGAAGTTTATCATTCATTTCTGTAATATATTACAATAACTAATCACCATGTAGTGGTTGCACTTCATCATCATGTTATATTTTCTCGTACTGTCGGTACAGACTCGGTAACGCCTCGAAAATTTATACATGTCAACGTATCCAGAATGAGATTTTCACTCTGTAGCGGAGTGTGGATGATATGAAACTTCCAGGCAGATTAAAACTGTTCCGGACCGAGACTCGAACTCGGGACCTTTGCCTTTTGCGGGCAAGTGCTCTACCAATTGAGCTACCCAGGCACAACTCACGCCCCGTTTTCACAGCTTTACTTCTGCCAGTACCTCGTCTCCTACCTTCCAAACTTTACAGAAGGTAGGAGACGAGGTTCTAGCAGAAGTAAAGCTGTGAGAACGGGGCGTCAGTCGTGCTTGGGTAGCTCAGTTGGTAGTAGAGCACTTGCCCGCGAAAGGCAAAGGTCACAAGTTCGAGTCTCGGTCTGGCACACAGTTTTAATCTGCCAGGAAGTCGCATGTGAACGTAATTGCTAGACATTCTCTGAATAGATATTAAATGTTAAAGTAAATTTACAAGAGTCTTCGAAAAAGTTTTAGCTATATAAATGCATAAACAGACCAATATTCGGTTAGATAGAGCATCAATCAGTCATAGAATTAAGTAGCTTTAATATGACATTTATAGTCACAACGCAGATCAGATTTCGACCTGTGTCAGGTCATTATCAATGCAGTGCGGAATTGTAGCAGTTGTTCGTGCTCAAGTGAATGCTTACACAGTTCAACCATTGAATGTGAACTG
The DNA here is from genome assembly GCF_021461385.2 of Schistocerca piceifrons. Lineage (NCBI taxonomy): Eukaryota > Metazoa > Arthropoda > Insecta > Orthoptera > Acrididae > Schistocerca > Schistocerca piceifrons. The sequence continues at coordinate 359,644,324 of NC_060149.1, read as the reverse complement.
TGTAAGCATTCACCTGAGCACGAACAACTGCTACAATTCCGCACTGCATTGATAATGACCTGACACAGGTCGAAATCTGATCTACGTTGTGACTGTAAGTGTCATATTAAAGCAACTTAATTCTACGACTGATTGCTGCTCTAACCCAATATAACCACAGTCGTTGCGTGCACCCAGCCCATGGAGGGCAACCTGAGAACAATATTCACTGCTAACTAATTATGATACATAACCCGCTTGTGTCATTTAGGGGTGGCCGAGCGGTTCTAGGCGCTACAGTCTGGAACCGCGCGACCGCTACGGTCGCAGGTTCGAATCCTGCCTCGGGCATGGATGTGTGTGATGTCCTTAGGTTAGTTAGGTTTAACTAGTTCTAAGTTCTAGGGGACTGATGACCTCAGAAGTTAAGTCCCGTAGTGCTCAGAGCCATTTGAACCATTTTTTCGTCATTTAGGCAGGTCGGACATTTTGTGACATTTCAAGCGGTTGCGTACGTAGCGGGAATGCCGCTTGTCCGCTGTTACACTCGCAACCTCGTGTAGTCGCTCTCCTTTATGAGTGAGTCGGTTCCTCTTGTACCCGACAACAGACTCACGTGAGGGGTGGGCTGCGGCGGAGATTCAGGAGTCGAGTCTACTAGCACACGGAGGCGACGAGATCGGAGATGACGTCACAGATCTCGCTGGCGAGTTTAAAGCGAGTATACGGAGCCCATCTGTGATCTCTGATGCAGACAAGTCTCGTAGCCCCGGCACGCAGGGTACAAGTGCAGGCACGCGGCTGGGAGCAAGTCTAGGTGTGATAGGGGGCGCGCGCCCCGGATGACCACGGCGGCCAGCCCCAAAATAAACTTGACCCAGAGAGAACGCAGGCGCTGCGGAACAGCGACCGCGCCGGCACGCGGCGCCGTGTCACTGGCCCGACAAGTCACCCAGCTCTGTCGCTAGTTTCGCTCTCGTTCATACGGTAAGCGCCGTGTAGCTCACTATATCTCCCCACACGCTAAGATTTAATTTCGCCATTTACACTGAGGTGACAATAATCGTGGGATAGCGATATGTACAGCGGTAATATCCTGTACACAAGGTATAATCTGGCAGTGCACTGACGAGGCTGTCATTTGTACTCGGGTGATTCATGTGAAAAGGTTTCCGACGTGATTATGGCCGCTCCACTGGAATTAACAGACTCTGGACGCGGAATGGTAGTTGGAGTAGACGCATGCGACATTCCAATTCGGAAATCGTTAGGGAATTCAATGTTCCGAGACTCACAGTGTGAAGATCGTGCCGAGAATACCAAATGTCGGACACACCTCTCACCACGCACAACACAGCAGCTGCCGGCCTTCACTTAACGACTGAGAGCAGCGGGGTTTGCGTAGCGTTGTCAGTACTAACAGACAAACAACACTGGACGATGTGGTGAAATTTGGCGTTAATGCGTTATGCCAACAGACGACCTACGCGAGTATCTTTGCTAACTGCCCGACATCAACTGCAGCTCTTCTCCTGGGCTCGTGATCAATCGATTGGACCCTAGACGACTGAAAAACCGTTGGCTAGTCAGATGAGCTCCAATTTCAGTTGGTAACAGCTGATCGTAGGGTTCAAGTGTAGCGCAGACCCCACGAAGCCACGGACCCAAGTTGTCGACTAGGCACTGGGCAAGCAGGTGGTGGCTCCATAATGACGTGGCCTGTGTTTACATGGGATGGACTGGGTCCTTTAGTCCAAGTGAACCGATCATTGACCATCTACAGACATTCATGGACTTCGTGTTTCCAAAAAAATCAATGGAATTCTTATCGATGACATTGCGCCATGACACTGGCCCACAATTGTTTACGATTGGTTTGAAGAACATCCTGCACAGTTCGAGCGAATGATTTGGTCATCCAGATCCAGATGAATCCCATCGAATATTTATGAGACATCATCGAGAGGTCAGTTCGCGCACAATATCCTGCTCCGGCAACACTTACGCAGTTATGGATGGCTATAGAGGCAGCATGGCTCAACATTTCTGCAAGGAGCTTCCAACGATTTGTTGAGTCCATGCCACTTCTAGTTGCTGCACTACGCCAGGAAAAAGAAAGCCTTACACGACATTTGGAGATAGCCCATGACTTATGCTACCTCAATGCATTTTTTCGAGCGCTTTCTAATTTAGTCTTCTGAGGTTGCGTGGTACAGGAGGAGTTAGACGACTGGGGTTTAATGTCCCGTCGACATGGTCATTATTGATGGACTGTGTGTTCGCCATTCCGTATCTCTCCAATACAGAAAATCTGAGGTAGTGTCTCGGGCCACTGTGTCAGTACCAAGCTTACTATCTACTACATCACAGACGTTGTCGCCTTTGTTAGATCTGAATCTCGTACTGCAGGGCCTTCAGTCATTTTAAAATATGTAGCGAAGATGGTCATTCAGGTAACAGGTTAAAATTCTTTTCATTCTTTTCTTTGCGAGACCATTAAGGTGATATGTATCTGAAATAGAAAGGCGATTATTAACCGTTCAGACATGTTAATAAAAGTCACTAAAACTGTACTTCAGGTACGCTTATTATGCCACGACCGGTTTCATTCTAAATCAACGTCTTCAAGTGATACCAAAAAATCACCAGCACTCTTCGTAACTATTTCTCACAAAGTGGCAGAAATTTTTTGGTAATGGGGTAATGCGCATTTCTGCCTCAATGTGAGAATTACACTGCCAGACAAAAAAGGAGAGCACAGAAATGAGAGGAAGGAACGAAATGAAATTTCGCTTGTTGACAGCGTATGTGATACTACCTCAATGACTACAAATTATAGTCAAAGCTACAAAGAAGTTTTCAAATGAGCCTGCTTACCAGTATGGCTTTTTGCCCCCTCTTGCCTATATGTATGCACTGATTCGGTTGGAAAGTGTGTCATAAAGGCGATATATCATCTCCTGAGGCAAGCTGGCCCACAGCTGTGTTGCGTCCAACCCGGTCCATCACATGATTTATCGGGGACAGATATGGGTGTTTTTCCGGCCATAGTTGTATGTCAGCATCACGTTGACAGTTCATAATGACGAGCTTCTTCAACGGACTTGCTGTATCCTGTTGGAAAATGGCGCCACGACACTGTCATGCGAGAGGTAACACACGAGGACGCAGGATGTCTGTGGGGTACTGTTGTACCTTCGTAGCTCCCTCAGTCTCTACCAGCTGTGTCCTGAAGCCATGCCCACTGGCTCCCCACACCACGTCGGCGGGAGTGACACCGCGGTGCCTCTAAAAATATTGGAAGAATGGGACCTCTCCCAAGGTCACTGCCATACACTCTAACAACGATCATCTGGAGTAGTGTACAGCCCGCTTCATCGCTGAACCCAATGGGACGCCATTTCTCAGCATTCCATTCATCCGGGTGACGGCACCACTCCAAACGCAGCCGTCTGTGTAGTGGTGTTAAAGGCTGCTTAAGCGTGGGACGGTAATTCCCTAGCCCGGCTGGTGGTGGTCACCGACACAGAATGTTGCAGGAGGGCCATTACTTGTTCTCCGATGGCAAGCGCAGATGTGAAGAGATTGCAACGTGCTTGGTGCACAGAAAGGGATCCTCCATTGTCGTGGTCAGAGAGGTCGACCGGTACCTTGACGACGCATATGCCTCATTTCACGTTCCCATATAGTCCAATATCGGGCCATTGTCATATCCGAATGCCTCAAAAATATTGACATTGCACAGTTTGACCAGTTGGACACCAAATGGAGACCATCAATTATGCCCCTTTCAAATTCAGTGAGGAGCTGTTAACGCTGTCTCATACGAGTACGCGGCATGTCCGTGTCCTTCACAGTGATCACTCAGAATCTGATGCTATTCACGCACTTCATAAACTCTACCAGGCCTGGTAACAACACTAAACACCAATAGCACTAATGCACTATGGCGGTCGTTCTACCTGTCACAGAGAATTGCAGCTTTAATCATTTTCCACCGATGGTATGTATGTGTAAGAAGTTACATTGGCGGCCTACGGAGGCGGGTGGGAAGATAATGCAGTATGAAACGAACGAATCGGTGCCCGGTGTACTACATGAGAAAGATCCATAAAGTTTAGTCCGATGAGACACGTTATCCTCACTGTGTTTAATATTTCCTATTTCCCAGCTCTCCTATTTTGTCAAACAGTAGGTTTGTACCGACGTGTCAACACGTACTACTTAGGTCTCTTGGCACATCTGCTGATGAGCAAGTAGCACGGAATTTAGAAAGGAAAGAAAGAACGATCAGAGATAAATGTTGCATCGGCTCGAGTTCACATTATTCTTCCTACGCGCCGTTCAGGAATGGAACAGGGAATGGTGGGGGGGGGGGGGGGGGGGGGAGGGGCGGGCGATCAGTTAGCGATAGCAGAAGTACCTTCCGCCACACATTGTAAAGTGGCTTGCGGAGTATTGCTGTAGATGAAGATATGGGCCGGACAGAATTTAGATTCGAGGCAGTGAAAGAAAATGGAAATTTTCAAATATATGTCTTGGATATCGGAGAGAATGCTCAATCAAAGTTGCCACCCTTTGAGGCCGAGACCACTCTATACGAACGTAGGTATATAAGAAGATCATCTTCACTTTTCACCTTTCACTCTAAGTCATCAATTGTGTTTTCATATTTAAAAGACACTTTGTTTTTCGACAATTGGTGTAACAACATCAGTAACTCTATCTCTGGGAAATGGATAACTCTTCCCTGTGATAAATCCCCCTGGCATTCAGCAAGATTTCTTCAGAAATAACACTGCCACTATGAGCACGGCAGACGTTATCCACCGCCTGTCAATTTTCATCTCTTGTCTTCAGATTACTGTAGAGTAGAGTTTTGCAGTGTATTTTGCGTTCTAATGAGCGCGAAAAGCGCTGAGAAACAATTGAGGTAAGTTTTTGGCGTGATAAACCTCGGCAACAGATTCTTTTCGAACGCCATAACATGTCAGTGTATGGATTGTAGCTTAAATACGGCAAGCAGCCACAAGTATGGTGTATTAGGGTATTGAGTATTTGTTAAATGTGAATAAACTTTTTATATCTTACTTATTGCTGGTTGCTGCATTTCAATTATAATCATTACAATACTACTACAGACACGTTTCTCATAATATATTTTCGACAAAATAGCATTGACATTGTACGTCCTTCGAAGCCTAAACATTTTGCGAATTAATGAAATCAGTTATTGAGCGAATATTGTTGCAATAATCACTATCAAAAACAGTTAAATCATCATCACGGTCCGATTCTAAACTCCTTTTTCAGACGCGAAGCTTGTATCAGTCGGTCACATTTGATAAAAGACAAAGCTGATCAAGAACCTTTTCGTTTAATTACTACTCCACCTCGTTTCTTTAGTCAGATTTAAATGTAAATTTCTACACAAATCCTATGAAACATACATTTGTTTTTTGTCTTACTTTAAGGTGCACGATATATTTGCTATTTCATCATTCATTATCCTGACTCCAGCATACTAGTCCAAAGTAACACAAGCAATACTCACAACACCATTCTACGCCTGAAGAATGAGTCGTCTGAAAGAAAAAGCAGTCGACGTTTTCTAATCGCAGTCGAACATCAGATTACAGTTGCTAGAGACGTTGTTTCAAAGCATCTACTAAAATTGAGGTACAAATTCATTTGCAAACGGTTTATCAGACAATGGACTAAAAGAGAACTGTCCAGCACGAATTCAAATTAGGAAGTAAAAACGTATTTCGTAACTGGTTTGTTATTGGATTCTACGAACTTTTTTTTAGGTAGGAACAAGATTTTAATTAGGAGTCGGGCTCGTGAATTAACAGGAGTGTATAACGAGCTTTCGCCTGTTGTGAAGATTTCGCCCGTCGCAGCTGCCCGTGGGAGATTTTCTTCTTATTATTCTTTTGTTTTCTTGTTTTTTAATCGATTATTTCTTTTTTCCAGCTTCGGCTAGTAGAATAGATTCCCTGCGATAGCTTCATTTACGCTGATGGTAGTGAGCTCCTTCACGCTAGTGCTGCGAAGCTGTTAAAGGCCCGCGAGCAGCTATTAGGATGCTTAATCTGGGTGAACCGACGCGTGCATCTGGGCCTAATGCATGCTGCCCAAGGCTGCCGCTTTTCTGGGTCACTGGGAAAGTTGCTTCTGCTTTACTGCCACAGCGGACATTTAGATGCAGTGCGGGTGCAGTATTCGTGATTTTCTTGTAATAGTGATTAACTGATTGAAAAGTAAAGTTATAAGACACATATTTCACACGAAGAAAACCCATATCACTACAATTCCTTATGTGGCTCCCTTCAAGATGCAACGAAGCAACGTTAGTGCTGAAACGAAGAAAAATTTTAGTTACTAATTTCGTGACACAATACCGATTTTCCTCTCTCCTGTGCACTGTTCTTAATACACCGAAACCCTCTCCATCCGTACTGGATCCATTTTTCTACCATTCTTCTGACTTACTTTTGGGAAAATAACATGCTTCACAGTTTTACCAAGAATCGCTACGTTGAGAAAACTATAATTATGAATGTAATTAAAATAGAAAACAGCTCTTCCCATATAAACTCGTTCCATTCATTGCGTGAAGGGTATAAAGTTTGTCAGTGAGAAATAATATATTAAATGTAGGGCTATACCCTTGTACTTTTGTTTGGTAGTACACTTATTTAATCTTTTGCGATCTCTGAAATAAAATTAATCAAATGTATTAAATATCTAGTACATAAGCAATGTAGGTGCAGCTGATCCGTCTACGTGGCTTCAGGGCAGTAACCAAGGGACGCTCGGCATGGAAGCAGCCGGTTCGAATCTTGCAAGTTAGGAAACAAAATTTTGATATATTTACTACCAAGAACATGGGAATCATATCACCACATTTCTCATATTGTTAAACATGATAATTATTGCAGCAAATAACAATTATGGCAGGCATAGGAAGCAATGATCATGTTTAACAATACCTGACGACTGTGGATTTGTCACTCATCAAACTAATCTTCTCATAGCGAAAGGAAGGGTGAATCATAAAGCTGACATAAAATTTGCCTTTATTTAAGCTTAGTTGGTGATATTTTTATTCAATTGTTGCAGTGACTAAACATGAATTACAGTATCTTAAGTGAATTTCTAACAAAATTTGCTAATTACTCTTCTTAGTTTACCACAGGCGCACAAAAACGTAGTCTTGTGGAGGCGTAAGGCATATCTGTCACACCGGTGAACTACTCCGCAAGGGTAGCAATAGCAGCGAAGTCTCAATCTCACGCACTTTATTTTCACAATAGGATGTCTTTAAAATGTAAAGGATTAAGAGTTAAAGTAAAAAATGAATCTTATTAATGGTTTACTGTTCGAACAACGGCAACTCTCTCTTTAGAATACGATCGCCGAAGTTATCGTTCTAGTCCCAAATGACACTGGGACTACTTATGAAGAAAATACGCGACTGTTCAGTCGTTTTTGGTATTCTTTAGAATAGGTTTGGGTATTAAGGTATCACCCATATCCTGTGTGATTTTCGTGAGGCCAACAGGAGATGCAGCATGGGACGTTAACATGCTGTCGAAGAGTCTGTGTCGATGCGTTTTACTCTAACAGCCTCTTTCTGATCCTTGAGAAAGACGTCAGTTCCGTTTCTCTTAAGGAGGACTGCCAGTCACATCTATACTGGATCTGCAGTTAGTAGCTCTGAAAGCCACCGAACAAAGTAAAATGTGTGTAAATACGAAGTGCCGTTAAACATATTTATGCATTATGTGTTTATCGCACCACATAACATTCACAGTTGTGTTTGGTCATTTCAAGAAGTCAAGCGATTGGTCAACGCACTGAGTTGTTGCTATCTACTCTGCACATTTCCCTTCTCTGTGGAAATTGTAACACTCAGCGGAAGGGAAGAGCACAAGATGTAGCACATTTATCCTACCAACTAGTACCATTGTAGCTCACATACTGTGGCATATTGGAGAAACTTCAAAGTTTCGGCATCCAGGAGTATGGTACAGGTAGGTAATTGTAAACCACAAAATAATAAAGAGTGCTAACAAGGAACACCTCCATTTCTCATCATCTGTTGTTTATTATCGGAGTTAATTATTCGGGCTGAGAATCGATAGGTGCTGTATTTGGGCCCATTATAGTAGGACTGGCGTTTTAGCGTTGAGGTCAGCAGAAAAGAGACACAACCATGAACGTACTACAGTGGGGAAGGATTTTGGATTCAAGGAACCACCCAGGCCTTCACCTGACATGATTTAGTAAAACACAAAAATCCTAATTCAGGATGACTGCAAGGAGATTTGGAATTAACTCCTCCCGAAGACGAGTTGCGTGTCCGAAGAAAGTGGCTAGTTCGCTCGAAATCTTCCGCAGAGTAAAAGTTCAAGGAGTATGTTACGTATTTCGCGAACGTTTTCTGGAGAAGTGGAGGGGTAAAGCACTAACGAAGATTTGGTCATTTTAGTTGGAGCGCGTGTATTAATACGTGGGGAGTACTTATAATTTCATAAACGAGTTATAAGGGATCTCAAAATGTTTACTCCGTTTTCAAGTGGCTTCAACTCCGCAATTAACATAGAAACAGGTATAATATTCGACACTTACAGTCCTAACGTTTCCAATGATATATAATTTTATTTGATGTATTCAATGGAAGCACTGCTGGTGACACGCTAAATGCATAAACTGTACTCTACCACGCGCCAGTTTTTGTAGAATTTGAGGGGTGACACTTTCAACAGGATGAGTGTTGTGTTCACGCAATGTGCCCATATCCGACACAGGTGTGGCATACACCAGTTCTTAATATATCCGGAAAAGGAAGAACATTCAGTGGGGTAACGTCTGGTGATACAGGTGGTCACGAGATTGGCCCTCTCTTCGAATCCATCAATACGGATATTCTTCATCCAAAGACTGAAGTACACGTGTTACCCAACGAGGTGGTGATCAATTGAAAACATTATTAATTGTTACTCTCTTCAATATGGAATAACATTTTCTTGGAAATTTTTCTCATTATTCATAGTCACGTGGTTTCAATTCGAGCAAAACATTTTGCGTAACACTGTATTCAGTGTGGTCATTGGTACCTGGAGCTGACGTGAAGCTCGTCTTACCAATATGGACGGTGATCGTGTAAACACTGACAGGACGTTTTCGACAGTCTCTGCAAACGTCGAAGGTCGCCCACTGCTCCTGTTCAATTCAACTGTATCCAGTCTAAAAATTTTGCATCCTTGCTTTAATCAACTCGACATCTGGTGGTGGTTTTCCGTAATCTGTTCTGAACCTTCAGTTAGTTGGAAAATTCCTCCACCGCTCGGGATTAGCCGAGTGGTCTAAGGCGCTGCAGTCATGGACTGTGTGGCTGGTCCCGGCGGACGTTCAAGTCCTCCCTCGGGCATGGGTGTGTGTGTTCGTCCTTAGCATAATTTAGGTTAAGTCGTGTGTAAGCGTAGGGACTGATGACCTTAGCAGTTAAGTCCCATAAAATTTCACACACATTTTGAACAAAATTCCTCTCCGCCAGCCACACAACACATTGTGGTTTTTCCTGCAATGATGCTGCCGATTTACGCTTTAATCGATAGTAGCGCTTCCAGTGAAAGATTCATTAATTGAAACACATAATCGTGGAAACTTAATGAGTGTGTCAACACACTAAAGCAGTATACCAAACGAATGCGAAGAAAAGCCAGCAAAGCAGGTTTAATTTGGGTGGCGGGACACTGGGAACCTCGATCACTTGGCTGAGAAGGCGTGACCCGCACTCCTCATCCCGAGGCAATGCGCTTCCTCCTATTCCAGCAGGAAACAAAGATGGTAAATGAATTTGTTGAGCCTACTCTTCACCACGCAATACTGGAAGAGAAATATTACTTCGAATACGATGTTATCTTGGGAGAAATACTACTGCAAAGCGTATTTTATTGAAGGGCTAGGGCAATCTCCTCAGCATCCGTCGACACTCTGTGGTGAGAATTTACTACAATCATTTCTCCTGGAACTAATTTCAACAGCGTAAATGAAGCACAGTTATGACACTTAAATATGTTACTGCCATTACCGAAGTTTTTGAAATGCAGCCAGAGAGCTTCTTAGAGAGATGAAACGAGACTATCAACGTGGATGTATTGCATAAGCGTCGACTCCACATATCCAACTGGGTATGTCGGAAGGTGTAGGCCCGTCGTAAGTAATGGTGGTCATTACGTAGTGATTGACGTTAAGTGTGGCGCGTAAGAGGGCCAGATAAATGGCGCGATGCGCCGCTACGTTCACGCCCTTTCATTTACGCACCCGGTGAATACTACGCACCGCTTACGAGAGCGTCAACAGGCCCGTTGGAAGAGCGATTCGCTAATTATAGTTTCACAGCGTGTTCTCCGGAACCAGCTGCTGCTTTTTCATTTACGGCCGTGATATCGGGATGAGTCCATGTTACGGAACCACGCTCGGAACAGACAAATGAATCTCGTTTATGTGTGCTTCAAAGGGCACTTTGTATCCGGCTCAACACGGAGAACACGAGTTTAAGATTGATATGTCGCGTTACTGGATGCTCTGATGTTTCTTTCTGTTCCCTATACCAAGTCCGGTCTCGAAGTGCAGCGTTTTAGGCGCAGAGTGGTCTGTGACTTCATTAAAATTGTCGTTAGCCAAGCAGTCTCGCTTGGCAGCAGTGGTAGCCGTCTCACGGCTTGGCGCAGTTAGCGCTCGACGCGGGCCTTTGTGCGTGTGTGCGCGTATTTTTACGCGGCGACGAGTTCGTGAATAGTTAACGGCGGCTCTCACGAGACTACTATTTTTAAGTTGGCGCTAAACCGGGGGTAATGCGCTGCAGTGGCCTTCGTCGTCCGATCGGTGCACTGCCAGGCGACGACACGGCGACGCTGTCTCTGCCTGCGCCCACGCGTTGCCAATTACGCCCCACAATCGCCCATTAACACTACAGGTACTACGTTCAGGGAGACACGTGTAGAAGTATGCAGTAGTTGCATCAATCTCGGGATGCTGTAGCTCTTCTCGAAGTAGCGCAGCTTGGGCGCTTTACGCGCTACTTCTCATGCGCCAGTAGTGACTAACAACGAAACTGTGGCCAAAATCTGGCGTTCCAGCCCCAATATAGAATTTTACAGCCACTATTTTTACATTTAAGATGAACATCAACAAAAGCAAAACAAGGATAATGGAATGTAGTCTAATTAAGTCGGGTGATGCTGAGGGAATTAGATTAGGAAATGAGGCACTTAAAGTAGTAAAGGAGTTTTGCTATTTGGGGAGCAAAATAACTGATGATGGTCGAAGTAGAGAGGATATAAAATGTAGGCTGGCAATGGCAAGGAAAGCGTTTCTGAAGAAGAGAAATTTGTTAACATCCAGTATTGATTTAAGTGTCAGGAAGTCATTTCTGAAAGTATTTGTATGGAGTGTAGCCATGTATGGAAGTGAAACATGGACGATAAATAGTTTGGACAAGAAGAGAGTAGAAGCTTTCGAAATGTGGTGCTACAGAAGAATGCTGAAGATTAGATGGGTAGATCACATAACTAATGAGGAAGTATTGAATAGGATTGGGGAGAAGAGAAGTTTGTGGCACAACTTGACCAGAAGAAGGGATCGGTTGGTAGGACATGTTCTGAGGCATCAAGGGATCACCAGTTTAGTATTGGAGGGTAGCGTGGAGGGTAAAAATCGTAGAGGGAGACCGAGAGATGAATACACTAAGCAGATTCAGAAGGATGTAGGTTGCAGTAGGTACTGGGAGATGAAAAAGCTTGCACAGGATAGAGTAGCATGGAGAGCTGCATCAAACCAGTCTCAGGACTGAAGACCACAACAACAACAACAACATTTTTACATGAAACGCGGAATGGAAAAAAACAGAACATAAATGAAATCTATAAATTGCACAATCAAAATATTTAGTAGTATTTATTTAGCGTATGGAGGAACACATAATATAATTATATAGATATAAAACAACGGTACTAATGAAAAATAGATAAAACACTCAGTAAAAGTGTCCTATATATACGGTACAGTAGTTGATAATGTTACATTTACGCCGGCCCTGTGTGGCCGAGCGGTTCTAGGCGCTTCAGTCTGGCACCACGCGACCGCTACGGTTGCAGGTTCGAATCCTGCCTCGGGCATGGGTGTGTGTGATGTCCTTAGGTTAGTTAGGTTTAAGTAGTTCTAAGTTCTAGGGGACTGATGACCTCAGAAGTTAAGACCCATAGTGCTCAGAGCCATTTGAACCATTTGTTACATTTAATTTCTCAGTCCAGTCAATAGCATCGAGGATCAGTGTCAGAAAAATCATTTGCGTTTTCTGTCTGTGGTACCAAATTACATAGGTGTTAGATGGTTCAGGGTATCTCATCGCAACTGCAAAAGATGAGGGGCAATATTTTCCTCTTGAAACAATGTTCTTGGATACTCCATGAGTTTACTCGGATTCTTTTTGTTGATTTTTCTACGTATGCCGGGGCAAATCGAAGTCTACCGATTTGATGAGGGTCTTTTATAATTCGAGTATGTTGATGTGGATATCAAAACTGGAGCACTCTGTGGTGATATTGGAAAGGAGAAGATTATGATATAGCAGAGAGTTTCGGTCTCTACTTCATATTTTTGTATTCCTGCACAGCGAGATAAAAATACTATTCTAGCTCTCTACGCTTCGCTCAATACAGTGATCAGTTCTATTTCATACAGTCACATATACCTCGTACAACACATCAGACTCACCTTGGTGGAAGGGAATGGGTGATCCCATGTACGACGATTTATAACATAGATTTCAAAGACTCTCTCAGTAGGAAAGTGCCATATTTTCATACCATGATCCAAACGATTTCTACTGAACCCTGTTCAGTGACTGGCGACTCAGTTTTCGCTGCCTGTTTGGTTCAACAGATTCTCGTTTCAGTACCCGACAAATACCGTCCCCGCCCCTCCCCCCCCCCCCAAAAAAAACAAATGAGTAGCACCACGAAACGTCCGCTGTCAAAAGGGTGAGGGACTCTGAAAGAGTAAAGTGCCCTGTGCGCAAGAGCAACACGGGTAGTGAAGTCCTTGCGGCAAACGTAACCGTCTCATAGTTAAGTGGTAAATGGACCAATGTTGACAGTTCACGCTATAGCATCGGTGCAAACTGACTTGCTGACAAGCTACTGCAACTAGTCTTTCGCCTCACCGTCGACGAGACGTTAAACTCTAATCTTCGTTCCTCCCTTCGACTTCCCTTGGCGCAGATAGTGACGTTAACCAGTGCCCCACGCTTGTGGCCTCAGCGAAGACTGATAAAACTAGGGCTTTGCTTTAGCACTGAAACGGCTTCTTTATAAAGAGAAACTAACTTCCTGACGTACTCGCAGCCTGGACAGAACCAGTGACCAACGTCCTGTTGTACTCCAAGCGTTTGCTCCATTGTTCGAGCACAGGATCCGAGAGTCTAAACTGGACATCGATCATGTACGACGGGTAGTCAGAAAGTTTTAACTATCACCTCGAAAAATTCAGTATGCGGCCTTGAATACTGGCGATGGTGTTGGTCTGTCTCTGCATATTCACCCTTCAGTGTTATAAAATATGCCCAACGAAGTATTACTTGGCAGAGATCTTGGTTGTTTATGTTTGTGTTTTGTCTGTCCAGCAAAAGCTGGAAATGGCTGAAGGCACTAAAGCCCATGAAAGAAGAGATTGGGGCGTGGTCCAAAGAAGTAGTTCGTGTGACTGCATCCCTTACCGAATGAGCTTGTCCGTTGTCGTGGAGCAAAAATGCCTCACATGAAAGCTTCTCACGGCACGTCGTCTCGACAGCCCCCTGTAACTTCATCGTGAGATTTTGGTAGTAGGTGGCCACGAACTGAGAAATGACTGAGAAGGTATTCGCCAGTCCCCCTACCCAGATTCCACAGACTTACCCTTTAGGTAGAAGAAGACCTACATATATTTGGACAGACCTCTGTGCTTTGGAGAACGAAAAAATACGTGCAAGAATTTTCAGTTTAGTTTTACCTATTTGTCTGACCGGCTTACCCTAACATTTACATTTTTGTAACTTGAGAAGGGTTCAACCCCTTACATTCGGCTAAACAGTATTGACTTCGGTTCTGCGCCAAAAACTGGGCGGGAAACTATCCCCAACTAAGGGGTGTGGAAGGAATTGCCTGCCCTCAGGCGCTAAAGCAGCCGCTTGGCACCGCTCAGCTGAATGGGTGCCTAAGTCTCTGACAGGTGCTCGACAAAGGAGTGTGAGTGGCACCGTGGGTGTTGCTTAACTGGGGAGGGGGCGGGGGAGGCTCTTAGAGGGACCTTTTACCGTTTTCTTCACGCAAATTTCAATGTTGCACCCCTCCGTGATCACGCCACAGGAGGACACGAAACAAGAGGTCTGAGAAAGCACAGGCTCCTCTGCTGCTTCGAATAACGTTCAAATTCCGTCGAATGATTTTTAAAGGTTACTGTTGCTTCCGACATGTACACATGAGCAAAACTGCGGTTACGCTGCACTCCAAAGTGGTGCGATCACATTCAATGGGGATGCAGCCCCGCAATGTTCTTAGAGAGAGCGTGAAACGTCTGGAGGTGTCAGAAGCACTAAAAGTTATCAAGAACGCCGTCCTGTTGCTCGTCGCACCGAGAACTGTCGTTTTCGATCTCAAAATTAGCGGTAATCAACGCCCCAAGGGAAGTAACGATTTCATTGACGTCCTTTATGACACCTGCTGAGGGCTTTTCGTGTCGATTCTGAGTGACGGAGTGTCTGAAATCTTTTCTTCTTCCACTCATACGAAAAACGCGTGATTTCAACTCTGAGTGTCGCGGATTTGACCTCCGTCGCAGACAAGGGGTGAAATGTGGATAAGAGAGGATGTGACGTCCTTCCTATCGTGTGTCACGCCCACGATGGCGTCGGGCAGAATTGTGTTGAAATCTGGTGCTATTGTGACATGATTAACCAACCTTACACCTCACATGACTCTTAGCTGTGGCCTTTTTCTCGCTTGTGTCGGCACCTTGCAGCTTGAAACGTCGCCGAGCCCTATGATGTCGTCGCAGGGCGCCACGCTTTTGAACGTTACAAAGAAATGTTGAAGCTACCTTTGAGCAAAATTTCAAACTTGCAATGGGAGACGACTGCGGCGTTTCGAAAAATTGATAATTTTTTTCGCGCCTTGTGGTTATTTTCCTGTATTACCTCATTAACCCTTTCTCCTCTGTCATCAGTTCTATCTGTATTATAGGGCGTTGATCTTGCACTGATATCTGCTGATATTAGTAATTTCTTATTCCTGGCGTAATGAGCTACATCTCATATCGTATTTGTGTATGGTTCAATGAAGTGTGCATATTGAACGTACACTCACGATAGTACCCAGGTTTGTCCACCAATGTCTGCTTCTATTGTCAGAAGATAACTATGGAATAGCTGTGTAATCTTGATTGCGTTGATGTTCGTAGTTCACGTCTGCGACCCATAATGAGCGCAAAGTATTTTCAACACATCACGGGGGTGTCAAAAAAAAAAAAAACACGCAACATCACGTTTCTCGATGAAAGTTGGGTATTCGCCTTATTCGGCAGTGGTCAATCCACACATTTCCAGTGAGTACTTTGTTTCTTTTTCTGTGGGTCATTATGATACATCCAGCATTCGTCGCATTCGGCAATGGTGAATAGGCGGCTAAAGAAGTCATGCATATCGACTTGACACAGGTATAGCATTTTTGCTGTTGCCTCAGTTCGACGGAATTTATGAGTATGTGCGAGTAGTCTCGGAACGTAGCGGATAGCGACCTTTGGCATGTTCAGAATGTCGTGGAAGATGTTGAAAACCGATCGGCGCCTGATTTTGACTGTCCTGCAATCGCCTCATTGTGATATTCCGGTCTTGGGGCAATAGGGCATCCCTTTCTCTTACGATTTCCATCTCTTCACAGAGAAATAGTCTCTCACTTCGTCTTTCGTTATTTAGACATGTTTGACCACACTGCAAGCGTCTTCCCCACCTAACCACCACCTCCTATTGTTGGATTCTCAAGAGATGGGCGCCGAGGAGCAGGTGGGTGTTTAGACAGAAAGCATAAATGGTTAGAAGCACATGAAATCTGAAGAGTACAGTGGCTTTACTTAACTTCAAACAGTGAATCCTAGAGAGTAACCAGAGCCTAGTCGTCATACATAATCATAATACAGAGAAACTACTGTAAACACAGCTGATGCTTCGTCTGATTGTGCTACTTAACTCGGTAGGCCTCGTAGCGGAGTCTTTTTATGCCAGCTTGGTAAAGGCGCGATTTGCGTTTGCAGCACAAGGTTTGTACTCAAGCAGGGCGCTGATCGGCGAAGCCGTCACATGATTTATTGTCAACCTCTGGATGCGTTCTGCCTGATGCGGTATCGATGCTGTACGGCACCACATATATGATGTTGAATTGTTAGCATACACTTCCATCAACATTGTATGGATTGTTGCTGCGTTGTTGTTTCTCTTCAGATACAGAAAATAAATTGCCAAACGACACTCGACTTCATCAGTGGGCTATGCCATTTTCCTTTGTCTCCTCTAACTGCATGCTACGGTAGTACCGCGTGGGTATTTCATTGTATACCGGTCTGCAGACCTCTGCCTGTATAATTAACTGCTTAACATTACTTTTTCGAAGCGATACTTAAATCCTTAAGATTACCCTCGTACAAATCTCCTTGTCAAGGGAACTACAGCCAACTATCCCTTATACTGCAGATTTCAGAGTAGTTGAACCGTTAAAATAGGTCACAGTAAATGGGAGCGACCACACGTGTAAGTGAGAGACTGTGGCGATAAGATACATGTCCTTCCCTATCACTCTCCATACTTTCCCAACGCGCCTCCCGCGAGCCTCGATCGGTGTCGCGGTGGCAGGTAGGCCCGGAAATATACGGCGGGCCTTCTCCCAGCGGATACATTGACAAATTCCGGTTAAACGTCTTAAACACCTAATTGGACGTGGCCTTACGGGAGGTGCTATCTGGCAGCGAGTGTGATGTATGCGGCGTCGCCAGCCAGCCGTCTGCGTGGCCCAATAAATACTTCAGCAGCGTATCGCCGGACGCCGAGAAATTAATCGGACCTGCGTGGGACTAGTTTCTTCAATTACGTCGTTAAGTAGTCCACGTTCGTCGCGCGACATTCCCGGCGTCGGCCGACACGCCGGGCATTAACTCCAGAGATCGGAAAACTGTGCTTACCTTACCATCATACAGTAATTTGATTTCGTTTGTACAAAAGAGATATTACCGTAGTAAAAATTTTGCTAAGGGGTATTAGCTGTTAAAACAGATTTACCTACTGTTTATACAGAGTAGGAGGAAAGGACGCAACGATACGAAGTAATCCTTCTTTATTATTCTTTCGCCTTCCCTGTATCCCTTATCCTCACGAAATCGGTATGTCAGTTAATGGATATGCAAATTTAGTCGTAGGGGATGGCGTGTACTCCATTTGTCTGCGTCTTGTGTTATCCAATGTGAAAGTGTGCGATCTTTCTCTAAATGTTAGCGAATCGTGTTAACTGAGTCGGGACGCGGGTATCTCCCGATATTCACTTAGTCGGATGTGGGAAACCGCCTAAAAACCGCTTCTATGCCGGCTGCCACTCCAGCTCTCGTCGTTAATCCGCCAGGCGGATTCGATCCTAGATTGGCACGCCTTCCCCAAGCCCGGAAGCGGCGTGCTAACGCGCGCGGCTATCCCGTTGGGTCAAAGGTGTGAAGTAACGAGCTTAATCCTAAGTGTATCCCTCTTATGAATTAAATATGCATGGTGACCCCTATAGATAAAAATTTCAGGAGTGTGACTTCGGGATGCACAAAATCGAGTGTATCTGCAGTCTTAAAACTTAAACTGGACCACCCCATTCTCATTTGTCAATAAATAATTGTAACTTACTCGTAACGCGCCACTTCATTCTGCAATAATTATAGAATTAAAATCTCGTAGCGGAGCAATCGTGGCACTTATCTCATTAATCAAACAAAAGTAGAACTATTTTCCGCTTCTGACCGATCAGGTCGCAATAGAATAACTTTAAACGCCACATCTGGCGTTCCGCTCGTACCTGAACTTATTAATGTCGTTAGCTTTGATACATATCACAGACTATTACCGTACGATACACAAATGATCGGACCAAGTGATTGTGCTGAACGAGCATGAGAAAAAGAAACTGATAGCGAGAAGAACCACTGCGTTTCCAAAGTGAAAGCAAATAGCCCGTTTAGGCTCCAGCGCAGTTATAATGGGACCTTTATAAATCCTCTCTCAAAATATGTAATGCCCTGGGAACAAAATTACTTCAATACTTGCAGTAATAAACACCTCATCTTCTGAAAGAATGAATCATTCAACAAGTGTGGGTAACGTATTTTCTATCGGGACCTCGTAAACTGGAATATTCGATTTTACAGCCTACGTGTTTTATTACGCCAGTTCGACATTAAATAACAATGATCGCATGTGAGTAACTGCGTACTTTTATTATCGACTATCGATGTATTTTATATATCCGTCCGTATTTCACGGTACAGGCCTTCCTCTATGGCTGAGGTCGCTGTGCTATAGTGACGTGGTGATATTCAACCGGGGAACAATAAGTTCGAACGCTGGTAATGGAAGAACATTTTCAATAGTAGAATTTTACTGGGAGAGTGTGACATACAGTCATTGTTTATTCAGTTATGCACCATTGTCCTGCATTACATTTCCAAAGTCTCGATAATGTCATGGAAGTTTCAATCTTGTTTTCATTCCTCGCAGGGGGATGGTGAAACTGATGTCTGGCGTGATGCGTTTCGAGAGCGTCAGACTATGCGTCAGTGCCTGGTATAATCCTTTACTTGCTTTTGACACTCAGCACTGCAGAAAAACTGCAGAAGCACTTACCACAATAATCTGAACCTTAAAGAGCGAGGTGGAAAGAAGGGGTATGCCACTTTCACTAAAACTTTAGAAAGGGAGCAAAGAGATATACGTCGAATATATCACAGGTGAGGAAGTTCCAGCGGTTCGACATGAAATTTTACTGTGTTACACTTTAAGAGGTGCCTTTTGTTGGCTTCTCAACGGTTAAACTCGAATGCTCAGTGCGATGCGTACTTTAACAATTATTACCTTAATGATGAAATGGATTTGTCTCATCGAACTTATGATTCAGTTATCGTGAGCTCTAAGGATGAAAATGTGGACGTGGCTGCCGTCAGCCGGATTAATACTATCCAACCTGCGCGTTGTTACGTGTAATACCTGTAACAAATATTCATTTAATTTGCTATGTTATCCTTATAGGTAATATGAAGTAACCTTATCGTTTTTCTGAAATTGTGTGTCGAGGCTGCATTTTTCTTGTTATTAATCGATGGTACAAAGTGATTTTATGTACTTACCTAGTTTTTCAACGTAGACTTAAACACGGATGCTGAAAAGAATTTCCGTCATTCTGATTAGGTGTAAATAAAATTGTCCATCTGAGGAACTCGCTCTACTGCGTGCCACGTATCTCGTGTTCTGGTTACATTGCTCGATTTGGGATACAGTTGGAGTCTTCAAATTACCCTGCTATTCTTCGGGCAACGAACAGTACAGCGTTATCACGTTCTTCGAAGGCAGTTATTGGACGTCTTTAGGGTGAAATGTGTTACTGACTGCGCGTTTTATCTAAACCTGACTATTAAGACGCTAGGGCAGCACTCTCAAGGTAGCCAAACAGAGATATTTTCCAGTGTTATTCTCCAGATGAATTAATGCGTCGATTCAAACTTAATCAAGGCAGATCGTCAAACAAAACAAAAAAATAGTACAGAACTTTTAATCTATTTAGGTCGGATATGAAAGAGTGTTGAGCTTGACCGGTGGAAGTGCTCCCATCAGAATATCAAAATTTTGCGCTTAAATGTTACCCACGGCCGTTATGTACAGCTACTTTCGAAAAATTGTGTCGATCCCTGTGCTACAACTCTAGAATCTCTGATTGCAAGGAAAGAAGGCTGCGAACAATCGTCGTAAAATAAGCATTTAAAGCATTTATCGGAGGATTCTCGCGAAGAGGGGCGGGGGGGGGGGGGGGGGGGGGAATAGGGAAAGTGGCAATTAGTCTGTCAGACATGATATCGCACTGATAAAGACCAATCAAAGAAGAGCTCTAAAAATAGACCCTACTACAGTTTCGATGGGAAATTAGGTCGTGTGCTGTGCTCTCAAATCAGAATATTAATAGGTGGAGCTTCCGACTTAATGGCTCGCTCGATTGCGCCTCTGCCGAAAGAGAAGTCGGCGGCGTAGGAGTAAAAACTAGGTTAGGCGCCAGCGGAATCGGCGCGGCACTTCTCATATATGTAAATAAATCCGGACACGCTGTTAATTGCGGGCGGCTGTATGGAGATGAGGCGCGCAGTAACTAACGAGCCACAATGAGGCGTATCATTAGCGGCTGCTGTCGGCCCGCGTTAGCCTCAAGACACGCGCGCTCCCGGAAATTTATTCGTGGCCCGCAGCAGCTGTTAGGTGGTAGCGCCCCGCTCCTTATCAGCCTCGTCGACTCTCACCCGACGCCACCGCTCTCCTTTTGGGAATTCTTACCTCGGAAATGGGAAAAAAGCCTTGAACGCTACAAATCTGGGTCTGTCGTTCCGCGTTCATACGGCTCAGTCGCCAGGAAGCAAATATATAATTTCCTTTCGTTTTCTCACGTAGCGCCATTAGTTGTAACCCTAGTTCTCACTCATTCTCTCTCTCTGTCTGTCTTTCTTTCTTTACCCCAAGGAGTTGCTATACTGGGGATTACTATTTTACCATTACATGTTTCTACAAAATTAAAATTAAATATGGCATGCAGGAATCCGGAACCAAAAGATGTTGAACAATGTTGAAATCTAATTGTGTATGCTGTATCAGGACGATTCAAACGAATTTCGGACCATTTCAGTTTAAATATTTCTTGCTTTTCTCGAGCTATTTAATGCGAATGCTCGAATGATTCCTTGTATAGGATGACGATTAGTGTCTTTAACCTATCGTGCCTAAGAGCCACTATAATAAATGAACAATTTAGGCTTTGGAAAGTAGGATAATATAAATATTTTAAACAAAAGCTGAAGTTATTGTTGAACTCTTGTGGATATAGTATGTGTACAATAATTTGACGACCAGTCCGAAACAGGGATGCTATGATATAGTTTTATCTTCCTTGCCTAAGTGGTGAAGCGACAAGAACTTCATATGTAACGCTCATGTCAGACTCATTGTGTTATAAATATAATACCATTCACAATACGATGTTGCAATAGATTGCTTGGAATTGAGTTCCTTTGTAGCCTCAGAAAGAGCAACTCTTAGTTATAATAAAGAAAGGACAACGGTGATGTAATTGTTTTTAAGAACAGGACGATGTACCGGGTGATCAAAAAGTCAGTATAAATTTGAAAACTTAATAAACCACGGAATAATCTAGATAGTGAGGTAAAAATTGACATACATGCTTGGAATGACATGGGGTTTTATTAGAACCAAAAAAAGGTATTGCTAGACGCGTGATAGATCTTTTGCGCGCGTCGTTTGGTGATGATCGTGTGCTCAGCCGCCACTTTCGTCATGCTTGGCCTCCCAGGTCCCGAGACCTCAGTCCGTGCGATTATTGGCTTTGGGGTTACCTGAAGTCGCAAGTGTATCATGATCGACCGACATTTCTAGGGGTGCTGAAAGACAACATCCGACGCCAATGCCTCACCATAACTCCGGACATGCTTTACAGTGCTGTTCACAACATTATTCCTCGACTACAGCTATTGTTGAGTAATGATGGTGGACATATTGAGCATTTCCTGTAAAGAACATCATCTTTGCTTTATCTTACTTTGTTATGCTAATTATTCCTATTCTGATCAGATGAAGCGCCATCCGTCGGACATTTATTGAACTTTTGTATTTTTGTGGTTCTAATAAAACCCCACGTCATTCCAAACATCTGTGCCAATTTGTAACTCTCTATCTACATTATTCGGTGATTTATTCAGTTTTCAAATTTATACTGATTTTTTGATCACCTGGTACATTCATTCGGCATCCGTTGTGTAAGCAAACCTGAAATAACTTCTGAAAGGAAGAAAAGACTGAATGATGGAAACTATGACTAAAATATGAGTCTAAGCAGTCTTCAGAAACTGCAGCTCAAAACATACACTATTTGATAAAAAGCATACAGAAACTCCAATGTACTGCAAAACTGACCAGCAATTATCACCTAGAGGCGGACTGACCATTTCAAAAGGAGGCGGGGGGGGGGGGGGGGAGGGGGGGTGCTATGTCGTCAGTATAGAAGTAGTAACAGCTGAATGTGTATGGCAGGAAAGATCAGTGACTTTGGAAGTGAACTAGGCACTGGATATCACCAGAGTACAAATAACTCAGCGACATTTAAACCCTGAAGCCGTCCAAGTCGACAGTTGGTGATGTGATTGTGAAGTGGAAACGCGAATGAAGAGCTGCAGATAAGCCAACATCAGGCAGACCTCGTGTGTTGATGGTCAGAGAGGATGGTTGTAAAAAATCGTATGGAATGAGTAGAAGGAATCTCTCTCGAGTTCCAAAGTGCTAGCAGTCCGGTTAGCATATGACTGAGCGTAGGGAGATAAAAAGAAAAGGGGTACAGTGGTCGAGCAACTCCTCGTAAGCCACACATTTCTGTAGTAAGTGCTAAATGACGACCAATGTATCGTAAGGAGAGACGGCAATGAGCAGTGGATGACTGTAAACGAGTTGTTTGAAGTGATGAATCACTTTGTACCCTGTGGAAAACCCAATGGACGGGTTTTGGTTTGGCAAGTGCCTCGGGAACTTTGGTTGCCATCATGAATAGTGCAAACAGTGAAGTACAGAGGAGGTGGTGTTACGAAATGGGTTTGTTTCTCGTCGTCCACTCACAGCGCTTAAGAGAATACTAAATGCGGAAGGATACGGACACATTGTGTACTGTGTACAACAGAGGAACAGTTCGGAGACAACGCTTGTTGTTCTAGGCGCTACAGTCTGGAACCGCGCGACTGCTACGGTCGCAGGTTCGAATTCTGCCTCGGGCATGGATGTGTGTGATGACCTTAGGTTAGCTAGGTTTAAGTAGTTCTAAGTTCTAGAGGACTGATGACCTCAGAAGTTAAGTCCCATAGTGCTCAGAGCCATTTGAACCATTTGAACAACGCTTGTTTGCATCAGCATGACAGTGCACCCCATCGTAAAGTAGCACCTGTGAGGTAATGATTTGTGCACAGTAACGTTCCTGAAATAAACTGGCCGGGTCAAAGTCCCGAAATGAAATAATTGTTATACCTTTGTGTGAGTTAGAATGTAGACTTCACTCCAGACCCCAACTTCCAACATCACTATCTTCTCTGGTTTCGGCTCTTGAGAAGGAATGGACTGCCGTTCCTCCACAGATATTCAGACACCTTACGGAAAGTATCCCCGACAGATTTAAGGCCATCATTAAATCACAGGGATGACATACCTCATACCAGTGTCCACTAGTAGGCGTCCGGATACTTTTGATCAGACATTGTATTTAGAAACTAGTATTGGGTCTTTTACAATGACGCAAAGGAATATCACACTGTCGTTTTGTTCTGTGGTTGTATCTCCAACTCCAAGCTCTCTGCGTAATGCAAGTTTCTGTTTCAGTCGCTGTCCTGACAGGAAATGCGATTTTAGATTAACAGTTATTTGCTTCGTACCCCATCAACTAGTACTGATTACAATAACATTAGATGAAGATGAAATTAAAACACCACGAAGATTCGAATGTGTTCCGTGTTCCAGGCATCAGCACGCGTACGACATGTACATGATCCAGTCACGCCGGCCAGTATGGCCGAGAGGTTCTAGGTGTTTCAGTCTGGAACCGCGCGACCGCTACAGTAGCAGGTTCAAATCCTGCCTCGGGCATGGATGCGTGTGATGTCCTTAGGTTAGTTAGGTTTAAGTAGTTCTAAGTTCTAGGGGACTGATGACCTCAAATGTAAAGTCCCATAGCGCTCAGAGCCATTTGAACCATTTGATCCAGTCACATTACCACCGCCTACGTACGACGTCAACACGCAATAACCACTCGCAGACGGCAGGTGGCAGCATTAGCAGTGGAGGGTGTATATAGCGTGTCAGGGGGACGCGAAAAGCAGTGCAGTCGTTGTCGTAATGTGGAAATGGAGCGGTTTATCTGACGCCCACAAGACAAGGGTGAAAGCATTTCTGAAATGGCTAAGTTTGTAAACTGTTCGCGTGCCGCCGTGGTTAAAGTATACCGTGCGAAGTAAAATGGTGCTATCTAAAAAAGGTGCCGACGCAACTGTGTGCACCGCAGGCCATAGACGACAGGGGTGAACGACGGTCGCAGAAGTGTGTACGCGTGAGTAGACGTGAAACTGGTGAGCAGCTGACCTCCCAGATGAACCAAGGGGCTACCAACAGTGTCCCCTCAACGACCGTTCGGCGAATGTTGGGTATGGCCAGCCCTGCAGGCGCCTGGTTCAAGAACCCATGCTGACTGCTGTTCATCGGCGACGAAGGCTTGAATTTGCACTCCATAGCTCAGCTGGAGTCCACTGAGTGGCATCAGGTGGCCCTTTCAGAGGAATAACGTTTCACGCTCCATCGGACATATCACCGTTGATGTGTATGGCGTGGAACGTCTGAAAGCAGACACCCTGCAACTAGGAGGGATCGTTATGTTCTGGGGAATGTTTTCGTGGCATTCGCTGCGTGATCTCGTCATTCTGAAAGGCACAATTGTTCAACCCAAGCCTGCATCTGCCTTGGGATCTATGTCCACCCCTACATGAACTTCGTTTCTCCTCGGCCCGATGTCATCTACCAGCAGGATAATGCAACGTGTCAGATGGTTCAAATGGCTCTGAGCACTATAGGACATAACTTCTGAGGTCGTCAGTCCCATAGAACTTAGAACTACTTAAACCTAGCTAACCTAAGGATATCACACACATCCATGCCCGAGGCAGGATTCGAACCTGCGACCGTAGCCGTCGCGCGGTTCCAGACTGTAGCGCCTAGAACCGCTCGGCCACTTCGGCCGGCTGCAACGTGTCACACAACTTGCAGTGTACGTACGTGGTTCGAAAAGAAACTCCCCTGGCCACCAAACGTACCAGATTTAATCCCAGTCGAGAATCTGTGGACCGACTCAATCGGGCTGTACGCCCCATGGATTCTCAACCGAGACACCTAGCGCAGCTGGCCACGGGTACATTCCAGAACCTCACTTCCTCTCTCTTCTTGCATGTCTATGTCTCCCAGCGGTCCCCTTTGTGTATGATGGTTCACCCTTTCATTACGCGATCACATTAATGTTACTGGATAGTACAGAACTATCACATTACCTAAAACTAGAGCTTAACCTTTTCATTGGTCCATATGACAATGCATTATTGTGGAGGGAGGTTGGTTATTAGTTAAACATTTTGTGATATAGCCATCAGCTCTTCATAATAATCCTCATACGATGCAATCTTATCAACCTTTGTGGATGGTAGCGAAGTACTTGTGTTAAGAAACCGTGTATGTCGATACACATGTTGGATGAATCTCAAGCAAAAACATTAAATATCGTAGTTTACACTTACCTGATAGTTGTATTTCTCATTTTTTGACACTGCATTGCTTTTGTTGTGCTTCAGTATGTGATAGGCTCCTGCTTTGGGTGATACAGTACACCTGAAGAATACACATGATCCCAGATGAACAGATTCAAGTTTCTAACTAACGTCCAAGGAAATAACAGATAAATTGGATTCAAGCTGAGCATTACAGACTAATTCAGTACACATATAAAACAGCACATCAACTAATGGAAACAAATACTGCAAACACTGTAACTGTGTCTAAATTCCCAAAATTGTTGGTAAATTAAACAATGAATATGGGAACAAGCTACACAGCAGGTAAAACCCTTTGCAAGCTACGGTGTTGCAAATGTACAGACCCAGTAACATAAACGATGAATATCATATGCAGTAGTTTCAAATAATGGTTCTGAACAGCGCTAATACAATGACCTTATTACACAGAAGAAGAAAGATGATAATGAATGTATGCAGTAAATTTGCCCGGATTTCTGTTGGAAGGAAGGAGGATTAGGGTTTAACGTCCTGTCGACTTCGAGGTCATTAGAGACGGAGCACAAACTCGGATTTTTTCAAGGGTGAGGAAGGAAATCGGCCGTGCCTTTTCAAAGAAACCATCCCTGCGTTTTCCTAGAGCGATGTAGAGAAATCACAGAAAACCTAAATCTGGGTGGCCGGAAGAGTATTGGAACTGTCACATTCCGTGATAGCAAAGCCAGTGTGCTAACCACTGCGTCACCTCGCTCGGTGGCTTTCTGATAGACAGTGTTTCTTAGACGTAACAAGGCTGGTCCAAGACTCTAGAGCGTCCTGAGACTGCATTATTACACTCCGCGCCTCGCTCACCTCGAAATTCATCTATTTCTGGTATCGGGAACCAGCATCGTCGAATGCGGAATGCGGTTGTGTTGAAACTGTAGATTAGAGCGCTGGTACGTTTTCCGCCCACAGACTTGAGGAAACGTCGAGATAAACTAGGAATTCCTCGTGTTGTTTTATCGCCTCACCCACGACTTGCGTCTGTCCTGGAAAGTGACTCTGAATTCAAGCACACTAGTACCTGTTATTGATTGGTGCTCCAACCGAGGTGCAGGTCGAACTGCTGTTTTCTACTGAATAATCTTGGTTTTCCTACCCCGTCGATAACTAATCTTTCTACGTCTCGTCATTCACTCTGAAAACAGTCGTTCGGAGTATAATGAATGAACACACTGTTTTTAACGTATATTTTTTAAGACAGTTCAACATCTTCGTATTGTCATAAACGTCTGTTACGCATTATGCATCTTTCCCTTCTTCTTCTAGATCTGTGGGCCATTGTGACTATGTAAGAATGCCATACATCCTGAATATTACCAAAAATACGTCAAATGAGGTTTGTGCGGTCGTATACCTCGTAGTCACATGCATTTCGCCGTGTTCTACATCTAAATCTTCATTTGCACATTTACATTGCAAAACGCATAGTGGAGAGTACTTCGTATAAGTGGCAGTCAAATGGAAACGAGACAGATAAATGAAAGGAAGTAAACTTTTTATTATTTCAAAAACAATCGCCATAACTGGTAATACATTTATCTCACAGTGAGACCAGACGGTCATTGCCTTCGTGGAAAAATGATTTCAGTTTTCTACGGAACCATGATCTTTCTTCAGAGTTATAGAAATATGGAAATCGCGTGGGGAGAGATCGGAACTATACAAAGGATACGTGAGGGCTTCGCAGAGAAACGCCTGCAGCGTACTCGAAGCAGTCTTGGCAACATGTGGGTGAGCCCACATGAAGAAAAACATTCGTGGCCGTCGATTTGATTCGGACGATTAGGTGCCCCCCTGGGTACAATCATGGTTCCGCAGGCAACCGAAAAATTTTCCCTTGGAGACATTGACCGTCTCGTCTCACAGTGGGATAAATTTATTAACAGTTATGGTGGTTACTGTTGAAGTAATAAACAGTCAACTTACCTTTTCCTGTCTGTTTCGTTTACATTTTACTGCCCCTTATATAAGTAACACGTCTTTCCCTTTCTTTTACTTAGGGGCCATTTTTGCGGTTTCGTTGACACCTTAATGTCTCCTAACAAGTGAGATGCAATCTGTTGTTCACCATTATATTAAAAATCAAACCAAAGATATAAACCAAAATTTACTATTTGTCACCATACACATGATAAATAAAGGTGCTGACAAACATTATGCAAAATTTTCAAAACAAATCGAAATCATTTATGATTGACAACTCCGTACAATACGCGGATGAATTTTTTAATAATTGTGGCTCTGAGCACTATGGGACTTAACGTCTGTGGTCATCAGTCCCCTAGAACTTAGAACTACTTAAACCTAACTAACCTAAGGACATCACACACATCCATGCCCTAGGCAGGATTCGAACCTGCGACCGTAGCAGTCGCGCGGTTCCGGACTGAGCGCCTAGAACCGCAAGACCACCGCGGCCGGCTGAATAATTGTGTGTGTGTGTGTGTGCGGGGTGCGGGGGGGGGGGGGGGCGGAGGGGGAGAGTCTCATATATTTGTTAAAGGGGTGGGGCGAGCGATGAAATTTGATGGGAACGCAAACACAAGTCGTTATTATTCTCATGTATCAACTTTCCACGCGTAAATGGTGACTGTGACTGAAATACATATGAATTTTCCTTCCGCTTGTAAACATTACGCTGTAATTACACGTTTTTATAATAAACAATCTGTTAAATAAATGAATTTCATATAGAATTTATTGCTCTTTTAACATATTGTTGGGCTATAATTGAATGTTAACATCTTAGGTTGGACTGGTAGCAGATGGTTAATCTCTTTTCTATGAACAATGAAGCCGTCTGCGCACAATTGTAGGCGTTTAATGCGTACCAACTCATTTATATTTATTCACTACATTCTGTGTTATGTGATGTGGAAGTCACGGTTGTGTCACGAAACAAATAATTCACAGTTTTGAAGGGACTTGTCTACAAAGTTATTAGATGTGAAACTCATAAGCATAAATACCCGCCAACAACGCATTTCAGGAGCGGTGTAGAAAGTTACAAAATATTCTCGCTTTTTTATCTTTCCACGACGTTATTTTTTCGTAGTTGTACAAGAAATTATTGAAGATTGTCGACTGACATCTCTCACAATACTATCTCGTAAACAGTGTCAGAACTGTATCTCACTAAAAGCAGTAAGTAACGGTGCAGACCCACGCGACAGTTTTATAAACGGAACACCAAAGGGGAGAAAACAGCCTCTTAAAGCCACAGGCGCTGTAGATCCTATCGGGCTGTATGAAGTACTGCCCCGCTGGACATGTGATGTTGGCCGTCATATTGGCAATGGCTACCTTACACAGACACACACACACACACACACACACACACACACACACACACTCGTTCATGGCCTACCAGGCATGGCTACTACACCAAAGCGCTAACGTCTCTTCCAGTTTTCGGGTACAAAATGAAAGACGACAGGTTAATACCACAAAAAAGCTGCCTAGCGACTTATTCTCCGCCTCTCACAACGGACGGATTACCTTATTCAAAAATCTTGTGCATTCTCGAGTCTCAGCTTTCCCCTTTCCGCAACCTGTTGCAGACCTCGCCACGTAATGATTCCATGTGACTGCGGTGAGCCTCTACATAATATACTAGCAGCACAGCCGAACAGAGAAAGAAAGATTTATCACCGGAAGTCGCTTTAGTGCCGTACCAGCGCTTCTGTTCGTCCTGCCGTATAACGCGACAGTCAGTGTCTGCGTCGTCAGATTCTTATCATCGTCGCAGTTTTTATGTGGCTATTACCGTAAGGTTGCAGAGCTTTTTATCCTAGCTATCGTATACTTCATTTCTAGTGAGCTGCATGTTATTTCAAAAGTATCTTCTTTTGTTTAGCACTTTCTTACCTCTCCTCCCACAGTTTATTGTTTCCTAAGATCTTAATTCTCACACACAGACCAATTGAAATGTTTACCTAGAAGGACAGTGGAGGCACACGCAATACGCTGAGTACATCTTTTTTCCTTAATCCTTCTCGAGAGTGAAGGTTTATAATTAACATTTCACTGTCAATCTAGCCAGTGTGCACAAAACTGCCACTTGCCCCACCTAAGGGATAACGCTGCCACCATCACTAGGGTCTGCTTGGTGTGGTCAGAAACAACGACTCAGTTCGAACTGCTGACATAGTGTTTAAAATATCTTGATACAGAATAAAGGGAACTTTGTGATCAGGTCACCAGGACAACTGTATTTTATCAACTTGGTTATTGTACATAATTACGATACCATTCTTCCCCATTGCTATAACAGATGTCAACATGCGACAGGTGTTTGCTTATATTGTTTTTGTTCATATAATTTTGCGATACAAGGCATTGTTCGTACTTGCAATGTCCGTCTTACGCCTTGTCAGTGACAGAGTTGGTTAGCGCTCCTCTTTCACTACCTCTGCTCCTACTTCCATTATGTCCCTCCACATTTGAGGGCAGAAGAACTGGACGTCAATCTTCACATATATCTTATTTAGAGTTGCTGTTTTCTCGTTCTTTTTTTTTACGAAAACAAGTTTAAAATGATTGCTGTCAGTCAGCGAGGTCGGCTCTAAATTAAGTTTACATCGCTAAGTCGCATCTTTAGATGCTGAAAGCGATCTGTCTGTGAAACTTTTAAGTTCCCCAAACATGTTTACTTTTTATTATGAAGATGTATACAATGCACAAAGTTGTGTTTGGAAATCAGGCCAATATTTTCATAGTAAAGGGGAAACCACTGAAACATCGCAATGAATCAAACTCGGTGCTCGGTACTCGCCGAAACATTGCACATTTCGGACTTACTGTTGTGATAATTGGGCTTCCATCTAGTTTATTGCAACATGCGAATCTCCAGTGTTTGTTCTCTTAAGTAATTCTACATTCCGCAGACCACAACTTCACCGGGCTACCGTTACATTCCATGTTTCTATGGACGCCAGTCAATGCCTATTCATATGCTCTCGAGTGAAATGTTGCTTGTGACAAGACAGGTGAGCAATGGGTGCGGACCACACGTTGGAAGAAGACGTTAGTAATATGGCTGATCGTCATCCTGCATGTCCGTAGTCCTGCTATCAGGCCGTGGTTTCTCTGGAAGGGAGAAAAATAACGTATAACTACAACTAATACACCCTGCAGCAATCGCTTATTTCACACTACCATCATCCTGCAACGGGGGACTCAGATATACCCCACCTCTTTAAACAATGGTATGATCGGTATACGTAGCACATATAGGGTTTCCAAGTGTTTTTGTCTTATACTGTCGTCTCAGAAAGATGTTTCGTTTGTCCGCATTTAATTTCGTTCATTATTCTGTTTCCTTTTCTGTTCTTTTTCCAGCGACATAATTAAGAAGGATGAAGGTAGCTTCAGAAATGACATATGAAATATTCGCAATCACCTTTAGTAATTAATTTCACCAAGGTGAAAATAAACGAAGAAAATCACAAATTAGGTTATGAAGGAAGGAATATAAGAATTTAACGTTCCGTCAATGTCGGGGTTTGAGAGTTACAAAATGTTGTCACGTTATGCCAAAGTCTTAACGATAAAGTATTCGAACAGTGTTTGTAGTAATCAACATGTTACTTCGAACGTAGAGGTGACATTTCATGACTGACGCGATATTTTGAAAATCGCACGAACGTTAGTGGGATTGCTTCCGTGTATTCCGCATATACATATACGTCGTAAGGTGACGATATAAAATTCATAATTTTGCAACATTGTGTAAAACTGGGCTATAAAAGAAATCCAACACATGGTGCAACACAAGATTCCAAAAAATTGGTTGTGGTCGTACTCATTTCAAGTGAGTCTGTAACAAGACAGAAAACTTCTGAATCAGTGTAAGAGACACTTCTGTTTCTCTTCTCCCGTCACAGAGGTATAGACAAATTCTCTTTATTTCAATGTTGAGAATAAATGTCAGGTTGGTTGATAATGATCCAATTAGAATCTTAATTAAAAATATAGATAAACTACGGCTAACTAATGTGTAATTAAATTTCCAAAGAATAAGGTTCAAATTTTATAGCGTATTTATAAAGTTACCAGTTATCTCTATGTAGTTCTGTATCCATACTTCATTGTAACGATGCAAAGGGCTGTGTCGTTTTAATCTCTTTTCTTTTTCTCTTTTGCAGGTAAGTTTCTTATTGAGACTTCTATAATGAATACTGCTAAACTGCCGATTCAAGTACAATTGTGTGCTGACATTGCCCGGCGATCCACGTGAGTACTTTAACATACTCTTGTAAATGGGGAAAATCATCTGTTTTCTGATAACGTAAATATTTTCCGCGTTACTGAATTATGTAGGGTGCACCGAAAACTTTCTACATATAATTACAGTTATTTCAAATGCCTGGAGCATTACGAAATGCAGCAGTAGCAAACACTTCTGAGATAGTGGAAGTGCGTGCGTATTCAGCCTTCCGTACAATGGCATGACTCACAACTGGGCACAAAGCACAAGGTTATAAAATAAACAGACATTTTATGGAGGAAAAGGAAGTAACTGACCAGTTCATTGCTGAGTTAAGTAACGAGTAGTGCCACAACAAGAACACTTATCTCGTAACTGTTGCATATGTCCTTGTCAAGAGGTACTACTCTCTAATACGTGAATGACATCACTGCTTGCCTTCGCAGTAGGTGAGAAGTGTCTTATATTGGTCACGCAGTTTTTTGTGTAACGCTAACCGCATATACATTTACATGTAGTGGGTAACAGGCAGTGAAAATCACCATCTTGGACTTCAACAGGCTCACGCATGGACGTGTGTGGGGTCGATACCTTTGGTTATATTTGCTGTTTGGCGTCGGAGATGCAACGACATTCTCCGTGTGGATAAAAATCATATTGCCGAATGTAAAGCTTTGCACAGATGGAGTCACCCACACAGGCACATTGAGCTACGAGACGGTACTTAGACTTAAATATAATATATGTGTTGAAAACGAGAACCAGTTTATGTGTTATCAGAATATGCAATATCATTATCGCCGTAAAAGGCTCAATCCACATTATACGTGCATTTCATATCGACTAAAGACCATGAAAGTCGTGTAATGCTCATGTTGTATACGTTAAGATACGTGAAGTTTTCAAAGTGACATAGTACACCAGAAAATGCTGCGTTCCCAGACAGAAGGTGATATACACCTGTAAACGATATCAGTAGAAAAACAACTTCTTAAGACCACATTGGTGAGTCAGTGAAACAACTAAAACAGGAACAAAATGGTAGGCTGTAGCAATGGAACATCGAAGCGAAATGGAAGATCTGCCACAGTAAAGAAATTTGTATTCTGAGTTTGTTGCAAGTGCAGTTTAGGCTGTACGACAGAGTCTAGAAAAGAGCATAACAGCAACGGCTCGAAGCAGCCGGAACGCATGCTGAGAGACATTTATGGGCCAGTAATGGCGCCTGATGTGCCGGCTGTCGGAAATGAGCACTCCGTACACAGAACACCACTCAGACATCCTGTGGCTATCCACGTTATCGTTCCAACGCATAGAGCCCTGATATTAACTCTCGTCTAAGGAGTACATTTCGAAACGTTGCACCCAAGAAGGAGGTGGTCCGCTGAACCGGAACGGGACAGACGCCTAATCCCTTCGGCGTGTGACAGCGACGGTGACACTGGTGTGGCCTATCTGGGAAAAAAAGGAAAAAAGTAGAAGCGACAGTACCACAGGAAATTGATTGCCCTGTGTGCAGCTCGTATTGTAGATGCTGGTAACATCTTAACCATCTACAGACTAAAATTGCTAATATGGATATTCATAATCTGTCAAGACGATGTTGGTTTTGCAATCAAAAGCTAAATTCATCAACATCTGAAACAACCACACTATTTTCAATGTACAATTAGCCGTCCTGAGCTACGGTTAGATTAATTTAGATTACGTACTCTTTTCGACCCATAGATAGACAATGAGAAGTAGTTCTTGGAACATATTATACGTGAAATATATACGTCATGTATATAAAAAGCGTTATGAAAATGTTCCTTCCACAATTCCTAAGAGAAATGGTCGCATAGGTGTGGAATACGACAGAAATCTGAAACATACGAGATCGCACTGAAAAGTAAGGTCCGAATTTTTCATGTAGAAACTTTTACAGCTTTTTAAATAAAACAGACTTTATTAATATTTTGCATCTTTACTCTTCGTGTCTACATATTTATATGTGATCATAGTCACCCTGGTGACGAATACTTTTCTTCCAACGATAGACTAGTTTGTTGACACTTTCACTGTATAATGTTTAACTTTGTTGACGAAGACACAATCTTACCTCTGCCTGCTGGTTCCATCACCACCAAAGTGAAGTCCTCGAAGGTATTCTTTATATTTTGAACCAGATGAAAATTTGAAGGGGAAAAGTCGGGACTGTGTGGAGAATGTTGAATGACAGTGAACCCAAGGCGTCGGATTGTAGCATATGTCACAACGTTCGTGTGTGGTCTGGCATTGTCATGGCGAACGATAGAGTGCTCCATGTGTGGGGACACTGTTCGAATTCGTGCTTTCACTTTTGTGAGGGTCTCTCACGCACGAAAACAGTTATGTTACACACCACCACAATACACGCTACAATTCGGAGCTCTCTAGCGGCAGAGGATTGCAACTTGAGCATCAGTAAAGCGAGAAAGTTGATCGAGTAATATCCTTGACATGTAATACCTCAACCGATATTGAGAACAAAATAAAAAAATTCGCAGACATTACTTTTCAGCACGCCCTGGTATTTTCATTTAAGAGGTAAAGCCCAAACTTGTCTCAGAAATGTAAATGTTGGGGGTTGTTTGTGGGAAGAGACCAAACAGCGAGATCATCGTTCTCATCAGATTAGGGAAGGATGGGGAAGGAAGTCGGCAGTACCCTTTCAAAGGAACCATCCCAACATTTGCCGAACCATCCCAGCATTTGCCTGGAGCGATTTAGGGAAATCACGGAAAACCAAAATCAGGATGGCCGGACGCGGGACTGAACCGTCGTCCTCCCGAATGTGAAAATGTAAATGTGTATGCACTTCTAATTCTTAGAGTACGGTAGCAACAAATCATGAAACACAAAGTTGTTTACGACACTTATTTACGCTGATTACGTAATTGCATACAAGATGTGAAGAATGCAGATTTTACACGACAGTCGTGTCTTTGATATTATTAATAAGCTGCGAAAGGCAAAGGTACCGAGTTCGAGTCTCGGTCCGGCACACAGTTTTAATCTGCCAGAAAGTTTTATATATCTACTGTTTTCACCACAACGAACCACACACAACTTGATTCTTGAATTACAGGCGTGGGCAAAATTATGAAATGAAACTTGGACGTAAAAACTTTTTCGTCAATAATATATTCGACTACCTCTTATCTATTTGTAGCTTCATATGTCACTTCACAATTTCTCATAAAACGTCAGTAGTCTTCAGAGAAATTTGAGGTTTTTTTAATGAAATGTATCAAACGGTTGATTTGTTATGCAATGGATCCTCTAATACATATACACAGTTAGTTACAGTTAACTGTGTCTTTAAGAGTAAAGACTGACAAAGTAATAGCATGATAATGCTTCTCTAAGTAACACTGATCGGTCTCCATGTCATGTTGGCTTACGGGAGATAAGAGCGTAAGTTCTTTAGATAGTCTACACACGTAAATCATTTCCGTTGTCAGGAAGAACGTGATAATCGAAGCAATGCACAGTATAATTTTTGTTTCAATTATCACCGGGCCATGGTCTATGCTTCAAACAGCATCTTTTGCACATAAGAAGTGTATCCGCTAACGAGGTATTTCAGTTCTAATTTCAGTTTATGAAGTTCACTTCAATCTGTTGTTCTTTCAGAAAATACGTTTTTCAGTGGCCTTAGAGGTCTATACTCTCATACACATGCTGGCCGATGAAGGTTGCTTTGCCAAATAAATCTTCATCTGTGTACTTCGACCAACCTCAATTGATTTATTTGTGAGAACAATATCTCTGATCTGAAGTGTGTCGCTTGCCTTTAGTTGACCGTCACAACCTTCCACATGGTGTCATTTGGACGCACACACACGCACACACACACACACACACACACACACACACACACACACACACACATCCATGCCCGAGGGAGGACTCGAACCTCCGCCGGGACCAGCCGCACAGTGCATTACTGCAGCGCCTGAGACCGCTCGACTAATCCCGCGCGGCGAAGAAAACCACTTCCTGCAAATTATGCACTTGTTTTTATGACTGGAGAACATGGCAGTGTACGTAATAGGTGCTCCGGCGTCTAAGTGGCCAGTCGTCTAGAGTATCGAAACTTGATTTTTATTTTATTAATTCCACCACTTTGCGCGATCTGCATTGAAAGTGGTACACATGGAACACCAAAATACTTTGCTTTCGAAACTAAATGGTGTACTACAACACATAGAAAACGGAAGACCGTCGCAATGAGTTAGGATGTCTCTGTTACTCCCATTCGGTACGTTATGGCGACAAAATAACATATCTGTTTCACATAAAGGTGTGTGTGTGTTTATTTGTCAAACTGTTGTGATAAGCCATGTAAAATCTCAATGAATCTAAACTTGCTTATTACAACATATTACTAGGGTATAACAGATGTTAGGTCCGCCTCCGTAGCAGAGGATGACACAGCCGCCGACAGACATCTGTAGGATCTTCACGACCTGGCGAGGTGCTCGCTATGACACGTGTTACGTTCAAGCGCACTAAAAACAGAATAGATTCACTAGTTGTCCTGCTCACCCTTTCCATAAAACCACTTATTCAAAATGCTCAGTACACACGAAAGACACCGTAAATCGATTCATTCTGAATCCATATTTTCCGCGTAGTCACAGCGAAGCACTCAGGAGACAGACGGTGCCGCATTATTATTGGACGTTACTCAGCGGAACTGCGACACAGCTTTCGCGTGTCCTTACATCCTGCTCAGCCCAGTAAAAAGACGGAAATAGTTTTTTACTAGCACAAACATATAAAGAATGATTCAGCCTCGATTTTGTCCTTACGAATGCCGCTGAAAATGCAGTCAAACAGGGAATTAAATCAATGATTTAAAATTCTGTACCATATCTAGTACAATCGCAGCCGACACCTGAGACGCTATCAAAGAATGTAGATTTGACGTCACTTGGAAGGCTAATTGGGAGCTGCACAAAAATATTAAGTAATATATAAGAAACTATCAGCCTCGATTGTGGTAATGGAACCAACCTTTACCTAGGTTTCAGCCCATGTAATTGAGCCTTGAATTGGATAGGCGTAGTTTCAAGTAAGCTCCCGAGGCCCACCGCACGGCGTCCATGGAGACGAGGCGCTCGCCGGAGCTTAAGTTAAGTCTTGCTGGTGACTTAGTACCTATGTATCGAATTTTTAAAATGTGACTACGCATATTCAGGCTGTTTTAGTTTTATTTCTAGACCATGCTCTCGTAGACAATTTATAGAATCAGGTTTATGTTCTGAAGAAGGCTCAATTACTTGGGCTGAAACCTAGGTAAAGCAGGTTTCATTACCGCAATCGAGGCTGACAGTTTCTTATATATTAGATTATCACGACTGCTGACTGGGCTGCAATGTTGAAATTATTAGCTTCTTAACTCTTTTTGAATTCAGAAACAGTAACGAGAAGAAACTACATTGCTGAGCACGTGATCCACAAAAATTGTGTTCGGTACATTTACATGGTGTTCTAGCGTAAATCAGTTTGAGAGGGCGTATCACGTTAGCCCCCGTCACTGACGGCAAATGGATACGAATTATTATTCTGAACATTGTGCGTAAAGAAACCTAGGAAAAATGCAAGCTAGTTTTTAATGCATTTATTTCGTTCTTATTTGTTAATATAATTTAGCTTGCGGGTACGGAGCCATTCATTTAGCTCAGCTTAATACACCGAGTGTCCCTCCCAAGAGTCGACGGGCGTATTTTCTCTGGTGTTTCGGCAGATATTTGCAATTTCGATTTTGCAGTGCGTAGCTGGAGTCAGCGCAGAAAGATGCTGCCTATCACATATTTCATGCGACACCCATTGTCGATGGAAAGCGTTGATTATTTTCCCGTTACAAACAAAATTATGTTTAAAGAGAAATTTTATGTGCCATTCGATAGAGCGGTTCCAGATTAGTCTAGTGCGATATTCATTTTATTGCTATCCACTAATGGGAACACTAAAACACGAAAAATAATCAGTAGTTCAGCATAGACAGCACCACCTTGGCCTATGCTGTCTACAATCGCTATGCAGTAGCGCTGCTCAGTTTGTGCTGGAGTACTGATTATTCTTCGTGTTTTACTGTTCTTTTAATACAAAGCGATAAAACGAATACCGCACTAGACTAATTTGAGACCTCTCCGTCGGTTTGCATGTCTTTAAAAATTATTTTGTTTGTTAAGGGAAACAAACCAGCGCTTTCCATCTACACTGGGCATCGCATGTACGACGTGACGAGCAGTGCTGTTTGGATGAATTCAGCTGCATATTGCAAGAAAGAAAATGCAGATACCTGCCGAAACACCAGAGGAAACGCGCCTGTCGACTCTTAGGAGAGAAACCACGTATACAGGGTGTCCCACTACGAATGTTCAATATTCAGGAATATGACACGTATGAGAATTAGAAGCAAAAAAGTCTAGCAAAGATGGGCTCTAAAATGCACACCTTAAGAGCTATGAGCACATGTTGAGTAGAAGAGATGTGAATATGGCACACATATGCGACCACTTCATCATTGTTCCAGTAACTATGAGGACAGAAACACACAGTGACAGTTCATTTATAGCGAGGCGATAGTCGAAGTCAGTACGTCAGCGTCCGAACTCGGGGAATACAGAAGCCGGTCGACGAATTTCTTCGCGAGGTACGACGGAGAATTTCTCGAATACTGACAGCTTCCTGTCGTTACCATTTCGTCAGACATCTGCAGTATCGGACCTTCTCCAGAGGCTTTCTTCGTACCAACAGCGTACTGTGATTGCCGAAATGAGTAGTTTTTACCTGAATATATCCCCATACACGTTCTTACCCTCAGAGCTAAGCGCTGTTGCGCTTTTGAAACGTATTTACGACATCAAAATACGGACATTCATGGGGAACTGCTGGTGAAATGAGTTTCTTTTTAAAACTCTGCTTTGCTTTCGAGACGCTATTTGACATTACTTGTAACTCTGAGAAATCTCATTTTGAATTTGAATCCGGAAGAAAACGCTGGTTAAGACTAATTGGCTGACGGTAGACAATGTGTGGCGTTTTACTTTAAGAGCTTGGGCGGGACAGTAAGCTCAGAAGTGTTTCTCACATTTCAGACTGTCCATTCAGGAACCGAACGACGGTGTTATCCCTGGCGAGTGGGTGGATGAGTGCGTGCGTGTGTGCGTGCGTGTACGTGTGTTTCTGTGTGTGTGTGTGTGTGTGTGTGTGTGTGTGCGTGTGCGTGGCGAAGAAGATGGGAAGAAAGAGGACCGCCGGTGTTAGGAGAAAACGTTTCTAACAGCCACTGCGGCTAACAGCCACTGCGGCTGCTAACAGAAACACTTTAACGGAGCTTTAAAGACTCAGAACTCTTTCCTCCGCCCAGCAGGTCGTAATTATGATAATTATAGTGGCGGTGGAATAAAAATTAATTCTGCCGGCATAATGAGACAAGAGATTTGCTTTGCGTGAGACATCCGACGGCCGTTAGAAGGAAATAGAAACGAGCGGGCGCGCACGACTTCACAGCGAGGGAGAACGTGTTTCGGGAAGGGGTGATATTTAGCCAAGGAAGCAGGCGCCTTTGTTACGAACAGCTGCCATAGCGCCACGCACCGTGATGAATCGATACAGGCTCTCTCGCGCTCGACACACACAGATGCGGATGCCGTGTCCATAAGGCAACCGCGGGACCGACACCATCACATTTCATCGCTGCAAGCGTCCGCTGCACCTGGCGTGGCTACCAACGAAACGCTCATTTTCGGTTATGCCGATCGCGATCAGAAATCAGCTTCCAGAGAAAATATGTGTTAAGGAACTGATTTTGCTTTTTTTTGTTCGGTTCTACATTATTCATGTCTCATTTGCCTGAGTGTGACACATGCATTCAGGTGTGAGTCACTGGTTATTCGTGATCCTTTATCACTTTTGCGCTGGAACAAGCATATTTCAGTTTATTACTACTTAGCGTAATTTACCGTCAGCATTGATATGTTGAAGACGCAGATTTCGTCATGACTTGGAATCTAGCTAGCAGGATGACTGCTGCTCAAACAAGAAAAATAATTTCTCATTCCCAGAAATATCTCTTAACTCTCTTATTTAATAGATAAATCATAATATGCATTCTTCGCTAACAAATCTTGGATTCTCTTTCTAAATTCTACGTACTTTCCTCGCGTGTACTGGTCGAGGTGCCACGAACTCTGCAAATTACTTTCTATAGTAGACTCAGTCGTTCCGTGGAATACACCAAGAATAAAACCTGGAAACGAATTTTTGAAATGAAACAGATTCAAAAAATGGTGTCTTCCCATTGAAACGTGATCTTCATACGTTGTGGAGCAACCTGAAGATGGTGAATTGTATCATATAAACCGGTCGTAAGTAAATAAAAACTAACACGTACAACTTAACGTTTTGTCATTATTGAACATAGATATAGCTGCTCCCGTCCCAATAGCCGTCATAAGATGGATATACATAAAACATATTCAAACAATAGTCAAAGCCTTATCTCGTGCTATGAAATCCTGTCCCTTAGTGTTTTTAGAAATAGTAGCTACATTCAGTCTGCTCTTTCGGGCTTTCTGAGACCATTATAATTCAAGGGTTCTGATGGGTGAGAGTTTCACTACCGAGTTAAATTTCTACTCTAGGAAAATACAATGCAATAACAATATAACAACTTTCTTTGCTACGGTAACAATACTAGCTGTACCACTTCATTAACGTCCTTGTTGACAGAAACGGACAGTCACTACAACGTTTCTAAAATATTCTAAAACAGACACAGCAACATTAATTTGAAAAAACATGTCAGCATTTCTCCAGAGCGATTTGGTGCTGCAATAAAAAGTTACTGAGAATAAAAAAATTCTTTTGTGGAGAGAACAGTTGTTGCCTGTGTCATTACATCTTGTTTCTCATTT
Organism: Schistocerca piceifrons; assembly: GCF_021461385.2. Lineage (NCBI taxonomy): Eukaryota > Metazoa > Arthropoda > Insecta > Orthoptera > Acrididae > Schistocerca > Schistocerca piceifrons. Next base: position 359,603,437 of record NC_060149.1, on the reverse strand, counting down.
TGTTTGGAGAAAAGAGCGACAAATGTTGCCTGGTGACAATAATGGTATAATTTGCTGTACTATCACACTCTTACTGCATCACTTTCTGCCTTCCGGACACGACAAACAGTGTTTTTCGTATCTACGCACCAGAAAAGAGCGCAAACTGTAATTTCAATTCTCGGAAATTAGCCTCACCCACTCATTCGTGTACTACGAAAGCTGATTTTATGTGCCACTTTACTGGCGCGACAGTTGGCACCCGTAAGCCACGCCGAAATGCAGCACAGCTTCTGGCGTCAACATATCACTGCTAACTACCGACTTCGCCCGTGAGATTTCTTTATTCCGAGACGGCTCTATTGTTTGGGAATTGATGTGATGCATAATTTGGCCATCGGACGAGGTGTCGCGGTGGCTGGAATGTGATTACCGGCGGAATGCGGAGAGCAAGGGGCACGTATTAGGCCGCTAATGGAGACGTTGCGCTATTCGCAATGGTGCGCCTTGTCATTACGCAGTGACAGCCCGCTATTACGAAGCCGGCCGGAGACGCGCTTACGCGTAATAGCACGAATTGGTCGCAGCGCCTTCCGCTTCTAGTTCACGCACCCGGCTCCCGCTCGCCCGCCGCGGCTATTCTTTCACCGCCACGCGACTCACTCATTGCGTAAGGGCTGCAACAAAAAACTCGCACTCGGTGCCTTAATAAGCCGCGCTACGTGTTTGAACTCGATTAGGCGCAAATTAATTTCCGTCCGGTTGCATTATACGTGGACTGTTAATTTAGTCCCGGTGAGACAAATTGTAGGGCTCGGCGGCTGAGTTAAAGGTAACCAAGTCGTCAGTTAGTTTGTGCTTCGATTGCCGGCAGTGATGACAGACTTTCCTTTCCGCCATATCGTCCGTGCCGATGCTAAATGACCCCTTGTTCAGTGTGGAAGGTATTAGCCCCCATGGAAGGACTGGGCACTTAGTACAGCGTGTTATGGACACTCTGTGGTGGAGGGCTACAGTACAGCTTCGCCCTGTGTCCGCTCCCACGGCTTACAGTTAATGCAGAGTCAGAGAATAGCGGAAAATGAGTGGTAAATACAGCTGAAAAGCTAACTCTGCAATAATTTTCTATTTTACGTCACATGAGACCGCATAGGAGAGAAATGTAAGATTCATTTCGAAATCTCCCACGAAAAAAAAAAAAGCAGCAAATCTTGCTCGATGCTGCTCATCAAGAAACCAAAAATTATGAAACTCCACGTGCTGTTGTGAACAACTACTGCGGTTAAGTTGAACGACACATAACTGAAATTAAATAAAAGAAATTATTTTCTCTTACTGCTTCCCTCTGGCGTATAGTTAAAATTCCAGTCGAGTTTGATGTTAGCGTCCACCAGAAAAAATTACATGTGATTACAGCAAGTCACCTGTACGCCTCTTTAAATCTGTGAATAAGACTGTCTTACATCTAAAATACTCTGCTTTTGTGTATACTACTCTGAAAAAAAAATCATTCTCCCGCCGAACGAGAAAGCGTCGCTTTAGGTGAGACACACGAGTTCCGACAGAAGCCGACGGATCATATTCGATGTATGATATTTCTGCAGGCATGGCAACCTGTCTTACAATTAAGCCCTGGTCATGCACGCCAATGAACTTCGTTTACGTCAAGAAGGAAATTCCGAAGTGTACTTAGCGATTTTAGCGCTATCCTCTCGTAAGGAGGGAACCCGGCCGTTGACGTGTTCTGTTAACAAGAAAAAAGTTGAACGCGTGAGCGAGAGAGGAAGGGTACCGGTGCATGTAAAACATTGGAGCGGCAGCTTGTTGACGAATCGTAGCTCAAGTAGAGTGCGGTTGTCATGTTGAGCGGCCATGTTTTATGTATGAGGCGGCTCCCCACTAGGTGCCGGCATAACTCATACAAAACCCGACGTCGCCTGCCCTTTCTTTCACTTGCCTCCCGTATTCCGTGCATACAGATCTGTACATTACTTCGCATTCCGCCTTTGCGAACAATTGCTAGCAATCTCATTCTTGTCTTAACATCAAACAAACATTTATTTACACACAGAGAAAAAGAGCCTCAGGGTATTTTGGTGTCGTAGCATGCTCCGGCAATATATTCTGCGGATTATTAAGATAATAATTTTTGTCCGGCAGATATATTGTTGAGCGTACAGTTCTCGCACACCTTTTATGTTCGTTATCGTTACACATTGCTTCAGGACTAAAGCGTAGGATACTGAAAAAGTCTGCTCACCCAGCCTGTGGATTAGAGTTAGTCGCCCATTAGGCTGGATGCTATAGCATTTATTGATAATCTTACGTTCAAGAAAGAACACAAAATGCAGGAAGAAAGAGGAGGGAATGCAGCTTTAATATTTCATTCACCTGGGATGGTTGAACGAAAGGTACAAAGCGTTTACTCTCGTGATTTCCCTGATTTGTGGAGTCATGAGTGATGCGGCTTAAATCGACAGCTTTTATGGAAAAAGTCAGGTCAGCTAATCCGTTACAAAAATTGCCATAACTTAAGAATTAAAGTTAAATAGTTTATTTAGTGTCAGAATCACGAGAAGATCGTGTATGTCCAAAATTATTACAATTTATGAGAAAATGCTTGTAGGATAATAGAGAAGTAACAACAAGAGATCGTGTCAGAACACAGAAAAACCATTGTCTCCTGATATGTGAGTGAAAAACAGGGCCTCCCATCATATTTCGCACTAAACATCTCCTTACAATGTCACGTGTATTGGACCAAAGGCAAATAGCAATTCACAACATTGCACCTTTTGATATACGCTGAGACGCTCTGCTGCAAAACCAATCAAGAGATTCCTGTCAACACAAAAAAACATAACAGCTACGTAGTATATAGTGTGCGCCCCAGACTTACGTTTTACTGTACACCAATTACGTATTTACAGGCAGGCCAATACAACATGAAGGGTGAAGAAAGAATTTTACATAACTAAAACGCAAAATCTCGTTGAAGTATGTTCATATCTATTTGCAAAGAATGTTTGGCACTTCATGGAGCAAAATGCTTTCTACACAAACAAACATGAATGTCTAAGGTGTCACTAACTTCTTCTTCTTCTTCTTCTTCTTCTCTACTGAGTGTGGCCTCTTTACAGAAGACTGGTGACCTTCATTATGTATTCTTCTTTGTTATCAGCTGTTACAATGAATATGGTAATACCCAGAATATCGATTCATTCTCGGAGATTCTGTGACCATGTAGCACTTCTCCGACCAAGTCAACGATTTCCTTCTGTCTTTCCCTCAATGATGATTTTTTTGGAGTTGTTCTTTTCGATTCAATGAATGTACCCAAAATATGATGATTTTCTGAGTTTATAGTGGCTCAAGATATTTACCAGCACGGTAACGTACCTCATTATTGATCACTTGATCCAGCCAAGGAATCTTCAGCATGCGGCGGTACATTTACATTTCAAAGACCTTAGCCTGTTCATAGATGGGGTTTTAACTGTCCAAGATTCTACTCCATACAACAATACCAATAACACGCAGCACTTAACAATTCGCTAATGTTTGTTAAACTGAAGGTCAGTAATAAACGTTAGATGGTTCAGTTTTTGAAATTCTGACCGTGCATGCCAATTCTAGTTCTTATCTCATCAATCATGATCCCATTTTTCTTTTAATCAGTATTTCATCTAATTAATTTTGTTGACCCTTCCAAGTATGTGTCCATCCAAATTCGTAACCACGTTGGGTATTGTCTTCTTGCTAATATTCATAATGTTTTTTTTTGTTCATTTATATTAAGACCACACTCTTTTCTAACGATGATAATTCTATTTAAAAGAAGCTGAATATCTTCTGTATTATCAGTAAGAATCACTTCCAGTGAAATGCAGTTTGCGAATTCATTCAGACAAGTTCCTAACTGCTTTCACACCACTTGAGTCACGAATAGACTCATCACTGATGCTCTAAAATTCTTGAGAGTATGGTGTTGTGCCCTGTTATCAGATATAAACAGTATTTAGAGTATGCATATAAGGTTCTTCCTTGAAGAGACGATAATCCATATTCTTGGTTGCCTCAAAGAGACATCCCCTTACATATTAGATACATGCATCAGATGTAAGACTAGGTGAATATCATCTGAGTATGCATTTTTCACTGGCAGAGAGCGAACGTTAATTTCCTAACTTACGGAAGTAACCTTCCGTAAGATAACTTACATGACTTCTGCATCGATCGGCCGCTATCCTTCTTACACAAGGAATAATTAAAAATGGGAATTACTCTTGGTCAGACTACTTTCTTTGTAAAGAAAGGAGGGAGACGACAAAAAGTTATTTGGTGAATAGCTATATTGTTCGACTGATATGATTACGATCAATTGTTTTCCATGTCAGCTCCCAGCTAAGGCAGTCTTCCGTCCTCGCTATTACAGATTAAAATACGAGGGCGGTTCAGAAAGTAACCTCCGATTGGTCACAGTGCGGGTTGTGGGGTGAGTAGCGACGCCATCTGTGTGTTCACGCACTCAACAGGTCAGTCGGCATCAAGCCGTGGTCGAGTGAACGTCGTACCTGCGCCAGTTTAGTTTTTGTGGCAGTTTGAAATGTGTGCTGCAATAGAAAACCCCGCCAAATGTGAAGTGCGTGCTGTCATAAGGTTTTTTACAGCCAAAGGATATTCTGCAGCAGCTATTCATCGTGAGCTTTGTGCCGTGTACGGACCAAGAGTTATGAGTGAAGGAGTTGTCCGTGAATGGGTACGTTTATTTAAAAGTGTACGAGAAAACGTTCATGATGAAGAGAGGAGTGGTAGACCATCATTGGGGACTGACGAACTCGTTCAGACAGTTGATGCAAAAGTTCGTGAAAATCGACGTTTCTCAATGTCGGAGTTGTCTACTGGTTTTCCACAGATTTCTAAGACTCTCTTGTACGAGATAGTGACAGCAAGATTAGGTTACCGTAAGTTCTGTGCACGATGGGTGCCCAAAATTCTTACCGACCACCACAAAACTCAAAGAATGGCCTCTGCATTAGACTTTCTGTCACGTTATGAGGACGAAGGAGAACCATTGTTAAACAGAATCGTGACCGGTGATGAAACCTGGATTAAGTACGTGAACCCTGAGACAAAAGAACAATCAAAGATGTGGGCACTTTCAAATTCGCCTACCAAACCAAGAAAAGCCTCGCAAGATTTTTCTGCCAGAAAACTGATGGCAACGGTGTTTTGGGATGCCAAAGGGGTGTTGTTGGTTGAATTCATGGAACGTGGTACGACCATTAATCAAGACGTGTACTGTGAAACAATACAAAAGTTACGACGGGCTATACAGAACAAACGCCGTGGTATGCTGACTTCCGGTATCGTTTTTTTGCACGATAACGCCCGTCCTCACTCTGCTCGCAGAACAACGGCCCTCCTTGAGTCCTTCAAGTGGGACGTTATCAACCATCCACCTTACAGCCCAGACCTGGCGCCAAGTGATTATCACCTCTTCATGCATTTGAAGAAATGGCTCGGGTCACAGCGGTTTGATGACGACGAAGAGCTCAAAGATGCGGTCACAGGCTGGCTCCAGGCACAAGCGGGTGATTTTTATGCAGAAGGAATTTCAAAGCTTGTGAAGAGATACGATAAGTGCCTCAATCGCTATGGAGACTATGTAGAAAAATAGTGCAAAGATGTAGTTGTAAGATGTATATATTAAAATATTTTTATTTAACTTGGTGTATTTTTTTAAATCAACCGGAGGTTACTTTCTGAACGGCCCTCGTATATACGTATTACTACAGTAGGAAAGTACGAAAAGACACTCGTAATGATATCACTGTTGGTAAGACATTAACTTTCGTATAAAATATTTTACTACGTAACAATTCAGTTCATTAGAACTAGTTTCAGACAATATTGTTTATGCGCTGCTTGTGTCTGCCTAAGCCGCAATACAGTGTCAGAGATCCAAACACATCTGGTAAATCAGATCGTCAATCAACATGTTTACTCGTTATTGTTTGCCAGTCCCCGAAATGAGTTTCAAATGGAATACTTAACAGAAATAAAATTTATTTATCCATCAGAGATAGGATATACTGGAAATGTGAGATACGATCCCTTTCATTATCGACGTATACTGTGGCACATGTGTATCATGTGGATGGCTGTGGTGAGTTTTGGTACAGTAAAATTTTCTGTTTGCATTGTTACAAATGATAATGAGAACGAATAGAGTGTAAGAGTTTTGGCACATGTCCTCCCCATCACACGCGCATATCAGTAAACAGTGTCGCACGACCTCACCGTATAAGACAATGAGAATGTTATCAGTACACAGCTGTACTCCAACACTTCCCCTATTCTTCCTGAGCGAACACGGTTATGGCATTTTCCAATGACACTAGCCTAGCATGCGATAGCATCCTCAGCTACAAAAGAGAGGCGTTGAATTCAAATGAAACAAATTATCTTCTTCCATATAAATCAATATTACACTAGTCAACACAATAAAGTATACCGTCCACGTTTGTCAGACTCTGAGAGATAGTGAACGTATATAATGTCATGACACGAAGGAACTAAAAACATTAGCTGCCAGTGGTCACCGATTTAAATCAATGAGGAAAGCTGAAAATTTGTGCGTGACCGGGACTCGAACCCGGTCTCTTCCTTACTAGGCAGGTGCGCTGACTACTGCGCCCTCCACACACTGTGTCATCACAACTGCGCGGACTATCCTAGCACGCCTCTCGTTCAGACCCCAAATCCTCAACTTACCTGCATACTACTAATGCAGTACCCCTTGCCCGTTATCCTCATAACTCGCGGCATTTCACCGATTCCCGTAAGTGTTCGAGCTTGTTGTGCATCTGTCCGAAAGAACAGACGCCACATATATAATTAGGACGACGATGGCCAGTGATCTCTCCACTTCAGAAGAATACCAAGCTCGAACTCTCACGGGAATCGGCGAAATACCGCAAATAATTAGGATAATGGGCAAGGGGATGTGTGGATAAGTTGAGAATTTGGGTTTGACGGGAGGCGTGCGAAGGTAATCCGTGCAATTGCAATGACCATTGTGTCCGCATGGCGTAGTGGTCAGCGCATCTGCATAGTAAGCAGAAGACCCAAATACGAATCTCGGTCCGGCACAAAGTTTCGACTTTCCCTATTGACTTAAATCAGTGCAAACTGGCAGTTAATATCTTTAGTTCCTTTGTATCTTGATTCATAGTGGCTGCATGATCAAAATGGTGTGTGTTCTTTCGCACATATATGTATATAACGTCGCTTCTGAAATAGGCAGTCTTTAATAATTTCTGACTGCTGTAAATCGGAACAATAAACCTATCCAAAGAGTCCAATAAACTCACATTCCTCATAAAGTGACCTTCATAATTTACAGTTCTTGTTTTTCTTTCAATAATCCTGTAAATAACGCAGCAAAGCAGTAAAGTGGTTACAGCTCATGAACGAAAAATTTGGTTGAGGAACTTAATCACAGCAAACAATACAGTGACTTGAAAAATGACGACTACAAGAAAATCTCAGAAACTCTCTACAGCCTTGTTTGCTGGGAGCGTGGAACTGCAGTCCCGTACGCCTGGCTTAGCATAGCGGTGCACAGCCCTGGGCGTAGGCCGCTGATTAATCCCGCCACCTCGCTGCCTTTGTTCTCCACCATCAATGAGCGAATGAGCCGCCTGCTCTTCCATTCATCGCTCCGTCAAGGGCGACAGCTAATCCCTTAAGTCACGTTTGTGGAGCACCAGCCGCTAACCGTATATGTGACCTTGAAATGCAAGTGCTCCGTTTTCACCTATCAAAGATAATTCATATAGCAAGAAATCAGATGAAAGCCATGATAATCCATTACATAATGATGCTACAATTGCTCTTAGTTAATTTATAACCAAGCGACACAACTTTTTCTACATTTTGTGTATTTTGTTATATTACAGATTTGTTTGTTGTAATTTCTTCTGTCTGGACACTTACACGTAAATATTGCTCTTATACATCTTGATTTCAAATTACAAATTTTATTTTTTCTTGTTATCCTTTTGCCTTTTAAGTCCATCGTTGCAGCTGAGTGTGACTAACACGTAGAAGATCCGGGGTTGGCCGTGAATACTGCCATGGTGCCCTTTCGGCGTCGTGTGGACAACTTAGTGTCCAGTCGAGTAGCAAGTACAGTCTCCGAATCCGAAAGCCGACGTTAAAGACAGAGAGAGCAGTGTGTTAACCACACTTCCCTGTATACTGCTATCCAATTATGCCTTACGAAGAGGCTGAATTAACGATCGGTTTACATTATCATCTGGTCCCCTTGATCTGATGGCAGATTCATCAGTCTTATATTTGTTCTTTCGGTTTTAATTTTCCCTTAGGTGGCCGTATGGCTTGAAACATGTGACTTTTACGAAAGCTAACATCTATTCTTAATAACAATAGTTATTGAATATTTCTACATTTTAATCTCTGTTCCATTGGTTGCGCTACCTACACGGTATTCTTTCTCACAAACAGATCTTTAGTGAATATTGTTTAAGGATGGTTTTCTTGCATATCTCTGCTGTTTTTTCATCTCTTTTTCACTAAATAAATTAGTCTGCTTCTACTTCACAGCATTACGGCTATGGAATGCGACCATGACGTCGCCTCGCTCATCCATCACAGGTAACAGATAAGCCGAGGTGCCACTGGTTCTTTGTTCAAGCAGTTCCTGACCTCCTAAGGAATCAACGCCGGTTACTTGCCAGTGTATTCACTGCTTTCACTAAAGAACAAGCAAGTGGCATCCAAGGGTGTCACAGTTCTGCTACATATCGTCTAACACCTGGATGCCTTTCAAAAAGTAGTCGACAATCATGCCACTCGTGTTAGAGCCCATCTCCCTAAAAGTGGAAACAACAAAATGTAAACGAAAGAAAAAACGAACCGGATCACCTTTTTTTCACTTTCAAATCCTCAGTCTTTCATCACAGGTACCAAAGCGATGTTACCACGAAAATCCAGTCCGTTGTCATGCACGGCTTTTTCTGGTGCATCAGTCATACGTTTAGTTTGTTGGCTGAATGTTTTGCCTGTTAGCAACATACTGAAGCGTCCATTTCAGAGTATTTATCAACTACTTACTCCTCCTCACGTGGTGATATGTGTCTCCTGAACGTTTTATGGGTAATAAAATTGCAGAATACATTAGCCATGGGAAGCAGAGAGTATAAATGGTATTTATATTCATATTATGTGCTATCCTACGCTATATGCGTTTATTAATGACAGTACTACTTTCTGCACACGGAATTCCGAATAGAAAATAAATTAACTGACAAACATATTTATCGCACATTTCACAGAAAAAGACAGAGCCTTACAATTGACAAGACAAGAGCTACGTCGTCAGTTCGTTGTGTTTAGTTCACAGTTTTTGATTTAATTTATTTCATGTGTTATTTTAATGTCCGATTTTTGCTCGATGCGTCAGTGACACTGCGTATATAAAAAACGGAAGAAATAATTATCTTTTCATTTAAAATAATAAATTTCACTTTCATAATTTTAATAATATTTTACACTAATTCCTTCGCGTGTTTCAAATATTTTCATGGATATCTGAGCATTTTTTGTTGAACGTTATGAGAGGTAAAAGAAAGTTAACTGGTTCTTCTTAATGGCGGCTGATGAGTTTGCAGCGATGTAATATTTTCTATGGCACCAAACACATTTAAACCCAAAGCACAAGCATGATATAACGTCTTTACCCGACGGCACAAGTTTCCTTACCGGCCGGAGTGGCCGAGTGGTTCTAGGCACTACAGTCTGGAACCGCGCGACCGCTACGGTCGCAGGTTCGAATCCTGCCTCGGGCATGGATGTGTGTGATGTCCTTAGGTTAGTTAGCTTTAAGTAGTTCTAAGTTCTAAGGGACTGATGACCACAGAAGTTAAGTCCCATAGTGCTAAGAGCCATTTGAACCATTTGAACAAGTTTCCTTGGAGATAGGGTAAACTTCTGGGTGGTGTACTGTTCAACGAACGCAACAAGACCACGGAAAAGCCTACATCGAATGTATTTTTACTCCGTGATTTCTTGTTAGCTTTGTCAAAGAATTATATTACTTAATTTGTCTAATCGAAAAATCGCACAGCTCTATAAAAAAGAGAGAGGCAGAGAGAGAAGTTGGTGCCTGCTTCTTGGTTCGTAACCAAGGTGCGACAAAGAATTTTTGTTCTTTTCATGAGCCGCTGGTCACTGTCCGTCTAGGTCCGACACCTTACAAGGCTTGAAGTGAAGTAAGTGTAAACTTACATCTTTGGCAGGTCCTACTTAACATCAATGTCAGGGGTGGAATCTAAAGGAAACGTAACACCCAGCAACAAAATAAAAAAAACTAGGTAAATAGCAACTCTGTCAACAAGTGCGAAATTATCATTTGATACTGATGTACTTCAGGAGCGGATATTCTGTTCTATATCTGTCGAGGTGTGAGTAATATTTACTTGGTACTCCACTTCTTCTTCATAAGATATTCTTCTTCTATTACTTTTTAAAATTCTTAGACATTATTGTATTAAACCTGGAGAAAATATTCAGGCAATCTTCTGGTGTCCAAATTTGCAGGATCTCTACTGGTACTGGACTACTTTTAGAGGAAATGTGATCTTCTTTGACTATCCAAAAGCACGGGGGCCTACGTAATAGTGTGATATTTTTTCAGGAAGATGTATTCCTCTGCTGTTACCGTTGAAATTAGCAGGGAATATACCTAATACTAGCTTACTTCGAGAAAATACCTTTCTTTTTTTTTCAAAACTATCGTCGCCGAAAGTGTTAGGGTATATATCTATTGCGATACAGATCTCTATTTGTTTCTGGACTACAAATGGGGATAACGTTCTACTCTTTTACTGTTGTGAATTAGAGGATATCTACTTGATACCGGACTGCTTGTTGTTTTGAGTCATCAGTCTTCTGAATGGTTTGATGCAGCCCGCCACTAATTCCTCTCCTATACCAATCCTTTCATCTCAGAGTAGCATTTACACCATACGCCCTCAATTATTTGCTGGATGTATTCCAGCCTCTGTCTTTCTCTACAGCTTTCACCCACAACAGCTCCCTCTAGTTCCATTACGCCTTAACAGATGTCCTGTCAACCTGTCCCTTCTTTTTGTCAGTGTTTTCCATACGTTCCTTTCCTAGCCGCTTCTGTGGAGAACCTCCTCATGTCCTATCTAATCAGTTCACGTAATTTTCAATATTCTTCTGTAGCACCACATCTCATATGCTTCGATTCACTTCCGTTCCGGTTTTCCCACAGTCCATGTTTCACTACCATACAATGCAGTGCTCCGAACGTACATTCTCAGAAATTTGTTCCTCATATTTAATGCCCGTGATAGTAGCAGACTTCTCTTGGACAGGAATGTTGGACTACGACTTTTTTAAAGTCATTGAACGTTCCGTCAATCTCTAATGGAGGATTTCTAGTCCACTGTTGGAAGATGGACCCAAAGTATCGCTATTCAATCGTGTTATTAATATTTCCTCTTTTCTACAGTGCTTAACAGAGCAAAATTTCTGATGGTTACTTTCAAAAACTGTGTTAATTCTTTGAGTCCAAGTCGTCGTCTTTATCGAAGATAGTCTGTTGTAATCTGCTCAAGATTTTTAAGTCAGTGCCAGTTTCGTAGCGTAACTAAACTGTCACAGCACACGCATATCTACACGTTTTTATTCCAAAATATAAGACTTATTTTGGCAAAGAATATTACAGGATTTCGTTATCATGCAGAAATGTTCTTATCGTATTCATGTTTTGTGTTAAGTCTTCGCATTTTTTCTGTAGTATACGTCATCTACACTTTATGTGCGGATTCTGTATTTCTTTTCTCCAAACCGACGGCGTGCTACCACACTGTATCTGATGTCTCAGCAGCTCTACAGATATGTTGACAGGGCTATGTTATTGCCAACTGACCTGGGTTCTAATGGAGCAAACGTTTACATTTATCTTCTTCGGTCTCTTCTAGGGTTTAATGTCTCAGCACGAACAAGTTTCTAACGGCGAAAGCGCCAATTTAGTTTGTGAAAAAATAAGGACGGGCGAGTGGCGTCTTTCGGGCGCTTCACCACAAATGAGTTCGTGAAACGATAAAAACGTTTGTCAGGCCGTAACTGCCGTTGCACGTTAATCAGTGCGCCTCCTCACTGGCAAAGTGTGCATCGGGAATTGGTGTGACGATGGCTGCAATTTGCGGTGCGCCTGCTGCCGAGAAAACATTTGCGGCAGAGGGTGCGTGATCGGGCGACGGTGGCGCGTGCTGCGGCTGAACAAGCGGCGCCTTGTGTGCGCTGGCGTGGCGTGGCGTGTGGCCGCATCGCCTCACACTACACCCCCGCGCGTATTCAGCGCGCCCTCCGCTGGCTCCACGTCGCACTTCTCGGAAGACCGCACCCTCCCACTAGGTCCAGCACACAGATACCGTTTTTTGTCTAATTTAAAATAGCGGAGGGGTTGTTTACTCTCCCTTTTCGGGCTTCAGTCTCCTCTCAACAGAAGCTATGTAGATGGATCAGCGTAATATCACTTGGCGAGCCAAGTCTGTGACCTTGGAAGGGTTTGTTCAAATAGTGGTCACACATAAACTTTCTTTTTTATATTTTCCGAGTTATGCAACCTCCGGACATCCACCCATCCAACCTCTGATATAAATAGTTCGAAACAATGTAACGTATAAACTAGATTCTAAAGCATATCACACGTGAAATATCTCTCTGTCTCTCTTTTCTCAACCTTACGATTTGCCATTTCTGCTACTTACCCCATTATTAACACCGGTAAATACGGACACCGCGTACGCGATGCGAGGACTTGTTGGGAACAAACAGAAAGACTTCCATCCACTTACAGATTTCGTGAGATTGTTCCTTTTTGAACTATAATATAATCAATAAATATATTTTTCAAAAACAATACCGAGAGCGTACTTTCTTGACGTAAGTACTTTCAAATTTTAGTACGTGTTAGATTATGAGGCAAATGTATTAGATGAAAATCTCCGAAGCACACAGTCAGATCTCATAGAAGAACATGTGATTACAGCAATTTCTACAGAAATCTGAGCGAGACACGAAAAGGCTTGAAACGGCTTCTAGAAGGTAAGGTCAGCTGCCGTAATGAGTGCAATATGTATGTTGAATCGTAAATTGTGTTAAGAATAAAACAGCAGAACAAAACTTTTATAGCGTATTTCAATAAAAAATCTGTTTCCGTTGCAACCTCGGCGTATTAACAGTTTACGGAAGTGAAGTCCTTTTCCTCGACTACCAACATTTCTTTGTCATAAGGACTGTTTCGTGCATATTAATGTTCACAGATATCGATTGACAGTTCACACTCACATAACGATATTAGTACTATGCCCAACTCTGTATTACATTGGGATAAGGTTTACTAAAGGTGAAAGTAAATGTCCTGGATAATGGTGATTAGGAAAGTGATATGGATAACTACATGCTGGCAGAGACTGAAGGCTCTGTCCAACCCACTGATTCAGTCGGATAGTCAAAGACTGAAAATATACATGAAAAGCTGAATGAGCGGTTACAGAAGAAATCCTCAGTAAATGGCCAAACAACTCGGCCTGGAAAGGTACAGCAGACGGCCTTGCCACCCTAATTTAGTAGTAGGAATTGCAGCTCAAAGACGATCCACTACTAACCTATATTCACGCTTATCTGCGCCATCATCGGTACGCTACGGCGTATTAACTTCTCGATCTCCCATCTTTGATTGAGTTCGAGAGGAAGTTTACGAATCGTCGCTAGACGTTTTAGTGGGGGCGTGCGAGGCCTAGTAGTCCTATCTTCGGCAGTCATCTTCTACCCGCCGCTATGTTTTAATTGGTGCAATAAACACACGGCGCGATAGCCGGAGATCTAAAAGCAGCTTCGAGTTTGGGAGAGCACCGTACTCCGGACGTATGACTGCCACTTAGCAAGGTCGCTTCCTCCACGCGCTACCACGGAGACCTTGTAATAACGCCTTGTATCCTCCACTCAGACAACCTACGTAGTACCAATAACTACCGACACATCACATTATACGATTAGACGTAATCCTGAAACACACAAGCCTAAACAATTGTCTACGGGCTGTCGGCATAGTACCCTAATTCCATTAGATTTGTTTTCTGCTGTAGCACCCGTTGTGGCACATATTTGACCAGAGTATTTCAGTAGAAGGGACTCGAGGTTTAAGACGAAACTTTGCCGCCATAAACGCATCAGCAATAACACATACAAAATTAAAATAAAAACTTCCGGCGCAGGAAACAGCGACGTGCTCTACTCTGTAACGCAAAATTAATACTGCTTGTCACAAAGAACAGAAGATGAATATGGTCAGTGGATGTCACCTAAGTAACTCCATCTGGGACATTTCAATTCCTCTAAAGTTGCTCAAGTCGATTGCTGGTGATGTGACTGTCAAATGGGAACGCGAAGGAACAACCACAGGTAAATGAAGACCGGGCAAATCTGATGTACTGACGAACAGGAACCTTCGAGCACTGCCAATGATGATTGTAGAAAATCGTATGAAAGCAGCGAAAGAAATCACTTGAGTTCTAAAGTGATGCCAGCAGTCCAAGTAGCGCAATGACTGTGCGTAGCGAGTTAAAAAACGTGGGGAACAACAACTGAGCGCTCCTGATAAGGCACACATTTCTGCAGTTAATGCAAAGCGACACTCCAGATGGTGTAAAGAGCCAAGTTACTGGGTGGTGGATGACTGTAAACGAGTAATTTGGAGAGATGAATCACATTGTATCATGTGGCAGTCCGATGGAAGAGTTTGGGTTTACCAAGTGCCTGTAGAACATTACCTACCGTCATTAGTAGTGTCAACAGCGAAGTACGGAGGAAGTGTTGCGATATGGACGTGTTTTTCGTGGTTAGGTTCAAATGGCTCTGAGCACTATGGGACTTAACATCTGAGGTCATCAGTCCCTTAGAACTTAGAACTACCTAAACCTAACTAACCTAAGGACATCACACACATCCATGCCCGAGGCAGGAATCGAACCTGCGACCGTAGCGGTCGCGCGGATCCAGACTATAGCGCCTAGAACCGCTCGGCCACCCCGGCCGGCTTCGTGGTTAGGGATGGTCTCCTTATTGCGCTTAAGAAAATGCTAAAATCTGAAGGACAAGAACACATTTTATAGTATTGTATACTGTGTAGAGCAGTGGAACAGTTTAGAGGCGTTGACTGTACGTACCAGCATGAAAATGTACCCAGTCATCAAGCAGCATCCGAGCGGTATGAGGCGCCTTGCCACCGTTCGCGTGGCTACCACCGTCGGAGGTTCGAGTCCTCCCTCGGGCATGGGTGTGTGTGTGTTGTCCTTAGCGTAAGTTAGTTTTAGTTAAATTAAGTAGTGTGTAAGCTTAGGGACCGATGACCTTAGCAGTGTTGTCCCATAGGAACTTACCACAAATTTCCAAAGAAAAATTGTAAGGCAACGGTTTTTTCACAATAACATTCCTGAAATGAACTGGTGTGTTGAGAGTCATGACCTGAATGGGTTAGAACGTAGATTTCGCTCCAGATCCCAGTGTCTACAACCGCCAATCTCTCTGGTTTCGGGTCTTGAGCAAGAATGGTTTGCCAAACTTCCACCGACATTCAGACACCTCATGGAATATGTCCCTAGCAAAACACATGCCGTCATGAAGGCACTCCTTATTAAAGTCCGAATGCTTTTGATCAGAGACGTTTACTTAAGAGAGCTCCTCGACTGGCCTCACGAAGCTACATCTGCAAATTGTAATCCTCTTTACATTGGCAATGTACTATTATGTGTTATGAAGGAACCTTGGTTCAAAGGAACAGCTAATTTACTAAATAATTCCCCAGGCACGTTTCGCTGAAGTTTCAGCATCATCAGGTTTTTTTTATTATCTTCTTGTTGCCAAATGCTGTAGATTTATTGGATTTCATGTTATTTACTGCCCACTCTTCCATCTCTTCTATTGTGTTATGGTTTTGTATATGTCTAACATTTCCCTTCGTGCCTATACTGCACTCTAGTCTGCCTAATTTTACCACTGTACGTATGGGGAATAACATGCTCTTTGAATCGTGTATCAAATACTGTTGATCATTTCAAAGTTATGTTTCATGTCGTGTCTTTCTCGTAGAGATTTCCAGTTCAGTTTTTGAGCTTCTCTTAGGTTCTCCCACGACGATTACAGAGAGTCATCACGAATTATGCAACTCCTAAATTACTTCTGTCATTCATACTACATAAAGGTTCCAGATAGCTGTAAGAAATTTAAAGCTGAATCTCGCAGGTTTCCTCTAAATTACTTCTTTTGCAGGCAAACTGAACTACACAAAATCGCGCCCATGAACTACATTCTGATTTTTTTCGCTTTACAAGATTCATGTTATCGTACCGGATGGTTATAATTGAAGTGCAGCTAGTCACAGACATCCAGTGTGGGCTGTAACTATCGCATGGCAGCGAAGCTTCATAGATATTGTTATGTTTTAATCCGGAACCGATTTACGCTGGAGAAAACTAGTTCCAATTATGGCTACCACGTGCAATTCTGGAGCTGTGAATACAAGAAAGACGTATGGAAATACTTCTATTATTTAATGGATTAGAATCGGGACGTGGGTAGAAAATGTCAAACAAATGAGCAAGGTATAATGTTAATTTTATTATTAACCGCCACTTACACAATTTGTTCAATACGAGTACCGAAGACTCGACGAGATGCTGCATAGTGCCAAATTTGCACCTGGTAACCAAAATTGAAACTAATTTTTTTCCAGCGAAAATCGGTTCAACATTAACGCATTAGCATATCTGGACCTCTGTGGGTAGTTGCACTTTAATTATAACTTCCCTGTACGTCTCAACTTAACCTATTAACATACACAATATTCCCTGCATATCAGTGACTAAAGAGGTACTCATCAAAGAACTTCGTGAATCGCATGACTCACGAAATTTATTCGTAACTGGAATTTACATACGGGGTATGCAAGTTCGCAGTTCATTAACGGAAATTCTACAATTTCTCGTACTCTCGTCCAGGAGAATCAAAATGAATAAATTGTTATGCTGCGTAACAGATCTCTTTGAGTTTCTTACAAATATAATGATAAGGGCTACTCGTTAACATTCATCAGAAGATCGTCATTATATTTCAAGTTGGTCAAATAATCGCAAGTACCGTTAGCCTTCCGTAGAACTGGCATCTCTTCCTGAAATCACATCTTTTTTTCGGGTCCTCGGGAAATGTCGTCATACAATGGGCGCTTTGTAACGGTGTTTGTTCTGTCTGTAGCGAAAGAATCTGTAGGTGCAACACTTCACCAAACATTTGCGTACACCAGCTGTTTAAGTACCTTCACCGTCCCTTCTTTATTTCTGTTTTAGCGGTAGTCGAAGTACAGGTTCGTTAACACCGTTCGGCACGGTCACATTTCACCGACACGAGATATATTTGCAATCACTTTTCTCCTTCTTCTCTCTGTACGCAAAGTCTTCTTCGTAGGTTATCGGTTTACTTCTCTTAATGAACGGCCTTTCATTCTGCAAATGGCCACTCTTTTCCATCGAAAAGTTCGGGCTTTAAAAAGTTCAACAACCAGACTACAGCAGTTACTTTTTTGACTGTTTATTGTAACCAATTGTAAAGCTTCAACAACCTGCAATGGAACTGTTACATATTCTTAGTCCAGTAAAGTTGGCCTCGGCTAGCACATAGAATTTGCGTTCGAAAAGAGTGAGGTAATGTTCTGTTCCTCCCCGAGTCATTTAATATATGTAGGCTGGACAAGAATGTGGAAAAAGCACAAACATAACCCAGTACGATGTCTAATACGTTGTAGAAAAGACGTTGTCATTCAAAACAGCTTCCAGTCGTCTCTGAGTGGGTAAATGCAGGTCTTGTATGGTGTTCAAGGGAATCTTAAAGCAGTCTTTCTGCAAAGTAGTGGAGGGTAGCAAGTTCAGGTAACGATGACGAAGGTGGATAGTGATCAAGCAGCATTCTTTCAAAAGTAGGCAACAAATTTTCAATAAAATTGAGATATGGTTACTATGGTGGCCAGGACAGTTCATCCTGGAGCTCACAAAACCAGTCCTGGACGCTGTGAGGTATATGAAGAGCGGTCCTGACGTCTTGAAACTTAGCTTCACCACTGGGGAACAAACATTGTACCATAGGAGGGACCTGATCAGCCAAAACTGTTATGTAATACTTAGCAGTAGCGCGAACTTGCAGAGTAACCATGGGGCCCATGGAATATAACGATATGGCTGCCCAAATCATCACCGAATCCCCGCAAGGTTTCGCTCTTGGGACGCTAACTTATCCAGAAGTAGGAAACAGTGTCAACCAAGACTGTTCCGACAAAATGACTTTCTTCGACTGCTCAACAGTGCAGGTTTTATAGCTACGGTACCACGTTTTCCTTTTACGGCGTAACTGATGAGTGGTTTTGGAATTCCAGTTTCGTCTACTATTACCTGCTTATGGAACTCCATTCGTTTTGATACTGACATTCAGTCCCGCAGTGACTTCTGTAGCTTTTGTCATCATCCTCTTCAACGACCGTCCGTTATGATCACTCAGCTCACACTTTCGTGGGCGTTGTGACGAAGCGGATGAAGTTCTTATCTGCTTTCGCTGTAAGAGGTATGTATCTTCGATACGGTGCCTCTTGAAACACCAAACACTCCGGCTACCTGATTACGGAAGCACGCACCATACGAGCAACAACAATTTTCCCCACGTTCAGATTCACTTAACTCCGACATACTGCATTCACAACTATGGAGAACACTGTTCTAACCACGACCGTGCTGCGTCGTGTTGAGGACATTGCACAGGTGCCATTTCTGGTCAAATACAACAGCGCAACTTGCAGTCTTTGCTGGGATCTGCGTTTATTTTCAAGCATGCATTTCTCGTGTTGTTTCTTTATTATTGTTCTAACAAGTAAGTTTTCCGAGGCTTAAGCGAATACCATGATGTATCCTTTGAAAAAGACGCTGCGAATTTTCTTTGGCATCCTTGCTCTATCAGACCATAATCATTCTTGGAAATCGAGCTAACACAAGTTGGTGATGTATGTGAAATACCCATACACGTTTGTGGTAATTCTTTACTGAGTTAAATAAAGAAGTATCCTCACTCATTACGAGTACAAAAATTATAAACATTTTGTAATGACTGAATCCTTGGCGCGTGTACTCGTAAATACCATTTTTCCATCGTATCTTCCTCATTTTTCACACCGTGACCAGAAATTTTTAAAAAATATGTATAACCAAATGCACGCGAAATTCGATCGGTATCTTCCCATCACTCGAATATTTATCTCCGTCTAGGTACTTATTTCGATTAAAGCTGTCGGGTGTAGGTCTTCCAGTTTCCTTTAAAAAACGTCATTCTTATATGGCTTGCATCGTAACGTACGGCAAAAGTACTCGCACCGCCTCGTAAACAGAGACCAGAGATATCACTTCTGTTACTCTATTGTTGGCATAATTACTGGTATTGTACAAGCATGTCTTTCAAAATGTATCACTAGCGAGCATCTCACTATATTTGTTTAATTCGTTCAGGCAATAAAATTTGAACAATAAACCGCTTTGAAGCTGATTAATGTAGCTTTAACGCTCTCGTACTAGCAGGTAGTAAGCAAAGGGCTGCAAATGGAAGAGCCACTCTGAACAGTGTTACCTACGACGCAAACCTCGGCTGCAGAATGGAGGAGCATATTCCTATTTGGCTGGCTCCTTCCAGAAAGAAGGAACTATCTTAGCATTTATTCGAAATTATCAACAGAATTTGCAAATTAGGACATCACCGTGGATCTCGAACACGTTCCTTCGTAAAACATGTCCAAAGTCTGTTCGTTGCGGTACAGACGTCGAGCTCAAACGTTGTTTCTGAATATTCTGGTACCTGTAATTAAATTCTGCTATAAACGTGTTTAAACTAATAGTAATGATTTTAATGTCAATATTAAAGACAGACTGTCTACCGAGGGAGTTGGCACAGAGCTTAAGGCACTGGTACTATACTCGGGAGAAACGAGGTTGAAGTTCATTTTAGACGATAGCCGCGATGATTTGGTTTGAAAAGTTCACCGTCGATTTCTTCTCTCACTTTCGCCCAGTGACCACATCGTGGACGAATCGTCAATCTCAACTCATCCTTCAATCACACTTTCGCCTTTTATGAACGTTTTTCAAATACTGCACAACTACAAGGATTTATGAAATATTCAGAGCCGCTAACTCAGTCTCGATAGCGTTATTTCAAAGTAAGCACAGCAGAAAGAAAAGAAAGTGTTACTTCACTAGGTTTAAGATTATAGTAAATGAACTCAAGGCTTGTTTATATTTTAATGGAAAAATCTGAGAAGAAATGGAGAGAGTTGCAGATAATTTTATTGTATTACATAAATAGTTCTCCAAGCTCATATTCTCGAATAAAACAGTAAATTTTGTGCACAGCAGAAGTGGCAGATGGCTTGCCGAGCAGCTGTTTAAGTGGGACACGAACACAGTACCCTCTCTGCTGAAAGAAAACGTTGAAGTACTTTCACCGGCGATCAGCGCAGCGGAGACGTTTATTGTACTCTTGACTCCGGATTAGTCAGCGTTGTAGCCCGTTGCTAGCCTGGTATGGGCTTCGCCTCATTCACAGCTGAGAGGTACAAAAACCATTTTCAGCTGCCAGGCTCATAAGGCTGTTAGCAACTGACACTCTTTCACTGCAGCTGAAACGAGTATTCCTGTGTATTTGTCCCACCACAGCTCTGTTTATATTAGTATCACTTATACATAGAGTGTTTAAGAGGTAGGTATCTATGACAAGGGTTTCATGTGGGACGATCGCCTTTGCCATTTTGAATGTGAGCATTTTTGGTTGGGACAACAACTGAAATACACAGGTATCTGTAATCAGACATTCTAATTATTCACTTCCACGAGGAGCGCCAAAACATCATACCGCCATCCTTAGATAGGTTCAGTCAAAATTAGAGTACCAAAAATGATATTTTTGTATGTTCAAAAATGGTTCAAATGGCTCTGAGCACTATGGGACTTAACATCTGAGGTCATCAGTCCCCTAGAACTTAGAACTACTTAAACCTAACTAACCTAAGAACATCACACACATCCATGCCCGAGGCAGGATTCGAACCTGCGACCGTAGTGGTTACGCGGTTCCAGACTGAAGCTTTTTGTATGTGTTCAGCCCGTTGTAATTTCGTTCATCAGTCACTGGCTGCTTTCCCAAATCTTACGTCAATTACACTCGTCGCTTTCATATAAATGCGACTACTACTATTAGTTGTGTGAGAGTTGAATATTTTCATTACTTTCGGCATGAGAGAGAGATGCATCAGCTAATAATAGAAAAACAGTTCGCAAACTACGTTGCAGAGCAGTAGGACAATATTGCTTGTCTTTTCGTAATATCATTGTTGGTATTAGATTTCATGCCTAACATACTTAGCGGACTGTATCATTTATCAATGCTAGTTTTGTACAAAGAACACCTTATTTGATTTCATCTGCATCTGCATCTGCACAAAGCAGAATCGCCAGTGCCACTTCTAAGTGTAATATACTGACGTCATTCTCAGTAGTGATTCTGCACTTGATGGACGCAGAACAAATTCCGTCGACGGCGAACATACAGCAAGTAGATCAGTTAACCAACTAGGTTCTCTCACGGCCAAGTGAGGAAGTAATAAGAGTAAACTATCTGATGTTTATGGTTCTAGGTCTGAAAGGGTAGACAAATCTCATGCTCGAAAGTTAGTAAAATTGTGGGGAAGGGTTTTCACCATAGCCTAATCAAAAGAGATGTCCATGTATTTGCCTGAAGTGATGCAGGCAAAACACGGAAAAAGTAAATTTGAATTGAAGACAGGGTTTGAACCAACTCCTTTCGGACATCTTCCTAGTGTCTTAACCGCTGCACTACTTCCTTCAGACGTCTTATAGGTGTCTGACAATAAATAGGGAGATAGGAATCACTTTCCTACGCGCAGTTCTGCAGTTACAAACTAAAGCGGCGAAGGCAGCAGCTGACGAACTAGCCATAAAATAGAACACCAATGCTTTAACGACGTGACACATGCCTCGGAAGGTGTTGTGGCTATTTGTAGCTTTTAAAATAATTTATCAGATCGGAGTGTCTCTATAAATTCTTTTCTGAACGGGGCAGCTAAGGAACGACAGCAACGCTTGTAAGAGTGCCTCGGGCTCGTATCTTATAGAACGGGATAGTGTCACTGTCTCGACAGGCCTCCAAGTGGCTGAGAACGCAGCTGTAAATCGTTTCAGTACTCGGAGGCTATCTCGTACCAACGGAAGGAGGGAGACACATACATAATGAAAGTTTACTCTACCCAACGGTGGAATCTAAACGGTGACATAAATTTGTCCACAAGGCGCCGATACACGCTATGATAAATTCTATGAATATTAAACGCATTCCTCGGAATGGGATATTAGAGGAATGAAGCAGAATCAAATAGTTGTTTGTGCGCGTCTGGAGGAGCCTTGGCGCCGCCCAGTTAGCGACCACACGTGCGCCCAACACACGTGGGCTGACGAGGGGTGCGGCCTACCGCCTACCCCGTCTCGTGCCTGCTAGCTCTCAGCATCATCCCATGTAGCTTCTTCATAATGAACAGTTTCGGCCTTTCGCTCCATTTGGGTAGATTTGTTTAGTATCTTTGTGACTTCTTTCCCTTGTAGCAAGATTTGTGGGCACTTCTACAATCCCCAAACAGAAGCTAAGTGCTTCAGCTACAGCAGACACCAGAAAGTTTGTCTGCTTGCAAGCTACGAGTAGAGAATAAAATTCGTAGATTAACCACTTACTATCAGTCTCAATATTATAGCTGTCAGAAAACGTCTTATGATGAAAAATTATTGGCTGCGACTAAGAAAAGATTTAATGCCCACTTTTTTTTTATAACATGCTTTCAGCACGAGCTTCTACCACCAAAAATATCCATCTGAATAGTCAAATAACACTTGAGGCAATACTGACCTTACGACTTACCTTAGAAGCTAGATTAAGGAAAGGCAAACCTACGGTTATAGCATTTGTAGACTTAGAGAAAGCTTTTGACAATGTTCACTGGAATACTCTCTTTCAAATTCTGAAGGTGGTAGGGGTAAAATACAGGGAGCGAAAGGCAATTTACAATTTGTACAGAATCCAGATGGCAGTTATAAGAGTCGAGGGACATGAAAGGGAAGCAGAGGTTTGGAAGGGAGTGAGACAGGATTGTAGCCTTTCCCCGATGTTATTCAACGTGTATATTGAGCAAGCAGTGAAGGAAACAAAAGAAAAATTCTGAATAGGTATTAAAATCCATGGAGATGAAATAAAAACGTTGAGGTTCGCCGATGACATTGTAATTCTGTCAGAGACAGCAAAGGACCTGGAAGAGCAGCTGAACGGAATGGACAGTGTCTTGAAAGGAGGATATAAGATGAACATCAACAAAAGCAAAACAAGGATAATGGAATGTAGCCGAGTTAACTCGGGTGGTGCTGAGGGAATTAGATTAGGAAATGAGACACTTAAAGTAGTAAAGGAGTTTTGCTATTTGCGGGGCAATAACCTGATGATGGTCGAAGTAGAGAGGATATAAAATGTAGACTAGCAATGGCAACAAAAGCGTTTCTGAAGAAGAAAAAAATCGTAGAGGGAGACGAAGAGATGAATACACTAAGCAGATTCAGAAGGATGTAGGTTGCAGTAGGTACTGGGATATGAAGAAGCTTGCACAGGATAGAGTAGCATGGAGAGCTGCATCAAACCAGTCTCAGGACTGAAGACCACAACAACAACGACAGTCAAATAAGCGTAAATTTTATTACTTTTTGTCAATATGCTGTAATACAATGTCTAAAAGTTTGCTTCTGCCGTTTTTTCTTGAAGTTCGAGACTTTATTGTGAAAAACTTACAAATATTTACGATTCAAAGTATTGGGTATCGTTGGCCACTGCTTTCTCCTAGCTTTAGGGCAACATACAAATCCCGCAGTGTATAAATCGGGCATCTTTTGAGGGGAACCATGAATCGATCCAATTTTGCACTTGTTCATATCACCGCAAGTGCTTGTCAGCTAGGCCGTGTGCCATTGATCGAGAAAGGTGGCAGTGAGAGGGAGGAATATCTGGAGAACACAGCAGGTGGGGTAGAACTTCCCGTTTCAACGTTTCCAAGTGTGTTTTGACGGAATTTTCGACATGGAGTCGTGCACTGTCATGATGAAAAATAATTTCTTCATGTCTATCGCTGTAGTGTGGCCGTTTGTCATTCAGTGCTCGGCTCGAACACATCAATAGCTTTCGATAACGATCTCCTGTGATTGTTCCCGTCGGTTGCAGTAGCATCGAAAGCTTTCGCTCTTTCACAACCATGCCGGTCTTCAACCTCAAAATTACCATTCTTGAAGCATGGAAACCATTTTCTGCGAAGTTCTGTCACTAACAGGCGTCTCATCATAGGTCTTACCCAGCTGTTTGAGCCTCAGCCTCAGATTTCTTCATATCAAAGCAGAAAATTAAAACCCCACGCAGATGACGAGAATTGGGCTCATAATTTGACGTATTCAGTCGAGAATAACTTTATGATACAATCAAAAATCGACTGATTATGTTCTCAAATGCCTAAGTTTGCTGTATGACACTTACGACGAACGACTTGCACCACTACTTCCCACTGCTGCCGTCTATTGCAAAACGGTGGAAGCAAAGTTGTAGACCTTATATGACAGGTCATTTATGAAGATTGAATGTGTCAAACGCTGTCCAAACCGATAGCTAGAACGTCGTATATAACGAGAGTTTTAAAATGTTTGATTTTAGATGTTTTTTTATGAACACCGCTCTTTTCAACGTGTTTTCACACAAACGTATTCCTTACTTCTGCAAATCGTCAGCATACATAATGTGCTGTGAAAAGCTTGACTCCCTTTCAATTGGTTTTTTAGCAAAAAATCGTAAGTGACCAGTTTCAGCCATTTTTTAATATTTTAAAATATTTCATTTGCTAAATTTTATTTGCATTGTGTGTTTTAACTGTGATTTGATTGTTGATTCAGCGTCTCCATATGCAATATACTCAGAAATTCGATAATGACAAAATAATATTTCTTAATTTTAAGGTACTGATAATGAACTAAGAGTGGGTCCGCCATTTTGCAGGTGGACAAGTTATTGTTTATTTTATCACCGAAACGTATTTTGTATTATTTTCCTGAAATACATGCAGATAGGTTATTTTTAGGTTAAGGAATTAGATACCTCAGATTTTGTAGTCATTTACGTTGTATGTGCACTTTACCTTTCATTTTACATTGTGTTCTTCCTGCAGCTGCCAACCAAAATCAGCTACAAGTTTGAATTAGTATACCATGTCATCTGCAAACATGGGGGATGTTAGAAAATCGTCTCCATTGAATTTTTTATTGACCATCCAATCTTTAAAATGTATGTATCAAATGTGTTTTGTGTTGTTGAGCTGAACCTGTGAACATCGATAAAAGTTTTGTGAATCTTAGGTATGGCGAACAATTTCGTGAAGTTTGTTATTCATTGATCCCGTTTCGTACTTTGACAGTGTCTACTCACGATTTCTCCTGCATGTTTGCAAGTACTGCGTCCTGTTATGTTGCGTTTCACTGCATAAATTTATGTCTCTACGGACCCATTATTAATTCATTATTACTTTTCTGTGAGCACGGGAACTGAGCTCAAAACTCTAATATGACAGTTTACGATACTGTTTTGTGAGATGAAAGCTCTTCCTGTAACAGGGAGAACAGAGCGTTGTGAAACTAACGGCTCTAATACTATCACATGTTATGTAAATTTTACTGTTTTGCGTTAATACAGTGTATAGATTAGGGATTGTAATTTATTCAGTGAAAAATTGTATCAAATGCTCTGCCACGAACTTTTCAGATGACCTCGTGCGGTCTCACAGAGGCGAGCAAACTGTAAATGGCCCACACTGTCCTACTGTGGTCTAGTTCAACGTTTCCGTTTACTGGTGTCAGTACTAAATGCCTGAATACTGTCTGAAAATCATTCTCGCGAGGATTTCTTAAGAAGTATCCCAGTTACACATGCCCAGTATCATATCACTGATGTAGATGACACGTATTCTATAGCAGAAAAGGAGCTAATGCGACGATTCCAGAACTGCATGCCTCTGTACAAGGAACTTTTCTAGATATGACTCACAGCTCCTTTAATAAAAGCCCATAATGTTCTTCCACTTAACTACAAGAACAGTCATTTTCTAACTTTTTCTCTAAGCTTCATCCTTATCAGCCCCCTTCGCTGATTACTTGTCTGAAGTAAACCTATGTTATAACATTCATTACTGCAGCTAGTATCATCTGTTGAGTCACTAACGCAGAGTAAAGTGTAATCAATATTGCTGCTGTGGCACACTTACATGAATTCTCCTCCGTATTCGTTAATTTTAGCCACACGTGGCTTTCTATTCACAATGCTTGTATCTTACCTATTGACATGACCTTTTATTCACAGAAGCTACTGAAGAGTGCCGCTGGTTAGCTAATACTTGAAAGGCAACGCCAGTCAGTAGTCCAAGGGATTTTCATCTTCTTTAGACTGCATGACGTTCCAAAAGGACCAGTTACCTTGCTGTCATATTCGAGGACAGCGCGTGTCCGAGCTCCCAATGCAGCACAGGAAAACGAGGTCATTTTTTCGTTTCAAGGTCCCAATTGCGTTGCCACTAGGCCTTCTCCACGTGAGTCATTGCAAAATTCTAGTCCTCGATAGTGCGGAGTGCTAAATAGAATGACAACATAGGCATTAATATTCTGGCACTTCCTGTAGGCAGACTGGTCGTATTCTAGCACTCGTCGGTGTAGGGCTATAGAGCACGTAAGTAGTGCTGGATATCGTAGTATTCAACAACATTTTGTAAATGTTTCGTCTTTAAGTCTTGTTTTTAGCGGTAAGTGTCTTCAACTTTATATCGATTAGTTAACTTGGTATCATGGTTTTTGATGATCGTCTCCAGATTAAACACTTCTGCGCTACCTTCACAGTTGAAATCTTTCTGCATATTATCCTGTATACTTATAAGTTTCAGTACGGAAGACAGAGATGCAGTTTTCTGTTCTGCTGTCCTGTTTCTGTATAGTCCTGGGATTAAAAGACGCTCTAAACAGCGGAACAGTTTGCTGTGAAATTAGTTTATTGATTCTGTCTTCAAAATGTATTCTCTAAAAGTCATATACAGTGAATGACAGAGGTTACTTTGTATTATTATTAGTGTCTCACTTTCCTTGTCGTGAATGAGTGAAGCAAAGCTGTACGTCTCCGTACCAGCTGCAATAAGGTAATATTTATTTTTAATATTTAACATAAGGGGCGTGTTTCTGTTTATTGCCATTATCAAGTGACGTCCTGTTGGAAGTGACGACCATCTATAGTAAAGTATTTCTGTCATATCTCAGTAAGTATGATAGTTCTTGTAGTTACGAAATGTAAAAATACGTTTTTGTCAGATGTTTTAATAGTTCAGTTTTGACAGTTCTTTACTATGAAGCTACTGTCAAAACTGAACTATCAAAATATCTAACAAAAACGTATTTTTACGTTTCGTGACAACAAGAACTATTATACTCGCCAAGAGATGACAGAAAGTCTTTACTGTAGATGCAATATGCTCATCACTTCCAGCTAGACGTCACGTGATAACGGCAATATGCCGAAACAGGCCTGTCGTTCAAAATATTAAAAAAAACGGAGTACCTTATTTCAGCTGGTTTTGAAGTATTTATTTCCATAATGTCTTATACCGACGTATACTATGCTCTGGGCCCAACAGAATGTATGTCAGTATCTCTACGCAAAGCATTAGTGTACTTGTCTTCAACGTTTGATTTCATAGAAACAGAATATTTATTTTTAAAAATCGTTGTACTTCTTCTTCATTTATGAAAAGATTAACCTCCAGTAAAAAAGGAAAGATTCCGGTTTGATGTCCCATCGACAACGTGGTCATCAGGGGTGGAACACCAGTTCGGCCTGGAAGGAAATCGGCCGTGTCCTTTGTCAAAGAAACCACCCCAGCATTCGCTTTACGTGATTTAGGGAAACCACGGAAAACCAAAATCAGGACGTCTGGAGGAGGATCTGAACCTCACTTCTTCCGAATGCGTGTCCAGTGGCTAAACTATTGCACCATCTAACTCGTTTTATTTCTAGTGCAATATTGAAATGATAAAGAACCAGTCCGTTAGTACCTGACAGTCTTCTAGATCATATGCACTTATTTTCTGTCTTCATTTGTGAATCTCGAAAAAAAATAAATTCCCAGATTTACGTCGCAACTATATTCCCATCAATTTTTAATGCGAACGAGTATCATTTCTTGCATCTGCTCTGTTGACGAACACTAGCCTTCACACTTATACCGGTGTTGCAGTGCCGACCAGTAACTTTGACGCCTCACGTATCGATAGCTAACTCCTCTACATACAAATGAAGCAGAACGCGAGAAAAGCAGTATTCGTGTCATGCCCCTTGCTCCATTAGTTCCTGCCGACTTTTCTGTGCGCATGAAAGCTTCTCTGGAAGGTTACCTCTGTCAGAACTCTTACGAAATACAACGCTCAGACTTTTGTTGTGCTTGAAAACGCATGACAGGTTCGTGAGGCCTCTGAAGCTAATCCCCAAAAAAATTGCCTTCTCTGACGTCAGCAAAGAAGCCACTGGGGCTTGTGGCTTGACCTTATTGTGGCCTGTCTGACACTTGTTCCCAAAACTTAAGCGTGCACATTCGAAGACTAAGCTCTACCTTTTTGATACCATAGAAAGTTGTCTGCAATTATAGACACACGCGCCTTGCTTCATAAATACGGCTGATAATTCGTGTTCTGTATTTTATGACACAATATAGTGGTGGTGGTTAGTGTTTAACGTCCCGCCGACAACGAGGTCATTAGGGACGAAAAATGGTTCAAATGGCTCTGAGCACTATGGGACTTAACATCTGTGGTCATCAGTCCCCTAGAACTTAGAACTACTTAAACCTAACTAACCTAAGGACATCACACACATCCATGCCCGAGGCAGGATTCGAACCTGCGACCGTAGCGGTCACGCGGTTCCAGACTGAAGCGCCTAGAACCGCACGGCCACACCGGCCGGCTCATTAGGGACGGAGCGCAAGCTCGAATTAGGGAAGGATTGGGAAGGAAATCGGCCGTGTCCTTTCAAAGGAACCATCCCGGCATTTGCCTGAAACGATTTAGGGAAATCACGGAAAACCTAAATCAGGATGGCTGGAGACGGGATTGAACCGTCGTCCTCCCGAATGCGACACAATATAAACGGGAATTATGTGTTTGTCATTGAATTAAGAGAATAGTGGCTCTTCAGAATGAGATTTTCACTCTGCAGCAGAGTGTGCGCTGATATGAAACTTCATGGAAGATTAAAATTGTGTGCCCGACCGAGACTCGAACTCAGGACCTTTGCCTTTCACGGTCAAGTGCTCTACCAACTGAGCTACCAAAGCACGACTCACGCCCGGTGCTCACAGCTGTACTTCGGTAGCTCAGCTGGTAGAGCACTTGACCGCGAAAGGCAAAGGTCCCGAGTTCGAGTCTCGGTCGGGAACACAGTTTTAATCTGCCAGGAAGTTTCAGTGGCTCTTCAGTTTGCCATCGAATTTGCAAGTAAAGGAAGAAGATAGGAGAAAAATTGGTTGAACTTTTAGTGAAAGAGCAGCTCAACTTCATTCATTTATGGAGCCTGAATGCTTTGAAAATCAGTCTCTTCTCTCGATTACACTGAAAGACTTTTATTATGGCTACGTAAAATTTCATGCACTCACAACCGTTTTTCTTTCCAATATCTCACGAAAGCTGATTGAAATTTTCCTACAGTATGGTGTCATTTACGTTGTTCATGAAAAGTGGACAACTTAGAAAATGAGGAGAAGGGAAAAATCCTTCGGACTCAGACCGTACAAGCACATCCCAGCTAACAGCGGAAAACTGCCACAGTGATAAACGTGAAGCTCGTTTTTTGAGACGTGGTAACACATTTGAGACGATTTATGGAATGTAAAAAAAAAAACAAACACCGTCCGAACAAGTTTTGAAGGCCCAACGGTACCGTCCTGCAGCCGTGTCATCCACAGCCCTTAGGCGTCACCGGATGTGGATACGGAGGGGCGTGTCGTCAGCACAACGCTCTCCCGGCCGTTTTCTGACCGATGATTGGCCTCATAATGGCTAAGTGCAGCCACTTGCCAACAGCACTCGGCAGACCCAGACGGTGAACTATCCAAGTGCGAGACAAGTTGACACATGTCCAGTCTCCTCTGTTTCATGTCAGGAGTAAGCATTTGAGGCCCCACCGTTCACACAGTTTTATGTGTTTTTTGTAGCACAGTCCTACAATGATGGCCTATATACGCCCTCGTGATATGTCACGCATACCTGAGAGCTGTGTCTGTGTTCTCCAAGGACTTTCTCTGAAGAGTTCATCAGTTAGACTCCCATGAGTCTCTTCGGTTGCCGTACACGGTAGTCTGCTCCCTGCTGTCACCCAAATTAAGATCATTGAGGTTAGCACTATCGTTTCCTCCATCACGAGCACGATTATTGATGTCGATACAGTACTCACTGTACACAGCTTTCATTCTTCTATGGATTTCAGGTGGATACATGTTTCTATTGTTCGAAGCTCGACTAAAGCACGCTGTTTCTCACGCACCTACATAGTTGCGTTACACACCAGGGTACATGCTACAGCCGGCCGGGGTGGCCGAGCGGTTCTAGGCGCTACAGTCTGGAACCGTGCGACCCCTACGGCCGCAGGTTCGAATCCTGCCTCGGGCATGGATGTGTGTGATGTCCTTAGTTTAGTTGGGTTTAAGTAGTTCTAAGTTCTAGGGGACTGATGACCTCAGAAGTTTAGTCCCATAGTGCTCAGAGCCATTTGAAGCATTTTTTTTACATGCTACAGTTCGGAGCACTCCAGCGGCAGAGAATTGCAACTTGCGTCAGCAAAGCGAGAAAATCGGTCGAGTAATATGTATGACATATAACACCTCAACCGATCGTAAGAACACAATTAAAAATTCGTTAGCGTTACTTTTCAGCACTCCCTCGATAAAGAGTATAGTTTCCGTTTTGTATGTGTGTGTGTGTGTGTGTGTTATATCTTTGCACTGGTCGGAAATGAAACAATGAGAAAGGAATCACGTTACTGTTTTAAGCAATGTGGCTTTAGTTTGTGCGTTTTCGATGCTTTGAACTGTATCTTACAAACAAAAATTATTGAAACGTGGACCTTTTACTTCATTGCAAAGTTGTGTTGATCTCAGTACACGAATAAACACGCCAGACAATGATGATCAAACAAAAAATGGAATGATGTCAGCCAGATGTAATCTCGAAGATCGGCCTCAGTACCAAGTACCCTAGTTACGTAGCGGCCTACAAGACGAAGATGGATAAGCGCCTACCGACTAGCCACATGTGTACTACACACACTGTAGACAAGTTCCATCATGTAATAACGGCAGTTAATGTTATTGTTTCTTCTGTTATGCATAGCTGATTCTGGGAACTGGCACAGGGTGGCCAGAAACAATTTGAAAAGCTTGTAAGGGTGTTGCGTGGCAGGTTGTGCTGAGAAATAATTGTTAATACCATAAAAAGATCCGATTAAGTAGTGCCGTTCCCGATTATCACTGATGTTAGTCAGTCAGGCTGTTGCGCACCCAAATTGAAGAAGCCCGCCAGAGACATTGACGCAAACGTGTGCTTAGTTTGGTTTCGTAAAACCGAACAAGAGAGCGATACAAACATTGGAGATGGGACCGTAGAAGGCTCGTACCTGAGACAAAGGCTGAACAGTCTCGTGCGCTATCATCTACACTATGAGAACAAGTGACACTAATTCTATCCGACGGGCCCCTTGAATATGCGCCCGCTACGACCTGATTGGTTACTTTCATAGCTAATTAACTCGGAAATGGTGCAACTTATGGAAATTTTTTCTTAAACATTATTTCTCAGCGCAACCTACCCTGCAATACCTTTACAAGCTTTTCAGACTGTTTATGACCACCTTGCATAATGGCGACATCGCCTAGTGATGCGGAGCAACATGTGTGTGTTTTGTATACGATCAAAGAAACGGACTTAATAATGAATTTTAACCCTGCAACGAATTGTGCGCTGCTCGGAAACTTCCTGGTCAGATTAAAACTGTGTGCCGAGTCGGGGCTCGAACCTGAGACCGTTGTCTTTCGTAGGCAAATGCTCAGTTGATGCTTTTCTACCGACGGGTGGGTTTGGCTTGGGGTGGGGGGAGGGGAGCAGAGCGGGCAGGGGTGGGATCCGAGGCCTGGCCGCAATGTCCTCCTCACCGCTATCGATCCCGTTGGGTATAGGAAGTTAAAGAAACAGAAACCTTTATTATTCACAAATCCCTAGTATGCCTGATGAGCCACTGAAGCACGACCCACGAGCCGCCCTCACAGCTTTACTTCAGCCGCTATATCTCATCTTTCCCAAACTTCAAAGGCGTTCATACGTGCCTTTTGGGACTAGCCCTAACGATAGAAACGGCTTAGCCACAGCCTGAGGGAATTGTTTCCAGAATGAATTGTCACTCTGCGCTAATTTGGAACTGCCTGTCAGATTCAATAAAACGACTTGATTGGATAAGAGAGGACAATGGCAACATGTAGCGTAAAGACGTTAATCGTGCCTGCCGATTG
This sequence comes from Schistocerca piceifrons, assembly GCF_021461385.2. NCBI lineage: Eukaryota > Metazoa > Arthropoda > Insecta > Orthoptera > Acrididae > Schistocerca > Schistocerca piceifrons. Next base: position 359,570,583 of record NC_060149.1, on the reverse strand, counting down.
CACAGTTGTCGCGCTGGTCCGCCGAGAGTGGAATCTGGCGTCCCACACGCAATTAAAGCTGTAAACAGTTTGCTGCTCGTACGTCAACAGTGCTGTAGCTTCCGAGGTCGTTTTACAAAAGTAGTAGAAATTCCGGGCTGCCATCCGTTTTGAGGCTATTTCGAGACTATCTGTGGAGAGGCGATAGCGTGCCTTTGTGGGCGGTGATTTAGAGTCGCGGAGCCGAGGGCGGACAATGGCGGGCAGTAAATACGGCGCGACGAGCGTCCGTCGCCCGCGGCGGCCGGCGGCCGAGGCGCCGCCGTAGCCACGTAACGAGCCCCCTTCTGCGAACGCTCGCCCTCCTCTCACGTGCTCAGTTCCGAGGCTCTGCTCTGTGTGGGACTCCGAACTGTTTTGCGATTATTATGTTATCATTGTACGGCGCTGCAGAACATATACGTGTACATTCTCAATCAATCTACAGAATCGTGTTTAAATTTGAGAACCAGATCGCAGCAGTCGGTGACACACTGTGCAAGTCTTTCAGACCACCTTTAAAACCACTATTGGGGTGGTTCTTCACAGCATGTCTTATTGTATGTTCCTCCGCACCACAGTCACACGAAATTCTTACACAACAACACCACTACCTCAAGATGTGGCCACATCTTCCTTGTGCCGATTGGATGATGTTGATTCTCGAGCGTTCACGACAGGAAAAATCAAACCCTGCAGCCTTTGTCGTCTTCGTGGTCTCATTCTGATGCACGTCTACACCATCTCATCAGAAGTCCGCGAGCACATGTTAGAGGACATTAATGTCGGGTGTGTCCACCCTTCGGCCTTATGACAGCTTTTACTCGGCTGGGGACACTTCTGCCATAGTGACCGACCGTCTGTGGAGGAATGGTAGCCCATTCTTCTCCAAGAGCTGAAACCAGAGAAAGCAGAGATAGTGGAAGTTCAAAATGGTTCAAATGGCTCTGAGCACTATGGCACTCAACATCTGAGGTCATCAGTCCCCTAGACTTAGAACCACTTAAACCTAACTAACCTAAGGACATCACACACATCAATGCCCCAGGCAGGATTCGAACCTGCGACCGTAATGGTCACGCAGTTCCAGACTGAAGTGCCTAGAACTGCTCGGCCACAACGGCCGACTGGTGGAAGTTGCAACGAAGTCGACGTTTAACTCATCCAAAAAGTATTCCACTGGTTCAGGCCAGGGCTCTAAGTAGGCTAGTCGGTTTCAAGAATATTGTTGCCCACAAACCATTCTCACACATATGCTTCTAAATTATGACAGGGTGCACAGTCACGATGATACAAACATTAATCACCTCCGAACTGTTCCTTTACTGTACGCAGTACACAATACTGTAAAAGCGTCATCTCCTTCCTCATTTAGCGTTTTCTTAAGCGCAGTAAGCGGATCACACCCTAACCACGAAAACCACCTCCATACCGTAACAGCCTCCTCCGTACTTCACTGTTGGCACTATACATTATGGCAAGTAATGTTCTCAACCAGTAGACAAACCCAAACTCTTTCATCGGATTGCCACACGGTGTAGCGTGATTCATCACTCAAAATCACTCATTTCCAGTGCCTTCGCTCTTTACAATATCTCGAATGTCACTTAGCACTGACTTCAGAAATGTGTGGCTTAAGAGGACCTGTTGTTGTGATCTTCAGTCCTGAGACTGATTTGATGCAGCTCGCCACGCTACTCTATCCTGTGCAAGCTTCTTCATCTCCCAGTACCTACTGCAACCTACATCCTTCTGAATCTGCTTAGTGTATTCATCTCTTCGTCTCCCTCTACGATTTTTACCCTCCACGCTACCCTCCAATACTAAACTGGTGATCCCTTGATGCCTCAGAACATGTCCTACCAACCCATCCCTTCTTCTAGTCAAGTTGTGCCACAAACTTCTCTTCTCCAAATCCTATTCAATACCTCCTCATTAGTTATATGATCTACCCATCTAATCTTCAGCATTCTTCTGCAGCGCCACATTTCGAAAGCTTCTATTCTCTTCTTGTCCAAACTATTTATCGTCCATGTTTCACTTCCATAGATGGCTACACTCCATACAAATACTTTCAGAAACGACTTCCTGACACTTAAATCTACACTCGATGTTAACCAATTTCTTTTCTTCAGAAACGCTTTCCTTACCATTGCCAGTCTACATTTTATATTCTCTCTACTTCGACCATCATCAGTTATTTTGCTCCCCAAATAGCAAAACTCCTTTACTTCTTTAAGTTTCTCTTTTCCTAATCTAATTTCCTCAGCATCACCCTACTTAATTCGACTACATTCCATTATCCTCGTTTTGCTTTTGTTGATGTTCATCTTATATCCTCCTTTCAAGACACTATCCATTCCGTTCAACTGGTCTTCCAAGTCCATTGCTGTCTCTGACAGAATTACACTGTCATAGGCGAACCTCAAAGTTTTTGTTTCTTCTCCATGGAATTTTTCTTTTGTTTCCTTCACTGCTTGATCAATATACAGATTTAATAACATCGGGGAGAGGCTCAAACCCTGTCTCACTCCCTTCCCAACCACTGATTCCCTTGCATGTCTCTCGACTCTTATAACTGCCATCTGGTTTCTGTACAAATTGTAAATAGCCTTTCGCTCCCTGTATTTCACCCCTGCCACCTTCAGAATTTGAAAGAGAGTGTACTCGGCCATTATATCCCATTCTTTTTAACACAATCATTGCGCTAACTGGACTGCTGGCATCACTAGGACTCAAGAGTTATTCCTTCCGCTGATTTTGTCCAATTTTTTACAACTACCTTCCGCAATGCTCGACGGTCCCTGTCTGTCGGTACGTGAGGTCTGCGTTGTCTTGGTTTAGCTGTGGCTGCCCCTTCGCGTTTCCACTCCACAGTCACATCATCAGCAGTGGACTCGGGCAGTTTTACAAGGGTTGAAATGTCCGTGATTGATTTGTTACTTAATTGACCTCCAATGACTAGTTAACGTTCAAAGTCATTGAGCTCTTCTGACCGAACCATTCTTCTATTACTGCTTCTCTACTGGTATCCCAATACCTCCTGTCTCTTTTTATACCGACGCGTCGGCCTCTCAGTTTCGCATAACAATGTCTGGATACATGGATATTTGTGTGCCAGTAATTCCCTCGTACCGTAATGACATAGCTATGTTTTAGAATGACTGTTGGTGCTACCATTCATTCTCTAGCAGCGTCACAGTCGTCTCCTTCAGAGATGATACGGAGGGCACACTGTCAGTTCTTTTTAGTGCCATTTGTTATCCGATGAAAGCAGCGCATTAATTGACAACTTTGCAACCCTTAATATACACATATTATACTCAACAAATACAGGCCTTCCGGGTGTTGTGTTTTTCCGACAATATACAAGTTTCTTTTGGAGCCAATGATTCCGATTCTCCGAAGCATTTCTCTTGACGTTCCGTCAGTTTGCTGGCGATGAATCGAAAATGGTTCAAATGGCTCTGAGCACTATAGGACTTAACATCTATGGTCATCAGTCCCCTAGAACTTAGAACTACTTAAACCTAACTAACCTAAGGACATCACACAACACCCAGTCATCACGAGGCAGAGAAAATCCCTGACCCCGCCGGGAATCGAACCCGGGAACCCGGGCGCGGGAAGCGAGAACGCTACCGCACGACCACGAGCTGCGGACGCGATGAATCACAAGATATATTTGTATGTAAGTAGAGAAATACAATATCCAAATACTAGTAACTGTTCCCCAGGGTAAAATCGTTGTTTGTACTTCCTGGATCGTGTAAGTAATCAGTATCTATCATTCTGATGATACTATCTGCTTTGGGGATGTGGAAACTGAACGCTCAGCTCGTGAAAAAGAAGACAGAATTTTGTGTGCGCGAAAGAAACACATTGATACACCTCGGTTAAAGAGCATGCGCTGATGAAACACACAGTGCATATTATCTTGTTTAATAGTGCAGCCTGGACTCGCATTCGGGAGGAGACGGTTCAATCCCGCGTCCGGCCATCCTGATTTAGGTTTTCCGTGATTTCCCTAAATCGCTCCGGGTAAATGCCGGGATGGTCCCTTTCAAAGGGCACAGCCGACTTCCTTCCCCGTCCTTCCCTAATCCGATGAGACCGATGACCTCACTGTCTGGTCTCCTTCCCCAAAACAACCAACCAACCAACCAATAGTGCAGCCAATATGTACCATTCATCATGAAAAGTATAGGCACTCACATAAGAGTGTGCTGTTGATAATAGTTAGATGAGTACACTTGCAAGTCGTCGAAATTCACACTTTTCTAGTGTTAGCAATGGCTGCAATAAAATAAGCCGGTAACACTTGAAAAAGACTAAAAAGTTCAAGAAAATTTTAATTAGAAATATGTGGGTAAAACCGGTTAAAGTTGGCGAGGAGCATGGGATGCGTCTGCGTGAATTTCCAGGCTGACCTTATATTTACAAGGCAACAGGACCATCAACTTCCAAAATGACATTACTGTGTCACTGTTACACGTCGTACAATATTTCACGTCAATTTGTCAGGAACGTATTTTAAGCAGCTGGTTCCACTGACGCAGAAATTGCCCCGCAACGATCGGTAATTTTTGTCAGAGTGTAGATTAGAGGGCAAGGACAAAGTTAAAATATGGGAATACTTTTATTCGGGAAACCTGTCGCGGCGTGTTTCAAGATGACGGCAGCGATAGCAGTGTGCCGCGGGAAGATACTGCGCCTCTCGGCCACGATACCTCAGTTTCTTTGCACATAACTCTTGCTGTAAGTTTTGCTGAAAATCCAGTTTTGTTTCTATCAGCCGTTTGCCTTTTGATTTAGTCAGCGTCACTGATTAAATATATTTCGGTTCAGAACCTTCACTGATATTCTTTGGTGTTTGTATAGTAACGAGCGCACAGAACAAAAGAGCTGAAATTTATGTTGAAACCTCTGTATAGGCCTAATAAAACGTGCACATCGCACTGTAAAGAGGAACAGAAATGGGTGAAAATTATGAATTACGAAAATAACGGAAAATGAAAATCCTATTATGAATCCCCGTTGGCGGTGAAGTCTCCCAGAACGTTTGATAAAATGTAAGCTGTGATTGTTAATATTGTATTAATAATGCGCGATTCTGATATGACTTCCAAACGCAAAGCGGTAGTTAATGCTAAGCCTCGCAGGAACATTTTATCCAACTGCCAATCAAAGCCAGAGGATGGAAAAGTAGCGGGGAGACGTGTTTCTCGATGCCTGTAAAGAGATTTTAAGTGTGTGATTGTAGTTTCTTGACTTTAAAACATGGATGCTTACAACCCTATGTTGAAGGACTCGGAAGAGTATAACATGAAGGCATAAAGCTTACCAAGACCGAGCATGCCAGAATCTTCATAAGACGTGATTGTGACAATGGAGGAAGCGCACGAGGCACAACCCTTTTTTGTCTAGTAGAGACATAAAAGCCGGAAGGAGAGTGCTAAGATAGCTGATTGCACAGTACAAGAAGCGGTATGCTACAAGCGTTGTTTAAAAACGTGGAACTGCTTATACGTGTCTTCGGTGAAGCCTTGCGAATATTTTTCTGACGAACTCAAAAGTTTCTTGACCGTAACACATGTTTCATTATAATACTGACTTCTTCGCGAACCCAAAAGTTCCACGACCACACTATGTGCTCCATTATAATACTGATTTTTATATTTTTATTTTTCATATTTGTCTTCTCTTTCAAGTAGGCTTCGGTTTGAAAATTTAGATACTGAATTGAAAATGAATTCCTTTGCACACTGTATGAGAAAGTTATGAATACTCTCACTACAGTCTGATGCACTCACTTCAAACCCCTTCCTTGAGGATTAAGCTTTTATTAATATTTAATATGCCTGAGTATTTTTGAGGATTCCTTCCGTTGTATGGTACACCTTAGTTACATTATAATAATAGTTTTTAAGAATGTATCTTCTCTGTTTCATGTAACGAGTATTATTTACAATTAATTCTAGTCTTAAGTACAAAATGGATTTTCTAAGTTTCACTTAAAATCTCATAACCCGTTTCAGCACTACTTTCTCTCTTAAAAGAGTCGTATACATAACTTTCACGTTGGTAGCCTATGGTTCTCGTTCATATCGTGGGTGCAATGATACTTCAGAGAAAACACACGTCTTTGTTCATGCTCAAAAATCTTAAGAGGAATTATCCATTTCGCGAATAAGCTTAATTTCACATATATTTGAAAAATAAAAGCTAAAAAACTGTCTTCCTTTGTGATAAATAACACATTTTCACTACCAAAAAAGATTTAGGCCAACCGATTTTGAAAGCCGTTGAAGTGGGACACATGTATAGCATGAACCTAACTAGATGCATGTTTTCATGTGAACCTAGGATTTTTAATAGTTACATTTTCAATTTTAGAATGAGTTAATCGGTATGGCGATTATGGAAAAAAGTCTAACAAGTCCGCAACAAAACGCATTTACCCTCCTGACAGTGAAAAACGTGAAACATCGCACACAAATATTGAACATAATATTTGAAAATGGCTTTGATGTAATATACACCAATGTTTTCTATACTCCATGATGTTTTCTGGGGCATATGCCTCCCACTACCTACAAATTATGTGAAAGCCAGCAGAATTACTGAGGTGTGTTGTAATGTTTCATAATAATGTCTGTGATGTATAAGAAAATACAGTCAAACGTTCTTGGAATGGAGAAGATGGTAATTCCATTTGATTTAAGTGAAAAAAACTCACTGTGCCACTCATAAACAGACGCTGCCCCATATCATTGCTCCAGTTTCCGAAAGCATCTCTTTGCATCCTAGCACTAGATAGAAGAGATGTAGACGTCCCAACGTTGAAAACTGCGTATTACTTTAATGGGACATATGTATCCATCAACCACGAAAGGGTTAAGAAATTCTTTACTGAGGTGAAGCAATCATCAACCCAACAGCTGGTGTGAACATTACAGCGCTTTATCGGAAATTATACTATTGGCCGTTGCATGACCTCGTGTTTCTGCAGCCCACACGCCTGCTCATCCATTTCAGTATGAGGGATTTTCTGTTTAAAGTGGAAACAGAATAGCGAGTTTTTAAAAGTACAAAGCTTTGGGAAGGAGGATCGTAACGTTAAGTAGTAGCTGACTAGAGATCCAAACACGAATATTTGAATTTCAACGTCTACACCTATAAAGTGCCCCGCAAGCCATTTTCAATGCATGGTGGAGGGCGTTTTGAATCATTACCCACTCTTAGTTCTGTTCCATTAACTAACTGAACGATCGATAAACTCTGACTGTACGCCTCTGTACATATTCCAGTCCCTCTTATCTGATTCTCACTATCCCTTCGCGAGATATTCGATCGAGGCAATAGAAATGCTGCAAAATCTCTCCCGAATAACGATTTTCTAAATTTACCAAAACGAGTTTCTCGAGAAAAATGTCGGCTTCCTTCAAAATATGTTCTTCTACGTTTCTTGAACACTTCTGATACACAATTTTGATGTATATGAAACACTAGCAGCTGTTCCTTTATCGGCTTTCGCATATGAATAACCATCGTCTCTGAGTGATGTCTTCCACTCCGTACGGCGAACATGAAACTCCATTAACAGCTTTTGTGTATGATCATGTCGTGGAAATACGATAAGTGTGTGCGAGGCAGTTTAGGGAGAAGCTTTGTAGTTAGTGCTGCTTGGCGATACTATCTGGTAAGGCACCTGTGGCTCAGTCCACTCGAATCATCGCGAGATTTACTGCGCCGGCCGTGGGCAGCGGCGGTGCATAAACTGTCGCCGAAACAACAATTCGTCCCTGCGGAAGGACGAACCACATTACGCAACAGTTTGCGTGCCCATTTAGACTGCATAATAACGCGAGACAGCCGCTCCATTCAGCGTGGAAATTTAGTAATCAGATCCCCTGCTGTGGGCACTTTCGTTAAATACGAACTTGAGCTGCTGGCAAACATCTCCGCCAGAAAATTTATAGAATCCCGCACTTTCGGTTGCATTACTATGACAGAATGGCGGGTAAAAGTCGCACGTTATCTTCGAGATCACGGTCCCCTACTACAATGATGAAATTATCCTACAGCCAGTGACACTCCTGGACTGCGGTACTGAAAGGACATGTCACAAGCAAACAACTCTCCCTATCTTTGATGCTTGTTTTTGATATTGCCGCGGCTGCATCCTCTACAAGTGGCTTCTTAGTTGTCAGGAAATGTTCAAATGTGTGTGAAATCTTATGGGACTTAACTGCTAAGGTCATCAGGCCCTAAGCGTACACATTACTTCACCTGAATTACCCTAAGGACAAACACAGACACCCATGCCCGAGGGAGGACTCGAACCTCCGCCGGGACCAGCCGCACAGTCCATGACTGCAGGGCCTCAGACCGCTCGGCTAATCCCGTGCGGCTCTTAGTTGTCCTTAAGAGGTATAATTGAAGTGTTGCTATCTTCCCGTCAAAGAAAATGTGGGGTCCTGCCCACTCATCCCTTATAGGGTGCCTAAAGGATGCTACTTTCTCGGATAGCTATACAACAATTCAAGCAAATCACATTAATGTTTTTTTATTACAATAAAGTAGATTGACAATACTTAACTTTAGTTTACAACGTCGTGTCTCAAGCTATTGATGACATGCAAATAATCAATGTCTTTCGCTATACAGAATGTCCATACAAGTAATGGATATGGAGCATAAGTAACAGCTCTTCAAGTGCTCTCTTCTACTCCGGCTCTACTAGTGTCCGTCTTCTACTGTCTCCGAGACTGGAGCGGCGCTTATATTCTCTTCGGCTAGAGGCCGCTGCTGTCGTGGTGCGGTCCTAGTCAGCGAACTATTATTGGCTGACGTCGTCTCACAGCCTTCTCTGCTCTTGCGTTCTTTAACTTCATGCCGTCGTTTCTCGTTACGCCGGAACAGAAAACAATTACGGTACTGCGTATCGAGCCTGATTCCCCTGAATGGCAGCCACACACGATGGACTCTCAGCTACGGTGGCGTAATTCACCACTGTCGTAAACAAATGTTTAAGGTGATTATGCTCAATGGACTCGGGTTGGCCGGCCGCGGTGATCTAGCGGTTCTAGGCGCTCAGCCCGGAACCGCGAGACTGCTACGGTCGCAGGTTCGAATCCTGCCTCGGGCATGGATGTGTGTGATGTCCTTAGGTTAGTTAGGTTTAAGTAGTTCTAAGTTCTAGGGGACTGATGATTCAAATGGTTCAAATGGCTCTGAGCACTATGGGACTCAACTGCTGTGGTCATAAGTCCCCTAGAACTTAGAACTACTTAAACCTAACTAACCTAAGGACAGCACACAACACCCAGCCATCACGAGGCAGAGAAAATCCCTGACCCCGCCGGGAATCGAACCCGGGAACCCGGGCGTGGGAAGCGAGAACGCTACCGCACGACCACGAGATGCGGGCCGGGACTGATGACCACACATGTTAAGTCCCATAGTGCTCAGAGCCATTTGAACCATTTGACTCGAGTTGGAACTGTATAAAGACGGTCGTCTTCATAATATAGATATGTTCTGTACGAACACAGCTATTATGTTTTAATAAGCTGGTTCTATTCATGTTGATCTTCTGTTTCTGTATGTTATTTTCGTCAACACCTACTGGGCTACGTTCAAAACCATAGTTTAAGTAGAGATAATCTATCGAACAATTTCAATTTTCAAACATAATTACTTATTAGCACACTTTTTATGGAATTAAAAGTTAAACATATTAGCCATCAACAGAAGTAATTGTAAGTGATTACATGAATAAATAAAACTGCTGTTTCCTTTTATTGCCTTTGCTTTTGACTTAGAATATTATTTCAAGAAGCTGACGCTATTAGAAGGACTGTAGCCATTCTACGTATTCGTCTGTCCAGAAGTATGTGTCAGCATGCCTCATTGCCAATTATACATTTTTAGCTTAAACCAATATTGCCTGGTTTCACCTATCACATGAGACTACATCCGTAGCTCACGATTTGCGTGACACTACCGATATTTCATTAATCCTCAAATCGATAAGGACATCACAGTTCTAGATCAATATAATTAGATACCTTTATCACTAAAATGTACGCCACAGTAACATGGGTACAGACTGAACGCAGGAAAGCCACAGTGTACCTCAGAGGGGCAGATAATATTTTGCACTGATAATGTCAACTATTTTAAAAAGAACAACGTGCATATACGTACACTAATGCAGGAAAAATTTCTGTACGACTCGTCACAGTTCACGATGGGCTTCGTTACTATAATTGGCGTAAATTAAGACATTCAACTAAATTAACAGTCTTGCCGTGCTTCCAGCTTTGGCGGTTGCTGTGATATCAACAAATTGTCGACATAATTCTCCTCACCCAACATCACCTCATTTGTTTGGTAGAAATGCGTAAGAAGCGCCTGGTTAGTAAAACGACCTATATACGAGCCTTCGATTTTATTCACGTAGCTTGACGCAGTTGCCGTTAAGGGCCAGATTATAATCAACGCTCTTGGACTGAATGACTCTGTTGATTTCAGCATTTTTTTCTAACATTCACCCTTACCAACACTTCGTTTGTCTGTAAAATACCAACCTGTTCGCGGTTCGTATTTCCCGTTAAACTGTAGATCCCCATACGATAAACTGGTATAGACTGTTACCAAGTTAGGAGATACCGCCTCCTATGTATAGTAAAAGATTGAGGTGCTGAAAACTGTATTTTTATTTTTTGTGGCGGCGTTCGTAGCGACAAACAATTCGCTGTAGAAACGGCTTACGAAGTCACCGCCACACTTTTAATAGCGGGCCGACCGGTCCGCTGGAACAGTGAACAGAAAGATGAAAACCCAAACACTCTGATTAAATAAAAGTCGGTACTTATCTTTATTCACGAAGATACAGAAACACAGTAGTGAACTCCGTGTCTACAGAGATCTGTCTAGTTCGAGTCGGAGCGGCTAGGTCAGCGTCGGCTGACGACAAACAACAACTCTGCTGCGATGAACACACAACTGACTAGCAAGTACACAATTCGGTGGCGGGTATACAACTGAGCGGCGAATACAGAACTGTCCTAGCGCTCGCGACTCCAGCGCTTAAGAACCCAGAAGCCAGCGGTGGCGCGCGCAGACTTGCGGCGATTTCCTGTCTCGCTGGCGCTGCTTATGCGGACGGCGTCCGGACTTTGATGCTGCCAACCTTTTGGCAGCGGGCTCGGGTGGCATTACTGGCTAGGATATAACATTACTGATAGTCAGAAACGGGTGCCGTGCGTATAAAAATGGCAGGGTATTAACATTATGTTTCTAATCGTTTTAGTTTACAAATTTAGCTGTTCTCAATGTTTTGGCAGTTAGCCGGTGAACCAGAAGGAGAGGGCACGCCTTGACTTGGTAACTGTCGATAATGGTTTGTTGTACGAGAAAGTACTTAACTATTCTTGATATTCCGATAGTTAGTGCTGCACAAACTAACTAATTTAAGTACGCTGCCATTTTTATACGTATGGCATCATTTTCTGCCAAAAAGCTTGATAATGGCTTAAAAAACAGAAATTCATGTGAAACGAAGAAAAAGTTCAAATAAATAACAGCCTAAGTGAAGATTTTAATAAATTTATGGCTATGGTACCGACAATGAAGAATATCTATTTTATATTTATACTTCGAATCGCTGCAGCAATAATGCCGTTGCCGCTTTTACTTCAGAGACACACGGAGTTTGCACGGGTTGGAGGGTCTGTTGACACAAAATTTATACTGGTATAGAAATTTCTCTACTGGTTCTTCGCGGGACAATAACGTGTCGTTTCAGTTCAGTCAGCACGTTTCGTGACGCTCTGACAGAAGAAGCAAACCGGTCTTAGGCGGAGCTGTCCTCCTTGCAAAGCAGACTGGCCTCTACCTACTGTCCCATGTTGTAGGGACCTCACACGGCACGAGATAGCTCCGACGATAATCTCGTAAGCGATATGCTTCGCATGTAAGCTACAAGTTCGCCGAGTGTTGACGCAGAAAGCGACCGTCGATTGGCCGATGCCGGGAAAGCTGCTCTGAAAGACGCGGATCCACTTTGGATTCCGCCGGCAGGCCTGGACAAAGGAAGAATGGCAGGCAGTATCTGCAGGCGCTTATCGGCGATCCTCGGGGATGGGCCGAGTGGGGCAGGGAAACACTCGAGTCGGGCCGGCCCACAAAGGCGGCGGAAGTGCGACTATTACCTCGCCACCTGTGCACCTGCGGCCGCCGCACTTCGCGCACACAGCTCGCGGATATACAGCAACGTTTCTGCCACTGTGCACTACACTTTTATGTACGTGTATCACCTGGCGTGACGCATTCGGTTTGGTATTCAGTGCGCAAACTGGTTTCAAGCAGCTCTCCAACACGTTCGTCTATACAGTACAAGTCTCTTCATCTCTGTATAACTACTGTGACCTACATACACTTGAACCTGCTGGCTACAAGTCAAGATTTGGTCTCTCTCTACATTCCCACCACTCCCCCCCCCCCCACTTCTTATTCCCCACACGCACACTTCCCTTCATTACCAAATTGGCTATTCTTCTATGAAGCCTCAAGATTTCTTCTATCAGTCGATCCCTTCCTTTAATGAAGTTGTGCCATAAACTTCTGTTCCCCTCAGTTCGGTTTAGTACATCATCAGTCATGCGATCTATCTGTTTAATCTTCAGCACAACAAAAATGTGTGTGAAATCTTATGGGACTCAACTGCTAAGGTCATCAGTCCCTAAGCTTACACACTAATTAACCTAAATTATCCTAATGACGAACACACACACCCATGCCCGAGGGAGGACTCGAAACTCCGCCGGGATCAACCGCGCAGTCCATGACTGCAGCGCCTTAGACCGCTCTGCTAATCCCACGCGGCTCTTCAGCACAACATCTAAAATTCTATCCTCTTCTTGTTAAACTCCATACCGTCCACTTTCACTGCCGTACAAGGCTACACTCCATACAGATATCTTCAGAAAATATTTTCTGACTCTCAAATTTATGTTAGATGTTAACACACTAAAGTACATTTTTCGGGAACACATTTCTTGTTATTATCAATAAGCATTTCATATTCTGTCTACTTCGGCATCGTCAGTTATTTCGCTACCATTACAGCAAAACTCCTACTTTTACTGACTATTATAATCTAATTCCGTCGGCATCGCCTAATTTGATTGGACTATACCCCATTAGGCCTACCTTGATTTACCTTTGTTGGTGTTCTTCTTAAAATCTATATTAGGACACTATAAGTTACGTTCAGTTGATCTTCCAAGTCCTTTGCCATCTCTGATAGATTTACAGGGGCATCGGCAAACGTCAAACTATTTATTTCATTTCCCTGAACTTCAACTCCCTTTCCAAATTTCTCTTTGGTTTCCTGTGACGCATTCATATGTCTATTAGTACAAATGTTAAGGAAAGGAAAAGTAGCAAACAATAATAACATTGAGACCAATGCTATGATTTAGGTGAAATTTAAATTTAGGTCCAGGAATATAAACAATTCCAGTAATAATAATAATAATAATAATAATAATAACCTCTCGCCAAAACTTCTGAAACAATCGGAAACAACAGAATAAACAGATCACATCGAGTAGCTCATCAGAAAAAATGGAGTGAACGCAGAATAACTTGGGGGAAAATTACGAAGAGCTCAAACAACCAGCTGAACATTACGAAGGATCTACTGCCGAAATTTCCTCTCATGAAACGAAAAAAAAAAACGGCATAATGAAATCATTCTGAAGGCAGTAGTCCTAAGCCTACATGCTTTTGCAGTCCAGTAAAGGACCGTCTGATGCTTTACAAAAAAAAAAGAGTACAAATTCATCAAAGGAGGTCTAGGATTTGATTAAAGCAAACAGGTATCCAGCAAAGAAATATGAAGCAAGAAAAGAGGAAAACCAGGAAATATCCATGTGCAGTTTTCAGTCAGCACGAACTAGTTCTGCCCACCCATTTCAATAAATCGATCGTTGAATTTTCCGATGGAAAACCTGAAGATGTGGTCGACAGAAATACTTTCTGAGGATAGTAAGTTGAAGCACGGGAGATGGGAGAAAGGCGAAAAGAAGAAAAATGTAAGAGATTAAATTACGGTATCGTTTGGCGCTAGGCCGTGGAAAAAACTAATATTTTGCCATTATTGTGAGGATTTCTTCATCCATGGGAAAATATTTATAAGTAATAAAAATACCAATTTGCACCACCGTTTGCCGCGCGGAGTGGCCGCACGGTTTGAGGCGCCATGTCACGGATTGCGCGGCCCCTGCAGCCGGAGGTTCGAGTCCTCCCACGGACATGGGTGAGTATGTTGTTCTTAACATTAGTTAGTTTAAGTAGTGTGTAAGTCTAGGGACCGATGACCTCAGCAGTTTGGTCCCTTAGGAATTCACGCACATTTGAACATTTTTGAACCATCGTATGCATAAATCGTTAAATTGTGGGTATCAGTATATTCTTACTACGACCTTTTCGCGAATTACATGTGTCTGATGTTTCGAGCATGAAACGTTCCTCTTTGTCTGTCGTCTCGGAGCTTCCGTAGCGTCTGATGAAGTCTTGTCGCGGCTGAGGCCAGAATCCACGAACTCTTAGCGCCGTGCCATGCGCGAGACAAATCGAGCTACGTATTGCTCCATAGACTTCCTCCCAGACGTTTGTTTCTGCGTCTGGATAATTTCTAGACCCTGCTACATTTGTACTGTAATGCCATACAAGGGCCGCAGCCTCACTTAGACCCGCGACACAGAGTTAAAACAGGTGTTTTCTCTATACCACTACTTAGTGCCCTGAAGCCTCCTGACTACCTTCAGAAACTCCCCAGCCCGATCACTGGATTGGACTACAAACACCACAATCAGTCACTATACCGTTACCAACCTGTTTCTCCATATCTTCTTTAGACAGCACAAGCACACAGTATAAACTAAAAGAGGGTAAGTGCATACAGGGGCACTCCACACTTCAAATTTCTAACAGAACAAAACTCGTTTTATTCTTCTGCTAATAACGCTCGCCTAGTCCGTTTCGTTCGTTACACAGCGCCTCCATCTAGCTAGTTGCTCCGCACTCTGTTAGGCGGCCTCTTACTTATCATTTCTTGTACGCTGGCTCACATCAACACCCACCTCGAAAGCCAGCACTAGATTAAGAAGTTTTCCCACGCCACCAAAAGAGAACGTACTTCCGAACACTTCTGAGCTTTCCACATCTAGAGAACAACATTACTGCTCCCCGACTACTAACTCGTCCCAGAGGGCTCAACTCGCCTCCTGCACCCTATCACTGCCACCGATCGACTTTCCGATTTCGTGAGCTGCTTCCATCTCCATGCTATATTTTCCACATGTAAACGTTTCAGCCAATCAGCTTCCAGAGCAGAAAGTAAGCACTGTCACTGGCCATTTCTTGCGAACACATGTAGTTCTATTGTAAAGTGCTGCTGCCTGTCGATATTTTCAGGAGTTTGTTCCCAAAGCGTACTAGGACACGGCCGCTATTCTCTGGGAAATACTCGCCTTTGACAACTTGCCGCTCAGGCCAGGCCATCATACGTTAGCCGGATTAAGCAGAGATCGCCCACTTCGTTCCAGGCGTGAGAATGGTCCCCGTCTCTCGGAGACCGGGAAACCGAAGCTGTCTCTCACAATAACAACCAGGATTCACCGACGGTCGTGGCCTGAAAAGGATGCGTTACAAGTACAATTGAGGCACATTGTTGCATGCTCTCATTTGTTTGCTGCTTCACTATACGTTAAAGCGATTTTCGTATAAAAAATTTAGCAGGCACACTCCGTACGTCCACTAGATAACCAAGAGAGTGCAGCAATCACTGTGGGTACTAAAACTTATTGTTTTATTTGCTTATGGTCCTCCACCTCCATTAGTACAGTACGGAAATGCGCAATCGTCTCATTTAAAATTCGGAAAGGATTCCATGTACGTCGACGGTCTGCAACATGCACACTTGGTAGGTAAATCATCTTCAGGAAACCTGAGTCATTGTTAACTGCAGAACTTTTACGGGAGGAAGCGGAATACAATGCCGTGATCGCATGCACTCCAGACATCCGGTTATATAAGGGAAGAGTTGTTTCGAATGCCACGACGACACATAGTTTTGTAGCAGTTAGCATCAGCGCATTCATCTACGCAATTCGAATAATCAACTTCTCCTGAAGGAGAAGAGTACAATAGAAACAGCATAAACAGATATTTCAACGTTTCAAATAACATATATCGAGGTACGAATGACGTTATCAGGGTGCCGTTATCTGAATGTTCAGTGACTGTACACAGGTATTTTCTGAGGCGAACCGTCGTTTGTCCTGCGGCACAGTCGCACGTCTCACGAGCTAACCCCATATTAGAAATAACCTTCACAAGCTTATAGATCCCACAGAGACGTAGATTACTGAAGGCCAAATTCATTTCTCAGCTTTACTCACAATTAACTCCTAATGTTCTTTACATGATATATATACGGACATTACATTGTCAGACATACAAAGAAAAAGAAATTCAAACCGTATCTGAATTAGATGCATATGCTAACCTAGCATTTTCCAGAAAGAGTTTAACGTCCTATCGACGTCGAAGTTATTAGTGTCAAAGCACAAGGGCATTTTGCCAAGGCTGAGAAGAAAATTGATCGCAGCGCCAAATGATTTGAGTCATCACGGAAAACCTAAATCAGGATGGCGGAATGGAGACGTTAACCCCGCCCCGTTGACCACAATGGCAATTCGCTTGATCTCCACTTTGCGAACACGTGAGCCACTATATACAGTGAACTGCGCTAACAGCCAAAATTAGTTTTTCGCTTTTGTCTTCGAGGTAACGACGCTACATTCGCGTACAAATACGATGCAGAAGACGGCGATTCAAAGCACTGCAGTATCTCGCAGCTGATGTGCACACCGAATATCTACGTCCATAAAAACTCTTTGATCTACCTGTAATCAATAATCACTTTTGAAATTTCTGTCATGTCGGTTCAGACTGACGTCGAACACCAGTCGTGACAAAGATGGTACGACAAAACTTTTGTAAAATTGCACCTGAGGTTCTCTCGTGCTTTGTTAGCCCTTTTCTTTCTCTACCTGTCCGACCAGAAACGGGGACGTGGACTGCAGCCTCACGTAGAACTTGAGTTCAGCGCCCTCTGTTCTGGCTGGGTTTAGAAATCTGTTTGCAAGCGCCGAAGGCTCTTCTCTGAAGTGGGCTTCCGTCTAGAGACTGCGGGCCACGTGACAGCATTTCTGAATACTCTGCGATGTGTTCCCAGCAGCATTTCTTTCCTTTTACCGTCCTAGTCAAAATTCCGTATGCCAATAAAAAGCGCAGCTTGTTGGATCAGCACGACCTCGTTCCGGCAGTGATTGCCTACCCAGCAAATAAAACAAAACATAAAATGGCTGCTCTGGACGCAAACCGTACGAGCATTTGTCGCTTCCTGGAGTATCCAACAGTTGATAGCCGTAGCTCGTCTGCACAGCCCAGCCGATTTTCGGCCGTTCAACCCACTTCCCTAAGCCGTCCTTAACCGTGTTCTTTTTTTGTGACAAAAGCGGATTACACAGTCTTACCTTTTACGTGCGTATCGGAGCCATAAAGATCTCACATATAAGCAGTTCCTAGCTAGGTAGCACCAGACTGGCAGCTTGTGGAGCTGACTAAACATACATGGAGGACCGTATTGTTTACATACACTCACCGACATCAAGCTAGATCAACCGATGGGTGTGTGTGAGAAGTTCAGTATATTCCCTACGATTTAAATCGTATTCTTTTGCGTTGGTTTACAGAAGGGGGAAACAAATCGAGCTAGCGTAGGGTATTTCTAGTGTTCCGTTTTTAGTTTATCCTGAATACACAGATAAGTAAGGTAACCAGGTTTTCTCGGAGCGATAACACACTGCTGCTCTCATTACTGGCCGCACACTTCGTTTGGTCAAGTGAGCGAGGTAGCCCATTGTTAAAACACCAGAAGGGTAGCGGCTAAAATCGGAGTCCGGCCAACCAGACTTAGGTTTTCCGTGATTTTCCTAAATCGCTTAAGGTGAATGTCGGGATGGTTCCTTTGTAAGAGTGGGGCCGACTTTTTTCTCCAGACTTTTCCAATCCGAGTTTGTTCTCCGTCTTTAATGAATTTGTCGTCGGCGGTACATTAAATCCTACTCTTCCTTCCTTTCATGTGGTCAGGGTATATTTTGTGAGACTGCTGAGATTTACAAATTGTGTTGACCAAAGTGTATTGTTTGATTACGGTGGAAATTACATGCACGGACACTGACAAGCACTAAATGGCTCTGAGCACTATGGGACTTAACATCTATGGTCATCAGTCCCCTAGAACTTAGAACTACTTAAACCTAACTAACCTAAGGACATCACACAACACCCAGTCATCACGAGGCAGAGAAAATCCCTGACCCCGCCGGGAATCGAACCGACAAGCTCTAAAAGGCCATCTTCCGTCAAAGGGTACCCGATAAAAAGTAGTGTAACTAATGTTTGTGGGTAGAAAGCACTACACTTCATATCTTTACACATTGAACAATTTTCCTTTTATTGTTCTGTCTCTGCGTGCACCTAAGCAAATTCATTGACATACGATATCAATTCCAAAATGATTTAGACAAGATAACTGTATGGTGAGCAAAATGGCAGTTGAGTCTACATAATGAAAAGTGTGGAATCATCTACATGAGTACTAAAGGGAATCGGCTATATTTCGGTTACGTAATAAATCACACAAATCTAAAGGCTGTCATTTCAACTAAATACTCAGGGAATACAGTTACGAATAACTTAAATTGGAACGATCACATAGATAATATTGTGGGGAAAGCGAACCAGAGACTCATATTTATTGGCAGAACACTGAAAAAATGCCACAGGTCTACTAAAGAGGCTGCCCATACTAAGCTTGTTCGTCCTCTTCTGGAGTATTGCTACGCGGTATGGGATCCGCATCAGATAGACTGTTGGAGGCCACCGAAATAGTTCAAAGAAGGGCAGCAAGTTTTTTACCATCGCAAATTACAGGAGAGTGTGCCACGGGTATGGTACGTGAATTGGAGTGGCAGTCATTAAAACAAAAGGCGTTTTTCGTTGCGGCAGGATCTTCTCATGAAATTTCATCCTTTCTCCTCCGAATGCGAAAGTATTTTGTTGGCTCCCATCTACATAGGAGCAAATGATCATCATAATAAAATAAGAGAAATCAGAGCTCGCGAGGAAAGATTTAAGCTGTCCCGCACCCTGTTCGAGAGTGTAACGGTAGAGAAGTAGCTTGAAGGTGCTTCGAACAACCATCTGCCAGGCACTTAATTGTGAATTGTAGAGTAATCATGTGGATGTAGATGGAGCCCGCTTACTATAGAAAAGCTTTTGACGAACTTCTGGGAATAATGTTTATTACAAACACTGACAGGATCCAGCTAGTAATTTACGTATCAAATGTTTCAACTAAAAAGTGGGTAAGAGAAAATCAGATTAGAAGCTAAGGCAGCTCCTTCGAACAACTTCTATGAAAACTTTTACGCATCGTGCCTCACAACACATTCACAATATTGTTCTTTTATGATATTTCAGAAGATTAAAGCATCACTTTTTTATTTCAAGACAAGAACTTAATAGCATTGTGCAAGATTCCCTTCCACGACTTTTATCCGTCATTTATACCTTATATCACCTTTTGCTATGTCTGTTAATGTGGAAAACGCCGAGCTGCACTGTGGCCCGCTGTCCACGTTACATTGTAGGTCCGCCTGTAATCGTAGTGCAGTGTCTGAGACACTGCGTTGACGATCAGCAGCCGCATTCAATTAAAAATGAACTCGTAAATTGCGATTATAGTTCCGCATGGGCCGTGGAATATTTCAGAACAAATGTAAATTTGTGCCGGACTGGAACTCGAATCCAGATTTTATGTTTGTCGCAAGCTGCCGCCTTAACTACTTCTGCTATTTGAGGGCACTTGCAGGAGCGGCCCAAATCTCCGTTTGCCCCAGTATGTGCTTGCACTGCATTACCGTGATTCCAGGACAGGGTGAGACACGGGTTTCTCTCATCATTGCCTTGTTACGCCATGAAATACTACAGTGCAATGTCTGAGACACTGCGTTGACGATCTCAACACTGCGCTGCAATGTTTCATGTCATAGCAAAAGCAATGACGAGAGAAAACAGTGTGTCACCCAGTGCGGGAGACACTGTTATGTAGTGCGAGCACAAGGGAGAATACACACCAGGACAGTAATGGAGATTTGGGCCGCTCCTGAAAGTGTGCTCGGACAGGCGAATTGGCGCAGGCAACCGCTTGCGACAAGCGGGAAATCAGTGTTCGACTCCCGGTTCGCCACAAATTTTCATTTGTTCTGAGATATTCTACAGCTGAAGCGAAACAGTATGCGCAGTTTGCGTGTTCATTCCGCCTGTAACTGCTTGAGTACGGCACTTTAAAGGCGGAAGGAAGGCAAGGGCATACAACCTTCTGCAGGACCAGGCCTAGTACAGCACTGTGACTACCAGACGAACCTCCGGGTTGATGTAAGCTTTACTTTTTTACAAGGTACATTATTCGACATCGAGGTTATTAAAGACAGAGTAAAAGCTCATTTTAACATGTAAAGCAAGATATTCCACTGTGGCTTTGTTGATGTAATCATCCAAGCATTCGCTTGATATTTCCTACGGAAACAATAAGAAAGTTGAACTGGGATGTGCGCAAGCCGATGTGAGCCACAATACTGCTCAATAAGAATCTAGTAATCTATGGATTCGAACAATGTGTCAGCTTTCTCTGTAACAGTTAAAGAGAGGATCTCCCTGAAAGTCATGCATCGCCTATGAGCAGGCCGGAGTGGCCGAGCGGTTAAAGGCGCTACAGTCTGGAACCGCACGACCGCTACGGTCGCAGGTTTGAATCCTGCCTCGGCCATGGATGTGTGTGATGTCCTTAGGTTAGTTAGGTTTAAGTAGTTCTAAGTTCTAGGGGACTTATGACCACAGCAGTTGAGTCCCATAGAGCTCAGAGCCATTTGAACCATCGCCTATGAATGAATAACAGAACGGCGTCAAGGTCTCCGCAGAACCTCGCAGCAAAAAGCGTCACTATCGTTCGAGTGATGCTGACGCACATGACTGCGATACAGAGTCAGCACTGGACGTGATACATCGATTCCCACCTCCGATGTTCCTTTTGCCTCGCGCTATTCAACAGAAACAGTATATATCCAATTCATTCCGCAGTTTCATCGCCTTCACAATGCGCTTTCTTTGAAATAGACCAAGAATCAACTGGTTTGATCAATAAGTTCTCTTGTTACCGTGGTTTTCAGCTCTAAACCAATGTATTAATGTTATGACTATAATAAAAACGGGAATCTGTGTACAGAGCATTATTGACTCTGCCTGCCACCTTGCCGCATGTTACTGAAGGTAATTTTGAATTAAAAATAGGATCATCATCATTTGCAGATCATAAATCACTCCCACAACGTGAGGAAGAAACACGCTAGATTGCTTTCGCATACTAACGTCATAGACCTTGTTTTATTTTATTATCTAGAAGCATTGTACTGGAATTTGTTGTGGGGACTTTCCGGTGGCTCTAATTTGTCTTGTTATCTTTTTCTTATTTTTGGACGAATTTACCGTGCGCCTCACACCCTCGGGGTCCCGGGACGACAATTATTTGGGTAGCTCTGGAGACAAATGTGTAGGTGGAGGTACGCAGCGTGTTCAAGCAGACAGCAAGACGAATTGAACGGTGCTGGTGGCTGGCGAAAGTAAACAAATCGGAATAGCTCGCAGTGAGAGCGTTGTGCGCCTCCCCAGTGGTAAATCCAGCCCTCGGACACCTTGCTCGGAGCAACACCAAGAGGCGAGGCCACGTCCTTCTTACCGTCACACTCGCGACATGCTAAATAATGCTGTTTGTTATCCGCAAATGAGGCAACGTACAGCACCACCAGACGCTATTTACAACCCCCGAGTACACAGCCGATTTTCTTCCCCTGCCTTTTCGTAATCCGAGCTTGTGCTCCGTTTCTAATAAATTCGCAGTTTCCGGGACGTTAAACTCTAATCCAATCCACTTGATATACACCATTCCATCCTCTGTGGAGCTATAATCGGCTATGTTTCCACTGAAGTTCAAAATATTCATTGCTTTGAGCAGTTCCATATATTCCAAGAAATCACATGACACATGAATGAGACCTCTACGCAAAAATAAAACTCATCCCCTCTTCTGTACTTCACTTCGTATTCCTTTGTATAAGCCCTATACAACGTTTCCCAAAGTGGAAAAAATACGGTGAAACGTCGTTTATATTTCGGTTTTTACTTTCATCGCGGTTGACAAACTGCATATATTTGAAAGAGATCACCCGCTTACTATATCTATTTAATATCTAGATAATGTCTTGGAATGAACAGAATCATCTAGATACGTCTCAGCGAAATCCTCTTAAATAGATCACAAAGGAAAGAGACCAATCATAAACAAATTATAATGCAGACTTGGAATGACATTGGTTAAATTTAACCATGCGATTTATTCGAGTGTGTCCGTGTGGTATGATACAGTGACAACCTTCAGTACGTATGTGGCAACTAAGGAAGGAAAATTTCGTTCGACACTTCTGTAGAAAGAATTTGTAGACCAAAATAAAGGAATTCTCTTTGTAAGTTTAAGAGGTTATACCTTAAAAAACATCATTCTGAATCTTAGGAGGAAACTAGTGATAACACTGGTCACTTATTTCTCCTTTTCGTAATCTCTGTAATTTCCCTCCTTTCTTTCGATCGAAGGAATTTTCTGCGCGCACTGGCCCTTCAGTATCTCCTTATCATAAACAGCGTACCAGCCGCAAGAAATATGCAATCCCTCACTCGATCATTTTCACTTTTTCCCCTACAGCTTCCTTTAAATTTTTTTATCCTCGGCATCTACAATTTCCTTTGAGTAATTGTGAAATTTGTTTCGCATGCCTGCGAAAGTATACTAGCCCCTCAACGACAAATTTTCGAGGCGTAAGAACCTGGCTGTCAATCAACAGTGTGAATCGAAAGCATCCGCGACATTATTTCAGAAAGGACGCTAACATCACCATGGAGTGCCTCGAGATATCATTAACGAGAGAACTCAGTGTATCCACTGTGACACCCGCATATGCCCTCCATGTTACGAGCTGCTTTCTTGTGAGATTAATAACCTTAAGACACGCCCATGTAGAATAAACCTACATATGTAAGCCTTGTTATCTATAAAGCATGGCCTACTGTGTTTCAGTATCATTTACCAGACGGTTTAGGCAACATCATTGGAAAGCTATGGAACACCTAACACATCAGTTTTGGTTAATATATTTCATGCTCCCGTTTCTTGAGAAATAGAAAACTTACTTCTACAGCAGTTCATAGAGAGGTAGTAGTGCGCAACTTCATATTGGGCGTTATGACCTGTAGAGGCACTGAACTCCTGTTGAGACTATGATGCGCCTGTCATCCGTACTGCAGCAGAACCGTTACTGCAGGAAACCCAGTACATATACTCTCTTCTGACAATGTGTCACACTTGTTGCGCAGTGTTCGTAATGTGGGACGACATGTGTAACTTACCTTTTGAAGCACCTCTATATCGGAATCTTTTTTTAAAAAAATAGCAACTGGTTTCTATCACAGATCATCATCAGGTCGACATAGTTATATAAATATAGCTTGAAACTAGACATACAGGCAACCACTATATTGAGCATCACGGCTCCTCAAACTGAAATATTTGCATAGACGTGATGTTCAATACATTGGACTCTTATATTTTGCTCATATGTCTGTTGTCAGTAAACTGACCTTTCATACTATGTTTATAATATTACGTAGAGCTGATGATGATCTGTGATTGATATTAGTCGTGAATAAAAGAAATCATATAGCAACTTTTTGGGCTGTACTAAAATTATAACGTATTTCTCTTGTCCTAAGGCTAACAGTTAAAGTAAATGGGATATTAAGTCTATCGATACTTGGCATACCATCGTAATACTGCTCAGCACTATGTTAAAACGAGACTTTCATTACATTTTCCAAGGACTCTTTATGCTCACATTTTGGAGATAGCTTTACTCAGAGTAGGAAAAATAAATCGGCCTGTAGGGTGCAAGAGCAGCTGCTGCAGCCGCAGACAAGGTGAAAACGTGAAAGCCGCCTACCGGCGACGAAGCCGACCCTGCGCCGCATTATCAGCATTCTGTTTTTGCAGCAGAGCTGTGTGTTTCGGTTTTTATTGTGACTCTCTTGGCCGCCCGACTGTGCAGTTGTCTATGAGCTTCGGAGCTCTCTCTCCTCATTCTTGTTGTTTCTCTGTCGTCGTCTCTTCAAGGAAAGTGACAGCAAAATTTCGTACAGTAATGGCGCATCATTAAATGAGATCTCATATTCCGTTCAAAATGGCTCTAAGCACTATGGAACTTAACATCTGACGTCATCTGTCCCCTAGAACTTAGAACTACTTAAACCTAACTAACCCAAGGACATCACACACATCCATGCCCGAGGCAGGATTCGAACTTGCGACCGTAGCAGCAGCGCAGTTCCAGACTGAAGCGCCTAGAACCGCTCGGCCACAGCGGCCATCTCATATTCGGAAACCAGTCATAAAAACTCTAGCTCGACACTCTGAAAGCATTTACAAATACGATTTCGGGTGACGGGGGGCGTCGTAGCGTAGCCAGAACATTACGCTGCTTGCCTTTCTGCTGAAAAACTTGACCTCTGGTGGTTTGCGTTTGTGTCCTGAATAGTGAGCATACAGAAAAATTCGGTATTTTAATTCCTATCTTTTAACAACTCACTGCCACGGCTATTAGAACACCCATCAAGAATCTGACATTCATAATAAGAGTGTAGCGGCAACAGATAGAAACATCTCCGTTTCTATACGTATTCAATAAGGGCTATACATCTTCTTTTCAAAATTCCATCTTTTTTATTTCTATATTAGAATTTTTCTTAATCGACAGTTACTTGTCATCATGAATTAACCCAGCGTACATAAAGCTGTAGGTTGTCCCACGACCACGGCTAAAGGAAAGAAGGTTAGATTTTATCGTCTCGTCGATGTCGTGGGTCATTGGAGATGGAACTCACACATGGACTGGGGAAGGATGAGGCAAATATTAGCCGTGTTCTTTCCCAAAGAACATCTTGGCACTTGGCTTAAGCGGCCTAGGGAAACATTGGAAAACCAAAATCAGGATATTCGAACGGGGGCTCAATCCGCTGCCCGCCCGATTGCGAGTCCAGCCCTCTGCCATCTCATTTGGTACCATGGGTAAAGAGAAATTACTTAATACAAAGACTTCTTCAAATTATTCCGGAAAACAGTAACAGCGACATATTGTATGTATTCAAAATTCGTTTGTTGTTGTGGTGTTGAGTCCGCAGTCTAGTTTGATGCAGCCCTCCATGCTAATCTAACCTGTACAAGCACCTCCATCTCGGTATAGCTATTGCAACCTACATCCGTTCGAATCTTGGTCTGCCTCTACGATTTTTATCCTCCACACTTACTTCTAATGCCAACTGACAAGTCTTTGATGCCTCAGGTTGCGTCCTATCAAGTGATCTATTCTTTTAGTCAAGTCCTGCTATAAATTTCTTTTTTCCCAGATTAGATTAAGTACCTCCTCTTTAATTACTCGGTCTACCCATATAATCTTCATCATTCTTCTATAGCACCACAATCCAAAAATGTGAACTGTTTATCGTTCTCTCAGTATCATATCTCCCGTCTCATCTTCACCCACGTACTCTTCACCTTCTAGAATATGCTGCTCAAGTTTGTGTCTAATGCTCCCCCTGAAACTTTCAGCAGCTTCTAATTCTTTCAATTTATCCAGGTCTCATCTCCTTAATTTCCAACCTTTTTGTTATTTCTTCACTTTTTATCTGCAGTTCATAAACAATTAATTACAGTCAGATTTCACACATGCCCGTGGAAATGTCTTACACTTCAAAATGTAGTACCGAAATCTCTGTCTTACAATTACATGATCCTGTAGTGATCTGAACAGAAGTTATGTTCGTCCCGCCAACGCAGTGCACTGATTCCCAGTATATATAACTTTAACATAATCATTTCCCTTTTCTAGCTCTCTAACCTACCAGATTAAGGGATCTGGCATTCCATGCTTCAAACCTTCGAATACCAATTTTATTTTCCCTGGCGGTGACACCCTTCTGAGCAGTTCCTGCCAGGAAATCCGAACTGGGAGCTATTTCATCTTCAAAATATTTTATTCAAGAGCATACCACCATCATTCAGCCATAAAGTACAGCTGCATCACCAGCAGAATAAAAAGGCTATAATTTTCCCTTGCTTTCAGCCGTTCCCAGCACCAGCACAGCAGGGCCATGGTGGCTAATTTTACACGACTATATCAGTCAATGATCCAGACTGTTGTCCCTGCAAGCACTGAAAAGCTGCTGTCCCTCTTGAGGAACCAATGGTTAGTCTGCCCTCTCCATAGATACCCCTTCGTTGTGGTTGCACCTATGGTACAGATATCTATAACCGCTGAAGCATGCAAGCCATCCTACCTCGGCAAGGTTCATGGTTAAATCGTGTCACACACATTCTGGATGAAACCAAAGCAGTCATTAGTCGAAGGGTCGGTTTGAACCGTAGTACTTAACTGGGCATGGTTCTATCGGAAGTGATAACCCGTTGCCTGATAACTGATATAGTTAGCCAGTTACAAGGAGATATCCAGTTTAGAGTGGAATATAAACCACTATGTGACTTGATATTTTCAGCTTTTATAAACGATTTGCCGCATCTGAAATGACCTTCGATACTTCAAGGATTGGATTCCACATCTTTCATTCTAATCAACGGTGTAAAACTATACTCTGTTAGCGTTTCCTGTTCTGGAAACAACACGGATATGGTAAAAGCAACAATGACTTACCAAAAAAAAAATTCTTATCTTTTGTGTTAATAAGCCGGCCGGTGTGGCCGAGCGGTTCTAGGCGCTACAGTCTGGAGCCGCGCGACCGCTACGGTCGCAGGTTCGAATCCTGCCTCGGGCATGGATGTGTGTGATGTCCTTAGGTTAGTTAGGTTTAAGTAGTTCTAAGTTCTAGGGGACTGATGACCTCAGATGTTAAGTTCCATAGTGCTCAGAGCCATTTGAACCATTTTTTTTTTGTGTGTGTGTTAATAGTGATTACTCAGAACAGCTGTTAAGTGCATCCAACCTAAATAATCGGTTGCAGGGAGCAACTATCATTTTTTTTTCTTTCGCTATCTAATTTCGTTCTAAGTAGTTGCCTAGATCAACTTCCAAAAAAATTAAAATATCTACCGGATTGTGATTCAAATCCGAACTCTTACATTTCGTGGGCAATGCTACTTCCAAGTGACTTATGTCAGTACGTTTCATGGTACGACCCAAAAATTCAGTCTGCCTGTACCTCTCTCCTAGTACTGTAAATATTCCACAGAGGCGATCCTTTAGCACCTACATTGATAGAATGACACCGCTGGGGGAAGAGGTAGTGGATAACTTTTCAGCCACAGTCTATTAGTCGTCTTCAGAACAAGTCTTTCACTCTACAGCAAGTTTCCGTTCTAGTCAAACTTCTTAACGATTTAAAACAGTGTGCAAGACCGCAACGTGAACGCAGACCCCTGCCTT
This sequence comes from Schistocerca piceifrons, assembly GCF_021461385.2. NCBI lineage: Eukaryota > Metazoa > Arthropoda > Insecta > Orthoptera > Acrididae > Schistocerca > Schistocerca piceifrons. Next base: position 359,542,822 of record NC_060149.1, on the reverse strand, counting down.
TTGTGGCTACGCTCACACTAACTGAAATGTCAGAGCACACGTCACGGCACGGTTCTTTGCCGACAATTACCGAAATGTCCTCATATGCTACTGATTTATTTTTAGAATGGAACCTTTACGCTGCTACGGAGTACGCGCTATTTGAAATATATTCTCAGTATTGAACGACAGCTCTCTCTGATGGAAATTAAGCATTGATAAATAAACAGTCTTGTGAATGTATGTTTCAGCCGTATGGAACTTTTCGATAGCTGACCTCTCCTCTTTTACAACAAGAAAATTTGAAAGCGTCCATATTAATCGCTCAGAATAAGTGACCTATTGGTTTTGCCTGCTCACTGACATGACATCATAATGGATGGAAGTGATAAATCGAAGAGCTGTTTGTAGTTTGACTATGCGGTGGAGGCCGTCGTGCCAAGCACCAAGGGCACATGATGGGAGCTGCTGAAAGGGACAGTCTTGAACTGCGACCTGAAGGGTTGGAACATGATAGGAGCAATGAGAGCATCAGGTATTTCTTTGAGAAGACAGCCTTGAAAGATGTGTCCTACAAGTGAGTTAAATGATGGACTTTTTATTCAACAAGAAATGCTTTTTGTTATTATGTAAGACTGAGTGGGATGTTACACTATTATTGCTTCCTGGAAGTCAGAGTTAATCGAATGTTAAGCGTCAGATACGTTTATAAAAAGAACAAGAATATCATGACAGTCGGAAATATTTATCTTATTTTGCAGAATCTGTGAAGACTTATGCTTATTATGAGACAACTGTATCCTAGAACTCTGAATAGCCGGCCGCGGTGACCGATCGGTTCTAGGCGCTTCAGTCCGGAACCGCGCGACTGCTACGGTCGCTGGCTCGAATCCTGCCTCGGGCATGGATGTGTGTGATGTCCTTAGGTTAGTTAGGTTTAAGTAGTTCTAAGCTCTAGGGGACTGATGACCTCAGATGTTAAGTCCCGTAGTGCTCAGAGCCATTTGAACTCTGAATAATTAAGTAGTAACTGATAGGCGCTGTAATACTCAGCAAATGCGAAATACGGAATTTTTGCTTGCATTTTATATGAAACTGCTGTTCCATTTGCGACCACCAATAAGTTAGCGGAATTGCAGTTGTGGATTAGAGGAGGGAAGCCACGTTTACATTTTGAATATGATCGTTTTACTTCCATCACGAGATGTAATAATTCATAAAAATGTAAGTATAACTAAAATTAACCGAAGTTTCGTGTCTCAGTTTTATGTTAAGGATTAAAATTGTGCGCCAGCTGATCATTGACACGTAAATGCTAACTACAAGTGACAAGCGTTGGTGTGATATGTATAGTTGGAAAACGAGATGGTATTTTCTGCAATGAGTAAATAGACCAGCGATAACCTTTTGGTGCATCTCGAACTTTTTGTTCTCCGCTGTAAGGTTGTCTAGGCGTAAAACATGCTGCAAGTTTCTTTCCGAACTGTCAGAGTCTTTCTCGAAATCTAGTATGTGTTTCACTTATCTTGAATAGCAACGGGATGTACTCGTATAACTGATAGAATGATGACAGGGAAGCTCTCGAAATATAAGAGACGCGCTCCCATCTGCGCTCTGTAAGGGAACTTCTCGGAGGGTTCGCGAGCTCCGAGCGGCTTCTGTGCTTCCAGGACCAAACAAGCTTCAGTAAAAGCTCCTGTCTGCGTTCCTGCGCCGGCTCAGCTTAACCAGTGCTAATGTGCCAAACGTGCGGACCAACTTGCCGAACGTTCGCTCACTTATAATAGCTGCTTACCTCGTCTCCCACACAAAATCTCCTGAAATTTACCAAAACCACTATTCCTTCATTTCAGCTTTGCTTCAACGATGCTGAGTTATTAAATTCGGATGGCTATGGAAGTATTACTTAGGGTTTATTGCCTTATACACCAGTGAATTTCCTTTTGCTGCTTGCTGATTTCTCTGCTCCTACTGAATGTGTTACTTGAGAGGGACGTGGCAAGTGATAAATTGTTATGTTATGCAAGATGTAGGTATACATTGCATGAACTGTAATATTGCCGTTTCGACTGAATTTCCCAAGATTCCCGATAAGAAATTAACGATATATTTCATGTATTTGAGGACACTAACCACTCATAAGCATCTCCAAATGGTCGAGACGTCGTGTTTTCCTGTTACATAGCAGTCGCGCCCACACTGCGTATAAACTAAACTCCGTCCGAACAGGCCTTGAAGGCCTAACCGTGCCGACTGACCGCCGTGTCATCCTCACCTATAGGTGTCACTGGATGCGGACATGGAGGGGAGTGTGATCAGTACACCGCTCCCCCGGCCATTGTCAGTTTTCGTGACCGGAGCCTCTACTTCCCATCAAGTAGATCCTCAATTGTCCTCACATGGGCAGAGTGCACCCGCTTGCCAACAGCGCTCGGCAGTGCGGACGGTCACTCACCCAAGTGCTAGCCAAGCCCGACAGCGCGTAATTTCGGTGATCTGACGGGAACCGGTGTTGCCACTGCCGCAAGGCCGTTGGCACATTGCGTATAAGACGCATGAAATCCTTCCTCATCCAGCCTAATCCCGTTTTTGCTGACCCATCCTTCCACGTGCATGTGTATCATGATACGGAAATGAGTTACACCACCGTTTAATGGCCTGAAAAGTAAACCGAGGTGCATCGTACAGTTAAGTCGCTTACTATGTAAAATCATAGGAGAATAATCATTGTAGTCCATCCGGCTGCTGATCTCAACTCTTAGTTAATTACAGCTAGATATCATGTATGAAAGTGGAAATACAATTATATGACTCTTTTATAAATTCACACGCGTGTACAAATTCTTTGCCCAAAACCACGAACACCATAAAAAGTTAAAACAATCGAAACAGAAACCCTTCCTACATTTTTAATAGCAAATATCTTCGGCTCAATTTCATATATGAGTTTTCAAAAAGAGTCCAAAGTTTGTAACACCTGCAAGATATTGCCACGGAAGCATCCCATGGACTGTAAACGCTTACGTAGACCGAGTCATATTCAGCGTTCGTGTTTCCTAGTAATTCGAAGATTCGTTAGATCCTAATTCAAAAGCAGTGAGTAATTTTAGATGAAAAACTTTATCAGAATATAGCTACAACTTTTTCCTTATTGTTAGTAACTAACAACAGTACTAAAGACTTATATAATGATAGCAAGCGGACGAAGTTCTGTCCGAAGACATGCTGCTCTTGTAAAAATGATAGACAAGCGTGGAATTCTGAGTTAGTAGAGAAGGCCTAAATTAACGTGATTTCTGTAGTTTTCACAACATGATTGGCAAAACATATGCCTTCCTGTGCTCTGCCGTGTTGACGATTCCATTTTATGTACAGAATAGGCGTAGAAAAGTCGAAACTTCCCCCAAGATGCACACCCAAAAGCGTATCATTAAAGCAAGTGAAGAAAAGACGACCTAGCACATAAAATAATTAAAAATGCTGATGAAATGTGCTATGTAGACACTTTGCATGAAGTAAGTCAGATATTCCTCTAGTAACGTGGCTGATGTATCGTACTCCTCGTCGAACTACGCGTCGGGAAGACAAAGTGCTGTTGATTTTGACAAGATATTACTTGCATGCAGTTTCTTCGTTCGTCTAGGGGAAAAAAAAATTGCGCATAAGTTCAACAAACGAGGTAAGGAATATGTCAAGTTGAAAGCGAAGCCATTGGATACGACGTTGTTCAGATTCGAATCCATCATAATGCTGTTGCTGATTGGCGAGACAGGCTCGTATGGTGTGATTCAGCAGCTTCAGGTAGGTCTGGGCTGAGCTGTACCGTTGCCTCTGCCGCACAATAGCCTATTACTCACCGTTCCGGCCAACGGGATTGCCAGCTAGCTGCGCCGCTCTGGGCTATTAATCTCGCTTCGAAATTTTAAGCCACGCACCTGTTTCGGCCTTCACGAACGACTCGTAGAGGGAACTATTTCGGGGTGAGAGGCGCTAATTCCTGTGGATGGAGATCTGTTATCTTGCTCTCTCTCTCTCTCTCTCTCTCTCTCTCTCCCTCCCTCCCTCCCTTCCTCGCCCTTTCTCCAAACCCAGAAGCCGCACGCCTTCCGTCAGTAAACATCTTTAAATGACATACTGAATGAGCGGCAGCAACTCCATTGACGGAAACTCAATTGTCTAGACAATACATTCCTTGCAATGGGTTCTTTTTATTTCGTCAGTTTCAGAAGGTTTTATTTATTTATTTGTTTAATCACAGGCGCATGCCAGTTCATGCTAGTGAGTGTGTTACATACTTACGTTTGTGCAAATTTTCATTTACCTTCGCATCGTTTAAATACTGATAATGCACCGTAGATGCCACTGGATGTGATTAAGTAATTTAAATGGGATTAACTAATTTAAATTCGAAGACTCATGTATTTACAAGGGCATCTTTGATACGAGGCTTTTTTTATACTAAAGATCTATTTTCTTCATCAATTACATTTCCAGGTTCTCGCTACAATACTTGCAGAAAATATGCAGATAGAATACAGGACACTGATACACAGTCGTCAGGTAAAATGTTCAAATGTGTGTGAAATCTTATGGGACTTGACTGCTAAGATCATCAGCCCCTAAGCTTACACACTACTTAACCTAAATTATCCTAAGGACAAACACACACACCCATGCCCGAGGGAGGACTCGAACCTCCGCCGGGACCAGCCGCACAGTCCATGACTGCAGGGCCTCAGACCGCTCGGCTAATCCCGCGCGGCCCCCTACACAACAGATGGTTTTTGTGAAACGTCGTAACTTTCTCGTCTCTAAAAATTTCGAAATCATCAAAACGGAAGACTTCAGAATTGCAAAAACCTACATCCCCACAATCTCTAGTACGAAGATCACTTCGTGGGCCAACTGGTACTCTTGCATAGCTGAAAACGAAAAGTTTTAGCAATGTTTTACGGAGAACGTGGAGAAGGTACAACACTTAATATGAATCCATATTACTCAGACAAGTTTCGTGCATGCATTGAGACACTACTTAACTCACTGCTCACTCAACTTTTTGCGACCAGCCGTGTTCATGCAAAAAATGAGCGCACTATAACAAGGCGGTGTTGGTTATGCAGAACGTAGCGTCTATTCGACCCGCCAATGTTCATTCCTCTGCCAGACTGATGCCGTCGGTGAATAACAGACTGCTAATTGCCAAAAGAGAAATTTCTAACAGAAACAAGGTGTACATGTTAAACTACAGCTATGTTCATCTTACTATATTCCATTTGAAACATCTAGTGGTAACAGTGCACTAATTGCTGCGGAGCTGCATTATTTATGAGCCAAAGTTATATGCAAATGCTATAGAGTGAATCGGGGCAAGATGGTACTCGCGGTATGATGCCTATTTTCCCGTGTTACTTCACTGTGTTAAGAGAGCTCAGCTCCCAGCGGTCCACTGTTTCCTTGAATATAAGTCTCGACGGGAAATAGGTAGGTGGAGTTGTAACGGATATTTTCATCTTTGAGACCCAAAAATCTATAACATGTATGAAAATTCACGCTGTAAAATAATCGCAGGTATATTTAAGAACAATAACAGTGATTTCTATACATTTTTACCAGTTCTAACTGTGTGTTTATTATGTACTCTGTGTCTTGAACTATATGTACGTCGCCGGCCGCGGTGGTCTAGCGGTTCTGGCGCTGCAGTCCGGAACCGCGGGACTGCTACGGTCGCAGGTTCGAATCCTGCCTCGGGCATGGGTGTGCGTGATGTCCTTAGGTTAGTTATGTTTAAGTAGTTCTAAGTTCTAGGTGACTTATGACCTAAGATGTTGAGTCCCATAGTGCTCAGAGCCATTTGAACCATTTATATGTACGTCCAGTTACGTCCCGTTTGCTGGTATACTGGAACACGCATTTTAACTTGCACCTCACCCCAATACCTGGAAAAAAACGCCATACTTCCTTTGGGATAATATGAACACTCGTAATAAATTTTTGTACTCTTATTTATTTGCAGACGATGCCCAGAAATTACAGAGAAGCGTCCTAATGGAACCAACATTCTTGGTGGATCTGACAACTCAGAACCCAATACTCCCTATGAATCTGCAGTAGTAGAAATTGCGTGTAACGCAAGTGTTGTACCTAACGCAAAGAGCTCTACGTCGTTTAAAATAAACTGGACCGATGCCTCTTCTGGAAACACCAAAGAAAAGGAGGAAGAAAACTGCATCGTTGTTGACAGATCCGAACATCCTTCGAAGTCTGAAAGCACCGCAAAAGAAAAGTACTAACACCAAAATAAAGTCCTCCAACCACCAAGCGGGGAAGAAAACTAAAGTCGATTGCTGCAGAAAATGATTGTATTGTGTGTAAAAGAAACTACTACGAAAAAAGAGACCGTAAGTGGACTGGATTGAGTATATTTACTGTAAAAATTGGTTTTATGAAACATGAACAAGTGAAGCAGATATGTGAAACGACTGTGCTGTAAGACAGTAAATATCAGCAGTGAAATGGTTGGTAGTCGCAATGAAAACTCTATTTTGTCTACAGAATGAGATTTTCACTCTGCAGCGGAGTGTGCGTTGGCATGAAACTTCCAAGTAGATTGAAACTGTGTACCAGACCGAGACACGAACTCGGGAACTTTGAATTTTCGCGGGCAAGTGCTCTACTGAGTTCGAGGCTCGGTCTGGCACACAGTTTTAATCTGCCAGGAAGTTCCACTTGCCAAACGCGTTTGGCAAAAATTGAAAATTTCAAAATTCCCATCATAATTTCACATAGAAGCAGAACGAGTGGCATCTTCCACCGACACACTATAACAGTGCTTAGTTAGCATCTGGACGCCGACGTAAACAGTGTACTAAGTTTCTAACACACTTACTGGGTCGAGAAAAAGGACTGTAATTAAATTCCGAATGAGTTTATTTTCCCGCTGACTCATTTATGTTCAGATTTCATGTCTTTGAATACTAAACTGGCATCGATAATATTCATCATCTTATTTTCGTGTTTCCGTTGAAAGAAGTAATATTTCCTTATGACATTAGTATTGAGAAAGTTGTCGTCTGTATTTAATATTCGCGATACACATCAAAGATTTTCGGATAAACGCTTCAGAAGAATGCAGGACCTCTGAATGCTAAACTGAGAGAAGATACGAAAGCCACTTCTGTGAGCAAACACGCGTCAGAAAACAGGGCACTGTGTCGAACTAAAAGAGAAAACAGGCCAGGGAGCACAAGGAAAGAGGTCACCGAACAAGCTATGGCCACCATGTCCGTTCGGTAACTACGACGACAGCAAAAGGCTTCGTAAAAACATAATATTACGATTACTGGCTCGAGCCGTAACGTGCAGAACTGCTGACCGCGGCCGAAAGAAATGGCGAGCAGTAGTTTTCTCGGGGTCGTGTGGAAAGGGCGGCGCATCGATTAGTGGATTGGCAGGCCTGCGATAACCTCGCGGCCGCTTCTCAAAGGTAGCCTCCAGTCGCTGACGTCTTTATCTGTCACGTCCGCTCGTCGCCATGTGGCGACCAGCTATTGCAACAGGAGCGACCGCCCGTTTAGCGGCTGAATCGAGACAAGCACCTCGCAAGAAGACGCAACGGTCAAGATATTAAAACGAGATTTTCGAGAAATAATTGTGCGTAAGTGGTTTGCTTGACGAGGTATTTCTGTAAGTTTATTTGTGAATGATTGTTTGTTTTAGCGGTATTCAAAAGATACTGAAATTAATGTAGCGCTTGTTAATCTTTGAAGCGAAACTTTCCGCATAAATAGCAGCAAAATGTGCTAAACGTGAAGGATAAACCTGCCGACACAGAACTACTTGACCACTATCGCGACAAGCCCTTAAAATGTTCTTTGCTAACGGCCTTCCACTTCACGTACGGTACATTTCCGTCATATTTTAAGGAGCTCTCTAATGCGTTAAGTACTTCACCTCTTTGAGGAACACTACCTTTAGTGCCTCGGTGGACAGGAAAAATTGCAAGTATCAGTATCATCGTCATCAACATCTTCATCGCCATCTTCATCAACAGCCATATGGCATTCACGTCTGGTTAAAGAACTCGTCTAAAATTTTTCTGTGTCTTACAGTCTTTTGCCCCGCCCATCTCTGTAGCTACAGCGTGCTTTCTAATGGTATCTACATACCTTTCACTCCGCCGTTACCGACCGAGACGGTGCAGATGTTTCAAATCCACGTGTGGCCAACATGGTTTCCGTTCAAAAATGGTTCAAATGGCTCTGAGCACTATGGGACTTAACTTCTAAGGTCATCAGTCCCCTAGAACTTAGAACTACTTAAACCTAACTAACCTAAGGACATCACACATACCCATGCCCGAGGCAGGATTCGAACCTGCGACCGTAGCGGTCGCGCGGTTCCAGACTGTAGCGCCTTGAACCGCTTGGCCACCACGGCCGGCATGGTTTCCGTGATTTCCCTAAATCACTCTAAGCAAATGAAGGAATGGTTCTTCTCAAAATGGCGACCGATTTACTTCCGCATCTACTGTAAACCCGAGCCTGAGCTCCGTCTCTAATGACTGCAGTGTCGACGGGATAATAAACTCTAATCTTTCACCTCTATTTCGTTGCGGCGTTGTCTTGATCTTTTCTTATATCTTGGAATTCAGAAAGAAACTTTGTTGATGCATCTTCCATCCCTTCACCATCACTGCATTCATAGTTACATCTTCTTCAGTCTCTTCCCTGATCCATTTTTAATGTCAATCCTGGTAGTTCCCATCATGCATCTGTAAATAACTCGTGTAGCAGTCCTGAGGTTTGGAATGCTTGTCACGCTACCAGTCCATTTATCACTGCAATAAACCAAAACTGGCTATACGTATTGACTATACACTTTCCGTTTCAGACCCAATGAAATTTTAGACTTGAAAAATCTAGTTAATGTAGTAAAACTCCTCCAGATCATTTTACTGTTCTGTGTACTTATTTTCCTGCTCTTCCAGTCGTTGTCGTCTATTGCCCTAAATACAAAAACTCATTAGTTGGTCTATGACTTCGTTGCTAAATCCCACTTTTTTTTAAATGTATTGATTACACGTTATTCCAAAATCGAATTTTTACCACTCTAATCTTTCATTCACTTGTCGAGAGTCTTGTTTCAGTATGTTAAATAGTTTACAAAAACAGGTTGGCCACGGTATGTGGGGCATACGGTGTTTCTAGTTTTATGTTCTAATTCTTCTTAACGTTAAGAAAAGTGAAGGCAACAGATGACAAGCTATGCTTTCATAGCGTTAATATTTTCTCTATGAGTTCACCTACTTGCAGATAGCTATGACGTTATAGTATAATTTTAGTAAGAGCGTTGCATGTCACTCACTATATTGCACCATCCTGGTTCCTTTGAGCTATGTTACCCAGATTATAAAGGATTTCCCGTTGCCACCTGAGCAGCGAAAGTGACAACTTGTAAAAGTAGGACACATAGCGTCATTGATTTTTTATCCAGCACCAGTGCTCTTGAGTCCACCTTCTGTGAGCCCGCAGTTGCACGGGAATGAGCAGGACGTAAGTTGCGGATGATCTGGCGTGGATACTGACTATGTCAGGACGTGACTAGAATTTTCCTTGCAGCACGTGCCTTATGTTGCTGCAACCTCTCATGTCAGTTGCCAGTAGTAACAGATAACGATCCTGCAGACTGTTCTTCACCGTTGGCTGGTCTTTTTATGGGGCGACGTAGGACGTGTCGCGTAGTATAAGACCCAAGCCTGGAGATGGCACTTGCAGCTCTTTGGCAATCTCTGAGTACACTCATTTCTGGCTTCCCCGTTATCCTAGTCTTCAAATAGGGTCCTAACAACATCCTTGATGTCTGTACTCACCATCCAATTAGGCCGTTTAAACTACACACACTGCCTCTCCTGTTACTATGAGTAACATCTCGAATTAGACGCAGCGCTCTGGCATCAGTTGCTCACATACAAATTTCTATTATGCCTCCATGAAATCAAACATGATATGACAGAATGTCAATCTGTTGCCGCGATTTTCGTGGCCTGTATTCATCAGCCGATTGACTTTCCTCATTATGGTATATGTTTCGACACTGCTGCAGTAATATAAATTTATCACTTTTTACTACGTATCGTGTTCAATACTAACATTTTATACAGTGACAGATGGAGAGTAGTAAACAGACGAGATACTGGCAGAAGATAACAGCAAATAAAGCCACGGTCTCGCTAAGAGTAGTGACGTTCGGTATCTAAGGAACACAATTCATCAGACGCTTTCTTCAGATGTCTGAGAGCCTGCAAAGCATGTAGCGATGGTTCTCGCCTCAAGTACTTCGTATTGCTTAATACACGATGAAGGAGCTTCGCCCACACCTAATCGAAACGAGTATCAACTAAGCAAGGCGCGTTTGCTCTCTGGCTGTAATTCAAGCAGTGGCGTTTCTTTTCTTTTACGTATATAAGCAATAAATGTTAAGCAGGAAGAGAAAAATGTCCTGTATACACCTAAGTGACTGAGAAGTCTCCGAATAAATCATAGGGACTAATTTGCGTTCCATAACTGCTGATTTGAAGTGAGTGTGACCCATCTCATCTCTCTGAATGGCCAACTGCAATGACTGCAACTGACGTCTGACACTGACAGAACATCCACGTGAAGGGCATTTGTTAACTTTTTGTATTATAAAGTGAAGTAATTTAGATTAGTCATCATCGTTTGGCTTTGAAATTGTAACAACACACGTGTTGGACAGACTAATTTATGGGAATTACAATCCCCCTACCATGCAAACTACTCTCTTTAATGCCAAAACATATCTCAGCACAGTGGTGTTATTATCAGTGAGTACATCTATTCAGGTCCTTTTTTCTAGAATGTTAAGTTCTTTAGAACATCCATAACGCTCTAAAGAAGATCATACAGAACCTAACATTCCACAGAATAAGATATAAATAAAAGTACGCATTGATGATAACATAAATGTGCCGAAACACGTCTGGATGTTAAAATGGTTAGCTATTTATATAAGGCGAACTTGTTGATTTAGATTAGATTTACAAACGATGTTTGAAATATTAGGGCTCCGTGAAAATACTATGCATAGTCACATACGTCTTCCAAATCATCTGAGACATTTAACAGAGCAAGAGAAAACATTTTCCCTTCTGTTACAGAAGTTGTATTATAGCTGAAAATTTTCCCTTATTTTTCTCGGGGGATAGGTTATGACTCAGTTTTTTCAGCCTTGATGAAATCACCGCTATTTTGGCTGGAATTGTTACCAGGAAAACAATCTAGACTCGTTACCTTCATCAATTACAGCAAATTCCGGGGTGGTTCCTTCGAAATGCATATGGCTAATATCCCTCCGTATCCCTCGCCAATACGAGGTTGTGCTCCGTTTCGTACCCCTTTGTCGATGGGACGTTAAATCCTCCTCATACTTCTAAAAGTCTTTTGAAGCTAAAAGATCGACAGTCATCTTATTTTTTACTATTGTAGCAGAACCTGCTTCATACTTTCGAACATTAAATAAAAACCTTCTTACACGTGTAGCTACCCTCCGACGTGATCCTTCCGTGGTAACTATTATTGTTCCGAAATAATCTCTACACATCGTTGCAGAAGGTGCACAAAGCATGCCTTCAGTATTACGGCAAGTAATCCTCTCCGTGGTTTCGCGGTAACATCGTACTTGAGTGTGGAATACGATAATCAGTCATCAGATAAAATGATCTGTCGTATAATGTACTTTATCGGAATAGGTGTAATTCAAAGTCAAAGTAGTCCGATACTCAGTGAATAAGTGTAGGGCTGCGGTGGGGGGGGGGGGGGGGGGTGAGGTGAGGGGAAGCAGATGCAGGAATCCTACGTCGCAGTTCTAGACAAGCTCCTAGTGGAGCTGATTTGCCATTGTTGAGAAGCGTCATGTGTGTAACTGCGTCTTCTGTATGAGCGTGATGAGTGTTTGCACAGTGCAGTGTTGGGTTTGTGTTCGTGATGGGAAGGGATAAGGTGAAACTCAGCGCTAGCACATAGCCTACGCCTTTCGAATGGCACCAAAGGGGCTGTCGAGCTTAACATCCTCAGCTGACGGCGGACCTCCTACAGCAGTGTCACATCCCCGCACTTCATGAGACACTGCAGAAAGGCTTGGAATTACTCCAGGACACTTGTGCGAAGACTGATGATCAGGAACTTCACGCCACCACTCCTCCTCCTCCTGCCGGCCACATAATGGCAGTGATAATTATTGAACACCAGGATTCGAACTGGCTTCCATCCGAGTCGAGCGCCACCGCAACAGGCGTGCGTTAGCGACCTTGTCTACGGAGGTGGATCAGTCGGAGTAGCAAAAGATTTTTGTTGCACTTAAAACTGGAAACAGAAGTTAAATCCCTCGAGCTAACTGTACCACTGATACTGTGTTTTGGTCATTGATTTGGAGCGTACGTCGGGCAAATTTGGGAAACAATTCTTTAATAATACTTTTGTATAACTGCTTCCAACAGCACTTTCCTTAATAACCATGGAAGTCTGTGCCTTAAAAACAACGCTTCATTGACAGCTGTATATTCTCAGAATCCACATTCAATTTTCGGTTTACTTCCGCACATCCCAACTTCAGTAGCAGTCGCGTGTGCAAAGTTTGGTTGGAAATAGATGTGATGTTCCACCTGCAACCTCCAAGTACCGCATACAAGCTGTCAGTTGGTATTTGTATGGCCCTTTTTTGTAGCTTGAAAATTGTGTCCATATTTCGTGCACTTGATCTACAAAAAGAGAAAGGAACGATACCATAGCTAAAGACTGATGTGTAACTGAAGGCACTAGCTGTTACGCACAGATAAAGTGACCATGGGCGTAACATGCTGATAACATTCCGTTTTTTGTGGTCATCAGTCTTCTGACTTCTTTGATGCCGCCGGGCACGATTTCCTATCCTATGCCAACCTCTTCATTTCAAAGTAGCACTTGCACCAACCGTCCTCAGTTATTTGTTGCGTTTATTCCAGTCTCTCTTTTTCCCTACAGTTTTTACCCTCTACATCTCCCTCTAGAACCATTACGTCTTAACAGATGTCCTATCACTCTCTCCTTTCTTCTTGTCATTATTCGCCGTGTGTTCCTTTCTTCACCGATCCTCCGGAGAACCTCGTCAGTCCTTATCGTTCCATGTAATTTTCCGACATCGTTGAGAAGGACCACATCTCAAATGCTCCGATTCTCTTCTTTACCGGTTTTCCCGCAGTTCAAGATTCATTTCCATACAATTCTGTGCTCAAAACGTACATTCTGAAAAATTTCTTGCTTACATTAAGGACGATATTTGACACTCCAGACTTCTTTTGGCCAGGAATGTCCCCTTCACTTGTGCTAGTCTGCTTTTTACGTGCTGCTTGCTTCGACCGTCACTTGATACTTCCCTTACAAGGTAGCAGAAAGCCTTAATTTTATCTACATCTTGATCACAAATTCTGATCTTAAGTTTTACACTAATTTCATTTCTGTTGCTCCTTATCATTTTCGTCTTTCTTCTGTTTATCCCCAATCCATAGTTTATACTCATTAGACTCTTCATTCCATTCAACAGATCCTTTAATCCGTCTTCAGTTTCACTGAAGATAGTAAAGTCGTCCTGGAATCTTATTATTGATATATTTTCACCTTGAATTTCAATTCCACTCCTGAATCTTTTTTACTTCTGTCGTTGCTTCTTTGAAGTATAGATTAAAAACTATTATCGAAAGACTGCATCCCTGTCGAACATCCTTTTCAATCCCAGCACTTCTTCTTAGTCTTCCATTCTTATTGTTCCCACTTGGTTTTTGTACATACTATTACCCGTCCTGTCCTATTACTTACACATATTTTCTTCAGAATTTCTCTCACTTTGCACCATTTTACATTATCAACCGCATTTTCTGGTTCTACGAATTCCATGAACGTGTCTTTATTTTTCTTAAGTCTTGCTTCCATTATCAAACTCAACGTGAGAGCTGCCTCACTGGAGCTTTTATCTTTTCTAAGGCGAAACTGATCGTCACCCAAGAGATCCTTAATTTTCTTTCCCATTCTTCTATATAATTTTCTTGTTAGTAACTTTGATGCTTGAACTGTTAATCTGACTGATTTTGCACTTATCTCTATTTTCGATTTTCAGAATTGTGTGAATAATAATTTTACCAAAGTCTAATGGTCTATCTCCAGTCCCATAGATTCTACAAACCAACTTCACAAGATGTTTGGTTGCCACTATCCCCAGTAATTTGATAAATTCCTAAGGAATGTTATCGACGACTTCCCCTTTATTTGATCGCACGTCTTCCAAAGCTCCGTTGAATTCCGACACTAAAACTGGATCCACTATATCTTAAATATAGACTCACATTTCTTCTTCTATCGCGTCATCAGAGAGCTCCTCCCACTCGCAGAGGCCTTCAGTGTATACTTTCCACCTACCTGCTCTTTCTTCTGCATTTAACAGCGGAATTCCTCTTGTACTCTTATTGCGGATGTCTTTGCTATACTTTCACCGAAGTCTCTTTTGACTTCTCTGTATGCTGAATCTGTTCTTCTAACGACCGTTTCTGTTTCGATTGCTTCGCATTTTTCCTACAACTATTTCGCTTTAGCTTCCCTGCACTTCCCATTTATTTCGTTCCTACCTGAATTACTCTGCCGTATTCTTGTCTTTACCTGAAAGTCTTCGTACTTACCACTTTCGTCGATCTGTTGAAGTATTTCTTCTGTTACCCAAGGTTTCTTCGCACTTCCATTTCTTGTACTCTCTGTCCAACTTCTATGATCGCCCATTTTAGAAATATCCACTCCTCTTCAACTCAACAGCCTACTAGTGTGTTAAGTATCGCAGTATCAACAGTCTTAGACAATTAGAAACGCACATCATCAGTCCTCGGTAATTCAGTATCCCACATCTTTCTGCACTGACTTTTGCCGACGATGTTCTAAAATTTCAGTCTACTGTTCATCATTATACTAAACTGTGATCTGAATTTATATCTGCTTCTTACGCCTGAAATCTGATATTTGATTTAGGAATCTCTGTCTGACCATCATGTAATGTAATTGGAACCTTCTCGTGCCTCCAGGCCATTTTCAAGTATAGGTCCCGAGTTCGAGTCTCGGTTCGGTACACAGTTTTAATCTGCCACGAAGTTTCATATCAGCGCACATTCCGCTGCAGAGTGAAAATCTCATTCTGATGACTGAGGGTGACACTTTATCTAAGCCTGCAGCCCTTTTTTGATATATTAATACTGTTTTACTGATGTCATACACCGCCGTAAGCATAACAGTTATTGCATTTGCTGTATAATACTTTGCAGAAACCATAATTCTTTGAGAACGTTTTATAGCTTCTCTTCAAGAATTTAAAAATACTTATACGAGAATATTACTAGTTTCTTTCGATAATGTATTAACATATCATTGTCCTTCGTATGTGTCAGATTTTTTCACCTTCCAGGAAATTACGTTTCTGTTGTTAACGTTGAATATTAATTCTGAATTAATAACCTTATTGCAGCGAGAAATACTCTATGGTACACCGTTTTGTAATTGCGATAAAATTTTGGAATTCTGTTTCTATTGAACTGAGATATTTAAGGAGGTGGAAAGATTTTCTAAAACCAATTTGTATACGTTTGATTTAATTGACACTGCTACTGATGTTGGTGCTTTTGGGCAAGACTGCTCAAAATTCAGTTTAAATAATGTAGGGAATTCAGAGCTTTTATTTGACAAAAACTGATTCATACGTATATATCTTCGTGACTGCTCTGTGAAAAACAGCAAAGGGTTCTGGAGTATCCGGAAGATTACAAACGCGGAACTGAAACCATAAAGAAGCGATTTTGTGCGGGGCAGTCATTGCGGTACTCTGTCCGGCGGCTAAATCCTTATCCATGATGCCCATTTTAGTTAGGAAATGCACGCTTCGGAAACAATTTGGGTATCGCGCTTTGTTGATACAAAGGAAAAAGGCTGCGCCTGTACGAATGATTATGTGTTGCGGGCAACGTGCTTTTACGCCTTTTGAGCAGTGAGATGTGAAGATAGTCGGTAGACGGCGGGAGAAGTTTTGAGAGCCGCGAACGCCCGACTGCGGCCCTTCTGTGTGCGCATCACTGCTTGTCTTCTACTCTAGTGGACGTTCTACTTCCGACCACTACGTATGGCACTATAGATCCTACAACACCTGAAATGATGTGACACAAATAAATCAAATTTTTGTTCACGAAGCAAATATCTCTCCAGCTTGACTGCCGTCTGTGCTTTAGACACTATCGTTTGACGGTGGCCATAGGTTTGGGAATTTGGTATTCTGCTTTGAAGCAGTGAATTAAAATTTGATACTGCAAGTTATTAATCCTGGTTTGTTAAAAAAAATTGTTCAAATGGCTCTGAGCACTATGGGACTTAACATCTGACGTCATCAATCCCCTAGAATTTAGAACTACTTAAACCTAACTAACCTAAGGACATCACACACATCCATGCCCCAGGCAGGATTCGAACCTGCGACCATAGCAGTCACGCGGTTCCAGACTGACGCGCCTAGAACTGCTCGGCCACACCGGCCGGCTGGTTTGTTCAACTAATTCGTTTTGTTCCTACGACTTCTGTCCAATGACAAGTCTTCCATATCATAAACGTACAGACTTTAAGAAGCTTTAGACTTAACAGAAACTGTTAACTTCAGTTTCTGTAACTAAATTTTGGATTTGCAACGCTTTTTAGTTTAAAACATATTAGAAGCATGTGCAACGCCTGTTTATCTCTTAGGAGAGTCGTCTACCTGACTTTGGAATCTCAGAAGAGTACCATTGACCTGAGTTGGTTGTGGTCTCTGCCAATCGACAAAATCAAAGAAAATCGTCAAGAATACGAGTTAGCTGTTTCGTTACTGCGTCATTTGACAATTTATGAAGTGATCCTACAGCCCGTAAAACTTTGTTCTGCTGTTCTAGCGATCAGACAACTTGCTCGTGAAGCTGTTTAGATTTTGACAATGTATACGACAGTCGAAAAAGAGGAAGTGATTTTCGTTTATTGTGAAGTGTAACGGTGCGATTGTATCGTGAAGGGTAACCTGATCGTGCTAAGCACTCGCGATCTGTCTTTCCACACATTATAAAAAAATCAAGCAACTGGATGTTTGAAAATTCTTTTATATACATCCATTTATCAGTGCACTAAATGGTGTTAAATTTAGTTCTTTGTCCATTTGATGTAGGGAAATAAACGTTTCCATAGGCCCAAGGCATACATTTTGCTACATTCTTAGTTTCATATTCATGACATTCCTCTGTCAGCGTCAGTAAAACGTGAACCTAGGAGATCGCATCTGCGAAATTTTCCAAATCGTTTATTGCTGTTGGTTTTGGGGGATGAGAATGCAAACCTGACCCCGTCTGCGATTGCAGAAATGCGATTTTGTCTTTGCTCAATCACAACCAGCCATCTTATTATGATATTTTTCAAATTTTGGTAATGATCTATTCGGCAACCCACACTCTATCTAGCTCTCGTTATTCTTATGGTACTATAGACGTAAAAATAGCCCAACAGAGGGATAGGACGTTTGTCGAAGCGTTACACTTCGCCTGGGGTGCATCTCACACTGTTTGGCCATTACAAGCCGGACATTTATTATTCCAACTCTATCGACTAATTTTTTCCACTTCTGCGAAACAGTTGCTCTTCTCGTTAGGATTAAGCACTGTGCTGCGAGGGATACTATAAGAACAGTTCTAGTCTGAATGTAGAAAATTATTAACCGCGAAAATATCCATCTTTATGGTTTAATAGATACGAACATTTATATTTTCCTTATTAGGAAATAGCAGTTTTCAACATCTTTATTATTTCTGATTAGCAATAAGAAATTTTCAGTGACTTCATATTAACAAAAAATCATGAAATGTAAGAAAAAGTCTTGCAGAAAGCGAAATTATTCAGAGGATATACAGTACTGAGATCCTTCTAACACAAAAGTTGGAAGGGAGCACGCAGTAACCCAATGATCTACTAGGTATATGATTTTCAGTTGGCTCCTTCCAATCCATTTCAGTGACAGTCTAGAAGATGTAGTCAAGCCGGTATAAGTTTTTTTTAGTAAGGTGTCCGTCGCCGATCCGTAGAATATGCTTCGTAATCCAGACGTGAACGCACAACATGAAACACGTTCACTCATGTGTAGTAGCTCGCTCTACGTGTTTACGTGTTACGCATTTTGCTGCTCTTAACAAGCTATTTTTTTCTCGCATTTTGCTTCTGATTGATTTATATGTGCTATCCATAGTAGTTTACAGTCGATGTACAGACCAAGGGATTTCACCACTGGCTTCATGGGAGAACATACACTATGTGATCAAAAGTATCCGGACACCTGGCTGAAAATGACTTACAAATTCGTGGCGCCCTCCATCGGTAATGCTAGAATTCAATACGTAGTTGGCCCACCCTTAACCTTCATGACAGCTTCCACTCTTGCAGACATACGTTCAGTCATGTGCTTGAAGGTCTCTTGGAGAATAGCAATCCTTTCTTCACTGCTGCACTGAGGAGAGGTATCGATGTCGGTCGGTGAGGCCTGGCACGAAGTCGGTATTCCAAAACATCCCAAAGGTGTTCTATAGGATTCAGGTCAGGACTCTGTGCAGGGATGTTATTGTCGTGTAACTACTCCGCCACAGGCCTTGCATTATGAATAGGTACTCGATCGTGTTGAAAGATGCAGTCGCCATCCCCGAATTGCTCTTCAACTGTGGGAAGCAAGACATGAGTGTAGGCCTGTGCTGTGATAGTGCCACGCAAAACAACAAGGGGTGCAAGGCCCCTCCATTAAACACACAACCATACCATAACACCACTGCCTCCCAATTTTACTGTTTGCACTGCACACGCTGGCAGACGACGTTCACCTGGCATTCGCCATACCCACACCCTGCCCTCTGATCGCCACATTGTTTACCGTGATTCGTCACTGCACACAACGTTTTTCCGCTGTTCTATCGTCAAATACTTACGCTCCTTACACCAAGCGAGGCGTCGTTTCGCATTTACCAGCGTGATGTGTGGCTTATGAGCAGCCGTTCGACCATGAAATCCAAATTTTCTCACCTCCCACCTAACTGTCATAGTACTTGCAGTGGATCCTGATGCGGTTTGCTATTCCTGTCTGATGGTCTGGATAGATGTCTGCCTATTACACGTAACGACCCTCTTCAACTGTTGGCAGGATCCGTCAGTCAACAGACGAGGTCGGCCTGTACGCTTTTGTGCTGTACGTGTCCCTTCACGTTACCACTTCACTATCACATCGGAAACAGTGTGGAAATCTCGCGTACTGACGTATGACGCAAGTGACACCCAATCACCTGACCACGTTCAAAGTCCGTGAGATCCGCGGAGCGCCCCATTCTGCTCTCTCACGATGTCTAATGGCTACTGAGGTAGCTGATATGGAGTACCTGGCGATAGGTGGCAGCACAATACACCTAATATAAAAACCGTATGTTTTTAGGGGTGTCCGGATACTTTTGATCACATAGTGTATGTTCTTAGCGTCATAGACGGGATATCTTGCTGCTGGTGTAGATACTCACAGCAGACTTGGTCTGTGAAATGGTCAGTCCGTATTCCTGCAGCCAGTAGCCAAGGGATGTCATCGCTGCGTCCATTTTACGCTGTCCTTTACCTAAATTGTCGCCTGTTGTGTATATGCGCAGATAATCAGCTTACTGTAGTATATTAATGTTGTTGTCGAAAATGATGTGCATATCTGAGACGAAGATATTAAAAAATTATCAGCGAGAAAGCTGATCCTTGTATGATTCCCTTACTCGTCCTCCTTGGTACCACGCTACTGTTACCAACTGCCATACAAAGTTCTCTGTCTTTAAGTAGATCCCTATATCTTTGTCGTCCGTCCTCTGTCCGTAAACTGTCTCGACACGTATGACACTTGTGTTTTCTGAATGTCCATCGATATGACGAGTAATAATCAATAATTAACGTTACCAGCGTGTCAGTATGCTTTACACAGAATACGGCTCACGCTGGCGCCAGTACTAATGTTGGGAGTCCAGAGAAGTATCACAAAGCACAAGAGTACGACGTCCGCTGTGCGTGCGTAGACTCGTTTTAACAGGGAGAGCTGCGGCCGTGTTCTCTTGACGTGTTTCGTGGAAGGTCATCAGAAACAACGCACCGTGAAGGGCCGAAGCCTTAATCCGGCGCGTTTCTAATGTTCGTAAAAAATTGGGATACACGAAAGTGCTCGTCGCTCAATGATTAATGCTTGAGATACGAAGCCTGACGCACAGGGCGTCCCATGCCGTTCCTAGTCCCACCAACTACTCGAGCAGAATAATTTGGCGCTCTTAGTAGTCACTTCAGCGCCCACAGTGATGAACCAAGTTTGCCAAATGACGAGTGCTCATCTAGAACTACTCAAAGCGACTTTATAAATATGCGTTTCCTGGAAATGACAACTACTTTTCTACCTATGGCAGAGAGGATGTATAAATGAACGTGAAAGTGAAAGTACGATGGACCTCTTCATACGGGACACTCTGCCTATTATAGAACGCACATAACCTACAATGGTCATAATCCTTTCACTATCAATTTTTATCTGGATGGAAGACATTAATATATGGTTATTTTAATTAATGTAGTTATCAGAAGTAACAATACGAAAAAAATATTTCCCACCGTTTTATTTTCCAACCCGCGAACGAGTAGGACATACAGTTTTATTTACAGATACCTCCACAGTTTCAGAAGACTACTGCGCAAAAACTGCGAGCCATACAAGGGACAGACACACTTCAGTGGAGAGAGAATCTCTCCAAGTTTGTAACTCATATTAGAGGTGCTCAGAATGGCCACAGTTTGTGAAACAGCAAACGTCAATACAGGCTTGCAGTTAGTTCATTGACGCAAACTGTGTGGGAAGTCGCGACGGCAACCTGCTTTGCAAATATGTTCACTGGGCTGCATGTTTGCAGGGGCGAACTAATTCGAAGCCACAGTTCGGAGCAGAAGGTTAACAATGAAACCTGTAGACAGCACAGCTTACAGGTCCAGTCTCTAATTACAAGAATTCTGCAATCCATTAGCGGGCTTCCCTTTACCAGTGTAAAACATACATACCAATAATCTGCAGCAGATTCGCGCTGCTTCTCCGACAACCCACTCCCGAGTTCCCGGGTTCGATTCCCGGCGGGGTCAGGAATTTTCTCTGCCTCGTGATGACTGGGTGTTCTGTGATGTCCTAGTTCTAAGTTCTAGGGGACTGATGACCATAGATGTTAAGTCCCATAGTGCTCAAAGCCATTTGAACCATCTCCGACAACCTACTGTGAGATACAGACGTCCTAATACTTGGAAAAAGAGTTAAAAGTCCTGATCTACTACTTCGACATAGAAATAATTTTTAGAGGTCCTAATATAAAATAAGTAAATGAGCAATACATGATGCAACTACGGAGAAAATCGTCTTACTGGAGTTCACCAAAAAGAATTTTATCCTGTAAAATTTAGTAGTGCCATAATCAAGGGATTAAAACACATCAGAAAGAAAAGAGAGGGTTATACAAGATCCAAATGAGAATCAAAGGAGGAAGGTCAAGTGTCAATTGGCGGGTGAGTTTGGTGTATGCTATGACAACGAGAAAGAAATAAACTAAAGTAACATCAAGCCCTGAAAATGACACGTTCGCCTACCTTTCGCCAAAGACGATTTGAGACAGATAGTATTTCGACTATCACGTCAATCAGCTAGTAGCTGTTCAGATTCTTTAAGTCCTCTTCTTCAATAACAATTGATGGTTGCAACTATTGGTTGACAAAATCGAAAGAAACATTTAAACCCTCTTTAACAGTCGCTAATGACACTGTACAATGGATGAAGCAGGATGTTCATAAACTCTGAAACGAAACTTAAATTCTTAAAACGACACAACCACATGTTAAAATAGTTCAAATGGCTCTGAGCACTAAGGGACTTAACATCTGAGGTCATCAGTCGCCTAGAACTTAGAACTACTTAAACCTAACCAACCTAAGGACATACACACATCCATGCCCCAGGCGTAAAGTGCCCTCCGCCACACACCGTTGGGTGGCTTGCGGAGTGTAAATGTACATGTAAATGTAGATGTAGATGTAGGATTCGATCCTGCGACCGTAGCGGCCTCGCGGTTCCAGACTGAAGCGCCTAGAACCGCTCGGCCACTACGTCGGCTCAACCACATGTAACTGATTCTGAACAAGAGTAGGAAGAAGGTGTACCATTTAGAAATAGGAACACAACCAGTTTTTGTACGCGAATTGGTGGTAGTCTAGACGAAGTCTGATAGAGTGTAGTAGCCGGTTTCGAAAAGCGGTTGATGACAGTTAAAGAATAGTGCTTAGCTGTTGGGTCATGAGCTGTAGTAAGATGCTTCAGAGATCGTGGTCATATGCGACTCTAACACGACTCACTTCGTGCAACGAGTGTGGTAAGTAATTTCCGTATTTTTGTCAGTCACAAATCTACTGATGTGGCACAATGCTTAATAAATGTCGTTCGTACTTTCGAGGATCATGGTTCATATTTTGGCTTGTTCATTTTTACTTTAGTTTTCCGTAATTTCCCTGAATTACACCAGGCTGATATGAGGATGGTTTCCTCAACAATGCAACAACCAATTTCTTCGTGTATATT
Organism: Schistocerca piceifrons; assembly: GCF_021461385.2. Lineage (NCBI taxonomy): Eukaryota > Metazoa > Arthropoda > Insecta > Orthoptera > Acrididae > Schistocerca > Schistocerca piceifrons. The sequence continues at coordinate 359,520,100 of NC_060149.1, read as the reverse complement.
TCTGTAGTAAAGACATTTCTCCGTCTCCGATGACCTCGTTGTCAGAGGAACGCTGAACAGTAATGCGCCACATGTTAAAAATTAAACGACACTTTCACGGATGCAGAACAACTTATTTCTGAAACTGTTTTTCCCGTAATACAAACCACAAACATATCGGCGAGATATACGATTTAACTCTTGTAAAGTCTAGATTCTACCTTTGCCTGGATTTACAGGCTTACCACAGGAAATTTGAGAAAGTTTTTGTCTTAACGTAGTAATCAATTACTGAGTCAGTTCTTACAAATTAAGCCCTCCCACACGAACAATCAACAGACGCCAGCGTCATTTCGTTACCAGTCCATAGTTGTAAGATGTGTACTTACCTTCGGGTAGCTTGCACAAAAGGAACACTTTGTAAGGAAGGACAACAATTCGGTTCTATAAGTATTAGACGCACAGACCTACTTTACTTATTTCCTATTGCTCTTCAATCTTTAGCTCTGCAAATGTTTTCCCCTCCTTCTTGGACTCTCCCTGCACTGTCCGCCTTCATAATGTCTTTGGTCTTCCTCGTTTGCTTTTATCCTGTGGATTCCAGCAGACAGCTTGTCTCTCTACATCATCCTGGCTTTTTCGGAGGGTTTGTGCGATCCACTTTCAGTTTTTTCTCTTGATTTGAATGCCGATAGGTTCTTCTCTAGTTTTGTCCCGAAGCCCTTCGTTCGATATCACATTTGGGTAAATGATTTTAAGGATTTTCCTAAGACATCTATTGAGGAAGATTTGCAAATTCTTGGTGATTGTAGAAGTAACTTTCCAAGTTCCTCATCCGTATAACTGCACTGCTTCACGTTTGTACTAAATATTAGTTTAATCGTTACAGAAATCACTCTTGTCCTCCATGATGGAGCTCTTTGTTGGAAAATGACAGACTTTTTACCAAAATTACCAACCCCATCTGTATTTGTAAACCGTGTGATATTTAATGAATGGCTGGAGAAGAAGAAGCAGCTAGCCGGAGCGTCGGAGCGTGGCTGGCAGCGCAGCGTCTGGTGTTGGGTCGCCAATGAACGCTAACGGCCTGCCGGGCGCCGCCGCACCTGCGCTAGCGCACGCTCTCTGCGCGGGAACACACGCGGCCTCTTCAAATCTGTTGCTCGCGTTTGTTGTGAGTTTTGGTTACAGATGGGAACCCTCGCTTCACATGTTCTTTATCAACTGATTCCGCTAAACTAATTCATAGTTGTTACTCTGTTTCTGTTCTCTCCTTTCCAAGTGTAATATAATGGAAAGGAGGTTAAAATTTGGTGTCTCGTCGACATTGACGTCATTAGAGTCAGAGCATTGACTCAATAAAAGATGTAAGTGTGGTATCACGGGGATGGTCCAGCCGCCTCTCGGAAAGAAAATTCTTCCTTCGGGCACGTTAGCCCCTTTTCTTGCACATGAGTGAGAGTTGAGTCGTATGTGCCCTTGTGGATTGTAGGTGAGTGTAGTGGATGCATGTATAATGTAGTGCTATGTTTGTGCTGTTACATGCCCTCACTTCAAGAAAAACTGCGGAGGTGTCTGGAATTTCATTCATTACATGATGGAACTTCACGCTACCACTTCTCCTCCTCTTGCCGTGCAAATACTGGCTGTGAAAATTTCATCCACCATCAGGATTCAGGCTGGCTTACCTCAGAGTTGAGGGCCACCGCACACGCCTGCGTTAGTGAATTAGGTTGCTGAGATGGGTTGCAGACTCAGTTATATATGGATAAGAAAGAAAATCTATAGCAATTGCATGCGATTCATGGAAACCAAGGGAGACCAAAATGAAATTACTGGACGAGGATTTTAAGGCCGATTCTCCCGAATGTAAGTGTAGTTCCGTAAACTCTTTGCCACTTCGTTCTCTAGCAGGAATTTGAACGCAGAGAAAATAATTCCATGCGTTTTTTACGTACTGTAAGTCATTCGACATGAACGTTCTTCCACTGATGCGGTACTTCTTTTTCGATAATTTCTTCATTCTTCCCTATGTAGAAGAGAATTTCTATCATCCACGTTCGTTTGCGAAGGCATTTTCCGCACTGACTTCCTACAAGGATGATGTTAACGAAACCATCTACTTGTAAAACAGTTAGAAACCTAATTACGCAGTTTAATATTTCATTCTTAAATTAAGCTATAACAGTTTAGGCAACTCCTGAACATTCTTAAGAACGTAACTATTATATGCATATCATAAACTCAAGAGTCCCTCAATGTGTCGCTAAGCTTGAATTTTTTTTTTCAGCGCAAAACCTCTCGACTAATAGATGACATATCTGAAAAGTTGCTCTGTGTAGCGGGGTGTGATTTGAATTTCTACGCGGGTCAAATTAAAACTATATAACTGACCGGGACTCGAACTCAGCATTTCAGGTGCAACACTGAACTAACTTAGCAAAAGAGTACAATCAGGTACAGTTTTAATCGTCAATGAGGATTCAACAGATACGTAGTAGAAAAGCCTCGCATTGATATTTCGAAAACTTTGTCGTTATTTCTCAATATTACGCCAATTAATTTGGACTTCATGTCTTGCGAAGAGTCACTGGTCCGTGATGATAGTGGGAAACCAAAAAACAGTTGGCTGAAAACGAAATGTACAATGTTGTACGAGATCGATAACTTCAACCATGTTTCTTAAATAAAATATTCGAAGTACTCACCTAACAGTAAGGGTTTTAGTAACACGACAGCATGTGCGAAAGCTGTAGCACTTATAGGATTCTCAGACGGAAGATAGTCTTGCCTTCTTCCGAACAATCCCCATCCTGCCTGTCACAATCAGAACAACAGTTTCACTTGCATAAGGTTAAGGCTGCAATAAATGACCAATAAGAAAGACTACAGTAGATGTCATTCAGATTGAAAAGTGTCTAAACTGAAGAACATAAAAGCTATCAGTAAGTAATCTGGATCAACAGATGTATTGTTTGAAAGTGAGCAAGGATATTCATGTAAGTCTTCGTCACCCTGGAACGGAGTTAGTCGAGTGTGGCACCCAAGGACTACGCCCTAGCACACCATTTTTGGAACATAGCAGATTAAGGTGGCCTGCTGAGGCACCATCGCTGTCAGTCGTAGGTTTGCCTTACGCCGTGTTGGTGATTACGTGTCCACGGTGGAGCCACGCCCTGCATCACTCCTCTTTACTGTTCGCTTCCAAATAAATAGTTCACCCTAAAGCGGACTCCATGTAACACCACGTGACATCTTAACTTCTCGAAAGTTCAAGTGTAGACGAGCCGCTCGGGAACGCCCTGTTTCGGACGCTATATGTATTTTTCCTTCGGTGGCGGCTGCCGTCTAATTGCCTTTTGAGACATCACTGACTGAGTATCTGTTTATAATAGGTTATTGTAAGGAGTATCACAAGATTAGGGAATCCGTGAACATGGGTAAATAATATGATGATGCTGGATTATGTACATCCTGGCTACATGGAATGTAACTAACACTGTCGAAATTCTAACGAAATAGTGCTATGTACGGTTGGAAGCGTTTTCAGAATTAGTAATCTGTTGGATAAACTCATAGCAGATTAAGGTATTAACGATTATGAGGAGGGCCGTGTCTTATTGTCCTGTGAAAGTGCATTCCCCTGCCAGAATGACTCGCTACAAGAAAAGCTGTCGGAAGCTGCCCTGCATCCGACACCATCTTTGCATAGCTCACTATCAAGACCTATTACCCAGAAGCTCCAAGACTGCTCGACTGATCTGGGATGCCACTCCTCACACTGTTAGTGTGACGGTGGCTGGTATCAGCCTGCGATCAGTCTTGACCTGACAGCACTTACTCGTCTTCACAAAGTCCAGTTTTTCATTAAGTGCCTATGTAATAGTTTATCTGTATGACTTACGGCTTCTACCCAGCTTTCCAGTCAAGTTCAATACTATGAACAAAAAAATGGTCATGAGCGAACCATTTTTTTCGGATATTATGTTTATAGGTATAATATAATTAATCTCCAATGTACTTTGAATAGTTATCAAATGATGTGGCTTGAAATACGTCGCGAGCTGCCGACTGTAAAAGTAAAATTAACATAGCATTTAATTGTACATATTAAACGTGGGTTGTAGCACAACAGACCAAGTTAATAGTATGCTTCTTACATCGACATTTCTTCTAGTCTCAGTGGAGCGAGGTAGCGCAGTAGTAATACAGTGGACTGGTGTTCGGGAGGACAATGACTAAAATCTCCATCCCGTCATACAGCTTAAGATTTTCGCTGCATTTCCTAAATATTTTAAGGCAAATGCCGGGATGGTCTTTTGAAATAGTGCTGTCGATTTCCTTCATATTTCTTCCCAAATCCTCGCTTGTACTCCGTTTGTAATTATCTGGTCGTCGACAGGACGTTAAACTATGACCATCCTTTTCCTTTCGCCTCGTCTCAGTTCGCAGGTACAGTAAATGTGACTTTTAAAGAGTTGAAACGTTTGGGTGCAGAGTTCAGGTGAACAACATTACGTCATACTATTTTCATGAGCGAATCATCTTGCTGCGTTGATGCGTTTACCGAGTTGCCGACTGCTGTAACCTGGTGTCATTGCATGAAAGGTATAACCGTCCACAGCAAGATAGTTTTTCTACAGGTAACTAGCTTATTTATGTTTGTAGAAGTACATAATCAATGCTCCTGATCAGATTCAGTGGAGCTCGATGTACTGACTTAGGCGTTCCTTTCCCTCTCCCGCAGTATTACGTATTACTAAAGAGGAGGATTCCTTATTCTGAGAACTCAGTGGTTCCGCTGACAGAATACAGCCTACGTTTCTGCAACGGTGGTTGCTATATTCAACTCAGTCGGTGAGCATCCCTTAGGAAGGACGGTCAGACATAAATCGCTGCGGTTCGCAAGCGCCGCTGGACATCGGTAGTCAGCTCGTTTATCCCTCACTGCGTCCAAAGACGGCGCTCCGCCCCCCCCCCCCCCCCCACCTCTCCCCTCTCCACCCGTGTACACTTGCCAGCGCTCAGAAACAGGAATAAACAGGGGGAACTCACCGCGCTTCCTTCACCACCACCGTACAACTACCAGTCCTTGCCTCTCTGCTTTGTTCTGTTAGAGAGGGCAGTGAAACAGACGGTAAGTGTCACATGCCTTTCGCCATTTTCCTTACTGGTAACTGGACTGGTCTAGCAACTATACGTGCTTAAGACCAACGGTATGTAACTGGATACTCTCAAAAGCACATCTTCAACATCAAAACTGGAAGAAAATGCAAGAACCTTTAGCTGAATTTCGGTGATCGTTATTTCAAGACTTAATTACCCTGTTTATATACTGTCACACTTTGGTACTGGGACGAAAGATAAATTTCTGCGAATCGTGACCTATTCCGTAATAGAAATCAATGAGTAATTTTTATTTTCGTTTTTACAGTCACGCACCCATATACGAAAAACACACTTGTTTACTCACACAGTGACAGTATCACATATTCAACCCATATGCATCATTTCATTCACAATTGCGCCCGACAGGTATGTCATTACTATCTTCAACAATACTGACTGCGTTCATAACATCCCGTACAAGCATGATGATAATTTTTTTGGGCCATCAGTCCTCTGGCTGGTTTGACGCGGCCCGCAACAAATTCTTCTTCTGTGCCAACCTCTTCATCTGCCAGGAGCACTCGTACCCAACGTCTTCAATCATTTGGCATTAACTTGAATGAAATGCACGGGAAGATACTTGGATATAAATTCTGATAATATAATATTGAAATTTTAAGCTATTGTTGATTATTTGCTCCACACAACTAATTTTAGTCGCAGTTAAATCAATTCCTCGCGGGAAATCATTACTTGAAAGATATTATTTTGATAAAGACGGGAAAGTTTTTAAGACACTTGTGCCGTTGAATATTCTCGGAGAAGTCGTACTGGTGGTGTGAAAATGGCCTCCTTTAGTAACAAGTAGTCTCGAAAATGGATCTTATCATGATTTTCATCGAAACTCGGTTACGCTTTCGATTCCCTTTTTGCATGAGAGTAGACCTTTTCACCGTCTTCGTGCACTTACGTAGCAAGTCACGCCATATTCTTTTGCGTTTTGCGGCCACACTTCTAAAATCGGAGGACGAACCGTTAGAGCTGCCTCACTTGTAAGCGCATAAACAGATAAACGAACGTGCTGGTTCCACGTACATGTCAGTAACGCCTGAGAAAATCAGGTTTATGAAGCTTTGTGCGACTTCAGTGCTTTGCGTGGTTATCTGTTTACACTCAGCCACTCTTAAGACATATTTAATGGACTCAGATGTGCTAACAACAGACATTATTGCTTTGCTTATAAACTTAGGTTAGTATTGTTGCTATTTGACACGATGTTTCAAAAGTAGCTTCTAACAATATTCACCTGAGTGGATGGTACTTGAAATGTATTGAACACCTATGCGCCGTCATTTTGCATAAAAACCGTTCTAGCTACACCACACATCAAAAGTTTCAAATTTTCAAATGGAACCTACCTCGTGACAGTGCCCAGCTCTTGCACAGCGAAGAGAAAACACCTTACAAGAATTTCATCAAATTATAGTTTGTGTTTATGACACTGTATGATTTTATAACTTGTGCGTATTATATTCTGCTACAATGGAATCACACATGACGAATGAAGTATGATCATAAAAATCAAAGTAACACAGGCAAAGACGGCATTCCTGGCCAGAACAAGTCTACTAGTATCAAACATCGGCCCTTAATTTGAGGAAGAAATTTGTGAGAATGTACGTTTGGAGTACAGCAATGTATGACAGTGAATCATGGACTGTGGGAAATTTGGAAAAGAAGAGAGGTCTGGCGCTATGCTGTGGAAGGGTGTTGAAAGTTAGATGGACAGATAATATTTATTTAGTAAAGTTAGCGAGTGAGGTTGTAGAATATAGCGAGAGATATTTCTCAACAAGCGAGAGACGAATTTATTAGTACATGTCATTATTTCCTATGTCTAGTAGATACATTTGTTTGTTTGCCCTGAAAACTTATTTAAGTTTCGTGTTACAAGGGATAGTTTACTTTGCGGAAATAGTACTTTAAGACCGCAAAACTAGAGGTACGCTCCTTACAACGGCAGATGCAGGTGGCGTAGCGGAGCTTCCGATGAGCGCCGTGAACACGCTAACGAGGCGCCGCCTATAAAGCTCGCCTGGGTTTAGCCTACTTGACGTATTCATGCGTACATGAATAAACGGTCGTTTTCAAAATCGTGGACCAGAACTATTTTTATAAGCACAGGAAGAAGGGCGAAAGCGATAGAACACTGAACAACGTACTGTTCGTTGCCCTTAGAGCTCGACATGTTCTTAGGCATTCACGAATGTGTTTAGCGATCTTAATAATTCGCTCTTGTCTCCCGGAAAGCACTTCCACCTCCCGTTCTAAGTGTCCTATGGTCAAATAAAGTCGTAACACCAAGGTTTGTGTCGTTTCGTCTACTGCCGTTTCATTCAATGATAAAATGATCGAAGGTTAGACTGCAGCGTGTCGTCTACGTCTACGTCGCTGTAGACTATATATAGCTACATATATATCTTGGATTGGACAGCTGTGGGTAAGAAAATAGAGCTTTGTTGTGTTTAAGAATTCATCTCTTCGTTCTCAATTAGTGTTTTAAGAAAATTACAAAAAATCTATATCAAGATAGCTGGACGGATGTTTGTATACGGCACCACTTCGCACGCTATTTTCTGTCATCTGGTGGATTCTTCTGTATGTACGAAAACGCACACCTACCACATATTCTATCAATGTTGAAAACTTTGTCAGTACTCGAATAAATCATAGCTCAAGATCGTCAAAACATGCAATTACATGAATTACATAAATATTAGTGACGAATTAATTAATTATACACAATAATAGATATGATTCATATATGTATTATTAATAGCTGTTGCGAATATCATATGTTTAATACAATGAAAATACTAGAGAAACAATCTAACTTTTAATCCTATAGCGAGGCGCAAAGGAGTTTAACGCAGGTGAAAAAAGGCAGCGGGTAAAGTAAACCAGCTATATTAGTAATAACTGGCGTCATTCTAAAAACTAATTCATTAAAAATTCATCCATTGCTGTCTCACCTTCAACTTGTTTTCGTGCTCGGATTTTCTTGTCTCACAATAATGTTTCCTCTGTTACTTTCAATGATTCTTTGCTAGTCTCATAATGCAGGCAGCCGACTTTAAGAGACAAATAATAGAGAAAACAGCGACAAAAAAGACGAGGATTTGATAACAACAATACTGTGTTTTCTTCATATCTCGTTGTACATGCAACGTATGTTGTCATAATTGCAGCGGGACGCGAATCAGAATAGGCGATAATCGCCAGATGAGGACTTAGATACATGTTAATCTACTCGTATTTCTGACGCTTACAGGGTGTGAAGGGTGAACAGTGAGACACTGGCATCCGAAGCAAATATTACCCTTATAAGTGTTCTGTCGTTTGCAGAGAGCATGTATTAAGTCGCTAGCCTCGTTCCAAGAATGGAGTTAAGCAGTCATAGATACAAATACATTTGTAGAGAACAGGTAAGCTTTAATAATCTGTTCCCTTTATTTTTTAGACTGTTTATTTTACCGGTGGCAATGGGTTTCTTCTCTTTATTTATAAAAGTTATAAAATACTTTCCAGTTGAGTAACAGATGATTTAAACTGTATAAAACTCTGGATCTTAATCACCTGTCAGAATACTTAAATAACTCTATACTAGTACAGTTATGAGAACGTCCATCACTCAGAAATGAATGATTTACGCCAGATACCAGTCTGATGTGGCTGCTGGCTTATCGCAGGTGTGGCGTAATTATGTAGATGCAGCCGTCTGCGAGGCTAATTCGGCCACAAAGTAGGCAGCAGTAGGAACAACACGTCAGTCTCAGAAATTACTGAGACCTCAATTACTGACGGTAGATTTATTCATTCATTGGTAAAGGAAGGGAAAATTCTTATCAAGTGGCACGATTAACTAGCATTTGCTCAATAAAATAAAGGGACGAAAAGGTTGATAGCGTTTATAATGTATAAAAAGAATCCACAAGACGATAAGTTCCAAAGACTTCAGGGGAAAAACTCGAATCTTCTCCTTGTGCTTAACACTATGCATCTATATGTGAACTGTGGATGCAACCGTAATCGAAAAATCCAGCGTAATTGTACGTAGCTCTGACCAATTGAGACTGTCATGATGTCTGACTTACCAGAATACAGTGGCTTCTTTCTTCCATACAGGTATTAAAACCGAAATATGCAAAATGCACAGTTGATTGCTAACTACACAGTTTCTGGTTTCTGTCTCTCCAAGTCCAGAAAGGAACAGGCACTGCAATGCTGGCCTGTAGCTTTACGGAGAGTTTTGTGCAGATTTGGAATATATATTACTCTTGAGAATGAGTCGTAGTCTACACGTGTTTCATGCACTGAGATGTATTTGTTCTGTTAGGATTTGATCATACAGACTATTACACAGTTGCATCGAAAACTGTATTAATCGCAACAATTGTCTAAATCGGACAGGAGTGTTAGAATCCTGCTTAGTCCCTACAAGCAGAAACTACGGTTCAGAAGCTACAGTGCTCCACAAGACACCGTCCCGGTGTGTCTATACAGCTTGCAAACCATTGTACAGCGCGTGGCGGTGGGTACTTTTTACCACCATTAACCAGGCCCTGTGCGGGCCGCGGTGGCCGTGCGGTTCTAGGCGCTGCAGTCCGGAACCGCGGGACTGCTACAGTCGCAGGTTCGAATCCCGCCTCGGGCATGGATGTGTGTGATGTCCTTAGGTTAGTTAGGTTTAAGTAGTTCTAAGTTCTAGGGGACTGATGACCTAAGATGGTAAGTCCCATAGTGCTCAGAGCCATTTGAACCATTTGATTTTTTTGAACCAGTCCCTGTGCCAGCTAATTCAGTAATGGTAAAAGGAAAAACGATTGTTTGTAATCTTCCGTAGTAGACGTAATCTCTTTAATTTTCATGGTCCTTATGCGTGATTTACAATGGAGGCAGAAGGGTTGTTGTACATAATGTTGCCATCGGCTTGTTTGTCAACGTAACAAAACCTTTCGTATCACCTTGAAAGAAATTTGCGTCTGAAGATGCGATAGTAATTATTCCGTATAAATAGTCCGTAGCGAGTCCGCCCCCTCGTAGCTGAGTAGTCAGCGCGACGGAATGTCATACCTAACGGCCCGGGTTCGATTCCCGGCTGGGTCGGAGATTTTCTCCGCTCAGGGACTGGGTGTTGTGTTGTCCTTATCATCATCACTTCATCCCCATCGACACGCAAGTCGCCGAAATGGCATCAACCTGAAAAATTCGCACCAGGCTAACGGTCTACCCGACGGGAGGCCCTAGCCACACGGCATTTCCATTTCCATTCGTAACGAAAGAACAGAAAGATTTTTAACACTTTCGCTAGATATTTCCAACAAGAGAAGAATCAAACATACGTATATCATTATTTTTGATTACGCCTGAAACCCGTTTTGAAATCATTTGTTTCCATTTACGGTGTACGTACTCATCTGACGAGAAACTTCCCTGCAACTACAGTACAGTACTCATTCTGGAATTGCAAAAATGGCTCTCTGGGAAAGTTTGATAGCTATTGCAAGATATTACGGTATATGATGTAATTGTTTTACAAAAATAATCATTACTAATGCAATATATGGGCAACGACCTTGCCGCAGTGGATGCACCGGTTCCCGTCAGATCACCGAAGTTAAGCGCTGTCGGGCGTGGCCGGCAGTTGGATGCGTAACCATCCGGGCCGCCATGCGCTGTTGCCATTTTTCGGGGTGCACTCAGCCTCGTGATGCCAACTGACGAAGCTACTCGACCGAATAGTAGCGGCTCGGGTCAAAGAAAACCATCGTAACGACCGGGAGAGAAGTGCGCTCACCACACGTCCCTCCTACCCGCATCCTTAGCTGAGGATGACACGGCGGTCGGATGGCCCCGATGGGCCACTTATGGCCTGAAGACGGAGTGCTTTTTAATGCAAGATATATTGTATGAATAACTTAGGTTCGGTAACTATACTGCAAACTCGCACCCGTTGCGAGTGGCACTGCCTAATGCCGGGAAGTGTACTGACTGATTAAAGGCCAGTCTAACTGTGTCTTCTTCACTTCGCCTTTGATACATATCTATAGACGTAAGCATTGTCTTCTAATGCCGTCTTAAATACACAAGTTACCAAAGAGAACGAATCGATGAAACACTTTCATAAATTCATATTGTCATTTAGCTTTTCTCCGAACTGCTGCGGCACAATTCCGAGATGGTTCATTCAGCAAATGTGTAACCGCTCGTTCTTTACTGGCATAGACGTTGACCGGAAATTAAAACTCCGGTCTTCCTGGGATCTTGTCAAAAATTGACTTCACAGTTCATAAGCCGTTCACAAACGACACAGGGTTTTTTACTTTAGTAGTACAAAACGTTTTTCACTTGGCCACTGAAAAAGTGAGTTTTTGGGTACAGTACATCAGTAGAGTTATATACAGGGTGAACATTAATAAAACCGGCAAACTGCAGGGACGGATTCCTGACTAAATGGAGGAAATAAGGTCCTATGTACATTTGTCCGGTAATGCATCTTTGCCACGATAGATGGCGCTTAGGAATGAAAGTTGCGCTGACCACTAGGCGCTCAGTCCGGAACCGCCCGACTGCTACGGTCGCAGGTTCGAATCCTGCCTCGGGCATGGATGTGTGTGATGTCCTTAGGTTAGTTAGGTTTAAGTGGTTCTAAGTTCTAGGGGACTGATGACCACAGATGTTAAGTCCCATAGTGCTCAGAGCCATTTGAACCATTTTTTTGCTCTGACCACGTATCGAATGTTCCTTGTGCGTTGCAGGTTGTGTGATTGAGGCAGCGTACTGCAAGCAGCTGAATGGTCCGGTGTTCATGTCGTCAGCAAGCCGAGATGGTGTATGTGTATGGCCAAGCAGACGGAAACCTCCCGAGGAGATCACGAATGTAAAATTAGAGAGATCCGAGCGCGCACGGAGGCTTTCCGGCAGTCGTTCTCCCCGCGAACCATACGCGATTGGAACAGGAAAGGGAGGTAATGACAGTGGCACGTAAAGTGCCCTCCGCACACAACATTGGTTGGCTTGCGGAGTATAAATGTAGAGGTAGATGCAGATAACTACTGCAACCTACATCCTTCTGAATCTGCTTAGTGTATTCATCTCTTGGTCTCCCTCTACGATTTTTACCCTCCACACTTCCCTCCTATACTAAACTGGTGATCCCTTGATGCCTCAGAACGTGTCATGCCAACCGATCCCTTCTTCTAGTCAAGTTGTGCCACAAATTCCTCTTCTCCCCAATTCTGTTCAGCGCCTCCTCATTAGTTACGTGGTCCACGCACCTAATCCTCAGCATTCTTCTGTAGCACCACATTTCGAAAGGTTCAATTATCTTTTGGTCTACACTGTTAATCGTCCATGTTTCACTTCCATACATCGCTACACTCCTTACAAAGACTATCAGAAAAGACTTCCTGCCACTTAAATCTATACTCGATCTTAACAAATTTCTCTTCTTCAGAAACACTTTTCTCGCCACAGCCAGTCTACATTTTATACCATCTCTATACATTAGCTATTTCAATATTTGGTTTCTTACATTTCTTGTGATTGGTTTCTTACTCAGTTATTGCGATGTTTGATACTGCTTGGTCTTGGACGTTGACGTATAACTACGTTTTTGTTTTACTCAACTTGTGGCTTCAGTATTTCCTTTTTGCAAAATTTAATACTGGTATTTGACGTTTAGGAACGGAAGAAAAGAAAGGAAAGAGAGATGCACTATTGGAGAGAGAAAGTCGGTTAGTTAGTTAGATACACGTTCCACCGATCATTTGAAAGATAATTTTATCGAAGTGATGTCGAACGAGTCTGTGGACAGGATATGTGTACATGATCAGAGTTAACATTAATCAACGCACTGTTATTTTAGTCCTATACATGCAATTACACTTAAAAAGGGCTTTCTGTGTCGTCTATGCCAAACGTGAATGTACCAGAGGGATAAGGTAGTCTTGCTTATAAGATCCTCTACAAATATTCCTGTTTTCTGTATTGAACCTGCTACACCATCTCGCTTTTTTTAGGATGTAATCTACGAAAATTCCTCAGTTTTCTACATGTTACTTCTGTAGAGACTGGTAAAATAAAATACAAGCCGTATAGAAGCATACAAGTAGAATTTTTTCCCATAACCCAAGCATGAATGGAACAGAAACAAAACTTTATAAATGTAAAGAGCACCGATTTCTGTATAACACCCGGCAGAAATCAGTATGAGTTCTATGGAAAGATTTTGCCCGAACGTCAGCTCGACCGATGTCTGAAGCCTTGAACGAGATCGCCAGATTGGCGAAGAATAACAGCGGAAAATGCGGAAGGCTGGGCAGTGGAGCGCGCCTGTGTTTAATTTACATATCACGCCGTCGCGAGCTGTTGCTGCTGTCGTCGCGGAGGATTCCAGAAGCATAAAGTTTGTCGCCGGTCGAAGAGGTGCGTAGGAAGATAACTGATGACCCGCTGGAGATACGAAATTCGCTCGAGCTTGTTAGAAGGGATGTGACTTGTTCGCTGAAGTCTGCCGGCATGTTTAATGAGTCTCACGTTCCTGGCGACGGAGAATCAGGAAGCAACTCTAAGATATCAGTCTGTAGTCGAGTAGGCCGCAAATCGTCTACCAATCACAAGTCATTCTGATTTTTGTTTTCCATAGTTCTTCATAACGTTGTTCACGCTCTTACAGGCACAGTGTGGAATAATTCCTTTACGGAATATTGTAGATCTTGAGCAAATATATACTCCTCAAGTAGACCCTTCCTGTTCAAAATTTTGTACCATTATGCGACGCTGCGAACGTTGAATGTGAGATACATACAAACGGAAACGGCATGTATCAGGAGCCTAGTTATCTGCTAAGAGAGACTTGTCTTATTATGGCTTCTTTATGTCGGACGATTCGTCGTCATTGATCCTGTGTTAATATAAGAATAAGATTAAGAATAAGTATTTCCTATACGACTAACCTTTCTTGAAATTTAAATTTATTTGTCCTTGCATTGAATATGAGCAAAATGTCATTTTCTAACGAATTTGGAAATGGCAAGGAATTTTTCAGTACTTTCGTTTTTAATATTTTCTATTGCTACATGCGTCGTTATTCGTGTCCTTATTGCACATCGAAATTAGATGGTTTGGCTTGTCTGCAACACTTGGATATGACGATTTTAGTCGTCTCACATTATGTGGCTGGTAACTCGTAGTCTAGGAACAGTTTTTAGATAATTAAACTGGAGAATCGTAATGAAGCTGACTGTTTAACTGTGTTTTGGTATAAGGGTTAATATTTTCGACGTTTTGCACAAGTTATCTAATTTATATCGGAAGCAGTTGATTCGGAGTATTTGAACCAATTTTTTTAATAGAGAAAAAAATGTTAAATGTCGGTTAAATACTAGAAAATCAACCGATACTGATCATGAAAGCAGTAGTCCTATAGATACGTTTCTTTGTAGCCGAAGCATTTTTTTAATTTCTTCAGATCCACATTTGTGTAGTCTGGTATTTTTTGACACAAACATTTATTTAGCACCTCTGTTGACAATGTTTCTCTATTTTCTTAATGCAAGTAACTTTAATGTATGTTTAATAGTATTCGATTACCTATCAGTTTTTCTATTAGCATTTATTTCACACTAGTATTAGCCTTTTAAATATAAACAATTCGCTGTTTCCATGGAAGAGTCTACGCTCTTTTTTTTCATGAGAATCGCATAAAATTTGCTACCTGTAACAACACCATGTCGCTGTAACTTCCTATTTAGGCATAACTAGAGCCTTCAGTATTTACTCCTCGCGCGGCGTGTCTCCGTCTCCATCCTCGTCCTAGCTTCTGTCACAGGCGTAGCATATGAATGTATCAGGGAGAAGTGTCTTGTGAAGTAAGATTCGTTTGGGAGCTGTTGCCGATTGTGACTAGGTGCGGGATTGTGATTCACTGTGAGGTAATGGCGAGCTGTCGGCTTTTCGGTCGCCATCAGATACATGATTGTCGCCGTGCCTGGCTGATTGACAATGAGTGCTTTGACAGGTCGTGTTGTAGTGCTTTTTCTGTCAAGAACAATCGACAGTACTTTTATAAAGTTCATGGGCAGTTGTATAAGGTTTATAGGCCACACGTCATAAGTGCCAGTAAAGTTTCCTACGTAGAAGGATGAATTAATGTTCCTGAGGAAGAATGTGTCGCAGCTGATGTTTTAGGAGAATAAGTGAGAATGGAAATTCCTTAAAAGTTTCAGCTTATGGATACGCGTTTTTGCTCACTTCCAACTTTCCGTTCTCAGTAAGTTATCATGTGGTGCCTCTGAAGCCTGAGGATAAGAAACTGCTTACCAGGCGTGTAGGAAAATAATCAGTCTATGCACATACAACTATTTGGTCTTCATTGACATCAGACATTTTAGCATAATTTTAACTATGGCTGTGGTTACCTTTCTAGAAACGACGCTAGGAGGCGAACTTAGATTTAGGATATCACTTTCGAGTCATGATAGTAGAATTTTAAGACATTGCCCCAGTGATTTCACTCCGGCACGTTTAGGAACCTGTGGAATTATGTATTAATCTATTACAATTTCACCGAAGAATAAAGTAAGCGCGTAAAATCGGTGTTGGAATAGGTTATTTACATCTTGTGGTACATAGATTGTATTTAGTGGAAACAAAAATGTTTCTTTTTGTTGGTTGGAACACTGATTATACGTGCTCTACACTAGCGTTTGTTATTGTAGAGGAGGAAGCTTCCCAGGAGTGTAACAGATGATTTATTGTGTATTCATCCGAGATTTGACAACATATGGGTGAGACAAAGTGGAAAATCCTGTCAGGATGGAAATTTGAAGGAGCTCGAGCTTCTGTTGCTAGAGTATTGATCACCACTAAGCATAATTTACAACAAAAATTACGTCAGAGCTCTAACAACAGGTTTCTGCTGTCAAATTCTTGCGTATATTGGCCGAATCGAATACGTACTGCCGGGTTTCCTTCTACGAACTTATTACCACAAGTAAGGATGCGCTATCGCGGCGCAGATGTTGTGGTGGCCACGCAACATGATCCAGCGATTAATAAGAGAATGTTATTTCTTTAGAGGAGATATGGATCATCTGATGTCAGCTGGTCACGTTTATAAATTGTAGACACTCTTCCTCATTCTTGCCACTACAAACATGCAGGTAACATAGGACGGACAGCGGCCATTGTTTATGTAATCATGTGCATCCCTGTCGAGGGCTTTGACTGTTAAGGTGCCAGCGGGCCAGTTAACATTTTTGTCTCCCTATCTGTGTTCAGCTGTTGTTTGGCGAATACGAAGATGGACTTCAGCCTTTGGCCAGGATAGAAGAGTGAGATGGCTAAACTACAGCACTTATATTCGAAAACTGAGTGAAGGGGATGAGAGTTATCGCATTCGTATCGCACTCGCGGTTCAAATCCTCGTCCGGTCAGCCTGGCTTAGGATCTATGTGGTTTCCCTACAATCGGTAAGAGGGATGGGGTGATGGTTCCTCTGGAAAGATAAAGTCGAATTCGTTCTCAGTCCGTTGTGCGCCTTCGTATTATTCGAAAGGAGCGCGGTTAAAATTCTTGTCTTTTCATCCAGCTTTAGGTTGTCCCTGATTCCTCTCGATCACCACAGGCGCATGATGAGTAAAGCCACGGACTATTCCTTCTCTAATAACCCCTTCCACATACGACATTGCTCCGTTTCTAACATCATCGTCATGCAAAAGAAACCGAGCGGGGTGGCGCAGTGGTTAGACACTGGACTCGCATTCGGGAGGACGACGGTTCAATCCCGCGTCCAGCCATCCTGATTTAGGTTTTCCGTGATTTCCCTAAATCGCTCCAGGCAAATGCCGGGATGGTTCCTTTCAAAGGGCACGGCCGACTCCCTTCCTCGTCCTTCCCTAATCCGATGAGACAGATGACCTCGCTGTCTGATCTCCTTCCCCAAACAACCCAACCCCCATGCAAAAGACTTCAAACTGTGACCTTCCCCCTTTCCGGCTAGGTATATGACGCGCGCCTTATCAAGAATCTGGAGTCAGTTTTTGGGTCAAGCCTGTGCAGAATCTCTCCTGCATTATCACTGACTGAAATAAGTGTTGCACTGTGTGAAAAACACAGCAAACTTCGACTGGAAATGCTTCGCATGTACATCGCACATGGTTTCTTATCATTCATTTCCGTTTATTTTTCTATCACCCGAAACTGTTTCGGTCTCAGCGGTTCCAGCAATGGTTTCTAAGGCAGCTACCTAGCCTGGTAGTCGTGCGCTGAACTGTGATAGCTGGGCTGATGGATCGTGAAAGCCGCCTCCGCCGTTAACACTGCGGACACCTTTCGCCAGCTGTTCACCTCTCAACCATTTAGCTCTGCCGAGCGTCGTTCCCACGTGCTGCATTCTGGAACGCCTCTCGCACCTGATTGTGTAACACGTGACGGCTTGTTTCTTTCCCCACACGCTGTATTTGGCATCTGATGAAGGACTGAACTCCGTACAACATAGGTGACCGACTGACCTAGAACTAGCTACTTGAACTTATTGAAGACTTCATCCAAACAGCAGGAAATGTTGTTTAACTATATTTCTACAAAAATGTGACTTTATGAAAGTGTTTCATTATCTCGTTCTCTTTGGTAAACTATGTACTGAAGATGGCGTTGAAATATGGTGCAGCGTATCTGAAGAAACGTACCGAAGGCGAAATGAAAACACGGAGACAATGGCCTTCAATTCGTTAATATCACTTTTTGCATTAGGAAACTATGCTTCACATAAATAACTGCGTTACCATTTAGATCATACAGTCTTGTTACCAAACCTAAGGTATTTGTTAGAAGTTGTCTTGCGTTAGTAATGTTAATTTTTTCGCAATAGTCTCTTTATTTGACATACTAATAGTACGAACGCTTCTGAGAGCCAATTTGCCAATTTCGGAACATACGTTTTATCAACAATGCAGCGAAATTACTCTTCGTATGAAATATACCCGGAGTACTTTGAGAAATGTTATTGAAAACGAGTTTCTGGTTTCAGTATCTATGACGATATTCGTCTCTTCTCCTGTTGTTCTAAATGGGAAACATCTAGCGATAGTGCCTAACATCTGCTTGTTCTCTGACGTCGCTTTTGTAACTATGATATATGTATTGCCGAACAGTCAGTAGCTACATTGTCTTTTGACTTTTAGTTTTAAATCTACTGGTGTTCTTGGTGAAACTATAATTGTCTTTCAAATGAAAAAGTTGTGTTTTTAATGCCTATTATTTTTTATCGGATAGTCTCTATGAAAAACAGACAGAATAAATAAATGAAATGTAAAACTAGCGAAGAAGAGCCTTTAAACTTGAAGAAAAGAGTGAATCTAGAAAGGGGAAGCTTTCGAATCGCAAAGAAGCTGCGAAATAGCAACGAGCAACCTAAAATACGGCTCTGGCAACGCGTGGCTGCAAATCAGTTACCACGAAATTTATCTGAGAACGCAAACATAGCATGTTTCGCAGTTTCGCAAACATACCATGCGTCGCCGTACCTCAGCAGCTGGAAAGCGATTCTCACGCAGCTTGTACGAAACTTCTCTGATAAGTTGCCTGTGCAGATCTGAGCTAACACTGTATTTTCGTGGCAAACCATTTAACACCGTGATCACGATGGCACACTTTTGAGAACGAATCGCATATTTGGTTGATGGCCATGAGACAAACTGCAGCAACGTTATTCACTGTAAACAACCGCAGTTATTCTTCGCTCATTCGCTCGTGGAAGGTGAAGATTAATTCTATGTATGTATGTATGTATGTATGTGTGTGTGTGTGTGTGTGTGTGTGTGTGTGTGTGTGTGTGTGTATGCGTTTGTGTGTGTGTACGTACGCCGCCAGCTGCTCGTTTCCCTTTCCATCTACGAAGAAAATGTGCCAAGTCGACCGAACATATCTGCTATCTTTCTGTACGCATTTATTTAAAAATACATACCAATAGTTTTCTGAGTAATTTTTTATCTTCTTCTTTTAAATGGATCTATTACCTGGGGAGAACTGGAACTGACTTATAATTTTCAGCTAATAAAGATGTACAAATGGCAATGTATTTAGTATCTTGCTTCGGTGATAACACAATAATAATGTAAATAACATTTGTTAATTATGTTATATGCTAATAAATGTGCGTTATGGTTCCATACATGCAAATATCTCTTACCTTGTCACTGTACACAGTGTGGAAAATGTCCTAACATGATACGAGAATTGATAGAACGAAATTAGTAGATCTCTAAATTCTGCGTTTAGCGAAGAATGATGCTGTCTTTCCACCAACGATTTTCAGTTGAGTTATCCAATCATTTCTATACCAAACTGGCCAGTTATCGCCCTAACAGTACTACTCGACACTGCATCATGCACCCTCTTATCTGTCATCTGTTCGCAGTTGTAGGATTCTAATTTGGGGAGATGTCTCACGTACATGCTTATTGCTATTGCAAACTCTAGTATTAAACTGCTTTTTGCAATTTCACTGTGGCGATGGTCTGCGGTGTCAATAGATATTTGCGACTGGTTCATGGAAACTGCGGCTACTTGGTTATTAATTCACAAATGCGCGTTAAGCAATTACATGAGACAATGTTAAAAACATACCTATTAATGGCTCCTTAGTTGCAGAAAATTTCTCTGAGAATTTGGGTATCTGGGTTTATGTATTACTGGAACTGATCACAGAATCAGAGAATTCGATACACTTACAAAAAATCGTGACAGCAATGCTAATACAGATTATATACCGTGGTCCACGTTCCTAGCATATGGAAATACTCTTATCCAAAATCAACCGTAATGTAACAAATAACCACCCTCCTCCATTATTAGACCTATTAAGGGAGAAATGCTTGGGCTTTCATTAACGTACGGTCTTCTTTCTGGGAGTATCACCAGTTGTCGGCATTTGCTAACGTTCCATAATCACAAGAATTCTCAACGGCAGATGGTTCAGACCGACGAGATTCTAGTTTCTTTCTTGTCGTGTAATCAGGAGCTGATGCAATTAGCCTTCTGCACAATATAGCTGCCAAATAAAGACATTTTTCATGACAGACGCATCACACATCAAATAAAAGATGAGGTAGTTTCCTTGCCGAGTGTGCCGACCCATTACATTATGCATGCCAAATACTAACTAATGGCTTGTAATGACATCGCTGTCGTCGCGCCGTTAAATCCTACAAGCAAAATAAATTATAAGCGTAGAGGAAAGTAAGCAACAAGAACCATCAACGTGAGGCGGAACATCTGTTCTGAGATGGATAAATGAAGCAAACAGTTGTGGACTCGTTGAAGACATCATGTTGATGGAAGATCTCTCACAAGCCAAACCACTTTTAAAAGTCTGCTGTTACCACAGTTTAACCAATGCAGCGGCTCTCTTAGGATCGTTGTGAGGAGTACGTAGAAGAGCGGAGACATGTCGACACCTAATGTTCGTTTGCTGTGATGCTACAGGACGTAGCTATGCATGAGTAATTTGTTTTCCTGTGTATATTGTACAATATTCCCCTCCGTCACATATACACATATCATCTATTCTAAATTCAATGTTAAGAAAACCAAGGACACAAAACAGGAAATTTTCAGTATCTTTCGAATAATTACACGAAAAGCAAATCCATCCTTCGCGCGGATTTCTGTTTTCTTTGTACAGCTACAATTAAAGATTGAAATTTTCGGAACACGTATGTGCTATAAAATTGCAGTGTTGCTCGGCGAACAGCACTGATAGCTTCTTTTCGGATCGTGACTCCATTAACAGCGTCACCCTGAAGCAATGTTTCAACGAATTTCCTACTCATCACCTTCAGGCAAAGAGAAAATTCCATCAAATGTGAGGGATTTCGTAGAAAAAACTGCAGTGCATTAATTAATCTGGAAAGCAGACTGTTTAAAGACACCCCTTGAACTGTGCAAATAATTTTTTGTGAAGCTTCAGTACCAACATGGTTTCCACACTGTTTCATAAACTGGAAATATGGGTTGCAGGTGAATAACAGAGTTTTAGCGGGACAAACGAATTTCTGCTTTTTATTCGTCGCAATGCCAGTTACTGAAGTGTCTGTGGAGATATCGAGACATTATGAAACATTTAGAACAATTTTACAGTGGATTTAAGAAATCAAGGTCAGCGGGGATGACAGTGCAGAAAACAAAATGAACCATTCACAATATTCGATTCGTTCCTAGCTCTCTTTCGACGGGATGTCGCCATTAAATCAAGGAGGCTGTAAATGCTTCGTTTCTTGCCGTCTGGTACGTACAAGTCTCTAAGTTAGAACACAACTCTGGGAGCTTTACGGTCAAATATTTAAAAGACGGCCGCTACGCTGTCCTGGGAAATTAAAGCGGCGCCGGCAGCGCGATGCGGTAGAGCGCGGCTCGCCCACGCAGGGATGGGCTCATTAATGGATCGTGCCGGTGTCGGCCGCCTCAACATATCTCCCATGTTTATGTCCCGTTTGTACCTGCGCTATAGGGCTGGCCCGGGATGCGAAACCGTCGTTCAGCACAACAGCTGCTTAACAACATTCCTACGGTCCGCGACATTTTTTCCTTATCTACGAGAAGCTGATATTGTCGCTTCATAATGAGTTACCTCAGGATTGAAATGTGACCTCTGTGATGTGACCTCTGTCACACCAATTAAATGTTTACATAAAATGCAGCTATGACGGAACGTGTAATATCAGCTGTACAGAGGGTGTATGGTATACATGTTGATCTGAAAGAAGAGGACGATGGCAAACGAAACTCGTTGAAGAAAGGCGTCGTTGCTCTTAACGACACGCAAAATTTAGAGATTTAGTAATTTATGTCATATCAGTTCTCGTTTCTTGGCTAAAATGGTTCAAATGGCTCTGAGCACTATGGGACTTAACATCTGAGGTCATCAGTCCCCTAGAACTTAGAACTACTTAAACCTAACTAACCTAAGGACATCACACACATCCATGCCCGGGTCAGGATTCGAACCTGCGACCGTAGCGGTCGCGCGGTGCCAGACTGTAGCGCCGAGAACCGCTCGGCCACCCCGACCGGCTATCATATGTTTTCTTCTTTTATTTTTTTCATCGGTGCAGTCACATTATGTTCGCAATGGCTGAAATGTGAGAAGAAAGAACAACTTGGACAGTTCAGTGATGTATGTAGTATGTTTTGATTGCAGTATATGACCAGTGCCTCAGATGATGATTATCAATTACAAAGGTCTTAAAAAAGTGTATAATGCCGCCTTTCCAGCGAGAGTACAGATGTTACCAGTTACCAAAACTGTGTTAGTGGGATGTAATATAAATGTTTATGCTTGCTTTTTTAAGGCAACTATGATCAGAACATCAAAAATCAAAATTCTATAATAAATTTTGAGCAGTAAGTTCTTATTACATTATGATATGCATTAAATGAATTTCTATAATTAAAAAATATCATGCTTTGTTTTGTTCATAATTATCACGCGTTGGAAGATGGGCCGTAATAACCGAAACTGGCAGCAGCTTAATACATTTTTTACAGCAGCTGATAGTGTAGCTACATACATACGTCATTATTATCACCAAGCAGTGTGGCTCTGTTAAAGGCTGTGGGACCACTACCACTGATGTTATCCACGCGAATCGCTTGTTTATTGAGAAGCACTATGAGAATTTTAAATATCATCACTTCGCATTCCTCGACCCGGACAAGGCTTTTGAGTGAGTACTACGGGATCACATATGGTTTACCATCCGAGGGCATGAAGTACCTGAAGAACTAATTGAATGAATCCAGCTGTGCTACCACAACGTTTAGAAGTCAAGTGCATTCTACCGCTGGGGTGTTAGATGACTTTCCTGTTTCTGTTGGTGTCCATCAGAGGTTTGCTTTCTTTTCCTTTCAGTTCGTTATAATAATGGACACGGCCATCAGATATCTTCAGAAATTAGCATCTTGGACCCTGGTGTATGCTGATGATGTTCTACTGGATGCTGGCTACTTGTCCTCCAACGACAAGTTCAAGCATGGAAGAACCGGCTTGAAAACTCCAGAATACTCCTCAGTGACAAAAAGAGTGAGCAACTGTCAACACATGCGAATAATGCGGACAAAATCAAGATTAACGATATAGTTCTGCTGCAGACAGACATCTTCAAAGTACCTTGGCTCCAAAATCGCTGCCGTCGGCTCACCCGTTCCTCGAATCACAAACTGCGTTAGCAAAGCTTGGCTTATATGGGAGACAATGACTGGTGTCCATTGTGGTAAGAAGGTCCCGTACCGACAAAAGTCGAAAAGTGACCGCTGTGCAATCTGCCCAGTTGCCTTGTACGGTGCAGGATGAAAGGAGCAGAGCAACGACTTGCTGTAATCTTTTCTTTTTCTTGTGCCTTTGCCCTGCATAGACGCAGGCTCGGCATGATTATTAACGGATGTGGCACGGTTAATTTAAAGGATGGCTGCATGCCCTTTATTTATTTTTATCAAATGAAACGGTGTACTAGTCAAGACACTGGACACGCATTCACCTTGACCGGCGTTCCAGTTTCCGTCCCACCATCTAGATTTAGGTTTTCATTGGTTGTCCTGACTGTCTTAAGGTAGAGAACAGGTAGTTTTTACGGAAAAGGGCACGGGAAATTTCTAATTTCCATTCCCAATTTGGGATCGTTCTCCGCCTCTAATGATCTCGTCGTCGACTGGATCTCAAATCCGTATCTTCCTTCTTTTTTTTTAAGTTTGATCTGGATCAGCACTAAGGGCCAAGTCTGATTTACGTCAGTATATAGTTGAAGTAGAGTATCTGTTCTAGACTTCCGCGAATACAAATGATATTAAAAAAGACAACTCTGACTGAAGATGTTCACCTTTAGTTAAATTTTCATAGACGTTATTTGTAACATTACAATTGAATGTAATTCTAGATTTTCGCGATGATAGCCGCTTTTGAGATACACGCAGTTATCAATGTTTAAATTTCCAGCATTCTTGGAAGGTTCTACTCTTTACTCAGCATCATGTTGTGTTCTAAAGTGCTCAGAACGCCTCTGAACAGCATCTTTGCAAACTTCCCTATTCAAAATCATTTCTCCCGCCAAAGCACACGAGAAAACGAGCTCAGTAGAGGAAGTAGCCTTGTAAATCGGGACTGAAATAAGTATGAGGATAGCGTTATGTACATAGAGTATCTGGAGTGCAGTACATACAACGATATAGAAAGAATAGTTCTTGGCAAAGCACTACAGATGGCTATAGGATATTACTCATCTTAACTCGTGCCTTTACCTGGTCAGATCCGAGAAGACTAGAAAATCCTCATGAGGAACGTGGATTTAATACTGAAGAGTCAAGACCACTGATTCAGATTCTTTGATAGCTAAGTCGCTAGTCGATGAGAAAAATGCCTCTGACTCTGACGGATCGGCACAAAAATGCGGACACGTCTGCAGACGTGAAACAGCTGTTACCTGCACGGTGCTACGCCCAGTGTGACAAATAAGTCAATAATGAATAATAAACTAGGATGGAGAAAGTGGGTTTACTCGAGGCCGCGATTGCTCTTTCGATAAGGACCGCGCTGTGTGGCAGCCTCATCAAAAATGATGTCGCGGATTTGTGAACGGAGCACGTGTGCAGATGTTATCTTTGGAGGTCAGTGTGGGGCGGCCGACTGCGCATGTTAATATTAAACTAATATGTAACACGGCAACGCGAACAGGGCTAACAAATAGTCTAGATTGCTATCAGGTCACGTAGCTATTCTCGTCTGCGAGAATTCATTGTATTCCATTTAGCATTTCAAAATGAAGATGTTAACCGTAGTGGTGTGTTGCGCGCTTGGCTTCCCGCGTCGCAGCGGCAGCTTGCCAAGGCCGGTGCGACCACGCCCCCTAATCCGGCATGTTCACATGGGTGAGCGTTCTACTACGTGAAATCAGAATAGCTGTCCTCGTAATTTCACAATGCCAGGCGTTTTTTGGGACGCTTATTTGTGTACGGTTTGCGACGTAGGCCGTACGATGACCTTGAGCCCCATGTTCAGGAAGACCGTATGCATAAGTTCCCATTGTTTGTCTATGTCCCAAAAACCGAGCGTATTAGTGAGATGGCGCAGAGTAGCCGTTATCATCTGCAGTATTGTGTGTTACTGTCTTAAAGGTATTCACAGTTTTCAGCCTTTCCCTAAGTACCATAAAGGTACAGCCGTGTACAGGGAGATACATCGAACTCAGTGAAAGCTAATTTCTGAAATTCACCGAGTTCATTTCTACAGAGATACTACTATGTTACCATAATTTCTCTTAAAAGATATTCAGGTACGCTGGACGCAATCGAGCTACGTATTAAACGACGAAGGAATGCTCAGATATTCTCACTTCAACTTGAATTTTGGCAACGAGGATTCAAAAGTTTAATTTATAGCATTTTTATTTTCTACCACCCCTCCCTCTTAACGCCGGTTTACCAGCAGCTTTTTAGTCTGTCACGTTAAGAAGTCTCGTCTGTCATCGACCCAGAATGGTACGTCGTTTATGGGGCTGCAGCAGAAAGCACTCAGTTGGAGAAGCTTGGGGAAGAACTCAACCGTCGCCTGGTGAAAGAAGCATTCCTACATTAGCCTCAAGTGGTTATTTAACCTGCAGAATATTGACACTACAAGGTAATTTTTTCCACCGTGTACGAAATCTGGCGACTAATCGATTAGAGGACACGGAACAGAGAAGGTTTAATGAACTTATGTCCGGAAATGCATGGTTTCCATGGTAGAGACAATTTATTCAATTATTTTTTGTTACAGAGACTGCGATTTAATACGCGCTGTGCCTTGCAGTCACAGCTACAGTAGGCATGGTTTCCTCCTAGAGGGTGGTACTGTTCCTCATACTTCATGCCCCAGTGCCTTCTCCTGCCGTAGTGATTGGTAATGTTGAATCTGAGTCACTGCTCTTGCTGACTCACCTTGTACAGAATGTAATAAAGCGTTGTAACAATGTTTCCGTATTCGAATCGAGAGCTTGCTAACAAATTGTTTACTTACGGAAAGGCAAAAAATGTTCAAATGTGTGTGAAATCTTATGGGACTTAACTGCTAAGGTAATCAGTCCCTAAGCTTACACACTACTTAACCTAAATCATCCTAAGGACAAACACACGCACTCATGCCGGGGGAATGACTCGAACCTCCGCCAGGACCAGCCGCACAGTCCGTGACTGCAGCGCCTTAAGACCGACGGAAAGGCAAATGGCAACGGGCTGTGGGCAACTAGGTTGTATCAGGAGATCTATCTCCGTTGACAACAATCACAGCATTCAATATATGCAACAATGTTTCACCGTTTGTATGAGATAGGGTCGTATCAGAAAATCACGAAGGACGTACCCGACTTGGAGGAAAATGTGATTAACACTGTGGAAGGTGACCGCCATGCCAGCCAGAGCACCAGGCAGTTGGCCCGCCAGTACAGGGTAAGCCAGACGACCGTGTGGAACATTCTCCATAACAGTTGTTACTACCCTTATCACTTACAGCGTGTGCAGGGCTTGCTAGCGACAGACTTTCCACATTTGGAGCAGTTTGTCACTGGTTTCTTCACCAGGCAACCACGGTTCCGCGATTTGTGTCATCCATCCAATTCACATATAGGGGTACCTTTAACCGGAGTGGTATCTCCAACTTTCGTAACAATCATCTGTGGGATAATATTCAGAACCCCTATGATATGGTGACAGCGAATCATCAGCATCAATGCAGCCGGAATGTGTGGGCTGGGATAATTGGCGATCGTATTTTGGGACCAGTTTTCCTTCCACGTCGCCTAACAGGCCGGAACTATCGGCGTTTCTTGCGGATGACTTACTTTGCTTCCCCTGCTGGAAGAAGTTCCATTGATGATTCGGAGAGTTATGTGGCTGCTATATGATGATGCTCAAGCCTAATACGTCGCTAACGTCCGGACGCATCTCAGTCACGTCTACCCTGGTAGATGTATCGGACGAGGGGATCCAGCTGCATGGCCTGCTCGTTTACGGGATTTCAACTCATGCGATTTCTGGTTATGACGTCATCTCAAAAGTACTGTGTATGCAAAGCCCATTCCAGATGTGGAGACACTGGAGCAGCGTATTCATACTGCCTTTGACATTGTTCGGATGCAGCCTGGCCGACGTGAACGTGGGAGACAGAATATGCTACGGCGCGTACACGCCTGCATTGAGGCACACGGAAACCATTTTCAACACACACTGTAACTGTGGCTGCATGGTACAGCTCGTATTAGACCATAGTCTTGGTAGCAATGTATGGTTGAATAAACGTTCTCTAGCACGGAAACCATGCATTTCCGGACGTAATTTGATTAGACGTTTTTTGTTCCGTACCCTCTCATGGATCAATCCCTAGAGTTTGTACACGGTGGAAAAAAAAACACCCTATAGAATGGGCGACGGGGATTTGCCCTGCTCAGTTACAAGTCCATTGTCTCGACCACTGCACCAAATTTGTCAGTAACCTGAAATGTCGCTGGAGTTTAATAGACAAAGTTACGAAATCGTGATATCGCCAATATGCCTCAGTCAGAAGCCCCTCAGTACATATCTGTGTATACATGATGGTGCATAACATGGAACGAGATTTCCGGCTGATGTAGAAACGTACAAGCATCAGAGTACTATAAACTATCTTGGTCTGGAAACGCTCCAATTAAAAGCTGGAAGCCAGAATATTTATCGACAGCTATAGTGAGATAACAACACACTAAAGTTACAAGTGGACGAACAGTCAATCCACTAACGTATTGGCAAATGAAGAAGAACAAGTATCAACTGAACAACCCTATGACACACATCACCACGTAGTAGCAGTGGAAATGGTGTTACGCTGTGACGCTGCGTCACCAATTAGGTGAGGTCCCATTTGTATGTTTGATGAGGTGGAGAAATGCATAAATGTCCATGTTGTGTCACCGGTTGAGTACTGAGGCTGTTTATATCACCAAGAAGTGATGTATTCTACAACTTATTACCTGTTAGCTACTAGGTTCCAATTTTCTATTTATCTGGGGTCATTTTCTTTCTGCCCATGATTCCCGTGAACTAAATAGGTAGAGACACTCCATGTTACTTTTCTCTTTCAGAGAAGGAACTCGTTTTGAACTTCACCCACGATCCTGAAACCACGTTTCTACTATTTAGATTATAGTACTAAATATTTTAGATTGAGTCCATAGTGAATGTTTCTTTTGAGTGGCTTTAAGCACGACCCCTTCGGTGTGTTTATGAGGCTTGATTTGATACTCTCTAATCAGGCTACCTTTGTGATCGTAATTCGTGAATGCTTCTGCTACAACGCCATTCCAACTCAGTACGCTTCTCTGCAATACAGAAAACACAGTGACCCCTATTCAATGGTTAGTGCTACCCTTTATTAATTGTTACTCACAGCATTTACTCTTGCTTTGCTTAAATTTATTCATACTGATATCCAGGATACTAGGCAGTAAACACTACAAAATTATTGTATCTTTTTGCTTCGATCAATATTACCTCATTCTGACTGTTTTTTGGTATTCTGCTTACGACTGGGGCACTTACAGTTGGAATTCCTCTATCTTATTTTGCTTCTTTGTAATTCTCCAGTATCACTAAAAGTCTGTATCATTACGGGAACATCTTGTACATTTGTGAATTGTGAACTAACCTTCGGTTTTTCTAGATTATTTGCTGTAGCAGAATGATCCAAGCACTAATAACAGTTATTGGATACTATCGAATTTCTCTTTTAATTAACAGTAAGACTTCGTGTTTAACTTCATTTAGGCCTGGTTGTTCATTATTCTAGAAACTAATGTAATATTGTCCATGCATCGAGTAGGTCGAGTGATAATTAAATGCATGAGGAATAGAACAACATAGTCGAAATGTGATACACAAACTACCATCTCACACGAGTACTTTGCTGATCGCATGTCACAAGGCATTGAGATTGCTATTGGTGCTGGAACACTACCGTGAATTGATTGCAATCTATGAAGTTGCGCGGCAACAACAAATATGACAGCATCAAAAGTCTCATGGGTATTCGTTCCATCTTTGTCAACAGCGCACAGTTAAGATCAGTGGTAGCATCGTTATACGACGAATGTTTACTTCAGACGAAATAGGATCAATAGTGTGAGTGCCGTTATTTCTCACAGCAACCCGCATACACCTTTGTTGATATTGGATTCACAACCCGAGGGCTCGGGCTCAAATCACTGCTCGCGCATCCTGACGTCGATTCTCCGCAGTTGCATTAAGTCACTTCAGGTGAATGTTGGAACGGTTCCTTCAAATGAACGCCGCCCATCTCCTTCCATATAGTCGACCAAGTAAGGTTGTACTTTATCTCT
This sequence comes from Schistocerca piceifrons, assembly GCF_021461385.2. Lineage (NCBI taxonomy): Eukaryota > Metazoa > Arthropoda > Insecta > Orthoptera > Acrididae > Schistocerca > Schistocerca piceifrons. The sequence continues at coordinate 359,490,554 of NC_060149.1, read as the reverse complement.
ATAACCATGTTACCCCGTAATCTCCCTTCTTCCTTTCTGAAGACAATACTCCATCACTCTGGTTGGTGTTAGTGTGATTCGATGAACATATATGTGAAGATATTTGTTGCTACTCCAGGTTTGGTTACTTCAGTCCTATTGAGCACGCTTTTCAAGAGTGATGGCCGTTGGTCACAATGTGATGAGTCGTAATGAACTGTGATTAGCCGTCGGGCGGTCATAGGTGACCATGGTTTCAAGTCACTACCTGTGTCTTCTGATGCTCATATTGCAATTAGCCACCGCCATCATGAGGTTGCAGCAGGACTCTACACACTGCTAGGATGATGTGTCTGATACAGTGGCTCGTGACTGTACTTCAGCTGACATGAATGCAACATAGTCAAGAACTGCTCCTAAGTTCACTTAGCGAGCAATACTAATATACTTTGACCTTTCTGCCTGCTTCAAAGACATTCTCTGAGTCCGGTTTGCTTTTCTAAAACCACCCTCAGTCAGCCAACTGGTCGCCGATCAGTAAAAGGCTTCTGTTGTATTTATGACTGCAAAGACTCCGCTTACAAGACAGTACTTGGAACATGCCACAACTGGTTTTGTGTAGTTGCTGCGTCAGATAGGCATCAGGCGGCTTCTCACAAAGATGACGATGCGATTCGGCGGGCAGTTCCGGACTCTTGTCAGCTCTTTCAGCCGTAGCGACATTTGTGGCAAAACTAGAGGGGATGCATAAAAAAAGCAATGTCACACAGGACTGTTAAAACCTCTGTAATTGATACAGTGTGGTCTGACAATTTGTAAGGACAAAGCGCACCTATTAAACTTTCATTTGTTCATCCACTTTTACTTGAACAGTCCGTGCACTAGAAAATGACACAGACTTCAGCGATTTATTCTGTTTTCGGGTTCTCAAGTTTCTCGTGCTCTAAAAGCAGAAGGCTGTACGTTCTTACTTACTCTAAAAAGACTTAAAACTTCTTCGTGCGAGGAGGTGTGAACAACGACTGGTCTGCCGTCCCGTTGAGTATCTTTATATTGTTTTCAGATAGCGAATTCGCTTTTTTATTCTAGCACAATTCTGAATAAGCAAGTATGGTGTCCCGTAAAAAATATCTAAGCAGAACGAGAGAGAAAATAGTCTTATTTGCTTTACTTGCCCATTATCTTGCAATTTTTGTCGAGAATTTGTAGAAAATTTGCTGTTCCACATCTTAGGCGATTAGTTAGTTTTGGTTTCATTCAACAATTACGTTAACAAGGCTTCATGCAACAACAGAACACCCTTCTTAGCGTCGTTATTCTTATTGTTTCGTTTTCTTTAGCTGTTACAGCGCTTCCCTGTGACTAACGTGTTCATAGCCTCTCTGAATGTTCCACTAACTGTTCATAGAGTTGAAATAAGATATAAACACAAAATATCTTAGGGTTTCTTCTGAACCTCTGAATATAAAGGTCATGCTGGAAACAAGTGTCTTTTAAGATTCATGCGAGGAGGACACATTGAAATTTAACTGACGAGACGAGCACTGTTTCTGCCTGACATTTGAAATAAATCATGTTCATGCGAGTATTAAAAAAGCCTTACCGAAAGCTCCAGAAGTGATAGGAGATGATTGAAGTAGAAGCGTCATGATGTAATGCTAAAGGAGACGTATCAAATATTATTCTTGTGAAACAGCAGGTCGTCGAAGAGTTTTCTCTAGGAATGCTTAATATCACATTTAAGTGGATGCTTGTCTATAGTTAATAAGGAGATTAGCAGATATTTTCCGTAAATATTTTATGCTGGGTGATCTGTGACTTATAGAAAATACACGGCGTGCAAAGTGAATCTGACCTGGAAAATATTTACAATCAGCTTCACCAGGTATTGACCCTTGTTTAAGAACATCACAGAAGATGTTGGAAATGGTCACTTTTGACGGCGATGAAGCACTGTGCTCTATTTATCGGACTATGAGACATGCGTACCAGCTCTCCCTGAGGGATAGCAACAATACCGTTTATTCAGCGTTGTGCTGTAGCTCTTCCAGTGTGTGAGGATAATATGAATACGCATGATCTTCCAGTCTGCTCCACAGGCAAAAATCAAAGAGAGGGAGAGAGAGAGAGAGAGAGAGACCAGGCGATCTAGGAGGCCACAAGACTTCATCGCCGCTGCTGATTGTGTCTCCTCAAGGCGGTGTGTGCTATCCCTCTGTCTTGCTGAAATTATCCATACAGTCATCTTCTGTGTTATGATGCGAACACCAGACATTGCGCACCAATCACCCGTCTTGAGATTATGCAATGTCTCTTCGGAGTACCGATGGGGATTTTCTGATGCACAGTGGCGCATGTTCTGGGAGTTCACATACTCTGAAAGGCTGAACCAGACTTCATCTGAAGTAATGGAAAACCGAGGATCGAGAAGTCGTCATTCCGCTTCACTCCGGCGGAACTCAACACGCGAATTTTCGTCTGGACACTTTCACTCTTGCACAACAGTAAATTTGTAAGGATACAGATGGAACTCCCTTTTGATCATGTTTCGCTACGACGATCTCTTAATTCCTACTGGCACAAATAAATAGTGTTGAGATTTAATGGGACTTTTGTTCGAGTCGTTTCTTGTTGTCTCGTGTTCGGACTCCTTCCTGGTAGTTACGGTTTTCATTCACTGAAGAGTTCGTCTCTCAGCACTTTGCCACCAAGCTTTTCACTGCAGATTAGCTGGAGGTTTTTCCAAAACATTTATACTCTGAAACTCCTGCGCAAGGAGTTCCACACATGTTTCCCAAGATTTCTGCTTCGTATAACATTCGGCAATGGACATGTGCTGTTTCATTGTGAGCACCATTTTGTGTGCATTCAGTCTGTCACCAAATACATTTGTTCCTCTCACTCACACGTAATGACAGCGTATGCGGCAGATGGGCATGTGCAGACATGTGATAACAATCGATTGGTGCATTGAAATCCAGGTTGCCTGTATTTTATTTTGTGAGAAGTTCTCCTGTTTATTAACAAAGGTCAATTCCACGTCGGTCTTATATTTTCCGAGCGAGCTACTTTGCTCACTCTGTGTCCGATTTTTTAAGTTTATGTATTTTCCCGACCGGTATTCGTGCACATAGCCCACCATCAGTGGAATCTGATGGAGGGTAAAGAAACAAATTTATGCATATAGATGCCGACAGCACGGAACATTTTGTAAACGCTAAAGTAGAAATATAACATTACTTACATACGGAGCACGTCTCCATCAACCGACTTATCTTCCATGTATCAATCACTTGTAGTGAGTAGACATCGCACAATTACGCGTTAGGGAAAATTTGTAAAAAATAGAACAAAACCGAATGTCTTATGTTCCGTTAATGACAGCTGAATTTTAATTTTGCAGCTGACCCGCTGGATTCTTTAAGAAGTGTTCAAATGAAAAGGTACGAAACGTCGTAGCGACCAAACCCGTTGAAAGCTGCACATGCCGCCTTGGGATGACGTAGTGAGACGTGCTTGCAATGGAAGCGTGCGTCGTCACCTCCCCCATGAAAAATGCAAAGCAGTGCACTTAACAGCAAGGTGATGCTCAGCGTCTTTTTCGACGTCCGAGGTCCGGTACTCATCGAATTCCTCGAGCACGGGTAAACCGTTAATATTGACTTGTACTGAGAGACACTCCGTAGCCTGCAACAGTCCATCAAGAGTAAACGGCCTGGACTGCTGACGATCGGAGTAATTCTGCTCCACGATAACGCGCATCGACACTTCTACAAGGTCACACAAATTGTAATGGTCAGATTCAAGTGGAAACAGGCCCCATAGCCCGGGGATGTCGCCCTGCGACTTTCATGTGTTTGATCGACTGAAGAAACACCTCAAAGGGAAGCGCTTCAAATCGGACGACGGACTGAAGGGCCAGTGAGGGACTGGCTCCTGTCACAGCAACAGAAATTCTGGCAACAAGGGATCTTTCTGCTCGTGAAACAGTGGGATAATTGTGTTCAAGGAGTCTAGTGATAACTTTTCAATAAAGACTTCAGTCATACCTCCAGTGTTGTTTCGTTCCTTTTGTTTTGAACATCACTCATATTAATCGTCGTATAGTATTATTTCAGTTATCTCAATTCGTAAACACAGTTTCTTCTTCTTCCTTCTTCTGCTGGTTTTATAATTGTTTTCAATGTACATATAGCATAATCAATAACTTTCTCTTATTTATTGACACTGTTAAGCAAAACGTACGTACGTACACTTCCTTCTAAAATATATTGAATCTGGTTAAATGTAATGCCTGGAGTTTCCAGACAGGTCATGGTAAAATCTCAGTAAGAAGAATGATGACACCAAACACGCCTGACACATGTTGGAACCACAAGAAACCTGTAAGGAATCAGGAGCCTTATCGCTTTTGTAGGTGCTTAGATTTATCATTTACATCCTATAATTACGGTATGTCTACATAAAAAGTTAATAAATTACGTAAATTACTCATTCAAATAAGAATCACTGCTCACTGTAGGTATATGCTGCTGAGTAATGGCTGTAAGCAGACTTACCCACCACCAGTTTGTTCTAGCACCCGGCTTACTTCATTCTACATCTACATCTACATCCATACGCCGCAAGCCACCCGACGGTGTGTGGCGGAGGGTACCCTGAGTACCTCTATCGGCTCTCCCTTCTATTCCAGTCTCGTATTGTTCGTGGAAAGAAGGATTGTCTGTATGCTTCTGTGTGGGCTCTAATCTCTCTGATTTTATCCTCATGGTCTCTTCGCGAGATATACGTAGGAGGGAACAATATACTGCTGGACTCTTCGGTGAAGGTATGTTCTCGAAACTTTAACAAAAGCCCGTACCGAGCTACTGAGCGTCTCTCCTGTAGAGTCTACCACTGGAGTTTATCTATCATCTCCGTAACGCTTTCGCGATTGCTAAATGATCCTGTAACGAAGCGCGCTGCTCTCCGTTGGATCTTTTCTATCTCTTCTATCAACCCTATCTGGTACGGATCCCACACCGCTGAGCAGTATTCAAGCAGTGGGCGAGTGTTTGTACACACTCGCACTTCACCATAACGTTACTATGACTTCATCACAATATTATTCTGACGCATACAGTTTACCGGCTCATAGTTGCCAAATTCATTAATCATCAGTTGGACCGAAACACATTTCCTAGAGTTCAAAATAGCAGAGCGTAAAATTTCACTTGAATGAAATCGAAATTCAATTACGTTGCTGAGACAACAGCTGGATTTCTTCGCCGGATAATAACGAAAGACTTACTGGTACATATACCACGTATAACCGACGTTATGCAGTGATTTGTACGATGTGCGTGGAAAGGCCTGTCACCAAGGAAGTTGTAGCGCTTGCTAAGGTCATTCTTTAAATCACGGTTTCGCAACGTCCTAGAAAATCTGTAGCGACAACCCAATCACGTTGTTCATATTTATCGAGTGGTTCTTTTCCAGTCTGAGTCCTCGTATTGTGAAACATAGAAGTCATAAAGTGTCAAATGGTGGCACTAACAGCGCGCGACGTAATTGTCGCTAGCAATCTCAGCGAGCCCTATCTGTTGACAGCTAAGTGCCTAATATATTCGTATCATGCACGTTTGAGACGTTAGTGGCGTTTCGCTAAGGATGCTTATGCGGCGTATTACTGTCCCTGAGCGCTGAGTGCGTTAAAATAGATGGTTCGTGTATTCATTGAGCGGATCATTTATTTGCAAAGTGGCGAGGCCAGCTAGTACCGTCCTTGTCTTAATTTCGTATGTTAATCTCTTTATTTACTCCCTGCGTGACTGAGCCCCAAAGCCCATATCCTCGCCGAGTTAGTCAGCTGCGAAATTGTTCGAGCATCGTGCCAAGCTTTCTCTATTTCTCTGTCCTCCAGCTGGGTTACTTCTTTTCATATGCATAACCCGCTTTTTTTAATACTATTTTAGTGCTGGAGCCCAGGCCGTCTTCTGTTTCCTACTATCGTACGTTTTCACGATTTATATTCTACCTAATTTTTTTTTTTTTTTTTTTTACTCTACTGCCCAACGTTGCCCGCAATTAGCTTCAGAATCAGGAAACTGTGAAAAGATAATATTATTTGCAGTCGCTGCTGGACTCCTACCACATACCAAAATTAGACAAAATTTACTGCAGTATCTAGATCACGCCAACGGCCTTTCCGCTGTGGTAACACCGGTTCCCATCACATCAACGAAGTTAAGCGCTGGCGGATTTGACTAGCACTTGGATGGGCGACCGTCCGGTCTGCAGAGTGCTGTTGGCAAGTAGGGTACACTCAGGCCTTTTGAGGCCAATTGAGAAGCTGCTTGATTGGGAAGAAGTGGCTTCGGTCACGGAAGCTGACAACGGCTGGGAGAACGGTATACTGACCACATGCCGCTCCATTTCCGCATCCAGTGACGCCTGTGGGCCGAGGATGACACGGTGGTCGGTCGGTACCAGTGAGCCTTCAAGGCCTGTTCAGACGAAGTTTATTTGGATCGTAGGTGCCTCAGTTTTTAGTCTGTTATACAAACCTTTGTGATAATTAAGTCTAACAATATAATTATTCAGAATGAATTTTTCACTATGCAGCGGAGTGTGTGTTGATATGAAACTTCTTGGAGGACAGAAACTGTGAGCCGGATTCAGGGACCGTCGCCTTCCGCGGACAAGGGCTCTACGAACTGATTTCCCCCAGCACAACTCACGACCCGTCCTCACAGCTTTACTGCGGAGGCTGTAGATAAGTCATACCTCCGCGATATCCTTTCTTCTAGGAGTGCTATTCTCGTAATTTTCGCAGGAGAACTTCTGTGAAGTTTAGGAGGTAGGAGATGAGGTACTGGCAGAAGAACAGCTCTGAGGACGGGTCGTGATTCGTGCTTGGGTAGTTTAATTGATAGAGCACATGCCCGCGAAAGACAAAGGTCCCGAGTTCGAATCGCGGTCCAGCACACAGTTTTAATCTTCGTGGAAGTTTAACATAATTATGATTTGCTCAAAAACCCCAATTTCGGACGTTAGGGTGTTAAGTCGAGTTAATATGCACACTCCCAGGAGAAAAATCTTGTAACACCGCCTCTAACGTTGATAACGGCATCAATTCAACGAGAAAGAGAATCTTCAAGTAGAGTCAGGTATGTTATATCCCGATAGAGCCATTCAGTGATGATCATATCACGTAGAACTGCCGACATGTGGAGATTATATAGCTTCGTTTCGCTCAGTGTTCCAAACAGTACCACACATTTTCTGTTGGTTTAAGGTCGTGTGACTTAGTGCCAGAGTCAAGATGTGATAGCGCGCCTAGATGTTCGTCAAACTAGGAACATATTCGTTCACCCCTTTGAAATACGGATGTTGTCATCAAGGAAGACGGGATTGTGTACAACATACTCATCACAAATATGTACGAGGAAGGACAGCACTTGATCGTCGAGAATGTTGAAGTAAATATCCTGGTTCGTGCCATTTCCTGTCAGAGAGGTCATAGTTCGTAGTACCCGACGGAAAGTCTACGATTAAAGTAGATGTAATATCTAACGTTCCCCAAGGAAGTGTTGTGAGCATTCTACTGTTCCTGATCCACATAAACGATTTAGGAGGCAATCAGAGCAGCTCTCATAGAAATTATTGCTGGTGATGCGTCATTTACCGTCTTGTAAAGTCATCAAATGATCTTGGCCAATTACAAAATGGTTTAAACAAGATACCTGCATGGTGCGAAATGTTACAATTGACTCTAAATAATGAAGAGAGTGAAGTTATTCTAATGAGTACCACAAGGAAACCACTAAATCTCGGGTACACGATAAATCACATAAATCTAAAGACTGTAAATTCATCTAAATACTTAGGGGTTACAATTACGAAGGACTTAAATTGTAACCGTAACAGAGATAATATTGTGGAGAAAGCAAACCAAAGACTGCGATTTATTGGCAGAACACTTAGAAAATGCAACAGGTTTACCAAACAGACTACTTACACTACGCTTGCCTGCCTTCTTCTGGAGTATTGCTGTACGGTGTGGGATCTACATCAGATAGTATTGACGAAGGACATCGAAAAAGTTCAAAGAAGTGTAGGTCGTTTCGTATTATCGCTAAATAAGGAAGAGAGTGCTATGGATATGATATGCGAATTGGGGTGGCAGTCAATAAAGCGACGACGTTTTTCGTTGCGTCAGGATCTTCTCATGAAAGTTCAATCAGCAACCTTGTCCTTTGAATGTCAAAGTATTTTGCTGGAGTCGATCTACACAGGAAGAAATGATTATCACAATAAAATAAGAAAAATCAGAGCTCGCACAGGAAGATATAACTGTTCGTTTTTCCTAAGTGGCTTTCGAGAGTGGAACGGTAGAGAAGTAACTTGAGAGTGATTCGATGAATCCTCTGTCAGGCACTTAATTGTGAATTGCAGAGTAATCATGTAGATGTGAATGTAGATGTTCACATTAACCTAGGGTAGTGCGCCCAAGTCACAGTACGAAAAACAATTCGAAAACGTAACAGAAGCACTTACCCTCTGAGCTGCACCTTCCACACACAGCAGGTTAAACGACTCATTGGGCTGTCGGTACTCTCGACATCTCGCAGCACATCACAACAGGCAAATTCGCGACTTGTCGGACCAAACTACACGCCTCCAGTCCATTACTGGACAGTTTCTGTGTTTTTTGGACCACTGATGACGTGCGGCTTTATGTACTATTTCCAGGTACTCGATTCCAAATGTCGACTGTATGCAGTTCCCTTCGCTACGCTTGCTCGGAAACTGGTTGAAATGGACCAGCATTTACTGACAAAAGCAGTTCAGGTCCGGTTTGGAACCAATTTTCATTGACAAGGCGTCACTCGTTTCCAGTCCCCGTCGGTTAGGTTGTTTTTTACGACTACTCATCGTATGTCGTGTTACATGGCATTGCTGGTACCTTATTCCTTGCAGACACGTTGGGCAGTCGCCGTTGATACACGAACAAAGTCGAGTAACTTCATTCTAGGTGTGGCCGTAGACACGTCCAAACACGGTAGCTCCATTCTCCCATTCCGTCACCAGTCTTAATGCACTAATTCGATAAAAACTAACCAGCACGTACACCACTTCACTGCCTCGAATCAGTGCAGCAGTGGACTGTCAAATAACTGCTGAAGAGAGGAAATTTCAAACTTTCTAAGTGCCATTTTTTTCACAGAACGCGTTTTCAGTGCTGTTGTGTTCTCGGTACTCTGTTGGATGTTCCTAGATATGTTCCAAATACCAAATCAAAGAGAAAATATTTCAAACATTCATTACAAGATAGCATAAGGTCTTTACGCCAAGTAGTGCTTCCCTCTAGAGTTGTAAGTGCCGTATGTCAACGTCTCCCCCATTTATTTCCCGCATAGTTTGTGTGATAAGCGAAGGGCAAGTGAGAAGTCTTGTATCTCCAAAGTACCATTGTAACTGAAATAAATGGCGTGTGACTAGGGCCTTCCGTCGGGTAGACCGTTCGCCGGGTGCAAGTCTTTCGATTTGATGCCACGCAGCGACTTGCGTGTCGATGGGGATGAAATTATGATGAGGACAACACAACACCGAGTCCCTGAGAGGAGAAAATCTCCTGACCCTGCCGGAAATCGAACCCGGACCCTTAGGATCGACATGCTGTCACGCTGACCACTCAGCTACCGGGGGCGGATATTGTAACGGAAAGAAATAACTTAGGTTTAAAAAATAGATTTACACAAGACTGCACAATCAGATAAAGCTATGAACCCATTCCACGTAATTCCAACGCATACCACTCACTTATTTGTTCTTAACGATGCTCCTGAAATATAATTGTCAAAGCAGGCGTGTAAGACCTCCAAATGCTGATCAAAGTGTCTCCCACTCACCCATCTCGAACAGTTATTAAAAATCCTTACTCTGAAACAAAAGAATGGAAAAATGTCAATGTCTTGGAGAGCTGGAAGACCGTGGCTGACGTATGCCACGCCGTACGTCATCTGAAAGACCGGCCATGTTTATCAGTTGCAAACCAGAAATATCTGTTGACGAAGTTGCCATTTCTTCCTCAACAGCACAAGGAGCTCTATAGCTAACGTTGCAATAGCTGATACTAGAGTGGGGGGGGGGGGGGGTGTGAGAAACAAATGCCGGGACTGAAATATTTTTTCTTAAATTCAACTTGGTATTTTCTTGTAAAAAATTAAAAAGGTATGAGGAATGGTTTTTGTTGACGATAATTCTATTTGTTAAAACATTAGTACTGTATTCTGCACTTACGTTCTTTTTCTTCTGCCATTGTCCCTCATCTGTGTAAGGTCGGCAAGATTATTAGCGGATTTGGCATTGCTCAGGTAAGAGGAGGCCCAATACCCTTCCTGTCGCCACTTCGTTATCCCCCGGGACAGAACATGTACACCTCAACTGTCTGTGTGCAGCATCACTCATGCGAAAGTGAGCGAACGTTTCTAACTTTTTGCGAATCGTGTAACTGAGACGGGGCTTGGGTACTAGCCCAATATTCACCCAGTGGGGTGTGGGAAACCGCCTAAAAACTACACCCAGGCTTGCCGGCACACCACTCGTCGTCGTTAATACGCCGGGCAGTTTAGATACGGGGCCTGCGAATCTCTTAGTACCGGAAGCGGCGCTTCAATACGCACAACTATCCGGGTGGGTTATTTTTGTTCTTATACTACCAGCATTAGAAAATTGCAGCGAAATGCAGGAAGATCCACAGAGGATAGGCACTTGGTGCAGGGAGTCCCAACTGACCCTTAACATAGACAAATGTAATGTATTGCGAATACATAAAAAGAAGGATCCACTGTTATATGATTATATAATAGCGGAACAAACACTGGTAGCAGTTACTTCTGTAAAATATCTGGGAGTATGCGTGCAGAACGATTTGAAGTGGAATGATCATATAAAATTACTTGTTGGTAAGGCGGGTGCCAGGTTGAGATTCATTGGAAGAGTCCTTAGAAAATGTAGTCCATCAACAAAGGAGGTGGCTTAAAAAACACTCGTTCGACCTATACTTGAGTATTGCTCATGAGTGTGGGATCCGTACCAGGTCGGGTTAACAGAGGAGATAGAGAAGATCCAAAGAAGAGCGGCGCTTTTCATCACAGAGTTATTTGGTAAGCGTGATAGCTTTACGGAGATGTTCAGCAAACTCAAATGGCAGACTCTGCAAGAGAGGCGCTCTGCATCGCGGTGTATCTTGCTGTCCAGGTTTCGAGAGGCTGCGTTTCTGGATGACGTATCGAATTTTGTTTTGAACGGCCAGTGTCGGTTGGTCACAGTCAGTGTGCTCCGTGCCGCCGTTGGATAAGCAGCTGCAGCAGCAAGTCGTATACTCATAGCTCACTCATTTGTTACATAGTTTAATTCTTAATTTCTTTGCGTGTTTTTGGTACTTGCATTGTTTAATTCATAAATTTCGGGCGTATTATAGTATTTGAAAGTTGTAGCATCGCGTCTTGGTATCTGAATAGTGTAAAATCGCGTAGTCTCCTTCCGCCGCCGAGCAGTGTGTCAGCAGTGCGCAAGTAGCAGCATTACTGCATTTACTAGGCAATCTTGTATTTTAATAACCGTTTAAATTTTGTGTCGATTTGGTTGCGCTCTCTGTAGATTAGTTCAGACGTTCTTTGCACAACAGTTTTTAGCATGGATAGGGACTGCAACTGCTGTGTTCGGATGCAGGCTGAGTTGGCATCCCTTCGCTCCCAGCTTCAGGCAGTGTTGGCTTTGGTCACACAGCTTGAGGCGGTTGCCAATGGGCGTCACTGTGGGGTTCCGGATGGGGGTTTGTCGGGGACGGCCAGCTCGTCCCACGCATCCCCCGATCGGACTACGACTGTGGTTGCCCGGGATACTGCCCGCATTGAGGCTGATCCCTCACCTGTGGTAGAGTGGGAGGTCGTCTCAAGGTGTGGCAGGGGGCGAAAGACATTCCGGAGGGCTGAGCGGAAGGCCTCTCCAGTTTGTCTGACGAACCGGTTTCAGGGTCTGTCTCAGGCTGATACTGATCTTCGGCCTGACATGGCTGCTTGTCCTGTTCCAGAGGTTGCCTCTCAGTCTGCAAGATCCGGGCGGTCGCAGAGGGTGGGCTTACTGGTAGTTGGGAGCTCCAACGTCAGGCGCGTAATGGGGCCCCTAAGGAATATGGCAGCAAGAGAGGGGAAGAAAACCAATGTGCACTCCGTGTGCATACCGGGGGGAGTCATTCCAGATGTGGAAAGGTTCCTTCCGGATGCCATGAAGGGTACAGGGTGCACCCATCTGCAGGTGGTCGCTCATGTCGGCACCAATGATGTGTGTCGGTATGGATCCGAGGAAATCCTCTCTGGCTTCCGGCGGCTATCTGATTTGGTGAAGACTGCCAGTCTCGCTAGCGGGATGAAAGCAGAGCTCACCATCTGCAGCATCGTCGACAGGACTGACTGCGGACCTTCGGTACAGAGCCGAGTGGAGGGTCTGAATCAGAGGCTGAGACGGTTCTGCGACCGTGTGGGCTGCAGATTCCTCGACTTGCGCCATAGGGTGGTGGGGTTTCGGGTTCCGCTGGATAGGTCAGGAGTCCACTACACTCAACAAGCGGCTACACGGGTAGCAGGGATTGTGTGGCGTGGGCTGGGCGGGTTTTTAGGTTAGATGGCCTCGGGCAAGTACAGAAAGGGCAACAGCCTCAACGGGTGCAGGGCAAAGTCAGTACATGCGGGGACCAAGCAGCAATCGGTATTGTAATTGTAAACTGTCGAAGCTGCGTTGGTAAAGTACCGGAACTTCAAGCGCTGATAGAAAGCACCGAAGCCGAAATCGTTATAGGTACAGAAATCTGGTTGAAGCCAGAGATAAATTCTGCCGAAATTTTTACAAAGGTACAGACGGTGTTTAGAAAGGATAGATTGCATGCAACCGGAGGTGGAGTGTTCGTCGCTGTTAGTAGTAGATTATCCTGTAGTGAAATAGAAGTGGATAGTTCCTGTGAATTATTATGGGTGGAGGTTACACTTAACAACCGAGCTAGGTTAATAATTGGCTCCTTTTACCGACCTCCCGACTCGGCAGCATTAGTGGCAGAACAACTGAGAGAAAATTTGGAATACATTTCACATAAATTTTCTCAGCATGTTATAGTCTTAGGTGGAGATTTCAATTTACCAGATATAGACTGGGACACTCAGATGTTTAGGACGGGTGGTAGGGACAGACCATCGAGTGACATTATACTGAGTGCACTATCCGAAAATTACCTCGAGCAATTAAACAGAGAACCGACTCGTGGAGATAACATCTTGGACCTACTGATATCAAACAGACCCGAACTTTTCGACTCTGTATGTACAGAACAGGGAATCAGTGATCATAGGGCCGTTGCAGCATTCCTGAATATGGAAGTTAGTAGGAATATAAAAAAAGGGAGGAAGGTTTATCTATTTAGCAAGAGTAATAGAAGGCAGATTTCAGACTACCTAACAGATCAAAACGAAAATTTCTGTTCCGACACTGACAATGTTGAGTGCTTATGGAAAAAGTTCAAGGCAATCGTAAAATGCGTTTTAGACAGGTACGTGCCGAGTAAAACTGTGAGGGACAGGAAAACCCCACCGTGGTACAACAACAAAGTTAGGAAACTACTGCGAAAGCAAAGAGAGCTTCACTCTAAGTTTGAACGCAGCCAAAACCTCTCAGACAAACAGAAGCTAAACGATGTCAAAGTTAGCGTAAGGAGGGCTATGCGTGAAGCGTTCAGTGAATTCGAAAGTAAAATTCTATGTACCGACTTGACAGAAAATCCTAGGAAGTTCTGGTCTTACGTTAAATCAGTAAGTGGCTCGAAACAGCATATCCAGACACTCCGGGATGATGATGGCATTGAAACAGAGGATGACACGCGTAAAGCTGAAATACTAAACACCTTTTTCCAAAGCTGTTTCACAGAGGAAGACCGCACTGCAGTTCCTTCTCTAAATCCCCGCACAAACGAAAAAATGGCTGACATCGAAATAAGTGTCCAAGGAATAGAAAAGCAACTGGAATCACTCAACAGAGGAAAGTCCACTGGACCTGACGGGATGCCAATTCGCTTCTACACAGAGTACGCGAAAGAACTTGCCCCCCTTCTAACAGCCGTGTACCGCAAGTCTCTAGAGGAACGGAAGGTTCCAAATGATTGGAAAAGAGCACAGGTAGTCCCAGTCTTCAAGAAGGGTCGTCGAGCAGATGCGCAAAACTATAGACCTATATCTCTGACGTCGATCTGTTGTAGAATGTTAGAACACGTTTTTTGCTCGAGTATCATGTCGTTTTTGGAAACCCAGAATCTACTATGTAGGAATCAACATGGATTCCGGAAACAGCGATCGTGTGAGACCCGACTCCCTTTATTTGTTCATGAGACCCAGAAAATATTAGATACAGGCTCCCAGGTAGATGCTATTTTTCTTGACTTCCGGAAGGCGTTCGATACAGTTCCGCACTGTCGCCTGATAAACAAAGTAAGAGCCTACAGAATATCAGACCAGCTGTGTGGCTGGATTGAAGAGTTTTTAGCAAGCAGAACACAGCATGTTGTTATCAATGGAGAGACGTCTACAGACGTTAAAGTAACCTCTGGCGTGCCACAGGGGAGTGTTATGGGACCATTGCTTTTCACAATATATGTAAATGACCTAGTAGATAGTGTCGGAAGTCCCATGCGGCTTTTCGCGGATGATGCTGTAGTATACAGAGAAGTTGCAGCATTAGAAAATTGTAGCGAAATGCAGGAAGATCTGCAGCGGATAGGCACTTGGTGCAGGGAGTGGCAACTGACCCTTAACATCGACAAATGTAATGTATTGCGAATACATAGAAAGAAGGATCCTTTATTGTATGATTATATGATAGCGGAACAAACACTGGTAGCAGTTACTTCTGTAAAATATCTGGGAGTATGCGTGCGGAACGATTTGAAGTGGAATGATCATATAAAATTACTTGTTGGTAAGGCGGGTACCAGGTTGAGATTCATTGGGAGAGTCCTTAGAAAATGTAGTCCATCAACAAAGGAGGTGGCTTACAAAACACTCGTTCAACCTATACTTGAGTATTGCTCATCAGTGTGGGATCCGTACCAGATCGGGTTGACGGAGGAGATAGAGAAGATCCAAAGAAGAGCGGCGCGTTTTGTCACAGGGTTATTTGGTAACCGTGATAGCGTTACGGAGATTTTTAATAAACTCAAGTGGCAGACTCTGCAAGAGAGGCGCTCTGCATCGCGGTGTAGATTGCTCGCCAGGTTTCGAGAGGGTGCGTTTCTGGATGAGGTATCGAATATATTGCTTCCCCCTACTTATACCTCCCGAGGAGATCACGAATGTAAATTTAGAGAGATTAGAGCGCGCACGGAGGCTTTCAGACAGTCGTTCTTCCCGCGAACCATACGCGACTGGAACAGGAAAGGGAGGTAATGACAGTGGCACGTAAAGTGCCCTCCTCCGCCACACACTGTTTGGTGGCTTGCGGAGTATAAATGTAGACGTAGGTGTAGATGTAGTCTCTTAGTATTGACTGATCTTGATATAAAAGCTTTCTTATTGGCACTTAGAACCAGTCAGTTCGCTGACATGATATCCAGAACGTTTTTAACAAATTGTTTATTTTCTAATTCGTCTCATTTTTTTCAGTGATGAGGTGAGCAGCAGAATTCTGCAGTATCAGAAAACCTTCTCAGTTTTTTGGATACAAATAAGTTGTCTAGAAATCGAGAATCATTGTTTGTTATCATTATTATCATTATTATTATTATGTCCGCCCCAGGTAGCTGAGTGGTCAGCGCGACAGAATGTCAAAACTAAGGGCCCGGGTTCGATTCCCGGCTGGGTCGGAGATCTTCTCCGCTCAGGCACTGGGTGTTGTGTTGTCCTAATCATCATCATTTCATCCCCATCGACACGCAAGTCGCCGAAGTGGCGTCACATCGAAAGACTTGCACCCGGCGAACGGTCTACCTGACGGGAGGTCCCAGTCACACGACATTTTTATTATTTTATTATTATTATTATTAGTCTCCTGAAAAGCGTGAGCTTTGGCAGTTACAAAGTTTGACCTTTTCACTCTACACTTCTACGCCACCTACAGTTTCAAAGCGGCCAGTAGGCTTTTTCCAGGGAGTGACTAATACTTTGTCCCGTGAGTTTATTCCACGCCAACATCGGCCAGGCACTTTAGTTGGCTGGGGTACCTCTTAATTTGGAGCAAATACGGAAGGACAGCGGCATGCGTGGTGAGATAACGTGGGTGTATGAGTAGGACGGCCGGGCTTTGCTCTTGAAATTGGAGAGACGCGGCGCGCGCTAGCGGAGCGTTAAGCTAATGGGATGGAGCGGCCGCGTCAGCTGTTGCTCGGGCTGGCCGCCGCCGCCGGCGCCGCCCTCGGCCGCGCATGCGCCGTCCTTGACCCACAGCCCGTGACCTGGCCGCCGCCGCGCCGCGCACAGCCGCCGCGCCACACGCCTCCCACTCGCCGTGCCCTGCGGCTGCACTTGCACCTCTACCGCGAAGCGTCTTTAGTAAAACTTGGAACGTACCTTCTCCGGTCTTCTGACACGTGGATTCCGAGGTACAATTATCCGATTCGTATTTTAGTTGAGAAATATGTTTTATTGAAACTTATTGAGAGATCAAAACCGGGGCACGAACCCAGAACCTTGCCTTTCGCGAAAAATGGTCTTACCGACTAAGCTATCCGTCCACTGGTCTACCAGACAGGACTAGAACCCGAAATTGGAACTGGGTTCGTAGCCCGGTCCAGCAATGAATTTTAGTCTGTCAGAATGTTTCCAAACAGCATAAACTTCGTTGCAGAATGAAAAATTCATTCTAGAGTGTTTATTCCTTTTTAATTTGACCCGACAGGCGGCCGCGCGCGTAGTAACGTCCTTTTGGCTGTTGGGGACGCAGTGTAATTGAGGTGATTTTTCCCTATCAGCATATGTGTGGTATGGTCAGAGCTTCCTATACTGGCTTAATGGCTTAACACTTTACGACGACGTCGGGTTTCTCCCAACATTTACTAAGGTGGAACTAAACCTGCGAGAAGTCCCGGCAGGAAGAAACATTTTGCAGACAAGTGTTAGTAGGCTAACTGGCTAGAAGTCCTCACTCTATAAGCGGTTTCAAGAGGGCTTGGTGGTCGCGAAATCGAAGAGTCGATCGGCAATCGCAGATGTAAGTGGCTATCCGTTAAATTTATCTTACACAATAAATAAATCAACCTAAAGGCCGCAAATTCAACTAAGTACCTAGGAATTACAATTACGAACTACTTAAATTGAACAGAACACACATAAAATGTTGTTGGGAAGGCGAAACAAAGATTGCGTTTTATTTACAGAACACTCGAAAGATGAACACATCTACTTAAGAGACTGGTTACACTATGCTTGTCCGTCCTCTTCTGGAGCACTGCCACGCTGTGTGGGGTCCTTGCCAGATAGGATTAACGGGGTACATGGAGAAAGTTCAAAGAAGAGCAGTACGTTCTGTATTATCGAGAAACTGGGGAGAGAGTGATTCGGAAATGATACAGGATTTGAGGTGGACATCATGAAAACAGACACGTTTCTCGCTGCGGCGGGATCTTCTCACGAAATCCCAGTCACCAACTTTCTCCTCCGAATGCGAAAAATATTTTGTTGACGCCGGCCTACGTAGGAAGAAACGATCATCATAATAAAATAGCGGAAATCAGAGCTCGTACGGAAAGGTATAGGTGTTTGTTCTTTCCTCGCGCTGTTCGAGAATAATAGAGAATTATTGTGAATTTGGTTCGATGAACCCTCTGCCAGGCACTTAAGCGTGATTTGCAGCGTATCCATGTAGATGCAAATGTAGATGTAGATGTAGGGCCCCGCGGTGGAAATATTTCTTTAATGTGTTGCATGCTTCTTGTCGGGAGTGGTGATCATCCTTGGCACATCAAATTACTCGGCCAGTATGGAAACTTTAAAGTTACCGTTCTGACTAGGCATTTCCGATTATATAGGCGAGTGTTACAGCATTGCGTATTCGCTCATGATTGGTCGGTACCAGGTTTGCAGCCAATAGCGAAGCTATTACAAAGGTGAAGGTGCTGTTCGATGGACGAGACGGACGTAACCACACTGTGGTTCAAAATGGCTCTGAGCACTATGGGACTCAACTGCTGAGGTCATAAGTCCCCTAGAACTTAGAACTACTTAAACCTAACTAACCTAAGGACAACACACACATCCATGCCTGAGGCAGGATTCGAACCTGCGACCGTAGCGGTCGCGCGGTTCCAGACTGTAGCGCCAGAACCGCTCGGCCACCAGCGCCCGGCTAACCACACTGTGTAATATATTTGTAGGTAACATATTGTTAGTGCACTATAGGGAGTGACAGAGAGCTCCATCAAATCATTGGAAGGACAATAAACATGGAAGAAAGTGATGTGCCCTGTATTACGTTCTGGATTATTACATGACGGTCATGCTAATTCAACGCTAAAGAAGTGAGACTACTTGCAGTGCTGAGAAAATATTTGCCGTGGTCGGTTAATGTGCACTGTGACTGGTGTCATCGAAAAACCTCAGCGTCAGTCAACAAGCAACTTATTGCAGACTTTTTCTAGTGCTCCGTGGAAAATGTTGCATACACAAAAGAAACGCGTCTGATGCTGCAAATATCCTATTTGTCAGATGCGTTTAGTTGGTGTGGGCGCCTTCAAAGTAGGACACATTTGAACCCACAAACGTCTGCTTTCTCTCCTTCTAGTGCAGAAAACGTTTCTATACGTCTTTTTTTTTCTTGAGTCCTCTGTTTCTTCTTTCTAGTGGATTTCAAGTCCGCTAGTCAAAAATCAAAATAGTGCCACACTCAGGGAAAGAACGTGTGGAAGGCAAACACAAAAATCCGGCGTCGCAGTTCTAGGCAAGTTCCTAGTGGAAGTGGCTTGTCGTCGCCTTCTTCCGACCTGTTGCGAGGCGTCAAGTGTGTGTGTGTGTGTGTGTGTGTGTGTGTGTGTGTGTGTGTGTAGAATACTGTGATGAGTGGTTGTACAGTGTAGAGTTGGGACTATGTTGTTATGGATGATGGGAAGGGAGGGGGGGGGGACACACTGGCAGTGAAAAGCTCCCACAACCAGGAGGCGAACAGGTTTACTTCAGAGTCGAGAGCCGCCGAACAGTCGTGCCTTAGAGACCTCGGCTACAGAGGCAGGTCAAGAATACTAGTAGCTCGACTTTAAACATATCACACGACACAGTTCAAAGTCGGAAAAAGAGTCGAGCATTTGTACTACACTACACATAGTGCCACAGAAATGCGAAGTTTTTTTTTTATTATGGTAATACACGAGGCCTTAGTACTGGTATATGTGAAAAACATAGTATTCCTGAAAAGAGCACTCCACCATTGTCAGTGAAATACGATTCAGTCTGGAATACGTCATGTTAAATGAAATTCTGACGTAGGCCTGAACAAGATTTCGGCGGATGAGACTAGGCAAACTGTTCTTGTTCCACTGGCACCAGAACTCTGTCACAACACTGGTAGAAGAATGGCTGGTCCTAAGTAAATGTCAATACGAATACGTGTAGAATATTTTTGACACAGCTTAGCGCCTATGTCACAAGATCTGCAGGAATATATTACACAATATTTCAGTTACGTCCTTGCTGATACATCATAGTAATCACGTGACGGATTACTTAACTTTTTTTAAAAAAGTTACGTCGCCACCATTTTTCAGCACCGTGTGCCGGTGACCTAGAAGTGTGCCCTATGACCACAGAGCGTGGATGACAGAGTCGCTTATGACTCCCGCTGATTTCAACTTTTTTTTTTTAACCGCAACACAGAAGGCCAGGCAAGCAAGCAAACACATAAATTTTACCGGACACTCCCCCCAGGAAGAAATTATACCTCGCGCGACGTGCTGAAAGAGAGCGGGACGTCAAGTCATTATCTTTATTCCAGCTCGCTCCGGCCAGAGGCGAGGCCGCATTTTTCTCGCGCCTAGAAAAATCACCAGCATCTGCGACGTTACATGAAGGCAGCGGCGGCCTAATCCCGGAGACGGGGCGCGGCTCTGCACCTGGCGGCCACTGTCACCGCACACTTAGCGCTGGCCACTGAGTGCGAAACATGAAACATCTGTCAAACATAAAGCTTACACGCTCCAAGTTACACACTAGCCGTAGCCACTACTCAGCTTTGAAAATTTGTCTTCCGTGTACTCTCATTATTACCATACAGGTCGTTAGTTATCCTTGCATTGTATTATCTCCATACCAATTACACTACCGGCCATTAAAATTGCTACACCCCGAAGATGACGTGCTACAGACGCGTAATTTAACCGACAGGAAGAAGATGCTGTGATATGCAAATGATTAGCTTTTCAGAGCATTCACACAAGGTTGGCGCCGGTGGCGACACCTACAACGTGCTGACATGAGGAAAGTTTCCAACCGATTTCTCATACACAAACAGCAGTTGATCGGCGTTGCCTGTGAAACGTTGTTGCGATGCCTCGTGTAAGGAGGAGAAGTGCGTATCATCACGTTTCCGACTTTGATAGAGGTCGGATTGTAGCCTATCGCGATTGCGGTTTATCGTATCGCGACATTGCTGCTCGCGTTAGTCGAGATCCAATGACTGTTAGCAGAATATGGAATCGGTGGCTTCAGGAGGGCAATACGGAACGCCGTGCTGGATCCCATCGGCCTCGTATCACTAGCAGTCGAGAGGACAGGCATCTTATCCGCATGGCTCTAACGGATCGTGCAGCCACGTCTCGATCCCTGAGTCAACAGATAGGGACGTTTGCAAGACAACAACCATCTGCACGAACAGTTCGACGACGTTTGAAGCAGCTCGGAGACCATGGCTGCGGTTACCCTTGACGCTGCATCACAGACAGGAGCTCCTGCGATGGTGTACTCAACGACGAACGTGGGTGCACGAATGGCAAAACGTCATTTTTTCGGATGAATCCAGGTTCTGTGTACAGCATCATGATGGTCGCATCCGTGTTTGTCGACATCGCAGTGAACGCACATTGGAAGCGTGTGTTCGTCATCGCCATACTGGCGTATCACCCGGCGTGTATGGGGTGCCATTGGTTAAACGTTTCGGTCACCTCTTGTTCGCATTGACGGCACTTCGAACAGTGGACGTTACATTTCAGATGTGTTACGACCCGTGGCTGTATCCTTCATTCGATCCCTGCGAAACCCTACATTTCAGCAGGATAATGCACGACTGCATGTTGCAGGTCCTGTACGGGCCTTTCTGGATACAGAAAATGTTCGACTTCTGCCCTGGCGAGCACTTTCTCCAGATCTCTCACCAAATGAAAACGTCTGGTCACTGGTGGCCGAGCAACTGGCTCGTCACAATACGCCAGTCACTACTCCTGATGAACTGTGGTATCGTGTTGAAGCTGCATGGGCAGCTGTACCTGTACACGCCATCCAAGGTCTGTTTGACTCAATGCCCAGGCGTATCAAGGCTGTTATTACGGCCAGAGGAAGTTGTTCTGGGTACAGATTTCTCAGGATCTATGCACCCAAATTGCGTGAAAATGTAATCACATGTTAGTTCTAGTATAATATATTTGCCCAATGAATACCCGTTTATCATCTGCATTTATTCTTGGTGTAGCAATTTTAATGGCCAGTAGTGTACGTACAAAGCAGGGAGGAAACCTATGCTTCTCTTCACAAACTGTGTGTTAACTTTTATATCGGAATAGAACATTTATACACAAAATTGAATTTATCCTTGTCGATGCAGCACCTGACTTTAAAAAGATTCGTAATCTGCCTATCACTGCTATACTTTCGTTACAGATTTCGGCTGACACTCTTTAAGCAACTCTTCCTCCTAACACGAATGCAAAGCTTCATGACACCGGTACCATTCTATAGAGTGTCCGGGCTAGATGTATAAAAAACGTTTGTTTATTTTATTAAGGTTTATAACTTTATTTGTCCAAAATTGTACACAGGAGCTCAAACATTTTTATGCGTGTTGGTACAGCTAATGTGGACACAGTCTGTAGCTTGAAGAGATATCGAAACGATACTCTACTTCTCGCCCCAAGTTCATAAGAGCGGCGCGGAGTGGCCGTGCGGTTTGAGGCGCCATGTCACGGATTGCTCGGCCTCTCCCGCCGGAGGTTCGAGTCCTCCCTTGGGCATGGGTATGTGTGTTGTTCTCAGCATAAGTTAGTTTAAGTTAGTTTACGTAGTGTGTAAGTGTAGGGACCGATGTCCTCAGCAGTTTAGTCCCTATGGAATTCACACACATTTGAACATTTGTTCATAAGAATGACAGGTGTTATGACCTCTACTGCAGCTTAGACCTGTTGTCTCAACTCTGCCAGAGCTTGAACCCATATTCTCTTAACAATATCCTTGGTAAATTTACAAGCGCTGAAATCCATCGGAGTCAGAGCTGGAGACCGAGCGACCAGGCAATGGGACTCCCCATTTCTACCCAACGGCTCAGGAAACGTTTCATGCAAAAATGTGGTAACATCCCCATGATAGTGGGGAAAGGGGTACTATTCTAATGTAAAATGACGTCGGGAGACGTCTTTGGAACTGCACACTTCGCCATCGTGTCGAGATAGTTGTGCCCTGTCACTGGCGTGCATGCATCATGCGAGTCAGCGCAGCTCATCAAATGGAGACGATCACATCTTGGAGAGTGTCTCTATGGATTTCGTTTTTACCCAATAACATAAAATAAAATAAAATAAAACGTCCCGTTCCTTCGCTATAAGGATTTGTCTGTGTATACATCTAGCTCGGACTCCCTGTATCTTTTGCAAACACACACAATTTACCATCATAGTATGGCTTCTTCATCGGTCGATGTACGGATTAACTAATCTATGACAGTGTGAACATCGGAAACTGTAAACCTCCACGTCACGTCCCCAGCACACTTATCCCATCTACTGATTCGAATTTGTTCCCTCTCGGGACAACACGCTAGTAGGCGGCTCTCTTGTAGTATTTGTGTGCACTCAATTTGAAGACAATAATTTTGTAAATGAGTCCGCAATCATATAATCGCACTTCGTTTGTAAATGTCCGTCTTTACCACATTTTTATATTTTTCATTTACAATCCCCTATTACCGGTTTCTGCTACTGCCATACTTAGATCCGTTACAAATAAAAAAACAGTGGCGTAACCAACTAAGTTCGACTAGCTGAAGCAAAATCTATAAAGGCTTGCTGATACATAAGAAAAATAATATATCTAAATGATTAAGAGCCATGTATACTAGCCATACATACCTTAATATATTATGATATAGGTATTAACGTCAAAATCTATAGAAGTGGGTACAAATTAAGTGCTGGTGACGGCCATGATGCATGTCGTATATATACAAATAACTGAGGCCAGCAGATGGCACTATAGCTAGGGAACATGACTGACCAGTGTCGTAAATTTAATAGTTAAAGTACAGTATGTGTAGTCATTAACTAAAATTTCTTCACATGGCAACATATGCGTCTGACAATAAATCACGAACTAACATACAATATGTGGAATTAGATTCATACTTCAAATCCACATAAAAAGTGTAAAGAGAAATAATGGGAAGCTCCTAACTGGAAAAGTCAACAACACACAATTGTGTAAAAGGCAGAGTGAAAAGTCTGAAACTGATATCATATCTATAAATCGAAATCTTCCAGCGTGACAAAACAATTGAACCATAACCGTAGCCCAAGGTAATAAAACAGTGACTGTTAATTAAAAACTCGAAAGTGGGATCTCTATGGCGCCGCCTCGTGGCTTCTCTGTATGAAGTTCTAGTTTTCCTGTGGCGGAGCTTGCGGAAGAAGGCCCAGTGTGGTCAAGACGGGCCTTGACAAGTAAATTTGTGACTCTCGTCAGTGGGATTTAGCCGGCCGCTGTGGCCGAGCGGTTCTAGGCGCCTCAGTCCGGAACCACGCGGCTGCTACGGTCGCAGGTTGGAATCTTGCCTCGGGCACGGATGTGTGTGATGTCCTTACGTTAGTTAGGTTTCAGTAGTTCTAAGTCTAGGGGCTGATGACCTCAGACGTTAAGTCCCATAGTGCTTAGTGCTCGAACACACTGGAATCGGAGAATTATCCAGCTGTAGCCCCCTCCCCGTTTCCTTAATCCACTTCTAAAAACAGACAAATGATAAATGTGTGTTCACCATCGCTACGTGCTACTCCTATTTCAGAGCCTTCCTGTAGGATATTTCATAGAGCGTTTTGCCTTTCGAGTTGATTGGAGTGGGCAAAATACACCAGAAGTGGTTTTGAGCTCCGTGGGTCTAGCGGCAACCACTGGGTTCAGAAAGCAGCAATCCATGTCATTGTCTGGTCCGTTAAGATGGCTAAGTACAAGGTAGACATGACTCACGCAGGTAAGCCAGAGCACGTTCCTTACGAAAGTTTCTGTTTTCATTCAGCTGAATGTTAGACAATTTCCTATTTCCAGCATCACGTAAGGTTGAAAGAACAGAAGCTCGTAGAATATAGGGTATCTGATAAAAATATCCTGACATGATAGGCGTAATTGACTGTTAGATGACACGGGAGGCGAACCTGACGGGATACAGAGGCAGGGAGAATTGTGTTGTCAGCAGAGATGCAGTTCACCGGAATGGATCGGCCGGGAGAGGTCAAGGACTTTGGACGCGGACTTGTCATTGGACGTCAGCTAAGTAACAAATCCATATGAGATATTTCATCCCTTCTAAAAGTGCCGAGTGGACAGTTGGAGACATGACTGTGAAGTGGAAACGCGGAGGAACAACTACGGTTAAAACGAGACCAGGCAGACCTTACGTACTGACGGACAGGGACTGTCCAGCATTGTGGAGGTTAGTTGTAAAAAATCGCATGATATCGCGGAAGAGATCACTCGTCAGTTCCAAAGTGCTACCAGACGGCCAGCCAGCGCAGTGACTGTGGCTAGGGAGTTACAAACAATGGGATACAATGATCCAGCAAATCCTCATAAGCTACACAGTTCTGAAGTCAGTAATAGGCAACGCCTGAGGCGCTGAAAAGAGCGAAGCTACTGGACAGTGGATGACTAGGAACGAGTTAGAGTGATGAATCATACTATACCCAGTGGTAATGCAATGGAATGGTTTGGGTTTGGCGAATGCCTGGAGAACATAAGGTTCAAAATGGTTCAAATGGCTCTGAGCACTATGGGACTTAACATCTATGGTCATCAGTCCCCTAGAACTTAGAACTACTTAAACCTAACTAACCTAAGGACATCACACAACACCCAGGCATCACGAGGCAGAGAAAATCGCTGACCCCGCCGGGAATCGAACCCAGGAACCCGGGCGCGGGAAGCGAGAACGCTACCGCACGACCACGAGCTGCGGCCAAGAGAACATAAGGTACCATCATATGTAGAGACAAAGACAAGTATGGAGGAGTTGGTGTTACAATACCGAGACGTCTTTCGTGGTTGGAGTGTAGTTCACCTATCGCACCAACGAAGTCGCTAAATGCGGAAGGATATGCACTGCGTACTGTAGAGGAACAGTTCGAGGACTATGAATGTTTATATCAGCATGAAAATGCACCCTATCGAGAAAAGGAGAATATCCAAGGCAAAGGTTTGTGGACAGTAACATTCCTGAAATGGAATGGCCTTCCCAGAGTTCCGACCTGCACCTTATGAAACACCTTTGAGATGAGTAATAACGCAGACTTTGCTCCAGTCCGCAGCGTCCAACATCACTACCTTCCTTGGTTTCGACTCTAGATGAAGAATGGGCTGCCATTCTTTCACAGACATTGACACACCTCATTAAAAGTGTCCCCGGCACAGAACAAGCCGCCATAAAGGCGAGGGTTGACGCACCCCATATTAATGTCAACTAACAGGTGTCCGGATTGTTTTGATTAGATAGTGCATACGTCAGTTTGTACTTACGGATGACGCACACAGCTTCCGCTGTGAGTTTACGTCGGCCGTTGTGGCCGAGCGGTTCTAGGCCCTTCAGTCTGGAACCGAGCGACCGCTACGGTCGCAGGTTCGCATCCTGCCTCGGGCATGGATGTGTGTGATGTCCTTAGGTTAGTTAGGTTTAAGTAGTTCTAAGTGGACTCCCACGCTAGAGAATCCAGAATTCTATTTCCCCATACATGCATCGATTTCAGGCTTTCGGTGGATGCCCTAAATGGCTCAATACAAAGGCCGAGATGATTCCTTTACAAAGAACACGGATGTCTTGTGTCACTGTCCTTGTTCATCCTCGTCATCGACGGGGCGTTATATCCTAATCGTCCTTCAAATGGTTCAAATGGCTCTGAACACTATGGGACTTAATTTCTGAGGTCATCAGTCCCCTAGAACTTAGAACTACTTAAACCTAACTAACCTAAGGACATCACACACATCCATGCCCGAGGCAGGATTCGAACCTGCGACCGTAGCGGTCACGCGGTTCCAGACTGAAGCGCCTAGAACCGCACGGCCACACCGGCCGGAAATCGTCCTTCCCTGCTCCCACATGTTATTTGGACAACTTGATTTAGGTTTACCATTTCTACCGTCGGTCACTTCAGGCCGGTTCCTCCTATAGTATTAAGGTTGTTTTCTTCCTCATTTTCAACCAAAGAAGCAACTGGTATTGCTGTAATTTCGTGTAGGAGGAAGAACGTGTAAACAACAAAATCTTTAAAAAGTGAACACAATTTGGTTCGAGCTCCCGCTCTAACTGCTTTCTGTCGGTTGCAGTGACGACTGCTTTCATTGAAGAACTGTATACACGCAGTGACTTCCGTTTATATTCAGCAGAGGTGCTGTGAATGGAGAACGGGTGCTAAAGGGAGCAGCGGCTCTATTCGCAGGCTCCCGGCGGGAGACGCTGCAAAATAAACGACAGCCGCAGCCGCGGTCGTTGCGCCCCGTATCGAGCGCCATCGGAACGAACTGGCTGGCCGGTTTGCATAATTACTCCTTTTCGCTTCGCGTGCAGTTTTGCAGGTAACGAAAAATCGAACGAAAAGCTATTCGCAGCCGGCCACCCGGCCAGTAAGCTTAAAGGAAATGAAAACAGCGGGATGGAGACTGGTGCGCGTGTTGCCGATCAGCAGGCACGGCCACGCATCGTGGACGAGGACACGGCAGACAAGCTTCTTCCTCGTGCGTTGCAAGTAAGCGCTGTGGACAGTCGCTCGGCGCAGTTCGGTCACTGTCGCAAATGTTGTTTCTACTGGTTTCGCGAAGTCCTATCGGGAACTAATACAAGTACATACAGAGGAGCGCCATCAGTAGAAAATCGCTACTAAGTGTTCCAGATGAACAGCGTGTGATATAAACGCTGGCCGACAGCTGTTAAACAAGAAAACGTAATTTACTGAATCTAAGAATGAGGAAATTAAACTTTTTTTGGTAAATATAGTTAGTGTTTAACATCGATCTTAATAGATCTTATTAGAAATAAAGCACTAACTTAATTTGTGAGGGAAGGGGAAGCAAATCGCCTTAGCGGAGGGACGAGCGGGTGAATACGAGCTCCCCACCACGCCGCGAAGGCAGAAGAGATGTCTAACGTCTGCCATGCGGCGTCGGTATGGAGGAGCATGTGGTTAGCAGATCGCTCTCCCGCCCCTTTCGCAGACTTTCCAGTCCGTCGAGCCGCTACTATTGGTCAACTAGCTCCTCAATTGCCGACGCCACTCTGAGTGCATCCACTACCAAGGAAACATCCTTGTCCGTATCGGGAATCGAACCCGGGTCCTCTGCATGGCACCTATCTACGCCGACCACTCAGCTACGGAGGCGGACGATCGGGTCGAAAGGCTTAGGTGATTTAACCTACTCGTCATCATCATCATTATCATCATCATCATCATCATCATCATCATCATCACCATCACCTTCAGCCATTTCAGTCACTTGGTGATGAGGCCTCCTTGACTCTTTGAACGGCGTGCAACACAGAATCCCAGCAGGTTCTTCTATCTCTGCCAGCCTTGGGCTTCCTGCTTCTAGTTGAAACCAACTTTCTTTCGTAGCTCAGTACCATTTCAAGGTATTTACTCCTTCCACTATGTCACTGACTGTTTTTTCTCTGATACCTACTGCTGTCGTTCTATCTTTCTGTACCCTAACATTGATCTTTCCATTGCTCTTTGATCTACTATGAGTTTACTAACAATGAACTCATTTAATGACCATGTCTCACAGCCATAAATTATTCCTGGTAGGATACATCGGTCAAAAACAGTGCTTTTCCAGATCAGCCGCCATCTTATACTTTAAAACTGAAGAGTATCTTTCGTACGTTTGCGAGTTCAATTTAATACTCGAATTATTTCTGTTTTTAAGTCTGCTTTCATATTTACACGTTGACCCAGATAGAAATATTCTGTAATCCTTTTGTTGGCTTGTTGGTTGATTTGGGGGAGGGGACCAAACAGCGAAGTCATTGTCCCATCGGATTAGGGAAGGATAGGGAGTGTGAGTCCAGTGCCTTAATCACAGTGCAGTCTCGTCTATCAGTACCGGCACTGGCCGGTTACTCCCAGCGCGTGTGTTTCACCGAATGCCTGCTAACGTCTCAGTGACAACTAGGATCACGACCCACTCTGCGGTGACTAAACTCGATGTACGAAGAAACTGTATCCCTTAAGTTACTATTATGAAAACCTGTAGCTACAGGTAAGGTGACTAGGTGCTGTCGGCGTGTAAGTTGATAGGGAACGTTACAGACCAAGTCCAGTCTAGTTTGTAAAATTTGGCAGTGAAGCTGAAACGCGAATTAAGACCCCTAGACGAGCTGTGACATACAAGTGACATTATGACTATAACGGTATCTGGGTTCTGAAAAATTCATTCTGTCCAATCGGCGGTTGTCCATAAACCCCTCCAAATAATTACATACTACATCATGGATCTTCGTCATGCAGATCCTATACTTTGTTTCCATTTCGAAAAAATTCTTATTGGCTTCGCTTGGCACGTAAACAGCATAATATTTATTTTAACTAGTTGAACGTACGTCAGCTTTTTGTAAAATCCGTTTTATTCAACTGATATCTGTTTCAAACGAAAGCTCTATCTTCAACATTCGCAGTGCTATCTGAAGTGCTCAATCGTGGACTGATAATGCATTTTTATTAACAAAGGGTCATGTGGGAAATATTAGGCGGTATTAAACAGTGCTGTAGCATGCTTTATATTGATTTTCCTATGACGCTTTCATTTATTTATTAACACATTCTTCATCGACTGCACCTTTATGCTATTGAAGAAGAGTGTACTTTGGCACCATAGGACACCGTGTTTCGCTCTCTCTCTCTCTCTCTCTCTCTCTCTGTGTGTCTCTCTTTTCTCTCATCATGAACAATTTAAACAGAACGCTATGCTCGACGTGTCATCGACACATTTGTACAATCATTTACTCCGAAACGTAAGTCGCTGAAACGGAGTCAGCTAGAAACGCTTGCACTAGACTTTGAGCTACAGCAACTCGAAACTGAAATAGCCTCACGTTATGGAAAAAATATAAAATTCACCGGTAACCTGAATGTTCTGAAATTAATTTAATTTGGCAAGTCTTCTTACTATTGTTTGTTTATCTCAACTTCTTTAATTTCCGCAAGACTATTAATGTAATGTAAATGGATGCCCTGTCCCTGTTGTAGCCATGGCTAAGAGAATGCGTAGAAATCACCTTTATAAGAGGACCTCATTGTTGAGGAGCCTTCCATGTGTTATATGGGTAACATGTTATGTTGAGAAGAAAGCTAAAAGAGCACACAT
Source organism: Schistocerca piceifrons (assembly GCF_021461385.2). Classification (NCBI taxonomy): domain Eukaryota; kingdom Metazoa; phylum Arthropoda; class Insecta; order Orthoptera; family Acrididae; genus Schistocerca; species Schistocerca piceifrons. Next base: position 359,460,747 of record NC_060149.1, on the reverse strand, counting down.
CTTGCATCCTGATGGCCAAGCCTATTACGAGAGGAATTTTTCAAGAAGAATGGCGTCGGTCCTAGAGCGCCTCTGGAATAAACGCGTTATAGCTCACTCTTTATGAGAGGGCATTCAGAAGTGCTAGTCTGACTAATCAGAAGAATTTTCCCTGCCGTTTTATTTGGGGCTGCGGAGCGCGCGCACGTGTATACGAACCAATCGAGGCTGCCGCTGCCGTCACGTGGCAGCGGTTCCCACAGAAGCGCCCCCGACGTTTTATCTCTGTCCGCTCCAGGGAATAATCCCGCCTAATGTATGGATGATTATTAACATCGCGATCGCTGTTTAAGAGACTGGCCGGAGAGAAAGTGGGAGTCCTTTGTGCGCGGACGGCTGTCGCAGTGCAGTCATTAGGCCTGACGGCTCTCTCGTCGCTACAAGTGGGTTACGGCCGCTGCCAGTTACACCTCACTAAGTACTTGGCTGCTCTTTCTCTCCAGATAGACTGGAGATCTTATGGACGGCGCGCCAGCGTCACATGTTTCCGCCCAAGCGGGTCGTGAGCACGTAAGGACGTAGTCCCCGCCTTTCCTTTGACGTTATGGCGTTCGATGTTAGACATTTCGCTGACCACATGAAAGCTGACATTATCTGGGCTGTGGAGCCACCTAAGAAATGTAACATTGCTCACAGCGTGTCCGAGAAATCCCCGTATCCCTCGGTCAAAACAGTATATTGTATATTAGACTACTTGCACTTAAAAACTATAATGTCTGACAAAAAAGCGAAGCATCCATAAGACATAAGAGTTTCAGTTATCGGTGACAAGTGTTTAGTGTTGTCACCATGCCTGGCAAGGTATATAAGGGGCTTGAACAGCATCAGATATTGAGTGATCACTGTGAAGAACACAGATTTGCCGCGCGCTCTTAAGCTCCAACGGACTTGCCGCGCACTCGTATGAGACAGCGTTATCAGCACCTGATAAGAGTTTGAAATGGGCCTCACTGTGGGTCCCCATTTGGCCGGCTGGTCGAGTTGTGCAACATCCAGATTTGTGATGCATTCGGTCGTGAGAGTGGCCCAATGTTGGACAGCACGGGAACGTGATGACAAGCATACTCATCAAGTTTCTGGCCGACCACGTCTCACCACCATGTTGGAGGATCTCAGTTTGTGCGTCAAGCACATCGTAGCCCCTTCACGTCACCTGCCATGCGAGAACAAGTAATGGAGGCCCTGCAACATTATGTACCGTTCTGCACCACTTGTAGGAAACTGGTAGCAGCCAGACTAGGGAGTTAACGTCCCATGCGTAGGATTCCATCAACACCATAACATAAACTGTTGTGTTTGGAGTGTTGCTGTGACTGAGAAGCGTGGGTTACTGATGAATTGCGTTACACTGTGTTCAGTGACAAATCGTGGTTCTGCATACCCCGGATGACCATCGTCTGCGAGTATGGCGGCGATGTGGGGATGTGTAGAGAGTTTCTGTTCTTCTAATGCTTCAGAGAAGGCACAGTGGTGTTACTCTTGTCGTCGTGATGTGGAAAGACATCGGGTATATCTTCAGGTCACGGCTAGTAGTGATTGAGAGAACTCAAACGGTACAACGGTACATCACGGACGTTCTGCGTCCTCGTGTGTTATCTCGCATTCGACAGTATTGTGATGCATTCTTCAACACGACAATGCTCATCCACACTTTGCTCGTGTCTCTATGAACTGTCTACGTGATGTTACGATACTTGCATGGCCAGAAAGGTCCCTACTTGAGTCCCCGGTAGAACATGTATGGGACCATCTTGCACGTCAATTCTCTCCCAGTGACAGTATCCAGGATATTAAAGACCAATTTCAACAGTTTTGGGCCGGCTTGCCTCAGGAGAGAATACGACGACTTCATGACACCCCTTCCGAACGAATCAGCGCATCCAGGCCAGAAAGAGGGGTGCAATGTCTTCTTACTGGTAAGTGTCTCATAGTGCCTATTTTTTTGTAGATTTGACCCGACTTGTAATCATTGCAAGAACATCACACCCTCCCAATCCGTGACGTTTCATCGTTTATTCTCCTCCCTTTCTGGGTGCTTCACTTTCATGTCAGGCAGTGTGTGTACTCAGAGGCTCTGTATGTGTTCCAAATGGTTCAAATGGCTCTGAGCACTATGGGACTTAACATCTTAGGTCATCAGTCCCCTAGAACTTAGAACTACTTAAACCTAACTAACCTAAGGATATCACACACATCCATGCCCGAGGCAGGATTCGAACCTGCGACCGTAGCGGTCACGCGGTTCCGTACTGCAGCGCCTAGAACCGCACGGCCACCACGGCCGGCTGTATGTGTTCCAATGTGCGATACACAGAGATCTGTGCCCTTCTATTTCCTCCTTGACTTCTTGCAGAGCATCTCAAGGGTTATGCTTCCAAATGCTCCTTAAAAATTTCCGTGCAATTCTTCCTTTCTCTTGAACCGACTTGGTTATTCCCCATAATGAGTCATCTAGCGTGGTAAGGCATGAGCTTCGTGGTATCCGTTTCAATGTGATTGGAGGTATTTATCGCGATTCTAAAATGTCCAAATAATATTTTCGATTCACGTGCCATTAAAAGAAATATGGTCATAACAGTTATCCTTGTGTCGGCCCACATCACAGCATCAGGCTACTTCCTTTCCAACTCTTGCAACATAATGGTTATTTTTCTTGGATCAGGAAACAGCACTCCTCCTGTGTAAACAGCTGTATGTCGCATATTCATCAGAAAACAACACTGTTGAGCGAGACACGACATCTGGAATCTGTGCGAATTAAGTACAGCAGGCTGCCAGCCGCTGTCCCATATCGTTGTCACAAAATTCATTCACAAACATCGCTCCAAATGCCTCATACTGAAACAACTTTTTTTGAAACGTAGTCACGTAATGTTGACAGCTGTATTTGTAGTTCATGTGCTCTTTTCCGAATAAATTTCATTTGAGACTGTTGTATTGACTGAGCCACAGCGGCGCACGTTTCCTCTCGCGTTTTCTTACGTCCGCTACGTGACCTGTCTCTGACACTGTCTGAAACAAAAGCACGTGTCTCGCGATCAAGCAGGGTTGCATTACGAGCTCTGGACTTGCCAAAGCGATCTGCGTACCCATTATCTCTGATACTGTATGCGCTGCCTGTATACGTTAGAGCACCCACACACACGCTCTAAACGTTGTTCAACACAGTAACTGTGTCCACTCTCATCAGACACGGCTTCACAATTGAAGCAATGCAATACTGATACAAAACAACACATTACTGAAAACAATGCTTTTCGTCAGCTTGAAAACTGGAATACCACAAAAATGACTATTTATTTCCTCAGTTTCTCAGAGTGAAAAGGGTATGGGGACTTCTCGGACACTCTGTAGACTTAGGGAACTACTTAAGTTGCAGAAATTTGGTTTTTAAAGTGTCCTGAATCATATTTACACTGAGAATATTGCTTTTTGCTTATGAAGTGTCAGGCATATACCACACACCAAACAGAGCGAGATGATACAAGTGAAAAATTTGTCATTGATATCAGAAATCGATTAGGGGAACACGCATTGACTAATTCAGTCCGGTGTTGTGATACGCAATATCGCCATCTCTCAATAGTCAGCGTAAGCAGTGAATGACAGACCAAAACTCCATTGTTGTTTTTAAGCCTGACAAATGGTTCACTTGACACAGTCGTATAAAGTAATGCACACAATGTTAGCTTGCGATACAGGAAGGTAAGCCAGGCACGGACCGAACGTAGTCTACGGATCGACCTGACAATACTGATCTCGATCGAGCAATGTGGAGCAATCGTTAAACCACTCGATTTATATTCGACTATGCTAATTCCGGTTTTGCCTGGTTGCATAAATCAGTTTATGTGAATACCAGGAAAACTACTTTCGTCCACCCCTTGCCATCACGTCTACGACTCCACCTTTGATGACTATGGAGCTTCATTCCTTCTGTTCGTCTCGTTATAGCGGACAGCCTACATCTAAATTTTGTGCGGTTTGCATAGCTTCTTTAGGTGAATGCTGTGCGATATCTTCGTTTGAGTCACTGCTAAAGGCAATATGCCCCATCAGCAGCTGCTATTCTGGAAACTGCTTACGAGCATATTATTTTATGTCAATTATAGATTAGTTTCAGCGAAGCTCCAAACGGAAATGTCCCTGAGAGGCCAGATCGGCCTGTCAATTCACACGCAAGAAGGTGAACTTACTCAAGAGGAAAACCTGCAGAAGTTTATCATGCTATCATGTCAAGTTATCTGGCAATATCTGCACTCTACATTCGTTTCTAAGCTGATAAATAGGTGTTTTGAAGAACGATACGTAGATGCATATTCTGAAATCACTATTATTTTCTGAGAGTATTTAGACACAGAAAACTTGTTTACCTAGATTCGCTTCTTCGTTAGTTGTTTTGGAGTACGTGAAGAAGATTCAGTTACGGTTTCTTCCGATGAGTTTGTGTGCTGGAGCTCAATGTATCTGAAAAACAAGAGGAGGAGAGGTGGTGGCGTACATTTCGTGATAACCAGACTACCTCAATTCTGGAGCTAACTTCCGGACCTCTCCGTAGTGTTTCGTGGAATGAGATGGCGTGACACTGTTGATGGCAATCCTTCCTCCGGATGGGCACGTTACTCTGCCGACGTCCTTGGTGTTATTCGAGATGAGTAGGCTATGTGCCGGAAACAGATTAAACCCTCTCCTTTCTCTCTCACCAATGTCGAAAAATACAAAAACTCGACATTGCACGGCATACACACTTCCTGGTGACCGTGGTGGTCTAGCGGGTAGAGCACTACGCACTCGTCCTCGAAATACTGGATTCAACCTCGGATATGAGTGAGGATGGCCGGCCGGTGTGGACGAGCGGTCCTAGGCGCTTCAGTCTAGAACCGCGCGACCGCTACGGTCGCAGGTTCGAATCCTGCCTCGGGCATGGATGTGTGTGATGTCCTTAGGTTAGTTAGGTTTAAGTAGTTCTAAGTTCTAGGGGACTGATGACCATAGATGTTAAGTCCCATAGTGCTCAGAGCCATTTTCGAGTGGGGATTTTTCGTCGTTCCAGGTCCTCCAGGATGGCCCCAGATCCACAAATCCAGCTATCAAATGAGTATCAGGGATATTTCCAGGGGGCAAAAGGCGGCCGGGGCGATTGGCCCACCACATACCCCCTTCATTCCAGTGGCGGACTTGTGTCACATACTTTGCCATTACACAATCATTACACTCAGCTACTCAGAAAAATTAAACATACGCGCCCTCACTTGCAAAACGCTCAAGTGATGTCAATTAGAAAGATTTGCAACACGCTGTGGGTTCATTTCCATTCAGCTTCTCAGTTCAAAATTCTTGGCGCGATTTCCTAACATCAGACGCTTTAACTATATATTATATAGTTTTCTTACCCTCTTAGTATATCTGTTTCCTCTGCCCACCCATTTCCCAGTCCCTCTATTTCTCTCTTCCTCTCTTTTTGTTCTTGCTCCTCCTCTTCCTCCTCGTAAAGGTGCGTGTTGCTCACTGCGTTTAATTATTAGGATAACAGTTCGATATGACGAAGCTGACACAGTCGCAGTGTTTCTGTTTCACGCGTAGTGGCAGTTTCGTATCTTTGACACCACTGTGTAGGCAGCACTAGCCTTGACTACCACAAGTATCGCAGAAGGCAAATGTAGTTCTTGCAGTGGCACATAAATCTGAGTGAGTAACAGAGCAGCGCGTGGCCTCCACGTCTGCAGCGAGGGCCATTACACCGTTAATGGGATGCACGAGACCACACGCAGCCGCAGATAAGGTTTTGCGTCTCGACCCCAGGTGCGGGGCGGCTTGTCGCTCGCTCTTCGTCCGCTCGGCGCAGCGGAAGGCTTACAGTTACAAAGCCCCAGTTCTGGAATTCGGTATTAGTACTAGCTGCTTGCCCTTACTCTCCCTCCCTACACACCTCTTGCTCCTTCATCCATTTCCAGTGCCGAAAAAAAAAAAAACTATTTGGTGTCAAATCGCTGCATTACTCCACAGGCTGTAATCGATAATTTTACAACGGTTTAATTTTTTTACTGTGACGCAGAGGAAGTCGAGACGAATGGTTTGATATAGGACACTTGTGGTCCACGAAGTTGGGACATTGCCACAAATTGGCCAACACAGACCGCCTAGGCTATTCAGATTCTTCTCACTCTCCTCGCGCAAACCATTAGTCACAGAGGGAAAAAAACGAGTAATACCTTTTTCGTACGAAATTTAATACAGTGTGGCTTTGTACTGGGGCTGCAGTTTTCGAGTTAGTCAAGAAAAACGTACAAAAGTGTTCTTCAAACGCTCCCCCACCATCACACTCACCCCCTCCCCCGGTCGGGAATGTTAGTATGTTGTTCGTGGCACTCCCTCCTACCACTGTACTGAGAGACTACACTAATTATTTCCTATATTTGACAGTGTATATGGCCATTGCCTGGACTATCACGCCACTGGCTTAGCCGAGTACACCGTTAACATTATTAATTTAAACTTTCCCGTGAGAATAAGGAAACACAAAATACTTTTGTAAACGCTATGCAAAATTAATCACGTATACAATTCGATCTCAGCTTAATCCATACAAGCAGTTGTTTCGTAGTAAGAAAGCCATACAAACACGACAATTGTTAATCGAATGACGTTAAAAATCACGAACTGGGAAGCAACATTTACACAAAAGTCAAATCTACAATTTGTAAGTGCACGTCCAAGCCGGTATCGTAATAGCCCTCACGGAGACCACATAAGGCCGACACATGAGAAATAATTCGTGTAGTCACAAATTTTTGTACAGTGATAGGAGGAAGAGCCATTAACAACATAGTAAAATTCGCGAACTGTGCGGGGTGAGTGTTGTGGTGGGGGTGGGTGTGCGTTTGGTGGTCACTTTTGTGCGTTTTTCTTGAATAACTCGAAAACTGCGGCTTGTAGTGAAAACGTATCCTGTGCAAAGATAAATTAATATAAATTTCCTACAAGAAACGTCGTATTTATTATTTCTCCGAGACTAATAGTTTACAGGGAGAGAGCGAAAGATAATTGAAAACACTGACACGACACGCATGCACTGTACGTTAGGCGGTTCTTGCAGTTCAATTTGTGGTAGTTTCCCGATGTGATGGACTATAATTGTCCTATGTCGAATTGTTCGTGTCGTCTTCGTATGTTCCACTGTGGTACGTTGTAAACAATTATCCCTTACAGCCTACAGAGTAAATTCTCTAGTGATTACCAGCTCAGCAGATCAAGTCCCATGAACTTTTGGCATAAGTAATTCGACATTTCAATGGCAAGCTGTTAATTAATGTCATCGAACTTTCGCGAAATCTGTCTCAACAACGATTATGCCTCACACTCAATACACATTTTTTTTCAAGTAGTAGATCCCATAAATTACGCTGTGAAATTAGAAAGAAGGAGAAAGCATGTTTATTGGGCAAGGTTTACCTTTCGGAATGTAAAAGCTTTCATTCAGTAGCAACCCTTCCGGCCATCTCTTCGGATGAACCGAATTTAGATCAAGGAATATAGACTGGGCCACTGTGCTCCTGCACGTTTCTTTGCACAAGGCGGCACGTATAAATGTAACACCGTGCGAGGTGGCGCAGTGGTTAGCACACTGGACTCGAATTCGGGAGGACGACTGTTCAAACCCGCGTCTGGCCATTCTGATTTAGGTTTTCATGCAAATGCCGCTATGGTTCCTTTGAATGGACATGGCCGATTTCCTTCCCCAGCCTTCCATAATCCGAGCTTGTGCTCCGTCTCTAACGACCTCGTTGTCGACAGGACGTTAAACACTAATCTCCTCCTCCTCTAGAAATAACGCTGATAAGATTTTCCGGTTTGCAGAAAACTTTGCGAAGCTTGAATGTTATCACCCTAACTAACTGCTAACAACTGGCTTTCGACAACAACACAGACGTGATAAGCTCGTATGTTGAATTTATTTCAGATATGGTGATAAGGAATTAGTAGGAGAAAGGTACTGTCTAAGGGGTCTTCGTAGTTTTATTTTGAAGTGTGCATAATGTAGGAAATGAGTAGCACTTGCAATTTTCGGAGACCAACTCTTGTGCTATTGGGCCACGCCGCTAATTAGATAGTGGGGTATTTTCCTGATAGTCACTGGAAACGATAGACATTAACAAACCCAATATCTGGCCGATTTTTTATTCTTTCGACGCTAAAATTCACGCCACACTCGTTGACCTCGTTTAAAGAGTAGTTCCAGATCGTTCCCTCCAATCCTCCAGTTGCTTCCCAATGGCTCTTATCCGACTCCAACATGAATATGCTAAATTTCTCACTCGATCACTGCTGCTTCGAGCGATTTAGGTCCAGTCAAAATATTGTGTACACTCCCACATTCAAGGCTCACTTGGCAATTTGCGTCAGTGCTAAATTGCAAGCGCCGCATAAAACTTTCAGCAGCACCGCCTTCTCGCGACTCTTACCGCCCCAAAAGGCTTGTAAAGTCTTGTAACTGCTTTACTCGTATCTAGCAATTTATCCTCTGCGAAGGTGTGACAACGGCCTCGACATATATCCTCCCAAGGTTTCGCAACATCGTGATCTCGGCTCCAACTTCGCAAATGCTTGCGAGTCCTCTTTAACCTTTCGTCAAAGTGGTAGTCCTGAGGTTTCGGTGGAGCCTGCTTGCTGGATAATGTTTGATATTGACCAGAATTTTCTGCACGATATCGGCGTCCAAAACAACGAAAAACGTACAGGCAGCTATTTAGTTCTGGTTCCGTTTTGGTATGAAACCGAACATTACAATCATGCGAAATCACTTGGAAATTTCATAAGTGTTGTTCGCTACAGGCCCAGGGCAGCCCGCCAATGTACTGGTCATGACACCATCGCTCCGCTGTCCAGACCTCAGCGTCATTGATTATATATACAATATACAACAATATCCCCTAAGCCAGCTGACAGTGTGTGGCGGAGGGTACTTTTGGTACAGCTATCTGATCCTCCACTACCCGTTCCACTCGCGAATGGCGCGTAGGAGAATGATTGTCGGTAAAACACTTTATTAGCTCTAATTTCTCGAATTTTCTCGTTCTGGTCATTTCGCGAGACTTACGTGGGAGGAAGTAATATGTTTGTCTGAGTCTTTCCAGAAAATACTCTCCCAAAATTTCATTAGAAATCTACTCTGTGATGCACAACGCCCCTCTTGTAGCATCTGCCACAGGAATTCGTTGAGCATCTCTGTAACGCTCTCGCGCGTATTAAACGATCCCACGATGAAATTCGCCGCTCTTCGTTGGATCTTCTCTGCCTCCTCTATCAATCCTACCTGATGAGGGACCCAGGTTTATCAACAATACTCAAGAATCGGTTGAACAAGCGCCTTATAAGCCACTTCCTTTAGTGGATGCATTACATTTCCTTAAGAATCTGCTTTTATTACTGTTTGTTTTACGTGGTTATTCCACTTAACGTTACTCCGGATATATACTCCTAGATATTTTACGGCAGATACCGTTTACAGCAATGTGTCATCAATAGTGTAGTTGTATAGTAGTGGTTTTTTTTCTGTGTATGCGAAATATATTACATTTATTGACATTTAGGTTCAACTGCCAGAGTCTGCACTATTCATCAATCATCTGTAGATCCTTCTGCAAATCTTTACTGTCTTCTAGCACTGTTCCGTTTTATAGACAACCACATCGTCTACGAACAGCCTTTAAAAGTTTCCGATGCATTCTACTATATCATTTGTTACATTGTAAACAGTAACTGTCCTATCGTACTTCCTTGGGGTACTCCCTAAATTACCTTTACAGTTAAGGTGCTGCAGTCATGGATTGTGCGGCTGGTCCCAGCGGAGGTTCGAGTCCTCCCTGGGGCATGGGTGTGTGTGTTTGTCCTTAGGATAATTTAGGTTAAGTAGTGTGTAAGCTTAGGGACTGATGACCTTAGCAGTTAAGTCCCATAAGATTTCACACACATTTGACGTGTTGAGTTGTATCTGCATTTAGTCTTGAAACCAGTCGCAAATCTGGTCTACACGGTGGTGCGGGACTGTGTAAAATACCTTCCTGAAGTAGAGGAACAAGGCATCAACCTGCGCGCCGATGTCTGCAGCCACATGGATCTCGTAGAGGAACAGAGCTTCGGAAGGTCCCTCCGGAATCCATGTTGATTATTATAGAGGAGACTTAAGTTCTCCAAAAACGTCACAATTCTTGAGCATAAAACATGTTCCATAATTCCATAACAGGTTGAGGTCAGCGATATAGGCCTGCAGTCATTTTCGTCTGTCCTAAGATCCTTCTTGAAAACGGGGGTGATGTGCAATTTTTCCGGTCGCTAGGTATCCTTCGTTGCTTCAGCGGTCATCGATAAATTGCTGCTAGAAGAGGAGCAAGTTCAAGAGTAACCTCAGCTTCTGCCTTTCTGAACAGAGTAGCATACTTTGGCAGTCACCTTCGGTGAAGAGGAAAAATTCTCAGTAGCTTGATATAGTAGTAAACATAAATTACCTGGAATAGGATGAAGCTGTTTTTGATTGCTGAGTCAGTCAGCTATCACAGAGTTTACAGGAAGGATTAAACCGACTAATACCGGATCTTGACCTTGATCCGTAACGTAATGATGATATTGCGTGTGGCGTCATCGTGCGCAGAGATAGAATAAAACACCAACAATGTTAATTACGGTTGTGTCTGTGATGACAGACTGACCACTAGCGTAGTGCTTGTTCTAGGCTACGTTGGAAAGTGACAATTTGGTAGAAGTTGACGAAGCCAACGAATGTGATTTCATGAGGACAGTTAAAAGTTTTTTACGCATTTTGAATGTCGATGAGTAGCTTATGGTCATCATTTTTATGACCGTCATAAGTCAAAGTATCGGTGGTATCGGCAGATTCAGTTGAAACGTCCCCTTTGAACAATTATACATGACTGTGCTTAAACTGAAACACAAAATTTTTAGCGCAACGCAATCTGACTTTCAAAAATCCCTACAAAAGAATGGCCCTGACTAACATTAACCTATACGTTTCACAAATCACTTACCTCACAAAAATCTTGGTTACTCGAACTACTGCTACACAGCGAGCGCCACTACTGCCAGCTAAATAAAAGATTCAAACTACTGAAGGCACTAACTACTGATAGGCATAGTTAGCAAATGAAAGATTTTAATAGAGAACAAACAATGTATTTACCTTAATAGTGTTGAAAAATCATAATATACATAGCAGTTCATGACATCCAGTCTTACAAATTTCAAAACTCCGCCATTTCTCTCCCCACATCCACCACTGCTGGCGGCTCACCTCCAACTGCGCAACGCTACGCGCTGTTAACATCCAGCTGCCCAACACTACAATGGCAGACAACAATGCAAATTAGCCACAGACTGCACACAGCACAGCCAGTGATTTTCATACAGAGCGCTACGTGGCGTTACCAATAAGAAATCCTAAATAGCCTACTTACACAGTATTCTAGACCACAGCGTAAAGATAATGATATGGTGTACAACAGCCTCTTGGTTACATAACATCATGAGAAAATCATGAATACGAGAATGGCACGACTAATTACGAAACACAGGAGCTGCAGCTCATTATTGACGAGTTAAGAAATTGTATAGTTCAGAAATTTTACGCCGTTCCTCGGAGGCCCGGCGTGTACGAGAACAAGCCGTGAGCTCCAGAATTCTTTTATCGCAGTTGACACAGGAACTACTCCCGAGCTGCCAATTCGCTGCTTCAACAAAGAGAAGCTATCGTGCCGTATCAGAGGCACGAAAGCCTGAGCCGAGCCTATGCTCAACCAAGTGGGCCCGGTGAAAGCCCGTCTACTACACACACTGTTATCTGCTGTACGTAATCGCCTAGCTATAAAATGTCACCTTGATGCCCAATTCTGTCATCATTTCCAATGATTCTCTGGCTTTCGAATGTTCATTGCCGGTGCCTGTCAGACTACGGTCCACAATGTAACCAATCAGTATAAAAGCCACGCAACTTGTTTTGCTCTGTATTGAGATTGTGTTTATCAGATATTTGGTCGACAAATAATACCTAGGTTTCCATTAATGTTACTCACGTGCAGTGGTATTAATTATATCGTTTGTACCACAATTTCTCGATTCTACGTAAGCGTACTACTGTGAAAATAGAGATAAATTTCTTAAACTTTTTTTGTAATGCAGTAATGAAACCTATCCACGAATGTAAGATGTTCGAGGTATTTTCCTAAAAGGTGATTTCATTAGATGAAATCTCGAGAACATTTCGCGTTTCTACCACGGTGTCACGTCCTCCTTTTCCCAAATTCATACTGAAATAGCTTGTGCACGACAAAACATATTTTCATATTTTGATCACATACTTTTGCACAGCATAACGTCTCACTAAATTAACGGATACCACTTCAGTGTATCTGCAAGGGTCAGTAATACAAATTTCATTCCAGAACCTTCACATTTAGTTTGCTGCTTACAGTTGTTTAGTTAAGCGAAATTTTCCACATGCTTTGAAATATGTTAAGGATCTGTTGTCGTGTTTAAGACACCATTTGTATGCGAGAGCGACGCCCTAGACAGCTGATGATTGGAATCATGCTATACCCTGTGGTGATCTGATGGAATGGTTAGGTTTGGCGAATGCCTGGAAAAAGTTTCCTGCCACATTGCGTAGTGCCAACAGTGAAGTACACACATCAAAAAAATTTTGCATCACACCGGTTCCCAGTTCTCCTGAAGATAGACGTTGACTGTAGGTATTGTATCACAGACACAGTCCCTTTGAATGTTCAGAGATGTCACTAAACCCACCCAATGATGTAAATAACCATGCATCAGCATCGCCTATTAGACGGCGGGGATCCAACAGTCGATCATTTCCAGACATTCCACCAAGAAGGAGGTACACGGCTCTTGTCTGTAGCTCAAACATGCCTAGACGGTCAATACCGCCGTTCGATCGCGTCCGCATTGTTACTTTGTGCCAGGAAGGCTCTCAACAAGGGAAGTGTCCAGGCGTCTCGGAGTGAACCAAAGCGATGTTGTTCGGACATGGAGGAGACAGAGAGAGACAGGAACTGTCGATGACATACCTCGCTCAGGCCGCCAAAGGGCTACTACTGCAGTGGATGACTGCTACCTACGGATTATGGCTCGGAGGAACCCCGAGAGCAACGCCCACCATGTTGAACAATGCTTTTCGTGCAGCCGCAGGACGTCGTGTTACGACTCAAACTGTGCGCAATAGGCTGCATGATGCGCAACTTCACTCCCGAGCCGCGCGAGGTAGCCGCGCGGTGTTAGACGTCCTGTCACGGTCGGAGCAGGTTCGAGTGCTCCCTCGGGCATGGGTATGTGTGTCGTCCTTAGCGTAAGTTAGTTTAAGCTAAATTAAATAGTGCTTAAGAATAGGGACCGATGACCTGAGCAGTTTGGTCCCGTAAGACCTTACCACAAATTTGCAATTTCACTCCCGACGTCAGTAGCGAGGTCCATCTTTGCAACCACAACACCATGCAGCGCGGTACAGATGGGCCCAACAACATGTCGAATTGATCGCTCAGGACTGACATCACGTTCTCTTCACCGATGACTACCACATATGCCTTCAACCAGAGAATCGTCGGAGACGTGTTTGGAGGCAACCCAGTCAGGCTGAACGCCTTAGGCACACTGTCCACCGAGTGCAGCAAGGTGAAGGACACTGCTGTTTTGGGGTGGCATTATGTGGGCCGATGTACGCCGGTGATGGTCATGGAAGGCGCGGTAACGACTGTACGATACGTGAATGCCATTCTCCGACCGATAGTACACTCATATCGGCAGCACAATGGCGAGGCATTCGTCTTCATGTACGACAATTCGCGCCCCCATCGTGCACATCTTGCGATTTGCGACATCGCTCGACTAGATTAGCCAGCATATGAACCCTATCAAACATGTCTGGTATAGACTGAAAAGGGCTGTTTATGGACGACGTGACCCAGCAACCACTCTGAGGGGATGTACGCCCAATCGCCGTTGAGGACTGGAGCAGTCTGGACCAACAGTGTCTTGATGACCTTGTGGATAGTATGCCACGACAAATACAGGCATGCATCAATGCAAGAGGTCGTGCTACTGGGTATCAGAGGTACCGGTATGTACAGCAATCTGGACCACCACCTCAGAAGGTCTCGCTGTACGGTGGTAAAACATGCAATGTGTGGTTTTCATGAGCAATAAAAAGGGCGGAAATTATGTTTATGTTGATCTCTATTCCAATTTTCTTTACAGGTTCCGGAACTCTCGGAAGCGAGGTGATGCAAAACTTTGATGTGTGTACAAAGCATGTGGTGTTACCATATGGAAGCGCTTTACCTGGTTAGGATGTGGTCCACTTATTGCGCTTAAGAAAACGCTAAACGCGGAAAGATAAAGTCACATTTTACAGCATTGCGTACTGCGTATAGTAAGGGCACAGTCTGGACGCGATAGTTGTTTCATCAGCATGACAAGGCACCGTCTCGTAAAGCAGCTTCTCTGAGGCAATGGTTTGTAGGCAATAACGTTCCTGAAATGGATTGGCCTGTCTAGAGTCCCGACCTGAATCCAGCGGAGCACCTTTGGGATGAATTAGAACGCTGCCCAGACAGTGGCTAAGCCATTCTGCAGTAAACCTTTTCTCTCAATTGACCATATTGAACAAGGAAAGACGAACTAGCAGTGCGAAGATTTGAGCACATCCGTGAATAGTTCGCAAACGGCTCTGTTAGTTCAAATGGCTCTGAGCACTATGGGACTTATCTTCTTTGGTCATCAGTCCCCTATAACTTAGAACTACTTAAACCTAACTAACCTAAGGACATCACACACATCTATGCCCGAGGCAGGATTCGAACCTGCGACCGTAGCGGTCGCGCGGTTCCAGACTGTGGCGCCTAGAACCGCATGGCCACTGCGGCCGGCGGCTCTGTTAGTGGAGCGTCGCTTAGGACAGGACAAGTACGAGGTTTGAGACTCTGTCAGCATGCAGGTTTAATCTGTCATAGATACTCACTAAGATGCAACCATGTGACAGTATGAAAGTTTCATTCGTGTCTGCAGTATTTGAAAATGCTTCACTGATTTCTTATCGCTTCAGATTTGTATGCAATATCAAGCTTTCGGTAACTACCTCTGTCGTCATCTTAAGCGAGTAGGGATTAGACTGTGTTATAATTTTGTTATTGCAGTATCACATGGCCTACAGGTAACTCCGGGAGATGAAGAAAGAGGTAGTCGTTAAATGCTTGAGATTCCATCTAAATCTGACACGGCCAGAAATCCGTGAAACATTTATCCAAGAATATCGCCGCAAAAAAACTACGTTCTCATGTTTCCAGTATGTTTACCACTGCATCACCTAGCTTGAGTTTTCGTAAAGAGGTCCCTCATTTTCATACTGCTTCTACAAAAGATACCTGTATAACATACCAGTAACTTTTAGCAGATCAAAACCGTGTAGTAGTCAGTAAAGATGAAATCTAGGCCGCTGACTAGGTTTCCAATCAGAGAAGGAGTCTGTGGTGACACGCACACATTACTAGCATCAGCTTGGGGTCACAAATTGTCACTCCGATCAACATTAGTGCTGCACAAAATTCAGTCGGGAAAATTGACTTGTGTGTGGTTTGCGACGTTGTGTGAAAGTAATTTCGATACACGTCTGTAATGCTTCCCTTTTTATTATGGTTAAGAGCTGAAATGGTCGGATAAGATTCTCACTTACGTTACCTGAGTAATAAAGTCTAGATCACAACTTTATTTATTCTCGATGACTTTTTTTCAGTCATTCTACACCAATTACAGAGCTACAAATTGATGTGGAAAAACTAAAATCAGCTACATGCTACATAAAATAAATATATCGATCAACGAAGTAAATGAAACCGTAAGTGAAGGTATCTGGTTAACCGAAAACTCGCCGCAGCATCTGTATCTCATCGTCAGATTAACTATTAACGATAATTGAATGACTATATAAACTTGATAGTGCGACAAGGTGACACTCGCGTCGCGGAATAAGTCAATTAAATGAAAACATCGCATGACATTATTAGTTGTGGTTGTTCGAATGTCTGGTGCAAGTCTTTCTATTTGAGGCCATTTTGGCGATTTTCGCGTCGTTGAAGATGAGGTGAAATGATCAGGACCATACACACACCCAGTCCCCGAGAGAATAAATCTTCAACACAGCCGGGAATCGAAGCCGGGATCCCACGATCTAGAAGCAGTCATGCTAACCACAAGGCGATTTCTGTACTGAAATGTTCTTCTTTGTCCCACGTACATTCATTACAATATGGAAAATAAGACAAATACGATTTAAATTACAAAAAGTTTGTATATAAATAAAACTACGTGTAGATACATTACTTGTACTTTACATGGTATGTAGCACCGACTACCATCTTCAAATTGTTGGAAGCTTAATTATAGGAAAGATTCCGAAGTCATACGATAAAACAAAAGAAAAAGAAAGAAAGCAATGTAAAATGTAAATATATGTCATATTACAGAAAAACTAATGACATAATTAACGTTGGAATAATTGTGTGGTTGTAAGTTTGACGACTTCAGAGAGTACGAAGCTTCACCTACTTCTGTTTTCGTTTATTTCGGTGGATACAAGCAGTGACTGAAACAGCACAGATGTACAACAGAGACACAGTTTCGCATCCACTTTTTCCGCGATTCACGTGTCATCTTGACGCACACCACAGACTAGATGATTGCCAGCAAGCTTCTCCACTAGAAACCAGCCTCTTTTTTGAGGATGAGGATGCTACGTGTGTGAGGGAAAACTAATGAAGTTATAAAACAACGACATCGTGAACCGAGGCTAGTCTGTGATGTTGCATGCATATCTCACTAACAGGTGACTTTGACGAAAACAGCGTGTCCCGAGTAAATGATCTCACTACTTTTACGTCTTGTTTTAGTTAGCATTAGTCCCATCTAGTACAAGCTCCGCTGTATTCAAGATTTAGCGAATTGATTTTTGACTGTGCCGCCGGATTCCCATCTTGTCACCGCAGTCGTCAGGGAGGGGAGTCGATTGCGCCACCTGTCTGGTATTATGCAAACTTTGTTATGTGTGTGATTGTATGTTCTGAGGCGGAAATAGGAGAGCAAGCCAGCATTTACCTAAAGGAACACGCCTAAAAGCAACGCTCAAGCTTGCCGGTGCAGCAGCTACGGTAGTCAATTCGCCGCAGGGATTCGATTCAGATGTGGCTCATCCCGTCACGCAAATTAATACACTGCGTGCTACGCTGTACGAGATGGCAGTGAATGATCTCACCGAAGGAAATAATTCATACGAGAATTATTAACTGCTCGTAGCTTATTTACTGCTGCGGGTTCGTTTATTTATGTGTCCGGTTATGGTAGGTGATGCCACTGCAACGTCTTCAACATTTCCATCTTTTCTTTAAGAGAAAGATAATTTAAGCTTTAATGAATGAAAAGCTTTCAGTCCTCTCCCTCGACGAGCACCTTACATCTGAGCGCTGTCTGTCAGTTTCATATGACCGCAATAAGAAAATAACTGGCGGTTCAGTACAAAATACTCCAGCTGGGAAGATCCCGCGTCTGTGAGAAAGCACACGGCATTCGTTAGGAAATGGTGTACTCCATAGCGGCGTGTAGGGCCGGTCTGCTAGACCGCCCCCGACGTTAATGTGTCGTGACAGGGGGCGCCAGCACGTCGCCGACGGGGCAACAAGAAACAGCCGCCCTCCTCTGTGCACCACCGGACATAATCCAGCAAATACACTTCTCGTGACAGCAAGTGACCTCAGGAATCGTGGAAGAGCCACAAAGCACCAGGGACTATCCCACAAATATGTCGCGGCCGATAGATGCAGAGTTACTCAGTGGTCTGAGACTTCCGTCACAACATCGACTGAATGATGAAATAAATTCTCCATTCCGCTCCCACCTAAGAAGTACTCAAGACAGAATTTCTAGTAGAATACTACTCCACTGCTGTGCGCTGGAGACGTAATTCGTTCTTTATTCCTGGTGACCCCCTGGTAATAGGCATGTAATTGCCATCGCTATATTACGGTATTTTTTCCACTCTACCTACTATGAAACTGTGTCAAGATACAGAATGGATAGTTACGTTAATCGTGAATTTGTACTGTACAGATCTTGGATCTCGTAACTGGAAATATAGGGTGGTGCCTATAGTGGAAATAAAAATTACATTTTCTGGCGTGTAGACAGCACAGCATTGCACAAGTTCTACGAGATGTTGACCGTTATGACGATAATTATTGAGAAGATGATCTACAAGCTTCTCCGCTCCCGAATTTTCCGATAAACAGTTGACTTTCTGTCTCCTCAGTCTTTCACGATAATGATACGTGAAGATAGCACATTCATTCGTGCTTATACCCCGACAAAGATGTCCATACCCCGCAAAAAATATGTATCTGTACAAAAGAAAATTTTATCACGGACGTGAAAGCCTTTCACGGTATTATATTTTTGTTTTATGGGAAGAAGTGCTCAAATTTGTTTCTCTTTAATGTTTTTGCTAATGTTTTGTTAGGTAACACTTAGGCATTCACATTAAAAATTAATTCATACTAACAGTTTCGTAAACATAGTACAAGGAATCACTCAGAGTGTTGATTTTTCTTCTCTTTTTTTTTAATTTTCTTCCGGTAGTATGGTCATTTCACAGCATCACCACTGACGGAAACCTAAAAATCTGTTAGATCCAAAATATCCAGTGTTTTGTAACTGGATTAACTATCCCGTATTTCTAGTACATATTTGCCAGATGACTAGCTTTTGCTGATCTATGACAGTGTTTTTCTCTGGAGGCACATTCAAATTCGTATAATATGCCATTTATATAAGAACATTTTCCTCACATTAATGACAAATCTTGTGAAAATTGTACTATATTTCTTGTTCATATCTTCGCTCATTATACATTATGCAGACTGTGTCACAGGGCATGCAAACTGCCCATGTGTGTGCGGCGCTCTGAGATCTGTGATACAGCATAATGTTATCAAAAACAAAGATGTCGCATTAGACGGAAAACTTCCATTTGCGTTTTCCCGAACTGTATTGCACCTTTCTTGATTTTTGTGTAGTTTAAAAAGAAAAGTATGTGTGCAGAATTTACTGCATATAAGGTAAACACTGGTACCAAATCATGCGCTTTCTGCTTCGAAACTGGAAGTTCTGGGTTAGTGAGAACATCAAGTTTGAAATAATACTGACTTGTTGGTAACGTCTGCCCGAAGCTCGGTTTGCTTTCATAAATACTGCAGGATTTTCTCTTAAATAAGTAGGCTAGGAAAAAAGGGCAAATACAAGGTCGCCTCTGCCACACCCGTAGGTGAAAAATTCAATGGGCGTAACTTTCGTGCATCTGCTGCCAAGTAATATAACGTGAACTGGGACGAGGGCGACACGATGCTCAGTCTCGGTGACAAGTGGCGTTTGGCCCCTGTTCCGAGCACTGCACACGCCCAGATATTTAATTTCACTTAACGACACACGGAAAATTTCTAGTTTTCGCCTCTTAACTAGTGCACCTTGTATTTTCATGCCAAACGTAACACTATTCGAAGAAAGACGTTAACTTTTTTATAGAGCCGTGAACACAAGAATAACTATTCGAAAACTGCTTTTATCTCAGCTACATCATATCCCTCCTACAACAGCATCGCTCACATTAGTAATCGTTCATAAGATCTACGGAAGTTGACTGGTCGAATTGAGAAAGGACACTCATTGTTGGCCGATGTTGTACTGACCTCTCCAGGATGCGTACAAAATTTATTTGAAAATTCTTCGATAAGATCAAATACTTATAAACGCCAGCTCACTACTAAAACTCATCAGAATCATGAAATAGCTATACAAAACAAATAATCCTACAGACGTCACATATAGGCTCTCATTAGTTGACAAAACTACGAACAGTACATAATACCATCGTATAAAATTGTCTCTGCATGTGCTAAGTGGTTGTAATGCTGCAAGCAGATGAACAGCTTGAAACGGTACAGTAGTATCGCTCCATAAGCAGCAGGTTTCGTTGCTCGCTCACACCGGGAATAGAAACTGAGGCGGCTCCACCGCCAAATTATTGCACGACGCGGCCGGCCGCGGGTGCAGCGGAACCCCATGTGGACGGATGAAGAGTGTGTTACGTTTCATTATACATATTTATATATGTCGGCTATCATGTTTTACTTGTACTTTAATGTAAATCATGCACGTGAACATTCCTAATCCCCTTCCCACCTTACTATAAAGCGTGGCCAAATACTAGTTGGGAAACAGTAGAAGTAGTTCTGTAGTTTAGTACTGCCAACCTTACTTCTGGATAGGGGATCAGAGATACAGCACAGGCAGGTCGAAGTCATAGTCGTTCCCGTATCATAAGATTTGGGGTGGAGAGGTTGGTCACGGCCAAGTGGTTCGACCATCCCCTCCACCGGAGCCCAGCAAGACCTCCGGGTGCTCGCCATATTCTAGGAGTTCTACAGAAGATGGGTATGTGAGCAGATGTGCCCTCAGTGCGTCTGTCTCGATGTTCACAGGAAGAAAGGTATTTGGATGTTTGAACGAATTCTTTCTATTTCCAGCGTCAAATTACGTAGGGAAATGAATGTACGTTATGATTGCTTTCTCGCTTATTTCGGAAATTTTGTGTGGAAACAGAGTAGGCTCCCATCCTTTGTACAAAGGCACTTGGTGTTGTGAGCTACAAAGTCTCATCAATAGTTTCAATGTATAAATTCTATCGTGCAAATCGAGTGCAACGAAGTATATTCAAACACGAGAGATTTATTTTGGTCGAAAAATTGAACTGCAAAAATGTATCTTTGTCTGAAGGGGGCCTTAGAGCACGTGGTCTGCCCCATGCTAGTAATATTGAACGTGGTTGGTCATTGGGTAGCCAGTCCGGAACTGCGCGACTGCTACGGTCGCAGGTTCGAATCCTGCCTCGGGCATGGATGTGTGTGATGTCCTTAGGTTAGTTAGGTTTAAGTAGTTCTAAGTTCTAGGGGACTGATGACCACAGATGTTAAGTCCCGTAGTGCTCAGAGCCATTTGAACCATTTTTGAACCATCATTGGGTAGCCAAATCATAATATCGAACGGTCACATCGTAATGCGCCGCCTCACGGCATAGTTAAATGTTTCCACTCCCTTTGTAGTTGGATGTACTGTAATCCCACGTGGTCGATCATTCGTTGCTGGAGGGCACGAGTTTCAAATAGCGACAAAACAGACATCGGTCCGCTAAACTCCTTCGAGCCCCTGTGTTAATGTGTCTGGTCCCCAGCCTGTCCGTTATCCCTATCGCACATAGTCGATGTTCTGTGTAAAGTAATGGTAGAATTTGGTGGTACATATTTGGCCAAACCAGTTCCGTCTTGCCCGTAAAACAGTAATGTGCGTGCTGATTAGCATACAAGATAGCCAAGCTACAAGTTGTAAAAAATGCAATCTCTATAGTGTGGAATAATTTCTGTAATTGCTGTAAAGTCGAATGATTGTGTTTAAAATAAATAGGTTATGAATGATCATCAATCTTTAACACATCCTGAAATCACAATGAAGTCAATTTAATAGAATTCATTTATCGAAGGAAAAGAGTTTTAAAAATAACAAAAAGATATAGAACGCAGGGACCCACACATCAGCGTGTGAGCCCTACAGCCCCTAGATTAGTAACGTGCAAAATAGGACACGCTCTGTTCTCTAGGTAACGCTCTCATGTAGCCCTCCCCCAATTACCCGTTGCGCCATTTCCATTCAGGGCTAGTTGTAATGACTACCTCTTTTATTAATGCCGATGTCAGGTGTCGGTTTCCGCCTGGTTGTGGACCAGTATAGAAAAAAGAAAATCCACAAAAAATCACGAGGGTTGTGTAAACCAGAAATACGAGAGTTGCCAGAGGGTTTTAAGAAAGCACAGGCAAAAGCACAGTTTTCTCTCCTCCTCAATAATTCCCACAGGACGGTAATGTTTCAAGCTTCTTCAACACTAAAGCAAACAGACACGTAGTCCGACATCAACACACACAGTAGAAAACAGATCACACAATCTTCTAGAACTCTCTATAATCTAAAACTGCAATGTCAGAAACTGTAAACAGAAGGTGCAGTATTTAAGTCTAAATTTGTATTTATATCTAGGCCACCGAAGAGTATTAATAACATATGAAGGTGAAATGCGTATGGCGAAAAATAAATTACATTTGTTTAACTGCTCTCAGACGTAAGCTCAATATCATAAATATAATAATTATTTAGACTTCCATGTCAGCTGTTCGACATCTATTTTGTACGTATTACATAAAGCAAAATTCGTAAATTGTTATATAGTCTGGCATTGACGTATTTATATGAGACTAAGGATGTTGTCGCCTTCGGAAAATGGTGTTTCATGTAGAATGAAATTTTCACTCTACAGTGGAGTGTGCGCTGATATGAAACTTCCTGGCAGATTAAAACTGTGTACCGGACCGAGACTCGAACTCGGGACCTTTGCCTTTCGCAGGCAAGTGCTCTACCGACTGAGCTACCCAAGCACGACTCACGCCCCGTCCTCACAGCTTTAATTCCGCCAGTACCTCGTCTCCTACCTTCCAAACTTTACAGAAGCTCTTCTGGTTCGCAAAAGAGCTTATGTAAAGTTTGGAAGGTAGGAGACAAGGTACTGGCGGAATTAAAGCTGTGAGGACGGGGCGTGAGTCGTGCTTGGGTAGCTCAGTCGGTAGAGCACTTGCCCGCGAAAGGCAAAGGTCCCGAGTTCGAGTCTCGGTCCGGCACACAGTTTTAATCTGGTGTTCCATGTAAATATCACGGGGAATTTAATAACCATTTGTAACACAGCTGGTAAAACTTAAATTTCCATCATTTTAAAAAAAGAGGTCCGCTTCCGTAGCTGAGTGGTCAGCGTAGATGGCTGCCATGCGGAGGACGTGGGTTCGGTTCTCGGTACTGCCAGGGATTTTCCTTTGTGGTAGGACTGGTACGGGGTGCACTCAGCCTCGCAATCGAAACGGAGGAGCTACTTGACTGAAAAGTAGCGGCTTGACGGTCTGGAAACTCTGCAAAACGGCCGGGACAGTGTTTTGTTCACCACGTGCCCAGCCATACTACGTCTCCTTGACGCCGCAAGGCAGAAGATTACATGGCGGTCGCTAGACATCCCTTCTGCCTTCACAGCCTGGACGAAAAGAAAAACAATGCAACATTTAAAGAAGAATGTCCCCCGATGGATGCCACAACCGGTAATGAATTACGAGGAAGCCTTCCGAACGATACTTCAGAGGGTTCTATGTGACAGTCCCACTGAATATTTCTTTCTCTCGTAAAGTGAAATATTAATACGCTTCCCACTGCGACGCAACCAGTAACGCAGGGAAAGCCAGACGGCAAACTTTCTGCAACTTCTCTCGCCGAAAGAGCAGCCAGTTCTTTGTCGGCGAAACGCAGTCCAATCGGTGTCAAGAGACGGCGCCGTTCGCAGAGATAAGACGTTATACATTGTCGGCAATCGCACTGCAAATTGCATCACAAATATTTGTCCACCTCTATTTCTGAAGTACCACACGGTAAAGAACTCTTTGTTTGTAGAGGGGGAAAAAAAAGATGTCGTTCACCTCGGTGTGATATAATCTAACGACTTCTTCAACCCACATATCACAGCGTCTCGGTAGCTACTGCAGCCAAGCTGCAGCTAATTTTGTTGCATAGCTGATAAAACGAGCTGTTTATTTTGTATTTATGTGAGGTCAAGTAGCGTTACGCTAACGGCCGTGCGGTATCTCAGACTGAAACGGTGGAGAGAACTATTTTCACAGAATCCCGCCACCTTCTTGCATTTATCTGAGACTCTGAGGAGAGCGAACAGCGCAGTTCTCACGCGTGATTTCAAGGGTGAAACATCTTCTAACACCTGTGCTGATAATGTATTAAGACCAGGTTTTTCCAATTAGAAAGCAATGTGTTGCATTTAACAGTCGTATACTTTGCGACAGGAAGGCTACAAAATGGCAACTGAGACCATATCAAAAAAGTAATATTCCTACTTTTAAAAAATTTAAACATCATTATCGTAGCAAAGGTTGGATATATTAGAGTGGTGCATGGAGGCTTCTCTTGGGGAATTCCTTAAAGACGTCTCTGATTCACACCACATTCATCTTTTTTCTCTATATGGTTTCTTTGCTGAACTTAACAGACATCATATTATTTTAGTCGTAGATCCAGTGACACTCGAATGCTATTGCAACGTTTATATTTACTCTTATACCACGAAAGTTGCTTCATTGACTCGGAAGAATTAATTAATAACGAGAATTACACATGCAATACAGACTGCTCGCTCGTTTTTGTATTACCACTTGCTACAAATTGCAATTCAGTAACTTCAACAATTCATGAAATAATTAACATTAATTTACAGGTGATTTTATTTATAGTCAGAGACTAATTGAAGTCAACACTTAAAACATGAAAAATGATAGATTTACTGTGCAGACTGATAAAAATTTTAGAAGAATATTAAACTTTGGTCAAACCTAGCTGTATCTAAGGAATACTCTAAGTACCTCTTACAAGCCAGTAACACTAGTATTTGGATGGAAATATGCTACAGAAGAGAAATACGTCTTGACTCACTTTTTCACTCAGAAAATAATTTTGTTTCTTAAAAAAATTTAGATACTGTTAATTTTTTAATCTCAGTTGCGCATTTTCTACAGGATCACTAATTTCGATCTGCCTGGAACATCTTCAGAAACGACAGTTTGCTTATGCAGCTACGTATATCTGATGATGGTCCAGCGAGACCGAAACTAGTGATACTATTAAAAAAATGTACAACTGAGACTGAAAAATGAACGATATGTAATTTTTTAGAGATATCAACACAGTTGGTGATATCTCCTGCGAAAAAAGTGTTAGCTATAGTTAAAACAATTTTCCTATTAATGGAAGATTAACTTTTCATTTAATTAATGTGTGCCTATTTATTACTTCTGTTCTGTCCTGTATTGTTAAGTTTTCATTTCCTCATTAGTTATCCTCTGTAATAAAGTCTGTTCTCTTTGTTCAAAGTTATGAAGAATTGAAAGTAAAGTTACTTTTGTCTGTTTCAGGTAAGTATCCGCCTCTTAAACAAATGGGATGAATAGTAAGTCACTGTCCTTTCACACTAATCTGGTTAAAATCACGCAAAGCGTTATGGAAAGTGCTACCCTGATATACTACGCCGCATGAAGCTTAACTGTGCAGTCTTATAACATTCTTGTGCACATACTCTTCCACAAGTTTCTGTACAGGCAACACAGGGAAGCATGTAAGTAACATTTATTGTGAAATCTGCTTTTGTCCGTCTGTTCATTGCTTCTTCTACTGCAAGTTCATCTTCTGTGGGACACACATTTCAAAATTAAAACCAGCAGCTTATCTGGCCACTAGATAATTTTATTTTCCTTTCTGCTTTAACGGCAACATTCGACACACTGTATGAGACTTAATACGGCGTTCTTACTAGTAACGGAAATTATTGTGCCTAGCTCGTTATAATAATTTTTCTTTTTTATCCTGTTATTCTCATAGTTAAATAAAGTAAATATTTAGATTTTATACATGCATAACTGTTAAAGTAAATGACATAGAAACTAATTTCATCGGCTTAGAAAGTTCACAGTTTTCATTCGAAACTTTTACATACGAGGATTAGTTTGCGCCATGAATGAGCACGAGTGTATTTCAGCACTGATCACTTTTCTCTAAGTAGCTTTTATGCAGGGTGTGCTTCATGTAAACAAGAATCATACAATGGCTTTAATCAAGAGCAAGCGGCACACTCTGAGTATTCCGCATGGAAAATACTTAGGGGGGGGGGGGGGCGAGGGGGGGGGGGGGAGTTATGCGTCTCTCATCCTCAATCTCAATTCTTCAGATGAACTCCATACGGGGAAGTGAGGCTTCAGGGGAGGTGAACGCTCCCGCCGGGTCACCGTACCCTCTTATTTGCGTGTCAATATTTGCCGCCACAATCGGCAAGCCTACAAACTAGCAATTGTGCCGGGCTCGATTTCTTGCACACCTGGGGCATCGTGCATCAGATATACATACACTTTGCATATGACGTGCATCATAAAAATAGTTATGCAGTACTTATAATTTGGAAACATATTCTTGGAGATACACACGCTGCTTAAATTGTTTTTCGGATTCTTCTATTTCCTCAGTGAGATAACATTTAAAATTGTAGCTCCACTGTGTATCTGTTTAGTGTACTATCAAGTTGCTAACCGGAAGCAATACAAGGTGCAAAAGATAATATTTTGGGAGGGTGGGCTGAAAATGGTGGGCTGGGATGACAAAACAGGTTCCCTATGGCACAGACGACAAACGTCAATAACAAGAACAACAGTAATAACAACAACCAATTCTTAACTCTTAAAAAGTTTCTTTTCTGTCTGCACTACCTTTTTGTTACTGAGAATTCGGTCACAACGTTTACAGCTATATGTGGAGATATTTTGGGACATAAATTGGTATCTCTTAAACGTATTTTTAATTAACTGTGAAGTCATGAAGCCTGCCCGCAGAAGAAAAGCCCGTCCGCAGAAGAGACAAATAAAAAATATAATAAATGTATATGTGTTTTTCCTTGCACTTCTGTATCGAAACAATCTTTTATTTCAAGAATAAAATTTGGCGTATCAGCTTGACTTGTAAAATGAATTTTAGCTTAGAAAACATTTTAAGTTAGTTCAAATGAACAAAACATAAGAGAAAACAATCATCTTAATTTTAAATTACACGTAATAGATTTATATAGCACAAGACAACGGAGAAATAGAGGCTTGTCGACCATAGCTTCCCAATATTTCTAGTAAGAAAATGGTATACCACCTAAAACATTACCTTTACGACTTAAATGCAACCCACAGATATAGTTCGGCGTAATCACCCTTCACGACAGAATGCTTTTGTACTGTATTCTAAGGATTTCAGCTTGCAACCACACATCCACCAATCTAACATATTTAATGTTAAACTACTTTCTACGAAGTTATAACAGGGCTTCATTTTTCCTACTCCCGATTCATTTTCCCGGCTGATCTGGAGTCCCCCGCAAGAAATAATATTCCTGTCCTAATATAAAAGTTCTTGGTGTTATCCAACTTTTTAGGGATGACACTTGATTTCTCAAATGACAGAAATGATTACGTTTGGTGTTCTGAGCTCGACGTGGGAAAGCAGCAGAGCACACACCTAAGACTTGTGACAAGCTGCATTAAGAAACCACGCCCACCATGACGCGCACGTACCGCCTTACTTGCTGTCGCGTAATCTACGTTTGAAAACATTCTGCTGCCCGAGCTTGTCATAATGCAACAGCACGTTAAACACCGAAGATAAATAATTTTCCGCAGCCTATTAGAGGCAAGTGCAGTATTCCAGACAAGAGTAAAAATAACGTTGAATAGATAATGAAAGTTAACACGACTAAAAAAAGTCCGCTGCACACTTTGCATGGATTGATTCTTACGGCGTAAAATAATAAACTTGACAAGAGGCAAAGAAAACAATAAGAACTCTAGCGCGAGCTGCAATTATGTGGAGTGGAAGATGGTACAAGAGAGTGTTTAAAGAGGACCGCACTGTACAAAGCGATATAGCGTTTATCACATAGCGGTGTTAGTGACACGGGTCCTCAGGCAGGCAGATACCCGGAGACGATACAATATGTGACAACCGTTTCTATCGTCAGTCGCCCATTTGTCTGAAAGGGTAGACAGTCCGCCATACAAATATCCTATAACAAGCTTGTGTGACCTGTCCTCGAACTTCAGATCCCAGTCTAATGGCGATGCTCAAAAGCGTTGGAAAAGAGGAAAAAAATGCGCGTTTCGTGACTGGCCTTAACAAGCGCAGCAAAAGTGGCGTGAGAATGCTGTGAAGTTGAGAGCCACAACAAACAGGAATTCCACGTTATGTACTTTTGGTGCAAACGATGCCGCCTGGAAGTACTTGAGCTGACGTGTGGGCACGTCTTCCCTTTCCACAGACTAGTAAAACGTAATACAGTAGCTGGATAATCTTGTAACGTATCTGAGTAATACATTCTCTCGTTACGAGCCTCAGGGCAAGCAACGAGCGTAAAAGTAGCCTTGGCCGTACGAAGCGGTGGCGCAAGCGTTAAATAATAATCTGCATAATTCCTGTATGGTTATAAGATACTATCGGTACAAGTAAAACGACTCGTTTCTTCTCGCTCACATATTTGATCCATTCGAATTACCTAATACCATCATATGAACTAGAGCAATTGAAAAATATCACTCCTAGTCGCCACAAAACGCTTTGCGTATCACCTTTGTTCATTGGTACTGACTGTTTGACATTCTTTTTACTATCAGTCTTTTTATGTCTCTTATTTTTCCCGCTTGTCACTTGTATTTTCTCGAAAAAATAGTCAATTAACTTGAAAACAATATATTTCGAGTGTTGCAGTTTTAATAGTAGCAACTATTTATTTGCAACTTATACAAAATAGGTACATGTTTCAAAGTTTTAGTGTCCTCCAGAGGAGTTACCCGTATTGTGTATAATCCGTCGCCAGCGACGTGGAAGTCGTAGAATACCCTTAGCAGCGCCAGTTGTGTTGATAGTTCAAGTAGAGCGGTTTAGAGCCCCACGAATAACATTTCTGAAGCGAATGCTTCGTCTTAGGAATCAAGTTAAAGTCACAAGATCTTAAGTCCAGGCAGTACGGTGGGTGGTAGAGCACTAACCAGCCACATCGATCGAACAAATCAGTCACAACTTGCGCCCTATGCACCCGTGCATTGCCTTGGTAAATGATGACCGTGTACTGCAGAACATGCCGCCGCTTCTTTCTTTAAGCTGTCCATTTTTGGAACACAGCCTGCGACCAGCTTAGAGAAAGAAGCGGCGACACTTTCTGCAAGACCCGGCCATCGCCTAGACCGTAACAGCGTCTCACTCACTACGAAGTTTTACCAAACTTTGAGCCAGTTAGATTAACTCACTAGAAATCTTCAACAAGCTGAACATTTTCGAATAATTCTAGGGAAGCTTAGCAGATGAGCAGCCCGCAATGTAAACAGCGCTAAGGTGTTCTCTGTCTCTGTCTCTCTCTTTCTTTCTCCCTCCTTCCCTCCCCCAGCAGCTGGTATGCAGGACGGCCTGTGTGTTATTTGGAAGTTGACTGAAGCAGTGAAACTCTCGGCGAACTGTACCTGATTAGCAGCAGTGTCAAGTAAAGCTTGTAGTATTAATCTGACAATTTCAAAGCCATACGTAAGTCAGCATTCTTTAGAATACCATTAACTACGGTTCCATTAAATAATATTACGATTATTTTCAACTGCTGTAAACCATGCGAAAGGGACAAGCCGAGCCTTAAATTCTGGATGATCTAAGCGCTTACCTCTACATCTATGTCTACACAACTTCTCTCTAATTGACACTTGAATGTCTGGCAAAAGGTGCATAGTACCACGTTCAGACTACCTCTGTATCGTTTCCCTCTCGAGTAGCTCATTGGAAAAATGAACACGTTAATTTTCCGCATTATCTCTAATTTCTATTATTTTATCACGATGGTATTTTCTCTCTATATAGATATGGGTCAACAATCTCGAGTAGCTCATTGGAAAAATGAACACGTTAATTTTCCGCATTATCTCTAATTTCTATTATTTTATCACGATGGTATTTTCTCTCTATATAGATATGGGTCAACAATTTTTTTTATGTATTCAGAGGAGAAATTTGATGATTGTAAGTTCGTGAAAAAGATCTCGCCTCATCGAGAAACGCCTTTTTTTAACGATTGTCTTCCCAACTCGCTTATCGCATCCGTGAAATCTCTTCTCTTTTTCTTGATACTGCGAAACAAGCTGCCTTCTTTTTGTTTTTTCGAAAGCCTGCGCCAGTCTTATTTGGCAAGCGTCCCATATAGCGTAGCAGTACTACGGAAGAGGGTGGACAAGAGTAGTGTAGGTACCCTCTTTAGCAGATTTGCTGCATTTTTTGAGTGTTCTGCTAATAAAAGGCAGTCTTTGGTTCACGTTCCCCCACAACATATTCTGCATGATGGTTCCAATTTAAGATGTTCGTAATTATAACCGTTCGGTATTAGTGAAACCGAAAACCCTTAAATTCATGCTATTATATCAAATAAAGAATGAGTAGAGACCGTGGCTTTAATGCAAAACTGATAGTTGATGGTGTATGGCAGTAACCAGCCACAAATTACATCTGGAAACAAATACGGCAGTGTTGTTTTTCATGTGTTGTAAGAGACTTAAACTACGTGGTACGCACTGGTAATTTGTTTTGTGCCTCAACGAGTGTCTCTAATAACAAAAATCAAAGTGTGTGACTGAAAATACACACAATAATATGAACACGATCCGTTGGAGTGAAACTGCAAAATCAAATGATCCTGGTGGACATTTCAAGGCAACTCTGTGTTTTGACAAAATCATGAAAGCTGTCTGATGATGAATTGTATTGTAATTCAAAACTGATAACGATACTTTTTGAAAAAAGTAACTAAAAACCAATACGTGGTTGGTTGCTGCTTTACACGAACAGCTTTTAAATTTGTGTGATTTATCGTGTAACTTCAGTTGTTTAGTACAAATGTGGAGAACTTCATAATTTTTGTTGTTTATTGCCTCTTATTGGTAAAACCAGTGAAATGTAAAAGAGAATACCACGGCGGCCAACTGGAAAATTTCTTGAGTGTCGTCTGTGCTGCATTCAGTCCAACGGCTCTAGCATTTGTGGATAGCTTTACTTATTGTCAATGCGATGTTCATCGCATCACAGGAAACGACATCGCAAAAAGTGGTCACATCTCACGCCTAGCGTAAGCAGTTTGGAACCGGGAGAGGGAGTTAGCGGCGTGCCGAGTGCCGGCTAATTGCAGCCATTGTGTTAGTCGGCCCCGTGATTTATGCGATGCCCCCGACATTATGAAGGCGCCCCACATTTTATTGGCTTGTAAATAATGGGCCCTCGCGCCGGGGGAGAGGGACACTGGGTGATGCAGCCGCCTGACCTCTGCTACTTCCTCGTGTGAGCGCTTTTCGTGGGTCTAACAGTGAACCCCCACCTAACAATGCCTCGTTTCTTTAGCCGTCCTCCCCATTCTCTTCCACTAGTGTCGGTGAAGAACCGGACCAGGGACAGAGACCTGTTCCCAACTTGCTCGGTTCATATTGTCTTCCCACTAAAGCCTACCGCGAATCAGACGAGGAAACAGGAAGATCACTACCCTAGTACAGCCGCTCGAACGCTCGTGTGATCGTCGTATGACTGCCAACATTATTTTAAGTTTTGTCAGTGCTCGGCTCCTCGACGAGCTGGCAGTTTGCTAAGTTTGAGGAAGGACCTGAGAAAGAGGATATTCAGATTGATAATTAATTGCCTATTATCACTCATTTCGTGTTGACTGTACTACCGTTTTAAAGCTCGCACCAATCTTCAGGTATACAGTTCATACTGGAAATTGCAACTTCTGCGCCTGTTTGTTTTGAATGTAAGTGGATAGCAAACACTAGAAATTCCCTTTAATTCATTTTCATTTCAGTAGAGATGTGCTGTTTCCCGGTATAAGTAGCTGCTACGGCTGTTTGCTATAGGCCTCCGACCGTTGCGTATCTTCAAGCAATAAGGAGCCCACCAATCCCACTCCGCGCTGACAGACTGGCTGACAACAACATTCACAGGTTACAATACAGTTGCGAATTTCGTGGCGACATCCATGCAGCAGTACAAAGGAATCAGACTAGCATTAAAATTTCGTGAAAACAATTATGTCCGTTCAGTGTTCAAGTATCTTTGTAAGCTTAGCGCCTCTTTCCATTATAGCTATTAGTGCATGTTGGACATAACTCGCTAACGATGTGAAACTAAAGACGAAGCATTAATCACTCGAGACAGATAATAGTTTCCCCCACATTGTTTTTCCACTATAGTCATTCAGTGATCACTATGGAAGCGTTAAGGATTTTTTCGCACGCGTATATTTTTGAGTTCATCGACTGTGATGGCGCTTGGTGGTATGGTTGAATGCATGAACTGCTTGCTTATTCTATGATGGCCGTTCCCTGGAAATTGCCAAACATTCGATATGCGGTTGCTATTTTCACACAGTTTTCTACACACATTTAGACTGCTGCAATAAAAATTGTGTATTTGGCGAGAAGTAATTGCTTTTCAGAAAATAATTCGTCGTTAAACATAAATGAAATGCTCCCGCAGTTACAAGAAATGCAATGATTGTACCTTCACGTCTTCAGCTCAACACCAAGCTCTAGATTGCTTACTTACTTCGGACACTATCCAAGGCTAAGTTTACTTGCTTGCATTCCAGTCAGACAGCCCCTGAAGTCATAATCGTTATTTTATAAGTATTCTTCAAATTTTTACAAAAAACCAGCCGATTAACATGAATGAGTAAACAATAATTTTACCTATCTTAAGTAAAGAGATATGTTCAGACTACCGTGTACTTTCATGATGCATAGCAGTTCCGATATACAAACACTTTTTTCCATTAAGTGAATTCTATAAATAGCAGCAAGACAGAAATCAAGTTGTCTACTGTTTTTATTTCTGCAAGGGCAGACTGCAAATCTCCTTCTGGCTATACACATTCAGATTTTTGTAGGTTCCCTAAATGGTTCACTGTATATGCCAGAATGGTTGTTTTAAAAAGATCACGGTCAATTTCACAGACCTTTCACTTTCCTACAGCGTTAGAGCAATTAAATCAAATGTATAGTGTATAACAAAGTATGCAGTCTAGATGACACGAGTGGCCAAATGCCTACTCAAGAAAATGCTTTTCGCAATTTAAGTTTTATGAGAAAATTACATTTTTGAAAGTAGCCATTTCAGTGGTAGGTCACCAGCGAATAACACAATGTTTAGTTCTACAGAAAGTCTTCTGAATCCTTTTAGAATAGGAAGAAGGAATGAACGTTCTGTCGACGACGAAGTAATTAGAGATGGAGCACAAATTCTTTTAGGGTAAGAACAGGGAAGAAAATCGACCACGCCTTTCTAAAGTAACCATCCCAGCATTCATGTTAAGCGATTTAGGAAAATCACGAAAAACCGAAATCTGGATGGCCAGATGAATCGCTGTCCTCTGAATTATGTGTCCTGTGTATTACCACTGCGCCATCTTACTCTTTACCTTCAGAAAAGATTCTTCAGTATTCTTGAACGCAGCACCTAGATTTCAGGGACTCAAGAAAACTAGCAAAAGCATTTATCGGAAGGATCGGATTTCGCAGTTATGAAGTCAGCGTTTTAGCAGTACAAACTTCCCTACTGTATTCACGTTGCCGCAGTGTAGGCTCTGCGCTGTGGAGAAACGACTGGAGCTCCACAGAACTGACTTCAGGTGTTTTATTTCCTAGATGTTGTCACTCATACCGAAGCCTGTTAAGTGTATTGAGGTTCACTCGTAAAACCGTTATGACGGTCGCTGTCGGCAAGACAAGACAATTAAAGATATCTCATACAGGTATTTTTATATGTAGTACCTTAATATTTACCACATTAGTGTGTTGGTTGTTTTTCCTTCGCTCGAACAGTCTTCCCACAAAAACATCACAAACTTTACCACCTGATGTTTTCTGTAGAGTTGTAACTGCACCACTAAGTGGGCTACACCTGTCAGTATAGACTAACCGTTTTGCGTCCACACTTCAACATGTGAGTCGTTGTCCAGGGAAATTTGGAGTTAAAAGCTTTCTCTTGCCACATGTACGTGGAGGTACTACCAAACCCAAAGAATATGACTTGTAATAGCCATAATTATTAGTCTGCAAATGAAGCAAATATAATTTAATCCTGTCCTCAGTCACCAAGTTACTCAGTCTGCACTTATATCAGTTACATCATATATAGTGACATGTTACGACATTATCCGAACCTACGTTGCCACTTTGGTTAAATTCTCTCTTAAAACTTTTCCTTTTTACAATGATAAAAATTAAGCAGTTTCATTTCGGATACGACGGCTTATCGCATATCGATCACTTCTATATAAACAGAGAAGCACACATTTCTGTCACTGCATGCGTTTGCCAGTCGTGTATATATGAAGACAGTTTTCCCCAATGTATGCGGGGCGCTGATTCCCTCGAATTTGTTTATGTTGTGTGTTTGCTCGACGGTGAACTACACGGTAAATTTTCACCAGCAATTAAATACACCTCCGCAGACAATTTGAATCAGCGTTCCTTAGCGTGGGAACCTCATTGGCTAAGTAATCATCAGCTAGCGCAAATCCGAAGTAATCGAAGCCTGTTACATAAATCTGCGAGCGAAGAATAGAGCAGAGGGAGGAGACTGTTAATGATCAGCTGTTTCCCAGGAAAAAAATCGCGAACTGAGTCTCCCGTTAACGACCAGCGAAGCACGCGAACTGTACGTTCGAGGGAACGGCGTATAAGGAAGTTAAAGGTTTGAGATTCCGATTGACGCCGTCCGTATCTTGTGTGACCGGCATCCACAACGATTTTCCTGTAGTGGCTGTACGTTTCCAGTTGCTGTACCTGCAGTAAACAGTTAATGATTGCCACATCTTGGAGGCTGTCTGGTAGAACGCTCGAGTGATCACTTTATTTTAAAGCCGCGACTCCGTGTAAAGCAAATGAAAGGGAGGCCAATTTGTTAGCGCAAATGTAGAGATTTGCTAAGTACAATGATTGAAGCGAAATTGCCCGCATTAAGGCAGGTTTGCCGCTAGCAAAACACGGTAAGCGCTCGAGGGAGCCGCTAGGTCGCGCCGCACGAGCAAAAACGCGCGTGAGAAAGCAGCCGGGCTTCGGCACAAGTTCCAAAATAGAAGGCGCTGTTGCATTCGAAAGGACGAGGTCAAGGCTGCCGACATCAATTTGGTTGCACGCACTGCGATGGGCGCACTTGATTACGTGCGTGATTTGACACTTTCGTGCAGTAGAGGCCGATTATTGACGACGTCGTCCGTCAGCAGTGACAAGCCCTTCGCCGTCTGCACGTCTCTTCGTTTTCTATAGATTCGTTCGCTAATACTGTTACCGTTGATAAGAATCCGATGGTTTTAAGTAGCGTACCGTGAAGACACTACCGAGTCGATACTGACAGGCCGACTAGTACGAATGTGGCTCAGTTAGCTTTCTCAGCCACGCCGGACGACAATTCGTTGACACACGTCAGATACTCCACGTTCGAAGCCCAGAAGCTACAAAACGGCAATCTTTTCTAAAGCAGCAACGAGTTTTAATTATCGCTCGCACAATCTCTGTGTATGTTCTCCACGACTAATCTAAATCATACGAGTGACGGTATGGTTACTGAACAAGGCCACGACAAATTACTCGTACATTCCCTAAACGAATATAACATTGAAATACATCGTCGATATCCTGGTCATTAGAGACGTAGCAAAATCCCAGCTGAAGAACGAGAGGATGACGAACTATCTCGTAATTCTGCTGAAATGATTTAAGGGAGCCACGCAAAATCAGAATGGCCGTACAGGAATTTGAAACCCTCTCTTCCAGAATAAGAGGCCTTCATGGTAAGCACGATGCCATCATCCCATCTTACACGAACACTCTGCAGTGTATGTTCTGTAAGAATTTCTCCGCTCTCGCTGTCGATTGGATATTAAGCGGCAATAAAAAGTGTGTATGAGAACTACGGTTATTTCTTGCCTTCTTCGTAGACGCGCTCCAGGCAACATTCCGCGGAGAGTCCGTTCACAAATGAGGAGCTTCACGCAGAATACGACACTCTAAGTAGACTGATATTCAGCAATGCAAAGAAAAATGTTAACGATGCAGCGAGCGTGCTAAAGACACTTGAAAATTCGACACATTGCTCTCTGCGAAAGAAAATTGAGTTTTTATCTGTTGACGTCGATGTCATTACAGACGAGGCATAACCTCAGTTGCACTACTAAGATGCGATAAGAAATCGGTCACGACCTTTTTTCAAGGAACCCTACTAGTTTAGATATGAAGAGATTTAGGGACACTGCAGGAAACCTGGGTCTGGATAGTGGGTTGCGGTTTGAGACTTTCTCCCCCCGAACAATATCCTAACCACTGCGCCATCTCGATTGGCCGCTTATGCGAGATGAGATCATGTACAATACGCGTGCACCCCACAATCAGATATCACTCAACTTCCTGTCTCATAAATTACAGTTTTTTTCTGAGAGCAAACTCGGATGACTACAAATATTTAAATTAGTCGCTTTGTTCCTGTAGTTTCTTTTATTTCTTCTTTTCTTTCTTGCGTAGTGCACAGCGTAACGATACTTTCCATAAATTATAAACCTACATAAAAATCAATTATTTTCCCTTGCTTTCATCTTGCTTCATTATATCATTATTGTCTGATACAGTGATAATCAGAATATGTCTTTTGTATGGATGAATTTGAGTTTTGGTTTTCAGAGTAAAAAAGGTAACATTTGAGGAAGGTTCTTTTACTTGCTCCTTCAGAACTGTATATCGTGGCTACGCTTATTGCTTAGAAATGGTGAAAGATAAGGCCATAGGTTCCTGTAATCACAGTAAGAACTCCGAGAGCTGCACATCAGGTAAGGACGGTGGCAGTTTAAATTCGTTATTTCATACGATTCTCATTCATAAAACGCTTTTACAGTCACTGAGTTAATGAAATAGACCATGATCGAGTTAAAAAAGAAATAGGTTAAGGCGCAGCGTGCTAGCTTGTTAGCTATGGAGGTAAAAGAGACCCGGATCGAGTCCGTTCGGTGGATTAACGTCCGTTGCTGTGGTAAATCGGCCAGCCCGAGAAAAGCTTTTAGTCGGCTCTCCACGCTCGTTGAGGCAAATGCTGGGTGCCCAATCACAACCTCAGAAAAATACGTCAGACGAGCACAGAACAAAGTTTAGGGTGGATCCAAGATTCGGACAAGGGGAGAGGGTGGGGGGGGGGGGGAGGCAAAGCCACAGCTTCTTACTAAGTCTTCCTCTCCCCTACACATCAAAAATATAACTCGAAGTCACTCTCTCTTTTAACGAAGTAC
Organism: Schistocerca piceifrons; assembly: GCF_021461385.2. Taxonomy (NCBI): domain Eukaryota; kingdom Metazoa; phylum Arthropoda; class Insecta; order Orthoptera; family Acrididae; genus Schistocerca; species Schistocerca piceifrons. The sequence goes on along the minus strand of NC_060149.1, from coordinate 359,423,570 downwards.
ATATGCCTGAGATTTTAAACTTAATAACAGTAGGTATTAAAATATGTTATATATTTTGTTTACAGCAGTGCTTGGTGTACAATCCAAAAAGAATTCGTCTAAAAACTGAAAAGTACCTGTGTCATATAGTGTTTCCAAGAACAGCAACAAATGTTCACAGCTTTATAAACTTCATAATTTATACGATATAAAAACGAATTCTTCACTCAGCGTTATGAGCTTTCTTTTACCGCTATGACTGTGACTCTGCCTCGTGATGACTGGGTGTTGTGTGATGTCCTTAGGTTAGTTAGGTTTAAGTAGTTCTAAGTTCTACGGGACTGATGACCATAGATGTTAAGTCCCATAGTGCTCAGAGCCATTTGAACCATTTGACTGTGAGCGTAGGCCTGCCGACTATGTCTGTGCGAGAGTGTAAACGAGGGGAACGCCGCAGCTTTATCTTGTTTCCACTTACGATCAGGAAAGTGAGTCTTTCTGTTGTTTTTTCATATTTTTATCTGTCTTGCCTTTCCTCGATTTCTGTGGTTCGCCAGTCCCACCTGTGGACTCATGAACCGTGATATAACTGTTGTTGGTCGTTCAACAGCCTCCTTTTCCTGACTGGAATGCTTACTACTGCTAGTTAGGTCACAAAACAATCCACGTGGGCTAACACTCAGGAACGGAACTGGAAAATTCTCTTTGTTAAAGGAAGCTTATAATTACTTAAGAATTCTTGCTATTTTAAATACTCTTGGGTTCTCAAGACACAGTATTCTCCAAAAGTTAGCTGACACATCTGGAAATTTATATACGCGAAAAGACACGGTGTTAGGGGTATAAGTGCAGATTTTGTGATCATTGGTACCTTACTATGTGCCGCCATCAGTGTGTTCGTTGTTGTTTCTCTGCGTCTAACAGTCTTCCCACAAACGTTTCACATAATTTACTACCTGCTGATTTCTGCACGGTAGTAGCTGCACCATTAAGTTGACTACGACTGTCAATATAGACTAACCGTTTTGCGTCCACGCGTCCACACTACTTGCTACCCAGAGGAAAATAAGTAATAATGGCTTGCTCTTGCCACATGTACTTGGAGATCCTAGCCAATCTAAAAACATACTACTGCTAATAGCTACAGTTATTAGTCTACAAATGGATTAAATACTGTTGTAATGTTGTTCAGTACACGGTCCTCAGTCAACAATAAAAATATCTGCACTTATACCCCTAATACCCCGCATAACCGTTTTCAGATAAATGTTGGTGGAGGGGTCACGACCCGGTGACCTTGTGGATCCGCACTTGTCACAAACAAATGACGCGCAAGACTTCCATCCCTTACTTTAACTGACGGATGTGGGCACAGGGACGGCATCTGGACCCCGCACGACGCTAGGAGAGAGGCTAAGGAACCTGGCAGCGGGCGCACCTGCAGCGTGCCGGCCTCAGCTTTCTGCGGTTTGTGTAAGGCTACACTGGCCCGCTCCGACAGCTGCCGCAAACGAATAACAAACTGTATAGCGAACGAGCCCTGCCATTATCAGAGCAGGCCGCATTCAGGCGGCACAATGGCCAGCGCGTCATTCAGGGGCCGTCCCAGCGTCTTCTGCTGACAGCCGCTGCTCCCCGCGCTCCGCTCAGTTAACCCACTTCCTGAGTCACACCAAATGTGAAACTTTCGCATGCAGAATCCACCTTGATGACACTGTAGTTTGTCACCGACGTCGGTGCCCTCAAACGACACGTTAAGTGAAAACGTGGACAGACACTGTCTGATCAAAAGTGTCCGGACACCTTTCGGTGGACATTAATTCGAGCTCTGTCCGCCCTTCGCTTTTATGGGCTCTTGAACTGTCCTACAGACGCTTTCAGTGGGGTGTCTGAATGTCTGTTGAGCAATGGCAGTTCGTTCTTCCACAAGACCCGAAACCAGAGAAGATACCGACGTTAACTGTAGGGATCCTGAGCGAAGTCGATATTCTAAATCATTACAAAGGTTTTCCACTGTGTTCCGATCGGGACTCTGAGCAGACCAATCCATTTCATGAATGTTACTGGCCCCAAACAACTGCCTTACAGATGCTGCTTTATGACAAGTTGCGCCGGCCGGTGTGGCCGAGTGGTTCTAGGCGCTTCAGTCTGGAACCGCGCGACCGCTACGGTCGCAGGTTCGAATCCTGCCTCGGGCATGGATGTATGTGATGTCCTTAGGTTAGTTAGGTTTAAGTAGTTCCAAGTTCTAGGGGACTGATGACGTCAGATCTTAAGTCCCATAGTGCTCAGAGCCATTTGAACCATTTGACAAGTTGCATTGTCACGATGATACAGATCATGGTCTCCATACTGTTTCTCTACGATACTCGTATTAGCGTTTTCTTAAGAGCAATGAGGGGCCATACCCTAAACACGAAAAACACCCCTACACCATACCATCAGCTCCTACATTCTTCATTTTGGCACTAAATTGGATGGCAAGTAACATTTTCCACACATTCGCCAAACCCAAACCCTTCCATCGGATTGACACAGGGTATAGCGTGATTCATCACTCCATATCACTCGCTTCCAGTCATCCATTGCACAGCGGTGTCACCCCTTATATCAGCTCAAACGTCGCTTAACGTTGACTCCAGAAATGAGTGGCTTACGAGGAGCAGCTCGACCATAGTACTGTATTATTTTTAACTCCCTGCTCACAGTCATTGTTGTAGCTGGATAGCTGGTAGCACTGTAGAACCCAAAAGTGATTCCTTCCGCTGATTTCTTGCGATTTTTTACGAACACCGTATGCAGTGGTCGACCGTCGCTGTCCGTCAGAACATGAGATTGTGTAGTCTTGGTTTAGCTGTGTCTGTTCCTCCGCACTTCCACTTCACAATCACATCACCAACAGCCTATATGGGCAGCTCTAGAAGGGTTGAAATCTACCTGAAGGATTTCTTACTCGGATGACATCCAATGACGAGTCTGCGGTCGCAATCACTGAGCTCTCCTAGCCGACCTATTGTGCTGTTAGTGCTTCTCTCTTGACAATAGTCCCCATCTCCATTTATGTTGACAAGTCTGCCTCTCGTGACATCTAGCCTATTAGTTGTATTTAACTGTTCATTATCGCTGTATTTCTTCTGACCTGTTGTTTGCTGTTGTACTGACCCTCCAGGTTAGCGGAGGGCGCTAATGCGCTGGTTCCTGAGCTCGAGTAGGCGCGCCAGCCAAGGATCGCATCTGCCCGGCGGATTGACGACGAGGGCTAGTGTGCCGGCCACACTGGATGTGGTTTTTAGGCGGTTTTCCTCCTCCCACTAGGTGAATACTGGGCTGGTCATGGCTTACACTAGACACAGACCGCTGGGGTACCCTAATTCCGTTCCGTGGGGTATGGGGTGGCGACAGGAAGGGCATCCAGCCACCTTCTGACACTAACATTGCCAAATCCATAGTAACTCGGTCGACCCCACGTTGAAGTGGGACAAAACCCAAATAAAATGATGTTTGCTGTTGTACTGATTCGGCACAGGACTATTTGTAAACAACATTTCTGGACAACTTACAACCGAGGTACACGTATCACTGTAATAACATCCATAGCCGTGTGCTATCTTACACATGTCTTCTCATTCTGCAACTGCCATTCTTCAATATGATTGGCTCAGTGTTAATATTATGAAGAAAAGAGATCTTGAAATCAAACAGCTTATGATCAACACCATCTTATTATGCCCTGAATTCATGAAGAGGTCCGTACGTCGATATTAAGTCCAATAAGAGTGCATGAACAGACAATATTCACTATTTGCTCCAACGGGGCCGCGACTTAACTCACAGTTGTTCATTCCATGGGCGAATCGCGCAGACTAACTGCTCACGCGCATTTTCTGCTCGCGCCTAAAGCTCAGCGCCTCCATAACTGACAGGGCATCCCCAAACCACCTTTGATCTTCGATCCAGCAAAGACACGTAAGGGTAAAAATCGATATATCGTAGCGGTATCGATATCTGTACTCTTAAACGGTGTGGCGTTGTCACGTGCTTACTGGCAAGTCGTAGGTACCTACAAGACTGGAGCCGCGTCGGTCAGTTACTGAAAGAAATGCAATATTAACTGTACTGTTCTCGGCTTACTCTTCTCGACTTAATAGGCACCAGCGGAATATCATAGTGAACGTCGCATCTCGCAACAGTTAAAAATAGCGAAAGAAGATAGTCCACATAAGGTACCGTGCTAACATTCATTTATTTTATATAGTTAAATACATTTTCCACAAAAGCTGTGGCCATTTAGGTACAGTTCCCTGGCCGACGCCATCACAGAATGTTTTAGACTGACAGGTCCTGATATAAAAGTTGCCGAAATAAGAGCTCAAGTCACCATGGCAACAAAATAGATAATTATTATTTAGCGGCTGCTACTAGGATTTAGGCAACTTCATCAGAAACGAAAAACGTAGGAAATGCAAGCCACCCTAGAATGTATACACTTACCAACGCAATTCTGTGCTATTCTCGGTCATTAAGACATTACGGAGAGCGTGATCGTTACGAAGAACGAGCGCAAACTCAGTTTCTTCCTCGCAAGTCCATAGCAGGACAATCTCAGCTTTTTGCTGTGCCCGTCCCATCTTTAGGTGGAAGGCTTAGGACTGCGACAGCGGAGACGTGACACGGGCGACTACATTCGCCAACGCTTAGGATCGTTCTCCTCACTGTCTGTCGGGTGGTGCCTTAAATAGTCCTTCTGGCTCCTTACCACTTTCATAGCCATTTCTGTCTTATATTTTTGAAAATTTCGTAGTGTGTGTTCGTCCGCCTCCGTAGCTGAGTAGTGAGCATGGTTGAATGCCATTAGAAGGACACGGGTTCGATTCCCAGTAATGTCAGCGATCTTTCGTGGTGGGAGGACTGGAACGAGTTGCACCAAACATCGTGATGTCGAATGAGAAGATATTTAACCGTATAGCAGCGGCACCAGGTCTGCTAACCAAACAACCCGCTGGGAGGTTAATGTGATGATTCCTGCACCTCCACGCCCAACCCACATGACGCCATTGGCTCTTGGATGACGAGGCGGTCATTTAGGTCCGATTGACCCCATCTTTGGGCAGAACAGTGATGCTTGATGCTTGATGGTTTATCCAAGGTCTTCTGCTAACTGAGTCGACCTTCACCAGCTCTAGAAATTTGTCGTTTTCCATAACGATCGGATCGTAATTAAGACAAAGAGACGGCACTATTTCGTGACACAAGGCGGCGGCGGCGGCTTCCCATGGGCTGTCTCAGCAGAGAAACTACGCAGTGTGGATCTCTCCAGTTATATCCCTCTGCCAGGGAATCCAGGAAAAGAGTCCGGCACACTGCTTGCCAAGTTGATCCTTCGTGTTCTCGGCCTGACCTACCATTGTGAAGAATGACAACTTGTTGCTAAATAAATGTCTGAATGTCTCCACTTTTCCCACCAAAATGTTTTTCTTCCCGGGACTACTAATTTAAAACTACAGCAGACCTCAAATTTGAATTGATCTACTTGAAAAGTGTGTACATTATATTAGAAATTTGATGAAAATACTGGTAATTGCTATGTTACATGGTAATTACGCGCTACGTTTGACACAACTAGTCTTAAATAGGGCAAGGTGGTGCTTAAAATCCCCTTTGAGGCAAACATATTTAGATTCTCTGGGGTTTTCATCAATCACTTTAGGCAAATGCCGAGATGATTCCCCTAGGCAGGATAAGCAGAATCTAATGATCGTCGTTGACTGGATGTTAAACCCTAATCTTTCTTCCTTCCCTTCGTGAGCGAAATGTAAAAAAGAAGCTGTGCTGCCTGGCTGGGCGCATCGTGGGACGGATGCGTGCATCGTAGAATCGCAAGGCCGGGAGTTGCAGATTAAGGGAGTCAACAGGCGCAGCGGTGTTTGCGCGCACACGCAACGACGCGTGTGTACGCAGGCACGGGCCCAAGGGTTCGCACGGTGTATGTGCCTCGCACTCAAAGGCAGCCGCTCAAGAATTACAACCGTAGTACGACGCGAGGATAACCCAGTTTTCCCCGCTTCGCCACGCGCCAGCTTCCACCGGAACTCGAGCAATGTGGTCAATAGCTGGAGCTCCATAGTCATCGAAGATCCTGTCAGAAGGAATGGTCCGAAGGTGGAATTCAGCAGCTCCTGTACGTCGACGTTTTCAGAGACAAAGCACTAGCCCGGGCCATGCAACGAGGAATCGGCTGTGCACTTCTTCAAGGTAGCGTCTCAGAATTCTCTTGGTGATTTAGGAAAGAAAAATCCGTAATACAGATTCGTAGGACGTAAATTTGAATTACGACTTACAGAATACTTCCTAAGAATTTTAACCAGTGAGTCATTTAGCTAGGTAATCAAGTCAGAGATCCAATGAGAAACAATTTTTTTATGTAGTCACTTGACAAAACGTTTTTCTCATTGGTACTTGAGTGTGCCGGTGCGTAAAACTGATCATTTTCTTCATTCACGTTGAAGATTATCAGTTACAACGTGATTACTCTTTGTAAGCGTTGTGGCATTTCAGGTAACTTATGCAGTATGCTGGGGCATCAATAGTTGCATTGTAGATCAGAACCTGGAGAAAATAACTATTTCGCGGCAGAAGAAAAACTGGTGTGTAATTATGTCGATACATAACGAACTTTACGTAAATATGCGCACGCTTCTTAAACCACAACAATTTGAGCCGCTTCTTACATCACTTTCGCCGCATTCTCCATGACATGTATATTTCACCGGGTTTTAATTTTGCATAAAAAGTTAATATTGAAGTTGCTGTGAAGTTCTCTAATTGTTCTGGTGATATCTCAGTGCAGAATAGACTACAAACTTGTCACAGAACCCATCATAAACGTAGTGTGCATTGGTTGCGGGAATAAATTCCCATCTATGCCAGCACTGCTAGACGCTTCCTTTTAAACAACGGCTGAAGCATATGACCACTTTCACAGAATTGTGGCACTTCCGTGCTATTGGCAAAAAGGATTTACGAAAAATTAATTCCTTAACAATTTTAGGCAGCAGATATGAATGAATAGAGAGGAAAATATGGTAATCAGCATGCTTATTCAATGTCGAACAGAGTCTTAGAAATTTCAAGAGCTATAAAAGTACCTAATAGTTACTGCAATCAACCTGTAATCATCCGTACACAGGATGTTTAGAAGACCGGACCAGTCTCCTGAGTCCGCAGCTCGTGGTCGTGCGGTAGCGTTATCGCTTCCCGCGCCCGGGTTCCCGGGTTCGATTCCCGGCGGGGTCAGGGATTTTCTCAGACTCGTGATGACTGGGTGTTGTGTGCTGTCCTTAGGTTAGTTAGGTTTAAGTAGTTCTAAGTTCTAGGGGACTGATGACGATAGCTGTTAAGTCCCATAGTGCTCAGAGCCATTTGAACCAATCTCCTGATACAACGCGACGAGTAACATTTCCTGTCACGGGAACTGGGCCAGTTTCTGTTAAAGTGTAAACTCGGGACGTCCTGCTGTGTGTCATCTCAGCTCTATAATTATCTAAGGTAATGTGACCATTTAGTAACCCCAGAAACGTAGATCCATATCCGAAAATATAACGTGCAAGAAATCAGACAGATCTAGATTTCAATTGCAGAATTGTCAAATTAGGCTGCCAAATGTCATAGGCATTCTTCCCTTTAATCGTGGGAAAAGAATTCTGTAATATGTGCGATATGATGAGATATTTCTTCATATACTCCTCTACCTAAAAACTGAGCGTTTAGTTCTGTTTGGGACACACCTTATAACGACGTAGAGTTGGGAAGTTAACGATATTCGGACAGTTGCTTCCAGCATGACAAAGATATATCGAGACTTCCTATTTTGTTTTATTGCTGTGTAGTTTGGGACATACGGCTATTCAGTTTCATCCGGTAGAATGAACAATTCTCTAGGATCAAGTCAAAGAGTGACAGCAAAACATGGCAGTTATCCAAAGTTTTGACTGCCGTACGCAGCCAAGCACCGCGAAAACATGGCGTTTCTTGTCAGACGGCCACTTGAGCGATCAACCTAGATCTCAGTCAACGTTTCACGCCCCGTCGCTTTCGAGATCGTTACGAACAGAACTTCTACTCGCCTCTGACAAGTTTCGGTGAAGGAACCGGCCGTGGTCTTTTTAAGGAATTATTTGGAGTTCACCTCGACCGTTCCACAACAGCGCAAGAAAGCCAAAGTGGTTCGTTCGGACAGCTGATTGAAATCGGCCACTACTGAACGCGAGTCCACGGTCTGAGCGGAGAACATTACCGCTGACCTGTTACGTAATTTTCGGCGTTTAATGGTCTTGACGCCCGAGCTTTTAAGCACGCTTGTGATTGCTGTGATGTAGCGCTACGCCATCCAGGAGGCATTAGGTATCTTTTAATGTTTCTTTATGCACAAGTCTTGGCTGTATTCATGAATTTGTTGTAATCGTTAATCCGTAACCTGTATGTAATGTAGACTAGAGGGTCGTGCCATTCTGTCAGGATATGTGAGTTTAATGTCCAACGGCAGTTCTTTGTCGCTTTCTATACACAACGAACCCGTGAATGAGACCGATGTTTATGATGCGCTAGTGGTGACACGTTTCATATTGAGAGAAAAGTTCCGCGTACGTGAGTGAGAAGAACTAAACTTCGTGCCAACTACATAACCAACATTCAATATGAAAGCACTGCTGATACGACGAAGACTGGCCTCCAGGCACAGTGTGTGGAATGAAAAGAACTGATAAACTCTGTAGTTCCATTTGTAAAAGTGCGACAGACATGCCCACATGTAATTTTCCGATTTTTACTTCCGTTAACCGCTAATTAAATGATACAATTATGTTGTAATAGTGTGAACGAAGAATTTTCTGTTTCAAATATCACAACTGACCCAGAGAGTAAAAAATGAGGGCATCAAAGTCAGTCGATAGGGTCATTTGATAAGCGAACCGCGACTATACAAGGAATTCGCCTTTCGCTACACTTTCCTCCGTCATCTAATACTTGATTTATACTTGTCTTCCAATCAATAATCTTACTGCGCTAATTTCTAGATGAGTACGCCTTTATTTTCAGTCAAACACTACGTTACCGACACTTGTACTTCTGCCTCATTAACTACCATAATCCATGCAAATACTTCGAGCAGCGGGTATTAGATATCATTGTTGAGGACGCAGATATTTAAAATATCTCCTATGAAGGCAGCAGAGTGGTAAATTCGTAGCATTAGCGCTAAGAGTCCTAGAATTGCTATGATACAGTAGTTATGATCAAAGAAGGTTTCAGACTGTTTATGGTCTGCCTTAATTGTCGTCCGAAAAATACTAATTGTCTAATTTATGTTCTTCTATGACTTTTATGGAATATAGGCCTCATTGTTAGGAAACGGAAAGGCTCATCCATATAAAGTATTCAGGAATGGAGTAAAAACAATTTATGGAACACAATTATTTATTGTTTTACGTTTACATGCACATGCGTAGGACATCAGCATAGTAAAATAATTTCCCGTGAAGAATATGAAGCAGTAGCTTTTTGCTTTTAAACTTTATGCTATGTAATAATTTTCATCGTACTGTAGCAACTGCAATGCTGAATTTACGAATAAGTTACTACACACCGAGAAGACGTTTTAAATGTTGGGACAACCACACGTCTTCCGTCGTGTAGCAAATGTGTTGAAAGCTCCAGTGCCCGGATTTTTATTTTTTGAAATCGTGTGTCACTGTCCTCGTAAATGGAGCTGGTTACCAAACTTTCTCGCATACACACGAAACCAGGTTAAGGAAATATCACTTAAACTATACAGGGTGAGTCACCTAACGTTACCGCTGGATATATTTCGTAAACCACATCAAATACTGACGAACCGATTCAACAGACCGAACGTGAGGAGAGGGGCTAGTGTAATTGGTTAATACAAACCATCAAAAATTGCACGGAAGTAAGTTTTTTTAACACAAACCTACGTTTTTTTAAATGGAACCTCGTTAGTTTTGTTAGCACATCTGAACATATAAACAAATACGTAATCAGTGCCGTTTGTTGCATTGTAAAATGTTAATTACATCCGGAGATATTGACACCTAAAGTTGACGCTTGAGTACCACTCCTCCGCTGTTCGATCGTGTGTATCGGAGAGCACCGAATTACGTAGGGATCCAAAGGGAACGGTGACGGACCTTAGGTACAGAAGAGACTGGAACAGCACATTATGTCCACATGCTAACACCTTTTTATTGGTCTTTTTCACTGACGCACATGTACATTACCATGAGGGGTGAGGTACACGTACACACGTGGTTTCCGTTTTCAATTACGGAGTGGAATAGAGTGTGTCCCGACATGTCAGGCCAATAGATGTTCAATGTGGTGGCCATCATTTGCTGCACACAATTGCAATCTCTGGCGTAAGGAATGTCGTACACGCCGCAGTACATCATCATGCTGATACCACACACGTCGACGCGTTTCCAGTGGGACATTTTCGACTAACGTTGGCAGATCATTCTGTAGAAACGCGATGTATGTTGCAATGCTCTCCGATACACACGATCGAACAGCGGAGGAGTGGTACTCAAACGTCAGCTTTAGGTTACAATATCTCCGGATGTAATTAACATTTTACAATGCAACAAACGGCACTGATTACATATTTGTTTATATGTTCAGATGTGCTAACAAAACTAACGTGGTTCCATATAAAAAACCGTAGGTTTGTGTTAAAAAACATACTTCCGTGCATTTTTTGATGGTTTGTTTTAACCAATTACACTAGCCCCTCTCTTCACGTTCGGTCTGTGGAATCGGTTCGTCAGTATTTGATGTGGTTTACGAAATATATCCAGCGGTAACGTTAGGTGACTCACCCTGTATACTGTTAATCAGTATTTATGGAATATTCAAATGTTGTTCAAATGTGTGTGAAATCTTATGGGACTTAACTGCTAAGGTCCTCAGTCCCTAAACTTACACACTACTTAACTTAAATTATCCTAAGGACAAACACACACACACATGCCCGAGGGAGGACTCGAACCTCCGCCGGGACCAGGCGCACAGTCCATGACTGTAGCGCCTCAGACCGCTCGGCTAATCGCGCGCGGCCATGGAATATTCCCTCGGTTGTTGGAGGAACATAGAAGTATTAAAAACTTGAATACACAGTATTGTAGTGGAACATTTATAGTGTGTATTCAAGTTTTTAACAGCGAATATTAGTCACATTATTTTCATTTTACTTCTCTATTGCCGGCCGCGGTGGTCTAGCGGTTCTCAGCGCTCAGTCCGGAGCCGCGCGACTGCTACGGTCGCAGGTTCGAATCCTGCCTCGGGCATGGATGTGTGTGATGTCCTTAGGTTAGTTAGGTTTAAGTAGTTCTAAGTTCTAGGGGACTGATGACCATAGATGTTAAGTCCCATAGTGCTCAGAGCCATTTGAACTATTTTTGAACTTCTCTATTGGTTAAATTAGTATTGCTGTAAAATTTATATGTATGTGCATGCGATTACACACATTTATTTACACGTGTACGCTATACTCACGTCATTGTCAATCGTGTGTTTACAATGTACTTTATTGTTCCTACCGACCAACGTGGCACAGTGATTAAAGTTCGAGACCGACATTCGGGAACAGTCTGGCCAGTCATACTGAGGTTTTCCGAGATTTCCGTAATCGATTAAGTTGGATGCCAGGCAAGGTTCTTCTTAACGGACAGCACCTACTCCATCCTTGCCCACTTCGAGCTTCCTCTCCATTTCGTAGTCTACTGCACTTTAAACTATTACATTCCATTTCTTCTATTTCTTTCCTTAAGATATGCTGCTTAATAGAACGACCATCCTTTCAAATATCCCTCGCAGATTTAGAACCTCATCACAGTTGAAATCTTGGCACTAAATTTCTTGTTCTTACTCACTAGGGTTCCATGAGTAAGAGATTTTGGATATCCAACCAGAAAACAATTGAGATACTGATAACGGTAAACTTGAGGACTTTACAGTCTAGAGAGCACTAAATGTAAGAATGTTTCTATGGGTTTGGGTCTGGGTCTTGCTGGAACCGCGTTTTCTGTCAAGGCAAAATCGTCCAACAACTGCATCAAAGAGTTTACAGGATTCTACAGTATGTAATGTGAAAGATATAACTACCTTGCGGACGACGAATCAAGAAAGCTGATAGATATGCCTAACTTGGTGAAAGTGCGCTGTCCCAACTGACACGTCTCAAATGTGACCTCGATGAATCTATGGTCCCTATTTCCACGTGTTCAGTAGGAAAAATACTACAACCCGTCACAACTTCGTCAAATGAACGATGTATGTAATCTGACTATCTTGTTCCTCAGTCCATTTTGAGGGTGCGACACGTATTTTTTTTCTGGAAATGAAATATTTATACTGTGTAGTGAACAAATAAGGGTGCTTAGTAACATACTTAAACGCACATGAACATACTTTTTTGTCGAAAGATTGTGGTACGTACATGCAGAAGTAGTTTCATTTTTTCTGTAGAATAATAAACAGCGCGCCATTCTCCGTGCATCAAGTTGACTTGAGATGCACACTGATTACAGAAATAGATACAAAGCGTAACAGACATATAGCCGGCCGTGGTGGCCGAGCGGTTCTAGGCGCTACAGTCTAGAATCGCGCGACCGCTACGGTCGCAGGTTCGAATCCTGCCTCGGGCATTGATGTGTGTGATGTCCTTAGGTTAGTTAGGTTTAAGTAGTTCTAAGTTCTAGGGGACTGATGACCTCAGAAGATAAGTCCCATAGTGCTCAGAGCCATTTGAACCATAATAGACATATTCCAGAGTATTTTAAAAATGAGCACTTTCTCAGCGTGTTAGCACTAGAGCCTTTCAATAACTTCAACGTATGTTAATGTATACCATCAGGAACTTTAATTTATGTGTAATACTGGAGGCAGAAGCAACTTGATGAAGATATACCGGAGACTGAAAATGTAAAGGAGTCGAAACTAACGTAAATAGTTGATACGATGAAATTTTACCTGTTTACAATATTTTTCTTATTATTATGAAAGCCATGGAGCTATTCATATGTCGCAGATAAATTAAGATCCATACCTCCAGTTACGTTCCGTGCAATTTTGAAAATTACGGTATTGTCTTTCTTTTAGATAAATAACATATAATCACAGTACTTCATTCTAGTAGTATTCCATTTATGCTTAAAAAACCTGGCTCAGCTTCTACGCTCGTTTCATTTCATGCCTCGAGACAAACGCTCAGGTTTTCGCACGTTACTCATGTCTTCCCCACATTTTGCTAGTCCGAGCAGGAACGCTCCGCGTCCGTCGAACGGACGCCGATGAAATGTTAAAGAAGAACCACAAACACTTGTGGAACCTGCTCGCAGCCCGCACTCGCTGAACGGCCGGGGACTGCTCGGAGGGGCGAGTAATGGAGTGGGCCGGGTTTCAGGCAGGTATTAACGTCCCAACTGCGCAGCGGAGACAATGGCTCTCCGTAAGTACTCGCTCCCTGTCAGTCAAATTGCCGTCGGGCGGAGTTAACTGCCGGAAAGCGGCTATCATTGCTCGCGCAGTGTAGTGCGAAGACGCGGCAGCGCACCGCGACGTGCGACGTGCAGGCCGTCGTGAATTTGAATTAACGGCGGGAAGCGAGCGGGGCCCCTCAGCACGCAGCACGGATGCGCCAATCATCGGCCACTGCCCCCGCACGCCGCTGCATTCTCTGTACTCCGTCACTCTTACTCACACATCGTACGGCCTCTCAGGTGTCTTCCTAACTCCTCTCACACAGCATTTACTGCCCAGCACAGAATGCAGCTGTGGAACTAGAGAAGAAACACCTGAACATGCGACGTTCGCTTGTCCAACGTCTCATTGGACAGGCAAATAGTTACAACCAATAACATTCGTAAATTACTAAGAAATCCTGAACTAGAATTAATATTTACTAAAATACTGGACAGTATACAAACATAAGCTTACAAGGAGACCTCAAGAACTTCTACCACAAATTTTGTTCATACTGACAGAAGGCGTAGGGCACGACTAGGACTTCAACATACGTAAACAGCAAGACGTAATCCTCAATAGTTTTCAAGAAAATCGAGTTCGAATATTTTAGGGGTGTTTAACTACTTTTTTCGGTCGTTAGCTTTCACTGAGTCCGCAGTTGAGCGAGTAAGCATTTTGTTTCACAATCGTGAAGTCTCTGACCGGGCCGGCCGCAGTGGCCGTTCGGTTCTAGGCGCTACAGCCTGGAGCCGAGCGACCGCTACGGTCGCAGGTTCGAATCCTGCTTCGGGCATGGATGTGTGTGATGTCCTTAGGTTAGTTAGATTTAATTAGTTCTAAGTTCTAGGCGACTGATGACCTCAGAAGTTAAGTCCCATAGTGCTCAGGGCCATTTGAACCATTTTTCTCTGACCGAATCTGGCTACCGGTCCTTTTTTTTGATTCCCGAGATATTCGGCCAACATGCAGTATTAGAGTAATTCCTCCCAAATGTACTCCGCTGGTGCAGTCTTCCGATGATTATTTTTTACATGCAGTCGGAGAACCTTATAAAACGACTACAAAATTGCGCATTTATCGTCGAACAGAATAAAGAGATAGCTTCTAGAGAAGATGACATAAAAATTCAATCAATCGTACACCATCAGTCCTCTGTACCAATATTCGTCGATATGGATTGTGCGCCGCTAAATTGTATGATGACCGAGAACCATTCACGGACCCAAACTAAGAGGGTTTTGCAATAGACACATTGAAAATTATGCACATGCAAAAATTCAGTGTCCAACACACGTGCCTATATGTTGCAATAATTATTGTCTCCCATGTTTCTACGATCAGTCTCATCCTGACTGGTGCAGCGCTCCATAGGTTATATATCACGCTTGCCACAAATATAGAGACCATAATATAAATGGAATGTCTGTAGTCTGGCTATATTTGATTGAAAGTTCTTATGTATCCTTTTTTTATTTCCAATCTTCTTACGAAAATAGGTTTTCTCTTCTTTTTCGGGTTAAATGCTATATAAATAATAAATGACTATTGATAAGTTGCACAGTTATAATAAAACTGTTGGCAGAATATCGTGGCAATAAAAAAAAAGCATCAGTAGCCACATTGGCTCTGGTAACTCGCGCTTGTGAAATTGTTCGCTTACTCGCTCGGCTGCGTGTTACGTGAATACTTGCAACTACACAAAGTATATAAGCTAGCCTAAAATTTTCAAACTCTGTATTCTCGAAAACGGTTGACAGTTGCGTCTTCCTGTTCACACATCTCGAAGTTCTAATCGTGCCTTGCACATATTGTCTGTATGAATCCCTTGTTAGTAAGAATTTACTCTCGCATCAAATTAGTATGAAAAGATGGGAAAGGAAAAACTGCTCTATCAGAAACTGGTGCGGTGTGTCCAGTTTGCCGTAATACTGACGACAACTGATAAACCGGCAGTGAGAACTTGGTTATCAGCAATAGCTTGCAAGACACGTGGAATAACGTCAAGCCTCTACATGCTCCGAGAAGCTACGAATGATAGTAACGGAGATTCCTCTACCTATGCCAAAATAGATGAAGTCACAGAATGTAAGCAGAAAGTGGTTGCCTCTTCATCTTCCATAACTAAGAAAGACACAGATGTGTATACATGTCGCTCCTAGAGGCTAGGTTCTTATCTTTAAGTAGTACCAGCAGTTCTATGATGGAGAATTTTGTTTTGATTACAAAGCACCAAATCGTTTGGATTAGTGGTAATGTAAAGAATAAAACTTGGCTCTTTTAGTCTGCGATCCGGGAACGATTATTCACCATTTAAACTACTTGCAAAGTGCCAAAATATACCTGTTTAATAGTACTGTATTACTTAAATTAAATGTAGCCTAGTTACCATGTAGTCAGCAGTATTATCCTTCTTCGCCTCTCGATAAAGGGCCTTATTGTATAATCAAATTTAAAAATATTGTAAAGTTGTTACATATTTCTATTTGCATGCGTGACCAAGCCTAAATAGTCGCCCATGTATGCAGTGGCTTCCGTCCTCCAGGTTCAAGTTACAATACGGGCAATACGGTAAGTGGCTCTGAGCACTATGGGACTTAACATCTGTGGTCATCAGTAATACGGAAAGAAATTATCACGTATGTATTTAGGTCTACATCAGTACACTGCAAGAAACGATGTGGTGAATACCAAAGCGTACAAAGTGCGCAACAAACATCATCTCGCTTTCCTATTCTGTTCAAAAATGTTATGCAGAGCGAATGTAGGTATGCTGCCCCGTAAGCACCAATTCCTCTAGTTTCACTTTCATAGCAATCACAAGGGAGATGTAATGTGTCTTTCGAGACTCGTTGGAAAGTACCCTCTCGGAGTTTTGATAGTAAAGCTTAATCTTCTATAACACATTTTAACTGTAGTTTTTCTAACCGATGATTGTTGAGAGTTTCTGTGACGCTCTCGCGCTGACCAAACGCGATTTTTTTCTGTTGCACCCGTTTACCTGACTTCGTAGGAGTTCCACGCAGACAAAAAATATTCAACAGTCGTTCAGTAAGCTGCCTCTTCCTTTGCCACTACTTAGATTTCTTCTAATGGGTCTGTCTGGCAGATGTCTTCCTCAGATAGATTTATATGGTGTTTCGACGTTAAATCCCTCCGGATGGATGCCTCTATTTATTTAAATCCAGGAAGCAGTGTAAATCCGTAGTAAAACAATACCAAGACTCTTCACTTGTTCAAGCGCATTGCTACTTGATGAAATCACACAAAAGGACATTAAGCTACCGGCCACGTTGGTAGTCACGTAAAATGATTCAGGGAAATAATGGGAAACTTCTATCAGGACATTCGGATAGGAATTTTAATTCCAGTTCCTCATAGTACCCGACTAATGGCTTAGCAAACGTGCTCACTAGCTACTTTCAGCATTCCTCACGGCATGACCCAGATGTTTCGATGTGTGAGACAAATAACCGAGACTACAAAATCTGATCATAAGTGTAAGTACAATAGAGGACTTTTAGAACAAGCGTCCATTATTTACAAAAATATTCCTTCATATTCTAGAACTGTCCTGTTATTCACTGTAGTAATCCTTCTTCCGAACAGTAATTAAAATCCACGTAAGTTGTTTCTATCGAATCAGTCAATTACAGACAGTTCAGACGATTAGCCACATCTCTGGTTTTCAAGAAAGCAACTAGATTTAGCCGCAGGTATATTTGCGTACACGTGACTTTGGGGCTGTGAAGAAAAGTGCCAGACTGCAGATCCAGAGCTTTAGGGCTTAGCCTCCGTTTTGTTATTTTTTCTCGCAGATAAAATGATTTCCATATCTGGAAATGCTTGTTGTGGGATAAAAAATCTAATCGTATCAAATTGCATATTCCATGTTAAACTAATATTTTCCCTGCGACGGGGTGTGTGGGTCGATTTTTCAGGTTGGAGAAAGGCAAGAGCGAACGAATTTCGCCGGCCGCGGTGGTCTAGCGGTTCTAGGCGCTCAGTCCGGAACCGCGCGACTGCTACGGTCGCAGGTTCGAATCCTGCCTCGGGTAAGGATGTGTGTGATGTCCTTAGGTTAGTTAGGTTTAAGTAGTTCTATGTTCTAGGGGACTGATGATCACAGATGTTAAGTCCCATAGCGCTCAGAGCCATTTGAGCCATTTTTTTTTTTTTTGAACGAATTTCAATAGGCCGATACCTAGTAGAGCGCAGCGGGTATCTAGCCAACATTTGCGTCCACAGATGCTTTATTTTGTTTTATATGGAAGTCTAAAGGATGCAGTGCATTCTTTTCTTGTCATTTAGTTAACACATACACCGTTCGTCCAAAAAGTTACGAGACTAATTTTGTTCCTGGCGTGTAAGCGACGTCAGAGCAGTGGCTACAGTGGTAGCTTGTATTAACAACTGTAAACAGCACCCGTTCATTCGACCAATCAGTCAGTGTTAAGTACTGGACGTGCAACGATAGTGTGTCAATGTTGTTGTGTCACAAATGAAAATGGAGCAATATCCCTAAATCAAGTGCTGAAGACATTCTCCAGAGTGTATTGAAAAAGAGAAAACCGTGTGTGCAATGGTGGTCCAGCACACCTTAACACCCGGAAAAAAAAACGACGCGTGGACGCCTAACGTAACACGACTTAACTGAAATGCATTGCACGAACAGTCCTTTTCTGGAAAAAAATTGTCACAGGTGACGAGACTTTGTGTTATCAATACGAATTTAGCACAAGACTACAAAATGCACAAACTCTGGTGAAAGATAACGCTTTGGTGACGTAACCGACATTCAAGCCAATATGACGCGGCTAATTGAACAACATACCGAACATTCCGAAGAAGGACTTTTCTGACAGTTTCACGTGGCTATATGAACGTTCTGTGCGTTTTATTCAAGAGGGGAGTCACAAATGGAACATCTGAAGCATTAAAACTACCATATTAACGTCTCTATATCATTTATTAATCCAATCTCTAAACATTTTGGACTGACGGAGTACTTGCATCCGTGAGTCCTGTTTAGAAGTTTGTTGGTCCAGTCTGAAATCATTGCCTTCGTGCAGCTTCAGAATCTGAATTTCAGACCGTTTCACAACCTTATCAAACTGCAAAAAAAATTGGGCTATATAAGCGTTCTTTGTAGACGTGTCTCGCGAATATACAAGAACATACCAAATAATTACGTGATGTTTTGCACTTCACCGGCAGTTAACCGCACCAATAATGATCTATCTCTGATAACGTCACAGTCGACCGGAAGTTAGAGGCTAATAAAACTTACGCTAATAATTGACTTTGCTGCTCGTCCACTGTAGCGTACCTTTGTCTGCACGAACATTTCATCTCAAATTTCTTTTCAGTTCTCGTGTCCTTTGTCCTCTGACTGGAATGTCGATGGCTACATGGCTGAAAACGAAAGCTGTGCTCTACGTAAAGTTACGCGTGTGGAGTCTGATTTGTAAGCTATTTCGAGAAAACATGCGTTATCGTAATGCGGTCATTCGCTCAAAACGTACTCGGTCTACTGCAAAGAGACTGCAACGTCACCCGGCTAAAGATAACGCCTCAATGATATTTGCGAGTAGGAGACTGCAAGCTCTAATCCTTGCAGAGGTCAGACGGCAGCAGGAAACGTGATTTATATTTCCGTTGACTGGTAGGTCAGTACTCTCCATGTGTGGGCGTTTTTCCGCTTTTGTAATGCTGCGGCCCTTTGACCTGGAGAAACAGCCTCGATACGTCGCGGCTTCGGTGTGCTTTTTGTTTCGGTAAAGAGCGTCTCGCAGGAGACACTCACTTTCGAGGAGATCGAACGAATAGTCCTTCTGAGACAGGGAGCACTAGCGCTTCCACTCCCCACGAGACGGAATCTCTGTATCCCTATCTGTCTGCGTCTAGAATAAACCGCATGTTGAAGTGTGAGGACGTTTTACGACTGTTTGGCTAGCATTTATCGCACTTATCTGATGGGGGACCAGTCCGTTATTTACCTTGTTGAATGTTGGAAATTGCCTAAAAACCTCATCCAGGCTGACTGGCTCACCAGCACTCGTCGTTGATCCACGAGGCGGATTCGATCCAAGGCTACTTCACCTCCCTGAATCCCGAAAATATTGCGTTAACGTCCTCGGCTGTCCAGGCGGGTCGTCTGCAGAAGGCACTTGCATAACATATTTATGGAAAAAGTCAAATTAGTCATGTAGTCTGAATAACATAAGCCCTCAATATGAGGATATTTCCCGTTTTGTCGAGATTAATGGAAAAACTTAAAGATGTGTTATTGGGGAAAAGAATGATACTCGAAAAATCGCCCAGTATTTTTACGACAATAATACGATTATTTTCTCTCAACTGCGACGAGTCAGTAAAAATTTGATAGCTTGCTTTCTTACGTAGCCCATCATTTATTTCATCGCCCTACTTAGTATAACCTGGTAGCATATTTTAAAAGCAAGATACTCTTAAGGATTATACAACGATGTATTTCCATTGCGCTGAGCACTTATGAACTTAGCTTACTCGAAGGAGACTTCTTCTATAAAACTTTAACTATCTCCAGCTGTCCTTTCTGTGTATAAAAAAATCATAAACACAAACGGGATGTTGCTCTCTGTGTGTTCCGTGCAGACACTGTTGTCGCCAAATATCATATCACACCCAAATCATCCAGAAATAAAGTTAACTAAACATCAACCTTTATTACCAGGAACTATTGTACATTACAGTCCAGTCCTATGGCAATGATAGGTAGTGAAATTTTGAAACAAATACTAAAGTATTTATGCTTATTCTCTCTGCAAGCAGCACAGACAGTATGGCTAGAATATAAAATCAAATTTCTGTACTAAAAAAAGGAAACTTTATCTCGAAAGCTCTATAAAACTCATATACAGATTGCTTTTTTAAATCAATAACATGTGAAAACGCAAAAAAAATCGTGTAATATTTCAGGAAACTCAATTAAGATGTCTTGTAACTAAGGTGAAATGTGTTTGTCTGTAAAATTTAAATAAAAAACTTAACGTGCACCAAGAAAAAAATTTTTCTTTTTAACTAGTGAAGTTTAAATCCACTAATGTTTTACCGTCATGAACTGTGACATGCGTACTGAGAATTACGTAATATTGCTGATTTCTAGGGCCTGTGTAGTGTGGTACTTAGGACAAATGTCCATTATTTACCAGTTCCCGTACGCTCATGACGGTTCTGTCTCTAGTGATCGTCATTACGAATCTATTGCAGTGCAGACATTTTAATGCGTAAAATTTTCATACTTCGTCTCAGATATTTCGCAGACAAACGGTGTATACATGGTCGCACTCTAACCATCTCGACATCCACTAAACACTCAAACCCACACATCACTCTTCGTGGCAGTACGTTGTTGACTTTTTTGAATTTCTTCTACGGACGGGTATTGTGAATGAAGAGTTAGGTATCGCGATGTAGTAGCACTGTAGGAATTCTTGTGAATTTAGCTGTGGAGAAGAGTAGTGGTCCCATTATCAAAGGCAGACGAAGGTCAGTTTAGACAAGAGTCGATAAGGAGACTTGTATGACGAGAGGAACGATCTTGCAGACCACGGGTAGCGGTGGGGTAACCACGGGCAATTTAAACGACTGCAACCGAGTATGAAAATCGAGAAGGGGATTGGAATGGTGTTAGCTTTGGGCGGATGTTTTTATAATTGTGAAGAAGGTAACATGGCCTACGCCACATCGCACTGTATTAAGTTATGCAGCTTGGCTTCTCCCCTACCCGTGCGACGCGTAACTAATCTTATGAGACATGAGGCCGTTCACACTGACAATACCTAAGTAATTATCACCCTCACAGCGCAGGAGGCCCGTCTGCTCGTAAATCCGATACAAAGCGCTCCTTTTTTTCTGGACGATTCTGTAAGTTACGGCACTATTACCACCGTTTGTAGGTCTTGTCTGCTTATCTGTGCTTGCCCGTTTTGGGTGGCACTAACTCTGGGGTTAACCACACCATTTCGCTTAAGAAATGCGTATTTTTGAATTATTCAGTGAAAGATTGGGGATTCTAATTACCTAGACTTGACAAAAATAGGCCACTAGATTAGTAAGTGAAAAAAATTGTTCTTGTACTGACTGTAATTTGGTATATGTGAACATTGAAAATGCAGTTATAAATATATTTTAGGCGCTTAAGAGCTAAAAGTCACATAATTTGTTTCTTTACCTCCGTTAATCACAGTGACACTGCCTTTGCCAATATTGCGGTCGAACTGGACGTACAATTTTTGCTTAATAGGTGGAAAGATCTTTGAATATTTTATTATGTCCACAGTGATTTCGTTTGTATTATTGTCGTAGTGACCATAGACGGTGTCATTGTTCAGGGTAGCTGTTCATTTATGCAATGATCACACTACTCATGTGGATCCGCATAACAAGAAGCGGGGCTTGAAGTGGCTTATTCTCTTTATATTAAAAATATTAACACTGTCCACAATACATGCAGCACTGTCCACCAACATATACGTTAAGTGCACAACTTACACAACTGACCCTCAGTTGCCCCCATCAACATATTGAGACTGATAATATTTACTAATTGCTTTATAGCGACTAGTTATAAACGTACTTTGTTGCAACTAACAGAAATACAAAAGAAGTCGAGCTGTTACATATTTACTGCACAGTTACATGTTTCTTCCCTGCATAACGCATATCGTTAGTGCGCTTGAAATTGTACTAACGAAGTCACGTAATACAGCGAATTATACTCCAAACTAATTTTCTCACACGACTGCTGTGTATTATATTCCTCCGCCTCCACTTGTATTTGTATACGTTAAATAACTGACAGCATGCTTTTTTTGCTGAAAGCCTCCGTTGTTTTACTGGGATATAGCTCTTTTTGTTTGGGTCTGACAAGAAACTATGGAGTAAAAATACATTGAACACAGAGTTTTTTTTTTTTTTTTTTTGCTGTTATTGCAGCCGTTTGAATGGCACGTTATTCTGGAAGTTTACGCCACTCTCCATAGAAACCAGTGGCGCGGGGGCAACCGGCACGTAATGTTTATGCCACTCTCGACGGAGAGTGGGCGGAGCGCCATTCAGAAGACCTCTGCAGCTAAAAACGCCCAATAATTGATGTACTTTACCCGGTTACTTCTAATCGTACCCACAAAGGAGCTATATCACTGAATTTGTATCACACAGATCTACTATTCCAACGCTAACATACCCTAATTATATTAAAAATAATTGGTGCCTCTGCCTCGATGATTAATGAAGTTGCGAAAATACGTTGGTCTATGTTTCATGAACCTCTCAAGTACCTGACAACAGAGACATATTTCTTTGACGAGTCAAGACTTATTTGAGGTGAAAAACGTTTGCAGCTTTCCCTGTATACAGGATGATTCCGTGATGATGTTACAAACTTTCAGGGATGATGGAGGAGAGTAAACGTATCAGTCTAATATAAGGGACCCTGATCCGGAAACGACCTTAAGAGCTACGAGAATTTGTTCATCTGCGGTACTGTGAAACACATCGCTTCTGCTGCAAGTTCTTTGGTTTTCATATGAGGTAATCTGGATGAACAGAAAGAAAGGCCCTGTAAATATGAACTCTAAAATGCGTAGCTTAAGAGCTATGATCACTTTTTCAGTAGAAGACATAAGTTTAGAATCTCATGTTTAATAGATACTTTTTTCTTATTTTGGTCCATATTACCACCTCTGAAAGTTACCTACCCTACAATCTTAGCAACAACAGTACCAGAACATGTCTTCCACTGTCACTGCTTTTGCGTGCAACACATCTTCCGAAAGACGAAAACCGAATTTCGGAAACCGTTTTTCACTGTCGTATTTAGAAGCAAAGTTCTGAAGCGGATTTTCTAGCCCAGTTAAATGTCGCGTCTGGAAAACAGTTGTTCCAGTTTCTGATTTAGTCAACATAATCGCTATGTCTCTAATGTTAAGTTTTTTCTGTTTACCATTATAATCGACTCTACAGCCACTCTACAAACGAAAAGGGAAGATTCGTTTTTCTAGCACATGAAAAAAAAACAGTAACGAGTAAATAATTACATTATCGAATATTTAATTAGAGATAGACAGTTTCATGCTCAGTCCAACATTTCTGCTTCTACTTCACTGCACAATAAGCAACCCAGTCCATATTAGTCGAATATTTTGAAACCAAGACCTAACCGGGCAATCCAAGCACGTTTCAAAAACGGTTGTACATTTACATGGGAGCGAAAATCGATTGTGAAATTAGAAAACCGGCAACTGGAAACTGATTTACAGAATCGATTTTGGAGTGTTTACATGACCAACCAGAAACGGTACTGTGAAATCGGTTTACGATATACTGCTTTGGGAGCCCCATGTAAACACAGTGTAGCAGAGGTATCAGAACGATTGTCGCTTATAACATCCATCTTGGTGGCTTCCGGACCAGGGCCCCTTACCACAAATTCAGACATTTACCATTCTCCATCAGTCCTGAAAGTTTGGGACATCATCACGGAATCACCCTGTATTTCATCTGAAGTAGACGAGAGACCGATTTGTTAGCTTTATCTAGATTACAAAAATATATTAGTTTGGCCACAGCGCTAGTCCACTTCACAATCGCCTGTTATCAGCTTGTAGGGTCTGTTTATTTCGAGCTCCTTATAACAACAGCTGCGTATGTCATTGTTTCTCCGTCCGTCTTCGATAATGTAATTATTTACTCGTTACTGTTTGCAGCTTTTGAAAAATCCTTTTTTTTTCATGTGCTAGAAATACGAATCTTCCCTTTTCGTTTGTAGAGTGGCTGTAGAGTCGATTACAATGGTAAACAGAAAAAACTTAATATTAGATAATCTAGAGCTGTGGTTGTAGTAGTATTGTTACCGTAGGCTTCCTTTCTTAAGGTTTCGGTATTCTAAACGATAAAAAATGATTATAGAATGCATTTAATTATTCTGTTCCTGTGCTTGCCGAATAAACACATAAACTCAATTAAGAGAATTGTAGCACAATTTTTTCTGAAGACGCCCTGAGTTTCTGTGCGACTTCCAAAAAGTCCATGCTGATGAAGATGCATATACACTACTACTGTACGTTGTTCAGTGGCTTCTGGACACACTGGCGACCGGTTCTCCTGCTGTTGTTCCCATTTTCTCGCCTTCACCGTACGTCAGCGTGACTGCCTGCGCACAACCTGAACGCAGATTTCTCGGTTTACGTATGTCAAAGTCGTAAAATAAGCTTGTTTACGCTGCACATGGTAATTAACTTGCACTTTAGTGAGTGTAAACGATACAGCGAATCCAACAGATGGTCGTGGTGACTCGTAGGTCAGATTTTCACATCTTTTCGATATCGAGTTCATTAGAGACTGATTAAAAGCATGAATTCGTCAGCGATACAGAATAATCCGCTCGTTGACTTGTTTGCATTTTAAGTTGCCTCAAGTGGTTCAAACCTCGCTCCTATTCCCGCATACGATTCGCATCTCAGCAACTGGGCTACCTGGAGTGAT
The DNA here is from genome assembly GCF_021461385.2 of Schistocerca piceifrons. NCBI lineage: Eukaryota > Metazoa > Arthropoda > Insecta > Orthoptera > Acrididae > Schistocerca > Schistocerca piceifrons. The sequence goes on along the minus strand of NC_060149.1, from coordinate 359,398,529 downwards.
CTAAAGCAGCGTTTCTCAACATTTGAGTGCCTCATTTGTGACCATACGCTCCCTTCGTAACGGTACATCTGACAACAGAAATCAGTACAGCATAATCTGAGGTGTGGAATAAGATATTGAGTCGCCTGCAGTTCTCTTTCAGCTGAATAAACGAGATACAATTGAAGCATGTCGTGAGTATCTTTTTGACGATTGTGAAAACTTCGGTGGAAATTGTGAAAACAAAAGAAAGTATCCCACAAATTTGCTTTCGGTGACATCCACCATCAAGAAAATTCCATTGTCATCTAGTGAATCTAATCATATGCGCCTCTTTGTTAACAAGGACTGTTTCTTTTCTATTTTTTATGAACTTGAATGGCCCATCACTGACTCGCCTTACCCTTCAAAGTACGTAGAATCCGGGCTTTTTCACGGACGGCACTCTACTGTGGACACCAACAGAAAGAAAAGAGAAAGAGGAGGAACGCACAACGAAAACCTTTAAAAGCTTTGTACAGTTTTATGATCTGTAAGTTAAAACGTTTAAGCCTTTTTTCCGTTTTTCAGTACCTCATAGTTCAAATTTACGTGTGTTCACCTTACTATAATTTAATTTTTGTAACAAATCGCGAATTGAGAAATAATATTCCACTTAATTATAAAACATGTAATAAAACTTTGTGGTGCACATGGGAGTTTCATTTTTTACCAGTACAAATGTTGTATTCACATTTTTTTTAAATGCTCATAAAAGCCTTAAAATAACGTTTTAAGTAGTCTTAATTTCAAAAACACCCCCCGGAAAGATCACAGTACCAGAACCTCATTTTTTACAATTCAATTACTGTGTATATACAACCATTTTCAACATCCTACATTTGCAAAACCGGATTTTCTTCGTTGGCTACTTCGAGTACAAATAATAAATCTCAGCTACACGTAGAAAAATAATTCAAATAGGCTATTCCTAATATTAAACCCCCCTTCAAAAACTTTTCCCTCCAAGCCAGGCCCAAAGGAGTCACTGATAACTACAAAACTTGGCTTTAATTTAGTACTGAAAAGTTAATTATTGAATCCATTGTGCGGTACTGGTACAGTCCTATTTATAAGCTGATTATATCAGTGTAAATGTGGATTTTAATTTTTTATTATGTCAGAATGCACTACGCTTTATTTTATTTCAGTAAATTTACCGATTATTGTATTTATATTTCTTTTCGATAATCTCGCGCCACCCATTTAGTGTTATCGCGTCCCCCCTCCTCCCCCCCCCCCCCCTCACCAGGTGGGTTTGCCAAGCTGGTAGAGAATCGTTGATCGTAAGTGTAATGACCACATAACGCTAGCTGTAGGAAAAGTAGATGCCAAAATGAAATTCATTCGGAGAATCTTAAGGAAAAAATTACAGTAAACAGCGCCGTTACAAAAAACTCGTTCTTTCCACTCTTCATCACTTGTTCGACTGATTCTTGAGTGTTGTTCGTCGATCTGGCTCCCGTACTAGGTAGTATGAATGTAAAAAAAATAGGGAGGCACAATGAAGGCTAGCACACCTCGTCACCGGCGGTTCGTTCAGTAAGTGCGAGAGCGTTACGGAAGTTTTCAACAAACTTTAGTGGTAGGCAGTACAAGAGAGGCGGCGGCATTGTCACCTCTGAAACCCGGACAACATGCAGATATGTATCCTGAAACATACCTTGAGTAAGAATAATCTCTTTTATACAATGGTTAGACGCAAGAATTGATATTTTTAACACTATCTGAGTATGGTGTTTAAAAAGAAATAGAATAAGAGAAGGATAAGAGTACCTTAATTTGCACAACCTAATAATGAAGAGCATAAATGAACATCTGACTGAATTCTGCAGGCATACTAACTCATGTAAAAAAAATAGGGAGGCATGTGTAAGTAACCCACTTTACACCCAAGCTTAGCTCAATCTATTCGCTTAACTTTTCTGTTTGGAAATCTTAATTTTAAAGACACAAAGAATTCGCGACGTATATAATGTGATGAACCGCCAGCTCTCTTTGTATCACCAGCTGATGACTCACCTTCTGCCCTGAAAAGCATACAAAGGAAGTATACTGCGGACTTCAGATCTGCAAAACGTGTATACTGATTGAAATGCTGAATCAGGAAGATTGATATCTCTGCTGAAGTCAGTAAACATATTACGTTACGTATGATAGGTCGATGCACGTTTCAAAGCACATATACTACCGAAAATATATCAGCGTATTTAAACAGTGGAAAGACATCACGAATGACCCTCGTAAACTTGGTTTTTAGAGAGAATAATTTCATTTAAATTGTAGTTATGGCCACGACGCCACACACATCCCCTGTGCGTTCAACACGTGGTACAGTAAATCACCATAAGTAAAAGATTTAAACAAAAAGAAATCTCTGTGCATTAGAATGTACTGAAAATGTGTCGCTAAACGAGGATGTGAAGAACTGAGCTTCCCTAATATTCAGATGGACAAGTGCAAACCCGATTCTGTACCGCGCTTCGAAGCGTGCCCATCTCACCAAACAACGAAGTATCGTTTGAACATAGATAAGTGCTCGTTAAAGACCTGGAAACGCTGTGAATATCACTACATCTACATCTACATAGGTACTCCGCAAACCACAGTACGGTGCGTGGTGGAAGGAACCCTGTAACACTACTTGTCATTTCCTTTGCTGTTCCACTCGCAAATAGAGCGAGGAAAAAACGACTCTCTGTAATCCTCCATATGAGCCCTTATTTCTCGTGTCTTGGTCTTCGTGGTCCTTAGACGCAATGTATGTTAGTGGTAGCAGAATCGTTCGGCAGTCAGCTTCAAATGCCGGTTGTCTAAATTTTCTCAATAGTGTTTCTCGCGAAAGACGTCGCCTTCTCTCCAGGGACTCCCATTTGAGTTCCCGAAGCATCTCCGTAACATTTACGTGTTGTTCGAACCAACCGGTAAAAAATCTAACAGCCCGCCTCTGCTTCAGTGTCTTCCTTCAATCCGACCTGGTACGGATTTCAAACACACGGACCGTACTCAAAAATAGGTTGCACCAGCGTCCTCTATGCGATCTCCTTAACAAGTGAACCACTTTTTCCTAAAATTCTCCCAGTAAACCGAAGTCTTCCCTACCACGGTTCCCACAAGCTCGTTCCACGTCATATCGCTTTGCAACGTTACCCCCAGATATTTAAACGACTAGACTGTGTCAAGCAGGACACTAGTAATACTGTATCATTACAGGTTTGTTCTTCCTACTCATCCGCATCATTACAGGTTTGTTCTTCCTACTCATCCGCATCATCTTACATTTTTCCACATTTAGGGCTAGCTGCCATTCATCACACCAACTGGAAATTTTGTCTAAGCCATCTTGTATCTTTCTACCCATCCTGTCAGCCGAATCATTTATATATACACAGAGAGCAACAGCTGTCCTATCACACTTCTCCGGAGCAATCCTGACGGTACCATTGTCTCTGATGAACGCTCGTTGTCGAGAAAAATATATTGGGTTCTATTATTTAAGAACTCTTCGAGCCACTCACATATCTTTGTACTTATTCAATATACCTGCACCTTCGTTAATAGCCTGCAATAGGGCACCGTGTCCCAACGCTTTCCGGAAATCTAGAAATACAGAATCTGTCTTTTTCCCTTCAGCCATATTTCTCGGTATATCATGTGAGAATAGGACAAGCTGAGATTCGCACGAACGATGCTTTCTGAAGCCATGCTGGTTCCTGCACGTAAGCTTCTCAGTCACAAGAAATTTTATTATATTCGAACTGAGAATATCTTCAAGGATTCTGCAGCAAACAGAAGTTAGGGATATTGGTGTGTAATTTTACCGGTCCGATCTTTAACCTTTCTTATATAGTGGAGTCACCTGCGCTTTTTTTCCCAGTCGCTTGGGACTTTGCGCTGGGCGAGAGATTGACGATAAATGCAAACTACGTAAGCGGCCAATGCCGTAGAGTACTGTTTGTAAAATCGAACTGGGATTCCATCCGGACCTGGTGATTTATTTGCTTTCAAATCTTTCAGTTGTTTCTCTACGCCAGATATGCTTATTACTATCGTCCATACGGGAGCCTGTAGATAGTCAAATGACGGTATCGTTGCACGATTCTCCTGTGTGAACCAAGCCTTGCAATACGAACCAGAACTTAATCAAACATTTATAGTAAGATATCTGGTAATGAACATAAGGAACTGACTTTCTCAGCCACAGCAGCGTCTCTGCACACCAGCACACGCGCACCGACGGCATCGAGGTAGCGTCATAGATACACCAATCTACCGAACGACAGATCTGATCTGTTTAGGTCATTTGGACAACCGACAGACCGATTTTTCTTGTCGTTCGGTGAGTTGAGGATGACTAGCCGACAGCTGACCGCTTACCTCCCCGCCCCCCTTTCTCTTCACAGCCACTTCATCCGACAAATTGTGCGGTGTGTAGCACTGTCCTGCGAAACGCCCGACAAAACTCCGTCTTCTGTCACTGCGCGCCCACGGGAATAAACGCTGTTCAAATGTGGCTAGCACAATAGAGTGGGAGGAGGACGAAACTTTGATGACAGAGTTTCTGGAGAAGTTTGAAGACTGCAGCTGTTTGTGTGACATGTTTTACGAGATGAATTGTACAGTAATAGAGATGCAAGAAATAAAGCGTTTGTTTCATTTTTTAACCTATCGGAAATACATCATAAAAAGCGAAGTACATAGCACCGACTGATTTTTATTCATGAAATATACTTGCTTCGTTGTTAGAAGAAAATGAAGAAAAAAAGGAGAGTTCATCAGTGGAACGTGATGATTCGCAAACGTGTAGCCATAATCACGGTTCGTGTTGAGGCTTCCTGTCTGTTAAGGCAGTTGGAGGAAAGCAGTGATAATAGATGTGCAGCGGGAAGTTGAACGTGAGAAATTTTTCGTAGCGAGCGGACAGCTGAAAAATAAGGAGGCCCCCCGCGGCAGACAGAAGGAGACTTGTATCGGTCTGGCGGCGGACCGCCCGGGATCGGGTTGCAGAGGCGGCGGTCCGGCGGTCCTTTGTCGGTTATTACACGGGGTCGCATTGTGCTTGTCCTGCCTGGCTTCTGACGCCCCTTATTCACGCCGCCACCAGGTGAATGGGAAGGCGAGGCGCCGACGGATAGGCTGGCTGCGTAACTGGCCGATAGCCCCATTCCCTGCCGTGCACCAGGGCTGAATCAGCAGCAACTCTCTCTCACACACATAAAGAGACATCGGAATGTACTTTCGTACATGCCAAAATACCTCCTCTCTTCTTCCCTTTGCCAATACCTTCTCCCCTTGAACTTTTACAAGTTACTTCCTGCTAGCACTTTGTAAAGCACAGCCGGCAATGGTAAGCTTACGCCGTGAACACCTTTAGTGATTGCTACCAGTCTGGTGTTCCAGTATTTCCATGCCTATGGGATATGTTGACCAGCGAAAAAATGCTACTCTCGGAGCGCAAAACGATGAATATGGTCCTGTTGAAAGGACTGACAGTATGGTTCAAATGGCTCCGAGCACTATGCGACTCAACTTCTGAGGTTATCAGTCTCCTAGAACTTAGAACTAATTAAACCTAACTAACCTAAGGACATGACACACATCCATGCCCGAGGCAGGATTCGAACCTGCAACCGCAGCGGTCGCTTGGCTCCAGACTGTAGCGCCCAGAACCGCACGGCCACTCCGGCCGGCGACTGACAGTAAAACGAGGTATCAGCTGCCTCATTCCACCTTCCCTAGCACCATTCAAATTTATTCCCAAACATTTTGGCGTGGGAACATGTTCGCGCTTTTTTAACATCCAGTTCACCTCTCGCTCCCACAAGCTCCCTTAGGCCGGTATAACACTATCAAATTTCTTTGTCAAATATCTAATATCTTTGTCAAAAATGTTGTCAAATATATTTGATGGTGTAATAGGGAACTTTGTCAAATGTCGTCCAATATTTGATCGAATCTAGGGCCTCGCTGTACACTTGATCAAAGAAGTCACTTGTCTTCCGTTCACTGCAATGTGACATGTTACCACATGGAGCGCTAGCATCGCCTCAGCGTTCTGTCGTCTGTAGTGTTTTTAATAACATTGCCGGTAAATACAATTGGTGTGTGCCGACAACTACAAAATTAATAGAGATGTATGAAGCTGAAGCTTACAACGTGAGGCACCAAACCCTCTCCTGTAGCAAGGAATCGGAGAGTTACAGTGAGCCTGTCTTCTGCAGATGTAGCAGTTCTTAAGTGAATATTGTGCTTTGTGATATGAGGATACACTTCACTGAGCACATACAGAAATGTATGCTCATCCATTCTTAAGTAATTGATGTACGACTTGACGTTCTCCACTATAAGCTCACGTAACAAGTTTTGTTGAATGCTTTTTTCGTGTCGTCGTGAAACCCACGGCTTCACCCAGGTATGTTTCCTTTTTTCCCCCCACTTCTCTCCTGCATGTGCACACAGTGCAATTGTGGTACATGCAACTGCTGCGGTTAATAACAAGTTATTGTTGTCAGCCATCTTTAACTTTGACGAAAAATATGATGACAGTGTAATACCCCATCTAGCACTACGTCAAAGATCTTTGTCAAATATATTTGACGGAATATTTGATCACATCTTTGATCAAATCTTTGACATAGAAATTTGATAGTGTAATACCGGCCTTAACTGCAACTCGTGCGCTCTCACTAGTCCATTGCTGTAAGTCGCTCATACGCATCCATTCCCACTTGCCCACTCTCACTCGCCCATTCAGCCCAGCTCACTATCATTGTCCCTTTGTGGCGCTCTGACTGTCACTGTCTCCTGCCCCACAGTCTCCTTCGTTCTGTCCTGCTACTACTGTCGCGCCTCATTGTCACTCCCCCCTCTTGCTCTGCCTTCTCACTCTTACTATCTCTCTCTTTCTCGATGTCATTGTCATACATTCTGTCCCACTTGCACCATCTCCTTCACTCTTTTCCTGTCACTGTTCTGTTCCTGTCAACTATGCTCCACTGTCACTCTATACCTCTCTTTCTCTCACACTACCATTGTCTCCTTCGCTCCTTGTATACCACAAAAAAATGGTTCAAATGGCTCTGAGCACTATGGGACTTAACATCTGTGGTCATCAGTCCCCTAGAACTTAGAACTACTTAAACCTAACTAACCTAAGGACATCACACACATCCATGCCCGAGGTAGGATTCGAACCTGCGACCGGAGCGGTCACGCGGTTCCAGACTGAAGCGCCTAGACCGCAGGGCCACACCGGCCGGCTGTATACCACAACCACTGTCTACTACCTTCCAGTATTTATTACTTTTCCGACTCTTTCGCCCTGCCAATGTCTCCTTCTCTCTCGCCATATGAAAATGCGAATATAATCGCACGCCAAAATTTTTGAGAAAATTTTTAATGGTGCTGAGCAAAGTAGAATCAACTTTTAAGTTAGAATCTTTTAAACAGCTGCAAATTTGCCTCTTCTGTGCTCCGGTAGGAGCATTTTCCCGATGGTTTCCTTCTTTTCACTGCCACAGCAGGGCATGTCACTCATATGAAAAGAACTTTATGCCTCAGAACATTTTTAATAGTTTACTTAGGTGAAATTGAAGTAACGCAAAACTAATTTTATATCTCAGACCGGAATCACATGAATAATTTACGCGTACAAGGGGGTTTAAATTATACTCCTTATATGTCAGATAAAGATATGGAGATAATTTTCAAGGTTGTCCGAGAACAGGATTTTAGGAAGATACCGTAAAAATTACAACCATTTGCTGTGTATACCCGTCTTGGAATGTGCGGCTCGGATTTGGTACCCAAAAACCACGGTTCTGGGGTGTTTCTCGATACCGAATAAAGATTTTTGACAACCGGCAGATGGAAGTTCTAGATAACTGCCCAGAGACTACTCCGCTAAAATTTAAGCACTTTGCTGCGTTTGTTATAGTTAGGTTTCACCTCATACCGGATTTTACACTCGTATTTTACATGTAGATATAGGATAATTTTGAACCGCTGTATTTCGAACGGATAAAGATATCAAGAACATGTTCGAGATTGTTCAATATCGGGGTTTAAGATTATATCGTAAAAATTTAAGTTATGTGCTGTGCATAGCCGTCCTTGAATCCGCGGCTCGTTTTGGTATGAAAAAATCGTGACAAAACCCCTGACAAAACCCATGAAGTAATGGTGTCTCCATAAGATTCTTAAAGCCCACCACAGACCACATCAAATGCAGAAAGAACCATCCGATTTGCTTCATTTGCCTGAACAGGAGCATGTGAGTAATATGCACAATTTGACCCTGTATTATAGCATACAGACATTAAGACGATCCTTCCATTTGGGTATGCAAAAGGTCCCCTGCTCAAGGGATATTGAAAATACTTGTCCTTACCTTCTTATCACCAATACAATCTGAGATACAAGCCCCGGAAGGACCCCGTATCTACGCATTTGCAGTCGCATGAGTACCGATTAAATTTCACCGTTATACGAGCTTATTTTTAGTAAAGAAAAAAATCCCTACAGATGAAGTATGCTATGAATACGTTATGGCTATTGGGTGTGTCTAATATTCGCTACTCGAACTTTTCAGGTGGAGATGGCAACACAGGAAGCCCAAAGGGAGTGCATGTGCCGCTTATCGCCATCAATCGGGCTTTTAGATAGGTCGAATTATTTTCATGAATGGGGGTCATATGAGCATCAGACAAACAGATCGCACAGCCAGTTTGCTGCAACGCAGTTAGTGCAGAAAGAGTGGTGACGAGATGGTCTCAGGAGAACAGCGTGGCGAGTAGGTTACAGGCAAGCGGTCGGAAACTGATTGCTGGAAGCTGATTTGAGATATCATACCGCAGACAACAGACACTTGAATTGCGCAGAGCCAGAGTAAGTGGAGATAGTGTGTGGCATTCAGAGGTGAGTCTCACTTCTATTTGTGGCAGTCGGATCTATGCTACCACATCCATGGGTGACTTGGTGGATTCTCGTGAGACTTATCTCTCTAACACTTGGAATCTCGGTGTCCCCGAACTATTGGGTGTGGCGGAAGGACTGGTTCGGTAATGGTTGATGGGAGGCTGAATGAAGAAAGAATGGTGAAAGAATGAAGACAGAATGGTGAACCCTGTTGCCATAGTCGTCATGACCGGGATACCAAATGACATATTTCAAAAGGCTTTTGCAATATCCCAACCTGAAGTTCGACACCTCAAACGTCTTGATGAATGTATGAATGATTGACTAGCCTGCGCAGTCCATAGATTTGTCATCAACAGAGCCTGTCTGTGATGTGACGGGAACATGTACACTCTCATACCAGCCTCCATCCGCTAATCTTTATGAACTAATGTAGCGCGTGTTTCAGGTATGCCAAGAAATTTTTGAAGATGACATTCTGAGGCAGTTTGCTTTCATACTAGAACATCTCCACGTAAAAATCGAACTGGTGCTTCATGATGTGGCACTTTCCATCAGTGTATATTCCGACGGCAAAAAGGTCATTAATAGTGTAAGGTCACGTCGAGAGCGAGGTCACTGGGGGCAAAGCACTCGTCCAGACAGACGTCGATAAATGACGGAATAGGCAGTGGTCTAATTCATGGAACCATCATAACATTGGCCTCAGTGATTTCTGGAAATAACAACAAATCTTATTCAGATTTTGCGGTCAGTGATTTGAATCCTGAATATCGCAAATGAGAGTTCATTATGTTAACCATTGCTCCATTCCACCAGATCTAGATATCTTGAGACATTTGAGGTCGAACTGGCGCCATACACAGAAAAATGTTCTACACATATGCTTCATTAATTGTCACATGACGTAACCAGTCGATATTTGAAAGTAGTGGAGGTCTTACCACTCATCTTTGGACAAGAACAGGTATTCAGATGGACGCCACCCGAACGGACTGTTCTGCAAAAATTTTCTATTTTGGATGCTGCAGTCATATCGTAAGTAATAGAAGCCATATTGCGCAAGGTTAATACCGCCTTGGCTGTTATGAATATTTCTTTATTCATAGCAGCAGAGGCGGTGTTTACCTTGTGCGATTTTGCTTCGATTATAGTGTGCTAAAATCGTTACCGTTAATGAGTGTGTTCGGGCACTGATAATATCTTAAGTTGTTAAATATTTTCATTGCTTCATCTGTCATTCGGAGGAATCTGAAATACAGTTTCTTCGGAAGAGCTTCCCAAATAAAATTGTTGGTTATTTCGTCAGCATTTTTACTACGCTCGTTCCAAATACGGCTCCAATGTCTTAACCAATGTACAGTCTCACTCGGTGCAATTAAAGCAATAAAAGTAACAGATCAGCCACTTCATCTCATACACTATAACTGTAGTAATACTAAGAGTTATATCGCTAAAATGCTACATATCTTTTCTGCCCATGTCATTCGCAAAATTTTTACTGTCGTATCTAACCAAAAAAATATTTTATGACAGATGTTAACAATATCTAAATAAAATGCTTAACCAGAAACAGAATAATTTCTAAAAAAAATTACAGGTTTTACATGAATCATATTGATAGAACTTCGCACAGTTTCTCAAACAAGTGTTCAGAGCACAAGAATATTCAAAGAGCTGCTGTGGGTGCTGTACTTCGTGGGAAGCCTGCGCAGGGCCAACAGACGCGAGAAACGCCGTCCGTGCTTCTGCAGTTGGCTTCAATCACGAATTCGTGTCACGAAATAATCAAAAGCCGCGTCGAATGCGCTGTGGCGCTCCACACAGATTAATATCGTAAAGTAATCCGGACTGGCGCTCTGAATTCCTCCAGGAAGCGAGATTACTGCCGAAGACACAAGCGCCGAATGATTCGTTTATGTCTGCGGTAACTTCTACGCATTAATTTCTTCCATTTGTTAACGACGTGAGGCGGCTCATATACAGATGGAAACTAATAGGACTCCTTCTGGGCCAGTTCATTTTAGCACCGCACGATCAAATCGCTGTAACGGCTTCCGCATCGTTTTCACAATATGCCCTTTCGTTTGCACGCGATATGGAAAAGTATAAGCCAATAGAGTCATAAATATAATGAAATATCGGGTGTTCGGCATTGAAGTTCAAGTTCGAACTGTTACCTGCGAAAGGGGGCTAAACCACTTATTTGGGTGCTGAGACGTTAATTTCCTCGACATGCACGATAGCTACACAGGCGTGAGTTTCGGCGCATACGCTCCCACGTGTTTTGAGACTCAATATGTACATTTTATGACAATGTACTGTGGGTCGGCTGGTGAAATTTAATCAATTTTATGTTGTTGATATAAATGTTTGGTTTGTAGAATGTAAAACCAGTTCCTATTATTTATGCTGTCGTTTGCCGTTCTCAACACTGGCTCTCTAACTACAATATTGGCAACCAGAAAGTGATTAGCAAAACGTGAAGCCTGTAATTAGAATTCCTAGTGCCCATTTCATCTGAGAAACATACTTATAGCTGCAGCTTATAGCTCTGAGAAATTAGGAGATTGTCTGGGATTCATAATCAAAAAACGATTTTCTAAAAATTGTTCAGTATATTCTGAAAGTCACAGATCAAAGAAAAAGGAATCCACACAATCCAGCTACCAGAGCAGTTCAGAGTGTAATGCGCTGATGCAACTATAACTGTCCAAATTAAATATTTAAAAGAATGCTCGCCATAATTTGATGATAATGCTCATCAAACGCCACGCTAAATAATGGTAGAATGTCTGTCCCGCGGCGGCACGTGAAAATACGACATACGCAAACTGAAGATCGAAAATTAAAGTCATCCCAGAATTCACACTTCACTCGAAAATGACTTCATGGTTACACGTATCCCGAGTAACTTAATACGGCATCCGAGGCTGTTTATAGCAGTGATACCGACGCGACGCGACTCCCGACACAGATTGTGTGCTATACAGCGTCTGGAGAGAACTGGGGCCTTTTCCTCGCGCAGCGTTCTTATATATAAAGCCGCGGTGCGGACGGCTAAGGGAACGCCTAATCAAATCGGCTCTCCCGACTAGCCGCTGGGCTAGTAATGCACCACATTAAGTTATTGAATAAATCATTGCTTCCTTTGCTGATGGCCGATGAAGCTCTCAATTGAAATGTGCATTCAACACACAGGTAAGTAATCATAATAAAAGTTTGACGTGGCTAAGTTAAATATTTTGGGCGAGAGAATTAATTTAATTACACTGCACGCAGTAGACGAGCTCTGAACTTGCCCTTTGGAGATACGCTATCGCTATAGTTTTATAGTTATTCAAATGAAACTTCTCACATCTTTATGGTTATAGCGGATCTCCATTCTACTTAAATATAAACATCCTAGCCTTATTTATTAGCCTACTTAATCTATCTTGCTTCCTTAATTTTTAAGACAAAAACCAGAAAATCATGAATTTCAACTAAAATCTTAATTTGTGAGATCCAGACGACTGTTTCTATTAAATAATTATGAAAAAGGAATCTAAATATAAATTTTTAAGTCTCTAGCTCTTTTCTGTTGCGCCAATGATTTTTACAGAAAAACGTCCAAATTTCGAAAATGGTTAAAGTTATCGAACTGATATTCAACACATATTAATTTAGTATTACTCCTGACATGCTAGAAACATTTTAGGTTATTCACTTGATTTTTAAAGTATTGCGCAACATTTATGACGTCAGAGCTAGTTACAGCGGACTGGCTGGCACACAATGGAAAGACTGATGTGAATTTATTACGGCGTGAGTAGGCTGCTTCCCTACAGTACTAATCAAGTTGCTTTGACTGCTGTTCCTGCAATAGTGAAATTAATGTGTGAAAATCTCTGAATATCTGATAATATTCTGTACGTTTTAAGAAATAAGTTTCAGAACCTGCTAGAACAGATGAGTGTTGCAAGAAACACTTCTTTATCAGCAGTGGATAGTTTTGAGGGCTTCATCTTTGGAAGACCAGACCAGACCAGAAATTCCTGCCCAGTTAAGTATTTACAGTGCCAATGTCTCCTGTTATTGATGTTTTTGGACGACATAATTTCTGTGTGCTACTAGACTGCTTGTAATACGAAATACGGCCAGCCAAAATATTTTTGTGAGACGTAATGTTTTCAGGAATGTCCGACATTTTTTTGTATTAAAGACACTGATTTCCATGAACAAAGTAAACATTTGGAAAATAAATGTAACTCAAGAAGTTGTGAGTCGAAAGCAGTTAACACAACCAACATGTAGAACACACATAGCGTCATAAATTAAATTGGAAAAAAACATGATTCCAATAAAAAAAGCCATATTCGAAATGAAAGAAAGAACCGGCACAACATATATAAATGCATGCGCCTTGATAGGCAAATAACGATACCTTCAGTGCGGATACACACTTCGTTCGACCTATTGCGGGAAGGAGGTGAGGCTGCGAATAATGAGGGTAACGGACAGGGGACACTACGTATGTAGAGCGCGACGCATGGGGATTTGGGATGGACGGGAAGCGTTTTCGGATAGCCAAAGTGGTTAAGGCGACCGCTGGCAATAAGCGGGAAATCCGGAATCGAGTAGCGGTCGGGAACGAATTTACACTTGTGGTCACTGGATTTACTTCAATTCCCGATTGAAGCCGATGTCGGAATTTCTCTTTCGTCATATTCACTCTGTACTGGCGTACTGAATTAGGTGGCACCTGCGGACAGGCAACCCAGTGAACAAACATCCAAAGCGGGCTGCTGCTGTTGCACACGCACTCGCATCACCCGTATACACTGACGTTCGCAATGTCAGAAGCAGTGTCCATATTCAGCATCTGTAATGTGAACTACGCACTTGTAGACATTCTCTATCCGCTGCCATGTCTTTATTTCCTGTATGTCATGAAGTTTTCCCGCAGCCGTTTTCTGAAACCCCGGAGGTTCTAAAGAACAGCCATGTATAATAGAGGTACAGAAATTCTTACACATGTTTCCGATTGCGTGGAAGCGATTTCGTAACGTTTGGATAACAGTGTACGATTTAATCGCCATTATAATTTCATGACTGCTGTGACGCCAATGGAAAGAAAATGTACTGGGTACTCATAATTAAAATATAGCTACCGATGGAGGTCCAGTGTGAACTTTGATTATCGTATGGCAGCGAAACTTGGTAGATATGCTATCGTCGATGTCTCCGGTGTTCATATTGCAAAAATTGTGCAAGCGGTGGTTAATGATACCAACATGACGCCTTTGTAACTTGTTAGACCTTTTCTGCCCGTGTTTCGTCCATAATCCATTACATATGGAAACACTTACATACGTCTTTCTTGCATTCACAGCGCCAGATTTGCGCCTGGTGGCCACAATTGGAACTAATATTTTCCAGCGTAAATCGGACCCTCATTAACGCATTAAAATATCTACTAAGTTTCGCTGCCATACGTTAATTATAGCCCATATCAGATCTTTGTGAGTAAATGGACTTTAATTATAACCACCCAGTATAAAAGGACACATTGTTTTGTCTTGTTAATTATGTCATATTTCCCAATTGGGCTTGATATTCATTATGAAAAACAAGGTAACCCCTAGCAGACGTTCACGGATCATCTTACTACTAGCATACCAATCAGCTGCCGCCCCTGCAGAAGTTTACTGCAGTGTGGGTTAGTCGCCAAGCCCCCCGCCAATGAGCGTCGAGCATTCGTTGCCGCGCCTCCCAGAGGCAGACGGCTGGACTACCACGGGGTGCATCCAGCCAGTGATCTCATTCCCGGCGAATTCCGTGTGCAATTCTGTGGAAGCGGCTGGCCGACGCAACGTTGCACCGCACATCCGCACGCCGCGTCCGGGCGGGCGCGGAAATGCGCCGGCGCGCTCTCGCTGGACATTCCCACAGCGCTGAGTGGTGTTTCCTGCTCTGTGCTGTCTGCAGGCGCGCGGACGCCAACGACCGGCTCGGCATGCGGTCTGCATTCCTGCACAACTGCGCCGCTGCCCAAAACAGCTGCACCTCCTCTCATTGCTGCTGCTCAATGCACGTAGTCGCGCCACTGGGTCTAATACCTGTTACATTGCCCCAGCTTATCTTCGAATGCAATGGACAGGGTAATTGCTTCGTGATAACCCTCAGTCATCATGACCAGTCGTAGTGAATCCACTCGAGACATTTCACTGCCGATTTAAAATACGTGGAAAAATGCTGTAGAATGTTGCCTCTCCTTCTTTGGCCTCTCCCGTGCAGAACAAGTAGCTCAAGGGGACCAGGCCTGTTGTTAAAAGAATTCGTGATCAATTAAAACCTCTATTATTGAACCCCAAATATGTTTCAGTGTTGCTGTTATATATCCAGTATGATAATTTCACGTTGATATCGTAATATTCATGCAGATATTTTGGCAAAATAAATTGCACTGGTTTTATGTCTACGAATACATTCATTTAGAAAGCCAACACCCTAAATTGTCCGCCTCCGAGCTTCGTGGGCAGCGGCTGAATGTTATGTGAAGGAGCCGGGGTTCGAGTCCCGGTACTGCCAAGGATTTTTCCTTCGTGGAAGGACTGGTATGCGGTGCCCGCGGCCTCGTCAGACCGACTTATTACCTACTCGACCGATAAGCTGCTGTCGCAACGTTAAGCAACCCGACAACCGCCGGGAGAGACGTGTATTGACCACATGTCCATCCCTACCCCATCGGATGATGCCATTGGCAAAGGATGACACGGCGGTCGGCCGGAACCGAATGGCCCGTCATAGGCAGAACGTGGAGCCTTACCTTTTACCAGATCCTAAACTATATGCTGCATATTTCGATTCTGTTGTTGTCGGTCTCAGATCAAAATCGAACTCAGCTACTCATCAACTTTACGCCGTGAGTATAAGCATAAAAGGCGGCATAAGTCAGAAAAGACACAGGGGTTAAAGGGAATTAAGAACAAAAAAAAAAAGAAATATTAATATGGTTAGAGGATTTATAGCTTGTGCTGTGCGAATACTATTTAATCGTTTATTATGGTTTGTTTGTTTCTGTTTTCTGAATCAGGTTGTTGAAGCCATAGAAAACATGGCGGCGGATGGCAAGTGGAAGGCTAGTAACAAGTTTCTGGAACGACTACTGAACCAATGACAGAAATTAATTAATCGCCTGGACTTTATATGCTATAGGATGCGAATTTGGCCTTCTGCACACCATTTCTAGATGCATTGACACCCATCGTGTTAAGATATGAGTACCAGCAATTCGGCTTTAGGGAAGGTTGCATATACTTCTGTTCAAACTGCTGAATTATCTACACGTCGCTAATTTTCATCATTCTAATGTGCGGTGAGGTTTCTATTCATTATAGTAAACAGCGTATTCTTTGCTGCGCGGGGTAGCCGCGCAGTCTATGGTGTATTGTCGTGGTCCACGTGGTTTCCCCCGTCGGAGGTTCGAGTCCTCCCTCGGCCATGCGTGTATGTCGTCCTTGGCGTAACTTAGTTTAAATTAGATTAAGTAGTGTGTAAGCTTAGGGGACCGATAACCTCAGCAGAATGATCCCATAAGACCTTACCACAAATTTCCAAAAATTTTCCGTATTCTTTATCTCATTTAGGATACTTGTTTATATAATTTTATATAATAACATCCTGAACTTTATTCGAGATCCAAAATAGCTCACAGCATCTGTATAACTCTTCTTTAGCCCCCACTTACCTAAAACGGGCACAAAATCCCCTGATGTCAAGTGCCCAAGGATCCTATCATAATCGTAAATTATCTGAAAAATAAATAATAACGGCGGACATTGCTTACCGTGAAGATCCGGCTATTTCAGTGGAACTTCTCACTAGGTTCTCTAATCGACTAGAAACGCTTATTTACTGTCATACATAGTTTTCTTCTTTTGTTTACGTTAGTCAGTACATAATGAGAACCAAATCAGTACACAAGTACGGTGAAAAATTTGGGAGATATTCGGAGCAGACGATAATGTAATGTAACGTTTTCTAAATTTTGTAGACCTCTGAGTATTTGTAGGGATATCGAGAGACATGTTTTATGAGTCTCTGACATTGGTGTGCATTTTGTTGTTGACAAAATGGAATGCTGAACGTGACATGTATGTAATACAGATTTAATCCATGCATACTAGAAAAAATAGATGCACGTAAGTATGTATTATGTATGTTGCATATCTCCTCCTAAACCACTGGACCTATTTCAACTAAACTTGGTACACAAAATACTTACTGTCTGGAAAGATTCGCTGTCGTGATAAGAACAATCTACCTGCCACATGGGTGCGGGTGGGGTGAAAAACCAGTGTAGCCTGAGACTCACGGGTATCCATTCTTTATTCACCCATTATTTGAGAATGAGAGCGCAAACTATACGCATAATTTCAAATTTAACAAAACGTTTTCTCGCTGACGGCCTCCACGCAATGATGAAAGGAAAAAAAGTTTATCGCTTACTACATTTTCGCTGACCGTGCATTAAAACTGTCGCATGAAGTATAACGTCGTAAACACAGATGCGTGAAAAACTGATGCACCATCTGTGACTTTCAAATTTACTACTTCGTTGCTACTAACTCTATTCGCAACATTTTTCACAGACATTATCCGCATATGCAGCTGAATGTACACACAAAAATATGTCATTGTATGACACACAGGTCAGGAGATATGACGTCAAATGCTGAGATGGGTGAAAAACTGCCGCACAATGTATGACGTTTTAATTGGTTACTTCTTTTCTACTAATTCGATTCACAACACATTTCGCAATTAGTAACCACACGTACCACTCGACTTACCTGCAGAATCAAATAACTGCGCAACACATATCCATTAAGCTACGTGAAAATGAAATTACAGGCGAAACCCGCCAGAAATGTAGATGAAATAAGAAATATGTGAGGAAGATGTTAAATATCCGTGAAATTTGTTTGACAAGTGTGTACGAGGAAAAACTCACGTATGAAAAGGTCATCCCAAACCCCTGGAAGGATTTCGACCACATTTGGTATACTTATTAGTTACGATCTGGAAATAAATAATGTTGGGGTAATAAACACTAGCCTCCTATTCGGGTGGGGGTGATATCATGAAGAGAGAAGGGGGCAGGAGGAGATGTACAGACAAAGAGGGTGAAGGGGTAGATGGGCACAGATAGGGAGGAAGTATGAGATGGGCAGAGAGAGGGGGGGGGGGAGATAGGAGGAGATGATCAGAGAGAGGAGAAGGAGGAGGCAGGCAGTGATTTATTTATTTACGAGTATTTACACAAAAAACAGAGAGAAACTAATAAATGGACTAATAGAAGGTTGGAATCGATACATACTCGGGCAGCGCTGGATAATCAGATAGTCATAAAATAATTCTGTAGTACATCAGTGCAAATCCAATTAATAATATGGAATGAAAATCATTATTCACTATTCGGTAGTTGGTACATGTCAACAAAAGGTACAGTGCGATTACACAACACTGTCCTTAGTGCTCACAGCTACTCGAGATATATTAAGACTCTTGGGACGAGATATAACCAAAAAAAGAACTCAAACGCAAATGACAGGCAGGTTGCTGAACAGTCAGTCTTTTAGACTCTGCTTACCGAATCTCGGATAGCAATGGCAGAGATAGTATTGTTAGAGATGGAGGAGCTTAGGCCGGCCACCACACAGCGCACAGCAGGCGACGCCTCGTCTCTGGCCTTGCCAGCGCGGACGCCTCTTCTGTGCCCCGGCATTAAATCAGATCGAGTTCCGGCAATCATTTCGTAGCGCACACGGTCACTCATAAAATCCCGTTACGCAACTTGCTGCGACTTATCTGATTAAGTTAGTTATTTATGCACGTTCGGGGCGGCGCTCAAGTATTTACCGTTGTTGGTGTGTTTAGTAGAGGGATTTTGTGCATACCAGCGACAAAGCCGCGTCAGGAGCGACTGCGCCGGAACACAAGGCTCAGACCTGTTCCCCACTATTGAGGGACTTCCGAGATGAAGTAGCCCAGCAGTAAACGAGATACTTACCTAGTGCCCATCAGAACGTCAAACACCGAAACTTTCCAAAAGAGAAGCCTTAGAAATATTATATTTTTTCGAGGAATATTACTGTTGAACGTGTCTTCAAAATACACGCCACTACTATAAATTTCAACATACAGTGGGTGGTTATAATTAAAGTGCAACTATACACAGAGGTCCAGAATGGGCTGTAATTATCGTATAGAAGCGAAATTTGGTAGCTATTCTAAAGTGTTATTGCGGAGCCGATTCCAATTTTGGCCACCAGGTACAAATCTGACGTTATGAATACGAAAAGGACATGTAGAAATGTTTCTATATGTAATGAATTAGGAGCGTTACGTGGGCAGAAAAGGTCAAACAACTGAAAAATGCATAATGTTGATTTTATTATTAACTGCCGCTTTCACAGTTTATCCATCTAAGCACCGGATACGTCGACGAGATGCTGTATAGCGCCAGATTTCCACCTGGTGACCAAAATTGGAACTATTTTTTTCTATCGTAAATCGGTTCCGCATTAACGCGTTAGCATATCTATCAAGTTTCGTTGCCATACGATAATTACAGCCCACACTGAACCTACATGAGTAGCTGCACTTCATTATATGGTTTTACGTCTTGAGTCGGAATAAACGGAATTTTCTTTGGTGGTTTCCCATTTAGTAGCATGCTAAAAGCTATAGGAGTGCGTGTAAACCGCAACATCATGACATAATGAGATCTATATTTCTGATTAGGTACATGTCAACTTACAAATAATTGGCATTACAGAAATGTAGATGACCTCTGACTTCGAGAATTCAGTATGGTGCGAAACCCCTTCATATTACCGTCAGAACCTCGAAACGTCGCAGTATAGAATCAAAGATTGATTGGATCTCTTGGAGACTGCGAAGCATCGATATTGGTTTCAGATGCACTGTAAGTAACAAGGTGCCGACTCACTACATTCCAGACCTGCTCGATTGGTAATGAGTCAGGAAAACATGTAAAGAAGGAAGGTGAAGGTTTAATGTCTCACCGACGAGATTTTTAGAGATACGGCACTAGCTCGGAATACGACGTGTATCGGCCGTGTACTTTTCTACATCGAAATCTGCATCTACGTACTTACTCCGCAAGGCACCGTATGGTGCATAGTCGAGGGTACTTTGTACAACTACGAAAAGGAATCATCCCGGAATGTGCTTTAAATGATTTAGGGAAACTACACAAAGCCTAAAACTGGATCTTCGGATGGGGTTTTGAACCGCCAAAGAACTGTCCCCCTGAGACATTAACTGGCTGTCTTGAAATTAGATTAGTAATTTCACTTACACCGAAAACAGTAAACAACTTGTTTCTATTTAAATACGAGAATAGAAATACAAATGTAGAGCTTGCGATAATACCGACCTTGCAGTTGATGAAGGTAATGTGGTGAAGAACATTTGGAAGTAAGGCTATCTCAGTCCCTTGAACCAGTCATTGAAAGAAATTCAGTATCACAAAGGCAAGTAAAGGCTGCCTGTCAGTTTTACAGAAAAGCGACGTCTGAAGTCGAGGGCTGTTGTCTCTATTACTTTCTGTTCCTAAACATCTTTACAAGAAAGTTCGTGTGCCTCTCCTGTGTCCGATCAGCGGTACAGGGCAGCAGGGAAATGTTATAAAATTATCTTCAGTAACTCAACAATCATAGCTAACATTTGGTTCAAGAATCATGAAAGAAGGTTGTATACCTGGAAGAATCCTGGAGATACTAAAAGGTATCAGATAGATTGTATAATGGTAAGACAGAGATTTAGGAACCAGGTTTTAAATAGTAAGACATATACAGGGGCAGATGTGGATTCTGACCACAATCTATTGGTTATGAACTGCAGATTGAAACTGAAGAAACTGCAAAAAGGTGGGAATTTAAGGAGATGGGACCTGGATAAACTGAAAGAACCAGAGGTTGTAGAGAGTTTCAGGGAGAGCATAAGGGAACAATAGACAGGAATGGGGAAAGAAATACAGTAGAAGAAGAATGGGTAGCTCTGAGGGATGGAGTAGTGAAGGCAGTAGAGGATCAAGTAGGTAAAAAGAAGAGGGTTAGTAGAAATCCTTGGGTAACAGAAGAAATATTGAATTTAATTGATGAAAGGAGAAAATATAAAAATGCAGTAAATGAACCAGGCAAAAAGGAATACAAACGTCTCAAAAATGAGATCGACAGGAAGTGCAAAATGGCTAAGCAGGGATGGCTAGAGGACAAATGTAAGGAGGTAGAGGCTTGTCTCACTAGGGGTAAGATAGATACTGCCTACAGGAAAATTAAAGAGACCTTTGGAGAGAAGAGAACCACTTGTATGAATATCAAGAGCTCAGATGGCAACCCAGTTCTAAGCAAAGAAGGGAAGGCAGAAAGGTGGAAGGAGTATATAGAGGGTTTATACAAGGGCGATGTACTTGAGGACAATATTATGAAAATGGAAGAGGATGTAGATGAAGATGAAATGGGAGATAAGATACTGCGTGAAGAGTTTGACAGAGCACTGAAAGACCTGAGTCGAAACAAGGCCCCGGGAGTAGACAACATTCCATTAGAACTACTGATGGCCTTGGGAGAGCCAGTCATGACAAAACTCTACCATCTGGTGAGCAAGATGTATGAGACAGGCGAAATACCCACAGATTTCAAGAAGAATATAATAATTCCAATCCCAAAGAAAGCAGGTGTTGACAGATGTGAAAATTACCGAACTATCAGTTTAATAAGTCACAGCTGCAAAATACTAACGTGAATTCTTTACAGACGAATGGAAAAACTGGTAGAAGCGTACCTCGGGGAAGATCAGTTTGGATTCCGTAGAAATGCTGGAACACGTGAGGCAATACTAACCTTACGACTTATTTTAGAAGAAAGATTAAGAAAAGGCAAACCTACGTTTCTAGCATTTGTAGACTTAGAGAAAGCTTTTGACAACGTTAACTGGAATACTCTCTTTCAAATTCTGAAGGTGGCAGGGGTAAAATACAGGGAGCGAAAGGCTATTTACAATTTGTACAGAAACCAGATGGCAGTTATAAGAGTCGAGGGGCATGAAAGAGAAGCAGTGGTTGGGAAGGGAGTGAGACAGGGTTGTAGCCTCTCCCCGATGTTATTCAATCTGTATATTGAGCAAGCAGTAAAGGAAACAAAAGAAAAATTCAGAGTAGGTATTAACATTCATGGAGAAGAAGTAAAAACTTTGAGGTTCGCCGATGACATTGTAATTCTGTCAGAGACAGCAAAGGACTTGGAAAAGCAGTTGAACGGAATGGACAGTGTCTTGAAAGGAGGATATAAGATGAACATCAACAAAAGCAAAACGAGGATAATGGAATGTAGTCAAATTAAATCGGGTGATGCTGAGGGGATAAGATTAGGAAATGAGACACTTAAAGTAGTAAAGGAGATTTGCTATTTAGGGAGTAAAATAACTGATGATGGTCGAAGTAGAGAGGATATAAAATGTAGACTGGCAATGGCAAGGAAATCGTTTCTGAAGAAGAGAAATTTGTTAACAACGAGTATAGATTTAAGTGTCAGGAAGTTGTTTCTGAAAGTATTTGTATGGAGTGTAGCCATGTATGGAAGTGAAACATGGACGATAACCAGTTTGGACAAGAAGAGAATAGAAGCTTTCGAAATGTGGTGCTACAGAAGAATGCTGAAGATAAGGTGGGTAGATCACGTAACTAATGAGGAGGTATTGAATAGGATTGGGGAGAAGAGAAGTTTGTGGTACAACTTGACTAGAAGAAGGGATCGGTTGGTAGGACATGTTTTGAGGCATCAAGGGATCACAAATTTAGCATTGGAGGGGAGCATGGAGGGTAAAAATCGTAGAGGGAGACCAAGAGATCAATACACTAAGCAGATTCAGAAGGATGTAGGTTGCAGTAGGTACTGGGAGATGAAGAAGCTTGCACAGGATAGAGTAGCATAGAGAGCTGCATCAAACCAGTCTCAGGACTGAAGACCACAACAACAACAACAACTCAACAGAGACCACACGTTCACAATGAGGTCGTTGTTAAAACTTCAAACTGTGACATGTTATCTCGTCGTAAAGAACTTCTTTCACGGCATAGTTTCAAACAATAAATAGCCGTATAGAGCTAGAATGCTTTATAAAGGCACGTATGAAATATGTTATGTTTTTTCAATTTGCCTGTGTGCTTTAAATCAACTCGTAAAGTCTCGGCTCAATGGGCACCCGGCTGCGTGCTACCCAGGACATAGTGTAAATGAGACGCGAAATACGACTAGCTATATTTCGACGCCCTTATTCGGCTGGCGGCCTTGGATGTAGCAGCGGACAGGCAAATCGCGAGCTCTGACTTACGGTCCCCCCCCGTGGCAGGACCAGATCAACTGTCACATCTCGGGACGCCGCTTATGACCCTATTAATTTTTATTTCTTTTCAGGCTGACGCAACATTTTTATGAGCAGAGCAGTATCTCTTTTGAACCTTACGTGTCCGTGTATCAGACAATGCCGTGCCACATAAGTGTTATTCATAGACAGCTATAGCCGTAGTGGCTTGCTATACGATACTTTTTCACGCAATTCTTCTGTGCCCAAAACCGCAAAGACTAATAAAAGTAAGTGTCTCTATTGCAGTAATCGGTGCTTTTGTTACCTAGCTGATCCTACACCTTGGGATAAGATTACCCTCTAAATTTTGACGCAGCCAGAAGTGTTTTTGTGCAGATTTTATCAGTTTTACGTCGGAAGTTGCAGCGTCGCAGTGATTTATTTCTGGAGATATGTAATTTCCAAAAAGCTTGATTGGAATTTCTTCGAATTGCAACATCAAATAAAAATAGTCCGTTCCAAGTGTTCCACGAGCCAGTGGCATGACAGCTTAGGAACCTCCTCAAGCTTTCACGCCTACGACTAAATGGAACTGTCCTGCATTTCCTACCTGTGACCTGTATGAGGAAGTCTGTTGCAAGATTTCTGAAGTGCATTAATTTTAAAATAAAGGAAATGGGGAAGGTGGTGAGCAGTGCCAGCAGATGGCGTAACTCTAGAAATGCTCTAAGATATTTATTTTGATCCCGAGTTTACAGCCGGATGGAGTTGCAACAATATTTCGCCATAACCTGTTTGACTTAAAAGGGCGCAGCAGATTTGTTACGCAGAACTTGAGGTTGAAGTTTCAACAATGGCTCACAAGACTTGACTAGGAACGACAGTTACCCTTATAGTAAATTATATTTACAGAGCAAAGACATTACGTGCATTGCAAAGTTTCACGATTTAAAGAAAAGAAGCACCATTAAACTAGTTTATGAAGATACCATAAATATAACTCAGGTCTTACCTATCGTAAGAGGTAATGATACTGGAAGTGTTTAAAAGACTAGACTCTTATTCGGGTGGAGCTAGTTTCAGATTCCCCTTGGACCATTTTGATTTAAGATTTTAATGAGTTCTTTGAATCATTTCAGGTAAATACCAACATAAGTGGAATTAAATGGAGGCGTCATTTCCTTTTATATTAAAGTCAGGCCATGAGTTGCTTTAAATCTATAATTAATACGCTGAAAAACAAAAATGCGTAACATTTCAAGATACAGTACCGAAGAGGTCTTTAACATAAAATGCGAAACGCATCTAGGAAAATAAGTATCAACAATATAGTACACAAAAGACACTGAAAAAAGAATATTTTTAAGGCATTTTATGATAAGCACCTGCTTAACGAAAGGAACAGACGTATCAAAATCTCACACTCACTTTTCTTTGCGGGGACGCGGCGCGTGGTTGAGCAGCTACATGAACAGTCAGTAACTGATGAACAGTGATTAAGTGCGTGGTTACGACAGTTAGTTCCACTAAATCAGGTCTCTGTGGTCACATAACTTACAAAACATCAAATACCAAAAGACTAGGACCGTAATCAAAGAAATGAAAACTGTTTCTTACCTTAAATACGGTATTTAAGCGATCTGCTTATATTTGTACAGACCAATCAGAAGTTTATACCATCAAACCGGACAGCACGGTGACCGTTTTGCTTTAATTAACATGCGGGAAAGCCACTTAATGTAAAGATGTCGTGTTTAAGTCGCCAGACCTCAACTTAGAACTTATTTCCAAAAGTAATCTCCCTCAGACGTGTTTGGAAGCTGGTCTGGCTCTTAATGAGCCTGTCGAATTGCTTTTACGGAGGTAGTTAGCAGCTCCAGGTTCACAGTCGTAAGTTTAGCGGCGCTCTGCAAAAGCATGGCTAGAGTGACAGTAATTTCAGCAGCTCGCACACTGAGTAAGAGATACACGGTCAGACAAGTCACTAGGTCATGAAACGGACCCGCGTTTGCTCAATGAACGAGTTTGTCTGCCTAGACAGTCGTATATAACATGTTTGCAGACAACCTTCTGCCAGCCAGCCCCAGAATGGATTTTATGTGCGATTTTGCATCGATATCAGAGAATGATAGGTAATTTAATTTCCCGAGGTCACTTGGTTGTCTCTCCTCGTAAGCCGTATACATCTTGGTCTGAATGTTGAAATCGCTTCAAAATTTAATAATAAAAGCCATCATTTCTTGTTATCACATTACTCCAAATGAAATGCATCTCTCTCAACAAAACAATATATTGAAACCAAAAGACGAAAACAGGGCCCTTTAGATAGGTGACACCTGAAAGTAGAACTTTTTACACGACCTTAGTTTGTCAACAGCTTCACTTATGCTCAGAAAACGATGTACTGCTGTCGTCGTAACTCTGAAAAATTATAGAGTCCTTACCACTTGTGGGATGGATCGATATAAGTTGTTTTGATGCGCACGTTGGCAGAAAAATACCTAAACTTGGTATTTCAGGATGCTCATAAAAAAGGAAACGGTATTAATGGGACTTTTAATAAGACTTTTACTTTCAGCAACTCTCAGTGTTTATGAAAACTGACGTCATATTATGTTTTGCATTCCACACTACATAAAGGGTCTCCCCACAGTCGCGACTGATCATAAAGTACTCCATGACTTCTTGTGTTGAAATCCGTAAAGGTCTGTGATTGTAAGCGAGCATACTTGTTGACGTCGTACGTCAGAAAATTATCCCGATTAGGCACTAGGTGCGGCTACTTTTATATAGCTTGAGATATTAAGGCTACAACGGCTCTGTTAGCACAGCCAGGCTGCATCTGCCTGCGTTCACCACTTTAGGAAGAGCTACGCGGCGAATTTGCATCCAAATCAGATATAACCTTTAACTTTAGGGACCATAAGCACGCTAAAAGTCAAAACACCTTTATGCTGATGCTAAAACCGAGGTTTATGAGTGGATTTTCCAGTCTGAACAAGGACAAATGTCTACCCAAAATGATACGCGATGTGATACCGAGCATAAACAAATGTAAAAGCAGTGAGAGGGCAGAAAAGGAACCGCTCCCAGTAAAAGCGTTTGCTTTGTGAACGTACATGTGTCAATTTTAGTGGTTTCCATTCTGCTTATTACAGAAAATATTCGTGAAGTCTTACATTCAAGACTCTATTTTGCTGTGTGCATCATATATAAATGCGCTACCCTGGAGATATAGGCGTTTACAGTTATCTCAATTTTAACGGCTACCATATCTCCCTATTATTTTTAAATTTTTCGTGAAATAAAAAAGGTATTAAATAGTTATCATCCACAATAAAGGTAGATGCAGATAATCTATTGGTGGGATAGCGTAGCTAGTTTTTGTGCTAAACCCTTTCGCCATGATTTGGATGTTATCTGTGCTTCTTATGCCCT
Source organism: Schistocerca piceifrons (assembly GCF_021461385.2). Classification (NCBI taxonomy): domain Eukaryota; kingdom Metazoa; phylum Arthropoda; class Insecta; order Orthoptera; family Acrididae; genus Schistocerca; species Schistocerca piceifrons. The sequence goes on along the minus strand of NC_060149.1, from coordinate 359,371,778 downwards.
TAAGACGAGACTTACGATGCTCTCGTGACAAAAGTCATTATTTCCACTGCACGAAAAACGCAGTGCTTCAAGAAGCACAGAGACAACAACACTACTACGTTCGTCAGTTCTGTTCAATTGTAGGTCTACCTTTCTAATTTATAATGCACTTTGCCACTAATCTCTTGCCTCTTGCGTACACTGGCTACGGAATAACACCCATCAAATAAAATGTACGTTGGCTGAGCACTATATTGAGAAGCTATTATCGTCTCCATGAAAAATATTTTCAAACATACGTACCTCCATAAAATTCTTTTAGATGTGTCCGTCATAAATTCGAGGGGTGGACACACCCCATATTAATGTCCACTGATAAGTGTCCAGATACTTTCGATCGGATAGTCTATTAATGTCTTAGGAGACGTTATTAGTTCCACTTTCATACATTACGTAGAAAACTTATTGATTTATGATAATATCAAGTTATATCTTAACAATATGTGAATCTGTTCAAGGACTGGCAACTATCCCCTGATGTAGTAAACGTAAAGTTGTGGTATTTACGGAATGTAAAAATGTAACAGCCTTTGACTCCATGGTTAATGAATCGCAACTGGAATCATTAATACTCTAAAAATCCCTGCTAGTCACAATATGCAAAGGCTTGATGATGTACGAGTTCATAAAAGCTGTGGGTCAAGTGAAGGGCTGCTGTATTCGTGTCTTCGATGAGATGCTGAATATATGTCACTTGCTAAGAAACATTTGACAAGATACTTTTACGCTCCATGATGGTATTATGTTCATCTGTGTGGAATTCACATCGGTTTAGATTAATAGGAAACATTGAATGTAGGCTTACATAAAGAAGGTTACCAGTGGTCACGGACTTGTTTCTCTGATGAGAAACCGTATTCGAAATATTGAAAAACCTCATCCGGTAGTTAATGGCGGAAAAGCGCCGTACATCTCGGGATAAATTGCTTCGAAAATTCCAAGAACCGGATCTCAAAGCGGAATCTACGAATTCTCTACAGCCTACAACTTACCGTAGTATACTGTATGTACAAGAATTCCGTGGAACTAGGTTGATAGGGGTTCCAACTAAAGCTCGATTTACTTTCTCTTACACTTCAAAATTGAAATTTTACTTAATATTCACAGTCTCGGAGTTGAGAAAATCTCACTGAGAGAGCTGTGACAGATCTACCAAAGACAAATTCGTTTACTACGCAATAATTCTACTAGAGAGCAGAAGTCTTCTGTGGAAGAGCTTTCCGGTGTAGGTACTTTGAATGCTATAATGATGGTGTTTAAATAAGACTTTATTTAAAACAAGCAGCTCCAGAGTTTTTTGAACTAAACGTATGATTTGTTTGGCACATACCGCTGTTCATAAAATACCTTATAATACGTGACCATAAAGTGTGTTCCATAATTCTTCCTACACACCATTCGCGAATGGAATAGGTGAGGGGGCAACTGGCATTGGTATCCGAAATAGCCCCGGTCAAACACCGTAAGATCCCAGACGGAGGGTAATGTAGATGTAAACATCTCAACAAAATCATTGAGGATTTGCTACTGCATCATCAATTACGATGTCCATAATAACATTAAATTTGAATGCCTACAATGAGATACAAGAAAGAAGTAGCGCCTGTCAAACACCCTAAGATTCCTAACGGAGTATATTTGTAGATGTAAACACGTCGACTGCAGCGTAGACTTACTCTTATATCCTCAGCTACAACGTCCATCAGAGCACGTAGTTTATATGCATAGAATGAGATACAAGAAGGTATTGAACGTATGTAAAATTATATTTTAATTAGGATATTACAGGATGCTCACTGGCGATAAAGCTACTCTCTCTGCGACGGTTCAAGTCGCTGGCTAGTACGAGACTTTCAGCAAGATCAGTGCGTATTTAACGATGTAAGGTAGCTCGTATTAGAGTGTAACAGTTTCATCATATTTCTCCAAAGCGTTTGCTAATCTATACAAAAGGCTACATTCACAAAGGTCCGTTTCCCTTCTCTACATGTTTACGGGAACGGACTTTATATAATGAAGAGATTGACGAATATAGGACAGGAGCTGTTTGGACACCTGTTAAAAAGAACCAGAATACATCACGAGGCCATTCTGGCAGTTAATGCATGTTACGAAGCAAACGTGTGGGCTCATACGCTGCAACTGGTCAAACCAGCACTTGTGCTGTTGCGTGTGCAACGAAGAGTGATTTTGCATTTTACAGGTGCGTACTTGATTGAACCTGTTGGGGCTGTATTGGTTTTTGTGGGACTCTAGCCAACATACCTGGGTGTTCTTACTGTCTGAAGAAGGCAGACTACAAAGCGCCAAGAATATCATGGGACGAGAAGAAATCAAAACACAGCTACTGCATAAACGTCAGCATTCCTGGGACACAGCAACAACAATACGATATATTCACAGTTATTTACTAAACGTGAAGGAGCAGTTTAGCTTAAGACCGAATAATAATGTGAGTATGTGGCTCCGTAGCATGTGAGCGACATCGGATCATGTGATATAGGTGTGTAATAGACAGCTAGTAATGACGGATGCCCGCAGCTAGTGGTCGTGCGGTAGCGTTCTCGGTTCCCACGCCCGGGTTCCCGGGTTCGATTCCCGGCGGGGTCAGGGATTTTCTCTGCCTCATGATGACTGGGTGTTGTGTGATGTCCTTAGGTTAGTTAGGTTTAAGTAGTTCTAAGTTCTAGGGGACTGATGATCATAGATGTTAAGTCCCATAGTGCTCAGAGCCATTTGAACCATTTTTTGAATGACGGACGACAACAGGAATTTCTTCCAGAATCAAAAATTCCAAATAATAATGAGAGAAGGAAGGCTATTAATATTAATAAGAACCACCACAGCTGTATTAATGTACATTTATTATGTCACGACCTGTTTCCTTCACCGTGTACAGCATGCCATCATGTCTACACTCACTGCTCGTTTTTTTTCTGCCAGGCACTCGATGTAGCGTCTGCGTGCTCGTCATGTATCAGAACGTGTCTTCCACGTTACGTAAGACAGTTAGATTTCTTGAGGCATGATATTGGGACAATTTTGTAAGAATTCGTTATAAAGACTGTCGGCATTGTCCCCTGATGATGCTCATTGAATGAAAATGGTCGTGACGTAATAAATGCACACTAATACAGTTGTGAAGGTTCCTGTTAATATTAATAAGAATCACCAGTGAAGCTCAAGATGATCAGAATTAAGCAAGGCTATAGCAAACACAGAAGTAAATGACCACTGATGTTTTCTTGAAGGAATTAGAAATACACCAGCGGGAAATCAAAGCCACAGCTGGAAACCAGGCGGTCACATCTCAGCATCTGACTGCCTGGAGGGACTGGAAAGGTCTCTTATGAAACGTTTAGGTGTGCAGTGCAAGGTATCCCCAGTGGCCTCGGCAGATACAGGCTCGAGACGTGTCCTGGAGTTCTAAATGTAGAAACGCACCAACCACATATGTGTATCATGAAGCATATTTACCTATTATGAGATGGCTGTCTGTTTAAAATCCCCAAAAACTACTAATATCCATGGCGGAGTCGCTCGCAGCAAAGGGACCAGGCAGGAAGCCGTGATTCAGTCTAGTACAATACATTGCGTGAGCTACTATTAATCATGCTGTTGTGTTAATTGGATTTGGACGCCGCATGGTGCCTGGAATTCCTTGTCCTCATTGTTGGCTTACATTAATGTTCTACTTTTGACTAACTTGGCGCCGGCCGGGTTTCCGAGTGGTTCTAGGTGCTACAGTCTGGAACCGCGCGACCGCTACGTCGCAGGTTCGAATCCTGCATCGGGCATGGATGTGTGTGATGTCCTTAGGTTAGTTAGGTTTAAGTAGTTCTAAGTTCTAGGGGACTGATGACCTCAGCAGTTATGTCCTATAGTGCTCAGAGCCAACTAACTTGGCTTTGTTTACAGATTACGCATATAGCGTGCCACCTCACATGTTGAGTTTAAGCTAGATTGAATCGTTCTGGGCCTAGGAGAGTATTCCTAAAACCGGATGGAAATTATTTTGAATAATCAGAGACAGTTATGGAGCCAAATTAGAATAGTCACCTTCTTTGACAAATGTAATTATACATTTAGACATGCACAGTCTGCAATAGCATCAAGGGTGAAACCTATACAGGTACTATCGTGCCGGTCCTTCTTTTGCCCAGGTTAGTGCAGCAACTCGACCTGGCATGCACTCAACAAGTCGTTGGAAGTCCCCTACAGAAATACTGTACCATACTGCCTCCGTAGCCGTCCATAACTGCGAAAGTGTTGCCGGTTCAAGATTTAGTGCACGAAGTGACTTCTCGATTATGCCCCATAAATGTTTAACGGAATTCATGCTGCGCGATCTGGGTGGCCAAATCATTCGCTCAAATTGTCCACAATATTCTTTAAACCAATCGCGCAAAACTGTGTCCGGTGACATGGCGCACTGTCATCCATAAAAATTCCGTCGTTGTTTAGGAACAAATGGTCTCCAAGTAGCCGAATACAATCATTTTCAGTCAATGATCGGCTCAGTTGGACCAGAGAACCAATCCATTCCATGTAAACACAGCTCACACCATTATGGAGCCATCACGACCTTGCACAGTGTCTTGTTGACAACTTGGCTCCATGGCTTCGAGGGGTCCGCGGCATACACGAACCTTTTCTTCACTCTTACCAACTGAAATCTTGACTCATCTGACCAGGCCGTGGTTTTCCTGTCGTCTGGCGTCCAACATAAATGTTCACGAGCCCAGGAGAGGCACTGGAAGCGATGTCGTTCTGTTAACAAATGCATTGGTGTCGGCCGCCTGCTATAGACCATCAACGCCAAATTTCGCCGCACTGTCCTAACAGATACTTTAATCGTACGTCCCACATGTATGTCCCACATGCCTGCAGCTATTTCATGCAGTGTTGCTTGTCTGTTAGCATTGATAACCCCACGCAAACGCCATGCTCTCGGTCGTTAAGTGAAGGCCGTCGGCCACTGTGCTTTCCGTGGTGAAGGTAATGTCTGAAATGTGGTATTCTCGTCACAGTCTTGAAGCTGTGGATCTCGGAATACTAAATTGCCTGACGATTTCTGAAATGGGATGTCCCATGCGCCTAACACCAACTACCAAAGCGCGTTCAAGGTCTGTTAATTCCCGTCGTGCGGCCATAGTCGCATCGGAAACCTTTCCACACGAATCACCTGAGTACAAATGACAGCTCCGTCAATGCGCTGCCCTTTTATATCTTGCTTACGCGATACTACCGCCATCTGTATATGTACATATCGTAATCCATGACTTTTGTCACCTCGTTGTATTTGAAGCTATACCACATTAGCAATCTGCTACATTACGTATGAAATTGCAAGAAATAACTAAATAAAAAAGTTTAAATAAACAGTTATTATTTTCTACACTGATATCGCAAATAATCTAACATAAAAGCCACCAACTTAGATTGGCTTTATTATTGCCCATTCTTCTTAATAACTTTCCCACGGTACTAGCGGGTACTTCTGCGCCTTGCAACTCTGAAGCAGAGCTATAGAGATACAGAGGAACTGACATACGTTCTTGCGGGGTAAATGCGTTTCTGGGAGCAGAACTGACACAGAAGCAAATGTCAGGCGGAGGAGGCTCCGAAGTCGGCGGACGGCGACCTCCGCGGAAACCCGACGCCGCGCTGCCAGCAGACCGCAGACTCGGGTCGCAGTTCGCTCCCGTTCCGCTCTGCGTGGACACAGTTATGTTGACTCGTCTCTGTTTGGCACATTTATTACAATTCAAACAAAGTAAACACTCTCACTGCCAGTGGTCATCACTTTTAAGTCTGTCAATTACCACATAATCACCATAGGATTTGTATGACTGCTTTCATTCATAATAGTGCCAGCTCCTCTTCCTTTTTGTTCTTTATACGAGAAACTTTTCCTTTTACCATTAGGTTTTTGTATTTCTGAAAGGTATGAAATAATCTTGTACGTTGAGTGCATAGTAATTTATTATGGCTACGGTGATAACTGTCCGCTAAAATACTCCGTGCCCTTTACTTTTCCAGTATTCAGAATGATACAGTCCTTATGTTTACATACAAATATGTCATTCTCCAGCGAGGGTGCTTATCATAATCGTGAGATGGCACTTACAGACCAGCTCATTTACTTAGAGATATTGTCATATATACGCAAAAAACGAAAACCGAACAGCAGTGTCAACAATTATCTACATGTTTTATTGACCTGCGTGCTGAGCATAATCTATTCTAAAAAAAAGTCGATGTGCCATTTTTGAGAATACTTCTATGAGTACTAATTATTTTATTGTATTTGTTTCGCACAGACCCGCTCGGACAACTGTTTGCGTTAGCACGCCGATTCCGGGATTCGGGAGGAGCGCTCGGAGGTTTACAGACATGGGACGACGTGTTGGTCAACCTGGATATGGTTTTTAGGCGGTTTCTCACATCCGACTAGGTGAATACCGGGCTGGTATCCACGTTCCACCTCAGTTATGCGGCCCGCAAATATTTGAAAACGTTTGCACACTCTCACATAGGTTAACACTAGACACAAACTGATTGAGCACACTATTCCAGCCGCGTGGGATTAGCCGCGCGGTCTTGGGCGCTGCAGTCATGGACTGTGCGGCTGGTCCCGGCGGAGGTTCGAGTCCTCCCTCGGGCATGGGTGTGTGTGTTTGTTCTTAGGATGATTTAGGTTAAGTAGTGTGTAAGCTTAGGGACTGATGACCTTAGCAGTTAATTCCCATAAGATTTCACACACATCTGAACATTTTGAACATAATTCCATTCCGGGCGGCGGGGGTGGAGAGAGGGTGAGGGGTGGGGGTAGGGAGAAGAGGTGTGGCAGGAAAGGCATCCGGCCACCCTTTACTACTAACATTGCCACATTTAATAATTAGCAAGCCGATCCCGTACGAAGCCGATTCCAGGCCTAAAAAAAACTATACTCCGCCCCAACAGGCCTCGAAAGGCCCAACGGTACCGACCGGCCTCCTCAGCCGACTGGCGTCACTCTATGCGTATATGGAGCGGCGTGCGGTCAGCACACCGCTCACCTGGCCGTTGTCAGTTTTCGTGACCGAATTGGCCTCACAATGGCTGAGTGCACCCCACTTGCCAACAGCGCTCTGCAGACCCGGACGGTCAGCCCTCTAAGAGCTAGCCAAGGCTTACAGTGTTTTATTTCGGTAATCTGAAGGGAACCGGTGTTACCACTACGGCAAGGCCGTTGAGATTCCAATTCTAATGGTATAGGAAAACACCATCAGTGGGATCTGGGTTGGCAAGGAAAGAAATTGTTGTCACGTGTAATTTCCGATTACCAGATTGTGCGCCAGAGCCTTATGCTAAATTTGAAACGTCGTGGGCAGGAATCTAATAATTAATTTGGTATGGAAGCGTACCATCCGTGATTCATCTACTTCCCTCATACACTGTATAGGCATCAAGAACAAGGTTTCGTACGACTGTCAGAAGAAAGAAGAAGATGGCAATCTTTTGCAGTTTCCCTGAAGTTTCTTTGAAGCACAGCGAAACAGTTTATTGCAAACCTTTGTGAAACTAAAGGTGCCCCCTCCAACAAGTAGACCGGTTATATTATGTGACGCCGATCATAAAATACACGAAGCCCTTATTTGTTTTCTCGAATATTATAACTTTCTTATAGGAAAGTGTTTCCTCCATCTGTGTTTGAATTAACTCTCTAATCTTCAGGTATATGCTTGAAAATCTCTGTTGAATTTGTTTTATTTCCTACTTTGTGTCTAATTGCTAAGTCAAGTTTCCTTAGGCATATGTATTGTGCCTATGTAAACATTTTACAATAAGTTTAAATGATTGTTCATACTTTTTATATTGTCATTTCTTTGAATATATACATTTTATATTTTTACCAACCTGTTGCAGTGTGATTCAACAAGGCAAAGCGAAATTTAAAAAAAAAGTCAAAGTTCATGTCGATGTCACAAGGAATGAGGACACGTCAAGAATGTTAGAGGGTAAAGACCATGAAAATGAAGGAGACTTGTTTAGCATACTTACAGTCTTACAGTCGTGTGCTACGTTTATACGGCTGCGGATATTGTGACACTAACACTTTATTTTTGTTTCACACGAGTAGCTTTTTAGCCAATATTTGACTCCTATGTACTGTGGCAAAGGAAGAGGAAGAATTATTTCACCAAATTATTCCTGACGTAAAACATAAATTCCGCTTTACTAAATGGTTCAAATGGCTCTGAGCACTATGGGACTTAACATCTATGGTCATCAGTCCCCAAGAACTTAGAACTACTTAAACCTAACTAACCTAAGGACATCACACAACACCCAGTCATCACGAGGCTGAGAAAATCCCTGACCCCGCCGGGAATCGAACCCGGGAACCCGGGCGTGGGAAGCGAGAACGCTACCGCACGACCACGAGCTGCGGCCTCCTCTTTACTAATGGTACATCTTCCTCTCCTACTTTTTGGTAATAAAACCAAATTATAAGGGACAAATTTTGCTGAAATGTTTCAGGGTAAAGAGCAGCAACGGTTGTGGAAAAAGATCAACCTGCAAGTTATACATAGTCTCTCTATAAACACGGACGAATCAATCAAAGAGTTAAGAACAATTAATTCCAACACCAACTAATGTTATAAAGAAATAAGACATCGAACTGAACAGCGACTTAAAATGAAACGATGATCATCTGCATTATTGTCTACAGAAAAAGGACGTAAGGCAGAAAAACTCATCGACAAGGCGAAGGTACACAGCCTTGACTGGCTTTCCGGACATGCTTAATGTATAGACAACAAAAGTCCTGTTCTCCTTGTAGACTCTGCGATATCTTGTCGCTCTGTAACTGTGCAGTAGCATTTCGCACTCTGTCGCTGGAAACCAACTGGTAGGTTCCTGTACACTGGAAAGACTATCGCTAGTGGATGTTGTGTGTACCAGGTACTTAGTTCCACCTCATACACTGTTGACCACTTTTGTGGGCATTGATAGCATATGCTACAAAAGTGAGGTAAGGTATCTCTTCTTTCCGGATAATAGGGTACCTGTGTCGTGTGGACGACTGTGGCACTTATTTTTGCAGTGCAGCGTTGTGTTTGTGTTGTTATAGAAGTTCGCGGAAGTGAAAGAATGGAAGAGGCTGAATCCTACCCTCCTAGAATAGCATCAACATTCTTGACGTGTCCTCATTCCTTGTGACATCGACATGAACTTTGACTTTTTTTTTAAATTTCGCTTTGCCTTGTTGAATCACACTGCAACAGGTTGGTAAAAATATAAAATGTATATATTCAAAGAAATGACAATATAAAAAGTATGAACAATCATTTAAACTTATTGTAAAATGTTTACATAGGCACAATACATATGCCTAAGGAAACTTGACTTAGCAATTAGACACAAAGTAGGAAATAAAACAAATTCAACAGAGATTTTCAAGCATATACCTGAAGATTAGAGAGTTAATTCAAACACAGATGGAGGAGACACTTTCCTATAAGAAAGTTATAATATTCGAGAAAACAAATAAGGGCTTCGTGTATTTTATGATCGGCGTCACATAATATAACCGGTCTACTTGTTGGAGGGGGCACCTTCAGTTTCACAAAGGTTTGCAATAAACTGTTTCGCTGTGCTTCAAAGAAACTTCAGGGAAACTGCAAAAGATTGCCATCTTCTTCTTTCTTCTGACAGTCGTACGAAACCTTGTTCTTGATGCCTATACAGTGTATGAGGGAAGTAGATGAATCACGGATGGTACGCTTCCATACCAAATTAATTATTAGATTCCTGCCCACGACGTTTCAAATTTAGCATAAGGCTGTGGCGCACAATCTGGTAATCGGAAATTACACGTGACAACAATTTCTTTCCTTGCCAACCCAGATCCCACTGATGGTGTTTTCCTATACCATTAGAATTGGAATCTCAACGGCCTTGCCGTAGTGGTAACACCGGTTCCCGTCAGATTACCGAAATAAAACACTGTAGGTCTTGGCTAGCTCTTAGAGGGCTGACCGTCCGGGTCTGCAGAGCGCTGTTGGCAAGTGGGGTGCACTCAGCCATTGTGAGGCCAATTCGGTCACGAAAACTGACAACGGCCAGGTGAGCGGTGTGCTGACCGCACGCCGCTCCATATACGCATAGAGTGACGCCAGTCGGCTGAGGAGGCCGGTCGGTACCGTTGGGCCTTTCGAGGCCTGTTGGGGCGGAGTATAGTTTTTTTTAGGCCTGGAATCGGCTTCGTTCTACTTGAGCGCAACTAGCCTATAGATTATTTTTCAACTGTTACAGACTCACAGGGAAAAGTGCATCTGCATTCCGATACAGGACACACACACGTCACGCTGTCACTGCTGCGAGTGTTGGAACGCCGTGTCCGGCCTACAAGCATGTGTTTGTGCTGTAGGCACACACGTCGCGGTCAGCGACTCCTTCCATCGCCTCTAAATTCCCGGAACTGTTTCCAAACAGACCGCGCGTTCAACGAAAGCACCGCACAGCAGTCAGCCGAATTCCCCGCGATTCGTCCAAGCTTCTTTTCCAGATAATACATTTTACTCTCGTAGGCTGCAAGATCAGGTTCCTGATACTAAATCATCCATTCGCTATTAGGCACTAGTGTTTATTTCTCCTGTGGAAAGCTGATAGAAGAATTAATCTGCTTAAATTTATCCATACTACATGAAATTGGTTGAGGTTAGCGACTGTGTTATAAATTTATGAAATAATTTTTATTGCTTCAGTCACTTTTTACTAATATGTATTATCAAGATATGTTTCAGTAGTAATCTGCCATCATCAGTAGCATTACAGTTACGTGTACATTAATCTGTAGTGTGATTATGATTATTTGGTGGGTGTACCAGTGAGGCTATGTACTGAAATTTAACCCAATACAGGAGATCCGTTTATTTTAGTGTTTACCTTAAGTGAGTTGTATGTTTAAATCATTTTGTTAATGTCTTTACGTACATTTTTATGGATATTTGTTTGTCTGGCACACAGAGCACAATAATAAATACAAAATCATCCCTTTCACGTTCAGATGCTTACATTCCATAGACTTAACGGCTAAGATAAACTTATTTCAATTGCTGTGATAGTACAAACAATGAAAATGGGTTTTCTTATATACTAGGTGAACATTAATAAAACCGACAAACTGCAGGGATGGATTCCTCTGGAAATGGAGCAAAAAAGTTGCTACGAGCATGTGCCCGGAAATGCTCTGTGTGCATACAACGATGACAGATCGTCGCTGAATTTAGTGAAAAAAATGGCTCTAAGCGCAATGGGACTCAACACCTGAGGTCATCAATCCCCCTAGACTTAGAACTACTTGAACCTAACTAACCTAAGGACATCACACATATCCATGCCCGAGGCAGAATTCGAACCTGCGACCGTAGCAGTCGCGTGGTTCCGGACTGAAGCGCCTAGAACCGCTCGACCACAGCGGCCGGTGCAAGTTAGTACAGAGCTGCATCACATCCACGTCACAACTGATGTTGAAAGTGGCGTCAGTGGGATTGCAGGTGATAGGGACGGTAGCGGTTGTCAGGCAGAGTAGACATAATCGTATTTTGGCTTACACTTTCCTGGAGCTTGTACTGGGGTTCGTGTAAGTGTGAATTCCTAAGGGACCAAACTGCTGAGGTCATCGGTCCCTAGACTTACACTCTACCTAAACTAACTTAGGCTAAGAACAACACACACACCGATGCCCGAGGGATGAGTCGAACCTCGAGCGGGAGTACTTGGGTTCGTCTCAATAGCCTGTAGAGCCCGGTCCACCACATCTGGTGCATGCACAGTCCACCGCCTCCCTGCACGTCCGCCTGTCTGAAAGGGCCTATGATCACACAAACGCCCAAAAAGGGCTTGAAGTGTTGTATCATGTGGTTGTGTCTGTGAGAATACTTGTTTTGGTTTAGCCGTGCTGGCTCTCGACTCTCGACCGTTTCCATCTGCTTGGCCGCGAACGAACACCATCTCGGCTTGTTCCCGACACGAATACCGGACCATTCTGCTGCTTACAGTAGGCTGCATCAATCATAATCTGCAACGCATAAGAAACACGTGACACGTGGTCAGGGGAACTGTCATTCGTCGGCGCCATCTATCGCGGCAACGATGCATTTTCGGACCCATATTGATATGATCTTTTTTCCTCCATTTCCAGTCAGGAATCCGTCATGCAGTTTGTCGGTTTCATTAATGTTCACCTTGTGTAAGTATATTCATGTCATCGCACATTTTAATTAGTATGATTATTTTCTGTTTCTTATTTATTCAATAATGTTAAGACAATAATATTTTTCAGTTAACTCCTTGTATTAGAAAATAAGCATTCCACAATGGGGAAATTATTGGAGAACTTTACCGTACATTGTTTCCTTCTAGCATATAATTTAGTAACCTTTTACCATGTACTGGATATGAATGAAAACTTGTAGTTCTTCATGCAAGTCCATTTGGTTTCCTTTGTGCATTTTCTGTAATATAGGATGATCATTCGTGGTATCCTGGGATGGGTAGCTAGTATCCTTAACGTGAATAACTGTTGCTGAATTAATGAAACGGTTTAAACGCAAACAATAAATGACTCTTTCTGTACAGGGTTAAATTTCGTTACATAACTTTGTTACAGCCAGCAGATAACCATCATCACACTTGACATTAATGTAATGGACATGTACCTGATGGTAGCAATATGCTTCCGAAACGCGTCGTGCTAATAAATATTACAACTAGTCCATGTTACAATTTCGAGTTGTACCCTTTGAAAGGCTTGTCGAAATGATACATCACTGTGCACATTATGTAGTCTGGAGTTACTGCACACAGTCGAACGACTACATTTCCGTACAATAATGAAGATATTTATTTACATTTCCTAACGTTTTTCTCTATCGATCGTATATTAATGATAACCGTAGTATCTATACCGATCCACACCAACGGCTTATGTATTCACCTACTCATAGATTAAAACGAACTGCGTCGGTAATATCTGAATACGTTCTTAGTTCTCCAGACTACAAGTTGCTCAGCTTCCTTAACTTGTCAGACCTCCTGATAGAGCCTAACTTGGGAGCTACATTGTTCTGTGCTCAGTATATGAGAACGCTATAGTCTGGAGCGAAGTCGACGGCCTGACTCATCTCAAGGGGATTCCACTGTACTCTTTTCCGCCCTCTAGGAAGACCAGTCCATTTTAGTAAAGCTACCAACCACAAACTAATGCCTCACTGATATTGCTTTATGACAGGGTGTGTAGTCACGCTGATACGAACAATCATTGTCTCTGAACTGTTTCTCTACTGTACAAAATACGCAATCCTGTAAAAGTGTTCACGTCTTCCAGAATTTAGCATTTTCTTAAGGGCTATAAGGGACCACACACTAGGCAACGAAAAACATATCATAACACCACCTACTCTGTAATTATGTGTAGGTTATGAGTAGCTGATCGACCACTGTACCCCATTCTTTTTAACTCCCTACACACAGTCGTTGTGCCAACTGGACTGCTATAGCAGTTTTGAACTCATGAGTGATTCATTCCCTTGATTTCACGCTACTTTATACAACCACTCTCCCCAATGCTCGACGATTCCTGCCCTTCAGTACTATCTGGTCTTGGTTTAGCTGTGCGTTACCAATCACATCACCAACAGTCGATTTGAATTCCTTAAGAAGGGCCGGCCGGAGTGGCCGTTCGGTTCTAGGCACTACAGTCTGGAACCGCGCGACCGCTACTATCGCAGGTTCGAATCCTGCCTCGGGCATGGATGTGTGTGATGTCCTTAGGTTAGTTAGGTTTAAGTAGTTCTAAGTTCTAGGGGACTGATGACCTCAGAAGTCCCATAGTGCTCAGAGCCATTTGAACCATTTGAACCTTTAGAAGGGTTGAAATGTCCTTGATGGATTTGCTACGCAGATGAAATCCAACGACTAGTCTACTTTCGATATCCCTGAGATCTCCTGACCGATCCATTCCGCTGCTACTGCCTCCCTGCTATCAACATAATACTAGCCGCCTCGTTTTATGTTGGTGGGTCCGCCTCGAGTGACATCTAATGGTAAATTCCACAGTACATAGGGGTGTCCAGATACTTTTGATAAGATAGTGTATTCACTCAGGGTGACCGCGGGTAGGTCCGTTGGTGAGTGGAGAGGGAAGTACACCGACTAGAAAAGATCTATGGATCTAGCCGCTGTGCCATTACGACAGCGCTTACAGAGAGACATACAGTAATCAGAACCAGTTAGGAATGGCAACAAGTCATTTTGCTAAATGATTCATAATCTGGATGACGTGATACCATCTTCCTAAACAACAGCGAGAAGTTCGAAACTTTCAAACCACTTTTACCGAATGTGACTTCAGTATGTCAACTATCGTATCTCACTCAGTCGTCATGCCAGTGCTCTTTTGAGTGTCTGATTCTGTCTGTAAGTGAATTTAAATTTCAGCATAAAGACTAAACCAAGTAAAATATTTATCAATTACAAGGACATGAATACTGTCACGAGCAATTGTAATCTTTCGAATTACTCATTTTCTTCAGTGCTGAAGTTTGTAAAGAAACCTTTATTAATGTTTCATCATAAATAATGTATGCTACACCGTATAAACCACGGGCATGTCACTATGTAGGTAGACTGTTATAGGTTACATGGATAATACGGTAATTTATTTTAGAGAGTGTTGTGAAAGACGTTTCTTGAATAACTGTGGAGAAGTATACGTTTTCAACGCGCTACTTAATGATCACGAGGACAGGAACTACATAACTGCACACACTAAAATAGGGAAATGCTACATTTCACAGTCACTTTAACGTTATGTTCCTGTTTGTCGTCAGCAATGCTGCACACCTATTTAGTTTCTTACTATCTGTCACCTTCTAGCCATTTTTTGTGTTTATTTTATGACCAGGATACATTAGCTGTGAGGAAAATGCGAAATTCTATGACGATGGAGAACGGGAGTTTCAAACACAAAGACTTGTTAGAGTGCCACGTAGTCACTTGGGCCGACATTGTGACCACACAGTTTCAACGAGCGCTTAGTTCTAACTGCTGGCTGCCGGGTAATCTGAAACGTATGGAAATCCTTGAAACTGTTTGACGCAAATCATCTTGTCACAGCGAAACACTCTCCAGTATTACTTGTATTTCACTGTGACAGACTCTCGCAGTAGGTTAGTGGGAACCATAATATATTCTTTTTCCTCCCGTGCGCTACCTACTCATATAAACTATGCCACTCCGTCACAAGGAACGGTTTTGCGACGCCTGTGACTTGAGATTTGAACATTAAGACTACAGCGATGCTGTTACAGGCGAGAAACTCCTGCTACGCTGACAGGAAACGCAGAATGAATCTGCAGTTTCATGTCTTACTTTACTTCCACATTATTCGTCTGCGGGGTTCCACGGAGGTCACAGAGGGGATGAATAAAATTTCCATATCTGGGATGAGGACTGGCAGTAAGACATCGCGGAACGCTGCTGGAGCGGAGATTAAACTCGCCTGCTTACTGCTCGTTCGCGAGAACATCATTCATTCCGCGTCCCTCCTCCTGCGCAACTAGCAACAAGCTGCTGCTATGCCTTAGCTTGTGAAGATGATACTGTATTCAAATAGTAATATACGTTTAAGTATTATTTCAGATACAACAGCGCATATAATTGTACATTGACCTAGTTAGTTACGTATGTCTTCATCATGTTTCATGATGAATGCACGCAGGCTAATCTACCAGGATGATCAAAGGAAGAAATGATTATTAGTGGTCACACAAATAAGAAGAAAAGCAACTGACAACTCAGAAAGATCTGTGCCGTCGATATTTTGAAAACAACTATGTGCTGCGTACAGTGTCGAGCGCACTGTTCTGCCTCTTAAATATTTATGATGATAGGTATAAGACAACAAATTTGCAAAGAGAGTAAGTGTTTGCAGCGCGAAAAGTCAGTTACGTATATAGAAATCTGGAGTGGGTAATAGCATTTCAGTTATGGAAAATTAACCCCAGTGTAATGAGAGTCTTTTGTTTCTATTAACATTTTGCAGGTCTGGCCCAAAAACACAATAAATTCTTTTATTGACTTCGTTTTCTGATTTTTGCTGTACCTGTTTTTATTGAACTACTGCAAAAAAAATGGTTCAAATGGCTCTGAGCACTATGGGACTTAACTTCTGTGGTCATCAGTCCCCTAGAACTTAGAACTACTTTAACCTAACTAACCTAAGGACATCACACACATCCATGCCCGAGGCAGGATTCGAACCTGCGACCGTAGCAGTCCCGCGGTTCCGGACTGCGCCCCTAGAACCACTAGACCACCGCGGCCGGCGAGCTACTGCAGTTTTGGCTTATCTGCCATTGCCAAGCATCTACAAATATGTTACAAAAGCACCGAGAAAAAACGTAGTAAGAGAACTAATTTGCAGTCTTTTGACATTCACGTACTTACAAGATTCGATGTCATATTACGGCATAGAAAAAAATTAAAAATTACAACGTCCTTTTTGGACATTGTCGCCTTCGATACTCTGCAAATAAATCATGGATATATACGTCAGATATACATAATTTATTTGCAATCAAGCTTGGTACAGTCCATGGACATTATTATTTTAAAACTGTTTCTGTGTGGTAGTGAAAACGAATCCTGTAAGCATGTGAATATTAACAGGCTCTTCTACATACTGTGGTTCTTCTGTTATGCTTTTCTTGGTGCATTTTACTATACATTATCTCGTGAAAAGTATCCCGACACACCTAACAAATCTGAAATTGACCACTAGAAGTCACGACCACACGCCCCTCTGGACTGAGAGGATGACACGGCGGCCGGTAGATACCGTTGGGCCTTCGAAGGCCTGTTTCGGACGGAGTTTAGTTTCTATGTCGTAATGAATTAGAATTTTGTAGCTTTGTGAATGCTAATAGATTGCCAATTTGTTGTACATACTTTTGTTCTCCTATTACGTTGTTCTTATAACACTGTGTTACATTTTTGTATATGTCGCCAATGGAATGTAAGCTGAAATCGCAGTTGCTCAATAAAAATAGTTACAGCCAGTAGCAAACGTCTGGCCCGGTAAAGTGCTTACGTGGAAACGGAGTGGTTGCAGGATCGAATCCCCGGCGGACCACGGATATTTTCAGTCTGCTTCATCTAGAATTCACCTCTATCAACGATGTGAGGAGTCGCCAAAGATGACACGCGGTTCAGATTCCGCGGTAAACTGCGGCTCTCTTCCCCCGCTTGGATAACTGCGCTAGATAAGGGACACGCAAGTTGCGAAAGTGGTGTTCGATTGAAAGACTTGCACCTGGCTGTTGAGCCACAGGAAATTATTCTTAGCCAAAGTCGGAGATTTACGTCATTTTAAGCGTTCACTTCTAGTATCGTGTATTTTGAACCGTTTCAATTAGTGACTTTAATTATAATACGTCCTACACACACACACAAGAAAGGAAGGTAAGCTATCAGTCAATCACAATATAGCGTTTGGAGGATCGGTTGGTAGTCAGCTGATTGCATTTCTGTTATCCTCTTGTTTTAATAACATTTGTTAGCGTCTAGGTTAACTGACGTGTTACATTTGGTTGTCAATAGTAATACTTATGAAATATAATCATCCTGGTGTCAGTGAACATGCAGAAATGACGTGAGATGAAAGAGATGAGAATTGGAGTCCATGGGGATTCAAATAGACTTTTAGGGAAAAATTTTATATAACAAATGAAATTGATGTAAAGTTCTCTAAAAAAACCAGAGCAACGATATTATTACGTAATGAAAGAACACGGGACGAACTGGACTTATAAATAGCTCTCTAGTGGACCAAAAACAGTCCCAATCGAAAAGGAGAGAAAGAAGCAAAGTGTTTATGGCGTTAATGATTGAAAGACGTTGAAGCAAACTCATGTGCAGATATACTTCCGTTAACTCCTTTACATTTACACCTACTGTTTACGCACGAGCTGTTACCTGTTTAATTTTACCTTCAAAGTAGCTACAGGAGGGCTACATAGGGCACTGGAAAAATATCTACAGATTCTGTGCAGAAGATTCTGTGCAGACCTTGCTGGACATGGTACGATTTAGCAAGCACGAAGACAAGAATTACAAACTCTCGCCGTGTGCGGGAGGGCATTATCTTGCTAAAATGTAAACTCAGGACGGCTTGCCATGACGGAGAAAAAACGGAGCGTTGGATATCATTGACGTACCGCTGTGCTGCAGATGAGAACCAAATTGGTCCTACTATGAAATGAAATGGCACCTCAGACCTTCTCTCCCAGTTGTCGGGCCGCATGGAGGGAGACAGGATGGTATCCCACTGTTGTCCTGGGCGTCACCAAACAAGTCATTACTAGTATTCGGGGAATGGAATCTCATTGATTGGAGTAGAACTGTGATGAGTCTCACTTCTAAATGAGCCCCGATGACCAGTAAAGACGTGTCTGGGGCACCCATTACAGTGGTGGGATACCAACCTCACTGACAGATATGGCACGATAACCAGGAGTGATAGTATGAGGTGATATTTCGTAACAGGACCCCTTTGGTCGTCATCTGTAGCATCCTTACAGCCCAGTGGTACGTCGATGATATCCTACACCCCCTTTTGATGTCCTGCTTGAAAAGTCATCGTGGGCTTACATTTCAGCAAGATAATGTCCGCCCGCACACGGCGAGAGTTTCCACTACTTGTCTTCGTGCTTGTCAAACCATACCTTGTCCAGCAAGGTCTGCAGATCTCTCCCCAACTGAGAACGTTTGGAGCAGTACGCACAGGGCACTGCAACCATCTCGGGATTTTGATTATCTGCCACGCCAGTTGGACAGAATTTGGCACGATATCCCGCAGGAGGACATCCAACAACTGTATCAGTCAATGCCAAACTGAATGACTGCTTGCATAAGAGCCACAGGCGGAACGACACGTTATTGACTTGCGCAGTTTGGGCCGCGCGGGATTAGCCGAGCGGTCTAAGGTGCTGCAGTCATGGGCTGTGCGGCTGGTCCCGGCGGAGGTTCGAGACCTAACTCGGGCATGGGTGTGTGTGTTTGTCCTTAGGATACTTTAGGTTAAGTAGTGTGTAAGCTTAGGGACTGATGACCTCAGCAGTTAAGTCCCATAAGATTTCACACACATTTGAACATTTTTTTGCCGAATTTGTGAAGCCCTATGTCTTGAATAAATCATCTATTTTTTTCTGATATTGTAGTCATATTTTTTTCTGGACGTGTGCATCACGTCGAGCGATTTCCATCTCATTCGGATAATTCCTTCGTGGTGCATTTCTTTTTATCTTAGAGTATATTTTGGTAATAATGGGGAACGTATCTTGCAAAATCCCTTTGTACAATTTGAGAGTGGATGTGAGCACTTCAGAATGACATGACAGTGAGGAATTCATTTTTCTGTACCGAGCAAGGTGGCCCAGGGGTAAGACACTAGACTCACATTCGGCAGGTCCGCGGTTCGAATCCTTGTCCGGCCCCCCCATGTTAAGTTTTTTCATGATTTCCCTAAACACTTAAGCCAAATGCACAGATGATTCCTTGAAAATGACAGGGTTTATTTCCATCCTCAATTAGAGCTAGTGCTCGGTCTCTAATGATCTCGTAGTCGACAGGACATTAAATCCTGATTCGTTTGGTTTCGATTACAAGATAAATAGCACAAATTTAAAAGTTGTAGTTTCAGTTAACTACATATGGATTACAATTACAAACAACTTAAATTGGACTTATCTCACAGAAAATGCGGGGAACACGAACCCAACACTACGTTTTAGGGGCAAAAGACTTAGAAGATGAAACAAATCTGACAAAGTGACTACCCACAGTTCACTTTTCCGTCGCCTTAGTATTGCTGTGCAGAATTGGATCCTCAGCAGATGATATTGATAGAGGTAATCGGTAAAGTTCAAAGAAGAGCTGTTCATTTTATACTATCGCGAAGCAGGGGAGAGAGTGTCACGGATGTGGCAGTCATTAAAAAGTAGACGTTCCTCACTGCAGAGAGATCTTTAGACGAAATTTCAATCACCAACTTTTTCCTCTGAATGCGAACATACATATATTTAGTTCGCACCTACAGTGTGTGAAACGACTGTCGTAATAAAATGAGATAAATAAGAACTTGCGCTTAAAAATTTAGGTGTTCATTTTTCCCACATGCTGTTCGGAAGCAGAGCGATAGAGGGGTAATCTGAACCTTCTTCCAAACACTTACGTGTGCACTGCAGAGTAATCGTGCAAATGTATATTGAATTTAATGAAATGCCGTATGGCACTGTTCGCTGGAAAATCCCTCGACTCTGGTTCAGTCACGTATCGGAAAGCGTGTTGTTCCCCACGCACATGGGCAACTTTCCTTGCGGATGTGTGGGAGCTGTAACGTACGTTTATTTTTGAAGTGCAGGTGAGTATAATGGATGTGTGTATAGTATAGCGTTATGTATGTGTTGTATGATGATGACGAGGAAAGAAGAGAGAGGGTTAAACCCAGTGCCGGTACATGGTCTACCCCTCTCGAATAGCGCCCAGGGGACAACCGACCTTAATGTCCGCATCCAGAACGGTTCTAGGCGCTACAGTTTGGAACCGCGCGACCGCTACAGTCGCAGGTTCGAATCCTGCCTAGGCATGGATGCGTGTGATGTCCTTAGGTTAGTTAGGTTTAAGTAGTTCTAAGTTCTAGGGGACTGATGACCTCAGAAGTTAAGTCCCATAGTTCTCAGAGCCATTTGAACCATTTTTTGTCCGCATCCGACGGACGGATCACCACCAGTACTGCCACACGGCCTCACTTCACGTGACACTACGAAGAGATTTGGAATTTATTCCTTAACATTGAAGCACAGACTGGTCATCAGAAACGTTAGCCTACTTCCTCTCCTCCCCTTGCCAGCCAAATACCCGCAGTAAAAATTTCAACACCACCAAGAATTGAACTGTCCTACCTCCAGGCCGAGTGCCACCACATAGACGAGCGTTAGCGACCTCATCTACGAGGACGTTTAAAATTCATATGTAAATGTGTTTCCTTCTTCCTTCATCTTCTCTGTCGATCCATGCATGTTACTCAAGCTGGTAACTAACTGTTACTACAACTCTTCTGGCATCGTAATCGCTGTTATTGCTATTAGCATCCGTGGTGGAACAGTGGTTGAGTCGTTAGACCGTGGAAGGGCGTGGTCCAAATCAGCACCCAATCACACAGATTTAAGATTTTCGTATTTTCCGTAAATAACTTAAGGGGAATGTTCGGACAGTCTACTTTTTTTTCAGGTAGGTAACAACCGATTTCTATACCATATTTGCAGAATTGTACATCTACATCCATAGTCCGCAAGCCACCTGACGGTGTGTGGCGGAGGGTACCTTGAGTACCTCTATCGGTTCTCCCTTCTATTCCAGTCTCGTATTGTTCGTGGAAAGAAGGATTGTCGGTATGCTTCTGTGTGGGCTCTAATCTCTCTGATTGTTGTAGTCCTCGGTCTGTAACGTTTCCAAAGAAGACGAGATCCCAAAATGTTGTCGAGGTAGTGTCAGGTTCGCCTGAGATGACTGGCAGTCGCCGCGAGACGGTCGCTAGCTGGTGCCAATCTTACGCAATAAGCAGAGCAGAGAGGCGGAAGCGCGGGGCAGATCGCGTGTGCGGCGCCTACGTGCCGTTGTCGGCGAGTACGCGCGCAGCGGCACGTCTGCGGCCTTGGCGCCTCCCACACGTTCGCGCACCTGATTCCGCGACATCCCCCCTCTTCCCCCTCCTCCCCCCTCCCAGCCACCGGTGACGCGTCGCGCGACGAGCTGTGACACGCCGCTTCGTCAGTCTGGTAAACACCGCTCGTTACGGCGGACGGATTTGCTCGCGACGTTTCGGACAGGCCAGGGTCGCCACCTGTGATTAGTCATCCGCGGAGTAGCGGGGATACCGGCACCCGTCGGCAGTCCTTACGACAGGTGTTCGGCGGGCCGAATCCCGACTCGTCCTCAACCGCGAGGACGCACTCGCTCGTTTATCATCCACTATCGCCACCGTGATCTGCGCGAAGGCCAAGCGCACTATCTAGCGGCATTTTTCTCGAGTAGAAATTCACCAGACACATTTACAAAAGCTTTCATCGTGTGTCACACCGAGGCCGCCAGTCTTAGCACGATGCCTAAGCTGTCGGAATGGCTTAGTGTCAAAAAAATGGCTCTGAGCACTATGGGACTCAACTGCTGTGGTCATAAGTCCCCTAGAACTTAGAACTACTTAAACCTAACTAACCTAAGGACAGCACACAACACCCAGCCATCACGAGGCAGAGAAAATCCCTGACCCCGCCGGGAATCGAACCCGGGAACCCGGGCGTGGGAAGCGAGAACGCTACCGCACGACCACGAGATGCGGGCGCTTAGTGTCACCTACGAAACGCAGCACCACAACCTGCACTTTTTTTCCGTTTTGTATACAAAAATATCTTACATCCCGTCGACACGGAGGCGGTTACAAATGCAGCCGTTTGCTTCAGAAGGCTCAGGAACAAATTCTGTGATGGGTTTTCTAAATGTCGTATGGCATCGTCAGCTGAAATATCTCCTAGGTATACATGAGTATTTCAGGACCTGTTAAAAGGAATCAGTGGTCCAATAAGCAAACGATACAGAATGAGAGTAAACCGAAGAAAGGTGCAGGTAACGAGGAGTTGCAGAAATGAGATCAGCGACAAACTTAACGTCACAATTTGGGACCGCGATATAGACGAAACGTAGGAATTCCGCTGCCTCGAAGGCAAAATAACATATCGTAAGCATCCCGCTAGGTTTTTAGAAAATAATGTGAAAGTAAATCCGGATATGCCCTGATTTGAGAAAACTGACCACTCATACGAAGTTTCTGTCTACGAATCAAATTTAGTAACGCGAACTGACTGCAAAGAATTTGTAGCAAAGTACCTATGCAGTGAACACTTAGCCTACTTTATTAGCCGCTAGAATGAGGAAGATGTTCTTTTTTTGCACCCACTGGGGATCTTTCATTTGCAAAGCATAAGCAGGTGGCTGTGATGAATGCGTATAGAGTTGGATTATTGTTGCTGATGACGATGAAAGAGGAGCGAATAGATGAAATTCGGTGCCGTCACATTCCTCTACTCTCTCGGATAGAACCGCTGGGGCTCCTGAATTTGCCGCTCCCATCCGATGGACATATCACCGTCAAAAGTTTACACGCTCACACTTCGTGAGACACTATGGAGAAGTTTCGAGTTTAGCCGAGCATAGTGCTGCGGACTCCGGTGTACAGGAACTTGCCGCTGTCGGTTCTCCTCTCTTTATTGGCCCGAAACCGGTGGTGAATATTTCCTCGACCACTAGGGTTCGAACCGGTTATTGCTAGAGTCAAGCGCTACCGCGCGTAAGCGTGCTACAGCACTGGGTCAAGAAGACGGGTCCATGTTCTTAGTAATAAAATAGTATCAGCATACGACTCGATCGATTCGGGGAAACAAATGAAAGCAGAGAAATCCCTCTGTCCATCGCGTAGCTCCAGGGTCACTAAAACCGGAGATTGTCACGCGAAACATAACTCGTCAGATCATTTTATTTGAGTCCTCTGCTCAGACGTAAGTTTATTTTTACTCACGTAGAATGATTCAGGAAAAATTTTTCCTCACTTTAGAGATATGATCCAAAGAACTGTGATGATATTAACCGTAAAGCGATTTTCTCAACAAAAAAATGTTCACTTTATTTGAAGGTTATGTCTTACGTTTCTGTTCACGGCCACTGAACAGCAACGTAGTAGATAGTATACTGTGCGCAATTACAGCAGCAAATCTGTCCGCTTCCCTGATTATCAAACTCAATCAGTAAAGCAGAAAGCAGAGTAAAAGCACGTAAGCAGCTAACCGGCGCTACGTGTGAGAAGACACCTTTTTCAGTCTCGAAACTTCTACACTTCACTATTTGCTCATTTAATTCTCTTGGCTGTCTCTCTGTCAGGTGGCGTCTCCAGGAAATTCATTAAAGCTTTTGTAATTCTATTCCTATGCCCGGATTCCGAGAAACGTAGCACAGGAGGGAAATTGCATTGCTTTTCTTGGCATTCCACTAATGAAGTCGGAGTGGTTAGTTTCCTCTTACATCAGTAGCACTTTTCCCAACAATTATGAGCATCTACAGATTTAATCAGAGCATCAACCATGATACGCACTCGGATTACTCACATTCATAAAGCTGTCTGGAGCTAAAGCCCGAAATTTAATGTGCCAGTACTCGCCGCTGTTCTACCACACGATCTTCACACAAAGCTGTTGAATACTTGCAGATCTGACTGTGCACACCTATCTCTAAGACACCGACACATAGCTTTATACACTTTTTCTGAGTTTACCTTGTGCTCAAAAACTGTTACGGATATCAGACCTCATTATCAATGCGGCGTGTTACTTATCCTTAAACAACCATTGTTAAAACCCAGAGTATTATGAGTAATTTTCTTCAAGCTGAAAACGTAAGACAGTAAAACACGGGCGACTGGATTCTGCAGAAGTCATTAAAACCGATGCACGATTTCTTTGAACGTCTGTCATTCCAGCTAAGATAGTGACGTAATATTCAGAGGAATGTTCTCACTGGAATCAATGAGCAATCGAACTTACAGCATACTTCCAACTTAAAATGTAATATTAAAGGTGTAACTTAAATATAAGAAAACCAATGAGAAATGGTAACCTTCCCTTTTACCACTCGTGTGTTGTTACTGTTGAAATCCCAGAAAACTTTTGTTGCGTCTGATAAGCGTCTTGTGCCATAGACGTAGTGAATACACGCTTGTGACAGAGAGATCACTGGTTCTAAGTCCATGTACTTTTTTGCTGTCTGATATTTTTATTTATATTTTGTCAGCTTGAAGCTAAAGAATACTGCAGATACCAACCCTTTAGTGACCAGTGGGAACTATAGTTCCCACTTACTTGATTTCGCTGTAAGTTTAGTGGTAACCCGTTTTCCGACTTCTAACTTGTGCTGTCATCTCTATTAGAGTATGCTAAATACATGAAGATTGTCAACGGGTGTGCGAAAGCGGTTGTATTTCTACCTTGTTAGTCAATCAATGCAGAAGCGCAGTTTCCGTGTAAATACGAGCCACTGTTTCGAACGCTACAGCGTTTTTTGTACAGAGTGCTTTCCTTTTGCGTGTGAAATGACTTCTGTTGTATTTATCTACTTTTATATTTACGAGGGAGATAGTATTCGTGTATATTTGCTTGATTTGACTGAAAATTATGTAAATAATACAAGGTAAGTTAGTGGGAACTATTTTTCCCACTGAACTTGTGTGAAGTGCAATGGATATGGCTGTGCAATCGTAGTTATTGTTTGTTTCTTATTGTTTATAATGTGTGGACTGATGCCAGATGAGGTTTTCAGAATTTTGTACGTTTTACCAGACGATGTAGAAGATAAGCGAAGAGGAAGGCCCGTTCATTTTCAAACATCAAAAAGAGACGTGTCTGGAGTACCAGATGAAGTTCATCTGGAGAAAGGTTGTACTCATTTGCCTACAAAAGGTACAACAAATAGAAGATGCCGCCAATGTAGCACCAAGATCAAAGAAAAGATAACAAAAATGTGTAGCAACTGTCGTGTACCTTTGTGTGTAGCACCATGCTTCTCTAAGTTCCATAGTAAATCACCTTAGTGAACTCAAAGGACTATATGAACCGATACAAATATAAATGTAATGTTCAACATGCTTTTTGTACTAAGAATAAAGGATATACATTTTTTTAAAGTAGCAAGTGAAGTTACTCCAGAGTTCGGTGGGAACAATAGTTCCCACTAATTTTTTTATACTCGTAGGCTAAACTCTCACTTTCAAGATTTAAACTATGATTTTATGAATGGTTTCTTAGCCCAATAAAGTGCTCATAAAAAGTCTACAACTTCTGGAAATAATTTGGTCACTAAAGGGTTAATTCCGTAGCAAACCGGCAAACGTAGAAAATAATATTGACGAAGGGAACATGAAAATCACTATTATCAAAATTCCGTGGACGTCATGACATGCTGACTACAGTATTCGAAAACTAGTTTGTAATACTAGTAAACAAAAATATTAGACTAACTCGTATGGTCCGTCGATAAACTGCGATGCAGCTTCATTAGGCCTAATTTCGATTATTCCTAACAGACAATATTTTATACACTGAGATGACAAAAGTCATGGGATACATCCTAATATCGTTTGGAATCTCCTCTTGGCCGACGTAGTGGAGCAACTCGACGTGGCATGGACCCAACAAGTCGTTCGAGGTACCTCGCAGAAATATTCACCCATGCTGCTTCCATAGCCGTCCGTAAATGCGAAAGTGTTGCCGGTGCAGTATTTTGTGCACGAACTGAGCTTTCAATTATATCCCACAATTTTTGATGGTATTCATGTCGGGTAATGTGGGTGGCCAAATCATTGGCTCGATCTGTCCACAATTTTCTTCAAACTAATAGCGAGCAACTGTGGCCCAGTAACATGGCGCATTGTCACCCATAAAAACTCCATCGTCGATTGGTAACAAATGGTCTCCAAATTAACCGAATATAATCATTTTCCGGAAATTATCGCTTCAAATGGAAGAGAGGATCCAGTCCATCCCACGTAAATGCAGCCCGCACCATTATCGAGCCAGCACCACCAGCTTACCCCATACTGCCTTGTTGATGACATCAATCCATGGCTTCGAGGGGTCTGCGGCACATTCGTACTCTACCTTCAGGTCTTATCAAGTGAAATCGGGACTCATCTGACCAGGCTGCGGTTTTCCTATCGTCTAGGGTCCAACTGATATGGTCACGAGCCTGGGAGAGACGCTGCAGGCCATGTCGTTCTGTTAGCAAAGGCATTGGCGGCGGCCGTCTACAGCTGTAGCCCATTAAAGCCAAATTTCACCGCACTGCCCTAACGGATGCTTTCATCGTACGTCCCACATTTATATCTACAGTTATTTCATGCAGTGTTGCTTGTCTGTTGGTACTGGTAACTTTACGCAAAAGCCACTGCTTTCGGTCGTTAAGCGGAGGCCGTCGAACACTGCGTTGCCCGTGGGAAGAGCTAATGCCTGAAATTTGCTATTCTCGTCACAGTCTTGAAGCGGTTGATCTCGGAATACTAAATTCCCTAACAATTTCCGGAATGGAATGTTCTATGCGTCTAACTCCAACTACAAATCCATGTTCAAGGTGTGTTAATTGCCGTTGTGCGGCCATAATCAGATCGTAAACTTTTTCACATAAACCACCTGAGTACAAATGACATCTCCGCGAATGCGCTGACCTTTTATACCTTGTGTACGCGATACTACCGCCAATTGTATCTGTGCATATCGCAACCCCGTAAGTTTTGTCACCTCATTGAACAGCAGCTGATGGTGTACACAGGGTGATTTTGCTAAATAAGGACAAACTGCAAGGAAAGATTCCTGAGAGGATAAGGAGCAAAAAAAAGGGTCATCTGTACATTTGACGAGAAATGCATTCCGAGGCTGGTACACCCGCTTGAAGGTGTAGGAAAAATATGTCTGACAAGGACTGTGGTATTGCTGCCAGGCAAGTGGCCCGTCAGCATGAAGTAAGCTAGATGACTGTGTGGAATATTCTCTTCGACAGCTGCCACTATCCGTATGACTTACAATTCACACAGGTCTTGTTACCTACGGACTTGCTTCCACGGTAGCAGTTTCGTCGCTTGTTCGTCATAAAGGCCACCACGATCCTGGGATTTGTGTCATCCGTGCCATTCACAGATGTAGCTACCTTTAAGAGGGTTAGTACTTTCAATCTTCACACCACCCACCTGTAGGCCACGGAGAATTCCCATTGTATAGTGACAGCGAAGCATCAGCACCGGTTCAGCCTCGATGTGCGGACGGGCATTATTGGTGACCGTCTCACTGGACAAGTCATTGTTTCACAATAGGCGGGGCATGTCTACGCTTCCTCCTGGTGACCCTGCTTCCCTGCTGGAGGCCGTGGTTACTACGTGACGATGCCCCACCTCATTACCCTCTTGAGTGTGGAGCTGAAACACAAGAACAGACAGAACATTCCCACTTGTCGGTCTGTTCTCATGTGCGCTTTCAATATCTAACACCGACACTGCCAAAGATCTTTTATGTCCACTTTCAACTGGGCGAACTTCGCAGAAACGCGTTTCCGGCCGTATGTCCGTATGGCCTTTCATTATGCTGTTTCATGCAGTTCGTCTCTGTTTAGGAAAATCACCCGGTATAAACATTTCTGTCAGTCTTGTTGTTGTGGTCTTTTGTCCAAAGACTGGTTTGATGCAGCTGTCCAATTTACTCTATGCCGTGCAAGCTACTTCATCTCCACATAACTACTGCAACCTACATCCTTTTGAACCTGCTCTATTATGCATCTCTTGGTCTTCCTCTATAGTTTTTACCCCCAACACTTTTCTCCAATACTAAATTTGTGATCGCTTGATCTCTCAATATGTGTCATATCATTCGATCCCTTTTTTTTTCTATTTACTGCCTCCTCATTGTCCACATGCTCTATCCATCTAATGTTTAGCATTCTTCTGTAGCGCCAAATTTCAAAAGCATCTATTCTCTTCCTGACGAAACTGTTTGTCGTCCACGTCTCACTTCCATACAAGGCTACACTCCAGACAAAATCCTACAGAAAAGGCTTGCAAACACTAAAATATATATTCGATGTTAGCAAATTTCCCTCTTTCACAAACATTTTTCTTGCCATTGCCAATCTAAATTTCATATCCCCTCTACTTTGGACGTCATCAGTTATTTCACTGCCCAAATACAGTAGTAAAACTCATCTGCTACTTTCAATGTCTCGTTTGTTAATCTAATTTCCTCTGCAGACAATTCTTCTGAGTCCAAGAACATGAGTTTTTATCTGAATCTTTCCAGTATACTTAGCTGCGGGTACTTCGTGGAATATTGTTGTAATTACATTGGGCCGGCCGTTGTGACCGAGCGGTTCTAGGCGCTTCAGTCTGGATCCGCGTGACCGGTCCGGTCGCAGGTTCGAATCCTGCCTCGGGCATGGATGTGTGTGATGTCCTTAGGTTAGTTCGGTTTAAGTAGTTCTAAGCTCTAGCGGACTGATGACCTCAGATGTTAAGTCTCATAGTGCTCAAAGCCATTTGAACCATTTTTAATTACATTGTAGTCTGTATTTCACAAAGCTGTCATTTTTGTTCGTCACAAGTTTCGAGTCGTTAGCCAGATTTCTGGGAAGTCATTATACTAAAAACAAAAACTCTTAATCTGGATCATAAGTCATGCGGATATAAATTTGTGGAACACAGTCCATGGAAAGCATTACGTAGATAAATAACGAAATAAAAGTAATTCTAAAGGATATCCACTGTTGCAGGCTTTTTAAAATTAACTGAATTTTTTATAGGCCTGCATTTTTAATTTCTAAATATTGCGTGGGTCATAATCAACTTAGGTGACTTACGTAATTTCTGTCGAGTGAGTTCGGAGACTATCGCCGAACTATCGTCTTGTCAAGCAGGTTAGGTGCGAAGCTGAGTAAAAGGAAGCACGATCTGTAACCGTGAATTACAAATCTGTGTCGCAGCGAAGCGTTACTAGGTCAAACGATCCGCCACTGTGAGAAGAGGGCAGACCTTATGATGGATGGCAATAACTGTGAAAAACGAGAAGTGGTGAGGTCGTGCACTGAGAAGCCAATTTGTTATGCAGTGGAGCAATTGTCCGTGGCAGCTTCAGCCCGCCGTTGTAGTCAACTGCGAGACGAGCAGCCGTGACCCGCGTCACGCTACCAGTCTCCTCTGCGGCCGTTGCCACACCACTTTCGTCACAGGTATCGCGTCATGTCGTATTTTTACAAATAAACTGGACGGGGTTTAGTGCCGCTAGTTACAGTAGTTTCGTGCTACTTTCCACAGCAGTGATGTTTTGAAATTGGCTATGAAATGCTGTGCTGTCAACTGGTGAACTCGATGTGCAGGCTGAGAGAGGTACAGCTTCTCGCTAAGATTTGCTCTTGCAGACGTCCAGAGGCAAATGACTACAACGTCTGGCTTCCATTACTGTCCCATAGAACTATCAGTCGCGAAAAAGGCATCGATTCTATAGTATCACCAATCTGATAGATGCTCCAAGTGATAACTTCCGAGATAAGTTCTCAGGTACCAAATAAAAAATAGATAAGACTTCAGTTGTGAATTCACTTTTTAATTTGAGAGTGCTGCTGTTTAATGTGCTCATATAATATAAAGCGATTTTATACCTTAGTACTGTAAAATAAACAAACATACTTCATTGTACATATTTTGGGTAATATAGTCTGCTTGGGACTAGGGTAAGTGTAAGAGGCATTCAAACGAAAAGCAAACACCCACCACAAAGTGACTATGAAATGGTTCCATTCAAAGGTAATCATCACACACCCCAAGATATTTCTCCCACTGGGAGGCGAGACGAATTCCTGTTTCGTAGAACGCGATCGGCCGCTGACGAATCCGCAACCGCACATACTCTTGTGGCCTTTTCCCTCGGGCTACCGGAATGGTGCCGGACAGAACCATCCTGTTCCACTATAACGCTCGACCCCACACTGCTAATCGGACGAAAGCTACGCTTCAGCGATTTGTTTGGAAACACTGCAGCATTCTCTGTACAGCCTGGATCTTTCGTCGTGTGATTTTCACATCATTGGTGACCTGAAGAACAGCATGCGTGGACGTCCGTTTCAGTCGGACGAGGAAGTGCAAGAGGGGGTGTGGTTGTGGTTTGAACGGAACCATTTCTTCGTGACGTTGTGGCGGGTGTTCGGTTTTCATTTGACTGCCCCTCATATTATCAACTTTTTTTTTTTTATACGTTCATTGCGGATGCATAGGTGAGTGGTTCTGAACGTAACGCTGAATTAGTGTCCTTAAATATGGCCTTTCACTGGTCCTCGCCACATACACCGACCATTATGGCCTCGCTGTAGACTGACTCTTAGTAACGAGGAATAGATGTCAGCTAGAAATGATAGTGAGCTAAATGTACAATTCTAACCAATGTCTGGGGTAAGACCGAAAACAGCCAGCTTTGTGCAATTTCTGCCGCTAGGTGTGCAATCATAATTAGCGATCAACTGTGTGGTGTGTGCTGATATACCACTAACAAAACACTTCGTTATTTACTTACATTGCTCTAACTTTGCGGTCGTGAGTCGTGAGTGGCAGTGTAGACACGATTAATACTCGTAAACATAGTGTAAACAACACGAGTTAGAAGAAAACGGCCATGCCGCATTGCATACACCGGTTCCGCCAGATCACAAAAGTAGAGAAACGTCGGGGCCGTGCCGGAAAAGCACGCCGCCGATGTGGTGCCCAATTGAAAGACTAGTACCACGCCGTACGCCATTCTTATACTCACGGATTAGGCTCTAGGCCTGCTCCGACCGGTCGACTGCTACCAACAAGGCAGAATCTACGTGTTAGTAGGGAATCCTGGCGAAGCTGCTGCTTCTTTCTTCGAGCAACTCCTCATTAAGCCTCACAAAGCTGAGTGGACCCGGTTCCAGATCTTCCAATCTTAGGAAAAGTCGAGGAAGTGCCTGGAATCGAAGCTTATTCAGTATCTCCATAGAGATTTACCGCTGGCTGAAAATAACCAATCAGGAACAGCAGGATTCTAAAGAACGTAAATAATGCAGATCAATTCGCACAGAGACAAAACATCGCAGCGATGTGGCAAAATGGTGTCGAGCTGCCCGAAATGCGTCTAACAGGCGGAGGGCGCTGATACAATGGGCTGTAACGTCACGAGAGCGGAGCCTGCCCCCTTATCGGGCACGTCTGCACGCTGATAAGCACACCTATCTCCGCACGGCTTTGTTGCAGGCCCAATTTCGTCACCGAACAGCGGGCTAGCAAAATCACTTCCGCATTGTCGTCCGTGATTGCTTGTAAGAATCCTGCATTGTGATGACTCATTGCTGCAGACAACTTCAGGAGATCTGCGGGCAGCCGAGCGGTTGGCTCGCTACGTGCAGTCTCGGTTAAGCTACAGCGCATTAAGTACATGACGCACTGTGAGAGAAATGATTGTTTCTACTGAAACGTCCTCACATGAATTAGTCGCTATTTATTGTTGCTCGCTGTAATTATGGACTACCATATCAATCGAAAAATGCTGATTTGTTACTCGGTTTCAATGAAAAGATCTGTTAGCGTAGCAGGTTCATTTTAGGGAGCAGCTGTATCGCGCAACTCTCTAGTGATTACTTCTCTGCCTACGTATATATTGTAAATCAAAGTTCCCCACTGTGTCTTTCTGACTGCATGTTATGACCAATCCCAGGAACTACTGTAAGGATTTTGGTACTGTTTTAACTAATAGATAGACTGAGTCACGGGAAAGTATGTGTATACACTCGTAATTTCCTGTTTATAGTAATGATGAGTGTGCTATATACGTATTTAATTGGCGTTTGGAGTAACATCTCGTGGCAGTAATAGGAGCTATAAGCTGGTCATCTGCAGAGCAGGAGGTATCTGGCGGGAAATACAGAAAAGTAAACAGCAGCCAGAGTTGTAGACAGCACCGAAACTTGATAGAATATATGCTACGCCTGTTGGTAGAATGGTAAGTCACATGCCTAGAAGCAGGAATGTCGTCGGATCGTATCTTGATCGGTGCACGGATCTCTCAGTTTACCTTTTAACCTGGTAATCACTTCTCAGTGATTCGTCAGAACAGATAGCTGGTTCGGATTTCACGTTAAACTGTAGGCCTTTTCTCCGGTTGACTAACTAGGGTAGGTTATGGACACGCAAGTCGCCGTAGTGGTATCCAGTTTCAAGATTTGCTCTCGGCCATTGAGCCATACGAAATTATTGTTACTATACTCTAACTTCACCTGCCACACATATTACAAACTGAAATCATCCTTCTTTACGGCTGTAAAAATGCATGAAATGAACGGAAGGATTCACTCGTGAGTTCCAAAGTGCTACCAGCAGTCGAGCAGGTACAGTCACTGTGCGTATTGAGATACACAGATTGGTTTACAATGATAAGTCACACATTTCTGTATGCAGTGCTAAGCGAAGTTTGAGGTAGCGTAAAGAGCGATGCCACTGGACAGTGGATGACTAAAAGGGAGTGACTGGGAGTGATTAAATCACGCTACATCCTGTGGCAATCAGATAGAAATGTTTGGGTTTGGTGAATGCCTAGAGAACTTACCTGCTGTCACGTGTACGCCGTCAGTAGAGCATGGAGTAGGTCGTGTTACGGTATAGCGGTGTTTTTCGTGATTAGGGTGTGGTAATTTTATTGCGCTTAATAAAACAATAAATGTTGCATGATATGAACACATTTTACAATGTTGTATATTGCGTACATTAGAGGAACACTACGGTGAAGATGACTGTATCATCATCACATTGCACGCTGTCATAAAGCAGCATCTGTGAGACGACGGTTTTTGGACGGACTGGCGTGCCCAGGGCCCCGATCTGAACCCAATGGAACACCTTCGGGACACATTAGTACGTCGACATAGCTCCAGAACTCAGCGTCCAACATCAGTACCTTCTCTTGTTTCGCTTCTTGAGGAAGAAAGAGCTCTAATTGCTCCACAGACATGAAGACTCCATACTGAATGTGTCCCAGGCACAGTCAAGCCATCACATAGGCAAATGGTGGACACAGCCTATATTAATGTCCACTAATGAGAATCCGGATACTTCTGACCAGATAGTCTAAAGGGAAATGAAATGCGTTGTCCCAAATAAGACTTTTTACAGCCGAAAAAGAAGGAATAACTCCTACATTAAATGTAAAACTACAGCTGCAGAGGAGAGGCCTCAAAAACAGAAAGAAAACATGTACTGAATCAGTTAAGAGTTTTCCTGTTTTTCTGTTGGTTAAGTGGAAAGACTTTTCTCAATTAAGAGATGGTTCGAGCCTTTCGTCCAGTCCCGTCAAAGCTGGATTAGTTATTTAGCTTTGACAACCCCGCCAGGGATGCATTGAACTACGATTACCGTAAATATTACAATCATTTAACTATGGAATTGGGACGTGTCCGAAGACACATTTTACCCCGACAACGGCATTACTGTGCCGATAGCAACCTTAGGCTCTCATGATTTCAGGACGATGGAAAAACACAAAGTTGCAAGCGTGGTAACGGTCTAACCTACAGCAGACTGGGTATAACTGTGATTGGAGACAGACCCCGTTGCTGCTCTCCAGCGTCACTCCAAATTTATGATCCGTTCCTAACAGCGAGCATCCCGAACTGGGGTTGCGTGGCGCGGTTCAGGACCCTCTCCTACCTGCTGACAACTTTTTTGCGTCCACTGTTTCTACACACGCGACACTATCACTCCAGCACGTCCTGCGGAACAGAAATGTCACGGTATAGTAATCAGTTTCGAGGAGACCGTTCATTTTGTCGTCTTCGAACTCACGTGTTGATACTGCAATCTTTGACGTTGACACGGGATTTTCTTTTACATTTAGACTTCGTTTTACGGTCCGTTATTTGCTGAACTTGGTGTAACACAGGTATATGTCCGGCCACAAAAGAGAGTATGCCAGTGGGTCGGTGTAATGCAATATCTCTGAAACCCTTATGACGTATTTCTGGTACACGGGTAGACACATTCTCCAATTTTAGGATCGGTTGAGCTATTCGTTATGAATGTTACAACGTTCGCAAACTTAAGAATACGAATTTCCAAGCCTAAAAAATTTGTGAATAGCAATGTAGGCGGATAGTCCTTTACTGAACGAGAAACAATTAAAAATTCTAATTTAACAAAAGGGCGTATCGTGAATATATAAATCCTTTAGGTCCGTGTATTTATCACTTGACCTCTGCGCTGTTAAATGCAAGGTTTTTCAGATGCTGACTGTACGATAAAAAAGTGTATCTCTGATCCTAATGAGGAAATATTCTGCCATTCACCCATAGATATTAATATTTTTACAACATTTCAGAAATTTCAACTCAGTTTTCGTTGCCTTGATTATTCCAACGGTATTCATGTAATGTACTTTACCCCCAGGTGTTAAGGAACACTTCTTAGTTTTTTAATCATCCAGGCTATCTAAACAGCTAGCACAGCCTCAAGCAGTGTCCTCCAGTGGCTGTATCATTGTTTCCTGTCTTCATTATAAACAATAACGTGTGAGCTGTTTGTTTGCGTTTACAATGGATTCTGCACTACCACGGACGCCCTGCCTGACCTGGGGGGCTAAGGTAAAGTGCGTGCCTGGAAACGCAGAGGTTGCAGGATCGAATCCCGGCCGGGTCACAAAAATTGTCAGTCTGCCTTCACCTCTCAACGATGTGACCAGTCGCCATAAGTGACAAGTGGCCGGATTCCATAACGAACTGTTGGCCCTTCTCCCCGGTTGTATAACTGGGATGGATTAGGGACAGGCAAGTAGTCGAGGTGAAAATCTTTTACACGATCACTGAGCCACACGAAGTTATTATACTGAACCACTGAATACTACTCTTGCTTTTATTTATTTTACTAAACTGTTTACGCAAATTTAGCTTATCAGTCTTACACTTTTGTCCATATAGTTCCAATATTATTTTAAAACAAACAAAACTACAGTGGAGATAATACTTTCATTTCACAAGAATCACCAACGTGAAGAAAATATCATTCTCTCGAGTAAGGAGGCTTAAGTTTTCGTTCAACTTAGAGGTACCTTCAGACGGCACGTGAACAGACTTGAAGCAGAAAGAAGCAGTGTCTGCTATAATATTTACGATTTAGGTCCTCAGATTACACCCACAATAAGCTACTCGGATTAGGTTCGACATTCGATATAAATATTCACTTGTTATCGAAGACAGGAGCAGTGACAACTTTCAAACCGTACTTTGGACTGAAAACAGAATCAAATAGTGTGATCACATAATTTTTCACCTGGAAATATCTGTAAAATCTGGAGTGCACTCTGTGTATGAATAAACGTTAAATCTCATTTTTTCCGAAAACAATTCTCGTCAAGCTTAATAGATAACTATACAGGCACAGAGCTGACAAGTAAACTGAAAAATCTAAATTCGTAAGGCCAACAAAAGAATATTTGAACCAATTGGAATCGTAACCTCTAAAAATGTTTCTCACAGAGGGGAGAAGGAGATTATTTTATGCTGCAGTTACAAATACCCGTCTACTTTCCTTAGGGACGGTCTTCAACACCACAACGTGTATAGTCTTATTAAAAGCGGAATATTTTAGTTTATTCTGTTACTCGCATTTATTCTTCTGTTGTTTTCTGGTATATTATACTTTCCCGTACTAACCGTTACCAAACCTTGGTTGGGAATTTCACGGTAAAATACCCGACAGATGATTTTTCCATCTGTGTGTCCGTATTTCGCCAACGACGATTCGTATTTCATCTGTGGGAGGCACGCCGTCTTGGCTGACTGCCTGTTTAGCGGCAGAGAACGTTGGGTTGCCTATCCGTAAGGAACGTGTTTGCTAAAGTAAATCCAATCTAACTGTGCACAGCATTGACAAATATTGAATTGGTTGCTCTGAAACCTGATGCCTTTTTTGAAAGTGGACTGCTCGACGTGCAGTGGTATATGACAGCGTAACTCGAGTTTCATATTTGACTCGTCATTTCAGTTTCTGCTAGAATCTGATTTACTTTCTGAAAAGTACTTTATTGCTCTGCATTGTAGATGTCTATTACTTTGGAAGGCAGCTGTTGTTGCTATTGTTTCTTGTCACAGTTTAGTAACGCTCTCAGTGCCCTGATACTACATAGAGTAATTGCTAGGTCCCTGATTAACAGTCGACTAAGAAGTCATAATGAAGAAACCTAGCCACACTTTCTGATGTTTCTTTTCAATTTTTATGAAAATTCGTCATCCGCGAACCCACCATTCTTTGTATGAATAAGCAAGGTGTTCCAATGGCTAAGAAATTCAGGTCACATTCGGAAGAACTGAGTTTCAAATCCCCGTCTGACGACACAATTTTACGTTTTCGTAGTTTTCCAAACTCAGTGTGTGCGCCGGTGAGATGCTTTTGAAATTACATGGCCATTTTCTTCGCCATCCTTGCCCAATCCGCGTTTGGGCTCCGTCTGTAATGATCTAGTCGTCGACGAGAGATTAAACCGTAATAGTTCTTACTTTCCTTTCGCTTTGTAGGGATTTATAGTTCGACTTTCCACGTGTGTGTGTGTGTGTGTGTGTGTGTGTGTGTGTGTGTGTGTGTGTGTGTGTGCGTGCGTGTGCGTTTTTCTACGACCCATGGGGGTACTATGAAAGCTCCCCCCCTCCCCCCTGCACTTAGCAATAAGTAATAGTCATTAACATTTATTCCGAATGTGACAGAATTGTAGTACATCCGCCCGATAAAAGGCTTATGTCGGGCTATGAAAGCTTCCTTATTAATTTCAGGTACAATTGTTGTAAAAATTCATAAGTTAATCTAAACACAGAAACTTAGGACTATCCACATTGTGGCAAATTATAGTAACTCGTCTGTTAAGCTGGTCCCGTATTATTGACAGAGAAATAGCAGCTCTTCTCGGCTGATATGACGAAGGCCAGCTCGAAATTACCAACTCTTATCTGAATTGGTCAATAAACTGTCCCGTAAAAAAGAAGAAGACACGCTCGAGTGTTAGGATATTTTATGCTCCATAAAAACGGTAATTTATGCGTCCGCTGACATAATGACGGCCGTATGCTTACAATCAACGTGGCAGGCAATTATGCCATTCTAGCGCTCTCTGATAGTCTGTGTCATTAACGAACTTTTTTCTTCTTCTCGCAGTTCCTTTGGTCTCTGTGATTCGGCACCCGCACTTGTGTTGTTGAAACTTCTAGGTCAGTATGGACATAACACTAAAGCAACTCATAAAATCAGTGACCCAAAGACACTCACGTCTACATTCTAGTTTATTAAAAACAATGTCTCTTCCGTGGTGCATTACGTTATCTACTCTGCCTACCGGACAAATACAGTGTCGTTGAAAGCAGACCCAGATATAAAAATGAGTATTCCAGTGTAGTAAATGACAGTTCACGAAAACCCACATGACTACCGTTCCAGTTAACACGTCCGCAGATATTTTAGCAGTGATGTCACCAGAATGACTTACCAGTACTTGCTGTCAGTTTTTCTAAACACACTGCTCCAACAACATTTCCTGAAATTGTTTTTATTGACTCATTTTGTTTTCGAACCGAGAAATATCCCATGATACTGAATTTTTTAAATAGTAGAAACTTTCCCAATCATTGTATATATTTAAGATACATTTAAATTCGTAATCAAGAACAAACTGTGGTGACACGATAAAATGCCTTTCTACTCCTGGATATTTTGAATACCCAATATTCATCTCAGCATTTGCTGTCGAACTCGTCAGACTAACTGAGGTTGCGCAGTGATTAAGACTGGACGTACATTCAGGAGGACTATGGTTCAAATCCAAGTCGATCCACTCAGACCCGGATTTCATGTGGTTTTTCTTAAAACGCTGAACGGAAACTAAGATTAGTGATTAGATAAGAACATGTACAATTTTCTTCGCCATCCTTCTGGAATTTGCCCGCCCGGACGGCCATACATGTTAAAGCGCCACTTCCAGGACGGATCGTATCCGGCCGGCGGATTAACGACGAGGGTCGGTGTGTCAGCGCACCTGGAATTGGTTTTTAGGTGGTTTCCCACATCCCCCAAGGTGAATACCGGGCTGGTACTCAAGTCCGATCTCGGTTATGCGACCTGCAAACATTTAGAAAGCTATCGTTTACTTTCACAGTAATAGCACTATACGTAGACAGTCGGGGTACACATATTCCGTTCTGGGGGAAGAGGATGGCGACAGGAAGGGCATCCGGCTACCCCTTAAATTAACCATGCCAGGTCCCTTAATAACCACCGTGACCGGCCGTTGTGGCCGAGCGGTTCTAGGCGCTTCAGTCCGGAACCACGTGGCTGCTGCAGTCGCAGGTTCGAATCCTGCCTCGGGCATGGATGTGTGTGATGTCGTTAGGTTAGTTAGGTTTAAGTAGTTCTAAGTTCTAGGGGACTGATGACCTCAGATGTTAAGTCCCATAGTGCTTGGAGCCATTTGAACCATTTTAACCACGCTGACGCTGCGCCGATGAGGGACAAAGGCACAAGAAAAAGACGAAGACCCTTCTCGAATCCGACTTTTCACTCTGTGTCTAATGACACCGTTGTCGACGGGAGTTTAAATCTAAGTCTTTTTTTCTTTCTTCTTTCCTTCCACTCGTCCTTCCTGCCTTCCAATCCTTCCATCCTTTTCAAACCCAGAGATTTCTAGGTCAGAAGAATTCAGCAAATTACGCTCTAATCGTGTAGAAGGGATTTACTAGGCCGTAAATCCACGATGTTGGTTTTAAGGTTTCATGGTCTAAAATATTTTAAGAAATAATACCGATTTCTTCTAAATTTAAGACATAGGATCCTTAGTTTGACGAAAAGAAGAGTCTGAATGTAACAGTTTTATTTACCAATCCAGGATCGCTAATTTTTCGCATATGACCGGTTTCAGATTCACAAAAAATCCATCCCCAGACCAGTTTAACAAATGGACGTATGGAAGTTGTACTGCGTGGTTTTTATAAATTGGGAAAAACTGCGGGAACAGTTCCTGACAGGGCAAGAAACTTAAAAGGTCTTGCGGACATTCGGCCAGAAATGCGTTACAATGCTGGCACACCAACTTGAAGATGAAGATAAAAGATTTTAGACAATGTAGGTTTCAGTTCAGATCCACAACCAAGAGTGTAGTGTCACCTGCAGGAAGTGTAGATGTGGTTCCTCACCTGTTTTGGAAGGATGGCTGATTCACGCGTTGCTCGAGAATAATCCCCACCGTCCGCCTCCTTAGCTGAATGGTCAGCGCGTTTGATGCAATGCAGTGGGCCCAGGTTCGATTCCCGATCGGATCGGAGCTTTCCTCTTCTGGAGGACTGAGTGTTGTGTTGTCCTCATTATCATTTCATCATCACCGACATGCAAGTCGCCCAACATGGCGTCAACTGAAAAGACTTGCACCGCGGTTGTCGAGCTTTCCCAAGTGGAGACTCCCGGCCATCAGTGCCATACGATCATTTCATTTCATGATCCCCGCCTATACCGGTGATGATGATTCGCTGTTAACATAACGCGGGAGGTTGTTGTGAAGAGTGACAATAACTCCCGTCGCAAAGGTAGCCTTGTCTATGAATAGTACCGTAACAAAAACTCTATCTCCATTGTGACCAGTGAGACACAATAGTCACCGTGCATGATATTCCGTAGGTAATAAAGCCTGCATACATTGTAAGTGATTCGGATAGTGGCCATCGTCGTGGAGAATGTTCCACATGGTCGACTGACTTGCCTCACTATGCCTGGTATTGATACCACGGTCACTGTCAAAGATCTGTCATCTCCACCTTCAAGTGGTTGTACCTCGCTTGGAAGGCGCTTCAGGCCGTACATCCATATGACCGTTTGTCCCCATTTAGCAAAATCACCATCTATAACTGCTGGACTGACGAGTTACTTTGTAACAAGGACTGCCTTATGTTAAGGAAACTTATTAGGCTTTTCTTCCTTGTCTCAAACAGATGTTAAGATGAACTGTTTGTAAATATGGGACAGGTCATATATAAAAAATAATGACATTTCTAGTCTGGTAAATAACTACCGTTATTGACACAGTCATAAAGGTTCTCATTTTGAGAAAAAAATGTCTAACTACTGAAAACAGCTTATCTCACTCCTGACCACACTTTAACGCGTGTAGCGCATAAAAATCGAATCTGAAAGGGAGAGTTACTCACTCTTGTCATCACCGCTAATATCGCGTCTATGGCGTCCGGTGGTTCTTCCTGTCTAGTCACAGGAATTTCCCTTTCTCCCGTTAATCTTTTGCTCTACCGAGAAAAAACCTTCGTAGAAAATCTACTTACGCTGTTTACAGACGCCGAGGAAACAGTTCCGCCCTATTGCCTCTGATTTTCCTGGTCGATTTCGTGACAGCAAATCATTTAATGACCTGAATTAAATGTTTTCATCTCTGATACAGCTCGGAGGTAATGCGTAAAGCGGATGTTTTAGCTTTTGTGCTTCACAATGAAGATGCTACCGGTGCGCCTTTGAACGCGGGAACGTAAGAACGAAACCTTCTCGTGGACAACCATGAATCACCGGGGTGATACCAGTGGAGATAAATCGTGAGATAATCATAACTCATAGACACGGCGTCTCAAAGAGGCCGACTGGAAGGCACAAAGCAGCAGCCAGCGCTAAAGGTCCGGCCCTCCCGCACGTGCGTGAGCCCAGAATACTGGCGACAGATTTACTGCGACCGCTAACAAAATCGCACACAAAGCCTCGCTACACTTCTGTCACTATCTCGCTCTGTCTCCTTTCCTGGAGGACTGCGATAAACGCACTTCATAGGACTCGCCTTGAGACCAGCAAACTAAATTTACATTAGGAAACTATGAAGTATACCTAACTCTAAATCGCTCTCTCGAAGTACAACGGCGTAATTTTCTGAACAGCCTTCAGCTAAAATGATCGATATACCACCGTGAGATACGGGGAAGTCTCTTATTGTCATGCATCATGTTTCCCAATTTGTTTTCTTGTATTTGAGCATGAATAAATAAAATTAAGAAAGATGGAAAACAGGACGTAGCCTAAATTCAAATGGTTCAAATGGCTCTGAGCACTACGGGGCTTAACATCTGAGGTCATCAGTCCCCTAGAGCTTAGAACTACTTAAACCTAACTAACCTAATGACATCACACACAGCCATGCCCGAGGCAGATTCGAACCTGCGACCGTAGCAATCGCGTGGTTCCAGACTGAAGCGCCTAGAACCGCTCGGCCACAGCGGCCGGCGTAGCCTAAATAACTTCCTACATGGAACAGTTGAAACACATGTGCTTAGAAACTCATTTGTTCAAATGTTTGAGCGGAGCGAAAACAAGACTCCTGGTAAATTACACAATGGGTTTTTGTCCGAATTTTCGTAGCCTAACGAGGAACAGAAAATGAACTCATGGGGTATCAAACTGATCAGCGTGAGGTCTAGTTTTCCAAAAAAAAGAGTTTATATGATTGAAAGTAATCAGGGTAATCAACAAAAGTTAATTAATTATTTGAGGAAAAACTGTTGTCCAAATTTTCATAGCCAAATTTAGAGTGGGAAATGGGCAAATGTGAGGTCTAGTTTTTCAAGAAAGCATTTCGTTTCTGGAAAGTAATTACAATAATTAAGATAAAGTTAATTAATTATTAGAGGGCAAATGAAATTTTTACAAAAGATTTCGAAAAGTTCATCTCTTCAAAGTCTACTTATTATACACAAAAAAGTAGCATTGGTGTGATATTTAACGGTCAAAAAGGCTTCCTTCTAATCAAATACAAAAGTTAGGACATTTCGAGAACAGACGAAGCTAGGAAGATAACTGAAGTCTCAAAAAGTTCATACGTTCAAACCGTACTTACTTTGCGTAAAAAAGTTGCATTAGTGTGTTATCTGATTCTTAAAATCGTTTCATTAGAATCAAGAACTTAGTTTAGGACATTTCTGGGTTAGCCAATTCTAGTTACATTTGTGTTATGTTTAACTGTCAAAATGCTTTCCTTCGAATAAAGTACTAAATTCAGGACATTTCGAGAGCAGAAGACGATAGGAAAGCAAATGAGGCGTCAATAAGATTATGCTTTATGAACAAACCCGGAAAATAGAAAAATGGAAAAATTCTGTCAAATGTTAGATGAAATGATTTGTCTAAAAGAAAAA
Source organism: Schistocerca piceifrons (assembly GCF_021461385.2). Lineage (NCBI taxonomy): Eukaryota > Metazoa > Arthropoda > Insecta > Orthoptera > Acrididae > Schistocerca > Schistocerca piceifrons. The sequence continues at coordinate 359,328,839 of NC_060149.1, read as the reverse complement.
AAGAAAATAAACTAGAGAAACATCTGACGCGCCTTCGAATGATGCTCGAAAGCACATACAACAAATAAGGTGCCACAAAAATTTTTCAAACGTATTACTTCTTACTTTTAGACAAATAATTTAAAAAAATCTGTCGGACTTTGCTTTCAAAAACCTTTTTTTAGGTTATTTCGGTGCCACGATTTATTTTTAAACTGTGAAACAAATGCACATATTTACCGAACAAACTCAAGTGTTTCATGTGCGTATGAAAACAGAATGATGGATAAAAAGGGCAAATTTTTCCATTGATGAATTTCTTTTGCTTTCCCTTGTGTCTATGAGCGAAGTTAGACAAGGTGTCGTAAGTATGAGAAGTCTGTGAGTATAGCCAAGTATCCTGTTCTTTAGACGTCAATGAGAATTTAAAACTGCGTGCAGGACTGAGACTCGAACCTGGGTACGTGTTGCTAGCTGGCGTCAATGTACGCATCTTTCTCAGTTGGAATCGATCATATAATGGACTACATTTTCCATACTAGCTATGGGAAACGCAACGTATGAGCACCCACTTTTACAACGTAAGCCGTAGTACGGTTGGACTGCTCAACATACTCGTTCTCACCGTCAGTTACCCTCCTTCCAGTTACATTCGTGGATGCTCCACGAGAATAGGACAGTGATTTTTTTATTTTGCTGTTTATTTAAAGTCTGTATCCGCAGACTTAAAAGTTCCTGAAATATTGATAATATTCAGCGTTATCAGCACTTTCTATATTTCCTTATTGTGCAATTCTCGGTTTCTGTATCTGTACGCCGAATGTAACGTACTTGCACCCGCTTTCTCGTAAGTTCCCTAGAAGAAGCGAATCGCTATTTCATTCTCTTTTTCTGTACAGGCACATGCACGCGACTACTCATGCAAGTTTTCCGTAGCGCTCGTATCTCATTAGCATTCAATAGACCTAAATCAGCAAACTCCGCTTACTGATATTGCAGGGCGGTTATAACTTACATTAAGAGTAGGACTCAGAAAGGGGTTTTGCTGATCTTTTTCTGCCAGCGATCTTTCGTCCATTTCCTGAGTGTTTAAAGTGTTTTTACTATTTTTTGTATCCATGGAGTTTGCTTTCATTCATATCTTGTTCTTGAGAATTTTACGTCGTTTTGCTCTCTGTGCTACATGAGTTTGTGCTGTGGTCGTTCTGTAGTACCTCTTCAGCCTTTTAATTTAAAGGAACTTGCTGACAATATCGCCATTTTAAATATGTCTGCGTATTTAACATGTTTGTCAATAATTCCGAGTTATGTAGCACGTCTGAGTGCACATATCAACTATTTAAACTGTCGAGTGTCGTTTACAATTTTTCTTGCACCTATAATTTTTATACGTTCGTCTTCCACATGGTTTCATGCGTAGATCCATTACTATGACAAATAAATCATCTAATTCGTTTTCTTGTTCAGATAGTTAAGGATGAATAGTGAGGTCCAACTGTGTAGCATTTCAAAAATTTTCTCGGTTTTCATTCACTATACAGAGTGTAAATTAGTTTTCAATCAAGTATGATGCTTAGTGTTTTCTTATTACCCTTCCAGTGTCTTTCAGTTACCACCAGGTGCACATTCTGTTATGTATCTGTTTTTTACATGTAACGTTCACCATAACAGGCATATTTATTCCATTTAGTTTTTTGAGCCAGTATTTGTAATGCATTTGGTTTTTAATAGTATAGTGCATTCTTCCACTTAACAAAACAGTTACACCATCGAAGAATTGAGCTACAGTGATTAAGCAAATGTTCAGTCATACAATTTATCATTTTAATGTTTTATTCCTTCTCTTTTTGGTAGGACCATTTCAAGCAGTCTCATTTTGTTCCACTAATATTTGCTTATTCCGAAGCGGTTTTCTGCTTATTAGGTAAAAACCGACTAACTTCCACTAATACATCACTGGGCAAGAAACTAAACCTTGAAAATTAGAGATAGTAAAACTTGCACAGTATTAGGGAGACTGTCAAGTATAGTGCTCATCTTTCGTCTTCTGTGTCAAATACGCTGCAATGGTTACTGACTTTTACGTACTACAGCGTGTTACACTATGCCGTGCTCCGTACAGTGACTTGCAGTGTGTAAGATGTTCAATCGGTACGCATGCGACAGCATGCGCCACCAATGCGTTCCAAAACACCGCGCATAAAAACGGGATTTCTCCGGGGCTCATACCTCGGATTCTATTGGTAACATGAACGTAGGGTCAAGAGCTGTGGGTAGCCCTTCAGCTAGGTACCATTTGCATACCCAACAGAAGGATCGCGTTACTGTAACTATCCTACAATAAAAGGTCAGAGTTTGAATATTACACACTTACTTCAGATTCGGTAAATGTGGCATTCGGTAGGTTCTTTTTGAGTCAGATATGGTCTAAGGTACGCCTGAAGGGCTTATGGAGGCACCATTTAGTTCACGGGCGGTTCCTGAGAAAACCCGAAAAGAGCGTTTTTCACCATTTCCTCACCGCCAGCAGCGGATATCTAAATAACTAATAGAAGAAAATTGTTCAAAATTGTACGCTATATTCTATAGGCATTTATCTACAAATACGATCTTCCCGTTTTGAAAAATCTTTATTCGTTATCGAAAAACAGCTCAAAAACTTGGTTTTTGAGCAACAAGATCGAGCCACGGGTTCCAAGACAGCTATAAACAGAAAATGTCTGATATTTTTACGATATATTCCTAGGATCACGATATCAGACAGGCTTGAAACTTTTGTTCATATCTTTATCCGTTTCCGATATACGGGGGTTCAAAGTTACCCGACTTGTATACCTAAAAATACGTGCATAAAATCCGGTATGAGCTGTAAGCTTAGTTTTACGTTATTTCAATTTCACATAAGTAAACTATCAAAACTTTACTGACCCGTTAAGTTCTTTTCATATGAATGACATGCCGTGCTGTAGCAGGGAATAGAAGGGAACCAGTGGAAAGATGTTCCGAGTGGAGCACTAAAAAGGGGAACGTGCTCCTGTTTAAAAGACTCTCACTGAAAAGTAGGGTACAAGCTGAGTAATCCTACCTTCCTCAGCCCCTTTAAAAATTTTCCCAAAAACAAGCATGTGAACATATCCACGGTTTCTTGTGGTTAGAGAGGAGAAGGCAGCGGGAAACAGTCGGAAAAGTAATCAACGCTAGAAGACAGCAGACAGTGGTTATGGAATAGAAAGAGCGAAGGAGACAACGGCAGTGTGAGAGAAAGAGAGGAGCACAGCGTCAGTGGAGCATAGTTGACAGTGACAGAACAGTGCTAGGAAAAGAGTGAAGTGAAGGAGACTGTGCTAGTGGAACAGGAATAAAGGGAAGGAGAAAGTGGGATTGGGTGAGAGCTAGTGATAATGAGAGAGAGAGTCTATGACAATGACAGCGAAAAAAGAGGAAGATAGTGACAGTGAGAGGAGAGAGCAGCAGTCGGAAGGAATGAATGAAACTGTAGCAGTAAGGGACAGCAAGAGGGAGACAGTGACAGGTGACGGTAGTAGTAGGACAGAACGAAGGGAACTGTGTCGCTCTGTCACTGCCTCTTGCCTCACAGCTACAAAGAGATAATGACAATGAGTTGGGCTGAATGAGTGAGACTGGACAAGTGGGAGGGGATGAGCACGAGCCACTTACAGCGATGGAATAGAGGGTGTGAGCGTGTTGCAGTTAGTGGAGCTTGTGGTAGCGAGAAGTCAGTTGCATGTTAAAAAGAGCGCGAATATGTCCGCATGGCAAAATTTTTGAGAAAATTTCTAAATGTATTGAGAAAGGTGCCGGCCGTGGTGGCCGTGCGGTTCTAGGCGTTCCAATCCAGAGCCGCGCTGCTGCTACGTTCGCAGGTTCGAATCCTGCCTCGGGCATGGGTGTCTGTGATGTCCTTAGGTTAGTTAGGTTTAAGTAGTTCTAAGTTCTAGGGGACTGATGACCACAGCAGTTGAGTCCCATAGTGCTCAGAGCCATTTGAACCATTTATTGAGAAAGGTACAATGAGGCAACTAGTACCCCAGTTTTCGTTCATAGTCATTTAAACAGGAGCATATTCGACTATTTTTTGCACTTCGATAAGAGAATTTTTCCGCTGATGGGCTCTAATATCCAGCACATTATAGTAACACAGAATTACACTATGTGATCAAAAGCATCCGTATACCTGGCTGGAAATGACTTACAAGTTCGTGGCGTCCTCCATCCGTAATGGTGGAATTCAGTATGGTGTCGGCCCACCCTTAGCCTTGATGACAGCTTCCACTCTCGCAGGCATACGTTCAATCATGTGTTGGAAGGTTTCTTGGGGAATGGCAGCCCGTTCTTCACCGAGTGCTGCACTGACGAGAGATATCGATGTCGGTCGGTGAGGCCTGGCACGAAATCGGCGTTCCAAAACGTCCCATAGGTGTTCTATAGGATTAAGGTCAGGACTCTGTGCATGCCAGTCCATTGACAGGGTGTTATTGTCGTGTAGCCACTCCGCCACAGGCCGTGCATTATGGACAGGTGCTCGGTCGTGTTGAAAGATGAAATCGCCATCCCCGAATTGCTCTTCAACAGTGGGAACCGAGACGGTGCTTAAAACATCAATGTAGGCCTGTGCTCTGATAGTGCCATGCAAAACAATAAGAGGTGCAAGCCCCCTCCACGAAAAACACGACCACATCATAACACCACTGCCTCCGAATTTTATTGTTGGCAGTACACACGCTGGCAGATGACGTTCACCGGGCATTCGTCATACCCACACCCTGCTATCGGATCACCATACTGTATACCGTGATTCGTCACTCCACACAACGTTTTTCCACTGTTCAGTCGTTCAACGTTTACGCTCCTTACACCAAGCGAGGCGTCATTTGGCATTTACCGGCGTGATGTGTGGCTTATGAGCTGCTACTCGACAATGAAATCCAAGTTTTCTGACCTCCTGCCTAACTATCATAGTACTTGCAGTGGATTCTGATGCAGTTTGGAATTCCTGTCTGATGGTCTGGACAGATGTCTGCCTATTACACATATTACGACTCTCTTCAACTGTCGGCACTCTCTGTCAGTCAACAGACGAGGTCGGCCTGTACGCTTTTGCTCTGTACGTATCCCTTCACGTTCACTTCACCATCACATCGGAAACAGTGGAAAGGGTGTGGAAATTTCACGTACAGACGTTGACACAAGTGACACCCTGTCACCTGACCACGTTCGAAGTCCGTGAGTTCAGCGGAACGTCCCATTCTGCTCTCTCACAATATCTAATGACTAGTGCCGCGCGGGATTAGCCGAGCGGTCTAAGGCGCTGCAGTCATGGACTGTGCGGCTGGAACCGGCGGAGGTTCGAATCCTCTTTCGGGCATGGGTGTGTGTGTGTTTGTCCTTAGGATCATTTAGGTTAAGTAGTGTGTAAGCGTAGGGACTGATGACCTTAGCAGTTAAGTCCCATAAGATTTCACACACATTTGAACATTTTTTTCTAATGACTAGTGAGGTCGCTGATATGGAGTACCTGGCAATATGAGGCAGCACAACGCACCTAATATGAAAAACGTATGTTTTAGGGGGTATGGCTCAAAATGGTTCAAATGGCTCTGAGCACTATGCGACTTAACTTCTAAGGTCATCAGTCGCCTAGAACTTAGAATTAATTAAACCTAACTAACCTAAGGACATTACACACATCCATGCCCGAGGCAGGATTCGAACCTGCGACCGTAGCGGTCGCTCGTTTCCAGACTGCAGCGCCTAGAATCGCACGGCCACTCCGGCCGGTTGGGGGGTATCCGGGTACTTTTGATCATTTGGTGTATTCTTGTTGGTTTTCTTGCATTAGGCAGATACAAGTTACTACAGCTCAGGCAAACGATCTAATGACAGTGTAAGTATGGAACGGTTGTTAGGTACGACACTATAGCCAGCACAAACCTGCAACTATATTGCAACATATTTGTCAAGTAGTAAATACTGTTCACCTCTTTAGCTAGTATTGTAACTGTCACTCGCTCCGTCGCTCACCTACGGTTGCAATTTCTTCTCCTGTAACGACCTTTCGTGCCAACTCCTCTGCTCTGTGCTGTTTCTTTAGCCATACAGGATCGTCGATGGCGAAACGTTGATGCTGCTGTCGATTACTGCGAAAGGACGTGCGGCGCTGGCTGTATGATGTTGGGCTGGCCGCTGTCTTTCAGTGGGCGCCAAAGCACGTGTGGCTGACAGTGGCGGTCCGTCGGCAGCTGCTCTGGGTCGCGCTATTTATTGATACGCGGCGACAGTCGGCGGCGCAGGTTAACGACCGCGCCGGGGACGGTAAATATTTTGCGACGGCGCGCGGCGGCGTGGCTTTTGTCGCCGCAGTCTGCGCTGACCGCCTTGATCGGCAGCGCCCGCGTTGACAGACGGCGGCGGCGCGTCTCCCACCGCCTGCAGTCTGCACACAGCTCCCACATTATTATTAGCAGACGTACGAGATGGACAAGCGAGATGCCTCTTCAACCGAGGAGGACTTTCTTGGCCCAGATATTCGTACTTACTACAGTAGCGCAAAAGTTCATCATCTCCTTCGTAATCTTAACTGCTTCATTGAGGGCAACGGGTACGTCGATTCGATTCGAAGGACGGCGACGTCTCTGCTGACTCAAAGTTTCTGATAGCAAAGATAAATGATACCCCTCTTTCAAAAAGACTCTCTGCCTCCTGAATTCAACTTGGAATACGAAGTACTGAACTACCGGCCCACAGTCTTCTATCATCCCAGAGGGTCGGATCCGCCATTCACTTCTTCTGCTGGCGTCTCCCTGCTGATTGCGTCAACGTGGTCGTCATCTGCCAAAATTTGCAATTGCAGCTCCTGTACAAATGACGGCGTAAAGCCACTATCCTGCGGTAAGATTAGGCTTCTGACGGAAACCAACACCTACACTGGCGAAGTTATTGTAGTCAAGGAAGCCCTTCAATATGCGCCCTATACGTTCGACGACATATTTACTGTCAGGAGAGCACTGGAAAACATAGAAAAGCAGAAAAATGGTTTAAATGGCACTGAGCACTATGGGACTTAATTTCTGAGGTCACAGTCCCCTAGAACATAGAACTACTTAAACCTAACTAACCTAAGGACATCACACAAATCCATGCCCGAGGCTGGATTCGAACCTGCGACCGTAGCGGTCGCGCGGTTCGAGACTGTAGCGCCTAGAACCGCTCGGCCACACCGGCTGGCTAGAAAAGCAGGAATGGGACTTCAATACTAACCACCATGTGCTCGATGTAATTAAGTTAATCTACCAGTGTGTAAGCCAAGAGACAGTTTGGTATCTCATACAACGAGTAGACGGACCACCTGGAGAAATAAAGTGTGATTAATTTCCAACCTTAGTACACTTGCCATCCACACACAGGTTTCGTTCCTGATGTAAGGGAACAAGTCCTTCAAGAATGGTCACAGACGTGACAAATCTCACAACAGTCCGAAGAAAGTCATTACGCCGAAATACAACCGAGCATTCGGATAAAAACCTGGTTTTTTCCATTTCAAGCTATCGAGACATCATACCACTACTATAACGAGCATCAGGCTAGGTCACGGCTTTTACTCTTCGCATCTTCATAGGATGAAGGTTCAGCAATCTACATACTGCGAATTCCACCCAACTGACATTACAGATCTCAACCATGTGATACTAAGGTGTTGTCGCTACACCAGACAAAGCCACAAGGAGAAATTCCCCAGCATACAATTGTGATCGACAATTTTCGGCAGCTGTCGACAGAGTTGTTGGATATCCTTGTGAGGGATATCGTGCCAAATTCTGTCCAAATGACACGTTAGATCAACATCTCGAAATGGTTTGAGGGTCATACCCATAATGCTCCGAACGTTCTTAACTGGAAAGAGATCCGGTGCCTTTACTGGCCAAGACAGGGTTTGGCAAGCACGAAGACAAGCAAGAGGACATTATCTTGCTGAATTGTAAGCCCAGGATGGCTTGCCATGAAGGGCAGCAAAGCAGGGAGTGGAATACCGCCGACGCTGTGCTGTAAGGGTACCGTGGATAACTATCAGAGGAGTACTGCTAAGAAAAGGAATGGCACCCCAGACCATCAGTTTATTGTTGAGCCGTATTGGCGGGCGACATTCAGAGTGGTATCCCACCGCTTTCCGGGGCGTCTCCAGACACTCTTCGCTGGGCATCGAGGCTCAGTCCGAAGCGGGATTCATCACTGAAGACAATTGTAGTCCATTCAATAAGATTCCAGACCATAGCCCTCCAACCAGCTCGGAAATTTTGCGATCTCACGTACCGATTGGACAGAATTTGGCACTATATCGTTTAGGAGGACATCCAACAACCCTGTCAAACAATTCCAAGTTGGATAAGAGCCAGAGGTGGACCAACGCTTTATTGACTTTCTCAATTTCTGAGGCTCTTCCTCTTGAATAAATCACCGACTTTTTCTGAAAAGGTGAACATTTGTTTGCCTGTAAATGTACATCACATCTACCGATTTCCACCCGATTCGGATAATTTCCTCGAGGTGCGTCCTTTTTTGTTAAGAGTGTCAATTGTATAACAAGTCTGTAATTACTCACTTCTCTGGCTAAATTGTCAACGCCAAAGGCAAATAAACAAATATATACATACGGGTGCACCTGTTGTGTTGTTATCCACAAATATTTCCGATGCTGCTTAAAATAAACTAACCTGGCAAAATAATAGTCATTACCTTAAAAGAAAAATTGCTGATCGTTTTCGATAGCTGTAAATAGCGTTGGTGGACTAATAAGGTAAGAAATAAAGAGTGTTGAGACAAAAAAAATTGGAACTGGTACCAGGTGGTCATGTGACTCACCTTCACTGAATTAAGCTATGACAGTGTAGTGGTGTGCATTGAGCTTATGTATCAATCGGTCGTATTGTATCAGTGCACTAAGAAGAGCCGACGTGGTGTCGCGACAGAATGGTAGAAAGGAGCTATCGTGTTTGAACGGTCCCATGATCACAATGGGAATGAAGTTGCCCAATTTGTTAGTGTATCAGTGCGGACTGCCCGAAGTGCCTACGAGGAGTGGTGCATCATTTACAGTCATGTGACATGGCGTAAGAAGGGTGATCGTCAAAATATCCCAATAAGGAACAGACCTCTCCGTAATGCACACTACCTTGCTTACAGTGTCTGCCACCGCTGTTTGATTAGGATTTCTATAATGCTCTCGCGCTCACTAAACGAACCATAGAGAAACGCGCAGCTCTTTTTTGAATCCTGTCTACCTGCTGTATTAATCCTACCTGGTAAGCGTTTAGGACGATTAGCTGTATTCAAATACAGCCGCAAGGAATGTTTTGTAAACCACTTCATTCGTTGATGGTTTACATTTCCTTACGAAGCTTCCAATGAATCTCATTCTGGCGAGTGATTTCCCTGCAATTATCTTTATATAATCGTTCCGCATAGATATTCCTAGATATTTAAAAGTTGTTTCCAGTAATTTTTCGCCAATAGCGTAGTCGAACAGAAAGGAGTACGTCCGCCTAAAGTGTTAAATTTATTTATGTTTTGTAACATTACTTTAAAATTTTTAAAATCAATCATTCAGTTGTATAAATATAATTCCAAGTACAATGTGAAGTTTGGTTACTTTTATTTTTACAATATGCCTATTTCAGCTGAATTACCATCTTCAACTCATATGTAAGTAAATGGTTCATAATTTTGGTACATAATTTCTAATTTTATAGGTAATTATTATTAGTTGTAATTTTATAGGTTATTATTTAATGGACATCATTATTATACATTTTTACCTACGTCTGATTGTTTTGATAGCCACGCTATATCTGTGGTTCTGTCACTGTCTATTTGCTTGTTAATTACGTTCCTTTGGTCTCACTGGAGTAATAATAGTAGAGTATCACCTTACATGACTTATTATTTTATGAAGGTGTCAGATTATATTCGTTATATCAGTCATTTCGTGACATATTTGAGAGATACTCCAACGATATTGTATGGTTGCAGCTAGTCCTGTTTATCAAGTGCTTATGTAGGTATTGATTTTTGATACTGTTATACTTTTTTTCTATGTGTTATGTCTATATCTACATTCTTTTTTCAACGTTCGGTACTACTTATAAATTTTTGAAGTCCTAATTTCTTAGATTTTATTTTACTTATTATTTGCAAATAATAATTAATATAAGAACTAAGAAATTGGATATTTGCATATCCATATATGGACATTCAAACAATAAGTAAAATAAGAACCAAGAAATTAGGACTACAGAGCTATCTCAGATTTCGATGTAATATCAAATAGACGATTCTCATGAGAGAAACCTCGACTAGTGTCAACTGTATCCTGCTGCGAAGAGAGATCAGACAGCCCATGCGCTCATACCTTCTTTTTGTTCTCATATACTGCAACATTCCGTTCGTTCGTGCGTCGGAGCTTGTGTAGCATCACGCGAAAACAAACTCCTGGGGACGCTCTGAATCTATGTAATCTTGCCGATGTGCTGCGCGCGACACAAATTACGCCGTATACTGCTCGGAAGATTTATTTAGAAACGTTTATTAGCAGACGCGGATTAATTGCCTGCACTGTTATACGACCAAATCAATATAAAAAAGGGTCATCAGACTCGCTTTAACCCTCGAGGCAGGATTATACTTCACTAATCAAAAGACAATAATGAAACATCCTGTACCTATCTGACTACTTTCAGGAAAGAGCCAAGGTACGAGCACTGGCTGGAATATGTTCACCGCTAACAGTTCAATATACTACCCATAACTGCCTGTTAGCAGTTGCCATGATAATTATCATAACAGCATACAAGGACACAGTTCAAAGTCAATAGGGACAGACTCTCACCAAAACATCACTCTCCAGTTTCTGTACTGTAAGAAACAAAATTTATTGACATGAATTAACCCTAGCCAACTCGGTTACTTTTATTTTACACCTCCTCTAGCCAGTTAATGGCTCAACACTCTGCTCTAGGGTCTCTCTCTTTACTGAACAAGTCCACATTCACTAATACACATCTATCGCCTGCCGAGAAAGACAGGGATGTGCCTCATCAGAATTCCACACCCATGCCTGGGAACGCACTTCGGATTCTCTCAGTCTTCGCCATCGATCAGGTTACTTAGCGCAGAATCGAAGGATCACCTATTCGCAAATTTTGACATACACAATGAAAACAAAAACGCCACCTAATACAATAACATAGAACTACGAAAGGCGGGTCAAGAAACGTAGTATTTCAAACCACATATACAGTGTGCACGCGTATAATTGCAGATGTTTCTATTGGTGAATGATGACGCAGTACTGGAAACATTACATCAGTATTTACGTCATCCACAGACTAATAATCATAGCTATTAGGTGTAAAATGTTTTTAGGTTGGTTGTTACCTCCAATTACATGTGGAAAGTGCAAGCCATTAATGCTAAGTTTCCCCTGGGCAGCAGGGCAGACGTTGAATGTGTGACTCGTCGACGCGTAACGGTTGGTCTACCCCAACAGGCGTAGTGCAATTAGTGGTGCAGTTACGACCGTGCGGAAAACATCACGTAGTAAATTATGAGACGTGTTTGTGGGCAGACTTTTCGGCACACAGAGAAAACAACCATCACACTCATATGTGTGCAGTTACTGCAGATAAAAAAAAAAAATCTCCAGTTACACTCGTTACACTTTATATCTCGCGTAATGAACATAACGTAAAAATTATAGAAACTCATGTTTAAACTGAGGAGTACCGACGTACCGACAGCCGTTCTTCCGAATGGAGTCCTCAAATACAGTAGCAATGAGGCAAAATGGTGCTGATAAACTACGAACACTGTGTGGCATTAAACGAAATATAGACGTAGGTATGAATATGTAAACGTGATATTTTGGGTGGACCATGTTGTGGTCTTATGAGTGATCCACTGCGCCACTAATTGCGAAAGACAGTAACAAAATAAACGGTCGCATTAAACTAATGGATAACGAGTGGATGTTTAAGACGCAGTGTCGCTTTCCAGCCAACTGGAGGGAATTATCCCGTATACGGCAGCAGAAGGCGCTGCTGGAATGAGATCATAGCCGTCACTTGCGCAAATATCCCGTAACTGGAGCGAATAGAATGTGGCGTGATATATAGTCGCATTAGCATATGTCACGTGCCTAAAATGCCAGCCGACGAGTGTGAAAGTGCCACTTCCCTCTCGTTGATATTCATAGCTTAATGCTGTTACTTAGCGCCGCAATTATTAACTAAATCTGCTAATTATCGCGCTTGTGAATGACGGTGTGTCTCGAAATGGAATGGTCCAAGGGGGTGATGCAATTCCACTTAAATCACACCGTTGAGATCATGCTCCTGTTCAGCAATTTGTCTCCTCGCACCGCAGTCGGTGAGCTCCTTCTTTTCCTTCCATTACACAACATCAAGTCCTGAATAGCGTCACTGTAATGTAGTAACAAGTTTCGTACCCTCTCTTATTGTAATTACACAGATATCCATAATAATAAAAATATAATACAGCTTTGCGTAGTCATTTATCACATTGATCTACACACGGTATATTACGATGAGGGAAAAAGGGACAATGCCTGAACACTTCGGTGTGTCCCAACAATAACGAAGAAAATCAGTCATGAAATACGGTTTCGAAGTAATAACTAGACGGTATTTGCTGGGTGAAGTCATTAACAAGGTAAGGCAATCAAAGAGCTGTTCACTCTCCACATTCAGATGATGAAAGTTCCTGAAAGTGACAAGGAATGGACGGCATGTAGCTGAAGTCCGATGATTTCTGTCTAACGATAGGTTGAAATGCACGATCAGATCCGCGCATATGTAGGGGAAGGCGGGGCAAGATGGGGAAGCTAACTTTAAACCCTTACAAAAGGGACAAAAACAAACAAATCCAAGTAGGTTTGATTATCATTTGTTTGTTTAACAATTGAATTACAATAGCATGCAAAGAAACCTGCAGACTTGTTACATTTAGTTAGAAATATCTCGATTTGAAACATACACTACCAATTCCCCATCTTGCCCCATATGCGGGGTAAGATGGGGAACTAGCATTAATTCATCTCTAAAGCTTAAATAAGGACTGGAATAACGAATCATCATCACTTTCTGTCCCTACACAAGTGTCGTGGGCACCCCGTCGCTGAAACACATATTTCTGTGGCACGTTGAACTGTCGAGCAGCCCTGAAAGAACCCATATGATCTTCCATAACATCATTTACAGCGCCTTCCATTGACTCCAATGACCAATCTTGCCTAGACGTTTGTCGCCGATACTTGCGAACCATCTGAATAAAACACGTGGAACGTACTATTTAGTCAGATCATTCCTGTATTATACAGTAAATACCATATTTCCAATAGTTAATCGTTAAAGCATGGCAAGAATACTGACTTTGCACGTTTTGTGTATTTTTATTCACCATATAGCCTAAGGCATACTTTGTAATTAATTTGGAAAGTGTTGGAATAACGAATACCATTCTATTTACAATTGTATTCAACGTATAATGTACGTGTTCAAAACCCGCAGCGAGGTAAACACATGAGACGATAAGAACGTAATGGTTGGACAAATAGTAGGGGCAGGACGGGGAAGCTCCCCATCTTGCCCCACCCCGTCTTGCCCCCTACCATTCTGTCAGGTTACATTACGCCTACATGAACACTATGTAGTGAACATTGACTACTGACACAGCAGTTTACTGTTAATAAGACGTGCTATTCAGTGCTATATATACAGTCTGGACAAATGTTCACGAAACACATGTTTAAGGACCTCGAAAGGTGTAAAACATTGCAAATCAGTATAACAATTGTACGTACCTTGAAAAGTTCACAGAAACCGCCGCGAAACTAAGGTTCAGCAATGTCAACACACTGGGACCTGTGTATTGATGATGTTGACGTAGCTATCCACAAATGGCAATACTCTGACTGTAGCTTATAGCCCTTCCACGTCTTATCCCACCTCCCCGTCTTGCCTCACCTTCCCCTATAAAGCTCATAATTTAGGATACCTGTTGGTGACGAAATTAAATCTTCCATTCCGTATGTATGTTGCACTGAAACGAGCATTTGTGTCAGAGTAGAACTGAGCTGCTATGTGGTGTTTCTGCGTAGACAGTAATTCCTGTCCACCACAGATTATTCTCCCGTGAAATTATATACGATCCAGTCACATCAGTATGACCACCTGCCCAAAGCTTGAATAACCACCTTCTGCAGCGCGGACGTGCAGGAAGGGAGTCATTGATATTCTGGAAATTACTGACAGAGGTGTGGAGTCGTGCCCATTCCAGAGCCGTGGCCATCTGCGATAGGTTTCTCGATAGAATATCCGTGGCGCGAACAGCCCGATCGAGGTGGTCCTACAGATTCTCGATTTGATTTTAATCCGGGGAATTTGTTGGCCAGGGTGGTATGGTAAACTCATCCTGGTGTTCGTTCAACCACATACGAGCACTGCGAGCTGTGTAACACATTGTATCTTCCTGCTGGAAGATGCCACCGTGCAGAGGAAAAACAAACTGCATGTAGGGGTGGACATGGTCCCAAAGGTAGGTTCATACATGTGTTGATCCATTTTGCCTTCCAGAATGACGAAATCGCCCAGGAGACTCCCCATAAATATTCCACAGACCATAACGCTCCCTCCTCCGTACTGGACCCTTTGCTTTCAGACGTGTCACGCCGTACACGACAACTGCCACCTATCCGACGGAGCATAACAGTGAGTCATCTAAAAAGATCACATACCGCCAATCAGTGGACGTCCATTTGCGGCATTGGCGTGGAAATTGCAGCCTTCGTCACCGATGAACAGCAGTGAACATGGGTGCATATACCAGTCGCCTGTTGCAGATGCCCATAAGTAGCAACGTCCACTGAACGCCCGTTGAGGAGATACTGCTGGTAGACCGTCTGTCTATGGGTAGTCACTTGCTTAACAGCTGACGTCTATTAGCCCGTACGCATCTCGGCAGCCGTCGTTCTCCCCTGCCGTGTACGGACCATGGTGCACCAGAGTCGCCTCGGCGCCGTATTTGCCACACACGGTATAGTTTAACCACGGCGGCACAAAGTTATCCGTTCCGGAAATGCTTCCACCCTTGGCCCGAAAGCCAATGATCACGTCCTTCTGGACGTCAGATGAATCACTCAGTTTCTGCACAACGACAATGACTGCTCGGTTTTCAGCGTCCACCCGACACACTTTATATACCCTTCAATGCTAGTGCTGCCACCATCCTTCTATTCAAATGGTTTAATTGGCTCTGAGCACTATGGGACTTAACTTCTGAGGTCATCAGTCCCCTAGAACTTAGAACTACTTAAACCTAACTAACCTAAGGACATCACACACATCCATGCCCGAGGCAGAATTCGAACCTGCGACCGGGTAGCGGTCGCGCGGTTCCAGACTGTAGCCCCTAGAACTGCTCGGCCACCCCGGCCGGCATCCTTCCGTGAGTGGTTACTGCACGCTGAAGTCCAACATGACGTTTCATATTGTTCATAGCAACAAAATGTAATTTTTGAGTACATGGACTTGATATAGTGCATAACATTTTTAAATAAATTCCTAGTTTATTATAGTATTACCTTTGTTTTCTGCGTAAGTACTAAACGTGACAGGAACATCCGCATTCAGAAAAAAATTGCATGCAGAAGTAAAGCAGTGAGAATATCAGTGACTACTTAAATATGTGCCAACGGCCTTGCCGCAGTGGTAACACCGGTTCCCGTCAGATCACCGAAGTTAAGCGCTGTCGGGCTGGCCTAGCACTTGGATGGATGACCATCCGGTCTGCCGTGCGCTGTTGGCAAGCGGGGTGCGCTCAGCCGTTGTGAGGCAAACTGAGGATCCACTTGATTGAGAAGTAGCGGCTCCGGTCAGGGAAACTGACATACGGCCGGGAGAGCAGTGTGCTGACCACATGCCCCTCCATATCCGCATCCAGTGACGCCTGTGGGCTGAGGATGGCACGGCGGCCAGTCGGTACCTTTGGGCCCTAATGGCCTGTGCGGGGGGAGGAGAGACTTAAATACGCAGTTATTGATACCGGGAAGGAACTGATTACTCTTTTCTGCACGAAATTGAATTTACATTTTCACTGATACTTTGAAAACAACTGAACTGCATGCCAGGGGTACTTCTCATTGTACCGCATATATAGGGTTTTTCCCTTTTTATTCGCGTTTGGAGCACGTGAAGAATGATCGCTTAAATGTGTGCGCAGTTGCATCAACTTTCAACCGTCTGCCAGTTCAGGAATGTCAGCAGATGTGTAACGTTCCCCCCCTCCCCCTCCCCCTCAGGGGGTCACACAAACACACACATCTGTGATCATTCATGCTGTCCTATAGTATACGTTCAGTATCTCCCGTCAGTACTATCTGATATGGATCCCACACACTTAATCAATATTCTAGAATGGATATCACGATAGTTTTGCAAGCAATCTCCTTGGAAAATAGGTTGCATTTCTCCTCTATCGTAACAATCAATCGAAGCCTGCTACCTGTTTTATTTACGACTGATTCTTTGTTATCATTCTATTTCTTATCCCCGAAAATTGTTTCAACCAAGTGTTTATATCAGTAGACTGATTCCACTAGCGATTCATAATTCAATTACATGAGAACTCAACAACAACAAATCTGCTTTCTGGCACAATACATTGCAGAACGTGACGTCGTAAGCGACTCTCTGAAACATAGCTCGCGTGAGGGTGCTCTTTCTTGGTTGAATGTGTTATGAGGTATTTCTGAGCAACACCTGTACCACATAATTAATAAAATTTCAGAATTCTGGTCCATATTACGCAATCGTGACACGGGACTGTGAGAAGTGGCAGGAAGTCGTTCAGAGTTAGTTGACAAACGGCCGAGTCTTCCCTATTCCTCTTCTGGCAATCCTCGGATGTAGGTCATCTTCACAACACACGAGGAAGTGTGACCATTAAGACTGTGGATGTGGACGCACTTTGAATCTGCTGCCAAAAGCAACAGCCGGCGGGGAATTTATGTCGCGGTTCGCTGACTGATATACGCATCCTTTACACACTAAGCGGGATTGGTTCAATTTGCGGAGCCAGTCAGCTAGACTGGGCAATTAATTCGCCTGACATAGTAGGGCCCAGTAACTCACTGCCGCCCCCGCCGCGCCTGAATTATGG
Organism: Schistocerca piceifrons; assembly: GCF_021461385.2. Taxonomy (NCBI): domain Eukaryota; kingdom Metazoa; phylum Arthropoda; class Insecta; order Orthoptera; family Acrididae; genus Schistocerca; species Schistocerca piceifrons. The sequence goes on along the minus strand of NC_060149.1, from coordinate 359,311,613 downwards.
AGTTGTACCCCGGCTGATAGCGTCGGAAGTGCGTACATCATCCGCGCCGCCTGGCACGCAAACTGGACTCGGCTTTTAAAGCGATTAATGCTCCATTAAAAGCAGTTTACAAGTGCCCAGTGTCACTGTGGCCGCAAGAGACAGATTTCCCGCCTTCGAAATGCGAAGGACGATTCGTGCCTCATTAAAGCTACGCAGTTTACTCGGTAACCGCTCCCCTCAGATCCAAACTTTCCGCTTGGCCTACATACTTGTACATGTAAACAGAGGCTGCACCCTGATATATAAGTTCCGTCCTCCTTTTTAAACCTGCGTTTCCTATTAAAAAATTCCACCCTGCGTGTCTGGCCGTGACTTGAAGGGTGTAAGTTCAAATCTGAGCTTGAAAACTAATTATTTTTATAGACATTTTAATGTGCACATCCCATCTTCAACTTATATACATCTTCGTTGGGTGCCCGAATAGAGATGGGAGAGTGAGAGTGAGACTTACGTAAGACTTTTCGTATGATAACATTGGTGATAGTTCATTCGAGGCAACGATCTACGTGTACATTCATACTCTGCAAGCTCCCGTACGGTGCGTGGCGGAGGGTACATTGTACCAGCACCAGTCATTTCCTCTTCTGTTCCATTCACAAATATATCGAGGGAAAAATGACCACCTGTATGCCTCCGAACGAGCCCTAATTTTTGTTATCTTACTTCGTGGTGTTTACGAGAAATTTACGTTGACGACAGTAGAATCATGCTACAGTCAGCTTCAAATGTCGGTTTTCTAAATTTTCGCAATAGTGTTAATCGAAAAAAGCGATGCCATCCTCCCAGGAATTCCCATTTGATTTCCCGAAGCATATCAGTAATACTTGTGTGTTGTTCGAATCTACCACTAACAAATGTAGCAGCCCGCCTTTGAATTCATTCGATGTCTTCATTAAATCCGACCTGATAAAGAACCCAAACCTCAAACAGTACTGAAGAATGTGTCGCACTAGTGTTCTACATGCCATCCTTTACCACACTTTCCTAAAACACTCACAAGAAACCGAAGTCGCCCATTCGCCTTCCCCACCACAATCTTCGCATGTTCGTTCAATTTCATACATCTTTGCAACGTTACGCTTAAATAAACTGATTATGTCAAGAGGCACGCTATTAATATTGTATTCGAACATTACGAGATTTTTTTCCTACTCATCTGCATTAGCTCACATTTTTCTACATTTAGAGTTAGCTGCCATTCACCACGCCAATTACAAATTTAGTCTAAGTACTCTGCGTCGCTCTACACTCACTCAACAAGTACCCCTTTCCGTACACGACAGCCTCATCATCAAACAGCCGGACTGCTGCTCGTCCCGTCCGTCAGATCCTTTATGTATGTATGGAATAATAGCGGTCCTATGACACTGCCTGGGGCAATCCTGACGAAACCCTTGTCTAGGGCAACATACTGGGTTCTGTTACTTAAAGAAGCCTTCGAGCCACTCACATATCTGGGAACCTATTCCGATAGCTCGTAACTTTGTTAACAGTGTTCTGTGGAGCAACGAGCCAAACGTCTGCATCTACATCTACATACTCCGCAATCCACCATACGGTGCGTGGCGGAGGGTACCTCGTACCACAACTAGCATCTTCTCTCCCTGTTCCACTTCCAAACAGAACGAGGGAAAAATGACTGCCTATATGTCTCTGTACGAGCCCTAATCTCTCTTATCTTATCTTTGTGGTCTTTCCGCGAAATGTAAGTTGGCGGCAGTAAAATGGTACTGCAGTCAGCCTCGAATGCTGGTTCTCTGAATTTCCTCAGTAGCGATTCACGAAAAGAACGCCTCCTTTCGTCTAGAGACTCGCACCCGAGTTCCTGAAGCATTTCCGTAACACTCGCGTGATGATCAAACCTACCAGGAACAAAACTAGCAGCCCGCCTCTGAATTGCTTCTATGTCCTCCCTCAATCCGACCTGATAGGGATCCCAAACGCTCGAACAGTACTCAAGAATAGGTCGTATTAGTGTTTTATAAGCGGTCTCCTTTACAGATGAACCACATCTTCCCAAAATTCTACCAATGAACCGAAGACGACTATCCGCCTTCCCCACAACTGCCATTACATGCTTGTCCCACCTCATATCACTCTGCAATGTTACGCCCAAATATTTAATCGACGTGACTGTGTCAAGCGCTACACTACTAATGGAGTATTCAAACATTACAGGATTCTTTTTCCTATTCATCTGCATTAATTTACATTTATCTATATTTAGAGTTAGCTGCCATTCTTTACACCAATCACAAATCCTGTCCAAGTCATCTTGTATCCTCCTACAGTCACTCAACGACGACACCTTCCCGTACACCACAGCATCATCAGCAAACAGCCGCACATTGCTATCTACATTGCATTGTAGATAGAAAACAACAGCGGACCTACCACACTTCCCTGGGGCACTCCAGATGATACCCTCACCTCCGATTAACACATTTAAAACGTTTTTCGCAAATCTTCACTGCACAATACAATTAAAGGATCACTTTTTCGAAACTTCGCAACTGTCTTCCTTTGCGACGCAGAAGTATGAAATTTGGCTCAAAGGTGCCTACAACAGTCCTCTCCAAGGGTGCAAAAGAGGGTCATCTTGCGACGGTACAATAGGGCTCGACGACGCTTGAAAGAGCAAGGTATCGACCCACTCGGAAAAAAAGACCACAGCTCATAAGTGCAACTGAAGTTTAAGGTGGGTTTGTGGTGTCACATTGTCACCAAACTGCACCGCATTTCTACCCAACGCCACCATGGACGTGTCGCACTATTGGAAGGTCGTCACACTTCCCTTTATCCACATTTCACCTCTTCCTTTGACACCACTACGATGGAGGTATGAAAAGCGTCACCCAGCATTGAAATCGCGCTGTTTTCTTATGGGTGCCGCGGAACAGATTTCAGACATACCGTCGCTCAGTATCGACACGTAAAGGCCTCAGAGGGTGGCGTCAATAAAACCACCACTTTCCTTGGGGCGTTGATTCCCATACATTTCACGGTAGAAAACGGCAGTTCTCAGTACGATGCGCAGTAGAGCGACGTTCTGGACAACATTTGACACTTCTGACACCCCCGGACGTTTCAACCCGTCTCTGAGGACACTATGGGACTGCATCCCCCATTGAAAGTGATGGTACCACTGTGGAGTGCAGCGCAACCGCAGATTTTGCTCTCGTGCGCAGGTTGGAACCACAAGGAACCATTCTCAACTATTCGACGAAATTTGAACGTGATCTGAAGCAGCAAAGGGTGCTTATGCTATTTCAACAGTCCTGTTCCACTCCCTACTGTGGCATGATCACGGAGGGGTGCGACATTGACACAGGCGTGAATACAACGGCAAAGGTTTCCCCTAAAACCCCCCCCACCAGTTGGGTAATACCCTCGGTGGTAGCCACCCACATTTATTTAGAAATTTATTAAGGAGTTCAAAAATATGACTTTACAGAGAGAATCTGCGAAGTATTCCTAGACACCTGCAGGCAGGCAACTACTTGACGCCCCTCTGTTGTCAGATTCTATCGCCAGTTTGGCTGTGGAGCTAAATGTGGGGAACAGAGTTCGTAGAGGAAGACCAATGCTTGACTATAGTAAGCAGGTTCTAATAGATGTAGTTTTCCGTATTTATGTAAAGATGATGAGACACGCACAGGATAGATTAGCATGTTATGCAGAGATGAAGAGGCTTGTAAAGGATAGAACAGAGTGGAGAGCTGAAGGAAATTAATTTTCCAACTGAAGCCCACAACAACAGCAATTTTGAGCGATCTGTTGAAAACAGAAACTGGGCAGAAGTCAAAATGTTTCCTCTCTGGGACATCTCGGCACATATTGGGAAGAAAATAAAGGAAATGTGCAAACGAAATAATAATCATCAGGAACCAAACGTCGTGCGCATCTGGACCATAGAGGGGTCGACTCAGGGGTATCGCCCCACGTCTGAGCAGTTATTCTCAATCCACGAGACAGTCGATTAGCCTTTGAGCTTTGATTTCGATCTGGAAGATCGCCAGAGGCATTTACATAGTCCTTCATTGTAATTCACAGGAGCTGGCTGTAGGCGGGACGGTGGTAGGCGAGTCTGCTGGAACCAGGTCAGCTCTGAGAGATGTAATGTAATATATACATGACACCAAGCTTCTGGCCTCTAAACAGCCCCCTCCACACTCCCCAAACTGTAGCTGGAGGCGGCTGAGCTGACGAAGGAGATAAATACTCCCATCGCTGTCGCACCAGACTTGCCGATCTTTAGCTAAGTAACAGTAATTGCGATGTTGATAGATGAGAATTATTTAAATCGTCGCCGCTATCAGACTTTATTGATACCTCAGACGTGTTTCCCTTCATGCACCTGGGTGGCCGTCCGTTAAGTCGCCAAATATAGCGCCCAAGAGTTTTTCCGCGCAGACACTTAACGAACACTTAACGACAGATTTCCTTTAGACGCCCAGCCCGAACTGCCTTTTAATTTGAATAATTCGCTCACTAATGAATCGCACGGATTTTTAGCGATGCTCGCTTTTTGGTCACCTTTTTTCATGCTATACGCAATTCCATATGTTCAGAATACATATTTTGTATAATCATGTAACTTACCATGAATCAGATAGCGAATTGTTATTTTTTCGAATGTTCCAATGAATTTCAGATACGCATTTTAGCTTCCCCGTAATTTCTCTTGAAAAACCGTGTTGGCGATCCATTTTGTATATTTTTCCTTGTAAAATATCTGAGTCAGGCAGAATATTTCGTTTCGATGATAGATCCATTAGATTTCTGGCACTGAGGCGTAGAAACTATTTATTTTACTGATATTTCGGCTGTGTACTTTCCTGTCTATTTAGAGTGAACGACTGCCTCACTCGGTAGATGGCCAGCTGGTACACGGCCGAAATATCAATAAAAGAAAAGAGTTTATACGCTGCCCGCTTGAAATTTAATGGACTTTCAACGCGCTGGGAAAATATGAAGACGCACTTTCATTTCGATATTTCCGCAATAAAACTTTGTGGCTCTTCCTTGCCGAAGCCAAATTTACGAGGCAGTTTGTCTTACTTTAGATACAGATCTGCCTCCGTTGTCGAAGTCGCTAACTCACGCTTGTGCAGTTGCACTCGACTCGGAGGTGGCCCGTTCGAAACCTGGTGGTGGAAGAAACTTGCATAACAGGTACCAGGGCGCCAATGGCAGAAGTGGTAGCGCGCAGTTCCTAAACATCACACTTAGCACCAGTGTACTGGATTTAATGCCAGACCTCTCCGCTAAGTTTCGTGAAGTAAGGGTACGCGACATTATTCATAGTGATCCATATTTAGGGTGGGAATGCTAATCTCGACAGCTCTATTCTCTATTGGCACAAGAATACGTGCTGTTATCAGTTTCACTGTTCCGTGTCTCTCATTGTTATGTAGCACAAACACTGCACAACATTGTATACACAATCATTACAGCCAGCGTCTATACACTTGTAACACACCATTCACGTACAACCGCAACAGGAAATAGATAATTTCTCCAATTACGTGGCTGGACTTACCCCTCGGTGCCACCTAGTCAACCATGCTATAAGACTTTACTTCAGATAATTCCCGACTGTTTTGGGATACACATTTCAAAGGCTTGGTCGTTTGGTAGACGACATTTAAAACTAACATCTTCTATAGGTGTAGATTTTTACTGATTTGTGCGTCTCGCGCTTGTGTACCTACTGTACGCAGAACACTGCTCTCTAACTGGACGCGACTGGAGATCTCAGGTCTACAACAATGTCGTCTGTGATACAGTGGAAACAATCTCACACCACAGTGTTAATATTGTCTGTAAACCCAAATTCGACGGTGTGCAGTTGCCTGTTAAGTACGAAGCTAGCTACGGACGAAGGAGGACACTAGCGATCAATAATCGTTACTACGTGTTATTCCAAGCAGCTAAACTTACCAATAAACATGCAAACTCTGCTACATATTCCAGGATTTGCCGATTTCATTCTCGCTTAGTCGTTTATTGACTTGCGTCCAAATTCTTTTTCATGGTATTCAAAACAACGATGTGTTTCTCTCCCTAAAGCCCATGCTAGTAAAATTAGAGGCAGTCGAGCTCATAGGAGGGCTTACGAACAGTAGGTCTTCCTGCGAACCGTTTCAGACTCCAACGGGAAGGGAAGTAAATGCCAGTGGTACACGAAGAACCCTCCGCCATATACCGTCTCACTGGGGGTATAGATATAAATTTAGCTCTAAGTTTTACTTCCCAATCTGATGACTAACTACGTGAGACAGACTTAGGCTGGTGTGACGCTTTCACAATAATTATCAACTGAAATAGGAAATACACCGATCAGCCAGAACATTATGACCAACGACCTACTATCGATATAAACCCGCCCAGACAATAGCAGCGTCATATGGCGAGGAATGACTGATAGCCACACACACGCATGGTGCATGTATTATCAGTGAGCGTGCTGACCGTGTGTAGAATGGGGAAAACGCGCTGTCTGCCCGAGTTTGACAGAGGGCAGATAATGATAGCCCGGAGGCTCGGCACGAGCATTTTGGAAACTGCACGGCTTGTCGGGTGTTCGAGGAGGTCTGTGGTGAACGTCTTCAAAACGCGGCGAAACCAAGTCCAGGCTTCGTAGGGTTGGGCGGACATCGTAGGCTGGGCAGACAGGTAAAAGGACACGCGGCGAACTGTTGCGGAACTAACACCAGACTTTAATCTGGGCAGAGTACAAGTGTCTCTGAACACACAGTGCACCGAACACTCCTACAGTCCTAACGACGGATCTGCGCAGCCATCGACACATGCGTGTGCCAGTGTTAACACCACGACATCGGCGACTACGACTGAAGTGGACACGTAACCGTCGTCACTGGACGGTGGCGCAGTGGCAGAGCGTTTCATGGTCTGATGAATCCCCATACCTTCTTCATCATGCCGATGAGAGGGAGCGAATCCGTCGTCTTCCAGAGGAACGGCTCCTTGACACCTGTATACGGGACGGAGAGAAGCTAGCAGCGGCTCCTTTACGCTCTGGGGAACATTGGCACCCATGGGTCCAGTGGAGTTCGTGCAAGGAGTCATGACGGCCAAGGAGTATCGTACACTGGTTGAGGACCACGTACCGTTTCATGACGATCACGTTTCCCGACGGCAGTGACATTTTTCAACGAGATAACGCTCCATGTCTCAAGGCCAGGAGTGCGGTGGAGTGGTTCGAGGAACACACTGGCGAGCTGCAATTAACGCGCTGACCCTAGATCTGACACGCCAGATCTGAACCCGATCGAACACATCTGGGATGTGATTGAACGTGGTTTCAAATCTCATCCCCCCCTCCCCCAAAATCTGCGGGAATCAGGTGACTTGTGAGTGCTGGTGCGGCGCCAACTCCCACCAGCGACCTAGCAAGGCCTCATTGCTTCCATGCTTCAGTTATTTTGATCACTTACGTTGATGGTAGATAAAATTTAATATTATGCCGACCTTTCTGAAGGAACCATTCCGGTATTCATGACCACTGTCAGAGTTTATAAAACCTCCCCTACCACGTCGTATTGCAGAACGTAGCAACTTTCGAGTCACTGCTAGCAAGATACGAATCATAGTATATCATTTCCTTATCTTCTAATTTCAAGAAAAATATATTTTGTAGCACAACACAACAACACACTAAGAGACTCAAAATCCAGTCGCTCTCCTTCACCCGCTAACAGCTCAGATTCTTTGTCCCATGTTCACTTAGTTAGTTACCAACATGATGCAAGTTACCCACAACAAACTAACAGATATAATAAGATTTACACCCACAATAAAGTTCGTACGTTTCACATGCGCGAACATATGGCTTAAGATTGAGGCAGGATGGGCGTATGTCTCTAGTAACATCATTACAGAGGGTATTTCCCAGCAGAGAAGTTGCTTTGTTTTCGTATATTCTTCCCTTATTCGCTATTGAAATGCAAATTTGGACTATTTATAACATAATTAAAATACTGTGGGATGCAACAGTATGCACGCCTAACACTGGCAACATGTGGGTACGCTGCATAATTTTCTGTGTCTCCGAATATCAAAAGCCACAGTGATCGCATGATCCAGATCCTTAGCACGAGCTGATCCATTTCGTAGTCTAACTCCTGTTACTGCGTCGATACCTGTGCTGAAGGTCGCCAGTTAGGATACCAGTATTGAAAAAAAAAGAACATAATTGAGTCGGAAAAGAGAATAATGGTGACGGCTTAAGTTCTTAATTGCCATAATGTTTAATTGTCCTATATTAAATTGTAGTCTTCCCCACAGTATCTTATGAAGTAGGAGCATGTGATAGTGTTGACGGCAATTCCTTCGTCGAACATCAGCAGCTAGGTTCGCGTTTTCAGGAAGTAATATACTGCATTCAAGAGAATATCACTATTTTTCTCTCTATCGTGAGCTAGATCACAAGCACAATTCCACACCATTCACACCGTTATAACAGATGCGTGCAAGATACGGCGACACATCATCCTCAGATCGGAGGCAGACAATGAGGAAGTTCTTCAACTAGGGCCTGCTCAAAACGCAGTATGGGTTGTACTAAATTTTTCCTAGACTCAGAGTGAAGTACAAGGACTCAGTCAATTGACAGTTACGAGTAGCACTCCTGTAAACAAGCTGATATTCCTACGACGCACTCTTATGAACCGTAGCAAGTCGCTACTGGTAGTCGTTACTAGAACGACGCAGCGGTACGTAACAGACATCCTGCGTCCTCATGTGTTACCTTTCGTGGGTCAGTATCGTGGTGCCACTTTTCAACGGGCCAATGTTCGCCCCGCATATGGAACGTGTCTCTATGAACTATCTGCGAGGTGTTGAGGTACTCTTGTGACTAGCAAAAGCATCATATCAGTCCGCGTAGAATATGTGTGGGACAGGCTCAGACGTCAACTGCGCCCTCGATATCCAGGATATCAAGGACCAGTTACAACAGTAGTGTGCCAGCTTGCCTCAGGAAAGGATACCCTTCTTACCCGAATGAATGCATGTACCCAGGCCCGAGTATGCAACGTCATACTGATAAGAAGGCTCATACTGCCAAGATCTTTGTAAATTTGACTCGATTTTGTGATCACTGAAATAACATCACACTTACACACTCAACCCGTGAAGCTTCATTTCGTTGCCTCTACCCCTTCTGTGTACCCTACCTTTTTTGTTAGGCCGTGTACTTGGTAAATTCTCTGACAAGTAGGTCAATTAAAAAGTCGCTAGCCTCAATTTAATACGAAGTAAATTAAATTAATTTGAAAGAATCCGTGTGATTAGTTAGAGTATCCCAATATTCAAGTATTGGTGTCGTTCGACTTCTTATTACTGATTACTTCACTGGAGTGCCTCGTCTACAACGTACTCTGCAAGCCGCATAACGATGTGTGATGGAGGATACTTCTCGTACCACTAACTGATACCCCCTAACCTGTTCCACTCGCTACAGTCGCGTGGGAAACAGTGATTGGTACCTCTGGTACCAGTAACCGATACCCCCTCCTTCCCCTCCCCCCCCCCTACCCTGTTGCACTCGGCACCGGCAAGTGTGAAACATGATTATCGGTAAGCCCCTGTATTAGATATAATTTCTCGAATTTCCTAGTCGTGGTCATTTCGCGAGATGTACCGGGTGATCAAAAAGTCAGTATAAATTTGAAAACTTAATAAACCACAGAATAATGTAGATAGAGAGGTAAAAATTGATACACATGCTTGGAATGACATGGGGTTTTATTAGAACAAAAAAACGTTCACAAAATGTCCGACAGATGGCGCTGCACAGCAAACCTGCTACCGTGACGGGTGAGAGGTACGACGATATGTTACAGAATCGCACCGTCCCCAGCCTGGCTGATAAACATCTGCTGGAACGTACGATGTTTATGCAGGATGGCGCTCCACCCCATATTGCTAGACACGTGAAAGATCTCTCGCGCGCGTCGTTTGGTGGTGATCGTGTACTCAGCCGCCACTTTCGTCATGCCTGGCCTCCCAGGTCCCCAAACCTCAGTCCGTGCGATTATTGGCTTCGGGGTTACCTGAAGTCGCAAGTGTATCGTGATCGACCGACATTTCTAGGGATGCTGAAAGACAACACCCGACGCCAATGCCTCACCATAACTCCGGACATGCTTTACAGTGCTGTTCACAACATTATTCCTCGACTACAGCTATTGTTGAGGAATGATGGTGGACATATTGAGCATTTCCTGTAAAGAACATCATCTTTGCTTTGCCTTACTTTGTTATGCTAATTATTGCTATTCTGATCAGATGAAGCGCCATCTGGCGGACATTTTTTGAAAGTTTGTATTTTTTTTTGTTCTAATAAAACCCCATGTCATTCCAAGCATCTGTGTCAATTTGTACCTCTGCATCTACATTATTCCGTGATTTATTCAGTTTTCAAATTTATACTGACTTTTTGATCACCCGGTATGTCGGAGGACGTAATACGTTGTCCGACTCTTCTCGGAAAGTCATCCATGGAAATTTCAATAGTAAGCCTCTCCATGATGCACAACGCCTCTCTTGTAACGTCTGCCACTGGAGTTGGCTGAGCATCTCTGTAACGCTCTCGCGTCGACTAGACGATCCCGTGAGGAAACGCGCCGCTCTTCGTTACATCTTCTCTGTCTCTTACCTGATAAGGTAAGAAAACTTCCGCCCACTACCTGTTCATCATCAGTCGATGCTGGTGCGAAGTTGCTAGGAAGCGTTTTCCGAATGTTGAGAAAGCCGAGCTGCTGGAGGGTGGCACTAATTTGGGCGTCGGAGGCGTCGGCGTTGTGGTCGGCGTCGCTCGGGCGAGAGCGCCGACCGGCGCGGCCGCTGGTAACGATGTCAGCGCTGTTTAAGCAGCCAATTACGGCGCCGTCTGGGCCCGGGTGACGGTCTCATGCATATTTCATTAGGGTGGGACACCCGGCAACGTGTTGACCTTAAGTTCCGCTGGCGAAACGCATTGCGCGCGATAACCAATTAGGTTACATCTGATTTTTATTCCGTTTCGAAGGTACGGGTGAGTGAGGCTGCGCTCTTTTCTTTGTGCGGCGAGGTGCGAGAATGGCGTTAAACGTTTCCGAGAAAAGGAAGACACGTCCGCAGGTTTCATTGAGCGCGGCCAGCAAGCAGGCTCCTGGAATTCGAGCGGACAGCTCGCCGGCAGTTACGCGCGCACGCTGGCAACAATGGCTTGCCTCGCCGTGTATCTGCTGTGGTAGCCTTCCTGTTACGTCCACTTCTGGCCGAACTGCTACTTTTCTCTTCCACTGTGTCACAACCCGCGGGTAGTGACGCCAGGTATGCTTGCCAGCGGCTTCCAGCATTTTATTGTTGACTACGATGGGTGCTCGGCGTTAGTCGGCATTTTGTTGGCCGGCAGGTAAAAGGCAGCCGTCCGCAGCCCTCTCGTTGTCTGATTGCATTTACTCATGTCATCGAGCTCTGCTAGTCACCGATGGAAGTGTCTTTATGCACTGCAAAACCAAATCCGAGACAACGTTCGAGTTTTCTGTGGCAGAATGTTAGTCCTGTTCTCTCAGACTTGGATTTCAGGGAGTTGATTTCAGGTATGTCCCCACATCATTATCGATAACAGTTTTGGCAAAGATAGGAGGACGAATAGCCCATAGCATTTTGGTTGGACAGGGCAAAGTATTCTACAGTTGTAATTCGGTACAATTACGGAAACCTCACTGGTCATGGCAGGTTCAACCAGATTTATTGTTCCCGAGTGCGATCATTATATTTGTTCATACAACGCATGTTTTCATTGCTAGTCTTTACACCTGTGGGGAAACCACTTTTTCGGGAATGACGCCGTAGTCTAAGAAAAATCGAACGTTGCACTGTTACGAATAGAGTTAGGAAGTTTCGGATAGCTGAGAAAATGCAGTGTACATTGATTCGCTTTTTAAAGCAATTTGCGTTGGAGAGTTGACTGCTTACATCTTCATTGCCTCTGAGGATACCTCCTGCAGTAAGGAAAGAAACTTCAGGCACAAAAATACGTCTTAGACCACGGCCTAATTACCACAAAACCGATGTCACCAGTCATCTTAACATTTCTGCCACGATGGTTGGAAAGTCTCAATAAACCATGTTTCCCCGATACCTTCGCTCAGATCTCTTGTAGATTTCTTTTATGTGATTTTACAGAAACATCGCATTTGAATCTTTACAATTTGCCTCTGACTGAATAGCCTACAACTTCGTGTAACCGGAAAAAAAAGCCGTATTCTGTTGCCTCCATTTAGCTACAGAAGACTTATTATAACCCATTGTTATATACAAATCAAACACAAACATGGAACGTAGGCTAACACGTCCAACAATCTATGTCCAAGACATCAGTCTGCAGACAGAAGCTAACGACTATGGTAATTCACCAACTTTGACAGTGTTGGCTAGTGGAATCAGTGAAACACTAGGCAATTAATGAAATACACGAACCCCTCGCCCTACCCACTACTGCCACTGTCCAAAGTAAAACAATATTAATATGCATAATAATTCATTCGGCGACAGTCAAAATCTGAGCTATAACTTTTTAAGAGCAGAACTGTTGAGGTTCTCATGTAGCCCGAAAGCCACCATACGGAGCGTGGCTGATGGTGCGGATATAATGTTCTTCCCTTCCTGCTATATTCATAGGAACGATTTTCACCATGTTTACCGTCGAGGTCGTGACGAAAGTTGAATTTGAGAGGACGTACGTTTCTAGGCTAGACTTGGAACATCCGCTGTCGGAATGTTTAGAATAAATCTCTCCACTATGCACTTCTTTATAGCGTCTCCCACCAGAGTTTGTTCATAATTTCTTTCATGCTTTCATGCTGTCATGCTAACGAAACTGATCTGAGGGGTATCGTATAGCTCTTCTCTGAATCTTCCTCATACCTTCCGTCAGTTAAGCTTTGTAATGGTCCCATACTGATGAACAGTAGTCAACAATTAACATTTGAGTTTTCTAAGAAAAGTCTCTCATGAACGTATTGCACTTTTTTAGGATACATCTGATGATTCTCTGTCTAGCAACTGCCTTCCAGTAAATAGATTTACGTGATATTTCAGTCTTAAAGAGCTGCAGGTAAAACCTCTTGATATTAAAAGGTTGTGAATAACTCCACTATCGGGATTTGCTAGCAACTTTAATTATCCGCAGTTTTCTCACATTTCGCATTAATTTTTTGATGATACAGCTATCTGCATTGTTTCTTCCGATGCCGCGTCGCTAAAGCTTTTTACCTACATAGGTCTGTTACAATGACAGCGAGGTTCCTGTCTTTTGTACACAGGTATCTTACTAAATATCACAAAATTCGCAGAGAAGAGGAAGAAATTCACAAGGAATACATTGTCGTCATATGTGTGTCGTGTTCTATTTTATCTCATATTACTGTAGCAATTCTTGCACACTTTGGCCCATGACAAATACACTCCTGGAAATTGAAATAAGAACACCGTGAATTCATTGTCCCAGGAAGAGGAAACTTTATTGACACATTCCTGTGGTCAGATACATCACATGATCACACTGACAGAACCACAGGCACATAGACACAGGCAACAGAGCATGCGCAATGTCGGCACTAGTACAGTGTATATCCACCTTTCGCAGCAATGCAGGCTGCTATTCTCCCATGGAGACGATCGTAGAGATGCTGGATGTAGTCCTGTGGAACGGCTTGCCATGCCATTTCCACCTGGCGCCTAGTTGGACCAGCGTTCGTGCTGGACGTGCAGACCGCGTGAGACGACGCTTCATCCAGTTCCAAACATGCTCAATGGGGGACAGATCCGGAGATCTTGCTGGCCAGGGTAGTTGACTTACACCTTCTAGAGCACGTTGGGTGGCACGGGATACATGCGGACGTGCATTGTCCTGTTGGAACAGCAAGTTCCCTTGCCGGTCTAGGAATGGTAGAACGATGGGTTCGATGACGGTTTGGATGTACCGTGCACTATTCAGTGTCCCCTCGACGATCACCAGTGGTGTACGGCCAGTGTAGGAGATCGCTCCCCACACCACGATGCCGGGTGTTGGCCCTGTGTGCCTCGGTCGTATGCAGTCCTGATTGTGGCGCTCACCTGCACGGCGCCAAACACGCATACGACCATCATTGGCACCAAGGCAGAAGCGACTCTCATCGCTGAAGACGACACGTCTCCATTCGTCCCTCCATTCACGCCTGTCGCGACACCACTGGAGGCGGGCTGCACGATGTTGGGGCGTGAGCGGAAGACGGCCTAACGGTGTGCGGGACCGTAGCCCAGCTTCATGGAGACGGTTGCGAATGGTCCTCGCCGATACCCCAGGACCAACAGTGTCCCTAATTTGCTGGGAAGTGGCGGTGCGGTCCCCTACGGCACTGCGTAGGATCCTACGGTCTTGGCGTGCATCCGTGCGTCGCTGCGGTCCGGTCCCAGGTCGACGGGCACGTGCACCTTCCGCCGACCACTGGCGACAACATCGATGTACTGTGGAGACCTCACGCCCCACGTGTTGAGCAATTCGGCGGTACGTCCACCCGGCCTCCCGCATGCCCACTATACGCCCTCGCTCAAAGTCCGTCAACTGCACATACGGTTCACGTCCACGCTGTCGCGGCATGCTACCAGTGTTAAAGACTGCGATGGAGCTCCGTATGCCACGGCAAACTGGCTGACACTGACGGCGGCGGTGCACAAATGCTGCGCAGCTAGCGCCATTCGACGGCCAACACCGCGGTTCCTGGTGTGTCCGCTGTGCCGTGCGTGTGATCATTGCTTGTACAGCCCTCTCGCAGTGTCCGGAGCAAGTATGGTGGGTCTGACACACCGGTGTCAATGTGTTCTTTTTTCCATTTCCAGGAGTGTATGTTAGAAACATTAAAAGACTTAATTAGTTTACTCCTTCAGTGCAGATTCTCTCCTTAACCCACTGAGTACCATCGGGACGTATGTGTGCCACGATGGGCTATTAGACAACTACAGCATGTTATTGCTGTGTATCAGTGTCACACTGGCAACGGGAAACCTGCTAATGATTGACAAAATCTTATAATTACAGATTGCACCAGTAGGTTGTGCTGTCATCGAGTTTCATTGTTAACTCTCGCCTCCGTACTGTCACACTGAATTAGTTCAGGCAACTCAGTTACCAGGGGTGGGCTTCCTTCGCGCCTTCCCGGACACAACGGGTCAGCGACTTGCAGCCACGAATTCACGCTTTCCACTTCACAAACGAATCCCATATTGAACACCTGAAGTGTGAGAGATGCTCTGTCCTTTGATGTGTGTCTGTTTTCAGTATGTCTTATAATTTTTGCGCAATTATCTTCTGAAACTCTGGAGTTACTCATAAATAATACTGTGCATGCTACACCCATCACCAACCCCCTTGGAAAACCAAACAGCGGGAAACATTCTTTTGATATTGTTAGTTCTGATTAAGACATTAATTAAAATATCCATGTGTTAATGTTTTTGGAATCAAATTGGTAGTCAGGAGGTTAATACGTCGATTCTCTCCTTAGGTTCTGAGGGATGCAGCTCAAACTTCTCAGTTAGCTAACTAAAATATCTTACAGTGAAACAACATTCCGAACAGAAACGATTGCAGCATAAATGACTTATAATTAAACACTGGTGCGGCGCTGTTTTTTGAGTGCGAGGTGTGTGTGTGCTGAGATGCAGGCCACGCGAGCGCAGGCCCGGCCCGCTCCGATTGCTAACTTGTGTCGGCGAGACTCGTTTATAATTCCAACATTGTCGACCGTTCGCCAACTGATTTAAATGGGCGTTCGTTCGCAAAGCGGGTCACTGTGACATTTTTCAATGAGTGCCGCCGATCGTGTGTCTGCCAATTCACTTTAAGTGACCCACACCGCTCTTAAATTCGAGTCCAGCTTTCGACACCTGCTCGGTGTTCCCGCGCGCTCGTGATAAATTAGCCGCAGCGCGGGGACAGAGATATATACGAAGTGTCGGTCGCCTGGAAAGCACATATATTCCGCAAAGGTCACCTAAGAGTGGTGCTCGCAGCATAATGCATGTAGCAGCTCGTCGTGCCAAAAGCACAGCTAGTAAATCAGATCATCCCGCGTGGAAGCGCTTATTATCACGCTTTGCCGCTCCTCTATAGACGACGCGATTAAGTGTGGGCCACATCTGAAGGCCGAGAGAGCTAAAGTGTAAAAGCGACGGTACTCGTGTGACCTCTGCCACCGAGGAAACTCCGGTTCCTGAGCCACTCGCGTAGTGTTATTAGAATCGGCGGTTCACAGAAGATTGCGTACTAAAGCGAAGTGCTACCGAAGTATTGCGTTAGGAGGTTCCCGACATCCATATGAAAAAACGACAAGGGGATCAGTTCGATTGGTTAATACAAAGATGTCCAGAGATATCACTGTGAATTTTCAGTGCCATGAACAGCTGGTGGCAGTAAGTTACGGCAGTTTTCTCTAAGTAGGCTTCGCTTCCTCTGGACACCAGTATTGAGTGTGATTGTGGTGAACTGAAAACAACGGATCGTATTCCGGAATGTCTTATAGTATCAGCATTATAACTAACAGAATGTCACTGCACCTGGTGTACTGAATGAAGCCAAATGGGTTGAAGGAGTGAATTATATTGCCGGCCGGAGTGACCGAGCGGTTCTAGGCGCTACAGTGTGGAACTGCGCTACCACTACGGTCGCAGGTTCGAATCCTGCCTCGGGCATGGATGTCTGATGTCCTTAGGTTAGTTAGGTTTAAGTAGCTCTAAGTTCTAGGGGACTGATGACCTCAGCAGTTAAGTCCCATAGTGCTCAGAGCCATTTGAACCATTTTTTTTAATTATATCCTTGTAATCGGAAAAAGCGAAAAATAAATGCCCGCTCGTTCGTAATTGTTTATGTATTTGTGGGTTTCTCATATCGCTCCAGCTGAATTCTCTTTTCCATAATTACACAAGTGTGTATAAGCTCCGCCTCTAGTGACGTTGTTGTCGACCGTACACCAATATTTAAACTTCTTTTATATTTTTCTAAGTATAATATTTATTATTACTCGTCGTGTCTCTGTCTCTTTTTTGTGTGTCTAACAAGAAGCTTATCAGTGTAGATCTTCGGCTAGATGATGGGAATACAAAGGAGACACTGAAGATCCCAGAGTCAGTTTTCACGAGAATTCTAGTACTTTTGGTGCACACCAAAGGGACTAGGAAAGGTAGGTTAGTGCATACGTAGAGTCATTTGAGTGTCTATATTTTCGAGGTCCAAATTTATGGCAAAAGGAAGCTGATGAGTGGTACTGCCATTTACCAAATTGTAACCGTTAGAACATGAATTCTAGGGTAGATTCCCTGCCGCACAGTCCATGACTGCAGCGCCTCAGACCGCTCGGCTCATCCTGCGCGGCCAGACTTAATATTAACAAGTGGCAACTTCCTCTTATGCACAGGCGCTTGGAATACAGCTACGAGGGGACTTCAGAATGTAAGGTACACATTTTTGTGGCAGGCCTAATAACGTTTCTTGAATGCTGCATTATACCTCAAAGTAACGTGGATCCATAACATTATTTTTCATAATAGCCATCAAGTCTCCGTAAACATCGGTCGGAGCATTCAACCAATCTTTCAATCCCTCGACGATAGAAATACCCTTCCCCGACGTTCTTTCAGCTTACGGAAAAGATAGAAATCGCATGGCGCAAGATCTGGATTCTCCGATCAGCATCAGCCACGTCTGTGCGCCATACTGTCCCGTGTCTTTTAAGTTTTGGAGTTCGTTTCCAGTTGCTGCGCCGTCTGACTACCAAAGAGTGATGCATGCTACCTGTACCATAGCATAACTATGTGTGCATGAAACCCTGAACGCGTACCGTCCTCTGATAATGCGCCACTCTTTTGTTGCACAATGGTCTTAGCTTGGGACCACGTGTATAATTTACTTTCCGAAGCTCCTGCACATAAGACTGTGCAGGCTGGGTAGCCGTGCGATCTGAGGCGTCTTGTCACGGTTCGCCCCCCCCCCCTCCCCCCTGTTCGAGTCCTCCCTCGGGCGTGGGTGTGTGTGTTGGCCTTAGCGTAAGGTAGTTTAAGTTAGATTAAGTAGTGCGTAAGCCTAGGGACCGATGACCTCAGCATTTTGGTCCCATTGTCCTTACCACAAATTTCAATTTCAATGTACGACTGTGAGTCGTATAAAGTGTACGACCGAGATCACCTACGCTTAAGATGTAATTCTGATTAAAAAAAGGCATAAGGGCACAGAAACGGCCAGGAAGCGTGTTAATAATATCTGATAACCTTCATGCATGCGTGATTTTGTCCGTGAAGGGCTTTCTTCTACATCGTGAAGGGTCTAGACTTGGATTATGATCCTGCGCTAAAAGCTCTCTCTCTCTCTCTCTCTCTCTCTCTCTCTCTCTCTCTCTCTTCCGACGGAAAAATTGGTTAGCCAAGGAATATTTCTTAATAAACGTAGGCAGGGAATAAGCAGGAGATACCATAGCGACCTGAGACATGGCGAACATATTCCATTCTGACGTTTTTCTCAGTACGGAATATGTTTACCAGGAAGATTGAATTCAAGGTGCTGTACTCCAATTTTTTATCCTACTTTTGTGGAAGGGACCATTTCATCTGTCCCTTTCAAAGGGGAGGCAAGACAAGGAATTAAAGATTTTAACTGTGACTGAGAGTTACACAAATACGTGAAGGTTTCAGTTCTTCAACAGGAACCACCCCATTTCAATCCGTTTTTATGTACGAGGGATGGAACTTTAATAGTGGCAACTATTTATTTACAACCCGTACAAAATAGATACGTGTTTCAAAGTTTTACTGACCTTCAATGTAATAATGAGCATTGTGTATAACCCGTTTCCAGTGATGTGGAAGTCGTAGGATACTCTTAGCAGTGCCAGTTGTGTTGACAGTTCGATCGGCGCGGTCTACTGTCCGACGAATTTGTAGCAGTTATGAAGCGAATGCCGTGAAGTGTTTCCTTCAGTTTAAAAATCGAGATGAACTCATAAGGGCTTAAGTCAGGGGAGTGCAGTAGGTGGTATAGCACTTAGCAGCCTCATCAATCAAACAAATCAGTAACAGCTTGCACTCCACATGCTTGAGCATTGTCCTGGGAAATGATGGTCAGGTCCTGCAGAAAGTGCCATCACTTCTGTCTCTATGCTGTTCATTTTTAGAACACAACCTACGACCAGCTTAGACCTGGTTCTGGATATAGCATCACGATGGACATCGTGTTTGGAGTGTCCAAGGAAACCGAACATTGCCAGAGTACTTTCGTCATAATGCGGGCTCATCACGTGGTGAGGTGATATGGGGTGCCATTGGGTATGTACCACGATAGCCTCTGGTTCCTATAAGAGTTGATTCGGAAAGCAGACGCTACATTTCTAGCGTTTTAACGACAGTGGTTGTCCTCTATTTTCGAGGTCTCTGTAAGGCTATCTTTCAACGAGATATCGCAAGATCGCATGTTGCTCGTGCTGTCCTGACGTATCTAGATACCGATGGTACTGCCCTGGCCAGCACGTTCTACAGACCTTTCGCCCACAGAAAATATTTGTTCATGCGTGGCCGAGAGACTAGCACGCAATCACTCAGCAGCCACTTCGATTACTTCACTATTGCATGCAGCTGAAGCAGCATGGAATGACGTACCGCATCTGCCATCCAAGCTCGGTTCGATTCGTTTCCCAGTCGGGATAGAGCCATTGTGGGTGCGACGTGTGACAGCATTATGTAAGAGGACCGTTCAGCAAGTAATGTAATATTTTTTTCTGAAAGAAGGTTGGTTTTATTCAGGACTCCAGTACACCGCATTATTCCTCTTTCTTTTGGCTACAAAACCATATTTTTTATATAATTTCCACTCAGTTCGACGGCCTTACCCCATCTTACTGGAAGAGCCCGCATTGTACCACTCTACTGGTCGACGTCGGAGTCAACGTCTTGCTCCATCAATAACCTCCTCATCACCCGTGACTTTGCTGGCTGAGGGTTCGGCCCTGAACTTTTTCTTCGGAGGAGAGGTGGTGTGGCGACACTCCATGGACTGTCGTTTTGTTTCTTGTTCGAAGTGATGAACCCATGTTATGTCGCCCGTGACGATGTTCGACAAAAAACTGTCACGATCAGCCTCGTAACGTGCAAGCAATTCCGCACAGATGGTCCTTCGTCGCTCTTGATGGTATTTTGATAGGCAGCGAGGAACCCGGCAGGCACACGTCTTTGAGTACCCAAACTAGTGGACGAGTGTGTCAGCACTACCAACAGAGACGTCCAGTTGTGCAGTGAGGTGTTTGATTGCGATCCGTCGATGACCTCGAATGAGAAAGTCCGCACGTTCCAACACTGCAGGAGGTGCAGCTGTATACGGCCGGTCAGCACACGGGAGATCGGACAGGTTTGCGCGACCTTGTTGCGATGATAAGACACCTCGCCCAACGACTCACCGTGTTTTTGTTGACTTACAGGTCTCCGTAGACATTCTGCAAGCGCCTATGAATATCTGCGCTGCTATGGTTTTCCACCAAAAGAAACGTAATGACAGCTCTCTGCTTGGAACGCATCTCCGTCATAGACGCCATTTTGAAGGCTATTCATAGCACCACCACCTATAGGAACCTCTTGAATATATAGGGGCTGTAGCTGGAATATTCCTCAATGTCCTGCAACAAATCCCGCAGTTTTTCAACCAAACCTGGCCGAGAAAAAAATGTGATTTAACCATCTATCCCTCCTAAAAAGTTCTGTAATTGCTGCCGTGCCTGGTATGGCAATTTTAATGACTAGCAGCGTATGTGAAAGTCATCCTAAAGACAGAGCTCACCGTAATTTTCTTCCTTCTCGGTGCAGGGGAAAGGGCTGAGGAGGCTAGGACAGAATTGTTCTCTTGCCAGTTAAGTGATTGGAGGCTGCTAGTACGGAATGTATCCGGAAGGCGGTTCTGGTGACGTACTCCGGTGCAGAGTGAGTCAGAGGAAATGCAAAGCCGCGAAAGTGAGCCCGCGCGGCGGCCGTTTTTCTCTTGTTCATGTTGCGGAATACGAGAGCAGCCGCACTCCGTGGGGTCGCGCACGTACGCCAGCCGCAGGGCTCTCACTGCTCTTTTTATCAATCTGTCCTGTCGCAGCACGATCTCACGTCTGCTTGGGGGTGTGGCGTGTGAACTCCCTTTTCCTGTTTTATTCCTCTCGTACGGACTGAATCTCCGTCTGACGACATGTCTTCGCGAGGTTAGAGCGCCGCGGAAATTATGGTCACGAGTGACAAGGCTAGAAGAGGGAAAAGGAACTTTTTGATAACTAGGTAGCTCGCGTAGTAATAAGACACTGAACTCGTATTCTGATTCTTAGGGCCAAATCACTGTGTACATGTACTGAATTACAGTCCCCGTGGTCACCTTTAAACCATTTCAGGGAAATCACAGTGAAACCAGAAGTCGACAACACCCTAGACATTGTTTCCACATTCAAGATCGAGGATGTCGGAAGCTTGTCCATTTTGAAAATTACTGTTTCAGAAAGATTCATCCCATTTTCAAGATAAAGTTTCCTACATCACTGAAGACAGAAATTTGGGATAGATTGTGACTTATGCCCTGAGGGCATACAACGTTTTTGAATTTGAAAAAAAAAAAAATCCGATTATACAAGGATATCTCTATTAAATGCGTGCTGTAACACGACTCTTCAATTACGTCTATACAACAACTTGTCCTCTGAATGGACTTTCGTCATTATTTTGAAGAAAATGTCATTGAAGCGAATGTTCACTTTACCAAAGTCTAACTTTTTACTTAGCTGATTGTCTTATAGTTGGTCTCGTTTTCTTATCAGAAATATGACTATGGCGAGAGATCTTGTTTGTGCGAAAAATATGTACTGATTTCTGCATTATGAAGTTTCGATGAATCACTAACTATAAAACAAAATAAATTGTCTCGATTTGTATCTCACGTATTTTCATCTCTTCATATCAAAAATTAACATCAGCTGGCTCCCATGAGCTGCAAATTTCCACCAAACATGTCTCTTATGTACGGCATCGCAATCATGACATGATCCGATCGCACAACTTACTTCCCGCCAAGTGCTAATAACAAGAGGTACAGAGATTATGCTTGAGGCAACGAGGCTTAAATAATTTACATCGTTGCCAAAGACATTGTTTCGTTTAACTGATATATAATTTACCAAAACACAGAAAAATTTAAATTTATACATTTTTATATTAAAGCTTCAAAATTATTGTCATCATTTGCTTTGGGCCTTTGTCCCACTTCAACGCAGGGTCGTCCTTGTTACTATGGATTTGGCGATGTTAGCGTCAGAGGGTGGCCAGATGACCTTCCTGTCGCCACCCCGTACCCCCCCCCCCCCTTAGAACACAATTAGTGTGTCGTGTAACTGAGGTGGGACGTGGGAATCAGCCTGGTATTCACCTAGTGGGATGTGGAAAACCGCCTAAAATCACATCCAGGCTGGCCGGCATTCCGGCCCTCGTCGTTAATCCGCTAGGCGGATTCCATCTGGGGCCAGTGCGGCTACCCGAGTCCAGGAAGCAGGGCGTTAGCGCCCTCGGCTAACCTGGCGGGTGAAGCTTCAAAATTATCATGATTACATAAAACATAAATATGATATAATGAATTTTAGAGAACATACTTTCACACGAACTTCTCTACTTATACTGTAAATGAAGTTACCAGTGCCCATTGGTGTAGAAGGTTTCAGAACTTGTATCAGGCTTGATTACATAACAATGCACATACAACCTTGGAGTACCTGTTACATCTACATTTAGCTTGAAAACCTTCATTTACATTCCATAAACTTTCAGTGTGCCCTCCGACGTGCACGACAAATATGCGAACGATAGTCAGATTCTTCCCGTACTTCCGTTAGCTTACCTGAAGCTCCTGCATTCATTGCTGTTGCTATGTTGTTCACTAAACGTTTTTGAAAGGGAAGCCACACAGATGGAGTCTTTTTTAAACCTCCACAGAAAAATTACGTACAGTGACACCAGGCGACCTTGGCGGCCAGTAGTGGAACGCGACATCGGTACACCCTTTACGGATGATCGATCGTTGTGGCAGCTCAGTTGTTAATTAATGACTTTACTTGTAGGTGAACTGAATTGTACCTGCTGAAATGGAGAACGTCAAACGCCTTTTCTTTTCTTGCTGTATTATCGCCTTCACGATTCGCTGCGCTTTGGGGAATGAATGGGCGGGTGAGCAAGTGAATTAGCTTCACTAAGGCCACCACTACCGGCTACGACATCAGGTAGCAGCTTGCAGCTGGTGCCAAGGTGAACTTCTGGTTTTGATTCGTAAGTTCATGTTCATTATACATTGCCTGAAACGTGTTGTCCGAATAGTATCATCGATTACAGTTGCTATGGTGTGGCATCACCACGATTTTGTCATGGAACAAAGAAAATAGGGTGCAGGGTCAAATGAATCGCGCTTCGTGTTATTTCACCGCGATGATTGTGTTAATACATACCAACTGCGGTTCGTGCATTAGCCAATGGCGGCCATGTGCAGCACATATATGGGATCCCTGGGACTTCTGGTTGTTACAGAAGGTACGGCGAGAGCGCTGGACTACGCCTATATTATTGCTAACCTCTTGTATCCCTCCATGACACATGTCTTTTCCTCCAAGGTTAATTTCTAGCAATATATGTCAGAAGCACATAATCGTACTACGGTAGTTTGAGGCTGCGTGACGATGTGATGGAGCTATTTTCCTATACCGAAGAGGCCCTGAAATAGTTCAAAATGGATCATATCAGGTGTGTCATCAAGATTTAGCCCCCTACTCGTAAAACAGGGCTTATGAAACCATCCTCTAAAGTCGGGTGCCATCCACCTCCATCCATGTACGAAGTATTTGTAGAATGCACGCTTCACGAAATTAGAGCAGTTGTTTTGCAAAGGTATAACAAAACACTGTTAAACGTTTGGTCATATATTTTCAGGTACGTATTTATAACAAAATTTAAAAACAAAAAATGGTCTCAGAAATGTGATCTCAAAAAGAAGCGCTGCACACTCATTGAAAGTTTAAGGACCTGCGTTGGGAAGTACTAGTTACGACAGGGAAGTTCAGTCATTCTGTAGGATAATAGTGTGTGGGTATAAAAAAAGGGACCCAGGAGCAAGTAGAGGTGGAGAAGGTGTTGGGGAGCTGTGATGTGGGGTAGGATAGGGTGGGAAAATCTAGAGCTAGTAGGTTGGATAAATACTGGAGCCGATTTCATTGTCTAAAAGAGGATAATGGTTGAAATTTGATTGGGATAGTTTGTGGAGTGTTTGTAGGTATAGGATTGGTGATCTGTGTTGGCAGAAGCGCGTCAGCACATATGTATTAGAAATTAAGTGGGAAACAATATGGCTGTTGTAGTTGGACCGGATTATATTTTAGGCTGTACCGAAGTGGTCAGTGTGAACGAGGGCATGTGAGAATTCGATGGCATGGTAAAGTATCATTGAGAGGGAGGGTAAACAGTTTCGGATTATAATTCAGACTGCATGCTGTTCGAAGATTTGGAGAGAGTGATAGAACTTGGTAGGACGGTTATGCAGACAACATTGGTGGAGGAGAATTTTTCGAATGAAAGTTTGGTAGATCTGGAGGAAAGTGAAGAGATGCAATCTCTTTCAATAGCGTATTAGTAACTTTAGGGTTTTTGTTGGATGATGGGCTTATCATGTTAGTTTTCTGTCGAGTGTAATCAAAGGTATTTTAGGTTGTTAGTTCGTAGGGTAGGATAGTCACAAATGGTTAGGTAGTTGTCAATGGGACGGAAACTGTGGGTAATTCGTCTCGTAATAGCTGCCTGGCATTTTGGAAGGAATTATGTTCAGAAGCCAACGCTTAACCCATGAAGTAAACTGGTTAAAGTGGAGTTGGAAGGATCTTTGGGATTTCTGGAATGCCGGCCTCGGTGGCCGAGCTTTTCTAGGCGCTTCAGTCCGGAACCGCGCGACTGCTACGGTCGCAGGTTCGAATCCTGCCTCGGGCATGGATGTGTGTGATGTCCTTAGGTTAGTTAGGTTTAAGTAGTTCTAAGTTCTAGGGGACTGTGACCTCCGATGTTAAATCCCATAGTGCTCAGAGCCATTTGAACCATTTGATTTGATTTCTGGAATGTAGGGTAAAAGCTAGAAAAGTGATGTCATCATTTTACTAAATAAGGCAACCAGGAGAGGGTTGTTTCTGATATTGAGCGTGAAGGATAAACAGATAAGAAGGGGGACAGAGCTCCTAAGCACAGCTGCGGACTGCCAAGTTCGGCGAATAAGTAGGTGATACAGCTCATACTATCCACTACAGATGTGGACAAGGTGCTTCAGAACCTAGTAACAAAGGAATGTCATAATAAACTACCAAACTGAAACAACAAGATTTACTGAACAGAATCCACTATATGCTGAGTGTTTCATTCAATACGAAGGAAGTAACGTGGCTAATATCCTTTTATATGGCCTCTGTTCCGAACAAAATGGCTGTCATCACGGGAGGAACGACACGAGAAACAAGTAGAATTAGTGCCACAGAGGATAGCAGTCTGAGCCGTTGATTTATGATTTCTAAGTATTCCTAGGATCACTTCAGGTATATTTCAGGGTGGCTGTTCAGTAGCATTGTCCTGTACGTATCCTAGATATTTTGTAAATTCTGAAGAATGCCAAACTTCTTTTTGTCAGTTGCTGATAGAACGTTGACCGGTAGTAAGACACATAGCTTGGTACACTGTAAGAACTAAGCGCTGTTAAAAACGCGCTTCCAATTTCCATCTACGATTATAGTTGCATGGTAGAAAATTCAAAATAATACTGGAGAAAAACAGTACACTAAAAACATGTGAAGTGCTCCTCATTCAGGTTGATCTCCGAGACCACGGTTTTAGTTTAAGTAACTTACCTTGCGGAAAAAGGCCCGGTGACGAGGTTACGCCATGTGACATCCGGTTTATCGCCTTGAGATTGTAGCTGTGCGAGCCACATGCACGCAGCGCAAACATAAAAATAATTAACCAGCGATGTAACGGAAAGGTGTGAGGCCGGCCTCGAAGATTTGTTGTCTTGTTTTCGTTCATTTCTCCCTGAGATTAGTATTATTCATGGCCAGTGGAGAATGGGCAATGTGCCCACAACGGAGCATAACACTGACGTTCTATCTGAGGTATCACGAAAAGGGCTGTGTGAACAGAAAGATAACAGACGGTTTTTGAGCGCAGATTCACTGCTCTGTCACTCATATACGTACGTTGCTTAACTCGAACTTATTTTGAATTACTTGACGATTATGTAGTGGTGGTCATAAACGTATTGTGTAAGCGGTAAGCCACTGATTCAGCAGTTTGATGGTTTCCTTTGTAAATTCGTATCATTGGAGGATCCAACCAGCAAACTTGGTTTTTTTATCTCCCGAAATGCAAGTGGTATCTGTGTGATGTAACAGACGTTTATAATCAGCTGCCTGCTGAGCCTGAAAGGACTGCATTCTTTCGTAAGAGTGGTATTTTTAAGGAGGCCAGAAAAGTTACCAAAGATGAACGTCTCATGGAGAATAGCTGTCACGCCTCAGTATAAAATCTTACTTGCTTAGTCACCTGGCTACTAATGGCACATAATTGGAATATTACGGAGAGGGAAGCAGAAATAAGAAGATAACTTTAATTAATCGCGATTCTCATATGAGGAAGCAACGTTCGAATTCCACAGTTGCCAGCTGATTGGGTGCTGGGGCATCCAGCAACCACTGTCGCAGCGTCCATCACTCGAAGCCGACCCACTGATATAATTATTCGACGATTAAAGTATGCAGTCCCGGCACTTTCAAAATCATCGATCATAGCTTAATTTGAATTTCCACTTATACAAGCGGCACGCTTTATAAACTCGTTCCGAAGGAAACCTTGGAGCAGATAGGACAGGGCAGCGCTAATTGAGACTGACTGTTTCGCGTGGGCTTGGCAACAGCTTCAAGCCTGCTATTTACTTTATGCATCTTCCGTGCTGTCAACGGCGGTAACGCCCTTGCAAAAAGTTAGGCGCCTGAAAACGTGCAAAATCGATCAGACTAATTCCTGGTATACTCGTGTGACACTAATAAAACATAAAAATATGGAGCAGCCTGTTATTTGACTGAGTATGAACGACTCTCGCGTCATAACAAGAAAGTTATCATTATAACCCAAATTTGGGGTCGTCTATAATTGACACAGTTTCATAGCCCGCAAACAGTAGTTTATGCAAATTAGTCTTGGCAAGGTGCCAGAAAAGCGTATCGTTTCTGATGATTTCTAACAAACTATATTTCCACTCCAATGTTGTTAGAGGCGAACAAATATAATATATTTACGATTATTTTACACCAGAAGGCGGACAAAGAGTACAAGTTATTTTAAAATATTACATTTACGAATACATTGCGTAAGGCGTAAACTGGAGGTTGGTAAATGGCTTAGAAGCCGTCTGACCAGTTGGAACGTAGGTAATCTGTGCATTCAGAAAGTCTCGCTTCCAAAAATGGTCAAGAGCTGTGGCCAGTTAGTGGGACACCAAAATATTTTTCGAAAATTTGTGGTAAGGTCTTATGGGACCAAACTGCTGAGGTCATCGGGCCCTAAGCTTACACACTACTTAATCTAACTTAAACTAACTTACGCGTACCCATGCCTGAGGGATGATTCGAACCTGCTATGGGGCAAGCCGCGCGGACGGTGACAAGACGCCTAAGACCGCTCGGCTACCCCGCGCGGCCAAAATATTTCCTACACCTTCTGTAGATATACAGGGTGCTCTAAATTTCCCCTTACAAACTTCTGGGACTTCTAGACAGGACTGAATACACAATATTTTTAATTGGGACCCACGTCCTACAGCCGTTTGAAAACATGTTTGGCCGTATGCGGTAGCCGCGAGGTCTAAGGCGCCGTGTCACGGCCCTTGCAGCTTCCCCCGTCGGAGGTTCGAGTCCTCCCTCGGGCATGGGTGTGTGTGTGTGTGTTGTCCTTAGCCTAAGTTAGTTCAAGTTAGATTAAGTAGTGTGTAAGGTTAGGGACCGATGACCTCAACAGTTTGGTCCCATAAAACCTTACCACAAATTTCCAGGTTTCCAAAACATGTTTGGCAACAGGTTAGTCATGGCTGGTGACGCTTACATCTGATCGCTTGATGTCATTTGACGTCTGTCCTACCTCTCTGACCTGGTAAGAGCCTCATTCATGTGACTGTGGGTTTTAGAGAAAAATGGCTGAATACACGTTTGCGGAATACTCCGAGAGGATCCTTCTATATTGTGGCGAAACTCATGGCAACGGAAGAGCTGATCATTTCCTTTATCAAGATCGTTATCCACAACATCCAACTCCATCGCATACCCCTTACGTCACAATTACGTAACGACCTCGAGGAAGGTATACCTTCACCGACAGCAGGCGTGACAATGGTGCTCCAAGAAGACGCCGCACACACGAATTGGGAAAGAGATGGTACAGCACCACGTACAAGAGAACCCCTCAGTGCGTACACCAGCAGTTACGCATACAATGGATGTTGCTCCCAGCATCGCTGGTATGTTCTGCATGACCAACAACTACATCCATACCACCTCAAAAGGACATTTCAGATGGTTGTAGCACGGAAACGGTACGTTTCCAGACATGAGCTCCAGTTCAAAATTTTGTCTACTCAGTCCACTCTACAAGTCCTATAAGTTCGTAAGGGGAATTTTAGAGCACCCTGTATTCTCAGAAAGTCGCTGTGCAGTGCTTGGGGGAGGCGGGGGGCGGGTGGTACGTCAAACCAATGAGCAATTCTCTACCTTCTACCCTGTTCCATTCGCGGAATGAGCAAGTGAAAAATAACTATCTATATGCCGCAGGACGCGGCCCAGCCTCTCTTCCCTTATTCTTGTGATCTCCGCGCGAGATGTACGTTGGTGGCAGCAGAACTTCATCACGTTCTACTTTGAGTACTGGTTCTCTGTATTTCCTCAACAGGAATTGGCAGCAACAACGTCGCCTTCTTCCATAGATTCGCATTGAAGTTCTCCGAAAGTCTCCGTTACACTTTCTTACGGGTTATACTGACCTGTTACGATCCAAGTAGTACGTCTCTGAATGCGTTCAGTTTCTACTGCCATGCCACTGAAACAGTTGCAACACTCCGCTCCTTCCATAAAAAGTCGCTGTGCTTTCCAGAGTCTCAAAAATAAAAACCCTTCATTTCTACATAATGGTTCATTACAAATGCTCTATCGATGTCTGCCTTGTATACTGCAGATCTCCACCTTCCATTCAAAATTAGAAGACTCACACACTATAAGGTGCAGTCAAATGAAAACAAAACAGATAGAAAAAACTAAGTAAACTGTTTGTTATTTCAAAGTATTATTTTAAATCGCA
Organism: Schistocerca piceifrons; assembly: GCF_021461385.2. NCBI lineage: Eukaryota > Metazoa > Arthropoda > Insecta > Orthoptera > Acrididae > Schistocerca > Schistocerca piceifrons. The sequence continues at coordinate 359,282,105 of NC_060149.1, read as the reverse complement.
CTAACTGTTAAATCATTTATCCCATTGTGAGACAAATGTTTGCCGTTGTCTACGGACAAATAATTGTATCCAGGCGTGCACCTCTTTGTCAGAAGCAAATCGACGACCACGAATGCTTTTTTTTCAGAGCTCCAAAAATATGGAAATCGCACAGGGAGAAATCGGGACTATATAGATAAATGGAAATGTCATGTGGCTAGGGTATCCCGTCAGGTAGACCGTTCGCCTGGTGCAAGTCTTTCGAGTTGACGCCACTTTGGCGACTTGCGTGGCGATAGGGATGAAATGATGATAAGGACAACACAACACCCAGTCCTTGAGCGGAGAAAATCTCCGACCCAGCCGGGAATCGAACCCGGGCCGTTATGTATGACATTGCGTCGCGGTGACCGCTCAGCTACCGGGGTCGGACACTATATAGATGATGTGTAAGGGCTGCTAAGCGAAATCTCAGCAGCTTCCTCGAAACAACCTTGGCAGCATGCCAGAGGTCATTATCCTGCAAGAGACTGATACCGCCCGTCAGCATTCCTGGGCGTCTGAAGTTGATGGTGCGTTTCTATTTTTGTGAGGTGTCCACGCTAGGAAATGGTGTCAGAGGGCATCATTCTGTTGCAGGATAATGTCCGCCCTCATATTGCAAGGTTGTTTCGAGTACGCTGCAGAAATTTCATTGGGAAGGCCTTACACATCCTCCATACAGTGTCTATCTGTCTTTATGCAATCCCCAGATTTTTGGGGCCCTGAAGGAAGACATTCGTGGTCGTCGATTTGCTCCGGATGAAGAGGTACACGCCTAGGTACAATCAAATATTTTTCCATGAAGTTGTCTACCGTCTTGTCTCACACTGGAATAAATGTATTAAGCCAACAGCTTTGCGTCCGCAATATTGTAATGTATGGCAGCAACGGTGAGTGATTGTGCAGGTGGTAGGTCGTAAGTGTCACACAGTAAACTTAGGCATTTGTAATCATAATGACGTTAAAATATTAGTCGCTCTGTAAGTGCATCATAGTTACTCTCTATTGAATATGTCAAATTACGAGCCCCGTTCTCGTCAGTTGCGGGAAAATGAAATCTGCGGCTGAGGCCTATGATGAGGCAACTATAAGTGAAACAACGTGCAGAGAACGGTTTCAACGCTTCAATAACGGTGATTTTGACGTCGAAGCCCGGCATGACGGTGGAAGAGAGAAAGTTTTCGAAGGTGCAAAATTGTAGACATTGCTTGACTACGACGACTAAAACAATCACAGGGGATGGAAACAACTGATGCGTTTTAGCCGAGCTATGAAAGACAAACGGCCACAATACAGTGATAGACATGAAAAGGTGATTTTGTTACATGACAATGCTCGATGTCATTTCGCAAAATCCGTCAAAACATACTTGGAAATATTGAAATGGGAAGACCTAACCCACCCGCCGTATTTTCCAGACATTGCCCCCGCTGACTACCACCTTTTTCAATCAGTGGCACACAGCCTGGCTAGCCAGCCCTAGCGATCATGTGAACTAGTGCAAAACTGAATCGATTCAAGGCTCTCCACAAAGGACGTTCAGTTCTTCCGCCAGAGGATTTGTATGCTACCCAAAACGCAGGAGAATGTGGCGGCCAGCAATGGCCAAGACTTTGAATCGTAAAGTTTGTGCAAGTTTTTCACAATAAAACCTCGAATTTTGAGAAAAAATATCAGAAGCAAAGCTGTAGACCTAATATTAAGAGTCATAGTGATTACTTTTGAAGTGATAAACAGTTTACTCACTTTTTCCGTCTGTCTCGTTTTCATTTGACTGTCCCTAATATATCCAAATCCTTTCCTGTATTGTCTGTTGTGGGCGACAAAATGGCTTGGCTCTGAGCACTATGGGACTCAACAGCTATGGTCATAAGTCCCCTAGAACTTAGAACTACTTAAACCTAACTAACCTAAGGACATCACACAACACCCAGTCATCACGAGGCAGAGAAAATCCCCGACCCTGCCGGGAATCAAACCCGGGAACCCGGGCGTGGGAAGCGAGAACGCTACCGCATGTGGGCCACAGCTCTTCGCTAATTTTAGTGCAAAATCTAACGAAACTGAGTACTGGTACTGAGTTCTGTGGGTACAATGAACGAAGATGAGCTCATGAGCATCACAGTTTTCCATTCCTTTGTGTTAGCGCCAGTGTAAAAGCGACGCTTATTTGGGCGGTATGTCGATATCTAGTCCTCTTTAAGTTGTGAATTCCAATAGAATCGCGGCGCGCCTCGGTGGTAGAAGAAACTCCTGCAGCAATGCATACAGAATAATCGGTGGACAATAGGTGTACTGTGCGACTAAATACGTTCTGGAAATTTCATATGATACAATGCAACGCATATTTTAAGGAAGTAACGCCCCACAGCTCATAAGTATTAGAAAAATATCATGATCACCGCCTCGAGCTGCTGATGAAATTCTTTCTCTAAAAACCAGTTTCTGTCGACAGACCAGCATCTGCTTCTTAAAAGCATTTACAGCGTCATATTAGAATTATATAAAGTAATGGATGTCGGATAATAAAACCACGAGCTTTTCACTGTTTTTACATCATAATAAATTACATCGTCAATATATAAACTGTGCTAGGCAGTGCACTCTTTCATGTTTATCAGCAATTGGCGTTAACGCTACGAACGGCCGCGCACCACATACAGCAGACTGTACAGCTGATCACTGTTTAGCACAGTTTATTTATTAACTGTGTCATTTCTATTGCGATGTGACAATACTGACAAATTCATGGCTTTATTATCTGACGTCAGTGATTTTATGTTCGCCTAAAATTATGCTGTTTATGCTTTTAAAAACTAGATGGCAGTCTGTCGACCGAAACTGGTTGTTTAGAAAAGAATTTTATCAGCAGCTCGAGGAGGTAATCGTGACGTTTCTCAAATGCAACACACATTTGGTCAGCTACCTCTCGCCCTACCACATAATTCGAACTGTACGTTTTGCCTTACTGCTCTCCAGATTTTCGTTGTTGTTCTGTGTCATGGTTCTATAATGAATTCTGCGTGGAATTTAGGATGTAGACTACTGCAACGCACCCCATTAGTTCTGTACATTTAGTTTTATTGTTCCAGAGGCTGGTGTTGAGCTGTCTTCTGTGACGTCACTGCGTCATTGGTTGTTGGCGTCGGTAAGTGTTTACGGTTGGTAATTGAAAGGCGTCAGGCGGATAAGCAACCCGAGCGTGCTGGTTATGTAATTTAATGAGGCCAGGTTAACATAATGATGGTTATTGGCAGTTTCATTACTGCAGATTTTCTCAAGTTCCGGCGAATGTCGGCAGTCACTCACAGTGGACCAAAACAGTGTTACTTATGCAAATTAAATTCGTCACTGTGTTCTTGTACATAGTTGTGTTCAAGTGTAGAATGAGCCTGTCAGGAAAGTCAAGGTGTAGGAATTTTTATTGAGTTTTCAGTTAAAATATTTAGTTTCCCATGCACCAAAAGGAAGTTTATTCGTCTTACGAGGTACAGCTGGACCCACCGAGAGTGGTTTGCAAGGTTGCCAGCCAGTCTTGAGGGGGCCTAGAGGTGATCACGCCAGAAATGCACGTTTGTCATTTCGGGCTTAGGCCCACAGATGAGTTGGGAAGGAAACACGCCCTAGTTAGGTGGAGTCCAGTGCAATACAAAACTTGTAGCTTGCAGCCGACGCTATTCGGAAGCGGCCAGCAATCAACACTTCATTTAGTCCGGGGACAAACAGCCTCTGCTGAGAGGACGACTTTACTTAGCTGGTAGGCCACACTGATTTATACAATAAACTAATATGACCAGTGGACTTGAGTTGTGGCCATAGATAATACTGATTGATACTGGAAGTGGGAACCTATATTGAACCACATTAAACTATCTTACCAGTGACATGAGTACGGAACAAAAATATTTCCATCAGCTAAATAATTACTCATTACATATCGTAAGGTTCGATGTTACAGACGCTAGCTACCTTATATGACTTTGTGTGATATCAGAACTGAAGAATGCATAGCCTGTAAATCAGAGTTTTTGATGAGAACTTTATCGTAAAATTTGAAATTTTCCCGGCGAATCAACTGTTCAAAAAGATTTCGGGCATGCAACTGGTCGTCGTAAACTTCATTGCACGATATTTCGGCTGGACAACTGCCAGCCATCTTCAGAAGAGCCGAACGAGAACTGACGAAGACGTTCTCCGCTCCGTCTTATATAGTGCGCTGGTAGTACTGCCGCGCATGTGTTGCAGCCACGGAGACAGAAGGTAGACCCAATGCACGTCAACCTGGATCCGTATGCAGTGCTATCATGGTATCATGTTCTATTACAATCGAAATATAACGGCATACCAAACCCATTTTCAGCTCTGTTCGAACTCACTCATATGTTTATATGGGAAACTTTCACGTCGATAACGGGCTGTCACGTTTGCACTTGGTTTGACAGTTGTTTTCTGTCTGAGCTTCGAGTAATGCTGACGTTCCCATAGAGGATGTTGATAGAGCTGCGTGTGCTCAGTATCTGCACACTCTAAGTCGTGCTTATCTGGTGGGCTGTTCTGGATAACTCTCGAGTTCAAAATCGTTCGGGACCTTTTTCTGGGATTAAAACCTTCAAGAATTTTATTTATGAGAATGTATATATCGCAGAGAATTGCGTATGGTATAACCTCCTGCTACTGGAAGAGTGACACTAAGATTTTTACAGTAACTTTTTAAGTGCTTAAAACATTGCACTGAACTGCAAACATAGAAATTCAGTCGCTAGCGAGCATCAAGTGTTGCGGTTAGAGAAATCAAAGGACTTATTTGGTCAGAAACTGAGCCATTTTACTTCTGACAGATAGAGAATTTCTGCCACTTGGAACAAATAAAGAACTGGAAAAGGTTACGATCTTGGATTTACTGCAGAAACTTTGTGTTTCGTGGTGAAATAAAATATAAAGATTAGCATACGTGTGTACCAGTTAAAACAGTGATACTGAACAAAATTGTTTCTTTAACACGTCTAATATAGTGGTAAACAATACGACAACACCTGAAAGTATGGTACGCTGTACAAGGCATGGTTCATAAAATAGCTGATAGCGTTCTGTAAGGCAGAATAATAGGGGAAAAACCTTTGAAGATAAGACATAAAGTGCTGAAACATGTATGGCTTCAAGAAAACCAAATGAGTTGTGTCTTGCATGAGGCGGAAAGTTTCTCCAATTATAGAAGATTATCTGAGGACCATGTCTTCTGCTAATAATTTATCCGGTTCAAAGAGCCACGGAAGACACTCTGCCATGTATCTGTACGCAAGTAAAACAGCACTGTAATTAAATTCTCCACAGTAAGCGAGATAAGAAAAGAATCATCACCTTGAAGTCAGATACGTAGCTACAAACATCTGTGACCTGTCTGGTAAAAATTAGTCGTTGTGTGGTAAACGATACGCCCTGTTAGCCTTAATGAAGGGAATGTGCCATATAAGTTACCTTCAGGTTACAATTTTACGCAGTCCAAGCTGAAAATTACACCAGATTCCTCTTAAGTGGCTTTATCCGAAAAAGAATCCCGCACAAATAAACCTAACGCCATAAATGTCAGTGTAAGTAATTTGTAAGGAGTACGGACAAACCTGAAATTCACTTCCAATTTGTGACGACTACCACATCGAGCTGTGCAGGAATGCGTACGACTCTTGCGGCAAAATATCTACAGCCTGCGTCTGTGTCACTACAAATTGCTGTCCCAACTTCTTCCAGTGTTGCTGGATTCTCGCAATTGTGTAACAATATCTACATATATAAAAGGAAACAAGATATACGTGTCTTAAAAGTGCTCGATTTACAGTCAGTGCCGACATCATTGCAAATCAGTTCAGCTCAAACAGCATTTAGTAATGTTTTTGTGCTTGTTTTTCAGCATTACGCTTGTACAATTATCAAACGAAACGTTAACTATTTTCTTAACGCGTATATATGGCGAATAAGCTAGAAGCAGTAGTTAAATAATCTTGAGCTCAAACTGGCTGACGGATTTGTGGTATCGTGTTACACTTAGATGCTCAATTATGTAAATGAATTCTTGAAATAATTCTTATTATCTTTATTTGAAAATATTTTTGACACAACGTATTCGTAATATCGACTTGACTTTCAAATTGTGATAGTTTCCTATGATAAACACGTATGTTGGAACGTAATGGTACACAGTATTTCCTATACGGCTTAAAAATGCCGTTGATTGATTTTATGATTCGATAACAGACATGATTGCTCCGTGTTTATACAATGTTGAAGACAGGTTTAAATAATGGAAATAACAGTATGATTAGGAATTAATTTCTTCTGGACCACTAAACACGTCAGTTTATCATGTGCGTAATCAGAACTTGTTCCATGTTGGACAGACTATCTAGCTGTTCCCGACGAAACGACAGGATTGTTGTTTAGCGCCTCCATTTTCTTCTCGTCACTCCCTGTGATTATGGCTCACGACGTTCACGTCTGTTGTTCCTCAAATCGGTCTAGAACTGGGGAACAGTAGAGTGAAATGTGCATTGCAACTTTAGTTGGTACAAAACATCTGCACAGAAGTAAGAGAAATCAGTGAAGTTGAAGTCCAGTTTTACAGTCGTGTTGCGCACTTTGGAAAAAAAAAAACAAAGAAAATATACTGAAAAATCAGTTGCAGATTAAAACCGGTGTTGCGATGTCAAGCGCAATAATTTTAAAGTTCAGTGAGCACCAATTCCTGGCCGAGAATCTCATTTAGATACCAATACTACAATAATAACATGATAAACATTCGTAAGCTTGTTAATACGTGCTTGACTGATTCGGTAAAAGCGGGTAATTTGAATTGTATATCCTGCTTAAGAAGCTTGTAGCTTCATAAACTTCGCGGCAATTTTCACAGCAGATTGCGCGCCAAATGCTTGTCATCAGTACGATATATTGTGAGCCACCACGACCGTTACGTGACGCAAAACGCTGTGACCTTAATACCTGCTTCGGCTCAACCTACGTCTTATTCCACGTTATATACAGAGATGGATGGGATCTAGATCAAGGTGCGGTTTGTGTACGGCTCGCGTCGCCTCCATGTGAACAAGTTACAGCAAAGGTACACCACTCTTACATTAGCTGGTCTAACGTACTTCGGCTGTGGTATTTGCATTGAGTACGACCCAGAACGATCTTGAAGTATAAATTGATTGTACTTCGCTGTAACTGAAATAACATCACTCGTAATTACACATTAGTCGCCTGAGATTTATCTTCGAGCGAGAGAGTGGGTATTTACGCAAGTGTGTCCTAGTTCACAGTGAAACACGTATGTTCCTAATTTATTGCTGCGCATGTAGTGCGGCACATATAACTCACGGACCCCCGTAGTGCAGAAATCTAGCAGCCAGCTGCTGATGCCGAAGCATCTTCTTGACTGAAATTAATATTCCGTTGTTTTCTCTGAAATTTACTATGTTCTGATGTGAAATGAAAGGCGATGCATTGAAGGAGAACTGAGCTTGAACTCCTATCATACGAGACTGCCTAAAACCACGAACTGAAGTTTTGCACCTTTATTACTTGCTTGGAGAAGTAAACCAGTGAATTTAAGGCCCTTCCTTCCGGTACTTCCAGTCTTGGGATGTTGATGATACAGTTTTTTGTTTTGGAGTTTCACACTATTCAGAGCAGAATATAGGTTTTATTTTATTTACAGTCCACATTAGCATCTACACACAATGGAGAATCATCGTAACTTCGTATTTGCACAAGGGAGGGAATGGAATGAGAATCATTGGGAGATCCCCATTGTGTGTTTACTTGTTGCGTATCAGTAACTGTATTGCAAAACGAGTTTTCGACCATGACATGACTGTAAGTAACAAGTTATTAGTGAATGCTAATTTTTCCAACACAATTCTCCGAGTCATATAAGACGTTGCAATCTTTCTCGACGTCGTTTTAAGATTTTTGGTAGAATATTCCTTGGATAATAAAAGAAACATGCCATCTTTGATAGCAAGTCAACGGATCTATCTGCATATAAGTGGAACTGGGCCCACTGTGTTTACGGTGTGTCATGTCGGTAAGGAGTAAGCAAGGTGATATGTACGATCTAACAAGCTGCTGTGTGATCTCCTCAGCTAAAATTTCGGGTCCCGTCAGCTGTCATCATCTTCTTCTTTATTTTTGCCCCTGGAGTAGAGAAACTGAGGTCTTTCTACTGAGAAGCCGGCTTGATTTGCTGACTTTGAACCACCGGCTGTCAGAATGATTCCCACCGATTCTCATCAGTTCCATTCTAGACGACCGCCGCACCAGGTTCTGAGGGATTCGGGCAGAATGTTATTGCACTGTGCCTGGGAACGTGCATCTCAGAAATGGCGAAGCTAGCAAGCTGTTCGCATGCTACTCTGGTGAGTATTCCTGGGAAGTGGTCGATAGACGATAAAACAAAGAGTAAGCGACGAGGTGTTGGATGTACACACCTAATAACAGCAAGTGAAAGACGGAGGCTTACCAGCTCTGTAATGAGGGACAGGCAGAATTGGCGCCAGAGTACAGTGCTGTCGCAGGCGCCAGTATTTCGAAGGACACGGTTCAGAGCACATTGCAAAATATGTGGCACCGCAGCGGACGTCCCCGAAGCGTTACCGTGTTGATCCAATGTCACCGTCAATCACGATTGCGGTGGTCTCGGGATCATCGAGAAGCGTGAATCAATGAAAACGTGTCACCTTGTCAGACGAGTCGTGTTACACTAGATCGATGGTCCTTTCCAAATACGCCGTCATCCATCCAAAAGGCTGCTCGATACATCCACCGGCCGCGGTGGCCCAGTGGTTCTAGGCGCTTCAGTCTGGAACCGCGTGACTGCTACGGTCGCAGGTTCGAATCCTGCCACGGGCCTGGATGTGTGTGCTGTCTTTAGGTTAGTTAGGTTTAAGTAGTTCTAAGTTCTAGGGGACTGATGACCTCAGATGTTAAGTCCCACAGTGCTCAGGGCCATTTGAGCCATTTGATACATCCACCGGCCTACAGACGCCAGCCGATGGGAGCAGTATTATGTTAGGGGCTGGGGGTGACATACGCCTGGGTTTCCACGGGACCAGTGGTAGTAGTGGAGGGCACTATGACAACTGTGGATTACCTGAACGTTACTGTGGGCCACCTGAATCACTTTATACTTGATGTCTTCCCTGACGGCAATGGCATCTTCCATCAGGATAACGGCCAGTGGTAAAACGCCAGAATCGAGCTTCAGTGGTCTGAGCATGATAGTGAACTGACTTTGCTGTCTTGGCCACCAAATTCGCCAGATCTGGACCCAAATGAACGCATCTAAGACGGTATCGGGTGCCAGCTCCGCGCCGACAAACCACCGGATCGAAATTTACGGGAATTTCGTGATCTGTGCTTAGATATATGGCGCCACATTCTTCCGGAGACGTACCAAAGACATTTTCAATACACATTACGCACAATCACTGCTGTATTGTGTACCAAATGGTTCAAATGGCTCTGAGCACTATGCGACTCAACTTCTGAGGTCATCAGTCGCCTAGAACTTAGAACTAATTAAACCTAACTAAGCTAAGGACATCACACACATCCATACCCGAGGCAGGATTCGAACCTGCGACCGTAGCGGTCGCTGGGTTCCAGACTGCAGCGCCTAAAACCGCACGGCCAAAGGTGGATCAATACGCTATTAAGCACATGGCCATAATGCTCGGCAGTGTATGTCTTACACACAGCGTATGCGTCTTTCCACTGCAGTAACGAAAAAGCGTGATTTTATAACGTGAGAAATAGCGTCAGACATTAGAAAATGCTCCAGATTAAACAATGCATGAAGCATACCGATAATTTATTGAAGAGAGGTAGCTTATGACAGTCAACACGACATCGTTGTTTAACCGCCCAAAATAACGGTAAATGTGTGAGGAAGTGCTGCTAAAATCGTCAAATCTATTTCAGTGTTGTAGGAAGATTTTGCCTTTTCCTGATGTTTTTCTCTGACAAAATCCTTTGTTCAGATTGCCGATATCTACTCAAATTATTCTGTTATTCATTATATTGCTTATGAGATGAGCCTAATGTATCTGTAAGAGAGGTATTTCGGAGGTGCAAGCGGTTTTTTTAAAAATAGTCTCACCGAAGAAATATAACAGTTTTGTGTTTAAAGCTGAGAGGGTGCGGCACATCAACAGGAAAGCGGAATTAAAGCTGTGAGGACGGGCCTGAGTCGTGCTTGGGTAGCTCAGTCGGTAGAGCATTTGCCCGAGCAAAGGTCCCGAGTTCGAGTCTCGGTCCGGCACACAGTTTTAATCTGCCAGGAAGTTTCAGGAAAGCTAAAGTTTAACTTTTCATAGGCAAAGGTTTATCACCACTTGAGTTGGCAGAGGATGGGAAGGGAATTGACAAAGGCATTTTTTAACGAACAATTAATCCCCACCCTCCACCCCCACGCCTTTTAATGAGTTTAGAGTACCTTTATACGTCATTTTTGCTCCGTTATTTAGAAATTTAAATGGCATGAAAACACATCAACGACACGTTTCGAGGACAGGCACTTACACTTCCTGGTGCATGCAGTTGCCTCCTATACAGCTTCCCATGGTCGATTCTAAAGGGTGTGACACTTGTTCCACCATTTTGTTTTATAATATGAGGTAAACCACGGAAAACATAAATAATGGTATCGAACAGAAGTTGAAACTCCACTACGCCACAGCATGAATCCGGCGCTATAACAACGACGCCATCTCGCTTGCCGATCTCTTTAAAACGGGAAAATTACGTAGTTTTAGAGGCATTTGGGTAAATAATGCCTGACATTGTTCAAAAAGTTATGCTGGTTCTTGTCTAGAAAAATGAAAAGAAACTTGATTTACGATAAGTAGACGCCACTTTAAATTCACCTGCTTACAATTTGAGGATACAGCACCTTCTCGGAGACTGCGGACAGACTAATGAATTTTAACAGAATTGGTTGGTTCTGGGCAAATGAAATTATGCTGGAAGAGAGAAGGTAAACAGTACGACTCATCTTAGAGCGGAGAGCACACAGACAATAAAGGAGAGAATGCTTCAAACTCCCCACAGAGGAGCAAATGAAACATTGTTTTTTGATGATGGGCAACCGGTGCACTGTAACAGATACAGTCTGCAGGGCGCCAAGCTGCAAAGATAAAGTTTATTTGTAGTTATGCAAATCAAAGCTCTTGTTATGTATTTGGGTACGCATAACCTTCAATCTTTAACAAGCACTGGTCATTCTGCTGTTTTCCATAACTAGAACAACGCAGTGACGACGTACATGTAATGTAGGTACGAGCAAACAGTAAGAGGAGATTGGTTATTTCGTAAGGCACGCGGCAGGGGTTGTTGTAATTACCACGGTGGATACGGTAACAAATGCGTGTACAGGGAGTACACGACGCGGAACAGCGGGCGGCGTGGCCTGAGATGAATTGCGAGAGCCTCGCAAAGCGGGCCGTTCGCATATTGCCGACTTCGTTATTTCCAATCATGCGTTGTTACAGCGTGTTTTGTTCTTGTTGTGACACGCATTATGAATATTCAGTATCTCGAACGAAACCCCGTGGTTCCTGATTACATTATCCCGCTTTCAGCGTTTGCATTTCAAATCCGCTTTTGGGCGGTTCAGGAGTGACATGATGGCGATGTTTCGAGAAGCAATCCCCCGTGGCCTCGCTGCCACCTCGTCTGTACAAAACGGCTCCAGATTAGCGGACTCCGACTGCAAATCCTTCTCCGAAATATCAGAGGGTTTTCACACCACTAAGCAAACACAGAGCAAAATCCCGTCATTAAGTATTCGGTGCTAATTGCATTTAATAGCACTAATAAAGTTCTTCTGTCACAGTCTTTCTAATGTTACGGCTACATGAAGCGTTTCGCTGACGTAAAGGAATAACCGTTTTTCAATGAAAGAAAGTTCGTGATACATTCCAGAAGCTCTTCATCACTCATTATAAATAATAACACGTAATTATTTACCTGAAAAACAGTTTGTGCCTGAATGATAACTTTTTGCTGTACTGGATGACAGCCAGTTGCAACCGGAATAACAGTTGTTCCATTACGTTCAGACACGTCCATAGGAGACATCTCATCATGTTTTACTAGAATTTACTGAGATTTATTTGCCCACGTCAACTCAACTCACATATTTTGTGGTTAAATTTGAATCGCCCGATAAATTGCAGGTATCAACAGCAAATTCTGGTACCAGTGTCAAGATCGTTGTTTCCGGGAAGGGCAATCATAAACTAACGTACATACAGATATTATATGAATTTCCGCGTGATGCATTGTCTCCTGACATGTGAAGGATTTCAGAAAACAAACGATACATGTTGTCTCACAATAACACCATCGCGCAACAAGAGTAGCGCATTTTCAGAAAAGAGGCTTCTTGCAGACATCGTTCTGCCATCATACGAATAAGAGGGATCATCACATTTCGCAATTGAAACGACACTGCAACTGGAAATGTACATCAAAGTTGAATCAGGCAGGACAGTATAATTCTTGTGGACAAAACCTCTACATTACACACAGCTTCACCGTGAAATCCTGGCAGTGTATAGGCCAAATGCAGTGTCGCAGCCGCAGTGATCTGGAGCCAACAATTAGCCGAAGCCCGCACAGCTGTGTGTGGTGCTGATGGTGAAGGAAGGAAGGTCTTGCACCATGTGATTTCCATCTTTTCGGCCAGTTGAAAGAACGTAAGTGGGGAAGGAAAATTTTCAACGATGAAGACGTTCTCGAATGATTCCTTGACCAACAAGCCGATTTCTGTTGTCCAGGAACTGAGCTATGATAGGACGTCCCGACCGTTATTTACAGAGACTTGGCGGCTACAATGAAAAATAATGTCATAGGCCTAAATCTGTGTCACTTTGAACTTTAGTGCAGCATTCGATAAAAGTTAGTTGGCCCGTCATAATAACGGGCATGTTACTTTCTGAATTCTCTTCATACACATTAAATCTTTCTTGTTTTGGGACACAGTAACGACATTTTTGCTCCCATATAACTTCATAATTTTCCGGCAAAAGCAAGTTGATGCTAACTTGTACAGAAGACTGCGTCGGTCCTTAATCAGATTGCTGTTGAATCGTAGTAATAATGTGACAAAACGCTCTAGAATGTGATGTACGAGGGCGTGCTGAAAAGTAATTCCCCTGCATTGTTTACGTGAAAACTCTTAAAGCTTTTTAAGTAAAACGAACGTCATTAACATTCTACATGTTTATTTTTCACGTCTATGTATTTTATATGTCAACATAGTCATCCTGGCGATGATCACATATCTTTCAACGGGAGACCAGTCTTTTGATAGCGTCACTGTGGAATGTTTGACTTTTTTGACGAAGTCACAACGTCACCTTCACTTGCACCGCTTCATCACTATCAAAGTGAAGTTCTCGAAGGTGTTCTTTAAGTTTTGGTAACAGATGAAAATCGGCTGGGGCTAAGTCGGACTGTATAGAGGATAATAGATGACAGTGAACCCGAGGTGTCCGATTATTGGAAATGTCGCAACGCTCGTGTGTAGTCTGGCTTTCTCATGCTAAAGTATAGGGTGCTTCGTGAGTGGACGAACTCTCCGAATTTGTAAGTAGATTGCAGCAGGCTATTTCTCACGAAACGACGTGGTTATGTTACACTCCCCATGTTACGCGCTACAATTCTGAGCCCTGCCGTGGCTCTCTCTCTCTCTGGCTCTGAGCACTATGGGACTTAACATCCATCGTCATCAGTCCCCTAGAACTTAGAAATACTTAAACCTAACTAACCTATGGACATCACACAACACCCAGTCATCACGAAGCAGAAAAAATCCCTGACCTCGCCGGGAATCGAACCCGGGAACCCGGCCGCGGGAAGCGAGAACGCTACCGCACGACCACGAGCTGCGGACCTCTGCCGTTGCAGAGGGCTGCAAACATGTAGACACGGAGAATAAAAATGTAGAATGTTAATAATGTCTTTTTTTTAAAAAATAAAAAAAAGCGGCAACGGCCTTGCCGCAGTGAATACACCGGTTCCTGTGAGATCACCGAAGTTAAGCGCTGTCGGGCGTGGTCGGCACTTGGATGAGTGACCATCCAGGCCGCCATGTACTGTTGCCATTTTTCGGCGTGCACTCAGCCTCGTGATGCCAATTGAGGAGCAACTTGACCGAATAGTAGCGGCTTTGGTCAAGTATACCATCCTAACGACCGGGAGAGTAGTGTGCTGACCCCATGCCCCTCCTATCCGCATCCTCCTCTGAGGATGACACGGCGGTCGGATGGTCCCGATGGGCCACTTGTGGCCTGTAGACGGAGCGGCTTTTTTTTTTTAAATTAAAAAAAGCTGTAAGAAATTTTCATATCAAATATTCGGAGGCGTTATTTTTCAGCACACTCTCGTACTACCTCCCAGCAAGTTACTCTTTGAGAATAATCGGCTAACCGTTAATGGATATCTACGTAGCGTGATTCGTTTCTTCAACTGTAAACTTAAGCTACAAATGTGGAGCCGTTGTCTATTTGTAGACGAGGGATGAGATTTACGGTCACGAGGCCAGCTCACAACAGACGCTTTCTAGATGTCTGTGTCGTCTAGAGAAGCCGCTGTCCCGAGAGGACTTGCCTGCTGGCTCAGCTAGCAACGGGAGCGATTTGGGGCGAGAAGGCACGCGAGAGAAAGGTGCCGACTCGAGAAGCGACGAGCGGGAAGCGCTCCGTGATTTATGGCTGTGTTGCCCGTGGAGCGGAAATCGGTTGAGCAGGCGGGCCCGTTTTAGTTGAGCGATGGCCGTCCGGGCCGCGGACGTAATTGGTGTGGGAGCGGGTATCAGCGTTACACGCGACAATGCCGGTTTTCTCCGCCGCAGTAAACGTCAGAGCGGCGGACGGGTCGCTCGTAAAGACGCGGACGCGCCGCAGACACGCGATATGCTCACCGCCCAGCGCCCCCTCCCCCCCCCCCCCCCTTTCCCTCACACTCACGTCCCGACCGATCGCGATGTGCCCGCCCGATTGCCGTCGCCACTTTTGTCGACGACACCCACCTTTAACAGTTTGACAGCCCTTACGTTCGCACGCATCATTCATCTTCTCGCGGACGGGACCCACCTGCCTGCACAGCAGAGACTACGGGCTAGTGAACAACTGATTCAGAAATAACCGTCGTGTTGGCGTGGTACCGTTACTGTCACATCGGCGGATGAAATAGTTTTCAGTGACACGGGGGCGACTGTGACGCAGCCGTAACGAAGTGTCATGTTTTTTCTGCAGACACAAAAGTTGTCCGGTAGTAGCGACGATTTTTATGGACTGTTCATTTGCTTAAACCGTTGTTTGCTGTCTTATTGATTCCTCATGGGATTATTTGTAGAAAGTATTTCAAGACAACCTACTCCCGGGGGGTACATACCATAGTAACAACTTCCACAACCGTGTGCCCATATCGCCTGTACAAAAAGTTCCGAGACTGATTTGATTTTCTGGCGTATCAACGACGTCAGTGGAGCAACTAAGGTGACAACTTGAAATAACAGCTGTAAATAACAGACATGCGTTCGACAGGTCAGTTGCGAGTAGGCAGTGTTGAGTAGTGGGCGCGCGGCCATGCTGTGTCAACGATGTTGTGTCACAAATGGTGAAACGTCCCCATAGAAAAATTTATGAATTACTGTGCTCGAAAACCTCTTACGGTATTTGCTTTTCAAACAGCTGAGCAAAACTGAATGTACTCAGACATTACTCTCTTTACTTATTCTGATCTTCACTAAACTGACACACAATATTTTTAGCGAAACGCAATCTGACTTTTAATAATCCCTACAAAAGAATGGCCCTGACTAACAATAACGTATACCTTTCATGAATCACTTACCTCACAAAAATCTTCGTTACTCGAACTACTGCAATACAGCGAGCGCCAATACTGACAGCTAAATAAAACATTCTAACTACTGAAGGCACTAACTACTGACAGGCATCGTTAGCAAATGAAAGATTTTGATAGAGAACAAACAATGTATTTACCTTAATAGTGTTCAAAAGACATTATATATATATATATATATATATATATATATATATATATATATATATATATATATATATATATCAGTCCATGACATCCAGTCTTACAAATTTACTGTCTCTGATGGACACACGTCCAGATCATCCGCTCTCAAAACTCCGCCATCTCTCTCCCCACATCCACCACTGCTGGCGGCTCACCTCCAACTGCGCAACGCTACGCGCTGTTCACATCCAGCTGCCCAACACTACAATAGCAAACAACAATGCAAACCAGCCACAGACTGCGCACAGCACAGCCAGTGATTTTCATACAGAGCGCTACGTGGCGTTACCAATTAAAAAAATCTAAACAGCATACTTACATCTAAACAGCCTACTTACAATGGCAACTCTAAATCATGCGTTCAAGATATTCTCCAGAATATTTCGAAGAAGAGAAAAGAGTGTGCAAGTTTCTCCCGCACACCTTGACTCCTGAACTAAAACGACGACGCCTGGATGCCTGCAGCGACTTGATTGAAATACAAATGGTTCAAATGGCTCTGAGCACTATGGGACATAACTGCTGAGGTCATCAGTCCCCTAGAACTTAGAACTACTTAAACCTAATTAACCTAAGGACATCACACACATCCATGCCCGTGACAGGATTCGAACCTGCGACCGTAGGATTGAAATACAAAACGCGAACAATTCTTCTCTGGAAAAAATCATAACGGGTGACGAGACTTAGTGCTATCAACACGAACGTACGACATAACGTCAACGTGCAGAAATTCACGTGATGGGTCAAAGCTTTGACGGCTTAACCGACATTCAAGCTAGTGTGACGCAGGAGGTGAACAACATCATCTCAAAGACAGTTTCATATCGTTGCACGAACGTTCTGTGCGTTTGACTCAAGTGAGGGGGGGGGAGGGAGGGGAGACCACGCAGAACACCCAAATTATTAAACCCACCATCTTACCCTTTCTATGTTATTTCATTAATCCAGTCTCAAAACTTTTCTGACTGACAACTCTTCTCTCGATTTGCTACTTCCACTTTCAGTATGTCTGACTCAAGTTAACATATTATGACGGAAAACGATCTTGAAATTAAACAGCTTACGAATAACATTCGGCTTGTTACATCTTGAATTCATGAAAGACGTACCTACATCAATATTAAGTCAATTTTGCTTACATACACACGCACGCTATTCACATTTTTCACTTTAATTTGCCAGTGTCCATTATGATTCCGTTCGGACACCGTAAGAAAATGTACACCTCCATATCGCACAATATTAAAACTTAACGTTAATAGTTACTTCGCCACGAATAGCACCAACATTTACGCGCCCCAGTTCGTACTTCTTCACTCTATGAGCCTATCCCGCAAATGAAAGATCTACACACGTTTTCTTGCAGGCGCCAAAAGCTCGACCCACACCCTGGGTAATAGGCATCCCCACACCACTGTGATCCTGGGTCCAGTAGTGATGGTTAAGGGTATGTTTCTATGCATCGTAATGATGTCAACATCTATAATCTTAAAACGCCAGAAAAAGTATGAATATGTCGCTCTGCAGTGAAGTGTGTGCTCTTATGAATTTTCTTGGCAGATATATGTGAATTTAATTTTTTCCGTTCGTATACTGCTGACGAAATCTTCTCGGGCTTCCATCCGGGTGTCTGCGTTGAATTTCACGATGTTTTGATTGGTGTCGCTCACAACATCTTCTGGCGAAATGTGGAGTCTGCGCTGGCGTCACATACATATACTGAAGTAGCGGCGACTCTCCCCTCCCCCAACCCCATCCGCCTTGCATAGGATCGGCGTCCCGTGGTAGGGGGGCGGACCGCCGTCCACCTCTCGGTGCATTCAGTGTTGCCAAGACTCGCGAAGCGTCATCTGCTGGGCAGGGACACGCGTATTTCTGTTAGTGCAGGGTTTCGTGCCGAATTTGGCTGGTAACCCTCGTCCCTGTTGACTAGACTGTCATGGAGCCTCATTTCAAATGATTATTCAATAGTGTCCTCCCTAAAGCCACTAACTCTGTACAACATTTCCTGACAGATTAAAGCTTTGTACCAGTTTGTGTCTTTAACCCAGAACCTTTCTGTAAGCTGTCATTGTGGCTCGTGGGCCGTGCCTGGACATCTCAGTTGGTAAGAACACTGCTCGCGAAAGGCAAGGTACTGGGTTCGACTTCCAGCCCAGTACCCAGTTTTTATATGCCTGGAAGTTTCTCCCCTAGCAAAATTAAGCTTCTTACTTAGCATTAGACAGAACTAAATTCTTAATTTTCCTATTTCTAAAATGATGACAGTAAGTAATATTTAGCTAACGTTTAAATAAAAGAAAACACACACATCTGATTTAGTGCTTTATTAAAGCAAGAAATAATGCGTCAGTGAGACGGTTGGTAACTTTTATTTACAACACTCTTTTTAATATTCGGTTTGTTTTCAGGCAGTGCACATAAGACAAAAATCCACTTTCACACCTTTGAGTTTTGCCGAACGGGATCAGAATGTGTAAGGATAACAACGGATACTCGCCACTACCTTTCAGCAAAATGCTGTCTGTTGCTTTTAATCAATGCCTACTTTTAATAGGCAGTAGAACATATTTCTAGTGATAAATGTTACTTTAAATTGCCTGTGAATGAGCATTTTCCGCTGCTCGTGTCGCGCAACATTGTCAGTACTATAAGCATCGAAACGATCACAATTTTAACTCTTTGTCAGCAAAGCTCGAGTTTTCGAAGAAACTGGCTACACTGATATTCACCATATTCGCTTGAAAGCCGAGAGTGGGCATATTAATTCACCAAAGAAATTTACATGGTAAACCAATTTGGAGATAAATGAATTTGCTCTTTTGGTTCGAACGGAGTTGTGGACAACTGACTAGCGAAACAGTGGGCGATATGGCAGGCGATAACACTCTCGAACCATTGATCGCGATGTGCCATAGACATAAAAAAGTGAGCAGTTCAGGTACATTGTGCTCATTCCTGACTGCTTACCAAATTCAAATACTGTCGTTCACACATTCAGTACTGAAGCTGTGACTCCGCCGCATAACATCACGCGCTAAAGATTATATTTTACAATTTTAGGCAATAATCGCTTACGTATCTAATAAATTTTGGAATCAGACGGGATTGTTATAACAAATACGAATTTTTAAAAATATCTTAGTTCAATGCGGACTGAACCCTCGCAGCACGATAAGCATGGAGTGACAATTTTTCCTACTGTGGTCATCAAAAACTAGCTGTCGTCCGCATAGCCTTCGCAGAGGCATCCTCGACAATATAATACTACAGTCAAGCAAACGGGTCACATACTCAGCGAAGGACGCAACTTGTCAGGTAGGAGACGCGTCGGCCTTGAAGTAATTATGCCTCACATTTTTCGCCACCTCTTTTGTACCTCCACGACGGTTGTCATCTCTGTTATTAACGGACATCGGATTAGCGAGGCGACATTTGTCTGGCCTTCTTGAACAGATTTGCTCCACAGCCTTGGAAGTAGCCACTATCGTCCACCAGGGGACGAAAAAAAGTTAAGTACGCTAATTATAGCTGCTATTCAAGACGTGTATAAAGTTCGAATGAAAGGATTTAGAATGAACTATCTGGCTTTATATTACAGATGAGCTTGTCAGATTTGTGTTTGTTTATTTAAGTTGTTTGGTCCAACATGTACTTGCGTCAGTGTAAGCAAGTACTGCGCATGTCACACTAGGGAAGCTATGTGCGGAGTCGATGGTAGATTGTTTCTTGCGGAATACAACTGACAGCCTTGCTGCAACATCAGCCTTACGAAAACGTGTATTTCGGCTAGTGGAGCTCTGAATAAATACGTTAAGTAAATTTCCCCTGAACATTAACCATTTTGATCGTACCTCAGGAAAGTTCTCTTTTCAGTATACTGTATCTAAAAAAAAATTAGAATAATTTCCGTTTGAAGGAAGCATTCTTACAGAAGCACGAAAGGTAGTAATGATCTTAAAGCTAGTCTAACCGACTAGATCTTTATTGCACTCTTTGTGAATTTAGCAGCTTCTCACGGAACACTTCCCAAGAAACAGAGTGCTTCACTGTTTAATGAGCCCATAAGTGCCTGTGCAGATTAGTATGTAACTATAAAATATTTTTGAGACACCTCATCAAAAGTGTCCCCAGCAGACTTCTAACCGTGAAAAGGTGAAGTGCGGACAAACCCCAAATTAATGTGCACTAATAGGTGTCCGGATACTTTTGATCTGATAGGTTATGTTCCTGACAATTGGTATAAAAGGCAAAGGTTTTGGATTTACTGTAAGAATTGTTCCTCTTCTTTATTCTCTTACTTAAAGTGAACATAATTGCTTCTGTGCGTACCAGTGGTTACTTCGTATATATACACATAAAAAAAAGTTTTGCATCGACCCGATTCCTAGAACTCCTGAGGATAGACGTTCCCTGTGGATATTGTATCTCAGTCCCTTTGACCGTTCAGAGATGTCACTAAACCCGCCGAAACATGTAAAAAGCCATGCATGAGCAGCGCCTTTTAGATGGAGGGGGCTCGACAGCCGATCAGTTCCAGTCAGTCCACCAGGAAGGAGGTACACGGCTCATGTTGTCTGTAGTTCAACCATGCCTAGACGGTCAATACCGCGGTTCCATCGCGTCCGCATTGTTACTTTCTGCCAGGAAGGGCTCTGAACAAGGGAAGTGTCCAGGCGTCTCGGAGTGAACCAAAGCTATGTTATCCGGACATGGAGGAGATACAGAGAGACAGGAACTGTCGATGACATGCCTCGCTCAGGCCGCCCAAGGGCTACTACTGCAGTGGATGACCGCTACCTAGGGATTATGGCTCGGAGGAAACCTGACAGCAACCCCACCATGTTGAATAATGCTTTTCGTGCAGCCACAGGACATCGTGTTACGACTCAAACTGTGCGCAATAGGCTACATGATGCGCAACTGCACTCCCTACGTCCATGGCGAGCTCCTTCTTTGCAACCACGACACCATGCAGCACGGTACAGATGGGCCCAACAGAATGCCGAATGGACCGCTCAGGATTGGCATCACGTTCTCTTCACCGATGAGTGTCGCATATGCCTTCAACCAGACAATCGTCGGGACGTGTTTGGAGGCAACCCGGTCAGGCTGAACGCCTTAGACACACTGTCCAGCGAGTGCAGCAAGGTGGAGGTTCCCTGCTGTTTAGGGGTAACATTATGTGGGGCCGATGTACGCCGCTGGTGGTCGTGGAAGGCGCCGTTACGGCTGTACGATACGTCAATGCCATCCTCTGACCGATAGTGCAACCATACCGGCAGCATATTGGCAAGGCATTCGTCTTCATGGACAACAATTCGCACCCCCATCAGCGCACATCTTGTGAATGGCTTCCTTCAGGATAACGACATCGCTCGACTAGATTAGCCAGCATGTTCTCCAGACATGAACCCTATCGCGCATGTCTGGGATAGACTGAAATGGGCTGTTTATGGACGACGTGACCCACCAACCACTCTGAGGGCTCTACACCATATCGCCGTTGAGGAGTGGACCAACAGTGCCTTGATGAACTTGTGGATAGTATGCCACGACGAATACAGGCATGCACCAATGCAAGAGGACGTGCTACTGTATATTAGAGGTACCGGTGTGTACAGCAGTCTGAACTACCACCTCTGAAGGTCTCACTGTATGGTGGTACAACATGCAATGTGTGGTTTTCATGAGCCATAAAAAGGGCGGAAATGATGTTTATGTTGATCTCTATTCCAATTTTCTGTACAGGTTCCGGAACTCTCGGAACCGAGATGATGCAAAACTTTTTTGATGTGTGTATTAGCGATTTTCTATCCTCTTCCATTCACATATTGAGTGAAGAAAACATTAGTGTCTGTATTTCTCTATATGATCTGTAACCTGATTCTTATAATCCCTGCGTGAGATATCCGAAGGTGATAGCAGAATCTTCGCATCTTCATCCACTAAAGGCTCTTTAAATTTACCCTGCAGGGTTTCACGGGAATAATCGTTTTTTCTAAAGTTGTCCATTTAAGTTCTCCGAGCATCATCTCTGCCACACGCGCTTTGTGGGGTATACCGAGCTGATAGGGTCCTAGTGGCAAGTCTCTTAATTCGTGTGACGTCTTTTGTCATGACTATTTCATTAGCATCCCAGACAGTGGAACAATACTGTGAGGTTCGTCACACTAGCATCTTGTATCTAATTTCCTTGCCAGATGCACTGCACTTTCTCAGAACCGTTCCAATAAATATAAGTCTTCCATTCACCTTCCCTGTTATTGATTTTACGTATTCATTCCATTTCTTATCTCTTGTTAGTATTACTCCTAAGTATCTGAACGATGTGACGTGCACTAGGATTTCGTGATCAGTCTTACAATCGGATTCTATAGGATTCTTCCTCTATTATAGGTACTGCCTTATCTATGTTTAAAATAACCTGCCGCTCATTACACCTAGTGGAAATTTTGTCTATATCTTTCTACAATTCCTTATGATCGTCCAACCATGTTGCTTTCCTCTAGATAACGAGAATGTCAACAACCAATGTGACTGTCATACTAATCATACCTGGTAAACCGTTGACATATAATGAGAACATTAGTAGTCCTACCACTCCTCTTTGGGACACACCAACATTACTTTCATTTCTGTTGAACATTCGCCGTCCAGTAAAACGTAGTGGGTTCTACACTTCTTCCATTTTAGACACACATTTATAATATTATTATTATTATTAGTCGTAAAGCTCCCAACATGGAAGACGCTAAGTAAAGATGGTTCACTTCTGGGGCTTCTTATTCTTCTTGTTTGCCCACCAGGTCTTCATTCTTTGCAAGAATTCAGCTTTTCTTTCTTCGCTCCATTTTGTTCCAGTTCTCGGCGCTTTTGTCTCTGGTTTGACCTCCCATTTGTCAACTTTAAGTTTGAAATTGTTTCTTTTGTTCATGTCTTCAGTAGTAATGTTGGCTAATTCCAGATCTTTCTTTACATTTTTGATCCATTCTCCTCCATTAACAAGGGATGCTACGTATCTTACTATTTTTTTTGTAAGTCTGTGATCGGGAAGTCTCATTATGTGGCCATAGAATTTTAGACGCCTCTTCCTCATGTCTATCTCTATGTTAGAATATTCATCAATTTTAGAATTTTTCTGTAATCTATACCCCTCTTTGGTCCATCTTGGTCCCAGAATTTTCCTAATGATTTTCCTTTCCTCTTTCTTCAGGTTTTCCATATCTGTTTTCCT
Organism: Schistocerca piceifrons; assembly: GCF_021461385.2. Lineage (NCBI taxonomy): Eukaryota > Metazoa > Arthropoda > Insecta > Orthoptera > Acrididae > Schistocerca > Schistocerca piceifrons. The sequence continues at coordinate 359,258,734 of NC_060149.1, read as the reverse complement.
TTTAAGTGTCAAGGTTTCGCTGGCATATAGCATTATTGGTTTAATTACCGACTTATAATGTTTAATTTTTGTATTTGTAGATAGACATTTTTTATTGTAAATGTTTTGGACCAGCCCTAGACCCCTACGAGCTTTTAATATTCTTTCTTGTTGTGAGTATTTTTCAGAAATTATCTCTCCTAAATATTTAAGGTATGGTACCCTCTTAATTTCTCCATATTTGGTTTGTAACTTAGAAATTTCTAGATTTGTTGTTGTAAACACCGTTTTCTCAAAAGATATTTGTAGGCCAACTTTTCCTGCACACTCTTTTAAGGTTTTTATCTGTTTGACTGCCATTTCACTAGAATCTGCCATTATTGCAAGATCGTCTGCGTAGGCTAAGTAGGGGATTTGTAGGTCATCTTTTTTGGTTCCCAGTGATATTGGCTTCCAGTACTTTTCTTTTTTGAGTTATTTTTCCCATTCTGCCATGACTCTATCCAGAACTAAGTTAAATAACAGAGGTGATAATCCATCACCTTGTCTAACCCCAGTTTTTATCTCAAATGATTTTGAAAGTTTTCCCATGAATTTCACTTTGCATTTTGTATTTGTTAATGTCTGCTCTATGATGTTCCGTGTCTTCTTATCCAGTCCTTGTTCTTCAAGAATTTTAAATAGTGTGGGTCTGTGAATTGAATCATATGCCTTTTTAAAGTCGACAAAGACATATACTGTAGGCTTCCTTCGCATTTGTCTCATCCTTGTAATCAATTTCAAGTTTAAAATTTGTTCTGGACATGATCTGTTTGGTCTGAAACCAGCTTGGAAATCTGAGATTTTGGGTTCTAGCAGTTTTTGTGTTCTTTCAAGAAGACAAGCTGATAATATCTTGTATGTGACGGCAAGTAAGGACATTCCTCTATATACATTTATAATATGATAACAATTGCTACCAATTTCAGCCATACGTGGTCATATTCAAATTCTACTTGATAAGAAATAATCTACATTTCAAACTTAAATTCCGTAAAATTGTTTTATTTGTAATTAAGGTGAAGCAAAACACAAAATACATGCGGTTTATTCCTGTAACGTATAGTCGGAATCCCTAATGCTTGATAAAATCTTATAAATGTGATGTGTCTAAAATGAAAAGAAACGTATAATGCCGAGACTTCCGTCCGGAACCTTGCGTTTTGTGGGCAGTGTTCTTACCAGAAGTTTGAAAAGTGCATAGGGACTTCCGAAAGTAACTTAGACGTGTCGCCTTACGCTAAGACCGTTGTGCAACATGAGTAGCACATTATTTGAAGAGAGTACGTTGCGGGTTTACGCCATACAGTTCTGCTGTGGTACGAGCAACAAGGTGCATCACAGTGTGCGATTAAGATGGCGCGGCAACTGGAAACGTAGCCCAAAAGTTGAAGTACGTGGGACAGGGAGGTTATGATGGGCAAAACGTCTAAATTGCGCACAGATTCACCTTGAATTCTGGTGATATAGTGATCAAATACAATGGCTCGTCCAGCCGTAGTGAAATGGTGCCAGCAATTAGACCAAGTGTAAATTGAATTGGCATGACTGCTGTCAACTGCAGCGGGACATTAATCGGAATCAGCGGCGTCCAGCGGAAAGTGTGTACCTGTCTGGGATTCGAAGCCAGAATCTCCTGCTTACTAGGCAGGTGCGGTAACAACTGTGCGCATCCGTCACATAGCGTTATCGCAACTGCACACACAATCTCGGTACCCCTCACGGCCGATCCACATTCCCACCGAGGGCCACCTATCCGCAATCCCTGTCCACAGCTGCGGAATATGCGTGGTGTCTGTTCTTTCGAAGGAACGGACGCGATACATTCAAATAATTTGACCTAGGCCACACAGACGTCGGCGATACCGATCGGGATGTCCAGATCTTGCACCATGCGATTTTCATCGTTTCCGCGATATAAAATAACATCGGTGAGGGTGACTGGGTCGGGGGGGGGGGGGGGGATAAGTTTTTCAGCGATGAGGACGTTCACATAGCGGTTCTCGAATGACACCGTGGCCATGGAGCAGACTTCCGTCGTCGAGGAATTGAGCGACTGGTAGAACATTCCAACTGTTGTTTACTGAGACTTGGTGTCGTGTACCTGTGTCACTTTGAATTGCAGCGCAGCATTCAGTAAAAGTTACTTCGTCTACCTTGGCAGTAGACAGATACTGGCGGAAGTCATGGTGAGGGGAGAGGGGGGAGGTGGGGTTGATACATACATCCTCTGAAGGCAAGGATCCGGATCGAGTCCCGTTCCGACACACAGGTTTAATCTGTCAGGAAGTTTCAAAACAGCGCACATTCCTTTACAGAGTGAAAGATTTATTCTGGAAACTTATAATAAATGAACTACTCTTCTCCTTAGACAGAGTTTCGCCTTTGTCAAAAGTACAGGGTTCCGTTAGTCAAACATGCATCAGGCCAGTCGCATATCTTCGAGTAGATTTCCTCTCTAAAGCACTAGTTTACTTCGTAAATCTTTGCAAGATTCCTTTAGTCTGAGCACATTTTTAATATCTTTTGTTTCCCAACTGGTCGCTGTGGACAACTCTGGCGAAGATCGCAGAGTCTGCATCAGCTTAATCATTTACGTCAGCTGCTTAGACATGGGTCTGCGAGACACGTGGACAAAGTTTATTAGGCAGGCGGTAAATTCCCGCGTGAAGGTCCTCCTGGGAGGATTTCAGGGCCGGATGGTGCCCAAAGAAAGGTGTCCGTATTGGCAGCGGCGCCGACCGGCCCGGCCCGACCTTGCGCTTGGTTAGGCGTCATTAGGAGGCGCCCCGCCGTTACGTCAGAGAATCCCGCTCCCCAGCCCATTGTCTGCGCCGAAACCACGTGGCCCTACAGCTTCACGAGTCTGACACACGCATTTCTTGATAAACTTTACCTGCCTGATATTTCTGATTTCCCGTCAATAGTATAACGATTCTCTGGCATACTGGACTGTTCTCGGGTCATATTCAGTGATCAACCTAAATAATGTAATTGAAGGAGTACTATTCACCCGCTTGAAGTAGTATACTAGTCGCTTTGGAGCGTTTTATTTGGTCAAGAAGTGATATTCGGCGGATATGTGACCGTCCACCTCTAACGTATGTCAAGGCAGTGAAGTGGTGCGTAAGTGCTAGTCTGTCTCACAGAATCACGCAGTAAGATGGATAGAAGTGGAGACGGGACAGAGTGGCAGAAATGAACCATTGTGTTTTAACGTGCTCATGTCTACACCAAGAATGAAGTTACTCGATTTGTTGATGCTTCAACGCGGACTGTCTACACCTACATCTATATACATAGTCCGCAAGCCATTGTACGGTGCGTGGCGAAGGGTAAGTTGTACCACTGTTAGTCATCCCCCTTCCTGTTCCACTCGCAAATAGAGAGAGGGGAAAACGACGGCCTATATGCATGCGTTCGAGCCCTAATTCCTCTTATTTCGTGTTCCTTACGTGAAATGTCCGTTGGACATCGGTCTGCAGTCAGCTTCAGATGTCGGTTCTCCAAATTTTCTCATTAGCTTTCCTTCAAACAAAAAACCAAAAAAACACAAATAGGCCTCCTTCCCTCCAGGGACTCTTATTTGAGATTTGAGTTTCAAAAGCATCCCCGTGATACTTGCGTGTTGGTCGGACCTACCAGCTACAAATCTAGCAGTCCGCCTCTGAATTGCGTCGGTGTCTTCCTGTAATTTGTTCTGGTGCGGATCCCAAGCACTCGAGCAGTATTCAAGAAAGGATCGCATTAGTATTCTATATACGGTCTCCTTTACAGATGAACTACACTTTCCTAACACTTTCCCCATAAGCCGAAGTCGACCAGTCGCCTTCCCCACTACAACCCTTACACTCTCATTCCATTTCGTATCGCTTTGCAGCGTTGCACCTAGATATTTAATCGACGTGACTGTCAAGTGGCACACCATTAATGCTGTATTCGAACATTACGCATTAGTTTTTTTCTACTCATCTTCACTGACTTCTATTTTTCTACATTTACAGCTAGCTGCCATTCATCTCACCAACTAGAAATTTTGTGTAAATCACTTTGTACCCTCCCACTCATAGCAACACTTTCCCATATCTCACAACTGTGGACAGAAGCTCTTGCGTCTCAAGGAACTTTATTATATTAGAACTTACGTTATGTCCAATAATTCTGCAGCAAATGAATGTTAATGATATTCGTTTGTAATTTTGTGAGTCAGTTCTTTAACCCTTCTTATATATAGGAGTCACTGCGTTTTTTTCCTGTCGCTTGGGACTTCGCGCTGGGCAAGAAATACGTAATAAATTCAAGCTAAGTAATTGCCGTAGAGTACTCTTTGCAAAGCCGAATTGGGATTCCATCCGGACCTGGCGACTTATTTGTTTTCAACTCTTTCAGTTGCTACTCTGCGCCATGGATGCCTGTTAAGGTCTTCCATACGGGTGTGTGTGATGTTCAAACGACCGTATGTTTGTATGAACCTACTGAGGGAACGATTTCTTAAATGCGAAATTTAAAACTTGAGCTTTCCCTTTGCTATCTTGTACTGCCACACAAGGCTGGCGTACGAGTGATTGTACGTATAACTTTGGCAGTCATGTAACACATCGTAAGAACAGTGGTAGTAAAAAGGTCCTAACTGACAGGGACCGAAGGGGAATATCACGTCTTGTCAATGACAGTCAGCTGCAGACTCGACGGGAGCTCCTGCTGTTAGTAAATGCATATCCATCTCAACGAAAACTGCTAAGGGAACTACGTGGAATGGGCATTTGGAATCGGGCACCTCGCAGAAGTCAATTGCCCGTAACGAACTATAAAGCTGCACGTCTTTGGTGGGCCATACACCATAGGAACTGCCCAGTGGGTGGCTGGAGGGATGTTGTATGGTCCGACTAGTGACGATTTTGCTTCTTTCCACAAAATGCAAGGCGACGATTTCGCATATGGTCCATTGAGGCATCTACACCGCAATGGGTGGAGAGTGTACTCCAAGCCAGTGGTCGTTCTCTAATGTGTTAGCTAATTTTTCCGTTCGATTACTTAGGCCCACTCGTTGAGGTTACCGTGATTATGAACCAGGATTTTTGTTTTTCTACGTTCTCCGTGATCAGTTGGTGCCCTTCCTTCTACATATTCATGATGGTATGCAGTATGCTCTCCTGTCATCCAGGATGACAACAGCCTTGTTCACAGGGATGTACGAATACGTCTCTGGTTTGACGAAAACTAAGATTCCCTTTTGCAATCCAACTCCCCCCTCCCCTTAAAAAATACTCGATATTAATCCCATAGTAAATGACAGGCTTCTATGAAGCAGTGGGTGAAAAGACGCAATCAGCTTCCCACAATTTGGTAGCTTTCCGGGTTATAAAACTCAATGAGTAGCTTCAGCTGGATATGGTTCACCTGAAGAAACATATGAACACTCTCCCTCGTCGAACTGAACCCTTTACCAAGACTGGAGATGGTCTTACATGCCATTAGCTCGCTGTCTTATGGGGGTAACTGATTCTCTGATGGGGGTGCTTCTTAGGGCCACGCATCTAATCACGGGTCTGTAGTTGGCAAACAAGACTAATTTGATAGTCCGCAGATTCCATACTTCATCAACAGGTATCTGATGATAGATGATAGAGAGGTCCCTACGCCCACGTGTGCGTTTTCTGAGTATTATAGAGCTATGTACTGAAAAAAGACGCGACCATTTGTTTCCCCAATATGAGCTTGTGTTCTGTGTCTAATGACGTCGTCGTCGACGAGCCGTTAAACCCCAATCTTCTCTCTCTCTTTCTCAGGAGTTTCCTCGAGCTTTGCATTAGTTTCTCATTGACCACAAAAGCAGTAGAAGTCCTGGCGCATTTCTATATTCTTTGGAAGGAGAAATGGTTAGTGTTTAATGAACCTTCGACATCTTCAGTACAGGCCAAGTCCTGATTCAGTTTGTCGAGAGTAGGGAGCGCAATCGATCGTGTCCCTCTCTAAAGAAAACCACCCCAGCAATAAAGGAAAACTTAAAAAAGAATGCCCGAACGGGGATTCAAGGCTACTCCTCCAGAATAAAAGTTCTGTTTCTTAAGAACCCGGAGCTTCCGCGGTACATTTTTCGGAACTGTGGCATGATATTCGCTTGCCACTAAACTACATCGTGTATAATCTCACAAACTATGTTGCTTGGTCCTTCGAATTAGAATAGAAAGTGATGCTGCCTTCTCTATTTTTCTGCGGGCTTCAAATTAGTCAGCGACGCTCAGAATCGTTTCGATGACAGTTTAAAACAGTTAAGTTAGAAAGTAGCGACCAGAGGAAATTATCCCGGCAGTTACATAACTTTCGCCTTTAGCCTAAATCTGGTCCGTGAACAGAATGCTACGTGATTGCTGTTGCCGCAGAGTGCGGAGCAGTATGTTCTGAGGAGACAAACTGGCTTTTCTGTAGAGAGAAACCTAGAAATTAATTAACATATAAATCAGTAACACCCGTCGCGAACATCAACCAAAGCAGTCCCTAATGCAAGCCTGTCACGGCATATCACTCGACGAGGGAAGGTGCGTGAAGCAGCTAGGCACTCAGATGCGGTCTGCATTCTTTGTTCTTTTTGCTGCTAGAGAATGCAGATGCACCTTACATAAGCAATAAGTTTCTAATTTTTCCTTTCAAAGTCGTTACAGCCGAGACAACTCTCTCACAGTTATTTTGTATTTGGTGCCCTCAGACCTTACTCATACTACTTTGAAAATCGTCTGCGCTTGAATACAACTTATAACAGTAATCTACATCATTTCTCATTTATGTTTACTTGCAAACAATTTATCGAACAATCCTGCCTCACAAGGACGGTATGTTTATATAAAAATAAACTCCTGAAACTAGCAGCCGCAATTCTATCGGAATGAACTGGCTTATTTATCTCTCTCGTTCTGTCTCTGGCCCCTGGGTCATATTCACGGTAACCTCAATGAGTGGGCCCAGATTGTGGTGCGAAAACATCCCAACACAACACAGAACGACCTTCGGCCTGAAGTATAGTCTCCACACACTGTGTATTAAACGCCACATTGGGCTGTCATTGCACTCGACGCCTTCCGTCATTTAAAAAGAAATGTTTGTACTGTAGTTTAAGGCAGATATTCTTCCTTACATTGAAATTCTTTTCTGCGGTGGCAACATAATTTATTTCCCTCAAGCCATTTTGTAATTCTGGCATACCAAAGTATGTCAGTATTGCTGCATGCGTATTATTTATATTTTTGGCAGCGACAATAATTTTAAACAAATCTCTCTGGCTTCTAAAATAGCTAGGAACTGATTTATAACCAATACTCACTTTTCGTTGTGTCATCTAGCAGTAACGTGAATAATTCACAGCCCGTCTGGAATCTCATAAAGCACTTCTTGGGAGCACTGACTGTGTACCTCTGATGCATAACTATGCAAATACTTGCTTATAATTTTCCTGCTACGCCCAAAACTGTGACCGTTTCTATTTTTAGGGAGGAGGAGGCAGAAGAGGAGAATATAATTTTGATCGAGGTTTCTCAAAGATTCAGGTTAATGCAGATTTGACCCTTCAACAAGGCAATACATATTTTTATTCCACGGTTACGTTTCACTGAGCTAGAGCCCGTTTCTATTGACCTCCATGTTGAAAAAAAGCTGTTCTCTGATACAGTATTTTCAGTCCTTCCGCGCCTGCAGCGTTATATATGTCCTGTAGGGATATTACACGTTTAGTAAGCCAAAACACAGCTATAGTCAAAGACTTTTTATTAATATATTATTTTCTGGTGCTAAAAGCTTATTTTGGCTCCATGGTCATTATCATGCTATTTACATAATACATCATTAACGCTGTCGCTGTCTAATACCTCCTATTGCAGCGTATGGTACGTGCAGCACAAACGAAATTGTTTCTCTCTAGGTAAGTAATGTCTCAACAGTGGAATTTGTTGCTGAGAAATATTCGCTAAGACCCATTTAACCTTTTCCGTAAGTTTGACAGCTTCAATTGACAGCTAAGTCAACGCTGTTATATAACAACGTTTACAATGTCAACGATGTTACATAACATCGTTGACTTAGCTGTCAATTGGAGTTGTCAAGTTTATGGAAAATATTAAATGAGTCTTAGAGAACATTGCTCAGTAACAAATTCCACTGCTGAGACATTAAATATCTAGAGAATAATAATTTCGTTTGCGCTACGCGTACGATATGCAGCAATACAAGGTATTCTCGTCGTTCAAGCTAATAATCATAATATATCATTATAAAGTAAAATTACTGTGAATGAAGAGTGAGTATTGTGTCACTATACGTACGTGTAGGATATTACAGGCGAATCACTGTTCGAATCGTTTCATGTTCAGAGTTCCCGGACTTATCCGTGGCAAATTTCGTTGCGAGTGGCGATTGTCTCTGTCAGGAAGGCACGCTGACGCGTGTGGTGGGTAACGGTGCTTCAAGAAGACGACGTCGTTACCACAAACCTCTCACACTTGAACCTAAGCTGCCTGCTCCACCGGAGGTTCTGTCTCGGTTGCGTCAGCGCAGCATCCCGTAGCCAACAAATATTTTGCAATTTGTGTGAGCCGCGTTCCTGTCTGCTGCCCTTCGATTGACATAGGCCATGTTCGGTGCTAAACAGCCTTACCAGTGGGAACTTCACCTGGACCTCACACGTTTTCTACGAAATATCCTTCAACGGCGTTTTCGCTTTTACAGCATTACTAGCCACTGATGTAGTGCGCCATTTCATAAAGTAGTTCTATGTCACTCCAGTAATTTCTGTAATGGCGTGTTTGGCTGACGTTTATCTGTTTGACGTATGATGAAAGCAAACACAGATATACAACATCTGTGAACAAATGTGCACAATCACAAACTCGTACGCTCTTACATCACCAGATCTAATTTCTTGATCTATTCAATCGCTTCGTCCGATGCGTAGTGAAAGTCAGTTACCGTTCCTTAGTAAGCTAGAAGAGGACAGTCAGCGACACGGTAGACTGATTGGAAGGATACGACACAGTAACAATGTGCATAGCTAGCCCACCCTCACTTGTGCAGCGGGTAACCACAACTGCTTTGTCCGGTTGGAATCCCGTTCATGATCCTCTGTTGACATCAGCGGAGCTCGAATCCTTGTATTCACATTATTTGGTTCTCACCAAGATGTTTGTAGACAACTGATGACTGCTCCCACTGAATTTTCCATGAATGGTTGACACCGAAAGAGACTCCAACAAGCTTGTAGGGTGTGGGCCAAGACGGTTTTCTTGTTTTCAAGCATTGGAGTTCTGCTCGTGCAATATCTCGATGAATGGGTTGTTGAGGATTCCTCTGAATGTTGTGGCAGACTTCAGAAGACCTTCTGATCTCCTTGGAGAAACTGCTGAGCACATGAAGCCATAGGTAGTTTGTACTCGGAATATATTCCGTAATTATTCGCATTGCCTGATGGATTTGTACCTGTATCTTACTAGTGAGAGCACTATTGACCCAGGTCGAACAGCAGTATTCAGCAACACAAGGCTTATTAACACAAGGTTGTGGTTCTTAAGACTTAAGTATTAGCTCCCATGAGGCACCACAAAGTCTTTGAAGAATTTTGTTTCCCATTTCGACCTTCACAGCTATATTTGAAAGATGCTGACAACAAGTCACAGTTCTATTTAGTGTTATTCCCAGGTATTTTGGTGTGCTACAGTATGGCAAGACTTAAGCTCTGAATCTGACTTCTGGTTTGTAATATGCCTGTCAGTTGTGTAGCTGAAATATAGATATAACAGTGAGTGGAAGCACTATTTCTTGAAATTTATATCCAAAACTTCCATATCTGTGGATAAGGTGCTTTCAGCATCTGAAAAACTAGAGCTCTGGAGCACCAAATATGTGTCACTAGTATAGATGTAAAAATGTAAATGTCGTGTGACTAGGGCCTCCCGGCGGTTAGACCATTCGCAGGGTGCAAGTCTTTCGATTTGACGCCACTTCAGCGACTTGCGCGTCGATGGATATGAAATGATGATGATTAGAACAACACAACACCCAGTCCCTGAGCGGAGAAAATCTCCGACCCAGCCGGGAATCGGACCTGGGCCCTTAGGATTGACGTTCTGTCGCGCTGACCACTCAGCTATTTTTTTTTATCTCATTTTGTTCTATATTGTTCGTTGAATTTGTTCGTGGTGGATGTACGATGACACCCGTTCAGGTTTTTAGTTGGTCCGTTCATTCAGTTTTTTTATTACAGACAGTAGCTAAACCCTCTGACCGAACACGCCAATCCCGCGTCCGGCCATCCTGATTTAGGTTTTCCGTGATTTCCCTAAATTGCTCCGGGAAAATGCCGGGATGGTTCCTTTGAAAGGGCACGGCCGACTTCCTTCCCCATCCTTCCCTAATCCAATGAGACCGATGACCTCGCTGTCTGGTCTCCTTCCCCAAACAACCCAACCCCCAACCCTGAACACGCTGAGCTACCGTGCCGGGTAACTACCGGGGGCGGACACTAGTATAGATGAATTTTATTGATGACTATAGGGCGATCTTTCGTTCTCCCTCCCAATTTAATCTCTTTTTTTTCTGGTAATAGTGTCACTATCTGCCTGCTCATTTTGTAGTAGTTATTTTACTATAAAACTGCTTACACGCTCTAACGGCGAGGAACATAGTGCCACCTAATTGATGCGGACCCCTAAGGAAGAAGATCACGCTGCGAACTCTATGGTAGGCGAATGTGCTTGCAACTTTCGGGCTCGAACAGAGCCGATGCAATGTCTCAGACTCGTGGCCGTCGGTTGGTTGTTTCTGCTCACGCCAACTGGAGAGAACGGACCATACAAGCCAGAATTAACAAAATGGCTACATAGACAGCAAATATGTTTAACCCTGTGTGTTACACGTGTGCTGGAAAAAAGTGTAAAGTGCTGTAGAAAGTGCAGTGCCAATTAATGTGTAAACACACGAAAACGTGAGAACCGCTGGCACAGCGACTGCACTGTCCGCGCACGAAAGAACAGCACCGTGTCGGAACTTCTGCGATGTATTTAATGCAAAAAGCACTGTGCCATAACAACCGTTTCCTTTCTCAGAGTGACCGTAAAGCAGGTATTAAGAACCAAGTACCGGTACCTTAAATCGCAAATTTGATGCATTTCTCTGATGATGAATTTACAATAATGAAAGATATATAAATTCTTCAAGTTGCAACGCGTATTCTTTTGCGTAGTAACGTAACACATGGAACGTACCTGAAGTGTCTGGCTATACATCATCGAAAGGCGATTAAAAGTTTTAGTGACAGGCTGACACTTATTTTGCATTCTGGTAGTTTCACTCTCCGACACAGTTTTGGGCCTGTTCGAATATCATAACAAGTGGAGTGTTGCAATGCAGAATACGGAAGCGTTCACCAGCAGGTTACCGTTCAGAAGCTGGATACAGAAACGACAGTGTAGTACACTGGCAACGCTGGATATGAGTCTCTTACCATTCCTCTACGCAGATACCACATTGGTTATCCGTCTTCACAACAGAAAAACAACACATCATCATTGAAATGAGAGGCAAACGCGGACTGAATAAACCCATCACTTGTGGATCAGAGAAGACGGTAATAAAGAAATGGTAAATGAAAAAAAATGTAGTGCCCAAAAATTCGCTCTGTGTACTACCAAAGTGTAAGAAAATAAAGACACAATAGTCCAGTCAAATACAGTGGGAAATGAAATTCAAAATTTCAATGGTAGACTCTATCTTACTGAACGCTGTTGATCCTGTTGTTCTGGCCCGCACAATATCTATAACTGATTCACATAGATACTACGCAACCCACCGTACGGTGCGTGGAGGAGGGTAGGTACCATGTAACAATACTTGTCATTTCGTTTCCTGTTCCACTCGCAAATAAAGCGAGAGAGAAACGACTGCCTTTATTCCTCCGTATCATCCCTAATTCCTCAGCCGGCCGGGGTGGCCGAGCGGTTCTAGGCGCCTCAGTCTGGAACCGCGCGACCGCTACGGTCGCAGGTTCAAATCCTGCCTCGGGCATGGATGTGTGTGATGTCCTTAGGTTAGTTAGGTTTAAGTAGTTCTAAGTTCTAGGGGACTGATGACCTCAGATATAAAGTCCCATAGTGCTCAGAGCCATTTGAACCTAATTCTTCATATCTTATCTTCGTGGTCCTTACGCGAAATGTATGTTGACTGCAGTAGAATTATTCGGCAGTCAGCATCAGATGGCGGTTCTCTAAATTTTATCAATACTGTTCCTCGGAAAAAAAACCGTCGCCTTCCCTTCAGTAATTCCCATTTGAGTTCCCGAAGTATCTCCGTAACAATTACGTGTTGTACAAACCTTCCGGCAACAAATATAGTAGCCCGCTTCTGAATTGCTTCGATGTCCTCCTTCAGTTAGACCTGGTACGGATCCCAAACACTTGAGTAGTATTTAAAAATAGGTCTTACCAGCACCTTATATGCGGTCTCCTTTATAGGTGAACCACACTTTCCTAAAATTCTCCAAATAAACCGAAGTCGACCATTCGTCTTCCCTACCTCAGTCCTCAAATGCTCGTTCCATTTCATATCGCTTTGCAATGTTACGCCCAAATATTTAAACGACGTGATGCAGTCGAGCAGTACACTGCTAATGCTGTAACCGAACACTGCAGATTTTCCTTTCCTAGCCATCCGCATTAACTTACATTTTTCCACATTTAGAGCTACTTGCCATTCATCACACCAACTGTAAATTTTGTCTAAGTTATCTTCTATCTTCCTATAGTAATTTAAATTCGACACCTTATCGTACACCTCAGGATCATCAGCAACAACCGCAGATCGCTGCCCACCATGTCCGCCAAATCGGTCATGTATGCAGAGAATCACAGCTGTCCTGCCATATTTTCCTGTGGCACTCTTGACGATACCCTCGTCTCTGATGAACACTCGCCTTTGGGGACAACGTTCTGGATTCTATTACTTAAGAAGTCTTCCAGCCACTCAGATATCTGGGAAACTATTCCGTGTGGTCGGACCTACAGTGGGACACCATGTGTAACGCTCTGCGGAAAACTAGGAATATGGATTTTACCTGTTGCCCTTCATCCATTGTTCGCAGTATATCATACGAGAGAAGGGCACTCTGAGATTCTCACGAGCGATGCTTTCTAAAACCATGCTGATTCGTGGACATACGGTTCTCAGTCTCGAGAAAATTTATTACGTTTGAACTGAGAAAATGTTCAAGGATTCTGCAGCAAACTGAAGTTAGTGATATTGGTCTGTAATTTTGCGGGTCTGTTCTTTTACCCCTCTTACATACAGGAGTCGCACGCGCTTTTTCCGGTTGTTTGGGACTTTGTACTGCGCGAGAGATTCGCGATAAATGTAAGCTAGATGGGGGCCACTGCCGTAGAGAATTCTATGTAAAATCGAATTGAGGATCCAACCAGACCTGGTGACTTATTAGCTTTCAAATTTTTCAATTGTTTCTCTACGCCAGTGATGCTTATTACTCCGTCGTCCATAAGGGAGTCTGTCCGATGGCCAAATGACGGCATGTTTCTATGATTCTCCTGCGAGAACGATTTCTTGAACGCGAAATTTAGAACTTTGGCATTCCTTTCGCCATGTTCAATTGCCACACCAGACTAGTCAACAAGTGACTGAATGGAAGTCTTAGACCCGCTTAGCTAGTTCTTTTTCTAAGGTATGACGGTGATAGATGTTGCAGGCTTCGAGCATAGCTCTTTTCGCAGACGCACGAAGCTCTACGATCCATTCCTTGTCGTCAGTTGTTCGTTCTCTTTTGAACCGAGACTTCAACAGCCTCTGCTTCCTCAGCATCTTCCGAATTTTGTTATTAAACCATAGTGGACTTTTTCGATCCTTTATCCACTTACTAGGGACATAACTTTCCAGACCACGGTTTACAATCTGCTTGAACTTCATCCATAATCCGTCTACGTCCGTCTTACTGGAACTAACTGACATCAGTTCACTCTCCAAGTGAGATGGTAACAACTGCTTCTTGTTCTGTCCAGCAGAAACACCCTCCTAGCCTTCCACACTGCTTTCAAATGGTTCAAATGGCTCTAAGCACTATGGGACTTAACAGCTGAGGTCATCAGTCCCCTTAACTTAGAACTACTTAAACCTAACTAACCTAAGGACATCACAATCATCCATGCCCGAGGCAGGATTCGAACCTGCGACCGTAGCAGCCGCGTGGTTGCGGACTGAAGTGCCTCCAATATGCTGTGGCAATGGAAGTTCACTTAAACTGTATGAATAATCCTATCATACAGCAAAAGTGACTAGGCCTTTCTTTTGTAACTCACATCGAGATAATTTTACAGAAATATCCACAGGAAGAAGGAAGATTAGTGATAATATTTTTGCCGGTCCCGCAGCCCGGTCACACACTCAACGCAGATTGGTTGGCTACGTCCCACTGATGAGCGGCGGATACATATTAGTGTTGTTGAGGGCGGTAAGACAACATAAAAACTCTGTCTTTAACATATTCATCATCTGCATTTGAAGCTCTAGCAGTAATCGTGTTTGCAGAAAAAATAACTTTTTCGCTTCGCAAAACACATTGTTTATATTGCTGAGCAGGACATAAACACTGTTTTTTGCGAAGTGAAAAACTTGGGTGAATCTCCGCAAAACTATGTTTGCGTTTGTGTATGCGTTTCCACAACATATGAGTCTGCAGATAAGAACGGATATTCGAAACTGTCCAATATACAGCAACGTCATCAGATGCTCAAAACGAATTGCAACTGTATACGGTAAGGTGTAAAAAGTGGCAATTGACTCTGACTCATGAAAAGCGTGGATTCATCAACACGAGCACTGGAAAGAATCCGCTAAATTTCAGTTACACGATAAACCGTACAAATATAAAGGCTGTAAACTCAACTAAATACTTAGGGCTTACAATTACTAAGAACTTAAATTGGAACGATCACATAGATAATGTTGTGGAGAAATCAAAACAAAGACTACGATTTACTGGCAGAAAACTTAGAAGGTGCAACAGGTCTACGAAAGAGACTGCTTACACTAAGTTTGTCCGCTCTCTTCTGGAGTATTACTTCGCGGTGTGGATCTGCATCAGATACGATTGACTGAGGACATCGAAAAAGTTCAAAGACCGCCGAAATATGGGAGAGAGTACCATGGATATTATACACAAATTCAGGTAGCAGTCATTAAAACAGACGCATTATTCTCTGCAGCTTATGAAACTTCAATCAGAGTATGAAAATATTTTTTGTCGCCCACCTTCATAGGGAGAAATGATCATCATAAAAACATAAGAGAAATCAGAGCTCACACTGAAATATATAAGTTTTCGTTTTTTCCGTGCGCTGTTCGAGAGTGGAACGATGGAGAAGTAGCTTAAAGGTGGTTCGATGAACCCTCTGCCATGTACTTAAATGTGAATTGCGGAATAATCATTTAGATGTAAGCGTAGACATAGAGTAAACAGAGTCCTACATTACACAACAACGTATAAAAAATTTAGGATATGAGTTAACGTACCCACTGATGGTGGCACAAAGGTGCTGAAGCATGTTTGGGTATAAATAAAAAAACAGTTATTTGCATAATAAGCGGACCTGACATCCAGTAATTCTTTCTTTAACATTCACTCAACGAATTGGATAGGTACTACAGCTGATGTGCCGCCTGTCTTCTTAAATTTCATAGGAATTCGATACTACCAGTGGAGGAGAGAAACAGAATCGCTACAGCGACATGGCTTGTGTAAGGATTAGCACACACGTTATAAGCTACAGGGAACGAAAGGCGTAGACGGGAAACGTGGGACCCAACATTTAATTACACAACTCCAGTCAAGATGAAACTGCGTTAGTACTCCAGATGAGTAGCGTTCAGATTCCAATCTCGTCATGCCGATTTCAGTGCTACGCAGTTCCTCCATAAATCACTTCAAGGTAAACCCACAATGGTTTCGGCGATGAGGTTACAGCTAATTCTTCTGCGCACGTACCTCTCCCTCTCAGGTTCTCCTTCTTTTATTCGACCGGATGTTAAAAACCAACAACTGAACAAATGAAATGCAGCTATCTTCAGAACAGCTCTGTCTACAGCGTCGATCACGGCTGTGCAAGCAACAATGTTTTTGTATACCGAGTTGATGAATGTATGAGTAATTTACGGAAATTGGAAGACCCAAATTAAAAAAGGGCCTGACCCTACGTCCTTCACAAGCGTCTCGACTGCAGTTTCGAATACCTTGGATCGTACTGACCACAGAGCACACACTAACTACGATTGGGCGTCATATTTTACAATAATAGCAAAATACATGTTTCCAACTACATCAGGTATGCAATCAGTTGAAGAAATTAAAGTAGATCTGGACGACCTCGCTTCTGCATATTTCTTGTGTTCTCTTTTGGTGACCATGTACAGTACTGAACATTTGGTCGGAGAGTCCCTTCAGTCAGTCAGTGTCTAATGTGGTCAACAAGGCTGCTGGTGTACCTTGCTTGTAACAATAAAGTAAAAGATACATCGCAGTTGCATGGTAATACTAAAATTATTTTTCAGTGATGAAGACTCGAGAGTTGGTTTCGTGGCCTCATTCTGGCACTAGCTTGTTTCTGTGATACCGTGCCCTAGAGACAAATCGAAACGTGGAGGTCGCGCGTTTATTTGGAGAACCTTGTACAGCCGTAGACGCCTAAACATGTACATGTGCTTTATATTAGGCATTTGCTCGCTCTTTGGAGAGAAAAATGTTTGTGGACGAGAAATGTCAGTGGTGGCCGGCCGGCAAGGCGGCACCTATCGCTCTTCGCTGACGGCCGCGCAGAGAAAGTCCGCCGACGCACAAACAAACGCTCTCCCTGTAACAACCTAATCCCTACGTACAGTTTATGAAACACCGGCTACAAAGTGTATATTTTGAGCCGTCGAAATGAGCTGTAGGCGGTCGGAGCGTGTGCGAACAGTCTGTCAACGGGCGTAATGCAAACACTCCAAACACCGCAACGGGTTCAATGTTCCGAGCCTGGCCTTTGAAAAACACCAGTTGAACAAGTAGTAATCCTTTCTTTTTATTACTTTCACGGGTTTGTTGCTTTCTGTCTGCCCGCCTTTCCTCCTCTTTCTCGAGCTTGCTCTCGACCCTCTTTCTTCGTCTCATCTGAAACTGTTGTGACAGCTAACAAGTACCGGACAAACATTCATGTATTCAGTCTTCATCCAATCAAAGCCAGAGAAGATTCTCTCGCTCGTAGTACTAGAGTGACGTGAGCGGTATACCCAATTTTTTTTCGCTTATCCTTCTTTCTGACTTACGGAGATAGCAGGACTCTTTGTTACGTTCTCTTACCACTCTGATTTTCTGGAATGTGAAATTTACTGAGTCGTGTGCCAGTCGTTACACTAGTACGAAGCTTTATTGCACGAATGCCATGGATTTTCTCTCCTTTTGACGATTACCGTACATATTAAACTACCACCCTTTTTGTGCTACTAATCAATTTCTTCGACTTTTATCAATCCTTTTATGCATTTGTTCATTTTGGGATTTTTTTGCATGTCAGAGAAAAACCTAGATTTTTCAGATGTTTAGGGTTTTTACTTAGGAAAGTGGTACATGAAGAATCACTCAACCACAAAAATGCACTGCCTGACAAAAAAATTAAGCACCCAGAAGTCGTGATCGGATGTCTACTTCTACAGATACATATATAATCCGCTAGCCACCAAGTGGTGTGTGGCGGAGGACACAATTCACGCCAAAGTCATTATTTCCCCCCGTTTGTTCCACTCGCGGATCGCGCGATGGAAAAACGCCTCAGTACGAGCTCTGATTTCCTTTATCTTTGAATGGTGATCATTGCGCGATCTGAAAGTTGGTGGTAATAATATATGCCCTACATCCTCGGCGAAGATCGGATTTCGGAATTTAGTGAGCAGCCCTTGCCACTTAGCGCGCCGTCTATCTGCAAGTGTGTCCCACTTCAAACTTTCTGTGAGGTTTATAACGCTCTCGCGATGGATAAATGTATCAGTCACGAATCTTGCCGCTCTTCTTTGGACCTTCTCAATTTCTTGAATTAGACCCAACAGGTAAGAGTCCCTTACAGGCGAACAATACTCTAAGACTGGACGAACTAACGTATCGTAAGCTATTTCCTTTGTTGAAGGACTGTTTCGCTTCAGGAGTCTAGCAATAAACCGCAATCTAGAGTTCGCCTTGCCCGCTACTTGTGTAATCTGATCATTCCATTTGAGATCCTTTCGAATAGTCACACCCAGATACATCACGGATGTTACCGCTTCCAAAGACTGGGCATTTATTTTGTACTCGTACTTTAATGGGGATTTTCACCTTGTTCTACGCAGTAGGTTACAACTACTAATATTGAGAGATAACTGCCAGTCATTACACCACGCATTTGTTTTCTGCAAATCCTCATTGATTTGTTCACAACTTTCGTGTGATACTACTTTCCTGTAGACTACAGCCTCATTGGCAAACAGTCCAATGCCGCTGTTAGTACCATCAACCAGATCGTTTAGGTAAATCGTAAAAAGCAGCGGACCAATTACACTGCCCTGGGGCACACCTGAAGTTACGCTTGTTTCTGTTGAAGTCATCCCGATAAGTACGACATACTGCTCCCTGTATGTTAGAAAACTATCTATCCAACCGTATATGTCGTCTGATAGGCCGTAAGCGCGCACTTTTTGGAGCAAGCCACAGTGCGGAACTGAGTCTAACGCCTTTCGAAAGTCGAGAAATATGGCATCAACCTGGAAGCCGTCATCTAGAACCTGTTGTATATCATGCACAAAGAGGGCCAGCTGTGCCTCACATGACCGCTGTTTCCTAAAACCGTTCTGGTTTCTGCAGATGAGCTTCTCAAAGTCTAAAAAGGTCATTACGTCTGAACACAAAATATGTTCCATGATTCTGCAACAAATCGACGTCAGTGAAATTGGCCGGTAATTATGTCCATCCGATTTTCTACTGTTCTTATAGTTTGCTATGACCTGGGTCTTCTTCCAGTCCCGTGGAACTTTCCGCTGTCAATGTAACTTCGTACATGTACACACCATCGTCGAGTATGTAAATGATTAGAGTTGCAGTTCTATGTAATAAATAGAATGACCACCAGATTGTATTAGTTTTGTTCGTGTTTAGTGTTGTTATAAGACCTGGTAGGGTATATAACGGGCGTCAGACGTTGAGTGATCACTGTGAGAGACATGAAGATGCCACGTGCGCATGTGCGAGAGCGTTGTCGGTTTGAAAAGGGGCTCGTTTTGCGCTTGCAAACTGGCTGGCTGGCCAAATCGTGCAACATTCATATTCCCCAGGTCTGACCGAGATGGCCATACGTGAGACCATCTCGGATGTCGAGTCCGACCCAACGCCAGTATCGAGGATATCAATGGGCAGTTACAACAGTTGTGGATCAACTTGCCTCAGGAGATACAGCGGCTTTTGCCACGATTACCAGCCGAATTAGTGCATGCATACAGGCCAGAGCTGGTGCAACGTCATACTGATAAGTGGGCTCATACTGCGAAGTTTTTTTGTAAATTTGGCTCGATTTTGTAATTACCGAAAAAACATCTCACACCCTCTCAACTGATGAAGTCTCGTTTCGCTCTTCTGCGCGCTTCACTCTTTTGTGTCAGGCAGTGTAGTTCATCGTTCTTATCATTTTAAATAAGAAATGAATGCGTCATTATCTACTAGTAGGTCGATTATGTGATTGGCTAAATATTTTCTTTCATTTGTTTGCGAGAACAGTTACAAAAGCATTTCAGAATGCACTATAATTTGGCAGCGCAACGAGAATCTTGTGTTACTGTTTGCAGCATGTGCGTTAAGCAGTCTGGTGATGAGCACTGACTTGTCAAAACCTCCACCAAAGTATCGAAGTTGCGGTTTTGCAAAAGGCATTGTTACAAACATCATATTTATTTCGTAAATATGGTAAAAGCGATAACTAGATTTCAAATTTTGGTAAGATGATTATTATTTTAGGGTTACGGTGTAGACTGCGGCGTGAAATGCGATTACAGTGTCTGTTAAAGACAAAAGAGAATAGGTTGTAATTTAATGGCGCTCCTAATTCACAAATATTAGGGGCAGAGAGGAAACAGGGACTGGAGAAGAAATCGGACACGATTTCGTTCAAGGAATACGCCGAGTATTCACTTCAGTGATTTAGCAAAACAACGGATGGGTGTGACGGAGGTTTGAAATGTGCTCTCCCTGAATACAAGTGTTATATCGTAAAACGAGTTACTTTAGTTTGCTTCTGAGAGACAGACAATGTTCAAAAACCTTAGGTTGGAAGCCACAGCTTCCAACAGTATTTTTAATATTTGTCTGAAGGGATGAAAGAGGTAAATATTCTTCAGAAATACTCCTTGCAGTATGCAAATTTCGTTCAAGGGAACAAATGTATGCAAATCAATTGAGCAGTGAAACGTATGTCTCACAAGAGCCATTTACCAAGAAGGACATTCGAAAGTGGTGAGGTATACATGTGGATGATATAGTGTGACAGGCGAATGACGTAATGTGTCGTAGTCCAAAATTTGTGTCTGTGTTAGTATCGTACCTGACGAGAACCACAGAGTTGAATCGAAAAGTTATTTTTTGAATTGTCTGTTTTTAAATAGCTTTTACTCTCAGAGCACAATTTCTGTTTGTTGTTGTGAATAATGGAAAGTCCAAATAGTTCAGAAAGTTTGAACTCAGCTTACTTTATGATGGGATGATAAAATACGGAAACAGAGTTGAGGAAGACTGCGATATTTTATTAATTAAGAAAACAGCTCTTCGCTTTCATAACTACACGTAACTCACACCGACTAGACACTATATATGTCTCTACAAATTCGGTTGCATGCCTTTTTAGTTCAACGTTGTTCAGTTTGCGATCAACACAGAAGTGTATGTCTCTTCCGATGAAGATAAATGTACGTCGTGGATTCTAGACAAATTCAAACATGAAACATCATGCATATTATACTACATTTAACAATTTAGTAATGTCATTTACTAATTTAATAATTAGTATGCGAAGCGATCATACACTGACGTAAAAAAATCACAGCAACAAGAAGGAGTTGTGCGATATAAATTAAACTTGGTAAGCGTGTTTCTACCTCTGAAAGATGATGTCTATTCAAATGACGCGCCAGTCGCAAAAGAGTTGTTCTAGTAGCGCCACTATGAGGATGTAAATCAGGTTTACTTTGAATACACTCTGTACCGGTTGTGAGCATTAGCTACCTTTGAGATTGGACATGGTGAGTTGATGTTATTCAAGAATGCCTTTAAGGTGCCAAAGGCGCCATTATTAACACCTCACTGAGTCTAAACAAGGACGTGTAAAAGGGCTACGAGAAGCTGATATTCCTTCTGCGATATTGCAGGAATGTAGCCAATGTACATGACTGCTGGCAGCGATGGTCACGGGAAGGTACGGTCGCAAGAAGAACGGGCTGCCGACGGCCACGTGCCACTACCGAGAGGGAAGACCATCGTGTTCGGCGTATGGCTCTGGCACATCGTACTGCATCTGCAGCAGCAATCTTAGCAGCAGGTGGCACCACAGTGACACAAAGAACTGTTACAAATCGGTTCCTTCAAGGACAGTTCAGAGCCAGACGCCCTGTAGCGTGCATTCCACTGATTCTCAGTCACCGCCATTTGCGGCTTCAGTAGGGTCAAGCGAGAGCTCATTGGAGGACAAGGTAGAGGTCTGTTGTCTTTTCTGATGTAAGCTGGATCTGCCTCGGTGCTGGTGATGGCCGTGTGTCGGTTAGGAAGAGACCAGTTGAGGACCTGCTACCAACCCGTCTACAGTCCAGACACAGTAGACCAGCACCCAGACTTACGGTCTGGCGTGCGATTTCATATGACAGCGGGACCATTCTCGTAGGTATGCCACTCACTCTGACTGCAAATATGTCCATCAATCTGGTAATTCGATCTCCTGTGCTGTCATTCATGAGCAGCAGTCCAGGGGATACTTTCCGATAGGATAACACTTGCCCACATGCCGCTGTTGTAACCCAACATGCTCTACAGAGTGTCGGCATGTTGAGTTAGCCTGCTCGATCACCTGACCTGTCTCCAGTTGAGCACGTATGGAAAATCATCGGACGACAACTCCAGCGTCGTTCACGACCAACATTGATCGTCCCTATATTGACTGACCAACTGCAACATGAATACAAAACCGTCCTACAAACTGAGGTTCGGCACCTGTATAACACAACGCATTCACGTTTTCATACTTGCATACAACTTTCTGATAGTGACACAGGTTATTAATGTACCAGCACTTCAAATGTGGAATAGATTATGTCACGTAGTGTTAATCGCTTAAACATGTTAACTAGAGAAACATATTCCCGAAATTTTGTTACTCCACATTAATTATTTTTTGATGCTGCGATTTTTTCCTTTAGTGCACATGAGAAGTTTCTAGAACTTTTTATTTTAGAAACGAGAATATAAATAAGAGACTGATAATCAGAAAGCTTTGTCGTCGGTGAACTATGAATTCGTCTTCATTGACGATCGTAACTCGCTTACTCAGTCAGATTTTTTCTTTTTGTATTAAGCTGTTGTTTATTTTGTGAGAAGTCCAGGCTAATATGTTAGTCGGAATAAACCTTTTACTCTAAACACATCAGGTTATCTGTTAGATGCCACATCGCCCTTTACCGAGTGAATTCTATACCACATAGATGTTTCCGATAACATCAATCTTTCGGATAATGCAGTTACACCATTCAGTTCTTTTTCTCCTCAGCCAGCTGCTCCACAGAGGTGTATTCGGCGCTTATACTTTTCACTGTCTTCCACACTGAAAAATTGGCTATCAGCACTTACAATCATACTCAGTGTTTTGTCTCTTCTTTGGCTGATGTTTCTCAGGCCTCATATTGTTTCCCGTTTTATCTCGGGAAATGAAACTGTTCATTACACGACAAAGAAAAATTTGATGTCTGGGCAATCAGTAAGTTAACTTCGTATCAGCGAGAGAGAGAGAGAGAGAGAGAGACGGCTTTAAAACTCTTGTAGCGGTATTGGTGAAATTCAAAGCTGATCCCACGCCCACAGAGAGTGACCTGCACGTGTCCAATAAGTGTAAGACTGCTTGCGCCGTTGTGTTTGGTATAGTAAAGGTCAACAAGGCTGCTCTGAGTGCAAAGACGTTATCGTCTTAGAGAGTGACTTGTCCGCTTCTTGTAGGCTGCCAGAGAACTCTCTGGCCACTTCGGTTGGAGCTCTGGAGTCAGTGGTGTACGGAGGAGGAGGACGCAGCTGCGGCTGTTTTCCTAAGCAATACTCGGAGGTGACCCAAGGCGCACAGCCGACGCGAACACGATCCGCAGCCATCGTCATCAGTTGTAACGACTCGAGAGCAGGAAGCGGCGACAGCAGCCGAGCACAGATGTACTTGATACCAACTTAATTTAGGCTTGTGACGGAAGCCACGGGCAGCCACGTGCTGGACGACCAGGCAGAGATGAGGCTATTTCCCGGGACGCTCATCTACCCCTTCTTCCATACGACCTCACAGGAGAGCAATGGCGTCCGCGAGCAGTAACGGTCAAGTATCCAGCAAGCACAAAAGGAGCTGCAACATTTCAGTTAAAACCGCACATCTAGTTACAAATAACCGGACGAGTGTGAGCAGGGCTCGCGCTCTGAGCGTTCCGTACAAACTGAATTACGTATATAGATGATAATTTCGTGGTGCAAGTCTTTCTAGCGGACGCCACCTCGGTGACCTGCGTGTCCCTAACCTACCCCAGTTATCTAAGTGGGCAAAAGGGGACCTCCACTTTAATGTGCAATGCGAACCACGTGTTGTTCCTGGCGACCCTTCACATCGTTGACAGGTGAAGGTTAGGTTAAAATGAAGTTCGTAAACTCCATGGTCCCACCTAGACTCGATCCCGCCACCTCTCGGTTTCCTGGCACGCACTTTATCCATAAACCCCCAAGCCTTCTATCTATATAAATAGTTCGTACATAGGTTTGTATGAGTAGGTTTGCGAGTATTAAAATGTGACGTAAATGACCGTGTCTTTTGACTGCATTGACTTCTAAGCCTAATTTTTTTGCTCCGCTCACACAGCAAAAGCTCGATGTCCATAACTTACCACATTACATCGCTGCAAATACTGCAGCAATCCTACATTCGTGACTGGGATTTCACTCTACTTCCATGAACAATAGAATTGGTTTCACATCAATCGCAGCCACTTAAAACGCATAACTAATAAACCCTTATTCCTGCTCCAGAATCTATATAATTTTACGTGCCTTACAATCTCATAATAAAAAAGTCGTGGTGCCTCAGAGGTTTTTCTGGGTACTTTGAAAACACCCTATCCACGTAAATAAGACACACATTAAAACAAGTAAAGCAGTAGAACAATCTTCGATGTTCATTACGCAAATTTAACCGTCAGAATATTTGCATTATTGTACTCGGATTTCGCAGAGAAAATAGGTAAAAACTGTGATTATATTGAATGTGTGTCGTTTCGCCCTCTAAGGGCAAGTGGAACCATTACTTAGCACTGGCTTCCTGTTCTACTTATCTACCCAAAACTTCCTCATCCTTTCCCTTTAAGCCTGTCATCTTTTTTGGGTACATGCGTTTCGAAGTTTAAAATTAATTCCTGTTGGATTTTTGGGTATAGAGTTACGTGTATTGATTTTCTGCCTGTATGTAGTCCGTGTAGTTGCCAGTGGATCAATGCAGCTCTTTGTGACGTCGTTCTCGTTGTCTACCAGCCAGTGTGTTTCGGATTGTCGGATTCCGTTGACGATGGGATATTTTCTTGGTCAAGTGAGAGTTGTCCATTCTTGCTACACGACCGTAGAATTTCGTAAGATTTTTCCGTGGAAGTGAGATGACCTGTTCGGTCAGCGAATGCAGTTCTCATGAACTTTTACGAATCCCGATATTGTCTTGAATTTTGAGTCCAAATATTTATCTCAGTGTTTGTTGTTCTCTTTCCTCAATGTCTTTGACGTTGGTAGTTAATGATGACGTCTCCGCTGCTTTGATGGACAGCAATTTATTGATGTACATATTCAAAGTAATTGTGTAAGCTTTAAGCAGTTGTTCTGCATGTATTTTGTTACCTACTCCATAGTTGACAGTTTTTCCAGTAACTTCACCTAGGTATTCGAAATGCTTAACTCGTGTGATGTTGTCATTCTTGATTGCAAGTGATGCTAGATTTGGGCTCTTTGAGTCTATTTATTGTGTTTTTTCATAAGAAATTTAGAGTCCGATGCTGATGGCGGTCTCACGAAACATCTCACTGTCGTGGTTGGCTTCCTCGGAAGTCCGAGTAATTATTGGTAGGTCGTCATCAAAAGCACTTAAAGTTGATTCGTTTATCTTCTGTTCCCACACTTATCCCGGGTATTTCTTTCTCCAGAGCTTTGATGAGGTTATCGAGTACTAGGATGAACAAGAATGGGAACAGTCCATCACCCTGTCTTACTCCAGTTCCAATTTTAAAGGGTTCGGAGGTTTCGCCCATGAATTTTACGAAGTATATTAAACAGGGTGATGCGGCCGATAGATTAGTAGGCTTTTTTGAAGTCTACAAAAGTGATAAATCTGCGTTTTGACTTCCGGTGTTGCAGTATCATCTTGAGTTTCCAGATCTGTTCTGCTCACGATCGGCACAGTCGGAAGCCTGCCTGCTATTCACCTATCGGATGCTCTGTTTGTTGCTCTAGTCTGGTAAGCAGGATACGTGAGAAAACTTTGTAAGCAGTTGGTTGAAGTGAAATACCTCGATAATTGTTTGGACCCGTGTTCTCTTCCTTTTTGTGTAATAGGTGGATCAAAACAATTTCCAATCTACTGGTATGTTGCCATTTTCCCATATATTGGCAATGATGGCATGCAGTCTGTCAACGAAGACTTCACATTCGATGCTGAGCATTTTTGCGATTTTACCATTTTCCCACGGCGCTTTGTTGATTTTGAGATGTGAAATCACATTTCGTATTTCTTCCTGTGTAGGTGGAACAGAGTTTTGATCTGGTGAAGTTATTATTTAATATGTGCTTTTCACAGACTGGTTATTTTATAAGCGTTCATCCAGTCTATTTAAACTTGTTTGGCACAGCGACAGACGACTTTACCAGTTCGCTGAATGGACGATATCTATAAAATTTTAATAGCACATGAATATCGAATACGAAAGTTTTACAAAGTGCTGATTCAGTCGTTCGTTAAACGCTCAGCACGTTCTATTAAAGAAAGTGATAATATATTTGGCACTGCAAAGCAACCAGTACTATAATTTAGGAGGCGAATGTAGTGCCCGTATTAAAAACAAACTCCGGTATAAATATTTTACTACTGACTGTCTTGACGTCGAGGAATACAAAGCGAACCCGGCAGCGCGCTCGTCTTCTGTTAATCTGCATTAGCGCTGTCGAACAGACAGACGCTCTCAAGATATTCGGAACCGCCATTTCATTTCGTAGTCTGCCTCTAAGTATACCAATAACACTAAATGGCTTCGTTGAGGGCCGAAAACCTATAAAAAGGGTTAAGTGCTGAGGGCAGACACTGCGAGAAAGGGGAAGAAGCCGTGACGGCACAACTCGTCATAAACGTCAGTCGGCCCGGCCCTATCGTGCAGCCGCAGCCGCGAGCCGCGCCCTGTCCATCATTCGAGTTTCACTCGTGAAAACGATAATTGGTTTCATAATTGGAATATAATTTGGTGAGATTACACGTCCTCCTGCCGGGAGACGGCGGCGGCCTTGGCGCGTTTGACTGGAGCTGTATTTCAAGTGAGCCTTCTCCGCGCGCTCAATTCATCAAACTTCGCTTATTAGCATGCTCCTCTCTGGTCCTTCTTTCTTCCGAATCTTTTAACGGGACACCTTACACAGAGGTTCGATATACCGCCTTGACAGATATCTGTAACGTTCTACAATAGTACTGTCAAAATAGTAATCAGCGTCTTTATGCTCTCAGCACCTACTACGGTTTGAAGATGCGTTTTTGCGACTTTTCTAAATATGGCTGAAGAATCTCGCATACCGTTCCTGTGAATAAACGGGATGAACCCGTACTCGATCGATAAAATTTCTAATGTTGTTCAAGGATATTTCCTGAGTATTTTCGTGTAACAAATCTGTGGTCTCCGGCGACTCGTGGGAAGTAATAATGATTTATTCAGTTTGTTACCTCAACTACCTTTGTCTCTCTGAAATAAAACCTTCAGAATGGCGAAAGAGCCGGTTATGTGCAATCACCAAAACCAACGACACAAAAAAAGGCAGTATACACTACTGGCCATTAAAACTGCAACATCACGAAGATGACGTGCTACAAACACGAAATTTAACCGACAGGAAGAAGGAAGATGCTGTGATATGCAAATGATTATCTTTTCAGAGCATTCACACAAGGCTGGCGCCGGTGGCGACACCTACAACGTGCTGACATGAGGAATGTTTCCAACCGATTTCTCATACACAAACAGCAGTTGACCGGCGTTGCCTGGTGAAACGTTATTGTGACGCCTCGTTTAAGGAGGAGAAATGCGTACCATCACGTTTCCGACTTTGATAAAGGTCGGAATGTAGCCTATCGCGATTACGGTTTATCGTATCGCGACATTGCTGCTCACGTTGGTCGAGATCCAATGACTGTTAGCAAAATATGGAATCGGAGGGTTTAGGAGGGTAATACGGAACGCCGTGCTGGATCCCAATGGCCTCGTATCACTAGCAGTCGAGATGACAGGCATCTTATCCGCATGGCTGTAACGGGTCGTGCAGCCACGTCTCGATCCCTGAGTCAACACATGGGGACGTTTGCAAGACAACAACCATCTGCACGAACACTTCGACGACGTTTGCAGCAGCATGGACTATCAGCTCGGAGACCATGGCTGCGGTTACCCTTGACGCTGCATCACAGACAGGAGCGCCTGCGATGGTGTACTCAACGAGGAACCTGGGTGCACGAATGGTCAAACGTCATTTTTTCGGATGAATCCAGGTTCTGTTTACGGCATCATGATGGTCGCATCCGTGTTTGGCGACATCGCGTGAACGCACATTGGAAGCGTGTATTCGTCATCGCCATACTGGTGTATCACCCGGCGTGATGGTATGGGGTGCCATTTGTTACACGTCTCGGTCATCTCTTGTACACACTGACGGCTCTTTGAACAGTGGACGTTACATTTCAGATGTGTTACGACCCGTGGCTCTACCATTCATTCGATCCCTGCGAAACCCTACATTCCAGCAGGATAATGCACTACCGCATGTTGCGAGTCCTATACGGTCTTTTCTGGATACAGAAAATGTTCGACTGCTGCCTTGGCCAGCACATTCTCCAGATCTCTCACCAATTGAAAACGTCTGGTCAATGGTGGCCGAGCAACTGGCTCGTCACAATACGCCATGAACTGTGGTATCGTGTTGAAGCTGCATGGGCAGCTGTATCTATACACGCCATCCAAGCTCTGTTTGACTCAATGCCCAGGCGTATCAAGGCCGTTATTACGGCCAGAGGTAGGTGTTCTGGGTACTGATTTCTCAGGGTCTATGCACCCACATTGCGTGAAAATGTAATCACGTGTCAGTTCTAGTATAATATCTTTGTCCAATGAATACCCGTTTATCATCTGCATTTCTTCTTGGTGTAGCAATTTTAATGGCCAGTAGTGTACTACGAGGTGCGTCAAATAACTAAAGCAACACTTTTTTTTAAAGCTGGTTGGTTTTATTCAGAATTAGAATACACCATATTATTCCCCACTCTTTTGGTTGCAAAACCATATTTTTCAATATGGTCTCCGTTCAATGTTACGGCCTTATGCCACCTTGCTGGGAGGGCCTGTATGCCCGCAAGGTACCGCATAACTGGCCGACGTCGGAGCCAACGTCTTGCTGCATCAATAACCTCCCTATCATCCACGTACTACCTCCCGCTGAGTTGCGCCAAACCGTTGGAAGTGGAAGGTGTGAGATCCGGCTGTGGGGTGGGTGAGCAAGGACAGTCCAATGACGTTTTGTGAGCTCCTCTCGAGTGCACAGAGTTTTGTAGAGCCTTGTGTTGTCGTGGCGAAGGAGAAGTTCGTTTGCATATCTGTGGCACCTCGAATGACAGTGTGTGCCCTTTCCAACATTGCAGGAGTCACAGCTGTTTACGGCCGGCCTGCACGGGAGTGATCGGACAGGTTTCGCGCGACCTTCTTGAGATGATGACAGACGCTTGGCCCAATGACTCACCGTACTTTTCTTCGCTGCTGGGTCTCCATAGACGTTCTGTAAGAGCCTATGACTATCTGCGATGCTCTGGTTTTCCGCCAAAAGACACTGAATGAGAGCTCTCTGCTTGGAACACACCTCCGTTACAGAAGCCACTTTGAAGGCTGCGTATAGCGCCGCCATCCATCGGAACTTTATGAAACCATAGGGTCGGAATCGGGAATATCCCACGATGTCCCATAACAAATTCTGTATTTTTTCATCCGAAACCGACCGAGGAAAAGATTTGTTGTATTACTCTCGTACAATCTTCAGGTGAAAATGTACGGTGATTCGATTGCTATCGCTGCGGGAACAGTGTTGCTGTACTGCTCTTCCATTGCATTTAGTGAACCCGCACAAGAGGTGCATATAGCCCAACTCTCCAGCCATACTGCTGTGTATCATTATTGACAAACCCAAAACAGAACCGAGCAGTATTGAATTCAAGCTTTAGGGCGAGAAGTAAAGTTGGTATTACTGTCGTCGACAGGAATTACTGCTTGTGAATGTAATAAGTTTGCTTCCAAACAAGAGACAAAGCGCGTATTGTTGACGTTTTCACTGCTGTGCAGGTGTTTTCACTGCAGTACAGAGACAAAGATAAATGGAGTAAGAAATCAAAAAAAATACAAAAGTATGAGTGAGTCACCGAAAACTATGTGTACACCATACCAAAACACGAAATGTGCATGAAAAAAGCCCGAAATTTTGTTAGCGGAGTTAGGGTTCACCCTATATACACTGGGTATTAAAGCGGAGCTATTGTGGACTCACGCCTCTTTCCCGGATGACATGCAAACTCTTTTCACCTATGGTATACAGTTCAGATTTATGTATTCACCCAAAATCCCTTCACTTGGTCTGGTCAGTAATTTTGTGATGTTGCCTCCAAATATGGCGGTTCACGAACACCGCACTTTGTTCATTTTCCCCATCAGTATCGCACTAATGTTTGGTAAGTCTGAGTGCAACCTTTGCAACAACTCCACTTGCTCCCATTTTTTAAATTTCTAGCATTGTCCAAAGAAGGAAAACTTAACCACTTGAATTCTTCACGTGGATTTCATTCAGAATTCTGTCACTACGCGCTTGATTTGCCTCTTTTACAGGGAAACGGTAACGTATTTAATATATCATTATCATTTTGGCAATTGGTCTACGGAAATAAGAGAAGTGCTATTCACAAGAACAAGTCTTTGATCCCTTATCCTCATTTATTTGACGCTGAAATTTTGTTAACACTTTAACCAGTTCGATATACCGAAACTTTGGTATGATCTAAATTGTTTTCATCCGCTGAAATCCTCATTCTCCTCTCTGGAATTTCTCTTATTATTAAAAAGAAAACTAGTTATATTCTTGTCGAGACGCGCACATCTCGTTTTAACCGATCTAAAGTACGAGATTTGCGTCTTATGTGAGATTACAATTTCTTACACGGAAAACAAGCTACTTTATATTCGATTTTCTCTTTGCCACCAAAAACAACCTAACATTGTCAAATGATCGTTTTCAGTTTAGTTCACCATTGAGTTCAAAGTCTCCATGCTTCGTTTCTCTCGGAATTTTATCAGCATTGTTAAGTTTACTCACGCACTGACAATGTTAACTACTGTGTTCTCTCCGGATGATCACTCAAGCAGTAAAAAGCGTTTACTGAGGATGACAGGAAGCCGAAAGCTCATCACCGCAGGGAGATAGCCGCCTGGGATATCTGCGCGCACATACTTCACTGACAGTATTAAAAAATGAGACGTCAACATAATGTCAGTAAAGGCAAGTCAAGCGGATGTGGTCAGAAAGAAACAAATTTTCGTTCCAAGAATAGGTGCACACTTCAATATTTCCCACGCCCAAATGTCCGACACGCAGTGCCACTTCATGCAGTCGTATATGAATGCAACAACACTAGTAATAACTGTCTTCAACATTTAACGACACATTGGTTTTTATTGTGTATATTCGTAGTGTCTGGAATATAGACCCACAATAAGGCCGATTATCTTAAAAAAAAAAAAGACTGCGACACACTACTGATAATTTACCCAAGCATGTAGTTGGCGCTAAGAAAATTAAGGAGAATTCCCTGATAATGGAAAGTAGAACATTTGTTACGTGCTTACGAATTACTAGTTTCGCTGACGTAGTATGCAGTAATAAGCAGTATTTGAACAAACACACAAAAATTTGTGCTTTGCCGTTGCTACGAGTGCATAAACAGAACTTCATATGAAAAACTAGAAATTAAGGGCAGTTAAGGCTGTAAGAACGAATCAAGTGGCAATATTTATTTCACAATTCAAATATAACAACATACCATATCTGATCTCTAAAGATAGTTTGTGACTTCATATACATAAATCTGTGTCATACGTTAGAGGAACAGCCAGGTAGCAATACTCATGAGCCGCTGTCCTGAGATGGAGGCAAGGGCAGTAACTGCGACCTGAGCAGCCTGACGCTATCAGCCCAGCACACCTCTCACGAAATGGAAGAAAAAATTATTCAGGCAGCTAATGCTTTCATGACCTGATTAATTTTTCCAGCAAGCAACTGATTCGTACACCGAGTAAGAGACGTAAACTGACTCCGCCAAATGCTGTTTGCAACTTGTTGCTTGAAGATAGAACCCACTCCACGCATGCGTGCCAAAACTGTTGCCTAACTGCAGGTGCCAGCTGCTGAAATTGCATACACGCAGCAATTCCAAAGGTACGACGACGGAATGAATGCAAGGACGAGTGTCACAAACAGGTCTTTACAGTTGTGACAAATCTGAAAGGACCCGTTAAGCATATGTTCCGCCATTCCTAATATGGATCTCAAAAGACAGGTTCAGTAGTATTAACTGGCTTCAGTAAGAAGGCTATTATGTCATTACTATAGATGCCAAACGCGCAGGCGAGAGAAGAAAGCCGGGCATGAGGGCAAGATTTCTTTTTCTTCGTTGCAGCTGTTCGCCTCCCCATTATGTGCCGCTTGTTATAGAAACACTCCATTTGGGTTGGTCTGGAGATCACGCGATCCCTGCTCCTTATTCTCCACCCGTAAATTGATTCCGTATGTGCTAAATATGGACCACCAGAGATGACGATGCTGTGCAGGATAACTAAGAGCTTCTCTATGAAAAACTTCTATAATTTCCAAAAATAACTTTCTAGGTAATCATAAAGAAAACATTGAAACTAAGATGATATTTCATTATGTTTTGACACTATTCTGCTGACTCATTATGCACTTCGATGTGGTTAGGAAAAGAGGTCTAGAAAAACTGACATGCTTCTGCACCCCAATGTATTTACTACACCATGTTGTGTTGAATCTACTAACACACAGTGAAGTTTTGTAATTTTGAAACCAGCAGATTGTATTAGCCTATATGGCCACACAGTCATTTCTTATTTTGGAAACCTAATAAAAAATCGTTCACACATTAATAGTTTCCAACTACTTCTCGAGTCTGTTAAATTAAAAACAATATTACCAAATGTGTAAAACTGATCTCTAAAATTAAAGACAATAAGCTGAGGAAATTATATGATACGTTATAAATTTATGTCCCTGGAAAACATCATTCACTACCTCGTATTGCCCAAACAGCGAGGTCTATGTGACTAAACGAACACAAATTAAAATTCCATTAAGGTGGCAGAGGAATCAAAAGTTCGTTGTAATGTAGTTACTTGTCAATTCTTTGTTGTTCGTAAGCAAGACAACTTTTAGAGAGGTAATTACTAACACAGAAATAGCCAGTATAATTTATTTACTGTTTTCTTTACATACATAAATAAAGTGAAAGCAGAAGTTAGATAGCTTCGCAATAGAACCGTCAAACTTTGGCGTTTCGCCTTCCATCACGAGTTTCGTTATTAAAAATTCTTTACTACTTCTTAAATATTCTTGAAGTACGATGGATTGAAAAACCAACAAACTCCACAATAGTTTTAAAACTTTCAACACTTGCCAGTCCAATAAAACCTAAAGGATTTTAGTGCTTCACGTGTTCCACACAGTCTCCTCCCACTTGAGTAAAACGCGCAGAACACTCGGACAGCTACGTGGAATTGTCAGAAAAGTCCTTCTTTGGGATGCTATTAAACTCTAACGTCACATTGGCTTCAACGTTGGTTATATCGTCAAAGCGTTGGCCATTTACGTGAATTTCTGTGCTTTGTCGTTTTGTGCTATTTTTGTATTGATAAAACCAAGTCTCATCATCTGTGATTATTTTTGCCAGAAAAGGATTGTCCACGTTTTCCATTTCTGTCAAGTCGTGACAAGTATCCACGCGTCTTTGCTTCATACAGGAGTCAAGGTACGCTGGACTAACATTGCACGCACTATTCTCTTCTTTAGAACACTCCACTACTTAAACCTGCCTGCAAACAACTGACTATTCGAGTGAACATATGTTGTTTACAGTTGTTAGTTCAAGCTACCACCGTAGTTATTGGCTGTCATCACTTATACGCAGGGTGCGATTTGTGATTGTACCAGTGGGGGGGGGGGGGATGTCTTAGGGGGTTAGTAGAATTATGTATGTTACTAGCTTGGACCGTGGCGTTACGCATGGTTAAACAGCTATTTATAAATAGATGTTAATGCCGAAACTCACTATTGACGCGAATGCATTATCATAAAAGCCATCCCTTGTTACATCTTTAAAAGTACATTATAGGTAAAGCTTATTTACAAAATCATCTACATACGGGTGCAGATATACGAGGGGAGTTCAAAACGTAGAGGCACATTTGTGAAAAGTTGTACTTATTCTGGTGATAGAAAACTGAAACATATTAATAGTGTTAATAGTAAGACTTACTAAAAACTTTCAGTGTTCGGCTCCACAAATTTACATTATATGTAAAGTTTTACTCCAGTGCGTGGGAAATAATTATCCCAGGTTGGGATGCATAAACTAAAACCAGAGGAGAAGATGGTCTGATGCAGACGGGGGGGGGAATCCACCCCATCCCCCCCTGCAAATCGCACACTGCTTATACGCCAAAATCAATCTCTGAACATTTTGGACGGTCGCTGTATACTGTGATACATAGATGTATGAGTATTTCGACTGGAGACGCTTGCTGTGAATCGGACAGAAACTCAGTATCGAAATCTATGCATTTGCTTCTTTTGTTCATGCCCTGTTGTCAACGGAAAAATCGATTGCATTAGTTAATTGTATTAACTGACACATCATAAATGGCTGTTTGGATGACTAGTTCGTTAGCACTGTGTATTTCAGTAAATGTGGAACACGTAAAATTACTAACAATTCCATGTAACTCACTTGCATTTATGCACATGTGCTACCCATTTAGAGATAGAAATGAACAATAATGCGAAATTCAATCTAGTTAATTGTTAAGCTCAGTTTTTTGCATGCATCCTGGCAGCACAGCCACGCAACTAACAATTCGTGCACACACTTCCCAAAAGAGTTGTTTCAGCTGGAAATTTCACACTATTTGGAATTTGTTCGGGGCTGTAGGAAAGTGACGCCTGGCATTTATTCAAAATCAGAGTAACTGAAACTAGAGCTTATGGTGAGGCAAAGGCCGCGACTCATTTCTAAAGATGTGAAATACTGATGTAGCAGCCATCCATACACTAATCCGGAAGGATTACGAGGACGAAGCAAGGAATGAACAAATGATTCATATGTAGGTGTGAATGTCCATTTCAGAGCTGAAAACGGTAGCTATAAAGATGTGGTAATTAACGGAGAATATACATTTGACGATGATTACACTTTAGCACTCATGAAGATGAGGTAGTGAGAAAAACTTATCTGGCAGTCACCACAGCTAGTAGCAAAACCTTACACCGTAAAAATCTCAGACATTTTTCTCAACGCAAGTTAAGTGTCTCAAAATGGAAAAGAAGTATTTAAAGCTACGTATTTGCAGTAATCAGCATTCCTATTAAAAAGAACTCACGATAATGCCCAGGGACCTACCAATGGCAATTTAATCCTCTGACTGTAGCGTCAATGGATGACAATGCTCGAGGGAGTTATGGTCAGCACAATACTGCCCGCGGTTTATGTCGGCTCTCAAAACTGAGATCGGTAATTCTCCTTCAAACTGTTCCTCAGATGTTCTTAACGCGACTAAAGAGACTCGTTCCACGCGCTGAAACCATAGAAAAACCTTAGGTGATTATTTGGAATTAAACCCGAAACCTATTTGCCAACGCCCAGCACCGTCATACATTAGGTCATGGAAACGGCCTTGCAGCAGTGCTATTATTAATTTGTGGTAAATGAAATTAGAACACATTTCTTGAATAACGTTGTTCGTTAGTTTGACAACGTTTGCGTTAAACTGAATATATTAAGTTTATTTAAACAAAGTTTTGTACCCTCCATGGTAGCCGAGAGCGCTAATGCTCTACTTCTTGGACTCGGGTAGGCGCGCCGGCCCCGGATCGAATCCGCCCAGCGGTTTAACGACGAGGGCCGGTGTGCTAGCCAGCCTGGATGTGGTTTTTAGGAGGTTTTCCACATCCCACTAAGTGAATACCGGGATGGTCCCCACGTTCCGCCTCAGTTACACGATTCGCAGGCACTTGAACACATTCTTGTTATTTCATGGCTAACACTAGACACAGATAGCTGGGGTGGGGTTCGAGGTGGCGACAGGAAGAGCATACCGCCACCCTCTGCAACTAACACCGCCATATCCGTAGTAACAAGACCGACCCCACGTTGATACGGGACAAAGGCCCACAGAAAATTATGAATGATTTAAACAAAGTTTTATAGCCTAGCAGGGTTCGTCAAGAACAAACATTTGCCATTAATAATAAAAGTAAATTTTCTGTCAGTGGGTTACTTTCGTTCATTAGATAGGTACTCAAATAATTCTTGGTAGGTCTTTCTTACCTCTCCATGCACGTCTACAGGGATATTTACAGTTTGCACTTGAACACAAAAAAACCTCACCACTAAGGAATTACTCGAATGAGACGAAAATCGGTGGATATGGTGCACATGTACAAACAACCAAGTTATTACAACTGCAGAAAAATTGGATGATTTACTCAGGAAATAGAACTTCGCAAAATGATTAAGTCAGTAACGCACTGGTCCAGCTCTGTTCCTTATGCAGGCAGTTATTCGGCTTGGCTTTGACTGATAGAGTTGTCAGGTGTCTCTCTGAGGAATATTGTACCACATTCTGTCCAGCTGTTAAGTTAAATAGCAAAATCCCGAGGTGGCTGGAGGATCCTACGCATAATGCCCAAACGCTCTCAATCGGGGAGACATCCGGAGACCTTGCTGGCCAAGATAGTGTTTGGCAAGCCGTGAACGGACGGGCATTATCTTACCGAAATGTAAGACGAGGATTGCTCGCCATGTAAGGCAACAAAATGGGGCGTAGAATATCGCCGACGTACCGCTGTATTGCAAGGGTGTGGACGATGACAACAAAGGGGATCCTACTATTAAAAGAAATGACACCCCACACCATAACTCCTGGTTATCGGGTCGTATGGCGGGCGACAGTCTCGATGACATCCCACCGCATTTCGGGGCGTCTCCAGACACACCTTGGGCGTGGAGTCTCATTGGCTGGAGCAGAACTGTCTTCAGTGCTGAGTCCCGCTTCGAAATGAGCCCCGATGTTCAGCGAAGATGTGTCTCGAGACGCCTCCGACAGCGATGGGCTACCAACCCGACTGTCGCTCACCATACGCCCCGACAACCAGGAGTAACGGTCTGGGTTGCAGTTTCATTTCATTCCGCAACACGACCTCTTTGGTTGTCATCCGCGGGACCCATACAGCACAGTGGTACGTCGATGATATCCTATGCCCCGTTTTGCTGTTCTTCATGGCAAGCCATCCTTACATTTCAGCAAGGTAATGCCCGCCCCCACGTGGCAAGAGTTTCTACTGCTTTTCTTCGTGCTTTCCAAACCCTATCTTGGCCAGCAAGGTCGCCGAATGGAGAAAGTTTGGAGCATCATGGGCAGGGTCCTCTAGCCGATTTGAGATCTTGACGGTCTAATGCGCCAATTGGACAGAATTTGGCACGATCTCTCTCAGGAAGATATCCAACAATTCTATCAATCAGTGCCAAGCAGAATAACTACTTGTATAAGGACCAATTTGTGAAGATCTTTCTCTTGAATTAATCATCCAGTTTTTGTGAAATTGTAATCATTTCATTGTCTGCACATGTACATGACACTTTCCTATTTCCGTCCCATTGGGGTAATTCTTTCGTTGTGCGTCCTTTTTTCTGTCTTAACGTGTAAAAACGTACAATGTCGATAGAAAATTTCATAACGTCGAAGTGAGCTCTTTCACTTTTGCAAACCATAGTTTAGTTTACGGCATCTAACTTTGTCATTTGGTGGCCCAGCAACGAGAAGAAATTTTCTCTTACCCCGAAGACTAATTATCTCCAATAAATGCGGTGTCTTAAATTTCCAGTACGTGACTGTTGTATTATTAGGTCTGGTATCAGGAAAATTGCAATTATCTTGTGTTGAAAAATCCCTCGCGCAATGTTAGAGACACTTGTGGAAGTATGTGTCATAAGTCGCTTGGAACCTAGAATACGAGTTCGACAGTTGTAGCCGCGATGTAAATTACGCTTTGTAACCAGATGATCCTTTAGCAGTTTCCTTTGTGTGCATGATCTCTTTATTTACACGTAAGAAATACTGAGCATCTGGGAAATACGAAAATGAGTTATAACTTGATTTATAGAATTTTGAACAATTAATGTCTGGTAGAGAAAGATACTGTCCATTAACACGTTTCTCTGTCTGTTACAGCGATACTGCAGAGGACGTCGGTCAATAAGGGTCAACTGAAGATCCAAGGAGTGGCAACGTGCCTGTACTTGTGTATGGACAGTTGCGGGCTGTTATACGGCTCGGTAAGGCGCCGAAACTTCTCACACAGTCGCTGTAACGTCACTTTCTCTAATTTGTAACGGAAGTTAGTGATTATTACGATGAAATAAAATTAAAGTCGCCAAAACTTCCCAAGTGGTCACCAACGGCTGCAAAACGCTTTGCAGAGGTAGGAACACATAAATAGTGGTCACAAAGAACTGATGACAAATGTGTGCAACGGTTGAAGTGTGTCCATAGAATTTTTTACGCGGTCTTATCTCTGTTTCAGACTAACTTACCACGTAAAAACATTAAGTTAAGTTGAAAAAAACAATAATAATAATAATAATTAATATAATTATATTAATAAGTTACATACCAAGAAGGAGTAGTTAGCATCACCTGAATCTTTTTGAAGAGCATATTACCGCGAAGTGATTGGGTAACATCGTGGTAAACGAACGGTTATTTGTGGAACACTTGCACACCTTAAGTGCAGTGGTAGTATCATTCTGAGGCATTACATCGTTGGATACAGGATACACGATCCAGTCACATTAATGTGACCACCTGTCAAAAGCCTGAATAACCATCTTTTGCAGAGTGGAAGTGCAGGGAGAGGGTCAGTAACGTTCTGGAAGGTACCGACAGCGGTGTGGAGCGACGCCGACTCCAGTGCCGTGAACAGCTCTGCTGGATTGCTCCATTGAGGATTCATGGCGTTAACAATCCGAACGTGATAGTCCCACGGATTCTCGATTGGGTTCAAACCGGCGGATGTCGTCTGCGGCCTGTGACACACCATAGTTGCTCGGCGCCGGTTTTAGATAGCGCCATTTTGTCAAATACGATATAATTTAACTACCGCGGTACGCGAAACGTTTACAAACTGAGGTGTTTAGAAAATGCTTCCACCTTTAACCCGAAAGCGAAAGCCAATGAACATTCCCTTTTGGACGTCAGATAAATCACTCCGTTTCCGCATTACGATAACGACTGCACAGTTTTCCACGTATGCCGCCCCCCCCCCCCCCCCCACCCCTCCTGAGCGTAACATGCTTTATATACCCTCCACTGTCAGTGCTGCCACCTGGCGTCTGTGACTAGTTATTCATCTCACATTAATATGACGGGGCCGTGTAGTTCCAGATATTTTCTGTGGAGCTAAGACCGAGTATTTTAGCTGGCCAATCGAGATCCGATAGAATGCCTAAGTTTTCGTCGGACCAGTAAAGTAAGCATGCAGAGCCGTGATAACGGATGTTTTCGTCTTAGCAGATGGGAGTGTCTGGAGCATACCCATGATGAAGATGTATATGAAAGGTCAATAATTAGTCGCCGAGAACCTTGAAACAAACACCCTGCTTCATGTACACGGTTACGTGATTGAGCGGGCCCAAGTCGTGGTATTTCGAAAACTTAATTACACCCTACACATACGCTGCGGGCCATACACACCATTGGGCTGTCAGTGCACTCGACGCCTTGTATCATTTGCAAAAGAGTCACAATACGACTCGGAAGACCACACTACATCACTCAAGTCAGCTACTGTCCAGTTTCTGTGCTCTGTGGCGCACTGAAGACGTGCATCTCTAATGTGCCACTGTGTGCAATGGCTATTCGCGAGGTACCAGATTCCAGATGTCCGTTGCATGCAGTTCACCTCGCAATTTTCGCTCAGAAACTGTTTGAAATCGACCTGCATTCACTGACGACAGTAATTCCTGTCGAGTTTCTAATAGATTGCGATTGACAAAGCGTGACCCTCGTCTCCGGTCTCTGACGCTGGAAGTCTTTTTACGATCGTTGTACATACACCGTGTTACATGGCCACGAATGGGATACAGTTCTTTGTCGACACGTTGAACATTCCGCGTTGATACACAAGCAACTAGAAGTACTTTATTTACGGTGTGATCATGATAACGTCGACGCACTATAGTTCCTTTCTGCCATTGTGTCACGCCTCTACGTCAACATACCTTACTGTGCTGATTTCATAAAACCGACTGGCCCGTATATACAACTTCATTGGCATGATTTACGTAAGTGGTGGAAGATTAAATAACCAGTGGTACCACTACAACATCAACAGCCCTTTAAAGTTAGCAGTGGGCTCTTTTAAGACGCTGACTAATACAGGGGGGGGGGGGGAGGGGGGGGGAGCCGTCAATAAGTAATGCAACACATTTTTTTCTGAAAACAGGTTGATTTCATTCAGAATTCCAATACCACATTATTCCCCACTCTCTTGGCTACAAAACCCTATTTTTCAATATATTCTCCGTTTTAAATACACTCCCCATCATCCACGTGCTGCTTCTGGCAGAGTGCATCCACTATTGGGCCAGACAAATGGAAGTCGGAAGATGCAAGATCCAGGCTGTAGAGTGAAGACGCAGAAGAACAGTCAATTGAAGTTTTGAGACGATGATCCAAAGAAAATTGTCACGATCAGCCTCACGCTAACAATTCCGCAGACATGTTCCTTCGTTGCTCTTTATGCTCTTCTGTTAGGCTATGAGGAGCCCAGCTGATACACACTTTTGAGTACCGCAACTGGTGCACGAGCGTGTCAATACAACCAACAGAGACTCCCAGCTGAGCAGTGAGGTGTTCTACTGTGATCCTTCGATCACCTCGAATGAGAGTGTCCAACATTGCAGGAATCACAGCTGTGTCCTGCCAGCTGGCACATGGGAGATCGGACTGGTTTGCGCGACCTTATTGCGATGATGATAGACGTCTCGCCCAGCGACTCACCTGCTTTTGTTCACTGCCACGTCTCCGTAGACATTCTACAAGCTCCTATGAATATCTGCGATGCTCTGGTTTTCCACAAAAAAAAAGAAAAAAAGAAACTCAGTGACAGCTGTCTACTTGGAACGCACATCTGATAGAGACAAAATTTCGAGGGCTACGTATAGCGCCTCCACCTATCAGAGCTTCTTGAAACTATAGGGGCTGAAGCGGGAATATTCCACGATGACCCCCAACAAATTCCGTATTTTTGAACCTAAATGGGCCGAGAAAGAAAATGTGTTGCATTACTTATTGAATGACGCTCGTATTTTATCCGGTGAGCTTATTTGCTGCTCTAGTGATGTACATTAAGAGGTTTCTCTAGATAACATACCAGTTGCCGTAATACATGTTGCGTCACTGAAATATCAGACAATGTGATAGTTCACGGGACTGTAAAAAGGCGCTCTATGTGTAACAGTGCATTGTGTAGCTATATGTGGTGGTAGGATGTCCAAGCAGCACTTCTATCGCCACTATCACACGTGACCTCGCGTCGTAGGTGACGGGCACACATCTAGTTGTCCTAGAGTGTTGCACAGCAACGAAAGTGTGATTGAGGTGATCATTAAATCTGCCCAGACGCACAGGGCAGGCATCTGTGGCCAAACGAAACCTGGATTTGCCGCCAGGGTTAGCCTGGTCCGTCGCAGTTCAGCATAGCTTTTCGCGACTTCTCTGGAAGCGGAGGCAATGTGATTTGGGTGTGAATGCCTGGATATCGGGAAACGATGCTCTTCTGCCAAGAGACAGTGGGCTCTCTCAGGGCGCGCTGACAATTATGATCAGAATAGCACCTGCCCGTGACGGGTACCAGTCGATAAGACTTCCCGGACTGGGACTGTGCAAAAATGTGTCCACTCAAATTTATCTTGCTGGTTAGATGCTCCTCTGCTGCAACGTACAGGTATGTCACGTTGTTCAACGAAGTGAGAAGAGCTCTGCTATAAACCAGTCGCCAGTCTTTCTTATTGGTGACATGTTCACTGCTCTGAAGACATTTTGGGATGTAGCTGCCTGGCGATACTGGTAGCAAATCAGACTCTCCTTCTTGGTGCGTAATTTTCGTTGTCGCAATTATAACACTGACTGGTTCAAGTGCAACCATATTCGGCTCGAGAAGTAGCGTCAGTAATTCAGTGTTAAGGAAAGGACCCATAATTTTCATACGTTACAAATTTAAGATGTGAGAACGTGTGCATTTTTTTTACTAGAAAAGTAGCGGTCGCTGCAAATCATGAGTTCCATAATGTAAGTATATAAAATAAGAATTATCGCTGTTTTAAGAATGCATTGTACCTTTCTGAATACAGACGCATGTTCCTATGTCGCAGCTTTCTTAAATCAACTGCGCTTTTATGGTGCACGTGCAGTTACAGAGGGGTTTCTTGTTCGAAACTCTAAAGGAATACATTGTTCTTTACAGAGAAATAACCAATATATTTTATATTACTCTAAATATTTTCATCGTTAATATTATATAACCGAACAGTATTGATAATCAATAACCAAGATATCCTGATTTGCACAGAATAGTTCCTAGTGTAAGTGAAACACTTTACTAATAAGTTATATCTTGAACTTCAGCCCAGGTACACTTTCCAGTACATCTACTATGTCACGACTTATCTGATTTGAAGCTAACTTATTAAATAAACTTAAACACAATAATC
Source organism: Schistocerca piceifrons (assembly GCF_021461385.2). NCBI lineage: Eukaryota > Metazoa > Arthropoda > Insecta > Orthoptera > Acrididae > Schistocerca > Schistocerca piceifrons. The sequence goes on along the minus strand of NC_060149.1, from coordinate 359,216,030 downwards.
AATAATGAAACCGACAGCGATGTGTACACACCTCAGATTTAACATAATTTAAATTAACTATGTCAAATTACTATCAAATCTACTCTACTTTACAGTTTTTTACCGTTAGCTTCGATGGGTTAGACATTTCAATTTTGAAGAATGAACATTTCTCTGAAATTATTAGCTAATTTTTAAACTTATAAGACAAAATATCAAATAATGGATTGAAGAAGCACAGTTTTCCAGAAATCTAACCATTCCAGGGCAAAATCGTACAGCTTGAATGTTGTGGTTGAACGACCGCCGTATCGGTTAAGTGACCAATATATCATGTTTCACCTTTTTAAAATTATTAAATATCTACGTATTTAGAGAAGAGCGGTATCGCGAAGGTGTGAACATTATATGAGTCTGGAGAGATGTGGATAATACGCTTAGGTATTTAAATACATGTGTTGACGGAATAAACGTAGCAGGGGAAGACTTCATGAATGGTCAGTAGCCTGCAATTTTACGACGTGTAGTTTGCTTCACTTAATGCTCAGCTAGCATAATAACAAAAGAGAACTGCATATTTCTGATATACAGTCGACGAGTTTGGGATTTGACCTCTCTGTTATAGATAATTTCCATCTAAGACTGCATTGGCATGATAATGAATTTCTGTAGGATATTCATTGAGTAATGGTGCGGGTGCCGGAAACCATTCAAAATTTGCAGATTGTGTTGAGCGTGCAGTTTGACTTGTTGATGAGGCGAACATACTTTCTTACAGTTGACGCAATGTATTTACTGATTCTTATTTGTCCAAGTTCAATGGATTATTTAGCTCTCTGTGTTCTATATACGTTAGTAATATGGAGGAAAGTACGTGGAGTATGCTCATCAGCACATTGCTTGTTCACTCAAACAGAGGATCAAGTGGACAGCAAATAACTACGCTACTTCAAAGTGCATGGTAAACAATCAATTCCAGTCGATTTGGCTGTTTGACGCTCTCATCTGGCACACGTTATCCCACTCTCTCGTTCATACGCAGCTTACTAAAGCGTTATCACAGTGCAAACAGACGTGTTTTCTTATACGATAGTAAGGCACACTAAGCAAAGCATCGTATCATCTCATGCGCCATAACTTTTATCGATATACTAACGTTTTGCGGCGTAGCGTGTGATATTTGGCAACTGGGACGTAATTTGTAAAAAGTCTTTCGATGGAATTAGTAGTTCAGCTGCTGTGTGAGCGATTAAAGAAATATCGTATCTCGAACTGTAGCTTATTTAGCGGTTCAAAAATTTTAATGATGTTAGCCGCATTTAGGTACTCAAATGTGTCAGTAATAACAAGCGAAAATTTGTGCCGGACCGGGAATCTAATCCAAAATTCTCACTTTACATCTCATGCGCCATAACTTTTATCGATATACTAACGTTTTGCGGCGTAGCGTGTGATATTTGGCAACTGGGACGTAATTTGTAAAAAGTCTTTCGATGGAATTAGTAGTTCAGCTGCTGTGTGAGCGATTAAAGAAATATCGTATCTCGAACTGTAGCTTATTTAGCGGTTCAAAAATTTTAATGATGTTAGCCGCATTTAGGTACTCAAATGTGTCAGTAATAACAAGCGAAAATTTGTGCCGGACCGGGAATCTAATCCAAAATTCTCACTTTACATCTCATGCGCCATAACTTTTATCGATATACTAACGTTTTGCGGCGTAGCGTGTGATATTTGGCAACTGGGACGTAATTTGTAAAAAGTCTTTCGATGGAATTAGTAGTTCAGCTGCTGTGTGAGCGATTAAAGAAATATCGTATCTCGAACTGTAGCTTATTTAGCGGTTCAAAAATTTTAATGATGTTAGCCGCATTTAGGTACTCAAATGTGTCAGTAATAACAAGCGAAAATTTGTGCCGGACCGGGAATCTAATCCAAAATTCTCACTTTACACATAAATATATATACAAATTATTTATAGCTTCCTTCTTTCCTGTTCGCCTACGACGAATAGTCTTAGTATTTTCTTTAAAAAACTTTGAGATATCTTTAATCTAATACTCATAGCTTAATTCATCACTCCCCTTTCTATCTTTCGGCGCAAATACTGTCTTTAATCGTTCCCTTTCGGTTCTTAGAAACTAAATTTCTATAAACAGGAAACTTCCCTATACCTCCGAGGTTCAATCATGCGCGGATACTCGAACAGGAAGATGATTTCAGTTCTTGAACAGAAATTTGCGGCTAAATCTCAACCGTCGCAATCATCCCTCATTGACTGAAAACATATTTACATCTACATCTAAAATATCCTCCGGAAGCCACCAGACCGTGGATGGCAGAGGGTACCTTGTACCGCTACTAGACATTTCCTTTCCCATTCCACTCGCAAGAGCGAGAGAAAATGATTGTCTATATGCCTCCGTACGAACCTTAATTTCTCTCATTTTGTCTTCGCGGTCCTTTTGCGAAACCTGCGGTGGCAGCAGTAGAACACTTCTGCAGTCATGCCCAAATGCTGTTTCTCTAAATTTCCCGTCTGAGCTCATGAAGCACCCCCATAATACTCGCTTGTTCATCGAACCTAGCAGCGCTCCTCTGAATTGCTTCAGCGCCTTTCTGCGAGCTGACCTGATGGGGCTCCAAAACAGTGGGATTGCACTGGTATTCTACACACGATCTCCTTTACGGGTGAGCTAAACTTTCCTAAAGTTCTCCCAATAAACCGAAGTCTATCACTCACATTCCATACTACCGGACTTACGCGATTGTTCCATTTTCTACAGCTTTGCAACGTTATGCCTAGATATTTAATCGACGTGACTGTGTAATGCAGCAGACCACTAATACTGTACACAGACATTATAGGATTGTTTTTCCTACTCATCTGCGTTAGTTTACATTTCCCTACATTTAGAGCAAACTGCCATTCATCATACAATATAGAAATTCTGTCCTCCAACAGCGTCGTCAGCAAACAGTCCCAGATTGGTGCTCCCCTATCCGTCAGATCATTTATGAATATAGAAAACAAGAGCGGTCCTATTACTGTCCCCTAGGACGATCTTGACGATGATGATGATGTTTGATTTAGTTGGCGCTCAACTGCGCGGTCGTCAGCGCCCGTACAAATTCCCAATTTTTACTCAGTCCAAGCTAGTCACTGTAACGAATGATGATGATGATAATGATGATAATGATGAAATGATGAGTACAACACAAACTCCCAGTACCCGGGAAGAGAAAATCCCCAACCCTGGCGGGAATCGAACCCGGTACCCAGACACGAAAGGCACACTCTTGACAATGAATACTCGCCTTCCAGGCCAACGTACTGGCTTCTATTTCTTAAGAAGCCTTCGAGCCACTCACATACCTGAGAACCTATCCCGTATGCTCGGACCTTCGTTTAACAGTCTGCAGCATAAACTAATGATAAAAGAAAACAAAATGTTTACACTTTAAATACTAAATGTTGATTCGAGATCCACACTCTGTCTTAATTGCTTTTCAACAGTGTTCAGTGCTCTCACTAGTCTAAGTAACAAAGCTCAGACGGTCAATTTCTCAACGTTGTAAATATAACACTCTTCACGGCTGTACCAATATTAATCTCAGTGACTCGCTTGGATTCGACTATCGGCCAAATTCACGTTTCAGTTTATCTCACTTTCTTTTACACAATGCCTACAGAAGCGTGAACTCGATGCTGTACTGCACAATGACTCGTCCTAGTCGAAGGAGCTTAGCAAAAAAATTTCGGATACGGCTTTATGGCCTCCTCCCTGTGTCGCGCCACTAAGCAATGGATCACATGTAATCAGAAGTTCCTCTAGACACATAAGAGAGGGTTCCAGAACAGTAATGGCTAGGCCGAAGCCGGCAGTGCGGCTATCCGGCAGTGGCGGCGTGCCGCCGCAGGTGCGTGCGTGGCCCGCTGCTGGACGTGTCATTACCATACTGACAGACCGGCTGCTCAGCTCGTCGTTATGCAACCGGCTAAGCGCGGCTAAAATTACTGCAGACACCACGCTCCAAACCCACTGCTTCCCACCACTCGGTGGAAAACAATCACTTATCATTATTAGCCGACAGCATCCATCCTGCTTATAATGGCAGTGATTGAACCCGTTATAACGACAAAATTTGTGGCGTTGAGAAATGTGCCGTCTAAGCTTTGATGCTTATTTCTTAGTAGCTACTAATGAGAGGATTGAGCACTGTGGAAAAGTAAATATGACAGACTGGGGATTTTGAACCCTAATTTAGTGTTTGACGATTAGAAGTTTTGTTTTCTTTTATCTTTAATTTGTAGCTCGTGCGCATCTCTTCGCGAAGTCGTATTAGCTAACGCTGTAGGCTACAGCAGGAGTAGGACTCATTGATAGAGTGGGTGCAGATATCAGCCGTATTACTCAGTTATGTATTATGTATAACCAAAAAGTCCGTAAACTGTCTGCAATTTATTGAGGCGTATATGTACTTCCTGGTGAAAGATCCGCCTTCGGGATTGAACAGTTTTACGAAGCAAAACAATCCATCATGGAGGCTATGTAGCTTGATATGATAACACATTTGCCTTTCTCGTAGTTTTGACAAGAAAAGCCTCAATGGCTCTCCTTTAGGTTTCATTTTTTAAACAAACGTCACAACAAAAGGCCAAACGAAAAAATTGTTGTATTGAATGCCGTGGGACTAATGAAAATGTTAGAAGTTAATATCGGGAAAGGAGAAATAAGATACGTAAACGAGAGCGTTATCTCGTTTGAAGCTAATAACCTTAAGATGTCGATATCATCATTACTCAGCCATTCAGAGATGTGTCTGAGAAGTTGCATCTTGAACCCGGACCGACCTATACGTAAAATATTATTGTTTGTGAGATAACATTTCATTGCTCTGTATTGTGCTTGACTCCGCTACTGCGAAGAAATTTTTGAATGATTTCATACCATCTGTAGCTGGAATTTTTGCCTTGCTTGTGTGGTGTTGTAGAATTTCAATGTTGGACCATTTTCAAGTATCCTAATATACGGTATCAAAAGCAATTCAGTGCATTAACCATAGATTACAAGATAAACACAAGAACAAATCAGATGATAGACTGTGCTAGGATTAACAAAAATTTACAGAACAAAAATTCAGCAAAGGTGCATCATGCCTGAATAGCCTTTGCACATTTCACATTTGAACTGCGTCCACTGTCATCGTGCTTCTGAGTGCAAATGACGTCGTTGAAATAAAATCAGTACTGCTGGCACAATTCATATGGACGCGCGTCACACATTTAAGGTTATGTACGTATTTTTATCATGTGTTTTGTTACCGTGTTTATCTTTAAACCGAGTCTTAGGGCACTCAATTCCTATTCGTTCCATTTATTAGGACGCTTGAAAGTGATTTTAAAACCGCAATTGTACAGCAGTGCACAAATAAAGAAAAGCTAACAGCTGTAGGTGGTATCTAAACAATCAAAAATTTTCGAATTTGTAATGTGTGTAAAATGAGATGAAACTTCAGATCCTGGTTGTGCACCAGACGATTTATTTCTCTGTCTTAGCCTACAGTAATATTCAGTGTTTTTTTCGATTTCCTCAGAAACTGGCTTCACTAAACTTTCCTGAGAAACTGGCTTTACTAAACTTTTTTTCTTATAAGTTAGAGCACGTTTTGTTAGTAGTGAAGATGTCCAACTCATTATAAATAAAAATGTTAGTACTGCAGAAATCACAATTTACCAGCACTAGCTTCGAGTGTTTCGATGGAAGATTACAAACTCCCTCCAAGCAAAGGAGAAAGAAAGGGAACTTAAGGTTTAACGTCCCGTCGACGACGAATTTATTAGAGACAGAGCGTAAGCTCGGATAGGGCGGGGATAGGAGAGCAAGAAGGATGCGTCCTTTTGAAAGTAATCATTCCAGAATTTACCTTAAGAAATTTAGGAAAACAACAAATACAAATCTAGTACTTAATCATGGGGCCGCTGCGCTCTCTCCCTCATAGCGGAACGGCGTGCAGCCACCTCTTGCAAACAGAGAGAAAACTGACTCCGAAACATTCTGTACCTCCTTGTTCTGTAGGCTGACCTTCTCGGGAAAACTGATGATTAGACAATTTTCAAATCGACTAGAAGTCTGTTATTGCAATGCACACCGCAGCAGATCTGTGTGTGTGTGTGTGTGTGTGTGTGTGTGTGTGTGTGTGTGTGTGTGTGTGTGTTTTGTAGTTTAGGGGTGCTCGACGACGAGGTTATCAGAACTCTTACGAAAATTAATAGAAATGAATGTGGTTGAAACGTCGAAAACGTTATAAAAAAGGAATAGGCAGTCCGAGGTAAAGTTTCATCCGCGGTCACCGCAAAATAACACTTATCTTATATCCTGTAAGGCGACATTAAAATAGTTAGATGTTCTACAAATATCAATTAATACATAAGCAAGACATGAGGTCAACTAAAATAATTACACAAGGACATATGGCTCCCTGATCACATGGAAAAAACTGGGATGAATCGTCACTCAGAAAATTAATTAAAACCGTCATCCTAAAATTTTAGGTGTCAGGTCGGACATTTAGTGTCACTCTTCTTCCCATCTAACACGGAAAGTAACGCAACTGCTGAATTGTCTTCAGTCTGAACAAACTAATTATTGACTTGTTTAGTTATGGTCGAAAACTCCGTGTAAGAGCAATGTTTGTTTAGTGGGGATAAAGACAAAAAGCGGCCGTGGACTTATTAAAAAATTTTGCCATCCTATGTCTGGAGCGATCTACGCAAACTAATGGTTCTCTCTGACGTAGTTCTTAGCTTCAGAGGTTGTTGAACTAATTACCATATTAGAAAAGTGCCAGTCTACTGAAAGATCATAAGCTCCCATCAGAAAAATGAAGCCAATTTCAGCTAATGTGTTTTTTGTAAATAGCTATTATATAGTTACTTATGCTTAGAATAAAATTTAATTTTCGAATTTTTGTATTGGTAGGGGGTAGATGGGTGAGGGATTGGACATGAGGAAGGAAGTAGACGTGGCTTACTCAATTCGTAAATTTTACGTAGATAGTGCTCCATAGCTTGCAAACATTCAAAGAACGTCAAGGCGACCTGGATAAGCTGCTGCCTGAATGAAAACTATTTATCGATTTCGAGTTTCGATCACACTGATCATCAACAGCTCCATAAAAAATGTAGCGTACTTCAGTCAATAACAAAATGTAATATTAGTTGTCCTTTTATAATCATATCCAGTGATAGACAATCACATACGGTAGCTATAATGGAGAGAAGACGCCAGGCACTGATCCATGCTTACAAGGGGCCACATAGCAATCGGATTTTTGTAGATTTTTTTTTTTAATTTATGGTCTGTGCAGTTCAGAACTTAAATATCTATTTGAATAAGCAGTTGGACGCAAATCTCAGAAATTCTCTAAGAAATCTACGTTAAGTTTTACGGACGTCTTTAATATGCTAAAGCATCATCAGTTATTCTCTATAGGTCGTGTGATTGCAAATACAGCGCAACCTTAGGTGCAAAAATAACTGAGAGAAAGTGTAAACTATTAAACATCATGGGATCGAACCTGTCGACGTATCCTGTACGAAGATGGTGGAAAAGCAAGAAACCATGGGAATTATACTAGACGGATGTCTATTAATAATAACCGAGAGAAACTAGAAGCACACAACGGATAACATACAAGGTGCCATAACAGAAAACTTCTGTCGGTTCAATAATCTCACCCCCCCCCAAAAAAAATCAGGATTTATCATACCTATGCATTCTGTAAAGCATGTTACATGTCTCACTTGTATCCGATGAATGCCAAAGGGTAATACAAGTGTCCAGCAGGCATCTGTGGAAAGACATTACCGTGTCTTCGAACTGAAAAAAAAAGAAAGAAAAAGAAAATAAATGCTCGCCTACCACGTGTGTGGTACAGGTTCGATTCCCAGCCCTGCCAAAATTTTAAACAAAGGTACATGTTCCATGAAATTTCCATAAAGTGTAAAATATATAAGGATGAAAAATCATTTTAATTTGTAAAGCTTTTTTTTAAATTTAAACAATCTTTTACAAAAGGTCAGTAATTAAGAACGTGTACTTGCAATGAAAACTGGATTTGTGTGTGTGATGTGCAATAAGAAATAAGAAAACGTGCATTTTTCATAAAAACAGAAATTAATTATCTGTTAGCATATATTTGATGAACTTTATATTTAAAGGAAGTAGGTATTCGAACTGAACGAAAAAAAAGAAAAAAATAATAACTAAAACGAGGCTCGAATCAACGATTACCTATATCGAGTACTATTGTTTTTTTACCATCTTTATATATTTTAAGCTTCACGGAAACGCTAGTAGGACATGCACCTTTGTTTAAAAATTTGCGTCACCCGGGAATCGAACCTAAAGCTCAGACGTTGTACGCTATCATTCTAACACATAATCTGCCAGGAAGTTTCATTCTAACACATAGCCACGCGGCCTTCGAAGAAAAATCTACCTTGATTTAGCTTATTAAAGACGGTTGGAAAACTTCCAAGTCGATTTCCTGGATATTTTTTTAGATTTGCATCGAACTATTTTAGGGGCTTAATATTGGAGTTCTGAACTTCAGGTACCACAGATATAAGGAACTACAAAAATCAGATTGCCATGTGGTCGTCTTGTTAGACTAGAACCTGTAGCCCGAAAAGTATCTAGGATTTTAAAATGTCTACAAAGACAGTAGTTACCTCTGAATTTTCCCAGCAGAGGCATTGGTCATAATCGCACTACACATACATTGATATCCGCTAGGAATGCGAAGTGTTGCAAGGAAATGCTCGAACATCGCCTGAGAAAGAGTATTCTGTCGCTTCACAAATACGGAAAGCAATTGTTCGGTGAGAGAAGGAGGTTGTAGTGGGGCCTGTGGCCGGCGAGAGAAGCGGCTGCCAGGAGCGTCGCAGCTTTGGAGCCCGGTACGTCTCCCGGCGGACAGCGACCCGCCGGTTTAAATCACTGGGTGGAGGGAGTGTATCCTTATTACACGGCACGCCGTACGGTAGGCACGTGATGGATGGCGCGCTGCGTTTGTCATACGTCGCTGCCACCGCTCCATTTATCAAGCATAACCTCCGCGCCGCGACCAATTTTCTCGACACTTCTTGGTGCCCGTGGGAACTGCCTAGTTAAGGCGCCCAGCGTGCTCAGTTCCGCAATCCTCCTCGCTGCTGATGATGGCTGGAGGTGCAGCAGTTTTCATTTTCACACCAGATTTATTGCTTTCCGATGGAGGCGACAGGGAAGAAAGAATAGGAGTTCGTGTTCTGATGGAGCTGTATCGTAAATGAACGTTGTTAAACCTCAACAGCAACGTATGAAATACAAGGGCTATGAGGAAAGTAAGTTCCGATCGGTCGCGAAATGGAAACCACAGTGAAAATCAAAAATGTTTTATTTTGAATAGTTAACTACGCTACTTCTCTACATAGTCACCGCTCCGACTTAGACCTTTGTCGTAGCGTTGTACCAACTTTCCAATACGCTCGTCATGGAAGGCAGTCGCCTGTGCATTCCGCCAATTCGTCTACAGCTTGTTGTCTGTGCAAAAATGAAATGTTGTGTTCATAGCCTGCGGTTCATGTGAGCAGAGATGGAACTCAGGGCGAGGCAATTACGGGTTGTGTTATGGGTGATCAGACACATCTCACAGAAAACGCTGCAGGAGTATCTTCATTGCCCCTGCAGAGTGCGGCTGAGAATTGTCATGAAGAACGAAACGCATAACTGCTATGTTATGTGGGCTGCATGACATCAGGCGAACTCTCTCACCAGGCCCTCATACTTGGCGGGAGACATTATTTTCTAGGCATATTTATGAGCTCACTGTTCGCTCAGAATTCAAAAGGACGCCTTGGCGCGATCGATGGGCATACTGGAGACGCTACCCAACACATCTGTACAAAACTTCATCAGATTTTTACAGTGGTTTCCATTTCGCAACAGATCGGAACTTACTTCCAGGATAGCCCTCATATCTCAGAAATAGTACGTTGGCTGAGGCTAAAAATTTGAGAAATGTTTAAGAAACCGTCGACTATGTTTGCATTAGGTCTTCTTCCTTTTTCTTTACAGTGTGTATGACAATTGCAGCAGTGATCTTCCCCACGTCTCATGAAGTCTAGGGCTGATCGTACTATCACGTTACCTGTTAAGCGCACTTTGCACATGAATGAGAAAGACGACAGTCTTATTAAGTAAAGCTGTCACTGAACGTCATGGTCCCGTAGTGTGCATGGTCCTATTCGAAACTGTATGCCCTTGCCTTCCTTCGTCCTTTGAAATGACTTGCCCTGATGACTATAATGGACCTGTAATCTGACGCGGACTACATGCTACGGTGCGTCTTGACATTTCTAGAGGCAAAAGGAGCGATAAGTGACAGGTGAAAATCCTAAGACTCACCGGCATTCGAAACCAGGACCTTTGGAAGAGCAGTCTGGTCCATTAATTTCTTCTTCTTCTTCTTCTTCTTCTTCTTCTTCTTATTTATAGTCCCACAGATACTGCTGGTATCGGTGTCATCATAAGTGACGCACCTTTTATGAAGTATTATATTCCCTCATAGATTAGTTTAGGCCAACTCTAGCGCAGTGGCAGTGTCTGCAGTAAGGTTTCTGCTGATCAGGAAGTGGAGAACTCTGTGTGGTACACAGTAAATTTTAATTAAGATCCTTACCACATCCGATACATAGCGTGGCCTGGGTATTAAATAATCTTCCGCGCTCATTTAGACGTATGACTGACCGACCTCCAGTTTCAGCCTCGTTTAGTTTGTCCGGACATATATAATACGATTTGCATCTCAGCCCAGTTAAAGACCTCATTTAGGGAAAGGACGGTATCTCTGCCCATTAGATACGCTTACTATAAGCCGCTACTAATCATATCGCTGTCGACAGAACGTTAATTCACAAACAAATAGTAATAAAAGAAATCGCGGATTTTGAGTTAAATGTTCTACGGCGACTCATTCTTCTTAATTGTTGAAAATGTTTGAGAATGATGTCACCTACATTAAACATTACTACAGGTTACTGCAGTGATTTCTTGTAATAAGGATCCACAGCCTCTATAATTTTTTTAAATGGCATTATGTTAGTTTTCAGCTTTAGCTCTTTTATTGGGCTATTGCAGTTTCCGCTTTTGTGCCATTTTAAACAGTAGGATTCGATTTGTATGATATCGAAATAGGTTAAAAATAACGTAACGTTGTTTCACTCTTGATGGTAATCCAGTCAATGGCTATTATCAATAGCATGAGTAAATAACAAATCTGCTCACGTTATTGATAAACGCCATTGACTATATTACAATCAAAAATGACACAGCCCTACAAGAAAATTATTTTAACCTATTTCTGTGCCGTAATATAACATCGAACCGTATGCTTGAAAGTGACAGAAAAGCCCAAACTTTAACAGCACAAGAAAACAGTGATAGCTAAAAGTGAACATGACGTCGTTTAAATAGTTTTGTGTATTTTGTCGTTTAAAACTTATTTGCTGAGACTTATTTTTTGTGAAAATATGTACCACGTTCGCAAGGAAGCAGAAATGCGGATTAGAGTACGATGAACACTAGAGAATCTCTGATGCAACGAGAGCATCATTGTATCGTTAACTATGGCAACTACTCTGAGTATGACCAACAACAATAGCTTCTGTACAGACCTTTCGCGAATGTGGATTCTGGCTGCAGAAGAAGAATGGTTCCGTTTTTCGAGTACATAGAGACGAAGCACTATCCCAGATGGGGAAGGCTGGGAAGAGTAGCAGCCCATAGACTTATTTTACGCATTCGTTTGACAATGTATGGTGAAATCATGGAAAAGTGACGAGACGGCGATTTGTCAAATGGTTCAAATGGCTCTGAGCACTATGGGACTTAACATCTGTGGTCATCAGTCCCCTAGAACTTAGAACTACTTAAACCTAACTAACCTAATGACAGCACACAACACCCAGTCATCACGAGGCAGAGAAAATCCCTGACCCCGCCGGGAATCGAACCCGGGAACCCGGGCGTGGGAAGCGAGAACGCTACCGCACGACCACGAGCTGCGGACGGCGATTTGTCCCACGCCCCCCCCCCCTCCCCCCACTCCCCCGAGTACGAAGTACGATGCTGCAGCTGATCTGCTCCTAGCTACAAAGCGGTCATGAATAGTCGAGGGATGCCTCTTGTACGTCTCACTACACCTGTAGAGGGGTTTACTGGTAATCCTAGGGATATGTCCAACGAATATCTTGGTACGTCACACGGCAGCCCTGTTTTGGTTTGGGCGTTAGTAATATGACCGTGTGTACGAGTTCACAGGAACTCATATTACTGTTAAAACAAATTTTTCGAGCCTGGAAGTTAGGTGAATGGCAGTCTGACTGAGACACTAGGAGCACTGCAAGGAGTGTTTGCAGCAAATTCCCAAGCATCAGGAGGAGGCTCAAACTGTGCGGCATTGCCCCTGCTTGAGGTATAGTGCACCTACTAACAGGTCACGGTCCATATCCCAAACATCTGCATAGAGTGTGATGTAACACAACAATCTGTGAATGTGGAGAGGAAGATTCCGCTGATCATATCGATCTCAGATGCTCCATTTATCAGGTAGAGAAAGACTGCAGACAATTATACTGCGACCTGCAAACAATTCTGAGTACCAAAACTAGAGAACGAAAGTCAGTATGATAGCACATCGGATATCTAAAAGGCAACTGCTTCACGTTCAGTCCATAAGATCAACTGGACGCTCTGAATATCAAAATAATGTCAACAGGTCACAAGAAGCGTTTCCTCAATTATAGACAATGATATGCACATATAAATTTAATTAAAAGGATCTTTAGAAAATAAAAAGGACAGAAAGAATGCTATGGTCACCCACAAGGGTAAGCGTAAGCTCGGGAATTGCCGAGGGATGCACATACCAGTATGGATGATGTAAAATAGTATAGCAACCATATATTCAGAAGTAGGTGTAGTTTTAGTTAGTCGGCAAAGCTCGAGTTCTTCCGAGGCTGCCAGTAACATATCTAGTAATGTAAGATGGGAGTTGAAACTTCCTGGCAGATTAAAACTGTGTGCCCGACCGAGACTCGAACTCGGGACCTTTGCCTTTCGCGGGCAAGTGCTCTACCATCTGAGCTACCGAAGCACGACTCACGCCCGGTACTCACAGCTTTACTTCTGCCAGTAAAGCTGTGAGTACCGGGCTTGAGTCGTGCTTCGGTAGCTCGGATGGTAGAGCACTTGCCCGCGAAAGGCAAAGGTCCCGAGTTCGAGACCCGGTCGGGCGCACCGTTTTAATCTGCCAGGAAGTTACATATCAGCGCACACTCCGCTGCAGAGTGAAAATCTCATTCTAAGATGAGAGTTATTCACTTGGAACTTGCGTTATTTCCCTTTATTTGATATTATTCTTTAACTGATTTTTATTTTGCAAATGTTCTGTTTTATTTCTACATTAATATTACCAATGGTTGCTGTTAACATGGTTTACTACTACATACGTAATCATCATGTCATCATCATGTACGACCTATTCAGAGTTCCCAGATAACAGGTCAAAAATTCGTAGCAATAAACTGAACTGAATTAAATTGTCGCTAGTAAGCCGGTAGTAGTTGTTGTACATTCGCAGAACTGTGACACAGCTCTTTGTGTACCTGGTGTCAAGATATTTGCCGTTAGTGAGATGATGGTGGCGCAATGTTTCTGAAAAAAAATGTCTCCGTACTGGGGAGAGCGTGGATGTCTACACACATACATACAAGCCGATGTACTACGCGTGGCGGAGGACACAAGTATTATCTGTATTTGTCTTATAACATTCACATATGAAACGGCAGTACATGGACGGTCTGTATGCTTGCGTATGCACCCGTGACCTCTTACTTGATTCTAAAGATCCCTCACGATATACATGAAGCAGACTGGAAATTTTGTACGACACATTTCGAATGCCGGATCTAAAAATGTATGCTACATGATTTATGAGAACAACTTTCTTCTAACTGTTCCCGTTTTGGTTCCTAGCATATGTGTTACATATTCGTATAGGCTATACCCAACTGCCGCGATTGCAGTCCATGAATTCCATTGACGTATTCTGGCAGGTCAGGTTAATAAAAACTACTATCACTGCATCAGCAGCATTCCAGAAAAGGTCGCGTTACTGTCCTCTATTCGGCTTCCTTAACGGATTCACTGTAAGTGCACAGACTCAGCCCACCAAATCACCGTCTTCCTTAACCTGGCTTACAGTAGTTAGGTTACGCAGATTCGGTTCAGATGAAGATGTCGCTCCTGATAATGACGATTCGTATTACAAAAATTAATTAAGAAGTGTGGGACATTAGAAATTGAAGTGAAATTAATGAATTAAAAAATGTCGTGGAACTTCACTTACACAAGCACTGCTGTGAACCGGCCAACTGACAAATGATGAGAATTGAAATTTCAACCCTTTCTCTCAATTATCAGCAAGTGTACTGGGAGAATCGGATTAAAAATCACTGCAGGTTCGAGTCTCGGACATGGAAATTTTGAATTAAACGATTGACATTTTAAAAAATCATTTTAATGACTTTTTCTCTTGCAGACAGATGCTTCAGGGTTAATTATGTATTTTCTACCTTCCTCTCCCTCGCCTAATGGAGATGAGAAGTTATCACGTCTTTCTTTACTTCCTCTCTCATGTGTACTCGAGGCAGAAATTATCATGTATTTACTTTCTCTACTCTGTCTTTGTAATTCCTACTCATCAAACGTCGAAAGATAACTGTAACTGTAGGATTTTAAGAAAATACAGAGAAAGAATTTTATTTCACATGGAAATGAAGTCCCATGCTTCTTGACAGAGCGTAGGGGAACGATGCGGGAAACCGGCACTGCCGCACTAGGCGAGGTCCTAATGGAGGTGGTTTGCCGTTGCCTTCCTCCGACTGTAATAATGATGAACGATGACAATGAAGACGACACAACAACACCCAGTCATCTCGTGGCAGGTGAAAATCCCTGGTCCCGCGGGGAATCGAACCTGGGACCCCGTGCTCGGGAAGCCAGAATGCTACCACGAGACCACGAGCGGTGGACATTTTAGATATACACCAAAATTATTTTTCAATAATATACACACAATGAATTTATCGGGGAAGCAGTTGCCTTTAGTACTTCCTGAATTCTGCCATCAAGAGATTTGAGTCTATATTGGTTTCACAAGATTCTCTGCATGCAGCACGTATATAGACAGCAGTGAACTGGTCTATGCTGGTTAGAAAGGGTATACAATGCTTGGCATTCGCAATATAATGTCGTTTTACTTTCTGCACAACAGCCGGCCGCTGTGGCCGAGCGGTTCTAGGCGCTTCACTCCGGAACCGCGCGACTGCTACGGTCGCAGGTTCGAATCCTGCCTCGGGCATGGATGTGTGTGGTGTCCTTAGGTTAGTTAGGTTTAAGTAGTTCTAAGTTCTAGGGGACTGATGACCTCAGATGTTAAGTCCCATAGCGCTCAGAGCTATTTTTTTTTCTGCACAACATCGAACATAGTCGGTAAAATGCTGGAAGGCCTTCAACGAGTTTAGCGTGATTCAGCCTCTCGTTAGTCATATCGTTATTACGTCAATCGACACGAATGACATATTGCAGGAACTACGGTGAAGGACACTAAACCATAATGTGAGTTACAATCGGTCTAGACTATGTCATTTGCCAACATCTCTGGCACATAAGACGTTTTTCTTCCCTATAGACATGCTGTGCACGTCAAGGCACTGAAGTTAAGCGGTCAGTGATCCTAAGGACGGCGCGTTTCGCGTCGGGGTGTACTGAATGCTACAGTGCCGAAGGTCAGCTTCTCAACTGGGCCGCTCTTGCAAAACCAAATGCGGCAAGAGCGGCGCTGTTTGCGCTCGCGATAACAAAGTGCGCTGTGTTTTGCATGTGGCGAGGGCTGATACGCATAGCGCTGATAAGACCGCTGCGTAGCGAGTCGGCAGTGAAGTATAGTTAGAAAGTGGTTGGCAGGCGCAACGCCCGATGCGGCTGTGCGTCTTCTGAATTACTCGCGAGGGCAGCCCGCTGTTCCTCTCTAATGCGCATGATTTACGGTGAACACTGTCCTCCTTCAGTGATCTTTTATTTACTTATTTATAGACACGGGCTTAGAGCCGGTGACAGTTTCATTCAGGTGCAATACATATTCATGCACCAGAATTTTGTCACGGCTATCTGACATCTTTATAGTAAAACTCGTTTTTAAAGCGATGTGACGTGGCTCGTGTGAGGCGACCGGAATCGTATTTTGATCTCCAGGGGCTGCTCGACAGCTGGAACTGCGTCCGTAAAATCCACAACGAAAATGATAATAAGACCTATACGAGGAACATCACAGGCGGCCCAGATTGGTAGTTGATGTCCGCTGCCGGGTACACTCAGGAGAATGATTCATCCTCCAGTCCTCTGCTCTTCCGGTACTCTGCGTCGAGGCAATCTTACCCGAGCGCTATCGTAACCATCAGTCTCTCGTACCACACACTTCTCATCCTTATAAGACAACAATGAAAATCTTCAATCAGAAATCGAACATTGTGGCTTCTTAATCTTTTGATGTGATAATTAATACAAAGAAATCGATCATCTCGATGCACGTGGACGTACCGCTGAGTCGTGATAACGTTCATTAACGGTAAATTTTGCAATCTGTTAACATCAGTTGAGGCAGTCACATAGAAAAAGCGGTATTTCAACTTTCTTTAGACCGTCAAATGGGAAATGGACTATTTTTCTTCCGGGTTTCGATAGTTGCTGATTCTTTTTTCATTATTCATCGATAGTAAGTTCCGATAGGAATCTCTAATATAGGAGAGTGTTACGCATTGCGGATAGTGCACCGAGGAATACATGCTGTTTCCTGGCCTAGGTTTCAATCTGGCGAGCCATTTTAGAATCACATGAAGGAAAGCACAGTAGATAGCGCCATAACGGCATTTTCTACTGTTTCTATTGTGACACACGCCGTTGCGTTTTGTACAGAATTTTGTAAAATTTTGAGTTCACGTCTACATCATATGGTGTGTGGCAGAGGGTAATTTCGATATCACGATCCGATCCCCCCAACCCCGTTCCACTCGCGAATAAAGCGTGGGAAGAATGATTACCGGTAAGCCTCTGTATTGGCTCTATTTCTCGAATATTCTCCTCGTGGTCAATACGCGAGATGTATGTGGGGGGAAGTAATATGTTGTCCGACTCCTCCTGAAAAGAGTTGTCCCGAAATTTCGGTAGTAGATCTCTCCGTGATACACGACGTCTCTCTTCTAACGCCTGCCAGTGGAGTTTGTTTAGCTTCTCCCCAACGCTCTCTCGACAGCTAAACGATCCACTGACAAAACGCGCCACTCTTCGTTGGATCTTCTGTCTCCTCTATCAGTCCTACCTGATAGAGATCCCAGATAGAGAACAATACTCAAGAATCGACAAACAAGCGCCTTATAACCCACTTCTATCGTGGATGAGTTACATTTCCTTAAGATTCTTCCGATGAAACTGAGTTCTGCGCATTTAATTGTTGTATAATATATTAAAATTAGTTGGAAGAATTTTATGGTGAGTAAACATAATTAACGAGGGTTTCTTTGCTGTCTAAACAACTTTCCCTCTCTTAAAAATGGAAATTTGTGTTAGTTTGCGTTGGCTTCTATTTTAAAATATGTTTAACTTCTAACTGAGTTTCGATAATACTTATACTTCATTTGATTTACTTCCTGATTATTGGTGTTTAGTGAAGTAATACTTCATCTATGGCTATTCATTTTCAAGACAGTCGGCCGCTTCAAGTACTTAGGGAGTCTTTTTAGTACCTACGATAGAACGGATATAGGAATAGGTAACAGTCTAACAACAGTGAACAAAACCCATTTTACACTGATCAAAATCTTAAAGAAAATATCAATTAGTACTAACTTCAAAATCCGCTTGTGTCAGTCGACTATCATACCAGTAACATGACACAGATGTGAAGCATTAACATTTGGGAAGAAAGACGAAGAAAAACCGTTACTCTTCGAAAGAAAAACACTAAGGAAAATTTTCGGACCTCTATATGATGAAAATAACAAGGAACAGAAGAGAAGAGGAAATGAAGAATTACGAGAGCGTTGCAGACACGAAGTGCTAAACAACTAAAGGTTGGACTGGGCAGGCCATGAGAATAGAACACCTAGAACAGTATTCTGCAGGACAATAGATTGAACGCGATGAAGAGGAATATCTAGAATGAGGAAGCGAGACATCATCAGGGAGGTCACAGAGGATGAGCATCAACACCAAATGAATAAACGGTGCACTCAACAGAAAGAAATGGAAGAGTGTCGTAGGGCAGTCGTATGGTCGAAAAGGCCCTTACCACATTTAAAGCAAGTACATTAATAATACAACAGATATAAATACAGTAATGAGAAGAGCGTCTCTATTGCAACACTTTTAAATTTCAGTCGAATATTTTTTCATAAGCACATGACCGTGTTGTACCTTGGAATACTCTTTCGCATTTGGAAAACCTGAATTCTCCGGAGCAATTTTTATAATTCCAGTAAAAGATTACACCAAACCAAATTGAATGCTATCATCTAAAAATGAAATAAGAAAATACAATCAACTTCTATTACAGGGCGAAAGTCTGACAGTTGTTCCACGGTTCAACACTCTCCCCTACTGTAGAGGAAGATAGGTTAGAAAATGAGTTTTCTGCTAATATCACTTCTTAGTTAGTTGAACTGTACGCCTCACTCTGACACTCAGTGAAGAAACAGCTTCTAGGTTATAAATTGACAACTAATGAATGACATTAATATTAGACAAAGTGGAGGATAGAGAGAAAGAGAGAGAAATTAGAGTGAGAGGGAGAGAGAGGGGTCATTAATTCAAATAACACAGTACAGAATCACATGAACAAATAAAAGGACGAGAGTTTCTTAACCTTTCATTTCCTTATTCGCACCATCTGTGAGCGACGCACCAGCTTCGTCATTTGTTTATAATTACGTCTTATGTCTCTTAACTTATCACCCTCTCACAACAGAGGGAAGTGAAGGAAGTCCAATGTTCCTGAAACATGCAGTCGCAATAGGTTTCTTTCCTGCCATTCATCTCTCGTGCTAAGAAGGTAAAATTGGACTTGTACTGTGTGAACATGAGGATTTATGAATCTAATCAGCATACACGTTTTTGTGGAATTATTGCCGGCCTGTATTTAGCAGAGGCCGTCCTGCGTTAATTGCCGCTACTTATGCGTGCCTAAGGGGCGTATTTCAGCCTCGGTGAAGGGACTCCAACCACGCGCCCCCGCTGTTTACGTAATTCCCTTTGTTTCACACCGAGCGCATTTTATTTATTTGTTACGGAGGGGTTATTTAGAAGTGCTTCCGCGCTTAGCCTGACGTCAGTTCCCCAACGTTGCATGTCGCGTGTCATCATGAACCAAAAAGCCTGAAGAAGGGCTTCCTCTAAAATCCGAGCTTTGTCTCGCTTCGCTACGTTACCCGTATTTAAGGTCACTGAGTATCGTGAGAAAGTGTACTTTAAGTTAACAGCTGGTGGTCCTCAGCAAGAGGGAAAAGTCGGTTTGGTTTTTTTTTATTTGGTTTTCATTTTAAGTCATGTGGGGTGAGTACAAGGACCCATATACTTTGCCACTGCAATGAATAAAAACAGTGGCTACAGTAACAGCGGCATTGTAGCAGCTTTTCAGGACACATGCGGCGCCGTGGATGGAGAGTAGTCATCAAAGGCGTACAATTTAACACGACCTTTAAAGTGTCGCTGCTCGTGCTTCTGGTAGTCCACGCACTTAGCGCTCCAGCAGCACCGGAGAGAGCGCAGCGTCGGACAGCAAACAAGTCTCGGGCCCAGTCGAACTGTCGGGAAAAATGTCACAGACCTCAAGTAGCGTGCACTGCGATGTGTGAGGTGACCGTCCCAAACGAACGTGCAGTTTCTACGTATTCGTCGTTACATAGGAGAGTCTTTCTTTCCTGGTGTGATACACTATGTGATCAAAAGTATCGGGACACCTGGCTGAAAATGACTTACAGGTACGTGGCGCCCTCCATCGGTAATACTGGAATTCAATATGGTGTTGGCCACCCTTAGCCTTGATGACAGCTTCCATCCTCGCAGGCATACGTCCAATCACGTGCTGGAAGGTTTCTTGGGGAAAAGCACTCCATTCTTTAGGGTGTGCTGCACTGAGGAGAGGTATCGATGTCGGTCGCTGAGGCCTGGAACGAAGTCGGCGTTCCAAAACATCCCAAAGGTGTTCTATAGTATTCACGACAGGACTCTGTGCAGGCCAGTCTATTACAAGGTTGTTACTGTCCGTGCATTATGAAAAGGCGCTTAATCGTGTTGGAAGATGCAATCGCCATTCCCGAATTGCTCTTCAACTGTGGGAAGCAAGAAGGTACTTAAAACATCAATGTAGGCCTGTGCTGTAATAGTGCCGGGAAAACAACAAGGGGAGCAGGCCCCTCCATGACATCAAGCGAGGCGTCGTTTGGCATTTACCGCCGTGAAATGGTTCAAATGGCTCTGAGCACTATGGGACTCAACTGCTGTGGTCATAAGTCCCCTAGAACTTAGAACTACTTAAACCTAACTAACCTAAGGACATCACTCACATCCATGCCCGAGGCAGGATTCGAACCTGCGACCGTAGCGGTTGAGCGGTTCCAGACTGTAGCGCCTTTAACCGCTCGGCCACTCCGGCCGGCTTACCGGCGTGATGTGAGGCTTATGAGCAGCCGCTCGACCATGAACTCCAAGTTTTCTCACCTCACGCCTAAGTGTTATAGTACTTGCAGTGAATCTTGATACAGTTTGGAATTCCTGTATGATGATCTGGATAGATGTCTGCCTATTAGACATTACAACCCTCTTCAACTGTCGGCGGTCTCTGTCAGTCATCAAACGAGGTTGGCCCGTACGCTTTTGTGCTGTACGTGTCCCTTCAGGTTTCCACTTCACTATCACATTGGGAATGTTTAGGAGTGTGGAAATTTCACGTACAGACGTATGACACAAGTGACATCCAATCACTTGACCTCGTTCGAAGTCCGTGAGTTCCGCGGAGCGTCCCATTCTGCTCTCTCACGATGTCTAATGACTACTGAGGTAGCTGATATGGAGTACCTGGCATAGGTGGCAGCACAATGTACGTAATATGAAAAACGTATGTTTTTGGGGGGTGTCCGGATACTTTTGATCACATAGTGTATCTCTACAGTTTTCATAAAAAGAGCTTGTTCTCCTTTTAACAACAGCTTAACGTGGTTCACTGGACGAACGTGGCGTTACAGGAGATTGGAATTAGAAGGTAGGAAGGAAGATTGGGTGCAACAACCCGTCGACATCGAGGTCAACGGAGCACAAGCTCGGATTGTGTCAAGGATGGAGAAGGAAATCTGCCCTGCCTTTCAAAGGAATCATCCCGGAATTTTCCTGGAACAACCTAGGGAAATAACGGAAAACCTAAATCTGGATGGGCGGACGCGGGTTTGACCCGTCCCCCTCCCGAATGCGAGTCCCAGAGTGGAAGTAGATAAATATCACTTCTGTTTTTATGAAATGCCGACAGACAGCTGTGCGTAGCTATAGACAAACATATCCCTAACGTCAACTTATTTTATGACTATGGAACACGTTTTATACAAACATTCTTAGCAGACCGAAATATCTCCTTTGTCATAATCGGAAGACAATAGATTCCTGTGCTCCGGTTCATGCTCTATTACATGACGTCCTGGAGGTATTCGATATAGTCAGGTAAAGAAAATATCAATTGTGCTACAGGATTGAAGACTCCCTAGAAAATGCCACACATTATGCTTTTCTTAACGAGAAGAAACTGTCAGATTTGAAATTAGTATTGGATGTGCCTAAAGGGACTGTTATGGAACCATCACCGTAAACTTTGTAATAAACAATCTGTAACATCTAAAATTCCATGAGGCTTTTCACAGATGACGCTTTGTACACTTTCTGATCAAAAGTATCCGGACATGAACGCCAGTAAAAACGAGGGGGAGGGTATTGCGTTGCCACGAGAGAAACGTTGACAGTGGAATGGGTCGGTCAGGAGATGTCAGTGACTTGGAACATGGACTGGTCGTTAGATGTCACCTGAGTAATAACTCCATCAGAGACATTTAATTCCTTCTAAAGCTGCCCAAGTCGACTGCTGGTGACTTGAGCGTTAAGTGGAAATGCGAAGGAACACTCACAGTTGAACCAACACCAGGGTGGCCTCACGCATTTCGTCACTGGCTCGTTTGGTAAACGACAGATCGTCAAAGAGATGCTTACCAAGGTCCAGGTGTGGACGCTACAAGACACGCATTGTCCGTTACGGAGTTGTTTGCTGATAAAATTAGGAGAGTGCATTTTTCATGAGTACTCAAGCAATATATTACTTCCTCGCATATGTATATCTCGTGAAATAACTGTGGCGGTAAAATGAGGGAAATTCGAGCTGTTACGTAGAATTGCCGATATTCTTTCTTTCCGCGTATTGTTTAAGAACTGGGAATGGAAGTGGTAAAAGAAGTACCCTTTGCCATACGTCGTGTGATGGATTGCGAAGTAGACTGTAAATTTGGCGGAGAGTATGGATTTGGATAGGGAGACTAATATCGTTGACGCTTCGCACGTAAGAGCGTCAGAATGCTATTTTCACTTTTTGTGAATAATTGCTCTGACTTATGACTATTTACTTAAAATTTCTTCATGTTATTCTTCTCGTTTGAATTAGTAATGTTTTACGCCTCTACTTCAAGGAGTAATGAATATTTTATGATGTCTGTAGCCGTTGGCTGTGTTACGTCCGTGCACTATCCTTTGCTATTAGTAGCTACTAGGAATAGCTCTATGTTACATGGTGAGACGGTGGCCGGACGCACTCGTATTCGAGAGGGTTGTTATCTGAAGTCCAGACGAGTCATCGCCGTGCAGATTCCCGCGCTTCTAGCTGACTGCGGCGACCCACAACCTCTGGTCCCATTCGTTGACAGAGGTAAATTCCTTCCCATAATAGTGACTGACTGTTTTAACCTGTTGGACTAATATAAATGGTAGCCGAAGCTCCAATCCCAGTCATACGAGGGTTATATTTTCGACTACCGATTGTTTGCGAAATAGAGAACACACACAAAATCAGAAATCTTTTGTTTGAAACTGTCAGCTACACCTTTCAGCTACTTTTCGGCATAATAGGTGCCCCTGCATAGATATTAGTCGTAGTGCGATACTAAGTATCCAACACCCTCGTCATAGAAGGCAGCCACCTGTGCTTTCCGCCAATTCCCCACTCTGGTCTGTAGCTCGCTGTGTGTGCCAAAATGTTGTCCTCATAGCCGGCGGTTCACGTGAGCGAAGAGATGAAACTCAGAGGGAGCCAACTCCGAGATGTGTGGTCGGTTATCAAACATTTCCCATCGAAAACGCTGCAGGAGCGTTGTTGTTGAACCTGAAGTATGTGGCCGAGCACTTTAATGAAGAAGGAAACGCATGACAGCTACGTTATGTGGGCTGCCTGAAATCCGGTGGAATCCCTAGCAGGCACTGCACAGTTAGCGGGAGACTCTGTTGTTGTAAGCATCTTTACGTGCTCACTGTGATCTCGGAACTGAAAAGTGCAACCTGATGCGATCGACAAGCATATTAGAAACAAGCTTCACTGGATTTCCACTGCAGTTTTAATTTCAGAACCAATCGGAGGATGAAAAAAAAAATCCTCTTATAGATGCGATTTCCTTGGGCTACTTCTGCTGATTCCTTAGAAGCACCTTCAAGATTTTTGTCTAATTTATCTCCTTTTCTTATTACCTCGCTAAGAGAGACGAATTATGGTTTTAAGTAAACAGAAATACAATCTCATACCACGTAAGTTTCCTAAGAATTAACAGGGAGGACAGTAACATATATCTGTACGTAGCACTATTAATTCATTAGGTGTATTATGGTTTAATCTAATGGAAAAGGATTTTCTAATAAAAATTTAGAAGAACGTGCTGAAATGGGTAGCAACGTTTTATGAACTTATCACTTCTTTAGTAAACGTGTTTTCATTGTCAAATTATACGGATGGAAATGAGGGGATTGTCGCAGACAGCACCAGTCGCATTCCTGCTTTACAGTGAAGGGAAGTAACAAGTTAAATAGGATCTGCAATGAACATGCGTAATGGCAAAGAATAATTTTTATGAGTCAGTAATGGGCGACTGTACGAGGACCACGAAGAGTTTCACTATTAGCGGATAATCTTGTCTGTATGTTTGACTGAATGTTATTCAACTCCTTAGACGAGCAAGAAATCTTCGGTTCAGTGTCTAGTAGAAGGACGTTACGTAAAATAAACCATCGTTTCACCGCACACTCGTTAACGTCCGTTTAAACTATCTGCCGGGATTAAAGTCTGTTCCAAAAGAATGCTCCAAAGATAGTCGACCTGATACTGAGTCTCTCAACTAACGGTTCCACAATTTCACTCATCTGGATGCCCACGCTTTTCACGAAGACGCGGCACGTGCCTACACACGTTCAGTCACAACTGCGTAGTACGTTCATCGTGTTTTTACCGCATAATCTCTAGAATTCAGCTTCATTGTAATGCAGTAGCGCAATGCTGATTTCGTGGAGGCAGATATATTGTGAACTGTGAAGAAAACGCATAAGTGCATAAATCAGTAAGTCAAAAGAGGCGTATGTTACATTACCCTCTCACTCGTATTCTGAATGGCCGGAAATGTTATTTTTTCGACACATTTTTCTAAGGAAACCCAGTTGAAGACTTTACCTTACAAACATGCTGTAGGAATTGTTGTGAAGAGAGCGAGAGGGGACGGGTGAAGAGTGTAATGACTCTCGACACAGAGGTAGACGCTTCGAATCCTCGTGATGTAGGAAATTATCATAAACAATATTTTCCCGATAAAGGGAGAAAGCGTTGTGCTATACTGTTTCTGAGCGTCTGAATGTGCTTCTATGCCCTATGTATCAGCGTCGTCTCGCACAGTGAGGTTGCATGTCACTATTCACCGTAACCCGACCGTAGGTTGTGAACGCTAAGCGCGACGGCCTCTTCGGTGCTACTCGAGACGAGCATGCCGCCAGCTGATACTACGTCCCACTGTCTTCTTTTTGTCTCCACGTGTCCGTAACATCTGTACCGCAACACTTCATCGGTTACGCACTCGTCACAGTCGTCCACGAGGTACAGATAATCACTTGACGCACTACGCTAAACGGAGAGTGAGACAACCTCCGAGCTTCACTGTACCTTGTGAACAACCATGAAAACGCGGCACATCGCTCGAGCTCTAATTTATGACTCAGCCCACGGTCCTCTACAAATACGTGTTTGACTCGTCGCACGTGACCTTCCCCAGGACACTGGGCAGGGCTGGGGCGGCTGGTTGCTGGCTGGAGAGGAGCGAGTCGGCGGGCCGTGATCCGTGTCCAGGCTGGAGCTGCGGCGCGCTTCCCGTTAGGAGGGCACGCCTTTCATTCCGGCCGACCGCAACTCGCTTCAGGCGCGACTCGGCACCTATCTACTATGAAAGTGACAATGCTAACGAGCTCTCGCTCGCTGGCGGGGCCAGAAGTTTAGCACGTTTGGCTGTACCGTTTATGTTCCAAAACAATAGTCGTCTGTAAAACCGTAGGTCAAGGTTTAGACCCTGTATCGAACTTCGTAGATGGGTAGATCACATAACTAATGAGGAAGTATTGAATAGGATTGGGGAGAAGAGAAGTTTGTGGCACAACTTGACCAGAAGAAGGGATCGGTTGGTAGGACATGTTCTGAGGCATCAAGGGATCACCAATTTAGTATTGGAGGGCAGCGTGGAGGGTAAAAATGGTAGAGGGAGACCAAGAGATGAATACACTAAGCAGATTCAGAAGGATGTAGGTTGCAGTAGGTACTGGGAGATGAAAAAGCTTGCACAGGATCGAGTAGCATGGAGAGCTGCATCAAACCAGTCTCAGGACTGAAGACCACAACAACAACAACATCGAACTTCGTGATCAACTTTTATCTGCGGCATCTCTGTGCACGTCGCATAATAATGTGTGACAGCTAGTATCTGTGTTTTCGATACTACACTGAGCTGAAAATCTCGGGACCAAAAAGTAGCCACGAAGCCACACTGTATGATCAAAATGTTCAAATGTGTGTGAAATCTTATGGAACTTAACTGCTAAGGTCATCAGTCCCTAAGCTTACACACTACTTCACCTAAATTATCCTAAGGACAAATACACACACACCCATGCCCGATGGAGGACTCGAACCTCCGCCGGGACCAGCCGCACAGCACTGTATGATCAAAAGTATACGAACACCTATTAGTGGACATTATGATAAGATGTGTCCACCATTCGCCTTTATGATAGCTTGAACCCTGCTGGAAGCACTTTCAGTGGAGTGTATGAATGTCTGCGAAAGAATGGCAGACCATTTCTCCTGAACATCCAAAACCAGAGACTGTAGCAATGTTTTACACTGGGGTCTGCAGCGACACCATCGTTCCAACTCATTCCAGAGGTGTGCCATTTAGTTCAAGGACGGGACTCACGTAGGCCAGTCCATTTAAAGAGTATTACTGTCCATAAACTGTTGCCTCAAAAATCCTGTTTTATGACTGGGTGCATTGTAATACTGGTAAAATCATAGTCTCTGAACTGCTATTTTGTTTTACGCAGTACATAACTCTGTAAAAAGTGAGCATATCCTTCCAAATCTATCATTCCCTTAACCGCAATAAGGGGATCACAGTCTAACCACGAAAAACACCCCCACACCTTAACACCACCTCCTCCGTGCTTAACTGTTGGCATTACACATGATGGCAAGTAACGCCTCTAGGCATCTGCCAAACCCAAACACTTCTATAGGATCGTCACGGAGTATAGCGTGATTTATCGCTCCACATCACTTACTTCCAGTCATTCACTGTCCAGTGGTGTCGCTGTTTACGCCACCTCAAGCATCACTTAGCACTGACATCAGAAATATGGGGCTTATGAGGAGCTGATGGACCATTGTATCCCATTCTTTTTAGCTCCCTACGCACAATCATTATGCTAGCTGGATTTCTGGGAGCACTTTCGAACACACGAGTGATTTCTTTCACTTATTTCATGTGGTTTTTTTTTCAACCACCCATCGCAATGCTCGATGGTCCCTAGGTCTGCCTGGTGTTGGCTCCTTGTTGTTGTTACCTAGCATTTCCACTTCACAATCACATCTCCTACTGTCGACTTGAGCAGTTGTAGAAGGTTTTAGATGTCCCTGATTGATTTGTTATTCAGGTGATATCCAATGAATATCCCACGTTCTAAGTCACAAAGCTTTCCTGACAAATCTATTCTGCTGCTACTGCTTCCATGCTGACTCACAGTACTCCCCGTCTTCTTTTATATCGGTGGGTGTACCACTCGTGACATTTAGTAATCGATGCCTTTTAACCTAGGGACGTCAGGATTCATCCATTTCCGCTGGAGCCTACGCATGCTAATAGGCAAGGTCTCGTATTAGCTTACAATTGAATCGTATTCCGGAAGTATGGTGATCCCATACCAGTCGGTTCATCCAGGTATAGGTTTCTCATAATTTTCCTTCAAAAAAGGTTCGGCCGATTTCTTTCCGCGTCTTTGTCCGTACCTGCTTGCTTTCTGTGACCAGACTGCCGGCTAGACATTGAACCACGATCGATCTTCCTTCCATATTTCCACAATATTTCCAACAGATCCAGATTGCAATGGAGTGTCCATGCCGCCTCCTCAGTACAGAGGATAATATTGTATAACTCGCTATTTAAGGCATGTATCCCATAGAAACTAGTACAAAGTAAGAAGTAGCTAAGACGCAAAGCGTTCTTCGTCAATCGGACGACATGATTAATGGTAAAGAATAAACGGAAAAAGCTATAGTTCGTCTGCTCATACTGGTGTAGGTTCCCCACTGGTCCCGTGAACAGATCCCGAAGAATGTATACATATATTAGTTTACGAAACTTAATGCGTTACTGACTGAACCTGTTGCTGGACAGCGGCTTTTCGATGAAATTGTTTCTGTTGTGTGTGACATAACGCTGGAAGAGAACGTACCTATCTATTGATAGGACTGCAGATATGCTCTCACTAATTGACGAAATTCATTAAACCTTTAGTTTCTAAAAAATATTGTAAAGGGTTGCAATCTAAGCGGGGGGGGGGGGATATCTGAGTAGCTATTTTTCAATTAACTAAAATCAGACACCAAAATAGATCTCGTCGTGTTGCACGTAAAGAGCTGCTCTAAGAGTTCGAATACGACTGCTACGGGGTACCCTAGGCACACGCAGAAGGCTGGTTTGCAGAGTATTACAGTACCCTGTAATTCCACTACTGGGTATATTAGAACGCTGTTAAAGATGGACATCGGAAGCTCCATTTCGGTTTCCGTCTTAGCCAAGAAAGGTTCGAGTTCGTTTACAGCTCACGAACAGCATTTTAACCTGTTAGGAAGTTTCCTTGCCAAAATACTTTCCGCCAGATTCTAAGCAGAATCCATTACCTTTCCGTGTTATACGTCTGACACAGGAAAGCTAACGTTGAGAAAATGTTCCACGACACTGCTAGATTCCATTCCATTGTAAACTATCTCACTCGAAAATTTGGAGTTTTTCTAATAAATACCTAGATTTGCATAATAACATTCTGATATAACTGCCCACGTAATTCTGGCTGGAGAAATACATAAGCATTCGGAAGATTGTTTTATTTTATTAACTGTTCATGTTGGTATTAATGAGAAGTGCAGTCATTCAAACGTATAGCCTTGTAACGCCATGACTGCTTACATTAATCCTTCAGGAAAGAAAGCTTGAGTAGTGGAAACAGAAGATATGTAGCTAATTTTACTACTGCTGTTATATTAGAAAGCAATAAGAAACTATGACTGCACACGAAATTTCCGAAAAAGATGAGAAATTATTGGTCTCTTGTTTGCCCTGTGAGGATTTAATTTGGACCTGCTTCGTCATAAAGAGACGTCACTTGCAGCTTTTAGATTATTGTAGAGCATTCTCGACTCTTCGAGTCACACACTGTTCGTTCCCAGTACTAAACTAGCAGGCTCTCTGAGTTCCGAGGGAGACAGTGGTAAGAAATATAAAGAGAAGATTAAGCTGTCAGGGAGATCGAGAATCGCTTGCGACATCGGGCTGCGGACTGGCATACAACGGCGCTCAACCTCCCATATATCGCCGGCGTGCGGCAACTGATTCGGACGGGTAGTACGTAGAAAAATAGACCATTGTGGCCAAAGCTACCTGCAACAGTGAAATATGCTCGAAATTCCGGTGTAATATATTACGCTAGGTAAGCGAGCGGCGAGCTCCTCCGTGGGCGTGTCTCCGTGAGCGAGGAGTACACGTGGCCTCGTGCGGACAATGTAGAGCGGCCAACGGCCAGAGTAGTCGCCTGGGGGGCGCGGCGGGGGCGGGCGTGGGGGGCCGCGGATTTCTCCGGACCAACGCCCTCGCAGCCTCAGCCGCAGCATCCGGGTTCACAACTCGCTCGCTGCACGCGCACCTGCCCTCAAACCGCTGCCGCCTTCCTCACATGTCCGCTGATCGGGCAGACATCGCATATCATCTGCAGATTATTCATACGCTGCGGTCACAGTGGCACCGCCGTTGGGGGACTCCAACAACGACCGACATCGGCCGAAGACGACTGACGTCTGCCGAAGTTGACTGATATTTTCAAATCAATACGCGATTACGTGCGCGGTCACAATGCAGCCGTTCTCGTCACCCTAAGTGCGGACTTCGGACGACAATCGGTTAAATATAAATCATTTTGTTTTCTTCAGCCGAATATATCGATGCTCTAACACATGAAATATGGACTGTGAGAAACTGATAATTTCATTCGACGAAAGAAAGGGTTTGTGGCATCCTGGGGATGAAAAATATCATAATCGGGATACAGCTCAAAATCTATGGACTGAAATCATTATTCTTAAAGTTACTGTAGTGGATCTTTTTTGGGTTGTGGTAGATGGGCATTAGCTGTCTGTGAATCATTATTACGGCTTACTTGCGTTTTTATGCCAGTAGGGTGGTGATTCTCGTATTTGAGGTAGTTTGCAAACGTTGTGTATGTGTATCCACGTTTCAGTGCTTTAGATGGTCACAGTATCTTATTCTGAAATCTATCTTTGCTTGTCACGTGAGTGCTGAATGGCAGTCAAATCTGAAGTAGTGCAGAGTGTTTGTAATCTTGCTTTTCAATGTCACCACGAGTCGCCTCTAATATGTATCAGAAAGATTCTCTCTTCGTCTCATATATTCGTAAAACTTGTTTGGATATTCCAGTAACTGAGGAAAGAGTGAGTGGTACTCGCCATGCTGTTTTAGAAACAGATACAGCTCATTCACGTGCATTCGGCGTTATTTTAGTAGAAAAAGGCGCAGTGCAGCATTCGTTTCCAGGCACAGAAGCGTCGTGTCACATATCCCGGCCACAGAGGTTAAAATAGATCCCAACTTCCTTCATAGAAAAGAGTCTTACCTAACATCCTTCATCCCTCCAAAACCTGACGAAGGAGATCGGATGCACTGCGACGAATCCGTCGGCCGATATTATCGGGCAGCCTCTAGTGCCAGCGTCGGTAGACCGTTGTCGGTGCCGCTCTGCGCAAGCAGCGAGCTGGAATGGCAGTCGTCAGTCACTCTCAAGCACGAAAGCCTTTTTGTTGAGCAGAGGGATATTCCTTCCAATTTTAACGTTCCTACCAAAGATATTAACCTCCTCAGTCTTGAGCTCATATTTTATGACTGAAGAGTTAATATTGTTGGTCAATGCGTGGTTATGGGACAAAGAAGATTAAAATACCAAATTTAAAAAATTAGTCTGATTCAACAAAATTTATAAGACAAGTTCAAAGTGAATGCTATTTGCGTTAGAAAATAACTTAAATATATGCATTACTCGGAAATCTCAGTATTAAACACTAAAATTAAGAGAACAATGGAACTGGAATGTGAAAGTATAGGTCGTTGCCGAATGTACTCCCAGTGCTACATGGAGCAAAAAATATATCACTGCATTCTAGTTAAAAATTACTAAAAACAAATAAGGTTCCCGGACATGCTGACACTGTGATAAACAGCTTTCTTCAAGCAGGTACTGCGACCTGCTGGGAGCATACAGGACAGAAAACAAATGATGCACAGAGAGCATATAGTGTAAAAAAGTATATGCTACACTCAGACACATATACTTTAGTTTATTCTCTGGAGCAGAACAAAATAAAAGTTGTAAGCAGGTTATGTGCTGCACAACGACGGAGGAGGCTAAGCACGAGACCTGCCATATGCATAACGGACCAAGTAGAGTGCACACTCGCTACGCAGCACGTCATACGAAGGACCGCTGAAAGCTTGCTTTCGCTACGAGACGAAACAAAGTGTTTATGCTATTATGAAACTTAATCCAGCCAGTAAAAGTTTCAGTTCCTTTTTTTACTTTTTTCATTTTCTGACGAAGAGTTTTGAGCGAAGTAATATACAGGGTTGTCAGGAACAGCCTGAAAAGCTTTTAAGGGTGTTGCAGGGTAGGTTGTATTGAGAAATAATTGTTAAGAAAAAATGCAATACCCTTGGGCTGTTTAAGAGTTAATTGTCATTGAAGTTAGCCAATCAGTCCGCTGCGTACGCAAATTCAAGCGGCCGTCCAGTGACGGTATCGCCAAACGTCTGCTTCATTTGGTTTCCTAAAACCAAGCAAGAGAGCAATACAAAAATTGGACATGGGACGGTAATAAGGATCGAACCCGAGCCAAGGGCCGAGGAGTCTCACGTACTACCATCTACGCTATGAGAACAAGCGACACTAATTGTGCCGGCCGCTGTGGCCGAGCGGTTCTAGGCGCTTCAGTCCGGAACCGTGCTGTTGCTACGGTCGCAGGTTCGAATCCTGCCTCGGGCATGGATGTGTGTGACGTCCTTAGGTTAGTTAGGTTTAAGTACTTCTAAGTCTAGGGGACTGATGACCTCAGATGATAAATCCCATAGTGCTTAGAGCCATTTGAACCATTTTGACACTAATTGTACATGGAGCGAAGCTTAAACCTGGGCGCGCAACGGCCTGATTGGCTAACTTCAATGCTAAATAACTCTGAAACGGCACAAAGTATCGATATTTTTCTTAACAATTATTCTCAGCACAACCTATCCTCCAACACTCTTACAAGCTTTTCAGAATGTTTCTGACCACCCTGCATAAACTCACATTTACCGACTTGGCCAATTCCGAACATATTTCTGTTAATTTTGCTTCTGCTTCTGGGACTCACATTTACCGACTTGGCCAATTCCGAACATATTTCTGTTAATTTTGCTTCTGCTTCTGGACTCTCGAGTGAGAGTGAAACGAAACAAAAGATAATAGCCACCATAGATCGTACAATAGGGTAATGATATACACAGTGAAACTGAGTACCAATAATAATGAAAAAAATAGTGACTCACCCGTACATCACATAATATGGAAAAGAATTTTTTGTTTTGTTTTTGGGCATAAGTGGATGCTCCTTTTCATAACGGAGATGTAGTGACATACACTCGCCTTTGCTACACAAAATTAATTCAAAAAATGGTTCAAATGGCTCTGAGCACTATGGGACTCAACTGCTGTAGTCATCAGTCCCCTAGATCTTAGAACTACTTAAACCTAACTAACCTAAGGACATCACACGCACCCATGCCCGAGGCAAGATTCGAACCTGCGACTGTAGCAGCAGCGTGGCTCCGGACTCGAGCGCCTAGAACCGTACGGCCACCGCGGCCGGCTACAAAATTAATTCTTCATTTCATGTGAAAAGTAATGATATATAATAATTTATAAGTTAAAACGTAACAATCAACTAAAATAAGTATATACAGTGTGAACCAAAAATCAAAATCTTTCTGAGATGGTAGTATGGACCAAAACAAGAAAAAAGTCCATTAAATATAGACTCTAATGTGCATAACGTAAGAGCTATGAGCATTTATTCGTCTTAAATACTGTGAAACACATCTCTTCTGCTGAAAAAGTGCTTACAGTTCTTAAGATACGCACGTCAGAGCCTATGTTAACTAGACATTTCTTTCCTCTTTCAGTCCATACTACCACCTCTGAAAGATTCTCCGTAGAGTTCTGGTTCACCCTATACTGGGTATTACGGGTGTAAGTGCAGATGAGGATGGTGTATTGAACGACATTACTTCCGTATCTACATGATTTGCAGACTAATAATTATAGCTGTTAGGAGTAGTATGGTTTTGTGTTGGTTAGTGCCTCCAAGTACATGCGGCAGGAGCAACCCATTAATGCTTATTCCCCGTGGGCACCAGATCGGGTGGTGACGTATGGAAGCTAAACGGATATTCTATGAGGGATATTCGAAAAGTAAGTTCCGATCGATCAAGAAATGGAAACCACTGTGAAAGTCTGTTCGACAGTGTCTCTAGTACGCCTGTCGATTGCATCACTTCGCTCTTTTCAGTTCTGAGAACATGGTGAGCACATAAAGATGCGTAGAAAATAGTGTCTCCCGCCAAGTATGAGGTCCTGGTGAGAGGTTTCGCCTGATGTTACGCAGCCCACATTACAGATCTGTCATACGATTCCTACTTTGTGACAATTCTCGGTCGCAATCTGCAGGGGCAATGAAAATGCTCCTGCAGCGTTTTCGATGGGAAGTGTTTGGTCACCCGCACTACAGCCCGTAATTGGCTCCCTCTGTGTTTCATCTCTGGTCACGTTAACTGCTGGCCGTGAAGACAACATTTTCGCACAGACAACGAGCTATAGGTGAGCGTAGAGAATTGGCGGGAAGGTATTGTAAAGTTGGTACAAAGCTACGACAAATGTCTAAGTCGGAGTGGTGACTATGTAGAGCAGTGACTGAAAGCTGTAGCTAACTGTTGTAGATGAAATATTTCTGATTTTCGAATTGGTTTCCATTTCGCGGTCAGTCGGAACTTACTTCCGAATAGCCCTAGTATATTGACAGCATAGTCCACTTGGTGCAGTTACGACCACGCAGAAAACATCAAGTAGTAAATTAGATGACGTGTTTATGGGAGGAGTGTTCAACAGAGAAAAAACACCCGACACATTTATGTGTGTACATATTAAGGTCTCTCTCTATCTCTCTCTCTCTCTCTCTCTCTCTCTCTCTCTCTCTCTCTCTCTGCGTCCGAAAAGGCCTTGGAAGGACCTAGCGAACCGACCGACCGCCGTGTCAACCTTATAGAGTTGCGTCACTGGGTGCGGATATGGAGGGCATGTGGTCAGCACACCGCTCTCCCGGCCGTCGCCAGTTTTCGTGACTGGCTTCGCTACTTCTTACTCAAGTAGCTCCAGGGGCTGGGTGCTGAGTGCTCCCCGCCTGCCAACAGCCCTTCAGCGCTTAGCTGCGGTGATCTGTCGAGCACCGATGTTACCAATGCGGCAACGCCGTTGGCGTACATATTAAGGTACCACGTATAAAAATATGTGCATTTATATCCGTTACGCCCTGTACAACAGGTATTACCGGTCCAAAAACCCGATACAAAAGGTAGAAGTATGCAGTTTATTTCGTCACATCCAGTCTCGTGTTGTGTGTCTACTTATTGGCATATTACACCGGAGTCTGCTCGTGTGGAAGATTCCGTACCATGTTAGGCCACACCGTGCGACTATTGCCAGCGTAAAAGGTTAAGAATGTGGTGGCTCATGTTGTCTTCAAGTAATATAATGAAGAACGTCCGCAAATATTATTCTGCTATGAGTACATTTCCTTTGTATAACAACATATCGGAGCATCCTACACAGCTTTTCGTAGCAACCTAACACGCTACCTTTTACCCATCCTTGTCGACTCCGTGTCTGTGGCCCGTCTTTAATAAGGTTAATGACGACGGGAGGTTAAACTCAATCTTCCCTCCTTCTCCAATTACACGACGTAACAATGCAACGAATGCTCATTCTGGTGGGATCCTGAGCAAAGACTGCGGCGCGTGACATAGTAGAAAACGATTTATTAAAGATAGTAATGACCGATTTCTTCCTCAATCCTTGTCCAGCTAGTATAGTGCTCCGCAGTTAATGATCTCAGTGACAACGAGACCTTAAGTTCTAACCTCCTGTCCACCCTTCGCCAAAATTCCAAAGAAATTATCATCCAACAAACCCTATCGTTTATTGTATCAAATGTGCACAGCTGATTCTTCGATGTCGATGAAGCTGAATATGCTTGATATCCATGTGGCATCTGTTTATATATGTGCAAAATTACCATGGGCGGCGAGGCATTTCTGTAACTTTTCAGACAAACCAGTTAGGTAAGGAGTGGGAGCATCTATCTATGGAACTGGGATTAAAGTTGCGCACCTAGAGTGTAGCCTCCGGCAGGGAATGCATGCAGCTGCCATCCGAGTACTGGGCAGAGGCGCGTCGCAGTGCATAAGTGAAAGCAGGGCCCACGGAAAATACGCGCCCCACAACGAACTTGTGACGTTGCGCTAGTTGCCTTGCCCGACATGCCTCGTCAACCCTTGGCTAAGTCCGGAGCAGAAGGGAAAACAGTATGTGAATGGAAAGGCGCCCACGAAATTCTTTAACTATTCTATGCGTTATCGAAAATTAGACTATATTTAAACGCGCAGGTACAAGTATTGAATTGGTGTGAAATAGTAACTCGCTACCCGCCGGAGACGATCGCTGGAACTCTTGAGACCTGTAATGTCACTTGTTGTGATGCACGCTGCACGGCCCGTATATCTCGTTGGCACCGGATGAAAGAGAGAGATTAAAAATCCATACGTGACATACGTCTGCTGCGAAACTCGAACCAGCCAGGTTTGGCCGAGGACTGGACTCGCATATCAGAATAACGAGATTCAAGTCACTTTCCAGTACCGAGGTATAGATTTTGCTTTTCCATAAATCACTTCAGTCGAGACTCGGAATGGTACTTCTGAGTAGGCCCCGGTTACTTTCCTTCACCACGGTTTTCGAACTCCGTATCCAGCGACATCGTTTTTGATTCGTGTTAACCTCTAAAGGTCCTCCCCCATTTGGTTATTCACCTTATTCACTTCTCCTTCGCATTAATACAGTCTCGTGAAGGTTCGGCTGTACTCAAGATTTGGATTTGGCCAATATGTTTTATTTAACTTTGTGTCCGGATGCCATTCGTACTGCCATCATCGTCAGCTACTTAAGGGAAGGAAGCTGTGAGTGCCACCTGCCAGTGGAGTATGTAATTTTTGTTCCGTGTGATCGTATTTTAACTGAGTATTGTGCCTGTTGAGGCATAAATTGGGGACCGTCGAACTATTTGCCCAAATGAGCGTGGGAAAGAGCCTAAATATCACAGTCAGGTTAGGCGGTGCACCAGCCACCGTCGTTAATCCGACGTTCGGATACGATCCGTCTAGGAGGGGGAAAGGGGGGGAGGGGAGGTAGCGCTCCCCTGCCTGTCGCCGAAGCTAGCGAGCTGCGCTTTAAGATATAGAAGCAGGTGCCTCAAAAAAACACAGCTAACCCAAAACTATAAGACACTAAAAACAGAAAACTTCACTTGGTTTACTGATGCCACAAGTTGTAACATGTGACTCAGGCATGTATTCCATTACGTGCATTTGTTTGTACAGGAAAACACAATTAATTGTAAGTGATTTATTCCAGAATTATTTCTCCCAAAACAGAGGGCATCTCTGTAGCCGTGTGTACAATAACTTGTATAAATATTGCTGTAAAGGAAATTACAATATGCCTAATGCCACACCTCTCTTGATGCTTTAGTGAATGCAAGAAGTAGGTGACGTTTAGCGTTCCTTCCTGGAAATGAATGACAATACAGATACTGTTGGGCGAGGTTCGGTTTTCCTTGAGCCTAGAGTGTAGCCTCCGGCAGGGAATGCAAGCAGCTGCCATCCGAGTACTGGGCAGAGGCGCGTCGCAGTGCATGACACCGGAGTCCCGGCTAGCCGAATGGGCCAACTTATTATTGTTGTCTCCTCGGGGTGAAAGGCGCGCGCAGCCAGACGCCGGGCTGGGTTTTTAGTTACTGTTATGTCACGCTGATCCATTCATTCTCCGCCTGAGTAATGTCCTAGCGCGACAACAGTAATAAATATAATCGGATGAGAACGATTCAATCTTGACATTGTCTCGTGCGCGGCTTAATACATATCATACTGTCACCGGGGAAACTAATACGAAACCGTGAACACGGCTCTCCAATTATTTATGATTTGTCATTTGTTTTCCAATCTTATTAAGGTAGATATTAAATGTTACTCGAGTGTAATTTAGTCACAATGTTTAAGCTACCATTTTATTTGTAACTTGTTGCAACTGCAGAGCCGAAAATAGTTTTGATTACATATCTGTGTACTTACTAGCGTCGGAATTCAGTCCACCTTCTTCTTGTAGATTAAAACTGAAGAAACTGCAAAAAGGTGGGAATTTAAGGAGATAGGACCTGGATAAACTAAAAGAACCAGAGGTTGTACAGAGATTCAGGGAGAGCATAAGGGAACAATTGACAGGAATGGGGGAAATAAATACAGTAGAAGAAGAATGGGTAGCTTTGAGGGATGAAGTAGTGAAGGCAGCAGAGGATCAAGTAGGTAAAAAGACGAGGGCTAGTAGAAATCCTTGGGTAACAGAAGAAATATTGAATTTAATTGATGAAAGGAGAAAATATAAAAATGCAGTAAGTGAAACAGGCAAAAAGGAATACAAACGTCTCAAAAATGAGATCGACAGGAAGTGCAAAATGGCTAAGCAGGGATGGCTAGAGGACAAATGTAAGGATGTAGAGGCTTATCTCACTAGGGGTAAGATAGATACCGCCTACAGGAAAATTAAAGAGACCTTTGGAGATAAGAGAACGACTTGTATGAATATCAAGAGCTCAGATGGAAACCCAGTTCTAAGCAAAGAAGGGAAAGCAGAAAGGTGGAAGGAGTATATAGAGGGTCTATACAAGGGCGATGTACTTGAGGACAATATTATGGAAGTGGAAGAGGATGTAGATGAAGATGAAATGGGAGATATGATACTGCGGGAAGAGTTTGACAGAGAACTGAAAGACCTGAGTCGAAACAAGGCCCCCGGAGTAGACAATATTCCATTGGAACTACTGACGGCCGTGGGAGAGACAGTCCTGACAAAACTCTACCATCTGGTGAGCAAGATGTATGATACAGGCGAAATACCCTCAGACTTCAAGAAGAATATAATAATTCCAATCCCAAAGAAAGCAGGTGTTGACAGATGTGAAAATTACCGAACTATCAGCTTAATAAGTCACAGCTGCAAAATACTAACACGAATTCTTTACAGACGAATGGAAAAACTAGTAGAAGCCAACCTCGGGGAAGATCAGTTTGGATTCCGTAGAAACACTGGAACACGTGAGGCAATACTGACCTTACGACTTATCTTAAAAGAAAGATTAAGGAAAGGCAAACCTACGTTTCTAGCATTTGTAGACTTAGAGAAAGCTTTTGACAATGTTGACTGGAATACTCTCTTTCAAATTCTAAAGGTGGCAGGGGTAACATACAGGGAGCGAAAGGCTATTTACAATTTGTACAGAAACCAGATGGCAGTTATAAGAGTCGAGGGACATGAAAGGGAAGCAGTGGTTGGGAAGGGAGTAAGACAGGGTTGTAGCCTCTCCCCGATGTTGTTCAATCTGTATATTGAGCAAGCAGTAAAGGAAACAAAAGAAAAATTCGGAGTAGGTATTAAAATTCATGGAGAAGAAATAAAAACTTTGAGGTTCGCCGATGACATTGTAATTCTGTCAGAGACAGCAAAGGACTTGGAAGAGCAGTTGAATGGAATGGACAGTGTCTTGAAAGGAGGATATAAGATGAACATCAACAAAAGCAAAACAAGGATAATGGAATGTAGTCGAATTAAGTCGGGTGATGCTGAGGGAATTAGATTAGGAAATGAGGCACTTAAAGTAGTAAAGGAGTTTTGCTATTTGGGGAGCAAAATAACTGATGATGGTCGAAGTAGAGAGGATATAAAATGTAGGCTGGCAGTGGCAAGGAAAGCGTTTCTGAAGAAGAGAAATTTGTTAACATCGAGTATAGATTTAAGTGTCAGGAAGTCATTTCTGAAAGTATTCGTATGGAGTGTAGCCATGTATGGAAGTGAAACATGGACGATAAATAGTTTGGACAAGAAGAGAATAGATGCTTTCGAAATGTGGGGCTACAGAAGAATGCTGAAGATTAGATGGGTAGATCACATAACTAATGAGGAAGTATTGAATAGGATTGGGGAGAAGAGAAGTTTGTGGCACAACTTGACCAGAAGAAGGGATCGGTTGGTAGGACATGTTCTGAGGCATCAAGGGATCACCAATTTAGTATTGGAGGGCAGCGTGGAGGGTAAAAATCGTAGAGGGAGACCAAGAGATGAATACACTAAGCAGATTCAGAAGGATGTAGGTTGCAGTAGGTACTGGGAGATGAAAAAGCTTGCACAGGATAGAGTAGCATGGAGAGCTGCATCAAACCAGTCTCAGGACTGAAGACCACAACAACAACAACATTCTTCTTGTGGCATCTGACTGAGCAAGGCGATATGACATTTTCTCCTGTTTCTTAACGAAGGACTTTCTGGTTCGTCTGATTCCAAAACAACTCCATAAAGCACTGATCAGGCAGAACATTATGGACACTGACCTACTATCGATATAAACCCGTCCTGGCATAGCAGGGTTACCTGGCAAGTAATGACTGCTAGTCAAACACACGCACGGTGCACGAAGTATCAGTGAGCGGACTGTCCGTGTCTAGAATGGCGAAGGAGCGCGATCTGTCTGAGTTTGACCGAGGGCAGATTGTGATGGCCCGGAGGCTCGGCGTGAGCATTTCGAAAACCGCACGACTTGTTGGGTGTTCGAGGGGTGCTATGGTGAGTGTCTTCAACACGTGGGGAAGCTAAGATGAAACCATTCCCAAACGTCGTCGGCCGAGCAGACTGGTAGAAAAGACAGGTAGCGAACTGTGGCGAAATTTACATCATGCTTTAATGCTGGGCAGCGTACAGTGCACCATACACTCTTAACTATGGGCGTCCGCAGCCGACGAGCCACGCATATGCATATGCCAATGTTAACACCACGACATCGGCAGCTACGACTGAAATGAGAACGTGACTATCGGCGCAGTACGTTGGCGCAGTGGCAGAGCGTTGCATGGTCTGAGGGATCCCGATACCCATCATGCCGATGGGAGGGTGCGAATCCGTCGTCTTGCAGGGAAATGGATCCTTGACACATGTACGGCGGGACGGAGGCAAGCTGGCGGTGACTCAGTTATGTTCTGGGGAACACACACATGGTCATCCATGGGGCCCGTGGAGCTCGTGCAAGACACCATGACTGTCAAGGAGTATCGTACACTGGTAGCAGCCCACGTACACTCCTTCATGACGATCATGTTTCCCGACGGCAGTGGCATGCTTCAACAAGATAATATGCCATGTCAAGAGACCAGCAGTGTGACGGAGTGGTTCGAGGAACACAGTGGAGAGCTCCAGTTGATATGCTTACCCCCAACTCGCCAGATCTAAACCCGATAGAACACACCTGGGATGTGATCGAACATGGCGTCAGAGCTCATCGCCCCCTCCCCCGAATTTACGGAAATTAGGTGAGTTGGGTGTGCTGATGTGGTACCAACTCCCTCCAGCGACCTACCTACGCCACATTGCTTCCATGCCACGACCCGTCGCTGTTGTTACCCGTGCTGAAGGTGGACATTACGGCTATTACGTAGGTGGTCATAATGTTCTGGCTGATCAGTGTAACCAGACTTGTAATCTGAATTGATTTTTCATTGGTTCAAAAGGAGAAATAGAAGTATAGTGTAAGTCAATGCAGAAATCGTTGTTCAACATCTAGCTGTAAGAAAATCTGAGAGATTGGTATTGACAAAAGCAACTAATGCCTACGCTTCCACGTTTTCGATTGAGAAAAAAGGAAATAAAACAAAACTGGAAAAGAGATGCACCGACAGGGGGAGGGAGATAATCAATATGAGAAATATGAAGAAAAAATGTGATTGACTCAGGATCTTATAAAATTAAAAGGAGAGTAGTTTTTACATCCAAAGAAATACCACAGTGCTACAGCTGTTATTGGCAGTGGCTTTGAATTTAGATAGTCTTCGTACAGTCAAAGAGTGTGTCGAAATCAGTGATACATGGTTCGCTAAGATTAATCCACCACAAAATATGCAGGAGTTCTCACAGGTGACTAACTAATACGGGCGTCTGACAGAAGTTGGACGTTGTCCTCTCACTGTTGAGATAAATCCTAACAACACAGTAGCCTTGTAGCGGCTTATTCCCGTGATAGTCACAAGGGAACCTCCCCATCGCACCCCCCTCAGATTTAGTTATAAATTGACGCAGTGGATAGGCCTTGAAAAACTGAACACAGATCAATCGAGAAAACAGGAAGAAGTTGTGTGAAACTATGAAATAATAAGCAAAATATACAAACTGAGTAGTCCATGTGCAGCATAGGCAACTTCAAGTACAATGTCAGTTGAGAAGCGCTGTGGTCCCGTGGTTAGAGTGAACGGCTACGGAACGAGAAGTCCTTGGTTCGCGTCCTCCGTCGAGTGAAAATTTTATTTTCTTTAGTTTGGCAAAGTTACGATGTGTCCGTTCATTCATTGACGTCTCTGTTCACTGAAATAAGTTTAGTGTCTGTGTTTTGCGACCGCACCGCAAAACCGTGCGATTAGTAGACGAAAGGACGTGCCTCTCCAATAGGAACCGAAAACATTTGATCGCAAGGTCATAGGCCAACCGATTCCTCCACAGGAAAACACGTCTGATATATTCTATACGACACTGGTGACGGCATGTGCGTCACATGACAGGAATATGTTGTCGACCCACCTAACTTGCACACTTGGCGAATGGGTAAAAAGATTCTTCTACCTTGCCCGATTTAGGTTTTCTTGTGGATGTGATAATCACTCCCAAAAAACTGATGAAAACATAAGAGCTTGTCACATAAACTGAACAAACGAATGCAACAGTTTCACAGTCGCACAGTTTTCCCTGTGCTCTGTCAAAACATGTTTTTTTTTTTACGTTTTCAAATGTTTCCGTGTGTAGACCGTCAAATCCTTCATATGTCCAAGCAA
Organism: Schistocerca piceifrons; assembly: GCF_021461385.2. Lineage (NCBI taxonomy): Eukaryota > Metazoa > Arthropoda > Insecta > Orthoptera > Acrididae > Schistocerca > Schistocerca piceifrons. The sequence continues at coordinate 359,173,726 of NC_060149.1, read as the reverse complement.
ATCTAAACATGTCCTGGAATTTTGGAAAGCGAAGTTGATTACGTGTGAGTGCCTGAACTTTAATAATTGTCTGAAAATAAAAAAATTTAAGTTTTCACTTGAGAGAAGATTTGAACCAATGACCTCTCGTCCCGCAGTTGCTCACGCTAACCACGGGACCATGGCGCTCGCAAGCTGACAGATTCCTAGATGTTGCAAACCTAGCGCATGGCCTACTCAGTTTGTATATTTTGCTTATTTTTTTCATAGTTCCACACAACTTCTTCCTGTTTTCTCGATTGATCTGTGTTCAGGTTTTCAAGGCCTATCCCTGTGCCAACTTCTAACTAAATCTGAGGGGGGTGCGATGGGGAGGTTCCCTTGTCAGTAGAAAAATAGCTCAGGGTACGGAATGTTTATTAGCATTTGCGTGCAATCATCAAATATAGTCATTAGGTTAGTAGCAAAGACGCTGAAGTCATTATTATTATTATAAATATTTTTTTTTACAAAATGCTTGACACTGTGCTGTCTGTGATAATGATATTTATTCTGCCGGTTTCGGTCTTAAGCCATTTTCAAAAGGACAATATATAATGTATGGCAATACAAGCTTTTGTGAGAGAGTCATCGTATTGTAATCTTGCTACGTTTTTCCATTTATATTGGCAATTACGGTTTTCGGAAGTAACGTATAACATGTATTAAATCTGCGATAAGCTTTCTGCCGTTGAAGGGCGTTTAAGACAGAAGCCGGTTGCAGAATAAATATCATTATCACAGACAGCATAGTGTAATGAAGTTTTTAATATTCGTACATGCTGCTGACCTGCGTCTAAACAGGATGTTCAGTCTTTACTAGAGTCATTAGAGTAACACGGTGACTTCATATTGTGTTCGCAATGCAAGTAGGATGCAGTAAAGGTAATGATTAACGAGAATGGCTGAGACTTTAAGAGAACGAATTCCTAGAGTTCGGAATCGGAATTTTCATCATCATGGTGACAGTTTTCATTATATCACATGGAATATCCTCAGCTTTTGTTTTCTCCCGGAGGAATTGCTACAAGACTTAGTGGTATATATATTCAAAAAAAAACTGGCTCAGGCTGACACTGTCAGTTGTTAGTGAAGTGACCTGCTTGTAACGAATTCGGCTGAGGAGTAGCAGAAGTATTGAAGCAACAGAATCATCTACACATTCCTTCAAACACCACACAGTGTACATAGTTCGCCCAGACACGCTTCATCGGCGGATCTGGAAGTCTGTGTACAAGGATAAAGAGCACTGTTTGCATAGTTGTGCATAAATGGGTCGTGAATGAGTTTGAGGCTGTGGTCTGGAAGAAATTATGATAGGGTTGGTCGTTCAGACTGGGAACAGAGGGAATAAACATCATTTAGAGGATCTTCCTCATTGACTTTGATGAGTATTAGTTTGGTTCTAATTTACACTTCTTTTCCGGATTTCACAACTGCTACTGTATTTAGCTCTGCACTAATGACCTTCGCGTCACGTATCTTAACCATATAGCATATCAAGTTTATGGAGTTACAGTATCTTGGGTGAGTAACTAATAGTTGCTCCGCTAGTTACCTTTAGTTAAATTTGTCTTCAATAGCTTCCCTATCTCCTCTTTCACAAAGACTGATGATGGCCTTTAAAGCGAAAACAGGTTAACGAAATGTATTAATACTGTACAACAAGCATAATTTTGTGAGTTTCATTTACAATCATGAGAAAATAGTAAAACTGAAATAAATAGGAAAATAAATTAAAAAGAAAACGCTCGCCATTCATTATCTGTCTCGTCCGATATGCTTCAGAAGAGTCAGTTCCATGTTAACCACATTTTTATTTGGTTGTGAGCACTAATTGTTGAGTAGTTAACGCACTGTGATGATTGTAGCATGGTGTTTAGTAACACATTTTATAATCATTAGACACAGAATAATTTTGCTCTCTTCTCTTCGCCAGGTCGATCTGGAGAAATGTACGTAAACTAAAACTTCGGTGACAAGCTTAATGTTCTACTAACAGCACAATGAGCTGCTTCCAATGCTTCCTTTCCTTTTAGTCCTACTTTTATTTCCGGCAATGTACTTTTATCGCTTATGTAACTACGCAACAAATAACGCCACTTATGTAAATCAAACGACAGTAATAATCGTAATGAAACGGATAATGACCCAGTCATGAGGTCAGTACTGGCGCGTTTATGTATTCCTCTGAAAAATATGTCATCGTCCAGCCTCTTGCTTGGCACTGAGCGGCCGTAGTATTGCGTTTGAGGTACGATTTGATGCACGCACCGCATCGCGATCCTTATCATAGCAGCACGCCTGGGTATTGGACATTCCCCACACAGCTCTCCCATTCCGTGGAGCTGTCCTACAACACGCTGAAAAGCCGACGAGTTACTGCAACGTTGTTCTGGAAAAAGTTGTTGATTGTTCTAGTCTTACACTCATCGTTGTCTCCGGTGTCCTGGAGCTCTCAAATATTCCCCTTATTTGACGCCAAAGCCGCAATTCCGCGACTGCATTAGGTAACATGATAATTTCACTTAAGGTAACGACATCTTATAGGTTCTACCATTGCGCCGGCCGGTGTGGCCGTGCGGTTCTAGGCGCTTCAGTCTCGAACCGCGTGACCACTACGGTCGCAGGTTCGAATATTGCCTCGGGCATGGATGTGTGTGATGTCGTTAGGTTAGGTTTAAGTAGTTCTAATGACGGATGACCACAGATGTAAGTCCCATGATGCTCGGAGCCATTTGAACCATTTTTTTTTTCTACCATTGCCTTCTTCATCATGTCGTTCAGTCAGGCTCTTGTTTTTCTAGCGAACAATTCATGCAATCAGAAAGGTGAAAGTTTAGAACAAAACGTGAAAAACGAGGACTCGGAACCAGGACAGAGAGAAACGACACTCTCGACACTACTAGTAAATTTTTAAAATTTGAAATTAAAAACACCTACAGCCATCTATATTTTGAATGTAATTTATTTGAGCGACCACTTTCTGGGTTTCACAACTACATCTTCATGCCCCCTGACTAACATGTAGGAGAAATGCAATCTCATGTGCAGTCGAAGTAGGGACCAGCCTTAAGTAACTGGTATCCGTAGACTTCCACTTTCAACAAGGCCATCCCGTCGTTCATCAGCTGAAGACTGCTAAATAAACATTCAAAACGAACAGGTCAAAAATCCTCCTACGCTTAGGTCAGGGGGCCTGAAGGTGGCATATTGAAATGACGAAGCTGGTCGCATAAATAAACCACATTCAAAACACACGGCGGCTGAAGATATGTTTAATTTTACATTTTATACTGAAGAACCGAAGTCCCTCAACCATCTTGTACAAAGATAGGCTTGCTGCGAAATTTTTTTTTGTAACGTGCTAGCAAAATGTGCGTGTGGCATATTTGGCCTGCAGCCCCTGTGTGTGGAGTTCGACCGCCTGGTGCAAATCTTTTTTTATTTCATCCCACTTCGACGACTTGAGCGTGATGATGATGAAATGATCATGTGGAAAGCACACATACCCTGTAACGAGAAAAGAAAATGCCCAACCCGCCCTAGAATCGAACCCGGGGCTCTGTGATCGAGAGTCAGCAACATTAACCATAATATCTTGAGCGACTGGCTGGTGTGTATCCTTAGGCTGTGAAAAGCGTCAGCTTGTTGGGTCGGCGCAGTAGCAATGGACGAGCAGTTTACTGTTTACTGTGTTCATGTGCTCTGCTAGAAGGAGAGAACAGCGAAGCTCCCGCGCACCCTTGTGCTGAACGACATGCAGGAGTGTTTGCGGCGGTGGAAGGAATGAATGCAGATGTGTGCAGTAGGTCAGGAACGATCACTAGTTATTTGGTAATTACACATACCTGCAGTATCAGTCTCGTGTCAGACCACGGTATACAGTTACTGGCGGAGCGCAAGAAGAAGTCCGTAGCAAACCGACTTTCCTCTACCACTGAATTGATCGAGGAAGATGAAATATGGCACAGAGTGAGGACGTTGTTTTAAGTTCATTAGTAATGACGATAGTATCATTTCTGTACTGTGAGAGTTCGTATATAATGTATATAAGCCACTGATAGTGAAAAATGCCTCCATAGCTGAGATATCTAATGCAGGCTAGTGCTTTAGATGTAGACACACAAACAGATAGTTGGCGGTTAAAAACAGGAAAAGTGGTGGTGTACAGTTTCTGATCACGAGGCAGCGTGCGAATCGGCTCCGAACTTCCACGATATCTCATGAAGTGGGGCATCTTGTATTGTTGATAGTAATCTGTCCATCGTCTGGAAACATTAATTCTCCTAATACTGATTTTTTTTTTTGCGCTGGGTACCACTCTCGTCCCTAATGAGTCCACTACAATCTGTTTTTTACTAAGTAAAATTTCAATGATTGTTGAATATAATCACATTCCTTTCATTTTTCACGCTTTAAAACTTAATGGTAGTGGTATGATCATAAATGAAGCTGCAAGAAACGATACTGACGAAACTACAAATATTTTTGGTCAAATTCCAAAGCGACAATTGTGAGGCATTGCATGTAAGATAAGAAAATGCCAAGTGGGTTTTACAACATCCACATTTTTAGCACTTGTCAGTGTATTTTCTACGAACAGATCTTTCACAAAATGAACGCCGTCCTCTTTTTTTCCGTCTGTGGTTTGATAAAAGTACTGGGGAACTAATAATACCTATTTTTCTACCAATGAGTTACTCTCCTAGTTCTACGTGGAATGTCTGCTTCTGACCAGCCTGGTGGAAGATGTAGCCATATTATTAGTTCTCTCACCTCACTACTCTATATCATGTTGTAAAATAATATCGTTGGCCACTTTCTGCTCATTCTCTTTGTAGTGTACGTTCACGTGATTCATTTTCTTGTCGACAGTGCAAACTTGCAGATTGAGAAAGTAACATGTTACACTCTCACATAGTGCCTGTAGCTCCAGACCATATTTTCCTGGTTTCGAAGGAATATGTTGCCGAAATGGACATCTACCACGAAGTGTAACGAGTTACTCGACGATAGTTACATTGCTGCGAGGAGCATAAGTGTCCTGAAATGTCTTTACCCGCATTTAAGATATTTCTCTGATGGGAGCCACATTGCCAGGAGCACACTTGCGACGTCTCGCATGCGCGTCGTCAAATCGGATGCATATTTAAATCTGAGCAAAACAATTTCTAGCCATTGTTTCACTAAAAATGTATCTACCAAGCACTTTATCCACAGACATGTAATTGCTTCATTATAGGCCTTGTAAGCACCTTCCAGTATCAAGAAACCGATAAAGCACTTAATTTCAGTGGATTAAATATAGTACTGCAAACAAGATTTCCCTTTTCGTTAGTCCACTTTAGTATTTCATCAACTGTGTTCATCCTAAGAAACAACTGAAAACCTGATTCTGTGGTGTCCACATTTTATACTGTGAATTTTTTTGGGCGTAGCTTTACCTGCATTATGTTACATCTGTCCTCTTCTCCACAAGTTTGCCAACTCGTATTTCTTTCTTTACTTACACCAAAAAGATAAAAATATATATCTTGGCACTAGATGCTACCGCACATTTAGTTAGAGATATGTGTCATTCTCTTTACAAGCTGGAAATTTGCCCTGGCCATATCTTCTTTCGAACTCCAGTCTGACTCAGGAATATTCTCTACTAAGACTTATATTTCTACTTCACTATATCAAACATCAGAAATTATGTCACTGATATCACTACTGTATTCTCCAGCGAGAGGATTATCTTGCAGTCGTGTTCCGAGCACTTCTTTCTCGGTAAGGTGACGAGCCATTTTCAGCTAAAGCCACAGACACACAACTAGTCTCCACAAGCATAAAATCGAAAACTAACAGCATATGAAATCCTGACAACAACGAACATTCCAAAAATATTTCCAAGAATGTAACAAAACAAATGCAACAGTAATTATAGATTGTAAAACAGCGTTAATGTATTATAAAACCCCAAGAGGGAAGGGGGGCTGCATATGACCCTAGTGGTATTCAGTGGGTCTATCATGATTTTCTGCAAAACAGGACATACTCAAAAAGTTATGTTAATGCATTATGAAACTATTATTTGTTCCAGGGAAAGTTCGACTTTTTTCATAATTTTGAGGAATATGAACTCTGAATGTGCAGGATAGCAGAATAGCTTATTAATTAGACTACTAGGGACCTCGTTAAAATTTGCTAGAGAAAAACTTCATATCAGTCTCCATCGAACTTTGTTCTCTGTATATAGGAATTAATCCTCACATTTCTTCGTCGGAATCTAAGTTAGACATAATTCGAAGTTTGTTTCCTTTTTATTTGTCCTTCTGACGTTTGACAGATTCAGGCACATCCTCTTGTATATGTGTTTAATAATATCAAGGAGCTTACGTGGTGGTAAATGAGCACACAGACGAAATTTGCACACTTGTAGGCCATGGTCCAAAATTTTTATGATCCCTGACGCGAATAAGTAGGATGGAACGAATGGAAATGTAGTCACCATGCCATCATTAGATATGGACTATTTGACAGCACTCCAATTCCCTTCCCGAAGGTCACGTTCTATCCTAAAACTTCCAGGCCACACTGCTTCGGTTAAATCTGACACGTATACATAACTGAAACCATTCATGCTGTCTTCTTCCATTATGAAAGAGCCAGCTTCGATGCAAGGAACTAACTCTTTACTGTTTGAATAACGATTAGTAAATAGTAAATCACAGAAAAGAAGTTCTGAGTTACTTTAGAGAAGATAATCAAAATAGCCACTAACTGTGAATAAAACCTGCCGTCAGGGTTCAATATGCGAATACCGAGAGAAATGACACGGTGGTTAAAGTATTCGACAAGCATTCGGGAGTAGCGTGGTTCAAATCCCATACGGGCCATCCATATTTAGACTTCGCATATTTTCCCTGAATCAGTACAAACGTATGTCGGTATGTTACCTTTGGAAAGGCTACAGCCGATTTCCACCCACGTCCTTAAAAAGCTGAGCTTGAACTGCGTCCCTAGCGGCGAAGTCCTAGAGGTCAGCCTTAAATTTTCTGTCTTTCGTTGTGTCGATTTAAATTACGGGTCCTAACGGTAGTCGCCATCTTGGAATTTTATATTGGGCGAATGCGATTGATTGTGCAGTGCTGTAGGCTGATGTCAACCTGATGCTGGTATGTGGAAATTCCAAAATGTATGTGGAATACATAGCCTACGATCAGCTAACAAACTATCCGTAAACATCGCAGCACAACATCTGCCTTAATAAAGGTAACAGATGACTTGAAACTTGCCATGGATGCACAAGAGGCGACTATCATGTGGTTCTTAGAGTTCATAAAAGCCTGTGACACTATCGAATTCGCCATTTTACTTGCCAAATTAACAGAATACATTTCTTACCAAGTGCAGTACAATGGTTTCGCTTATATCTGCTTATACCAATGCACCGTGTCCGACGCCATAAAGCCATTGAACAACAGTCATAGGCGCCTGGAGGCAGGGAACCCCTTGACACCATTCAGATTTCAGCTGCCTGCCTGCAAGCGCGTAGGACTACTTCAGAGGTTGTTTACATCTACATCTACATCTACATTGATACTCCGCAAGCCACCCAACGGTGTGTGGCGGAGGGCACTTTACGTGCCACTGTCATTACCTCCCTTTCCTGTTCCAGTCGCGTATGGTTCGCGGGAAGAACGACTGTCTGAAAGCCTCCGTGCGCGCTCTAATCTCTCTAATTTTACATTCGTGATCTCCTCGGGAGGTATAAGTAGGGGGAAGCAATATATTCGATACCTCATCCAGAAACGCACCCTCTCGAAACCTGGCGAGCAAGCTACACCGCGATGCAGAGTGCCTCTCTTGCTGAGTCTGCCACTTGAGTTTATTAAACATCTCCGTAACGCTATCACGGTTACCAAATAACCCTGTGACGAAACGCGCCGCTCTTCTTTGGATCTTCTCTATCTCCTCCGTCAGACCGATCTGGTACGGATCCCACACTGATGAGCAATACTCAAGTATAGGTCGAACGAGTGTTTTGTAAGCCACCTCCTTTGTTGATGGACTACATTTTCTAAGCACTCTCCCAATGAATCTCAACCTGGTACCCGCCTTACCAACAATTAATTTTATATGATCATTCCACTTCAAATCGTTCCGCACGCATACTCCCAGATATTTTACAGAAGTAACTGCTACCAGTGTTTGTTCCGCTATCATATAATCATACAATAAAGGATCCTTCTTTCTATGTATTCGCAATACATTACATTTGTCTATGTTAAGGGTCAGTTGCCACTCCCTGCACCAAGTGCCTATCCGCTGCAGATCTTCCTGTATTTCGCTACAATTTTCTAATGCTGCAACTTCTCTGTATACTACAGCATCATCCGCGAAAAGCCGCATGGAACTTCCGACACTATCTACTAGGTCATTTATATATATTGTGAAAAGCAATGGTCCCGTAACACTCCCCTGTGGCACGCCAGAGGTTACTTTAACGTCTGTAGACGTCTCTCCATTGATAACAACATGCTGTGTTCTGTTTGCTAAAAACTCTTCAATCCAGCCACACAGCTGGTCTGATATTCCGTAGGCTCTTACTTTGTTTATCAGGCGACAGTGCGGAACTGTATCGAACGCCTTCCGGAAGTCAAGAAAAATAGCATCTACCTGGGAGCCTGTATCTAATATTTTCTGGGTCTCATGAACAAATAAGGCGAGTTGGGTGCAGGTTCATTTTTAAAATTCTCAGTAAAGTGGGCGGGTACCACCAATGGTTCTGTCCACTTAAGGAGTCATAGAAGGACCCTTTGCCGTTTTATTCATGCACCCATCAACCTTACTCCTCCATCCCCCCTTGATCACGCCAGAGAAGGACGCGAAAAAAGAGGGCTGGAAAAATATAAACACCATTTGCTTCTCTCTGGATCACGTTGAAATTTCTCGAAGAGTTATGAACAGTCTCTAATCGTTCCAGTCTGTACAAGAGAGCAAATATTGCAGTCGCCCTGCACTCCAAAGATGCGAGATCGTATTCATTGGGACTGCAGTGCCGTTGTGTCCATCGATAGGGATGATACCGGTTGAATCGCCCAGATGGTGTCAAAGGTAGTCAAGATCATCGTTGTGTTGCTCATCGCACTGCGATTTATTGTTTTCGACTGCAAAATGTGTGGGAATCAATTTCCCTAGAAAATGGGTAGTTTCATTGATGCCCTTTATGCCATCTCATGACGCCTTTTTCTGTCGATTCTGAGCTGCGGTGTGTCTGAAATGTTTTCCTCGGCCACTCATAAGAAAACCGCGTGATTTCAACTCTGGGCGTTGCAGTTCTGACCTACAGCACAGAGGCGTCAAAGCAAAGGGTGCAATGTGAATAAAAGGAGCTGTGACGTCCTTCCCATCGTATTATACGACCACAGTGGTATTGGGCAAAATTATGGTGAAATATGGTGCAAATGTGACATCAGTGACTCACCACACACGTCACATGAACTTCTGAGCTCTGGCCTTTCCTCGCCTGTATCGACACCTTGCTGTTTCAAGCGTCATCGAGCCAGAGGGTGACGTCGCAGGGTGCCACGCTTTTTCAACATTACAGAGAAAGCTTTTAGGCACTTGTGAGCCAAATTTCAAATTTCTACGTCGCGATGGGAGACAATTAAAGGATTTCGAAAAAGCTGTCCTTTACTTCTGTTGCGCTGTATGTACTACAGACGTTCTGAGGTCAGATTTATCCTTGTGGCTATCCTTTGGATTACTTTTCTTATTATAGTATGGCTTCCCGCATTCTGCTTAGCATACGCTCTAAGGCTAGGGAACAAAAGTTACGGCTGAGAGCAGACAGAGAGGACGATCTGTGATAGGATTGGCCTTACTCCGTCGTGCAAGGCGTCGACGCATTGGCTGTTAACTGTGGCCACACGGGACATAATGCCTTCTGTGCGTACAGATCAGTTACTCGGAGAAGAGTAGGCAGTTAAAATTCTTGCTAAATGAAGTGATCGAATATAGCCAATTGAGAATATGGATAGCGGAAGCGTAACAGGAACTCTGATACTTTCAATATGCATAAACGATTTATCAAACAGGATTAGCAGCACTACAGGTTAGTTCGTTGACGAGGGTGTTATGCACAAAAATTATCGTCACTGGACAATCGTAGCGTATTACAGAAAGACATAGACTAAATTTCCGCTTGCTGTAATGAATGGCAGCTCTCTTTAAATGCGAATAACTGCAACATGGTGCCTATAACAAAGAAGGACGACTTTGTAGCATTTGATTACAAAGTTAGTGGTAAAAGTCTTGAGAACCTCACATGGTATTAACATATACGAGTAATGTTACCTTCTGGTAATGTTACCGGCTAATTGGTTTATGCTTTCACTTTCTACTACTGAAGTTACTTATAGCATATTCATTGCTTAGTTATCTTGAAATATCACTTTCAACACTTATCGAAGCCGGAATTTGCCGCTAAAACGCTATAACTTCATTCGTATCAGCTATCCTCTGAAAAATAAACCCATTCAAAATAATCACGTCCACTTAAGGTAAGATTACAAGGGGGCCCACATCAAGGTTTTGAAAGAAAGATATTTTATCTTGTTTTATAAATATTTTTCGGTCCTATACATAGGATATATGAATAATAATGCCTTTAGTCACAAATTCCATGTCTTGTTAAATCACACAACGCACTGCAGACCCTGTGGGTCCATCATCCACCTGATGATTGTAGCACCTGCAGACGCATATACAAGATGATACCGTGACCATGTTATAAATTTTCAGGGATGATGGAGAAGGATAAATGTATCAATTTCAGGTAAGGTACCCTGGTCCAGAGACGCCCGAGTCCAAAGTTATAAGTGAAATTCTTTCTGATACCTCTGTCAATAGAATACATGTACCGGTACAGTTGTTGCTAAAACAATGTGGTAGGAAACTTTCAGTGGTAGTAGTACATATCAAAGCGAGAAAAAAATATCTAGTAAAAATGGGATCTGAAACGCATACCTTACTTGTTCATCTTCGCTACTGTGAACCACACCTCTTTTACTGAATAAGTGCCAATAGCTCTTAAGATATACATTTTAGAGCGCATATTTGCTGTAACTTTTTTCTTGTTTTGATTCGCACTATCTCCTCCACAAATATGCAAACCAAAGATCTTCCAGTAGAAGATGTGTGTTTCACAATGTGGAAGACGATGAAGCGCTCATAGGTCTTAATGTATGCCTTTCAGAACCAATGTTTACTGAATTTGTTTCCTTGTTTTGGTCCATTCCACCTCTGACAGTTGCCTACCCTACAGTCTTTGCAACAACAGTACTGGTACAACAAGGAGGCGGTTGGAGGAACCGTGACGTATGGTATCGGTGGAGTGTACCAGCTGACGGGAGGCAGCGGCGCGCATTATGCGTCGCGTCGCTAACCCAGTGGTCGAGATGCCGGGCCGAGATAGCGCCTCCGTTTGTGGACGCCGCGATTTATGGCGCTCTCTGTCACCATCCGTCAGCCGAGAACAAACCTCAAGCTCGGAATTCCAAGCGTATCCCCCGAGAACTAAATTATTCGCAATTATTTCCCCGCTCGCCTTTATTAAGAGACAGCGCAGCTCCAGCGGCGATAACTGCCACAGTTTATGGGTCGAGCCAGCAGATGCAAATAGGGCGCGTGTTGCACGCCGCCTCCACAACACCTGTGCTCCCTGCGCTTCTGCTGTCAACAGGCCGCTAGTCCTACACACAACGACGAGGGCGTTTTTACGCTTCCATTCTCCCATCAATGCATGGATTATCTCCGTACATTTCTTAAACCACCCAAGACGAATACTAGTTTGGTTCGTTACATCGAAATTCTTACTTAATTCTTCCCGCCTCCGTAGCCGAGATTTCAGCCATTCATACCACAGGACGTTACTTCCTTGCAGATCTGCAGGGAAGCTCCGTTTCTGTCGATCTCTAAATGGAACAAAAATGTATCCTAGCAAGAACACGAAAAGGATGAAAAGACATTGTCAGTCCTCACTGGAATATATACTGCTTGACATAAAAAAATGAAGTACCCAAAAGATATGCTCTGTAGTCAGTGTAACATTGTACACGTGGGTATTTTAATAAGTAGAGTTCTATTCTCTGGTAAAGGCAGAACGGCCACCAGTGTGCGTTAGTGTTGTTCGTGTTCAGTGTTCGTTAGCACGGCTTATAAGGCATGTAAGAGGCATGAGAAGAGTAAGACGTTGTGTTATTACTGTGGAGGATACGGAGATGCGGTGTACGAGTATGATACAGCGCTATCAGCTTCTGATACAGTTAGAAAGAGACCCCTTAGTTGTTCTCCATTTGACGGTCGACTACGTCTTACCAGAGCAAGGGAGGATAGTCGTACTGGACACGAAGCTCATCGTAACTGCTTCACACCCACAACTGCCATCAGACAACAAGTAATGGACTCCCAGAAAAATTCTGTGTCATCTGTCGGAGTCTAGCAGCAGCCGGACAATGGAATTACCAGGCGCACGCGTAGGCTGCCGTTAATACTATCACACAAACGGCTGCGTTTGGAGCGGTGACGTGTCCGGGAAGAATGAACTGCTGATAAATAGCGTCGCATTGTGCTCTGCGATGCGTCGCGAGTCTGCATCATCTCGAACGGCCATTGTTGACTAGGAAGGCGACGACTTGAAGACAGGTCGTATTTTTGCAATGTTTAGCAAAGGTACAGCGGTGTCATGGTGCGCGAAGCTATCGGGTATGACTTCATGTCATAACTGGTAGTGACTGAAGGATCTCTGACGGAACGACGATACATCACGGACATCCTGCTTCCTTATGTGCTACCTCTCGTGCGGCAATATCCTCGTGCCATTTTTCAACAGGACAATACTCGTTCAAGCATGGCGCATGACTCTATGAACTACTTTTGTGATGTCGAGGTATTCCCGTGGCCAGCAAGCTCCCCAGATCTTTTCACGACAGAACATGTAAGGGCCCAGCTCGGACATTAACTCCGTTTCATTGCCAGTATCCAGAATATCAATGCTCAGTTAAACAATTGCGGGTCACGTTGCCTCAGGAGAGGACAATACTTCTACTGTAATCACTGAAATAACATCACATGCCCTCTCAACCCGTAAAGTTTCATTTAGTTTACCTATCGCCTTCCGGATGCTTCAATTTTTTGCCTGTCATGTCATGGACAAGTAAATACACTCCTGGAAATGGAAAAAAGAACACATTGACACCGGCGTGTCAGACCCACCATACTTGCTCCGGACACTGCGAGAGGGCTGTACAAGCATTGATCACACGCACGGCACAGCGGACACACCAGGAACCGCGGTGTTGGCCGTCGAATGGCGCTAGCTGCGCAGCATTTGTGCACCGCCGCCGTCAGTGTCAGCCAGTTTGCCGTGGCATACGGAGCTCGATCGCAGTCTTTAACACTGGTAGCATGCCGCGACAGCGTGGACGTGAACCGTATGTGCAGTTGACGGACTTTGAGCGAGGGCGTATAGTGGGCATGCGGGAGGCCGGGTGGACGTACCGCCGAATTGCTCAACACGTGGGGCGTGAGGCCTCCACAGTACATCGATGTTGTCGCCAGTGGTCGGCGGAAGGTGCACGTGCCCGTCGACCTGGGACCGGACCGCAGCGACGCACGGATGCACGCCAAGACCGTAGGATCCTACGCAGTGCCGTAGGGGACCGCACCGCCACTTCCCAGCAAATTAGGGACACTGTTGCTCCTGGGGTATCGGCGAGGACCATTTGCAACCGTCTCCATGAAGCTGGGCTACGGTCCCGCACACCGTTAGGCCGTCTTCCGCTCACGCCCCAACATCGTGCAGCCCGCCTCCAGTGGTGTCGCGACAGGCGTGAATGGAGGGACGAATGGAGACGTGTCGTCTTCAGCGATGAAAGTCGCTTCTGCCTTGGTGCCAATGATGGTCGTATGCGTGTTTGGCGCCGTGCAGGTGAGCGCCACAATCAGGACTGCATACGACCGAGGCACACAGGGCCAACACCCGGCATCATGGTGTGGGGAGCGATCTCCTACACTGACCGTACACCACTGGTGATCGTCGAGGGGTCACTGAATAGTGCACGGTACATCCAAACCGTTATCGAACCCATCGTTCTACCATTCCTAGACCGGCAAGGGAACTTGCTGTTCCAACAGGACAATGCACGTCCGCATGTATCCCGTGCCACCCAACGTGCTCTAGAAGGTGTAAGTCAACTACCCTGGCCAGCAAGATCTCCGGATCTGTCCCCCATTGAGCATGTTTGGGACTGGATGAAGCGTCGTCTCACGCGGTCTGCAAGTCCAGCACGAACGCTGGTCCAACTGAGGCGCCAGGTGGAAATAGCATGGCAAGCCGTTCCACAGGACTACATCCAGCGTCTCTACGATCGTCTCCATGGGAGAATAGCAGCCTGCATTGCTGCGAAAGGTGGATATACACTGTACTAGTGCCGACATTGTGCATGCTCTGTTGCCTGTGTCTATGTGCCTGTGGTTCTGCCAGTGTGATCATGTGATGTATCTGACCCCAGGAATGTGTCAATAAAGTTTCCCCTTCCTGGGACAATGAATTCACGGTGTTCTTATTTCAATTTCCAGGAGTGTATGTCGAAATTGCATGGTTCGACGTATTCTCAGTGAACGACAGAACGATCGGATGTGTTCTAAGAAAGAACGTGGTCAATCTGCTTCCGCCTACTTCTCCAACATGAGGTTAAGGCACGTCTCTAATCACCTGTTCGTCGATGGGTCGTTAAGCACCTGGTCTTCCTTTCCTCAACAAACAGCAAGATAATTCAGTAACTGTCTTCCTAGTTCCATAAATTAAGTTCACATTTTGCTGACTTTTAACATATACTTCACATTAGATTGCTAAAGGCAATAAAACTCGTGTCTTCTATGTTAGCAAGTCATTTCCACAACTTAAAAACTACCCTCGTCATCTTTATAAAATGGCCTGGGTACGATGCGAACGAAGAATTAAAACGGTTCTCACTACGGTCTTGGATTCCAAACGGAATAATAACCTAAGCAGTTTTCTGGAACCCACATTTTAATTTCTAGCGTCTCCTCACTGCTTCTTAAGCTCTCGCATCAACACAGTTAACTGCTAAGCGGAGAAACAGTTATGACTACTAAATTTATTGTCGGATTTCAACATTTTAGACATAAATCCTTGCCTCAGCCTTTGTGATCAGAGAAGACGAGAGAGGACTCGTAGACCAGCGCAGCATTCGACTATTTGTATTTTGGAAATCACTTTCAGACTGGATAGAAAATCCATGGTATTTCCCAGACTAAACAAAAGATTTGTTTTCACAGTAGCCTAAAACTTACGTAATAGGCAAGAATGTATTAACTGAGAAGTACGGTAACTCCAACGGGAACAGTCAAACGGGAATCAAACTCGGCTCATTACAAGAAGTGGCAAAAGCCATGGGATAGCGATATTCACTTACATAGGTGTATATAGTATCGCGTAACCAAGGTATAAAAGGGCAGTGCATTGGCGGAGCTGTCATTTGTACTCAGGAACTTCATGTGAAAATATTTCCGATGTGATTATGGCAGCACGGCGGGAATTAAGAGTTTGAACGGGGAATGTTAGTTGGAACTAGACGCATGCGACATACCATTTCGGAAATCGTTATGTAATTCAATGTTCAGAGAACCACAATGTCAAGAGCGTGCCGAGAACACCAAATTTCCGGCATTACCTCTCACCACGAACGACGCAGTGGCTGACGGCCTTTACTTAACGACTGAGGGCTGCGGCGTTGCAACTCATAACAGACAAGCAACACTGTGTAAAATAACTGCAGAAATCAATGTGGGAGATAGGGTGAACGTATCCGTTAAGACAGTGCGGCGAAATGTGGCGTTAATGGGCTATGGTAGCAGAGGACCGAAGGGAGTGCCTTTGCTAACAGCACGACATCGGCTGCAGCACCTTACCTGAGCTCGAGACCGTGTCGGTTGGACCCTAGACGACTGAAAAAGCTTGGCGAGGTCAGATGAGTCCCAGTTTCAGTTGGTAAAAGCTAATGGTAGGGTTCGAGTGTGGCGAAGAACCCATGAAGTCACGGACACAATTTGCTAACAAGGCACTGTACAAGCTGTTGGTGTCTTCATAATGGTGTGGGCTGTGTTTACATGGAATAGACCGGTCCTCTGGGTCAAATGGACCGATCACTGATTGGAAATGATTATGTCCGGCAACTTGGAGTTCATTTTCAGCCATTCATGATTTCAAGTCCCCAAACAATTATGGAATTTTTATGAATGACAATGATGCGCCATGTCACCGGGCCACAGTTGTTCACAACCGGTTTGAAGAATATTCTGGTCAGTTCGAGTGAATGATTTGGCCACGCAAATCACGTGGCATGAATCCCATCGAACATTTATACAACATAATCTAGAGGTCAGTTCGTGTACAAAATCCTGCACTGGCAACACTCTCGCAATTATGGACAGCTATAGAGGTAGCATGGTTCATTATTTCTGCAGGGGTTTCCTTCGACTTGTTGACTCAATGCCACGTCGAGCTGCTACACATCGCCGAGCAAAAGAAGGCCCGACACGATATTATGGGGTGTCCCATGACTTTTGTCACCTCAGTGTATTGCTGCCATGGCGCCAAATCATGGCAGGGCGCTGGACCAGCAATCTGGAGGACCCGATTTCAACTTCCCGTTCGACCATCCAGATTTTTCATTCTCCGTGGTTTCCTTTAATCGCTTAAGGCAAATGCCGGGATGGATCCTTCGAACGTGGCCTATTTACTTCCCCTTCCCCCCCCCCCCCCCCCCCCCCCAGTGTGAGCATTTGCTCAGTCTCTAATAACCTCGTCGTCGACAGTACGTCACGCCCTATCTCCCTTCCACATAATCGAGCAAAAAGTTCGGGCTAGTGGTTGAGTTTCATCCCTACGTGTGTACACGAACAGTGAGGCTCACGAGGATAACGACGATAACTGTCAATTAAAGTAAGTAATTGAAAAAGTAGGTTCGAGGCAGCTGAAGGTCGGTAGCTTTTGGCGCCCATCCCGCGGGAGGGTCAGGCTAACGAAGCGGGCCGGTAGCGCCCCAGAGGCCGGCCGGCGCGTAATTGCTCGTACGATGCGGGGCTGCGGCTGCGCCGGACGCTGCTTTACGAGTGTCGGAGGCCGCCGCCGCCGCAGGCACCCGCCTCCATAGTCGCGCGTCGCCACAGACGGCCGGCCGACGAGCTGCAACCGCGTAAGTAGCGGCTGCAGTAGGAATACCAGCGCTCTCTGGCCTGTGGCGATCGCAGGCTGCGGAACGCGCCGTAAACCAAATCCACCGGAGTGAGAGCACGCACAGCTCTCTCCGAAACTAGCTCTATAAGTCGACCACAATATTGTTCAGGGAACTTCTGTCGGCACATCGTGACTCATGGCGTAATCGCGGGTGATAGTACCTACGCAACTAACCTGAAAGCATTGACAATGCGACGCGTTTTCCTTAGTCACCACTGTACTGTAACGTCACCGCGTGTTTCTGATAACGGCCAGCTGCAATAACATCGTGGTTGACTACCACATCTCTACTCCACGGTGGGTAGCGTAGGTTACTTCGTGTAACACTTGTCTCTTCCCCCTTTCGTATTCCAGTAGCCAATTGCGAAAGGGGCACAAGTAGAATGGCTATTAGTAACCCTCTGTATGAGCTCGAATCTGTCTAATTTTACTATCGTGGTCCTTCGTGAGATATATGTAAGAGGAACCAACGTGTTAGTTGCCTCTTTTAGGAATGTACTCTCTCAGGATTTTAACACCAAACCTCTACGTAATGCCCAGTACCTCTCTTTTAACGCCTGTCACTGAAGCTGAACCAGCATCTCCGTTACGCTTTCGCACTTACTAAAGGTACCCGTGACGAAACGTGCTGTCCTTCTCTGGACCTTCCCTGTATCCTCTATCGATCCCATCTGGCAAGGGTCCCAGATTGGTAAGCTCAAGTATCAGTCGAGCGACTGTTCTGTAAGCTACCTCTTTCGTAGGTGAATTACACTTTTCCATGATTCTTCCACTTAATCTCAGTCTGGTATCTGCCTCCTCTAAGATTAGTTTCATGTGGTCGTTCCACTTCAAATCTACATCTATATTTATACTTCGGAAGCCACCCAGTGGTGTGTGGCGGAGGGCACTTTACGTGCCACTGTCATTACCTCCCTTTACAGTTCCAGTCGCGTATGATTCGTGGGAAGAACGACTGCCGGAAAGCCTCCGTGCGCGCTCGAATCTCTCTAATTTTACATTCGTGATCTCCTCGGGAGGTATAAGTAGAGGGAAGCAATATATTCGATATCTCATCCAGAAACGCACCCTCTCAAAACCTGTACAGCAAGCTACACCGCGATGCAGAGCGCCTCTCTTGCAGAGTCTCCCACTTGAGTTTGCTAAACATATCCGTAACGCTATCACGCTTACCGAATAACCCTGTGACGAATCACGCCACTCTTCTTTGGATCTTCTCTATCTCCTCTGTCAACCCGACATGGTAAGGATCCCACACTGATGAGCAATACTCAAGTATAGGTCGAACGAGTGTTTTGTAAGCCACCTCCTTTGTTGATCGAATACATTTTCTAAGGACTCTCCCAATTAATCTCAACCTGGCACCCGCCTTACCAACAATTAACTTTATACGATCATTCCACTTCAAATCGTTCCGTATGCATACTCCCAGATATTTTACAGAAGTAACTGCTACCAGTGTTTGTTCCGCTATCATATAATCATACAATAAAGGATACTTCTTTCTATGTATTCGCAATACATTACATTTGTCTATGTTAAGGGTCAGATGCCACTCCCTGCACCAAGTGCCTATCCGCTGCAGATCTTCCTGCGTTTCGCTACAATTTTCTAACGGTGCAACTTCTCTGTATACTACAGCATCATCCGCGAAAAGCCGCATGGAACTTCGGACACTATCTACTAGGTCATTTATATATATTGTGAAAAGTAATGGTCCCATAACACTCCCCTGTGGCACGCCAGAGGTTACTTTAACGTCTGTAGACGTCTCTCCATTGATAACAACATGCTGTGTTCTATTTGCTAAAAACTCTTCAATCCAGCGACAAAACTGGTCTGATATTCCGTAGGCTCTTACTTTGTTATCAGGCGACAGTGCGGAACTGTATCGAACGCCTTCCGGAAGTCAAGGAGAATGGCATCTACCTGGGAGCCTGTATCTAACATTTTCTGGGTCTCATGAACAAATAAAGCGAGTTGGGTCTCACACGATCGCTGTTTCCGGAATCCATGTTGATTCCTACCGAGTAGATACTGGGTTTCCAGAAATGACATGATACGCGAGCAAAAAACATGTTCTAAAATTCTACAACAGATCGATGTCAGAGATATAGGCCTATAGTTTTGCGCATCTGCTCAACGACCCTTCTTGAAGACTGTAACTACCTGTGCTCTTTTCCAATCATTTGGAACCTTCCGTTCCTCTAGAGACTTGCGGTACACGGCTGTTAGAAGGGGGGCAAGTGCTTTCACGTAATCTGTGTAGAATCGAATTGGTATCCCGTGCCGGCCGCGGTGGTCTAGCGGTTCTAGGCGCGCAGTCCGGAACCGCGCGGCTGCTACGGTCGCAGGTTCGAATCCTGCCTCGGGCATGGATGTGTGTGATGTCCTTAGGTTAGTTAGGTTTAAGTAGTTCTAAGTTCTAGGGGACTGATGACCACAGATGTTAAGTCCCACAGTGCTCCGAGCCATTTGAACCATTTTTTTTGGTATCCCGTCAGGTCCAGTGGACTTTCCTCTGTTAAGTGATTTCAGTTGCTTTTCTATTCCTTGGATACTTATTAAGATGTCAGCCATTTTTTCGTTCGTGCATAAATCGCTTTCTATTAGAGTAGCGCTCTACCAAAACTACGGTTCGGTAGTTTTGGTACAGAACATAAATAACGTAGTAAACTGTAGGATCACCGGTAGTACTGGTAGTATTGGTAGGAAAAGAAACATAAATAAGTGTTGAAGCAGATGTTTGGTTTGTGGGGCGCTCTTCAGCGCCCGTACAAAATCCCAGTTTATAAACAGTCAATTTTTTTTACTCAAGGTCCAATCGAGCGACTGTCACGAATAACAATGATGATGAAATGATGAAAACAACACAAACCCCCAGTCCCCGGGCTGGGGAAATTGCCAACCCAGCCGGTAATCGAACCCGGGACCCCGTAATCCAGACGCAGCAACGCTAGCCACTAGAATAAATAAATGTGTGAGAGCCGAACTGGTACTGGCGACTTCTCTTTGAGCTGCTCTTTCATGTAACCGAAACAATTACTTTTCATGCAAGTTACATGCTCAAACACAAAAAATCTGTATAATTGTTGTTGTTATTTTGTACTCAATAGGGCGTTCTTCGTCACATTATAGGCAAGAGTTTCCTGTTGTAGATAAGAGTGATAGCTCTTTAGCAGCAACAGAAACATGTTTTATATAAGCTCGACGAAGTATTGAAACGATGTTTGATAAGTTCTTGTTTAGCATTTTTTAAATTTTATCTTTCTTTGAGGCAACTGCATTTTCGAACACATATAATAAATCTGTATTTCCTTTATTCTATTATTATTATTATTATTCCAAAGTCCCTCTGTTTCACGTTACAAGTCAGCCATTTTCGAATAGAACCTGAATTAAACAACGACAGTTTCATTTTTGCTATAAACACGCTTAGTTTTAAGTAACAGACTATGTAGAGGTTACGCGGCCCTTTACACATCGACACTCAGTTTCTAGATGGTCCACCACTTCCGGTTTCTAGCAGAGTCTTGTAAGACACTGATCTCATACGCAAACAAAAAAATCGAAATGAATTAACGCCCGATAATACGCAACACACCTAACGTACAGCGAACACTGTTACGATCTTAAGTGACCAAAGTTATTAGGAAAACCCCTACGCTTATTAACGTCTATCTGCGGGAGCCTAAGGTAGTTTTATAAGTCTACTCCGTACGCATAGCCCAGCTATCTTATGGCTGTGACTGTTTCCAGTAACTGTTCGGCAGTCGAGTAATCAAACCATCCTCTTTTTTCCTCGCCTTTATCCCTTATCTTCATTGGGTCGGTATATTAATTGTGAGATTCGATAATGTTAGTACCAAAGGGTTGACGAATGACATTCTTATTCCCCCCCCCCACCACCACCACCACCCTCCCCGCAATATGGAATTTTTGTACCCTATTTGCCTACTTCTAGTGTTATCTCATGTGAAAGTGTTCGAACGTTTTTGTAAATGTTTGCGAATCGTGTAATAGATGCGGGACGTGGGTAGCAGCCCGATATTTACCTAGTCGAACGCAGAAAACTGCCTAAAAATCACATCCGGCACGATGACCCTCGCCGTTAATCCACCGGGCGGGGCGGACTCTATCCAGGCCTGGCGCGCCTCTCTGAATCCCACAAGCTGCGTGCTAGCTTATCTCTCACTCATGTGCGATACGTTACATTGATTTATGCTGGAGATCAGCTGAAAATTACTGGAGAGAACCTCGATCGCCTATAGGTCTTCCTACATTCCTCCACAGATTCCTAGCATTGCATCATCTCTTTACACAACAGTATCATCCGTGAACAGCCTCGTGGAACTCCCAGCATGATCTGCTAGGTTATATGGACCTACAGCACTCTCTTGGGATAATGCCGAGGCTACTATTCCGTTCGACGATTTCACCCCGTTAAGGACGACACGGTGTGTTCTATTTGCTAAGAACTGTTCAGTTCATTTACAAACCTCGTCTGATACGCCGTGCCTTCGTATTTTGCTCATGGGACGATAGCGAGGAACAGTATCAAATCCCTTCCGGACTTCAACGAACGAGTCGGATTGCCTGCTCCCTTCTGGGTCTCGTTGCCGAGTGAGATCGGTTTCACATAATGGTTGGTTGAGGAATCCATGTTGATTTCTATAGAGAGTACCTGTAGTCTACAGAAAGTACACAATACGCGAAAATAAAACGTGTTTCTAATTTCTAACGTGCATTGATGCCAACAATATCACATAGGGCTATAGCTTTGCAAACGAATTTCAGCCGTTCATTTGTCAAGAATGATCGGAAACCCCTCATGCCAATAACAGTTCTCTCCGCCAATAATAGTTTTTCCCAGTGAAGTATTTTTCGGTTTGACAGCACAATGACTTGTTCTTGAATTTAAAATTTCCTGGAATGTTTGCTTTACCTATATTGCAGCACCTCATTAGCTTCTGTTATATATTATGAGTGAAACACACATAATACTGGTATAATATTCTTTCATATTTATTATTTGTCTCACGAACCGGTTTTCGGCTGTTACACCATCATCAGGAACAAAGATAAGTTATTGGCGCAGTGAAATTTTGTTGGATCAAATATTTGAAACTAGTACATCTGCAGAGTATCTCCATTTCCTGAGAAGAAAAATGTTACTGTTAGAATTGGGAATAAAACAAGGGGGATTATTTGAGTGTAAATGCGATGTAAGATTATTTAACTAAGACGCAATATGTGGCACATTAACTGATTAACCATAGACAAATTATAATAGTTGTTCATAGAAGAAAATAATTGAACAATAAACGTTGTTGAGACATTCCAAAGTTATGGCTGAACTTTGCTTCATTTAAGGACAGTAGCATATGGGGACACAATCTCTGGCAAGTCCATTATCCTGGAGATTGTGGAAGGCCGTCGTAACGCTAGTACTCGCTTCCGAATCCAGATCGCAGATAAACGCCAGTGAAATGACCCTCAACCCGAAGTTAGCTGAAGTGAATTCTAGCGTGGAAAGGAATTTTCATACCGTATACTGCTGGCAGGAGGGGAAGAGGTGGCGGCGTACATTTCCTGATCTCTAGACTAGTGTAGATTCACTCCCAAATTTAGCTACAGTCTTTCCTGTATTTAAGGCTTGTGACACTGTTGGCATTCGTTTATTGTGAAAACTGGGTACATTTGTATATGAACTGCTTATTGGAAACAGCTAGCTCTTCAGTTTTTCCTTAAAACTTTCTGACGAACAATGTATAGTTCGGTTATGCTAAACTGGTCAGTTCTTTCAAAGACCTGTCGGAGATCCTCTGCAGATTTTAACAACACAATATTGACTAAAACATTGGCAGCCAGTGTAATCTAATTTCTCGTTTGAAACAAGAACAGTCCTGTGAGAATGGTTTCACGATACGTTTGTTGTTGATAAATTTCGAGGGATATAACATTACTGAACAAATAATTACGTGCCCAAACAAGCACGTCTTCGCGTTCTAACACAGTTCCCGTTTCCGTAGTTCTTCGTAAAATAATTGCGTTGCGCCTCGGTCAATTATTCTAGTATTCTGATGGTAACTACAAACGATTTCCCAAATGTGTAGGCAACATTTGTATGCACAATCAGTGCTGCCAGGTCGACGTAGGTGTCCGAATGCATATGTGCTGCCATATTATGGCCTTACTCCTGGTTTCAGCATCACAAGTAGTTACTGACGATTATAATAGAGACATGCTGAAGTGCGATGCACTTGAGCCAGTCGAAGGAACCTCGATCGCTCTTCTTATGCCTGCAAGATACCGGCTCAGATTATCCAACCTTTTATAACGACGAAATTACTCAGAGTTCGTATAAAGATGATGACGGGTAGAGCGACATTATTTTTAGGCCAGCGCGGGAAACTTCTTCTTGTTCATAAATATTCGTATAGCACTAATTCGCTGTAACGATAAATACCGTTTAACATTCACATTTTACATATGCACATTCACTCTTCCGCATTTCTCGATGAATGATCGAAAAAACTGAAAGTTTTGTAAAGGCAAATGAACGTAAGTGCCTACATTTGATTCCACGGGTATACTGGTCAAGCTGGTGGACATGCTATTAAAGAAACTCTTGACCCGTTGGAGAAAAAATTACTGGCACTTCGTTAGAGCGAGCAATCCCAGACGTTAAAAACAAAAGGCAGCAACGCAACGGCGAAGACGGCACCGGAAGGAAAAGAGTTATCAGGGCCCGCGAGGATGCTCCTCAACAGGCGCACTAATTCACTTTTACGACGCCGAGCGCCGGCGTAATGGTCTGTAATACATTGAATACGATATTATTTGTGTGAGCGCGTTTCGGGAATTATCTCCATGCCATCGGGCACGGCCTCCCACCACTCCAACTCCACTGCGGGCGACCGGCTTCCAAAAACACAAGACTGTCTCACTAGCCTAACAATTAGCACATAAGGAGCGTGTGGACTCTGTCAACAATACGGTAGTCTACAGTAAGAGCATCAAAGAATTATTAGGCGTCGAAGTGCCTTTTTCATTAAGATCCTGTCTGTCTGGTTGCGCGACATAACGTAATGGCTAAGACGTCGCACATGTATATTCTGGATGAGAAGAGTTCAGATCTCCGTCTGCCCATATTGAATTAGACACTTCGTGATTTCCATAAAATAAGGCTCGTGCACTTAGTTTCCTTGCGACGTGAGTGTTAGTACAACTGAAGAAGACAGTGCAGAGTTGACAGAAACCGAATTGACTAGGTTGTAGACACAAGTCTTTACAGCATCATACATGCTGCAAACAACAAATAAAATGACTGACCTGAAATTTGTTCGCGTAATAATATCAGATCTGAATAGTTGCTAGAAATATATTATTAAAGTCCTTCACCGTGATGGGGCACGTCTACCTTTATGAGGTTGCTTAGAGACTCTGATGATTTACCACTAAAAAATAAAAAGTGCCGAAGTAAGAAACGTTTTGTATAATGACGCAACAACTGATATTACTAAATACTAAGCTCTACTTCTCTCATAGTCAACAGAACAGATTTTTGCAGCGTAGTGTAGTAGCTTGGCGTGTGAGGAGATTAGTGATCGCTTGATTTATTCATTATTACAACAAATACTGTGAGTGTGTGTGTGTGTGTGTGTGTGTGTGAGAGAGAGAGAGAGAGAGAGAGAGAGAGAGAGAGAGGAGGGATGGAGAGGAAACTGCGTGTGAGACACAGAGGGAGGGAGAGACTATTGTCTGTTGAAGTCCGAAAAACAAAACTGGCGTTCTACGGATCGGAGCGTGGAATGTCAGATCCCTTAATCGGGCAGGTAGGTTAGAAAATTTAAAAAGGGGAATGGATAGGTTAAAATTAGATATAGTGGGAATTAGTGAAGTTCGGTGGCAGGAGGAACAGGACTTCTGGTCGGGTGAATGCCAGGCTGTAAATACAAAATGAAATAGGGGTAATGCAGGAATGGGTTTAATAATGGGTAAAAAAATAGGAACGCGGATAAGCTACTATGAACAACATAGTGAACGCATTATGGTAACCGAGAAAGACACGAAGTTCACACCTACCACGGCAGTACAAATTTATATGCCAACTAGCTCCGCAAATGAGGAGGAGATTGAGGAAATGTATGATGAGGTAAAAGAAGTTATTCAGATAGTTACGGGAGGTGAAAATTTAATAGTCATGGGGGACTGGCATTCGGAAACAGGAAAAAGAAGAGAAGGAAAATCAATAGGTGACCATGGACTGAGGAAACGAATGAAAAGGGAAGCTGTCTGGTAGAATTTTGCACAGATTATAATTAAATCATAGCTGACACTTGGTTTAGGAAACACGAAAGAAACTTCCTGGCAGATTAAAAACTGTGTGCCCGACCCAGACTCGAACTCGGAACTTTTGCCTTTCGCGGGCAAGTGCTCTACCATCTGAGCTACCGAAGCACGACTCAGGCCCGGTACTCACAGCTTTACTTCTGCATTGCATTCGCTTGCATAGCATTTTGATGTTGGAGTCGTATGTGTGGTAGACAGACTGCAGCAGACTGTGGCTAAGCCATGTCTCCGCAGTATCCTTTCTTTCAGGAGTGCTAGTTCTGCAAGGTTCGCAGGAGAGCTTCTGTAAAGTTTGGAAGGTAGGAGACGAGATACTGGTAGAAGTAAAGCTGTGAGTACCGGGCGTGAGTCGTGCTTCGGTAGCTCAGATGGTAGAGCACTTGCCCGCGAAAGGCAAAGGTCCCGAGTTCGAGTCTCGGTCGGGCACACAGTTTTAATCTGCCAGGAAGTTTCATATCAGCGCACACTCCGCTGCAGAGTGAAAATCTCATTCAGGAAACATCCCCCAGGCTGTGGCTAAGCCATGTCTCCGCAATATCCTTTCTTTCAGGAGTGCTAGTTCTGCCAGGTTCGCAGGAGAGCTTCTGTAAAGTTCGGAAGGTAGGAGACGAGATACTGTCAGAAGTAAAGCTGTGAGACCGGGCGTGAGTCGTGCTTCGGTAGCTCAGTTGGTAGAGCACTTGCCCGCGAAAGGCAAAGGTCCCGAGTTCGAGTCTCAGTCGGGCACACAGTTTAAAACTGCCGGGAAGTTTCATATCAGCGCACACTCCGCTGCAGAGTGAAAATCTCATTCTGGATCACGAAAGAAGGTTGTATACATTGGAGAGGCCTGAAGACACCGGAAGGCTTCAGACTGATTATATAATGGTAAGACGGAGATTTCGGAACCAGGATTTAAATTGTTATTGGTTATGAACTGCCAATTAAAACCGAATAAACTGTAAAAAGATTGGAATTTAAGGACATGGGACCTGGATAAGCTGAAACAACCAGAGGTTGTAGAGAGTTTCAGGGAGAGCGTTAGGGAGTGATTGACAAGAATAGGAGCAAGGAATACATTAGAAGAAGAATTGGTAGATTTGAGAGACGACATAGCGAAGGCAGCAGAGGATCGAGTATGTAAAAAGACGAGGGGTAGTAGAAATCCTTGTGCAACAAAAGAGATACTGACTTTAATCGATAAAAGGAGAAAATATAAAAATGCAGTAAATGAAGCAGGTGAAAGAGAATACAAACGTCTCAAAAATGAGATCGACAGGAAGTGCGAAATGGCTAAGCAGGAATAGCTAGAGGACAAATGTAAGGATGTAGAAGTATATATCACTAGGGGGGAGATAGATGATACCTACAGGAAAATTTAAGAGAACCACCTGTATGAATATCAAAAGCCCAGATGGAAAACCAGCCCTAAGCAAAGAGGTGAAGCAGAAAGGTGGAAGGAGTATAGAGAGGGTCTATACAAGAGAGATGTACTTCAGGTCAATATTATGGAAATGGAAGAGGACGCAGATGAATATGATAAGGGCGATATGATGCTGCGTGAAGAATTTGGCAAAACACTGAAAGACTTAATTCTAAACAAGGCCCCGGGAGTAGACAACATTCCGGTAGAGTTGCTGATTGCCTTTGGAGAGCCAGCCATGACAAAACTTTTTCATCTGGTGATAAGATGTATGAGACAGGCGAAATATCCTCGGATTCCAAGAGGAATATAATAATTCCAATTCCAAAGAATGCAGAACTATCAGTTTAGTAAGTCACGGCTGCAAAATCCTTTAGAGAAGAATGGAAAAACTGGTAGAAGCCGACACCGGGGAAGATCAGTTTGGATTCCGGAGAAATGCAGGAACACGCGAGGCAATGCTGACCCTACGACTTCACACAGAAGATAGTTTAAGGACAGGGAAACCTATGTTTATAGCAATTGTAAACTTAGAGAAAACTTTTGACAATGTTGATTGGAATACTGTCTTTCAAATTCTAAAGGTGGCAGGGGTAAAATACAGGGAGCGAAAGGCTATTTGTAATTTTTAGAGAAACCAGATGGCATTTATACGAGCAAGAGTCGAGGGGCACGAAAGGGAAGCAGTGGTTGAGAAGGGAGTGAGACAGGGTTGTAGCCTATACCCGATTTTATACAATCTGTATGTTGAGCAAACAATAATGGAAACAAAAGAAAAATCTGGAGTAGGAATTAAAGTCCAGGAAGAAGAAATAAAAATTTTGATGTTTGGCGATAAGATGGTAATTCTGTCAGAGACAGCAAGGGACTTGGAAGAGCAGTTGAACGGAAGGGACAGTGTCATCAACAAAATCAAAACGAGGATAATGGCATGTAGTCGAATTAAATCAGGTGATGCTGAGGAAATTAGATTACGAAATGAGACATTTAAAGTAGTAGATGAGTTTTGCTATTTGGGGAGCAAAGTAACTGATGATGGTCGAAGTAGGGAGGACATAAAATGTAGACTGGCAATGGCAAGAAAAGCGTTTCTGAAGAAGAGAAATTTGTTAACATCGAATACAGATTTAAGTGTCAGGAAGTCCTTTCTGAAAGTATTCGTATGGAGTGTAGCCACGTATGGAAGCGAAACATGGACGATAAACAGTTTAGACAAGAAGAGAATAGAAGCTTTTGAAATGTGGTGCTAACGAAGAATGCTGAAGATTAGATGGGTAGATCACATAACAAATGAGGAAGTACTGAATATAATCGGTCACAAGAGAAATTTATGGTACAACCTGACTAGAAGAAGGGATCGGTTGGTAGAACACATTTGAGGTATCAAGGGATCATCAGTTTAGTATTGGAGGGAAGCGTGGGGGGGGGGGGGTAAAACTCGGAGGGGGTGGACAAGAGATGAATACAGTAGCAGATTCAGAAGGATGTAGGTTGCAGTAGTTAGTCGGAGATGAACCGGCTTGCACAGGATAAAATAGCATGGAGAGCTGCATCAAACCAGTCTTTGGACTGAAGGCCACAACAAAAAGAAGTCTGACCTTATTTAATTTTATTTAAATGTCAGTACGAATCTCTCGCATAAGTCGACTGACATAATGGGCCCTATACCGAGATATCATGAATATGATATCTGGAGCACGTCTGTAGCTAAAGGCTAATTTAAAACAAACTACGTTTTCAGTGGCAATTTAATTGACTTAGTCTTCCATTGTATAGATGGACTGTGTCGTTCTGCTCTTTCTTATTGAATCTAAATACTGCGAAAGACAATGCCTACTTTCCTTTTTTCTGTTTTTCTTAACGCTAGCGCAGTTATTAAGACGTATCGTAAGATCTGAAATTTAAAATTTATTCATTGTGACAATATTTAATAAATAAGAATGAAAAAGGAAATTTCACACACACACACACACACACACACACACACACACACATACATACATACACACATACACTAAATCGATATCCACATTCGGCTCATAATCCCTCTGACTACGGCTTACTCTTAGTCGTTGTTGAAGGAAACTTCTCGGATTGGAATTAAGTAATTTACAGAACGGTCAAGTACGTCCACTGAACCTAATAATTTTGTTTAAGTGTATGGTAGTTTTAAACTGTTCCAAAGGAAGTCGCAAGAGAAAAAGGAACGATGTCCTTAGTGAATGTTTTATGAAGCACAATAATTTTAGTAAACTCTACATTGGTGGAAAATAATTTTTCTTTAAGTTTGTTCCACACTCTTGATATGCCCCAGGCATAAGTAATGCAAGAACATACGGATCCGATAAACCAGTAAAGTGCTGAACATTTAATTATTCCCATTATAATCCGGCCGTACTGATTTAGCTTGTCTCTAGTATTTCTAAATCATTATCGGAAGCTAATTTAACCCTGTCTAATTTGATTGTTCTATCTCAAAAATTATAAAATTCTAGTAAGTAGAGTTTGTCTTTACCATTTCGTGATCAAGACTCCGGTATCCTATCCTCCCTTCCTACAGTTAACCACTTATCCAAAGCAAGACTTCCTATGTGCCCAACCCATTACTATCAACGCTAATCCTTGGAATTCCTAGCACGTACGTATTCCCAGCTAACATGTCCGTTGCTAATATTTGGAGCTGGCCAACGTGTACCATCCTCGACACCACGGTCATCCAGGAGCAGCCGAGGGCCGCACCATCTACTGCAACGGCTCCACACAACGCCAACGACAGACCTCCACATCATCATCATATGGTTTAAGTAACTTGCATTAAACAGCACAATTGCAGTCCTATTTTATGTGGACATATTTGTGATTGTAAAGATTTTGTATTTTTTTCAAATATACACCGATCATGCAAAAGCTTGCCACGCTAATGACCGCGCGTAGGTCCACGCAGATGTTGTGTGACGAGTAGCTAAAGGGATATGACTGATATTGAATATAGAGGCGAATAAGCCAACCATCTCAGAGTACAGAGAATAGATAAACTGCGACTATAAGGGACTTGAGAAACGGTATGTTGTGGTCGTTCAACAGATGGAGATGGGTGTCATGGAAACGAGGCACACCAGCCGTTGGCGGACAACCCATTTTAACATCTAGGCTTGCCTGCTCTCCAATTCTGTAAAGAGCAGGTGGTAATCCAAGAGGCAAGTACAGTAGAGTCCAATGGTGGGACAAATGAAGTGGAGGAGATAATCTTAACTGAGTTTAATGGGAGTTAGAGCACTGTCCCAAACAACGGTAGCGAAATAGAGAGTAGACATCAGCTTCCCCCTGAAATTTTGTGAATATCTGTTGTTCGTTGTTGGTTATCGAAACATGCGCGTCTCTACTGCCATTTTTCCTGATTACGAAGTATTAACTGCATATATATGGAACGGATGATATGTCGGTGAAAAAACTTTATTACTGACTATCCGTCTTCTTACAACATCATTTTTGTTGTTTTCTACCTAATTGCAGCGTAGATATGACATCGTCTATGTGTGCCTCTACATTCTTGTATTCCATGCTGTAATCAAATGAATACTTCATTCTTGCACGAGCGTATGACCATGAGTGGCAACATTTCCGTGATAAAAATTATCTTAGTATTTTGTCTATATTCGTGACTGCTTCTTTCAAAAGGTCATATAGCTTCATATTACAGATACTGAGTAAATTTATTACCTGCTTACATTTTCTCATATAGCTTCCATACAAAAAAGTAATATACTGTTTGGAGGTTGTAGTTCTTTTAATTTCCGTGGTTGTAAAGAAAAATTGATTAAACTGTTATCGAGAGCCCGTCTTATTCAAGACCCCATACATGTTTCAGCACATTATCTGCTACCTTCAGTAATTTGGCAATTTATTTTTCAAGGCTACACAAAATTCTCGCACCACAGGAGATTCAGTTTTGCAGACTGTCACAGTTCGTGCTTCTTTCTATTTGTTTATACAAGTAATTGTCGCATTGGAAAAGACAGTCAGTTGACTATGGTGGCTGTTCATCACAACACTTGAGCGGTAATATGTCTTAATGCGAGATCATACAGGCAGAAAAATAACCAAGCCACTGACGATAACCACGCAGTGTGCTGAAACACCTGGAGGAAAACTAAAGTAATAGTGTAGTGCTTTAGGCGTAATTTCGACACATTTCTTCAATAAATACCCTCTACTCCTTTTAAAACATAATGTTCTCAAAAATAAATTTTAATGTAAGGGGGTCAAGAGGAGATTCATGTAAAACTTATCATTTCTGTATGAAATAACTTTGTAGTGTCTCACTCGTATCCCATTTCAGTCACAAGTAGTCCTCTTTCAACGTTATGCGCACTGATTCAACGTTGTGTGCTCTGACTAACGTTCCCCTCGAGTGTTCGTCATCCTATACACCAGGTAGCACTCTTTCGAACTATATATCCATATAGTTTTCCACTACGACAATTAAAACCTCAGCTGTACCCAGTCTTAAATATTTTTTGCCGAAAAGACACCACAAAATTTTCCGGTCTCATTTGTTCCGTATCTGATACCTTTTGCCTAAATTTTGTACTTTTCCATTTAACAACAACACAACATTTGTTACAATTTTTAATTATTGCAACTCAGGAAACAATAATATAACATTCGGGTCAGATATGTTTTGTGCCTTATAACTGAATGTGTCGGTTATTATAGTGCAGTTAGTTGCTAACTCCACTTTATAAACTTAATTCCCAGAATTCCTCATGATCTTGATCACGTATGACCAGTAAAAGCTGTCTGTGTTTGTGTGCGTGTGTGTGTAAGAGGGAGTGAGAGAGAGAGAGAGAGGGAGGTAGAGAGAGAGAGAAGGAACTAACTATGAAACTCATGTCCGTAGGGAATAGTCTTTGAGAACTTACAGCTGCCACCAATGACGGAGAAAAGTATTTAATACTCCACAACCTTCTCGCCTTCTCGGAAGATAGTTAACATAATTCGATTTACTGTTTTACGGTGTCGTTTTTCCGAGGCGAGGAGCTAATTACTCACGATTCCTGCACCTGTAACGACCGTTCCTTAAAATTAACAAGAATCTGCGCAGCCATAAAGTCGTTCTAGTAACGTTCAGTAGTTCCGAAGGTCGGAGGCTGACGGCAACATTCGACCGTTAAAGAAGAAAATGAATCTGTATGGAAGCGGCAGTGGGAGAAGTTTGCCTAACAAGGCGCCGCCGGTAAGTCAGACAAGCATCAAACGCCGGCGGTCCGTAATTGCCAGCCCCGAGACGCGAACGCGGGGGAAAAAAATTCACCTCCAAATCAAATCTCCTCTGTCCCCAAAAAGACTTCAGATGTGGTTAAGTGTTAAAACTCGGAATGCAACAAATTGCTGAGGGCTACTCCATAAGTATGTGGGAAGCGCTGAGTTGGAGCGGGGTGGTGTGAGGATTAAAGGGCAAAAAATACACCCCCTAGCTGGATCGTAAAATACAGCCATTCCCCGGGATGGCGGCGGGGGCGTAACATTTGTATTATCGCGCGGCAGGCGCGGCGAGCTCAGGAATGTAGCGACAGCTGCAACCTGCAACCTGCTCTGCCATGCGGCTCGCCTCTACACTTCCGATAACAATGTATTCCCCTGTCTATCATATCATTTTGTCACACCTGGAGTGACACAAAGCGTTCAGGGATACAAACAATGCCGAGCGTGGTGACGCAGAGGTAAGCAACATGACTTCGAATAAGCGGGGACCTAGACACGGTCCCTTAAGTGTGAATTTCATTTTCCTTAGGTTCTCTTAGTTACTTCTTCCTAAAGTCGCCGAGGTTCCGCTATCCAGGCTGCGATCGACTCCTTCCCTCGTCCTTCTTCACCCGAATAAGCTACCACAATCTCGACGAGATGTTGGCTATCATCTTGTTAACTCTGCTAATAAAAGGCACACCTGATTTCTGTAATGTGGAGTTTTACTTCTTTAGCTGAACTTATTTCTAATAAGATAGAAGACTGTGCAGTGGTAAAACACTGGACACACGTTCGGGAGGATAACTGTTCAAATTCCCGTCAGATCAACCAGAGCTACGTTGTCCATGATTTCTCTACTCAAATAACTTCTTCACTCCTGAAATAAAAAAAAGCAGCAAATTTTTCTTTTGATATTTTCCAGCAAACTAATGAACAAGCATGATACAAATGCAAATGAAATATTTTCTTGATGATTGACTAAGGCATAAATGGATGTCCACATATGTAGATCTCAAGTCACACTTATAATGAAAACGTACTAGTCTTTGCTTTGCATTTTCTTTCACCTTTCTTCAATAAAACTATTTTTCACTATTGTATATATTTGTTTAAAACAGCAAACTATATCTGCTAATGTACACAGAAAATAGGATTCTTAATGTTAATATTTTAGAAATATACGAATTCCATTATACATTTTTGTTGATGATCCAAAACAACTTCATAAATGCAAAAAAATAATAATCATACAGTAATTTCTGGTAAGTAATAATTTGCTACTGCCAGTAAATAAGCTTCGAAACAATAATTTTGACAATACATAAATACATTCCACATTTGACACACAAGTCTCTTACCTTGGAACTGCAGCTAGGTTTGCTGCCTTTGGAGCCTCGACAAATTTTGATAGCTGACCAAGATCGTAAAAACGTACTTCTGAAATATGTTGCAACACAGCTCTTCTTAGCCTTTTTTCTCATATTTTCCATATCATTTACATCTTCACCCTCAGATCAATTCACTGTCCAAGGACTCCTCCTAGCTACTGTCACGACACCTTAACGTTCTCATTCTTTACCAGTTATTTTCATCAAGCTCGACAGGACACTCGAATAAAAACGAGAACTCTTCATCTTCCCAAGCAGATAATTCCGCATTGCTATCATTAAGACAAGTTTCCAATTACTCACCAGTTAATATTTCATGCATTGCTGTAGAGTGTAGAAATAACGGTTATGTCAATATTCCACTTTCGAGGACTAAACTGAAACTAGCAGAGATGCATTACGACCTGAGATCCACTTCCGAGGAGCTTCAGAAAATTGGTTGTTTCATACTAACGAATAAAATTTATACGAATCCGAACTAGTTCTCAATATCTAGAATAGTTAACGAACGTTAGTTTACAAAACACAGGTAGAGGTCTTCATTTAGACATAATAATTATTTGTACACCTTTTCGATTTTTAGTAGTAACCATTTTCTGCCTACCACCAGCTGTAAACTAACACACTAATCGTTCCTTGCAAAAAGATACCGAGCACTAGTTTCAAAACTAAGAACTAGAATGCCTGTACTCGCGGGCCATCGGTCTTTTAGTGGAAAAATACTCTTATTTATGGAGAAAAAATGAACGAAAGTCCACAAGTATGGACCGAAGGAACGAAGAGGTTAAGGCGAATGTCGGGACATTATCACCAGATATCGATATCAGCACTAGGTTCCCCGCAGCAGCCGCGTTGGCAAAAGTTTGGAAAAAAACAAAAATAAAACACATTAGCGTGCCTGATACGGTGTAGGAGACACGTTGGCATTGAAAACACCTTCCAGGCGTCACAGAAAGGATAAAAATTGAACTTGTATGGTTTTCAAGGGGAAACTTATACCATTCATTCTGCAAAATAGTGGCTAGTTTCAGGTAACGATGATGGAGGTGAACAGCGACCATGCATCCTTCTCTCCAAAGTAGACCACAAACGTTCAATAGTATTGAGATCTGATGACTGCGGTGGCCAGGTTGGATGCGATAATTCATCTTCGCGCTCATAAAATCAGTACTGGACGATTCTAGCGGAATGAAAAGCGGCCTTGTCGTCTTAGAACACAGCGTCACCATTGGAAAACATATAGTATACCGTGGGATGGAGTTCATCAGCCAAAACGGTCGCATAATCCTTGGCAGTAACGCGATCTTACAGAGTAACCATGGGGCTCATGAAATACCACGAGCCGGCCGCGGTGGCCGAGCGGTTCTAGGCGCTTCAGCCTAGAACCGCGTGACTGCTACGGTCGCAGGTTCGAATCCTTCCTCGGGCATGGCTGTGTGTGATGTCCTTAGGTTAGTTAGGTTTAAGTAGTTCTAAGTCCAGGGGACTGATGACCTCAGATGTTAAGTCCTATAGTGCTCAACTTCGTAGTAGCTAAGGAGAGCTCCGCCTACCATCCTCCAGGGAATCCATGGGTCTGAAGATGGTTATATAAATATAACCGAAACCGGTCACCTATGTTATTGAGACATAAATGTTGTGATCAAGACTGAACTTAAGTTAAAATATAATACTCTATTGATCACTGTTTCCAAAAATGTTTACCAAAATTAAACATTGATTGTGTCTGTCATTATGACGCTGTCGTATGTTGATGATTTGTGAATATCTTTATGAAGAGTAGGAAATTCGTCGTAAAGCCGCAGTGAGGTGACGTTGTTAGTTGACTGACAGAACAATTTGCCAGAGAAATTTATTCAAAGAGCTATTAAAAGAATAATGGAGAACAATGCGGAATCAAAATTAGAAAAATGGTAAAGCAGGTATGCTCCTTCTTCCCTTATAAGCTTAACTTTTCGTTGGTGAGTCTAGGAGGATCTTCAAAGGTAAAATATTTGGAGTTAAAATAAAAGAAATTCCCTTTCACTGCACAAGATTTGCAGATGATATTGCCATAACAGCTGAAATTGAAGAATTTATGCACAATATATTTTCTAAATTTTCAGACATTATGAAAAGTTTGAGCTTAAAATCGAAAGTCATAAAACCAAAATACAAATACAAATGAAAATGGGGACATCTGACATACACACTGAAAGAAACAAAATAAAAAATTGATAAATTTTGTTATTTAGACATCGACATTACAGAAGACAACATATGCAGCATAGAAATCAGAAAAAGAGTTACAACAGCTAAAGATGATTTAATTAACGAAGAAAGTTACTAGTGAACACGTAGTTTGGTATAGAAAGAAAAAAACAGAAAGCGTTCATTTGGAGTGTACTCCTATACGCCGGTGATAGCTGGACACAGTTGAAGATGGACAGAAAGCTCTTAGAAGTGATGGAAGTGTGGCTAACAAGAAACAGTTGGACAGCAGCCAAAATCCACGAAGATGTTCTGAAAGCAGTGAAACCTAATAACAACTATCCAAAAAAGAAAAACAGAACTTTCTCACATTTATTGAGATAAAATTAGTTTTAACAGACGTATAGGAAGGAGACATTTTCGAAAAGATAGCGATGGAGAAGCCAAGAAAGAACACAGTTGAAGATATATGAAAGTATCGAAGTACCAAACTAATCAAGAAATGAAGAGAACAGCACAAACTAGGGGAAAATGCTTGTCAGGACATAGCCTTGTGAAGAAGAGGACGAACAAGTAGATGATGATGACGAAAAGAAGTATTGTTTGTCATTCGAGAGACATTATTTCGAGATGTTTAACTGAAGCTGAAATATCAATTTCCTTTTCTATCGATTAGGATCTACTTTACTCTGCTGTGTGATTATATCTACTGAGGTATGTGTGAGAACATTTTAGCACCCTCTCGCTTGGCTGCACACGTTTGTAAAAGACAGCAAGGAAATATGAGCCGTGGAACTGAAAAGCTGCTGATTCCAACTGTACGCGACTGTACTTCGGAGATAACCCGTCTCAAGACTCAATTGGAAGTACAATTGGCCTTTACCTTTCAAGAGATACGGAAATTCACTTATCCGTCGACTTTATTGACAATTTCTTCTACAAGTGCTACAAAGGCTCCTTAAGAGCGCCTTAAACTTGACGCGGACGATCCTTGTCGCTTTACCGGGAAGGACATTCCTGTTTGTCGTCCGGCCGGGCGACTGTCCCGTACGTATGGTCTGCTCGCTGTTAGTGTGGAATATCCCCTCAGCGTAAACATTTAAACGAGCTGTGCGCACACATTTTGTCGTGTCGACGTCGGGATCTGTGAGCGTCTCGCACTTACCATAGCAAGCCACTTCTCTCACACAACACGGCTCTCAGGTGTCCGCCTGCTATTCACCGAACTGGGAATGTGAGTCGATAAAAGTTATGTTCTTTCGACAAAGGACGCCGGAGAGGAATCGTATAAAACAAAATCGATTTACATCTATACCTGTTACCTGAGATCGAGTCACCGAGCTCACACGTTTACGAATGTGTGGTAGTGTTGAAGCGAGCACGGACGGGCGGACTGTGGCCCCGAAAAGTGTTTTTCGAGCGACCGAGAGATATAGCAGCGGCCCGCTGGCCGCCATATATAGATCATCTGACCTGTCTGTAAAGCAGATACCAATCTCTGGTGTGGTAGTTTTCAGGAAGCGCGCACCCTCTTCCCCAGATAAGAAATACACGTTATTGAAACGTGTCATAAATAACGATTATTATCTGGCGTCACCCACGGACGCCGCTTCAAGTTTACTTCAGAAAAAGGGAGGGAAAACTCCCGGACGACCCCTTGCTGGAACAAAGAGAGGACTAAACAAATTCTCAGGAAGAGCAATTTTCTGCGATAAAGCACACAATCTCCAGCCCATATACCAGTGATAACAGCACAGATAGCGTTTCAGACTGGTCCGCAGATCCCTGTATTAAAAACCATTAATAACTTAATGTATAAATTATTTTTGCCGAAACAGAATAAATTACTTACGGAACTCGATAACAAGACTTCTGTCTGTATTCATTTTCTGTTTCATTAGTATCTATTTGGTATTTTCTTAACGTAACGGCAGCTTTATTTTTGTGTTTTCCTTGAAAATCCATATTCCTCAAATCGCAAAATATTTTTTTTCTTATGTTCATTCCAATATTTTTCCATGTCAATGTGACTCCTTTATTGATTATTAAATCTAATCAACAAGGAAACTGAGCACTTGACACGTTTTATATAGTAATAATTTGCACGTGTAAAGTCTGCCTTATTGTTCGGAAAACGGTTCCACTACGTTTTTTTTTTTAATTTTTGTACCGTAAGAATACACCAGTAAACGAGTACTACCCACTATTGATGATATTGATGATATTTATGAAAAAAAATTGGAATACTGCAAGGTCTTACAGTCTGCCTAAAAATTCCATTTTATAAGTTAAATCGTTGATGTCATAAACTAAGAATTATGTAACTAGACACCTACATAAGGTGATTCATAGGTGCTGAAATCAGCCAGGTAACAAAAGCCAAGAAAGTATTTTGTATTTCGACGAAGGTAGAGTTTCTTCAAATTAAATTTATTTCGCAAATGTGAATACAAGAAAGAGCTAGAGAACTTACTGCAATGACTTTACTATTAATCTTTGTTGTAGGCGTGGTATCCAGCAAAATTATGGCTAACGTTTGGTTGGTAATTAAGTCATTTAGGAATGTATTAGTATGTGTGATAAAATGACTGCGTTGTTGTCATTAATAGGATGTTATGACGTTAAAATGATATTGCAGGCTGTGTTTCATCGTGGACTTGCTTCAGGGAACCAGCCAACGCGCTTGCTTTTAAACTCATATAATTTTTCTTCATTAAGCGTCATTTGGCTTTAAATCTCAAGAATCGCATTCGAAAGAAGTTTAATGAAAAAAACTTCAGGAGTCGGTAACTACAAGATTTTGTGCAGTGTTTAATCATAATTCGTTGTCACGAGGAGCGCAGTTTAAATACTGGTCGAATACTCGCGATTCGCATTGCTCAAGGTTTTTCTTGGAATTGTGAACACCGTAGCAGTTTTCACTAAATACCACAGACAATTAATTCTAGTACACTAAAGGACGGGAAATTTTACAATGCTGTTAAACCATCGTAAAGCTTACTACTCCACATTTTATTCAAAGAAAGTCATAATTTATAGGTTATGCATTAGTTAGTTACAATTATTGGATCTTCAATGGTATATTACATACCGAATTAACTACAAAATGTCCTGTTTTATAACCTACTGAAATCGTAAATCTTACGAGGATTTAGTAATCTAAGGTTAATTTCCAGATCATTGTGTGGCGAGAACAAACGTTCCTTAGGGGGTAAACCCAGTTGCACGCTGAATGCTAATCGTCAGTAAAGAATAGGGAACCGCAAAGCTGGAAGTGCAGGAAATTGTATCCACCAAAATGCAGCCTGAGAGCTGGAGTGTTATATGTTGAAATATATTGTTTCCTTTTCATTTTTTTTATTCAAGGGAAAAGATGAAGGATCATTCATTTGAGTACTTTTCTGATTCCCGATTGATATGATGTATGATCCTCCTTAGAAGATGTTTCCAACTACTTATTAAAGTAAACTTCCGATCCAATCGTTTGCGGTCACTGCGTAATAACATTTCCTTTACTTCACTTAGAATCTGTCACGGATATGAGAGTGTGCCCTGATGCTCATGGAGTGATCTGGTCCGTATTTATACATCTCGGTGACACGGCGATACGATCTGACGGCTACCGGGAAGACAGATGACCAAAAAACGAAGGAGTGTCCGAAGCTAGCCACATAATAGCAACGGAGCGTACAGTTAGAGGGAGACCAATGTAGCGAGCAGCCGTTTCTCTTGCTGTCAATCCCGGTGTGAGCCCTCGAGGAATCCAGTGCTTCCGGCTGGCGTGCTGCTTATGCCTCGCAAAAAACGACAGCCGCAGGCCTCGCTCATCTAACAGCCTGTACCAGTGCGTTTACTTCGCTCTCTCTCATAGCTTCTCCTGTACGCAACGTAAGTGCTGTGAACCGTGATGAAGCCTCAACTATATTTTCTCTGTTCCATCTCTGACGACGACTGTAGATCGGATATTTTGCTCGCCATGTGGATAGAAAAATTACAGCATGTCGTATATATAGGGGAGATTGTCGTACCGTAGAACACTTTTCAGACGGCCTCTAGACAGCCTTGTATCAGAAGTGTGACATATTTTCTTAT
Source organism: Schistocerca piceifrons (assembly GCF_021461385.2). Classification (NCBI taxonomy): domain Eukaryota; kingdom Metazoa; phylum Arthropoda; class Insecta; order Orthoptera; family Acrididae; genus Schistocerca; species Schistocerca piceifrons. The sequence goes on along the minus strand of NC_060149.1, from coordinate 359,133,720 downwards.
TCTATTGTTAAATGATACGGTACACTATTTGTGTGCAGCAGTCTTTTTCTGAACTTACAAAAACTATTCCAGAAAATTAAGATTTTTCCAAACGTGAAAAAATGCTCCAAGGTAGAACATTGTCATGTTCCTAGGAACAAATATTCTATTGAAATTTAAAAGCGCTGCAAGCTAGAAAATTGTGTCAGTATTGTATTTAATAGTCCATGCGTTACAGTGTTACTCCACTATACACTAGCAAACAGTAAATGAAATCAAATTAAGTAGAGGTATTTTCAAAAACCAGTTAAAAGTCAATCCATAGACATAGAAGCTATGGGAAACTAATACATATTTTCATGTTCAAGATAGTCATAATTGTTAAGATGTTAGAGGACCACAGTATGTTTGCATGCATCAGGCATTTCATAGTAGAAGTTTTGAAACGTTGTCATATTTGCTTTTATGTGTTACTGTTTTCAATTTACTTTTGGAATTTCAGTATTTGTGCCATTTTCAAGCATCGGATTTTTGACACACCAATTGACCAGTTTCTTTATAGCAGTTCACAGCGTTTCGCTTACGCTAACTGCCAAGTCCATAGCGCAGTTATAACCGCCCCTTTCAACCCATTCGTGACAGCTTTCTACAACACTGATAGATCACTGTAGGCGACTTCATGACACATTTTAAATCAGTTACTTTCATTTTGATAACAAGGACGACGATAGCTGTAGGAAATAATGCGGAGTACAATGATTGATCAACAGAAGAGTTTTGCAAAGAAGAAATATATATTCTGACAGTGGATAGGTACCGTTATAAACGAACTAGACAATGCACTTACGAGTAACCTATGCACACCAGTCGCAGTCATGGGATTGACGCGGTCCTACCGATTCAGGATGCTGAACTAATGTTCGAAAATAATAAGCGAGTATGCTGATTTACGTTTTCTGTGATTTTCATCCCAGGTGAAAAGTGGGATAGTAAAGCATTAAATGAAATAATGGAATCAGTCAGGTGGTGTGGTTTATGTCTCACGTTTAATGGTTGTGATGCCGAAGGAATATGATGCATCATGATAACACTCTCAACACTAAAGGAACGACATTTTGAAATAATCCACGAAGGCTACCAATTATGTGATACGTTAACATCGATCTAGTATCGGCCGGGGGTCCATCTTCAGCTCTATATCGTTCCACACAAAACATGAGTGACGTATGCCAGCCACTGTATAACTAAAAACAACTTCATTTGCTATGAAATTCCACCAGAAAGCCATTGCACAGGAGGACGTAATATAAACTTAACTAAAGTCTGTACTGAGGCTGTCATAAAGTAACTGCAGTAGAAGTATTCGTAATGACAAACGGCACAGTCACTACTAGTGTTTAGTGAAAGTCTGTGAAAAGCGTGATAAATGAAGATATTTATTGCGGTTTTCGTATAGGTCCTCTCAGCACTGGGGCCAGATATGGTCAAAATAACTATGGGATAGAGCAAGACATATAGGAATGATGATCTTTTTGGTACAATTTGCAACATTATTGCTTATCAGAGAGGTATCATGTTTTGGGTAACAAGAGTTAGTTTGCTGATCCTGATATTGCCCTATTATACATGGTCCAATGACAATAATGTGAGCACCTGTCAAAAGCCTGAATAGCCACCTTTTGCAGGGCAGACGTGGAGGAACGGAGTCGGTTTGATTCTGGAAGGTACCGATAGGGATGTGCAGCCATGCCGACTCTAGTGCCGTGGCCAGCCGCAATAGGTTTCTCGGTTGACGATCCATCACGCGAAAAGCCGGCTCGTGGTGGTCCTACAGATTCTTGATTGAGCTTAAATCCGGGGAGTTTGGGGGCCATAGGTGTACGGCCAACTCTTCCTGTTGCTCTTCGAAACACACATCAGTTGCGTCACACGTTGCATTGTCGTACAGGTAGATGCCATCGTTCCAAGGAAAGAACAAACTACATGTATGTGTGGACATGGTCCCCAACGATAGATGCATAGTTGTGTTGGTCAGTTGTACCTTCCAAAACGACGAGATCACCCAGGGAATGCCACGAAAATATTCACCGGACCATAACGCTCCCTCCTCCGGCCCGGTCCCTTTCGAAGATTGTTGCAGGGCCGTACCCGCCAACGGCCATCTGTCCGATGGAGCATAAAACGTGATTCATCGGAAAAGTCCGCCTGTCGCCACTCAGTGGACGTCCAGTTGCGGTAATGGCGTGCAAATTCCAGCTTTTGTCACCGATGAACAGTAGTCAGCGTGGGTGCATGAACCAGGTGCCTGCTGCGGAGGCCCATACACCGCAACGTTCGCTGTAGGGGCGTTGAGGAGATGCTGTTGGTAGACCCTTGGTTCAGCTGTGCGACCAGCTGCTCAACAGTTGCACTTCTGTTGGCCCCTACACATCCCCGCAGCCATCGTTCACACCTGTCATTTATGGCCAATGGTGCACCACAGTAGCCCTGGCGCTGGTTTTGGATAGGGCGGTTTTACGTACGGTACACTGCAAGCGCGACGACAAACTAAGAGTTTAAAAAGTTAGCCGAATCGGAAATGCTTCCACTCTTGGTCTGAAAGCCAATGAACAAGACCATTTGGACCTCAGATAAATTGCTCTGTATCCGCATTGCGACAACGACTGCACGGTTGTCTGTGTTTATCCTACACATTTCATGTACCCTCCACTGCTAGTGCCGCCACCACCGTCTGTGAGTGGTTATTGCATACTCGGTGGTCACATTAATGTGACTGGGTTGGGTTGTTTGGGGGAGGAGACCACACAGCGAGGTCATCAGTCTCATCGGATTAGGTAAGGATGTCGGCCGTGCCCTTTCAAAGGAACCATCCCGGCATTTGCCTGGAGCGATTTAGGGAAATCACGGAAAACCTAAATCAGGATGGCCGGACGCGGGATTGAACCGTCGTCCTCCCGAATGCGGTCCAGTGTGCTAACCACTGCGCCACCTCGCTCGGTTTAATGTGATTGGATCTGTACAATGATGTGATGAAACATTATGACCACCTGATTAATAGCATACTGGTCCACCTGTACAAAGAAATACAGACACAGTTCTGCGTGACATGGATTCCACAATTCTTTCTTGGTAGGTTGCAGGTGGTACGTAACACCAGATGTCTCGTTCAGGTCACACAATGCCCGTAAATTACGGACTTCTGGTTTGTAGTCGTGGAGCTGGTGAGCAGTAACGGCCCAGATGTGATCTATCAGTTTCATGTCAGGCGAATCTGGTGGTCAGAACATCAACGTGAGTTCACTAACATGTCCCTCAAAATGCTGCAGCACGATCCTGACGTTGTAACACGGACAGTTATCCTGGTGGTAGATGTCATTGCTGACGAAAAAGACATCAAACATGAAGGGACAAAGGTCGCCCGCAACAAAGTTCACATAGTCCACAGCCGTCTGGTGGCATCGATCACTGCCACACGACTCGCAGAAGCCCAGGTGTGCCTCATGGCACAATATCGCAAAAACCGGCATGTGTCTGTTGTGAGATGAATGTTACGGCAAGCCGCGCGGGATTAGCCGAGCGGTCTCAGACGCTGCAGTCATGGACTGTGCGGCTGGTCCCAGCGGAGGTTCGAGTCCTCCCTCGGGCATGTGTGTGTGTGTGTGTTTGTCCTTAGGATAATTTAGGTTAAGTAGTGTGTAAGCTTAGGGACTGATGACTTTAGCAGTTAAGTCCCATAAGATTTCACACATTTTTTTGTTCGCTTGGATGATGGTGTATCTATTCACTATGTCGAACTGTTGAAAAGAAATTTGATTCATCCGACCAAACGACACATTTCCACTTGGTCAACAGTCGTCTGTTTGGTCCCCTGCCTTCAGCAGTAATAAATGATGATCCCGTTGGCTCAACATGGGGACACGTAGTGGTGATCTGCTGTGGAGACTCGAGTTCAACAGCGTGTGTTAAATGGCGTGCTCCGGAGTATTTGTGCATATACTAGCATTGCACTCTCTCGTTATACTTGCCACAGATCGCACACTACGCTCCTTTACAGACCGAGCAAGATTCCGACCTCCATTTTCTGTGAACAGGCGTGACATCCAGCATATTGCAGCCTATTCGTAGATACACCATGCTGCTCATGACAACAGCACCGAACAGCCGACCTGCTTGTCGTTTCTGAGACACTTGCTCTCAGATGCTAGGTCACAGCGAACTGTCCTTTGTCAAAGTCGTTTTCTCTATCTGCGGCCTACATCGTCGCTAGAATGACTCCCCTTCGTTTCTGCTCTGTATAGTAGAAGATGTCTAGTTCAGGAAGGGATGAGGTGGCGAAAGTAGTCAGGCTTCCTTATTGGGAGACTTTTGTAATTGGAATCATATTCTGAGCAGAATTACTGAGAGTTCTTCTGAAGCAAACATAGGGCATACGAACTGTAGACCATAGTCTGGCCATGTGTGCAAGTTTATCTCGTATACCCTCACTTGGGTAGGCCGGTAAGAATTACAACGATAATCGGCAAAAGAGGTTTCGCCGGTATATTTTTCGTCTCGAGGAGTAAGCATTAGGAATTAACAGAATGGTTCGTGAACGACGACTTGTTCTATTTCACCGTCAGTTGTGGGACTTAGCCTGCTAATAAACTCAGTCGTTGAAACCTCCTATGAAAATAAGGATGTACAGACTGGAATACGCCACACTCTGTATTACCATTACCACCACGAGTGGCGCATATGCGACTGCATTCAAATTTTAATCAATACATTTCTACAGAACTGGATGCAATGTGGTAAACCAACAGCCGATAACTAAGTTTGGATTATTGTAACTATATTCTCCACCCTTGTGATACCTGTGCGTACAATCCACAATCAAAGCTACGAGCCATCTCCTCTGATATGTCGCGACTGGCGGAATCTGTCCAGTAACTACAACCGGAAGGCTACACGGAGAGGGTTTGAGTTCTTGATGTCGGCAAGAGAAAAGAGAGTGCAGGACCCTATGACGGTACATAGCCTATTCCGCTAGAATACCAATAAATGCGTATCGTAAAAATGTTCAAATGTGCCTGAAAACTTGTGGGACTTAACTGCTAAGGTCATCAGTCCCTAAGCTTACACACTACTTAACCTAAATTATCCTAAGGACAAACACACACACCCATGCCCGAGGGAGGACTCGAACCTCCGCCGGGACCAGCTACACAGCCTATGACTGCAGTACCTTAGACCGCTCGGCTAATCCCGAGCGGCGCGTCGCGTAAATTAAAGTCCCCATCCGACATTGGGATCGCCATTAAAAGGACATTATGCCCTCACCTTAAGACATTGCAGAAAGGCTGCGAAAGTAACCCAGCGCATTGGTGCACACTGTTTAAAACCAACTGTGCACCGTTATCTTTTTTGTTATAAACTGATCTTTATACAGCTAAAGCTGCTATTTTTTGTCACAAGTTGTTATTTTACATCGCTGATGGCACCTAGTATACCGTGGTACTTCATCAGTGCTGCCTACACTGCCACCTCATTATGGACATCTTTGAAGATGGTTTAATCGAAACCGGTCACCAGGAATAAAAAATGCGACATCTGTTGCATCAATAATGGTTTTTGATAATCAGTCGCTGCGGTTCCATGAGCGCTATGTCTAAATTTATCGTTTTGTCTTGCTGTATTAAACTTCTCTTCCCCATAAAGGTTCGAACTGTCCATCTTCAAGTCGAGAACAGCTGTGATATCGCACGCTACCTGTTTCATCCAGGAACGTGAGTGGTTACTGTCCAATAAAGGTCTGGCACTATATCTAAAGACCATACCAATAGGGAGTGAAGCTCTGACAAACAACAAAAAGTCTACTTCTGCTGAAAGCTCAGGTGTCGTTTGTATATCTGCGATAGTCGACATAGAAAGCATTATGAAATGAGCACCCTGGATCAAGGCGTAACATCCCATCAGCGATGTCATCATCGACGGAGAACAAGCTCATGATGGGAAAGGATAGGGAAAGAATTTAGCAATGTTCTTTACAAAGATATTATATTGGCATGTGCCTTATGCAGTTTAGAGAAGCCATGGAAAACCTAAATTTGGATGGTTAAACATCCGTCGTGGAGCATTCTTTAACTGCATCCGCCGCCATAGCTGAGCGGTCAACATGGTGGAATGCCATACGAGGTTCGATTCCTGGCTGGAGGGCATATTTTCTCCGTTTGGAGACTGCATGTTGTGTTGTCTTCATCAACACGGAAGTCGCCGAAGTGGCGTCAACTCGAAAGACCTGCACCAGGCTCCTGGGCTCTGCGCAGGTGGGGCTCCTGGCCTAGCCTGAGACATTACCACTATCGTTATTACCATTACTCTATTGACACTGTAAGACCGACTTAACTGTCAGCGTGTTCATAATAATGGTTGCTCCACCGTAATGAATATGAACAGTACCAAATGTAATATCTTCGCTCGACGGAGGATATTACAAAACTTCAAATAATGGCAGCTCGTTTTTTTATGATCTCGAAAAAAGTAAGAGAATGTCACGGATATGATATACAAATTGTGGTGGTAATCATTAAAACACAGGTGTTTTTCATTAAATTTCAATCACCAATTTTCTCCTTCGGGTGCGAACATACTTTGTTGACTCCCTCCTGTACAGCAAGAAATGTTCATCGTAATAAAATAAATCAGAACACGCACGGAAAGATTGAAGTGTTCGTTTCTCCCACGTGCTGTTCGAGAGTGGAACGGTAGAGAAATAGTCTGAAAGTGGCTCGATGAACACTCTGCCAACCACTTTGGTGTGAGTCGCAGAGTAGTCACGTAGATGTAGATCTCCAGTGAAGACGTTCATCCTAGGAAGAGTTACAGGATCCGACAAGACCAATTACTGCTCGGTTACACGAATGCTGAGCATTTATTGGAAAAAGACTCGTCTATTAAATAGCTGAGAGTATGTGTACGAAGCGAAGGACGACCATATAAAACTAATAGTAAGTACCTGCTGATTCACTGGAAGAAAACTCAGTAAGTGTAATCCAACAACGAAGGAGGTAGATTACAAAATCCTCACAGTACTGCTTCTCAGTTAAGGACTCTTATAAGGTAAGACCGAAAGATGAAACTGAGATGACCCAAAGGAGATGAGCATAGTCCATCATGGCAAAAGCGTTGGACACGGCAGTGTGATTTACTGTTAAAATTCCGAGCGCCTGCATTTGTAGAAGAATCAACAAAAATTTGCTCGCTCTTACGTGTGTCTCTCGGAAAGGCCACGAAGGCAAACAAAATTGGAGAGATTCGAGTTCGTACAGAGGCTTCTCAACAGTCGTCCTTCCAGCCTGCCACTCGCGAATGGATCAGGGAAGGGGAGTGACAGTGGTACACCACACACCGTGAGGTGGCGAGTGGAGTGTAGATGTCGCTGTGCTGGGCTGGAGCAGGGTGGGGGCGGGGGAGGCTTGGGCTGAGGGCTGCGTCTGGGTGAGTGTAGCGCGTGGCAGCTGGTGTGGGCTGGCGGGCCGCCAGCCGCGGCGAGACAGAGCCGCAGCCGGCGACGTCGGGTCGCTGACCACTTCACCCGCGCTAAGAATACCGGCCCAGCCCATTTACTAAACCGCTGCAAATCGCTCTTATTAACTGCATTGTGTCTGCACCTCAGGTGACAACTTTCTTGTGGCGCAAGTCACACGAAAAGTAGTTACTGCAGATGAATCCAGCCAGTGATACGAGGGAGGTACCTTTTGTGCATCTGTCGAAGAGATTTTGTTATAGGTAGAAATATATACAATTTGCATTTAGTTGTGTACGGCGTACGAGTGCTGTCTGATACATTATTTTGCTACCCAAGAGATTATGAGGTAGGCCTATGTGTGGCAGTAAGTAGTGTACTATAGTATCAGTCTCCCACCTTGCTTTTCCATATGCAACTGGTACTCGGAAAAAGCGATTTTTTTATACTCATCTGTATAACATAGATTTTATTTGATTTTCCAATCGTTGTTATTACACGAGATACACACTAACTGATCAGAAGGTCAGGACAGCCCTACCTAATGCGGTCTTTACCACTAGACGTCACGACAGCCAGCATAAAAGGATGAGGGAGGCATTGCACTGTCAGAATTGGAATAACTGCGGGATGGGTCGGTCAGCGACTTCGAGCGTTAACTAGTCATTTTATGTCACCTGAGTAACAAATCTATCGCGGACATTTCAACCCTTCTAAAGCTGCTCAGGCTGACTGTTTGGGATGTAACTGTGAAGTGGAAGCGCGAAGGAACAGCGACAGCCAAACCGAGACCAGACCCCATGTCGGACGCATTGGGTTCAAATGGTTCAAATTGCTCTGAGCACTATGGGACTTAACATCTGAGGTCATCAGTCCCGTAGAACTTAGAACTACTTAAACCTAACTAACCTAAGGACATCACACACATCCATGCCCGAGGCAGGATTCGAACCTGCGACCGTAGCGGTCGCGTGGTTCCAGACTGGAGCGCCTAGAACCGCTCGGTCACCAGCGGCCGGCGACGCACAGGGACCGTCGCGCATTGCAGAGTGTGACTGTAAAAAAATCGCATTATATTAGCGGAAGAAATCACTCGCTACTTACAGAGTGCTACCGGCAGTCCAGCTAGTACAATGACTGTGCGTAGGGAGTAAAAAACAATAGGGAACAATGGTCGAGCAGCTCCTCATAAGTCACACATTTCTGTCGTCAGTGCTAAGCGACGCTCGAGGTGCTGTAAAGAGTGACGCCAGTGAACTGCGGAATACTTGGAACGAATGATTTGGAGTGATTAATACCCTGTGGCAATCCAATGGAACGGTTTTGGTTTGGCTAATGCCTGGAGAACGTTACCTGCTATCATTTCTAGTGCCAATAGTGAAGTGCGAAGAAGCTGATGTTACGATATAGGTGTGTTTTTCGTGCGTAGGGTGTAGTCACCTTATTGGACTTGCGCTAAATGTAGAAGGATATGAATACGTTTTACACCACTGTGTACTGCGTACAGTGCAGGAACAGTTCGGAGACAGTAATTGTTTGTGTCTTCATGACAGTACGCTATGTCGTAAAGCAGCGTATCTGAGTCAGTGGTTTGTGAACAATAACATTCCTAAGATGGACTGGCGTGCCCGGATTCAAGACCTGAACCCAAAAGAACATCTTTGGAATTATTTAGAACTTCAACTTCGCTCCAGACCCAGCGTCCAACATCAGTACCTTCTCTGATTTCGGCTCTCCAGGAAGAATGGGCTGCCATTGCTACACAGACGTAATGACGTCTCACTGATACTGTCCCCATCAGAATTCAAAACGTCATAAAGGCTAATTAATCTTCACTAATAGGTGTCCTGATTCTTTTGATTAGCTAATGTACGTATCCGTACGTGCACTGTAGTAATTTTGAGAGTACGACTCTCCGTGATACGAAATATCTTCGTGGAAGCGTCTTCCATTGGAATTTGTTGAGCTCTAGTACTAATTAGACCATCCAGTGACGATCGCGCAGTTCTCGAATCTTCTCCACCTCTTCACTTAACCCTAGATCCCAGCCCGACGAATAATACTCAAGAACTGATCGAACAATTGATCTGCTTCGTGTATAAACCAGTTTGGACTCCGTCCTGGGTTTATGTCGTCGTTCCACCCGAAATCGCTCCAGATAGGTACTCTATGATATTTAACGATTGTAAATCTATCCAACGACTGATGATGCAGTCAAATGATATCTGGCCTTTTTGCCTGTTTACCCACATTAAATCACATTTAATTACGTCGACAGTAAACCGCCGTGCTGTCCATCAAACACCGATCGTCTTCAGGTTTCCCCGCATTTCGTGACAATTTTCTAACGATGTTCCCTGCCTGTACACAAATGCGTCGTCTGCGTCAGTCCCAGAGAGCTACAGATATTACCGGATCGTTTAAATATATCGTGAACAGTAATGATCCTATCACACTTTCTTGAGACACTCCGGAGGCTACTTTCACTTCTGAAAAGATTCCCTCATTAAGAACGACGCACTCACTTCTGTTTCCTAGTATGTATCCAATACAGTCGCATTCATGTTTCAATATTCCAAAAGCAGTTATTTTATTTAAACAGCGGCAGAGATGAAATTCATCGGTAATCAAGGCGACAGACATCAATCTACGTCCCGCTATCTGCAGCCATCTGGGTGTCGTGAACCGGCGGAATGAGATGGCTGTCAGATGCTCTCTGATTTGATCCCTAACCAAAATCTGTTGGGCCTCCAAAAAATTCGTAGTAGGCTAGAAAAAAATATCTTATTTTATTAAACCGCAAACTAACATCGTTGACGTAAATATGCCCCATTGTTCCAACAATCCAAGATAGATGGTTACCATTTCTTCCGCATATTAGACATCGAACGTAATCGGTACTCCATCGGGTCCCATGGGTTTCCTTTAACGAACGTATTTAGCTGGTTTTCAGTTTTATACTCAGATATGTCTGTGTCTTTCATATTCTCATTCGTGCGACGACATGATGTAGTAGCGTGTTGTGATCTTCTTTGAAGAATCGATTTTGAAATACAGAATTTAACCATTGAACGTTCAGTTTACGTTCTTTCGTTTCTGTGACAATGTGATGAATGAGTATCTGAATAAATGACGTTAATCCATCAAATAATTTCACATCGGATCCAAACGTTTTATGATAACTTGGCTGATAAAAACCTTCATTTCAAATTCACTGAACGCTTTTCCCAAAGCCGTACTTACGTTTGTTTTGTCTTTGAGCAGCGTCTGTTTGCCAACAGGAATTCGCCGCTTCTTGTATCTTCTATGAGCTCACCTTGCATTCGTAATAATTTCATAACATTGTTATTGTGCCATCATGACTCCCGTGATTCGTTCCTTAAACAGCAAACATTCATCGTCAAATCTTCGAGGTCCTGGCAGTGCCTGGCAGTGAGGTAAATGCTGGTTCGCTGGCTGATGGACACGTACGACTGGAATGACATTAACAATGAGATGCCGTTACAGTCACTGTCTTTTATACAACGATTCTGGTGAAAATAATTTTCAGATGATCCTTGCGTTTCGTGAGAAAGAAAGGCAGCGGGCCAAATTACCCCCATCCCTTTCCGTGGGGGAGTTATACCACACAGAATAAAAGGCATTATCTCATTGAGAACATGTTTTCATACTGTTAAGTAAATACAAAATTTGATTACTGTCGTACTGAATGATTCATGTTTTTGAAAAAGTTGCCCACGTGAACTACCTAATAAAAATATTGTTTAGAGCATTCGTTAGAGCGAATTTTGTCTTAACAAGTAATACTGGTAATAATGTACAATACATCAACAACAGACGACATTATGGCCTGCCATTGTGGAGACTTAAATATAGTCGCAGAAGTGGCTCACTGGGCTTAGAGATGCAGCGATTACTCGCAACCTGCCGAGGGAACAAATGAAATTGTAATTCATAGGGTGTTTCGATTCCTAGAACACTACATGTGAATGGCAGAATGTCTCGGGAAACAGGTCTCCGGCCTTTTGCTTTTCTCAATCATTCCCAGACCTGTGCAATGAAGAGTTACGTTTATGACGATTAAGCCCCAACTGAAAATAAACGTGTAAACAATTTCATACTATGTCAATTAAAAACATTTCATCGGATAAGAGCAGTATCGGGAGTATCTCGGTAACATTAACGACAGTACTCATTAACAGCGCAGTTACCTGATTAATAAACGGTAATATAGAGAAAAGAGAAGTTTTATCAAGAGAAATAACTTGCTTGCAATTTAAAATATTCTCACTATTTAATCCGTTACAAAAGAAAACCTATAATTTCTAGACATGTCTTTCTGTAACATCGTGTGTCAAGTGTGATTAGTACTGACAGACATGCCATACATCATATAACTTTTCTCACATAACTCTAGAAATTTTACAATAACGGTTTAGGCAGTTATAAAATTACATTTGCAGAACTTATGAAGAAGACGACTACCGTCGTTTTTTTTAATTATTATTTGTTATCTGACAACGGTGAAATTAACTACGGAAGAAATTGACATTGCTTCATCTTCTACCGTAATATGTCCTCTTACTTTACAAAGCTTTTAGCACTTGAGACAGGCTGACCGACAGGCACGAAGAAACCGTGGCTCTGTGGCATCCGATGCAGAAATACGCAGGCCCTTATTTCGTTTAGGAGCCATTAGCCACAGCGTTCCACTTCCTCGGCGACAGCCTGTCCTTATAAGCGCAAGAGCCGCAAGAATGCTTTTGCAGTGGCGGCATTCCAGTCCGGTGTCCTCTTCTTATGAACTTCACAGATTCCCTTCTTAAAATATCACGTTTCCTCGCCTTGTAGCGACATTATTCGAGATTCTAAGTGATCACTGCATTCGGAAATGAATACAGGTCCACGTAATTGCTCAAACCCATTTATTATCGGGCAGTGACTGTTGCAGAAACTGACGTTTTTAGTTAGGGCACGTACTGCCAGGAATAATAAGGCAATAAAAAGATTGACTCACCCATTGGGAAATAGTGAAGGTTTGCACCTGTATTTGAGGCAGGTGATGTGGAATGTGAGAGGCTGCCAATACAATGGTGGGCAACCAGACGAGCCTCCAACAGAAATAGCGCCAGCAGGCAGCGCGTGTTGCTGTTCACACCGACTCCACAAAACAGCTCGCAAAATACATCCTCTCCCTGACTGCCTCGTGAGCAGAATGAGCCAGCAAGTCCGCAGTGCTTTAACGAGTATAACCCCGTGATGTTTCGTCACTGTGCAGTACTTTAGAGAAAGACATACACTAATAAAAAACTTGAGGCAAGAAGAAGAGGAAACGAAATTAAACTTCACAGTTTGAGAGAATATGTGATGCTATTTCAGTGATTACAATATCGGATCCATTTTACAAAGAACTTAGCAGTTTGAGATCACTTATCAGCGTGATTCGCTTGGGAAGAATGTTATAAAGTCGTTGCATCGTTTCCTGGAGCAAACTGACCTCCAACTGTTTCGATTGGTCTCTGATATCTTGGATACTGCCACTGGGAAGGAACTGACGTCCGAGCTCGTTCCATCGGGGAGAGACCCTGAGATCTGGATATCTTGCTGGCCACAAGAGTACCTCTGCGATGCACCGACATCTCATAGAGACATGCGCCAGTTGTGGACAACTACTGTCTTGCTGAAAAATGACATTCCTTCAGTCACTACCAGTCGTACCATGACACCAGGAGTAGCACCGCAGTGTCTCTCCGAAACGTTGGAAGAATGGGTCCTGTCCCCGTGTCGCCGCCGAACTCGGAGACGACAGCCATCCAGGGTGGTGCAGAACAGCGATTCATTAGTGAACACAGTGCGACGCTATTTATCAGTAGTCCATGCTTCCCCATCACGAGATCACTTCAAACGCGGGCGCTTGTGTTGTGGTGTTAACGGCAGCCTACCCATGGGACAGTAATTCCTTACTCTGACTGCTGCTATTCTCCGGCCAATGGTGTGGGATGACTCAGGAGCCCTTTACTTGTTCTCGAATGGCAAGTGCAGATGTGAAGTGGTTACGATGTGTAAGGGCACAATATGGTGACCCTCCCTTGAGGTTATCAGACGTTATCGACCGGAACCTTGACAACAACTATGTCTGCCCTCAAGTTCCCGTGCAGTACAATATCGGGATTACCCCACATATGTGGATACTGAACGGTGCCCATGAGACTCTGACTCTGTCAGGTGGTGATAGCGCTGTCTCATATGAGATTATGGCACTCCGTGTCCTTGACAGGGAGCACTCAACATCAGCTGCCTCACTAGGCATGGTTACAAAACTAAACACGAAGAACACTAACGCACTCTGGTTGCCGTTCTGCCCGTCACTGATAATTTTCATATCTACCGATGGTATGTACCAATACGAACTTACAGTGGCCCTGGCATCCGACCACGTCTTCGAGGTGCTTCACCTTTTTTGTCTGGCAGTGTATTTGAACGAGATGACAACGACAGAAACGAAATCCACTACTTTACAGCTACACAACAGCTGGAGACAGCGTATACCGTAAAATATGAGGGTGTAACTATCCAGAGTGATCTTAAGTGGAATGATCACATAGAACAGAGAGTGGGAAAGCAGATACCGGACTCAGATTCATCGTAAGAATCTTAAAGAAATGTAACTCACCCATGAAGGAAATGGCTTATAAGGTGCTTGGTCAACCGATTCTTGAGTTTGTTCATCTGTCTGGGATCCCTACCAGATAGGATTGACAGAAGAGACAGAAAAGATACAGCGAAGAGCGGCGCGTTTCGTCAAGAGATCGTTTAGTCGCCACGAGAGCGTTACGGAAATGCTAAACAAACTCCACTGGCAGACGTTACAAGAGAGGCGTTGTGCATCACGGAGAGATTTGCTGTTGAAATTACGGGACAGTACTTTTCAGGAGGAACCGGACAACATATTACTTGATTCTGTGTCACTGGATGAATGATCAAAGTACTGGAAACATTTGAATGAGCATGATTAAGTAGGCGTTGGACCATCTGTAGACCCTGGTACAGTTTCATGTGTATGTATACAGCTCTGGAATTGTCTTCAGAGAAATGTTGTGTTATTTCTCCTGTAGTGAAGCACTTCTCCCGTCAGCGACGATGTGGAAGAACATCTGCAATACATCCTCTGACCTGCAACCTAACGAGGTGGTGCAATGGTTAGCACAATGGACTCGTATTGGGGAGGACGACGGCTGAAATCCCCGTCCGACCAACGAGATTTAGGTTTTCCCTGATTTCCCTAAATCTGTTAAGGCAAATACCGGAATGGTTCCTTTGAATGGATTCGACCGATTTGCTTTCCCTTCCTTCCCCAGTCCAAGTTGGTGCTCCATCCCTAATAACCTCGATGTCGACAGGACGTTAACCTGGAATATTCCTTGCTTCCTTCTGATCTGATACGAACCATTCGATAATGTCTCTCCGTCACCGGCCTAAGTGTTGAAATTCATCCACTTCTGAACATTGTTGCAAAATATGCCAGTGCTATGTCAGATTGGTGCCCGCAGTCATAGCTGAAGGGTCTTTCGCACCACAGAATGCAATTACTGACCAAAAATATCAATATGATATCTGGCAGTAATTTGTTTTTGAAGAGTAATAAACTGACCCACGAAATACGACTCAAGATAACACAAATATACTTTCATGTTTATCTGTTTGTAAGTATCTAGTCCACTGCACAAACTTCTTCGAGATTCTGTCACATATAGATCCAACCTCATATTGGAAACAAAGTTAAATGTAAAGCGTTGCACCATATCTGTCCCTCTCCTACGACCACTACTGTTCCATGGAGCATGGAACCTATACCATTTTCTCCTAATAGTTCATTTTCGATGGAAGATTCCAGACGAGACCATGATCTAGCAGTGAATCTGAAGTGACTGATGATGGTGAAATTTTCACGTTGACAACAAGCCAGGGTTGTACAGTTTACGCACATCTAGCCGGATTTTGATTTCAGAAATAAGCTGTTCGGTACACCGATTATTACATGATATCTCTTCTGTTAGACAGCTTAGCAGTCCCTTGCGACAACCCGTTCCAGTGTTAGGTAGTCGTTTCTGATCAAACCTTTTTATGCATCCCGAATACTGTCTTGGTTTGGGTACAGTTTCTTTCGATATACCTAACGCAACGGCAGATGTGGACATGGCTGATCCAGCTAACGAAGCCGCAGCGATCTGTCCTCTATGCCGGACGGTGTGGCCGAGCGGTTCTAGGCGCTTCAGTCCGGAACGGCGCGACTGCTACGGTCGCAGGTTCGAATCCTGCCTCGGGCATGGATGTGTTTGATGTCCTTAGGTTAGTTAGGTTTAAGTAGTTCTAAGTTCTAGGGGACTGATGACCTCAGATGTTAAGTTCCATAGTGCTCAGAGCCATTTTTTTTTTTTTTTTGTCCTCTGTGAAAAGACTTCAACATTTTCTTATTCACTTGATCTGCTTGAAATTTTCTTTCATCAACAGAGCAAGGTATCAAAAGAAAAGAAAAAATGTTTCTTACAACATTCTGTCTGGTCCTGTTCTTGAAAGGTGAAGTGGTAGTCAACTTCAAAGCCATTAACGACATAAATTTCTTGGTTGATAGTCGTAGTTCCGGCTAACTGTATAAACTACAGACTACAGAGTAAGACTCAAGATAACACAGGCTCTGAGCACTATGGGACTTAACATCTATGGTCATCAGTCCCCTAGAACTTAGAACTACTTAAACCTAACTAACCTAAGGACAGCACACAACACCCAGTCATCACGAGGCAGAGAAAATCCCTGACCCCGCCGGGGAATCGAACCCGGGAACCCGGGCGTGGGAAGCGAGAACGCTACCGCACGACCACGAGCTGCGGACAAGATAACACAGATATACTTTCATGTTTACCTGTTTGGAAGTATCTAGTCCATTGCAAAACTTCTTCGAGATTCTGTCACATATGGATCCATCATTCAAAGGTAAGGGAACTAATAGCTCGTACTGAGGCGTTCAGACAGTCGTTTTTCCCTCTCGCGAGTTTAACAAGTGGGAAGGGGGGGGGGGGAATATGACTTTGGCGTGAATTGTGCCCTCCGCCACACACCGCTTGGTGGCTAGCGGAGTATATATGTAGATGCAGATGAACCACAATCGAAATTTTAGAAGAGAAATAACATCAGGGTTACTGGGGGCAAAGGACTCTGTAGATATCTGAAAATCACACTTTTTTTTTTTTTTAATGGCGTCGTCGTCTGTTAAAGTCAACTGGATACTGCCGCACTGGAATTATAAAAATTTAATGGAGATAAAATGTTATGAGAGGAAACACACTGGTGGCGAATAACAAAAACGGATTTTGGTGAAATATGCCGGTTCTTACTGCCCGCTCCATATGCCCTGCTTCAAACTCGCCGTCTGTGATGGGCTTTTGAAGTAAAAAAGATTACCAAGTGTTGTGGTAAACTATAAAAATGTTCTTCTACAAATTCTTTGAGATAACTGAGATAAAGTCTCGTTCATATTCCTCACTCGATCGTTGAGTTGGCGCCTTCAACTGTTACTCTACACCACTCCAAGAATAAACTTCACAGATTTTTTCTTTGAGATCTATTCTTCGCGTAAATCGCTCCAGACATATTAACAGGTTGTCTTCGGTGTTATTGTTGCCAGACATAGTTTGTTAGCAGCAATCCGAATTTTATTTTGTTATAAGTGTTCCACACGTGCTGAAGGTCCCGTTTTAAATCACACCTCCTTGACCTTCCTAGCGTCCATTCAAGTCAACGGACAAGGCACATTTCTTTGAAGTTTACCTGAAATAACCTCTCGTTTCCCGTTGTGCCACGTGCCAGAGAATTCAGAACAGTGGGTCAGTGTACCTAACAGAGTATTTAGCTACTGAAGCCAGCTCTTCGGTTTCGCAGACCAGGGAGCGCCGAAATAGACTTGCGCTGCTGTAGTGGGCGTCGCCGCTGTGAACCGCTGCGGGAGCAGCGATTAATAACGCCGAAACGGCAGCGCGAGAGCAAAACGAAACAAAGAGTGCGCAAACGTGCTGATGAAAACATGTCTCCTCTTTATTTGTGGCCGGCGCGCTGCACGGGGGAATTAATGGCGCAGCGCGCGTGCAGAACTCTTTTCTAATTTGTGAGTTTCTTTATCCCGTGCGACCGACGCCCCACTGACACAATAATCACTAAGGATGTTCTGACCTCCGCCGGTGTAATCGCTGCTTCTTCTAATCGAAAGAATAATATCCACGTCGGACAGTATAAACGAGCATCCTTGAGAACCAGTACAAAATTCTTCGAGCCACGTTACTGTTTTCCAAAAGCTGGCTGACAAATTAACGGGCTGGCAGTACTAGTCTAACAGTTGAATCTAACATCAATTTATTAGAAACGCTTATTAGAGAGCATATTTCTGTTGCATTCTCCTTGAATCCACAAGAGAAAAACAATATGAGAAACAGATAGGTGTTGTTTACCTGTTACAGGTGATTAAAAAATATTTCTGTTTGCTGATGACACCAGCTTGGTAGTGAAGGATCTTGTGTGTAATATTGAAACATTATCAAATAATGTAGTTCATGAAATAATTTCGTGGCTTGTGGAAAATAATTTGATGCTAAATCACAGTAAGACTCAGTTTTTACAGTTTCTAACTCACAATTCTACATGAACTGATATTTTGATCAGACAGAATGAGCATATTATAAGCGAGACGGAACAGTTCAAGTTCCTAAGCGTTCGGATAGATAGTAAGCTGTTGTGGAAAGCCCATGTTCAGGATCTTGTTTAGAAACTAAATGCTGCTTTATTTACCATTAGAACAGTATCTGAAATAAGTGACAGTTCAACACGAAGAGTAGTCTACTTAGCATATTTTCATACGTTTATGTCATATGGTATTATTTTTTGGGATAGTTCTTCTGATTCAAAAAGGGTATTATTGGCTCAAAAACGGGCTGTTCGAGTTATATGTGGTGTAAGTTCGAAAACCTCTTGTCGACCACTATTAAATAGTCTGGGAATTCTGACATTTCCCTCACACTATATACACTCCCGGAAATTGAAATAAGAACACCGTGAATTCATTGTCCCAGGAAGGGGAAACTTTATTGACACATTCCTGGGGTCAGATACATCACATGATCACACTGGCAGAACCACAGGCACATAGACACAGGCAACAGAGCATGCACAATGTCGGCACTAGTACAGTGTATATCCACCTTTCGCAGCAATGCAGGCTGCTATTCTCCCATGGAGACGATCGTAGAGATGCTGGATGTAGTCCTGTGGAACGGCTTGCCATGCTATTTCCACCTGGCGCCTCAGTTGGACCAGCGTTCGTGCTGGACTTGCAGACCGCGTGAGACGACGCTTCATCCAGTCCCAAACATGCTCAATGGGGGACAGATCCGGAGATCTTGCTGGCCAGGGTAGTTGACTTACACCTTCTAGAGCACGTTGGGTGGCACGGGATACATGCGGACGTGCATTGTCCTGTTGGAACAGCAAGTTCCCTTGCCGGTCTAGGAATGGTAGAACGATGGGTTCGATAACGGTTTGGATGTACCGTGCACTATTCAGTGACCCCTCGACGATCACCAGTGGTGTACGGCCAGTGTAGGAGATCGCTCCCCACACCATGATGCCGGGTGTTGGCCCTGTGTGCCTCGGTCGTATGCAGTCCTGATTGTGGCGCTCACCTGCACGGCGCCAAACACGCATACGACCATCATTGGCACCAAGGCAGAAGCGACTCTCATCGCTGAAGACGACACGTCTCCATTCGTCCCTCCATTCACGCCTGTCGCGACACCACTGGAGGCGGGCTGCACGATGTTGGGGCGTGAGCGGAAGACGGCCTAACGGTGTGCGGGACCGTAGCCCAGCTTCATGGAGACGGTTGCGAATGGTCCTCGCCGATACCCCAGGAGCAACAGTGTCCCTAATTTGCTGGGAAGTGGCGGTGCGGTCCCCTACGGCACTGCGTAGGATCCTACGGTCTTGGCGTGCATCCGTGCGTCGCTGCGGTCCGGTCCCAGGTCGACGGGCACGTGCACCTTCCGCCGACCACTGGCGACAACATCGATGTACTGTGGAGACCTCACGCCCCACGTGTTGAGCAATTCGGCGGTACGTCCACCCGGCCTCCCGCATGCCCACTATACGCCCTCGCTCAAAGTCCGTCAACTGCACATACGGTTCACGTCCACGCTGTCGCGGCATGCTACCAGTGTTAAAGACTGCGATGGAGCTCCGTATGCCACGGCAAACTGGCTGACACTGACGGCGGCGGTGCACAAATGCTGCGCAGCTAGCGCCATTCGACGGCCAACACCGCGGTTCCTGGTGTGTCCGCTGTGCCGTGCGTGTGATCATTGCTTGTACAGCCCTCTCGCAGTGTCCGGAGCAAGTATGGTGGGTCTGACACACCGGTGTCAATGTGTTCTTTTTTCCATTTCCAGGAGTGTATTTTCTTTAATGTCGTTTGTTGTTAGCAATATTAGCTTATTCCCAAGAGTTAGCAGCTTTCACTCAGCTAATACTAGTCAGAAATCAAATCTGCATGTGGTATGCATTTCCTTGACTCCTGTGCAGAAAGGAGTGCACTATTCTGCTGCATCCATTTTCAATAAGCTACCACAAGAACTCAATAATCTTAGCAGTAGCCCAAACGCTTTTAAGTCTAAACTGAAGAGTTTCCTCATGGCTCACTCCTTCTATTCTGTCAAGGAGCTCCTGGAGGAGCTGAAAGATTAATCAAATTCCAGTGTTACATTGTTGATTTTCTTTATTTAAACTTACGAATTGTGGCCTGAATACGTTTCTTGTATTTCATTTTATCTGTTTCTACTATCGTGTTACAATTTCATGTATTGACTCGTTCCATGGCCATGGAGACTTCTCCTTAATTTGGCCCCACGGAACAATAAATAAATAAATAAAAAATAAATAAACCTAGCGGTGTCATCAGCATATCAACGTCCAAAAAATGTGGAGTTCCTCAAAATGCTTCCTTGCAATATAACATGCAGGAGACCTTTCTCGTTGGAGACAACATATTAGAAATGATGGAGATACAACCATTCTCTGTAATTTGTTTAACTGACAACTTTTACATTATGATCTGACGTCTACGCAGCCATACGTGGCAAAGAATCTTACCGTATTACATTCAGACTTAACGGGAGAATAGATTAACCTGTCAGGTTAAAAAAAAGGAAATTATTTGTTATTGGCTATCTTTTTGCGTTGCCGACTAGTATAAACATGAGTATCTAAGAAGTTAAAGTACTTTCAGAAATCAAGTACTAGCCATTCAGAGTGAAAACGTTGTTACTATTCAATATTCTGTAACACTACCGGATGGACATCAGAACCCGCCGGAGGGACATTAAATCTTCCGCCGGAACGGCAGTGTCTCTCTTATGGCTTTATCTGCCTCTTCTCCGTGCCTTCTCCACCATTTGATGTATTCATGTCGTCTCGGCTAACTGAATGTTACAAGTCGACTCGTCCAAAAGATGAGAAACGCTGTAGTGTTTTTCACTTACCTGCCATGAGAGCCCAACAGCAACATTACTCATTTCCATGTAGCGGTGCTGTGCACTGTTTTCCCACCTCTGCTTGTTTAGATAATTCAGTACCAGAACAGCCCAGTCTGAGATCTCTATCGACGTAGAAGTGCGGAAGTCATACCTAGTAAACATAAATTCTACATTGGTATTCGTTTCAGTTATCATTCACTGGCCACAGATTTCAGGTTATCTACATTTCTGTCCCTGAAGTCAATCATCTGCGGGAACACATTTGTAAATTTACAAAAAGAAATGACTCAGCTGCAGATCTCTTATGAATCTAAACCCTCTTGCAATAGCCTTCATATTAAAAAAGAACACGTTTCGTACGCCGCGATCACATTGTAGACATTTTCATTGTTCCAAGATGACCGGTTTCAGCAGTCTTATGCTGCCATCATCTGATCTTTTGGACCTTTTTATAAAATTTGCCTTGTTACGTTACATGAAGTCAAAGCATAAAAGGCACTCCCCACATATACATAAATTCAATTGATAAAATGCACACAGTTGATAAAATGCACACAGATGATAAAATCGACACAGCTGATAAAGCCGTCGTATCGTCCATGCATGTTGGTGGTTGGTGGCGAAAATTATTCTCACAAACTTGCCGTGTAGCACTACGCTACAGAATCATGTTCGCCAACAACAGGCATGGACTATACGACGATTTTATCAGATGCGTGCATTTTATAAACTCTGTGCATTTTATCAATTGGATTTTTATCAAGTCATGTATACGTGGGAAGTGCCTTTTATGCATTGACTTCATGTAATGTAACATGGCAAATTTTATAAAAAGTTGCATAAGATAAGAAAATGGCAGCATGAGACTACTGAAACCGGTCATCTTGGAACAATGAAAATGTCTACACTGCGATCGCGGCTTGTGAACTGTGTTCATCGATTGCCCCACAGCACATTACCTTGCAAAAAGTGTGTTCATATTATGACGTTTCATTTACATAACCAAAGTCTCTAATATTTATAAAAACTACATTGCTCTGCTGAAATTACACAGATGCAAAATAGCGCTAAACAAGATATACTGAAGCGCCAAAGAAACTGGTATAGCATGCGTATTCAAATACAGTCAATACAATAAGCAGGCACAATAGGGAGCTGCGGCTGGAAACGCCTATGTAAGACAACAAATGTCTGGCGCAGTTGTTAGATCGGTTACTGCTGCTACAATAACAGGCTATCAAGATATAAGTGAATTTTAACATAGTGTTATAGTCGGCGCACCAGCGATGGGACACAGCATCTCCGAGGTAGCAATGAAGCAGGGATTTTCCCGTACGACCATTTCACGAGTGTACCGTGAATATCATGAATCCGGTAAAACATCAAATCTCCGACATCGCTGCGGTCGGATAAAGATCCTAGAAGAACGGAACCAACGACGACTGAAGAGAATCGTTCAACGTGATAAAAATTGGTGCTGATTTCAATGCTGGGCCATCAACAAGTATCAACCTGCGAACCATTCAGCGAAAAATCATCGATATGGGCTTTCGGAGCCAAAGGTCCACTGGTGTACCCTGGATGACTGCACGACACAAAGCTTTACGCCTCGCCTGGGCCCGTCAACACCGACATTGGATTGTTGATAACTCGAAACATGTTGCTTGATCGGCCGAGTCTCGTTTTAAATTGTATCGAGCGGATGGACGTTTATGGGTATGGAGACAGCTTCATGAATCCATGGACCCTGCGTGTCAGCAGGGGATTCTTCAAGCTGGTGGAGGCTCTGTAACGGCGTGGGGCGTGTGCAGTTGGAGTGATATGAGACACCTGATACGTCTAGACACGAGTGTGATTGGTGACACGTGCGTGAGCATCCTGTCTGATCACCTGTATCCATTCATGTCCATTGTGCATTGCCGGCCGCGGTGGTCTAGCGGTTCCAGGCGCGCAGTCCGGAACCGCGCGACTGCTACGGTCGCAGGTTCGAATCCTGCCTCTGGCATGGATGTGTGTGATGTACTTAGGTTAGTTAAGTTTAAGTAGTTCTAAGTTCTAGGGGACTGATGACCTCAGAAGTTAAGTCCATGTGCTCAAGCCATTTGAACCATTGTGCATTCCGACAGACTTGGGCAATTCCAGCAGGACAATACTGCACTCCAAACGACAAGAATTGCTACAGAGTGGCTGCAAGAACACTTTTCTAAGTTTAAACACTTCCGCTGGCCACCAAAATCCCCAGACATGAATATTATTGAGCATATCTGGGATGCCTTGCAACGTGCTGTTCAGAAATGACCCCCAACCCCTCGTACTCTTACGGATTTATGGACAACCCTGCAGGATTCATGGTATCAATTCCCTCCAGCACGACTTCAGACATTAGTCGAGTCCATGCCACGTCGTGTTGTGGCACTTCTCCGTGCTCGCGGAGGCCCTACACGACATTAGGCAGGTGTACCAGTTTCTTTGGCTCTTCAGTGTATATAACAGTGAGATCAATAAGCGGCTGTCGTTTCAGATGACTACAAACGTAGTGTTAATATAAAGTTAGTATTTCGTGAAGCCGCCGAAATTTCAATAAAAGTATTTCGATTCTTTGACAGTGTTTGCGGCCTGGGACGTGGTTCTGCGATACATTCTGACATTATACTGCAATCCTTGTCGAAAATTCCCTGTATGTGGTGGAGGATAGTGACGTGTCACGTGTCTGTCTCATAAATCGAGAGTCCGTGACAGTACTGGCGACAGGTTAACTATACAACTGACATCAAGGAAGCCCTGGCATACTAGTAAAGCTTGGTTGGCCGTGTTCTTGAACGCAGAGTTAATAATTTTGTAGTATTTGTGTCTCGTCGAGGAGTCCTGTTGAGGACGTCTGGTGTGGAATTTATGTAATTCTGCTGCGGTCAGCACACGTTTCGGTGAATGGTCCAGCATTATCTTCTGTCACGGCACTGTGCTGGTGCTCGCTGGCGTCAGTAGCGCTTTATGACTGACTATTTGGAGACGTGTGAGATGGGGCAGACATGTGCAACTTAAATAATCCGATGCATCAGATGAATTCTGTTAATGTCTGTTTAAAAGCAGCAACTTTCCCTGCTTGCAGTATGCGCTGTTTACAGTGTAATCGATAACCCTTTGTGTCCCTATAATAAAGTAAGACAGTGGTCATTAAACAAAGTGATAAATTTCCTCAAAGCCAAGAAGGATCCAAGGATATTTCGCATCTTTGGCGTAATAATGTCTTGGAAGAAATTTACGGTTATGACCGCCATTTCTTTGCTAAGAAAGCTTATGGCATTCTCTGTACCGGTCGTTACTAGTTAAGGATATCCGGCGACGGACCACTTCGCCAAACTTGTTACTCGTCCACTGTGATATTCATAAATTCTTACTGGAACACAGTCTAACGTAATCAAGTTAACTCTTCGTCCATTTCGACGCTCAAAAATTCATACTACAACAATACCTTCACTTTACTGTTGTCTCATTGTGGCTCACGCCAAACCGCAGGTCCTCCGAAAACCGATGTGGCTATAGTTCAGAGCATGCGTGGTCAACCTTTTTTGCCTACCGCCCCTTTTGTATCTCTGTTAGTGGTAAAACTTTCTAACCACCCACCATTTCCACAGTAACAGTGATTTATAAAGTAGGGAAGTAACGTTACGTTATAAAGTTTATAAAGCAGAGTTGTAGCAAGTTAAAGCATATAACAATAATTACTTACCAAATACTTTATGTCAAAACTTATGGAAACCTAATCAAAATATCCTTAACACCCAACCGCCCACCGCCCACCATGAATGCTGCAACGGCCACTAGTGGGTGGTAAGGAACAGGTTGACTGTCACTGGTTTAGCGCCAAATTAGTCCTCAGTAAAGGCATAATTAAATAAAGTCCTTTGCCCAGCACACTCTACTGAATTCTAAATAACTTTCTGAAATCAGTAGCTATTATTCAATTATAAATATTTTATTTCATCTCTTTCTGCTTTTCAGTGTGGTTAGCAGACTAGACTTGCATTCGGGATGACAGCGGTTCATCCGCCTCGGGCTATCCAGATTTAGGTTTTCCGTATTTCCCTAAATCGCTCCTTGCAAATTCCGGGATGGTTCCTTTGAAAAGTTACGGCCGATTTCCTTTCCCAGCCTCAACAAAAATAATCCGAAACTCTGCACTGTCTCCAATGAACCGCTGTCGACGCGACGTTAAACCCCAGTCTTCCTTCCTTCGTTTTTCTTTCTTCTTTCAATAAGACAGTATCGTCTTAGTTAGCACACTGGACTCGCATTCGGGAGGACGACGGTTCAATCCCGCGTCCGGCCATCCTGATTTAGGTTTTCCGTGATTTCCCTAAATCGCTTCAGGCAAATGCTGGGATGGTTCCTTAGAAAGGGCACGGCCGATTTCCTTCCCCATCCTTACCTAATCCGAGCTTGTACTCCGTCTCTAATGACCTCGTTGTCGATGGGACGTTAAACAGTAATCTCCTCCTCCTGTATCTTCTTACTGTTTCACCCTCTGATTCAGTAATTCGTAAAATCTGCTACATTGCTGTTGTATTATACCATTTCGAACGCTCAGTGTCCCAGACTGGGTGGTTGAATAGCGTTCGCATGTGTGTGTGTGTGTGTGTGTGTGTGTGTGTGTGTGTGTGTGTGTGTGTGTCTGTGTGTGTCTGTGTGTTTGGATCGTTACCTTATCTTAGACACCGGAAGACATGCGCTCTGGCTAGAGACCCGACGCTAGCCTCGATTTCAAATATCTACCGGCAGACAATACATCACCGGTTTCCACAGATTTACTTTATACTGTCGGCAACCCAATACCAGTGACCGTATTACACAAAGTTACCACAATGCCTTGGCGAATAAAATGTCTTTCCCGCTATGAGTAGACAAGGATTATGACGTAATTTCTTGTTCGCGAGTAAGTCTCTGTTCAACCTCGATAGTAATTCTACTGGCTGTCGCACTTCGAGGACACGTTTAACCGTGCTAAAATTTGGAAAAGGTGATTCCAGCGTTCTATGCAGAAGTGGCATGAATTAATGAGCACGTATGACACTGTAGGAGTTTCCTGGGGCTACAGAGGTACAGGATGTCGTTTTAATAAGGCACATGAGCTTTTTTCGTGGTGGATGTGGTCTTGTGTCCTATCTGATGGTTTATACACAGAGAGTGTGTTACTACTTGCAGCAGATGAGACCACGCAACCTATTCGTTCACCAGACTTCAATTGGATGGAATACACACGGGACGCTTTAGGCCTAAGGACTGCAGCTCAAACATCTCACCAAATGAAGTCCCACTGTTGTTACAGCATTGGACTTGCATTTGGATTAAACACGTTTCACATACCCGCATACCTGTCCGCATGCTTGGATGGTTTCGCGCGGGACTAGCCGAGCGGTCTTAAGCGCTGCTGTCATGGACTGTGCGGCTGGTCCCAGCGGAGGTTCGAGTCCTCCCTCGGACATGGGTGTGTGTGTTTGTCCTTAGGATAATTTAAGTTAAGTAGTGCGTAAGCTTAGGTACTGATGACCTCAGCAGTTAAGTCCCATCAGGTTTCACACATTTTTTGGGTGGTTTCTTTCAAAAGCACTACTCCGCCTCTGATGACCTCGTTCTTGACAGAATGCTAAAACCTAATGTTCCTAACACCGCCTACATGGTCGGTTGCTTGTCTCCGAAGGGTGCTTGTCTGTCAATGAGAGGCTACCACGAGGCATGCTGGAGGGCCTGATGCAGAAGCGGGCAGTGGTTGTGCGTCCTACACTGCATGCGCGGGCATCAAACCCTGTATTCACATTCTAAATGCCATCGATGGAGGACATATCAAGTAGTCGGGTATCTGGTACACTTTGCATGCGAATCATTGTGACGTACGTCATAATGTTGAGAGAACACATTTTGATAAACACCTAATTGTGGTGTTTCTTGTTGTTTGGTGCAACTAGAAGATCCTTTAAGTTATGGACATGAATGTACTTAGCCATTATGTGCAAATGTCAGTACTGAACCGAAGAGGAAAGACATACAATTCCTCAATAATGCTGAGCGCAGTAACAAATGTGTCAGCGCTATGCTGTAATACATCTGATATATATGGCAGTAACAATATTGTCAAGAAAAACTGCAGCTTGTATTTCATTGTGTTGTTCCAAGAGTGAAATGCAAAATGAGAGAATAAAATAATTACATTAGACACCAATCAGATATAAACATCTGTATTTCTCCAGTTATCTGTACCTTTTTCAAATCACATTAAAGCAATAATAATAGCATTTGAACACTTAGACGTTAATTTTTCAGTTGAACAGTGACACACCCACGACCTTAAAAATTCGAGTATGATATGGGTACATCGACAGTCAATATGCAAGCAACAAGCATCGATAAAATGTTTATCTAGAAACTAAAACAGTTACAGTTTTAACTTCAAGTGAAGAGGCATATCTAGAAAATGAACTGATACGAGGTCTATTTAAAAAATTGATGCCTTCTATCTGGTTTCACTCCCCGACCTCCTTAATAACTTTACTATTTCATACCTCGTTTAGTTTCCAAGCTGATGTTGTCCAAACGAAAGACAGAATATTATAGATAGTTCTTTTGCAATAATGGTTGTTCATTAAAGCTTGTAATTACCTTATTTGAGACTTAATTTATGAGATTATGGATGCAACAGCTGCTAACCCTAAGCGAAATTGTCATTAATACACAATCCTAAACATTTCAAAAAATATTAACATAAAACCTTTTTATCATTAGAGAACATCGTATCATACAAAATTAAGACAGGCCAAGTTCCAACATATTCGTAATACACTACGAAACGCTGGAAGCTCAACCACAATTTTCTTCCCTTGCCGTTTATAGCAGACGTCGTAACAGCGCAGACTTATCCTTAAATAAATCTCATAGTATGAGAATTGAACATAGATACCGATTCGGCGGCAGCTCTATTCGTTTTTAAGAAACCTCTGAAATGTTGCAGTTATTTTCTGCAGAGAATTGTGATGGAGTGTGCCCACTTGCACGTGACAACGCCCTGCTCCTGGGAAACCTGTTCGAATACAGCTTCCTAGATTTTAAGGTTCGTGTCTTCGTAAAATAGTTGACAGTATCACACACGTGCGCCTACATAAACGCGCGTTCGTAGAAACGACACGACCAGAACCTGCGGACTTCGCAATGGGTGGCACAGCCAACCACGCATCCAGACGTTGTAACAACGAACTGTCAGACTTATTTCTTAGGCAATGATTTCGTTACTGTCGAATCTGAAGGGAGGAATTAATTCCCTTATAAATCGAAGTCTTAATTTGTAGACTGCCGTATTTCTTAGCGAAAAAATGCTACCATTGAACTATGCTTTTCACAGAATCGTTTCAAAATTCCACTCGATGTTGCTTTGGAACGCTTTAAAATTTATGACGGTCGTATAACTCCAACAAAGAAATAAAGTTGGAAGGCACCGATTGTCATCCCAGAGAAGGTCTAGCAGTCGTCACACAAGAGCGCAATAAATACTGCGTGAAATGGACTCAGCTGCAGGTGGAGTTAAAAGCGTGAGTGCTATTTTAATAATTTTCAGGTTGCATTGTCCGGGGGTTGTTAAAAATAACCCTTTAATAATATCTGTTGTATTTGTTTCCTTCAAAGCACACCACACACTGTCTACGCATTTACCCTCGCGGTGTCTTATTCACCTCACTAAGTCGCCCTCGAAAGCTTCTTTTTAATGTACTTCACTATCCGTGGCGAATTTTTCTTAATGTCAGCAGTAGTGTCAAGAAGAGTGCACTTACAGCACTGATTTTAATTTTGGCAACAAGAGAAAGTCTCTTGGCGGGAGATCTGGAGAGCATCGCCAGGGAACGAGAGTAATCGGAATTTTATACACAAAAATCGTAAACAGACAAAGCTGAGTGAGGAAGCTCATTGTCATTCTGAAAGCACCATTAATTGTCTTGCTACAACTGTGGTCTCTTTTTATTTCATTTGTTGCTTGAAATACCTTGCAGTGTAATGCGGTTGGATGTTTGACCCAGACGTAAAAATTCTAAATGCACAGTTCCACTGACATAGGAAAAACTTATAAGTTACTGTTTGACATTAGGTCAGAACAATCTTGCTTTTTTGGGGTGCTAATATTCTGTTATGACTGGACTTTTATCTCAGCGACGTAGCCGTATATCACTCTTTTCTTGTGATGATCCGTTGCATGAATATTTCGTCATTGTTATTTTGATTAAGAAATTCGTTACAAACGTTCACTCGGTGTTCCTTCTGTTCTTCAGTCATAAAACAAAGTACAAACTTTGCAGAAATTCAACTTGTGTTCAGTTGAGATTCTAACCTCGTCTTCGAGTTCTCTGCAGCTGAACAACGGTTGATGTGCACCAGATCATCGATTAGCTGAAAGTGAGGTCTTCACAGTTGAACTCGAAGACCTTCCGGGCCGACGGTCACCTTGAATTGATTGGCGACCAATCTGAACACGAAAAACCATACGGGACAGTGCACTCATCCTGCAGCAAGAGCTCTGCAAACTTTCTTCAACGGTGGAAATGTTCTCGCAAATGTTTTCTCAGCTTTCTCTCGAAATTTCACATTGCATCGTTGCTCTCGCATGCTAAATATTGAAATAATAGTCACGATCATAGCTCTGTCTTTCGTTTGGATAACATCAGCTTGGAAACTAAACGAGATATGAAATAGTAAAGTTATTAAGGATGTCGGGGAGTGGTACCAGCTAGAAGGTAACAATTTTTTAAACAGATCTCGTATCAGTTCATTTTCGAGATACGTCTCTTCACATTAAGTTAAAGCTGAAACTATTTTAGGTTCTATATTACATTTTATCGATACTTGTTGCTTGTATATTGACTGTCGATGTACTCATATCTTGCGCAGGTTTTTAAGGTCGTGGGAGTATCATTGTTCAACTTTTATGTATGCACGTAATTCTCTCTTCCGATTATACGTATTTGACTTTGAGAGCCACATAACGCCGATAGACATTTCTTATAATTAACCATACACTAGCCAGCCAGAACAATATGACCACCGACCTACTATCGATACAAACCCGTCCAGGCGGTAGCAGCGTCACCTGGCGAGGAATGACTGCTAGTCAGACACACGCACGGTGCATGTAGTATCAGTGAGCGTGATATCCGTGTGTAGAATGTGGAAGACGTGCTACCCGTCTGAGTTTGACCGAGGGCAGATTGTGACGGCCCGGAAGCTCGACAAGAGCATTTCGGAAACTCCCCGACTTGTCGGGTGTTCAAGGAGTGCTGTGGTGAGCAGCTGACGACCCATGTATGTGCCAATGTTACATCACGACATCGGCAACTACGACTAAAATGGGCATGTGGCCATCCTGCACTGGACGTTGGCGCAGTGGCAGGGCGTTGTATGGTCTGATGATTCCTGATACCTTCTTCATGATGCCGATTGGAGGTCGCGAATCCGTCGTAGCTCCTTGACACCTGCACGGCGGGACGGAGACAAGCTGGTGGCGTCCCCATTATGCGACATTCACGTGGGCGTCGATGGGAACACTGGAGCTCGTCCAAGGCACCATTACAGCCAAGAGGTATCGTACACTGGTTGCAGACCACGTACACCCCTTCATGACGATTATGTTTCCCGACGGCAGTGACATTTTTCATCAAGATAATGCGCCATGTCTCAAGGCCAGGAGTGTGATGGAGTGGTTCGAGGAACACAGTGTCTAGTTCCAGTTGCTGTGCTGGCCCCCCAACTCGCCAGACATGAACGCGATCGAACACATCTGGAATGTCATTGAACACGACGTCACAGTTTATCGTCCCCTTCCCCGGACTTAACGGGGATTAGGTGACTTGTGTGTGCAGATGCGGTCTCAACTCCCTCCAGCGACCTACCAAGACCTCATTGTTTCCATGCCACGACGCGTCACCGCTGTCATTCGTGCCAAAGGTGAACATAACGGCTATTAGGTAGGTGGTCATAATGTTCTGGTTGATCAGTGTATATGAGGTGTGTAATTTAAGAGTAAATCGATCCAGCACTCGTGTACTGGCCAGCGTTTGCGATAAATTCCCTAGTAATGCCTACGGTGAGCAAGGATTTCCTTTCGGTTGACACCGTTACTGAACACTCGTGGGGACGTTGCAGCGTACCGTTTTAAAATTTAAGATTACCGGTGAATTAACAGTCCTTAAAAATTGAAAACGTGCTGTACTATGGAATATTTGAATATTACCCTTGCAAAAAATTTCCGAATGTTTTATTATTCTGTATTGTATGATTATATGATAGCGGAACAAACACTGGTAGCAGTTACTTCTGTAAAATATCTGGGAGTATGCGTACGAAACGATTTGAAGTGGAATGATCATATAAAATTAATTGTTGGTAAGGCGGGTACCACGTTGAGATTCATTGGGAGAGTCCTTAGAAAATGTAGTCCATCAACAAAGGAGGTGGCTTACAAAACACTCGTTCGACCTATACTTGAGTATTGCTCATCATTGTGGGATCCGTACCAGATCGGGTTGACGGATAGAGAAGATCCAAAGAAGAGCGGCGCGTTTCGTCACAGCGTTATTTGGTAACCGTGATAGCGTTACGGAGATGTTTAGCAAACTCAAGTGGCAGACTCTGTAAGAGAGGCGCTCTGCATCGCGGTGTAGCTTGCTCGCCAGGTTTCGAGAGGGTGCGTTTCTGGATGACGTATCGAATATATTGCTTGCCCCCTACTTATACCTCCCGAGGAGATCACGAATGTAAAATTAGAGAGATTCAAGCGCGCACGGAGGCTTTCTGACAGTCGTTCTTCCCGCGAACCATACGCGACTGGAACAGAAAAGGGAGGTAATGACAGTGGCACGTAAAGTGCCCTCCGCCACACACCGTTGGGTGGCTTGCGGAGTATAAATGTAGATGTAGATGTAGACAAAGAATTAAAATGTGTAATTTTTACCTCCAGAAAATATGGTTCATAATTTCTGGTTTCCTAATTACGGATTGAAGATAAACACCAACATTTAGTGAATTAGTTACACAGCCTTTGTTCGCACCAAGGGTTTGTTTCAAAATTAAAGAGTAGTGTATAATTGTCGGTAACCATGCAAATGTTCCAGCTATTACACGGAAAAGTTATCTTTGTGCTTTCTGATACAGAAGTCACATTTAAAATCTTTCAAAGTATTATCGTCGACATCTGAACAAAGCTCATTACACAAGCGAAAGCAACCGACGCAGTATAGGAGTATCAGTTGATGACAGTTGTTGCAGTGAAAGCACTCCTCGTCCTCTTCATATTCAGCTAATGAGTCTTACGATATGTTTTCATCAAGGCTTGAATCGGAGTCTTCGTCACCATGATGCTGCCGTTTCTTGGCGCTTTGGTTCAAATGGTTCAAATGGCTCTGAGCACTATGGGACTCAACTTCTGAGGTCATTAGTCCCCTAGAACTTAGAACTAGTTAAACCTAACTAACCTAAGGACATCACAAACATCCATGCCCGAGGCAGGATTCGAACCTGCGACCGTAGCGGTCTTGCGGTTTCTTGGCGCTTTGCTTCTTTCTTGCGAACAGCTTTCTTTTGGTAGCGCCAGTTGTTGGAGGTCTATTAGACGCATCAAACGGAGCTACAGGAGCAGGTTTTGTTGAAGGTGGTGGCTTTCCTGTAGTCTTGGCACTTGCTTTCTTTTTCCTTGAGGCAGAGGCTGCACCAAAGCCTATTTCAAGGGAGATGATGTCAACACTGTTGCTTTATTTGCTCTTGGTGATGGGTTTGCTGTTGGAAGTAGAGTAGGCGAGCTGACTTCAAAAATAGAAACCGCTGTTTCTTCCATTACAGTAACTGCAGTCGACAATGTGGTGCTGCTGTAGCTTCTGAGGCCTTATCAGCATTTGATGTTGGTTACTCATGAGTAAAATCCATAGATGAAGAAATCAGGGGGTCACAAGAATAGATCCCACATTTTTTTAACTATTTGCAGCCACTTCCATTGTTGTGGCTACCTATCAGTGGACCAACGTCTCTGTCTCTCACACACTGGAAAGGTGGCATCTGGAATAAAATCAGAACATTTGTTTGTATTAATTTCGGGTACCCGAAATAGTGCAAACTATTACAACCCAGCATGAAAGACCATCCTTTACTTCTGTTAATGTACAATCTAATCAGTAAGTGAACGATGGGCGACAGTTTTATCAATTAGATAAGAAAGAGCATGCTTAGAACTACTGCCTCAAATGAAATACTTTGAAAGTACTTTGAAAGGAAAGACCTCCAACTGAACTCTGTAAAAAATGGTTATACTGACTACAGTGCAAAAAAAGTTGTGGAGAATGGAACGTTTAACAGCACCGGCACCAAACTCACAATGGCCTATCAGAATTACCCTTGCTATTGGTTATCGGAGCGAGCTGCACAGTGCAGCTCCATTCGAGGGAGATATTCAGCTACCTGAAATTAGGCAACCACTCGAAATGTGGGCACTTTATCCTATGCTCTTTCTTTGATCAACGTCTCAATGGAAATGGCTTGCCACTGACGTCCAAAGACTTTCATGTATTGTACTTCGTCTGTACGTGGCTCGGTGGCAAAGGGGATAGGTGTTAGTCAACAAATCTAAAGATATACGGTTAAAACCTCAGACGGTGCAAACATTTCCTTATGATACTGATCGCTTCTTTCATCTTTGGCAATTAGTAGTTATTGTGAGAAATACTACGATGCACCGTGGTTGGTAATCCATGTGAGACTGTACGTCTCCCTGTAACTGCCTGGTTTAATTGGTTCAGAAGTCGGAAGATGGCAAGGACATACCACCTTCTTTAGTCCATACCTATTAAAACAATGAGATGTTCAAACCAGCCGGGTCGAGGGCAGCCCTACCTTTATGTGGAAATTATTCAAATATTGATTTCTAATGAATACGTGTGACATTTATTTGTTGCTGTTGCTGAGAACAGAGGTAAAGTTTCACAGGCGACTCCTGTCGACAGCGTATGTTGTTCCATAAATCACCATTAGGGCCGGCATCTGATGGTCGATACTTTACTATTCTCTCGTTTCACGAGATACTGCACAGATTTTTAAGAATTGATCAGCGCGCGGGAACTCAGTCTGGTATACGAAATTATATGGTACAGTTTGAACTACGCTGTCAAGCGAAAATGTTCGGTACAACAGTAAAAATAATTCCTTCAGCTGGATTAGAACTAGCAACGTTCACTACTAATGTGAACACGAGGACGAATCGTTAAGATGGGAAATTATAAACCCTCTTGACAAGAGTAGCATCCAGAGGTTTACATTACTTTGAGAAAGCAATTTTCGTTCATAAATTATATAACAGGAACCTGTTCAGCTGGCTCATGTGTTTAACAGTAACATACTCCATATCCAGGAAACTGATCGAAATGGTGTAGTGTCTGGCATCCGTGGAGCAAACCGTATTCCGATAAATTAAATATTTTAGCTATCCTAAGAGACAGAAAGTTAAAGGAAAGGGAATCAAAGATTTAAGATTAGAGCTTTACATTTCGACGACGTCGAGACGGAGAAACAGTACGAAATGGACTGGGATGCGAAACCAAGTTAGTTGTGTCTCTTTTTTTCGCCATAATATATTTAGTGAAACCATGTGAAAATTAATGCAGACTCCAAACATATTTCAGTATCGTTGTTACACTTTCTAACAAAGCTGTACTTTCAACGATTTCAATAGAGAGGAAAGTCGATATATATATTTTTTTATTTGACCAACTCAGGAGTCGATTCAAGGAGTGCATGAAATTTTGATCCAGCAGTACCAGTAGACATCAGATAATACTTGAAGCAGTACCAACGTGTTAGGAAATTGAGACATTATTAGAAGCCAGAGTTATGGGCCCGGAGAAAGCCTATAAACTGAATGGCCCGAGGAGCAGCGCCGCGTTTCCCAAATAACACACTGGCCTCTAGCTTGAGGTTACGCATTGGTTACGCTCGATGAAAGGATCTCCTCGGAGATGGAGCATTACACCTCTGCTGTGTATAAAAGTGTTTCACCTGCGGGCACTGATCACATTCCTCGTAAGAGTATACGGGTTTATATGAAGTCCTGTCAAGCTCAAAACTGGTAGAGTACACGTGCGGTGGCTGTGCAAGCGGCATGATTTACATATTAATACACAATGAAACCCACTTAAAAACTTTTTGTTGTTCATTTCGTATAAAATTTAATCTGCGCACTTCCTCGCTCGAGTACGGTAGTAAGATAGCCAAAAACAGTTCCGTACGTCAAGAATGTGCATACAAAGCGATTTTTAAAAAGATTGTAGGAATATCTACATCCACATCTACATACATACTCCATAGGCCACCGCACGGTCTCTCTTCACGTGACACAATAAGTACTCTGCTTCCTCCCAAGTATATCTCTTGAAAAGACCGTGACGGTAAAAAAAAGACATATTCGAGCTCACACGTAGGCTGACCACCAATAGTTCTTCCCGCGGACCATCGTCACTGAAATAGGAAGAGTGGGAAATGGCAGTGGTACACAACGTACCCCCCGCCACACACGAGACAAGAAAGCGAGTTAATACTGCATTGCTATCCAGTTCTGAGCTATGGCGAAGGTTTCAAATCTCTAGCTCATATGGAAATCACATATTGCACGGTCATCCATTTACGCTTCTAGCTCATAAAGTAAAATTTATACCGAACAGACAGACAAGAAAGAGACATACCAAAAACATCGTAAAAAATAGAGAAACTTTAGGATGGTAGTGTTAATGCTTCAGACGTTCTCCATAGTCTCTTTCCCCCCTCCCCCTTCCACTTGAATAGATCGTACAGAACGTTCTTACAACCCCGTATATTTGTCAGACAAGTCCTTCTTTGGATTGAATGCCGGTGCTGACCCTTCGCGTGAATTTCTGCACTTTGTCGTTTTGTGGTATCTTCGTATTGATAACACCAAGTCTCGTCACCTGTGATGATTTTTACTAAAAAATAATTGTCCGCGTTTTGCATTTCGATCAATTCGCGCCTGACGTCCGTGCGTCGTTGCTTTTGTTCGGGAGTCAAGGTGTACGGGACAAAAGTTGCTAACATTTTTCTCTTCTTCGAAACATTCTAGAGAATGTCTTTATTGTTGTGATTTGTGACATAACAACGTCGACACACTACGTCCGCTCGTCCACTGCTTACAATTGACTGTTGGAAAGCATATCTGTTGTTTACAGTTCAGGGTGCTATTCTAGCTACTGTGCTGACGTCGCTTATACGCCAGGAATAAAATCAGTCTCGTAACTTGGAAGAACGCCATACATTTAGCATTCAATGATCTTGGTTACATGTATATTTCTGATTACTATACGCCTTTGCTCCATTCAAGGAGTACTTTCCTGACATCGGAACAAATAGCAGACCTGATGCTCATAGCCAACTAAAACCGAAAATATTTGTTCAGTGTCGACCAGTCTTTGACTGATGAATTAATTTTTTACAATAAAGTGACCATACACATACTCTCTAATATCCTGGAGAGCCACAACAATAACAAACTCTCGTGTCTTGGAAGTTAACTGCTACCCACAGTAAAAATGACTCCGCTGCAGTGATAACCAACGGTTGAATGTTCGTTCAGTTTATGTTAAGTTTGCGCTAATGAAGAACAGTCTTATTTTTAAACGCCAGTACAGAATCAAATGAAGTCTTGAGTCTCGCTGATGGTAATAAAGTTTACTGCTTCCCACATTTACGGTGATGGAAAAAGTACACAACTTTTAACAATGTGTTGTGG
The DNA here is from genome assembly GCF_021461385.2 of Schistocerca piceifrons. Lineage (NCBI taxonomy): Eukaryota > Metazoa > Arthropoda > Insecta > Orthoptera > Acrididae > Schistocerca > Schistocerca piceifrons. The sequence goes on along the minus strand of NC_060149.1, from coordinate 359,096,852 downwards.
AGAAACGGCATCTATGGTAAGCAAAATGGAACAGCCTTTCTTATAAAATCTAAACTTCCAGTACTCACTGAGTTTCGAACGAAATCTGCCATTCGGACAACGCATTGTAAGACTGAGATAAGATCATACAGTGGGCCATGCCGAGAGTGTTTCACTTGCATCTATCTGCAACCTGAGCTGTCCCGGTGCTCGTCATTCCAAGGGAAATACCACTAAATCGAGTGCTCTGCAATGAAATACCATCTTAGAACTGCTTCCTAATAGCTAGCTGAAAAGCCTCCGTAGGATAGGTAGACTGGCTCAGTACCTGACAGGTTGTTGTTTTGCGTAAGTCTCTAAGGCGTGCAGGAATACTTCATGTGTAAAAAAATACCAACAGTGGGTTGAAATTGAGCTTTAAATCCGTTCTAGTACGCAGTTTCAATATCTCACAAAACTATTCTCACGCATCCGGGGGCCAGAATTTCACTGCACTGCCTTGTTAACAGAATGCGCCCGTGGCTGCGCCACACTCAAACCCTACCATCATCTCTTACCAACTGAACCTGGAACTCATCTGGCCAGGCCACGGCTTCCAGTCGTCTAGGGTCCAACCGATATGGTATCGAGCCCAGGAGAGGCGCTGCATGAGATGTCACGTTGTTAGCAAAAGCACTCGTGTAGGTCGTTCTGCTGCCATAGCCCATTAACGCCATAGTTCGCCGCACTGTCTTAGCAGATACGTTCGCCGTACGTCCCATATTAATTTCTGCGGTTACTTCATACAGTGTTGCTTGTCTGTTAGCATTGACGACTCTGCGCTAACACCGCTGCTGTCCATCGTTAAGTGAAGGCCGTGGTGAGAGGTAATGCGTGAAATTTGGTGTTCCCGGCACACTCTTGATACTGTGGATCTCGGAATATTGAATTCCCTGATGATTTCCGAAATGGAATGTGCCGTGCATCTAGTTCCAACTACCATTCCGCATTCGAAGTCTGTTACTTCCCGTCGTCATAATAACGTCGGAAACCTTTTCGCATAACTCATTTGAGTACAAATGACAGCAGCACCAATGCATTGCACGATTTATCGTGCAAAATGATCCATGGCACATGAGAGCAACTAACTAACTATACCTTGTGTACACGATACTACCGTCATCTGTATATATGCATATCACTATCCCCTGACTTTAGCCACCTCACTGTAGCTGTAACATAAATTCAGTTGTGTAATAAAAATATGTACTGCAAATTCGTTGGATTGAAGGAAAGATTTCTTATCCTGACAAATATTCCAGCTCTGAAAGCGTCGAGTGGATACATCTAGTAATATTATTCCGATGAGAAGAAGCCGATCGCACAATACGTCACCTTAACTTACTGCGTATGGTATTGATTCCAAAGTAACTAATGCATTATAACGACAACAATTCTGTGGTTCACCAGATGATACAGAAACAATCAGTAATGACGGTGGTATAAAGAACCAGTTTATACAACCCACACGTACTGGAGAAGAGACTGTATCGGGCTCGAACTGGATTCCCTTGTTCACCGGACCAGCCGGACAATCGGAAAACACGTGCCGCTGTCGGCCCCTTTGTTCTTTTACCATTTCAGAACAACTCGCTTTCTGATGGCAAAATTCGAACACTAAGAAGTCCTCTGCTTCTCTCTGACGTCGTTGGATGGCCAGACGAAGATTATTCGTCCCGCGAAAAAAGAATCCGGTGGTCAGATGCGAAACAATGTGCCGAACACATGAATCATTGCTAAACTGATCAGCTCTCGAATTGATTTATCTCTATCAGCGGCCACAACGCGCTCAGAATTCACAATGAGTGGAGGCAGACAATGGGAATACTCGAGTCGCTATCTTCCTAAATTAAAATGTGAACTCTGTGGCACGTGACATTTGCCGAAAACAATCGCTTCTTTGCCTTTGGTACTTTCCCCACCTTCCAACGGTGGTTGTAGTCGGCGGTATGAGAGTTATCAAGTGTGCCCACAACTTCATATAAGCTTTCAAACCATTTTTTATTTTGTAGAGATTTCTATGGTGAGACGGTATCACTGTGAAATATTGTAATGCTGGGACTTACTGCTCTCGAGATTCTCGTACGTAAAAGCAACGTGCGCTGAGTCAATCTAGACTTTATTATCTTTGGGTATTTCAGTTGATGGAAATAGACTAAACTAATCGAGTACATAAACATGAGTATTTGTTTTTTCTTCTTCTATTCGTTCCTATACTATGCACCTGAGAACGACGAAATTTTGGCGAATTGTTGTGCGCACCCCCACGAAGGTTTCTGTGGGGTAAGAGCCACCTAAAACGTATAGGAGTCGAGATGAAGTGGAGATGACATAGAAGCTAAAATCAGGAACACCTGGAGCAATGTTTATCAAGTTTTGTATTTATATGACTCATCATTTTTATAATTATTTGTAAAAAATTTGTGGGCTAGTGTACCTCAACAACCCAGAGGGGTAATGGTGGAGGCGAGAAGACGTGACATGAAAAAATATTCGATATCGACCGCTACTGGCATCAGATGCATAATTTTCGGAGTCGATATGCAAAGACAGAGAGAGAATGTCTCTGTAACGCCTGAAGGGATTTTTACCCATAGTGGTACATATACTATCTGCGAAAATTGACTGTAACTGCAAGAGATCCCTAGTAACCATATGGCTGAGGCTTTGGGGTGAAAAAGGACGACAGAAAAGCATAAACAACGCCTGGATACATGTCAGCCAAATTTCGTATATAATTGACTCATTAATCGTATAAAAATACTGTGGGTGTAAGATATTCCTACTATCGCTAAGAGTGGAGTAGACGATGAGAAAGGGTGACATTTGGAAACGTCTGAAAACGATCTGTTAATATTTCTTTCCTGCAAGTAGTTGACTTGGAGTACTTTAAAAATATGAAGCGCTGTTCAGTGCATCGACCACATCGTGCAAATAAACATTGCAGCGAGCCAATAATATTGCCAGCGTGTTTCGGGACCGAAGACTATGCCACACGGGTCAATAGCACAGATACATTTAATGTCCTCTTTAGAGTCGCATGGTGTAAAACGGCGGTGAATCACACAATTTCCAGTGACAGTTCTTTTCCTCGAAACGACAATTAGCTACTCGCAAAAGTACAAGTTTTCTTAGAATTCATATGAAATTTCAGGGTGAAATTTGCTAAAGATACGGATGAAATACGTGTAAAATATGTGCGACGTATGTTAAATGTATGTCAAATATAAATGCGTATGAAATATATATATAACACATGCATACACTTTGTCTGCGTTTACCTACTTAGAAAGAAAAAGAGGCACTGCAACGCATCCCGGGCATTTAGAACCAAAACTAACTAACGGCCTGATCATTCTTACCACCAAAATATACATATCTTGCTTTCATAGTTTATCATGTGTATTTTCCAGCTTCTTCAAACAGTATAATCCAAAGAAGTACTTGCATTCACAAATAAGACTTTATTATTTCACGTATTTTGTCTATACCCCGAAAGCTATCTTAGAAACGTCATATCGGCATCACCTTTGTAGACTACATACAATTACTCCACGTCACGCTAAGGAATAGAACTTTTGGCGTTTCCTCAACTATACAGTAACACGTATGCACTCTGAGTGATATTATTTCATGACTTTGACGTAATTACAGTCTATCTACTCCATAATCATAGTTCACTTTTTTGCATTAATACAAGGAAAATAAACCTGCACCATTCAACCAGAACTGATAGAGCATTACTTGTAGCGAAACTCACTCTCTGCACTGAATTCCACAAGTTATACGTTCGCATTGTTATTATACCGTACCATAAAAGTATAAAATCAGTAGCGAATGTCATTCTTAACTAGAAGGCAGACGGAATAAAATGGTTTTAAGGTACCGTGTCGCGTTGAATTCAGTGACACTACAGACGGAGCACAAGCTCCAATCGAACATGGGCGAGACTGGATGTCAACCTCATCTGTTTTTAAGGAACTGTCAGCGGAAGCCCGAAGTTATTTAGTGAAACCACAAGTTTTATAAATAAGAAACACTGGATAAGGTTCTGAACACCACTCCTCTCGATAATGAGTACATTGTTGTAAGCACTGCACCACTGCCCACACTAAAAATCGTTAGATACATCACCGAGTTGTTTATTTATCTGTTATTGCACATTCGCACATTCCATTCGCTAAGTATTGTGTTACGTGTAAATATTCAGTATTGATAACTGTTGAGTGCTTGTAGGGTGTGGTATTTTTGAAGATGATGACAGTACGTCAAACGTGAGACCTAGTGCCTGTAGATAGTGCTCTACTCTCGAACAGGTCAGCCGAGCTTGAAGTCTACCAGGTAAAAAGATAATCATCAACGTCACCTTGAGTCCTCACAGCATAAGACTCTCAGAGAGAATTGAAATTTAAAACACAAATCGACACACGGAGTATGCGCCATCAACTTTTCACCGCTTGTCCGTTAAATTGGTGCGATGAAATTTTCTTCCACCATCAGGTTTCGAACCGGCACGCTTCGGATCGGGCGCTAATCCCCCTTACGACTGCGACCACGCAGAGATACTTTCCATCAGCGAATGGAAAGGCAAAGAAGTCACCATCAGCTACAAACTGCAAGTGATTCGCAGACTGTAGCTGCGGATGCAGAAGTAAGTGCGAAGGCGACGACACAAATTCTAATTCACTTAGACTGTAACGACAAAATTTGGCGCACTCGCTTCGTTGCCAGAGATTGCATAATGCCGCGTTTGGTGACTGGCGCGGTCCGATGGCTCCGCCTCATTACACAGTGCGGTCCAGATGTATGGTCGGCATTACGTCGATCTGAGCTCTGTAAGCAGTCGTGGACATAAGAACAGCCTGTCCAATCAGCGTGTTGGAATCGTGTAAACCTGGTGAGACAAACGACGTGGTCGTGCGGGCCCTCCCACGCCAGTCTCCCCTTAACAGCTTCCTAAATCAACGGCCACCTAACTAGGACAATGCCGACCAACGTGCATGGAGGCATTCCATTCTTATCCGATACATACTGTCTGCCGACGCCGACGCAGGCGCCAGGTCTGGCGACCTCCAACTAAGTTTCCACTATCTGTGTTGTGCTGCTTGTTCTGCTGTTCTGCCCAACCCGTTCCGAACTGCAAGTCCTTTTCCGTTTCTCCATAATCACTGAGGTGCTTTTTTTTTTAGGATGTGGGGAAAGGTGCAACTCATCAGTCTTCTGACTGGTTTGATGCCACCCGCGACGATTGCCTGCCTTGTGCCTCTCAAAGTGGCACCTACAATTTGTGCCTTCTACGGTTCCCTGTAATATTATGTTACTATTTCTTCTTTCATAGACTGTCCATATATTTTTCTCTCGTCGTTTCTACGGAGAATTTATCAATAGTTAAACTGAATGTGAAATGTATTTTACATTTAAATTTACTCCGATCATATTTTCAACGCAGTCATCGTAACAAATCTATAGGCCAACATTGGATATTTTTTGAAAATCGTCAGTTAGTTTTTTAGCTTACATTTACTTTCGTTTATTCTTCATAAGATTATCCGTACACAAAAAATTATATACTTCTACGAGTACTGGACACATTTGGTAATACTACATGTTGTGTCGTATCGATGAAGATGCCGCCGAAGATTACAATGTAGTTGGTATAATTGCTGTTTCTTAAATGGTTCACATAAACGTAGAAAAAACATCATCTGTCTTAACTGCATTTTGTATAGATTCCACCTTATTTTTCTGTTCTAAATGACACATAGAATTTTTGTCTACCTCGGAGGTATCACATTTCATTTTACAATTTTCCTTTCTCTCCTCACGTGTTCCTCTTCTATAAGTACCTCATGGTGGCGTCGCCGAAAAGTGCTGTAAGAAATACTATAAGATAAAATAGGATAACTGAAATCTCGACGAAAATGTTGTTTGTATGAGTTAATAGTGATCACCGTCCTATTTACGGGTTTTATGTCCTGTATCGTAATCTCAGCGAAATGTAATATGTGTTTACGCATTTACTGGGAACTCGGTGACCCTCTGTAATTAGTATCGAGTTTATTCAACTGGCATCGCATGCAGGGTGAAGACTAAGCTATCTGTTTCTTGCATCAGACCCAAGGTTGATCGCGGTCCTCTGGTTTGGAACAGAGTGGAAAGTCTAAACCACAGGCTCAGACGACTTTGCGACGGTATCTGACGTGAATTTCTCGACCACCGGTGTCAGGTAGAGAATTGTAGGTTTCCCCTTAATAGGTAAGGCTTACACCACACTCAGGAAGCAGCTACTGGGGTAGCAGAGTACGCGTGGCATGCGCACGGGGCGTTTTTAGGCTACAGAAATTCTCCCTTATGATCAAAGACGAATTGCCTCATAAATTAGCCACAATCTCCTCAGAGAACGTTCGTCGTCGCAGATCAGAGATACGAAAAGTTAATATGATTTCAGTAAACTGCAGGAGCATACAAGGAAAGGTCCCAGAATTAGTATCGCTTACTGAAGGTTATAACGCACAGACAGTATTAAAAAGTCCGTCCACGGTAGCTGAGTGGTCAGCGCGACAGAATGTCAATGTTCGATTCCTGGCTGGGTCGGAGATTTTCTCCGCTCAGGGATTGGGTGTTGTGCTGTCCTACTCATCATCATTTCATGCCCATCGACGCGCAAGTCGCCGAAGCGGCGTCAAATAGAAAGACTTGCACCCATCGAACGGTCTACCCGACGGGAGGCCCTCGTCACACGACATTTATTTTTAGTATTAGGAACAGAAAGTTAATTGAAACCAGACATGAATGACAACGAATCCCTAAGTTCAGATTGGAATATTTATCGTAAGGATAGGTCAGTCGCCAGTGGTGGCGGCGTGTTTATTGCAGCAAAGAATTCGATAAAATCTAGTGAGGTTGTCACGGATTCCGAATGTGAATTAATCTGGATGAAGTTAAGTGTCAAAGATCGGTCAAAAATGGTAATCGGATGCTTTTATAGACCGCCTGGGTCAGTAGCTCCATGAAGAAATGGCTTATAAGGCGCTTGGTCGACCGATTCTTGAGTTTGCTCATCTGTCTGGGACCCCTACCAGATAGTGCTGACAGAAGACAGAGAGAAGATACAGCGAAGGGCGGTGCGTTTCGTCAAGAGATCGTTTAGTCGATACAAAAGCGTTACAGAGATGCTCGACAAACTCCATTGGCAAATGACAAGAGTGGCGTTGTGCATCACGGAGAGATTTACTGTTGAAATTTCGAGAAAGCAATTTCCAGGAAGAGTCAGACAACATATTACTTCCCCCAACATACGCCTCGCGTAATGGTCATGAGGAGAAAATTCGAGACATTAGAACCAATACAACCATTCTTACCACGTGCTATTTGCGAATAGAACAGGGCTGGAGTGTTCAGTTAGAGGTACAAAAAGTACTCTCCACTACACACCATTCGGTGACTTGCGGAGTATGCTGTAGATGTAGATTGAGATCTAATCCATCAATCCCTTGCAAGATTGAATCGACTGCTGCGGAGATATCATGAGTTAAGAGAAGTCGAGGGATTAGCATTGAAATGCCTTTTTTAAAAATGGTTCAAATGGCTCTGAGCTCTACGGGACTTAACTTCTAAAGGTCATCAGTCCGCTAGAACTTAGAAATACTTAAACCTAACTAACCTAAGGACATCACACACATCCATGCTCGAGGCAGGATTCGAACCTGCGAGCGTAGCGGTCGCGCGGTTCCAGACTGTAGTGCCTAGAACCGCTCGGCCACCCCGGTGGGCTTGCCTTTTTTACTCGGCCAATGTTTTGATCTACACTCGCGCTCCCCAACCAACGATTTTTAGAGGACATATTATAAAAAAGCATTCAAAAATAAATGACAAATATTTATGACGTAAATACAATGTGAAAATCAGATTTCATTTGAGTCTGTTCTGATAGTTGTCTGCAAAATTTGCCTTATTGGGAATAATGCTTTGGAAGTGCCAAATTTTCCATTCGGTTTCAGTAGGAGGTCGTATATGATGTCGGTGTATCGCAATGAGTAATAAAATACGTGCGTCCACGAATTTTAGAAATACTGCTATGAAAACTGAAACTGTTACAAACATACTTCACTATGGAGGTGTAAAGGGGACATTTTTTTAGTACGAAAAGGAAGCTTCAGTATTTGTAATAATGTATGTAAAGTCTTCCAACCGTCTTTAGTTTTCGGAAACGCTTTTTAGCTCAACATTGCGTCTGAGGAACTTTTATGCAGGGTTTCCGATAAATGACGGAAACACATGATAAGACGTTCCGTTAATAGAGTGACGTCTTAAACTAAGAGTCTTGGTTTCAGAAATTTACTTTGTTTCAGGGAATTGGCTTTCAGTGTTTAAAGACACTGAGAAAATTCATTTCAGTTTCTCGAATCGCCATATGGACGTTTCTTGTCTGTGTAGTTTGTTACCCGAAAATATTACTGAAATTTGGAGAATGCGCTATTTCAGATTTATTTTTTTAGCATAACTAATAGGTAAAATAAGTGAGTAGGAAGAAAGAAAATGGCGTGATGGTAGGAATGAACTGGATATGTTCGGTTAGCAACAAGAATAACTTGGGTGGTTTGCCTTTTTTTAGCAGCAAGAACTGGTGTGCTGTTTCAGGAGAAACTCTTATTTTAGTGCTGTATGTGAAACTATATCGCAACGGAAATGAGTGCGTGCTAGCCTTTAAAGTACTGGTACAGCTTCTGAAAAATGTTCAGAAGCTTCAGTCTGATTTTGTACAGCGTGAACCGTTCAGCAATGATGATATCGTTTTAAAAGTCAGTGCCATATACACATATTAACAACAAGGGAATATTTTAAAAATAGTAAAAATATTTTTACTGTTACTGTCCTTCACAAGGGCACATCTCTTTTGATTATGAAGTGAGTACCGTGGGATATTGTAAATGCATTTGGCTCTCATTGCAGATTTAGGTTTTTCATGATTTCCTAAATCACTTCAGAGGGATCTCGACGAGGTTACTAGGTGAACCGATTGTCAATGTCGTACTCCATCTTTGTGCAGCACTGTCCCCATTGACCTCGTCATCGACGTGATGCTGAAGCATAGTTTAGTTTCATTTTATATTTTTCTTTTATGTAGGTAAAACTGTAGTACAACTGGGCACCAACACATGACTATCTTGTGGGACACAAAAAATTAATGAGGTATAAAAGTGGCTTCTGTGTCCTCGCTGTCATTAACGAAGGAAGTCTACCGTTTAAAATCCTGTCTACATCGAGGTCATTGGAGACCGATCTTGGCAAAAACACATGAAAAAGTTCGGGAAGGACAGGGGTTTGAACCGGGCTCCTCATGAAAACGAGTTCACTGTGTTACACTTCACTCAGTCATCACTCTCGGGCTGAATGTTGACCAAATATTGGTTCATGCCACCCGTGTGGCTAATGTTTCCATCGAGATAACGTACACATTCACTTGATGCTTTCTTTTGGATACTCTACTATTCGCAGCGGAAACAGTATGTAAAGCATCCGCGCGTGCGCCGAAGTCAAAAACGAAACTTGGCTGGAATGATGCTGGTGAGACACAGGGTGGGTGCTGGACCGCATGAAACAAGACGTCCTTGCAACGCCGTGCACCAGATTTAGTGCGCGATGGCATTGTGGCCGTGTGTGGGTGTGGCCTTTCGACTATCATCTCGTTAGAAAGTTAACATCTTTAATAGAGGCATTCATTACGGTGCGTGCGCTGCGCCAAACGTTTCCGGATGAATCATAACTCTCCAGGCAGCCGAGGCGCGTGCTAGCCGCGAGGCGCAGCAGATGTCATTATTACACGTCCTCCGCCAGAAACGCCCCTCGTTCCGCTATCGCGAGAGACTGATAGCTTGTCTACGAAAAGCAGCAGAGCGAAATAAGGGGAGGGAAAGAAGCTGCCGAGAAAAAGTGCAACCGAAATTATTTTCGGCTGGTTAAGAACCCACTCTGCTTTGGCGCATCGCTCAGAACTCGTCCTCATCTTGCTGTAATGGAACTTGTAACTCATCGTGACCAAACGACTTTGCGCAACGGTTGACACACTGGACTCGTTTTCGGGGGAAGCAGCCACACTGATATAAGTTGCTGGCGATTTCGCTAAAAACATTTAATGCAAATAGCAAGACGGTTCTGCTGCATCGAGGTACAGTCTCAACTTGTACTCTGTCTCTAATGATTACGAAGTCAACAAGATATTAAATCCTAAAATTCCTTATATTTTCGAACAGTTGCAGACTATTCATATTAGGCAAAGGATAGGAGCTAATAGTTGTTGCTATGCGTAACTATAGATGGGAGAAATAGATAGCGTGTGAAACGTAATATCTACAAATAGCTACTTGCTATCGATAAGTACGATGCACCAATCTTAAGATCGAGTCACCGGAGGAGAAAGTAAACACTGGTAGGACGTCGGCGTGACCTATGAGAGGAGTGTGGCTCGTCTAAAACGATGCTGCAACAGAACCGCAAGATCAGATAAACGAGTGCCATGGATCGGCAAGATACAGTTCCACAACTCGCTTGAATTAATTTAGATGATACACGAAAGCCTAATTCAGGTTAACCGAAAGGGGATTTGAGCTTCACTTTCTTTCTTTCTTTGTCTGAGCCTTCTCCCGCAGTTACGCAGGGTCGGCCATGGTTAATCGGATGTGGCATGGTAAGTTTAAGGAGTGGCCAGATGTCCTTCCTGCCACCACCCCGTACCCCCCGGGAAGGAATTAGTGTACCCCAGCTGTCTGTGTATAATGTAAGCCATGGAATAGTGCGAATGTGTTGCAAATGTCTGCGAGTCGTGTAACTGAGGCGGAACGTGGGGACCAGCCCATTATTCACCTAGGGGGATGTTGAAAACCGCCTAAAATCCACATCCAGGCTGGCCGGCACACCGGCCCTACGGCGTTAATCCGCTGGGCAGATTCGATCCGGGGTCGGCGCGCCTACCGGAGTCCAGGAAGCAGCGCGTTAGCGTTCTTGGCTACCATGGCGGGTCGGATTTGAGCTTCACTCTGGAATGCAAATATACTGGCTTATTAATAGTTGCGTCACCACACTCAGCAACGTAATGAGGCGTTTAATGATTAGCACATTGCGTTCCAGAATTCTTAATTAGGGAGAACCGCCACCGCAATGTCTATGCAGTATGAAAATTCCTCTGCTAGTGATAAGGAGCAAAGAGAATTAACTATTACGTAATTCTGAGAAAATATTCTAAAGGAGAAAAGCCACAGAAATCATTATAGGTATAAGAAACAAAATATTTGAATTCTTAAATCTTATCCTGCCTAAAGCTGTACTCAAAGGACATTAGGGAAACATTTTCAATAGCGGTCTGGTATATCATTAGAATAAAACTTTAGAAATATCTAACAGGTCATAAATGACAAGCGTAAGTTGTTTAGGCTCCTAAATAAAAAAAAATGAAAATTATTGCCTTTTCGTTTGTTGCCGTGAAGGGAACTCCGAAATAACACATTCCCGTCGCCGCGCGAAAACGGGGCAAATTTCTGACGTCTGTTTTATCGCCGTCGATTACTAATACAGTCGCCGCGAACGTGTGGGGAATCCATCACGAGCGCAGTTTGGTCGCACAAGCACGCGGCGCACAAATTGTTCGGCAAATTTTGGGCGGTCTTCTTGTCTCATCTGCAGATGCCTCACAAATAGTTCATGCAGAGAGGGCGGCAAAAAGTCGCGGCAAATAAATACCGCTTTGACATGGTCGGAGGCGGCGGCATTCCTCATTGACGTATGAAGAACAGAGAACAAAGAAACAGAGGCCGGCGCGGCGCGCAAAAATGAGCAAAAGGTCTGCAGCTCCCGCCTGGCCATCTCCCGGGCAGTGCGTCGGGTCAGAGTCGCGGACCTGCTTGCTACGTAGCGCTTCCAGATGACCAGCAGGTTGCCACTCCAGGTAAACAGCGCTCCTCAGACCCAACTCCGTCAATTCTTAACTGAGTGCACCGTTGGCTTACTATAGCCTCACCCGATACGAGACGGCGGGAGAAAGGAACATTAGGGATTAACACCCGACGATTGCGACGTCATTAGAGACAGATTGCGGGCTATTTTTTGGACAAGGATGGGAAGGAAATGGCCCGTGATTAGAGTTGTAAGACTATCGTATGCTACCGTAGACTATCATAAGTAGTTTTCCTGGTAGCTTTAGTCAGCTAAGGTCATACCCGCGGTACATGTAAGTTAGGTGTGTTGCATACCTCTTGGACGTTAACCCATACCGACCGCTTTCTTTACGTAAGCGAACAGTGTCTTAATAGATTGCCCTAAAAACTGGAAGCGGTGAACCGTCTAGAAACTGAGTGAGGACATATAAAGGGTTGGGTAAAGTACGGAAATTTTTTTTGCGTTATTGTGGATGATTGCGAGATGAAAGGAAGAAGAAAATGACAAACACTGTTGGCACGCAGTGCATTTCTACTCCACTTCATGATGGGGGAGCGAAGTGGAACAATGGATAAGACAGTGGACTCGCATTCAGGATGACCGTGGATTAATTCCCCGTCCGGTCATTCAGGTTTTGATTTTCCGTGGTTTCCATAAATCACTAAGGTCGATCCTCGGTCGGTTCCAAAGAAAAGGACACGCTCAATTACCTTCTCCGTCCAACGAAATTCGAGGTTGTGTTCCTTCTCTAATGACCTCGTCGTTGAAGGGCTTTTAAACCTGATTGTCCTTCCTCTCCTCTGCATTAGACAATGAGGAGATGTCTCAAGACTCTTGCAGAAGGTTTTGTGATCAGGCATTTTACGTCGGCACCTCTGCTCCTCATAAAGAGCCAATATTAGTGATGAAATTTCCTTCCACTCTCCAGTATCCGGCCGGTTATCTCCGGGTCGGAAGCCACCACACTAACGTTCATTAACGTTCCCGGCTGTCACACATTTGAAACAACTAACTGAAATAAACTCACCCATTTTCTAACACAAATTTTAAATTAATTTCCTGCAATAAAAATATAGATGAAATTAGAGCAAAGTATATCTTACAAAGTAGATGAAATTACAACAAAATATATCTTACAAATTACAAATGGACTCCAAGAAAAAAAGGGAAAACTCATTAGAAGCGATCTTCGCATCACCACAGTTGATTGTGGTTAGCACAGGCACGCCAGGATACGTAACAAGAACAATAAAATACATGGATTTATTGATACTTTCGGCATATCTTGTCTAAAATGGAATAGGGCTGGCTTTTAATAAGTTTTCAACACTTTTGTGGAACAAAATCGCAAAACATTCTGATGTAATTTTTATTATTCTGGAGAATATATATTCCGTTTACAAAGAAGAGTCAGTACGGCTGTCTGCTGATCATGCGAAATATTACTTAACAACATTTGTTTCGATAACATTATCGAAATTACTAAGCAACAATTTTCCAAATGAGTAATTTTCTGAATTTAAAAGCACTACATATTTAGGGGAGACATGATCCCATTATTAAGTCATTGAAAGTATTATGTCACTAAGCACAGTCAAAAATATCTACACAGAGCTCTAAGAGCATGCTCAGAGCCACCAGTAATTGCGAACGCTGTACCATGATATCTGATAACGAATTCTTGCTGTCTGTTGCAGCTAAGGACATAACAGTTTTAAGAACTTAATACGGTGATCACGTCGACCCTCCCAGAAAGCCGAGCGTTTTAGCACACCGCCCCTGTGATTCGGGGAGGTGCTCGGACCCCGAATCGAATCCGCCTGGCTGATTAACGACGAAGACCGGTGCGTGGGGCAGCGTAAATGTGGTTTTTAGGCGGTTCCTCTTGTAAATCCTCGTCGCCAGTTTTGTAAAGGTCTCGTCGCTACTGCTGTGGAGACCGAGTTGCCACTGTTGTTACAGTAGGCCGAATCTGTGAGTTGGTGAAACGGCTTCTGGTGCTGCACACCGCTGAGACAATTTCTCCCTGCCACTATTACACAGCTATGCCCCAGGGTCGGGTAACAGGATAGGAGAAGGAAGGCTCAACAACACACTAGCAAATTAGTAGCAATGCGTTAGATAAGTAAAAAAGGTTTACTTATCTTTATGACTAGTTGAATAATGAAGGTCTTCAATGGCTAAGTACAAATAATCGTAGATAAACGTCACAGACATATCAAATGCAATTCACAACAACTGTCTGTTCACTCCTAAGACTTCACTAAACGACGTTTCCTGTCTAAGTCAGCCCTGGACGGTGGTCTATAACCAAGTGGGCGAGAGCTGCTCTTCTATCTTCCGAGTAGGCTTCCGTCCGTTGTCATCCGGTCATTGGCAGATTGATTCGGCCGGCAATTGGCCGAGGTGAAGTCGATATCTTCATCCTCAGCGCCGCTCGTGGCGCTGTTGGAACTCGCTCAAGTGGTGAGTCTCTATGGCTCGCATCTTTGTGCCTGTGATGCTTTTGCCCTGGCTATGTCTTTTTCGGACGACACAGCATTTCCCCACATACGATTACGTGAATACCGGGCTAGCACCCACGTCTCGCCTCAGCTACAAGACTCACAAACAATTCGAATACATTCTCACCGTTTCAGATGAGACAACACTAGACGGACACACAGGTCATGCTCTTCTATCCCAAGGAGGGAGGGATGGCGACAGGAAGGGCATCAGCTCACCACTACCACTCACATTGCCAAATCCGGATTAACATGTCGACACCGTGAATGTACGGGATAAGGCCAGGAAAAAAGAAAGAGAAAGATACTGGGATCATGTCTTCCCTATACATGTATTTTTAAATTAAATAAATCACACATTTGGATAGCTGGTGCGTCCTTATATCTGTACTGATGTGATATAGTTGCAGTAAGATTTCATAACAGATAACTTCGTTTTGATTAAGAAGAGTGACTGTTATGGGGCGTTTGTTATATATATGAATCACGCGGCCCTCCGTGTCCATATGTAACCTACGACTGTAGCTCGTAAGAATCTACAGAGCATATCAGCACGGCCGTGGCATCTCAACAATTATCCTATCATATTGAAACAGTAGATTGTACTTAATGGTAGAATAAGGGAGTTACAGTTATTAACGTATCAATGGGGGATGTGATATGTGGTATTGATGGCGCACAAGGAATATTACATTTGAGGAAAGCAGCTTTAATCGGTAAACCGTTCAGTTATTTCAACGCAGACGCGTACCGACGAGTACAGCATACTAGTGCTGGCTGCCGTCACCCCTGTATCTCATGCGGACGGTGTAGTCGGACTGACGCCACCGGAGTACTGGGAGCAGACTGTGCAGAGCCGCGCTCATCCCAGCCGAGACGCACTCTTTTTGTGCGTCAGCCTCTCGTTCCGACGAGGACGCTCGGGCTTAAATGTTTCCTTTCGTAAACGGAATGGCAAGGGGAAAAAAGAGGCAAACATCTCATAGTTACACGAACAAAACTTTTTCTCGGCATTCATTTTTGGTGCCTGTGCTCTTTGAAGAGGTTCCGAAAAATCTGAGAAACTCTGGACAGGCGAGCTGCTGGCCCGAGTGACACTGTCCAAGGCCCCAGCACTCGCGTTCTCCAGACACTTGGCAACTGTAAAGACAGTCGCTCATCTAACGGTCTTAGCAGCGAGGACTAACCGCATCAAACCTAGCTAGAAATCCCGATTTAAGCTCTTCTGGATTTCTAACAACAGCTTACGGTGAACACAAGAAAGTTTGTTTCTAGTGATCACTTTATGTCCCACTCCATATCCTTGCTGTCATCTCCTAATTTATAAAAATATTCCTATTAATTGTCCTAAGCTGACAACCCAAATACTTCCGCAACCGCTAAATATGTTGGGATAAGGTTTCAGAAAGGGATAGTACGCTATGGGGTGATTATTTCACTTTATGGCCACGCTCATAATTTTGTATCTATCGAACCATTTAAGTAAATGATTTTATTATAAAGTTCCATTATCTAAACGGCGTTCTAGTGACCTTTAAAAATGGAGAACATTAATGTAAACTCCTGATATCGTTTGCGGGAACGACGTAAGAAGAAGGTCGAGGCTATACCCCACTTTTCTACTTTTGCTTGAAAACACACTTAAAAATTGCACTGTACCGACGGTGGCAGCCTCGTTACGTAGCATCTTATTGAAAAATGTTCCGTGCCATTCGCTGCAAGTGTCTTATCACTATTCTCCTCTTTTCAGGTACCGAGAAAGGTGACACAATCGCTCACAGCAAATGGGTTCACTGAAGCGGCGTGGTCGATTTCCTTACTCATCCGTTTCTAAATCGAGTTTTTGCTGAAACATTACCAGTCTAGTCGTGGGGTGTTCAACCATAATCATGCTACCTTTATTCCTTCTTTACAGGGGCGCCCAAATGCCTAGGGAGCGAGGTGGAGCAATGCTTAGCATACTGGGCTGGCATTAGGGAGGATGACGGTTCAAATCCCCGTCTAGCTGTCAAAATCTGAGTTTTCCGTGAGTTTCCTAAATCGCTCCATCAAATGCTGGGATGGTTCCTCTGAAAAGGGCACGGCCGATTTCCTTCGCCATCTCTTCGTAACCCGTGCCTGTGCACAGTCTCTAATGACCGCTCTGCCGACTGGACATTAAACTCTAATCTTCATTCTGAATGCCGAAGAGGAAGCATACAGTTTGATTTAGAAAATATAATTGCAGTGTCTCAGCAGATTAGAAAGTTAAATGCACGGAATATACAGCAAAATATTGGTGCACTGGGGCACTATCTATCGCTGAAACACTTATTTCATTGTCCATATTAAAGTTAAGAACTTAGATGGCTCATCCAGTAAAAATGAGGTTAACACGTCTGCGGATAAATTATTCTTTAGCATACTCCTCTGCACTTAGGCACACTGCTGTGCAGAAGGAATACTTGCACTGCGAATGTGTGAATCTGGCATTTAAAGAATATTTTATTATTTCAATTTTACAGTCTTAAAGATTTTAACGATATTCGTCATGCAGTATTTTAGGAACGGCTTAATAACCGTGTGATTGAACTCCTTAAAACCAGTAACAACAACTATTACTTATGTGAATTAAGCTTTCCAAAAAGACATTTTATACTAAAATATTCTGGCTAATCTTGCATTTAAAGTAAAATGTGAGCTTTTGACGACCTCCTTCCCGTCATTATCAGGATCAGCTACAGAACAACTACGTAGTTCTGTATCGTTTTCATTCTAGTAGATTAGAAACTCTCACGTAATATAAATTCACTCGAAGATGTTAATTTTTGTTAAAAATATTCAAAATATTCTGACCTGATCTAGCGTCTGGGTGACACGTGACCTACACTCACTAGAAACTTCTGTTGAAAACGTGATGATATTGAATATTTCTGAGTCTAGGACAGATTATTCCGAGATATGATCACTGTTCTTAGGAAAGAACTTTTTCTCTAATAGAGATTGGTGATCCTTTTTCTTGTTTCCTTAGCGGTGTAGGAAATACGCAGTAGCGTCCAGAGCTGAGAACCTATGAAACTTTCCTCGTGTTGTCTCTTTTCTCTTACGTTAAACGTGGGTTTAGACGTTATATAGCACGTGGCTTATCTGACGGCGAGCTTCGAAGCCGAACCGAGATCATAAATAAATATGTGAGCACAATGGAACTCACCTACCGAAATATTTGTATAATAATATACATAATATCGTGTCAAGAACCGAATGATAAATTCATTAACATACGTGAAGTTACACAGTGTAACAGACACGCCCTGCCCTGGCAGTGACGGGAGATAGCCGCCTGATCTATAGGTGGGCGTGGCGGCCGTCTTCTCGTTATGGTCCAGACCACTATGGCACCTAATTTAGGAACACAGCGAGCTGGGCAGCCGCTTCCCACCACCCTGTCACGCCTTGGAGGCCGCCTCCGCTATATACAGCAAGAACTACAAATGTTGCCTTATTTCATATATGTCTTGAGAACTCGGTGGCTATATAGGAATTAGCAACGACGAAATAAATCAATCAGCCACAATTTAGTCGAATTCACAACTCATTCTCTCGCAACTAATTTTTGGTCTAAACCCACGTTCTGACGGTAGCATACATTTCGTATGATATTGTGCATGTTTCTCATAAAGAGAAAGCGCTTTTATTTACCTGAAATAACACCGAGCTAAAATTGTTTCATTAGATTATTTTTATTCTAGATTTTAACGAATCTAGAATTACATTTCACAACTGGCATTTCTAGACTGTATTTATTTCACCAAAGGAGGAACAACATTCTTATGATTTACTAACTGCAGTGCCCGTCGTTACCCGGGATGTTTAATGACTGCCACATGGATTAAAATATCTTCTAGGGTATATTTCACATGTAACAACGGCAACAGATTAATAAATAACAGTTTGCAATCTTTTTTCTGTCAAATTCTCGAGCTTTCGCTCGTCCCGCGATCTGGTTACGTCTACACCAAGACGCTGTGATTTATTCTCGTGACAGGAATTAGTCAGTTTACCACGATATATTTCGTTTGCGAGGCATTTAGGTTTTCATTAATTTTCTTCATCGAATCATCTGAATTTATAAATTAGAAGTAAATTGGTGAAGAACTTTGAAATAAAACGTTCGAGTACTTTTAGAGATGTTTGGTAACAACATTCCTCCTATATATCTATATTAAAAATATACATAGCCTACATCCACCCAAGTGTTCACTATGGAATCGTGTAGAAATCTGAAGTAAATCCACCAAGAACTTTTGGAGATTTTTGAGAAGAACTTTTCCTCTTTATATATGGCATACATATACGTTTGAAGCCAGATTACGAAATCTTATGTAAACAGTGATCTTCCTCTTTTCTTGAAAGTAAAGTGCGCAAAATTTCGTCAAGACTGGAATAAAATTGTATATTTCCATAAGTTACAAACGAATGGAGAGAGAGAGAGAGAGAGAGAGAGAGAGAGAGAGAGAGAGAGGGAGAGAGACTTTTGACAATAGGACTTTCCAATCAAGAACAACTGCCAAGATGAGAAACATAGAAGTAGCAAAGCATCTTAAATCACTTAATAAAGGCAAGGCTTCCTGTCCAGATTGTATACCAGTCAGGCTCCTCTCAGAGTATTCTGATACAATAGCACCATATTTAGTAATTATATACAACCGCTCGCTCATAGAAAGATCCGTACCTAAAGAATGGGAAATTGCTCAAGTCACACCAGTACCCCGAAAGGGAAGTAGGAGTAATCCGTTGAATTACAGGCCCATATCACAAACTTAGATTTGCAGTAGACTTTTGGAACATATACTGTATTCGAACATTATTAATTACCTCGAAGAAAATGATTTATTGACACATAGCCAGCAGGGATTGAGAAAATATCGTTCTTGCGAAAGGCAACTAGCTCTTTATACTCATGAAGTAATGAGTGCTATCGACAGGGGATGTCAAATTGATTCCAATTTTTAGATTTCCAGAAGGCTTTCGACACCGTTCCTCACATGCTTCTTCTAACCAAACTGCTTGCCTGTGGAATAGCGCCTTAGTTGTGCGACTGGCTTCGTGATTTCCTGTCAGAAAGGTCACGGTTCGTAGTAACAGACTGAAAGTCATCGAGTAAAACAGAAGTAATATCCGGCGTTCCCCAAGGAAGTGTTGCAGGTTCAAAAAATGGTTCAAATGGCTCTGAGCACTATGGGACTTAACATCTGTGGTCATCAGTCCCCTAGAACTTAGAACTACTTAAACCTAACTAACCTAAGGACATCACACACATCCATGCCCGAGGCAGGATTCGAACCTGCGACCGTTGCAGTCGCGCGACTCCGGACTGAGCGCCTAGAACCGCGAGACCACCGCGGCCGGTAGTGTTGCAGGCCCTCTATTGTTCCTGATCTGTATTAACGATATAGGAGACAATCTGAGTAGCCGTCTTAGATTGTTTGCAGATGATGCGTCACTTACCGTCTTGCAAAGTCATCAGATGACCAAAACGAATTGCAAAATGATTTAGATAAGATATCTGTATGGTGCGAAAGTGGCAATTGACCCTGAATAAAGAAAAGTGTGAAATTATTCACATGAGTCCTACAAGAAATCCGCTAAATTTCGATTACGCGATGAGTCACACAAATCTGAAGGCTGTAAATACAACTAAATACTTAGGGATTACAATTACAAATAACCTGAATTGGAACGATCACATAGATAAAGTTGTGTGTAGAGCAAACCAAAGACTGCGATTCATTGGCAGAACACTTAGAAGGTACAACTGGTCTACTAAAGTGACTGCTTACACCACGCTTGTCCGCCCTATTCTGGAGTATTGCTGATCCGTGTGGGAACCGCATCAGGTGGGACTGACGAATGACATCGAAACAGTACAAAGAAGGGTGGCTCGTTTTGTATTATCGCGAAATAGGGGAGATAGTGCCACAGACATGATACGTGAATTGGAGTGGCAATCATTAAAACAAAGGCGTTTTTCGTTGCGACGGGATCTTCTCATGAAATTTCAATCACCAGTTTTCTCCTCCGATTGCGAAAACATTCTGTTGACACCCACCTTCATAGGGATAAATGATCATCACGATAAAATAAGAGAAATCAGGGCTTGCACAGAAAAATGTAAGTGCTCGCTTTTCCCGCGCGCCTTTCGATAGTGGAACGGTAGGGAGACAACTTGAACGTGGTTCATTGAACCCTCTGCCTGCCAGGCACTTAATTGTGAATAGCAGAGTAATCATATAGATGTAGATGTTGACGTAGAAGCAAAGCTGATGCGTTGCGCGCTGAGCTCTCACCACGGATATTCAGAGCTGACAAAGAGCCTTTGTTTTAGTTTTCCAAGCCACGCCACACTCCAGATCACCGCCACATTTTGGCAGATGCATTCCTACATACAGCTTTGCTATAAAGCGATGTTGGTAGCCTGCATCTGCTTTGCTTCAGCAGTCGTCCTTCTGGAAACATTGGCCCTGAATGAAAAACGCAGCATAAGACAAGTGTTCCTTTTACTTTCTGTCTGAGCAAGGTGTCTCACATTACTCGGGACAAAGAACACGTCTTTTCGATGCTTATGTTTAAGAATTTTGATCGTTAAACTCTGACTCTTTGTTCGTAAAACCAATGAGGTGGCACCAAAACCCGTGTTAAGTGCGCATTTTCCTTATCGCATGAGGTTGCAACAGTAGGCTGAACGAATAATTCTGGCATTTGCACATACATTTTCAAATTCATCACACCAAGAATAATATACACACACCAAATAGCACTGCACCGAATATTACACCAATAGTTAGAGAATGACGCTGTCCAATTTTCCCTACCATAAATTAGCGATTTTCTAGGCGAGAAGGTTAACAGTGACAGCTGTGATTGACGAGTCCACTCACATGGAAGACGGCTTCATCTGATCAGCGAATTTGTATCTAAATCTTGACTGTTCTTTTAACACTATCTTTATGGACTGGATAAGGTCCATACTGATGCCTCAGTCTTTCGACACCAATGATGGCACGAAGTTCGTAGTCATAGTTTCCGTCATTATCATCTGTGCCGAACCAAACTGCATTTCAGCTGATTTTGCCTCACGTGTATCGTGGTACTCTTGACATATGATGCGGATAGGACAGCTTTAACCTCTTCCTTGAGAACTATGCAGGACTGACTACTCTGATCCAACTAACGTGATGTGCACCCCTGTTATCGTTCCGCGTCATTTCTATCACTTTACTATAGATATTTTTGTGTGAATAGAAAAAGCGCAGGTCGTTGCAGCTTTCAAGAAAGATCGTAGAACAGATTCTCATGATTAGATGCCTATATCGTTGTCATCAGTCTGTTTGAGATTCATGGAGCACGTTTTATGCTCAAGAATTATGCCGCTTTTGCAGAATGAAAATCCCCTCTGTAAAAATCAACTGGGATTCCGCAAACAGAGATCTTACGAAACTCAGCTCGTTCCGTTCCTCCTTGAGATCCATAGTGCTGTAGACAAAAGCGCTCAGGTTGATGCCGTGTTCCTTGACTTCGGGAAGACATTTGACGCCGTCGAACACTACCAGTTTGTGAAAAAAAAAGAGCTTACTGAGTATCGGACCAGATTTGTGACTGGATTAAAGACTTCCTTGCAGACAGAATTCAACAAGTCGCTCTTAACGGAACAAAATAGACAGCTATATAGGTATTTTCCGCAATGCCCCAAGGAACGTGATAGGACCGTTGCTGTTTACAGTGTATATAAATGATGTAGTAGAAAGCGACTGAAGCTATTTAAGACTGTTCACAGATGAAGTAGCAACGCCAGAAGGCAGTATCGATTTGCAGAATGACCTACAAAAGATTTACAAATGGTGCATGCTCTGGCAGTTGACCCTGAATGTAAATAAATGTAATATAATGCGCATATGTAGGAAAATATTTACTCTACTGTGTACCTACACGATTTATGACAAATTTATGGTACACTACCTAGCGTAAAATTTCTAAAAGTAACTATCCAGAGTGACCTTAATGGAATGACCCCATAAAACAAATAGTACGAAAAGCAGATGCCAGACTGAGATCATAGGATGTTTCTTAAGGAAATGTAGCTCTACCGCGAAAGATGTGGCTTACAATGCTCTTGCCCGTCCGATTATTGAGTATTGTTCACCAATGTGGAACCCTTACAAGGTAGGATTGATATATGAGATAGAGAAGATCAAACGAAGAACAGCGCCTTTCTTCACGGGATCGTTTAGTAAGCGTGAGAGCGTTACAGATATGCTCAACTAATTCCAGTGGCAGACACTACAAAGGAAGCATTGTGCATCACGGAGAGGTTTACTATTGAAATTATGAGAGAGTATTTTCCGGGAAGAGTAAAACATCACATTACATACATGTCACGAAATGCCGCGATGAGAAAATTCGAGAAATTAGAGTTAATACAGAGGCTTACCGACGACCATTCTTCCCGCGCGCTCTTCGCGAGTATAACAGAGAAGGGGACGTCAGTTACTGGTACCACAAGTACCCTCCCCCACAAACTGTCAAATGGGTTGTAGAGTACTGAGCTACATATAGATGTAGGTCTTGTTTTCTCACTTTATTCGTTGTTATGTTGTTTACAGCTGCATTTGGTAGACGGTGATACTGACATTTATTTCATCCCAATGGACATCTAGTCTCGTTGTATAGTTCAACTACTTGACTAGAAAATTAGAAACTCTAGCGATGGGCAACTTTCATCACAAATTTTATCTGAAAGTAATAACCGTACAATGTAAGTATTGAGACCACAATTAAATGGAAAAAGAAATTGCATCTGAACATGTAAACTGAGAAGGGTTGTACGATATTTTATAGAGTGTAGTAAGTGCTATGTGTACGTTGTAATGTAATTAAGTAAAAATTTAATACATACATGCTTTTTGATTACCTAGTAATACGGAAAAGTATGCTTTATGGTAGGTTTAACAGTAGTATTGCGATAAAGTACTCAGATAAAAAGTAGGGCTCTTTTTCATGCAGCAGATCAGGACGTAGAAAGGCTAGTTTTTGTAGTAGTATTAGATGTGTTAGGTGTAACCGTTTGGTGAATTTTATCGCTGGTTGCAGCTGTTGTGTGCGAGGCTTAACGTACCTGTAAGCACTCCGAACACAAAGTTAGTCATCCCACCCCGCTATTACCGCCTCCTTCCTTCATAATGACATCAGTTCGGCGAGGAAGAGAGCCCGCAGGTTTCTTCTAGTATGCCACATCCAGCTGAAGCCATTCGTTCATGGTTAGATCCCGCACAACTACTACATTTCGGCGATGAAGAGCTCTGTGTTTCAGCTCCTGTTCCAAATAGCTCCAGACCTTCTCCATGTGTTAAAGATCGGCTGATTTAAAGGGTAGTCGAGATACGGTAGGGCGCCTGAGCTTTCGTCAAACGAGGATGGTATGCGTTCAGCCTAGTCAACATAGCTGTTGTCATCTAGGACGTCAGGAGTGTCCACAACATATTCTTCATGAAAACTTAGAATAAAGGGAAACACCTCTTTATTGAGAATTGAGAATGTTGAAACAAGCATCCTGGTTCATATTATTGTCGACCTGTATGAGGCGCTCAAGTAATGGTACGAAGTACACCCTCAAAACACCACAGAACCACCCCTAGACCTGAATTACAGTCTCCACACGGATCTCACTAGGTCGTTGCCGCCCTCGACACCTAGCATCATTTGAAAAGAGGGCAACTTGCAGCTCGTCGGACCACACCATTTGCCTCCATTTCGTTACTGTCCGGCATCTGTATTGACACATTGAACACGTGCATCTTTATACAGGGTGAAGCAAGAGGAAAGGTACAAACTTTGAGGGGTAATAGAATTAGTTATTATGAACAAAAAACCACATACTAATATATTTCCTGCTCTTAATATTTTCCAAGGAAACTAATGAAAACAATGGGGAACAGGACAAATGCACGTGATATAAAATTAAATAGTGTAATCTAATGTTTCGTTTAACTGCGTCCATTTTCTCGTAAAGATGTTTAAAAAGTTTACTGTCAACTGCAATGCAGTTTACAGCTATTGTAAACAGCTGGTGGGTTACTGACCTGAGCTCATTCTTACGATCCTTTACTTGAGCGCAAGCATGTAAAATACGAGCGAGAAATTCCACGTAGTGAGGGATGCCTTGGCTGTTTTTTAAGTTGAAATGTCCTGTTTGGAGTAGCATCAGCCCAACTGGTGTACAAATGAATTACCGTGAAGACATCGGAACCCTACCGCTGGAAGCAGCGGGCCCACTTAGTCAATGTGTATGTGGAGAAAAAAAGTGTGGCTTCAGAAAAATGACCTGTGGTCACTAAAGACAACACTATATAGCCTAATGTCGCTTCGGTTATGTTTACATGTGAATGCTGGTGAAGAAGGACATGTGACTGACGCCTGTGGTTTTAAGAGAGCTGTATGTCGGATGCGGTTAAGAAGAGGGCATATGTTCATTTGCAGTTTTTTTGTTCAGGATCACCAATACTATCAGGCCTCAACACATGCACCTTTCCTCCTCACTCACCATACATGCCGCTGTGAGCAATGGTCCTTTACCAGGTACGCGACTCCATCTGTCTATTGCGCGAAGTTCGCTTCGCGGTGTTCACTTGCAGAGTGGTTGAGATGGACCCGAGTTCACTGACGGCAGCAATTCCTATAGACCATGAAACCGATTTTCATTGACAAAGCGCCACATTCCTATCCGGTCACAATCGGTTCGGATCTCTTTGCATCCTTTGTTCGCCGTTTAACATGGCTGCGAGAGGTACACCTCTACTTGTAGGCACGTTGCACAGTTCGCGTTGATGCACCAACAAATCTCTCCTCTTCACTCACACACGGTAGCTGTTTTCTGCCATTGTCTCGCGTTTTCACGTCAACTCATCTAACTACGCTGGTCTCATGCAATCGATTGGCACACAGCCACGATTTGAGTCAACGTTGGATGATTACTTGACCGCCTGGTACCAGTTCTACACTTTTACATCGTTTAGAACCTTTTCAGGCTGATCTACAGATACGCTCGAGGAAGCTACGTGTTCAATTCCGTAGCGTGCTGCTCTTTTAGGGAGGTGACTAACATTTTGTTCGGTACGCTTAGCTGTGTCAAATAGATATATTACTTTACCCGCGCCACGAGATATCCTCTGTCATAGGAGCGAGGGGGACTGTAAGAGGAAACTGGCCTTTGCGCATGAGTAAAGCGAGTAATGGGGTGTACTGCGTGCAAACATCAGTAGCCTCGTTGTTAGTGTGGCAAGTGGGACAGTGCTGGCAGTTCAGGCTGTAGTGTTTGCGCTAAATGACATACCTACAAGTTGCTACGACTTCTCCTGGTGTGAGGATAGCGGTTTTGCGCCAAGCTGTAAACTAACATCTATAAAATTTAAGCTCATCCATTACGGATGTTCTAGAACACGTGACTGTGTATTGAATACAAATACTGAAAACTGCAACCAGTATCTTTTAAAAAAAAAAATATTCATGTACTGTCACAAACTAGTTTTCGAACATTTTCAGGCTCATCTTCAGATGGGATACGTGGAAGCTACATGTTTGTTTCCAAAGTGTGATGCTGGATGCTGGCTCTGCGAGAGTATGGGCGGTTCTGTAATTGGTATCCATCAGGAAATTTCCATTGTGATTGCCAAATGGTCACAGATTACTCAATTTCCACTATGAATATAAATATACACCGATTGTCACGATAAATATATTTACAAAAAAATTGTTCAAATGGCTCTGAGCACTATGGGACTTAACTGCTGAGGTCATCAGTCCCCTAGAACTCAGAACTACTTAAACCTAACTAACCTAAGGACATCACACACATCCATGCCCGAGGCAGGATTCGAAACTGCGACCGTAGCGGTCGCGCGGTTCCAGACTGTAGCGCCTAGAACCACTCGGTCACTCCGGCCGGCAAATATATTTACAGATTTATCGTAATAGTCGATATTTATTTGCAAATAATTTGCGGGATTGCAGCCGGGTGACTTCGTCGACAACTGCCGATATTCAAAAGGTGTACACCGTGCCACTTTCAAAGAAATTTTGTCTTGAAACCGGCAGGGTGTGTAGTCTCAAAAATCGGCTGTTGTCGATAACGTCACGCGGCTGCATTCTCATAAGTTATTTGAACACTGTATACCCTGGGAGGAACTGTGGTCTCTCGATATGTTTTAATATTCACTTACTAACTTCTCACTTTCAATGTAAATATTCACTGACTGTTACGATAAACATATTTATAGTGATAATCGGATTGTATTTATATTAATATTAAAAAGTGAGTAATCTCTGGCCAATTGGTAATCACAAACGAAGGTGCCAGGTTAATACCAACTACAAAGTGATAAGTACTGTTGCAAGCGAGTAACCAGTATCACACTGCACAAGTAAACATATGACGTCCATGTATCCCAGCTGAAGATCAGCATGAAAAAGTTCGAAAACTAGTGTATGGGTATAACCGAAGAGTTTTAAAAAATGAAAAAAGGTTTAATGTTTTGTGAAATTATTTGGAATATTATGTAGTGCTCTTTAGAATAATAGAATACTAAGTTAAACATTGGACTTGAAATTCTCATTTGGTACCTCATTTGCTGTAGATGAATTCGAGCATCATTCAAAAAAAGTTCAAATGTGTGTCACATCTTATTGGACTTAACTGCTAAGGTCATCAGTCCCTAAGCTTACACACTACTTAACCTAAATTAGCACAAGGACAAACACACACACCCATGCCCGAGGGAGGACTCGAACCTCCGCCGGAACCAGCCGCATAGTCCATGACTGCAGCGCCGTAGACCGCTCGGCTAATCCGCATCATTCAAAGCTGCCTCAAATTTTTTCATTTCGTTTCTTACTATAAGACAAATCATTTCACAAAAGTGTGACCTTTTTCTTTTAAATGTTTTTACTTTTACAATTTTCGTTCAGAAAGTATGAAGTATAGTATAGACACATCAAAAAAAGTTTTGCATCACCTCGGTTCCAAGAGTTCCGGAACCTGTACAGAAAATTAAAATAGAGATCAACATAAACACCATTTCCGCCCTTTTTATGGCTCTGTGAGATCTTCAGAGGTGGTGGTCCAGATTGCTGTACACAATTGTACCTCTAATACCCAGTACCACGTCCTCTTGCATTGATGCATACCTGTATTCGTCGTGGCATACTATCCACAAGATCATCAAGACACTGTTGGTCCAGATTGTCCCACTCCTCAACGGCTATTCGGCCTAGATCCCTCAGAGTCGTTGGTGGATCACGTCGTCCATAAACAGCCCTTTCCAATCTATCCCAGGCATGTTCGATAGGGTTCCTGTCTGGAGAACATGTTGGCCACTATAGTCGAGCAATGTCGTTATTCTGAAGGAAGTCATTCACAAGATGTGCACGATGGGGGCGCGAATTGCCGTCTATGAAGACGAATGCCTCGCCAGTATGCCGCCGATATGGTTGCACTATCGGTCGGAGGACGGCATTCACGTATCGTACAGCCGTTACGGCGCCTTCCATGACCACCAGCGGCGTACTTCGGCCTCACATAATGCCACCCCAAAATAGCAGGGAACTTCCACATTGTTGCACTCGCTGGACAGTGTGTCTAAGGCGTTCAGCCTGACCGGGTTGCCTCTAAACACGTCTCCGACGATTGCCTGGTTGAAGGCATATGCGACACTCATTGGTGAAGAAAAAGTGATGCCAAACCTGAGCGGTCCATTCGGCATGTTGTTGGGCCCATCTGTACCGTGCTGCATAGTGTCGTGGTTGCAAAGATGGACCTCGCAATGGATGTCAGGAGTGAAGTTGCACAACATGCAACCTATTGCGCACAGTTTGAGTCGTAACACGACGCCTTGTGGATGCAAGAAATGCATTAATCAACATGGTGCCGTTGCTGTCAGGGTTCCTTCGAGCCATAATCCGTAGGTAGCGGTCATCCACTGCAGTCCATGGACGGCGTGAGCGAAGCATGACACCGACAGTTCGTGTCTCTCTGTATCTCCTCCTTCATGTCCGAACAACATCGCTTTGGTTCACTCCGAGACTCCTGGACACTTCCCTTGTTGAGAGCCCTTGCTGGCACAAAGTAACAATGCGGACGCGATCGAACAGCGGTATTGACTGTCTAGGCATAGTTGAACTACAGACAACACGAGCCGTGTACGTCCTTCCTGGTGGAAAAACCGGAACTGAACGGCTATCGGACGCCTCCGACTACTAGGCGCTGCTCATGCATGGTAGTTTACATGTTTGGGCGGGTTTAGTGGCATCTCTGAACAGTCAAAGGGACTGTGTCTGTGATACAATATCCACAGTCAACGTCTATCTTCGGGAGGTTTGGGAACCAGGATGATGCAAAACTTTTTTTTGATGTGTGTATTTTTATTAGGGATCGGCATGCAGTTTCTATTAAGAGTATACAGATCAAGAGAAAGCAGAGAATTTTCAATTTGTGCTTTGACTTTACATTTTTTTAAACTATCTCTACAAAACTAGTAGCAGCTGTTCGTGAGATATTTCGTTTTCTTGAAATCACTAATCAAGTAGTCCTTAATTAGCCTGATTATTGTCAAGCGATTAAATCTATTTTTGCATAACGAACCCTCAATCTGGTCAATTTGATATTTCGTTTGTTCATTTCCCACTCTTCGTTTGGCCATGAAAATCCTCAATTATCCATTGTGTAATAACTAGGGAATCTTTTTTTCGTTCCCTGAAACATTTGGTCAAAGAAGTAATTTCCACTTCATCCATCCTTGCTATGAGGGACGATAGGACAACTGACGATATATTCAGCAATAAACAAATAAACCAACAGCTGTGTTTTTATCTGTGATTCATTTCAGAGCCAATCGGTCTCGGCATTGCATTATGCCATCGTCAGGCCCTATGAACAACACAATAACAGCAATACAGCTCCTGAGGTGGGGGCAGTGGCGGATACATAGGGGGGGGGGGGGGCGCTGGGCGCCCCCCCCCCCCCTTACGCGGCCAGCCTCATTGCCACCTGCGCCGCCCCCACCAGTCAGGCTGCACGCTATTCGTTCGTTTCTTTCGTCAGTCGACTCGACTGAATCGAGTTATTGAGTAGTTGTACTTTCTGTCTCGACTATGAATGAGGACTGACATAACGGCTTAGCTCTGTTGAACACTCACCCTGACATTGATTGTCCTATTAGCGATATAATTAACCAACTTGCCAGGAGGATTGGGAGCATAGAATTCATCATTTAAGAAAGAGAACCACAACTATAACTTGTTTATGTCATAAGATGGCATTGTCTTGTAAGGTGTACCGGTATGAAATGAGCGTTTTTTTGTGAAAATGAAACACTAATTTTGAATTGAAAAGTAAAAACATTTTATTCAAAGTACTGGCCATTGCTTTCTATATATTTTGACCACCATTCTGTCAATTTGTGGACACCACGCCAATAGAAATGTTCGTCTTTTGAAGCAAACCAATGAGACACATAATTTTCGACTTCTTCGTAGAAATCGAACTGTTCCTCAGACAATGCGTGTCCCATTGGTGAAAACAAATGGTACTCGGAAGGGGCCAAGTCTGGTGAATACGTCGGGTGGGGTAGCAGCTCCTAGCCAAGTGTTTTGATCGTATCCTGAACCATTTTTTCTTTGTGTGCAGGTGCATTGTCGTCTAAAAAAATTACTTTGCCATGTCTTCTGGCCCATTATGGTCTTTTTTCGATCAATGCATAGTTCAAATTGATCATTTTTGTCTGTAGCGATTAGTATTCACAGTTTCACCTGGTTTTAGAAGCTCATGATACACCACACCTTTCTGATCCCACCAAACACAGAGCATTGTCTTCTTGCCGAATCGATCTGGTTTTGCAGTCGATGTTGATGGTTGTCCCGGATTAACCCACAATATTTCCCGTTTAGAATTCTTAAAATAAATCCATTTTTCATCTCCAGTAACAATTCGATGCAAAATTGATTTTCTTTCATGTCTTTGAAGCAAAATGTGTCAAATGGTTTTTCGGTTTTCCATCTGTCTTTCATTCAATTCATGTGGCACCCATTTTTCACACTTTTGGATCTTCCCCATAGCTTTCAAATGGTCAGAATTTATTTGTTGTGCAACATTTAGCATGGCTGCCATTTGCTTCTGACTCAAAGTATCGTCTTCATCCAATATTGCCGGCCGCGGTGGTCTAGCGGTTCTAGGCGCTCAGTCCGGAAGAGCGCGACTGCTACGGTCGCAGGTTCGAATCCTGCCTCGGGCATGGATGTGTGTGATGTCCTTAGGTTAGTTAGGTTCAAGTAGTTCTAAGTTCTAGGAGACTGATGACCACAGATGTTAAGTTCCATAGTGTTCAGAACCATTTGAACCATCAATATTGCTTGCAATTCGGCGTCTTCGAACTTTTTTGGTGGTCTTCCACGTTCTTCATTTCTTACATCAAAATCATTATTTCTGAACCGTTGAAACCATCTTTTGCATGTTGCTTATGATAGAGCATGATCACCATATGTCCCGACAAGCATTCGATGCGACTCTGCAGCACTTTTTTTCAAATGAAAACAAAAAATTAATGCTTTCCGCAAATCATCACTTTCTGGTACAAAATTCGACATTGCTAACACGATGAAAACATATGATGTTGTTTGTTCCATGACTTGATGTATACTAAATATCTTTGAAGGATTTCATACCCACCAAATAAACAAAAAATTAACGCTCGTTCACAACAAATGTTCCCTATCGACACATTTGTATCTTAACGCTCATTTCATACCGGTACACCTGGGTGTATAATCAGTTGAAATAAAACTTTCTTAAACTTTGCATGTGACTTGACTATTTTTTATAACGGTAAAAGTGAAGGTAGCGCAAGATATCTTTAGCGCCCCCTCTTTGAGGTTTTTCTGTATCTATCACTGGGTAGGGGTTGTTGTTGTTGTTGTTGTTGTTGTTGTTGTGGTCTTCAGTCCTGAGACTGGTTTGATGCAGCTCTCCATGCTACTCTATCCTGTGCAAGCTTCTTCATCTCCCAATACGTACTGCAGCCTACATCCTTCTGAATCTGCTTAGTGTATTCATCTCTTGGTCTCCCTCTACGATTTTTACCCTCCTCGCTGCCCTCCAATACTAAATTGGTGATCCCTCGATGTCTCAGAACATGTCCTACCAAGTTGTGCCACAAACTCCTCTTCTCCCCAATCCTATTCAATACATCCTCATTAGTTATGTGATCTACCCATCTAATCTTCAGGATTCTTCTGTAGCACCACATTTCAAAAGCTTCTATTCTCTTCTTGTCCAAACTGTTTATCGTCCACGTTTCACTTCCATATATGGCTACACTCCATACAAATACTTTCAGAAATGACTTCCTGACACTTAAATCTATACTCGATGTTAACAAATTTCTCTTCTTCAGAAACGCTTTCCTTGCCATTGCCAGTCTACATTTTATATCCTCTCTACTTCGACCATGCCGGCCGCTGTGGCCGTGCGGTTAAAGGCGCTTCAGTCTGGAACCGCGTGACCGCTACGGTCGCAGGTTCGACTCCTGCCTCGGGCTTGGATGTGTGTGATGTCCTTAGGTTGGTTAGGTTTAATTAGTTCTAAGTTCTAGGCGACTGATGACCTCAGAAGTTAAGTCGCATAGTGCACAGAGCCATTTGAACCATTAGCCAACTTCGACCATCATCAGTTATTTTGCTCCACAAATAGCAAAACTCCTTTACTACTTTAAGTGTCTCATTTCCTAATCTAATTCCTTCAGCATCACTCGACTTAATTCGACTACATTCCATTATCCTCGTTTTGCTTTTGTTGATGTTCATCTTATATCCACCCTTCAAGACACTGTCCATTCCGTTCAATTGCTCTTCCAAGTCCTTTGCTGTCTCTGACAGAATTACAATGTCATCGGCGAACCTCAAAGTTTTTATTTCTTCTCCATGGATTTTAATACCTACTCCGAATTTTTCTTTTGTTTTCTTTACTGCTTGCTGAATATACAGATTGAATAACATCTGGGAGAGGCTACAACCCTGTCTCACTCCCTTCCCAACCACTGCTTCCCTTTCATGTCCTTCGACTCTTATAACTGCCATCTGGTTTCTTTACAAATTGCAAATATCCTTTCACTCTCTGTATTTTACCCCTGCCACCTTCAGAATTTGAAAGAGAGTATTCCAGTCAACACTGTCAAATGCTTTCTCCAAGTGTACAAATGCTAGAAACGTAGGTTTGCCATTTCTTAGTGTAGCTTCTAAGATAAGTCGTAGGGTCAGTATTACCTCACGTGTTCCCATATTTCTACGGAATCCAAACTGATCTTCGCCGATGTCGGCTTCTACCAGTTTTTCCATTCGTCTGTAAAAAATTCGTGTTAGCATTTTGCAGCTGTGAGTTATTGAACTGATAGTTCGGTAATTTTCACATCTGTCGACGCTTGCTTTGTTTGGGATTTGAATTATTATGTTCTTCTTGAAGTCTGATGGTATTTCGCCTGTCACACATTTTGCTCACCAGATGGTAGAGTTTTGTGAGGACTGGCTCTCCCAAGACCGTCAGTAGTTCTAATGGAATGTTGTCTACTCCTGGGGCCTTGTTTCGACTCAGGTCTTTCAGTGTTCTGTCAAACTCTTCACGCAGTATCGTATCTCCCATTTCATCTTCATCTACCAGGTGATGAAAAAGTCAGTATAAATTTGAAAACTGAATAAATCACGGAATAATGTAGATAGAGAGGTACAAATTGCCACAATTGCTTGGAATGACACGGGATTTTATTAGAACCAAAAAAATAGAAATGTTCACAATATGTGCGACAGATGGCGCTTTACCTGATCAGAATAGCAATAATTAGCATAACAAAGTAAGACAAAGCAAAGATGATGTTCTTTACAGGAAATGCTCAATATGTCCACCATCATTCCTCAACAATAGCTGTAGTCGAGGAATAATGTTGTGAACAGCACTGTAAAGGATGTCCGGAGTTATGGTGAGGCATTGGAGTCGGATGTTGTCTTTCAGCATCCCTAGAGATGTCGGTCGATCACGATACACTTGCGACTTCAGGTAACCCTAAAGCCAATAACCGCACGGACTGAGGTCTGGGGACCTGGGCGGCCAAGCATTACGAAAGTGACGGCTGAGCACACGATAATCACCAAAAAACGCGCGCAAGAGATCTTTCACGGGTCTAGCAATACTTTGTGTGTGTGTGTGTGTTTTTTTTTTTCCTAATAAAACCCCATGTCATTCCAAGCATGTATGTCAATTTTTATCTCTCTATCTACATTATTCCGTGGTTTATTAAGTTTTCAAATTTATACTGACTTTTTGATCACCCGGTACATTCTCTTCTCTTAACTTAATACGAATTATACAAAGTTACGTTAAGGAAGCTGTTGCATTATTTATTGCTCGTTATAAGAGAAGTGACCGGTTGCAGATTTCCGTATTTGTATAGAAAATTTATGTCAGAAGTAGTGACGAGCGTTCACTTTGATGTTTCAGAAAGAATTCACGAAAGACTGTATCTTCAACGAAATCTTCGAGCAGCACCACTACAACACGTACACGTCGGCGCGCTACTCGGACGGCCGGCGCACGCTGTACGTGGCGCTGAACAAGCGCGGGCTGCCGCGCAAGGTGCAGGTGCGGGCGGGCGCGCCGCTGCGCCGCCTGAGCACGTACACCCGCACGCTGACCAAACCGGCGCCGCAGGCCGCCGTCGACCGGCTGCTGGCCGCCGCTGCCGCCGCCGCCGCCGCCGCCGCGGCCGGCTCCGAGCCGCAGCCCACGGCGCACCCGCTGCGCCACCACGCGCACCACCAGCTGTGCCCCGTGTCGCGGGCGCCCGCGCAGACGCCCGACGACGCGGCCGCCGACGGCGACGCCGACGGCCGCGACAAGACGCGCTGCCGGCGCCGGCGCAAGCGCAAGAAGAGGAAGCGGCGCTGCCGCGACGGCGAGCCGGAGGGAGAAGACTGCCAGGGCCGGGGCAAGGGGCAGGCGCGGCGGCCCGCCAAGGGCGGCAAGGCCCGCCGCCGCTGCAAGGACGCGGCCGACCGCGAGCAGTGCCGGCGGCAGCGCCAGCGCCAGCGCCAGCGGCGGAGGGGCCGCGACCGCAGCCGCGGCCGCGCCAGGCGCCGCAAGCAGGCCGCCGCCGACTCTAGTTTTAAGGACCGGACGAACCAAAGAGATCTGGAAGGCAGCGGCAGCGCGGAGCCCGCGGAAAGACTGACGGCGGAGGCGGCGGCGGCCGCGGCGGAGGCGACGACGGTCCGCCCGCAATGACTCACGGCACCCCTGTGGCTCGCCGCGGCCAGCGTTCTCCACTCGACTCGCGACACCCTGCGTGCTCACACTCTCTCCACACACAGACTCTTTTATAAATAGATTTACAAGGTAGATTACTCTTCGATTGTATTATTTGCAGTAAAAGTGTACGTCATTGTTGTATATAGTGTATATATTTCATTTACGTCTAAGGCCTTTCCGTTTTTCCCTTTTTTCTGTCTCGTCTGTTAGCCGACAGTTTCTCTCTCCCGCAGTAGGCTTTTTAGTAGATTTCTCCTCGTACGTCCTGGCTGGATTGTGGGAAGACTGTGGCAAAATTTACTACCCGAGTCGTCTGGGACTGCCGGTGGAGTAAAGACATCGAAACGTCGCGCATTTAGACGGCTCTGCTACGTAGGCTGCCCGAGACGGTGTCAGTTGAAATCGGCGAACGAGCGATCTCTCTCCGTCTGTCCCTCCTTCTTGTATCCGTCAAAAGTTAGTCGTGTCTTCCCGCCCTCGTGTATGAGACGTTCTAACGTATCCGCAAACAGAGCTCCGTCTTCGGGTACGTTCGGCGAAATTCGGTGGCTCGTTCGTTATTCGACACGTGCGTAGGCACCCTCTCGCACTATTCGCTCTGTCGCACAGTCGCTCTGTCGCACAGTCGTAGTGAGAGTGAATTCCGTCTGCTACGACAAAAGAGCCAGTTGCCACTTTTGTGTATTAAATACGATCACGAGAACGTGTTCTAAAGACAGGCCCAAAAGGTTTGGAACGGCAGCATTCGCGGTTTGGGTTGCGCGACTTCCAATTCCTTTACTTTTGTGCGCTCAGTGGACTACTTCGAATAACTTCTCTCTCCTGTACATCTGTCACACACTGTTCTGTACACTAAGCTCGATTACGGAAACACTTCAGTATTCACGGTCTGAAAAATATGTTACCGCTGTACAATAATCTCCCCGCGATACGTCGGCCAAAATGGAGTTTTTTGTATACCAGAATTGGTTCCCAATGAGCGCAGTGCAACCTTGTGTATATTTTCGTCGATCCCCGAGATCTAAAATGTTGTGCTCGCTCCCGAAGTATATTGTGTCACAGTATTTGTTTCAGCCGTGTGTGTGAAAATTTACTATCGTCGTATTTAATTAAGTTTTACGTTACCATACATTCATATGCTGCGTGTAAGTTTTATCAGTATTATGTACCTAACAAAATCAAGTATTGCTTAAATATTGGCCCGCCAGCGACCCACCCAGTAGCTAAGAATTTGAGCTGCCACCAAACGTGTACTGAACATACCCGAATGAACACTGCATTAATGTACTACTGTATGTGCTCCATTCACAAATTAGTTGAAACAGTTTATTCGCATCGTTTAGAAATTGTCGATTTTTTGTAAAAATTTTTAGTCATCGCAAGAAGAAGTTCTGTTTTTAATGCAGTTCAGGCCACACAGTGCCACTATTGATTTCCAGTTTAGTTCGGTAAAACAAGAAAAATTTGAAATACTCTAGGGTGCGTAAGCAATGAGTACTGAATGTCTGAATGCGAATGAATGTAATTTATATGTGAAATTGCCTCTAAAGTCCAAATATCTTTTCAGAGAAACTGTGCTGTAGCGAAGATCGAAGAAAGGAACGAAATACATGAAAGACGTCAATGTTTACTATTGTGGTATCACGTTTCACTCAAGAGCAAGACGGAACTACTCAGGGACATTGTAACGATAGAAATGAAACGTGCGGATGACACAGACCATACGCGAGGCATTTTTGTGTTGGAGTAGGTCAAAATACTTTTGCCAGAGACCGAGTTGTAAATTGTGGAAAGCAATTAACATCCAGAGGATCAACGACAAATATTTCCTAGAAGATTAACAATATATTTGGAGCTAATGTTCCTGGGCCGTAGGTGCATCATAAAAAAATATAATAAAAGAGAGAGAGAGACAGTGCCATAATTGCTTCTGCAGTAACGGCTTTTCCACGTCTCATAAGAGACGCCCAAAGCGAAAAAGCTCATTGTATGGGTTTCAGTTTCCCTGTTGATTTTGTCATGCAGTATGTAATTATTTTTAGGATATCAAATACCTTAAAATTATGGCAAACGAAAATATCAATTAAATTCGTTCAGCATAATTATTTGTACATACAATATTGTAATAATGAGCATGGAAAAATCATTTGAGTGTGCCGTAGAAAAAACAGACAACTAACTTTTCTCTAATAGGTGTTAAAACACCTTGCTTACAGTAACAGCTGTGTCGGTGGAAGGGGCGTATCTTCTGCAATTTTTCTGAAAACTAATTATGACACAATGGCACTAGAATAAAAAATATTTTTGTCATGTATGTTCGTGAGTATTGTATGAAGAACAGTAAACATATTTAAGAATTTATCACACTATGAAATTAAGGTGTGTTTTAGTATTACCTACTGTGAAATTGAATGTCAGTAAACCGATAATTTTAAAGGTCAAAAAGTAACTTAAAATAGTGTACAATTTTCGTACTAACTTTCTAACATTTATGTACAACAAAATAACTATTCTTCAAGATTATTGAACTGAAAAAAAAAAACAAAAAACGAAATCATCTTCATGAAATGCAGTCGATTCAGCAGTTGCTGACATTCCCGCCACCGAATGCTGAAATCATCTAACGGTAATAACATAATATAGATGACAATGGTGATGCAGTATTATTAGTTTTAAATGAGCACCTCAATAAAATGTAACTGCTTAACTTTAAAATGTATTCATTACAAAATATCATCATAATCCTACATGAACTTTAGTCAAATCACTGAATATGTATGTAGACAAAATGCCAAAGACAATTCAGTATCCTACTAATATTCAGAGCTAATTACCTGTAACCTCAATAGAATAAATGAATCTTTCACAAACAAATGACTGACTAAGGCTGAAGAAGCAAGTTTCTCTGAAATACCGTACACCTATTTATCCAGCCGTTCTGCGTGCATAGCACGTTTAATGTCACAGTGCCAAGAATTTAATTTCTGAAGTACTGAAAGTATATATCTTAATTAGAAATTGCTTATTAATTCTCGTGTTAGTGGGATACATTCCCTCTCGTCAGCACTAAAGACATTTTTGAATCTCATCACTGTTGAAGAAGTACTATGTTCAACACAAACAGTGATTTTGTTTTTTCATTTATTTTTTGTGTTTTACCATTACACTACTAAAAAGTGGTCGTAAAAATATGTAAGTGCCTTGCAAAGAATTCCTTGTATGATGAGATGGATCATAGCTCTAAATCATTTCGTAGAGGCTGTACTACTATGTATGCAAGAAAATTTCACTGCCATTACAACATTAAAATTAATTTGTCTCTAAGACCTTGATATTTACAGATATAATTTATTTGACAAGTATTTAAAACTTATATGAGGCAATCTGTAATGTGTTTAAATGTTTGTTTGTATTTGATAAGTATGAATCTTTTGTACGCCGTAAAATGTGTCAACAGTAATGTATGTTTATTGTGTAATAAGAGAATCGTAAGCAGAAGAAAATAATGAATATGTCCCTCCGAAATGTTCTAACAGATGTATATTTCTTACCGCTGTAGGAATCAACTGATGTTGCATTTAGAAAGACACGTGTAATGCATGTAGAGTTAAATTTTCAGGAAACAAAATAATATTAATAAATTAATAAATAAAAATAAATTCATTGATTAACAATATAGTATTTTCCACTGAGAGAAACAACAGCCGAATTACACTTCCATTCCATTAACACTTCCCTTCACAATCCTTACTCAATTGCTGTTGCCAGCATTTGATTTCAAAAACTATTACATGTCAATACCCTAATCAACATAACATCGCTATGTCTCTCTTCTCTCTGTTAAATGCAACATCAGGTCTATTTCAAAATGAACCTCGAGAAAACAATGGCAGATTGCAGGACAGAGAGATAAAAATATTCAAATGGCTCTAAGAACTATGGGACTTAACATCTGGGGTCATCAGTCCCCTAGACTTAGAACTACTTAAACCTAACTAACCTAAGGTCATCACACACATCCATGCCCGAGGCAGGATTTGAACCTGCGACCGTAGCAGCAGCGCGGTTCCTTACTGAAACTCCTAGAACCACTCGGCCGGACACAGAGAGATAAGCTAGACTCATTGGCCTGAAGCTAGACTCATTGGCGTGATTAATATTTCATGTTCACGTAACTGGCTACTAGTAGGGCCGTTTTGTTGGATTATTTCAGTCACCTCAGACAACCAATACACAAACAGTGAAGATGCGAAACACTCCGAGGAGACTGTACATAAATCACTGACATTTAACTCAAGCAGCATTGCTTCCCATAATTGGTGATAAAGTCGAGATGGTAGGAAGAAAAACTGACCTCGCAGATATCCAAGATGATAAAGCCTTTCATATTCTGACCTAGCGCTGAAACCCAGAAAAAAATTTGGAATTGTTTTGTCGATATCAATGTCTCTTGATACGTGTTACATGGAGTGTCATATGTCTAAAGAAAACCAGCAGAGTGTAACATTTGTTTGAGAGTCATACACAATCTGTCTAAATTATATTCCATACAGCCAGATATGAAGTGGACATGTCGTAGAGTTTAACCCAGAAACGTCTAGCCTAAAAACGTCTAGCCGTAATAAGCGAGAGCGCTATTTCTCGAAGGGAGATTCGGAAGTAGAAACACTGCATTCATGAGAAGCATACCTTAGCGTTACCATTTACCTTGTGAGAGAATAACTGGAGTGTTTATTCTGGGACAGAAATAGAAACCAAAAATCGACGAAGTCAAATATCCTCCGCCTCTCTCTGCGCAGAAAGCATAATTCAACCACTTTGTTACTTACACACCACTCTCTTACTGCTTTGGTACAGTATAGGTGGCTGGAGTAA
The DNA here is from genome assembly GCF_021461385.2 of Schistocerca piceifrons. Classification (NCBI taxonomy): domain Eukaryota; kingdom Metazoa; phylum Arthropoda; class Insecta; order Orthoptera; family Acrididae; genus Schistocerca; species Schistocerca piceifrons. Next base: position 359,057,150 of record NC_060149.1, on the reverse strand, counting down.
CAGTGCGTCTTACGTGGCTAAAAGATTTCACAGGGAACGTTCTTTTTAATAAGGGTCGTAAGACTGACCTCTTATTAATGTGGAATTCTAGCCGCAATTTTGGTTCAAATAACATGACTTTCATCAGAGCCTCTCACCTCCTCTGTCTAAACCGACACGAATTCTTACAAGCCACCTGTCTTTAGAGCTCAAATGTTTGAAAGCTACCCTCTTTTCCATAGCAAATTGTTCGATTTGTGAAGTGCCTCGTTTCTCGCAATTGCTTGTGTACAGTTGTGTTATATTCGGCCACTCCACACATTTCATGCATACCTGACATTTAACTGTTCCGATAAAATTACGGCACGCTCAGCTGTACCGAGGAGCCTAGTTACAAGAAGTAACTGGGACAACCCACGCGCAAATCTAGTCCACAGTCCCAGTGATGGGAAGTATGGTGTGTCAATACGTGCCCTACCGTCGGCAAAAATCAAAGCAGTAGCCGGCGGCATGTCGCCCTACGGGGATCGCAGGGGTAAGGGGCCAAGATAGGGTGTGGTCCACATTTATTCAGCGTCATACTCGCTGCTGCTCTCTCCAAAATATTTTTCACCCAAAAGCTAGAATACAGATAAATAAGGATGGAAATTTTCTTTATTTTCTCGTATCATCCAGAATAAACATTTTCGTAAGCAGTAGCATTACCTCTCTAAAATTGTCATAAACGACAGTGTCGTTTGTAGCACGGTAGTTTCCTAAGAATATTGTGTTGGCTGCAGCGACTGCCAGCTGATCGAAAGAGTAACCTAAAACAGCTTTCTACGTGAAGGTTTGCTTGAAAACCACAGTGTTTTACTACGACTCAAAAGACCCCGCCCGGTTAGCTGTGAGGTCTAACGCACGGCTTTCCGGATTGGGGAGGAGCGCCTGGTCCCCGGCACGAATCCGCCCGGCGCACTTGTGTCGAGGTCCGATGAGCCGGCCAGTCTGTGGATGGATTTTAGGCTGTTTTCCATCTGCCTCGGCGAATGCGGGCTGGTTCCCATTATTCCGCCTCAGCTACACTATGCCGGCGATTGCTGCGCAAACAAGTTCTCCGTGTATGCGTACACCACCATTACTAAAAAAAAAAATGGCTCTGAGCACTATGGGACTTAACATCTGTGGTCATCAGTCCCCTAGAACTTAGAACTACTTAAACCTAACTAACCTAAGGACATCACACACATCCATGCCCGAGGCAGGATTCGAACCTGCGACCGTAGCAGTCCCGCGGTTCCGGACTGAGCGCCTGAACCGCTAGACCACCGCGGCCGGCACACCACCATTACTCTACTATGCAAACATAGGGGTTACACTCATCTGGTGTGAGACGTTCCCTGGGGGGGGGGGGGGGGGGGTCCACTGGGGGCCGAACCACACAATAACCCTGAAAGAGTGGTTCGGTATGGGGCGGTGGAGGGGTGACGTGGACTGCGGTAGTCGTCGTGGGGTTGTGGACCACTGCGGCTGCGGCGGGGACGGAGCCTCTCCGTCGTTTCTAGGCCTCCGGTTAAGATATAATACAATACAATGACTCAAAGATATACTTCACACATTACATAAAGTACTACTTTTGAAATCCAGAGAATGTATCTTCATGGGGAATTACAGGAACTGAACGCAGCAAATAACATTAGCATAAACACTGACTCTTGTGATACATAATCATAGACGTTGGCATAGACCTTTAACTACTTCATTGAAATCGAATAACGCACTGATTGTCAAAGCAGAGACAGTACATCTCCATGCCACACCAATCCTTGCGGACCAAAACTAATAAGAAATATGGTTTTTCATTTAATTCCCTAAATAAAGACATGTAAATATCAACCAAATTTGAAAGACAAGAGCATCACTCGCTAATCTTCTCGTTGTTGGCAACACACAAATAATCATTCTGGAAAGACAACACATAGAAGTAAACAACACACTTATACATGTTTCTCTGGAGGTGATACAGTGAATTACAACTGGGCACACAAAATATTGCAGAAAGTAAGACCGAAATGCAATAAAAAATAACTTTTTCCTCTAGATACAGCGTGTAACAGGTACAAGTGCACATATTCCTATTGGTGGCTGAGGACAGTGGGCTAAACGACAGTGCATTAGTATTTACGTCATCTACAGACCAATAATTATTGCTATTAAAAGCAGTGTGTTTCTAGGTTGGGTAGCATCTCCAAGTATACGTGGCAAGAGCAAACCATTAATGCTTGTTTTCCACTGTGCAGCAGGTGAGGTGTTGAAGAATGGACGCGTGAAAGCAAAATCATTAGTCTATACTGGCAGGTGCAGTCTACGTAGTGGTGGAGTTACGACCGTGAAGGAAACATCTCGCCGTGAAGTTTGTGAGAAGACTGTTCGACCCAGGGAAAAAGTATTCAACACACTAATGTGAATACATATTTAGGTACCACACGTAAAAATATCTGCACTCAAACGCGTTGCACCCAGTATATTAAATTCAGGACACAGACGTCTAGTGAGAGATTAAATTATTGTTATTAGCAGCTCGAGATTTCAGAATATCTTAAGGTTTGTCATAAATAACATACCACAAAGAAGTTAGTCAGGTGAATATGAAAGCTAATATTACACGATACCCCATGTAACGCAGGAGTCACGTTGAGGCAAACAGTAGTATCTTAAAAATTAACACTTGGCTAGGCCAGTACTATACGCTACATCAAAGAAGCAGGAATGTGTCTGGTAGTAGGGCGTTGCTATTGCGATCGAACGTGTTCAAATCATAGTTTCGCGATAGAGGAATTGCACACAAATCAGAAGAGCAAAATGAGAAGACAAGTATCTATGTGGTATGACAGAGAGACACTAGTCATTTCGATCATCGTATTGTGTTCTTAGCCGAGGGGCAGAAAAAAACGCTTCTGCGCAGTGATTAATATAAATATTGGCTCGAGAATTGCTAGGCACACAGTGTGATAGATCTGGCTCATCCAGGAAGCCACGTGTATCCCTGTCGAAAAGTTAATTCAGTAGACACGTAGAGTTGAGACCACTCAGCTTTTGCACTACCCCTTCGATTGCGATCATCTGACATTCCACTCCCCTTACAGTTGTTTCGCCCTCACACAGAACAAAATCCGTAATCTCTTACTTAAGTCCAATACAGTTTTTTACAGAATTCAGTACTATGAATTTAGACTTTCTATTGTCATGTGTTCAAAAGAAATCCAATAAATATAAACACTTCTATTCTTTTCATTTCAAATTCCCCTGAAGCACACATAAGAACACTAAAATTTATTAATATTTTTGCACGAAAATGTATCAAACGCTTCTTACGGAAACAGAAGACAGTGGACTATATCTATCTATTTCAAATTCTCTCACTTCTTACTCAACTGGTATACTTCGTAAACTCTAATTGAAATGGTTCCAAGCCTTCGATTCTGGCAACTAATGCGTTAGCAGCATTGAGTTCTCTTAACGTGAAGAGAAGAAAAGGAGGACACACAACGTCGAGCCGACATCTTGATCACTAGGAACTAATGAGGTGAGTAGTGAAACAATAGTGGCTCGGCGTTGTTGAAAGTTACCAATAAGAACAACAGCTATGAAAGTAATACATTCTATCAGAAGAAAACAAACATAAAATTGGCTTGGAAAGGACCTAATGGATTTAAAAACGTAATTGATAGTATTTTGCGAAACAGTGAAGAAATTCTACAAAATATTATAGCCCTACAGTAGCGCAGAATTTCAAGTGATAATAGACTGAGAAGACAGACTGAAAATAGATGTTAAACTAGAAAGAAACAAACTCATTACACAGGAAATCACAAATGTTGCTTATGAGAATTTATTAAAGAATGGATATTTAATTAAGCACCTTAGAAAATTAAGGTTATACAAACATAGATGAAGAAGCAATTATTGAACACAGCTATTTACACAAACAACAAAAGATTTTTTTTTCAAATCTGGACATATCTGTCAATAACGAGTAATACACGATCCAAACCACTCATACGAAACACAAAACTGGTATCCTGCCCCTTCTGAATTTTAACACAAAGGAAAGCATACAAAACTGTAGTTTAATATAAATGACACTGTAACTGGTAATGTTTCTGTAAAACTAGTTAATATATAACTACAAATTAAATGAAAATGTGTGACAGTGTCCACAAACGGTAATCAAAAGATAAAAACAACAGCTGTCAACAGACAAAAAAATAAATATATTTTCAAGAAAAAAATCTATCCTTACATCTATCTTCATGAGCACTCAGCAGTTCACACTTGGCAACGGGTTCATACAACCATTCTCAAGCTATTTCTCGACCGTGGCACTCTTTAATAGCGTGTGAGAAAATTGAACACCCAAATCTTTTCGTGGAATCTCTGATTTCACTCATTTTATTACGATGATCATTTCTCCCATCTAGAAGGGAGTGAAAAAATATTTTCGCTTTCAAGGATCTAATGATTTTTCTAATAATTGATGCCCGAAACGAATAATACATTCATGACACCCTCTCCCGTATTTCGCGATAATGCAAAATAGCTGCTCTTCTTTGAACTGCAGTAGTTAAAAAGAAAACAAAGGAAAGGGAAGTCTCTAACGGAACAAGGTCACTATTAAAGAAAACGTTAAGTTTCCAGTAAAAATTGTTAGAAACATGCTAGAAAATCAAATAAAACTGTTCTCATATTTCTTCAAGGGAATATGGAAGTTTCAATAGAAATTTTATAGAGGAAACGACTGATTACAGTAAAAGTGTGGAGAAAATAAACCGTTACCTTCATCATTTAAAATGACAGATGACACCATAACTAACTATGATACAAATTTTTAAAAGCATTCCAATAATTCCTTACATGCTTGGTTTTTATAGCTCTAGAGATGAAACATAAACAGAAATCGTTAAGTATATAAATAATTTGATTCTGGAAGTAGTGCCAGATGACATGAATCAAGCCACTGAACGTGTGAGGAAACTAAGGGCACGTCGGTATAATCGTGTTTCAATAGAAATGGTGAAATATAGAGTCAAGGTAATCCAAAAGGAGCTAGCATAACTGTTTACCAAATGTCTACAAAGGAAGACAATGGACAAAATGGGAACAATGTTGTAATTACTCTGTTCCACAATAAAGGAGAAAAATAAATCATAAAAATTACAGGATTATTATCCTCCTCAGTGAAATGTATATTGTCACGTAGAAGAAGGTGTAATTAGATGAATGACGAACACAAACTTCACTTAACGAAGGTTTATTCAGCACTTGCACATACAAAGCTCGGAGCGAACTGCCTCCGGCCAGAACACATACGGATATATACAGCTACAGAACATTCCAGTACAATGATTCTTGCCAATTGTGGATACTTCTGGAATGTACTCGAACCGAATACAGAAATTAAGATTTTGCAGTTCAGGTGAGTTTTGAAATCACGACCCTCCATGCAACAGTCCAGCATGATAACCACTACACTATTTTTTTATCTCAATTTGTTCTGTTTTGTTAGTTGAATTTGTTCGTGGCGTACGTCCGATGACACTTGTTCAGGTTGTTCGTTGTTCCTTTCGCTCAGTTCCTTTATTACAGAGGGCAGCTAAACCCTCTGACAGAACACGATGAGCTACCGTTCCGGCATTACAGCTGTGTTACTCAGCTTCTTCTACTCCATTACTCCCTCCTTAAGAGAACAGCTTCTCGTTGTTACATCGTCCTAGTTCGGGAACGAGTCACCGGTCCTGCATACTCCGACTCCCGATGACTGATTCTAGCCCTGGCGGTGATCTTCTTAGAACTTCCCTTGCCGCTACATTCTTCGTCACCTTTCCGCTTGTTGCCTGTTTCTGAAGCTTCGAATTTACCCTGGGTTGCAGGATCCTTATAGGGCTTATTCGAAAGATGTGGACCGTATCTCTGATCTTTCGTCGTCTTGTGTCGGGGTCGAAATCTTCAACTTGATAAGTAACATCAGACAACTGTCTTACAACCTTATAACGTCCAGAGTAGCGCCTGAGGGGCTTCTCAGAGAGACCAACCTTCTGAACAGGAGTGAAGATCCAGACGAGGTCACCAGGCTGGTAAACAACGGGGTGGTGGCTCGCGTCATACCTCCGGCGATCGTTTTCTTGAGCCTGCAGCGTGCGGAGTAGAGCTAACTGCCGAGCTTCCTCAGCTCTGGTTAACAACTGGCCAATGTAGCCGTCGTCCACGTCATCAGGATGTAACGGAAACACAGTGTCCATCATCGTCGTCGCCTCACGCCAATGCACCAGGAAAAATGGCGTAAATCCTGTGTGTCTTGTTTGGCGGTGTTGTAGGCAAACGTCACGAAAGTTAACACCTCATCCCAGTTGCTCGGCTCACATTGACGAACATTGATAGCATGTCTTAGTAAGATGTTCAGTAAGCCCCTTAGTTTGCGTCGTCATGTGATGAGTAATGTTGTACCGACGGTTTGTCTCCGTCACAAGATTCGAATGATAAACTTGCCCTCGATCCGTAATTAACGACCTTGGGGCACCATGTTTTAATACAATGTCTTCTACGATGAATTTGGCTACCTCGAATGCTTCGGCTGTTTTTACGGCTTTTGTAATGGCATAGCGTGTCAGATAACCAGTGCAAACAATAATCCATCTATTGCCACTAGCAGACGTTGGAAATCGACCGAGAAGGTCAATCCCAGCACGCTGGAAAGGCGTTTTGGCTGGTCGAATTGGTGTGAGTCGGCCAGGTTTCTGAAGAACTGCCTTTCTCCTCTGGTAAACTAGACAGTGCGACACATAGTGGCGGAGCCGGCCGAGGTGGCCGAGCGGTTGTAGGCGCTACAGTCTGGAACCGCGCGACCGCTACGGTCGCAGGTTCGAATCCTGCCTCGAGAATGGATGTGTGCGATGTCCTTAGGTTAGTTAGGTTTAAGTAGTTCTAAGTTCTAGGGGACTGATGACCTCAGCAGTTAAGTCCCATAGTGCTCAGGGCCATTTGAACCACATAGTGGCGGGCACTCCTAAATAAACCTGGCCAGAAAAATCTCCTACGGATCCTATTATATGTCTTAATAAGTCCTAAATATCCGGCCTCTCGTGTGTCATGGAATTTCTGTAGAACATCTAAGCGCATATGTTTAGGAATCACTGGTAACCACCTCTTTCCAAGCGGATCAAAGTTTTTCTTGCGACGTAATCCATTAACTACCTTAAATTGTCCTTTCACATTCTCTGACCGATTTAAGGTAAGCATAATTTGAGATATCTTGGCGTCCTTCTTCTGCTCAGCAGAGAGATCTTGGAGTGCAGTGAGACAGTCACTATCTTAATCAAAGTCCTGATGGTCTTGCACAGGGTTTCTTGAGAGACAGTCCGCATCTTGGTGTTTTCTTCCACTTTTGTACACTATGGTAATGTCACAATCTTGAAGACGTAGTGCCCACCTGGTGAGTCGTCTTATTGGATCCTTAAGACCTATCAACCAACAAAGTGAATGATGGTCTGTAACAACTGAGAATGGCCTTCCATAGAGATACTGTCGAAATTTGCACATGGCACAGATCACAGCAAGACATTCTCTTTCTGTAGTTGAGTAGTTTCTCTCGGCTTTTGTATGTGTCCTAGAAGCATAGACTATAACCTTCTCTTACATTCCACTAAAAGATCCATGGGTTGATGCATGACATGACATGTGATAGTTACCTTTCTAGCGCTAACTACAGGAATGATCACTTCATCCAGCACACATAGTCTCCACACACTCGGATGAGCATCTTCCTGTCCACAGTATCTCATCTCGTCTAGCATAACCTTCGAGTGGCCACAATTTATAATTGCCCGAGAAGCTTTCAAAAAGTCCTATCCGAGAATGACGTCATGACTACACTCTTGTAAGACAATGAATGCTAAGGGTTGCGTATGGCCACTGATACCCACACGAATGGTACATCTTCCTGTAGGTTTTACATATTTCCCGTTAGCCTCCTTCAGCAGAGATGTTTTGCTGTCGACGAATACTGTTTTCTGCAACTGGCGACGGTACGTCTCCGAAATGACTGAATATGATACTCCAGAGTCCACAAGAGCTTCGGCTGGTCGGCCATCCATGCGGATATCGACATAGTTTCCTATCATTTTTGTAGTGATCGACGGCGGAGGATTTTTCTCTTCGGCGGCCTCACCTTCAAAGAAGGTCGCATCCTATAGTTTTTCAGGTTGCGGCGGCTAGGTGATCGACTGGAGCTTCTAAACGGAGATGGAGACTTGATCGGCGTGTTGGGGAGCGTCCCGTCCAGCGGCCAGCTTGCGGCGATGGTGACCTACGTCGTCCTGCGCCCACATCTTCTTGTTGATCTTCGTCGTCCCGGAGTTGGCGTCGGCTAAGATCGGTCTGCTGTCTTCTGGCGCGGGCGCCATCAAATACCCGCCGCCTTTCTTGAGAATAGCGCACCACATGTCCCGGTCGTCCGCAGTGGAAACATACTGGTTGGTTAGCCTGGGTCCTCCAGACGTCAGTCTTCCTTGGTGCCCAAACAGGTTCCTCATGTGGCAGTGTAGGAACGTAACTCCGCCTGGGTCTCGACTTTTTCACCGTTTTAAAGGGAAATGAAGGACGAGAGATTAGGTTCAATGTCTGTTCCAATTCCTCCCTTATGACCTCTTGAAGTGTCTCGGTTTTTTGCTCGCCATGCAATCCAAGTGCCTTCTGAACTTCCTCTCTCACTGTCTGACGAAGAGCACTTGTGAAATCAGTTGCCGGCCGCGGTGGTCTCGCGGTTAAGGCGCTCAGTCCGGAACCGTGCGACTGCTACGGTCGCGGGTTCGAATCCTGCCTCGGGCATGGATGTGTGTGATGTCCTTAGGTTAGTTAGGTTTAAGTAGTCCTAAGTTCTAGGGGACTGATGACCACAGATGTTAAGTCCCATAGTGCTCAGAGCCATTTGAACCATTTTTTGAAATCAGTTTCTTCCTCCATCACAGACATCGATACGACGTTTGGAAGCCGTCCAAACTACTTGCGTGTAATTCTTTTTTGATGCATTGTCTCGATATACTGGCACCATTTTATGAAGTCGTCTGCTGTCGAAACCTCCTTCAGGAGTAGGGCTTGATACATGTCCTCAGCAACACCCTTCATGAGACGTGCAACCTTATCTTCCTCCTTCATTCTAGGATCCACTATTTTACACAGCTCCAAGACGTCTTGAATGTTCAAAAATTCAAATGGCTCTGAGCACTATGGGACTTAACATCTGTGGTCATCAGTCCCCTAGAACTTAGAACTACTTAAACCTAACTAACCTAAGGACATCACACACATCCGTGCCCGAGGCAGGATTTGAAATTGCGACCGTAGCAGTCCCGCGGTTCCGGACTGCAGCGCCTAGAACCGCACGGCCACTGCGGCCGGCTGTCTTGAATGTAGGATGCTGTAGGTTCTCCTGGACGCTGTGCCCTGCACTTTAATTTATCTTCAGCCCTGCACTTCTGTCGTTGTGTGTCGCCGAAATACTTACGCAGTTCCGCCTGGAATACTTCCCAGCTTGTGAACTTCTCCTCGTTGTTCTCATACCATTGCTTGGCAGTGGCCTCCAAGTAGAAAAATACGTTAGCCAAACACACGGTGTCATCCCATTTGTTAAATCAGGCTATACGCTCACGTACTTTCAGCCACTTGTTTGGATCTTGGCCATCGTCACCAGAGAACCTGGAAGGATAACTCATGTGGTCGCACACAGCTGCTGTCATCGTAACTTCCGCTTTTTCTGTCTCCGATAGATGCTATCTGTTGAATATTACTCTAACTCGGGTTTCTCGCAAAGTAAACGGCGGCTCTGTCGTGGCCTGATGGGAAATGAATGTCGAGAGCCTTCATGGTTCAACTCCTGGCCCTGCCACATCACTTTCAATTGCCTGTATGCGTCTTTGTTTCTAATCTGGGAGGCACACACCAGAGTTTTATAGGGATCTGGCTTGAGAAAATTTTCTCTGTGGTAGACAGCTAAGTGTTCGAGAGTCCGCATCAGTTCCCCTTCCACTTCTTTGTGCGTCCACGGCAGTATTATCGGCATATATAAACTGTTTCACCTCGGCATTTATTGGATGGTCATTTGTATAGATGTTAAACAAAACTGGCGACGTTAAAATTTAACGAGCAGTCGTTGGTGGTTGACATTATCACAGGCAGCCGAGAGATCCGTAAAAGTGAGTTCGGTTGTCTGCTTCCATTCGGAACCGTCCTCTGTGTTGCGTAAGTGAGTATTTGGCCACAACATATTTTACCAGGAATAAATCCTGCTTTTCTGGTATGATTTTGGTCTCCATTGTGCCAAAAATTCTGTCAAGAAACATTCTTTCAAGTGTCTTGTATACATAATACGGAAGTGGCAGAGGCCTGAATTTTTGTGGATCTGTAGGTTCTTTCTCTGATTTTGAAAGTGCTACCACCTTGGCTTTTCTTCAGAGTGATACAACTGTTCATTAAGTGTACAATCCAGTTTAGGACTGCGGGCCCAAGATGCTTTATTTGTTCAGTGCGGATACCATCCAAGCCAGCAGCTTTGTGTTTTTTCATTTGGTGGATCGTTCTTCTCAACTCTTGAATACTAAATGGCGTGGCGAGGGCGTCGACTTCATTACTTATATCACGTTCGATTTTCAGTCTTCTCACTTTAGATGGTATTTAACCACTTAACAGAAGGCGGTGAGCGGTGAGCTATCATGTCAGAAGTTACTCCAGTTAGATCAGGTGTTGGAGTTGTAGGATCGTTCCAGAGACATTTTCCTACCATCCACGCTCGCAGGCTGTTTGGCTTCATATCGAGATCCGTTACCAGTTTTGACTATCTTTCTGTTCGCACTGTTAATATTGATTGTAAGACCTCTTCACATGCTCGAAAAGTGTTTTCTGAGAAATAATCGTCGTACATCGATTGTTACTGCTCTACAAATTCTTTAGGTCCTCCTTCCATGTCTACAATATCTTCAGCCCTACAGTCCTTCTGTATACACTTCCTGGATTTTTTTACCAGCAGAAAAAAGCTGTTATAAGAACTGGTACGTGGTACCAGTTGTATGATTTCTCGGTCCAGTTCTTCTGTAAAACACTTCCACTTTGCTTTATTAAAATTAAAGTGTCTTAAAGAGAACTACTATGGGGTCTGACAGTTGCACTGACTATGCGGGTTGTTAGTCTGTGTTACGACTGTGGTATCGGGCTTCCCACAGTTTTTGATGTCTAGCCACTGATTCTGTCACTAACAAAGATATTTCCTGGGTTGTATCCTCTGTTTCATCTTCCACTGTTGAAGGACGTCGGCTGTTTCACATCATGTATTACTTTTACATCCACCCTTTTTGCCAATTATTACAGTCTCTCACTATGTATGTCTGTTTCAGAGTAGCTGCTCACCGTGCTATGGCAGTTAAAATCACCAATAACAGATTTTAAGGTCTGATTTCGGAGATTTTTTTGGTCCTTGAAGGTGAAATCTACAGGTGGTGGTTTGTAGAAGGAAGTTACCGTGCGTGAGTTGCCCTCGAAGATAAGAATATCGACGTCTTTTTTACAGTTGGAGCTGCCGACGTGAATTTAATGTTACTTTTAGCAAAGACTGCACTTCCATATTGTTCGTGAGCTCTCTGCAGTATTTGCTTCATACCTTGAACAAGAGGTCATCTGCTTTCTGTTCCTCAGTGTGTCCCCGGAAGTAGGAGGAAATTACAGTTTGTATCCTTCGGTAGAGTAATTAGAAATAAGTCCTTATCTGCAGAAAGGCCTTCGATATTTATTGCGGTTGTCACTAATGCTGCCTTTAACCAAACCCTTTTTGGTAGAACAGGCTCAGGGTTTTTTTTAATTTTCTTTTTCCTTTTTTTATATCAGTTCGTGCCACGGTGTTGGAAGGAGTAGCCGACGTTGTCATTAGCGGAAGTTCCTTACTGGAGCACAAGATATACGAGAAGTCTTTAAAATTGACCTCATGGAGTATGGGTGAATGATATTAAAAACTTGCAAGGGCAATATGAATACCTATTGTTCATCTCATTAATGTATGGATTCTGGAGGAGATCAATATTCAGCAACCGATGCCAAATAGGTGATGATAATGAAGTGAGTAGAGAGAAGAAAATTATTACGTGCAGGTCTACAAAATATTCTTTTGATTCAGTTTCTACTCTGCATCGATCAAATTCCTGTGCGCAGTTTTACAGAATTTACAGGGTCTTGTCATCTTGAGCTAGTATCTGCCAATTTTTATGTGCACAGCGTACTGAAGTACTAGAACACGCTAATGGAGGTCCTATACTCAATATAGGCCATCAATTCTAAGGAATGAAAAAAATGTTTTAATTTTAAATGATTTCTCCAATTATAATTAAAAGTATTGATTAATTGTAGACAAAATTCTGTCATCTGTTGATGCCCAGTTTAAATCGATCCTGCACAATCTATTGAAGGTATTTACATAGATAACGTAAATGCTGTTACTGATAAATTAAAAATGATTCACTGAGAAGAATGCATTGCAAAGGAACTATTCCAAAACTAAAAATTTGAATTTAACAGAATATTCACATTTTTTCATTAGTAAACAAAAATTAAATCATAATTCCTTTCCTGAATAAATTACAATACACATTTAAAGCCTATAAATCTTGGATAATCACTGTATTGTGACTTCATTCAGTCTAGGTCTCAAAAACTAGTGTACACAACCTAAGTGGAAAAATGTGTATATTAACAGGACTCTCATATCACCTAAAGAGTTGTAAAAACACTCAGTAGAAACCTTACTGAACCAGCCAAGCATATCTGTTATCAGCAGGTAGTTTCTGATATATGAATGTGGATGAAAAATGTGATAGTGAACATATATGCACAGAGTTGAGCTCCTGGTGCAGTAATGTTATGGAACATATTGAACTTAGAGTGTCAAATAACTAGACAAACATTGACAGCAGTTTGAACTGAAATAAATGTGGGAACGTACTGAGGACTTGATAATATTAGCTCTGTCTCAATGAAAATATACTGATGGAATACATACATTATGAATCTCCGCTGCTGGTGATGGAAAATGTATATGGGAATGAGACATGTTGTTGGCCTGTACATTTTCTGAAAGTCGTAAAAATAGCTATTCTTAGACATAAAGTAAATATGTAAGTCAAAAATGGTTCAAATGGCTCTGAGCACTATGGGACTTAACATATGAGGTCATCAGTCCCCTAGAACTTAGAACTACTTAAACCTAACTACCCTAAGGACATCACACACATCCATGCCCGAGGCAGGATTCTAACCTGCGACCGAGCGGTCGTGCGGTTCCAGACTGAACCGCTCGGCCACTCCGGCCTTCCATATGTAAGTCACAAGTGAATGGTCACAGTACAGGGACGGTATTTGAAAATAATAAAAGAGCCTTTAGCTGTCCATGACACAATGGCCTGCTATATAATCTCTGTCTACACTTTTCATCACAGTAAATTATTAAGATCTTGTAATCTGTCTCCATAAACAGAATTGTTGCTACTTTATGTAGGTGTAGAAGTCGTTTTACGAATAAGGAATAAGGCTTTTCCTAAGAACCAACTGTCTTAAACGATCTCTCAGTCAAAAATTATGGAGGAGGGATACCCAAATAAGTCCTTCTTAGAACCCTCAGGTTCGGAACATTTGATCTTCAATTTAAGTTTATCAACTGACCATCGAAGGCATAAGCACAGCAAAGAGTGAATGTTTATCGAAGATACAGACAGAAAGCACATCAAATGGACGTCTTCCTATTTCAGGGAAGCTACACGGAAGTAGAGTGAAACAGCACTAACAATATCAACACAGATCTAAAACGACTTTGAGAAGCAAAAGTTAAGCACGTGGGTCTTTTTCGACCTAACTGTAGCCTATGATACCGTCTCTCGTGACAGACTATTCAGGCTACTGCTCGAATTTATCAGTAACACTCCGTATTTGAAATCAACCGTTCTAATTGGCAACATGCTGAACAATAGATACATCCAGGCGTTCTCAGAGTATTCAAAAACGATAGTTGATAAAATGAATTATGTTATCCCACAAGGTTCTGTTTTGGTTCCACACTGTTTTAACTTGTGTAAACATGACCTAACAAAATCTAAATCCAGGAAATTTATTTACGCTGACGATATAGCTTTGATGGCTCAGGATCAAATCTTTAGGGAAGCTGAATCAAAACAACGTCAGATCTGAAGACATATGAAACTTCAAATATAATTCTTTCCAGCCAAATCAACTTTTCATCTGCGGAATAAACAAGCCACCTACAAACCTTATATCACATTTAGAGATCAGAATTTCCAATATTGAAACTCTCCAAAATAACAAGAAGTGACCCTATACGGGTAACTGACATACAAGATCCATTATCGGAATGGGGCAGCTAAAATCAAAACTCGGAACAATATATTCCAAAAGTATACAGGAACCTCCCATTGCAACAGTTCTCAAGTAGTCACCTTTAGCTGTTTCACAATCAGTCGCAGAATACTGCTGTTCCACCAGCCTAAACAGTGCTCATACCAAAATAATTGAAACACAGCTCATTCAAACAATGCACCTCATCATTGGATGTATTCGTCCCACAAACACGCACTGGCTACTGGCTCTTAGAAATGTTCCTATACAGATCATCAGCAGAACACAAGTATTTCTGAACGTGTGAACAAGAATCCCAGAGTTACCAGTTAATTCAGAATTTTTATTATCATAACCCCAGCGGTTGGGGTCTAGAAAACCATTGTGACGCACATAAATCAGTCTGCAGAACAGCCGTTCTAATATGCAAGATGCCTAGGACAATAAATGGCAGGAGCAAACTTCCTTGACCAATTAAAACTCCCGACCAGCAGGCTTTTATCTCCCACGACACTACTGCATACTGAATAGGATCAGAACTGACCAGGGCAGATGAACAGCATTGCTGCACCAATGGGAATGGAAGTCTTCTTCTTAGTGTGAATGCGGTGAAAAGGAGCAAACTGTAGATCATATAACGTTTGAATGTTCCCTCAGAACATTCAGAGGAACAATGGAAGATATTCAGAATTTGTCTGCTGAAGCCTCTGACAGGATTTTTAATCTGGACTGATGGCTATGAACCCGACGCTGTGTGTATCTGTATGGGAATGTATGTATTTGATGTAAATAGTGGTCTTGTATTTTCTCCTGTAATCATATGATAAATTAATAAATAAATATGTCCAGAAAACCTGTCTATTGCATAATAACGTTACAAACAGGACAAATATCAACCTTGCACATTCAGCGGAGAATACAGCTATTTATTGGAGTTATGAAAATCTCACTTACATTGCGACCGAGCGAGGTGGCGCAGTGGTTAGCACACTGGACTCGCCTTCGGGAGGACGACGGTTCAATCCCGCGTCCGGCCATCCTGAATTAGTTTTTCCGTGATTTCCCTAAATCGCTCCAGGCAAATGCCGGGATGGTTCCTCTGAAAGGGCACGGCCAACTTCCTTCCCCGTCCTTCTCTGATCCGACGAGACCGATGACCTCGCAGTTTGATTTCTTCCCACAAACAACCCAACTTACATTGCCATGCTATTTGTAGATGGTGAAGACTTCTGAAAATTTAAAATTAATCCAGTGAATACAGTACAATTATGTTCATTTCCAGGAGGATACTTCTGAATCGTTAAGTCACAATAAAAGGGTGAAACATCCCCAGAAATGATTCAGTAAAGTATCTTGGCCAGATAAATGATTATTGCCTAGTGTCCTATTGGTGCTATGCTCGTAAATGAGTCAGAATATTTCATTTGTATCCTTAATTCAACAGTAATTTTCTGACTGCTGCAGTAAACTGTTTATTTACAGGATGGTGATACTTCTAGTAGTCTTTGGTAATTTTGGTAACTAGATTGACTACAAGAACTCAAGACATAGTTATTCTGCAGCTAAAAGACAAGGCTGTCCTATCGATTATATGTTATCATAAAAGTTCCCAAACATCACACCCCAAAAGTACCACTAATTTACGTTTGTTGTTCAGAACAGAAATCCGTCAGATAACGTTAAAATGTGAACTGTGAACTTTGAATGATACCATGCAATACACCTTCTATGAAACGTGCAGCATAGCTTAAGTAACTGCAGAACTCAAACATTTTTAAAAATTATAAAAACTGGCTTTCATTTCAGTCACAAGAGTAGTCGGAAGTATTGAAAAGTCTGGGTGGTTGAGAGTGGAATGACATAAAGTGATCACAAAATCATGCACATTGTTATCAATGGAAGGAAAACCCAAGACAGCACAGAAAAGGTGTGTATAAGGGCAAAATGCAACACCAAGAAGATTGACTGAGAAAAAGTGAGAGGAGTGTTTCAGTGTCAGGGAAGTCCTTAGTTGGGTGGTGATGTGGATTTTAAAGTACAAGAACTGACAATGTAGGCTTCGATACCTATCAGGAGAGGCTCTTCTAGAGATTAAGATAGGAGATCCAGCATCACCAAAGAAGAAAAAATCCGACGGCTGCATGTTCACAGGTATGTTAAACAACACGTTAAGAAAGAATTACGAAACACAAAAATTGAACGATGGAGACCTTTAGTGGAAACTAACTTAAAAAGCGATCCCTGGAAAAATATACAAAATAGTCTGCGAGAAAATACGAACATCAACAATTTTGTCCACATACTAAAGAATTGATGGGACAGTAACACCACGCATCGTATGGTGGATTGCGGAGTATGTCTGTAGATGTAGATGTAGGTTCACAGTTTGCGGCCCTGTTAATGGGAGAACTGCTTCCTGACGATAAAGAAGTACATGAGACAGATAATCAGCGTAGGTTGCTATGTTGTGGGAAGAACATAGAAACAATAAGCTTGTGTACTCCTTTGCACAAGAAGAAATTAGGCGAATAATTTTAAGACTGAGAAACAAAAAAATCTCCAGGACCGGATAGGATACCTGATGTAGTAAAGCAAGCTTTATGTGACTATCTGGATATCTACCTGTGTGAACTGTATAACGAGTGTATCTTCCAAGGACGGGTCTCCGCACGGAGGAAGAATGCTGAGATGGCGATAATTAGTTAAAGGCAAGACAAGGATCCGATGATACCAAATCCTACGCAACAATTTGCCTTCCGAACGTTCTCCATGATACATTTGCAAAACTATCATGCAAAAATGTTACAAAATCACAGACTTTTACATTCGATAAGCCCTCACCATTAAGTATTTAGAAGAGGCAAGTCAATTAATAAAGCGACAGACACTCATTCTGTGTATGCTCTAGCGATAACGATCGACAGTCCTGGCGCCGTCGATATGTTACCATGACCACAGAAATTTCTTACCGTTTGTTTGTGGTGCGATCAGCCTTCCAATGATAAGTTAAGTCGAAGTTGTGTAGGGGCTCGGCAGTTGAATGTGCAGTCTGCCTACCACACATACGACTCCAACATCAAAATGCTATGCAAGCGAATGCAATGCTCATTATACATCACTTAAAAAATTAACACTGATTTCCGAAGCATGGGCACCTGTTTTGTAACGAAAACAGCTTCACAGTGAGACAACAAATTAGATATGCAAATAGCTGACTATATTTATTGTTTGAGCGCCGCATAGTCAGAATTAGTTATAGGAGATTCGCGGTTATCACTGCAAAGAAAGCGTGCACTGGACAATATCGATTTATTGTAATCAAATTCTACGTCAATGAATGAAAATTACTGTTAAGCAGTTACTATAGTTTGACATCTGTTTACTAGTGTTAACAGCAAACATTGGCTCATTAGAAGCTTAATTGCATCTGGATGTACCGCTAACACACTGGAGTACACTTCGAATCTAAATGGAAGACTGCCTGGGAAGAGCTACAAGCTTTCGTAATCTGCACAGCTTGCAAATGCAAGGCAAACGATTGCGAGACTCACGAATTAACTCAGTTAATCAAGCAACCCAGGTCGCTCAGCAAATCCTACCAATTGTGGGCTGATGAGCTAACGGACAGAGCTAATTGCGAAACGCGCAAGTCAGATGTGAATTAAAACGACATAGATGGCGGCAAGGAAAGGCTGCGACCGCTTTCTTTTGGATCAGGAGAGATCCATATGGTTTTCCCATAACAAGTCCCAGAGCAGAACGCCCACTCAAACTAACTCCCTACTTCCTTATTGGTCGATCCCTTCACGCCACAGCATTGTGTCAGACAAGATTCATATGACTGAATGGATGACAAGGTTTTGGAGTGAAGGCAACTAATTTTTCCACGATGGGCTAGCGGTCAAGCCAGACCTGGTAAACAGCCACTGGGCTCATTCGCTTTCCACCAAGCCAAACAGAAATCTTTCTGCAGAGGTAGCCAGCCGCTTTCCTTAAACATAGCCAAAAATAAGGTAATAAATTGATTAAACATTGTGTAGCGATATGTGACTGTAACGGCACATCACCCCACCACTTGTCCTTATGAAAAGAATAAAACTCCTATGATTGCTATCCTCGATAGTCACGAGGACAATCATCTACTTCGGCCTAACAATAGAACTCATATAATAGTCTTTCATCAAATTAGAATAAAAATGAAGCGCTGTATCATTGCCTCTTTGGTTAAAACGACAATAAAATGAGGAAGATAACTGTGATATCTCCAGATTAGTTTGTATGAAGATGCGTTATCAATCTTTAACAAGAAAACAGGTATTTCTGACCCCCTCGATACCAATAAGATGATTATAACGTTATTTTATAGCCTGGGATAACATACCAGGTGTTCTTCCACGTGCATTAAATTTTTGACTAGTAAACTATAATTATTTCATAAAAAAATTAGACATGGCAGTTGTTGTCTTTCCTCTAGATCTTTTATAACGAAAAGTTTAAAAAAAGTGCTAGATGTCCATAAGGACAATGTTTCATGTGTAATTACACAAAATATATTGATTAATTTTAAAAAGATGTCACTAGGATCTCTTCATGTGCAAAAATTTGCAACGAAATAATTAAAAAAGGAAAAATTATAAAAATCCCTTAAATGGTGAATGATTTATTTGGCTATGCATAACTGCATGTGTTAAATGAAAATCTTACTTGCCAAAACTTAACATGAGTATTTCCAGATTCATTGAAATAGTGATGTATGCCTTGATTGTTCTCATGCATCACGTTTCAAATGTGTGTTGTTGTTGTTGTTGTGGTCTTCAGTCCTGATATTGGTTTGATGCAGCTCTCCATGCTACCCTATCCTGTGCAAGCTTCTTCATCTCCCAGTACCTACTGCAGCCTACATCCTTCTGAATCTGCTTAGTGTATTCATCTCTTGGTCTCCCTCTAAGATTTTTACCCTCCACACTACCCTCCAATACTAAATTGGTGATTCCTCGATGTCTCAGAACATGTCCTACCAACCGATCGCTTCTTCTAGTCAAGTTGTGCCACAAGCTCCTCTTCTCCCCAATTCTATTCAATACCTCCTCATTAGTAATGTGATCTACCCATCTAATCTTCAACATTCTTCTGTAGCACCACATTTCAAAAGCTTCTATTCTCTTTTTGTCTAAACCACTTATTGTCCACGTTTCACTTCCATACATCGCTACACTCCATACAAATACTTTCAGAAACGACTTCCTGACATTTAAATCTATACTTGATGTTAACAAATTTTGCTTCTTCAGAAACGCTTTCCTTCCCATTGCCAGTCTACATTTTATATCCTCTCTACTTCGACCATCATCAGTTACTTTGCTCCCCAAATAGCAAAACTCTTTTACTTCTTTAAGTGTCTCATTTCCTAATCTAATGTCCGCAGCATCACCCGACTTAATTCGACTACATTCCATTATCCTCGTTTTGGCGGAATATAAGTAATAGTTGAATAAAAACCAAGTAGTGAAACATTTTTATACGTTTCTTTTATTGGAACACTTAATCTTTTTTCCTTTTTTCTTTTAGTCGTTTGTTCATCGAATCTAAAGTTTAAGATCAACCAAAATATCAAGAATTTATAAAAAATTTATTGAAAATAATGATGAATTTATTCCATTAGATGAAAGGTAAAATAATTTAGTTGTAGTTTTCACATAATTTCTTTCTTGAAAATCAGGTTGCACTTAGAGAGTATTTTACTACAGGTAGACATAAAGGAATAGATTGGTGTTTCTTAGCCCAAGCCAATTCAAAAATTCCAAAACAATTACTTAGAGATAATCTATATTTTTATATAGTTCATACAAGATCACACAAAATTAAAGCATATTCATCATGAATTTGTAGGTACTGTTTAAAAATTTGATGATGCTAAAGAAATATGTAGTAAATGTTGGAATAAAGATGAATTATTACAATAGATAAGACTAATAATGGTAAAACAGACAAAAGATATTTTTAAACATCATACATTAAACATAAAAATGTTAAACATAAAAACATTGAATATTAACATGAAACATAACAAGGTTGATTTAAATGATAAATTTAAAATATAAACATAATTATTCCGTTTTTATCCTTAATAAATGTTTTCAAAATTAATCTCAGAAGTTGTTAGAAAAACTAAACAAAACAGAAAAGTAAAAGAACAATTCAAAGAAGTGTTTAAAATTGAAAAAAACAACCAAGAATAGATTATAAAAACTTTAAAAAACAAAGATCAACCAGTTGTCGATGCAGCTGGTACAAGTTAAACAAGGAAGTGAAGCATTAGGTAATAATGTGTTTAAAGCTATTAAAGAAAACAGAGTTGAAAAGCAAATGGCTCCTGATAAACACCATTACTTGGAAGGATTTAGCGATATTGCAACAATTGAGCAATGTGATAGTGATAAAACAGTTTACACATTATGTGTATCAGAAAAACAGGATTTATTGTGTAAATATGAAGAAGAAGTTAAAAATAGAAAAAATCAAAAGGCAAAAAGTTAAAAAATATAACTGAAATAATGTTAAAAGTTATCAATCATGGAAAAGATACTATTTTTGGCTTAAGATCTGTTGGTACTTTTTAATACATTGTTAAATATCCAACAGAACTCAATGATAATAAATTAAATATTAGTGAAAAACAATATGAAGATACTGATTGATTAATTGATCTTTCAACCAAAAAACAATTACTTTGGATGAGTTAGGTGAAGAAATTGATTCTTTTGATTTAATAAGTTATGCTAAATTTCATTCAACTCAAATTCTGTATTTTCTACATCTACAAATCTACATCTACTTGGATACTCTGCAGATCACAATCAAGTGCCTGTCAGAGGGTTCATCGAACCACATTCACAACTCTCTATTATTCCAATCTCGTATAGCGCGCGGAAAGACTGAACGTCTATATCCTTCTGTGTGAGCTCTGATTTCCTTTATTTTATCATGGTGATCGTTTCTCCCTATGTAAGTCAGTGCCAACAAAATATTTTCACATTCAGAGGAAAAATTTGGTGGATGGAATTTCGTGGGAAGATTCCATCGCAACGAAAAACACCTTTCTTTCAATGATTTACAGCCCAAATCCTGCAGCATTTCTGTGACACTCTATCCCATATTTCGCAATAATACAAAATATACTGCCTTTCTTTGAACTTTTTGGATGTACTCCATCAGTCCTATCTGGTAAGGATCCCACACTGCGCAGCAGTATTCTGAAAGAGGACGAACAAGCGTAGTGTAAGCAGTCTCGTATGTAGTTCTGTTACATTTTCTAACTGTCCTGTCAATAAAACGCAGTCTTTGTTTAGCCTTCCCCACAACATTTTCTATGTGTCCTTTCCAATTTAAGTTGTTTGTAACTGTAATACCTAGGTATTCAGTAGAATTTACAGCTTTTAGATTAGACTGATTTATCGTGTAAGCAAAGTTTAACGAGTTCCTTTTAGCACTCATGTGGATGACCTCACACTTTTCGTTATTTAGGGTCAACTGCCACTTTTCGCACCATTCAGATATCTTTTCTAAATCGTTTTGCAGTTTGTTTTGATTTTCTGATGACTTTATTAGTCGATAAATGACAGTGTCATCTGCAGACAACCAAAGACAGATGCTCAGATTGCCTCCAAAATCGTTTATATAGTTAAGGAACAGCAGAGTGCCTGTAACACTACATTGGGGAACGCCAGAATCACTTCTGTTTTACTCGATGACTTTCCATCAATTACTATGAACTGTGACCTCTCTGATAGGAAATCACGAATCCAATCACATAACTGAGACTATATTCCACAAGCATGCAATTTCACTATGAGACACTTGTCTGGCACAGTGTCAAAAGCCTTCCGGAAATCCATAAATATGGTATAAATCGGAAATCTCTTGTCAATAGCACTCAACACTTCATGTGAATAAAGAGCTAGTTGTGTTTCACAGGAATATTTTCTAAACCCATGTTGACTGTGTGTCAATACATCATTTTCTTTGAGGTGATTCATAATGTTCACACAAAATATATGTTCTAAAATCCTGCTGCATATCGACGTTAATGATATGGGCAACTACAATGTCTAAATAAAAAATCTAATAAATAATCTAAATAAAATTATGTCAGGACAGGGAATAAATATAATTAATTGATAAAAACATTTGTTGAAGAATATTTTGCTTGTTTCTCACAAAGATATTTTTATGATACCTTTCAAAATATTTGTCAAGATTTAGTTAAAAAATATTGAGAAAAACCAGTTGAATATATTTGGTTGTATGACATTCGTCAATTAAGTGAGAGGTGAACAGTAATCTATGGAGAAGAATCAGCCGGAAATAAAAATTATCATACTGCTGAAGTTGGAATAAGAGATATGTTTACTAATAAACTCACTGATTTTATAATTAACAATTCAAACGGAATTCCATATTTTATTAGAGTTTTGAATAGCTTACACATACATTTTGGCAAAGTGAAAATACCAGTTAATGATGCAGTTGATAATTTACCATTTAAAATGCGTCAAACTATTGTAATTGTTGTAGCAATGGGACTAAAGTAAATAAAAGAGTAGTATGTGCAGATATAGGAATAAATCCATTGATGAAGCATGTAAAGAACACAATATTTTTATAATGATCATAAAAAATTATGAAAAAGGCATGAAGCTAATGAAAAACTTCAATTAGTTGCAAAAGAAAGAATGCACGCTTCAGATTCTTCAGCTGGTGAAAAAATGGGTGCAATTGCAGTTGAAGGAATAATTAGGACTTGGATTAAATGTAAATGAAAATGGATAGGGACTGTAAAGAAATTCTTCACTAATTTTCGATCTATATATATGAATAACTTTAGTATTGATTATACTACACTTCCAAATAGCAAAATAAATCAAAATCTATAAAATTTGAACTGAATAATAAGGCATTAAATTGTACTGATCAATTTTTAAGTGATGCACAGAAAAGAAAAGAGATAAACCACTGGTGGAAATTTAATTATTAAATCAGGTATCCCTGTTGCGGAAAAAATTATTTAATATTTAATGACCAAAAAAGAAACAAAGCATGAATTTTGTTTTTTACAAATTTTATTAGCTGCATCACCATATCCAGCAAATATTGGTTCACTTGCTGGTGGAATTGCAGCAATTGCAAATGCAGTTATAATCAAGACAAAAGTTGGTAAAGAATCAGAAGAACGAAAAAGACAATCTAGCAAGGGAAAATGAAGCAAACGTTTTGGATAAAGTAAAAAAAAAATTCAAAGAAATAATAACAAATTTTAATAATCCCTTATCTAATTTTGACATAGATGAGTAGTTAAACGATTGTTGTTGTTGTACTCTTCAGTCCTGAGACTAGTTTGATGCTTCTTCATTTCCCAGTACCTACTGCAACCTACATCCTTCTAAATCTGCGTAGTGTATTCATCTTTTGGTCTCCCTCTACGATTTTTACCCTCCACGCTGCCCTCCCTTGATGCCTCAGAACATGTCCTACCAACTGATCCCTTCTTCTAGTCAAGTTCTGCCACAAATATCTCTTCGCCCCAGTTCTATTCAATACCTCCTCATTAGTTATGTGATCTACCCATCAAATCTTCAGCATTTTTCTGTAGCACCACATTTCGAAAGCTTCTATTCTCTTCTTGCCCAAACTAATTATCGTCCATTATTCACTTCCATACATGGCCATGCTCCATATAAATACTTTCAGAAACGACTTCCTGACATTTAAATCTATACTCAATGTTAACGAATTTCTCTTCTTCAGAAACGCCTTCCATCCTATTGCCAGTCTACAGTTTATATCGTCTCTACTTCGACCATCATCAGTTATTTTGCTCCCTAAATAGCAAAACTTCACATCTGTCAACACCTGCTTTCTTTGGGATTGGAATTATTATATTCTTCTTGAAGTGTGAGGATATTTTGCCTGTCTCATACATCTTGCTCACCAGATGGTAGAGTTTTGTCAGGACTTGCTCACCCAAGGCTGTCAGTAGTTCTAATGGAATGTTGTCTACTCCTAGGGCCTTGTTTCGACTTAGGTCTTTCAGTGCTCTGTCAAACTCTTCATGCAGTATCATATGTCCCATTTCATCTTCATCTACATCCTCTTCCATTTAAATAACATTCTGCATAAATACACTGCCCTTTTATAGACCCTCTAACGATTAAGAAATAAATACTTTTATAGTGTTTTACCTGATAAACCAAAAAGTTTAGAATGTAGAATAGTAAATTAAGATACATTTGATCATTTTGGTACTCACTAGATTTGTTATTATAAGAATAAAAATATAAAATTTGTTTTTCATTCATTTGGGAGAAAATATATCGAAACAACTGGTAAATTACTTGTGAAAAATATGATTTATATTCTGGCGTCGAAATAATACAAAATTTTAGTGAATTTATTTGTCGTCATTTGTGCTTTTTTTATTTAAAGCTATTACATAGTAATTATAAGTTTAATCATATTTTCAATTTAATAAATGAAACTTTTTGGAAGTAAGTTACATGCTAAACTCAGTAACGCTACAGAAAAAAATTAAAAATTTTTATCATTAGAACCAAAAACCAATGATTAATTAATATCAAAATTTGAAGACTTTCAATCAAAATATACAGATTTTCAATCAAAATTAAAAATATTTGTTCAGCATTGCATCCCAAACTACAGGAAGAATGAGCATGAGATTAAAATAAGAAAACTGTCATTGCTGTCATTAAAAACAAAATTGAAAAATATTCAACCATCATTAGACTCAGAAATAGATATTGTAATTAAAAAATTCCAGAAAATATTAAATGCCTTTTTTAAAGTAACTAAGGGTCTGTTACTTTTAAAGGTAGAGAAATTGTGAACATAAATGATCCTACTCATGCAAACAATGCACTGATCAGACAATATTTAGCTAATGAAGTAAAGATTCTCGTTACTAAAGCTGAATATACATGTATTTTAACGTGATTGAATGATTATATCACTAAAACGGATTTTAATCAGTATTATAAAACTAATCTGGCTAACTAGTTTACAAAAAACCAAATAGAAAAGGGTTTCTCTGATTATTCCTCAAAAAGAGATTTAACTCCATATTAAAATCAGTATTCTTAAAGATAAACGCTATTCTAAACAAATAATTGAATTTACTTTTATGATGGATGGCAAACAAAAAATGTACAATTTCAAAAAATGTGATTTATTCTTAAAAAGTTGTTTTTGTTGGTCAAAATATAAACAGCGCTTTAACTATATGTTGATGAGTGTTTTTGACAAAATTTACAAAATAAATGCTGACATCCAATCAATTTAAGTAGTAAGCAACTAAAATTTTCCAAATGTAAGATCAAAAGATTCTGTTAATTATTCTTTATTCTATATAAATGGAGCATTATAATTACATCCACTGTTTGAACTGCAAAAATTTTATTGAAATGCATAACCCTCAAAAATTAACAATTCCAATTGGAAAACATGGAATTGAGGGAATTTGTTCAATCTGTAAAATTTAAGAAAGCAATATCTTAAAAAATTGAAGGTAATTGATTAAATACTCATGAAAAAATTATTAATGAATTGCATGAACCAAAGACAAAAAAATGTAATTTCTTTTGAAATTAATGAGTATGACAAGTTGAGTTGGTTGAAATGGATTCTGAAAAATTAAAGGAATTTTAAAAGTAAATAAAAGATATAAAAACGTATTAACTGTTATAGACTTTCCCAAAATTTGCTTGGGCTATACCAGTTAAAGATAAAAACACATAAAAATGTAGTTCATTCTTCTCAAAAAATATTCAAAATAAGACAAGCAAAAAATTTACAAACAGATACAACATAGAATTTAAAGAATTAATGAAAAGTTTTGTATTAATCATTAATCTGTCTGTTCTGTCATTTTTTTCGCCAACTTTAATTTATCACCATTGAATTTAACGGTATATTTACCAACAGGGCTTAATCCAAAAATAGTATCTTCAGAATGATTGAAAAATTTTAACATTTTTTGACTTATATTTATTTAATATCTTTGTTTATGATTTTTCCTGTTTTTAATTCCTTCTACATATTTATACAAGCAACCGTGCACAAGTAACCATGAAATTAATACTGAAATTCTACACACGCTAGTTCCTTGATTTTCTAGCATTCATTGCAACACTCTCTCCTTCACAACAGGAGTGCAAATGGTCCAAGGTCTGTCATGATCTGCCATTGTTGGAGCTATAGAACCAGATTCTGCAGGACAACTGACTGTTTGTGCATATCGTACCCTGCATTCTTTATACACCTTCCCATGTGGAATAATTGGCTACCATTATACTGGTAAATTAAAAGATAAATCTACAATGTAACACATTTCACAAATTCGCCAAAACATAACTTGTTCCATTAGAAGTAATGTATGCATTGCACCTACGCAGAACTGAGAATACAATTTATAGCAACAACTCTAACAGATGTTTACAGCGTATTATATCCATAGACAACAACAGAGGAATGTGTTGTCAGTTGTTTACTGTATTGTGTACATCATTCGTAATAGCAAAGAGCTTACATTAGAAGAGATGAGTTTCACACCAGCATAGAAGAACTAATGCTCATAGCTCCTAAGGTATGCACTTTAGAGCCCATGTAAATTAGGCGTTCTTCTCTTATTTTGGTCCATACTACCACCTCTAAAACTATGGAATACACTTATTTTAACATCCTGTATATTCCGTTCACCTTTTAGTTCTAACTTCCTTGCTTAGTACTGGTTTGCCGTCTGAGTGTTTGATGTTCATACTGTGGCTTCTCTTTCGTGCAAAGGTGTCACTAATTTTTCTGTAGGTGGTATATATTTTTCCATAGGTTTACATGCTTCTATAGCCTGCTCTTCAGTCATTTCTGCTTATCTATTTTGTACTTTGTGCCAGTCTGTATTCTAGATTTCTGTACTCTCTTTCGCTTGCTTTGATTTCAATGCATTTTTATATTTCCTTCGTTGGTCAGTTAAATTCAGTATCACCTGCGTTATCTATGGATTTCTATTAGGCGTTATCTTTTCACCATTTGTTCCTCCGGTGCCTTCACAGCTTCCTCTCTCAAAGCCAGCTATGCGTTTTCTACTGTATTCCATTCTTCTATATCAGCCAAATGTTACATAAAGCTCTCTCTGGATCTTTTAATAATCTCTGATTCTTTTTAACTTATCCAGACCTATTTCCTTAATTTCTTAACTTTTAATTTACAGTTCATAACAAATAAATTATGGTCAGTGTCCGCATCCACTTCTGGAAATCTCTCACAGTTTAAAATTTGGTTTCGGAATCCTCGCCTTACCATTATGTAAACAGTTTGAGACCTTCCACTGTCTACAGGTCGTGAAACATTCCCTGCCTCCAAGTCTTTCCCACCTATACAACCTTCTCACATGCATCTTAAACCAAGTGTTAGGAATTATGGGGCGGTGGCTGACATTAAGGAGTTTGGAAGTTCTGTTCTTGGTTTTATTGTTGTTGAAAGTTTGTCCGAATTTTTTTAAATACAAGAGCCTGAAAATTGTTTGTGCAGACAGCCAGAAAGTGATGGTGAACGTGCTGTCATTAATATTCGGTGAACAAGTTTACAGCTCAACATTCTGAAACTTAAATGAAATGCTCTAACGCTCTATACATAATTCACGACAGTCAGAAACAGTCAGGACAATAAATGAAAGTCTATGGCTGTTAACAAATCAGTACATTCAATAAAAATTCACACACACAAATTAATAGTTTTTGAATTCATTAAAGTTTTTTCATTGTGATCAGCACTCAACATAGGCTGAAGCGCCAAAGAAGCTGGTATAGGCATGCATTTTCGAATACAGAGATATGTAAACAGGCTGAATACATCGAATTTTCTGTATTACAAGTCTGCACACATCCCCCCGCACTTCCTCCTTCCCCCTTCGCACACTATAGTTATGTTTACCATGTTAATTCCACATGTAAATTGTATGTCAAATATTTGTATGTCATACATGTATGACATTTTTGATTTGAGGAGTTCATTGTGTTCTAAGATACACTTACATTTGACATATGTCAGTCGGAAATCGTGTCTAGTGTAAACACTGAAAAATTTGTGTCAAAGATATATACTTCTACCACCAATTAAATGCATAAGCACATCTATATGAATAGATATAAATATTGATTACTTGCAATTTCAAACTCATTAGGCAGACATCGCGTAAGTTGGCGGCTCTTTTACCTTTCTGACAGTAAACTTAAGCTATACAGCGTTACATGCAAAATATATAGACAGAATGAAGAAACATAATGCTTTAACTGAAATGGCGGAAGAATTTTGTATGACTGTTGAAGAGATTCAAGTAAAACTCCATAACTTAAGAAGTCAGGCTAACAATGCTTAAAAAAAATCACAAAGATGAAATTTGGCCAGGGCATTGAAGAAATGTATATATCAAAACGCCTATATTATAATTTGCAGATGTTTCTGGAAGGAATTTCAGAGTTAAAATGGCAATAGGAAGTTAACCAAAGGTAAGTGAAAATGCAAATTGTTTTGTTTATTTGATCCAGTTCATTCTTTATATTAATGTGTTTTGTCACGGAACTTCCACTTGGCTGTTTACAAAATATCCCTTATACTCTCTGTGCACTTCGTTAGCATTCTTTGAATAGTTTTTACTAGGGCCAGATTTTAAGGTTCAAATCTTCAGTAAGGTATTACACCAACATAAAATGAGAAACAAGGTGGAAGGTTCCAAGTTTGTGGATATGTATCATTAATCACAGCCTCAGAATACATTTATTTATCGAAGATATTTGATGTCAACTCATTTCCTTGGAAGAGCATACTGATCGTATTGGAGTCCTGCAGACGGTGTGGAACTGGTACAAGGCGATAAGGTTATCCTCACCATTAAAGCGGTGTGTATTCACCATTCGGTCGTATACAATCAGATGTGTAAAATGGGCAGAAATGGAAACGTGACAGAGTGGCAGAATGAATCTATCGTGATGCTCATATGTTTCATGATTTGTAGTGGAGTGGACACTGCCATGTTCCAAGAATACAACTTCCGTGTTCACAGCAGAGATCAGAAATGAGCTCTGTATATTTGCATTAAGTTCGCCCGCGAGTCCTATGACGTCATCTCCGAACTCGCTGCCTTCTTACGTTCAGAGACGCTACTCGCGAGTCTCCGTCGCTGCCAGTCAACCGAAAACTCCTCACTTGAGTCTGATGTAAAGTACAAGTGGACTCTACCAGCGTAGAAAGGAGAGCGAGTGTACGAGTTCGCGACTACAGCCGTCGACTCGCTGTAATGCTGCTACATACGCAGCCATTGGGCATGGTGATTTTTTAGTACCAGTACAATGGCTGATCAGTTGACAGTGAATATGTATATTACACTCGTGTGTATGTGTGTACAGTGTATGTATGTATATGAGTGTACGTATATCTACGAGGGCGTGCTGAAAAGTAATGCCTCCGATCTTTTTACGTGAAAACTCTAAAAGCTTTTCAAATAAAACTAATGTTGTTAACATTCTAAATCTGTGCTCTTCATGTCTACATATTTGCAGCCCTCTGCCGCTAGAGGGCTCCAAACTGTAACTTGTAACACGATGGTATCTAACATAACTATTCGGTGCGTGAGAAACAGCATGCTGTAATCGAGTTTCGAACTCAAAGAGCTCGTCCACCCATGGAGCACCCTATCCTTCAGTATGACAATGCCATATCAAATACATTTGCAACAGTCGGACGCCTTGGGTCCACTGTCATCCATCATCTTCCATGCAGTCCCGACTTGGCCCCAACCGATTTTCGCCTATTCCCAAAATTTACAGTACACATTCGAGAACTTCACTTTCACAGTGATCAAGCGGTGTGAATAGTGGTGAGGCTGCCGCTCCGTCAACAGACTCAACTGAGGAGTTTTCGGTTGACTGGCAGTCAAGTGACGGTATCAACAAATTGGTCTATCGTTGGAATAAATATGTCCGTCGCCAATGTCAGTATGTTGGGGAATAAATATGTAGACGTGAAAAACAAGATGTAAGACATTAATAACGTTTGTTTTATGTAGAAAGCTTGAAGAGTTATCACACAAAAATTCCTCTTCAGGACACCCTCATAAATGTGTATTTCCATAGGGTGGTCAGAAACAGTGCAGCTGCGGTTGTGCTGAGAAATAATTGTTAAGAAAAAATTTTCGAATTATTTATAATTGAAATTAGCCAATTACGTTTTTTCGCGTGCAAATGCAAGAATTTGCACGCGCTAAAATGCGATGGAGCGCAGACATCTGTGGGTCCGTGTCCCTTTGTTGAAATGCTGATTATCAGGTAAAATGTGCCTTTTTCGAAAATCATAAATTTGCACTAGGTAAGTAAAAGGTACGCTTACTCGGTTTGAGGAAACCAAACGAAGTACACGTTTAGCGAGACCGTCCCTGGCAAGATACTTGAGTTAGTGCTCGCTTCGACCTTATTGGCTAACTTCAGTGCTAATTCACTCGGATCCGGTGCAATAGAATCCGTTTCTTAACATTACTTCTCAACACACTTTCCATGTATTACCATTACAAGCTTATCACATATATCACACCAAAATGTTTTGCATCACCTCGGATCCGAGACTTCTGGAACCTGTACAGAAAATTGGGATAGAGATCAACATACACATCGTTTCCGCCCATTTTATTGCTCATGAAAACCACACATTGCATGTTGTACCACCATACAAAATGGCTCTGGGCACTATGGGACTTAACTTCTGAGGTCATCAGTCCCGTAGAACTTAGAACTACTTAAAGCTAACTAACCTAAGGACATCACACACATCCATGCCCGAGGCAGGATCCGAACCTGCGACCGTAGCGGTCTCGCGGTTCCAGACTGTAGCGCCTAGAACCGCTCGGCCAAATCGGCTGACCACCACCATACAGCGAGACCGTAAGAGGTAGTGGTCCAGATTTCAGAACACATCGGTACCTCTAATACTCAGTAGCACGTCGTCTTGCATTGATGCATGCCGTATTCGTCGTGGCATACTATCCACAAGTTCAAGGTACAATTGGTGCAGATTGTCCCACTCCTCAACGGTGATTCGTCGTAGATTTCTCACAGTGGTTGGTGGGTCGCGTCGACCATAAACAGTCCTTTTAAATCTATCCCAGGCATGTTCGATAGCGTTCATGTCTGCAGAACATGCTGGCCACTCTAGTCGAGCGATGTCGTTATCCTGAAGGAAGTCATTAACAAGATATGCACGAAGGGGACGCGAATTGTCGTCCATGAAGACGAATGCCTAGCCAATATGCTGACGACATCGTTGCACTAGCGGTCGGACGATGGCATTCACGTATCGTACAGTCGTTACGGCACCTTCCATGACCACCAGCCGCGTACGTCGGTCCCACATAATGCCACCCCAAAACAGCAGAGAACCTACAACTTACTGCACCCGCTGGACAGTGTGTCTATGGCGTTCAACCTGACCGAGTTGCCTCCAAACACGTCTCCGACGATTGTATGGTTGAAAGTATATGCGACACTCATCGGTGAAGAAAACGTGATGCCAATCCTGAGCAGTCCATTCGGCAGGTTGTTGGGCCCATCTGTACCGCGCTGCATGGTGTCGTGGTTGCAAAGATAGACCTCGCCAAGGACGTTGGGAGTGCAGTTGCGCATCACCACCAGCCGCGTACGTCGGTCCCACATAATGCCACCCCAAAACAGCAGAGAACCTACAACTTACTGCACCCGCTGGACAGTGTGTCTATGGCGTTCAACCTGACCGAGTTGCCTCCAAACACGTCTCCGACGATTGTATGGTTGAAAGTATATGCGACACTCATCGGTGAAGAAAACGTGATGCCAATCCTGAGCGGTCCATTCGGCAGGTTGTTGGGCCCATTTGTACCGAGCTGCATGGTGTCGTGGTTGCAAAGATAGACCTCGCCAAGGACGTTGGGAGTGCAGTTGCGCATCATGCGGCCAATTGCGCACAGTTTGAGTCGTAACATGACGTCCTGTGGCTGCACGGAAAGCATTATTCAACATGGTGGCGTTGCTGTCAGGGTTCCTCCGAGCCATAATCCGTATGTAGCGGTCATCCGTTGCAGTAGTAGCCCTTGGACGGCCTGAGCAAGGCATGTTATCAACAGATCCTGTTTCTCTGTATCTCCTCGATGTCCGAACAACATCGCTTTCGTTCACTCCGAGACGCCTGGACACTTCCCTTGTTGAGAGCCCTTGCTGGCACAAAGTAACAATGCGGACGCGATCGAACCGGAGTATTGACCGTCTAGGCATGGTTGAACTACAGACGACACGAGCCGTGTACCTCCTTCCTGGTGGAATGACTAGAACTGATCGGCTGTCGGACCCCCTCCGTCTAATAGGCGCTACTCATGCATGGTTGTTTATATGTTTGAGCGGGTGTAGTGACATCTTTGAACAGTTAAAGGGACTGTGTCTGTGATACAATATCCACAGTCAACGTCTATCTTCAGGCGTTCTGGGAACCGGGGTGATGCAAAACTTTTTGTGATTTATCACGATCAACCGTACACCCACACTCCTGCATGTTTCAGTAAGAGAGAACGAGTAGAAAGCGACAACAGAGCCACTGTTCTGAAACTTTTTCCTTGACGAGTTGAGGCGGTGTTATACGCTATTAGCATGATTTCTCCTGAAGGTGACTAATTTGCTGTCCGATGTGCTTGTAACACTAGAAGGAAAAATGAATTGTACCTTCATCAAAACTAGACATGATTGTCTTAAATAGCGATCAAAGACTAAAAAGCCATATTTTTATTTAATTGTACCTTCCTTTGGTGACTCTAGCTTTCAAACAAAAAGGAGTGATATACACAGCTACAAAACTCTTTTACAACATGTTCATAGAAAGAAATAGGCTGAAAGACTGCAGATGTATTTCCAAATGTAGGTCACAATTGTTTACCCATTAACACCCCTTTCTATGACACAGAGGAAATGTTGAATATAAATAAGCAGTCAATAACTAACCTGTAAACGGCCACCAGCGTGCAGCCATATGACTTTACATGCTTTTTAATGGTCCTGAAATTTTCTGCTCACTTGACATTTATCGTAAATATGATTTACAGCACATTGAATAACACATACTGCTCGTATGTCTGCAGTGGTTGCTGCAAACGGCGGTTACTCTACATAGCAACAAATTATCGTCGCGACGTTGTAAGCTCCCTATCCAGTTTTTAAGGCGGGTGCATAAGCAAGCCCGAAATAAGCTCTGAATATAAATCTCCTCTCATATACAAGGTTTTGTCCTACGAAGTACGCGATCTGAAAAGAAAATATGACCTAGAATAGGAAAGGTATACTTTGTGCAACATATTTATAACGGACGTAGCAAGTAGTCAACTGATCTGCGTGAAGCGGACTAGTAGTAACTAATGCCTGAATTTACGTGAGAAACGTGCGAGGCACCGTTTTTGCAGCTCCGTTGTGTGCAAAGGGAAAGCAGTTCCCAGTCTTATAAGAACTCAAATGCAACACGCAACGTAGTCACACTTTAGACATTGCCCTAAAGAATTAGGGGAACATGATTTTGGGCGTCTGCCAACCTTCACTGTGCAATGACTGAGGATCGGTTATGTTACCAAATTATAACTTCACCTTTCACAAATTAAGTACACAACGTAAGATCAAAACATCCTCATTCATTTACATAACAAGAACTGAAATGTCTGACAGGTGTCGAAAACAAAGTGGAAACAATCAATCATCCCGTTATCCTGGATGTTTCTCGTTAGACTTTGAGAGCTTCTGTAACATGTATGCCCTTTGTATTCGTGCATCACCGCCTGACGAATAAGTCTACGGAGGCCACCTTGTGGTATCTGTTCCCATTCTTTAATGAGAACCTTAGAGAAATTTTGGAGAATCTATGATGGAACAGGCCTCCAAGCATGTCCCACACATGGTCGATGGTGTTTAGGTCGGAACTCATCGCTGGCCATTTCATTACTCCATTGCCCTGGCGTCGCAAAACATCTGTGCTGACGCCCGCTACATAGGAATTCGACCATCAACTTCTACAGCAGCCACCACATGGTCCAACAGGATCTGTGCGATGTAATGCCTGGCGGTAAGGCAACTGTGGACAACGACAAGATCCGCACCGCTGTCAACTCTGATGTCTCCCCACACAGTCACACAACCTTGGCAGAATCCGTGGATTTCCTGAACAACATTTGGGAGGTACCGCTCACCACGGAACCTCCACACACGAATCCGGCCATCATCTTGCGTTAGGGAAAATCTGGACTCGTCTGCGAATAACACGTTTCGCTGGTGACGAAGTTACCAGTTGACGTGGAAACGACAGAACTGAAGGCCAGCTGCTAGATGTTCTCGTGCCAAGCGAGGTTCACGAACAGGACGTCTGGGTCGTAAGGTCATTTCTCGTAACCTGTTCCTTACAGTCTGATCATGCACAGCGGCTCTGAGATCGTCTTGCGGTGCTTTGGCGGTATCCGTACGATGCCGTTACTCAGAGTTGGGCAGATATCGGCCTTCACGTGGGATTCTAATGCGTGAGCGATCTTATCCAACTCGCCTTGTGTACTGACCTGTCTCCCTGTAGCGTGTCCGCAACCTATGGATGACAGCAAGGTGAAGTCCATCCTTACTGCATCACATACTCTGTCATGGTTACTTGCACTTCATTAACATGACGAATTGCATATGCTTGGTGGAATACAACGTCCGCAAATGGCAACTGTCGTCTGTGTACCTGATAATAGAACTTTGGGACACCGCTACTCACGTCCACGGTAATGCATAACACAGCCTGTAGATAGCGAAAAACTTTGGGTGTTGCATGCCTTGAAAGGGAAGATATCAGGTTCAAAAAAATGGTTCAAATGGCTCTGAGCACTATGGGACTTAACATCTGTGGTCATCAGTCCCCTAGTACTTAGAACTACTTAAACCTAACTAACCTAAGGACATCACACACATCCATGCCCGAGGCAGGATTCGAACCTGCGACCGTAGCAGTCGCGCGGTTCCGGACTGAGGAAAATATCAGGCTATGCAATAAGACCTCAGGTACAGCCTATATTAAAACAGATTTAGCATACGAGACTTGATACAGGTGTCCCCCCAATTATTTTGAGCAGTATATAAAAGTATAAACTGCATCTCTGTCAGATACGTGAGCGCCTGTCTTACCGTCTGTTCTAAAAAGCGTGCATAGGAAGACGGTGAGTATAGTTCACTGCAGCTGCTCAATAATTTTATTCTGAACGTAGAAATAATTCAAGAACGTAGCTACCTTTGCTGATGGCAAAATGCACTCTATGTTCAGTGGTTTGGTACTGATCGCAGGGTGCAATTCAGCGTAAATTCGTCGTAATAAGAAATTGCAAAAAGGTGGGAATTTAAGGAGATGGGACCTGGATAAACTGAAAGAACCAGAGGTTGTACAGAGTTTCAGGGAGAGCATAAGGGAACAATTGACAGGACTGGGGGAAAGAAGTACAGTAGAAGAAGAATGGGTAGCTCTGAGGGATGAAGTAGTGAAGGCAGCAGAGGATCAAATTGGTAAAAAGACGAGGGCTAGTAGAACTCCTTGGGTAACAGAAGAAATATTGAACTTAATCGATGAAAGGAGAAAATACAAAAATGCAGTAAATGAAGCAGGCAAAAAGGAATACAAACGTCTTAAAAATGAGATCGTCAGGAAGTACAAAATGGCTAAGCAGGGATGGCTAGAGGACAAATGTAAGGATGTAGAGGCTTATCTCACTAGGGGTAAGATAGATACTGCCTATAGGAAAATTAAAGAGACCTTTGGAGAAAAGAGAACCACTTGTATGAATATCAAGAGCTAAGATGGAAACCCAGTTCTAAGCAAAGAATGGAAAGCAGAAAGGTGGAAGGAGTATATAGAGGGTCTATACAAGGGCGATGTACTTGAGGACAAAATTATGGAAATGGAAGAGGATGTAGATGAAGATGAAGTGGGAGATACGATACTGCGTGAAGAGTTTGACAGAGCACTGAAAGACCTGAGTCGAAACAAGGCCCCGAGAGTAGACAACATTCCATTAGAACTACTGACGGCCTTGGGAGAGCCAGTCCTGACAAAACTCTACCATCTGGTGAGCAAGATGTATGAGACAGGCGAAATATCCTCAGACTTCAAGAAGAATATAATAATTCCAATCCCAAAGAAAGCAGGTGTTGACAGATGGGAAGATTACCGAACTATCAGTTTAATAAGTCACAGCTGCAAAATACTAATACGAATTATTTACAGACGAATGGAAAAACTGGTAGAAGCTGACCTCGGGGAAGATCAGTTTGGATTCCGTAGAAATGTTGGAACACCTGAGGTAATACTGACCTTACGACTTATCTTAGAAGAAAGATTAAAGAAAGGCAAACCTACGTTTCTAGCATTTGTAGACTTAGAGAAAGCTTTTGACAATGTTGACTGGAATACTCTCTTTCAAATTCTAAAGGTGGCAGGGGTAAAATACAGGGAGCGAAAGGCTATTTACAATTTGTATAGAAACCAGATGGCAGTTGTAAGAGTTGTGGGGCATGAAAGGGAAGCAGTGGTTGGGAAGGGAGTGAGACAGGGTTGTAGCCTCTCCCCGATGTTATTGACTCTGTATATTGAGCAAGCAGTAAAGGAAACAAAAGAAAAATTCGGAATAGTTATTAAAATCCATGGAGAAGAAATAAAAACTTTGAGGTCCGCCGATGACATTGTAATTCTATCTGAGGCAGCAAAGGACTTGGAAGAGCAGTTGAACGGAATGGACAGTGTCTTGAAAGGATGATATAAGATGAACATCAACAAAAGCAAAACGAGGATAATGGAATGTGGTCGATTTAAGTCAGGTGATGCTGAAGGAATTAAATTAGGAAATGAGACACTTAAAGTAGTAAAGGAGTTTTGCTATTTGGGGAGCAAAATAACTGGTGATGGTCGAAGTAGAGAAGATATAAAATGTAGACTGGCAATGGCAAGGAAAGCGTTTCTGAAGAAGAGAAATTTGTTAACATCGAGTATAGATTTAAGTGTCAAGAAGTCGTTTCGGAAAGTATTTGTATGGAGTGTAGCCATGTATGGAAGTGAAATATGGACGATAAATAGTTTGGACAAGAAGAGAATAGAAGCTTACGAAATGTGGTGCTACAGAAGAATGCTGAAGATTAGATGGGTAGATCACATAACTAATGATGAATTATTGGATAGAATTGGGGAGAAGAGGAATATGTGGCACAACTTGACAAAAAGAAGGGATCGGTTGGTAGGAGATGTTCTGAGACATCAAGGGTTCACCAATTTAGTGTTGGAGGGCAGCGTGGAGGGTAAAAATCGTAAAGGGAGACCAAGAGATGAATACACTAAGCAGATTCAGAAGGATTTAGGCTGCAGTAGGTACTGGAAGATGAAGAAGCTTGCACAGGATAGGGTAGCATGGAGAGCTGCATCAAACCAGTCTCAGGACTGAAGACCACAACAACAACAGGGAAATGATAGCAAGGAATTTCTAATGATTTTGAAAATATTTTAATTGAATAGCATCTAGTTACTTCCAAAATATACTTAACCGCAATGGTACACACAGTATTCGTGCACAAAAAGAGGGTCATTGGTGGGGGACATTATGGGTTTAAATTCCTATTACTTGGATCGATTAATAGAAAATCGATTCTGTACAGTGCATCGAATACTACTCTCTTCTCGATCCCACAGGAGCAACATCTCCAAATGGGAAAGAAGGAAGAAAGATTAGGGTTTAACATCCGGTCGACATCGAGATCGTTAGAGACGGAGCGCAAGCTCGGAATGTTTCAAGGATAGAGAAGGAAATCGGTAGTGCCGTTTCAAAGGAACCATCCCCGAATTTACCTAAAACAATTTAGAGAAATAACGGAAAATCAAAACCCGTGCGGTCGTCGTCCTCCCGAATGCGAGTCCAGTGTGCTAACCACTGCGTCACTTCTCTCGGTCTCAATATGCAAAATACGCTCAAAGGTCCTAAAAGATTCCGTGAATATCTACAACTTCAAAACGTGCAATACGAACCAGAAAAATAGGCACTCATTAAGTGCAGCATATCTGCGAGCCAGCAGCAGACTGATTGAGTCTGTACTCAAATTCTACACAACCATATTTCATCTTATCATAGCGCAGCACCCCATTCAAGGTCACCGACCGACTCATGCAAGCAGGCCATACTGAATCGTACGCACTTTGTCCGTTTCAAATACATAGTCCATCTTTCGCCACGAGGCGCGATCAAATCTGAATGGCCTGAGGAACTTGAAACTCATTGTCTTCCGACCACCTAACTGAAAGTGTCAAAGGCAGTTACGATCGTAGAAATAATAGCTCGGAACAGGAAAAAAGGAAGATTAGAATTTAACGTCCCGTCGACAGCGCGGTCATTAGTGACAGTCAACACAGAATCTACATCTACATGGCTGCTCTGCAAGTCACAATTAAGTGCCTGGCAGAGGGTTCATCGAACCACCTTCATTCTATTTCTGCATCGTTCCACTATCGAATAGTGCGCAGGAAAAACGAACGATCAGATCTTTCCGTGCGTGTTCTGATTTCTCCTATTTTATTATGACGATCATTTCTCCATATGTAGGTGGGAGCCAAAAAGATATTTTCGCATTCGGAGGAGAAAGTTGGGGATTGGAATTTCATGAGAAGATGCTATCGCAACGAAAAACGCCTCTGTTTTAATGATTACCGTCAAAATTCGCGTATCGTATCAGTTACCCTCTCTCCGATATTTCGTGATAATACAAAACGAGCTACCCTTCTTTGAAGTTCTACGAAGTCATCCGTAAGTCCTATCTGACGCAGATCGCACACGGCGCAGCAGCACTCCAGCAGAGGACGGACAAGCGTACTGTAGACCCGTTCCACTTTCATCTTTGGTTCGCTTTCCCTACAACATTATCCATTTGATAGTTCCAGTTTAAGTTATTCGTAACTGTAACCCCTCAGTATTTAGATTTGTGTGATTTATCATGTATCGGAAATTTTGCGGATTCCTTGTAGTGCTCATGTGAATGACTTTAAACTTTTTATTATTCTGAGTCAGTTGCCACTTTTCGCCCCACGCAGATACCGTGGCTAAATCATTTTACAACTGGTTTTGATCTTCTGATGGCTTAACAGGCCGGCCGGGGTGACCGAGCGGTTCTAGGCGGTACAGTCTGGAACCGCGCTACCGCTACGGTCGCAGGTTCGAATCCTGACTCGGGCATAGATGTGTGTGATGTCCTTAGGTTATGAAACTTCCTGGCAGATTAAAACTGTGTGCCCGACCGAGCCTCGAACTCGGGACCTTTGCCTTTCGCGGGCAAGTGCTCTAGCAACTGAGCTACCGAAGTACGACTCACGCCCGGTACTCACAGCTTTACTTCTGCCAGTACCTCGTCTCCTACCTTCCAAACTTTACAGAAGCTCTCCTGCGAACCTTGCAGAACTAGCACTCCTGAAAGAAACGATATTGCGGAGACATGGCTTAGCCACAGCCTGGGGGATGTTTCCAGAATGAGATTTTCACTCTGCAGCGGAGTGTGCGCTGATATGATCTCCGCTGCAGAGTGAAAATCTCATTCTGGTCCTTAGGTTAGTTAGGTTTAAGTAGTTCTAAGTTCTAGGGGACTGATGATCTCAGTAGTTAAATCCCGCAGTGTTCAGAGCCATTTGAACCATTTTTTTTTTTACTTAACAATCGATAAATGAGAGCATCATCTGCAGATAACCTAACAGCGCTTCTCAAATTGTTTCGTAAATCATTTGTATGGGTTAGGAGCAGCAGAGGGCCTATAACACTCTCTTGGGGAACGCCAGATACTACTTCTGTTTCACTCGATAACTTTTCGTCAATTACTACGAACTGTGACCTTTCCAACATGAAATCGTGAATCTAGCCACACAACTGTGGCGATACTCCGTAGGCATGCAATTTGATTGTAGCTTGTGAGGAACGATGTGAAATGGGTTCTGGAAATCAAAAACTATGGAACTAATTTGACATCCCCTGTGAGAATAAAGAGCTAGCTGTGTTTCACAAGAAGGATATTTTCTGAATCCATGTTGGCTATTTGTCAATAAGTCGTTTTCTCCTATGTAATTCACGATGTTCGAACACAATATTGTACCTTGCAGCGCACCTGCGAGTTAACAACAAGCGAAATAATTCAGTAGCGAAAGTTAAAAATGTGACAGACAACTTGCAACGCAATACGCTTATTTATAAGTCCGTACACATCGTCGTCGAACGCAACGAGGGTGTAGCTCGACAATATTGTTCCGCCCGCGTTGCACTTGGCTGCGCTGTGCGGAGTCACGGTCTCGAAAGCGAAAGGCGAGCACTGGCGGTGGTTCGCACGTGGCTAGTTGCAGTCTGGGCTAGACAGTGGCCTCGCAAGGCCGGCTGTACTGACGCGAGCCTGGCTCCGGCTACGTGCTGGTCGGCATGCGCCGCTCACCAATTGCTGATTCGCGCGCCGGCTGCCGTCTGCTGACAGCCTTCCTGGGATATTAACAGCCGCCGGATCCCTGAGAACCGTTCGCTGACACACCTCTTCCCAGCGAAACCGCTCCCGCACGCTACTGTTGTCGGTACGTAACGCTGATGAAAGCGAGTTAAAAATGCCGTCTTACGCCGGTGGCTGTAGGAAAGCTGAATTTCTGCAAATTAAAGTGAACTGCTCTTGGAGTTTCCCGGAGACGGAAAGTCCACGTTCTTCTTTCTCGTCGCTCTTTCAAATCGGCAACTTGAACAAATACGGGTAACATTTCCGGTCAGTCGAGACATACTTACTTGGCACTTTCATTTGTTAGACAGTAGGTTTATTAGTTATATTTTCCACAAATTATTTGCACAATATGTAAGGGGCGAGCAAAAGGTTTCCATTCGAATTCCGTACAATCCAGGATCGGTATTTCAATCAGGGAAAATCACCGTAAGTATTGACACAATCATCCCGCCGGCGCACAGGGGTCGAAGACACCCTTTCGGTAAATCACTGTGTTCTGCTGTGTGAACAAGTCCGTAACTGCCTGCTGCAAATCTTCGTCCGACAGAAATCGTCGACCCCTCCAGGCCTTTTTAAGGGACCGAAGGCATGATAATCGTATGGGCAGAGTTTATGGGGAGAGTGTCCCCCACTTAACTTGCCGTAACTCCTGCGTTACGATATTCGCGATATGGAGACGTGCGTTATCACAAAGCAGCACCATCCTTTGGCGCGGTTTTCCGTTTTTCGATAGACATGCTGCACCATCCACTTTTTTTATTCTCCGTTAGATGTCTGCAGGTATTTGTCCTTTGGAAGTCAAGAAAGAAATCACAGCACGGTGGTCCTGTTTGGAAGCGTTTGTTAATAACGTCGCAATGGTTCACGTTTACGCATTTACCGTACGCACGTCGGAAGGACACGAATGCTGCTATAATCCCTTGCTGATATGTCGGTGCTTATAGATCCACATCGGAGTCGTGCTACGCTGCACATTTGCTGCAGCAACGCCCTCAGACGGGAACTTTCTGATCGCCCTTTACATCATAATAATATGCAGTTAGGTACTTAATAGACTGGCTAAATGATATCACTTTCGCTATTCCTTCTCTTCTTTCCTATTCCTTTTTTAGAATGTTGCAGTTTCGGCTCTGTAACCGTTTTCAAACCGAGTGATGTGGCGCAGTGGTTAGCACACTAGACTCGCATTCGGGAGGACGACGGTTCAAATCCGCGTCCGCCCATCGAGATTTAACTTTTCTGTAATTTCCCTAAATTGCTTCAGACAAATGCCGGTATGGTTCCTTGGAAAGGGCACTGCCGATTTCCTCCCCCATCCTTGACACAATACGAGCTTATGCTCCATCTCTTATGACCTCGATGTCGACGGGATGTTAAACCCAATCTTCCTTTTGCGGTTTCAAGTGATTTTGTATTATCCTATGGCAGTTACTCACACTTAATACCGTAGCACGTATCAAGAACAACTTATTCAACATTTAACCATACAGCTAACATAATGTCAACGCCTCTTATATGATTTTTCAAACTTCCAAATACCACGGAAGTTGTGCTGATATACCTACCTCCGTTGCAGGTAAAAAAAGAAAAAAAGGTAGGCGACATTGCTGCGATGCCACTCTACTCAGAGGTTAGCAGCTTAGAATCCTGGTGGTGGAACTATTCAAAAAAAAATGTTCAAATGTGTGTGAAATCTTATGGGACTTAACTGGTAAGGTCATCAGTCCCTAAGCTTACACACTATTTAACCTAAATTATCCTAAGGACAAACACACACAACCATGCCCGAGGGAGGACTCGAACCTCCGCCGGGACCAGCCGGGAACTATTCACTTCTAGTCTTTGGCAGGCAAGGGTATGAGTTTTGCTGACAGCGTTCCTGTCAACAGTCTTTGCGCCAATGTTCTGCATTGAATTCCTAATCCCCCCCCCCCCCCCCGCAGCGTTTCATTGAGTGGAAGCATGTGACACTGTTGACAGTCATCCATCCGTCGGATGGGGACATTTAAGTTCGACGGCCCCCTTGGGACTATCCGAGAGGAGTAGGCTAAGGGCCGACGCCGGATTTAGCCCCCTCCCTTCTCTCAGCATCATCATCATACGACACAGACATAACACCGCACTATACGCTCCAAAAATACACATACGTCACACATCTTATATATCCGCAAAGCCCACTAGTATAGAGGACGTACAACCCTTCCAGCAGGCGGCTCAACCCGCTCATTGGGATTTCCCAGCTAACAATGCCCCACGACATTTGTTTTCATTAATTCTACATCTGCGTGATTGCTTTGCAATTCACACGTAAGTGTTTAGCAGAAGGTTCTTGGAATCACTTTCAGCATATTTTTTGCTCCACTTTCGAATAGCACGTGGAAAAATTGAACACCTAAATATTTCCTCACGAGCTCTGATTTGTCTATTTTTTTTAGCATGATCGTTCACCCTATTTACGAAGGGGTTAAATAAATAATTTTTTGCCTGTGGAGGAGAAAAGCTTTTATTGAAATTCCGTGACAAGATCTCATCTCAATCAAATACGCCATTGGTTTAATTGTTCCAAAAATGGTTCAAATGGCTCTAAGTACTTTGGGACTTAACATCTGAGGTCATCAGTCCCCTAGACTTAGAACTACTTAAACCTAACTAACCTAAGGACATCACACACATTCATGCCGGAGGCAGGATTCGAACCTGCGACCGTAGCAGCAAGGCGGTTCCGGACTGAAGCGCCTAGAACCGCTCGGCGACATGGGTCGGCGTTTAAATATTGCCACGCCACTCGCGTATCATATTTGTGACACTCTCGCCCCTATTTGGCGATAATACAAAACGAAATGCC
Source organism: Schistocerca piceifrons (assembly GCF_021461385.2). NCBI lineage: Eukaryota > Metazoa > Arthropoda > Insecta > Orthoptera > Acrididae > Schistocerca > Schistocerca piceifrons. Next base: position 359,013,281 of record NC_060149.1, on the reverse strand, counting down.
CTTCTTTGAATGTTTTCCATGTCCTCCGTCAATTCTCTCTGTTAAGGAGCCCGTGCTGCGCAGCAGTACTCAAGAAGAAAATGGACAAGCGTAATGTAAGCAGTTTCTTTAGTAGATCTGTTACATCCTCTAAGTGTTATGACAACAGAACGCAGTCTTTGGTAAGCCGTCCTCACAACATTTTCTACGTGATCTTTCCAGTTTCAGTTGTTCGTTATAGTAGTCCAAAGGTATTTAGTTGAATTAACAGCATTTAAATTTGGGTGATTTATCGTGTAGCCAAAATTTAACGGATTCCTTTCAGTAATCATGTGGATTACCTCACACATCTCACTATTTAGAGTCAAATGGTTCAAATGGCTCTGAGCACTATGGGACTTGACTTCTGAGGTCATCAGTCCCCTAGAACTTAGAACTACTTAAACCTAACTAACCTAAGGACATCGCACACATCCATGCCCGAGGCAGGATTCGAACCTGCGACCGTAGATGTAGAGTCAACTGCCGCCTTTCGCACTATACAGATATCTTGTCTCAGTCATTTTGCAACTGGATTTTATCGCCGAATGCCTTTACTGGACGGTAAATTACAGCATCATCTTCAAATAATCTATGACAGTGCTCATATTGTTTCCTGAATCGTTTATACAAATTAAAAATAGCAGTGGGGTTATAGCACTTCCTTGAGGAATGCCAGATATCACTTCAGTTTTCCTTGATGACTTTCCGTCAGTAACTACGAACTGTGACCTTTCCCATGGGTAATTACGAATCCAGTCCGGCAACTCAGACGCTATTCGATAGGCACGCAGTTTGATTAGAAGTCGCTTTTAAGGAACCGTGTCAAAAGCCTTCTGGAAATCTAGAGATATGGAATCAATTTAAGATCCCCTGTCGATAGTATTCGTTACTTCGTGAGAATAAAGAACTAGTTTTGCTTCACAAGAACGACATTTTCTGAACCTATGCTGACTGTGTGCCAATAGACTATTTTCTTCGAGGTAATTCGTAATGTTCGAACACAGTGTATGTCCGAAAATCCTAGTGCAAATCGACGTCCGCGATACGGATCTGTAATTCAGCAAATTATTTCAATTTCCTTTTTTATACAGGGTGTTACAAAAAGGTACGGCCAAACTTTCAGGAAACATTCCTAGTGCAAATCGACGTCCGTGATACGGATCTGTAATTCAGCAAATTATTTCAATTTCCTTTTTTATACAGGGTGTTACAAAAAGGTACGGCCAAACTTTCAGGAAACATTCCTCACACACAAATAAAGAAAATATGTTATGTGGACATGTGTCCGGAAACGCTTACTTTCCATGTTAGAGCTCATTTTATTACTTCTCTTCAAATCACATTAGTCATGGAATGGAAACACACAGCAACAGAACGTACCAGCGTGACTTCAAACACTTTGTTACAGGAAATGTTCAAAATGTCCTCCGTTAGCGAGGATACATGCATCCACCCTCCGTCGCATGGAATCCCTGATGCGCTGATGCAGCCCTGGAGAATGGTGTATTGTATCACAGCCGTCCCGCTGTTTTCTCAGGATTATATATGTTGCTAAGAGGTCCAATGGTTCAAATGGTTCAAATGGCTCTGAGCACTATGGGACTTAACATCTGAGGTCATCAGTCCCCTAGAACTTAGAACTACTTAAACCTAACTAACCTTAGGACATCACACACATCCATGCCCGAGGCAGGATTCGAACCTGCGACCGTAGCGGTCACGCGGTTCCAGACTGAAGCGCCTAGAACCGCACGGCCACATCGGCCGGCTTAAGAGGTCCAGTAGGTTTTCACAAACATTTGCACTTCGAATGGAATCCTAACCTAATTGCTCAAAGTAACTTTTGGAGAAGGCATTTAGTACAATTTCTGGCTATGTTTTATGCCTACTACCAACTTTAAACATGTATTCTCACCAACATATCGAGGGTACAGTGGAGTCATCGCCAACTGTAACTGTAGGAGTAGTGTATCCAATTGATACTGAACTCAAGTTTCCTTTGAATTTTTAAGCAATAATATCATCTGAGTCGGGGAGTTGGTAAAAGGAACCAATTTATTTCGATTGTCAAGTATAACATCTACCCATACTAACTTACAGCAACTATCCGTTTCAGTTTCTCTACAAGACCAACCACTTTTAATAATTCTACCCTTTCTGAACACCGTTAGGTGCTTTCTAAAAATTTCGGTCGAACTTACCTCCGGCTTTAGCCAGCTTTCAGTACCTATAAATACTTGAGCTTCAGTACTTTCTATTAGCGCTTGGAACTATGGTCCTTTCCCAACACAGCTACGACAGTTTACGAATATAATAGCGATTTTTCCTAGATGTATCCTCGTCCTATGTTTGATTGATACCCTTTGAGACTGAAGCCCTTTTTGTGTTTTTCTGAGACTCTGTAACCTAAAATGCCGCTCATCCCACTCCACACGGCCTCCACTCTGTAGTGGCTTCCTGTGTTTCATAAGCAACGTGTCCAAGCAATGAGGCCATATTATGTTTAACTCAGAGTCCAGCTGTGTCATCGGATTATGTAGTAATGCATTCAGTGATACTGACAGTTTATGAACAGTTGATATGGCCCTAAGTTGTTGCTGTAAGGTGTAAATCGTAAATGCAATAAAAACTGCATATTCATTAGCGACCATTAGTTCCTTATCATAAAGTATTCAGTTTAAGATACTGTACTATCTGTATGTTTTTGACCCTGAAGGCTTGGCAATACCTTTATGTAGGGGAAGTTGGGTAAGATAACAAAGAGTGTGTGACATTTCGCACGACGAGTTTGCAAACAAGTTGCATTCAAAAACAGAGTATTTGGTTGAGCGATATGTGGCTGCAAGTTGCCCTGTAGTGTCCAGGGCAGGTAAAGTCAGCGGGCGCTGAGCAGCGTAGCCAAGTTACCGCAGCGAGCTGTGAACGGAGGAGGGGATCTGCTCGGCCGACAGCAGCGACCTAGCGACTTGCATAATCCCTTAGTGAGAAGGGAGCGTGTTCCAACGAATGCTTAAAGAAGCGAAGCAAAATGACCAGGCACTGAATATGTTAAAATTTAAACTTAGAATATTGCTGAAAACATTAAAACTAATAAGCTATGACAAGCTATGAAAACTCAAGAGACAGAACTTGCGATAGTGATATAAGCTAACTAAAATTATTACCAGGTGTATAAAGTCATCATCATCAAATTTATTAACATTCGTACTAATATAGTTTAAAAAATCAATAAAAAATACACAGACATGCAATGTATGCTTACGATGCTCAGTTGGATACGTCTTGAAGTCGGCAAAGGAATGACCATATTTCCATTATTGTTCAACAAATTCACAATTTTTTATAAAAAATTTAATCAATAAATCATAGAATGATGTCGAAACAAAGGTTTCTTCACACCTACACTAGCGATTATCGCTAGCATGAGTGGTTCGTCCCATTGTCTCATTTTCATTATTTTTATTTAATGGGAATTTAGTATCTTGACCTTTTTAAAATTGTCATTTGAGTAACATGGGACTACAGTGCCAAAGTGAATAGGATTGTTAACATGACTTGGTTCCCCCAATTCCGTTAGTTGTAGATAAAATTTCAATAAAGCTAGTTATTTAGCTATGTTTAATATTGGATATCTAATCGCTAATCAACCAAGAGTATGTGTCATATATATTTGAAGTGCATAAAAGTTGTAATACGTATAATCTTACGAATGGTAGTCTACTTGTAAGTTGATGCATTGGCTCAAGCAGGGGCTCACATGACCACGTTTTTAAACGGACAGGCAGATTAATGTCCGTGACCTTTAGGATTTCATCTCTTGGTCGGTGTGATTGGTTTTGGTAAGGTTTGCGTGGCCAAAGAGTTGTTTGAAACATGATCAGTTAACAAACATTTGCCTCCCACCTATAGCTCGTTCAAGATCTCATACCACCTGAAACATTCATTTACGAACATTAGTTTCTTCACTCAACACTTCTACATTCTGTATAATAATTGTATAGGGATGGGACACCCTTTATATGAGGTGAATTAGTAAACTCATTGAAAGTTCTTTGAAAGTATGTCGTTGCTTTCAGGTTTCTGATACACCTATACTATTACATAAAGGCAAGTCGTTGTTTTATATTGTTACCACAAATCTCGAAAAATACTTGACCGAATTACTTCAGATTTTTACACGATACTCTAACAAAACTTTGGACAGACATAGATTATGTATTTTTTAAATATTTATAATATACCGGCTGTACCGCCTAAGAGTTGTCAGGCGCATTTCCTCCGGTGTTTTGGCAGATAATTGCCATTTATTTATTGCAGTGTATAGCTAGAGTCACCCCCAAAAAACACTTCTCATCACATCTTTTACGTGACGCACAGTATCCACGGAAAGCGACGATTTGTTTCCCGTTACGAACAAAATGATTTTAAAGCGGAATGTTAAGTGCCCATTCGATAGAGTGGACCCAAATTAGTCTAGTGGCATACTCGATTTATCGATATGTATTAACAGGGGCAGTAAAACATGAAAAATAATAAGTACACCAGCACCGCTGCTGCATGACGGAAGCAGTCAACGCCGGCGAAGCCGCTGGTCTGTCGCCACTGAACTAGTTGTGATTCTTCGTGTTTTACTCTTCATACCAATGCATTTCGATTAAAACAAATGTCGCTAGACTAATTTTGGACCGTTCAATAGAATAGGCACGTAAAATTCCACTACAAAAATTGTTTTGTTTGTAATGGGAAATAAACCGACACTTTCAGTCGATACTGGACGTCGTATGAAACACGTTGTAAGGTGTCAGGCAAATCCAACACCTTCCATGAAAACCCTGACATGATAAGCAAATCCAATAGTATGTCACATAGCTCCGAATAAATCGTGACATTAAATTAACCAAAGTAATACGAGTAACCAGTGATCAGATGGAGTACCACAGACTAACGCAAGAATGCCTACATGCATGTCATACCTTCCCACCGCGAGACAGACGCAGTTCCGAGGGGAGAAACGAGAACAGAAGCCGAGAGCAGAACAATGTTAAGCTAGAAGGCCCTACGATAAGTGACGAACACCCACGTTGCCAGCTAACCACCAGGACCACCCGCCAGCCCATGTTAAAAGCTAGAGCCCTCCAGAAGAACAGTATAGATCTTTCGATAACACTAAAAGGGCCACACCAGCCGCAAGTTTTAGCGTGAGACTTTTTCTCGTCTCTGTTACGTTGCAAACTTTAAAAACATTGCCCCACCACGAAAAGTATAACGTTTCCCATTGGATAGACAGAATTTTTGTAGGCAGAGCTTAAGGTTAACATTGAGACCATGATTGGTCAGATGAAAACACAGCCAGATAGTTTTTTTTTAAACCAACTTCGGTAAATTGTAGTAAGGAGAAGTTAGGAGTGAGTTGCTTCCGTGATGGCGAGCTGTATGGAGCTGCGTCGCCCGCCGCCCTCTGACGCTGCATAACCATCGACAAGGTAATGAACGCATGCGATGCCGAATTTTTGAGCGCATAAGGCTTCCCTCAGAACTGCAGAAGTCTCATCAATTACATCCCCGTTTTGCGTAATACTAGTGTCGATCGTCAATTAAAGCTCATGGTATTCACATTTGCTACGTGAAGTAAAAATCTGAAACGCGATGATTTTTCTGTTACATAATTATTGAGAAGCCACAACAGCCACTGTACTTTACAACAAGTTAAATAAGTAATTAAAGATAATTGAGGGTCACTGTAGACCAATTTCATAGTTTTCTCTTTTATGAAACTTAACTTAAATCTAGATTATAGATGTGATATGGCATAGGTCATCCTTCGATCCATTGTAGCACTTGGAAACCCATTCAGGGAATATTCGTTCACATTTTTGTTGAACACAGTTGGTTTTCATCATCCGCTATTAAAATATTTCCTTTTATCAATAGTGCATTTTATAAACAAAGTTTTGTGAGTAGAATAAAAATTCCAATGGTAAACTTAACTGCTTTTTCGACGTTTTTTTACCAGCTAACTAAAAATAGGAAAGCCTTGAACCCCTTCCACTAAATTTAGTTAGTATTAAGATTCTTTTACAGGGAGTGCAGTGGAACTGACGCTGAAATCATTAAGGATTTGATTATATCATCGCTAGTCTCACTGAACTCTTCTGAACTCTACATGTCTGGCGTCTCCTTACCAGCAACAGGTCCCAGGTTCAAACTAGTCAATCCCCTAAAAAACACACTCAGAGCGTCGTTGCGCGAAAGTGGTAGAGAGACACGACTTAGAACAAACAGAAACCACGCAGAATATTAGAGAATGGCGACCCTGCCAGGATGGTAAAATACCATGATTGAAGGTCGACCACATGCCTAACTAGGTCAGAAAAATATCTTGTTGAAAATTTTCGTAACAAAACTTTTTTTCCTAAAGTTATAAGTAGTCGAAAACAGTAGCTGCAGCGATAGATAGTAAGAAAGTATTCAATAGAACGTGAGACATTCTAGCAGAGACAATAGCATAATTAAGTTATGAATTTTAATATTGTTAGAATTAAGTTTTCTCTCCAATGCAAGCGCACAGGTGGCGGATACATCGTTGACAAGTTGGTTCTGACCCAACAAGTAAGTGAACGGATCGTCAAGTCGTGTGTGCATCATGTTTATGAAACGCGTGAGATCGTATGAGCGCATGTTGACGCGAAGTAGGGCACGTGAATTGCTTTTAAAACAGAAAATAAGGGATTCGGAAAGATTAGCATTGGCAGATCCAGACCTTGACCGAATTGAGGTAGAGACCCAGCATGAAGATGGACAGAGAATAGAGGACAGTACAACAGACGATGCAGTATCGCGAGAAATAGTACAGATAACGCACCATAACGAGGATAATGTACGTCAAGGCACAGAAAACCTAGGTCAGCATACGACAGAGGAGCAGGAAAGTAGAGAGACAGCCGATGAGGATTCCAACTTGCGTCTTCAATACGTAGAACCCATAGTACAAGTAATCAAAGCTCCCTCACCACAGAGTACAAGGAATTCGAGCAGAAACGTGTCACCGCACAGTTCAATGCTATCGATTGCAAACCAACACTTGGGCGAAAACACAGAGCATAGGACGTCGGAAGAAAACGCAATAGGACTCACCAATCTGGCAGCATTATTACAATTAATGACGGAAACCATGACAAGACAAAATAAAGAAATTGCGAAACAAATTAAAATTCAGAATGCAGAAACGACGAACCAAATTGCAGAAACCACGAGACAGATGCGTGAGATTAAAGAACAAAACAAAAAAATTCTGTTACTCCTAAGTCATATTGTAGATGAGGCAAAAGAATCTCGAGAAGTGATAGGAAACTTAATAACAGGTCACAATCAATTGAGAACAGACATTGACAAGGTACAAGCGGACGTACACACAGGACGAGATCAAAACATTACGTAACAACACCCAGGGAGAAGTCAAGAAACTAGAGAAACAGATAAACGTAATTACTATACAAGCAGCAGGTACAGCGCGTCAAATTGTTGAAAACAGTGTGTTACACAAACGTATCACAAAAGCTGCGCTGAAAAGATATGATAACCGCATAGTCAAAATAGAAGCGCAAACGAAGCGACAATTTCAGAAATTGCGAACAGAGTTGTCGCAAACCATTGAAGAGCGTAGTGAACAAGATCGAATAAGCACTGAGTCTGCAACCATATCCGTATCTGTAACAGCACCGGAAAAACAAGCAATTAACGAAGATAACATGCATTTTCGATTCCAATCACAGGCGGAAAACAACATACGTGAAATCAGACAGCCTGCACCGCAACAAACACGTTTCGAAATTCTTGATGAACAAACGGCACCACAAACGCATGCAGAACCACAAATGTATGTTTCAAGACAGTTTGGATCGTGCAATGAAGGGCAAGGTTAGCCAGACAAGATACCGAACCAATACCTGACAATGGAAAGCCAGGTCGGGAAGAGTACAGTGCAATGCATTCAGCTACACGTTCACAACCGATGGAAGAAAATTATTGCATACCACTCCAACGATACTACGCAAGGGTACGCGAAAGTTACTGTGGACAATATCCAATGGATCTACCACAACCGGAAAGAACGACGGGAGAAATTATCAGAAACAAAAGTGGCGAAGAATCGCGAATTTCATATGGAACTATGACGAAGTACGACAACGATCATTTCCTCACAGTCAGAAAACTTCAACACTTTCGAGAAGGAAACTCATTACATCCACGAACTTTTATTGGTCAATGCCGAGTAGGATTACCAGAACACTGGACGCTAGCACACAAATTAGACTTTATATGTGCACACACGTCAGGAACAGTCGCAGAAACCATGCAAAATATTGCAGTGACGTGCCGATCGTACGAAGATTTCAGAGAGAACTTTCTCTCACGGTATTGGTCCAGCGAAGCACAGAACAGAGTGAAGTACGAATTACTACAGAACCCATATTTTGAAAATTCAGGAGAGAAGAGTCCCGTGAAATATTTCGAATTAATGGCAAAGAAAAATCAATGCTTAGATGTACCATACAGTGATGGAGAGTTGATTAAATTATGCGCGACGAAGTTACCATTGAAATAACAGCAATCATTAGTAGGTAGCGGAGGCAATGTCGTCGAAGCATTTGAAGGTATTCTAAGGGAACTAGAGTTCATATTTTCGGAAGATGACGCAATAAAAAGACGAAGCGCACGTGAAAACGAAAGCAAAAAATAGTGGAATCCACAAGACACAGTTCGAAGAAACAATAATTACGAACCACGTGATAACTTCGCACAAAGAAACGACAATAGATTTCGACAAAGAACCGGTTATGGATTTAGAAGAGAATATGGCAATAACTGTAATTCACCCAGGAACGGCAACAACTATTACAGAGGGAATAACGACAACCGGAACGGGTACATGAGAACCAATAGACCGACAAATTATCAACAAAGAAACCACTATCAACAAGCTGAACAAGAAAAGAGAATACAGATAGAAGAGGTGGAGGTAAGACCACCAAACCATGATAAACGTTTGAATTGACAGCTAAGCGCCCATGCCAAAGAGAATGACGCACCGACCCAGGACAATTGCAGCACCTTGAACAGAGAAGTAAATACCTTATCACGAGAAGAGAAGAAGGAAGAAACAAATCCGCAGGGACCAGATGAAAACGGAGACAGGAAAATAACAATATCGTGTTGGGATGAAATTAATTGGGAGAATACTGACGAGGAAGATGAATTACCAGAGGCATGCACAACAAATGTAGGAGGAAAGGACGAAGTAATGAGTATTGCAGAGCTATTTGAGATGGAAACCAGAGAAAGCGAATTCAATGAGGATAATGCACAGTCGACAGAAGTTGAAAATAAGTTACTAGTGGGCACACAACCCAACGTATATAATGAAGGAAGTTATGAAGTGATAATTAGAGCATTTAGATGCGATTATGTGGAAGTAGCGACGAAGAAGGAGAAGATAGACGAGGATGAGGAAAAAGTAGAGGATGTTGAAGAAAGCGTAAATGTAGGAAGAAATAGAGAAGAGGAAATAAAAGAGAGAGAAGTAGCAGTCGAAGCTTATCCTACAGAAAGTTCGAATTCACAAGGGAAATTCCTGAAAAGACTCATGTATGATTCTGTGGAGGATTCGTTGATGCAAGAAGAAGAAGAAGAACAGAACCAACCCTTTCAAATTCAACCAATTGTGAAGGCCATGGTAAAGCGTATCCCAGTCAATATTGTAATTGATAGCGGAAGTGAACTGACTGCGATCTCAGGAAAATTTATTCATGCAGTGTAATGCCAATGAGGAATTGCCAGTTCTGAAAACACGTAAGATTAAAGTAAGAGGTCCTATTAGAAACAATGCTGCGGAAGTTACGAGACAAACAAGCTTAACTCTTTCGTGTCAAGGTCAAAAGATCGAAGCCAACTTCGTGATTATACCTAAACTGACTGTAGATTTGATTATAGGTGCAGATTTTTTAAATGAGAGATGAGCGATAATAGATATGGGGAAAGGTAGCGTAACATTCGGGAATGTCACACTTCTCTTTGAGCAAAAGCTAGAATTAGAAGAAATACCAGTTATAAACAAACAATTAAGAATGACGCGAGATAAAGAGGATGAAGAATTAGAATGGTATACACAAAAGGGGGAATCGCCTCAACTCATGTTAGAAGTCCATAAAGAAATCGACGAAAAATTGCAAGAAGTTCAAGGTATTTCGGAACACAGTAAAAGAGAATTAGAGGGTATTTTACGAGATAAAGCAGAGGTATTTTTACCTAAGACTGGCAGTATTAAACACTTTCAGTACAAGTTTGAAGTAAAACAGCACAAACCATTTAGAGTGCCACCCTATACAATCCCATTAAGCAGCAGGAATAAAGTATTACAGGAGATATCTAAAATGTTAGATGATGATATTATTGAACCAGCTACCTCCACATATAACAGCCCGCTCCATATTGTACAAAAACGAGATGGGAGCATCAGGTTAGTGCTTGATTCCAGACAGATCAACACAATCATAATCTCTGAGACAGATCGCCCAGAAAAATTAGAGGAATTGATACAAAACTTCCACGGTGCTAAGATATTTTCATCAATTGATTTACGGAGTAGTTTCTGGCAAATAGAATTGGCCCCAGAATGTAGACAATTTACAGCATTTATCGTATTCGGTAGATGTTACCAGTTTAAACGATTGCCATTTGATTTAAACATATCATCAGCAGCGTTTATTAGGGGATTTAATACTATACTCAGTCCTGAAATTTTACAAAAAATTACTTGTTATGTTGATGATGTGATTATAGCAGAACCCTCTTGGGAAGATCACAACGACACATTAAATCAGTTTTTACAGATCATGAAAGAGCATGGGGCACAGCAAATATAACAAAATCCAAATTTGGAAGGGGAGAGGTCAAATTTCTAGGACACATAATTTCAGAGAAAGGGGTAATGCCCGACCCCGAAAAACTAACGGCAATCAAAGAATTATGTACTCCATATAATAAGAAAACTCTCAGAGGATTTCTAGGTCTCACCGGAATCTATAAAAAATTTATTTCGATCAACTCTCTCGCAACACCACGCCTATGTGCATTGACTGGAAAGAACAAGCCATGGGTATGGGATCAACAAGCCAACGAAGAATTTTTAAAAGTGAAATACGCACTAACAACAGCACCGATTTTAGCACATCCTGATTTAACACAAAATTTTTGTGTGGCTACTGATAGCGCGAAAACAGGTTTAGGAGTTGTTTTATTCCAAGAATGCGAACAGGCAGGGCTAAGATCATATAGAACAATTGCATTTGCCAGTCGGGTACTCACAAAAAGCGAGAAAAACTATTCAGTCACGGAGCTGGAAGCATTGGCCATTGTATGGGGCTTCCAACGTTTTCGATACTTCCTATTCGGAAGAAAAACAAAAGTATACACTGACCAAAAAGCATTAGAATTTCTGTTATCCGCCAAACTAACTCATGGGAGGTTAGCCAGATGGATGTTAACACTACAAGAATTTGACTTCACTATTACACACATACCAGGACCTGCGAATGTATTAGCAGATGCTTTATCACGATGTCCACAGGGTGCATCCAGTAACATAGGTTTGGAAGCAGCAGAACACCAGTTTACAATGTACTATATGAAACAAGTACCTTTCGAAAACTACATTACGACAGCATTGAAAAACATAGGCAAAGAACAGGACAAGGATCCCGAAATACTAGGAATCAAACACAAGTGGAGAAGTAAGGATTTTCCAGACATTCGACAGCACTATCTCGTAAAAAATAATGTTTTATTTTTTAGACGAAATGTTGCAACGAATGAATAGTTAATTTATATCCCAGATGAGTTAATTAGTAAGTGCATATGGTATACACATTTAAGTAATGGCCACTTTGGACCAAAGAAATGCTTTTTAAAAATAAAACAAACAAGCCATTTTCCTAATATGGAAAGACGAATTAGAACAGTATTAGTCAAATGCAAAAAATGTATGAGGGCTAAACACGTCACTTTCCAAACCAAACCACCTATGTTTCCAATAATCCCTAAAAAATTAAAACAAATAGCTGCAACAGATTTGATGGGGCCCCTCCCACGCAAAAAATGGATATATTTTCATATTTGTCGTTTAGGAACTTACTTCTAAATATGTTACCTAGACACCACTGAAATGGGCAACAGGTCTTACTATAAGTAAAGGATTTAGAAAAGACTTTCTCAGACAAGTAGGTCGAGTGGAACGAATAATTTCGCATAATGGCCCACAATACAAATCAGTGCAATGGCAGAACACGTTAAAACAACACAAAATAAAACCCATCTACATATCTAAGTACAAACCTAGCGTAAATCCAGCAGGACGATCTATGAAGGACATAGGCACTTTATGCCGATCATATGCAGGCAAAAGACACAACACTTGGGATATATACCTTAAAGATTTTCAAGAAGTAATAAATGAAATGCCACATAGCACTATACTACTACCTCCAGTTACTGTACTTAAAAATATTGAACCCCCAAACATAACCAGAGAAAATGTTAGATTTCCTATTGTACCACGTAGACAGCACAAACAAGTCATAGCAACAGCACTCTCCAACATCAGAAAGGCAGCCATTAAAAGAAAAGAAAGAGGAGATAGAACCGCAATTAAAAGAACATTCTCAGTAGGCCAGAAAGTATTTGTAAACACACATTATCTCTACAGCAAACAGAAACACAAAATACATAAGTTTTACCCTGCATACAAAGGACCTGTCATAATTAGCCGAATTGCTCATGATAATGCTGTGGAACTAATGAACCCAAAAACAGGCAAAACCTTAGGAGTTCACCATGTGAACCATATCAAAAAGTTTGAACATTAATTTTGTTACTGGTAAATAATCAGCATAATATTTCAAGATTATGTTGCATATAAGATCGTCAGGAGAAAGAAGAATGAAGAGAGAGGAAGGTGGGAAAAAAAAGTAGTTTCAATAAAAACAAAAACAAAAATAACACCAATAGTACCATAGATTAAGGTGAAGGGATAAAAGGTAGATAGTCTAACAGCATGAAATACTAAAATGATATACACCACGACACTACACAAAAATAAAAAACGAATTTGAGGATTCTTGTAGAAGTTAAGACTCAAAATATCTTAGAATTGATGGAAAGGGCGCCGAAATTTGTAAAGTTTTTTAAGAAAGCGTAAAACAATGTAGGTACTAGACATATGTTAGATGATTATAAGTAAAGCTTTTTGTAAGAACCATTGTAAAAACTCCAGCAAAGACCAGATGCAACAACCCACAAGTTGCAACGCGAGAAGTATCAAGAAAGAAAAGGACATAATTAGCAAGACACGATTCCTACAAGGCAGAAGCATCGAGAGAAGGGAAAGGACAGCAAGACCAACAGAGGGCTCTTGTAGCTGAAGTGGGCAGTAAATCTGCTGAACCACAGAGTGGCGGAACCTTGCTGGGACAGAATGCGGAACCACAGACTGGGGGAACCCTGCTGGGACAGAACACGGAAGGCCAAGAGGGTCTTGGAACGCCCCGACTCAGCGGAGCGAGCAAACCACGGCCCGACGAGAAGACCGCTTGGGCAAGCCACCACTGTCAAAAAAAAAAAAAATGTGTAAAAGTCACACTACTGCAATTAAAGAGCACGCTGATGCACGAAACTGAAGAAAACTTCCACAAAGTAAAAATGACACACGAAAACAATTTATCAAACTGGTACTAAGAGGAGAACTTCAAAGCGACTAGTTATCATTAAATATTTCCATATCCTGCCCAGAGAAGAACCAAGAAGCAAGTAAGAAGCAGAGAAAAAGTAGGAAGAACAGAAGTTGAAGATTCGCATGATTGAGACCAAGAAAGAAGATGGGTGAAAAATAGACGACATACCTTCCCAAATCCCTATCCTATTGTAAACAAGCCGTCTGCGAAGTATTACAACGAAAACCGACCACTTTCAGCGACACATATCGATCACTTTCACGCGTACAAAGTCAGTAAACCACAAGATTCTGCACTCACGGCTCCATTTTATTATGGGACTTCCACAACAGCAACACACACTTGCAAAGCCAACAAGGAACGATGAACGAAGCTGTACATCATATACTTCCCCACATCCATCTCGCTCAAGTCCATCACCTTCGTGCAAAAACATTCGCCAACCTCATGCTTAATCATTCATAGGAATGTGTGAATGTGTGAAATCAAATTATGTGATGTAGGAATTGTGCAAAAAGAAACGTGTGAAAAACAAAATAAGTTAAGCACACCAGACAGCTAATAAACTACAAAATAACGGTCATTGACTATGGAATTGAGTAAGAAATAGACTATCGATAAAAATAAGTCATTAGTTCTGAAATGGACAGTACATAAAGAACAAAAGTAAGGCATAATAAACACAAAAACTATATGCCACTTATTTTCTCCTCATAAAAATAAAAGAATAACTATATTTTACTTATTTTCTCCATACAAAAACAAAGAATAAAAAATTATCTTGTTGGATTTTTCCCTTTTTTTTAACATTTGTACCATTTGTTAGGATAATATCTCAATACTTGTTTATGTTTATTTCTTTGTCAAAGCAATTCTTGGAAATAATTCTTATTTGTTAGTGTAACAATGTTGAAATGAGTGTCTAGAAACAAAAACATTTTACTTGTACATGATATTTAGAAAATGTGTTAGGAATAAATTTTACTTAATTACTACATTTCTAAAAAAAAATTTCTAAGAAAATCGATGTGAAAGACTCCTCACTTTCGATAACAAACTTCTTAAAAAACAAACTTCACACTTAAATAAAGAAAGAAAATAATTAAAAATTAATAATAATAATAATAATAGCATAAAAATATTCTTCTCTTGTCAATATAAACATATTTTTGAGAATAATGTGGAAGAAAATAAAAATATAAATTAGTAATACAAACTAGCATAGAACCAGAATAACGTGGCTGAGCAGTAGGCAACCAAATTTAGATAAAGGAATAATTTTTGACTGACAGACAACGATTCAATCATTGCCTAACTTCAGTGCAAAAATTAAGTTCGAAGGGTGGTGATATGTAAGGTGTAAGGCAAATCCAACACCTTCCATGAAAACCCTGACATGATAAGCAAATCCAGTAGTATGTCACACAGCTCTGAATAAATCGTGACATTAAATTAACCAAAGTAATACGAGTAACCAGTGATCAGATGGAGTACCACAGACTAACGCAAGAATGCCTACATGCATGTCATACCTTCCCACCGTGAAACAGACGCAGTTCCGAGGGGAGAAACGAGAACAGAAGCCGAGAGCAGAAACGTGTTAGGCTAGAAGGCCCTACGATAAGGGACAGACACCCACGTCGCCAGCTAACCACCAGGACCACCCGCCAGCCCATGTTAAAAGCTAGAGCCCTCCAGAAGAACAGTATAGATCTTACGATAACACTAAAAGGGCCACACCAGCTGCAAGTTTTGGTGTAAGACTTTTTCGCGTCTCTGTTACGTTGCAAACGTTAAAAACATTGCCCCACCACGTAAAGTAACCACCAGGACCACCCCCCAGCCCATGTTAAAAGCTAGATCCCTCCAGAAGAACAGTATAGATCTTACGATAACACTAAAAGGGCCACACCAGCCGCAAGTTTTAGTGTGAGACTTTTTCGCGTCTCTGTTACGTTGCAAACGTTAAAAACATTGCCCACCATGAAAAGTATAACGTTTCTCATTGGATAGACAGAATTTTTGTAGGCGGAGCTTAAGGTTAACATTGAGACCATGATTGGTCAGATGAAAACACAGCCAGATAGTTTTTTTTAAACCAACTTCGGTAAATTGTAGTAAGGAGAAGTTAGGAGTGAGTTGCTTCCGTGATGGCGAGCTGTATGGAGCTGCGTCGCCCGCCGCCCTCTGACGCTGCATAACCATCGACAAGGTAATGAACGCATGCGATGCCGAATTTTTGAGCGCATAAGGCTTCCCTCAGAACTGCAGAAGTCTCATCAATTACATCCCCGTTTTGCGTAATACTAGTGTCGATCGTCAATTAAAGCTCATGGTATTCACATTTGCTACGTGAAGTAAAAATCTGAAACGCGATGATTTTTCTGTTACATAATTATTGAGAAGCCACAACAGCCACTGTACTTTACAACAAGTTAAATAAGTAATTAAAGATAATTGAGGGTCACTGTAGACCAATTTCATAGTTTTCTCTTTTATGAAACTTAACTTAAATCTAGATTATAGATGTGATATGGCATAGGTCATCCTTCGATCCATTGTAGCACTTGGAAACCCATTCAGGGAATATTCGTTCACATTTTTGTTGAACACAGTTGGTTTTCATCATCCGCTATTAAAATATTTCCTTTTATCAATAGTGCATTTTATAAACAAAGTTTTGTGAGTAGAATAAAAATTCCAATGGTAAACTTAACTGCTTTTTCGACGTTATTTTATCAGCTAACTAAAAATAGGAAAGCCTTGAACCCCTTCCACTAAATTTAGTTAGTATTAAGATTCTTTTACAGGGAGTGCAGTGGAACTGACGCTGAAATCATTAAGGATTTGATTATATCATCGCTAGTCTCACTGAACTCTTCTGAACTCTACATGTCTGGCGTCTCCTTACCAGCAACAGGTCTCAGATTCAAACTAGTCAATCCCCTAAAAAACACACTCAGAGCGTTGTTGCGCGAAAGTGGTAGAGAGACACGACTTAGAACAAACAGAAACCATGCAGAATGTTAGAGAATGGCGACCCTGCCAGGATGGTAAAATACCATGATTGAAGATCGACCACATGCCTAACTAGGTCAGAAAAATATCTTGAAAAATTTTCGTAACAATTTTTTTTTTCCTAAAATTATAAATAGTCGAAAACAGTAGCTGCAGCCATAGATAGTAAGAAAGTATTCAATAGAACGTGAGACATTCTAGCAGAGACAATAGCATAATTAAGTTGTGAATTTTAATATTGTTAGAATTAAGTTTTCTCTCCAATGCAAGTGCACAGGTGGCGGATACATCGTTGACAAGTTGGTTCTGGCCCAACAAGTAAGTAAACGGTTTGTCAAGTCGTGTGTGCATCACGTTTATGAAACGCGTGTGATCGTATGAGCGCATGTTGACGCGAAGTAGGGTGCGTGAAATGCTTTTAAAACAGAAAATAAGGGATTCGGAAAGATTAGCAATGGCAGATCCAGACCTTGACCGAATTGAGGTAGAGACCCAGCATGAAGATGGACAGAGAATAGAGGACAGTACAACAGACGATGCAGTATCGCGAGAAATAGTACAGATAACGCACCATAACGAGGATAATGTACGTCAAGGCACAGAAAACCTAGGTCAGCATACGACAGAGGAGCAGGAAAGTAGAGAGACAGCCGATGAGGATTCTAACTTGCGTCTTCAATACGTAGAACCCATAGTACAAGTAATCAGAGCTCCCTCACCACAGAGTACAAGGAATTCGAGCAGAAACGTGTCACCGCACAGTTCAATGCTATCGGTTGCAAACCAACACTTGTGCGAAAACACAGAGCGTAGGACGTCGGAAGAAAACGCAATAGGACTCACCAATCTGGCAGCATTATTACAATTAATGACGGAAACCATGACAAGACAAAATAAAGAAATTGCGAAACAAATTAAAATTCAGAATGCAGAAACGACGAACCAAATTGCAGAAACCACGAGACAGATGCGTGAGATTAAAGAACAAAACAAAAAAATTC
Source organism: Schistocerca piceifrons (assembly GCF_021461385.2). NCBI lineage: Eukaryota > Metazoa > Arthropoda > Insecta > Orthoptera > Acrididae > Schistocerca > Schistocerca piceifrons. The sequence goes on along the minus strand of NC_060149.1, from coordinate 358,995,457 downwards.
TGTTACTCCTAAGTCATATTGTAGATGAGGCAAAAGAATCTCGAGAAGTGATAGGAAACTTAATAACAGGTCACAATCAATTGAGAACAGACATTGACAAGGTACAAGCGGACGTACACACAGGACGAGATCAAAACATTACGTAACAACACCCAGGGAGAAGTCAAGAAACTAGAGAAACAGATAAACGTAATTACTATACAAGCAGCAGGTACAGCGCGTCAAATTGTTGAAAACAGTGTGTTACACAAACGTATCACAAAAGCAGCGCTGAAAAGATATGATAACCGCATAGTCAAAATAGAAGCGCAAACGAAGCGACAATTTCAGAAATTGCGAACAGAGCTGTCGCAAACCATTGAAGAGCGTAGTGAACAAGATCGAATAAGCACTGAGTCTGCAACCATATCCGTATCTGTAACAGCACCGGAAAAACAAGCAATTAACGAAGATAACATGCATTTTCGATTCCAATCACAGGCGGAAAACAACATACGTGAAATCAGACAGCCTGCACCGCAACAAACACGTTTCGAAATTCTTGATGAACAAACGGCACCACAAACACATGCAGAACCACAAATGTATGTTTCAAGACAGTTTGGATCGTGCAATGAATATATATATATGCAATGATATATACATATATCAAAAAAGTTTTGCATCACCTCAGTTCCGACACTTCCGGAGCCTGTACAGAAAATTGGAATAGAAAGCAACATTTTGTTGCTCATGAATACCACACATTGCATGTTGTACCACCATACAGCGAGACCTTCAAGGTGGTGGTCCATTTGCGGTCCCTCTAATACCCAATAACACGTCCTCTTTCATTGATGCATGCTTGTACTAGTCTTGGCATACTACCCATAAGTTCAAGGCACTATTGGTCCAGATTGTCCCACTCCTTAACTGTGATTAGTCGTAGATCCCTCAGAGTGGTAGGTAGGTCATGTGGTCCAGAACAGCCCATTTCATTCTACCTCAGGCATGTTCCATAGGGTTCGTGTATGGAAAACATGCTGGCCACTCTAATCGAGCGATGTCGTTATCCTGAAGGAAATCATTCACAAGATGTGTACGATGGGGGCACCAACTGTCGTCCATGAAGACGAATACCTTGCCAATCTGCTGCCGATATGGATGCACTATCGGTCGGTGGATGGCATTCGCGTATCGTATAGTCGTTACGGCGCCTTCCACGACCACCAGCGGCGTACGTCGGTCGCACATAATGCCATCCCTAAACAGCAGGGAACCTCCACCTTGCTGGACTCTCTGGTCAGTGTGTCTAAGGCGTTCAGCCTGACCAAGATGCCTCCAAACACGTCTCCGACGATTGTATGGTTGAAAGCATATGCGACACTCATCGGTGAAGAAAACGTGATGCCAATCCTGAGCGGTCCATTCGGCAGGTTGGGCCCATCTGTACCGCGCTGCATGGTGTCGTGGTTGCAAAGATAGTCCTCGCCAAGGACGTTGGGAGTGTAGTTGCGCATCATGCTGCCAATTGCGCACAGTTTGAGTCGTAACATGACGTCCTGTGGCTGCACGAAAAGCATTATTCAACATGGTGGCGTTGCTGTCAGGGTTCCTCCGAGCCATAATCCGTAGGTAGCGGTCATCCACTGCAGTAGAAGCCCTTGGATGGCGTGTGCGAGGCATGTCATCGACAGTTCCTGTCTTTCTGTATCTCCTCCATGTCCGAACAACATCGCTTTGGTTCACTCCGAGACGCCTGAACACTTCCCTTGTTGAGAGCCCCTCCTGGCACAAAGGAACAATGCGGACACTATCGAACTGCGGTATTGACCTTCTAGGTATGGTTGAACTAAGGACAACACGAGCCGTGTTCCTCCTTCCTGGTGTAATGACTGGAACTGATCAGCTGTCGGACCCCCTCCGTGCCAGCCGCTGTGGACGCTATGGCCGAGTGGTACTAGGCGCTTCTGTCCGGAACCGCGCTTCTGCTGCGGTTGCAGGCTCGAGTCCTGCCTCGGGCATGGATGTGCTTAATGTCCTTAGGTTAGTTAGGTTTAAGTAGTTCTAAGTCTAGGGGACTGATGGCCTCAGATGTTAAGTCCCATAGTGCTTAGAGGCATCTGAACCAATTTTTAAACTCCCCTCCCCGTCTAATAGGCGCTGCTCATGGATGGTTGTTTACATCTATGGGCGGGTTTAGTGACATCTCTGAACAGTCAAAGGGACTGTGTCTGTGATGCAATACCCACAGTCAACGTCTTTCTTCAGGATTTCTGGGAACCGTGGTGATGCTCAACTTTTTTTAAATATGACGGCATATGGCACCTGGGGGGATTGTAGATGTACTGATAACAGTTTCAGCGTCGTCCCCCAACAGATAGCATAGTGGCATTGGTACCAGAGCACCGTCTGTGTCTGTTCTTCAATGGGGAATGCTCATAGCCAGAAGGCTCAGGGTGGAGCAAACGTGTGAAGCAAGCAGCCAACCGTGCCATGGGGACGCACTCGTGCCGCCTGCAGCCAAATGAAAGACTTTGAAAGGGATAGAATTGTGGCCTTCCGAATGGTGGGATGGTCCTTTCGGAGAACTTCCATACAGGTTGGATGTGCTGCGTCATTTGTTCAACGATGCTGATATCAATGGTCACGTGAACGTTCTCACAACCGCAAACGTGGTTCCGGACGTCCACGCAACGCAGACGCCTGCCAACATCATCGTATTGTGAGGGAAGCAATGGTAGATCAGTCAGGTACAACATCGCAGAAAGAGGACGCGTGAGTCCAGACGTGTCAACACGAACTGTTGCAAACTTGTTATTAGCAGTGGGACTACAGGCAAACACACCTCTAGCTCGTCTTCCACCCACGCCACAGCATCGACGAGCACGACTCGATCGGTGCCGTCAGAGATCACTCGCAAGATGGAATGGCGAGCCGTGTTCTTGAGTGATGAAAGCAGATTCTGCCTGCACGCAAGTGATGGCCGTTTGGGCGTACGACGTTGGTCTGGTTAGCGCATTCGTCCAAGACACACTGGCCCCACTCCAGGCCTTACGGTCTCGGATATCACAAGCTACAACTCTCGTTCCCTTTGGTGCTTCTGGATGGGCGCTAGTCAGCGCTCGGTAAGTGCGGAATGTTGTTAGACCCGTTTTTTTTTCGTTCTTGCCACAGGAAGGCGATGTGTTGTTCTAAGAGGAAATGCTCGCCCACACACTGCCCATGTAACTAAACGTGCTCTTCGAGAAGTGCAGTAGCTACTCTGGCCAGCTCGATCTCCGGGCTTGTATCCAACCGAGCACGTGTAGGATATGGTAGGACTCATACGACTCTTCAACCGATCAACTCTTACAGAACTACGTGAACAGGTAGAGCAGGTGAGGCATGATGTATCCCAGGACAGTGTTTGCCATGAGTACGATCGACTGTATGCCAGAGTCAGCACCTACATTGCCACCTGTAGAGACTACATCACGTTCTAATATGGACATTTTAGCATCTGGTCCATCAGATCCACTAGTGCTACTGATCTGTACAGTTCATGTACTCCATATGCACTTTTCTTCTTTTGGATCTGCAGCTCTTGTCTTTCTTTCCGTGTCTTCAGTTAAATTATTGGATATAGGTTCCGCCTTTTACGCAAAACACTCATTTTTCTTGTTACTCAAACAACTTTCGGCATCTACGTGCCATCATCAGTAGGTTTTGATTATTGAAAACTGTAACAAGTGCACATATTTTAGGATGTAACTGATCTGACACAGTGAGGCCTAAAGAAAGTTTTTGTACGTTTTTGTTCTTAGCGTGATTTTACATTATATGATTTTGCAGGACCATCTGTATGGTGTCGTGTACTGATAGCTCGTCATCTGCAAACCAAACGATGTAAATGTGAGTTTCGTCGGAGAGTTAACACATCCCTTGACTTTTAAAAAACATGATTTTGGTGTGGCAATGTTTTGCGTATATGTTTGTCATTTTTGTTGTGACTGATCCTTCTTCTTTTGCGTCCTGAGTGCACCGCACATACATGTTAAGGGACTTTGTGTAATTTCGATTTTACGAACGCCTTTCTACTTCGCAAAAAGCGTTGAGCACTATATTTTTTCCAGAGAAAGTTTGGCTTCAAATTTGAATTTTGTTTACTTTTTCTCTCTACTTGTGTGCGTGCGTGCTCGAGCGCGCTTGTGTGTAAGTTCCTTTGGCTTTCTATGTTGCCTTTTCTGTAAAGTTCCTTTAATGTGTTAAATAATGTGCCTTTAAAGAGTGTAGTGTTTACATTTAACACTTGTTTGCTTTCTGCTATTGCCTTACGTATGTGGAAGTTCTCTACTATTGTCAGTTTGTGGTATAGGCTGTGGCCGCTGGTACTCATAGGCGCTTGCATACTGTCAACGGAGCACTGGCAGTGAATAAAAGCTCGGTGAGTCCTTGGACCAGGAATCTGCCATCATCGCAACAAGATCGTGCGAAGTTGTACGATCTGCGAGTACCTCCCGGCCGAACACAGCTGCAATGTTGGAACATGCGGACAGTTTCACTCGAGGTGATCTACACATCACAATAAAGCACCTCTCCGGACAACTGAACGTCTCTGTTGGTAGTGCTGACATACCTGTCCACCAGTTGGGATACTCGAAGGTTTGTGCCCGCTGCGCTCCTCGCCTCCTAACAGAAGACTGTAGGGAGCAACGAAGGACCATCTGTGTGGAACTGCTTGCGTGTTACGAGGCCGAGCGTAACAATATTTCGTCGAACATCGTCACAGATGATGAAATACGGCTTCATCACTTCGAACCAGCAACAAAACGGCAATCCATAGAGCGGCGCCACACCACCTCTCCTCCGAAGAAGAAGCTCAAAGCCGCACCCTCAGACGGTAAAGTTATACGGACGGTCCTGCAGGACTATGAAGGGCTTATTCTGTCTGATGTCCCTTCTGGTGCAACGATCAACTCAGAAGTGTACTGTGCTGTCCGCAGGAAACTTATGAAACGACTTGAGCGTGTTCGTCGCCACAAAAATGCAAACGATCTTCTCCTTCTACATGACAACACAAGGTGTCTTACAAGTCTGCGGGCACGAGAGGAGCTGACAAACCCTCACTCGACTGTCTCCGTCATTCACACTAAGGGCAGGATCTCGCATCTTCCGACTTCCACCTGTTTGGCACAATGAAAGATGCACTCCGCGGGAAGCAGTACGTTGATGAAGGGGAAGTTATTATGCAGCAAGCCGTTGGCTCACGTCGACCAGTAGAGTGGTACCACACGGGCATGCAAGTCCTCTCAGTAGGTGCTGTAACGCCGTCGCATTGAACGGAGATTATGTCGAATAATAGGGGCTTGTAGCCAAAAGAGTGAGGGATAATATGGTGTACTGTCATCCTGAATAAAACGAACCTGCTTTCAGAAAAAAATGTATTGCATTACTTATTGAACGGCCCTCGTTTTTACGTCCAAACAAAGTTTCCACAGTTTACTCATACTCAGCCGGGCGCTGTGAACAAGCGGTTCTAGGGGCTTTAGTCTGGAACCGCGCGACTGCTACGGTCGCAGGTTCGACTCCTGCCTCGGGCATGGATGTGTGTGATGTCCTTAGGTTAGTTAGGTTTAACTAGTTCTAAGTTCTAGGGGACTGATGACCTCAGATGTTAAGTCCCATAGTGCTCAGAGCCATTTGAACCATTTGAACTAATACGCATTAATATTTTCCTCACCTTTATCTGACCTGTGAAGGTAAGATGTATTTGGTTTAGAAGATGCGGAACTGTTACATTGTTCAAAAGTAATTAACTAGTTAAATTCATGCTAACAGATGTGTTGTATGTTTTACTTAAAACAAAAGAGCTCAGCTACTTTGTGATCAAGAAAATCATAGCTATACTCAGTACGAATCTTAGAGAGTCTCAGATAACGCCGCCCTGCCACGCAGAGTTCATCAATGTTCTGAAGGAAGTCAAGAAACAACAGCAAAAGTCTGGACTTAGAACAAATAAAAATTATATTATTTAACGAATGTTATATATTGCTTGTAATGATGCTATGTGCTATACATATAAACTGCTAAAACAGTGCAAATCAGAGACAATTATTACATTCTCTCAAGTCTTACATCTCAAGCTTTCCCGGAATTTCAGATCTTTCTTCTCAGTTTAGTGGATCTCACTGCAAAACACGATGGGTGGTAAATGAGAAAAATTATATGAACTAGTGACTTTAATCTCATTTCAGTCTCTCTCACCATCAAAAACAATGTGAATCAACTGCTATGGTCATTTAATATGTAGCCCAACATTTTTATTAATCAGCTTGATTTTTTCTGTCTTTCTCCCTCTGTGTCTCTTTCTTTCACTTCTTTTGTGTGCCTGCAGTGCACTGGCTGGACGCTCTGTTCAACGATTCACCCTTACTTCTTACTAAATCACTACACAACTGCATCTAGCTGCAAACTCTACCTTTCAGCCTGATAATTCACATAGCTCTTACGTTCCATGCGTGTAACTAGAATGGTAAACTTTGACAACCTTGTTCGAGGCAGCACGTGATTATGGGAGTGATCGCAACAGCAAGCTACACTACTTGTTTCACTTCATCGCTCTACTTTCGCCGAGAATTTATAGCACTCTTTCAGAATTACTAAGTTCCTCTTAATATTCAAACATTAACAAGTTAATAGGTGTAAAATTTTATATATCTTTCACCAGGCACCTGTCTGAATTTATTGCCTACTTAAATCACGTTATCCTCTACATGATGGCCCTAAATGGCTGCGAATTTTAATTAATAATTGAATAACCGGCTGTATGAGCCACTGCTTCTACCTCATAATTCCTCAGATCGTTACTGACTAATGGTAACATGATTTCCAAGAAACGTATGACTTTACATGGTACCTAAAAGCACAAAAATATAACGTAATATAAAGGCACCGTAATCAGTTGTTGGTGTCGGAAGTCCTTTCCAGTGTAGAATGAAGTCTTTTAATGTATGTCTTGCATCATTCCAAACTTTTAAACAATGACCAATAAACTTAAGGTATTGCATTACTACTGTAGTCAGTGAACAGTCGGGCTTCTTGTAGTGACAGCACCCAGTAAATCGTTAATCAGAGTCTTAATGGTATTTATCTCCACTTGTTTTTCGTATATCATTATCTTTCACTTTATTAAGAGCGTTCTGCAAAAAATAGTTTTTATTAGTGACCACAGAATCACACTAATTTTGTAAAAGTTTTCAGATGTGAATGGTGCAGATTCCTGGAAAACGTTATTTCCGATTAAAAAAAAAGTGGTTCAAATGGCTCTGAGCACTATGGGACTTAACATCTTAGGTCATCAGTCCCCTAGAGCTTAGAACTACTTAAACCTAACTAACCTAAGGACATCACACACATCCATGCCCGAGGCAGGATTCGAACCTGCGACCGTAGCAGTCGCGCGGTTCCGGACTGAAGCGCCTAGAACCGCTCTGCCAAATTTCCGTTCACTCTCATCTTTGTTCTGAAAATCTTCATTGCTAGCTCATTCTTTTGCGATTACAATTTCCGAAAAAATTGGTGATTTATTCGAGAGAAAGAGCTTCACAAACTGAGCAAGTAAATAACGCGATGGTCCACCTCTGGCCTTATGCAAGCAGTTATTCGGCTTCTTGTTGATGTCTAGGATTGTTGAATGTGCTCCTGAGGCATATAGTGCCAAATGCCGTCCAACTGGCGAGTTTATTGTCAAAATTCGAGCTGATTGGAGGGCCCTGCCCTGCTCTTATTGGGAAAAGATCTGGCGACCTAGCTGGGTTCTTTGCTAATCGTTGGGGCTCAGTTCGAAGCGAAACTCATCACTGAAGACAATTATATTCCAGTCAATGAGTTTCCAGGCGGAGAACGTGTATGGAGACACCCTTTACAGAGGTGTGAGACCAACGTAACTGACGTCCGCCATACCGCCCGACAAGGTCTGGAGTGCTGGTTCTTTTCATTGTCATCCGCGACACCCTTACAGCAAAGCAGTACGGTGACTATACTCTGCGCCCCGTTTTGTTGGTCTTCGTGACAAGCCCTCCTGGGCTTACATTTCAGCAAGATAATGCCCGTCCGCACACGGCGAAAGTTTCTGCTGCCCGTTTTCATGATTGAAAAACCCTGTCGAGGTCATTAAGGGCCCCAGATCTCTCCACAATTGAGAACTTTAGAGCCATTATGGGCAAGGCCCTCCAATCATCTCAGGATTTTGACGATCTAAAGCGCCAACTGGATAGAATTTATACACTCTGGAGGGCTACTCATTTATAGTTTCTTATACGAATTTTCACCTATTTTGAGGCCATTGTGGCGTCACCAGTTTTTGTCTATGCCTGCTCAATATTGTCAACTGCTTGATCTTAAGAATAAATACATTCCATACTTCTTCAACGACGCTTTCCAAGTGTCATGGAAAGTCCGTATCCTTGACTTACTCCCGCTTTGAATACGAAAGTTTATGACATTTTTTTCTATATCTCTACGTTTTTTGTGCCCATTTCAAGGAATCGATATTAGGGTTTGACGTCCCGTCGACGACGACGACGTTAGGGATGGATCACAAGCTTGGATTTGGGAGGGCGAGGAAGTAAATTGGCGGTGTCCTGTTCACAGGATCAACATCGGCGTCCGCCTTAAGCGACTTAGAGTAACCGTGAAAAACCTAAATATTGAAGGATGGAAGGGAATTTGAACAAGAGTCCTCTCGAATGCGAGTCCATCGATTTATCATTGCGCCATCTAGCTCGGTGAGTGTCCATCTAAATTCATACAACGCCTGGGAAGCTGCTGAGGTGTAAGTATTGATATTTACACACCTTCAAAGATGACTTACGAGCTACTGAGTAGTCGGCCTTCTGAAGTCAAAGCATGTGCTATTTATAGTATCTTTATGATGTTACACGGGTAGTCTTAGGAGTAACAGTTGCTCTGGGTATTTCAGAATACAGCCTTATTTTTTCCGTTATAGTCGTCCTCTACTAAAAAGACATTAGGTAAAAATGATGGTTCTGACGCTTTTCTGTTACAATTTACTTTTATTTTCTGTGCAGTTTTGTGTCAGGAGTGACTATGTGCTTTTATTATTATTACTTTTATTATCATTATCAAGGAACTTTCCTTAGAATGCATAGTTTATCATATTTCTGTTCGAAAAAACGGATTTTTTTTATCTTTTTTTGCTGTACCCTGTGCTAGCGTAACCGAAATTGCGGAACCAAGCGAGGTAGCGAGCCATCCTGATTTTTCTATATCGCTCCAGGCAAATGCCGGGATGATTCGTTTGAAAGGGCACGGCCGATTTCGTTCCCGATCCCTGAAGTGTTCCGAGTTTGTAGCCCGTCTCCCATTACCCCAGTGGCGATGGGACGTCAAACTTTAATCTCAGGTGGTAGAGCACTTGCCCACGAAAGGTAAAGGTCCCGAGTTCGAGTCTCGGTCCGCCACACAGTTTTAATCTGCCAGGAAGTTTCATATCAGCGCACACTCCGCTGCTGAGTGAAAATCACATTCTGGAAACATCCCCCAGCCTGTGGCTAACCCATTTCTCGCGCAATATCCTTTCTTCCAGGAGTGCTAGTTCTGCGCCGGCCAGGGTGGCCGAGCGGTTCTAGACGCTACAGTCTGGAACCGCGCGACCGCTACAGTCACAGGTTCGAATCCTGCCTCGGGAATGGATGTGTGTGATGTTCTTAGGTTAGTTAGGTTTGAGTAGTTCTAAGTTCTAGGGGACTGATGACCTCAGTAGTTAAGTCCCATAGTGTCCAGAGCCATTTGAATCATTTTTGCTGCTTCTGCAAGGTCCGCAGAAGAGCTTCTGTGTAGTTTGGAATAACGTCTAGGAACACTTCAATCAGAGTCCATTCGTACGCCTTCCTTCACTAAAAAGACAGAGTTCGTAACGTGGCCGGCCGGTGTGGCCGAGCGGTTCTAGGCGCTTCAGTATTGAACCGCGCGACCGCTACGGTCGCAGGTTCGAATCCTGCCTCGGGCATGGATGTGTGTGATGTCCTTGGGTTAGTTAGGTTAAAGTAGTTCTAAGTTCTAGGGGACTGATGACCATAGATGTTAAGTCCCATAGTGCTCAGAGCCATTTCAACCATTTTTTTCATCAGTCCCCTAGACTTAGAACTACTTATACCGAACTAACCTCAGGACATCACACACATCCATGCCCGAGGCAGGATTCGAACCTGCAACCGTAGCAGCAGCGCGGTTCCGGAGTGAAGCGCCTAGAACTGCTCGGCCACATCGGCCGGCTTCACAAGACTCTCGTGGATCTTTATCTCTATGAATTCCTTTATACAATAAGGGTAAAGGAACGAACCCACAAAATTACAGACTCATATTCTTAATATCAATTAGCTTCAGAGCAACTAAACATATTTTAAGTCCAAATCCAATAAGTTTTCTTGAGACAGAAAAGCTTCTGTCCACAAAACACCACAGAATTGGAAGCATTCTTCGTGCGAAACTCAGCTTGCCCTACTGTCACACGATATCCTGCGAATCATGGATGAAGGGCCACAGACCTTTCCCATATTCTTAGTCATCTGAAAAGCGTTTGACATGGTAAGCAGTAGGGCAATGGGGACACAAGCGCCATTCGTTAGTGCGGGTTGTCTACTTCAGGCAAGTGTATACATTCATGGGTAAACCTATCATTCTCTTTTGATTGACAGGTCCTTAACCTATTGTTCCGCCAAATGGATTATGACCTCGTGAGGATAATCCATCCTTCCAAGTAGCCCCCGTCTCCTCCTCCCCCTCCCCTGGGAACTCCCTCACTGATACAAACACACTTTTGATTTCAGTTTGATTCACATATTAATTAAATCGCTCAATTAATTACGCCTCCCCTTCTGGGAAACTACCCAGCCCTCCCCCCTCCCCCAGCTTGAAATTGACGGGGAAAAGAATCAGTTCATTAGACATTTTTCAGGAAACCGATTGCAGTGCATGGAAAATTGTTTATTTAAACAGTTTATGGGACACAAGGGGGTGTTTGGAAAATAGTTTATTCATTAATTTAAAGAATTTTTCAGAAAACTGGTTGCAGTGTATGGAATAACGTTTACTTAACAAATTTACGTGATACAGGGTGGTGTATGGAATATAGTTCATTTAAAGAATTTGTCAGGAAACCGATTCAGTGTACGGAATATTGAAACAATCGCAGAGCTTTTTTCATTCCGATCGCATAAGGAAACATGTAACTACACTGTCACAGACCGCTTAAACATATCGGAAAAACTTTCTCGCACTCGCTCCACGCACCAGAGTTGCACCAGCTCCAAGAACCCATGCGCCGTTCTCACAGCGTCGGCTGCCACGGCCACGCACCCAAGGATCCTCGATGGCTGTTGGCTGCCTCAGCGTGCAGGCATGTGCATCTACATCATACTCCGCAAGCCACCTAATGGTGTGTGGCGGAGGGTACTTTCAGTACCACTATCTGATCCCTCCAACCCTCTTCCACTCACGAATAGTGCATGGAAAGAATGATTGTCGGTAAGCCTCTGTGTTGCCTCTAATTTCTCGAATTTTCCCCTCGTGGTCAATACGCGAGATGTATGTGGGGGGAAGTAATATGTTGTCTGACTCCTGAAAAGTGCTGTCCCGAAATTTCAATAGTAAATCTCTCCGTGATGCACAACGCCTCTCTTGTAACGGCTGCCAGTGGAGTTTGTTTAGCATCTCCGTCACCCTCTCTCGCCAGATAAACGATCCCGTGACGAAACGCGCCGCTCTTCGTTGGATCTTCTCTATCTCCTCTATTAGTCCTACCTGATAGGGATCCCAGCTAGATGAACAATACTCAAGAATCGGGCGAACAAGAACCTTATAAGCCACTTCTTTCGTCGATGAGCTACATTTCCTTAAGATTCTTCCGATGAATCTGAGTCTGGTGTCTGCTTTTCCCACTATCTTGTTTTTACGGTCATTCCACTTAAGGTCGCTCTGGATGGTTACGCATAGATATTTCACAGCAGACACTGTCTCCAACTGTTTGTCATCAATAGTGTAGCTATACAGTAGAAGATTTCTTTTCCAATGTACGCGCAATACGTTACATTTATTTACGTTCAGGGTCAACTGCCAGAGTCTGCACCATTCATCAAATCTCTGCATGTCGTTTTGCAAATTCTTACTATCTTCTGATGTCGCTACTTTGGTATTAACAACTGCATCATCTGTGAATAGTCTTAAAGAGCATCCGGGCTGGCCGTTGTGGCCAAGCGGTTCTGGGCGCTTCAGTCTAGAATCGCGCGACCGCTAAGGTCGCAGGTTCGAATCCTGCCTCGGGCATGGCTTTGTGTGATGTCCTTAGGTTAGTTAGGTTTAAGTAGATCTAAGTTCTAGGGGACTGATGACCTCAGATGTTAAGTCCCATAGTGCTCAGAGCCATTTGAACCAAAAGAGCATCCAGCGCTTTCTACTAGATCATTTATATATACTGCAAACAGCAACAGTCGTATCACACTTCCCTGAGATACTCCGGATATTACCTTTACATCTGGCGAATTGGTTCCCTTAAGAGCGACTTGTTGAGTTCTATCTGCAAGAAAATCTTGAATCCAATCGCAGGTCTGCTCCGATACTCCGTAAGCTCGCATTTTTTTTTTTTTTTTTCATTAAGCGGCAATGCGGGACGGTGTCAAAAGCCTTGCTGAAATCAAGGAACACGGTATCAACCTGAGCGCTGTTGTTCAGTGGACTGTGGACTGTATACCTGAATCAACCTGTCGGATACCGGCGCACACGAGACACGCCTCCCTTACAAAGTAAATGCCTGACTGGGGATCGATCCAGAAATACTGCTGAAGTTAATAAATAATTAAATTTCGGTCACATGATCGTGATGAAGGGGATAGAAGTCAGTAGTGGTAGCTCTTGCACATACACATAAACTGATGATGTCACAAAACAAGTAGCAGGCTGACTCGAAATACACTTTAAAGAAAAGATCGTTGCATACAGAGAGAGAGAGAGAGAGAGAGAGAGAGAGAGAGAGTAAGAGAGAGAGAGAGAGAGGTAGGGAGAGGGAGAGGGGGGGCTGTAGTTTGCTTTGCTTTCATTCCGCCGTGGACTCTAATCTGCTCCAGGCCTCCACGCAAAATTTGTTGTGGTACACTTCATGAACTGCTTCAGGAGGTATCAAATCTGGTGCCGAATATCACATCTTTAAGATGTCACAAATGTTGCTTCAGAAGATGTGCCACAGGAAATATTGATTAAATACTTAATACAGGCGTTTAAACAATTAACTTAAACACACACACACACACTCCCTCTCTCACACACACTGTTTAAAACTACACGATATTAAAAAGGTTGACACTACACAGTAGTCTAATCCATAAACTACAGTGTCATGTTTTTGACGAGAAATTTCATTAAACAATCCAAACCTATTATTATTTGACATCGTGATTGGAAGCGGTGACGTTGTAAGTAGGCTGTTTAGGTTTTTTTATTGGTAACGCTACCTCTGTATGAAAATCACTGGCTGTGCTGTGTGCAGTCTGTGGCTGCTTTGCATTGTTGTAATACTCGCCATTGTAGTGTTAGGCAGCTGGCTGTGAACAGCGCGTAGCGTTGCGCAGTTGGAGGTGAGCCGCCAGCAGTGGTGGATGTGGGCAGAGAGATGGCGGAGGTTTGTAATTTGTCATGAACTGCTATATTAATATATGATGATATCAAGGTAAATACATTGTTCGTTCTCTATTAATATCTTTCATTTGCTAACTATCCCTATCAGTAGTTAGTGCCTTCCATAGTTTGAATCTTTTATTTAGCTGGCAGTAGTGGCGCTCGCTGTATTGCAGTAGCTTGAGCAGCGAAGATTTTTGTGAGGTAAGTGATTTGTGAAAGGTATAGTTTAATGTTAGTCAGGGCCATTCTTTTGTAGGGAATTTTGAAAGTCAGATTGCGTTGCGCTAACAAAATATTGTGTGTCAGTTTAAGCACAGTCATGTATAATTGTCCTAAGGGGACGTTTCATATGGCGACCGTGCCAGGATACCTCACTGGAATCTTCTGATTTTTTTCGTGTAGTTTGTGTAATTAGTGTAGATTTTGTTTATTGCTAGCGCATAATTATAGAGAGAATCTCCTTTGTAGTTGCAGTCTTTCATTGTTGTACAGTAAAACAGTTGTGGCATGCATGTAGATTTGCACCAAGTATTTCGCAGCTGCAATTAACTATATATTATTTTCAGTGTTATGTTAATGTGTTCTCTTATTTTTGCTCTTCAAATTGTGCTTTTCTGTGTTGTCGTGTGAAATATTGTGACAATTATGGCGTGTGAAAAACGTAACACTAGGCTCCAAAGTAAATTGAGAAATGATAGTGACGACGAGCGTAGCTTGCCAGCACCACTGGGTAATGAATTAACTAATGTTCAAAGTAGTAATTTGGTAATTGCGCATAGGGAAATGGAGCGGGCGGCAAACAATGGTGTAGACAGTGAAACAGGTAGTGAACTGGGAAGCGTTATCGATCGATTGGTCGGCAACAGCTCGCCTCAGGAATCGGGAATGACAGAACACAATATTGCAAATACTGCAGACTCAGGTTTTGGGTTCTCACCGTTTTCTCAAATGAGTCAAGACACATTTTCCGCTTGTCAAAATGTGAATGTTGCCGGTGCAAATTCACTGCCGAAAAGCACTGAGGAACATGTTTCAGACACCAGTGCATTGTTATTACAATTAATGCAACAAATGGGACAAAAGCTTGAAAAGTTAGACACAATGGAACAAAATCAGAGACAAACACAGCAAAAGTTAGACACAGTGGAACAAAATCTTCAAAAGTTAGACACAATGGAACAACACCAGAGACAAACACAGCAACAGTTAGACGCAATGGGACAAAATCTTCAAAAGTTAGACACCACACTTGAACAAACACGTGAAGATTTAACTAGTGAGTTACATAACATTGAATCGAAATGTCAAAAAGTCTGTAATGACATAAAAACACAAATTTGTGAGCATTTTCAACCCATTTTTTCGCGGCATGAAAATGTATTACAGAATCACGAAGCAGCCATAAAAGAACTGCAAACCATTGTTCATGAAAATCACAACACCTTGCAAGCTAAAATTGACTTAGTTGCATCTACCGATTCGGTTACGCAACTTGCAAAAACTCAAGAAAACTTAAAGGACACAGTAGATACGATTTCAACACAAATGGACACTCTGAAACTTGGTTCAGAAAAACACTCTCAGGAAATGTGTTCACTATCGGAGAAAGTAGCCGAACTTTCGGATAAGGTCACTAAATTATCTACAAAGGTAGATGATGATCTGAATGACACAAGACCTGTAGCCTTCACTGACACAGAAGAGTATGAACAAATTAGAAAATTCAAACAGAATCAAAATCAAATCAATACACAGTACAAAAGAGAAATCCGAGAAGTACAAGATCAGCTGACACAGGTAATACAAGAATTACGTATTTCAGAGGATACTCGCGCCCCAATACGGGAAGAGGGACACAGAAATACGGAACAGCCACAAAATAATAACACAGGGCATTTCGGAAGTTATGAAAGAAATTGGGAATGTGCACCGAATTTTGAGATGGAACGGCCGACACGACCTAACAATGACCGATATGCGACTCGCCGACATGATGATTTTGACTATAAGCTATTCATTACTACACGTAAATTCAAAACATTTAAGAATTCTGGCAACGACATTCATCCACAAGCATGGCTCCATCAATTCTCGCATTGTTTTCCTCCCAACTGGTCGTTAGAACACAGATTAGAATTTATGTGTGGCTACTTGGAGAATGAACCAGCTGTAAGAATGCGATCGGTAATTCACGATTGCCACAGTGAAGGAGAGTTTTACCATGCCCTCCTCTCAGCATATTGGTCTCAAGCTACACAAGACCGTGTAAAACATAGCATCATGATGATGAAACACTTTGAACAATCTGAATTTTCCAGTCTTGTCAAATATTTTGAAGACATGTTGCATAAGAATCAATATCTTTCAAACCCATACAGCTCCTCAGAACTCATCCGCATTTGCTTACTCAAATTGCCTGAACATTTACGACACATTATTTTAGCAGGACGTTGCAAAGACGACATTGAAGCATTTCAGGGACTGTTACAAGAATTGGAAACTGACACAGACCGTCGCGGGATGCGAAAACAGGAAAACAATCACTACAGGTCACTTCCGTCACAATTCCGTGACGACAGAAACAATAACTGGACACGACAAGCCTATTCTTACAAAGCAAATCGTGACCAAAACAGACACCACCCATATGACAACCATTGGCAGAGTAATAGTTACAGAGAAAGATCGCATTTCCGTAGTAATGAATATGACAGAGATAACCATAGAAACAGACAATATGGTAGTCAGAACTATTATTATCAAGGGAGACAGAATAATTTCAGACGCAACAGTTCAGCGCGCAGTTACGATTCAGGGAGAAATTCTCCACCACATGACCGACACGAAAGAAACTGTGTAAACTACCGACAAAACGACAGACCTGAATTCCATCAGAACTGGCGAGCTTTAAACAGAGCTGGGCCCTTTCGGCATGGCGAATTTGTGGAAGTTAGGCCTCCTAATCCCAGTAACGACGCGCGGCAACAAAGAGACAGACAATGACTCGCACCGCAGGCATACACGTGCGCCGGCTGGCTCCGAGAAAAATAACATTATATCTGGTACTGCTAATGAGATTTTAATGCAACATTTTGGTTACCTGAAAATACATTCTGTATTTAAAGTACTTTCTGTGAGATACCAGATGACACAGTGGTTAGTTTATGGGACAGCTACACGATTTATATCACGACGTTACTAATGTGTGACAATTTACATTGTTGCTTTTGCGGAGTATCTGTTTTATATCTGCACAGTTTTTCTGTATTATTCTGGAAAGTAAAACATGTTTTAATAGTAACTTTTGTGATATAGCTACAATGAGACAGCCTTTTCCGTAGCACAACAATACGTTACAGCACAGTAATTTCTTCATCACAACAATAAGCGTAATAACTAAGATATCTATACGCAAAGCATTTCACTTTTGTTTATCATGAGGTAAGTACATTGGCTTCTGCAGAACTTAGCTTTTGGAGGACGATAACTACGACACTTCCACAGAGATTATCTTACAACAAGATGCACATTTAGCGCTGCAGGACACGCATTTCAGTGATTAATGTTGTACTTAAAACATTTATTTTTAAAGATTTTTGAATTACAAAGAAAGTTTTCCGTGATACATTTCATTCCATTGCTGTAATCTGTAACACCTGAGGGTATAATTACATTAATCCACAGGGGGGTATACGCCTACTTTGTGTACCATGTGTGTGGCAACCACAAGGAACCCTAGCTAATATGGTATTTGCTTATACAACTTTACACATCGGTACCATATTTCTCTAACACACAAATTACACAGCTATCTGATCATTTAACTGAGAGATAAACATTTTTTTTACTACGTCAGTGACACATGTTTACGTAATTACACTGTTGGATAACTTCACACTTACGAAATTGTATTTTGTCTGTACTGTGTGAACTCTTCATATTTTTTCGGAACCATTGTGATACTATGAGAGCTTTGAATGATGTATTTGGTATGGATTCATGATTTTTAAAGTACGTTTGAGGCAGATGACACGATGTGTATTATGCTGTTGAGGTATGTTTATGATCAATAAGCTGATGCTATATGAGGAATTTGGTTATGCTATGTATTTATTATGATGAAATATTGAAGTGCCGTCGCAAGATTGACGTGTCGAGGAATATATATACACTCCTGGAAATGGAAAAAGAACACATTGACACCGGTGTGTCAGACCCACCATACTTCCTCCGGACACTGCGAGAGGGCTGTACAAGCAATGATCACACGCACGGCACAGCGGACACACCAGGAACCACGGTGTTGGCCGTCGAATGGCGCTAGCTGCGCAGCATTTGTGCACCGCTGCCGTCAGTGTCAGCCAGTTTGCCGTGGCATACGGAGCTCCATCGCAGTCTTTAACACTGGTAGCATGCCGCGACAGCGTGGACGTGAACCGTATGTGCAGTTGACGGACTTTGAGCGAGGGCGTATAGTGGGCATGCGGGAGGCCGGGTGGACGTACCGCCGAATTGCTCAACACGTGGGGCATGAGGTCTCCACAGTACATCGATGTTGTCGCCAGTGGTCGGCGGAAGGTGCACGTGCCCGTCGACCTGGGACCGGACCGCAGCGACGCACGGATGCATGCCAAGATCGTAGGATCCTACGCAGTGCCGTAGGGGACCGCACCGCCACTTCCCAGCAAATTAGGGACACTTGCTCCTGGGGTATCGGCGAGGACCATTCGCAACTGTCTCCATGAAGCTGGGCTACGGTCCCGCACACCGTTAGGCCATCTTCCGCTCAGGCCCCAACATCGTGCAGCCCGCCTCCAGTGGTGTCGCGACAGGCGTGAATGGAGGGACGAATGGAGACGTGTCGTCTTCAGCGATGAGAGTCGCATCTGCCTTGGTGCCAATGATGGTCGTATGCGTGTTTGGCGCCGTGCAGGTGAGCGCCACAATCAGGACTGCATACGACTGAGGCACACAGGGCCAACACCCGGCATCATGGTGTGGGGAGCGATCTCCTACACTGGCCGTACACCACTGGTGATCGTCGAGGGGACACTGAATAGTGCACGGTACATCCAAACCGTCATCGAACCCATCGTTCTACCATTCCTAGACCGGCAAGGGAACTTGCTGTTCCAACAGGACAATGCACGTCCGCATGTATCCTGTGCCACCCAACGTGCTCTAGAAGGTGTAAGTCAACTACCCTGGCCAGCAAGATCTCCGGATCTGTCCCCCATTGAGCATGTTTGGGACTGGATGAAGCGTCGTCTCACGCGGTCTGCACGTCCAGCACGAACGCTGGTCCAACTGAGGCGCCAGGTGGAAATGACATGGCAAGCCGTTCCACAGGACTACATCCAGCATCTCTACGATCGTCTCCATGGGAGAATAGCAGCCTGCATTGCTGCGAAAGGTGGATATACACTGTACTAGTGCCGACATTGTGCATGCTCTGTTGCCTGTGTCTATGTGCCTGTGGTTCTGTCAGTGTAATCATGTGATGTATCTGACCCCAGGAATGTGTCAATAAAGTTTCCCCTTCCTGGGACAATGAATTCACGGTGTTCTTATTTCAATTTCCAGGAGTGTATATATATATGTATGTGTGTGTAATAAGGTAAGGAGTAATGAATAGTGATTAGGGACTCTGACTTATGGAAAAGGATGTTGGAAACCAAGAATCATACTTTAGAATTATGAAATGTGTGTACATGTGTGAATCATGTGTGAATGTATCACAATGCCACTGAAAATTTTTTTGGACACTGTTATATTCATAGGATTTTGTTTCTACAGATTTGCAACGCTAATTCTTTCCGTAAGAAAGTTAAGTGACCACCTGCACGTAATGCGTCGCGGGCACCCACCTGGGCGACAGCCGCCCGAAAAAAAAAAAAAAAGAAAGCCATTAGCCTTTCAGCGGCACAGGTAGAAAAAAAAGGGAGGCCATTTTCCTGGCTATTGACGTTCTTTTGTAGAAAACATGGCAAATATTACTCGCTCACTACCTGAAAACATATGGTTACTCGTACTTTGTGCTAATTACTGAAATGCTTATGAATTGATGGGAAATATTCGTACATCTGCACACCTGATTATGACAAGTGTCTTTCTACGAGAGTTGAGAGCTACTGAGTTACGAAATGCCACATGACTATTGAATGATGTTTTTATGCTTTGGTTTGCGTAATTGCTTATTTCATTTGACATCTGGTTTCCAGCTGTGTTGCAGCATTGCTTTTATAAAATAAAATGCATTTGCTAATGTGAACACTTTCTGTCAACAGATCTATTAAATAATTATTTTATGACCCACATTCTTCGATAAAGGAGCTCTTGGAAAGGAAAGAACAATAAGAAGGAACTAGTAACAGTAACTGCATACATAATATTCTTTTCAAATACATGGTAATATTTCTTTTACAATAAGTTGTTGTGGTGCACCACTTTAATTACATAGATATTAAGATGTGAATATACATTTCCCTTATCTGCATTGTTGTTTTTACTGTAATATTTTTTCTGCTTGAGCTATGTCATGTTTAGGTATAAGTTACTGCTGTTTGCCAGGCGTAGTGTTACTGAATTTGACTTTGTGTTACTCTGCTAAGCCAATTTTACTACTCATTTATTTTTCATGTTGCTGCACATTGGCTCATATTAGTTGTAATTTTGCATTTTTTCTGTTAATTTAGATTTACTGTAGCTTGCTTTGCGATTTTCCATTTTTTTATTGCTGTTTATATTAATTGTTTTATGTGCTGCTGCATTGCCTCGTCCCTTAGTTTAGCATCTGAGCTCAGTAGATTTAAGTTAGCTTAAGAGGGGGTAGACTATATAAGAAACTAACTATTATAAATTTATAAGAAATAGGATACTGTACAGTGGAGAAAAACTATTATTGACAGAGGATGTGAACAAAATACAGAAAGCAGGTATAGATAGGACTTTTTGGGAATAATGTTGAACAAAGGGAGATCTCCATGCAAAATACTGCAGTAAAACAAACCCTGTCCTTTCCCTTTTGTATTATCCCACTATATGTTTGTGTACCCTTGTGTATTTGTTTTCTTCCTGTCTCTGTGTAGTTTCATAGAATTTTTTTTTCTTTTAATATTAAGCTACATTCACTATGATGAGGAATACTGTTATCCTCGAATATAATTGGCATTAATAATATGTTATTTACCTTATAAATATGCTTACACATTATTTATTCTGTTTCGTTTTAATGCTCATGTGTGAAGTTGATGTTTCGAAAGTGATTCTGATCTTTTATTTTTGTACTCATGTCATAATTCCTGTAACGCTGATGTATATGTTCATTTCTATTCTTTTGTAAAGCCTGTACTACAAATGTTATCTGTATTATTATGTTCTTTAATGATGTATTTTGTACCTTTGTTATTGTATTTTTACGTTACCAAATTGTAATTGTTACCAGTTCTTCAAATTAAGTAACATTTCACTGCACACGTTTCTGTTGGTCATAGTACATGGACAATATGTGAGAAGTAGGGACTGATAGTGTTTGCACGTGTGTTAATGATTCAGCAAGGGACTGGATAACAGCTTTGCTGGATCTAAGGACAATTCCAGAAACTTTGTGAGTGCACAAGTGGTGGTTTATGGACTTGCTATATTGTCCGCAAGACTCTTCGATGGTGATTGTGCACCTGCACATTTGCAACAGATGGCTGCTGGCTGTCTCTACCAGGACTACAGTGGGTCTGCACCTCTGGTGGCCCACCAGTACCGTAATTTCTACAAGGACTACAGTGGGTCTGCATCTTTGATGACCCACCAGTACCATTATCTCTACAAGGACTACAGTGGGTCTGCATCTTTGATGACCCACCAGTACCATTATCTCTACAAGGACTACAGTGGGTCTACATCTTTGATGATCCATCAATACCATTATTTCTACAAGGACTGCAGTGGGTCTGCACCTCTGGTGGCCCACCAATACCGTAATCTCCACCAGGACTACAGTGGGTCTCCTCTGTGATGACCTACCTACCAATACTCTTCAAAATTTCGACTGACTCTGCTGTGGGTTTGCTCTGTTGTGGCCCATTACCTGTATGCATGTCAAGAGTCAGCACTGTCTTTCCGTTGGAAGGACAACACTACTTCTTCAAGACTGCATGGAAATCCACTACTTCTGTGTGCATTTTCTTTTACTGCTCAGACTTTGAGAAAAACTCTGCATTTTTACTGTGATGAACAATCTGGACTGTCTTTATGGACTGTGAGAAATTTTTAGCTTTTGACCAACATTGTATCAATAAGTGTGTGCATTTGATATCTTTGTTATTGTAATTATAAAAAATTTTATCAAATCTGTATTGGCCACTGTCCAACACAATTTGTAAAATTTTTTGTGGGGAGCATGGGGGCTATGTAAGTAGGCTGTTTAGGTTTTTTTATTGGTAACGCCACCTCTGTATGAAAATCACTGGCTGTGCTGTGTGCAGTCTGTGGCTGCTTTGCATTGTTGTAATACTCGCCATTGTAGTGTTAGGCAGCTGGCTGTGAACAGCGCGTAGCGTTGCACAGTTGGAGGTGAGCCGCCAGCAGTGGTGGATGTGGGCAGAGAGATGGCGGAGGTTTGTAATTTGTCATGAACTGCTATATTTATATATGATGATATCAAGGTAAATACATTGTTCGTTCTCTATTAATATCTTTCATTTGCTAACTATCCCTATCAGTAGTTAGTGCCTTCCATAGTTTGAATCTTTTATTTAGCTGGCAGTAGTGGCGCTCGCTGTATTGCAGTAGCTTGAGCAGCGAAGATTTTTGTGAGGTAAGTGATTTGTGAAAGGTATAGTTTAATGTTAGTCAGGGCCATTCTTTTGTAGGGAATTTTGAAAGTCAGATTGCGTTGCGCTAACCGCGTGATAGGATAGTAACAACGAAAACTGTTGCTGTGTATTGAGAAACATGACCCATTCACGGCTAGATGCATGAGATCACTGAAAAACTCTTACATCAGACGTACTCACCAGATGCAGCGCACGGAGCTCTAGTACAGCGCCAACGCTCAGAGACCCGAGAAAACTACCACCACAAACGCAGACCATGGCCGCAGCCGTGGAACCGCGTGTCAGCCAGAGAGAGGCCCGCCAGCCGTGGAGGGTTCTCCCCAGGAGGATATGAGTGGTAGGAATTCGAATGCTATCTATACTCCCAGTGCCAACACTCGCCATACTGAACCTTCTCAAATTTCCACGGAGTATACTTGCAACACAAGCGGTCCTGAAGGCGGTTCACTGCAAACTGTATATTGGTTCGCTATTCATCAGTCCATTGGGAGCCGCGAGCCAAATCGTCATGAGCACCGGCAGACCAGAAGCTTTATCTACACTACGAACTGGTGTACAAGGGCTGAGCCACACCCAGCCTGGAACACGGCGTCCGCTGAGATAGTGTTTCCGGGCCCGACCTGCCTGCTTCCTGCTATGCTGTCTACGGCCATCTCCAGACTCACAAGAGTACTGGGAACCAGGCACATATTTATCAGTGTAATTACAATTAAATATTATGACTGTTGTTGCAGTCAGACAACTAGCGATGTATGGTCTCCTCTTATCAGCTGTGGTTCTGGAACGAATCTCAATATCTATAGCGCTCGTTATTTTCCACGGAACGTCTCTCTTTTACCCTTAAGGCTGTCGATGTGTCGATTCTATACATCCCTTTCGACCAGACAAATCCACTTGCTTTGCACATGCCGGAACATAAACCACAATAATTTTACGCTGCAAAATATACACATTTCGGCCAAGCAGTACAGTTATCGTTTGTATGTGTGCATGTCCACACTCACACTGGCTAAGTGTCTCGATTCTCCTCAGTTATAGGAAATTATTTGACTTTTAAGTCTTCCCGGGGCCGTTGTGGCCGATCGGTTCTAGGCGCTTCAGTCTGGAACCGCACGACCGCTATGGTCGCAGGTTCGAATTCTGCCTCGGGCATGGATGTGTGTGATGTCCTTAGGTTAGTTAGGTTTAAGTAGTTCTAAGTTCTAGGGGACTGATGACCTCAGATGTTAAGTCCCATAGTGCTCAGAGCCATTTGAACCATTTTCAGCGCTTCCGGAAGGTACTGCATCCTGCCAAGACTCTCTCAAACAGGCGTCCAACACTATTGATAATCAGCAGCGGTCCCGCGGACGCAAGGGTTGGGAAGACATCACCGACGTGGGTTGGTGTACTGTAATCAGCATCGCAGTCGATAGTGCACCTAAGAAAACGCTACGATCTCCTTAGGGGAGCCGATGAGAGTACGTTCTGCGTAACCATTTTGTTACAGCCGTATTGCCATCCTATTTGTACATTATAGCAGATCCAGTTGAACCCTTGCATTGCTATATTGTGCATGTTTACAAAATGAATCTATCGGCCCTTCCGTTCGGATATACTCCTCAATGCGTTGAAATCACAATTCACCAAGTCAAATCTATCCCTCCCTTACGACTAACATATGTAATTTTTTTACACGAAAAGTTGTCTTATTACTTCTCACAAACGTCGGGTGATATGTCGGAACACGAGCCACAGTGCCTTTACGTTCAAGCAGCAGCATAACGTTCCTGCCTGTCATTTATAGGTGTATAAAAAAAATGATACGTCTACACTCGCACCAGCTGCGTATCGTTTTCGTACTGCCCACTGGCAAATAAAGCCCCCCACCGTCACATATTTGGCGATGAACAAAGGATGTAATTACAATTTTAAAAAGCCCGAGCATCTTTTTTTTTATTTTGTGGATTTCACCACTTCCACGAAACCTTTTCGTATTTATGATACTTGTAAATACGGCCAATACACAGTGGCGTCCAATGTATTTTCAGACCACCAAGTCGGGGTTTGTGACAGTGAATTCCATGCATAGCTACCGTAGACATACTCACCATCACAGAGATCATACAAATTTCCGCTGACCAAGAAATCATTGCAATGTAATATATACTAGGGTACGTCCAATCGGAGTTAATTTTCAGAAGCCAAACAAATGGGTGGAGAACCCGCAAAACTGTGCTGCATCGAGTCTAAGCACATTTTAAGTTCCTGTTGCTAAGCACTGTATCTCTTTACACTTTAGAGCAGGAGAAGGATCACTATGAGACTGATCTGTTGCTGCTAGCAAAACTGAGTTTGTTACGAAAAAACAAAAGAGCCTCTTAGAGCGTCATACAAAGATTTTGTTTGTTACATGTTCGAGAAATGGGCACTTAATGATACATACCTGTTTAGATCCTGAAACATGTGTGTGCGGGAGCTGAATATTCAGATAGGAATACTTAGTTATGCAGAAACATCCTATAGGCTTGAATGCAAAAAATGCTTTATTCCAATCGTACAAATAGATTTCTGTTTACCCCTTTCAGCGCACCACCTGTATGTAACTAAGTAACCACTATGAATCCATCGTCATTCAGTTATTCAGCTTCAACTTTGTGCAGGATGTCTATAAATAAGGTAATGCCGTAATTCTAAGAGTCAATATGAGGAATGGTAGTGAGTGTATTGTGCAAAGTATGGTCATACTTTAGTTATCGCTATAAAGAGGGATAGTGACTGAACAGCTCTGTTTATTCAAGAACAGAGCCGTATCCACACATTAGAAAAAATATTCTATAGCTTTTACTTCTTCGATATGTTACAGCACTTAACCTTGAAGACTACGAATTCACTAGAAAAAGAGAATGTTACTGTTTACATCGTTTTTGAGCGGGTGAAACCAAGAAATGTGTGTAACGTGCTCTCGAATATTTATATGAAACTGATTAAGACTCGTCGCTGTGTGAACGCTTTCGATTACTGTATGTTCCCTACGCAACTTGTACCATTATTATGTGATTTTATTTGCTACCTGACATGTTTGAAAGGGAAGAACTCATTTCAAAGTATGAATCCTGCTTTACGCACTATGATTCGAATGCGTAATGCCAGACTGATGCGTCACTATCAACGTCCCTTCTCTCATTTTAGCCGCGCGGTCTGGGGCGCCTTGCCACGGTTCTCAAGCCTCCCCCAGTCGGAGGTTCGGGTCCTCCCTCGGGCATCGGCTTGTGTGTTGTCCTTAAAGTAAGTTAGTTTAAGTAGTGTGTAAGCCTAGGGATCGATGACCTCAGCAGTTTCGTCTCATAGGAACTTACCACCAAAATATCTCACTTTAGTTTAAGCTAGTCAGCAACGTGTCTCTCCGTTTCTCTGAGTCGAATCGCTGTTAAATTGTTATTAAAGTGTTTGATTGTTTCAAGTGAACTGAAAATTCCGAAGAGGAAGTGTTCATTCCAAGAAACATATTCAGATGAATGGTCTTTCATAAAACGAGGGAGGCGTGACTCTGAAGCAGAATGTGTAATTTGTAAGTATTATGATATTAATGCGGATAGGGAAGAGCAGATATTAAGGATCATTTAGTTAATCACTTAGCTAACGTAAAGCACAAATCAAAAGTGCACTCTGGAAGCACTTAAAGAAATGGACAGTTACTTTGTTTCAAATGCAATCGAACAGGGTCAGTCAGTAACAGCAGCGAAATTAGCAATGTGCTGTCATACCGTTAAATATTTCATTATATGTTTGAAATCATTGAACTATACGTTGACTCTAAGCTCCGAACTTTTGAACGTTTCCGAAGCTGCAAGAAAAGTGGCTTTAGGCATAATAAAAACAACAGCAATTTTGAAATCATTGTTAGCGCCCAACACTGTAAAACAAAAAGCAGTGATCTTTCAAAGTTCCGTTGTTTTTGGCATAGCTGCAGCTGTTCACAACTAAAAGAGGCATTTGCGTGTATACAGGGTGGTCCATTTGGTCCATTGATCGTGACCGGGGCCAATATCTCACGAAATAAGCGTCAAACGAAAAAACTACAAAGAACCAAACTTGTCTAGCTTGAAGGGGGAAACCAGATGGCGCTATGCTTGGCCCGCTAGATGGCGCTGCCATAGGTCAAACGGATATCAACTGCGTTTTGTTAAATAGGAACCCCCATTTTTTTTTACATATTCGTGTAGTACATAAAGAAATATGAATGTTTTAGTTGGGCCAATTTTTTCGCTTTGTGATAGATGGCGCTGTAATAGTCACAAACATATGACTCACAATTTTAGACGAACAGTTGGTAACAGGTAGGTTTTTTTAAATTAAAATACAGAACGTAGGTACGTTTGAACATTTTATTTCGGTTGTTCCAATGTGATACATGTACCTGTGTGATCTTTTTCTGAGAACGCATGCTGTTACAGCGTGATTACCTGTAAATGTCACAATAATGCAATAAATGCTCAAAATGATATCCGTCAACCTAAGTGCATTTGGCAATACGTGTAACGACATTCTTCTCAACAGCGAGTGGTTCGCCTTCCGTAATGTTCGCACATACATTGACTATGTGCTGACGCATGATGTCAGGCGTTGTCGGTGGATCACGGTAGCAAATATCCTTCAACTTTCCCCACAGAAAGAAACCCGGGGACGTCAGATCCGGTGAACGTGCGGGCCATGGTATGGTGCTTCGACGACCAATCCGCCTGTCGTGAATTATGCTATTCAATACCGTTTCAACCGCACGCGATCTATGTGCCGGACATCCATCATGTTGGAAGTACATCGCCCATCTGTCATGCAGTGAAACATCTTGTAGTAACATCGGTAGAACATTAAGTAGGAAATCAGCATACATTGCACCATTTAGATTGCCATCGATAAAATGGGGGCCAATTATCCTTCCTCCCATAATGCCGCACCGTACATTCACCCGTCAAGGTCGCTGATGTTCCACTTGTCGCAGCCATCGTGGATTTTCCGTTGCCCAGTAGTGCATATTATGCCGGTTTACGTTACCGCTGTTGATGAATGACGCTTCGTCACTAAATAGAAAGCGTGCAAAAAATCTCTCTTGTGCCCAGTGGCAGAACTGTGCACGACGTTCAAAGTCGTCGCCATGCAATTCCTGGTGCATAGAAATATGGTACGGGTGCAATCGATGTTGATGTAGCATTCCCAACACCGACGTTTTTGAGATTCCCGATTCTCGTGCAATTTTGTCTGCTACCGATGTGCGGATTAGCCGCAACAGCAGCTAAAACACCTACTTGGGCATCATCATTTGTTGCAGGTCGTGGTTGACGTTTCACATGTGGCTGAACACGTCCTGTTTCCTTAAATAACGTAACTATCCGGCGAACGCTCCGGACACTTGGATGATGTCGTCCAGGACACTGAGCAGCATACATAGCACACGCCAATTGGGCATTTTGATCACAACAGCCTTACATCAACACGATATCGACCTTTTCCGCAATTGGTAAACGGTCCATTTTAACACGGGTGATGTGTCACGAAGCAAATAACGTCCGTACTGGCGGAATGTTACGTGATACCACGTACTTACACGTTTGTGAGTATTACAGCGCCATCTGTCACAAAGCGAAAAAAGTGGTCCAACTAAAACATTCATATTTCTTTACGTACTACACTAATATGTAATAAAAAATGGGGGTTCCTTTATAAGAAAACGCAGTTGATATCCGTTTGACGTGTAGTAGCGCCATCTAGCAGGCCAACCATAGCGCCATCTGGTTTCTCCCTTCAAGCTAGACGAGTTTCGTTCTTTGTAGTTGTTTCGTTTGATGCTTATTTTGTGAGATATTTGGCCAGGGCCGGCCGCCGTGGCCGTTCGGTTCTAGACGCTGCAGTCTGGAACCGCGAGACCGCAACGGTCGCAGGTTCGAATCCTGCCTCGGGCATGGATGTGTGTGATGTCCTTAGGTTAGTTAGGTTGGGTCCCATAGTGCTCAGAGCCATTTGAACCATTTATTTGGCTAGGTAACTATTAATGGATAAATAAATGTAGAAACATTTTTTGTTTATGGTATTAAAAATTTTTAACTTTTTTTCACACACATGGTGTGATATATGCACACATAAATATACATTCTTTTCTTTTTTTCAACACGTGATGTGTATATATTGACGTGTACATATACACATGAATAAAAAATATTTGCACGACACACAAACACACATACAAAATTACATGCGGTAAATGTACCAAAGAGTGAGCAGTCCCAAAGAGAGCGCAGCTTGTGTTGCTGACATTTGACAAAACCGATCAGCTCGCCACTGACGTAGTAGTGTTCAGAGTGGTATCAGTAACACTTCGTAGAAGTTGCGTTAAGAAATCCTGTGTTTCCAAAGTGGAACAGGTCAGAATCACTTTTCTACTTTCTTGAGGTAGTTCTGGTACTCTGGTGCATAAGTTATACACAG
Organism: Schistocerca piceifrons; assembly: GCF_021461385.2. Classification (NCBI taxonomy): domain Eukaryota; kingdom Metazoa; phylum Arthropoda; class Insecta; order Orthoptera; family Acrididae; genus Schistocerca; species Schistocerca piceifrons. Next base: position 358,966,511 of record NC_060149.1, on the reverse strand, counting down.
AATACGTAAGCAATAGCCTTTAATTCTTGATTGCATTTTGGAAGCCTGGCTTAACTTCGCTTGGAATACTTGTTTCTGTACGAAAGAGAGGGGATATAACAGCTCCAAAGATTGCGTGCATTCCATTTAGTGTTGGTTGGTTGGTTGGTTGATTTGGGAGAGGGGACCAAACAACGAGGTCACCGGTCCCATCGGATTAAGGAAGAATGGGGAAGGAAGTCAGCCGCGCCCTTTCAAAAAAAAAAATGTTCAAATGTGTGTGAAATATTATGGGACTTAACTGCTAAGGTCATCAGTCCCTAAGCTTACACACTACTTAACCTAAATTATCCTAAGGACAAACGCACGCACCCATGCCCGAGAGAGGGCTCGAACCTCCGCTGGGACTAGTCGCACAGTCCACGACTGTAGCACCTCAGTCCGCTCGGCTAATCCCGCGCGGCGTGCCCTTTCAAAGGGGCCATCCCGGAATTTGCCTTAAGCGATTTAGGGAAATCATGAAAAAACCTTGGTGTCTTATATAGGTGTTGCCGCCCGCAGCGCAGTATTCTGCCTGTTCACATATCTCTGTCTTTGAATACGCATGCCTATACCAGTTCCATTGGCGCTACAATATATATATGCCAAAGAAACTGGTATAGGCATGCCTATTCAAAGACAGAGAAATGTAAACAGGCATAATACGGCGCTGCGGGCGGCAACGCCTATATAAGACACCAAGTGACTGGCGCAGTTGTTAGATTGTTTACTGCTGCTGCAAAGGCAGGTTCAAAATGGCTCCAAGCACTATGGGACTCAGCATCTGAGGTCATCAGTCCCCTAGACTTAGAACTACTTAAACCTAACTAACCTAATGACATCACACACATCCATGCCCGAGGCAGGATTCGAACCTGCGACCGTAGCAGCAGCGCGGTTCCGGACTGAAGCGCCTAGAACCGCTCGGCCACAGCGGCCGGCTACAAAGGCAGGTTATCAAGATATAAGTGAGTTTTAACATAGTGTTATAGTCGGCGCACGAGCGATGGGACAAAACATCTCCGAGGTAGCGATGAAGTAGGGATTTTCCCGTACGACCATTTCACGAGTGTACCTAGAACATCAGGAATCCGGCAAATCATCAAATCTCGCTGCGGCCGATAAAAGATCGTGGAGGAACGGGACCAACGACGACTGAAGAGAATCGTTCAACGTGACAGAAGTGCAACCCTTCCGCAAATTGCAGCAGATTTCAACGCTAGGCCATCAACAAGAGTCAGCGTGCGAAACATTCAACGAAACATCATCGATATGGGCTTTCGGAGCCGACGGCCCACTCCTGTAACATTGATGATTGCACGACACAAGGCTTTACGTCTCTCCTGGGCCCATCAACGCCGACACTAGGTGGCTGATGACTTGAAACATGTTGCCTGATCGGACGAGTCTCGTTTCAAATTTTATCGAGTTGGTGGACGTGTCGAATAAGGAGACAACCTCATGAATCCATGTACCCTGCATGTCAGCAGGGGACTGTTAGAGCTGGTGGAGGCTCTGTAATGGTGTGGGACTTATGCAGTTGGAGTGATATGAACCCTTGATACGTCTAGATAGACTCTGATAGGTGACACGTACGTAAACATTCTGCCTGATCACCTGCATCTATTCATGTCCATGGTGCATTCCGACGGACTTGGACAATTCCAACAGGACAATGCGACACCCCACACGTTCAGAATTACTACAGAGTGGCTCCAGTAACACTCTTCTGGGTTTAAACACTTCCGCTGGCCACCAAACTCCCCAGATATGAACATTATTTAACATATCTGGGATGCCTTGCCAACGTGCTGTTCAGAAGAGATCTCCACCCCTCGTGCTCTTACGGATTTACAGACAACCCTGCAGGATTGATGGTGTCAGTTACCTCGAGCACTACTTCAAACATTAGTCGAAATCATGCCGCGTCGTGTTGCGGCACTTCTGCGTGCTCGAAGCGACCCTACACGGTATTAGGCAGGTGTATCAGTTTCTTTGGCTCTTCAGTGTATATGCCAGCTACATTTATTAAGAGATGGTACTGTTCCCCCATGATACACAAAAAACATCAGGACATTCTTGTAGAAGAAAAGAAAAACGCAAGCCAAATTTAATAGCACGTAAAATCTCCAACATATGCGATGTTTTACCGAAGCTCGTAATTTAGCGCGCACTTCAATGCACGATGCATTTAATAGTTCACACAACGAAACTTTCTCTCAGTATTTGGCAGAATAAAGAACAGCTGCCAACATGAACAACTTAGATGTAGAGATCATCGGTGTAGGTAAGCGGCTTAAATCACCTAATAACAGCAAGTCCTCCTGTCCAGATTTATACGAATTAGGTTCCTTTCAGAGTATGTCGGTGTGACAGTTCCATACTTATAAACCATATACAACCGCTCACTCAACGAAAGACCCGTTCCTAAAGATTGGAATGTTACACAGATCACACCAAAACTCAAGAAAGTAAGTAGGAGTAATCTGCTGAATTAGAGATCCGTATCACTGATGTTGATTTGCAGTAGCTTTTTGGAACGTATACTGTATTCGACAGTTATGAATTACCTCAAAGAAAACAATCTACTGACAAATATTCAGCGCGGATTTAGAAAATATCGTTCTTCTCAAACCCAACTAGTTGTTTATCCCCATATGTAGCGAGTGCTATCCAAAGGGAATCTCAATTCGATTTCATCTTTCTAGAATCACAGAAGACTTTTGACACTGTTGCTCACAAGTGACTTCTAACCACATTGCAAGCCTATAGAATATCGTCTCAGTTGTGCGACTCGATTCGTGATTTACTGTTATAAATGTCACGGATCGTAGAAATTGACAGAAAGCCATGGTTTGAAGCAGATGTGGTATCTGGCGTTCTCCAATGATTTAGACAAGCTATCTGCATGGTGTGCAAAGCGGCAATTGAATTTAAACAATAAAAAGTATTAAGTCATCAACATGGATACTAAAAGGTATCCGCAAAATCCCGGTTATACGATAAATCACACATATCTAAAGGCTGTCAACTCATTTAAATACTTAGGGATAAAAATTACGAATAAATTAAACTGGAAAGGAAACATAGATCATGTTGTGGGGAAGGTGAACCAAAGACTGCAACACATCCACTAAACATGCAACAAATCCACGTAAGAGGCTGCTTACGCAACGCTTGTCCTTCCTTTCTGGCGTACTGCTGCATGGTATGGAACCCTTACGAGACAGGATTAACGGACATCTAAAATTTCAAAGAAGGGAAGCTCGTTTTGTATTACCGCGAAACGGGAGAGAGAGTCACGGACATGATACGCAAGTTGGGTGGCAGTCATTAAAACAAAGGCGTGTTTCGGTGCGGCAGGATCTTTTCACGATTTTCGGTAACCAACTTTCTCCTCTGTATCGAAAATATTTTCTTGGCGCACACTTACATAGGGAGAAACGATCATGGCAGTAAAATAAGAGAAATCAGAGCTCTCACGGAAATATTTAAGTGTTCGTTTTCCCCGCGCGCTGTTCGAGAGTGGAGCGGTAGAGAAATAGCTTGAAGTTAGTTCTATTAACCCTCTGCCAGACACTGCAGAGTAGTCACGTGGATGTATATGTAGTTAACTGGAGGAACGAAGCGTTCCAAGTGTTTGGAAGTAGTCTGAGAGGCATTCTCGTTTCCGAGAAGATTGTAACTGCATGCTGTATCGCTAACGTCAGTCTGTTCTAGAATTATCGGACACGTTTTTGCGCTCGTGTATTATTATTTTTTGAGGACGAAAATCTCCACTGTAACAAACAACACACATTTTGAAAATAGGAATCTTTTGAGGCTCTACTCTCTCTTTTCGTCGATGAAAACAAGAGGGCAGCACATAACGGTGACCAGATTGATGCTGTGTTGTTCAACTTCCGAGAGGCATTCCATACAGTTCCACACTGCAGACATCTCAACAAACTGTGAGCTTACGATATACCACACAAGATTTATGACTTGATTCATGGCTTACTAGCAGATAGAAAGGAACACCTGGCTTTTAACGGGGCGAAATCGTCGCATGTAAGTAAAAAATAGCGTCTATGAAAAAGCAAATAATGTTGAAGCTTGCACAAAAAAAAAAAAAAAACTTTGCGTTCTGCCTTACGGCAGGTCTTGTCATGGGGAAGCCACTCGGTGATCCAGCTCACTCCTTCTCTACACATCAAAATCTGTCGTCCATAGTGTGGCATCGGCGGTAAACAATGCACAGCAATTAGAGATCTCAACCCACCGAACTGCTCGCGACGGTTCGCGGTGACCCTTTGTCTCTAACCTCTGCCTGGATTTCATCCATTGTCATATGTCTGTTCATCAGAGCCGATCTAACAATGTCTTAAAGCCTACTGTCTTCTCGTGGTGTAGCCCTTCTTGCCAAACTGTTGCCCTGATTCCATCTCGTTATCATTCGTTCTGCAGTCGCTACACTACAGCCACCTGTCTACACATTCTGTTCTTAACATAACGTTAGTCACTCCCAATAGCCGTCATCTACTCATATTATTCTTCATACCTATAGATGATAACCATCATGGGACATTCCTAACATAATGTCGCACCTCCTTTTGCCGCCGTAGTGCAGCAATTGGAGGTGGCTTGGACTCAACAAGTCGCTGGAAGTCTCCTGTAAAAATTTTGAAATGGTTGAAATGGCTCTGAACACTATGGGACTTAACATCTGAGGTCATCAGTCCCCTAGAACTTAGAACTACTTAAACTACTTAAACTAACCTGAGGACATCACACACATCCATGCTCGAGGCAGGATTCGAACCTGCGACCGTAGCGGTCGCGCGGTTCCAGACTGAAGCACCTAGAACCGCTCGGCCACTCCGGCCGGCAAAAATTTTGAGCCATGCTGTTTCTTTAGCCGTCCATAATTGCGAAAGTGTTGCCGGTGCTTGATATTAGCACGAACTGACCTCTCCGTTATGTCCCATAAGTGTTCGAGGAATTCATGTCGGTATATCTCAGTAGCCAAATCATTCGCACGAATTGTCCAGAATGTTCTTGAAACGAATCCCGTACAATTGTGACCCAGTGACAAAGTGCATTGCAATCCAAAGATATTCCATCTTTGTTTGGGAACATCAAGTACATGAATGGCTGCAAATGATGTCCAAGCAGCCGAAAATAACCATTTCCGGTCAATGAACGGTTCAATAGGACTAGAGAACCCAGTTAACTGCATGTAAACACAGTTCACATCATTACACCGTCACCACCATCTTGCACCGTGCCTTATTCACAACTTCGGTCCATGGCTACGCGGGGTCTGGGGTCTGCGCCACACTCCAACCCTACCATCAGCTCTTACCAACTAAAATCCAGACTCATCTGACCACGCCACGGTTTTGCAGTCGTCTAGGATCCAACCGATATGGCCAGGAGCTCAGGAGAGGTGCTGCAGGCGATATCGTGTTGTTAGTAATGACACTCTCGTCGATCGTCTGCTGCCATAGCCCATTAACGACAAATTTTGCCGCACCGTCGTAACGGACACGTTTGCCGTACGTCCCACGCATATTTTTGCGGTTATGTCACGCAGCGTTGCTTGTCTGCTAGCACTGACAACTCTACGTAAAAGGCACTGCTCTCGGCCGTTACGCGAAGGCCGTCGGACACTGTGTTGTCCGTCTTGAGAGGTAATACCTGAAATTTTGTACTGTCGGCACGTTCTTGACACTGTGTATCTCGGAATTCCCTAACGATTTTCGAAATGGAATGCCCACGTGTATAGCTCCAAGTACCATTCCGCGTTCAGGGTCTGTTAACTTCCGTCGTGCTGCTCTAATCACACCTGACACCTTTTGACATGAAACAGATGAGTGCAAATGACAGCTCCACCAATGCACTGCCCTTTTATACCATCTATACGCGATAATACCACAACTGTATACGTACATATTGCTATACCATGACTTTTGCCTCCTTAATGTAGGTAGGAATGGGTTTTTCTGTACCAAAATCACAGAAAATAAGAGCTTATGAAGATGAAATTTTAATCAACATATTTCACAGGCGAGGAAATGCTGGAATATCAGTTAGGTAGCATTCGGTAAAGGTTTTCATGTCCTTTAGTGAATACAGGTTGTTTGTTTTAACTTGAGTCAACTAAATATATCGAAAACGGTGCATCGTATGAAGAAAAAAATGTTCTAGGTGAGAAGATAATATTAGCAAAGAGGACATCCATCTGTGCTGCAACTGGCCGCCTTCTACCCAACCCTCCTGCGTGGGCGGAGTCAACTTTGTACTTTCAGATGGGAACCACCCATTTAATTGCATTTTCGTATGGTACGCCAAAAAATACGTTCGGCTTACTCAAACCAGTGTTTTCCATTCGAGATAGAAGGCGTTGTAATCGACATATATCAAGTATGACTGTTTTGCAATTAAGAACCGACACATTTGATTCTACATTTCATTTGCGGTGTAAATGTAAACATGTGTCTTCTAACGGGTCATTTTGATGTTCGAAAGTCACTTTAGTCTTACAAATTTAATTGTACTGAATAACATGGTTGCCCGTTTCACTGTCTCGTTAGAAACTGCGCTTAGCGTAATTCAGGAAAAACGACGTGGATGTAATAGTTTTCTGTTTCCATCAGAATGAATGATACCGGGGAGTCCTCTTGCCTCTGGTATTGATGTGCTTGATTTCGAGTGTTCCCTTGCCTCTCACTATTGGAATGCTAGATTTCGGCTTGTATCCATGGCAGGTCTGCCTGCCACTGTCACTTGATGGACATTTTACCTTATTGCAGGATTGTGGTTTGTATTCCGCCGGTAGCCGCGTAGCGGCCAGAACGAGAGTCAGGGCGGTTGGATGGAAACACACACCGGTATCAGTCACCCAGATTTCGTGGTCCGAGGACGGCCACCAAACTAAAGCATTTCGATGGTTTGGGGAACAGAAAACTATTGCCAAAAATGTCAATGTCTAGCAATATTGTTTGTACTGTACAATCACGTCTACAACACTCAAGTAACGTTTGAATATCAGTATCAAAATATCAGTATCAACCGTTAGAACACAAAAGTTTACATTTACATCGTAAATTAAATTAAGAATTAAGTGCGTCATTTCTTAGCTGCAAAGACAGGCACAAATGATATTCGTCGATTACAGCACCATTTACCACGAATGGGAAAGAATGGTGCGTAGAATCCAATTTGGAAATACAAAGTTGATTCCGTGCACGCAGGAGGGGTGGTTAGGAGACGACCAGCTGGAGCACAGACAGATGTCACCTTTACTAATATTAACTTTTCACAGAAAACATTCTTTGTGCGATAATTCGTATTCGATGTATCTAGTTGCCTCAAGTAAAACAAACAGCCTGTATACAGGGTGTCCTAGGAGGAATGGTCAGCATTCAGGGATATGACAGGAACGATCATTCGAAGCAAAAAAGTCTAGTAAATATAGATCCTAAACTGCATACCTTAAGAGCTATGAGGACTTGTTCAGGAGGAGAGATGCATTTCATAGTACAGAGATGAGTAGGTTCTCATAGCTCTTAAGGTATGCGTTTTAGAGCCCATGTTTACTAAACTTTTTGCTTCGAATAATCGTTATTGCCATTCCCTGAGTACTGACCATTCCTCCTGGAACAGTCTGTAAAGGGCTGCTCCGCTGCGCTACTTCAGTCTTTAGATTCGCTTATTCTAAAGAGCTTTACTTACAATGTCATTTTTGTTGACTCTAAATTTACCATTTGGTCTCATAAATGTTCCGCTATATGTGTTACATTCTTTGCTTAACTTATCCATTCGCATCAAAGTCGGCACTATATTGTTAACAGAAAGTTATTAGATAAGCTTAAAATATTTTAGCGATGGATATGTCTTCATGTCATCGAAATTCAGCGTATTAATTTATGTTCTGTCTTTTAATGGACGAAGAAAGCGAGAACGTAATGTATACAAAAATGTCAGACGCCTTACAGAAGAGGATTACCCTTGCGTCAATATATATTTGTGATACATTGCCCTAAAATGTAAATTGTACCTGCATGCTTCGGCATAATGTTATGTACGGCGCGTCGTGGTCGCACCATTAAGGCAACAGTAATGCCGCGGGAAGGACATGGACGTTGGAATATCCGATCAGCCTTGAGGCACACCTTTTAACCTGCATAATGAGCAATGGCTTTGGACATTACAGCAACGCAGCCAAAGTATTTTACCTCAGCTGCACTACTGATTTTAAGTGCTGTTCTTCATTTTTAAAGAAATGTTTATCTCGAATAAACGATTATTCCTCTGTCCAGCGTAAATTGTTTTTCTATTACTGTTATTTGTGAACGCGAACATTTTATGTTAAGTGTAATAGTGACTGGTTACAGACTGCAGTGTAGGATACAAACAACAGCAGTAACCTGTCATAGATAATCATCTCCTCCAATTCGTGGATACGCTATGTCAATGTGGTTGTGAACTAACTTCATGTAGCAGGATGTCCTCAGGTATCAAACAAAACAAAACGTCTGTGGGTGTCTCAGTTCGGCCAAGGGCAAACGAGGCCCACTTAAAGGGTATGGAAGGTACCGCGTACACCTGTTGAACGATATCTTGACTATGGCTGAGAGATCGGTCAATGTCGGAGTCAGGGGGCGTAAGCGACGTTGCAGCTTGGAAGAAAGGATTCACGCAGTGAAATTCAGCACACGTTCGTCCAACTCCGTAGAAGAATTACGAATATCGTTCATTTAGAGATACAAAAAAATATAAGTGTAATAGTTGTTAAAAAAAAGTTCTGAAGCTAACAGGGCACAGGTCCCCCTATTACGGCGTTGTTTTGATAAAATATTCAAGGGTAAATTGTACAAGCAATAACCGAGAGAAGTTTCCAGGAGAATGAAAGTACTACAACCACGAACCGGTGCGGGCACAGTTCCAGTACGACTCCAACAACGGATTCTCACTATGTCATAAGTGAAGCGCATTGGTTATGGTATATAGTGCACTGTAGCCACTACGTAGTTAAGTGGTACCCTGCTTCTAATCGTTCAGTGTACCTTACCAGTTTATTGTTTACCTATGAACTTGTGGATGCAGTATGCACTACAAACTGCTTGAAATCATTAACAGGGGTATGGTTTACTATGAAGCGAGACGCAATGGGGGAAGAAGCCCTTCGTATGTAAGAGCATAGGTTTCCTAACAGAAGACAGACGCCTTTGCTGCAGTTTCACGATAAAGGAACAAGGCGCCTTCGTACTGATAAGGCTGGCGCTGTAAAGCGTGATGTGAGAATATCGTATTTACTATGGGTCATGTGACTGTGGTTTGGCGGTACAATTTCAGTTAGTTCAGTCGCGTGTTATGGGCACAAGTCGCCTAACTGCTGGCAGCCACCGCTACAGTACAGTATGAACGAGTACCACCCTCAGAAAGTGCAAGCACCACAACCACCTGATTTCGCACCTCCTATGGAGTCTAAGAGTTGGTTTCTTTTACAAAAATTTAACAAGGCCGCCTTTAACAGAGACGTGCTATGCTTGATTATCGTCTTCTATGACGTGTATCTCATCAGTCTCTGCACACAGAATGTATTAGTCTGCTGGGCATAGTAAAATTTGCTGTGAATGGCAAGCACTGGTCGGAGCATGGTGGAGCACCAGCACACCGAAGAGGACCAGCGGCGTGGCCAGTGTGCTTACCTACTTCAACCTCCTTCAATGTTTCTCTTCGAGAGCGGGTACAGAGGGTGTCGCACGTGCCTCCCGATGTCATCAGAGCTGACCTGATTCTCCAAACCACTGACGCGTTTCACTACATAAAACAGAGTGTTACCATGCTCTACATGGCTTATCGTCATTGTTGAAACAGTATCAAACATGTAACAAGGATCGCCCGCATCTCGTGGTCGTGCGGTAGCGTTCTCGCTTCCCACGCCCGGGTTCCCAGGTTCGATTCCCGGCGGGGTCAGGGATTTTCTCTACCTCGTGATGGCTGGGTGTTGTGTGATGTCCTTAGGTTAGTTCGGTTTAAGTAGTTCTAAGTTCTAGGGGACTGATGACCATAGATGTTAAGTCCCATAGTGCTCAGAGCCATTTGAACCATTTTTTTTTTTTTTGTAACAAGGATCAAGAAAGACTATTTCAGTAAAATATCTATAGTGACTGTGGCACACGATGTTTACGTTTGTGACGTCATGTGAGCCCGGTCAGTGCAGTACCCATGATACCACAAATCAGACCCATTTATTTATGATGTTATTATGATCATATGACAAGCCAAGCCATCCCTTGGATGTGATTCACATCCAAGAAGCCACACCACATTTCTTGGAACGGAGGTGGCGATTAACGAAACAGCTCATCACATACCAGTGCTTTACAGGACATTGAAATGATATAGCCTGTCGCAATGTAAGCAAAAACATCCGCATGGGTTGTGCTCAAAAGTATGTGAATGATGTGAATTATTTGTGCCGTGCTCAGAACTATTTATCCAAAAAATTATATAAATGGTATAATTTGCAGTATTGCCACATCTAAAATACATCAGGAACACAAACACACACACGCGTATGCATGCACATCCACCCACCCATTCCCCCCTCCCTCCCCCCCTCCTCCGCCACACACACACACACACACACACACACACACACACACACACATACACACACAGGTTGCTTACCACAGTTGGCAAGTATAATTACAGGTCTCTGATTGCAAACAATTCAGAGTTGACAGAAAAGTAAAACTGTGTTATTTCTCATAATATGGAAGACTTCCAGCACAAAACATATATGGTACTACTGTCATAATTTAATTGTTCCATGACATTAAAAAAATTACATATGGCTTGTATATTGGCACTACTGAGAAAAACTTGTAGACTAAGCAGCACTAGTTAACAATTGTTGTACGAGACTTTCCAAGCATAATGTACCTTCAAATTAAATATGTCTACATCTAAATTATCTGTATTACAAATTAAAATTCATTTCTTATGCCACATTTTGCAAGCAAAATGGACCTCCAATTTAAATATTTCCACATCTAATTGTCTGTATTACTTATTAAAATTCATGTAGCTTGCTTATTGGCACTACTGAAATAAATGATAGGATAGTAGATAAAAGTAGTTTAATATCTGTACCGTGCATTAAATTCATCTAAATACATAAAATTGGTTGTAGAACATTCAAAACACACATGGACGCTACAGGTGATTCAACTTACGGCTAAAAGTCTATTTATCAACGATAATTACCGATGTAGGCAATGTTATGCATTGATAACATCTTATGCTCACAGAAAGCAGTTTCAGTTAGTTCACCATTTATCCATACATATTCCTATGATTGTAGTGCATTTTGCATAGCAATATGATCAAAATACCTAACACCAGCAAATGCTTTTTATTTATACGCTAAAAGATGCTGTCCAGCAACAGCCTCTGGGAAAATGGAGTTACTGATATGTTTTCCCACAGAACCATCATCTTACTTGCACTTGGTTCCATCAACAACTTACCAAGTATGTGTGTCAATGGAGTAAGTTGAAAGGTCTCTGCTGGATTCCTTTCATGTTAATTTCTTAAATCTGATGTCATTTACGGCATAAATTCCTCTTCTAAATTTACTGTGGCGTTTCTGACTATCTGGGAGGAGACTGAGTAGTGGAACGTGTTACTTTTACACATAAACAAGAACGATCCGTCACATTACTACACTTTAAAACACAGTTTCTATGTAATTCATGTCACACAGTCTCATACGGAACCTACATCCGCTTTCTTTTATATACTGTATATGATAAGATACTGTCATCCCCCTTCCCTTCTATGTGAGAGGATGAATGAGCAAATGTATTTCTAGTTGCATGCTTGAGGGTAGCAAACAAGCCTGTCTGCTAGAGAACAGTAGGACCAACGTTGGAACAGGTAGCTACGCTTTCTAAAAGCAGAGAGTTTTCTATTCTTAGTATGGTCCTGTCCATCCCTTGTCATGTTGGTATAGGAAGCTGCCCCTCTGGCCACTTCTGTTTGTATTTGTGAGCCACCCTCAGTAAGGGACCACGGCAGTCTGTCAGTGGCGAGCGTCGGAAGTGGTAAAATCTCCGGCTAAGCGCGTGTCTGCTAAGTCCGTAGGACAATGGATTTCTTAAGTTCAGCCTAACTGAAAATTTAATCACCTTTATTTCAAGTTTAGCTCTAAAATATCTAATGTTATCTAAAATTGCAGCGCAGTGTAATTCGAGTGTGAAGTTCAGAATATATTCCGGTAGTTGCTTTGTCACTACTTTGTGAGTAAAGTGGAACCACGTGTTGATCAGTAACTCTAACTAAGATCATCAATCTTAAATGCGAATGTGCGTGAGATTATAACGTCTCGTCTGACAATATTTTTCAATATAGCAACTTTTCTTTATGTTCAACCCACGTGGGGTGTACTTTGTGAGACCAGTACCACGTGCTCATACAATGGTTTGACCCATCAGGTTAATAGTAAGACGATAGTAACCAGTTTGAGGTTTTTCTTTTGTAAATTGCTTTTCGATCTAATTTATTTTAATTATCAAAATTATTGTGGAGTTACACTCTTTGTGTAAACCAAGTTGACCACGTGAAGCATGTGGTGTTATAATCAAAGTAGCCCTCAGCTACTCTTTTCGGGAAGATTTCACAGGGAGTTAGCATGAATTTGGTATACCAGTATTTGGTAATTACATGACGGACAGGATTGTGCTACGAACGTAACTTCTTTGGGTGAAAATTGAATCGGTTGGTTGTGGTTAATTTCCTCTTGCATATGTTTCAACGTTCTTCGTGTGTTATTTTATGAATGCAGTGTTGTATGCAGTCTCCCAATCTTGGCTCCATATTTGATGTGTTCCGTAAGATTACAATCTCACATTTTCACAATCCTAAATAAGGCACCAGCTTAGTTATGAATCGAGTTTAATATGCTGAAATTTCAATGATCAATGTTAAAATAAATTTCCAAATATAAACTGATTTATTTCTTTTTATTTAAATTCTCTTTTTTATATACATATCACCGGTTGTCGTATGACTATTAAAAGATTATAATTAATGTTAGTCTGGTTGGGAATTTGGTAAGCTAGACTGGAGACCTGGTGAAACAGTTGCTCAGTAATGCAAGGTTAACTTCCCCAGACAGCTCACAGCTTTTAACCCACTTTTATGGTCTTGAATATCAGCACCGCTTTCAGAAGAAATTAAGGGGATACGGAATCGGATTTTGGGTTAAAAAATCGAATTTTTTTTTTATTGGCGTATTATATTCTGCCATGTTTCCTCTTTAAAATGACGTATCATACATAGCTCTACTACAATTATAACTATTTTATTTTTATATATTTGTGAGATCGGGTATTGCGCTTTAGTTATACACGTCTCTCGTGGCTGACCATGAACTTTTTGGCAGCACCTTTAAAGTGACATGAATTCAAATATCCCGGTTTCCAGCGCCTATTTATACACTAGTTGCCCGAAAATGTTTCTCTCTGGTTTCCTCAAGTTACTCTTTGACTTTGTGGCGGGACTGTTTTGTTAACAGTGTGATATAAGAAAGTAGTTGTTGTTGAGTTATTTCGTATTTAGTGCTTCATTTTTCGCAGTGAAAATGCCTAGAGCTAAAGCAAAAGTATTTAAAAAGCGTGTGAACTGGCAAAAGAAAAGAAATAATGATTCATTAGCAAAGCAAAGCAGTTCATCATCATCACTGTTGGAAAATGTGAATCCACTTATTACTGATTTGCCGAACGAACTTACACCAAATGAAAACAGTGCTTCTCATAAAAAACTAAGAGATTTGGAAGAGAAATATAATTTACTTGATAGAGGGAATGAAGTTTTTGAACTCATTGATACGAATATATTGTGTGAAGCTCTTGAAAACAGTTTGTGCTGCAAAAAATGTCATGGAAACGTTTCTCTGAAAGTAGAATCCCATGTTGGCCTGGCTGCCCAGTTTAATTTAATATGCAGTGTTTGTAAATACAGCTGTAAGTTTCCAAGTTCGGTTTCAGTAACTGTAAATAATGGATACAAGAAAACTGAACTTTATAGTGTAAATATTAGGTTAGTTTATGGATTGCGAGCAATTGGTAAGGGCAAAGCAGCTGGTGATATGCTATGTGGTGTTCTAAATCTTCCAAGTGCACCTTCAAAGTTTGAAGCTTACAATTATGTACTAGGATCTGCAGTTGAAGATGTAGCACAGAAGTCAATGCAGGTTGCTGTGGAAGAAGCAGTGGAAGAAAATGACGGCAGTCGTGACCTCACAGTGGCGTTTGATGGCACGTGGCAGAAAAGGGGCCACACCTCCAACAATGGTGTTGTAACAGCAACTAGTGTTGATACTGGCAAGGTTATTGATGTTGCAATAATGTCTAAATACTGTAGGTGCACAGGCAGGCTGAAAAATGAACACAGTGATGACTGTATTGCTAATTATTATGGTAGTAGTGGTGGCATGGAGGTTGCTGGGGTGAAGAAAATTTTTCATCGCTCTTCACAGTGGTATAATGTTCGCTATGTCAAATATCTGGGAGATGGTGACTCTAAAGCATTCAAAGAAGTTTTGGAAAGCAAACCATATGGGAACAGTGTAAATATAAGCAAACTTGAATGTATAGGACATGTGCAGAAGAGAATGGGTGCCAGGCTGAGAAGGTTAAAATCAGTTATGAAAGGGAAAAAACTAGATGATGGGAAAACCTTGGATGGCAGAGGAAGATTGACTGATTCCATAATAGACCACATTCAGAACTGCTATGGCCTTGCAATCAGGCAAAATACAGGCAATCTTGAAGAAATGAGGAGAGCTATATGGGCTTTATATTTCCACACCGCATCCACGGATGAGCATCCACAACATGGTTTGTGCCCCAAAGGTGAAAACAGCTGGTGTAAATACAATAGGGGACTAACAACAGGAGAGAAATACATTCACCACCACAGTCTACCATCAGCCATCATGGCAGAAATAAAACCCATTTTCAGAGATCTGGCTGACAGAAGTCTTCTGATGAAATGTCTTCACGGAAAAACGCAGAACCCCAACGAGTGCTTGAATAGTGTGATATGGCATCGTCTCCCAAAAACAGTGTTTGTCGGAATTAATACACTACATTTTGGTGTGTATGATGCTGTGGCAACCTTCAATCTTGGAAATATAACTAAATGCCAGGTCCTTCAAAAGTTGGGTATGTGTGTTGGTTCCCGTACGGTACGTGCTATGTTCTTTTTAGATCAGCACAGACTAAGGCATGCTGATAATATAATCAAGACATTAGTGAAAAAAGCAAGACAGGTGCAGAGGGGTGCCAAAAGAAGACTTGAAGATGATTATGAAGACTGTGAAGGGGGTATTAGCTGCGGATCAGGAACGTTTTAATCTTCTTTCTCCGTTTCCCGTAAGTTTACTTTTTACTTCATCTAGGAACATTATCTCAGGTACTGGTCAACCTAGAAGTCTGAAATTTTTATGACGTAGTGACATAGGTCCCTATTACATACTGAAACAACGATTTTTTAATTACTTGATTTACAAAAGACTTAGGGGTGATAGTCTAGTAAAAAGCGATGGAAAAAATTTACTTAAAAATAAATGTACAATATCTCTGTAAGAAAATACTTTGACAATAAACTGTTGTTTCAGTATTGTTGTAACATATGAATGCACATACAGTAAAATTTTTACCTCTCTGTCTCCAGTAGTTTGTGAGAAAATGTTCCCTATAGTAGGCATATATTAACATTGCGGGGATAGGTGATTCCGTATCCCCTTAAAGTAACAACGTTACAAAGTTCATCATTATTCATCTAAGCTCTTCATTCTTTAAGTAAGACTTGGTGTTCTTATACGGAATTTACCATTCTGCAACTGTGCCTTTCACTCTATTTTCCACAGTCATTGGAAACTTCAAGCAATAATCGATACTCCTTACAGCTCCTCTACAACAGCTATTATTTCATTATCATGTAAATTGTTGCCTACCACTTTTGAAGCTAGCAAGATAACTAATCGTTCTACCAGTTTATTTGGGCTATTCCAGTAGACACTGTTGATATCTGCTGGCGATTCACTGAAGATGATCTTCCAGGTGTAAATATCACCTGCCCATCATAGCCATCCTCTTATTCTTCTTCTCATCATCATTAGCAGCAACAGAATCATCATCTTCCTTTTAATAATCATGCTCTTCTTCGTCATCATATTCCTAATTACAGTCATCCTCCTCTTCTTCTTCTTCTTCTTCTTCTCCTCCCTCCAATGCCTCCAAATTTTGCTTTCAAAAATACATTGTCTGCTTTGGCTTCAGCGTCATTGTCTGCATTTTCTTGGTCTCTTTTCTTCTTCTTCTTCTTCGTGTTCTTCTTCTTCTCCATTCGGAACAGGTAAACCGATCTCTATAGCAGTTCGTAAATGGGTTTAAATGATTTTGTCCAGCACAGGCTCAGCTTCAGTTTGCCTTCTTTGCACTAATGATAGTTTCTTGTAGATATTTCATTATTTATGTGGGGATCCACGAGAGTTGATCCTATTTTGTCAGGTCGCAACCTCAATTCCGAATTGTACTCACAGAGCTGAAACTTTTCCTTATTCGTCTATTTGGGTGAGAGTGAGGACGGAGCAACTCGCTCTCCTGCTCACAACATGCAGCTAAATTATTATTTATTTACCTCCGCTCCATAAAGTATTATCCCCTGCCCTTCTCCGAGGAATGGAAAGACTGTCTGGCGGTGCCCGTGATGGGCTAGGAACGGCTTTGTCACTCATCGAGAGATGATTAATATGCAACACAACACAACACGCCAGAACGATCACTTCAAAATGGCTACATCACAATGTTCAGGTTGTTACATCAGTGATATATGCAGCTAACAAAACATGAGCGGGAGAAAGTCGGTTGACTTCTACCGATCCAAAACTAGAAGCCCTCGTCGCTCATCTCTCTGTGAACGATCAGGTACTATATGAGTTAAAGTAGGACAATCGCATGTTGTCTAGGAGTGCCACAGAAAATTAGTAAATCATTATTTTCATTTTTATCAAATTTTCTTTTGTATTTCTTTCGATTGCATAGTCTTATGACTTGAGACAGAGAAAATTGATTATGATTGCTATGTCTTATCTTATCTAACTAAACAGTTTAACTTTTACCCACAGATAACTGATACTAAATATGGCTAAATCTACATACATCAAAAAAAGTTTTGCATCACGCTGTTTCCCATAACTCCTGTAGATAGACGTTGATTGTGATATTGTATCACAGACACAGTCCCTTTGACTGCTCAGAGATGTCACTAAAGCCGCCCAAAGATATAAACAACCATGCATGAGCAGCACCTATTAGACGGAGAGGTCCGATAGCCGTTCAGTTCCAGTTATTCCACAATGAAGGAGGTACACGGCTCGTGTCGTCTGTAGTTCAACCTTGCCTAGACGGTCAATATCGCGGTTCGACCGCGTCCGCATTGTTACTTTGTGCCAGGAAGGGCTCTCGACAAGGAAAGTGTGAAGGAGTATCGGAGTGAACCAAAGCGATGTTGTTCCGACATGAAGGAGATACAGAGAGACAGGAACTGTCCATGACATTCATCGCTCAGTGGATGACCGCTGCCTACGGATTATGGCTCGAAGGAGCCCTGTCAGCAACGACACCATGTTGAATAATGCTTTTCGTGCAGCCATAGGACGTCATGTTACGGCTCAAACTGTGCGCAGTTGGCTGCATGATGCGCAACTTCACTCCGTCCATGGCGAGGTCCATCTTTCCAACCACGACACCATGCAGCGTGATACAGATGAGCTCTACAACATGCCAATTGGAATTCTCAGGATTGGCATCACGTTCTCTTCACCGAAATTATAGGGAAATCTACAGATGTGCTCTACAACATGCCAATTGGAATGCTCAGGATTGGCATCACGTTCTCTTCACCGATAAGTGTCTCATAGGCTTCAACCAGACAATCGTCGGAGACGTGTTTGGAGCCAACCCGGTCAGGCTCAACGCCATAGACACTCTGTCCAGCGAGTGGAGCAAGGTGGAGGTTCCCTGCTGTTTTGGGGTGGCATTATGTGGGACCGACGTACGCTGCTGGTGGTCATGGAAGGCGCCGTAATGGCTGTACGACACGTGAATGACATCCTCCGAAGGATATTGCAGCCATATCGGCAGCATATTGGCGAGGTATTCGTCTTCATGAACGACAGTTCGCGCCCCCATCGTGCGCATCTTGTGAATGACTGCCTTCAGGATAACAACATCGCTCGACTAGAGTCACCAGCATGTTTTCCAAACATGAACCGTATTGAACATGCCTGGGATAGACTTAAAATGGCTATTTATGGACGATGTGACCCACCAACCACTCTGATGGATCTACGCTGAATCCCCGTTGAGGAGTGGGACAATGGGAACAGTTAATTCTGCTAGCCGTTCAAAACATTTTAAAAACTTATGATACACTGAACACCGATTCCTTTGAGGAACAACACACTTCAAAGACGTATTGACTAAATGAGGTATTGTAGTGTATTGTATTGTATTGAAGTGAGCTCTTAGAAACGACGGAGAGACTTCGTCCCCGCCGTAGCCTCGGTGGTACACAACCCCACAACAGGCTCCAGCAGTTCACTCATCCCACCGCCGCCCCACACCGAACCCAGGGTTATTGTGCGGTTCGACGCCCCAGTGGACCTACGACCGGGAACGTCTCACACCGGGCGAGTGTAGCCCCAATGTTTGGGTGGTAGAGTAATTATGGTGTACGGGTACGTGGAGAAAGTGTTTGCGCAGCAATCGCCGACATAGTGTAACTGAGGCAGATGGAAAAAAGACTTAAAAACCATACACAGACTGGCCGGCACACCGGACCTCGACACTAATCCGCCAGGCAGATTGCTGGGGACTGGCACGCCTTCCTGCCCGGAAAATGAGGTATAATATTGAAAGCATCTTGCAAAATTATCAGCAAACGATTCAGTCCTCCACACAACTAGACGAGTCAGTTTTGCCTGTTAATGAAGCATTATTACTGGCATATGTTCATTTTGTATGGACCAAGAAATCCATGCAGAACAGCTGTTAGAGAGAACCGTGACAGCAGACACTTGAGGTGAACCATTATTTAATGTTTTCAAAGATTGTTCAATGGAAAAAGTGACCCCTCTATAGAATATAACATCAGCAGCTATCGTGGACCTACAGTATAAGTCATTTAAAGCAAAATATACCTGCAGTGTTTGGAGTACACTGTGCCATCCATCGACAACATTTAGTTGTAAAAAATCTGAGAGGTAGACTGCATCAACCTCTCCAATTTATCATTAAAGTAATAAACAAAATTCGATTCAATGCGTTAAATTCCAGGGCATATGCGCTGTTATGTGAAGAAAATGATGGGAACTTTGATAGTTTACTCCTTCTCTCTGAAGCACGCTGGCAATCAATGTTGGACAATACTTTTTTCGTTTTTTGAGACTGTTTTCGATATTTTGAACGCGTAAGATAACACTTTTAAAATAAAATTTAATCAAGTGGAAACCACACGTTCCTTATTTAACAGATTTGTTTACTAAATTTGATGAAATTGACTTTCTGTTTTAAAGTGACAGTCTAAATCTGATACAGATTTTCGTGCCACAATTAAATTATTGAAGCAAAACAATGGACGGAACGAATTTTGCTAGTTTTCCACTTTGACATAGACGCGTTGCCAGGATAATGACGTTTCAGTGTACGGTCAACATTTAAACGTCCTTCACACATATTTGCAACTAGGTCTGAGGATGTTTTGCCTCAGTGGATTATCAATCCATATAGTGACATTGAAGAAACGGATGTCATATTAAAAGAAGAAATAATCGAACAAGCACTAACGAACTTAAAGCACAGTTTACAAAGGGATATCAGCAATTCCGTCTTCAGATAAATGTACATGTTACTTAAAGTGTATTATAGACTACTGCGACAAAGTTTTAGTTCTATAGTCTGGAACCGCGCGACCACTACGGCCGCAGGTTCGAATCCTGCCTCGGACATGGATGTGTGTGCTGTCCTTAGGTTAGTTAGATTTAAGTAGTTCTAAGTTCTAGGGGACTGATGACCTCAGAAGTTAAGTCCCATAGTGCTCAGAGCCATTTGAACCATTTTTTTTTTAGTTTTTCCATCTTTGTACCTGGTGGAAAGGGGCTGCAACCAAACTTGGCACACATTATTATTAACTGTCTGGAAACAATCGATGTGAGGGTAAGGACACGTGCCTATTAAAGGGATGGGGTGGGGGCAAACTGTAATGTTGTTCACGACGCGCAAATAGCGAGACTATATTCAACCAGTATTTGAAAATGATAGCACTTAGTGACTTGGAACAAACTTTTCACATATTTTCAAACCATTACGAAACTTTGTCTCCATGAGAACCCTAACAAAGTGATGAAAGAGAAAAATTTATAGTTTACTACATTCTCGCTGTTCATGTTGTAAAACTGCCGCATCAGGCATGCCGTTGTAATTTATTACGTCTTTATTACTAACTGTATTCACAGCACATTTTGCTGAATGTACCAGCAAAATTATAAAAAAATGGCTCTGAGCACTATGGGACTTAACATCTCAGGTCATCAGTCCCCTAGAACTAAGAACTACTTAAACCTAACTAACCCAAGGACATCACACACATCCATGCCCGAGGCAGAATTCGAACCTGCGACCATAGCGGTCGTGCGGTTCCAGACTGAAGCGCCTAGAACCGATCGGCCACAACGGCCGGTAGCAAAATCATACCATTGTTCGGTACATAGTTCAGGAGATATGACGTCATAAACAATTCGATGCGCGAAAAACTGCAGCATCGTGGGTGACGTTTAAATTTATTACATATTTGCTAACAACTCTATTAGCGACATATTTCGCAGACGGTATCCACACATACTGCTGAATGTATGACACATAGTCCGGGAGATATGATGTAAAAATACGAGTACTGAGATGTGTGAGAAACTGCTGCATCATGCATGGCGTTTTAATTATTTACTTCTTTACTACTGGCTGTATTCGCAACATATTTCGCAGATAGTATCCGCATATACAGCTGAACGTCTCTACGAAAACATATATTTATAAAGAAGAGAATGTGGCACTTCATTCTGTCGCTGACTTCCGAAAATACTTCTGTCACTGAATTAAAAAGAAACTAACAGCACTACCAGTTGGTTTTTTGGTGTACTTCGGAACTAACAGCGTCATCTATTGGTTCTTTGGCGTACTACGCTGTGATGATTAAACATGCGAACTACTAAGCTGAGCACACGATTTTAGGTAAAACTTTAAATCACAAAGTCTCATCCGATTTTGATGAAATAATGCCTATATGTTGACCCCATATACTCTCAAGCTACCTGTGAAAACACCATGAAAATTCGTCTAGCAGTTTTATAGATTAGCGTGTTCAAACAAACAGACATCACAAATTTAGACAACATTATCTATGGAGTGCAGCGATTCGGCGCTATATTTAGGTTAAAATCAACAATAACAGTGTTCGATCGTGGTATCACGAGAAAATCAAGGAGCTGCCAGCACCGGCCACAGCGGGCCAAAATTCCTGAGGATGACTTTAACATAACCAGAAACCGGTAAATAAACAAATATTATTGCGATCTCGATTGTTGATTTTAACCTGAACAAACAGACAGAACGATTTTACCGTTTTATTATTAGTATAGAGGAAGGCTATTCTTACTATAGCGTTAAAACGTAGCGCTGAAATCCTAAAATGAACCGACAGTTAATTTGTAAACTGAATCCCTCTGTGCACCTGTCCCATATCTCATAGACTAATACAATGAGCGAGTTAGGTGGCGCAGTGGTAGCACACTGGACTCACATTCGGGGGGGACCACGGTTCAAACCCGCCTCCGGCTGTCATGATTTTGATTTTCCGTGATTTCCCTAAATCGCTTCAGAAAAATGCCGGGATGGTTCCTTTAAAAGGGAACGGCCGGTTTCCTTCCCCATCCTTGCCTCATCCGATGGGAAATATTCATGAATCAGGTGTGTGCATGGTACGTGTCAGACTCTACTATAAATACGTTGAAATCGTGATCGTAGGAATAGGTAGTCCTAAGATTTCGGGATTATGAAGTGCGTGTGTGAAGTGAGTAATAACAATTTCAAATTAATGTATATTGAAACGAACATAATCACAATTTGGTTTAACACTTAACTTCCACTTCTGTCCTACCCTCAGACCAAACACTCAGTCTCACTGTGCTTGTTATTGTTTTGGGAGCAATGTTTTTGTTAGTGCAGTGCTGTTACTAGTATGTCTGCTGGCTAGCAGTAGATTTTTATTTTGTTTCTCTTTTCCTGCAACATGCTGAAGGGAGACTGTTTATCTAGAATAGAGGAAAATGTTGACATACATACATCTACATGTTATATCCTAGCCAGTAATGCCACCCGAGCCCGCTGCCAAAAGGTTGGCAGCATCAAAGTCCGGACGCCGTCCGCATAAGCAGCGCCAGCGAGACAACAAATCGCCGCAAGTCTGCGCGCGCCACCGCTGGCTTCTGGCTTCTTAAGCGCTGGAGTCGCGAGCGCTAGGACACAGTTCTGTATTCGCCGCTCAGTTGTATACTCGCCACCGAACTGTGTACTGGCTAGTCAGTTGTGTGTTCATCGCAGCAGAGTTGTTGTTTGTCGTCAGCCGACGCTGACCTAGCCGCTCCGACTCGAACTAGACAGATTTCTGTAGACACCGAGTTCACTACTGTGTTACTGTATCTTCATTAATAAAGATAAGTACCGACTTTTATTTAATCAGAGTGTTTGGGTATTCATCTTTCTGTTCACTGTTCCAGCGGACCGGTCGGCCCGCTATTAAAAGTGTGGCGGTGACTTCGTAAGCCGTTTCTACAGCGAATTGTTTGTCGCTACGAACACCGCCACAAAACTACAAATCGTGCTAAATTACGTAAAAGACATGGAAGGCTGAAAGATGCAGACAAGAGGCTGAGTGGGCAAGCAAGCCTTGTAGCTGCAAATCGACGTATTATGACAATATTCAGGCGCGAGAAACATTTAAGATAATTAAAGGTTTCAATATTATTTTAACTTTTTTATTTTATTTTTGTGTGGTCCACAGCCTCAATGCGTTTTGTGAGTGAAAATATGATTCTGGTAGGCTGTATTTTTTTTTACTATCTACACGATGGTCAGTTTCAATCTTTGGTCATTTTCAAACATGTATCCGAAGCTTCCAACTCCATCTTACGTTATAATACATGGCTAGTACATGTCGACAGGAGTAGACCTTACTTCTGTGCGTATGTTGTACGAAAACAATATACTATTGTACGCCGTTACGTCTATTAGCCGACACAAAAAGAAAGATCTCATCCGTATGTTATCAAATTATCGATCCCCCGAAGATCAAGTCTGCTACTTATCACTGTCACATGAGACATGTATTACGACTTGTTAAATAATATTACGCGGTATACAATAAGCAATAAAATAAATTAGTGTCATGTGCTTGTAAACTTTCAAAATCTTAGAATGAAATAAATTCGTTTGTGTACATATAATTTGGTATTGTCTCTTTTCCCCGTCAGATTCGTGTCACACTGTCATCCTTTCTGATATTAATAAATTAAAAATGCTTCTGTAACATGTAATACACCGTCCAGTCACACTAGTGTAACCACCGCCTATGTTCGACCTCAGCGTGCAATAACCACTAACGGACAGCTGGTGGCAGCACTAGCAGTGGAGGATATACGCACATCAAAAAAGTTTTCCAACACCTCGGTACCGAGAGTTCCGGAACCTGTACAGAAAATTGGAATAGAGATCAACATAAACATTGTTTCCGCCCTTTTTCTTGCTCATCAGAACCACACGTTGCATGTTGTACCACCATACAGCGAGACCTTCAGAGTGGCAGTCCAAATTGCTCTACATACCGGTACCTCTAATACCCAGTTGCACATCGTCTTGCATTGATGCATACCTGTATTCGTAATGGCATACTATTCACAAGTTCATCAAGGCACTCTTGCTCCAGATTGTCCCATTCCTCAACGGCGATTTGGCGTAGATCCCTCAGAGCGGTTGGTGGGTCACGTCGTCCATAAACAGCTCTTTCCAATCTATCCCTGGCATGTTCGATACGGTTCATGTCTGGAGAACATGCTGGTCGCTTTAGTCGAGCAATGTCGTTATCCTGAAGGAAGTCACTCACAAGATGTGTACGATGGGGGCGCGAACTGTAGTTCATGAAGACGAACGCCTCGCCAATATGCTGCCGATATGGTTGCACTATCGGGCGGAGGATGGTATTCACGTATCGTACAGCCATTACGGCGCCTTCGATGACCACCAGCGGCGTGGTCGGCCCCACATATTTCCACCCCAAAACAGCAGGAAACCCCACCTTGCTCCACTCGCTGGACAGTGTGTCTCAGGCGTTCAGCCTGACCGGGTTGCCTCCAAAGACGTCTCCGACGATTGTCTGGTTGAAGTCATATGCGACACTCATCGGTGAAGATAACGTCCAATCGACATGGTGTTGGGCGCATCTGTACCGTGCTGCATGATTTCGTGGCTGCAAAGATGGACCTCGCCATGGAAGTCAGGAGTGAAGTTGCGCATCATGCTGCCTATTGCGCACAGTTTGAGTCGTAACACGACGCCCTGTGGCTGCACGAAAAGCATTCTTCAACATGGTGTCGTTGCTGTCAGGGTTCCTCCGAGCCATAAACCGTAGGTAGCGGTCATCCACTGCAGTAGTAGGCCTTGGCGGCGTGAGCGAGGCGTGTCATCTACAGTTTCTGTCTCTCTGTCTCTCCTCCATGTCCGAACAACATCGCTTTGGTTCACTCCGAGACGCATGGACACTTCCGTTGTACACTGTGCATGGCCAAATGGCGCTACCCAAAACCGGTGCCGAGGCAACTGTTGAGTACTATAGGCCATAGATGATAGAGGTGACAGTGGCTACGGGGACGTGTACGGGCGAATAGACACGCAACTGTTAAACAACTGACCGCCCAGATGAACCAGGGGCCTACCAACAGTCTCCTCAACGACCGTTCTGCGAACGTTGCTGTGCACGGGCCACTGAACCAGTCGCCTGGTTTATGTACCCATGCTAACTACTGTTCATCAGTGACGAATGCTGTAATGTGCTACCCAGTACCACAATTGGATGCGCACTGAGTGGTGACATGTAATCTTTTTTCGGATGAATCCCGTTTCATGCTCCATAGGATATTTCGCGTGTATGGCGCGGGACATCTGAAAACAAACACCATGGAACAATCGTCGGAAGGGTCCAGGTTGGAGGAGAGGGCGTCATGGTCTGGAGAATGTTTTCGTGGCTCTTCCTGGGTCATCTTGTCGTTATGGAAGGCACAATGGATCAACACAAGTATGCACTTGCATCTTTTCTTGAGGACCATGCCCACATCAGCATGCAGTTTTACATCCACCAGCAGGACAATGGAATGTGTCACACAACATTAACTTACAGAACCCACTGCCTGAACACCAAAAGAAAGGTATCAGCAAGAAATAACATCGTCCGGAAACTAGCTGGTACAACTTGGGAGACACAGCCTCGTGTTCTGAGAACATCAGCCTTAGACCTCTGTTATTCTGCAGCAGAATTTGCCTGTCCTACCTGGTGCAGCTCCGTGCATGCCAGGGAGGTTGACGTTGCCCTGAACGAGACCTTCAGAATCATCACAGGCCCCAGGAGATCAACTCCACTCCAAAAGTCTATTATCTAGCAGTTATCCAACCCCCGGATATTCACCATGAATCTACTGCCCGACTAGAAAGCAATGAAACCGTAAATTTCGAGATCCACTCTGCATGCGTAATCACCAGCAACTGCCGATTCAAGTCAAGGCGAAGTTTTCTCTATACTACAGAAACTCTCACTGGACTACCTTCAGCATTCGTGCTAAATTCCTGGCGTAACTGAGACTGCAACATCACAGAACTGATGGTCCCATATGAGAATGTACCTTCTGGCCATGAAGAAAGCTGGCCGGCATGGCAAAAGCTCAACAGGCTAAGATCTGGAGTCAGCAGGTGCAAGACCAACTTGAAGAAGTGGGGATTTTCTTGAGACTCGACACTGTGCGAATGCGGAGAAGAGCAAATCATAGACCATGTCCTCATCTGCAAGCTGTGTCTGGCTACATGCTTGCTACATGAACTGATGGCACTACCCCTGAGCCCCGTGAGGTCGCTAAATATTGGTCACACACCATTTTAAATGTGTGTTACTATGTACCATCTGTTTTTAGAAAGCTGGTAATGTTTGTAGTCTATTTATCGCTTGCGCCTTGTCCTGCAGGGTCGGCCATGGTTAAATGGATTTGGCATGTTAATGTTTAGGGGTGGCTGGATGTCCTTCCTGCCGCCACCCCATACCCCCCCCCCCCCCTCTGGACGGAATTAGTGTACCCTAGCTGTCTGCATCTAGTGTAAATCGTGAAATAGCGTGAATGTATTTCAAATGTCTGCGAGTCGTGTAACTGAAGCGGGACGTGGGGACCAGCCCGGTATTTACCTAGTAGGATGTGGAAAACCGCCTAAAAACCACATCCAGGCTGGCCGGCACACCGGCCGCCGTCGTTAATCCGCCGGGCGGATTCGATCCGTTGCCGGAGCGCCTACCCGAGTCCAGGAAGCAGTGCGTTAGCGCTCTCGGCTACCCTGGCGGGTCCTGGTAATGTTTGTAGTATCAGACTGAAATTATCTAGGTATTATTTTGATTAATGAATGTTTTCTGACGCGCTTAAGTAAATTAGTAAATACAAGGGTCCTTTGATAAGTAATGCAACACTTTTTTAAAAAAATCAGATTGGTTTTATTCGAGATTCCAGTACACCATAAACTTGTGTAAGGACTTCCATTATCATAGTGAAGGAGAAGTTTGTTTGCATCTTTGTGGCGACGAACATCCTGACGTTTCTTCAATTTCCTGAGGCTAGCACAACACATTCCAGTTTTGATCGCTGCACCATGAGGGAGGAAATCGAACAGAATAATCCCTTCAGAGTCCCAGAAGACCATCGACTTGACTTCACCGGCTATGAACTTTTTCTTATGAGGAGAGATTGTGTGGCGCCATGGGTTGTTGTTTTGTTTCAGGTTCGAAGTGGTGATCCCACGTTTCATCGCCTGTGACAATGTTCGACTAAAATTGTTATAATCAGCCTCGCAAAGCGCAAGCAATTGCCCACCTATGGTCTTTCGTTTCTCTTTATGGCCATCTGATCGGCGGCAAGGAATTCAGGCGCACACATCTTTGAGTACCTCAACTGGTGGTCGAGTGCGTCAGCACTACCAACAGAGACGTCCAGCTCTGTGGCGACGTGTTTGATTGTGATCCGTCGATCACCTCAAATGAGAGTGTCCGCACGTTCGAACACTGTAGGAGTCCCACTTGTGTGCGGGATCGAACAGATTTGCCTGACCTTACTACGATGATGACAGACGCCTCACCATCGACTCACCGTGCTTTTGTTCACTGCCAGTACTCCGTAGACATTCTGCAAGCACCTATGAATATCTGAGATGCTCTGGTTCTCCGTCAAGAAAAGCTCAATGACAGCTCTCTGCTTGGAACGCTCTTCCGTTATTTGAAAGCTACGTTTAGTGCCGCCACCTATCAGAAATTTATTAAAACTATAGGAACTGAAGCAGGAATATTCCACGATGTCTCACAACAAATTCCGCATTTTTTTTTTTCAAGCGAAAATGGGCCAGAAAAAAATGTGTTGCATGACTTGTTGAACGCGCCTCGTAGTTGTATTGTTTCCAGCACTATTTTTAGGACACGCGCTGCTGTGTTTTTGGACACAAGTTCCATTTTTCCGCGAGGAATTGGGAATTTACAAGGTGTGTCTGTCATGTAACGCACGGGTGTATGTGCTTTAGATTACCGAGGGTAGTTTGGCGTTAATTGTGCGTGGCAGGCGGCTGCGGCAGTGGCGGCGGCGCAGATAAAGCATCGCGGCAGCGCTGACGGTGCGCCGGGCGCCAAGCGGACGCATACCAATCTCCCGGGCGCGGCTATCGGCGCATCTCGGCAGTACATCTGCTGCGGCAGCGCCAGCGCCCGCGGGGAGGGTCGCCCCGGCCTGAAATCACGTGTCGGTAATAGTGCCGGCCGCGCCGCGCCGCGCCGCACCGCACCGGGCCACGGTCTCGGCGCTGTTAGCACGCCGCTCCTTCACGCCGCGCGTATCTGTCGTTTTATCGCTACTTACGTACGTCACAATGTGCTTTACACAAAATAACAGCATCAGCACTAGTAGCGCGACAAATATTTAGAGTAAAGCGAGCTTAAGGAGCAAGCTGATTCGGGCTTCTTCTCGTTCTTTCCTCTCAGACATCAACGTGCAAAGCCCTTTATATAAGAGGGGCGTTCAATAAATGTCGCAACACATGAAAATCGAAATTTGTTGCGGATCATCGTGGAATATTCCCGCTTCGGCCCCTATAGTTTCAAGAGGTTCCGATAGGTGGCGGCGCTATACGTGTCCTTCGAAATGGCATCTGTAACAGAGGTGTTCCAAGCAAAGGGCTGTCATTGGTTTTCTTTTGGTAGAAAACCAGAGCATCGCAGACATTCATAGGCGCTTGCAGAATGTCTACGGAGACTTGGCAGTGAAAAAAAAAAAAGCAATGACTCGTTGGACAACGCTTCTGTCATCATCGCAACAAGGTCGCACAAACCTGTCCGATCTCCTGTGTGCCGGCAGGCCGCAAACAGATAAGACTCCTGCAATGTTGGAGCGTGCGGACAGTCTCGTTCGAGGTGATCGATGGATCACAATCAGACACCTCGCTGCACAATAGAACGTCTCCGTTGGTAGTGCTGATACACTCTTCCACCGATCGCGGCATTCAAAGGCGTGTGCCCGTTGTGTTAAAAAATGTTCAAATGAGTGTGAAATATTATGGGACTTAACTGCTTAGGTCATCAGTCCCTAAGCTTACACACTACTTAACCTAAATTATCCTAAGGACAAACACACACACCTATGCCTGAGGGAGGACTCGAACCCGTTGTGTTCCTTGCCGGCTAACAGAAGACCATAAAGAGTAACGCAGGAGCTTCTGTGCGGAATTGCTTGCGCGTTACGAGACTGACTGTGACAATTTTTTGTCAAACATAGTACAAGAGGGGGGGGGGGGGCGGGAGTTACTGTATTTGATGTTCTCCCTCAGGGAGTAACGATCAACTCTGAAGTATATTGTGCAATCGTCAAAAAATTGAAGAAAATACTTCAGTGTGTTCGTCGTCACAAAAATGCAAACGAACTTCTCTTCCTCCATTACAACGCATGGCCTCAAACAAGTCTGCACACTCTGGAGGAGCTCATAAATCTTAATCTGACTGTTCTTGCTCATTCGCCCTACAGCCCGGATCTCGCACCTTCCAACTTCCATCTGTTTGGCACAGTGAAGGTCGCACTCCACGGGAAGCAGTACATGGATGTTAGGGAGGTCAGTGTTGCAGCAAGACGTTGGCTCTGACCTTGACTAGTATACCGGTACCATGCGGGCATACAGGTCTTCCCAGTAAGCTGGCGTGAGAGCGTCGCACTGAACGTAGATTATGTTGAAAAATAGTGTCTTGTAGTCAGAAGAGTGGGAACAGTATGGTGTGTTGGAATCCTGAATAAATCCAACCCACTTTCATAAAAAATATTTTACATTACTTACTGAACACCTCTCGTACGTCTAAAGTGTGGAGAAAAACTTGCTGTTAACTAAGTCAGAGAAGGGTTGGGGTCGTCGAATGGAGCAAAATATTCCATATAACGATAGTTCGGAATTTCATCACTGTGGAGCCATGTGTGACTTCCGAGGGTTACGTCTAGAGAGCCTGTATACAGAGAGAGTGGCCATAGGTGAAGTTGCCCGTGATTGGTCAATTAGCTTTGGCAGAAAAATGGCGCCAAACGTCTCTCGCGCTTCATTTGTTCGCCGTGCTTTTGAGTTGAATTGAAGTTCAGAGGACTTTTGGAAAGGATTAAAAGGTATTTGAATTATTGAGAGACTTGTTATCCGTTGTGCATGCATGTTCGATTAAGTTGTATATCGTTTTTAGTACGTAATTAGCGTTTTCGATCTTAAATACGAGTTGAAATAATGAAGCGTTTTGTGATGAAGTCGGTAGGCCTACATGTTTGAAGTAAACACGTTAGTAATTGTACAGTATTGTTTTTGACATCTGTAATTCGTTCTGCAGACGTTCGTAAATGATGCCAGGTTGTGCTGCATTTGGTTGTTCCAATAGAGGCGAAGGTGGATTTCGCATGTTAGCATTTTCACGCAATGAAGAAAGACGAAAGTAGTGGGCAGTCGCAATGAACAGGGCTGACATAAATCAAACAGGAGCCTTGTGGAAACCAACCAAGTACTCTTATCTATGCGAAGTAAGTCGTTTTTGCTTTTTACTACATATAAAACAACTTGCAATATACATAGTTAAATTTGAAAGCAGACCTGTAAATTGGCTGTGTGAAAATTATTATAACACATTATTCTTATAAACAAAGGCATTTAACGAATGATTTCGCCATGTTGTCTTGTGCTTTTGATTCGGTGAGTGTGTACTCCACTACTGGTCATTCAAAAGTCCCGCCCGCAGTTTGGCAGAAAAATGGCCGCCGTGTCGTCCGGTTGGCCACTCTCTCCCAATACAGGCTCTCTAGTTACGTCTTACGCGATACACTATATACTCAGCTGCCTGATATATTTCCGAAACGAAAAAACATAACTTTGTGTTGAAAGTGACGTTTGTTCCCGTTTATGGATTGTGTATTCCTACCCGTTGTGTGAGCCACTGACATAGGCACATTCACAGCCAACTGTATTTTTCGCATTTTGTGTCACTTCGGAAATTTATGAGGTGGCAAAGTTAGATGGGGAACCCTGTATAGCGGGAGGAGAAAAAACGCCACGTTTGAAGGTCGGCATGCGACTCCTCATCCCATTTCAAGCCAAAATTGTATGTAGCAAAACCTAGTTCTGCCTATAAGTTTAATAGAAATGCGATTTAAAAAACGAAGCTCTGTCAGTGCCGTAACTGCGTGCAGCGTGGCTAAGAACGGGCAGCATGAACTCTACGTGCTGCCACAGCTGTCCCATTCGCTCAGTGAGAGGAGGCAATGCCGTGGGGAATGGATATGGAGACTCGCCGATGTTCGAGTTGCGTTCACACCAACCTTTTTTGTTTTTTCTTCATTTAAAGAATCAAACTATATGCAATTTCCACCTCCACAATGCTGTATCTTGTGTATTTCTTTCTGTTACTGTTAACTTTATTTAAACATTAAGACATAATATGAACTTTTCTTCGTATATGACACAGATAAATCCAATAAAAAATAATGGTAGTAACAATAACCTCATCTGTATCCAATGGGGTACAAAAAACACAATAGATAGGCTAGAATAGATTGCACATTATGCTCCGCACAACTATTCCATTCTGTACTTGTGACGTCCAGGCTTATCTTCACAGAGTCGGTAAGTACACGTACGAGCAACATTCACTTTAGAGAAGACGATCAAAGCAACCATCTTGTATTTGTAAACACTTCACCACTTGCTGGATCATACTTTGCTGGACCCTACACAACACACCGGCGACCACCATTGTCGAAGCAGTATGCATGCGGTCTATTACGTGGTGTACATCCATGAGTGGACTGCAAGAAACCTGACCCTTTAAATGTCCCCACAAATAAAAATCTAGTGGATTAAGGCCTGCGGAATGTGGAGGTCATAACACTGGACTGCCACGACCAGCCCATTTCCCTGGGAACGCTTCATTTAAATAGGTACCCACATTCATTCCAAAGATGCATCACGTTGAAACCATAACTGTCGCAAAACACCTACTGGAACAGATGCCTACAAAAATTAAAAAAAGGAATCTGACGAGGATTCGAATCATGGCTCCGTGATGGATGTGATGACCCAGCAGTCTATTCAGTGAGCTACAAGAGCTGGTACGGTAGCGTAGGGTAATACATGTTCCCCTGTACATTCTGATGCACTCCATAGTGTGACAGTGTTGCCAGCTCCTCATTTGCATAGATTTATTTTCAAAATGCACCTGACCTCATTTTGCCGGATAAACTTTAATCTGGGTGAGGGGTCTCATGCCGACCTCCAGGTGCGACATTTTTTCTTCACCCTGTATACACTGCCGGAGAAAAAATGCAAAACCCTGAAGGACAAGGTCATTTGATTGACAAGTGGGGTGACAGGTATTTCGTCATCGAATCAAGTACAGAATAACAAATTCAGACCAAATGAAACACACATGTCACAGGAAAGGGTACTCAAACAGTCGCATCAATACACAGTACATCCCAGCCCCCCCCCCCCCCTCTCTAGTAGCAACGCAGGCATGTATCCTCGCGTGCCTCAAGCCTATTGCCCCTTTTGTTATAATTCGGCAGTGGTTCTTGGAGAGCCTGGAGAACCATTAATTTCTCGCTTCATCCTGTCCCATAGCTGTTCAGTAGGCAAGGGATCAGATGGTCTTGCGAATCAGGGCAGTAGTTGTACATCACGAGGAGCACGTTGCGCCTAAGCAGCTGTATGTGAACGTACATTGCCCTGCTGATAAAGCACATCACCTTACTGTCGAAGTAATAGTAATAGAACGGGGATAACAACCTAAGCAATGTAGCGGGCACTGGTTACTTTACTCAGCAGAAACATCAAATGTGACCGCGTGTTGTAACCAATGGCCCCCCGCACCATGAGACCTGCGGTGGGACCTGTGTGTTGTGGGCGAATGCACTCCAATATAGCCCGTTCACCAGGTCTAAACCATACACGTGTACGTCCATCGTCTACATACAGCCAAAACTTACTCTCATCACTGAAGACTATAGAGAGCCTTTCCACAGTCCAGTCGACTCTTTCACGACACCAGAGTAATTGGAAATTTGTGGTAAGGTCTTATGGGACCAAACTGCTGAAGTCATCGGTCCCTAAGCCTACAAACTACTTAATCTAACGTAAACTAACTTACGCTATGGACAACACCCACACACCGATGCCCGAGGGAGAACTCGAACCTCCGACGGGCGGCGCGGCACGGACCGTGACAAGGCGCCCTAGACCGCGCGACCACCCTGTGCGGCATCACACCAGAGTAAGCATGCTTGTTAGTATCGTGGTGACAGTGGTAGCTAGGCCAGTGACACACGTGGTTCTAATCTACTGCAAGCAGACGGTTCCCGATGGTCCAATGACACAGCAGGTACTATTTGAGCTCAGATTTCGTCCCAGGACAGCCTTTAGTCGGCCACCACCGTTCGCATAATGCATCGATCTTGATGTGCTTCCACAGTACTCGGATATCCAGAACGTGGTCTACAGGTGCGGGAATGTTCCAAAGACCATTACTGAAAGCAGCGACACATCACCGATATATTG
Organism: Schistocerca piceifrons; assembly: GCF_021461385.2. Classification (NCBI taxonomy): domain Eukaryota; kingdom Metazoa; phylum Arthropoda; class Insecta; order Orthoptera; family Acrididae; genus Schistocerca; species Schistocerca piceifrons. The sequence goes on along the minus strand of NC_060149.1, from coordinate 358,932,969 downwards.
TGCCCAACACGTGCAGCAATACGTCGATGCGTAAGTCAGCCCACATACATACTGCTCATCACTTATTTCATGCGATGCTCAGTCATAATAAACGACGTGGTTTGCTTTCCGTTACAGACAAAATGATTTTAAAGAGGAATTTTACGGTAGAGTGGTCCCTAATAACTCACTTGCGATATTCCTTTTTTTGATATGTATCAAATGGGACAGCTGAACAGAAAGAATATCCAGATGTACACCGCTACGGTCGCAGGCTAGAATCCTGCCTCTGGCATGGATGTGTATGATGTCCTTAGGTTAGTTAGGTTTAAGTAGTTCTAAGTTCTAGGGGACTGATGACCTCAGCAGTTAAGTCCCATAGTGCTCAGAGCCATTTTGAACCAGATGTACAGCAGCAACTCACGTTCCGCCTTGACCGGCGCTGCCTGCTATCACCATACAGCAGTACTATAACGTCGCTATTGCAGTACTGGTTATTCTTCCTGTTTTACTGCCCCTGTTAATACGTATCGATAAAACAAATATCCCTCTAGACTGATTTGGGACCACTCTGTCGAATAAGCACGTAAAATTTCGGTTTAAAAACAAACCGACACTTTCCATTGACACTGAACTTGCATAGAACTACCTAAACCTAACTAACCTAAGGACATCACACACATCCATGCCCGAGGCAGGATTCGAACCTGCGACAATAGCGGTCGTGCGGTTCCAGACTGAAGTGCCTAGAACCGCTCGTCCACAGCGGCCGGCCCGGCTACTGGACCGGGTGAGCCGTGCACTTACTTAACGCTGTGTGCAATACGTTACACGTACTCTCTGTGAATGTAAAGAAGTATTATTAAATATTAATCGATCGCTTTCATACTCAGTGTACAAAATTCTATGGATAACAAAACCACACTGATAAAATTTCAAATCTGTAATGTCAATATTTTCGGAGATATTAATTTTTACCTAAAACACATAAGAACTGTGCTGGCATTGTGAAACCGATTAGGGACTGTAATGTATTCATCTATAGTATCAATAGGAACTACAACCAAGACGATAGGTTCATATAATATAATTTTCTGTAAATTTCTTTTGTTTCATTGCCACAGATTCCTGACGTAATTAACAGTACATTGGATAACTATTATATCATTGTGTTTTGGTTGTGTGAGTGTTTTGGAGAGATTCAGAGAGTTAATGGAGAACATGCATAAAGTGAGAATGTGATGTTTTATTAAATCTACGTAAATGTAAGCGTGAGAAAGTTGTTGTATAATAGGGGGATTTGTGATATATGTTCGAGTGAGCTTGATTTCGTAAAAGGCAGCCAGAAGGGACGTGGAGTTAAATTTATTAGTAACTTTATTTTGTGGAAAGGGATCATATTTTGTTTTCATTTAACTTTACCTAATCTCGGAACTACGAGATTTCTAGTCTGAATTACGTGTGGTAATCTGATTGGCTGACATTAGAAATACCGCGAGTATGGAAGTGCTCGAGTTGATCTGATCAGCTGCTTAACATAGTAGGCAATAAGAATTCAGCCTTTCCCGCGCGTTTGAGTAGGGCTTTAAGCCTCGGAGCTATGAGTCGAGATAGTCGTTCGGGAGCCGTCTTCTGGTTGTCACCTATGTCAAACCGCGCTGATCGAATTGGCACCGCGCGTTTGATCGGTTCTCGTGTACCTGATGAAAAACGGCTACAGTATCCAGTATTTTGGAGAAGTTTGGACTTTGTGAATGATTTGTTTTAGGAGATATCGCGTGTAGACATTTTAAGTCGTACATTTACTCCGCTTGGCGTGTTTCGTGCAAATTACGAGACATTAAGGCGACCATTTCTGTACAAGAAGCCTACTGAACGACTGAATGTTTTAACTCGCAAGTAGTCGTGGGTCAGTGACTGTTCAGGACGTTTAAAATATCGGGTCGGACTAAACATTTTCTGGCTGCTTTTGGGTGTGAACTTATTACTGAGACAGTAGCATTGCAGAATTAGTGTCTGGATATTAAATAAGGACTTGATAGACATTTTTTGTGTTTTAAAGACAATAAAACAGCTTACAGGAAATTTTAGCCGTTTTTCAAGCGAGTCATGCAAGAATCCCGAACTCCCAATAGTTTAACAAATTTTCAGATGCTCCTCATAGACTAGAGTTATGTCGCTTTTTGCGGTAGGTGTTTAGTCCAAAGGATAGTGACAGCGCGTCTCGCCAAGCCGCTGACTCCATCTACACACTGCAAAATTGAAACTCCAAAAATCTGCCAGAACACCACTGAAAATGCGGCTGACAGTTCTTATGATAGGCACCATATACTATATATACACATCAAAAAAAGTTTTGCATCACCCCGGTTTCCAGCTACTGAGGATAGACGTTGACTGTGGATATTGTATCACAGACACAGTTCATTTGACTTTTCAGAGATGTCACGGAACCCACCCAAACATGATAACAACCATGCATGAGCAGCGCCTATTAGACGGAGGCGGTCCGACACCCAATCAGTTCCAGTCATTTCACCAGGAAGGAGGTACACAGCTCGTGTTGTCTATAGTTCAACCATGCCTAGACGGTCAATGTCGCGGTTAGATCGCGTCCGCATTGTTACTTTGTACCAGGAAGGGCTCTCAACAAGCGAAGTGTCCATGTGTCTCGGACTGAACCAAGCGATGTTGTTCGGACATGAAGGACATATAGAGAGACAGGAACTGTAGATGACAAGCCTCGCTCAGGCCGTCCAAGGGCTACTACTGCAGTGGATGACCGCTACCTACGATTTATGGCTCGGAGGAACCCTGACAGTAACGACACCATGTTGAATAATGCTTTTCGTGCGGCCACAGGGTGTCGTGTTACGACTCAAACTGTGCGCAATAGGCAGCATGTTGTGCAACCTCACTCCTGACGTCCTTGGCGAGGTCCACCTTTGCACCCACGAAATCATGCAGCACACAGACGGGCCCAACAACATGTCGAATGGACCGCTCAGGATTGGTATCACGTTCTCTTCACCGATGAGTGTCGCATATGCCTTCAACCAGACAATCGTCAGAGATGTGTTTGGAGGCAACCTGGTCAGGCTGAACGCCTTAGACACACTGTCCAGCGAGCGCAGCAAGGTGCAGGTTCCCTGCTATTTTGAGGAGGCATTATGTGTGGCCGACGTACGCCTTTGATGGTCATGGAAGGTCCCGTAACGGCTGTACGATACGTGAATGCCATCCTCCGACCGATATTGCAACTACACTCCTGGAAATTGAAATAAGAACACCGTGAATTCATTGTCCCAGGAAGGGGAAACTTTATTGACACATTCCTGGGGTCAGATACATCACATGATCACACTGACAGAACCACAGGCACATAGACACAGGCAACAGAGCATGCACAATGTCGGCACTAGTACAGTGTATATCCACCTTTCGCAGCAATGCAGGCTGCTATTCTCCCATGGAGACGATCGTAGAGATGCTGGATGTAGTCCTGTGGAACGGCTTGCCATGCCATTTCCACCTGGCGCCTCAGTTGGACCAGCGTTCGTGCTGGACGTGCAGACCGCGTGAGACGACGCTTCATCCAGTCCCAAACATGCTCAATGGGGAACAGATCCGGAGATCTTGCTGGCCAGGGTAGTTGACTTACACCTTCTAGAGCACGTTGGGTGGCACGCGATACATGCGGACGTGCATTGTCCTGTTGGAACAGCAAGTTCCCTTGCCGGTCTAGGAATGGTAGAACGATGGGTTCGATGACGGTTTTGATGTACCGTGCACTATTCAGTGTCCCCTCGACGATCACCAGTGGTGTACGGCCAGTGTAGGAGATCGCTCCCCACACCATGATGCCGGGTGTTGGCCCTGTGTGCCTCGGTCGTATGCAGTCCTGATTGTGGCGCTCATCTGCACGGCGCCAAACACGCATACGACCATCATTGGCACCAAGGCAGAAGCGACTCTCGTCGCTGAAGACGACACGTCTCCATTCGTCCCTCCATTCACACCTGTCGCGACACCACTGGAGGCGGGCTGCACGATGTTGGGGCGTGAGCGGAAGACGGCCTAACGGTGTGCGGGACCGTAGCCCAGCTTCATGGAGACGGTTGCGAATGGTCCTCGCCGATACCCCAGGAGCAACAGTGTCCCTAATTTGCTGGGAAGTGGCGGTGCGGTCCCCTACGGCACTGCGTAGGATCCTACGGTCTTGGCGTGCATCTGTGCGTCGCTGCGGTCCGGTCCCAGGTCGACGGGCACGTGCATCTTCCGCCGACCACTGGCGACAACATCGATGTACTGTGGAGACCTCACGCCCCACGTGTTGAGCAATTCGGCGGTACGTCCACCCGGCCTCCCGCATGCCCACTATACGCCCTCGCTCGAAGTCCGTCAACTGCACATACGGTTCAAGTCCACGCTGTCGCGGCATGCTACCAGTGTTAAAGACTGCGATGGAGCTCCGTATGCCACGGCAAACTGGCTGACACTGACGGCGGCGGTGCACAAATGCTGCGCAGCTAGCGCCATTCGACGGCCAACACCGCGGTTCCTGGTGTGTCCGCTGTGCCGTGCGTGTGATCATTGCTTGTACAGCCCTCTAGCAGTGTCCGGAGCAAGTATGGTGGGTCTGACACACCGGTGTCAATGTGTTCTTTTTTCCATTTCCAGGAGTGTATATTGGCAGTATATTGGTAAGGCATTCATCTTCGTGGACGACAGTTGGCGCCCCATCATGCACATCTTGTGAATGACTACCTTCAGGATAACGACATCGCTCTGCTAGAGTGGCCAGCATGTTCTCCAGACATGAACCCTATCGATGTGCCTGGGATAGATTGAAAAGGACTGTTCATGGACGACGTGACCCATCAGCCACTCTGAGGGATCTACGCCGAATCGTCTTTGAGGTGTGGGACAATCTGGACCAACAGTGCCTTGATGAACATGTGGATAGTATGCCACGACGAATACAGGTATGCATCAGTGCAAGAGGACGTGCTACTGGGTATTAGAGGTACCAGTGTGTACAGCAGTCTGGACCACCACGTCTGAAGGTCTCGCTGTATGGTGGTACAACATACATGTGTGATTCTGATGAGCAATAAAAAGGGTGGAAATGATGTTTATGTTGATCTCTATTCCACTTTTCTGTACAGGTTCCGGAACTCTCGGAACCGAAGTTCAAAAATGGTTCAAATGGCTCTGAGCACTATGCGACTTAACTTCTGAGGTCATCAGTCGCCTACAACTTAGAACTAATTAAACCTAACTAACCTAAGGACATCACACACACTTCCATGCCCGAGGCAGGATTCGAACCTGCGACCGTAGCGGTCGCTCGGTTCCAGACTGTAGCGCCTAGAACCGCAAGGCCACTCCGGCCGGCCGGAACCGAGGTGATGCAAAACTTGTTTTAACGTGTGTATAACAGAATATGAAAGGGGACTCATAGTGAATCTCCATTTACCCGGCTGGTCGAATTGTGCAATACCCAGACTTGTGGGACATTCGTATCTGGCAATGGCTCCTTTGCATGGAAACGTAAGGGCAAGCATACCCGTCGTCAAGGTTCCGGTCGACCACGTCTGATCACCACAAGGGAGTACCGCCCTATTCTGCACCAAAAGGACACCATGCAACACTTTGTGTCATCGCACATCATTGCTCGGAGACTAGCAGCAGCCTGACTAAGAAATTACAGTCTCACGCTGCCATTGACACCTCACCGTAAACGGTCGAGCTGGAAATGGTGCAATGACTAGGAGGCATGAACTGCTGATGCATGGAGTCTCATCTGACCAGTATTGACGGCAGCGACTTCACGAAAGGTTCCATTCTTCCAATACTTTGGAGAGACACAGCGGTGTTCCTCCTGTGATCATGATGTGTCGAACCATCGGATATGACTTCAGATCACGGCTGGTAGTGATTAAGGTAACACTGATGGTACTACTGTCCGTCACGGATAATATGCGTCCACATGTGTTAACTCTCATGCGACAATCTTGTGGTGCCAGGCTTCAACAGGACAATGCTCGTCCGCACATGGTATGTGTCTCTAGGAACTGTCTGCATGGTTTTGAGGTACTTCTGTGGCAAACATGGTGCCCAGATCTCTCCCCGATAGAACATGTAGGGGATCAGCACAGACATAAACTCCGTCCTAGTGCAAGTATCCAGTTACAACAGCTGTGGGTCAGCTTGCCTCAAGAGGGGATTGAACGCCTTGATGACACCCTTCCTAACCGAATCAGTGAATGCTTCCAGGCCAGAAGAGGTCCAACGTCTTTGCTCGTAAGTGGGCTCATACAGCCAAGTTCTTTCTTAATTTGACTGAATTTTGTAATCACTGGAATAACAACAAATATCCTCTCAACCCATGAAGGTTCATTTCGTTTCCTCTTCTCCTTCCGGTGGCCTCCCATCGGGTAGACCGTTCGCCGGGCACAAGTCTTTCGATTTAACGCTACTTCGGTGACTTGCGCGTCGATAGGGATGAAATGATGATGATCAGGACAACACCCAGTCACTGAGCGGAGAAAATCTCGGACCCAGCCGGGAATCGAACCGGGCCCTTAGGATTAACATTCTGTCAAGTTGACCACTCAGCTACCGGAGTTGGCCATGTTGTGATTTGTACTGGTAATACTAATATTTACTAACTCAAATGACAGTTATTGGTGTAAGCTCTTTCGGAACAATTTCTATACTGCAATGTGATAAACTCCGTAATTACAGACGGGGATATGTACTTTTCATTTTTTGTCGTAATGTAGATTATTACTTTCAGTATAAACTAACAAAATATCTGTGTTGTACGAGAAAAGTTCTCAAATTCTTGCTGGTTGATGACTGGCCCAAGCGTTTTATAGCCATTGTGGACTGCGCAACTGACGATGGAGAGCGTGAGTTCTCGTTTAGAAATCTAGTGAGGCAATCTTGTTCTAAATGTCGAGTTCTAACATCCGACGATGTATTCTTATTGCAGTATTCTGAACTTAAATAGAAATGAAGGTTACATAAATGGTGTCATTGTATTATTTGAAAATGCATCAAATCTACGTTTAACGAGAAAATGGATCTGATTTAATAATAACTAATCCGATAATAAACTTACATTCTGGGAGCGTATTGTGGATAACGTTCGGGAAACTATTTTGGGAGTCCGATAATTCATCTTTCGCTGAATAGCAACTGTAAAATCGTTTCTGACTTACGTTTATTATCTGGAGTACGGACATGAAACATCCCAACTGGAAGACTAAAATAGATCCCCTGCATACTGCAAGTAGTTGCCTTAACGAATCAAGCCGTCCGAAAACGCATCCATGTCAGACCCAAATATTCATTTTCAGTTACTTTATGCTCTTTTTTTTGTCAAACAAGCGTAGGTTATTACCTAAGGTACAGCATCGCCGGAGGCACGGACATGTCAGAAGACAGTAATTTTTACCGCTTTGGAACTATACATCAATTGATTTAAATTCACTGACATGAAAAGAATGAAATCCACATTCGAAGCTGGGTCTGACAAAAACTGCAGGTCGAACGTTTTAATACGGCTTTCAGTGCTATGATTTGTAAGGTCTGTACTTTTTTCTAGATGAGTTAAGTGCATGTGTCTGCAGTAAAACGTGCCATACATACGCCCCTTTTATACAAAGTTTTGACCCAAGAAATAATCTACAACTCCCGATTTCATAAATATATTCAAGAGTAGGGGATGCTTATATTGGGGAACAGGAAGAAACGTGGATCTGGACGAATATTTAAATAAATTTAATATCGCAATTACTTCTCAGAGTTTCATAACCCGATTCGGTGAACATATACTTGATCTTCATTCTAGGTGGACCAAGTACTACGATGACGCAAGCCTCAGTCTGTTAGTCTAACATCCGTCCAAACAAGAACGAGAAACATATAATCATCTCGAACATAATATTATGAACAGAAAGCAATGGCGGAGTCTCAGCAGAACTATTTACCTTCTCGACTCTAAAAGCATGCAATGAATTGAAAAAGAACTCTGGTTGTGGCAGTTTGATGCCGAATGTAGCTTTCACAATAAAGTTAGTGGTCAAATTAAATGCAGATTCGAGGGTGAATATAGAAGCACGTGTAAAATCGAATTTTTAGTATGGGTTTCATTAAGTGACTGCAGAAGGAAAACAAGCGTTAGATATTTTAATTAAATTCCTGATTCCTGAGACTCAATCCAAAAGCAGTAACAAATAAAAAATTACACTTGTCCTGTGGTGAACCACGTAGTATACAGGGCGACGGCTACAAAAAATTGAACAAAGAAAAATTCTAGTCACATCAGCAAACTCTGAACATGTTTAAATTAACCGGAATGTGATGTATTCAGTACGTCTACCGTACGAATGAACAAGTGGCAACTAGAGACGGTACCGTGTTCATGGACCACGATCTACCTCCTCGAACAAAGGAAGTTAAGTTTGAACACAAGTGAAGGGACATTTGAAGACTTGAAAATGCTGCAAACAAAATACAAAATATTACGCCCAGCAGTAGGCTCAAGCTGTCACCTCGCCGTCACTCTTTTCCCTCGTTGCATGAGAATGGGAGTCAGAAAGTAACCTCATCGCAAATACTTAACATCCACAAGCAAGCTGCCACACCAACCAAAACGTGGAGGCGTTGAGACGAGCCAAAATAAGAATCAGAATGCTTTGTGCGCTGTTCAACGGCGCTCACAAACACGTGAACGAACATCGCAGGCCTATGATTGGGCCTTCCACACGGCCTCCAAGGTATAGGCTAGCAAGCATGCCTTCACACCGTTAGCCAAAGACTGTAATACATTAAATGATCGATAACATGGTACAAAACGTCGTTGAAACCGATTTACGACTCAGATCTAGTGTAAGAATGAATAACTCCAATTCATTCCATTAATTTCTTATGAGCACCTTTAATTTACCTGAAGATATCTTGAAGACGAATAGCAGAGAGATCAGTACATCTTATGACAGTTCCAGATCTGTATGGCGCAGGACTCATTTCTCCCGCGGTCAGAAAAATGGGACCCGTTCCTCCAAAGCCCGCAAGAGTCCGGAAAAGGATGGGACGCATTCCTCCCGTTTAAGGCGTGTACACGTATCTTTCACAGCTGATGACCGCCCTTCAGCGCATCGGGCGATGACGCTGGAGTATGTGGCCAGCCTACGGAACCGTTAGCGTTCTCGAGCGGGATTTTTCTGCGCAGAAAACGGCGCTCACCCCGGACCACTCGTCAGTCTAAACTTTGTGAATACTTCAGGCAAGCAAAGCTTTCTAACGTATGTACTTGTAGCAGAAGCTGTAAAGCGTTATCGCGATTATCATAAATATTGTTAAATGTGACATGGAGATTTTATTTCTTACTCGTAAAGTTCCGTTAGACCGTAAAATGTCCATAAAACGGCTGGATATAAACTAGCACAATAACAATGAGACACAGAAGTTGGCTGGAATTTTCCCTAGGAACTACAAGACATAAGAAAACGAGTGTGGTTTGAGGATATTCTTCAGTTTAGATTGTAAGGTGCGAGGATTGCCGCTAAGAGCTTTGACATCTCGTAGTTGCTTAAAGTAAGGGGATGCAGGAGAATACTATAAACCTTTCTGCACAAGAGTCAGCGAGATGTGATCCAAATGAAGACTGAATTTCTATCTAGTATTAATTGAATGAAAGCTGCTGATTCGTTGGAATAAGCTGATGCTTTTAAAACAAATATCATCAAAGAAAATGCATCTTGAGAATACCAGTTAGCTTAGCGTTACCTAGAGTGCACCATGAGGAGGCGAACTGTTTCAAACTCCAAAAATATTAACATATTTATTTTTATGTATTTTTAAATATATTTACAAAAGTTCTTCATCTATATCCTAATGCATTTATGTACATTTAAAATAATATTTTTTTTTATTTTAGTGTGTAATTCCTAGTTTGATAGCCGGCCGCGGTGGCCGAGGGGTCCTAGGTGCTTCAGTCCGGAAACGCGCGACTGCTACGGTCGCAGGTTCGAATCCTGCCACGGGCATGGATGTGTGTGATGTCCTTAGGTTAGTTAGGTTTAAGTAGTTCTACTTTTAGGGGACTGATGACCTCAGATGTTAAGTCCCATAGTGCTCAGAGCCATTTGAACCATTTGAACCTAGTTTGATTTATAGGAAAACGATTCCACATATTGAAATTTTCGAGCTGTCAAATTTGTCACTTTCTGTATCATGAATTGAAAGTCTGAACAGTTTCTTCCCTTTTTCTTGGTTTTTGACGAATTTAATGCGATTTTAGAGTCCAGCAGAATTTTCTTCATGACCTTAAGAAATCTGTAAATATCTGTACTGTAGACGTAGAACTGACCATTACATTTGCTGTGGAAATTTTCACGAGCATTGGTGGCGCTCTGTCTATTACAGCTAAGTTCTGCCCACATACACGGAAGAAAGAGTGCATTTTCTTCTATATAAGTTTCCATTAAGTAATCGCAAAACGTTTGCAATTTTTCCAATGCAGGCATCTCTGATACGAAACACTCAAAAAACCAGTCGCCAACCGTATCAGGATCCAGCATAGTGAAACCAAATATATCTCACAGAAACCTTCCGATTCCACTTCTTTCATAGTAGTCATGTGAAAGTCCCAGTGTTTGTATTTTTCGGCACTAGCTCTGAGTTAAATGAAATTTGCAAGCTTGGATTCCTATATCAGTCCAGACTTCATTTCCAGATTTCATTATGCTGTCTTCAAAGTTGTAAAGCTACGCGTATTTAGGGGAGCTAATTGGCTGCCCAGTACTGTCAGGAGGCTGGGGCTCAGGTCGCGGTGTGACAGCCCCAGTCGTGGCGCTTTGGCTTGGCGAGCCGCACCAAATGGTACAGGCGAGCCAGGTACAAACACAAGCAGCGTCGCTAGAAATGAGAAAATCCCAAAGCTGGGATGGACAGCTGTTGCTCGTATGGCTTTTCTGCAGGAGACAACGCTCCAAATATGACGAAGTGTCAGACAAACTGAAAGATGGCTTCTGACAGCTCTTTGAGTGTCTGTAATAATTTGCAATCTGATATAAATGCAAATCTGAATATATTGGTGTGCCCCAAAAAATGACTCGCATCCACTGGCACAGCAATAATTCCCGTATATTTAAAACCACAAAAGTTAATAATTTAAAATGACTAATTATTTTCGTAATGTACCTCTGAATTGATAACTTTTAAACACTTCATGCGATTTCAACATACGAAATACCAGATGACAGCACTGCTCTGCAGCTATCATCGCTGAAAGCTATATATCTGCATCTATTTTATTTCTCGATTTATTACATTTTTTGTATCTTTTCATTATGCAAATGTTTGTCAGACCATCATATCCTCCACAATTACACAGCAAATAAATACTGCATGAATACATCATATTTTGTCATGCTTGTGTATTTATTTGATGAACGATTTATTATTTTGCCAGTGACTTTATTTAAATATTAACTCCTACTGATAATATAAAATCATGGTAATTTAGGAGGCAGTCAGTCACATGTGTTAGCTGACACCACCGTTGTAAAAGAGTGCCAAAAGATGCTTCTCACAAGCAAGCTTAAATAATTGTTTAAACAATATTAAAAACAATCTGTTGTCATTTATCATGATCACACTTGCGCAAGAATACTGTCTTATTTATTTATGGACAAATTTTTATTTATATTTATTGTGAATGGTTTCAGTGTGACTGAATGTTTATAACATTTCTGTACTTCAATATTGTTATAATATATTAGTTTAGTCCAGGAAGCGGTCATGTTGAGTCAAATCATGTCTGTAGAGCTTAAGAACGATGTACACTCCTGGAAATGGAAAAAAGAACACATTGACACCGGTGTGTCAGACCCACCATACTTGCTCCGGACACTGCGAGAGGGCTGTACAAGCAATGATCACACGCACGGCACAGCGGACACACCAGGAACCGCGGTGTTGGCCGTCGAATGGCGCTCGCTGCGCAGCATTTGTGCACCGCCGCCGTCAGTGTCAGCCAGTTTGCCGTGGCATACGGAGCTCCATCGCAGTCTGTAACACTGGTAGCATGCCGCGACAGCGTGGACGTGAACCGTATGTGCAGTTGACGGACTTTGAGCGAGGGCATATAGTGGGCATGCGGGAGGCCGGGTGGACGTACCGCCGAATTGCTCAACACGTGGGGCGTGAGGTCTCCACAGTACATCGATGTTGTCGCCAGTGGTCGGCGGAAGGTGCACGTGCCCGTCGACCTGGGACCGGACCGCAGCGACGCACGGATGCACGCCAAGACCGTAGGATCCTACGCAGTGCCGTAGGGGACCGCACCGCCACTTCCCAGCAAATTAGGGACACTGTTGCTCCTGGGGTATCGGCGAGGACCATTCGCAACCGTCTCCATGAAGCTGGGCTACGGTCCCGCACACCGTTAGGCCGTCTTCCGATCACGCCCCAACATCGTGCAGCCCGCCTCCAGTGGTGTCGCGACAGGCGTGAATGGAGGGACGAATGGAGACGTGTCGTCTTCAGCGATGAGAGTCGCTTCTGCCTTGGTGCCAATGATGGTCGTATGCGTGTTTGGCGCCGTGCAGGTGAGCGCCACAATCAGGACTGCATACGACCGAGGCACACAGGGCCAACACCCGGCATCATGGTGTGGGGAGCGATCTCCTACACTGGCCGTACACCACTGGTGATCGTCGAGGGGACACTGAATTGTGCACGGTACATCCAAACCGTCATCGAACCCATCGTTCTACCATTCCTAGACCGGCAAGGGAACTTGCTGTTCCAACAGGACAATGCACGTCCGCATGTATCCCGTGCCACCCAACGTGCTCTAGAAGGTGTAAGTCAACTACCCTGGCCAGCAAGATCTCCGGATCTGTCCCCCATTGAGCATGTTTGGGACTGGATGAAGCGTCGTCTCACGCGGTCTGCACGTCCAGCACGAACGCTGGTCCAACTGAGGCGCCAGGTGGAAATGGCATGGCAAGCCGTTCCACAGGACTACATCCAGCATCTTTACGATCGTCTCCATGGGAGAATAGCAGCCTGCATTGCTGCGAAAGGTGGATATACACTGTACTAGTGCCGACATTGTGCATGCTCTGTTGCCTGTGTCTATGTGCCTGTGGTTCTGTCAGTGTGATCATGTGATGTATCTGACCCCAGGAATGTGTCAATAAAGTTTCCCCTTCCTGGGACAATGAATTCACGGTGTTCTTATTTCAATTTCCAGGAGTGTATTTTTAGTGGGGACGTCTTCAGCCAATGTAAAAGCAGACGGTAGGGGTCAAGTGGAGACTGGGACTTTTTGAATGAAGAGCTCAAGGGAGCGACCTCTGACACTTGGATGTTCGTTCCGGAAGAAGGCAGACCTGCCTGTAGTATCGAGTGGTTTTTGGTAGAGTGGGTGATAAATTCCGGCGAGTGAACGGCCGCTACCATATTGTAATTTCTCAAGGAATTTTATATTTCGAGAGGTCTGAATGTGCCCTAGAATAGGACTCTTAACTTCTTCTGCTTGCATTACTAGCCGAGCGGTCTCAGGCGCTGCAGTCATGGACTGTGCGGCTAGTCCCGGAGGAGGTTCGAGTCCTCCCTCGGGCATGGGTGTGTATGTTTGTCCTTAGGATAATTTAGGTTAAGTAGTGTGTAAGCTTGGGGACTGATGACCTTAGCAGTTAAGTCCCATAAGATTTCACACACATTTTTTGCTTACATTACGGAACTGATGATAGACGGAGTAGGGACTGCCATTCTTTGTATCACGTGTAAAGCATGATGATGTTTTGTATTTCTGTGTATTTTATTAACTCGCAATTCTATCCAGTGCAGAGACTATCTGACTGCAGGATCACAGCTACAGGTGATTACTTGCAGCATATTATCTGTAGGGCATGAAAGCAGGCGTTCGCAGCTTAACCCTGTGGCTACATCGAGCTATTCTTTTTAGACAGACCTGTGCATGCCCAGGTACCTAAAGTACAAGTAACCACAGGTGAAGACGCAACTGGTTTGCTCGTATGGGATGCTGTTTAGAAGAATAACTAACTACCCAGCAGTAACCGTTAAGTACTGTCGCAGTTGGGGTTCATCCAGGATATGAGTCTAATCCCTTTAGATATGAAATTGTAATTCTAACGCTTTACAATAATAATCTGTGATCTAAGTCGAAATCTACTGCATTATAGGCAGTTTGTGTGGGGGCTCAGAGCATAGGATTTGCAGCCGTTGCGTGCATGAGGATCGGTAGCAAAAGTTAGTTTTGGGGAAGTTATAAATGGAACTTCAAGAAAGGAGAAATGCAGAGGAGTGCTGATTTCGAATCTGCATCGAGAGCAACAGCGGAGACGTCTACTGCATACGAGCAGCAACAGCGGCCACAGCAGTGCGGACCACCGGTAGCGACTTCATCAGCGTCGGCAATGGCATAACACTCTGCAGTAACTACACATTCGGCAGCAACAGTACAGCAGAAGCAGGCAGCATGACCGAAAAGTTAAGTACTTGCGCCGATAGCGTTAGAACGTGTGTGTGTGTGTGTGTGTGTGTGTGTGTGTGTGTGAGTAGTGCCAGCAATGAAATACAGAGGAAGTGGTGTCGTAATACACTACTGGCCATTAAAATTGCTACACCAAGAAGAAATGCAGATGATAAACGGGTATTCATTGGACAAATACATTATACTAGAACTGACATGTGATTACATTTTCACCCAGTTTGGGTGCATAGATCCTGAGAAATCAGTACCCTGAACAACCACCTGTGGCCGTAATAACGGCCTTGATACGCCTGGGCATTGAGTCAAACAGAGCTTGAATGGCGTGTACAGCTACAGCTGCCCATGCAGCTCTTTTTTTTAAAAAAAAAAAAATCAAATGTGTGTGAAATCTTATGGGACTTAACCGCTAAGGTCATCAGTCCCTAAGCTTACACACTACTTAACCTAAACTATCCTAAGGACAAACACACACACCCATGCCCCAGGGAGGACTCGAACCTCCGCCAGGACTACCCGCACAGTCCATGACTGCAGCGCCTTACACCGCTCGGCTAATACCCGCGCGGCCATGCAGCTTCAACACGATACCACAGTTCATAAAGAGTAGTCACTCGCGTATTGTGACGAGCCAGTTACTCGGCCACCAGTCGTTTTCAATTGGTGAGGGATCTGGAGAATGTGCTGGCTAGGGCAGCAGTCGAACATTTTCTGTATCCAGAAAGGCCCGTACAGGACCTGCAACATGCGGTCGTGCATTATCCTGCTGAAATGTAGGGTTTCGCAGGGATAGAATGAAGGGCAGAGCCACGGGTAGTAAAATGTAACGTCCACTGTTCAAAGTGCCATCAATGCGAACAAGAGGTGACCGAGACGTGTAACCAATGGCACCCCATACCATCACGCCGGGTGATACGCCAATATGGCGATGACGAATACACGCTTCCAATGTGCGTTCACCGCGATGTCGCCAAACACTGATGCGACCATCATGATGCTGTAAACAGAACCTGGATTCATCCGAAAAAATGACGTTTTGCCATTCGTGCACCCAGGTTCGTCGTTGAGTACACCATCGCAGGCGCTCCTGTCTGTGATGCAGCGTGAAGGGTAACCGCAGCCATGGTCTCCGAGCTGATAGTCCATTCTGCTGCAAACGTCGTCGAACTGTTCATGCAGATGGTTGTTGTCTTGCAAACGACCCCATCTGTTGACTCAGGGATCGAGACGTGGTTTCCATGCGGATGATATACCTGTCATCCCGACTGCTAGTGATATGAGGCCGTTGGGATCCAGCACGGCGTTCCGTATTACCCTCCTGAACCCACCGATTCCATATTCTGCTAACAGTCATTGGATCTCGACCAACGCGAGCAACAATCTCGCTATACGATAAACAGCGATCGCGATAGGTTACAATCCTACCTGTATCAAAGTCGGAAACGTGTTGGTACGCATTTCTCCTCCTTACACGAGGCACCACAACGTTTCACCAGGCAACGCCGGTCAACTGCTGTTTGTGTATGAGAAATCGGTTGGAAACTTTCCTCATGTCAGCACGTTGTAGGTGTCGCCATCGGCGCCAACCTTGTGTGAATGCTCTGAAAAGCTAATCATTTGCATATCACAGCATGTTCTTCCTGTCGGTTAAATTTCGCGTCTGTAGCACGTCATCTTCGTAGTGTAGCGATTTTAAGGGCTAGTAGTGTATCTTTCGTGGTTAGGGAGTGGTCCCCTCATTTCACTTAAGAAAACGCTGAACATGGAAGGATATGAACACATTCTGCAAAATTGTTTGCTGCGTACAATAGGAGAACAGCTTGGAGACGATGATTGTTTCTGTCGGCACGAGATTGCACCATGTCTTAAAGCAGCATCTCTAAAGCAATGGTTTGTGGAGAATGACATTCATGAAATGGACTGAGCTGCCCACAGTCAAGACCTGAACCCAATGGAGCATCTTTGCGATGAGGTGGAACATCAACTTCTCTCCAGACCCCAGCGTCCAACATCACCACAGTCTCTGGCTTCGGCTTTTGAAGACGAATGGGCTGCTATTGTTCCATAGCCACGCGGACACCTCACTAAAATTATCCCGAGCGAAATTTATGCCGTCATGAAGGCGAAAGATCAAGATGACAGATATTAACGTCCACTAATATCTGTACATGTGCTTTTGATCAGATCGTGCATATGCTTACATACATGAAATCGCACCGCATTGGGCGCGTTAAATTGTCAGAAGGAATAACTGCCATCAGGCCGTGAAGATCACGCGACAGTCGTTCCATCTCGGCGTCGTTCTGACTCATGCGTCATCGGAGGCGATATGGAGGGGCATGGAGCCAGCGTAGCGCACTCCCGGCCGTTGTCGACGTCCCGACCTTAGGGAGGTGGTTGAATTTGCCGAGTGCCATTTAGTGTAACAGAGGATACGAGTCAGACATGGAAAGCTACAGCGTTGTACATCCACAGTTACATACATGCTCCGGAAGCCATCACGCGGTGCAGTGGCGGAGGAAACCTTGTATCACCCTCTCCTATTCCGCTCGCAACTATAGCAAGGGCAAAACGGCCGTAAATGCTTCCGTACAAGCCCTGATTTCTCTTATCTTGCCTTTGCGTCCTTAGGTGCGATGTGCGTTGGTTTCAGTAGAATAGCTCTGCAGTCATCCTCAGATTCCCGTTCTCTAAATTTTCCCAACAACGTTCCTCGAAAAGAACGTCAACTTCCCTCCCTCCCATATGAGTTCAAGAATCATCTCCGTAAAACTCGCGTGTTGATCTGAACGTGCCAGTAACAAATCTAGCAGCAAGCCTCTGAATTGCTTCGATTTCTTCCTAAACCTCTAAACCTGGTAGGGATCCCAAACACTCGAGCAGCACTCAAGAATTGGTCGCACACAAGGATTCTGTTTGCAGTATTTTTTATAGATGAGCTACATTTTCCTACAGTTCTCCCAACAAACCGAAGTCAGCCCTTCGCCTTCCATAAAAACCAAGTCCGCCTCCGTAGCTTAGCGGTAGCGTTTCCGCATATCAAGCAGCGGGCCCGGGTTCGATTCCCGGCAGGGGACTGGATGTTTTGTGTCCTTCATCCTCATAGCCGGCACAGTAACTCAGCATGTTCGGTCAGACGGCCGATTCTCCTCTGTAATAAAAAAAAACTGAGTAAAGGAATCAACGATCAACTTGAACGGACGCCATGTGACGTCCGCACAGACCAAATGCAACGAACTATACTGAAAAAAAAAACATGTTACGTGATCGTTCCATTGCACTTCGCCTTGCAGAGTTACGTTTAGATATTCAATCGACGTGGCAGTGTCAAGCAGCACACCGCTAATGTCGTATTCAAACATTACAGGATTGATTTCCCTACTCATCTGCATTTTTTCCACATTTAGAGCAATCTGCCACTAATTACCCCAAATAAGAGTTCTGTTCAAGTCTTCTTGTATTTTCCTACAATCACTCAAGGAGACACCTTCCCGTACTCGACAGCGTCATCAGAAAACAATCGCAGATTGCTGCTCACTTACTTACACCGATAAACTGGCTTAAGATCTGTTGTCTATCTCACTTTCACGTTATCCCGAATACGATTTGTGACTTGACTAAGAATTTTTCGGTAGGAAGCACCCAGAAAGCTACCTTTGATGGTGAGTCACCGACAGATGGAGTAGTAACTTCGGGTGTGCCTCCTAGAAGTGCGTTTGTACCACTGCTGCTCATGTTATACAGTATGTTAACGACCTTGCGGACAATATTAATAGTAGCCTCAGAGGTTTCGCAGAGGAAACAGTTATCTATAATTAAGTTCTCTCTGAAAGAAGCAATACAAATATTCAGTCACATCTTGATAAGATTACCAAACAGTGGGAAGATTGGGAACTTGCTTTAAATGTTTACAAACGTTAAATTATGCACGTCACAAAACGAAAAACGTAGTATTCTATGACAATAACATCAGTGATCTAAAGCTGGAATAATTCCAATTTAAAATAATCGGCTCATACAAATATCTGGCTGTAGCACTTAGTAGGGTTTTCAGGTAGAACGCTCACACTCGTAGGTAAAGTAGGTGGGAGATTTCATTTCATTGGTGGAATACTAGAGACATACAGTTAGTCTACAAAGTATATTGCTTACAAATCACTTGTTCGACGCATTCTAGAATATTCCCTAGGTGTATAGGACCGTACCAAATAGGATTCACTGCGGATATTGAACATGTGCAGAGAAGGGCTGTACGAATGGTCACAGGTGTTTTTGACTCATGGGAGTGTGTCACAGAGATGCTGAAGAAACTGAAGTGGCAGATTCTTGAAGACAGAAGTAAATTATCCCGAGACAGCCTTCTTAAAAAATTTCAAGAACCGACTTTAAGGAGAGATTGTACCTTCGTAGGGCACAAAATATTTTTAACAAATTTGCTCATAAACATTCCTTGAAGTGTATTTTACTAGAGAAATATGTTTTCTAAGGGAATTTTAGCTATTAAAGGTTTTAAATATTCATTTACTTTAAGGGCAGCACATGTTTCCACGCCCCGCATTTGCCTTGTGTCATCTTCTTGGACTTCAGAAACATAATTTTCTGGTTTGTGAAAATATTTCGTGCTCACAGTTGGCTGCTCTGTTCGTGCGCTACATCCACTTGTTCCTTGTCCTTCCAGAACCCAAATGAATCATTTAACAGTGTCATATGGTCTAGAATTCCTAAAACAGTGTTTGTAGGTGAAGATACATTGAATTTGGGTGTTTATGAAGCAGTTCTTTCATTTAATGATGGCAATGTGGGGAGGATTAGGCTGCTTCAAAAGTTAGGCATACAACCTGGGGAAAATATGGTGATGGTATGTTCCGAATTGGATGCTGTGCGTGTGAAGGAAGTAGATTATGAAGTGAGCATGTTAGCTAGGAAGGCAACAACGCACTCAAGGAATGCTAGGAGAGCCAGGGAGGATGATGAAAATGCAGATGACCCAGGCTATGGTGCAGGGATGTTCTAAGGTCAGTAACAAACTATGTTCTTCTTTAAAGTCAGATTCCTGAGATTTAATTTTTTAATGATTAGGAACATTTTTTTTCAGGAACTTACCATCATAGAACAGTGAAACTTACACAACTTACAGAAACTGCACTGAACATCAATGATGCATTTTAAAAGAAGTTCAGTTAAATATTGTAGAAATTATGAATTAAGAAAGCTTAAATATGTTGAAAAATTTTACAACTTGCAAAAAATTCTCTAAAAAATAAATTATGCAAGCGACTTATCTACAAAAAAAGTCAATGGAGAGAGAGACTCTTCCACCACCAGCAATTAAAATTTTGCATTATCTGAATCGTTCACGAGATAAATGTACCTAAAATTGACAAATTTAACATTTTTAAGTATATAAGATACACTCTCCCCTTAAATGATGAGTACAGGAATACAATGAAATTCCCTACTTATCGCTCCCGCAGGGATTGTGAGGACGAGAGTAGATTAGTTGCAGCGAGCACGAAGAATGTAAACAGTCATTCTTCCGACTCTCCAAACGCGTAAGGAACAATGGGACGTACGTCTGGCATGTACTTCACAGTGATTTGCAAAGTATAGATGTAGATGTGAATGTAGATTTAAAGCTATCTGCCTGCCAACAAGGAGCGTAACGCCGTATTACGAAGCGTTGAGCAGAGCACTTCTCGACCGGTGACCCTTCGAATGCGTTACCGCTTTCCGAACTGGGACACCCGCGGTGCGAGACTAATGAGCGAGCCAGCTACGGTCGCTAGTGTAAATTGTTGGCATAAATCACATTTGGGCCTCAGATAACAGCTCCTCTGTTACCCCTTACGACAAATTGATTACGAGTATTGTCTAAGAGGCTGATACCCCGTGGCCTGCGCGTTCACCACTTACCTATTAGAACCAATTACGGACAAAAGGCGAAAGTAAATCTATATCTATATTTAAAATGATTTTGTCTAAGGGATAGATCGCCGGTGGACGGTCCTAGCACAATGCATCACGCATTGCGCCATTGTATGCAAATCGGTAAACGGCCGGGGCGGAGGGGCTCGGCAAGTGGTGTACACGTGAAGGGCTTCGATTTCTTTCGGTGGGCGGTGCGGAGGAGTTACAAATGAGGCGCCCGCCCGAACAATGGGGCCACAAAAACGACGCGGGCGCCGCCGAAGCCGCAGCCACGGCCGACGCCGCGCGCGTGCGAAAACAGCCCGCGGCTCCCGCTGCCGGATTAGCGTGCGCCGATTCCGTGACTCGGCGACGAGAGTTGTTACGTTGCACGTATGCTGCATAACCAGCGAGTGCGGAAGACAACTGAATTTATCTCCTGTGTGCGCCATACGATGGAGTCCTTGACAGAGTACTGACGTAAGCGTGGCACAGTACTGATCGCTGCAGGAGTCGCTTCGGAGCTAGTGCTGGTAGCCACTGACGGGCAATGGGATTTTCTTCGGGACTGTTTGAGGACCGTACTTGGCTCACAAGATCGAGAAAGACAGAGGTCGCACAGTGGAGATCGGTGCTGGTTGGGCGAAAATGTGGAAAAACCGCGAGAAATGCATACTTGAACACAAACGCAGGTGCTAGCCAAACCTGCATGTGGCGCTTTTGTATCTGGCCACGAACGGCCCATGTGCAATTCTCTCTATACTTTGCAAGTGTCAGACGTGGTCAGAACAAAATTCTGTGTAGCTGTGAGTGCGTTATGTCAGAGCTAAGTGAATTCGAACTTTGGCAAACTGTTGGTGATCGTGTGGTTGGTGCTGCCGTAAAGAAGATGGCCGAAGTGTTTGGTGTTTAAAGATGCACCGTATCGAAGATTTATACCGCGAACACAGAAGCGGAAAAACATGATCTGCTAAGTCACAACGCGGAGGGAAATGTGTTGAGTGATCGTGGCAGACTGTCATTGAAGAGGTTCAAAATGGCTCTAAGCACTATGGTTCTTAACATCTGAGGTCATCAGGACCTAATATCTATGGCCATCCACACGCAAACACAACGGTACAGGTGAGGCCCTGTTAATCAGACGCCATTACTGGATATCCAGCTGGAATACACTTCCGAATAACTGGCACCACGCAAGGAAGCCGTACCGTACACTGCATGCAGACAAGCTCCACACATTCCCCACACAGTGAGATGATCTATGGCCGATCTCCCACTACTGTATAACGATCTTTATTGTTCCAGGAATGTAGCGGCTGCAGCAACTGGGATACATCGCCATCGCTTGCCACGGTAATGATGCATGATACCCATACTAACAGATCCAACCTTGCATGAACTATCGCAGCTAGTAAGCTACTACTGCTCTTACTACCCATCCCACTGTCGCAGAGGTTTTTTTCCCACGGCACGAGCCTTGGCACTTTTTTCCCTCTGCTCTTCAAACCGCTACCCTCACTCGCGTTTCGTCCACTATCTATCACCTGATGGACCGTGTTAATGCGTAGTCTTACCCAGTCGCACGGATAACATCACAGCCCAGCATCCTGTGATCCACTTACTAGATAACTAACATGTTGACGGAGGTGACAGTAGAACTTTTGGTTTGGTCACCACGTTGGTGCGGGCGTGGAGGGGCCCCATCCAAAAAAAAGTCCCGTAGACTTAGAACTACTTAAGCCTAACTAAACTAAGGACATCACACACATCCATGCCCGAGGCAGGATTCGAACCTGCGACCGTAGCAGCAGGGCGGTCCGGACTGAAGCGCCTAGAACCGCTCGGCCACAGCGGCCGGCCATTGAAGAGGATTGTGACGAAATACTTGGGGGGCAGTCAAATGAAAATCGAACACTCACCACAACTGGACCACGGAATGGTGTCATTCAAACATAATCATCACACGCATGTAGATCTTTATCCCACTGCGAGACAAGACGATCAAATCCTGTTTCGTAGAACGCTGTCGGGCGCTGACTAACCAACAACTTCATCCACTTTTGGCCTCGTCCGACTAAAACCAATGTCCACGTACGTCTTTCTTCAGGCAGCCAAAGATGTGAAAATCACACAGTGAAAGATCCGGGGTGTACGGAGGATGCTGCAGTGTTTCCCTACCAAATCGCTGAGGCGTAGCCTTTATCCGATTGGCAGTTTAGGGGTGGACGTTATCATTCAACACGATGATTACATCAGACAGCACGAGGGCAAACGGCAAACCTAACAGTGGAAACCGTGCACATCTCCTCCTGCAAAGAAATCCAAAAGTCTTCACACTAGTTCCGGTAAGGTCATGGTGATCTTCTTCTTCGACTGCGGAGGCGCTCTGCTCCTCGAACTCCTCGAGCATGGAACCACAATCAGTGCGCAGTCCTATGAAGTCACTTTACAGATATTGCGACTCGCCATAAAGTCAAAACACCTGGGAATGCTGCCGGACGGAAGCATCCTGTTGCCGATAACGCCCACTCCCACACTGCCAGCCGGACGAAGCCTATACGTCACCAATTTGTTTGGGAAACACTGCAGTATCATCCGTAAAGCCCGAATCTTTCATTATGTTATTTTCACAACTTTGGCGACGCGAAGGAAGACATGCGTGGACAGCGGTTTCAGTCAGACCAGGAAGTGCAACAGTGTGGATCCGTCAGCGGCCGACCGCGTTCTACGACACAGGAATTAATCGTCTCATCTCCCAACGGGATAAATGTCTTAACGAGTGTGGTGAGCCGGTCGGTGTGGCCGAGTAGTTCTAGGCACTACAGTCTGGAACCGCGCGACCGCTACGGTCGCAGGTTCGAATCCTGCCTCGGGCATGGGTGTGTGTGATGTCCTTTGGTTAGTTAGGTTTAAGTAGTTCTAAGTTCTAGGGGACTGATGACCTCAGAAGGTAAGTCCCATAGTGCTCAGAGCCATTTGAACCATTTTTGAGTGTGGTGATCACTTTTGAATTGAACCATTCCGTGGTCCCTTTGTGGCTGGTGTTCGGTTTTCATATGACTGCCCCTTATAAAAGGACGACAGTTGCAAAGTCACTGCAGAACTGAATGTCGTGCTCGCGAACCCTATCAGCAACCAAACAACACGAAGGGAGCTCCGTAAGCTGGGAATGGCAGGCCGACTGGAATTCCAAACCCACACATTAGTGATTCAAATTCCCATAACACGAAATCGTGGCGACGAAGTCACAAAACCTGGACTGTAAGTATGTGACCATTTTGGTTGATCAGGTCCATTCCATGGTAAAATGTTTATTCCCAGTGGTTATTCTGTGTTCCAAGGCGGCAGGGACCCTGTTCACACAGCCCCCATCGTCCAGAACCGCTCTTGTGAGCACCAGGATGAATATTCACATCTCTCCTGGCTACCACAGTTACGAGATCTCAATATTATTGAGCCTTTATGGTCTGCTTTGGAGAGAAAGCTGTGTGATCGCTATCCACTTCCATCATCGTTACTTGAACTTGCTGCTATTTTGCAGGAATAATGGTATAATATTGCCTGGAAAACAGTACAGGACCTGTATTTATTCATTACGAGACGACTAGAAGCATGGTAAAGTGTTAGGCTTTTGGTGTTTCCGTATTTTTGTCCATCCCCTATATACACGAAAGTGAGGACACAGTTGGGGAGTAGAATCGATGCTTTGCCCCAACGTCTGATATAAAGAGGCAATCATTCTTTTCAAATCGATTACGTAGGGTGTGTCCAATAAAGAACTCGCTGAATTTAAAATTAAATATGACGAAAACAAAGAGCAGTAGAAGAATGTAACTGCGAAAGCTGTAAGAAATTTATACAGAGGTTTTGAAATACGGGGGGACTTCAAAAAGTAAATTACATTTCTACATCTACATGTCCACACTGCAAATCATACTTAAGTGCCTGGCAGAGGGTTCATCGAACCACGTTCACAATAATTTTCTGTTATTCCCCTCTCGAACAGCGCGCAGGAAAAACGAACACGAGCTCTGACTTCCCGTATTTTATTACGATGAGCGTTTCTACCTATGTAGGTCGGCGTCAACAAAATATTTACTCATTCGGAGAGGGAAGTTGGTGGTTGAAGTTTCGTGAGAAACGCCTTTATTTTAATGCTGTCCACCCCAACTCCTGTATCACATTCGCGACACTCTCTCCTCTATTTCTCGATAATATAGGACACACTGCCCTTCTTTGAACTTTCCCGATGTACTCCGCTAATCCTATCTGGTAAGGATCCCACACTGCGCAGCAGTTCAAAATGGTTCAAATGGCTCTGAGCACTATTGGACTTAACTGCTGAGGTCATCAGTCCCCTAGAACTTAGAACTACTTAAACTTAACTAACCCAAGGACATCACACACATCCATGCCCGAGGCAGGATTCGAACCTGCGACCGTAGCGGTCGCGCGGTTCCAGACTGTAGCGCCTAGAACCGCACGGCCACTCCGGCCGGCGCGCGCAGCAGTACTCCAAAGGGGGACGGACAAGCCTAGTGTAGGCAGTCACTTTAGTAGATATGTTGCAGCTTCTAAGTGTTCTACCAATAAAACGCAGTCTTTGGTTCGCCTTCCGCACAAGATTTTCTATGTGTTCTTTCCAATTTAAGTTGTTCGTTATTGTAATTCCTAGACGTTTAGTTGAATTTACGGCTTTAATATTTGATTGATTTATCATGTAGCCGAAGTTTTACAGATTCCTT
The DNA here is from genome assembly GCF_021461385.2 of Schistocerca piceifrons. Lineage (NCBI taxonomy): Eukaryota > Metazoa > Arthropoda > Insecta > Orthoptera > Acrididae > Schistocerca > Schistocerca piceifrons. The sequence goes on along the minus strand of NC_060149.1, from coordinate 358,907,799 downwards.
TTAGTACTCACGTGAATGACCTCACACTTCCATTAGGGTCAATTGCAGTTTTCACAACATACAGATATCTTATCTAAATCGTTCTGCTATTGGTTTTGATCTTCTGGTGACCTTACTGCAAACAACGTAAGACGGCTTGCTCATATTGTCTCCTAAATCGTTTATGTAGATAAGGAACAATATAGACCTTACAAACTACCTTGGGGAACGCCAGAAATCACTTCTGTTTTACTCGATGACTTTCCGTCAGTTACTACGAACTGTGAGCTTACTGACAGGAAATCACAAATTAAGTCGCATAACTGAGACGATATTCCATAAGCATGCGGTTTGATTACAAGCTGCTTGTGAAGTACGGTGTCAAAAGTCTTCTGGAAATCTATAAATACGGAATGAATTTGAAATACTTTCTCAATAGCATTCAACACTTCTTATGAGTAAAGAGCTAGTTGTGTTTCACAAGTCCATGTTGATTGTGTGTCAATATACCGTTCTCTTAAAGTAATTTATGATGTAAGAACACAATACATGTTGCAAAATCCTGCTGCAATCGACTTTAACGATATGGGCCTGTAATTTAACGGTTTGCTCCTATTAACCTTTCTTGAATATTGGTATGACCTGTGCAACTTTCCAGTCTTTGGGTACGAATCTTTCGTCGAGCTAGCGGTTGTATATGATTGTTAGTTATGGAGCTATTGCATCAGCATACTCTGAGAGAACGTAATTGGTAGTTGTTGCTTCACTACTCGGAGGATATCTGCCTCCAAGTTACTCAAGTTCGCAGCTGTTCTTGATTCGAATTCTGGAATATTTACTTCTTCTTGTTTCCCGAAGGAATTTCAGAAGGCTGTATTTAATAACTTTGCTTTAACAGCACAGTCATCGATAGTATTTCCATTGCTATCGCGCAGAGAAGGCATTGATTGTGTCTTACCGCTAGCAAACTTTACGTACGACCAGAATCTCTTTGGATTTTCTGCCAGGTTTCGATACGAAGTTTCATTGTGGAAACTATTATAAGCATCTCGCATTGAAGTCAGCGCTTCAGAAGGAGATCGCCAGTCTTATTACGGCAGGCCAAGTAAATTTTATAGTATGCTGTACTACACTTCGAAGTGATACAGATATAAGACACTATTCTTCAACATAGTCACCAAGTCTCTATAAGCAGCAGTCGGAACGTTCTACCAATTGTTCACTTCCTCGAAGACATAAATGCGCTCATTGGTTACGAAGTCATTAGAGAGTTACTGTGAGAAAGTCCTCATCACTGGAATTTCTTCTACCCAGATGTTCTTTGGTCTTGCCGGAGAAATGGAAATCGCATGGTGCAAGACTTGATCTTCCCGATCAGTATCTCCCATGTCCTTCCGGCTTTGCTCAAACTGTTGGCTCCATTTCACTACTGATATACGCGACATTGGATTTAGTCCATATTTAGCCCAACATTCACGGCAAAACAGTGTGCAGTTTACAGATTTTTCCCACAAGAAACGTACTATCCCGTATACGTCGACTTTAGAGTGCGTTTCCAGTTGCCGCGCCATTTCATTCGCACACTATGACTCATGTATATTATCCGTACCACAGGAAATCTGTGTCTGCAGGAAACCTGTAACATGTGCTCTCTTCTGGCAATGTGTCACTCTTGTTGTGCGATGATCCTAGCTTGGGACGACATGTGTAGCTCCCGCTCAACTAAAACATCCAAGAACGGAAGCTTACCATCCCTCTCCAACAAGACATTAAATTCACCGTTCATGTGGTCAACTAACTGGTGCAGTGCATTTTCACTATGAGGCCATGTCGAGAAAGTGTCGCCAACGTACCGTAAGAAGCAAGATGGACGCAACTTCGTAGAGTTCAGAGATTGCCCCTTAAAGTGCTCCGTGGAAAAAATCTCGACGTTTGGAAACGATGGGGGTACCATGGCTGTGCCATCCGTCATCTCATAATATTCATTGCGATACAGGGAGTACGTTATTGTTAAGGCATGGCAGAACAGCTTGACGATCTCAGGTGGGAACTGTCGGCCAAAAGATCCAGCTTGTCTTGTACCAGTACCATCGCAAAAAGTGACACAACATCCACATTAACTATTATGTCATTTTAGTCTATTTTTATTTTCGTGGGGGTATCAACGAATGACTGCGTGGAAACAACATGATGTTCGCAGTGCCCCAGTTGTGTTCTAATAACCATGCCAGACGTTTTGCCTGTCTGTACGTTGGTGAACTGATTGTACTAACTGTAGGTATCAGAGGAACATTTTCTTTATGTATCTTCGGCAGTCCATAAAGCCTGGGAGGTCTAGTGTTACGTGGCATTAATTTCTTCGTCACTTCTTCTGGCATATCAGAATCGTTTACCTACTTCCTTTTCTTTCTGACGATGGTCTGTGTTGGATCGCGACCTATCTCCCGATGTGTATCAATGAGGACTTTGTTGTCTTGCCAGCTGATAAAGGAAATGCCACTGCGGTCCTGAACACCGAACACTACCACTGAAGGTGTTGCATTTATTAGAAGATGATACATACCGGAATCGTAGTCGCGGTCCAAACAGACCATCGTCAGAAAGGCAAGGCAGATAGTCTGGACGTTGTGTCACGTTTTACGAGGGTGCCGGTACGAGTCACGCTGTATCTTTTGACCTCAGATCGTCAACTTGTTCTATCGTGCCTTAACGACACTGTACTTCCTGTTCCTCAATGAATATTATGAGATGACGGGTGGCACAGCCGTGGGATCCCCACTGTCGCCGGGCGTCGCGATCATTTTCATGGAGCACTTTGAGGAGCAAGCTCTGAACTATGCGAGGTTGCGTTCATCTCGCTTCCTACGGTACATTGAGCACACGTTGTTGATATAGCCTCATGGTAAAAACTCACTGCAGCAGCCCGTTGTCCACCTGAAAGGTGTCCACCTCAACATTAAATTTACTGTCGAGTTGGAGAGGGATGGCAAGCTTCCGATTTTGGATGTTTTAATTGAGCAGGAGGCCGGCTTGGTCATTCGGTGTACAGGAAATCCACGAACAATGACCGGTACTTGAGCGCCAACAGTTTTCACCACACTGTACACATGAATACGGTCATGAACGCATTAGCACACAGGGCAAAGATCATTTCTGATGACGATCATCTAGAGTCTGAATTTCGGCTTATGAAGCAGGTGTTCAGAGAAAATAGTTACAGTATGGGAGAAATTTCAAAAGCTTTCAACTGCCACCACCGATGGAAGACTCCTCGTAAATTGGTAGTGCAGACCAATCCAGCTGTATTCCTTACATACTGTGAAGCAACTATTAGCAAAATAGGACGCGTGCAGTGGCGACATAGACTGAAACCAGTGTTGTGGCCCCGCCTCCAAGATAAGAGATACATTACAGTCAGTTAAAGACAACATAGTTCTTAGAGTTCTTCGTCCGTATGCTGTCCCCTGCGAATGTGATTACATTTATAGAGATCAAACTATTCGCACTATTGCTGATGGTTGTGCAGAGCATTCACGACATGTCCAACGAAGGAAACGTGAAAAGTCGTCCGTGGCTGAGTATTGCCTAGAAAACGGGCATAAAATACACCTTGAAAAGAGGAGAGTTTTGACTCAAACACCGTATATTGGGATTCTGTTATAAAATTAGCGGCCGAAATTAGAATAAACAGCAACAGTTTCAACAGAGACCGGGAGTACACGTGTAGTATGGCATGGGGGCTGGCTTTGGACATTGAGCGAAAGCTAAGACGGCGGCTTGACGCTTGGAGGGACGCGGGAGCAGCAATTTCAAAGGTGGCGCCACCCCTCCCCCTTTCCCACGCCATCCGACGTCACTCGATCCCGCGGAGGGACGGAGCTGCTAGGAGCTGCCCAACGTGCCTTTCGCGTTTGTGTCACTTCGGCCCGCAATGGAAGATTCCTGTCGCTGACATTACAACTATATAAGCAGAACACCGTGCCAGCCCTCGCAGACAGTGATTTTAACTCCTGACGACAGCTATCGAAAGATCGAGTGCTTATAAAACTGCTACAGCTTGAACAATTAAACTTCCTTCTATCGATCTTTGTTTTCGTATCAATAAATTTGAAAACCAGGGAGTCCTTTGCTGGACACCTAGCAGAAAGGAAGGAAAGTAAGAGATTAACGTCTCTTCGATATAGCAGTCACTAGATACTTGGGGGACTGATGACCTTCGCTGTTTAGTCCCCCTTAAACATCCCAACAACCACCACCACTAGATACTGTGAAAAAGATCAGACTGAGATTGTCCTCGATGGCGAGTGTTCATCAGAGACAACGGTATCGTCAGGATTGAAATTGTGATAGGACTGCTCTTATTCCCTACGTACATAAATGATCTGACGGACAGGATGCTGCTACGGTCGCAGGTTCGAATCCTGCCTCGGGCATGGATGTGTGTGATGTCCTTAGGTTAGTTAGGCTTAAGTAGTTCTACGTCTAGGGGACTGATGACTTCAGATGTTAAGTCCCATAGTGCTTAGAGCCATTTGAACAATTTGACGGACAGGATGAGCAGCAAACTGTGGTTGTTTGCTGATGACACTGTCGTATATGGGAAGTTGTCGTCATTAGATGACTATAGGATACAAAATTTTCTAGTTGCTGAATGACAGCCTACTCTAAATGTAGAAAAATGTAAGTTGATACAGATGAATAGAAAGAACAATCCGGTAATGTTCGAATATAGCGTTGGTAATGTGCTGCTTGACATAGCCACGTCGATTAAATATCTAGGCATAGTGTTTCAAAGCTATATGAAATGCAACCAACATTTAACGACGGATACAGGGAAGACAAATGGTCGATTTCGGTCTACTGGGAGAATTCCGGGGAAGTGTAGCTCATGTATAAAGGAGACTGCGTGTAGAAGGCTAGTGCGATCCACTCTTGAGTACCGCTCGAGTGTTTGCGATGCCCACCAGCCCGGATTAAAGGAATTGTTACTAGTAAGTTCGATCACTATGCGAATATTATGGACACGCTTAGTGAACTGAAATGGGAGTGCCTGCAGGGAAGACGACGTTCTTTTCGCGAAACACTATTGAGAAAATTTAGAGAACCGGTATTTGAAGCTGACTGCACAATGATTCTGCTGTCACCAAGATACATGTTTTAAGGACAACGACGATAAAAAATCTCCGCCCGAACAGGCTATGAAGACCCAACGGTAACGACCGGCTGCCGTGTCATCCTCAGCCAACAAGTGTCACTGGATACGGATATGGAGGGCATGTGGTCAGCACACCGCTCTCCCGGTCGTATGTCAGTTTACGAGACCACAATGAGGATAAGATACGAGAAATTATGGGTCGTACGGAGGCACATAGACAATCGTTTTTACCTCGCTCTATTTCCGAGTGGAACAGGAAAAGAAATGACTAATAGTGGTACAAGGTACCTGCCATTATCGTACGGTGGCTCGCTGAGTACATACCCGGTCGAGTCACATTAATATGACATCAACGTGCGATGACCACTCACAAACGGCTGGTGGTAACACTAGCAGTATCCGGGGACGTGGAAATATAGCACAGTTGTTAGAATGCGGAATGGGTCAAGAGTGGAAGCATTTCCGAAACGGATAAGTTTGTAAACAGTTCGCGTGGTTAAAGTATACTGTGCATTGTAAAATGGCGCTATCCAATACCGGCGCCGAGCAACTGTGGTGCAAAAGTACTTTAAATGACTCTAAGCACTATGAGACTTAACATCTGAGGTCATCAGTCCCCTAGACTTAGAACTACTTAAACCTAACTAACCTAAGGACATCACACACAGCCATGCCCCAGGCAAAATTCGAACCTGCGACCGTAGCAATCGCGCGGTTCCGGACTGAAGCCTAGAACCGCTCTGCCACCGCGGCATTCCAGAAATCCCGAAGATCCTTCCAACTCCACGTTAACCAGTTTACCTCATGGGTTAACCGTTGGCTTCTGAACATAATTCCTTCCAAAAAGCCAGGCAGCTATTACGAGACGAACTACCCACAGTTTCTGTCCCGTTGACAACTACCTAACCATTTGTGACTATCCTATCCTACGAACTAACAACCTAAAATACCTTTGACTACACGCGACAGAAAACTAACATGATAAGCCCATCATCCAACAAAAACCCTAAAGTTACTAATCCGCTATACAAAGAGATTGCAGCTCTTCACTTTCCTCGAGACCTACCAAACTTTCATTCGAACAATTCTCCTCCACCAACGTTGTCTGAACAACGCTGCTGCCTCCTGAGAAGTGATCAGACTAGCTCTAATACACGCTGAAGGGCCAAAGAAACTGGTATAGGCACGCGTATTCAAACACAGAGATTTGTAAACAGGCAGAATACGGCGCTGCAACGCCTATATAAGACAACAAGTGTCCGGCGCAGTTGTTAGATCGGCTACTGCTGCTACAATGGTAGGTTATCAAGATTTAAGTAAGTTTGAACGTGGTGTTACAGTTGGCGCACGAGCAATGTGACTCAGCGTCTCCAAGGTAGCGATGAAATGGGGATTTTCCCATACGACCATTTCACGAGTGTACCGTGAATATCAGAAATCCGGTAAAACACTAATTCTCAGACATCGCTGCCGCCGGAAAAACATCCTGAAATAATGGGACCAACGACGGTTCAAATGGTTCAGATGGCTCTGAGCACTATGGTACTTAACATCTGAGGTCATCAGTCCCCTAGACTTAGAACTACTTAAACCTAAGGACATCACACACATCCATGCCCGAGGCAGGATTCGAACCTGAGACCATAGCAGCAGCGAGGTTCCGGACTGAAGCGCCTAGAACCCCTCGACCACAGCGCCCGGCTAACTGTGGTGCACCACTGGCAATAGATCACAGGGCGAACGACGGCTGCGGAGATGTGCACGGGTGAATAGTCGTGCAACTGTTGATTAAGTGATACCCCAGATGTTCCAAAGGTCTATCAACAGTATCTTCTCAACGATCGTTCTGCAGACGTTGCTGTGTATGGGTCTCCGCAGAAGGCGCCTGGTTCATGTGCCCATGCCAACTGCTGTTCATCGGCGACGGAGGCTGGAATTTGCACGCGAACACCGCAACTGGACGACAACTGAGTTGCGGCAAGAGACCTTTTCAGATAAATCACGATTTGTGGTACATCGGACAGGTGGACGTTGGCGTGTACGGCGCGAAACGTCTGAAATCAGACACCCTGCAACATTCATTGGAAGGGTCGAGGCCGGAGGAGGGAGCGTTATGGTCTGGTGGCATTCGTGGCACAGTGTATCGAGACAAGTATGCGTCTATCGTTCCACCCCTACATGCAGTCTGTTTTTCCTCGGCACAATGGCACCTACCACTAGGATAACGCAACGAGTCACGCAGCTCGCAGTGGACGTACGCGGTTCGAAGAGCACCAGGATGAGTGTATTGTACTCCCCAGGCCGCCAAACTCCCAGGATTTAAACCCAATCGAGTATCTGTGGGATCACTTCTATCGGGCTGTTCATGACATGGATCCTCCACCGAGAAGCCTGGCGCAGCTGGCCACGGCACTGGATCGGTATGGTGCTACATCCCTGTCGATACCTTCCAGAACATCATTGACTATCTTCCTGCTCGTCTCACAGTAGTCCGCGCTGCAAAAGGTTGTTGTTCAGGCTTCTGAAATGTCGACACATTAACATGACCGAACAGTGTTTTTGTATCCCGCCTGGATCGGCGGCGCGTGGATCTACACCTGTGAACTGCTTCTGCAAAATAGTCCGAGAGTGAAGGAAGCGAGTAGGAGCAGGAAAAGGTGAAGTACTTCGTTACTGCCTGTAGATTTTACAAGTTTACTGAAAAAATATGAGTACATAAATGGTTACTTAACTTTGGCTGAGGTGAGCACGTAGGTGCGAAGCCGTATAGGTATCAAAGCTAACAGATACTAGGAGTTACAAAGGCAAAATCTGTAGTGGCTCGCCCACTATGAAACAGAAACAATGTTGCTTGGTCGTCTACTCGTGATCAAATGGGGCTGAATCTGGAGCGGCGCTAGTCGAGCTCCACAGCGTCGGCTAGAGGGCGCAGAGGTCGGCGTTGTTGGTCCGCTCTCGTAGTGCCAATCTACTAAAGCGCACCTACGTTGTGGCATCGTAGCTATCGATACCACTAGTATATGTAGATTTATATGTAGAAGGGAAGATAAGAAAATACTTATTGGTTGTCGAATTAGTAAATCAGCAATTCCGCCATTTGTCCGAGATGATTTAGCTGAACCACGGAAAACAGTAATCAAGATGGTGGGTATAGGATTTGAAACCTGCTCCAGTCGAATACGAGTCTGGAGTCCTTCACTGCGCCGCCTATCCCAGAGACGAAAGCTTATCGGCCAAAATAATCCAAACGTACCTGTATTCTTGCACGTTCAGTCAGTAATAAATCAGCGCTCAACACTCGTTTCTCTTTACTTATTTATCTTTAGTGTCACGTAGGTATCGTTCAGCTGTCGTAAGAGCCTACCGTCCAGATGTCGAGCTTTCTTCATTGGATCGCATACCTTAGGGTTTCAGTTAAGTCAGCTCAAGTTCCTTCAGTCGGCTTTCTTAAAAATTAACCTGAGGTAGCACAAAATAAAACAGAGGATTCGCATTTGAGAAGTAACTAAAACACTCATGAACCTTTGTTTAAGAACACTGAGGTGCATTAGGCACGATCCTGTCAGAGGTGGCCGGCCGAAGTGGCCGTGCGGTTAAAGGCGCTGCAGTCTGGAACCGCAAGACCGCTACGGTCGCAGGTTCGAATCCTGCCTCGGGCATGGATGTTTGTGATGTCCTTAGGTTAGTTAGGTTTAACTAGTTCTAAGTTCTAGGGGACTAATGACCTCAGCAGTTGAGTCCCATAGTGCTCAGAGCCATTTGAACCATTTGAACCTGTCAGAGGTGGTATAGCTTTGCCTTCGTCTGAACAACGAACTGGCTCACCCAGTAGGTTATAAATGGACCTATTTATAAACAAGGTATCTGAACCACAGAGAATAAGCAGACCACTGACTAGTATAAAGTCCACCCATTATATTAACTGCAACAAAATAAAAACCTAAGAAACAACCAGGGATTCGAACCGCTGGCATTAGGACCTTTTTAATTTCATTTATTCATCTTTATTCATTGATCATCACCAAGGTTATTAATACGGGCCGTACGTCTAGATATTGTGAACAAACTGTACAGAGCGCATATAAACTATCGATATTATTTCTTAAAGCAGTTCTTAGATAGTCAGACTTTCGTCTCCTGCCAACGGATTGCAATTGCGATTGCGTGTTGTTCTCCATACGTTTCTCTTAGGAAAGTTGAAACGACCCTTTCGTCCGCGCTTCGGAGCTTCCGTGGCGACACACGCGCGGCCACACCCACAATTCACTCACTGTTGCCAATGTGGGGCGCGCGAGACAAATTATGTGGCATACTGCTCCACGGACGAAATCGGAAAGTTTACTAGCGGACCCCGATTACTTCTCTGGACGTTCACACTATCCACTCACTTCAAATACGGGTCGCCAGCCGCGCTTTAACACGCGAGACAGACTTAAACATCTCATTTCTTAAAAATCAATGATCACAATTATTAAGTGATCCAATTACATTCACAAAGATTCCGAGATGTCAAAAAAGGAAAAATCTCACAAAATACCACCGTCGATTTACCATGGAAACAAATGAGATTTGTTGGTAACTTTCCCAAGTCTGTCTCCCCCTGTGCAGGAATCGCGAAAACAGAGAGCGTAATGGTCGTGGGCTCCGTGACATATGGAAGTTTGGGTCGGTTCTGGAGGCGCGCACGGATACCCGAAGCGATTAAGGCGACCGCTCGCGATAACCGAGAAGCTCTGGTTCGAATCCCGGTCCGGCACAGATTTTCATGTGTCATAAACAGTCAGTCACTCCAGATTCGCAAAATGAGAATCAATTTTTTAAAAGCTGTCACTTCTATGCGACACCACCTTCGGCTAGCTAATGATTGCCCGCTCTGCTCTGAGACCTCTTTTTACCAAACAAGTCGACGCTCACTGATCCGCAGCACTCGCGGAGAAACACAGGATGCTTACAGCGCTTCTGTAAAATGCTGCCTTCTGGCAGGACTTTAAAAACATTTTCTGCAATGAATGTTGGAAACACTGGCCCTCACATCTACATCTGCACCTACATTCCTCAAGCCAAGAACGATTGCCGGTAAGCCTCCATGTAGCCTCCAATCTCTCACATACACGGGTGAGAGCAATATATTCTTTGATTCTTCTAGGAAAGTACACTCACGGTAACAGTAAACTATACCCTTATGCAGAACACATCTCTTTCAGCGTCTGTCATTGGTGTCAGTTGATCGCTTCCGTGACGCTTTCGTGCTTACTAAATGAGGCAGGAAAATCACCTCTTCAGTTGTAAGGCTTTTACTTTTAAATATCACGACCGGTTTTGGGCTAACAAATGCCCATCATCAGGTGCAATTAGTCCGGTGCTGCGAGCCCGCTTGCCGCGGAGTCCTCTGCGCTCGCTTGTGGTGGTCGCCTCCGCTCTACCATTCTCGCGGCACGCGGGTTCGCAGCACACGACTAATTGCACCTGATGATGGGCATTGGTTAGCTCGAAACCGGTCATGGCATTTAAAAATTAAAAGCCTTAGAACTGAAGCGGTGATTTTCGTGTCTATTACAGTGCTCAGTTACGGACGTTCCCCCAAAAGAATTGTGCACTTACTAAATAAGCCTGTAACGAAATGTTCTGCTCTTCTTTTGATCCTCTCTATTTCATCTATCAGTTCCATCTGGTACGGCCCCATGCTGACAAAGAACATCCAAGTGTTGGTCGAGCGAGGGTTTCGTAAGCTACGTCCGTTGCTGGCGGAATACATTTCCTGAGGATCTTCCAAAGAGTCTCAATCTGGCATCTGCCACTCCTGCGATCAGTCTTATGTGGTTTTTCCCCTTTAAATCGCTCCGTAAGCATATTCTTAGATATTTTATGGAAGAAACTGCTTCCAGTGATTGTTCTCCAATCGTGTAATCATACAGTGCCCGCCCCTGGTAGCTGAGTGGTCAGCACGACGGAATGTCACACCTAACGGCCCGGGTTAGATTCCCGGCTGAGTCGGAGATTTTCTCAGTTCAGGGACTTGGTGTTGTGTTGCCCGTATCATCATCATTTCATCCCTATCGACACGCAAGTCGCCGCAGTGGCGTCAACTCGAAAGACTTGCACCAGGCGAACGGTCTACCCGACGGGACGCCCTAGCCACACGGCATTTCCATTTTCCTCATACAGTAATGGATTTTTCTGTCTATATATACGCAGTACGTTATATTTATTGATGTTTAGGGTCAATTGGCATTACCTGCATCACGCGTTGATCGTCTGCAGGCCTTCCCGAATTTCGTTGCAATTTTCTAGCGTTGCGACTTCTCTGTATATAACATCATCTTCTGCAGAAAAGTCTCATGGAACTTCCGAAGTTATCTGCTAGATCATTTCTATATACTGTGGAAAGTAATGGACTTATAGCATTCCCTTGGTGTATGCCAAAGTTACTTTTACGTCTGAAGACTTCTCTCCATTGAGAATGACACGCTGTGTTCTGTTTGCTAGAAACTGTTCAGTCTAATCACACAGTTGATCTGATGTTCCATACGCTCTTACTTTCGTCATTAGGCGGCTGTGTAGAATTGTATCGAACGCCTTACGGAAGTCAAAGAACACGAAATCTATATGGGGTGATCAAAAAGTTTCCGTTCGGAGGGCGTACATGAATCGGTATGGCAATCAGGAAAAATCGCCATGAGCAATGAGGCTACCATCCCACTGACACATCAGGTTGAAGATAACCGTTTGGTAAAACACCGTGCTCTGTTGCCTGAAGAAGTCAGTAGCTGCCTGCTACACATCCTCGTCCGACAGGAATCGTCGACCCCTGAAGGCCATTTTTAAGGGACTGAAGGCGTGATGATCGCATGGGGAGAGATCAGGACTATAGGGCGCGTGCTCAAGTTCTGTCACTTGAGTTGGCGTAACTTCTGCGTGACTGTATTTGCGACGTGAGGTGTGTTATCATGAAGCAGCAGCATCCCTTGATGCTCCATTCAACAACGGTGGTTTTCGAGAGACATTCTACTCCATACACATTCTTCGTTCTGCAATGGACGTCTACCGGTGTTCGTGCTTCGACAGCCAAGAAAAGAAATACAGTTCGTTGGCCCTGTTTGGACGCATTTGGCAATAACGTCGCCATAGTTCACGTTTCCGCGTTTACCGCACGCACGCCGGAAAGACTCGAATGCAACACTAATCCCTTGTCTACGTGTAGTGCTTTTATAGCCATATCGGAGTCGAGTTGCGTTGCCTACACGCTGCAGCAGCACTCTAAAACCGAAACTCTTTGAGTGCCCCTTATACATTAAAGTCGGCAAAGATATATTTTAATACGAGTCGTCAAGAGACAATAAAACACAAGCAACGTCCTGTTTATTTACTAGTATCTGCTACGAAACCATTCCCGATAGTTTCAAATAGCTGTACCTCGGTAACCATTTATAGCAGAGAAAGTGTTTCATATTCTCGCTGCAGAATGGTCCATGCGAGGAATTATCATGAAGTGTTGATTATTACCTCGAAAAATTTAACTTGCGACCATGAAACATGGTCAAAGTGTTAAGAATTCTCTACAGATTCTTAGTTCAATGTAACACATTTTTAACGGCGATAGATAACTTGGTAGAGACCTTGATTGTGAAAGTCTACATTTCAGCTGGTCAATTCTTGAACATATTCACAGTTCGAATATAATAAATTCCCTTGAGACGGAGAAGCTTCTGTCCACGAATCAGCACGGTTTTAGGAAGTATCGGTTGTTCGAAACTCAGCTTGCCCTTTACTCACATGATATCCTGCAAGCTATGGATGAAGAGCAACAGGCGTATTCCGTGTTCATAGATTTCCGAAAAGTATTTGACAGAGAGCCCCATTGCAGACTCCTGACGAAGGTACGAGCACACGGAACAGGTTCCCAGATTTACGATGGCTCGAATGTTTCTTAAGTAACAAAATTCAGTACCTTGTTTCTTGACGGCGACTGTTCATTAGAGGCAAGTGTATTGTCAGGAGTGCTATCATCCCCTACATCCACAAATGATCTGACGGACAGGGTGAGCAGCAGCATACGGCTGTTTGCTTATGATCCTGTGGTGTACGAGAATGTGTTGTCGTTGAGTGATTGTAGGTGAACACGGGATGAATTAAACAAAATTTCTAGTTGGTGTGATGAATGGTAACTTGCTCTAAATGTATAAAAATGTAAGATAATGCAAATGAATACGAAAAACAAACTCTTAATGTTCGAATACAGCACTAGCAGTGGCCAGTTGACACAGTTACGTCGATTAAATATCTCGGCGTAACGGCATGAAATGTAATGAGCATGTAGGAATTGCAGTAGGGAAGGCGAATGGTCGACTTCGGTTTATTAGGAGGCTTTTAGCAAAGTGTGGTTCATCTATAAAGGAGACCACATATAGGACGCTAGTGTACCCTTCCTTGAGTATTCGAATATTTGGGATACCCACAAGGTCGGATTAAAGGAAGACATGGAAGAAATTCAGAGGCAGGCTGCTAAATTGGTTACCGGTAGGCTCGAACAACTAACAGCTATTACGGAGATGCTTCGGGTACTCAAATGGGGATCCCTGGAGGGAAGATGAGGTCCTTTTAGAGGATCGCTATTGAAGACATTTAGAGGACCGTAGTTGACTGTAGAACGTATATTTCGAGTAAGGACCACGAAGATAAGATAAGAGACATTAGGGCTCGTGTGGAGGCACATAGACAGTCGCTTTTCCCTCTCTCTGTTTGCGAGTCGAACAGGAAAGGTTATTACGAGTAGTGGTGCAGGGTACCCTACGCCACGCACCATACGGTGACTTGCGGAGTGTGTGTGTAAGCGTAGATGTAGACGTAAAATCATGTCATCGTCATTCAGGATATGCGCGCAACGCAGTAGTTCCCATTTACGAGGAAAGAGGAAGAAATCACTAGATGCCATTTTAGAAGAATACGAGTGGGGGAAAGGGGTAGGGGAGGCTGAGCCAATATTTCATAGCCCAAAGAAGCAACATGTGCCACCGTGTCCTGAGCAGAATGAACTGTGGTATTGTTGTGGAGCAAAAACATCCCATTGAACAGCTTACGTCGACCCTTCGTCTTGACCTCCCTACATTGGTCTTTACAGCCTCCCGTAGATGTTGTCAAAATATTTCACGAGCATACTCCTGTGACAATCTGACCCTAACGAACACAGTCTGTTGGCATCATACCATGGTAGTCCCAAAAGATATTCTGCATGAGCTTGCCCAACAATTGTTGGGCCTCCGCCTTTTCCGGCGGTGGTGAATCCACATGTTTCCACTGCTTGCTTTCCTCCTTTGTCTCGGAATCATAGCGATACACCGAGGACTCACCCATCGTGATAAGAAGGATGACGTAGCTTCAACATTTACGCTGCTGCCTCGGTTTGGCGGAGTTTTTGAAACGGTATGATCGGTCGTCGAACCCACCGGACGACAAACTTCGACGTGTTGAAAATGTCTTGCAAGATGTTGATATGTGATCCATGACGGATTTTCGTTTTTTAGACTATCGGCTCTATCGTGATGCGCTTGTCTTAGAGCATCAGGACACACTTCTCTTGCGATTACCGGTTCTTCACAGGGAGATGTTGTGTCTACATCCACATGTACATCTACATACATACTCAGCAAGCCATCATATGGGATGTTGCAGAGGGTATCCTGTACCACTACTAATCTTTTACTTTCCGGTTCCACTAGCAAATAGAGCGAGCGAGAAACTACTGTCTATATGCCTCCGTACGAGCCCTTATTTCTATTATCTGCATCCTTACACGAAAAGTATGTTATCGGCTGTAGAATCGTTCCGCAGTCAGCTTCAAATGCCGGATCTCTAAATTTTCTCAGTATTATTACTCGGAAAGAACGTCGCCTTCCCTCCACGGATTCCCATTTTAGTTCTCGAAGCATCTCCGTAATATTGGCGTGTTGTTCGAACCTACCAGTAACAAATCTAGTAGCCCGCTTCGGAATTGTTTCGGTGTCTTCCTTGAACCCGAGGTGGTGTGAATCCCAAACTGTCGAGCGGTACCTATGATGGGTCGTAAAAGCGTCCCACATGCGGTCTCCTTTACAGACTGATTTGGTTGGGAGCAGGATACAGGGGCTGCTGGAGTGGAAAGCTGAGCAACAAATTGAGGATAGAATATAAAATTTAATTTATTACGCAAGAAAATTCATGCAAGGTACTGGTAACAACATATTGACATATAACTTGTTCAATTTAAATGTACATCAGCTGATTTAACATGAATCATCAACGAGTTATCTAACATCAAACAATCTGCAGATATGAGATTTAAACCTTTCCCAAAATTTTAATGCTTGTAAAATGTTATTACGAAACACAGAAAATTACCAAACTGGTCACTGTATTCAAATCTTACATAACGTAATGGGCACAATGGCTTACAGGAAATAACATCACAGACGTATAGCAATATCGGCCCTCTACAGCACTGTCTTACGTGACCTTGTGTGCCTCAATGATTCACAGAACCAACTCATATAGTTAAATGGTAAATATTAGCCACAATGGCGCTTGCATTATAATCTTACGTAGCACACCGATTTACCAAGACAATGCAATTAATGCCAAGTACAGTCTGGTCCAGAATAACGAGTGTCCTACCACTGCTTAAACTACTCAGAATCAGTAACGAACTGTTTTACAAGGCAAGCACATTCAGTTCAGACAAGTTAACTAGACAGTGCCTCCATTTGAATTTTACCACAGAAATCCATCAATAGTCATAGGCCAGACGGTGATTCGAAAAGGACTGATAACGAGTTACCGCACTGTTGGCGGTTGGCACTAAACCCCTGGCGTGCGATAGATGTGTGGGCCAGAAACCCCGTTGCAACAGGAGCCGTTAACAACAGTACCCACAGAACTCTTTCTAAAACCACACCGTGAAATGACGTCAAAGGGGTTTCCAAATCAGTTTAACACTCAACAGTAGTCAGTAAGAGATAAGGACAAAAAAAAAAAACACACACGGCACTTACAATTAGCCTTGAATTATTCCTAGCCGTGGTTAAGATTGAATTAATTTTAATTCAACAGGTAAACAGTTGTGTCACAGTAGACTTAAACTTTACTTGACTAGCGTCACAATTTGGGCGTCCCTTAACTGACATAAGTTCAGTAACAAACTGAAATGCAATTTAAAGACACTCAAGTAAGGGTATTGTGAAACACTTCATCAACAATTTAAGCAAACACGCCCAACATAGGCACTCCAGTCCATACGTAAATCAACCAGGGCACAAGTCAGTATTTCGACACGCGACGTGGGAACACTCACTGCTCAGCAGCGCAAGCCAGAATACGACAGAAAGAAGTCTCGCTGTAACTCCACCAGATGAAGATGCACCAAACTAACAGCTCACCTTTAACAATATTAACCAAATGCCGCTAATAAGGTAATGGCCAGAATAACACCAGCCCGTAGCCACAGCGTGAGAAAGGTTGAACTCGTAAACAGAACGAACGACAGCGTGTCACTGCAGCATCTCCAGTTCCGCTGCTCGGCCCATTCCACTGCAACTGCCACACTCACACCACTTGCCGACGCGACTTCTGCGATCTTCCGGCGTCTCTCCGCCCAGGCCCGCTCGTCTCCCTCTGCCCGAGACTCCCTTTCGGCTTCCCGCACGGAATCCCAGAGGGCGCACCAACCCGCGCACCGCAAAGCGAATCGCAAGAGATCGAACACACTACACCGGAACAATCAAATCGCAGGAGCACACGGCACACAGATGACCCACACTTTCCTAAAATTCTTCGCCATTCAGGTTTTTTACCGCTCTAGAAGCGTCTGCACCAGCTGACCACCGTGTCGTTGGTACATTGTTGCTGCACACTTGCATCATCTTAACATGGATTGTTGCAGCGTTGATCTCCTTCAAATGCAGTAATCAAATTACTGCATGATACTTAACCTTATTGTCTCTCTCCGTAGCTGAGTGGTCAGCGCGGCTGGCTACCACGTGAAGGACACGTCTCTTATTCCCGCTACTACCGTACCAAGGATTTTTCCTTGGCGGTAGGACTAGAACAGGGTGCACCCAGCCTCGTGATGCCAGCTGAGGAGCTGCTTGACCGAGCAGTAGCGGCTCCTAGTTACGAAAACTGCTAACGGCCGGGAGAGCGCCGTGCTTACCCCACGCCTCTCCATATCGCATTCAGTGCTGTCGTTGGTAAAGGACGACACGGCGGTCGGCCGGTACAGGACCTGCGGACGAAGTTTATGATACGTTTACTTTAGTTTACCAAAGGGCTGCGTCATTTTGTTTTGGGTCCTCCAGCGGCGGCATGTGGTACTGTGGCACGAGAATTCCAGTGTGTACCAGGCCTACTGAGATGTACCTGCAAATAAACAAAAAATTCTTCATTTAACGTATTTTTTCGATATAATAATGAAAACTTCATGACTATCTCTCGCACTATCTCCTCTTAAAGTATGCCGTATTCCTCCTGAAACAGTCCACAGGGTAAAAATATTATGAATTGGCTACAACAGGTTATTTATCTAGTTTCACATAACCAGTTTTCTTGTACTTTAAAGCAGATCGCAGAAGTTTAGGAAGAGGGATGAGGGGGCGACGGCCTGGTGTTGCAATGCACGACGCAAGCGTTACGTCGCAAAATATCGTCGAGAAAATAACGTTAGTATCGCGGGATCTCACTCAGCGCCATCACGTTCTGTTCGCTGGACTCTCGATCTGATATAATGGCACAGGGCTCTGTGTCCGTCATCTCCGCAATGGCTCGCCAACATCTAGGAGCCCGAAAGAAAACCAGTATAACTTAAAATCAGTCACGCGTAGCACACGTTCGACGTCGGATTTTAGTTCCACGAACGAGAGACTAACACGTTGGTAATACTTACGATGTGGCGTTCGATGTTTATCCAATCAAAGTGTTATAATGCCTGCCTTGATAAAACTTCATTTTTAATTCCAACTGGTTCTTCCCAAGTACATTTTCTTTTTACTCTCGTCTGGAAGAATGTGGAAGGGAGTAACAAGTTGTTCTTATTGGCAGATTCTTCTAACGTAAGACCTCTGATGTTCCTGGTATCGTAGCTGAGGTTTTCGTTTGAGTAACGATTTCTTAGTTTGTGTCCTACTATTGCACTAAAATCTTAAAGCACTTCAGAATTGCAAGTGTTCACAGACTCTTAACATGCAAAGTAAAAAGAGATGCAAAACTACAAAATACAGGCTCGTCAGTAAGAAAGTCAGAAATGTAGATTATTAGAAATTGTTTAAGATTGTGATGGTATACCAGATTAAATTAAGCAACAAGTTGAGCATCTTACAATCTGTATATTATATGGTTGTAAACGGAAGGGGTGATTATTTATCAAGCATCTTGCAATTGATAGTTTATATGCACATGGATGGAAGGATGGTTATTTAACAAAGACACCTCCCGCCGGAGGTTCGAGTCCTCCCTCGGGCATGGGTGTGAGTGCTGTCTTTAGCGTAAGTTAGTTTAAGTTACTTTCAGTAGTGTGTAAGTCTAGGGACCGATGACCTTAGCGGTTTGGTCCCTTAGAAAATCACACACATTTGAACACATTAACAAAGGCACACGCAAACAGTAACAGGTGTATCAGGTGCAAAGAAAGAAAAAGAAAGAAGAAAAATCAAATGAAACGAAGCAGCTGTTAAGCAAAAGACGCAAGGTCCAAGCATTCAATAACAAATGCGTAACAGAACGTGGAGTAATAAACAGAACTAGTTGTAAATTTCCTCGAAAGGATGTGAGAACATATAAAGAAAATATGGTGAAAGCAGTGATTGAAACCAACAAAAGTATGAAGACGCAAAACAAAAGATTTGCTGGGTGGGTGCCATATTTCACCGGCCAGGATGGCAGCAAGCGCAGTAAAAAGCCACAGAGAAAGCTTTACAACAATTTCAAGGTTTTTTTAAATACTTGTGTAGTTTAAGGGATTTATCATGAAAACAAATAGATTACATTAAAAATTCCAAATGGGTTCTATCAAGTCATTCCGGATATGAAGAAACAGGCTACAACAGATCCAGTGTTTCGCTTCGAATGATTAAAGGTACACGAAATGTTTTTACAAATGAACTTGCAAAATTATTTACAGTATGTTTGCGAAACGAGACAATTTTTTCAAACCTGGACTGGACCAACGTCATAATAATTTTCATTCATAAGAGACAGACAAGTCCTAAAAACCTGTAGACACAACGGTGCGTAATTTATAAGATATTCACCGAAATCGTTTCCAAACACACAAAAACATTATGTTTGAATTAGAAAAACGATAACGCAAGCTTTATGATCAGTGAATGAAAATTGTCACATAGATTCATTGATCTGAAATATATTTTGACTCAGTTTCAGCAATGTTTGCCAACAGCATTTGAGAAACAAGGCATTGATTCAACTGATATTAGTGTACTGAAAAATATATTCGTCAAAGTTACAGCTTTGATTAGACTTCAACGGGACAGTGAGAAATTTAGAGTTGAAAGGTTAGTCAGACAGGAACATTCCGTAACACTAAAACTGTTCTCAGTAGTCCTAGAGGTAGTTTTCGGATTCTTAAACTAGGAAGATGAATGATACATATATTTCGCTTTCCGTTGTCCGCCACTCTGACGTGCTGTTGTGTTCCGTTAGGTAGTGCTCATACGGCAGCTTCGGCTTTTCAATTTGTGACGTTTGTCTGTAGTATCGCCTTCAGCGCCGTCTGGAAGACAACACAATTAGTTCTTATTTTTCTTGTTTATATTTTATGAGTATCGTAGTTTTAGTAGTGTGTATTTAAGAATGGAAATCAAGAAGGAAGTGCTCGGATTAGAAAGGGTATAAGTCACGTATATAATCTTTCGCCCCTATTATTCAATTTATACATCGAAGAAGAAATGACGGAAATAAAAGAAAGATTCAGGAGTGGAACTGAAGTTCAGGTTGAAATGATTCCTGTGAAAGGATTCACGGATGATAGTGAAAGGGAGAAAGAATTGCAGGACCTGTTAAATGGAATAAACCGTGCAACGCGCACATGCTACAGAATGAGAGCAAACCGAAAGAAAACGAAAGTAATGTGGAGTAGCAGAAATGAGATTAGTGATAAACGTAACATCAAAATTAGTGGCCATGGAGTAGACGAAGTAAAGAAATTCTACTACCTTCGAAGCAAAATAACGCATGACTTACTAAGCAAAGACGACTTAAAAACAGACTAGCAAGACAAAGAAAGCATTCCTGGTCAAAATTAGGCTATTAGTTTCAAAGATCGGCATTAATTTGAGGAAGAAATTTCTCAGGATGTACGTTTGGAGCGTTGTATAGAAATGAATGATGGACTGTGGGAAAACCGGAAAAGAAGAGAATCGAAGAGTTTGAGATGTGCTCCCATAGAAGGATGTTGGATATTAAGTGGACTGATAAGATAAGAAACGGGGAGGTTCTCCGCACAGTTCTCGAGGAGAGCAAAATGTGGAAAACATTGACAAGAAAAAAAGCAATGTGATATCACATGTATTAAGATACCAAAGAATACCTTCCATGGAACTTGAGAGACCTGTGGAGGGCAAACACTGCAGGGGAAGACAGTGATTTGAGCCAACAAATAATCCAGGATGTCAGGTGCAAGGGCTACTCTGAGATGAAGAAGTTGGGACAGGAGAAGAATTCATGACTGGGTGCATCAAACAAGGCAGAAGAATGGTGAGAAAAAAATTACGCCGACTGCCGGGCACATTCGGGTAGTTTGAACTTGTAGAACAGCCATTCAGTGTTCGCATTTTGTTGAAGAAGGAAAAGGAAGATTGCGTTTAACGTCCCGTCGACACTGAGGTTATTAGAGACGGAGTACAAGCTCGGATTAAGTCATTGATGGGGAAAGAAATCGGCCTTGATCTTTAAAAGGAATCATTCCAGCATTTTCCTGGAGAGATTTAGGGAAATCAAGGATAACCTAAATCTGGATCGCCGGACGGGGGTTTGAACCGTCGTCCTCCCGAATGCGAATCCAGTGTGCTAACCACTGCGCCACCTCACTCGATCTGCTTGTTTAATGTGCACTCGTGTTCAGTGAGGGGTGTTTATGTAACGGCTTGCGCTTTTTATTTTGTGATATTGTTTAGAAGTATGGCCTTCAGTGCCGTCTAAAAGACACCACTGCTGGTTTTTGTTTTTATTTTGTAGCTGTTAGAAATGGATAGAGACTGTTGTTTCTTGTGCACAAGGTGAATTGGCCGGAAATAGCTAGGAGCTGCACTGGTCACGGTCGATAGGCTTCCGATGGCTGGTCTAAGACGCAGCGACGTTGGGGCCCCAGTGGCGAAACCTGCGACTCCTTGTTGCCGTTGGAAGTCACTGGCAACACCGATTGCACTGAGTCTTCAGATGCGTAACATCTGACTGGTTTGTGCTCACTGGAGAGTCAGTAGCAAACGGTGGTGGGCTCACTTATCTCGGGCCGGATAGCGAATGTGGGATTTGGCCGAACAGCTGTCCATTTACGCTTTACAAATAGGTATCAGATGCTGCCCTTTGTTTATAACCTAGCTGAGCTAGAAAGGGATGCCTCATTTTTGGGCCAGTGACCGATATCCGTGATACATCTGGACAATCTCAGAGGATGGGTTTGTTGGTCATTAGAAGTTTCATCGTTAGGCAGGTAATGGAGGCCCTCAGTGAAGAAGCGGACACGTTGGGAAAGAAGCGCAATGTGTTTTCGGTACGCTTATCGGGAGGTCTCGTTCAAGATGTGACGGAAGCTCTGCCAACGGATATTGAATGCAGTGGCTGTAACCGGCTGCAAATAGTAGGTCATGCCAGTACGAATGCGCTTGCTGCATAGGTTCTGAGGCAATCCTCAGTTCCTTTAGAGTTTAGACAGTTGGCTGATTTTTTTAACACAGCTAGACTCGCCCGCTGGGTGGAATCACAGCTCTCTGTTTTCAGCATCGTACACTTCATCGATCGCGGTATCTTGGTTTGATTCGTATGATGTTGTTTTGTATACCTTATCTAAAAGTTACTTCGAGTAGATAGAGAACAGAGTCGTGAGGAGAATGTCTTACACCGTCCAGCAACTAAAAAAAAATGGTTCAAATGGCTCTGAGCACTATGCGACTTAACTTCTGAGGTCATCAGTCGCCTAGAACTTAGAACTAATTAAACCTAACTAACCTAAGGACATCACACACATCCATGCCCGAGGCAGGATTCGAACCTGCGACCGTAGCGGTCGCTCGGTTCCAGACTGTAGCGCCCACAACCGCACGGCCACTCCGCCCGGCCAGCAACTAAAAAACCAGAGCGTTTCGATATAGTTGATGCAGAGGAGGATACTAGGTTAGGTTAGGTTAGTGTTGTTTAACGTCCCGTCGACAACGAGGTCATTAGAGACGGAGCGCAAGCTCGGGTTAGGGAAGGATGGGGAAGGATATCGGCCGTGCCCTTTCAAAGGAACCATCCCGGCATTTGCCTGAAACGATTTAGGGAAGTCACGGAAAACCTAAATCAGGATGGCTGGAGACGGGATTGAACCGTCGTCCTCCCGAATGCGAGTCCAGTGTGCTAACCACTGCGCCACCTCGCTCGGTGAGGATACTAGTGATCACAGGACTGTTTTACCATTGTTGACCAAAGGTGTTACAAGAAATGTTAAGAAGGGTATGAAAATATTTTGGCTTAGCAAGTGTGGTAGGGAACAAGCTGCTAGGTACCTGAGTAGTCAACATTAAATATTAAGTTGTGAGGACGAAGATGTAGGCGAAAATGGACAAAATTCAGAAGCATTGCACATTACACCTTGTGTTAGTCAAGGTTTTGAGAGGTGTAAAGACTCACTGTGGTACAAGTACGGCAGTCGAGCGAGGAAGTTCCTACCTAAACGAAGAGATGTTCATCACAGGTTTAAGCCAAATCAAAGTTTAGTTAGCAAACAAAAGCTGGACGAAGTCAAAGTGAGCGTATGGAGAGAAATGCGAGCAGCGTACCATGAATTCGAAAGTAAAATTTAGTAACCGATCTGACTAAAACTCCTAGGAAGTTTTGGTGTGACATAAATCAGTAAGCGGATCGGAATCATGTATTCAGTCGCTCAATCTCCATTATGGCACCGAAACCGAAGATGACAAAGAGAAAGTCGAAGAACTGAATTCAGTATTCAGAAATTATTTGACCGCAGATGATCGAAATACCGTTCTGCCTTTGAAGAAGGATCCAAGTAAATTTTACAAGTCAGATCAGACTGTGGACATACTTCCCGTCAGCACAGTCCGAGTCGAGTGTAACATTGCAACGAACTTCTATCTCAACAATAGTCTGATTCATACTAATTACGGCTTCTTCCCCTCAGTTGCAACGGGGCATAAGATTGTTGAGACCCCTGCCAATGCAGTATACCTTCCAGTGACAGCTCACACATTGGATTATTTGGAACTGCGTATTGTGGACTAGAATAACCAACTTGTTGACTTTCGTGGCGAGGAAATCATTGTACGATTACATCTAAGGCAGGATGGGCGTACGGTATAAAACAAGTGCACGCAATCCACACTCTGTCACTTCGCTACCGAATAGCAAAGTGATAAGACGTGCGAACTACGAGTTTCTTAAATCAGTTGGCTTAAAACCGCGCAATGACGTCCTCACTCAATATAACCAGTCCGTTAGAGTATGGTGAGAGAATTATACGTTAGGAATACTTCTCTCATAAACCTTACGCTTCAACCACATTTAA
Organism: Schistocerca piceifrons; assembly: GCF_021461385.2. Classification (NCBI taxonomy): domain Eukaryota; kingdom Metazoa; phylum Arthropoda; class Insecta; order Orthoptera; family Acrididae; genus Schistocerca; species Schistocerca piceifrons. The sequence continues at coordinate 358,883,902 of NC_060149.1, read as the reverse complement.
CAAGAACGATGAAATAAGAATTGTCATCCAGCACCAAAAGGCACTCACGCTTCTATGCAAGAGTTTCATGTATCTAGAGGGGTCATTCAAGAAAACCGACGGCAGCGATACAGTGGGATCCAAGCTTACACGTAACGCTTTAGCATTCCTGTTCCAAGAGATACGCTGTGAACTCAATGGGTCTGAGACCGACCGTACACGCAGTGTCAGCATAATATTAATCCTTAAAACGTACGTCTCTGCATCACCCGCGGATTTGCATGGTTTAGAAAATGCGGGATGGTTCATAAAAGATCCAGAGGATAGAACAGTTGCAGAGTACAAGCGATTTACTCCATGCATACCTCTAAAAATGCTTATGGGGTACTTTGAGGACATGAGGCAGGTTATTATGAACGCTACTAGGAACTCATTCTGGTGCGGAGTGCGACGGACAATACCCCATACATTCAAGGAGCTCAAGAGGAGAATATGATCACAATCAGCAAGATAATATGGTAAATGCCTCACATCAGTGTATCCGACGAGGAGCGTTTGAAACTTTTAAAAGTCCTGGTACATTTCTGTCACTGACATGTCGCTCGTGGGAGGTTTTCGAATACCCAGTGTTACCGACTGTGAACAGACAAACATAGGCTATTAAAACCTCTTCGGAGCTAGAGACACCTAGATTAATCATACTTGCGTTTCAGACTGATAGAAGAGGTAATATAGCAAATGATTCAACCGTGTTCGACATCTGCAAGTCAACTAATGCCAAAGTCTACCTCAATGCAGAATTCTACCCGTATGACAGTTTACATCTGCAGTGGAATCAAAATGTATACAGTGTAGCTTATGACACGTACGCAAGGTTTCGTACTTCTTACTATGAAACAGCCGAAGGAGAGGGAGGAGGGTGTCTACTCAAGTTCAAGGAGCTTTCGCTGATCGTCGTGAAAGACTGCTCAAAACAGAACAGGATAGTTAAGCCTGGACCTATAGATGTGCGAATTGAATTTGAATCTTTGACAAATTTCCCAGAACACACTGCTGTGTATGCTCTAGTTGTACATGACTGTGTGATCAACTACTGCCCACTCACCGGTGTTGAGCAACGAGCAGTATAAATTAATAAGTGCTGCAACTTACCTAGAGCATTTCACAATGACGTCTCAAGCTGTGAACACCATTGCGGATGCTCAGGGTTTCTGTGCTGGTGAACGTAGACAGTTCACATTCAAAGATGTTGCATTTGTAGAGTACACACAAGATGCTGGAATAATAGGGACATTCTCAGCAAACATTGCGTCACCTAGGTCTTTCAAGTATGTGAAGTGTGCTAAGACATGGAAGAGTGCAAAGTGGTTAACACATTTCTACCATGGAATTCAGTGGGATGATCCTGGCAGACCGTATAAAGATATGTTGACGGCGCTTAAATTATTCGATCACGTGGATACTATCATCTACGTAAAGGGGAAGGAGAAGATCTTATGGATGCGCCGAACATTTAAGTTTGCTGCTATTGAAGACCTGGAATTCTACGGGTGTCCTTCTCTCCATCGACTCAAGAACATGGATGAAAAAAGTGTTGCTGTGTCTTCATATGAAATGTAAAATTACTTTTAAGTTGGATGAAAAATAAATGAAGTTTTGCCTCACAACCTCTGTGTTCTTCTTTCTCAACCCTGTTCCCGCTGTGACAGGGTACAATTTTTTAACCACGTGCTATGTCTGTAGTGTTCTTCAATCACAGGAGATATAATTTTAGACATGCCTGCTATAAATCTTTGGAAGCGGACACTGTCACATGCCTCCTGCTCCCATAACCCAATTTGTGCTGCACGATAAGCGTAATTCCATGTAACCATTCTACAGATTTTGTTACCTCCCATCTTAAACTTCACCTCCTTAATAGCACTCATCTTCAGCAAAAGTAATGTCATTTGAGACATGCACAGCTTTTTATATATATAAACATATATAATGCTAAAGGGTATATGGTTTTTTGTAAATAACAACAAAGATGTATGGTGTCTGATTTTTTCTTGTTTTATTCAGTTCACACAAATACAGTATAGTTATTGAGGTACAATATAATTCTTGAGGTACAGTATAGTATTCTTGAGGTACAAATTAACTCTGCTATTCAAATGCAGAAATACTTTTAACTTACACGCTACGCCTGTAACACTAGTACGAATTTTTTTTATATAAATGTATGCTAAGAACTAATGCGGAGAAACTTTCTTTACTACTATAACTAAATTCCACAGCTCCCCAGTAGCAGGGCTTTTACAATAATTTTGATGGACTGCGCACGTTTAGAATCTAATTTCAACAGTCCACAATAGCAAAGGTTTTTAAAATAATTCTGATGGACTGTGAGCTATATGCACTTACAAACTATTCTGACTTGAATGGCTAACAAGAGGTGAAAAACTTAAAAGGTATTCTATTTACAACACGCACATAGTGCATAAATATATTTTTTTTTCTATTTCTTGTTTTCTTATATATTTTTTTATTTCTTTCACACACATGATGTGTATATATAAACATGAATTTTGTTTTGTTCTTTTTTCCGTTTTATCCTTTCTTTTCCACACATTCTCTCTCTCTCTCTCTCTCTCTCTCTCTCTCTCTCTCTCTCTCTCCACTATCACTCAAACAGAGTCCCCCACCCTTTCTTCTCTCGCTACAAGTGAGTGGTCTGAGTACGGGCGAATTTCAGTCCCGTCATCACAAATTACCCTTTTACAGTCATGAGGCAGCAGACCGATTTTAGACTGTATTACACTGTACACCTCATGTCTTCTCGATCGAATACTGGTCTGCCGCACCATATGCGGTGGTTGCGGTGCAGAACCACGAACACCACTGTACAGACATCACAAATAGTCTTCGATGGAGAGGGCTCTCGATGCCATGCAACGCACACCCTTAGCCTGCCTCTGGGTGGCACCTTCCAATGTGCGATACACATACATTTTTGAGCGTAGACCTACGAACTCCACAATCGGCAATCCATTCGACTCGTCCTTTATAAGACCGATTACCTTCTTGTTCTGTGGAACAATTATTATCGGCCGTGTATGAGGACGTGACGAATTCATTACCATGGCACCTAATTACTTCGTATGGATCGCAGTTCTTCACCCAATAGATGAAGCTGTCTGTATCCATACAAAGTAATTTAGGATCTGCGAAATGAGTTTTCGCAAACTCATAATGAAAGCGGAACATGTGGAGTTTGGATAAGTCTAGTATGCACGTTCCCACATAAATAGGTTTCGTAAACTCTACTGCAGTCTTCCCCATCTCCACAGCAACAAAGTTCTTATTGAATATGGTGACCCGCTTAAAATTTGGTCTGGAAATGCATTTCCTTACGCCGTAACGCCCGTCCCATTCGGTTTCTAATCAAAATCTCTCGTCGTTCCCTCAAATTCTCCATTGTTTTACCGAAAATTGAATTATTCATCAATTTATAAAAATCTTTCTGAGAGTCACACATCACGGAAGCTCTCTGTCTCGTATTCAAATCAATACGCTCCTTCATCCAGGGGGATTGCTTGAAGGAGATAGCCCAGGTGATTTTAACCAACTCCATACCCAAGCTGAGGCATTGCTGGAGGTTACGATGATGAATGATGTATCTCCACTTGTCCCCCAGCGTTGTCATCAGTTTTGGTGTGGAGCCTCCTCACAGAACTAGTTGCTCTGGGCACAGCGGCAAATCGGTATGAGCATCATGCAAACTAATAGCGTATGTGAGTTCTGCCTCCATCACATACCCTACATCAGAATCAACTGCCGTACCACCCATTATTTTTCCACCTAATCCCTTGAATTTGTCTTCGGGCACCCATCAAAACGCCCCAATTGGCAGTGATTGCTGCATGGCATGCCAGTATAAGTTATTTATATCCAAGTATATCCCCCATGGATCCCTTGTTCAAAGAAAAGAAGCATGCCAGCACCAGTCAATAATTCAACACTGCAGTTCGTTTTCTTGAGCGTTGGGTCCCAACACAACCTGGGTGCCGTGTAATAAAATGCGAGATCAAAAGAATGCGTGGTCATACATAGACTCCGAAATTCCTCGAAAACGTCCGCTAGTAAATGCAAGACTGTGTCCATGTAAAGCCATGCGTACTCTCCTACACTGGAAATATTGAATTCCCGCCAGACATTCATGGCATGCTCATACTCTGCATCTGTTATGGCATCGCCTGTAAGGTTGCTGGAGAATGCAGTTATGTCAGGTAGACTGGTTTCGTTGATATTCGCCATACTATCCACATACTCGTATGGGAAAACCCCCTTTCCAGTCACAAGTTGAAACTTTTCCTCTTCAGGAAATGCAGCTCAAGTGATATGCATATCCCCCGAGGTAGAGTTTCAACGAGTTTCTGGAGTGGCGCCTGCTGGAAACGTAGCGTATCAAGGAAGCGGAGCGTAATTCTTGGCGTCATTCGTTTGGAGAATGAAATATACTTCTCGACGCTCTTAGGTAGGACACTGACCTCATCTTCCTCCAAACCGAAACCAGACAAGTACTCAACTAGAAAGGGAGGGTCATAGCCACTTAAAATGTGGAAGAAAGCGGGTATGTGTCTAGGTAGCTGGTACTTCAAATTGCACACGTTGTGAGTTGTGCCACGGAACTTCCTCGTGAGAGGACAGTGGTCCTTACGAGGAGTTTCCGCTTTTCTATCTAATGGCAGCCCACAAATATGACAATCAACCGCTATATTATACAAATCTTCATTCTCCTTCGATTTGGTCACGGCCACGTTGCCGTTGTAAAGCTTATCAACCTCCCATGAAACTTTTTCGAGCTCAGTAAGCAGCCAAACTGCAGGATTATCCCCGACGTAAGATTTGTAGCAGTTAAGACTGGAATCATATGACGATACAATTTGGTACGCTGCCGCATATGATACGTGTTTTTCTGTAGAGGTGTAATGTGAGGCTGTAGGGTCACCTTCACAGCGGGTAACAGGAGCGTGGAGGCATTCAAAGTCTGCGTACACTACAAATAGGATCGCTCCTGGTGGTGAACATTCTTCAACTTTGTGAATTTGTTTTTCCTGCGTAGGCATAATAGCACGTACTGGGTCCTTGGAAGAACAGTCTACTAGATTGCCGCTAATAACTTGTCTGAGGAGAAATATTTGAAGCACCTTAAGCAAATACGTTGCTTATGTTCATGTTTATTTATCTGGATGGAAAGGAGTCGGGACATGTCTTTGATCCAAACATAGTGATAATTATCACTTTCAGAGAAGAGCATCAAGTTTACATGCAGCTCACGCTCACTAGCAAATTTTGAGAAATGGAGTGGGCCGGCGACAGTATGCTTTTCTTGCTCATCTGACTCGCTTTTCTTCTCCAGGCCATAAACATGAACCGATATGCCGCTATTCTGCACCTCAAATTTAGGTATGTCCTCGATCTTGAAGGAGAACTCTATATCATCAAAGTTGTAACACCCACGAATATTATTATCAGCTACATGGTATGTACTCGGACGTTCAGGATAATCCCTTCGATCGTATTTTATTTCGGAAGCCAGGATTGACCATGCAAAACAAGCATGATCGTTTGTATTGTCGACATTAATACATGCCCTCTTGTTAGCTATATCTTTAGGAAGCTTGACCCTCCATTTACCAGATCGTAGACATGTGTATGGATGCCCAGGCGTAGGATTCTGCCGAGTGCTTTAACTGACCCTCTCACTTACATCTCAGAAAACCAGCCCAATATAGCACTCAAGGTGGATCTACGAAACCACTCAGCGATTGATGTACTCCGCGTTATCACGCCATTTTCCACCCAAAGATAATGAAGGCTCGTTTCTTCAACACCAGACTCAACTTTGGGGGGGGGGGGGGGGGGCGATAATTCAATGCAAAGCACCGCATTGCATTTAATGGCGGGATACCGCGGATCATTGACTACCTCGAGGAGCTCTGTTTCCACGACAGGAAGGCACGCGCTTAGAAATCCAACAGTTCGCGGTACCCTCCTGCCGGGTTGTCGATTCTGGTGAACGACATTCGCTCTCAAAGGCGTCAGCAATCAGCGAGTACTCTAACTGCGGTGTGGTATCACTGACCTGATGTCCTTCACTAAAAGGACGGGGGAGGGAACTGCCTCTAGGCACATGACCGTCTCTATTACTAATACTGTAACTGGAACTAGTCGATGGAGTTGGCGAGGTAGACATGGGATCACGCTGTACCTCACGTGACGGCACAGCAGGAGACGCTACTGAATCGAGCCGCTGCGTGAGGGCGGCCCATGGACGCCAGAGCGATGCTGTGGCAGCCGTGGCAGCCGGGGCAGGGTCGGGGCCCGGGGCAGCGGCGGCGGCGGACGCTTCCCGCACAGCGACGAGCGGCGCCCTTATAAGCGAGGCGTGCCTTTCCGGACGCCGCTTTGATGAGGAGGACGGTTTAGTCGCCACCGCTATGCGCCCCACACCGTGTTGAGACGCGGCCGCTGTAGAAGAAGAAGAAGATATAAAATAAATCAAAGTTAAGTACACTGTTTCCCGCTGCTGGAACGGTGAAAGAAAGAATTCTGAAGATCACATGGTTATAAGCTGCGTGAGTAATTACCTTTTCCGCTCTGGCTCCAGGGCATAAGCAATTGATCAGGGGACTCCACTGCACCCTCAAAAAAACATCGTAATTATCGTGCAACAGAGCGAGATATGAGCGCCTTTGTAGGTCCTCGCCTACAACAACAAGAAACAAGATATACAAATCTATTTGTTAGGGAAAATAATTATATACTACTACTAAACTTACAATTATGCTGTTGGACTTCTCATTATTTGCTGGAGGCTGTTCCTGCATTTGCTGATGAACAGCCTCCAGTTGCCTGTCCAGCAAATCCAAGTCCTGTAGAGTTGTTCCTGTAACAGGATGAGACATAATTTTTTTTATTTTGAATGTAGAGTTACTCTGAAAGATCAAACATGGGTATTTTTGCCTATACTTACGTGGCTGCTGTTGTCGGTTATCCACAGCTGGGGCTGAAAACAATTACAATGAAATGAACACCCTGAGCTGCTTACAGGCGTTGACATACGTCGAAGGGGACAGATGAAAATGTGTGCCCCGCCCGGGACTCGATCCCGGGATCTCCTGCTTACATGGCAGACGCTCTATCCATCTTTTTTTTTCTCCTTCCTCCCCTTCAACCCATCCTTACGCTCGCTAATTTCTGCCTTCTCGGTCTGGCTTCTATGCCGTTAAAAGAGCGTTTAATACAAAGGATGCTTCTTCTGCATCAAGAAAAGAAACTGTTGTCACTGCAGTGGAAATTGCAAGATGCCGTTGCTTCCGCAGCAAAGGAAACGTTTCATTCCTGTCGATGACTCTTGGCTGCCACACTTTTATTTTTATCTTGTTTAGTTGTTTTTTTCTTTTTTGTTTTTTTAATTTGTTTTAATTATACAAAAAGTTTTTTAATTTTTTAATTTTTTATTTTTTATTTTTTTATTTTTTCTATTTTTTTAAATATTGTTCGTTTCCACTATTCTTTGCGTGAGATATCTCGGCTTATTGATGGCACCCAACGCTCGTCTTCTCGAGGGTTGCCTATTATGGTATACCCCAAGCATATAGCTTGGTCTCGTTTCTTTTTCCCCATTTGTATGTTATCTCCTATGTCAGCAGCTGTCTTCTCTTAGCACTGAGTGCCCAATTGCCGGACGCCACACGCTGGTTGTGATGTGGAATATATGGACATGAAAAATAAATAAATAAATAATACATAACACACTGCCATCAACGTTATTAACAGTCGGACGCAGTGCATACATCTACTTCGTCGTTCCTTGTTCGTCTTTTTCTTTTTTTTTTTTTTCATCGTCTTTGTCGTTCATAGTGTCGTTATTCTCAATGCTGGTATATAGTTCGCGAACTTTTGTCTGTATTTGTTATCCTTCGTCAGCAGTTGTGCTTGTGTGGCTAGATATACTCCGTAGCCCTGGTAAGATGGCGCATCTTCGGCTTGAATTAGGTAATGCAGAGTATGTCCTGTCAGTCATGTCCATATATTTTTCTTCGTGATGTGGTAGTAAGTGCCACCTGGTTGCAACACCGATGTGATGGAGATTGTCTGTCTAGCTGTCCTGCAGATAGAGGCATGGTTCATTCTGCACCATTCCCAGACCAATTTATTTTCTCCGAAGACACATCTGTGTTCTAAGTTGTCTATGAGGGCACACTCCCCACATCTGTCAGTTGCCGACAATCGTATTATGTGTAATTTTTCTTTCGTAGGTATGGTTTCATTAACTGCTTTATACCAGGTTGATCTGATATTTCTTCCGAGCACTTTGTTGTGGATGATCTTCCAGATTTAAGCCCAATCCCGTAGGGGATATTTCGTTTCCATGCGGTTTACTCTTCCACCATATCCATCTGAGCCACCGAGGACACAGAGGATAGCGCGACTGCAGGGATTTATCTCTGGCACGCCTCCCGCGAAACCCACATTCTCAACGTATTGTCCCGTACTACATTCGTAGTGCCCCCGCCCATTATACTCACTACTCGCGGCGCGTTGCCGATTCCCGTAAGAGTTCGGGCACTGTTTGTGCATTCGCACAGAAGAAGAAGCTAAGGGTGTTCATTTCATTGTAATTTCATTCTGACGAGCTGCCTGGTCACCGATGGTATCTGTTCTTTCGGACATGTCTGAAAGAACAGACACCATCTTAGTAACTATATAGTTAAGGCTCTCCGGCCACTTGACCATCTTCTTCTTCTATGCGAATGCACAAACAGTGCCCGAACTCTTACGGGAATCGGCAACGCGCCGCGAGTAGTGAGTATGATGGGCGGGGGCACTACGTTGAGAATGTGGGTTTCGCGGAAGGCGTGCCAGAGATAAATCCCTGCAGTCGCGCTATCCTCTGTGTCCTCGGTGGCTCAGATGGATATGGTGGAAGAGTAAACCGCATGGAAACGAAATATCAGTCTGCTTTAGGCGGTGGCGCGGCACGGACCTGCTGTCCCGGCCGCGGGCGCGCGTGGACGAGGAAGTGTTTACACCGCCGGTACTCGCGCGTGTTTTTGTCTGACTCGATAGCCATGGCACACAATTTTCGAAAGACTACGCTCCAATTTACGTCCGACAACGAATTTGCCAGACCCAAAGCTTTCGAAATAGAGCGTTTTTTGAGGGAAGAAGTTCGTTTACCTGCTGCAGACATAATTGGAATACATCTGTCCATTGTAAGCAGTACAATGTACGTAAAGATGACCGACGAAGCTGCTCAAAGAGGATTTAAATTTCGACACTCTGATGGGCATATCAGCGATGTAACAGTAGCTCCTTCAGGATTGGGTGTGAGGGTCATTCGGATCTTTCAAGGGAACCTCCCCATCGCACCCCCCTCAGATTTAGTTAAAAGTTGGCACAGTGGATAGGCCTTGAAAAACTGCACACAGATCAATCGAGAAAACGGGAAGAAGTTGTGTGGAACTATGAAAAAAATAAGCAAAATATACAAACTGAGTAGTCCACGCGAAGATATGCAACATCAAGGTTGATCTGAGCTCAGTGGCTCCGTGGTCCCGTGGTTACCGTGAGCAGCTGCGGAACGACAGGTCCTAGGTTCAAGTCTTCCTTAGAGCGTAAAATTTATTTTTTATTTTCAGACAATTATCAAAGTTCAGGCACTCACACATAATCAACTTCGCTCTCCAAAATTCCAGGACATGTTCAGATTTGCTTGGACATATGCAGTATTTGACCGTCTACACACGGAAAAATTTGAAAACGTTAAAAACATATGTTTTGACAGAGCACAGGGAGAAGTGTGCGACTGTGAAACTGTTGGATTCATTTGTTGCAGTTTATGTGACAAACTCTTATGTTTTCATCACTTTTTTGGGAGTAATTCTCATATCCACAAGAAAACCTAAATCGGGCAATGTAGAAGAATCTTTTTACCAATTCGCCAAGTGTACAATTTAGGTGGGTCGACAACATATTCCTGTCATATGACGCACATGCCCTCACCAGTGTCGTATAGAATATATCAGACGTGTTTTCCTGTGGAGGAATCGGTTGACCTGTGACCTTCCGATCAAATGTTTTCGGTTCCCATTGGAGAGGCACGTCCTTTCGTCTACTAATCGCACGGTTTTGCGGTGCGGTGCGGTCGCAAAACACAGACACTAAACTTATTACTGTGAACAGAGACGTCAATGAACGAATGGACAGGTCATAACTTTAAGAAAATAAAGAAAAACTTTTCACTTGAGGGGAGACTTGAAGCAAGGACCTCTCGTTCTGCAGCTGCGCACGCTAACCACGGGACCACGGCGCTCCTGGGTTTAGATTATCCTTGATGTTGCTTATCTTCGCATGGACTACTCAGTTTGTATATTTTGCATATTTTTTCATAGTGCCACACAACTTCTTCCTGTTTTCTCGATTGATCTGTGTTCAGTTTTCCAAGGCCTATCCACTGTGCCAACTTATAACTAAATCTGAGGGGGGTGCGATGGGGAGGTTCCCTTGTTTGAATTGCCGTTTGAGGTGCCAGAATCGATGGTTACTGAATCGCTGCGACCATATGGAACGGTACTTAGTCATACGCCTGAACGCTGGGCAAGTTTTAGTACCTATCCTGCGCTAAACGGCGTGCGACAGGTGCGGATCGTCCTTACTAAACATATCCCGTCTTATTTATACATTGGCGGATGTCGAGCTATTGTGATCTACGATGGCCAGCCACGCACCTGTTCTGGCTGTGGTGGAGAAGGACATATCCGCTCGGAGTGCATACACCGCCGCGTCGTGCAACTTCCACATGGAGAAGCGTCACAGCGAGAAGTTCCAACGCAACTGCCGATGACGTACGTGTCGGTGGCCCGCCGGGAGGTGTTGCCAAGTTCGGAGGGTGACAAGGACGTGTTTATGCAAGAGCAGACCGAGTTACGGGAGCATGGAGGTGACTCGGAGAATGTCCCTACACCCACGTCACGTCAGTTGAGGGAGGAACCTTCCGAAAACTCACATGTAGCACGCGGCGTGGAAGTAGAGGTCGAGACAGTGGCGCCGGCAACGGACCAACGAATGATCGACGAACACAGTGAGGTAGCAGAGGGCAGGGCACGCAAACAGCGATCGCCGAAGCGTCGCAAAAAGCGTCGCCATAGTTCAGGTGACACGTCGCCCCCTAGCCTAGGGGACACGGAAGGTATCCTAGCCGAAGAACTGTCTGACACAGAACACGTGCCTTTAGAGGACGCTGATAGGATTCGATCAGATGGTGACCGGATGTCTTGCCATTCAGATGGTCCCTCTTCCTTGACACCGACTGACCCAGCGCTGCCAACGAAGGAGTCAGGGACACCAATGTCTCGGCAGCCACGTCGAAATACATCAGAGGACGTTTCTCGAATGGATGACCACTGCGACTGGGCGGAACCAGTCGAAGTCATACAGGAATTGCCACCCCCAAATGATGACCACTCACCTACAGGATGCACACCACGGAACGACAACAAAGGAGGGCAGCCCGTTGGCGGGCACCCCTCTGAGCACGAATAGTGGACTAAAGCCCTTGGAGTTCTCAATGACATGACACGAGCATGACAACGACAACGAACCAAGCATATAAGGTGGGCACAGTGAACATTAACAGCGCACGTTCGCTTGCAACGATGCAACTTCTCCGGGACATGATTTACGCCACAGACGTTGATATTCTGCTGATGCAGGAAACCTGCAATGCTGCTTTTCCCGACGTGCATGGATACAACACTTACCTAGCGCCGACTCCAGATGGAGGACGTGGCACAGCGATACTAGTCCGGGAAGGGATTCCGATGTGTGAACTCGATTACCTTCCTTCGGCTCGGGGTTTGGCTATGGCTGTGAACGGCATTCGTATCGTCAACATCTATGCACCCTCCGGATCTGACAATCGACAGGTGCGTGCACGATTCTACTCGGAGGAGATTGCCCCCCTATTCCGTGGGAGGTATGACCACATCTTGGTAGGGGGGGATTTTAACTGTGTACTCACACCGAAGGATCAATCTCCTAATTTCAGCTCCTGCCACGCATTGAACACGATCTGCCGGGAAATGGCCCTTATGGACACGTGGGAAAAGATCCATGGGCAGCAAGAGGGCTACACGTATTTTACTAGTCACTCGGCGAGCAGGCTGGATCGGATTTATGTTTCTGACGGATTAAGATATCACGTGTTGGCTGCTGAACGTTGGCCCACAGCTTTTACGGATCACCTTGCATATTTGTGCACGTTAACCCTTCCACGGCAGCAGGTCTGGAGGAGTCGTAGTTCCTGGAAACTTTATTCATCCTTATTGGTGGATCTCGAATGTCGCCAGCGGATCGAAGACACATGGCAGACTTGCACTCGCCGTCTGCCGCTGCACCGTACGGTTCTTTCGTGGTGGCTGCAGTGTGCAAAACCGGCGATACGAAGAGCTCTCATAACGTATGGCAAGGAAAAAGCGAAATGACTCCGAGATACACTTGATTATTACTACATGGTGCTCCGCGACCTGTCCTCCAGGGCCCCATCGCCCGAACGTCAAGCGGAAGTCCATCGCATTCAGGCCTGCATTTTATCGATCACGAGACGTCGACTGGAGGGATTTTCGATCCGTGCTCGGTGCTTGGACAACGTCGATGGAGAGCGTATTGGCATGCATCATGTGTCCAAGGGACATGCGCGTAATCGCCGATCCCTAATCACAGTCCTCCATGATGACGATGGTCGGCCCTTGACGTCACAACAGGACATTGCTGCTGAGTTTCTGGAGCATTACCGCCTCCTTTTCACTGGGATGCCGACGGACAATCGGACAGGAGAAGAAATTTTGCGACAGATGCAAATGGAGGTGGATGGTCCGGATGCAGAGGCGCTATTGGAACCCCTAACGGAAGATGACATACGGGACGCACTCGCGAAGGGTGCGGTGCATAAATCCCCTGGGCCAGATGGGTTGACACTCGAATTTTACCGCGCATTTGCGGATTTAATGATGTCCCAGTTGGTATTGATGTATAATGAGTTATTGAGCCCTGACACGGACGTTCCGTCGCAGTTCATGGCGGGACTCCTTATACCAATACCGAAATCGACAGCGAGTGTCATCGCCCATCAATTTAGACCGCTCACGATGCTCAATACTGACTATAAGATCTTTGCGCGAATGTTGGTGGCAAGGCTCCAGACTGTAATATCCAAGACAATACCACCAGACCAGGCTTGTCTAGGGGTTCGGAGCAATATACATTCTATCCTCGGCGAATACCGTGACGTAATTTCCCTGACGGAAGCTTGTCGCATGCGAGCGGCGTTCGTATCGGTGGATTTTGATCGTGCCTTTGACAGGATCAACCATGATTTCCTTGACTCGTCCATGCGACGCATGGCGATACCACAGGATTTTATTACCGTCCTCATGCGCCTCCTTCGCGGCGCTTTTTCGACGGTGAGAGTCAATGGCAGGGAGGTAGGAACGATTCCTGTTTGCAGCTCAGTTAGGCAAGGATGTCCCTTGTCGATGATACTGTTTACAATAGCGCTCGAGCCATTGATGCAGACTCTTAGACGGACTCTAACAGGCGTCCGACTCCGTGCGAGCTCCTTCACGTGTCGTGCATATGCCGACGACTTGATGATACTCGTCCGGTCGGAGAAGAAAGTAAGTCAGGTAGTTACCCTTCTTACTACGTACGGAGTGGCTGTGGGAAGCAGGGTCAACATGAATAAAACCAAGATCATGCACATCGGTCGAGGGCTGGACGCTCTGCACAGGCCGTTTACGACGGTGGACATCTTGCGATGCTTAGGTGTATTGTTCACCCGATCGCTACGGCAATCAGCGACGGCGAGCTATCGACGTCTCCTCCAGAACGTCCGACTGCACATACGCAACAATTCACTCAGAACGCACGACCTGCTCCAAAGGGTGGACTACACTAATGTTCACCTGGCCTCGCGACTGCCGCACCTGGCACAGGTACTGCCAATGCCTCATGGTATTGCTGACAGATTAATGGCGGCCTTTGGATACTATGTCAGCCAAGGAATGTTGTTTAAGATCAAATACGAGACTTTAACTCTCCCACACCATTCTGGAGGACGTAACCTCACGGATGTGCGGAACAAGGCTCTAGCTCTATACCTGCGAGCGACGCTACGCACTTTCGAACCAACGGCAACACGCCATCACGTCGGCCATCCTGGATGTGCTTCTTCCCACGTCCTTTGAACCCGGTGGCGGTAGGCACAATCTCGCCCTCTTTTCCTCACGTCGCGCGATTTTTTGTTGATTTTAGTTATGTTCAGTTACAGATACCTTCTACAAGAATCCCCACTACTCGTGAGATATATCGATACTTGCGGCGTCATCATGGTAGCAATGTTGTCGAACTTAAATACCCAACACGAAACTGGCGACAGATTTCGCGAGCTGTCCATACACCTCTCATCACCACAGCAGCGCGATCGTCATGGTATACACTAATCAACCGCAAGACAGTCAACCGCCAACGATTGTACGACATTCGCATGGTAGATTCCCCGCTCTGCCTTATATGTGGCATGCAGGACACCGACGAACATTCTCTGGAGTGCGGTGAGGCAAAGGATGTTTGGCGGCTGACGCAACGCATCATGGCCCTCCTCCGACGCACCAACGAATCAACGATCACGACGGACGCTTTATTTTTCCCTGACGCTGTATTTTTCCCCTCACAAAAAACTTCGGCAATGCGATGGATTGGAGGACACTCGTCGCACTACGTGCTCTCGCGGACCTTGATATCGGGCATGGACTATTGGCATTATCTACTACACTCCTGGAAATGGTAAAAAGAACACATTGACACCGGTGTGTCAGACCCACCATACTTGCTCCGGACACTGCGAGAGGGCTGTACAAGCAATGATCACACGCACGGCACAGCGGACACACCAGGAACCGCGGTGTTGGCCGTCGAATGGCGCTAGCTGCGCAGCATTTGTGCACCGCCGCCGTCAGTGTCAGCCAGTTTGCCGTGGCATACGGAGCTCGATCGCAGTCTTTAACACTGGTAGCATGCCGCGACAGCGTGGACGTGAACCGTATGTGCAGTTGACGGACTTTTGAGCGAGGGCGTATAGTGGGCATGCGGGAGGCCGGGTGGACGTACCGCCGAATTGCTCAACACGTGGGGCGTGAGGTCTCCGCAGTACATCGATGTTGTCGCCAGTGGTCGGCGGAAGGTGCACGTGCCCGTCGACCTGGGACCGGACCGCAGCGACGCACGGATGCACGCCAAGACCGTAGGATCCTACGCAGTGCCGTAGGGGACCGCACCGCCACTTCCCAGCAAATTAGGGACACTGTTGCTCCTGGGGTATCGGCGAGGACCATTCGCAACCGTCTCCATGAAGCTGGGCTACGGTCCCGCACACCGTTAGGCCGTCTTCCGCTCACGCCCCAACATCGTGCAGTCCGCCTCCAGTGGTGTCGCGACAGGCGTGAATGGAGGGACGAATGGAGACGTGTCGTCTTCAGCGATGAGAGTCGCTTCTGCCTTGGTGCCAATGATGGTCGTATGCGTGTTTGGCGCCGTGCAGGTGAGCGCCACGATCAGGACTGCATACGACCGAGGCACACAGGGCCAACACCCGGCATCATGGTGTGGGGAGCGATCTCCTACACTGGCCGTACACCACTGGTGATCGTCGAGGGGGCACTGAATAGTGCACGGTACATCCAAACCGTCATCGAACCCATCGTTCTACCATTCCTAGACCGGCAAGGGAACTTGCTGTTCCAACAGGACAATGCACGTCCGCATGTATCCCGTGCCACCCAACGTGCTCTAGAAGGTGTAAGTCAACTACCCTGGCCAGCAAGATCTCCGGATCTGTCCCCCATTGAGCATGTTTGGGACTGGATGAAGCGTCGTCTCACGGGGTCTGCACGTCCAGCACGAACGCTGGTCCAACTGAGGCGCCAGGTGGAAATGGCATGGCAAGCCGTTCCACAGGACTACATCCAGCATCTCTACGATCGTCTCCATGGGAGAATAGCAGCCTGCATTGCTGCGAAAGGTGGATATACACTGTACTAGTGCCGACATTGTGCATGCTCTGTTGCCTGTGTCTATGTGCCTGTGGTTCTGTCAGTGTGATCATGTGATGTATCTGACCCCAGGAATGTGTCAATAAAGTTTCCCCTTCCTGGGACAATGAATTCACGGTGTTCTTATTTCAATTTCCAGGAGTGTAGAACAACACGAAATCATCCGACGCCACTCTAAATATAAAACGCATTTTGCAAACTTTCTAGGCAGCATGTTTCATAACCCCCCGAAGCGGTGGGGAGTCCCAGGTTTACGTTGTTTCGAGGGATAGGATGTACTCCCAGTGAAGTGACAAGGATGTCACTTCAGCCCTATATTTCTTTCCCTTCTTTTTTATATATGATTTTACTTTTGGGACATTAAAATTAAATGAATAAATAAAATATTATTGTTATTAACAAAAAAATTACAATGTACAATGTTTCCTTCCTGTTGCCTCTCCCTTATTTATCCTGTCAAGAGATGGGGACACTTTGGAAAAATTAAAAAAAATAAAAATAAATAAAAATAAATAAAAAAAAGAAAAAAAAGTGGTTTACCTGCATAGTAAACAGGAGATCGTGGGTTCGAATCCAAAAAAAAAGATGGATAGAGTGTCTGCCATGTAAGCAGGAGATCCCGGGTTCGAGTCCCGGTCGGGGCACATATTTTCATCTGTCCCCATTGACGTATGTCAACGCCTGTAAGCAGCTAAGGGTGATCATTTCATTGTAATTTCATTCTGACGAGCTGCTAGGTCACCGGACATGTCCGAAAGAACAGATACAATCTAAGTAACTATACTAAAAACGATTATCTACTACAGCAGCAGCAACGCAACGTGGAACAGCCCCCAGCTCTGCCTCCAACTGAATTTGCATTTGCTTCAGGTGATCTAGAAAAAGAAAAAAGAAGTATGAAATAAGAAAATTTTGAATGGCTACTACAGAAGTAGAACAAACTAAAATGAAAATTATACTTACAAGGCAATTCTGACTGTGCACCCAACACAGGAGGCTGGACTTCCAGGGTCTGTTGCGGTCCAGCCCCCTCCTCTCTCCCCTCACACTCGCGGACAAAACCCGCGAGTTGTTCTATAACAAGGAGACAGAATTAATAAGGCGAATTTAACATAAACTCGAAAATTCACACTCAAAATAGAAATTATGTACTCACTTGGTAATCATGTATCCTGAACTCTACGTCTCTTCCCACTACACTCTGAGGTGTTGCTGGAGTTACCTCTCTTCACCTTATGGAGATAAAAGAACTAGTGAACACACACACACACACACACACACACACACACAGCCGAGCGGTCTAAGGCGCTGCAGTCATGGACTGTGCGGCTGCGGAGGTTCGAGTCCTCCCTCGGGCATGGCTGTGTGTGTTTGTCCTTAGGATAATTTAGGTTAAGTAGTGTGTAAGCTTAGGGACTGATGACCTTAGCAGTTAAGTCCAATAAGATTTCACACACATTTGAACATTTCAACACACACACACACACACACACACACACACACGAACGAACGAAGCTGGGACGAACTAAGGACGATTGAGAAAGATTGTTGGAGACCTGAGTCTATGATAATTTATGGATTTACAGCGAGAGAATTCATACTATGAGTGTGGCGGTATTTGGAATACTTGATGGATGATATTGAATTCAGCCTCTGAATCTGAAGTCATTATGTGTATATTATGAGCTCATCTGAGGAGAATGCAATTAGATGTATTATTGATCAAGGGAGGGATGTATTTTTATTGCATCTCGCTCAAAGTCTGCAAGCTTAGTGATTTTCGAAGGTGAATGCTATATACAGATAATTCTAGGTTGCTGGTATTAAGACTAGGGTTTCTTACATTTAGCTTAGATTGGCAAACACTGAAGCAAATCATTTAGAAAGTCTTGAGATTATAAAATGGAGAAACTTTTTTTTAGTATTTAGAAATGGCATACAGTGGAAAAGATGAAATTCTAGGCTATTTTGGTAAACAGCTCATGTTAGGGTAAGAATTTTTCTATGCAGACAAGCTGAGACATCAAGAAAGCGGACCTTAAGTATTTCTGGGACACTATACAATTTCCGAGAGTTTGACTTGGTTCTTATTTTTACATAGCAATGTGACTTTAGTATAACATTGAGAAACTTGTTAGATACGCGCTTTTCGTGGCGATGCATCAGCTACACATCATGCATGTCCCATTAGAATCACGAGCAGTCGAACACATTTCTACTGCACAATCTGTGACGTCAGTGTGCATGTGCAGGTTAGATGCTGTGATGTCAGTATGTGCGCACACAGGCTAGACACATCACACATGTCCCATTAGGATCGTGAGCGGTGAAACAGATTTCTAGGGCATGATCTGTGATGTCAGTATGCTCGAACAGGCTAGATGCGTCATGCATGTCTTGTTAGGATCGAGAGAGAGAAAGCAGTTGAAGAGATGGGAGGGATGACAGTGCTCTCTGGTGGCAGTACTGTGTACTAGGCCCAGACCTTGTGGCGAACACACTGTTTCTCTCCATTTTCCCCTGCCATCTTGGATTACGTCATGGAACGGACGACAGTGCGCTCTGGTGGTGGTACTTTGTACTAGGTCAGTTGGACTCTGGGACTCACGGCGAACACACTGGATGATGGTAGTGCCCTAAATTGTTTAAATAAAGACTGGTGTATGATTTTGACAGTTGAGGATTAGCAAGCATGTTTGCAGAGTCTTTTATGTGGGTTATTATTTTGACGATTTATTATTTCGGTGATTTACGAGTGGTTTGCAGGTCTGTAGGCTGCGCAGTGCATTATTTTGGCAGTTTACAATTAGCAAGCGTGTATGCAGAGCATTATACATGCATTATTTTGGTGTTCTACAAGTAGTTTGCAGGTCTGTAGTCTGTATGGCATGACCCCAAGCATGTCAGAGTGTGTGTTTTGTATCAGTGTGATAAATATGCTATCTCAAATCCATCTCTAAACAAATTGTTCCAAAATAAATAACATATGCTCCTTCCTCTCTCCAGCAGCCCAGCACAGACTGTGTCATTTTACCCTCCAGACAGCCATCTTGGGTTACATCACAGAACAGACGACAGCACCCTCTGGTGGCAGTACTGTGTACTAGGTCAGTTGGACTCCGGTCCTCGTGGCGACACACTGGATGGTGGTACCGCTTCTAACTGTTTAAATAAAGACTGCGTGCAAAATAAAGACTTACATCCAGTACAGACTGAATCCTTTTCCCACCAATTCCTAGGAAGAGGGGGTGATTGGATGACTTAGGTTAGTGGAGGTAGCCCAAATGACCTGTCTTCCTGCAATTTTCTTAGGTTAGCAGTATGTTGCACTGTCCTAATGGAATCTGAACTTCCTGCCATTTTCTGGGGGAGGAGAGGGGGAAGGTTAGGTTAGAGGAGGTAGCTCAATTGATCTATCTTCCTGCCAAAATTCGAACTTCTCGCTAGAAGCCGCCATCTTGGATGATGTCAACAGATGAAGTCACGACTGCCATCTTCGATGACGTCATCGATGCTATCTTCGGTATAGGTACTTTGGGGCGACGCTGACCTAGTCCCCCTACCCGAGGTTTGTCTCCCGGCTGGATCAAAGATTTTCTCAGCTCAGACTAGTGTTGTGTTGTCCTTTCATTCGTATCGTCATAACTGACAATCCACTATTGCGATGGCTGTATGAGCACGCCCCGAAAACCAGGAAAAAAACAGGCATAGAAAGCAACTGTAGAGACTAAAGTGATGCATAATTAACATGCATAGAAAACAGAACGAGTTAGCAACACGGTTATTGATCTGGTGGATGCGTTTTTATGTTTACGGCAACTGAAGACAACGATAGGAAGGGCAGGAAAAGAAATTAACAGAAAAGTAAAGTGTTTTTGATAAACTAATGAGCTTTTTCGAAAATAAATTTACAATGTGACAGAAAAGGGACGTTTACAATCAATGTACGGTGCCAGATTTGACTTGGCATTGAGAGATAGACTTCAAATACGAAAACCACTGAGAAACTGAGGTTTCCTCAACAAACAGTGAAGGAATGCATATTTGGAACTGGAAACCGGAAAAACAAACAAAATTGATAGGAAACAGATTGGGATTGAACACGTAATTCGGAGCATAATGAAAATGAGAGGAAGGTGGGTGGAACATGTAGCAAGGCGAATGGGTGGCAGATGAACCAAGGAACTTCTTTGCTGCATTCCAGAAGGTAATAAAATACCGAGAAGACGACGTAATCGAAGGTGAGTGGATTAAATTAGAAAACAAGAAGGAGTGACATGGATGCATTATCCTGGAAACGTCTAGAGGAAGCCTTTATTCAGCAATAGACGCCAAACAGCAGAGACAGTGGTGTATGCCTGTATTTAAGTATAAACACAAATTATGGATGAGGAAATATTTCAGCAACTAATCACGAAGATTTCACGGTGCGAAAGATTGGCTACAGGTCACTATGTGATCTTAAATTTGTCTAACTTTGGTTTAGTGGCTACAACGTGATGTGTGTGTGTGTGTGTGTGTGTGTGTGTGTGTGTGTGTGTGTGTGTGTGAGGAGAGGTCACTGAGCGGTTTGCGTGATGTTCTGGCTCCATCTAAACGAACTTGAAAAGACTCGAGTAGCTCTTTTGTGAATCTTCTCTGTTACTTCTGTCTTCTGTTAATCCTATCTACTAAGCAACCCAGGAAGAGAAACAATCATAAAAATAATGTTTGACTTACTTCGTAGATGAATTACATCTTCCCATAGTCTTCAAGTTAATTTCAATGTGGTACATACTGTTTCCACTTGTGTGATCGCTCCGAAGTAAATCACAACCTAGCGTATTTCACCACTGTGTCTCGCTCCAGTGTTGCGTTGGAGGCGGTTTAGTGAAACAGTATCGTTTTATAACTTTGCACAGACATTGCTGACAGACTTTTCCCCAGCTTGTGTGATTTGTGCCACTTTTTAACTAGAGGCTAAGACACGGATTTGTACTTGGAAGTAGTGGGGCTCAAATCCGCAGCCAATTGTAGATATTAAGATTATCCGTGCTTTCGCCAAATCACTAAAAGTAAATGCTGGGATGTTTCCTTTGAAATTGGCTTGGCCAAATATCTTCTCTGTCCTTGTCTAATCTGGGTCTGTACTCCACCTGTAATAAACTCGTCGTCGAAGACACATTAAAGTGTAATCGTACTCTCTCCCGTCCATCTTGTAACTATTTCTGACATTTGCAAAAATTTTGCATGTGCACTATTGTCTTCGGTAACATGTAGTTACGTGTTTGTGTCTAAAAAGCATCATTACGTCATTATATCGAAACAGCGAAACAATACAAAAAGTTACATACTCAGTGTTGTCACTGCTGAATGCATTACACGTAATATGCGATTATACCAGTGAACGGTATGCAACAAAAGTTGAGGTCACTAACTCATGCTAGCGTCGTGGAGCTGGAAACCGAGTTAGTTAGGCGGAAGAAATTTTTTCAACACTTCTTGGTCACACGGGGATGAGAAAAGACGGTGTACAATTTCTAATAACACCACTGTGTGCCAGCTTACTTACCGATCCGCAGTCTCCATTCGGAAGGACGAATATGACTCTACCTATGATGATCATTCCGTAGGATCGCGACTTACAGCAAAGCGGGTCCAATATGTAAAGTTAGTTCAAATGGTTCGAATGGCTCTGAGCACTATGGGACTTAACTACTATGGTCATCAGTCACCTAGAACTTAGAACTACTTAAACCTAACTAACCTAAGGACATCACACACATCCATGCCCGAGGCAGGATTCGAACCTGCGACCGTAGCGGTCACGCGGTTCCAAACCGTAGCGCCTATAACCGCACGGCCACTCCGGCCGGCTGTAAAGTTAGTAAGCTGCGTACCGACACCATATGTCACCTTCCTTTCTTTCAATCCATATTTGTCTGTAGCGACATGACTACGGTATAAGAATATATGAGATCCAGATACTAAGCTGACGCTTCTTAACAGAAAGGAGGAACGCAATAGCAAACTATCTGCACTAGTACATTGCCCGCGAAAGTACCACTGGGTTTTTCATTGCACCTAAAAATCTATGACGAGAATGAGATCGTGCAAACCAGAAGATTAGATTAATAGTTTTTTACAGCGCACATGTTTCTTGGATATGGTATACACGTGTCCCTCTGTTTATACGTTATAGAACAAAGACAGATCATTTTACACTAATACGTGTATGAGGTTGGAAAGCATGGGCGAAATTCTCGTCAAGTACGTGAGACACGAACTACTATATGGCAAACAAAAGATAATATCGTAACTAAGTGACTTTCTTCCTGTAATACGTTTAGGAACGTCAAACAAGAATGAGATCACTTCGTGGCATCGTATGAAATACAATGCTAGGAAAATACACACGGCCTTCCACCGCATTTGAAATAACTTTTTCTGGGATTTCGCGACCGCTACAATCTTTGGTTTTTAAGCCCACTGTTGTGCTGTACATACACTAATGGCCATTAAAATTGCTACATCAAGAAGAAATGCAGATGATAAACGGGTATTCATTGGACAAATATACTAGAACTGACATGTGATTACATTTACACGCAATTTGGGTGCATAGATCCTGAGAAATCAGTACCCAGAACAACCACCTCTGGCCCTAATAACGGCCTTGATACGCCTGGGCATTGAATCAAACAGAGCTTGGATGGCGTGTACAGGTACAGCTGCCCATGCAGCTTCAACATGATACCACAGTTAATCAAGAGTAATGACTGGCGTATTGTGATGAGCCAGTTGCTCGGCCACCTTTGACCAGACTTTTCAATTGGTGAGAGATCTGGAGAATGTGCTGGCCAGGCAGCAGTCGAACATTTTCTGTATCCAGAAAGGCCCGTACCAGGACCTGCAACATGCGGTCGTGCATTATCTTGCTGAAATGTAGGGTTTTGCAGGGATGGAATGAAGGGTAGAACCACGGGTCGTAACACATCTGAAATGTAACGTCCACTGTTCAAAGTGCCGTCAATGCGAACAAGAGGTGACCGAGACGTGGCACCCCATACCATCACGCCGGGTGATATGCCAGTATGGCGATGACGAATACACGCTTCCAATGTGCGTTCACCGCGATGTCGCCAAACACGGATGCGACCATCATGATGCTGTAAACAGAACCTGGATTCATCCGAAAAAATTAAGTATTGCCATTGGTGCACCAAGGATCGTCAGTCCGCAGCTCGTGGTCGTGCGGTAGCGTTCTCGCTTCCCGCGCCCGGGTTCCGAGTTCGATTTCCGGCTGGGTCAGGGATTTTCTCCGCCTCCTGATGACTGGGTGTTGTGTGATGTCCTTTAGGTTAGTTAGGTTTAAGTAGTTCTAAGTTCTAAGGGACTGATGAGCATAGATGTTAAGTCCCATAGTGCTCAGAGCCATTTGAACCATTTTGAACCAGGATCGTCGTTGAGTATACCATCGCAGGCGCTCCTGTCTGTGATGCAGCGTGAAGGGTAACCGCAGCCATGGTCTCCGAGTTGATAGTCTATGCTACTGCAAACGTCGTCGAACTGTTAGTGCAGATTGTTGTTGTCTTGCAAACGTCCCCATCGAGACGGGGCTGCACGATCCGTTACAGCCATGCGAATAAGATGCCTGTCATCTCGACTGCTAGTGATACGAGGCCGTTGGGATCCAGCACGGCGTTCCGTATTACCCTCCTGAACCCGCCGATCCCAATTCTGCTGACAGTCATTGGATCTCGACCAACGCGAGCAGCAATGTCGCGATACGATAAACCGCAATCGCGATAGACTACAATCCGACCTTTATCAAAGTTGGAAACGTGAAGGTACGCATTTCTCCTCCTTACACGAGGCATCACAACAACGTTTCACAGGCAACGCCGATCAACTGCTGTTTGTGTATGAGAAATCGGTTGGAAACTTTCCTCATGTCAGCACGTTGTAGGTGTCGCCACCGGCGCCAACCTTGTGTGAATGCTTTGAAAACCTAATGATGTGCATATCACAGCATCTTCTTCCTATCGGTTATATTTCGCGTCTGTAGCACGTCATCTTCGTGGTGTAGCAATTTTAATGGCCAGTAGTGTAACTACAGAACATTTGTGTCAACGTTCGACTGTTACTTTACTTATAGGGTCACAGACTCTCCGCGCTAATAAACGAACTCTCTAAAACACAATGCTGCTTTTGAACCACAGTAATTTTAACTTGCGTTGTTGTTAACGAGAACAAAATTACGTTACATTTAAAGGCCAGAGTAAGCTCTGCAAACAACCTTTTGCAGAAGCCGTCGTAAATAATGGGTGGCCCACCATCTGTACATCGAAAATCACTGTATATTGCGTGGCAAGTGCTTCTTGTTGTAATATACTGACTGTATAGGAACCGAACGGTACAATTCGGGAATGCATTGCTCAGAAAGAGAAAAACAGAAAGGGCTGTTACAACATGGATCCAGAAACGAGTTATTAGAGAGTTCTCCGAACATGTATATTTCGGAATGCACACAGATACCCTCAAGACTGTTGACGAGCCAGCGATCTCTGATCGAGCACCAGAGAAAATTTTCAAAAATGACCTTTCCCACACTCAATAAAGACATCTCTGCGTCTCCTCACTGCTCCATCAAATGGCCAAAAATGTCCAGAGTACCGCTTGCTTCATAATCTGTCACAAAGAACAGGCGAAGAGTTAGTTCAGTAGCAAACTTAGTCGAATACGTGTCAGACTTCTGTATCGCCTCCGGAACAAGTCACGGGGGATTCATTCAGGTTAGCATGGTGGCCGAGTCGTGAATTCACTTCCACCTACCTACTGACCAGGATACTATCAACCGAGATGCCTTCGAAGAGATAGTTGGAAATGTACTAGAGTACCGTCATGCACTCAGCAGAGTTGTCATGCCAGTGGCATATCTTCCAAGTAATCAATCAGTCTATGTCGTTTGTTTACCTAACCGTATCCAAAGCAGGTAGAGTCCTGACGAACTGTCACCACCACTGTCCCCCCAAATATTAAGGAAGAACCTCTGTTGGAGAAATGACTGAATAAGCTGCACGTTGCTTTGCATTATATTTATTAGTTTACCAACTCAGAAAAGTCCATTTCAGCGAAGACTGAGACAATGTGCTTTGCCACGCAATAGGACACGATGCTTATTTATTGGAAGCTCTGAGCACTATGGGACTCAACTGCTGAGGTCATTAGTCCCCTAGAACTTAGAACTACTTAAACCTAACTAACCTAAGGACATCACACACATCCATGCCCGAGGCAGGATTCGAACCTGCGACCGTAGCGGTCTCGCGGTTCCAGACTGCAGCGCCAGAACCGTGCGGCCACTTCGGCCGGCGAAAATGACAATAGCAACACCATGCTGACAGAGAGTGAAAGCTTTTAAAGGCTGACGCTGTGAACTATATGACTTCACACTTTACAAGATTTACGGTAGGAAGCTGATCATATAAAATTATTTTTGTGAACTGGAATGTTACTTAGAACGAATTTAGAAGGGAATATTTGCTTTAGTGAGTATGGAGTGAGAGGTTGCGAGGTGCCGGTGTTAAGAAGTGTTTCGTGGGCACTTTAATTAGAAGGAATCTGCGTGTGGCTTTATCAAGCTGCGGCGGTACCTACCGTTTAATGCTGCTGGGTAGTTGCTCTTCTAAACAGCGTCCCATACGAGCCAACCATTTGCGTCTTTACCTGTGGTAACTCGTACTTAAGATAATGGAGCTACGCATGGCTCCGTTTAAAACGAATAGTTCGATGTAGTCATAGAGCTGAGCCACGCATGTCTGCTCTCATGTCCAGCAGCTAATTTGCTGCAAATAATAACCTGTAACTGTGATCCTACAGCCAAACAGTCTAGGCATTGGCTGGAATTGCAAATTAATAAAGTACAGTACACAGAAATATGAAATACAGATAAATGAATAATTTCATAAAAAGAGTTCTATTCTAACGTCTGTAACTGATGTAGACGACAGAGAAGTGTGTTGAAATTGAAATGAAATCTGAAATAAACGGAAAATGGTATTACACTATTCAATTAGAATACAAACAATAAATACCCTTATCAAATGCAATAACGTTAAGCAGAGGGCTTTACAAGAATGGTAGTCAAATCACCAAAGTGAATAGTGATCAATGACTCGTGAAAACTAAGTCCATTTCGTAATCACAGTACACGAAATATTCACCAGCTCAGAACAGTTCATAGTTCAACATGATGATTCACAAATTAACACACGTGATACCAGGAATAGTAACTCATACTCTGTCTATCTTCAGTTCCTTAATACTGGAAAAAATTAGAGTCCTATTCTGGAGCACATTCAAACCTCTCGAAACATATAGTCCCTTCAGAAGTTAAGTATAGTAGCAGCCTTTCACTGCCCAGAATCAAACATCTCCACGATCGAATTCCACTCATTACCACGGGTAAGTCTGCCTCCTTCCAGAACTCGAGTAAAAGTGGACAGAAACACTCCCTTGAGCTCTTCACTCGAAAAGTTCCAGTCTCCACTTGACTCTCGTAGTGTTCCGCCACTGTCTGCTTCTTCATTAGCTGAAGGCCATCCCCACCAAAATACATCGTCCTTAAGCTATACAGACATGATCTGATTCAAGTTGACCACTTTCCTGCAGTAAGCTGATATAATACGACAATATTTAAACAAAGAAATGTTATAAACATTCTGCCACACTTAGATAATTTACAATAATTATAAATAAAGGTACACTATGTGATCAAAAGTATCCGGACACTCCCTAAAACATACGTTTTTCATATTAGGTCCATTGTGCTGCCACTTACTGCCAGGTACTCCATATCACCGACCTCAGTAGTCATTAGACACCGTGAGAGAGCAGAATGGGGTGTTCCGCGGAACTCAAGGACTTCGAACGTGGTCAGGTGATTGGGTGTCACTTGTGACATACGCCGGTACGCGAGATTTCCACACTCCTAAACATCCCTAGGTCCACTGTTTCCGATGTGATAGTGAAGTGGAAACATGAAGGAACACGTACAGCACAAAAAGGTACAGGCCGACATCGTCTGTTAACTGACAGAGACCGCCGACAGTTGAAGAGGGTCGTAATGTGTAATAGATAGACATCTATACAGACCATACCACAGGAATTCCAAACTGCATCAGGATCCACTGCAAGTACTATGACTGTTAGGTGGGAGGTGAGAAAACTCGGATTTCATGGTCGAGCGGCTGCTCATAAGCCACACATCACGCCAGTAAATGCCAAACGACGCCTCGCTTGGTGTAAGGAGCGTAAGCATTGGACGATTGAACGGTGGAAAAACGCTGTGTGGAGTGACGAATCACGCTACACAATGTGGCGATCCGATGGCAGGCTGTGGGTATGGCGAATGCCCAGTGAACGGCATCTGCCAGCGTGTGTAGTGCCAACAGTAAAATTCGGAGGCGGTGGTGTTATGGTGTGGTCGTGTTTTTCATGGAGGGGGCTTGCACACCTTGTTGTTTTGCGTAGCACTAGGCGACAGCACAGGCCTGCATTGATGTTTTAAGCACCTTCTTGCTTCTCACAGTTGAAGAGCAATTCTGGGATGGCGATCGCATCTTTCAGCACGATCGAGCACCTGTCCATAATGAACGGCCTGTGGCGTAGTGGTTACACGACAATAACATCACTGTAATGGACTGGCCTGCACAGAGTCCTGACCTGAATCCTATAGAACACCTTTGGGATGTTTTGGAACGCCGACTTCGTGCCAGGCCTCATCGACCGACATCGATACCTCTCCCCATCTCCGTGAAGAAAAGGCTGCCATTCCCCAAGAAACCTTCCAGCACCTGATTGAAGGTATGTCTGCGAGAGTGGAAGCTGTCATCAAGGCTAAGGGTGGGCCAACACCATATTGGATTCCAGCATTTCCGATGGAGGGCGTCACGAACTTGTAAGTCATTTTCAGCCAAGTGTCCAGATACTTTTGATCACATAGTGTATGTGCATAAATAAGCCAATGCTGTAATTAACCTAATCTTTTCCTCACTAGTCTATGGGAACGATGTTTTAGGGGGAGGAGGGGGAGGTTGGAGAATATTCCTAGAGTCATGATTTCCAGCTGGTTCTTGAAATTTTCTTAGTAGACTTCTTGCAGACAGTTTCTGTCTGTCTTCAAGAGTCTGCCAGTTCAGTTCTTTCATCATATCCGTGACACTCACCCACCAGTCAGACAAATCTGTGACCATTCGTGCTGATCTTCTCCATACATGGTCAATATCTGCTGTTAGTCCTATTCGGTACAGGTCCAATACACTTGAGCAATATTCTAGGACGGAGCCAACGAGTAATTTGTAAGCAATCTCCTTTGTAGACTGATTGCACTTTCGTAGTATTCTACCAATAAACCGAAGTCTTCTACCTGCTTTACACACGACAGAACATATGTGATCTTTCCGCTTCATGCACCAACTAAGCGTTACAGACAAGTATTTGTATGAGACTACAAATTCCAACTGTCACTCACTGATGTTATATTCATAGGATACAATGTGTTTTCGTTTTGTGAAGTGAACAAATTTACGTTCTTCAACATTTAAAGCAAGTTGAGAGTCATTGTACAACTTTGAAATCTCATCAAGGTCTGATTGAATATTTGTACAGCTTCTTTCGAACTGTACTTAGTTGTAGATAAGTGCATCACCTGCAAAAAGTCTGATGATACTATTAATAATGTCTGCAGGGTCATTAATATACAACATGAACAGAAATGGATCCAATATACTTCCTGAAGTCACTTCTATATCTGTCGATGATTTTCCATCCGAGATATAATGCTGAGACCTCCCTACCAAGAAATGTTCAATCCAGTCACATATTTCTTTTGAACCCCCATACATATGACTTTTGATAACAAGTGTAGGTGTGGTACTGAGTCAAATGCTTTTCAGAAATCGAGAACTACTGCATCTGTCTGACTACCTTGACCTAGGGCTGACAGGATGTCATCTCAGGAAAGTGCGATTTGGGTTTCACATGACCTGTGATTTCGAAATTCATGCTGGTTGGCATGGAAGTGGTCGTTCTGTTCGAGATACCTCATTATGTTTGAGCTCATAATATGTTCTAAGATTCAACAACAAATAGATGTCAAGAATATTGCACGGTAGTTTTGTGGATCTCTTCTACTGTCCTTGTTGCACAAGGGTATGACCTGTGTTTTCTTCCAGATACTGGGCACCGTTTTTTTTTTTTCAGGAGATCTACGATAGATTATAGCTAAGAGAGGGGCTAACTCTGCCGTGAACTGGGTATAAAATCTAATAGGAATTCCGTCTGGCCCTGGAGATTTGTTCGAGTTTGACTATTTCAGCTGTTTCTCAACGCCACTGACACTCATATCTATTTTACTGATCTTTATAGTCATACGAGGATTAAACTGGGGCAGTACTCCTGGGTTTTCCTTTTTAAAGGAACATTTGAAAACAGAGTTAAGCATCCCTACTTTTGCTTTGCTACTCTCAGTTTCAGTTCCTGCCTTGTCCATGTGTGACTGGACGCTGACTTTGGTGCCACTAACAGCATTTACATACGAACAGAATTTCTTTAGGTACTGTCAAATATCTTTCGACAATATTCTCCTACAGCAGTCACTGATGGCTTCATGAATTGCTCTCTTGACTGCCAAATGCGTTTCATTCAGCATCTCTCTATCTATAGCCCTATGCTTTGTTTTATACCTTTTATGCAGCAATCTCTGATTCTTTAAAAGTTTCTTTACAATGACTGTATACGATGGAGGCTCTCTCCCATTACGAACTGTTCTACTGGGTACATATCTATCCAGTGCATTATCAGCTCCTGTACTGAGCTAAAAGTTTCAAGTTGATAAGACACTACTGCGTCTCTGTCTCGTTTGCTGAATATATAAATTTTCCTGTTTGTTGTAGCTACCCTCGTATTTTGGTATCCATTTTTGTTATAACTGCCTATGGCCACTGATACGAAGGGATACCAGTAGCGTTCACTTTGCAACCTCACATTTCGGAACATAAATATGGAGCTACTACTAAAACACCTGCACCAGAAAGGTTAATCACGCGAAATGACTACTTATTAAGGCAGCAATGATCTTTGCTAGTCGGCCGGGGTGGCAGAGCGGTTCTAGGCGCTACCGTCTGGAACCGCGCGACCGCCACGGTCGCAGGTTCGAATCCTGCCTCGGGCATGGATGTGTGTGATGTCCTTAGGTTAGTTTAAGTAGTTCTAAGTTCTAGGGGACTGATGACCTCAGAAGTTAAGTCCCATAGTGCTCAGGGCCATTTGAACAGTTTTTTTATCTTTGCTAGAAGAGGAAAGTACGAAGGGATAGGGCCAGGTAACGAATGTCATTACAGCTTTCATGGCGACGTAGAGACAATAAAATTTGAGTTGCAGAAACAACAATAGTTCCTTAACAAAATGCCACGAAGAAATCGTGGTGACTGAGTGATATGCGGCTGTACGTAAGTGCGTACTCCTACAACATGGCAGTGACACTGTCGATACGCACTGTTCAAGAACAGCGAAGATTCATCGTTATTTGTGATCAGAGGTCCTGAAGATTCCGAATGAATAAAATTGTTTATGTTGAAGGAAAATCTGTGAATTCGTGAAAAGACGTGATGTCAGCAACGAACAACGTGGTGGAAGAGCAATGTATATGCGAACTGAGACAACGACACAGCAGATTGCGACAGTAGGTGCATTATTTTTTTAGGAATTTAACGTGAGTCACGGAACTGTTCACAATACGATCCAGGATTATCCTGTCTATGGGGAAGTGCGTAATCAATGGTTACCAAGGTGGCTGCCCTATTATGGCAGATGTACGCTGCAGACATTGTCTCACAAGCACCGGGACTGTTATGCGCGTGAAGGAGCCGCCGGTCTCGATCGAACTGTGACAGAAGTCACGAAATGGGTAAGCCATTACGAACCAGATAGTAAGACATAAACGATGGACTGGAAGCACACACCATCTCAGCTCGAGAAGTAATTGAGGACACTACTGTTCATTGCCAAGGTGTTGGTGTCTTTCTTCCGGCAATCTGTACAGATGTGCCTCCAGCAGCAGGGTCAAACTGGGACTAGCACACGCTGCAGTCGTATGCTACATTAGAAAACCGTCGTATGGCTAAAGTACCGGGGAGTATATGGACAGGTGAATCAAACGGCTTGCAAATCATGGTGGCATGCTGAAACTAAGGCAATAACCATCTCCAAAAATATATATGTAAAAAACCTTAATTATAAAAGTTTCTTACGTAATTAATGAACCTTGGAAAAAAGAAACTGAAACAAAGTCGAGCGCAATAACAAGAGGATGTTGCTGCTTGCAATCAAACATTAATAAATTTTATTTTCGTAATATTTAGTGGGATGCACTACGTGCGCCGAAATAAAGAATAAGGCAGACAGAAGAGGAGAATCGCGTAACTGGTGCAAACCAACCACAAGGTTGAACACGAAAGAGAGAGAAGTTAATTGAATACGGTACTAGATAAATCCACGAGGGTGAACTATCAGAGTAAATGAAGTAGCAATTAGAAGACAAAACATGCCGTATTAGTGGAATCCGTTTCAATGAGCTATGAAGTTTCACGGCTCACTTCTCTGAAGTGAACATGTTTATACTTAAAATTCTCAACAAATATGATAATGAAGATATCTGTCTAAATTGCTCAGATAAAATCACCTTAGCGGTTTAGACTCTAGCATCTGCGAGGATGGACTTACCCTAGAAAAGAGAAAGAACCTCCTAAATGTGCAGTGGGAGCTCTTGTTATGGAGCGCAAGCGCCTCCAGAACATTTCCGAATGATGCGTTGCCAGTTATAGAGGGACCTGGCCTCATAGGTAACGTTATAAGGCAACAAACTGCAAGTTGCAGGATGAGAAAACAAATGTGTGATGAGCTAGAGTATTTAATGGAAGAACATGCTTTTGAACAAGCACATATCAGGACCATGATCGCCAATACCTGGCGTACGTGGTGGTATGACTGCGAAACAGGTGGGCGAAAATATAGTGTATATTCTCCTCGGTGGTTGCGGACCTTATGCTGAATATTTACGCGAAATAAGTGAAAGGTCGTCACAGGAGTATGACTGTTTCGTCGTGTTAGAAACGTCTGAAGACCTAATAGCTGAAAGTCCTAACTTTGTGCCTGTAGCACGCCGGTATGGAAGGGAGTTGTTACTCAATTCATTACACGACTTTGTTAGGAAGTTGGTATAATTAGCGTAACTAAATATTCTGACAGGTATAATATCGACAGAATATCTGATAGACCTCGCCAGATAACGACAGTACAAAAGTACAGGGTGACCCACAGGTACGAAACTACCCTATTAAAACAAAATCGTCGCGTGGGGTAGCCGAGCGGTCTAGGGCGCCTTCACGGTTGACGCGGCTCCCCCCGACGGAGGTGCGAGTCCTCCCTCGGGCATGGGTGTGTGTGTTGTCCTTAGAGTAAATTAGTTTAAGTTAGGTTAAGTAGTGTGTAGGCTTAGGGACCGATGACAGCAGTTTGGTTCCATAATACCTTACCACAAATTTCCAAAACAAAATCAAAAGAATAAACAGAAATTTAAAGTCAAGTAATAAGGGATGGGAGAGGGAGGAAACCTCTGAGGCTATATCATCAATATGATGGCTACTTTAGAAGCCACCATTCTGTATGCAGCTCGTAATTTTACATGGAAAGGGTGCTATGTGACATATCAGGCAGACAGAGAATTACGTGAGAGAATCATTGGTGTCTTTCATTTGGCGATAGCTTTATTCACTCTCGAACTCTATAGCATTTTTTTCAGAGCAAGGCAGCTTCTGGCGATACCATATAATGCTTATAAGATGTGCTCGGACGTGTTGTCCAGCAAGTTGTGAGGTTGGTGTTATCTACTGAAATGCGAGCGAGAGCATCAACAATTGACTCCCTGAGGTGTGCAAGGTTTCCCATCTTCACTGCATACACAACTGCCTTCAAGCGTCCCCACAGATAGAAAGTTATTGGACTAAAAATC
Organism: Schistocerca piceifrons; assembly: GCF_021461385.2. NCBI lineage: Eukaryota > Metazoa > Arthropoda > Insecta > Orthoptera > Acrididae > Schistocerca > Schistocerca piceifrons. The sequence goes on along the minus strand of NC_060149.1, from coordinate 358,850,710 downwards.
CGGATTAGGAGGCGGCCACTCCACCAGACCTCTAAGACCTACACTATGTGATCAAAAGTATCCGGACACCTGGCTGAAAATTACTTACAAGTTCGAGGCACCCTTAACCGGTAATGCTGGATTCCAATATGGTGTTGGCCCACCCATAGCCTTGATGACAGCTTCCACTCTCGCAGGCATAAGTTCAATCAGGTGCTGGAAGGTTTCTTGGAGAATGGTAGCTCATTCTTCACGGAGTGCTGCATTGAGGTGTCGATGCTGGTGGGTGAGACCTGGCACGAAGTCAGCCTTCCAAAACATCCCAAAGGTGTTCTATAGGATTCAGGTCAGGACTCTGTGCAGGCCAGTCCATTAAAAGGATGTTATTGTCGTGTAACCACTACGCCACAGGCCGTGCATTATGAGCAGGTGCTCGATCGTGTTGAAAGATGCAATCGCCAATTGCTCTTCAATAGTTGGATGCAAGAAGGTGCTTAAAACATCATTGTAGGCCTGTGCTGTGATAGAGCTACGCAAAATAACAAGGGGTGCAAGCCACCTCAATGAAATACACGACCACATCATAACACCACCGCCTCCGAATTTTACTGTTGGCACTACACACGCTGGCAGATGACGTTCACTGGGCATTCGCCATACCCGCAGCCTACCATCGGATCAACCACAGCCTACCATCGGATCTCCACATTGTGTAGCGTGATTCGTCACTCCACACGACATTTTTCCAATGTGCAATCGTCCAATGTTTACTCTCCCTACACCAAGCGAGGCGTCGTTTGGCATTTACTGGCGTGATGTGTGGCTTATGAGCAGCCGCTCGACCATGAAATCCGCGTTTTCTCACCTCCCACCTAGCAGTCATAGTACTTGCAGTGGAATTCCTCTGTTATGGTCTGGATAGATATCTATCTATTACACATTACGACCCTCTTCACTTGTCAGCTGCCGGCCGCGGTGGTCTAGCGGTTCAGGCGCTTAGTCCGGAACCGCGCGACTACTACGGTCGCAGGTTCGAATCCTTCCTCGGGCATGGATGTGTGTGATGTCCTTAGATTAGTTAGGTTTAAGTAGTTCTAAGTTCTAGGGGACTGATGACCACAGATGTTAAGTCCCATAGTGCTCAGAACCATTTGAACCATTTGAACCTGTCGGCTCCCGCGCCCCGGTTCCCGGGTTCGATTCCCGGCAGGGTCAGGGATTTTCTGTGCCTCGTGATGACTGGGTGTTGTGTGATGTCCTTAGGTTAGTTAGGTTTAAGTAGTTCTAAGTTCTAGGGGACTGATGACCTCAGATGTTAAGTCCTATAGTGCTCAGAGCCATTTGATTCAACTGTCGGCGGTCTCTGTCAGTCAACAGACAAGGTCGGCCTGTACGCTTTTGTGCTGTACGTATCCCTTCACGTTTCCACTTAACTTTCACATCGGAAGCAGTGGACCTAGGGATGTTTAGGAGTGTGAAAATCTCGCGTACAGATGTATGACACAAGTGACACCCAATCATCTGACCACTTTAGAAGTCCTTGAGTTCCGCGGAACGCCCCATTCTGCTCTCTCACGGTGTCTAATGACTACTGAAGTCGCTGATATGGAGTACCCGGTAGTAGGTGGCAGCACAATGCACCTAATATGAAAAACGTATGTTTCTGGGGGTGTCCGGATACTTTTGATCGAACAGTGTATCTATCCCCGATAAAACTAGGTATTACCGTCCGTCCAGAAAGTTCCGAGGCTAATTTTATTCCCTGGCGTATGAGCGATGTCAGTGCAGTAATTACTGTAGCAACTTGAACTAACAATTGTAAACAACAGATTTACATTCGACCAATCAGTTGTTAGTAGGCAGTGCTAAGTAGTGGATGTGCGGCCATAGTGTGTCAGTTCGGTCACAAATCGCAGTGGATCAACTTCACTCAATCTAGTGTTCAAGACATTCTCCAGAAGGATTCTGAAGAAGAGAAACCAGTGTGCAAAATGCGTCCCACAAATTGTCTCCCAAAAAAAACACAACGACGTGTGGACGCCTGCCGCGACTTGATCGAAATGCGATACATAGACCATTCGTTTCTCGAAGAAGTCGTGACAGGTGACGAATCTCAGTTTTATCAATATTAACCTAACAAAAACGAAAAAAATCGAAATTCACATAATGAATCAGCGCTTTGACGACATAATCAATACCCAAATTAATGTGATGTGCGAGTTGAACATCCCAAAGAAGACTTTTCTGACAGTCCCGCATGTGTGTATGGATGTTATGTGCTCTGTATTCCGGTGAGGGGAATTATGTAGGACAAACGAAGCATTAAAAGCACCATCGTAACTCTTCTAAATTTTTGCTATTTCAGTCCATCTAACTGGCTGGTGTGATGGGGAATAGGTAGGGCCTAAAAGTTAGCCCATAATGAAATGGCACTATCAAGGTGAAAGGAAGTTGAAAATGTCCCGTCTTCAGATAGAAGTGATGGCAGCACATCGTCTGACAGCTGCACACAATGAGTTGTTGTTAGCATACTATGAATTAAGAAGGGCCTAACAATACAAGATCCCTATATTCGATACCAGACCATCACTTTCGATGCACCAACTACCTTCGGCGGATAAATCTAGAGAGGGTTGACATATGAGAAGTATGTGATCCTCTTTATTTACCTCTCGTTCACATAGGAATTGGCTGAATCAGTAAACAGTCCATCATAAGGGAAACGCTGCTTTTCGTCCGGCCTGCGTGTCACCCATTCTGCAAATTGAACTCAGCGATCAAGGTCGTCCTAGGTGAGATGAGACATTTGCATTTAGTAAGAGTGCCATTTATGTGTGGCAAAATTTTTCATTATTTATGTACGGCTGAAGCAAGTTTTCTACGAGATGCGGTGAAAAATGTGTCCTTACTGAACGATGCCAGAACAGTTGTAGGAGTTGCTTCATTCAAAGCCATTTTCCATCGTCCAGCTTTCGGTTTACTTTTTTGGGGGGGGGGGGGGGGGAACATAGCCAGTTTGAGGAATTTCTCGAGAAGTTTCAACAGCCAGTTCCCGAAATTCCTTGACCAGGGAAGACGAATGGAATATTCCAGAATTTGAAACACGAACAGCTGCTAGCATGAGTTTCTTAGAAGTAGATACCTTAGGGGTTGCGAAGCAACTCGAATCACTTGATATGCGCAAGTCTTCAGGTCCAGATAGTATACCAATTAGCTTCCTTTCAGATTACGCTGATACAATAGCTCCCTACTTAGCAATCATATTCAACCGCTCGCTCACCGATAGATCTCTACCTACAGATTGGAAAATTGCGCAGGTCGCACCAGTGTTTAAGAAGGGTAGTAGGAGTAATCCATCGAACTACAGACCTATACCATTGACGTCAGTTTGCAGTAGGGTTTTGGAGCATATACTGTATTCAAACATTATGAATCACCTCGAAGGGAACGATCTATTGGTACGTAATCAGCATGGTTTCAGAAAACATCGTTCTCGTGCAACGCAGCTAGCTCTTTATTCGCACGAAGTAATCGCCGCTATCGACAGGGGATCTCAAGTTGATTCCGTATTGCCAGATTTCCGGGAAGCTTTTGACACCGTTCCTCACAAGCGGCTTCTAATCAAGCTGCGGGCCTATGGGGTATCGTCTCAGTTGTGCGACTGAATTCGTGATTTCCTGTCAGGAAGGTCGCAGTTCGTAGTAATAGACGGCAAATCATCGAGTAAAACTGAAGTGATATCAGGTGTTCCCCAGGGTAGCGTTCTGGGACCTCTGCTGTTCCTGATCTATATAAATGACCTGAGTGACAATCTGAGCAGTTCTCTTAGGTTGTTCGCAGATGATGCTGTAATTTACCGTCTAGTAAGGTCATCTGAAGACCAGTATCAGTTGCAAAACGATTTAGAAAAGATTGCTGTATGGTGTGGCAGGTGGCAGTTGACGCTAAATAACGAAAAGCGTTAGGTGATCCACATGAGTTCCAAAAGAAATCCGTTGGAATTCGATTACTCGATAAACAGTACAATTCTCAAGGCTGTCAATTCAACTAAGTACCTGGGTGTTAAAATTACGAACAACTTCAGCTGGAAAGACCACATAGATAATATTGTGGGGAAGGCGAGCCAAAGGTTGCGTTTCATTGGCAGGACACTTAGAAGATGCAACAAGTCCACTAAAGAGACAGCTTACACTACACTCGTTCGTCCTCTGTTAGAATATTGCTGCGCGGTGTGGGATCCTTACCGGGTGCGATTGACGGAGGACATCGAAAGGGTGCAAAAAAAGGGCAGCTCGTTTTGTATTATCACGTAATAGGGGAGAGAGTGTGGCAAATATGATACGCGAGTTGGGATGGAAGTCATTAATGCGAAAATATTTTGTTGAGCCCAACCTACATAGGTAGGAATGATCATCAAAATAAAATAAGAGAAATCAGAGCTCGAGCAGAAAGGTTTAGGTGTTCGTTTTTCCTGCGCGCGTTTTTCGGGCGTGGAATGGTAGAGAGATAGTATGATTGTGGTTCGATGAACCCTCTGCCAAGCACTTAAATGTGAATTGCAGAGTAATGATGTAGATGTAGATGTACATTCGTTCATCAAATAGTAAAAACCTTAAATAATAATGTGTCGCCTGATGGTTTTTTTGTGATCTCTCCCAGGCTTTTGATTGTGTAGATCATTACACTCTATTAGAAAAACTCAAGTTTTATGGAATTATGGATTTACATACATGTGGTTTGAATTATACTTGACAAACGGAATGCAAAAGATTGTGCTGCATAATTCAGACAATGTTGGAAACGTAGAAAATTTTAGTGACTTGGGTAAAAATTGCAAAGGGAGTCCCACATGGTTCAATTTTGGGTCCACTCATACTCGTTATATATGTGAATGACCTTCCACTTAACATTCAACAACCAAAACTGGTACTTTTTGCAGATGATGCTAGTGTTATAATAAATCCCATTAAAGAAAAAGCAACAGAAGACTTAGTAAATGATATTTTCCAAGGAATTATTAAGCGATTCTCTGAAAATGGATTCTCCTTACATTCAGTTCTGTGCAACAAACAGTTATACCAACAAATGATGTAGCAAATGACCAGGAGTCAGTAAGTAGGATGGATCGCTCCAAATTACTGGGTGTGTATATTGATGAGAACTGAAAGAAGCATATTACTGAGCTTGTCAAACAATTATGTTCAGCAGCTTTCGCTTTTCGTATAATTGCCAATCTTGGAAACAAACGTATAAACTTCCTTACATATTTTGCCTATTTCCACTCTGTAATAATGTCGCACGACTTAGAAAGTATTGACTGCACAAAATAAGAGAAATCAGAGCTCGAGCAGAAACGTGGGCTGTGAGAATAATACGTGGTGTTCACCCACGGGCGTCATGTAGGCGCCTCTTCAAGGAGCTAGGAATTTTAACTGCGCATTCACAATACATATTTTCGCTAAAGAAATTCGTCATAAATAATCCAATACATTGAGAAGAACAGTGATGTACATACCTAACAACACTAGAGGGAAAAATCACCTTTATTACCAATTGTTAAAGCTGTCTGTGGCTCAGAGCGGAGTTTAATATGCAGCAATAAAATTTTTGATCAATTGCCCAATAACATAAAATACCCGACAGGGACTGAAGCAAGTTTTAAATCTAATTTAAAATCATTTCTCTTAGATACCTCCTATTCCATTTGCGAATTGCTACTTCAAAACTAATAGCCAGTTAAAAAAAGAAAGAAAACCGTTTTAAATGTAGTTGCGTGAGTAGTAATAAAATGACAGTATTCATAAATCATTTTGATAAAAGGACCGTTCAAATGATCTGTGGAACGTGTAACTAACTAACTAACTAACCAGCGCAGTAGGGGTAACGAATGGTCCGTCTGGATAGCGCAAGTTGAGATCCTCTGCGACAACACGGATGCTCCTCTCTCCTGATATCACGACGGTCTCATGGTGTTCGATTTGTGTTAACATCATCAACTTTCAAGTCACCTGTAAAGAAGGAACATCAGTCATATCTCGAGAATGAATAAAGTTATGATTAAATTAAAGACACTGTTGTTTTTATCGTGTGATTCTCCATCTGCTTCATCTTGCACATGATCCCTTACCTATCTGAAAAATTACGAGTTAAATCTAGTATGGCGGCTCCAAAAAGGGCCGCTTTGTTGGTAACGTAGCTTCACAGATTTTCCCTCTCTCCCATCTCATACTACTTGATTTCCAATTTTTTGATTGTTCACCTGTTTTTGTTTTAGAAGGGTGGTTCCACAGCTGCAGACCATCCTGTTCTGAGCCTCGTTGAGAGGAAATATGTAATACACAGACAGCAGTTAAAAATAAATCATGTACCGTATTTTGTTAGAATATACCAAATTTTTGCAACTATTAATTGTGATTTTTTTAATTTTTCACGAGAGTATTTTGGTGTTTAAACTGTAAGTTATGTGTTGTAGGCTAAGGTATGCATCTCACTCGTGGTATGAGGAGAGCGGTCCCTGCGGAAGTTCGTCGTTACTGGTGAGCGAGCAACTGTAGATCGTCTCTCGAAGTAAATGACTCAGGGAGATGCGAGGCGTGTACCTAACCAACAGATAGCAGAACTATGTCATTTATCAGTCTGCTGCAGGGGACGAGTTCTAGCAACATACGTGCTCTTATGCTTCATTGGCGATAGCGGGTACAATTCGCAAAGCAATTTTGACGTTGGATTATCTTTATCATGAGCCATTCGACATCCTCTAAAACTCACTCTGACAAAAAAAGTTAAGCACCCGGAAGACGTGGTCAGTGTAACATCGTAAACATATACACCAGGGTTGGGTTTGTGACTGATTAAGAGTCGCAGTTCTCTGTGGCTCGTAAAACGGCCACCAGGGCGCATTAGTGTAGAACGCGTTAAGTTTTGTTACCAGGCCTAGTAGGGTGCATAAAGGGTGAGAAAAGCATCAAATCTTGAGTGATCTCTGCGAAGGACACGAAGATGCCGCATACTTGTGTGAGATAGCGTTACTAGAATCAGACCGAATTTCAAAGGGATCTCCGTTGGGTGAGCTAGTCGAATCGTGCAACAGCCAGATTTGTGGGACATTCGGATATGACAGTGGTCCCAGGTTGGACAGCATGGGAACCTGAGGGCAGGCATACTCGCAGTCAAGGTTCTGGTAGATCTTGTCTGATTACATCAAAGGAGGATCGCCGTATTGCGCACCAGGCAAATAGTAGCTCCTTTCCATCATTACCTGCCATCCTTGAACAAGTAATCGACTCTCTGAAACTTTCTGTGACATCCTGCACTGTTGGTCGGATACTAGCAGCGGCCGGACAAGGGAATTGCCGTCCAATGTGTAGACTACCGTTGACACCACAACACAAACGGCTGCGTCTGGAGTGGTGCTGTGACTGGGAAGCATGGACTTGCTTGGAGTTGCATTGTGTTCAGTAATGAATCGCGGTTCGGCATTATCCTGGATGAACATCGTCGGCGAGTACGGCGGCGGCCTCAGGAAAGGTCCCGTTCTTCCAGTGTTCTGGAGAGGCACAGAGGTGTTGCTCCTGGCGTCACGGTGTGGGGAGCCGTCAGATATGACTTCAGATCACGGCTTGTAGTGATTAAGGAAACTCTGACGGCGCAACAGTACGTCACAGACATTCTGCATCCTCGTGTGTTACCTCTCAAGCCACAGTATTGTAGTGCCATTTTTCAACAGAACAATGCTCGTCCACAGAAGGCACGCGTATCTATGAAATTTCTGAATGATTTTGAGGTACTGCCGTGGCAAATATGGTTCCCAAATCTGCCACAGATAGATTGTGTGTTGGACCAGCATGTGTCCTTGTGCTATTATGCAGGATATCAAGGGCCAGTTACAACAGGGAATAAAACGGCTTTATGACACCCTTTGCACGATAAATAGTTTAGACAAGAAGAGAATAGAAGCTTTCGAAATGTGGTGCTACAGAACAATGTTGAAGATTAGATGGGTAGATCATACAACTAATGAGGAGGTACCGAATAGAACTGGGGAGAAGAGAAATTTGTGGCACAACTTGACTAGAAGAAGGGATCGGTTGGTAGGACATGTTTTGAGACATCAAGGGATCACAAATTTAGTACTGGAGGGCAGCGTGGAGGTAAAAATCGTAGAGGGAGACCAAGAGATGAATACTCTAAGCAGGTTCAGGACGTAGGTTGCAGTAGGTACTGGGAGATGAAGAAGCTTGCACAGGACAGAGTAGCATGGAGAGCCGCATCAAAACAGTCTCTGGTCTGAAGACCACAACAACAACATGACACCCTTCCCAACCGAATCAGTGCATGCTTCCAGGCCAGAGGGGGTGCAACGTCGTTAGTGGTAAGTGGGCTCACACTGCCAAGTTCTTTCTTACTTTGGCTCGATTTTATATTCACTGTAGTAACATCACATACCCTCTCAACATGTCAAGTTTAATTTCGTTTCCTCCTCCCCTTCTGGGTGCTTCACTTTTGTTGTCAGGCAGTGTGTATAAGGCCTCCTACACACTTCTCCATGTCATCTGTATGCAGCCATGTGTTCGTGCATGTTTTCTAATGTGATCTACCCATCTTCTATTGGCATCTACTCGTCTTTCCCTATATTTAGGAATTTAGCAAAGAACTGCCTTGGTCAACCAGCATCTGCTGTCATTTCGCCCAGTTACATGCCTCCCCTACCTCAGCTTTAGTTTCATCTCAGTCATTACTACACATTCCACTCCAGTTTGTTCCTTGATCAGTTTGATTGTTTCTTTGTCTCTCCTACTACATTTAATTTTAGACGCTGAGCTTTTTTCAATTTTTGTTCGTTTTTCGCATTAAGATTGGACATTTTAGGGTCATAAGTTAAAGTTGGTAACACACACAGATTATAAGTTTTCCTTTAGGGACAAGTTGAAAACTTAGTCTTGAGAACCTAGTTTCGTTCACCAAAGGCACTCAAGGCATTTGGGATCTTCTTGCTTTTTTTTTTTTGTCGATCCAGTTTTTGTCTTCAACTGCCTTAAATACAAAAATTCATTATTGTTCATTTATATTACTTTCTTTTCGCTGTGTCGCCTACCTACTGTTCTAGTTTTATTATAGTTGCTGCTGCTCAGTTCACTTTTAAATTTGCCATATAAAGTGTTGTTGCAGTTTATCTGCACTAGAGGCAAACAGCACAAAGTCATAAACTAAACTAAAGTATCACAGATATTTTATATTAAGACGTAATCCTCTTCGTTTTCCCAATCCATGGTAAAAAAAATCTTGTAAAATACTGATCTTTCGATCGATTCCTGCTTGTGCCACAGAAAGCAAGTGGACTGTGGTGAATGCGATACTGTTACATCAGCAACATGTTATACAGATTGGTTTAAGACCTGCTAGTGCTGGCAGCGTCGTGATCTTGGTAATTTTTTCCTGGTGGAGCAAGAGAGACAAGGGGTTAAGTTCATCTTGATGTATTTACAAATGGACCTCTATCTCATTTGGAGACGAACAGGGAAGAATGCTGTGGTGGCCTGTTTCATCAAGGGTCTTGACATTCATATGATTTGAATTACGGTAACCACGGTAGAGAAAAGGTCAAGAGCACCACGTGGCAACTTGCACCAAACTCCTTCCGAATGAGAACTTTAGCCACTGTGCCACCTCACTCGGTGAATGCTTATCTTGCGCTAAATTTGTCTCCTGATCATAGCAGATGACAGAGTGACAGATTTATGTATCGTTCCATTCCTGATAATTCGTTTTATCTCTCGTACATATTCATCCCCTACTCTGAAAGGTGACTACAGGGTTATAAACACAAAATCAAATAGGGGTAATGCAGGAGTAGGTTTAATAATGAATAGGAAAATAGGAATGCGGGTAAGCTACTACAAACAGCATAGTGAACGCATTATTGTGGCCGAGATAGATACGAAGCCCACACCTACTACAGTAGTACAAGTTTATATGCCAACTAGCTCTGCAGATGACGAAGAAATTGAAGAAATGTATGATGAAATAAAAGAAATTATTCAGATTGTGAAGGGAGACGAAAATTTAATAGTCATGGGTGACTGGAATTCGAGTGTAGGAAAAGAGAGAGAAGGAAACATAGTAGGTGAATATGGATTGGGGGACAGGAATGAAAGAGGAAGCCGCCTGGTAGAATTTTGCACAGAGCACAACATAATCATAACTAACACTTGGTTTAAGAATCATGAAAGAAGGTTGTACACATGGAAGAACCCTGGAGATACTAAAAGGTATCAGATAGATTATATAATGGTAAGACAGAGATTTAGGAACCAGGTTGTAAATTGTAAGACATTTCCAGGGGCAGATGTGGACTCTGACCACAATCTATTGGTTATGACCTGTAGATTAAAACTGAAGAAACTGCAAAAAGGTGGGAATTTAAGGAGATGGGACCTGGATAAACTAAAAGAACCAGAGGTTGCACAGAGATTCAGGGAGAGCATAAGGGAGCAATTGACAGGAATGGGGGAAATAAATACAGTAGAAGAAGAATGGGTAGCTTTGAGGGATGAAGTAGTGAAGGCAGCAGAGGATCAAGAAGGTAAAAAGAAGAGGGCTAGTAGAAATCCTTGGGTAACAGAAGAAATATTGAATTTAATTGATGAAAGGAGAAAATATAAAAATGCAGTAAGTGAAACAGGCAAAAAGGAATTCAAACGTCTCAAAAATGAGATCGACAGGAAGTGCAAAATGGCTAAGCAGGGATGGCTAGAGGACAAATGTAAGGATGTAGAGGCCTATCTCACTAGGGGTAAGATAGATACCGCCTACAGGAAAATTAAAGAGACCTTTGGAGATAAGAGAACGCCTTGTATGAATATCAAGAGCTCAGATGGAAACCCAGTTCTTAGCAAAGAAGGGAAAGCAGAAAGGTGGAAGGAGTATATAGAGGGTCTATACAAGAGCGATGTACTTGAGGACAATATTATGGAAATGGAAGAGGATGTAGATGAAGATGAAATGGGAGATATGATACTGCGTGAAGAGTTTGACAGAGCACTGAAAGACCTGAGTCGAAACAAGGCCCCCGGAGTAGACAATATTCCATTGGAACTACTGACAGCCGTGGGAGAGCCAGTCCTGACAAAACTCTACCATCTGGTGAACAAGATGTATGAAACAAGCGAAGTACCCTCAGACTTCAGGAAGAATATAATAATTCCAATCCCAAAGAAAGCAGGTGTTGACAGATGTGAAAATTACCGAACTATCAGCTTAATAAGTCACAGCTGCAAAATACTAACACGCATTCTTTACAGACGAATGGAAAAACTAGTAGAAGCCAATCTCGGGGAAGATCAGTTTGGATTCCGTAGAAACACTGGAACACGTGAGGCAATACTGACCTTACGACTTATCTTAGAAGAAAGATTAAGGAAAGGCAAACCTACGTTTCTAGCATTTGTAGACTTAGAGAAAGCTTTTGACAATGTTGACTGGAATACTCTCTTTCAAATTCTAAAGGTGGCAGGGGTAAAATACAGGGAGCGAAAGGCTATTTACAATTTGTACAGAAACCAGATGGCAGTTATAAGAGTCGAGGGACATGAAAGGGAAGCAGTGGTTGGGAAGGGAGTAAGACAGGGTTGTAGCCTCCCCCCGATGTTGTTCAATCTGTATATTGAGCAAGCAGTAAAGGAAACAAAAGAAAAATTCGGAGTAGGTATTAAAATTCATGGAGAAGAAGTAAAAACTTTGAGGTTCGCCGATGACATTGTAATTCTGTCAAAGACAGCAAAGGACTTGGAAGAGCGGTTGAATGGAATGGACAGTGTCTTGAAAGGAGGATATAAGATGAACATCAACAAAAGCAAAACAAGGATAATGGAATGTAGTCTAATTAAGTCGGGTGATGATGAGGGAATTAGGTTAGGAAATGAGGCACTTAAAGTAGTAAAGGAGCTTTGCTATTTGGGGAGCAAAATAACTGATGATGGTCGAAGTAGAGAGGATATAAAATGTAGGCTGGCAATGGCAAGGAAAGCGTTTCTGAAGAAGAGAAATTTGTTAACATCCAGTATTGATTTAAGTGTCAGGAAGTCATTTCTGAAAGTATTCGTATGGAGTGTAGCCATGTATGGAAGTGAAACATGGACGATAAATAGTTTGGACAAGAAGAGAATAGAAGCTTTCGAAATGTGGTGCTACAGAAGAATGCTGAAGATTAGATGGGTAGATCACATAACTAATGAGGAAGTATTGAATAGGATTGGGGAGAAGAGAAGTTTGTGGCCCAACTTGACCAGAAGAAGGGATCGGTTGGTAGGACATGTTCTGAGGCATCAAGGGATCACCAATTTAGTATTGGAGGGAAGCGTGGAGGGTAAAAATCGTAGAGGGAGACCAAGAGATGAATACACTAAGCAGATTCAGAAGGATGTAGGTTGCAGTAGGTACGGGGAGATGAAAAAGCTTGCACAGGATAGAGTAGCATGGAGAGAGCTGCATCAAACAGGAATCGTTAGTGCCAGGATTTCACCCGGAACAAGTCCCGCCACTCACCCCCGGTTTTCCCGGTCTTTGTTCGGCGCCTGGGCTTGGTTTCAGTTGACCCACGTGGTTTACCGCGTTTGGCTGCACTTGGAGTGAATGTTAAATTAATATCTTGCTAGGTCCTAAATTTTGCCACATAGTTAAGACAAGTTACAAAAAACGTGCACAACTGGCCTCAGCTGTGCCAGGTACTTCCACAGCAAACATGAGAGAAAACAATTTAGCACTGAATTCTTTAAATACGAGAACTCAGTATTCAGATGAATAGCCTATGAAGAAACATACTTCTATGTGAGAAAAAGCACCCAAAGCTAAAACAGGAAAAACCTACCCTCAAAGAATAATTTGTTGGAGAAAGAGGAACCACAGTATACTTGACACTTAAGTTTCAGAACTCAGACAATATATGTGAAACAAGCACCAACGTTCACTATACTTCCAGGTGGCATCAAAATTACTTTGTTCTTGCTAGACCGATCACTGAATAGTTTTGCTGAAAAGTTTTAGGGGCGGAAGATGAACTAGCACAGCATGAAGGGCGTTTTACAGCCGTGAAACACTGTAGCATTTATTTCCTTCATAGCTGCTCTGTGACACACACACACACACATCATCATTGTTATTTTTAAAAAATGGTTTGAATGACATGAAATTAATTTATCTTTTGGTTAAAAATAGACAGGACAAAGAATAACGACAGATTATTGTCCTGAGACGTTTGCAACAGCATATAGGACACTAATCACACAGAACCGCCTCAATTCTTTATAACCTCGTTTATAATGCGCAAGTATGGCATTGGAAGAATTTACAAGTTAAAATTCACCCATTACCCCTGCAAATACTAACGAAATATGTCATATAAGCAAATATCTTACTGCTTTCATTAGGCAGTTCTACTTCATGGCATTCTTACATTCTTTAATTTTCGTGAGCTACTATGAGGGTCTACATAAACAAAACGACTTTCACTTATTTCTGTATAACATTGATTTTAGACAACAGAGTTAGTCGACTGCATCCGTGGCTTTACTACCGACATGAGAGATTCAAAACCATTGTTTTCGCATTGTATGTTTGCTCTGCTGTTTCTCTCAAATAAACGTACTATAATAAGTGAATTAGTTAATGAAAATTTGTCCTTATTGCCTTTAAATAAAATCACGTTATTTTTTGTATTCTATTGCTGGCGATGCTTTCAATTCTCTATAAATATTTTTATTTCTTTAATAATACACATTCGTATTATATTACTATCTAGAAAGACTTAAATTTCTTATCATTACTAAATTTCATCACAGTGTAACATGTGTTGGACTGTGACGATAACAACTTTGATGTAACTTCCAGTTTGCTGAACTGGCGGCTGTTTAGGGGAGGGCCTTCTACTTTGGATAGGCGTGGAGGGGGATGAATGGGCGGGACTTGTTCCGGGTGAAATCCTAGCGCTAAGGGCACGTGCATCAAACCAGTCTCAGGACTGAAGACCACAACAACAACAACTCTGAAAGGGATGGCATATTGCAGCACCATGAAGCAGCCTACCACACTGCCGCAATCAACAGACTGCTTTGAAGAACTTCGCCAGAAGTTACTGGTACGTCCCAGCAAGAACGTGAAATTGAAGTCACTGTGTAGAACACCTATGTGCGATTCTATTTAAGCATTTAGAGAAAAATTACTGTATAATTATTAAACAGATTATTATAACTGGTCGTTTATTCTAACGGAAAGAATGATGGACAGATGCACCAAAGATGCAATTTTTAACTAAAATTCTAAAATGTGTTGTATCCATCAACTTATGGCACACATTGAAATAATTAAGATGATACACGTGATTTAAAGCACGTAAGGTAGCACGTAACATATCATTACACCCATACTACCAAAAAGAGCGGCAGCATTCAATGCAGTGGTTTCTCTGCCATGTAGTTGACGTTATGTGCATGGCTCGCTCAAGTTGCCCTCGTTGGTCCCTAAAGCGCGTCAAAATATTTCAATAAATATTAACAACATAAATCGCCAAAAGCGGTATGTATTTTAGTCTTGTCAAAAGAAAGAGGAGAGATATTTACACTATCGCCGAAGAAAACAGTTGAAAGGATCAAGACAGTACTTGCATAGATGTTTGAAGAGCTCTTTGTCGTGTGTTTATGAAGTACCGTACATCGGTGTTAATACAGATAGTAACTGTACACAACACAACTCAAATGCCGTTGTCCACAAGCGCGTCGCATCACCAGGAGATCTGATAATACGTATAACGGTGTCATTTCGGACAGTTCGTGGGCGCACCACGAATTAAATACAGTTGTCCATACGCGCGTTGCATCGCCAACAGATGGAATAACAGTTTTCTTCTCGTAAACCGGGTGCTGCAGTTGATATTGTGCGTGCGCAGTTGGCAGACGTGATCCCCTTAGATCCTCAGCTGTTCGCATGCTGACATCTAAGCCGTATCAACATGGCTACTCTCGGACGATTGAGTAGACGATTTCAACAAATATCTATAAAATTTTCAGGTGTTACTAAATCGTATAGTACTATCAACCGGCCGGGAACATTTAACATACTTGCGGGAACGATAGCATGTGCAGTAGGAGGCGGATTAGTGCTTTACGTGGCCCACAGACTTGGAAAGATCAGTGCCGTACATGCGTTTAAACCCAAAAAGGTAGGCATTAGAAGTGAGTTATTTATAAATCCCTGATACTTTCACTAACGTGCGAGTTGGTTTTCTTTTGCATAAGATATATTTCTTGCATAAGTCTCACTTGCAGTTTGTGCACGGTTTGTGAGACGTTGATATGGGGGAGATTATTGGCGCTGCCAAAAATATTTTGATAGATAGTTACGCCCATTTTCCATTACATACATGTAAAATGGTAACCTTGCCCGTGCTATAGCCCCAGCAAATGCAGAACTAACGTACTGAACGTAATAACACCAATCTTGACGTAATTATTGCTGAGTTGTAAGCAAATAACTTTTACTGCAGCTCTACAAAGCCGTTGGTACTGTGATAGATGTTTGTTGCTGGCTGTAACAAAGACGCTATAGCAAGTTAAATTTTGTGATATATAAGAATAATTGTATGAATCTAAAGCTTAAGAACATAATTTGTTTTTGTACTTCTATACAGTATATGTGATCGTACATTGTAGCTGAAAAATAACCTCAGAACTAAATACCGGTAGCTTGACGTAAACATTATAGAACTTTCGTTGCATAATAAAGTACTTGTTTGCATCTTAGTGTAAGAGAGTATGAACTGTTGGAAACGATATTTTACTAGCCAATCTATAGTGATCAGCTGTTATGCCGAATTTTTCGTAGTGTGGGGTGTGGATATTATGGCTCCACAATTCTTATTGTTCTGAGAGAGGTGATGTAGAAACGCCTAAATGGTGTTCTTAAACTGGGAGTTTTGACTTATCCCTGTAGTCAGCACAAAGTGGGCGTTAAAGAGTGTGTTTACATAGCCCTGTGGTTTTAGGTCATATGCTGCTTCAAGAAGCGTAAGAATGAATATAATTAAAAGTGATGTGTATCACAAAACTCCACTCTGGTATCTGATCATACTGTCATTAATTTAATTGATGGTGGAACTATGTGGTAGGCAGGTAGTTGTTCATTTGGAGAGACTCCTATTTGTTCAATTTTTTTATGGGAAAAATTACTAATTCTGTTTTAAGTATTATACATGACATATCTTGAATGGCTGCTACCATGCTTGCTTGTTCAGATATTTGACATTCAGGCGCCTGTGGGATACCAACCAATGTGTCATTTCCAGATGCATCCTTATCAAAATAGCTGTAAATAATGTAAGTGTATACTTCATAGTTTTCTTTAATTTTACTCCTGTATCAGATCACTGCTAAATTGTAGCAACTAGCCATTTCAGTGTCCAGATATCGTACATGCATCAAATTGTAACCAAATAACATGAATGTGTAGGTCCTTGCACCACTGGTATTGTGTAAGTGGTCAACCATTCAACTGAATAGATTCGGAAATCCTAAAGACCATTCCCAAGATCCCTTTTGAAATGACAAGTAAATGCTAACTGTGTATGACCCAGTAATTTATGGTCAAAAATATGAAGAAGTCATTCAGCTTTGAAAATCTGGTGGAAAAAGAATGGTACAACCAGATATCTGCTGTGTAGTGGCTTTTTAATCATTGCATCAAAAGAAGGAAAAGTTTGAGATTGTCTGAAAAAAAGGTGCAGCTGTTACTAACTAGACTGTATTTTGGGAAACTATTAGTTTGTGCAAGAAATTTACAAATGGATTATTTGAATATAACACAACTAATGAAACTTTAGAGAGAAATAAGCTTAAAATAGCAGTTCTATAATTTTCAACATCCATTAGTATTGCCTGTGAAAAAAATTATAAAATATGCACATTTTGTTATAGTTTCAACAATAGAGTTGCACAAAAAATAACTGCAAATACTGTTTGTATAAAGTTTATTGGTTACATTAATTACAGTGCAAAATGCATGCCTTCTGTTACCGTCCCTAATACACGTGGCTTTACTTCCTATAAAGTAAAATTTGCTGGTATATGGTGATCGCTTTAAAATGGATATGTGATATGCACACATTGATACTGAAACTGCTTATTATGAACACTGTAGATTACATAGATTTAAATAAATGAAATAAAATCTTTGCATTAGGAGGAAATGTGTTAAAAATAGAGTATACCTCTGTACGATTACACTATATGATCTGAGTGAGTCAAAGAATTCTTAGTAATGCAGAGAAAGGGGCTTGAAAGTAGACATACCATCAAAGTACTGTGCACTACTTTAGTGCACATAAGTATCCCATGGAAGATGTTTAAAAGGGGATTGTGAATTGGATCATGGTTAGAAAAAGTAGTCTGTAAAAATGAAATTATTGAATTGGAAACTTTTCGGTAACTGGATTGTTATATTTATAGGGAAATAGGTGATTGGATAATAATGTGGGGTTTACTGCCAATGAAGACACACTATTGCTCATATGGATTCAAATACGTGTCCAGCCATCCAGATTTAGGATTTCCACGATTTTCCTAAATTGCCCCAGGCGAGTACCGGGATGATTCCTTTGATAGGGTATGGCCAATTTCCTTTCCTATCCTAAGGAAACAATCTGAGTGTGTGCTTGCTGTAATGACGTTGTTGTGTTAAACCACCCACACACCATATGGGTTCTTCCCCACTATTCTTTGAATGTTAATGCAGTTAATTCTAGAGATGTTTGTCAAATGGTTTTGTTTGCATGAGAACTAATGACAGCTTGAGGCATGTGCAGGAACGTGTTCACTCTGCTGTTTCATTGTTTATGTAGCAGTTAAGAACAAATGCTCTAAAATTTTAGTCATAAAAATTAGGTGGAGTAACCGGACTTGAAGATGTGATGAAGCATAGAATTTGACGTTGACAACAATGTGAAACAATTCAAAGTTTAAATGACAAGTTTGATAGTGCCAGAGAAGTGTCATGGTGAAGTAAGTTTGAAGGCATCAGGCAGGCTTTGTCACAATAGATAAGTCACCACAACAGTATTTACTGCACCAGGAAGAAAAAAAGAAAAAAATTGTGGTATGAGCACACAACTTACATACCTGAGATGTAGTCTGGCTTTCACATGAACTTTGGAGTGATTCAATATGTGGAAGATATACCATTTTTGCTGGAAAAGAATTACACCAGTTAATTAATCATACTCCAAAAATTTCCTTTCTGAGTTGTACAGTGTGCTGTCATATTGCCACCAATACAAGATTGTCAGTGGAAATTGTTTGGCATTCACTTTACAGTTAGTGATGTACTGTGCAGTTGCTACTCATGTTATAAATTTTTTATTATGACATTCATGAAGTTTATGCTACTTAAGTATTTATTATAATTAACACTGAAGTAAGAGATCCTCGGTGTATATAATGGATGTAGAGTTGTGTTTAACATTGTCAGAAATTAAGCACAATATAGCCTAGTTGCATATGACTGAAAAAAATAATTGACAATAACATTCGGTAGCAACGGTAACAATAGCATTCACCACTGTGATGTAGGGAAACAATTGAAAATTTAAATATAAATGGCTCAAAGATAACTTTAATACTGCTGCTCCCAAGTAAGAATTCATGTTTTAACCAGTAGTCTGTCCCATGTATAATACTTGTCATAGTGTTTACCAGGCATGGATCTAAAGTAGTCAACTCTTGGAGATAGTTGCAATATATTCTGATAGAATATAAACCCTGATTGCTTTGAATGACAGTAACTGGAGTATTCCACCAATAATATGAGAATAATATTTGTCGTTTGAGTACTATGTGTCACTTCATAAGGATCATTGCCCTTCAGCTCACTATGCTGTATAGGAAACTACATAATGAACAACCTAGAATTGCCCCGCCTTTTTATTTGAAGTCATTACTTAGTTTTTACTAGCAAAATGTTTTTGGTTGTGACTGGCAGCAGTTAAACATCAAATATAAATCTTAAAATATATTGTAGTGGTGCAATGAAATTAATTTTTGGTCCATTCTCATCCTCTGTGAAATGCTTGAGATGGTTATCCAATTTGTTTTTTATTGGATTCTGTAACCAGATTAGCTTTTGGTGAATATTGTGCAGATAATTTGAACATGAATACTTTGTGTTAAAGATATTTATAACTACAATATTTTTTGAATTCTCACTGAGTATTCGTCCAGGCGGTGTCTTCCAGCTGGTGCAATATTTTTGCAAGTTGTTGACTTGGTGCTGTTCTTAAGCATGTCTAGTTGTAAGCAGGACTCTGAAATACATCACAATTTGGGTCATACCACCTGGAAAAATACCCAAGAACAGTTGAAAAGCATTGCACAATGGAAAAATCTAAAATCGTGCATTACAAAATTTGCTGTTGTGATAAATAATTGTGGCAACTAGAGTGGTTATTCATTTAATGAGTTTCACAGTTCTCAACATTACTAAATGTCTGTGGTTCTCAGAAAACGTCAGGATGTGCTTATTATAGCATTGATTTGCTTTTTCCTTTTCATATTAATAGTATTAGGTTATTTCTTGTAAACAGTTCTTTCAAAACAAATATTTTTCTTGTGATGTGACTCACTGAGATAGAGCTTCTTGTGCTTTGTAGTTTTATGTTGGATGGAAATTCTGGGGAAAGTTATCTTTTCTATTTGACTCGTGGAGAAATTATTAATAAAACTTGGTGGTTTTTTTTTTTTTTTTTTTTTTTCCCCTCCTCCTCCCCAGGAAAACTCTTAAGTCTTTGAAGTATTGTGGCAAATTGAATGAATGTTTTTGAAATTTCAATGTACAAATGTGTGTGTTCCTTACAGTGATGCATTTGAGTTTTTGGCTTTTCATATAAGTTTTTGTTTCACATCATATGCAATTTTAAATTCTACTCCCCACCATATCTGCGTCTCTCAGGTATATTTTATGAAAGAAAAATGCATTACGTTTGATGTATTTTTCATATCCATTATAAACATCCATATTGAAGTAATTGATCAGTACAGATAGCACTTTCCCTTAGGCGTCGTTGGTGATGATTACAGTCCATTCGTGCATCAGTAGTAGTGTGTGCATGTGAACATACTGAAGATAGGGACCTGTAATTAGAAGTTTTAGCCATGAAAACTACAAAGCACCAAATTTTAGATTTTTCATTCAAAATGACATTGATTACTAGAGACTTTGGTAACACAATACTTTAATAGTGTTTATTAACAACTACGATCACAATAAAATTTTCTGGCCCTTACTGGTTTCAGTTTTATAGCTAATCATCTCACCTAAATCAATCCTGAAGGTGGTTTGGTAAAGAACTAATAAATATTATGTTGATATATAGGGATCAGTGTCTTCTGCTACATAATTTGTACACTTGGACATCTCATCATCTTTGCTGCTGGCCAGTGTGGTAAACACTCAGTATCTACAAACTACAATACTAATTTGAAGAGGTTGAGAATTTTCCTTGATATAAATTAAACAAAACATATATACTCACCCAAAGTATGAGTAAATTACTACTCTGAGGCAAAATGAGTTTGAAGGAGTGGGAATTATCATTTAAGCTAATACTAAAAGAAAACAAACAAAATTACAGGAAGAATTCAAAGTGCCTAACTCAAATATTGTGTGACAACCATACTGGGGGGGACTGAACCACCCACCTTTGCACTGCAACACACTAATGCACTAACGATGTTATTGTGTGTGAAATCATACTCGATGTGTAAGTGGATGTAGAGAAGAATGCTGAAAGTGTATGTACTTTGTTTCAGTATTATACTTTGGAATGTAGATTGTGTTTAAGAGAATAATTTGTTGCATAACCAGAGGTGTAGGTTTCATTGGAAGCTGACATTTTGGTTGTGAATTGCTAAAGCCACAGATGTGATGTAGTGAAAGTAACTATAATCCTTGATAGGACGTTTTTTTTTTACAAATTGAATTTCGGTGTGTGATTGTCAGCTGTTTCGTGTTGTGGGTCAGAGCGGATTGGCAGTATCAGCAGGTGCAATATTTCCCATACCATTGTTATTCTCACTCAGAGGAGTACAGCATAGTGTAAACATAATCACTAGCCATGTGTACCTTGCTAACCAAGTCTTCGTCCAACTACTGTGCAACTTACTGCTCTGGTAAGATATTGGCCTTGTATTTAGGCTAGTGCTGGTTCAAATCCCACTATGTCCAACAAGTCAGATTTTTGTGTGGTTTCACTAAATTGTGTAAGGCACATGATGGAATAGTTTGTTTTCAAAAAGACATTGCTGATTTCCTTCTCCAATTACGCTCAGTATTTAGTGACTTCATCATCGACAATGTTAACCCTAAACTTGCATTAGCATATCTGAAATCAGTCACTTTAAACAACCCAGAGAAAGAATTCCAACAGGCTTGTGTTATATATTGAAAGGATTTATTCTTACATTTCCAATATCTGTTGTCTCTGAAGAAGTTTCTGGTCATGGACTCCAATATTCTAACTGTACATTTTGGAGCCCTCCATGATCTTAAGAGTTCTAGATATCCTTCTGAAGTCTTGTACACAATGATGATCCTGTGTGGTGATCCTTGTAAGAGACATAAATTGTGGGAAAAAGCTGGTGGATTTCCTTTTATTACTTGTTGGTATTTCTCTTCGTAAACTTCTAAATACTTTCCACTTTTCTGTGAATTTGTTATTAACTATTCAGATGGGCTTAATTTAAATGTTCCTTAATCTGTTGATTCCACAAAGTAGGTGCACAGTTTTCTATCACTGCAGTTATGGAAATACTGGTTGTGAATCATATAATGTAACTTCCCAACACAGAACTTGAGAAATATGTTAAAACTGGTAACATAATGTAGCATGAGCCCAGACACGAAACATTTGCATTTGTCTGGTTATTATTGTTCAGATGTTTATTTCACAAATTCATTCCAGTTAAGTGGTAGAATGATTATGTATACAAGACCTCAGCTGATTGTCATCTCATCATCAAAACTGAGCTATTTCACCATTTCTAATAATCTTGCATATGAAAAGTTCACAACGATTATAAAGAAAAGACAGAAATAAGTTGCACAACTGAAACAAATTAATTAATTGAATTACTTTATTCCTTTTATGTAAGCTGTAGTGTGTTTTGTAGTCTCAGAAAAGAAGTGTACTGACTCTGGTGGGGGAGGGGGGGGGGGGGGGAGAACAGAAATACTATAAATTTAATATAATACTTAGTGGTCTTATTGATCATGGAAGATGGTAAAAGAAATGAAAGTGTGCATTCACACAGTTTTCTGTCAATAGTCTACTTAAGGTACTTATTTTAGACATTTATGGTAGCCTTCTTTCTTCTGAAATTAACATGGAGAATAAGTGTGTGAATGTTAGTTCTGTTTGTACCATTTAAATGTGAAGAAATGTGTGCATGTTAAATACATAAATACATGTAACTAATGTAACATATTAGCACTGGATTCCACTGGCCGTGGTGGCCAAGCGGTTCTAGGCGCTTCAGTCTCGAACCGCGCGACCGCTACGATCGCAGGTTCGAATCCTACCTCGGGCATGGACGTGTGTGATATCCTTAGGTTAGTTAGGTTTAAGTAGTTCTAAGTTCTAGGGGACTGATGACCTCAGCTGTTAAGTCTCATAGTGCTCAGAGCCATTTGAACCATTTTTTAGCACTGGATTCCCAGTAAAAAGGCAGACTTTCTCACATACTTGCACCAATTTAGTGCATATGTAGTGAGGGTGCAATTTTTCTTTCTCATGACATGAAGTTGTCATTCAGTGTCTTACATTTCTGTAGGGACTTTACAAATTAATACGTTAGGCTATTACTGTTACTGAACAACAGTGTCCTGTATCAGCACTTTCCTGAATTTCACAACCTTTTCATTTGATGTAGTTCATATGTACATGTGTATGTCGCAAAATTACTTTCCATGAGGAGCTTCCATTACCATATTTAAAGTGAATTAGTCATCAATGAAATTGACTTGTTGCACTATTTAATGTGTGGAAGCAGTAAAGCATCCTCTGCTATAACTGGTTCAACATCCCACTTGTCAAAGTTTCTCCACCCACTCATATTATTGTACTATTAAAAAAATTCTTATTCCTGAGCTTTCCCTGTGTATTGGGAATTGTGCAAACTGATATGTTGCCAACTGTTTGATTAGAATGCTTACCACCCTTTAATCTGTTTCCCCTCATTCGTTTCAGCTAAAGCTTTAGAAAAGGGCCTTCTAGCAGCCCTCTATGTTCACTACTGAGAAACTGCATTAGCCACACCTATCTTGTTGCATGTAGCACACCTCATTGCATTGACAATGGCAGTGAAGCATGTTGATGTGGACTCCGCAATTTCCCAAAAAATTCAGGGGAGCTGTCCAGATCAGTGACTGCTTTACATCACCCACAACTGAGAGCTTTTATCTACATATTCATATATACTCCACAAGCCACCATACGGTGCACAGCAGGGGGTACTTTGTACCATTACTAGTCATTTCCTTTCCTTTTCCACTAGCAAATAGAGGGAGGGACAGCTGTCTCTCTCTCTGTACAAGCTGTAATTTCTCCTATCTTGTCTTCATGTTCTTTATGTGAGATGTATGTTGATGACAGCAGAATCGTTGTGCAGTCAGCTTCAGATGCTGGTTCGCTAAATTTTCTCAGTAGTGTTACTCGAAAAGAATTTCCCCTTCCCTCCAGGAGTTCGAGTTCTGGAAGGATCTCTGTAATACTTGCATGTTAGTCAAACCTACCAGTAATAAATCTTGTATCCCACCCCTGGATTGTTTTGATGTCTTCCTTTAATCTGACCTGGTGGGGATCCTAAACACTCGAGCAGTACTCAAGAGTGGGTCTCAGCAGCATTCTATATGTAGTCACCTTCGCATATAAACCACACTTGGCTGAAATTCTCCAAATAAATGGAAGTTAACTATTCACCTTTCCTACTACAATTCTTACATCCTCATTCATTTCATATTGTTTTGCAATGTTACACCTAGATATTTAAACACTGTGACTGTGTCTAGCTGCACACTACTAACACTGTATTTGAATATTACAAGATTGTTTTTCCTAGTCATGTGCATTAATTTAAATTTTTCTACATTCAAAGTAAGCTGCCATTCATCAAACCAACTAGGAATTTGGTCTGTCATCTTGTGCCTTCCTACAGTCACTCAGCGATGGTATGTCCTGTACACCACAGCAACAGATTGCTGCTCACCATGTCCATCAGATTATTTACTTTACTTATACAGAGAATAACAGTGTCACTCCTGCCAGTAATCTTGCCTCTGAACTACACTCGCCATCGAAGACAGCATATTGGGTTCTATTACTTAAGAAGTCTGCGAGCCACTCGTATATCTTGGAACCTATTATGTATGCCCATTCTTTCTGTAACAGTATACAGTGGGAAACGTATCAGATGCTTTTCAGAAATCTAGGAGTATGGAATCTGCCTGCTGCCCTTCATTCATAGTGTGCAGGATTGTGTGTGAGAAAAGGGCTAGCTGAGTTAAGTACCACTGATGTTTTCTAAAACTATGCTGATTTATGGACAGAATGTTTTCCATCTCTAGGAAATTTATTATATTTGAACTTGGAATATGTTCAAGAATTCTGCAGCAAACCAGTGTTAAAGATATTTGTCTGTAATCGTGCTGTCCATTCTTTCACCTTTCCTACATAAGGGAGTCATCTTCACGTCTTTTCAGTCACTTGGGACCTTGCACTGGGAAATAGGTTTGTGATAAATACAAACTAAGGAAGGAAACTAAGTAAGGTGTCAGTGCTATAGAGTACTCACTATGAAACTGAATTGGGCTTCCATGTGTACCTGGTGACTTAGTTGTTTCTCAATTCTTTCATTTGCTCCTCTATGCCCGGGGATGCTTATTACTACATGTTCCATATTAGAGCCTTTGCAATGGTCAAACTACATTACATTCATATGATTCTCCTTTGTGAGTGATTTCTTAAATGCAAGATTGAAAACTTTGGCTTTGCTTTCATTGTCTCCTATTGCCACACTGGATAGATGTGTTTGAACCACTATCTGTCCCTACTCACTGCAATGAATCCATCGACATGCCAGTCTATACTTGCTAGGTTAAAGTCTCCTCCAACTAATGTTGCATGATCTGGGTGTGTACATGCTAATGACCTTAGGCTTTATTTGAATGACTCCAAAACTGTTTCAGTGGAATCTGGTAGACTGTAAAAACATCCAACAATTAACTTGATTTCATCTATACCTCTTATACAGGCCCATATAACTTCAGTAACATCAATAGGCAAAGTATTTTAGTCAAGCACAAGAAACACTCCCTCCCCCATATTTTTTATATATGTTCCATTAATTGCTAAATATATGAGCTTTCTACTTTGGGTTTCAGCTAGCATTTGTTCCCGAGAATAATTTGAGCTCAAGAAATTTTCTAGAGGGCAGTAAATCTAGAACTTTGCTGCAGATATTTTGACAGTTTACTGATATCATTTTGACAGTCAGTGTCATTACTGTGAACGCAGTCTGATTTTGCTACTGCATATCGAGTGGTGAGTGTTCATCAGAGTACGTCAGACTATTGCTTAACATAAGAAACAGCGATGAGCACACAAAAAGTAGTCTGCTACGCGAGTAGTTGGTTCATTTGTGTACAGCACCTCTGAATTATCAAAGGGGCTTTTACAAGTCTCCACCGATAACACGGGTCCAGATATATATGCAGCCAAGACTGTCATAGATTTGACAAAGCCTTTGGTTAAGACCCTACACGCAGCTCCAAACCAAAGGTCCCTCATGAGCTCTGGGAATGATGTTGCAAATTGTGATTTCTGGTTTCACCACGCCCATTAGCTGCTGGTGTGAACAGAGGATGGCCTCGGAATCAAAGTTACAGGCAGCATTGGGGCCAGTGTGAGCCACAACTTGGAGACAGCTGTACACCGCGTGCCCAGTAACCACAAGGCCTCCTCCACTTCTCGGATGAGATACCTCGGCAGATATACTAAGTGCACATTGGGTTTCTTCCTAGCCCTAAATTACTATTTTCCTAAGAGGCTCCATAAAACTCCTAAAATTGGAACTGCTGATAACTTGATAACACCTTCCCTCCCCCATGTACCCTGCTGAAGGAGCAGGCACCAGTCCACTTACAGGGTGAAAAATGGGCAAGGTCAGACACAGCCTCCACAGTGGCACTCCATCTGGAGTGTCGCAAATTCGGCGCCACCTGCCACTCATCATAAGGAGAGGGCAATGTAAACTGAAATGTGCCTCGGCAGCAGAGACCATTGGGTGCTGTTGGCTGCCTGAGTCTACATTTTACAGTTACAAAAGCACAGCTTACACCTCTAGAAAGCTTTGTTAGAGATTGGTCCGATTACTGACATATTATCCAGGGGTATCCTGCATGTTCTCAATGGCACTGAGGTCATGCAACATGGAAGTTAACACTAGCACTTTTGTGTTCATGGAGTGTTCTTAGAAATATTCCAGAGTTATGGTGTGACCCATTGATTTCATGGTGGTACAAGTTGCCTGAAAGCAATTAAACAAGTGCACGATCAAGTAATATGTTTGCTGCTGAGAGACCATAGCAGATTTGCTTCATATCTTGTAAACATCCTCCATATGAAAACACTTACTCTAGTTACCTGAATGGTGCCCTGTTGGGAAGCAGATGAATCACCTCATATACTTAGACATTCTCGTAGTATTAAATTGATGGGTATGGATGTCTTTCACAACTTCTAAGTCCAGACACCTTTCTCCTTGTTTCAAGCATCCAGTAGGTGTAGTTCTGTGTCCATCTCATCTCTGTGCATTTGCACATGGTGACTAGGTGCACAGATAGGGCTATGGATCCTCTAGTGTGGTGGTGGTTCTAAATTATATGACTATTCACAAGTTGTCTAGTAGTGAATTGCCAGATAATTCACTGCAGCGTGTTCCATCTGTCCATCCATAGTTACAGCCCATGACAGAATATAGTGTTCCCCTTATTTATTAGTGGCGCTGTATCCTTCTAATCACTGTTATAACCTGCAATAATCTGTCGTTACTCCAGTTTTAGAATTGTTGCCTGTGGCAGTTGACTACAATGGGAAACATCTTCTCCAGATTGAGGTAATCAGGATACACCCTTGATGACACATAACAAGCACAATGCATGCAAACTCTGAGAGACGGCATGTCCAATGTGCAGGGTGCTCATAACCAAGCTGCAAGCAAGTGCATTGATACGATATCTTGCTCATCTGTCAAGCTGGCAGCCAGTACGAAGTCTGATCGCATACACATCAGGTCGTTTAACAGTCAAATCCATTCCATTTGATGCAGTCACAGTAGCTTCCTCACTCCCTCCCTCCACATCAAGTGCTTCTAAGTTGGAGATGAATGTATTTGATTTTTACTGCCAATGCCTTATACTCATAAATCTATGTTCATTGATGCTTGAACATTTGAAAGATTTAGTACAATGCAAAATGTTTCCCAAGTTGGATCATAATAGAAAGTCTCTTTCTGTAATGCCAAATAAGCTTTTCATTCTAACACCATTTAGAGTCATCTTATTGATACCTGACAATGTCAGACCAACAAAAAATCAGAAAAATTACGCTGTTGAAACAGTTTTTACTTCACTGTGAAATGTCGTTTACTGTCAAGATCACAACTAGTGTTGTTAGCAGATGGTGAAACTCACCAACTATCCACAGTTTTATGTACTGTATATTGTTATATGCACACATAATACGAAGTATATATTAAAGGGTTACTGTATGGATGAGGAGCAAATGTTTCATTGGGTTCTTTTTTTACCATCAATTCCTGGTAGATGGTCAAATAGTCAACAGATATACAGTGAGCCTTTTATCAATACAATCAGATTTAGAATAGTACAAATCAGTTTTGTTCCTAGTGTCTTACTTTAAAGAGTATTGTTTCTGAAGTTTGATCAGATAGTAAACCTTCTTGATGGAATAAGTGTTTGCTTCCATAAAATCTTCTCAGTTTACAAGCCACGTAATTTCAGTTCCTAGTATATGTAGTTGAAGCAGCTGACAACAGCTTGAGGAGTATTTACACTATGAGTAATCTTATTAAATATTTTTGCGGTGAGTAATACATAACAGCCAAGTGCAGAGTCGTCACAGAATATTAGTCGACACAGCATTAATGAATAGAAGTCTCCAGCTGACTTCAATACTTTAATCTAAAAAATCAATGATAAAATGCAGAGTTCAAGTTATTGATCTAAAGTTTGTAACACAATACATAATGTGTTGTATCTAATCAGTGTCCTTAACAATATCTTCTAGCAAAAATTTTAACTGCTAAAGTTTTCTACGTAAATCTGCACCCCCCTTTTCACCTTTTGCTGTTACTGAGGTAGTTACACCATGTGCTTAATAGGGTTTCATAAGTCATCTACTTACAGAAAAATGTTGGATAATTTATTGAACATTCCATTCATTATTGCTTCATTGACGTATATCTGAAGGATTGAAGGAGGAATTTGCGCATCTAGCAAAAACAAATTTTGCTAATTTGTCTGTTTGAAAATCATGTATAATCTGATAGACTGAATTCAGGATCTCAACCAGTGTTTTATGAATAGTGGTTTGTACCCATTTGGAAGATGGTTTCTTATCCAAACTGATGGGGTACTTTACTGCGACTTTGTTCCTCATTAAATATAAAGTAAGCTCGTAATTAATTTTACTTTCAATGCTATAAAATGTTTGCTCAAAATACAGCTTCCTTGTATAGAGTCCATTGTCAGAGATGCATCACAGAAAATTTAGTTTGTACATATTTCGTAATTTAACTATTTTGTTATATGGTTGGTGAGTTATTAAATTGATACTTTCAGAGAATGAGCCCTGATGGAATCCAGATTTTGACTGATACTCTGGTTGTATACTGAACTGTTCCAAAGTAAATTATCATTTCCAAACCCGTAGAGAATTTTTTCAATACTTCTGAAAGTTAAGTGTTACGCCAGTTACTGAGTAAAACAGCTGTGCCAGAACAGTTTTTAACATATTATTGGATGCCTTATCAACCTCGTGAGGCATTTAGCTTTTAAGGTTAGTTATTTTCTTAATTTTCGCAGGAAATGTTGGACGAATATAAAACTATTGGATTATCTGTGATTCTGTTCCTTGCATGTACTGATTCCTTTTCCTTTTGAGCTGTTTTCACATCATTTGCATCATTGTTTTGGAAGTGATTATTGAAAGTATGTTTTGTATGTAGGTTGTTCTATCTGTTTGCTCATATTCCTTAACAAATAAATAATTTTCCTTCTTCACAAACTTTCCAGTTTTTTTTAAACACCCTATGTATTATTTTAACATTATTATTAGAAATATTGCCTTTGGACTTAAATTACAAACTTTATTGTTCAATAATCTTCCTCGGTGTTGAACATTACTACTCAGAACAGTGATAAGTTATTACTATGCTGTTCTGGTCAAATGGTTATAAACAAATACAAGCAAATTCTAGTGTCATTGAAAAGTATTTATAAAAATGTCTATTACAGTGCTCCTATTTTATACAACTTAAATCACAACTCTGCAGTTCGTGGCAAATTATAAGTGTTAAATAATTAGTGTTTACTATGAGTCATAAAACAATTAATATTGGAATATTCCAAACCATTGTAGGCCAACTAAGCTGTGCTCTCTACTTATGCTACCAATTCTTCCTATGAATAAGGAAAAGTCACATAAAAAGTGATTCAAAACCGAGGAAAGTGCCAGCAACCCACTGAATTAGCATGCACTCCTCCTCTCCAATAGTGGTTTTATGCTTGAGGATACTGATATTCACATGAAGGAACTGGAGAGGTGACCACAGTCCATTGTTACCCATGTCCTCTCAGCTAAATCATCACTGCTGAGGGTGAAGGACAAGGACAGTCCTCCCCAATCAAAAGGTCCAACAGGTGCTAATAGGAGTAATATATTGCAATGAAACTTAAATGGATACTAATTGATCGAATTTGGAAGAATTGCAGCTCCTGGCTCAGGAGAAACCATGTTGCATCCGCTTACAAGAAAGCCATTTTACAATCACTGACACTATTCCTACAGGAAGCATGATCTTACTGGAGACAGGGCTAAGGTGGGGTGACTGTCTTCATTGATGTCAGCTGCCTCTCCTGTTTCTCTTACCATGGCCACACAAGCAGTTGTAGTGGAAGTTGTCAAACCAGTTAAGGTCACCATGTGTTCTTTGTATCTTCTACCGCATGATCTGTTGGATGGAGATGCACTGACAGCACTGCTGTGGGGCTCGGCTACCACATGCTCTGGGGGTTGAATTATCCAGCACCTCGTCCATTTAGAAAGTACCTACCTTTTGAACTACGATCAGATGAGACTCTTTCCTACAGCTAGAGGGTTATCTTCAGCCATTGACTTTTTTTCCCAGATGTTGCAGACTCAGTTCAGTGGAAAGTAGCCACAGATTTTCATTCTAGTGATCACTTTCCGGTGTGGATCACCTGCTGACTCTGACGACAGTTGACAGGGGACTGCAAAGCTGAATGCTTCAAAGGGCAAATTGATTGGCATAGTCAGCAGGCTGTCTTTGTACAACAGGAATATGCCCAAGAGATGGTGGCGCATTTCATTGTGTGATCTAATGTGGTGCTGCCGATTCCATTCCTCTGTTTAGTGACAAACCCAGACGACGACGTGTCCCTTGCTGAGATGAAGAATATTGCTGGCCAATTAGGACCAGGCACGGAACACTGCAGCAATTCAAAGACCAACTACAGAAAACCTTCATGCCCTCAGACTTTATAGGGCACAGGTAGGGTGAATAACTTCAGTAAGAACTTTGTGACTTCCATTAATCGGTCCACCTCAACATTTTGTGTTTGGGACTCAGTAAGGCGGATTTCAGGCAAGGACAGTATACCTCCCCTTATGAACTTGAGAACTGGATTCTTGGTGGTCATTCCTAAAGACATGTCTCAGCTTTTAGCTGGAAACCGGTATTGTCAGTTCATCTGGACAAACTTCTGAGTTTCAGATGTTCAATAGGATTGAGTAGATGATGCATCTCTGCTTCTCGTGTAATCGGAAGGTCTAGTCATCCATTCTGCATGTAGGAATTGGAATTGATTCTGTGAGCAACCAAACAGTGCTCCAGAAACGGATCAATCTGTTTGTCAGATCTGATTTGAAGGGTAGTACCCTTGCCACTTGTAAGGAGTCTTGTTAATGACATTGTGGAAAGCAGGCAAGGCTCATACCAACCCTAACAGTTACCTGAGTGTAGCCCTTACTGGCTGTACGGGTAAGACTGTCAAGTGTGTGATCAACTCCTGCCTCACCTAGTTCCTTAGATCCTGAGGTCACCTGCACTGTGCCTAGTGCAGTTTCCGGTGCTAGTGTTCCACTCTTGACAACTCACTTCTGGCGAAAATGATACAGGAGACCTTCTTATACTTTGAGTTATTTTGAGCTTCAAAAAGTTTAGGACATGACTTGGAGCTACAACGTTCTTCACTAACTCACAGATGGGGACTACGTGGATGTCTGCTGCTTCTTATTGAGTCCAGGCCAGGTGCTTTCACTGTCAAGTTGATTCCTTGTCTGGCTACTTTGTTCGGTAGAATGAGGTCTCCCCAGGCAGTGAGCTGTGTTACACTGCTGCTATCAATGGCATCTCCTCTGCAGTCAAAAGTCCATTTCAGTTCTTCATGTGTGGATGACTTCAGGATCTTCTTCTTGCCCTCCAAACTTGTGATGATGAGGTAACTCCAACTGACCATAAGGAGGCTGCACACTTTGGTCAATAAAACTAGTTTTTAGGTTTGCACTTGAAAAGACCACTTGTCAGCCTCAACCATGCTCATTACAGTTTTCACCCACTGGCACTCACAGTAGGCACACTATTTTAAATTTTGAGGACAATTTGAGCTTTCTGGACCTACTATTTGGCTCTAAACTAACTTGGCTCCTGCACCTGAAATACATGGGAACAATTGAATATTTTGAAATGCCTCAGTAGAAAGGCGTGGGGAGCTGGCAAATACTGTCTCCTACAATTTTATAGCGCATTTTACATAACACAGATTACACATCACAGTTTGTGGATCAGCCCATATTTGCAGCATAAAGATTTTACACAGTCCACCATGAGGGCATTTGGATATTGGCTGGAGCCATTCAGACCAGACCAATTCAGTCTGTGTTCAGAGCCTGGTGAACCAGCACTCCTAATTCAGTTGTGCCTCCTTCTCACTTGGCAGGTCTTGAAAATCTCCGCATTACCTCAGTCATTGGCATTTAGTGTGGTTGTCTACCTCAACTGTGACAGGTTGCTAGGGAACCACGTCCATATGATGAAGTCATTAGAGATATGTGCTGCAGAAAGTCTCGTGGAGCTGCAATGTCAGATGTCCAAACACAGCCAGGGATCGAAAAAACTGCCGTATTCATAAGCCTAAAGTGATTTTAAGCTTGATACAGTACAAGAAAATTTGTATGCCAGATTGTTTCCACAACTGTTTTCTTCAATTTTAAGTACATACCACAGTTTTATTATTGTTTATACAGATGCATCCAAGCAAGAGAATACTGTCAGTTCAGCTGTGATAGGTTTTTCTAAGCGTGCCCTCCAGAACAATTTACGAATTATGATGTGGAGTTAAATGGCATTATGATGCCCCTGGAGTGGATGTAATAGCATCACAGGGTTTCTTGTCTGTTTTGTCTTACTCAGTGTGCTAAAAGAGACCCATCGAATATACACAGTAGAGCAGTTGATTCAACTCATCCGTGACGCTTACAGTGGCTCCAATACTGAGGCAAGGAGGTGGCCTTTTGCTAGGTACACAGACACAAGAAGAGACAGGGAAATCACATAGACAACAGAACAGTCAAAGAAGCTCTCGAGATGATGTATGTAGTCATCCCCCTGCATGCCACTGTATCATTACCTGACAGAAGCATCATTCATCACTGGGAGACTGAATCGTTGGAAGTGACAGACAACAAACTACAGTCGCTCAAATCAACCACATGTGTACATGGTGGACTTCATGCCAATATTACCTGTGGAAAGTAGTGCTGTTCACTAGACAGCACATAGGACATAACCCTTTAACACATGATTGCTTCCTCTGGTAGGCTAATCCACCTCTGTGAAGTTTGTGGTTTTCTACGTTCGGTTCAGCATCATTGGCAACATGTTTTATAAACTCACACCAGGGCAGCCCTTGGTGTGGCTGGGTTTTTCCCATCATCCTTGCCAACACTAACCTGAGTGTCACATGGGTTCTGAAATTTTGACTGTCAGGCCCCATCCCTAAAGTGCTCGGGAAGGGAGGTGGATTTTAATGCATTATAAACATTTCCATGTGTTGGGACAGCCTTTGGCCCCCCCTCCCCTCAAGAATGGCACTGGCATGCTGACTCTTCATAAAGGCACTGATGACCATGCTGGTGAGTGCTGCACAGCCAAAATCATCATGTCTTCAGTTCACCTGAAAACATTCCTGCCAGCCGCTGTGACCGAGCGGTTCTAGGCGCTTCGGTCCGGAACCACGTGACTGCTACGGTCGCAGGTTCGAATCATGCCTCGGGCATAGATGTGTGTGATGTCCTTAGCTTAGTTAGGTTTAAGTAGTTCTAAATCTAGGGGACTGATGACCTCAGATGTTAAGTCCCATAGTGCTCAGAGCCATTTGAATTTTGAGAACATTCCTGGTAGATGTCACTACCTCTGGATGAACGAGTCCTCGACCAAGGGAGTGGTGACCTCGATGTTTAGGCCCCTACGACCAACCAACAATCAGTGGCTTGGTGGCTGGGAGGGCCTCAGTTCAACCCTGGGCCCATCAGCGCTGCTGTGGCTGAAGCCCCAGGCAGGCTGTCGTGTCAGAATGACGGTTGTGCAGTGGTGGCCTTACAGTGGAAGCCCACACTACAGCGGATAAAGACTCGATAATTCTTTGCCCACCTTGACCAGGCGGACAGCATTTCTATGCATCTCAGTTAGTGGGCTTGCTGAGTAGTTGCCATGTCAGGTACACCACTTGCTGCTAACTGCCGAAGTTTCCCATGGTTACGTTAACTTTGTTTATTATTAACTGGACAGTTGTACTGTGGCTCCTGCCGGCCGGAGTGGCCGAGCGGTTAAAGGCGCTACAGTCTGGAACCGCACGACCGCTACGGTCGCAGGTTCGAATCCTGCCTCGGGCATGGATGTTTGTGATGTCCTTAGGTTAGTTAGGTTTAAGTAGTTCTAAGTTCTAGGGGACTTATGACCACACCAGTTGAGTCCCATAGTGCTCAGAGCCATTTGAACTGTGGCTCCTGGGTTGTCTGTGTGACGTAATGCTCCGCCAGTGAATTAAGGTAAGTAGTATGATTACGACAACAGGCCCCTTGCCTTGGCTCACACTATTAGTCCTGAAGTAACGCAAACTGTCGCTGCAGCAGCAACGGTAGTAATCATGTGCTGAGCCTTTTGATGTGTTGTTGTGATCTTCAGTCCCAAGACTCGTTTGAGGCAGCTATGATGCCCTCTAGTCTGTTCTGTGCAAGCCACTTCATCTCTATGGAGCTACTGCAGTCTACAACCTTTTGAGCCTGTTCATTTTACTCAAGTCTTTGTCTTGGTCTCGGTCTAGAATTTTTATCTATTGTGCTTCCTTCTGTTACCAAATTGACTTTTGCTTTGTGGACCCTGTAGACAACAATTACGTTAAATTTATGTATGTGTGGTGTCTGTTCTTCGGGACATGTCCAATGGGAATCCAGCTTCATGTGGCGAACAATGAGTGGGGTGGACAGATGACGCTACATAAGTAGTGTGCGACAAGTTGGGAATTTGGGTCGTATGGAAAGCGTTGTCGGATAGCCGAAGCAGTTAAGGTGACCGCTCGTGTATAGTGGGAAATACAGGTTAGAGTCCTGGTCCGGCACAAATTTTCATTTGTCCCCATTGAATTCATGTCAATGCCCAGTTGCGGCCGATGTTAAAATCTATTTCATTTCATAGTTTAAATTAAAAATCTGTGAAACTTTTCAGTCAGTATAATTAAAACTTGCCCCTTCTCATACCACCCAACTCTGTATAGAATCTTCCCCAAATCTGCAATGTACAGTCTAACTCAAACCCCCATAGGATGCATTCTTTCCGCAATACATCTGTACTTCAATTTCTACTTCCGTTGTTGGGGCACAGCATGTCACCTACTTGCCCTCCTTCCAAAGTTCGTTATCAGTGTCACAACAGTTGACAAACTTTTATCTGACTAAGCAAGATGATATAGTAGTTAAGATGATAGACCTGTGTTTTGGGGCCTTGGGTTAAAATTCCTGTGGAGCTATCCAGATTTTTTCTGTTTTTCTCCTAAATCATTTGACAAATGCCGTGAAAATTTCTTCAACAGTCCATGATCTAATCTCTCCACATATTTATCCAGTTGAGCCAATGCTCCGTCTTTGGAAAGCTCAACGAGACGTGAACTTGTAAAATGTCTTCCCTTCGTTCCCACGGTGCCATCCTGTCCATCCTCATGTGGAAGTCTGGTTTCCCAAGTATTTTGTCCTCTAGAATCCCTTCTTGGTAGAAAACCGGAGAAGGTAATAAAGTGCAGAAGAAAAACTAGTGAAGAAAACTCTACAGATTGAACTGGCATACCGTTATACTAGAGGTATTAGCTGAGTGAGAATGGGGAAAGAATGAATGTAGCGGATTGGAGCTTTCGGTCGATCCATGTGGAGGGAAATTGTTTGGACGTTGTCCACAAAACCCAAGTATTCAGTCATCTTGTGACTGAAGCTCTTCTGTCCGTGTTTGCTTGCAAACCTTTTGTTTTTGCAGAGGGTCAGCCTTCAGCAAAACGAAAGATAAAAATTGTGTTGTGCTCAAGGTAAACCCTCTTCAAAAACAAATCTGGAAGTATCCCAAGTTTCGGCACCTCTGTAGTGCACCGTTTCATTACATACAGTCAACCTTAGAAGCCTGTCACGTCATGATAAATCCATAGACTATCTATACAAAACGTCGCGCAGCGTTTGTTTCACTGAAAAAATGCCCTTAACAAGTAATGCCGAAAGTAGTATGAGAATTGATCTGGCTGGCTCATCGTGAGATAGCACTGTGTTCTGTCCGATATGTTTCCCCTCAAGGCAATACTACTAGCTACGCTTTATCGGCAGAATCAGTACAAAGAATTCAATCGCAATCCTATTTTCATTAGCTATAGGCAGCAGTCTGAAGTCCTAAGTAGCGATCGAATGGTGAGCCTTTACTTCCTGGCTGCGTTCCCCTGCTCCAGAAGACTTGATGTTGGGCTACTGCCCATATAGATCTGAATGTCCGAAAGGCTTCCTTCCCGCCTAATGGGTCGGATAGGAGTGTTTGAAAAATAAAGGGATAGGGAAATGCTTAGTGCTACGGTTATTGTTCATATATTTGTAAATGTGTCCCATTAACAAAAACCTAAAATGGCCGGTAATAGTGAGCTTGGGATGTTTGTAATTTATGTTGAATGCATCATGAGCGACTGAAGAAAAGTTCACGGGACAAAGTCTCTGAATTGTAGAAGTTTGTTGGATTAATGATACGATGGAGCAATGTTCAGTTCTAGGATAATTACATACTGTTTTACTTGAATCAGAGAGTCTTCTTTAATATTTGATCCTTAATAACGGTAGTTTGCTTCCATGACCCAGACATTACAACCACACTGTATAGATGGTAGGACCGTTTTTCACAATAACATTTTTACTTCTGGGGCCAGTCCGCTAACTTTCATAAAGGGAGGAACAATTGAAATAACCTAGCTGAACCTTGATTACATGCTTCAGTAGTATGTATATTCCAGGTAAGTTTGTGACTAACTTTAAGGCCGAGGTTTTGTGCGGATTCACACCCGGGAAGATCCATTGCGTCAAGACGAACTAGGAATTGGTGGCCTCCTGATAGCGAACTTGATTGCCTGACATTTTCCCGGAATAATTATTTTCAAAAGGTTACACAACTAAGTAACTGGTCGAGGTGCTTTTGTAGATTCATAGATATGTAATCGAGGTTTCTGTGACTGATAAAGAGAGCATTGGCGTCTGCAAAGGAGGCCAGATGATTACTAGCTCTCATTGGCATATCTGTTGTATATAGTCTATAAAGTACAGGGCCCAGGGTAGACACATGGCGGACTCCTGCCTCTGTTGCTTTAAGCCTACTCCTAGACCTGTGTAATCGTACATAAAGATCCTGCTCCGAACAAAGGAGACTAGGAACTTGATAAGATGAAGTGAGGGTCATGTTGATGGAGCCATAAAGTAATCCGTTGGACACGATCGAATGCTAATTGTAAATGCTCCCTTTTCCAGCACCTGTACCTCGTGTTTGCTGATCAAACGATCAGCCCACGTGATAAGCGTCTGGAGGCATCTATTGGTGATCGCGCGAACTTGATGCTGCAGTACATCGATACCTCTGCCGCAGCTGCTGATAACATTGCAGGCGGTAATAACAATGACGGCTGGTGATCCTAGGAACTGGTAGCTCCAGCGTGTCGATATTTGAGTTAGTACTGTCTACACGGGGTATAAGACAGCAGATCAGCAAATAAAGCCTGAGATGGTGTACCTTATCACTTCACTTTTGTGATGTCTTGCATTCTAGTTCTGCAAGACTATGGAGGGGACCGCCTAGCCTGTCCGGAAGATAAGGTAAAGTGCTTGCCATAACTGCCGTGAATGACAAGCTGCCACTGTCAGTACAACGTCTTTGCGTACAATTCTTGATTCTAGTATGCTGCTGTGCATTGAAATTAAAGACCTAACCTTCCTATACAAAATGGCTCTTCATTTCTATTGGTAAAATACACAGAAGATCGCAGCAAGAAATGTGAACACGTTGAAACGTCACTATATAGGGACCATAGCAATAACAAAGGAAGCAGTCTACCAACTGGTACATAGAATTATGTCACATGCCTCAGAACTTGCCCATATTTCCAAAGGACAGGGAATACACTAGACAGCTTGGCCGCGATGTAAAATTCACAGAAAAAAGAAGGTAAGACTTTCTGGAAGTAAAAATTGTGAAGTGTAAATTATGTTATCGGGTTCTAGAGAGATCACAGACGTAAAATAAACCAAAGAAAATTTTCTTTCCTTGAAATAACGCGTAAGACTGTTGAATGAAGTTTCCATACAGTCATTTCGGTTATATTTGAGCACCCTGAGAAATAAGCTAGAAATGAGAGAAGAAAATTACTTCATAAGCGTAGGCTGGAGTGCACTGTGTAAAATAATTTGCTTGCGACACCAAAAAATAAGCCTTTCTCAGACTGAAGAACCCATATCATAGTCTTCATAAAGCACTTCAGTTGTTTGTTGTATTGCATGTAAATGTTGAGAAAGTGGTTGTGCCTAAGTATTTCGTCAGCTGTTATTCGTACGGAAAAAAATTAATGCTCATATGCTCCGTTCAGTGTATGGCACGCTATCATTGATGTATCAGACTTACGTATGTTGCGCTGAATACAGGCATTAAAAGTAACCGTGAACACAACTGACTGGACTTAAATATGGGTAGGTTTTGAACACTTTTATCGGCCTTTGTGATAATTTGTTCTGACGGCTAACACAAACTTACAGCCTCACCGTCGATGTGTCGACCTGAGATCTGAGTATCATTTGCTCTAGCGTGACTTGCAGTAAATACTTCCTCTAGGGTAGAATAGATCTAAGAAAAACTGTAGCCAGCCTATATTTTATTGCAAGTTTCGCAGGAGAGCTGTGAAGTTTTGGAGGTAGGAGACGAGGTACTGGCGGAAGTAAAGCTGTGAGAATCGGTCGTGAGTCGTGCTCGAGTAACTCAGCTGGCAAAGGTCCCGAGTTAGAGTCTCGGTCTGGCACACAGTTTTCATCTGCCAGCAAATTTCGTATTCTGTATTTTTAGCAATACACGTGCGACTCATTCTGAACCACAGAAGCTACAGCATTAAGCTGACTCGAAGTTCAAATAGCGCATAGGTATTTTCTCGCATCATTTTGCATAATAAAAATTGACTTAATGACTGCTTGCACACGATAGTTTTAATGGTTCATTTCCCCTGTAACCTTTCGCTTTATTCTTCGGAGGTTATTGTACATTTTTTTCGTAGCGTTTTGTCTTTCAAGCTAAAGTTGGTTATTAGGAACCATTTTGCTCAGAGAATAAATGAATTGCAAAGCTGTCAGTATCTATCATTACTGAAGCAAATATGGCAAAAGTTATGAACATCTATGGCTGTCCTTACAGGAGCAACGTGTAACTGGCTAAAGACACCCCAGACCAGTTGGGTAGAACTGAATTTTGGAAAGTGGGCACAACATTGTAAGTAGGCAGCAATGTTATAATTCCAAGAGCGTAAAAGTATATTTCTGTGGTGTATTTTCCACTTACACCATACATTCTAATGCATATTCAGGTCCTGGCTGTACGGCAGAAAATTATAAAATATTTTGTTGTATAAGTTTTAAATTTAATGCCTTAAGAACAAAACTGTTTGTTTCGTATGTTTATGGCGCTTTTAAGTTACGGACTGGATCCTGTATAGCTATTGCGTCACGTTGTATCTTATGATACTACTTCGACTTTATTCTCCACAAATTATAGCTGGATTGCAAATAATCGAATAGAATTCTTGAACAGGTCACGACTGATCTACCTGCTGCCATGCAAAGAGAATTCGGAGCTGATGTTTGTAAAGCATGCACAAATATGACACACGCGTTAAATTATAGACGTTTACCCAAGTTCTGGTAATCACTCGAAAAATCATTCATCCCTCAAGCCGCTTAAGTGGTCAGAATGCATGCGCAACGTTCCTCACAAATCACAAACGCTCAAGTATTCCTGCACGAAATGCTTGCAAATCTTGTGGTAATGTATGTGACTACCTTTATCGTAATGTACTCTGGCTGCTAGAATCTACACTCATACAGCAAATTCCTGAGTTAAAATACACATGTTTACAGACACATCATTGTACTTAAATTTACATAATATAAACTTTTTAATAATTGAAGTGTTAAATACTTCTTATAAGATGATGTAAGTAGACTGTCATGCTCTTGAACGCTTGGCAGGCATTATATTAAAACGTCTTTTTTGTGTGTGGGGGGGAGGGGAGGGGGGAGGTATTGCGGATTTCCCTGCGAAGCTGCCAGTTAAAGCGACCTTCTGTGGTGCCAAGCTGCATTCTCTTAGTTGTTCTGGTTTCGTGTGCGGGTAGTGCTGTTACTTGTATTGTGATTACCATATTTCTACTCAGTGTTGAACTGCCGGTGAAATAAGAACAGACGTAATTGTGCTGTTGCTCACAGCAACAACATTGCCTTCAGAAGTTGCGATGTTCTTACAATTGTTTCCCGAAAAATCTCAGTGTACACTGAACTGAACATGGATGTGACTGCACAAACCAGTCGACAAAGTAAATGTCTGTAATGTTAGGATACATTCAGAACATTTCCTGTCCGTGGACTGCGTCAGTGATTAGAAAAACGTGTTAGGTAGCTGTGTAAGACCACACAAAAAGAATGCTGTCCGTACGAGCAAAATAATTAGGAGAGAACATTCAGAATGCTCCAAGAGACTGTTCATTGTAACAATACATGATATAAGCTAGCGAATTATTATCTTACTTTAAAATGACATTAACAAACGTTTTCCTAAGTTCTGTCACTACGTGTGGATCCATCATGGATATTAAATATGTCGTTTTTACAGATGTTACTGATATATTACAGAGAATCCATATGTACGTTGTTGCGAATTACCTTTACTTGTAGGTCGTCACAGAAAGAGCCAGTCATGTGGATCTGATATCTATGCGAAAAATTCTTAAGACTTCATATTCCTTAAACACCGTTGCCTCTTTAAGATTGCCTAAAATATTTTATTTATTTTGATTGCGACTTCGAGAATTCCTCATTGTCAAGCAAAAATCATAACCACAAATGGTATTTTCTCGAAAATGAAATCGAACATCAAGTTAACTTTCTAAAATACTGAAATACTTGTTCTTCCTTCAGTCATAGCCATACAATCTTCCAACAAACATTTTAAAGTCTGAAACTTCCTGGCAGATTAAAACTGTGTTCCCGACCGAAACTCGAACTCGGGTTCGAGTCTCGGTCGGGCACACAGTTTTAATCTGCCAGGAAGTTTCATATCAGCGCACACTCCGCTGCAGAATGAAAATCTCATTCTGGATTTTAAAGTCTCTTCAGGTTTTTTAATATATCGTACGCAGTTTTCTGGGAAAATCTTCTCATCTTTGGAAAATCTTAATTCGTGTAGTAGTTCAGTAAAAGTAACCGTTTCCTTGAGCACGCAATTCACAGCCTGCACAGTGCGACGTAAAAGTAACTGCAGCTGTTCTCACGCTTTGGCGTTACACTTTCAGTAATATTTAGATATGTGTCTGAAATATGAAACGCAATTGAAAGATCGTTCCTTCGATGATGCCTCAGGTGTATGACTTGACGCGTTCATGACATCTGGCAAAACAAGTCCTAAGTCACTGTCGTTGCTTAATTTCGAGAAGAGAGACAGTACAGTATACGCACACTCTGTCAATACGCAGGGTTTGAAAAATGTTTTATTTGTTGATAGCCGAAGCTGCTTCTATATTTCCAAATTTTTTGCTCCCATGATGCAAGCTAAAGCTATAAGTGTAGCCCAGTTCCTTTCGGTTCTTTTTGTTGTTCTTCCTAAGCACTCACTAATCACTGCGACATAGACGTAATATACTGGCTGTTTCCCTGTCGCAAGTAAGCTGAGGGCAATTACCAACTTAAGTATTACGCCAGCAGTTACAACTTATTGGACTGTAGTATTAATTTTATTTAAGGTAGGTATAAAACGTCTGCTCCAGTTTCGATTTAAGATTGTTGTCTCGTATACTACACTCTAGTTACTTCATTCTTCGTTGGAGCGTTGAAGTGCTGGGCAGTCTACTGCTTTGGGAGAAACAGCTCTTACTTTAAGTACTTCAATATCTTAAAAGGAAATCCAACACATATTACGAAAATTTTCTTTGCAGCCAGTGTTGCGTCAGACTATGCTCCAATTTTCTAGGTAATAATTGCAGACGTAGAAACGTCCTAGTTTCTAAATATTGACTTCGACATTTCAGAATGTCTTACTTAAGATATGACACACATTACATGGGCTTGGCTCCAAACACGATAACATTGTGGGTTCACTCGGAGGCGTAACATTAAATTGCCACCCTGCTGCAAAAGAAATTGTGGATCAAGGCTGACTTACTATGAATTTTAAAGGTGGTCTCTCATATCCATCACTAGACTGGCTGGCTGTATTGCTAGAGATGTAAATTTTCGAAACTTTTAACGGAGAAGGGATTTCGAAATGCAAGAAATTGATGGAAGTACTGGTATATTGACTGTCAAAATTAACGAGAAAATCAGTTTCTTGCACGTGTTGACAAGGATTTTAATTCGGATCAGCCCCGTAAATAGTAAGACTAAATGGGTGGCTCTGAAGAAGAAAGCAACTCTGCACAACGTCTCTTTCAACAAATTAAACCAATGCTATTTTTGCGTATCATATATTATATGAAACAGTTGTATGGTGAGAATGGTATTTTAAGATTTGATAATCATCTTAATCGGTAATCCTACGCAACTAGTGTGACGGTGAAAATGGCTGTGCAGTGTTCTGCTGATTTGAAGTCTCATTCGATTTTTAGCGATTTTAGGATGTAGCACTTTGACTGATTAAATAGTGGTTATTTTGAAATGTAACAGCTGAAAGACAGAATTATGTATTATCGGTTCCAGAAATAACCCTGAATCATTACTGCTTAGCACAACGGAGATCAGATGTATGCGGCACTCCCCTCCCCTCTCCAGTGACGTCGGGGGCACTGGTAAACGGCAGCGTACTAGGCGGAAGTGTCTTACCTTTTTAATTTCTACCTACCTTGCCAGCGCCTCACTGCACTTGAGAACAGTAGGCAAGGGCTTCTCTCACGAAAGTCCTTTCTATGCAGACAGTGCTGTGTCGAACGATGAGTTAAGCAGCAAATTGTACATAGAGATCCGTCACTACAGTTTTACACAGCATCTTCTAATACACCGACCGTAAGAAAATCTACCCGTCTACGTTATGTTACTTTTATAGAAAGTGATAACTACAAAGTCACTTTCTTAAAGTGTGTTTTTTTCCGGATTCGTCATCCGACGCTAAGCAAAAGAACTTCAGTACCAAAGAAGTACTCCACACTAACGAGCTAATTCACAACATAAAAACAAAAGAAAATATGTATGGTTTGATATCGTGACATAGTGCTTTGACGCTGGGATACAGTAGACAGTGTTCCATTGGTGTTAATTACAAACAAAGCCGTTTGGCTACGAGGCCATACAGCTAGCCCATTGGTGTTCTGAATGGCGACCTCTTCTGTGAGCCAATTGTAGCAGAGGGGGTGATAGTGGTTATAGGAATAAGTACTATATATAAATTTCCTTAAGTGTGTACAGTGTTGAAATGTGATGATTGAAAGTAATGTATAAGCGAAAATTAAAATTTCCCCATTCAATCGAGGGAGGTGCGAGTCTAAGTGAAACACAAGAGTCCTAGTATTTAAGATTATGATCTAAAGCAGAATTTCATAGTCCCCCTCATTTCGAAGCGTGTTTGGCTCAGCGGCCCGCAGGCTTGTGTACTCCTGGAAAGGAAGAGTTTTTAGGCTTCTCGGGCAACCATTAACCCTGACTTTTGTGTTTCAACGCTCGTAGAAAACTGACGTCATCGAGAAGCATTTTTGAGCAATTAAAAGTGATCATAGTCTGAAGTCGCGACATGTGGGCTGAAGACTAGATAATGGTTTAACTGTGTGGGCAGCGGGTTATGGGCGTTCGTTGGCATACAGTAGATTCTTACATGCAGTACCTATCTGTCTGCCGAAACAATGCATACGGAGCTTACAAGCTCCCTTAACAATCATAGTAATTCACTCGAATGATGATACTTCCCTAAAGTATTTCTCTCTGCCTTCGTGTTCTATAGTTTTGACTTG
Source organism: Schistocerca piceifrons (assembly GCF_021461385.2). NCBI lineage: Eukaryota > Metazoa > Arthropoda > Insecta > Orthoptera > Acrididae > Schistocerca > Schistocerca piceifrons. The sequence continues at coordinate 358,806,571 of NC_060149.1, read as the reverse complement.
GGCGCGTATGACCCCAGTTATTTTATGCGCCCTAAAGCAAAAGAAAACCAAACCAAAGTATGTGAAACATACAAGAGTTGTGACTCTGCTAAAGAAACGTAATGCAGAAGACATTGCAAACTACGTACCCGTTTCCCTTGTATCGTCGTTCTCAAAAAATAATGACGAAAGGCAGATTAAAGTATTAGTTGAATAAATGCATCCTTGTCAGTGGAGCATAGTTTGGATTGTGAAGTTACAAAAGGACAAAAGCTGCCATTGAAGAATTTTAAAGAAAGTGGTAATCGATGCTACTGATTGTGTGCCAGAGGTATTGTTAGAGGTGTCCAATACTTTTAATACTTGTAATACTGTTGATTGTTATTAAGTACAGTCGACAAAACAAAACTTTTCGCATGTCTTGATAAGACTGTTCCCTTCTTATTGTAAATATTTTAAAGATACACGTCTTTTTAACTGTGTGAGATTGCATAGAATGGCTTCCACGGAAGTATTTAAGACTCGTATTTCCTCGATGCCATACTTTATTGTTGTTTTTATTTTTTTACTTTTTTACTTGATGGGTTGAAAGCGTAGTGTGAATATAGCCGGTGTATGACGAACACGATAACATTGTGCCACAGACGTGTGACATTCATTTACTGCCAGCGTTTATCAGCATTTGCAAGCCACGAGAGGTAGCGTCCTGGCATTCGTGGAGTGCGCTGTCACAAGGAAGCGATGTTCCAGCAGGACCACTCACCGGTTGACCCGAGTCAAATCGTTCAGCAATGGTTTTTGTAACAAGTGACGTTGACCTGATAGACTGGTCCGTTGGAGTTCTGGATTTCAATGCCATTGAAAATTAGTGGGCCAAAATGAAGCGTTACATGAATATTTACGCTGGGCATTGGCACCGGACTTAGTGTTGTATACGTGGGAGACAATTTCCAGAGGCTGACAGCCTCCATGCTCATCGGATGAGTCAGATAATCGATGCCAGTGGCGAGTGGACCTCATACTAGCTTCATCCCCGATGTGAAACTTTCCTCGTCTCACGTTACTGCACTTTATATTACAGCATATGATATAGTTGGGGATTTTTTTTACTTGTAAATTAACGTGAAATCGCTGCACTTCGCGATTTATGTATTAAATTCGTGCTACTTAACAGCCGGCCGCGGTGGCCGTGCGGTTCTGGCGCTGCAGTCCAGAACCGCGGGACTGCTACGGTCGCAGGTTCGAATCCTGCCTCGGGCATGGGTGTGTGTGATGTCCTTAGGTTAGTTAGGTTTAAGTAGTTCTACAAGTTCTAGGGGACTTATGACCTAAGATGTTGAGTCCCATAGTGCTCAGAGCCATTTGAACCATTTTTGCTACTTAACGCTTAATATATGTAAATTTAAAATACGCTCAAACAAGTAAATTTGAATTGAAATGGTGTGCTAATACGAGATAATCAAAGAAAATACTTAAAGTCGACCAATACAAGAAAAGCTAAACCCTAAAATAATAATATTCTCTTCCTAACTACCTCTCCAACATTTTATGGCTTGATTTTGCAACGGGAGTAGTCAGGCCTCTTTTTCAGGTTACCACTCTTCGGGAGCCCAACGATAGCATTACATGCGCTGCATCCATTTCTCTGTTAGTCTTCAGGGAAATGACCACTGCGAAATATGCTTTGTGTCTTCTTCAGATTGCACATCTGAAGCATTGTCCTTATTTAACTTTATATCAAGCTACAGCTGGAAGATTGTTTCCTGTGTGATTTTTCATTTTCAAGAACGAAACTTTCCCTTCAGTCTCCTTTTGATTTCGGTGCAGCTTTCATCTCTTCGACTCGTTTCAAACTTTCTCTGTATGGAGACGATATAAGCTACTTAACAGATTCAGAACGCACTGATTTTACTAGATCAGGTGCCTTGTGATGTGGCTTACTGGTTTTGGGAGCTGACCAGATACCAACTGAACTCAAATTTACTCCGTTGTTTGCATCTTGTATGTTAAATTCCTGATGTATTGCGAAGTCATTGTCACCATGTATATGCCTATTACATGGGAAGTCCCGTTTTCCAGAGATAGTTTGCAGCATTTACCAGTGTTACTGCTATCAAGTGGGCTACTAAAAATAACCTCGTAATCAAAAATGTTACTACTTACATGGGCTACTTTCATACAAGGTTTCTATTTTTTGGGAATAATGCGTTGTAGGCGGTCCTTTGAATTCCACCCAAGACACTGTATTTTATGCAATGTGGGTGATAAAACGATGTGGAAACGGTTTTCTTTTGCTGTATCTGTCACATAATTGTAATATGATGCCCTTCAAGTATTAGCACAAAAGGATCACCACCAGATGGCTTCACAAAATTGTCAAACCACTTAGTAAAAATATTAGTTGAAGCTAGCTACTAGTTGGCAATATGAAGTTAGTCTTACACGAGATGGCGCGTCCTGTTATTGGGCATTGTCGTGTATTGGGATACCCGTGGTATCGCATATGAGGAATAAGCCATCTTACGGTAGAAACCTAGCCTCATAACTACGCTGCTCGCTTTGAGAGACAACTCATTATAGCGAATGAAAGGGTACTGTGTGAACGATATAGTCATATGAATATTGTTATAACAGCTACTCAACTTAAACTCCAGTGGATACTCACTACTGCTGCTGTGGCTTGCGTGCCTTGATTAAAAACGCAAAACAAGCTACATTAACAGCTGGCCAGTGTAATGGACAATTGCACCACAGGTTTCAAGTCCTAGAAGCACATAAACTCAAAAAAAAAGGCCCTTGATATTCAGCAGTTTTGAAATCAAGGGTCCTCTACAATTTGCGTCTCCGTAATTGTCTTACTGTCGCTGCTCTGCGCCAAGACGCTGTGAGAACTAAGTTCTGATATTTCCCAACAGAGTAGAGCACTTGTTATACTAAGAATCTAGCTTTCTCACATTACCGATCTCACCAGTAATAGGCACCTTTCGTCTATATTCAGATTTATATTCAGTAATGATGTCTTTCAGGTAAATTAAAAACTATGTCAAATCAGAACTTAACAGAACATATTTTAAATGTAATTCTAATTGCAATGAGGAAAAGGGTAGTGCTTTCCGTCATCTGGCGTATGTAGTTTCATACTCGCAGACCGCCGACGTTGAGTTTTATTTTCCATTTTCCTTGAGAATTACGGAGAAACAAACCATACTTTTCCTTTGTAAAACCATATTCTACACTTGTCAGTTGGAAGGTCTTGCAGTTTCGTATCTGGTTACTTTCTTCTTCATATAACTGTACCTGCCCAACCAGATTTTAATTGACATTGTGTGGCAGAATTGAAGCGTCTTATTCAGACTCATTACGTTGAATAGCTGAACTTAGTTTTCACATCATATTTGTAATTCTACTTAGAGACCAAAATTTATGAGCTCATCATCAAAGATTTATTCTCTCTCACTCAATTTCATCTTGATGATTTTTTCTGCTGCATCGGCATTCCCCAATCTGTCTGCTCCTTCTGTGAATAGTTTCACGCACACCGACAAAACTTTCCCTTTGGAACATTATTATAAGTGACGTTAAGTTGAGAGTAATAGTGAATTTTAGTTTTCCCGAATAAAATGGCGAAAGGCTTGCTGGTGAATTTGGCGCTTACATTTGAGTGCGTAATTAGATATGAAGTAGATCATTAACAGTTTAGTTCGTGCTAAAGAATCGAATAATTATTCGATTAGTTACTTTTTCTTATATTTGAAGTACCAGCTTATTAAATGGTAAAATTTTGCTAGGAGCGGATTCATGTAAAATCACTTACTGCTCAGCATAATAAAATATCATCACACCTATAGAAAGGATGCCTTGAAGGTAAATTGACTGACTTCTGTTTATAATTTTTGTGTTTCGATAGTTTTTATAAGGTTTGATAATGTATTGCCGCTATAACGCAACATGGGCATTAACAGGGCGAAAGTGTTGTCACAAATTCCGACGTGTCTGTAGGGGCCGAGAATGCCCGATGTGGGACTTGCCATTTTCCGTACGAAGAGTTTTGTACTGTCGATTGTACACATCAGAAGATGTAGCTAATGATCGGTTCTGATTATACTTAGCAGGTAGGATACAAAGAGTAGAGATAACACAAACTTCAACTGCTAAACTTTTAGTGAAACATTTAACAGAATTAAACTACCTTAATATAGGTGTTCGTCAGCCTAGCTTGTTAGGGCCAGTACTGTTCCCTGATATGGATCTAGAACTTTCGCATTAACGTTAGTCACTGGAAAAAGTGTTTGCTGATGACAGAAACGTTATAATCACGGAGAATTTCTTACATAGAAAGCAATAAACATTCAAAGAAGTTAACAAGCTGGCAGTATGCAATAAAGTTTTATTGAACATAAAGAAAACAAATGCCATGAATTTCAGTTTGAAGAAGGAAAAAAGAAAAACTTAAATGTGGGTGGTGTATACTGCCTAACAAAATATTTCTAGAAATTAATGAAGATTTTCAGTTGCAGTTGCGTGAATTCAGTGTGTTATCAGCATGCTATACCCCTAGTATTGCCATCAGTGGCATTACAGCTAGTGTCTTTTACTTCCATATTATGCATATGTATACTCAGTTCTTAGCTATGAAACTCTTTTGGGTCACAAAAATAACATTTTTCAAACTACACAAGACTTCCAGAAGAATAATAACCAAAAATAGTAACCTCTCTCAACGCAAATATATTAGTAACACCGGAATTTTATCTAAACGAAGGGAGTACATTTGCCAATCTGTTATGCACATAAAAAATAACGTTGATCATTGCTGCACAGATAGCTTGGAACAAGAGATGGACTGAACTTCCGCTTTCAAGGAAGAATAAATCTAACTCAAAACAGTGTTGTATGCCAAACAATAAAATTGTACAGTAAATTATTTAAGGAGATTATAGAGATTACGGAAACAAAACCTGTTAAAAAGGCAGTTAATATTTACTTTTTAAGCATTACGTACTATACCAGGGGCTGTCAAACTTTTTTGCTCAAGAACAAGCACTGACATTATGTAGTGGCATCTCTGGCTGCATACATACCTGTCTTATTATTAACTGGTAACTCATATAAATTAGTATGCTGTGAGCCTCTAATAGATAAGCTGTAGTAAGGGTGCGATAAGTTAGCCGCTCGTTACCAAGTACTGATAGTTAAATCGGCACCATTCGAAAAATCTCGTGTCGACTATTCTGTTTGATTGCTGCCATCCTTAGCGATCCCGAAATTGTGACCCTGTAATATTAATTGATTAATGATTGTAATTGTATTTACAAAAAAAATGGCCCTGAGCACTATGGGACTCAACTGCTGAGGTCATTAGTCCCCTAGAACTTAGAACTAGTTAAACCTAACTAACCTAAGGACATCACAAACATCCATGCCCGAGGCAGGATTCGAACCTGCGACCGTAGCGGTCTTGCGGTTCCAGACTGCAGCGCCTTTAACCGCACGGCCACTTCGGCCGGCCGTATTTACATTTAAATACATTACGCGATATGGGGGCGATCAGAAATATGTTTAAAGGCAAAGGTACCAAGTTCTGAGTCTCGGTCTGGCACACAGTTTTAATCTGCCAGGAAATTTCATGTTTACTAAATGTTTTCACAGTCGTTTTTCTCCTACTCGTGTTGTAGTGCAACAGTCTTAATTTTTGACGAAAAAGAAACTCCGACATCAGCTGCAATCGGGGATTGAAATAAATTCAATGGTGCCAAGTGAAAATCTGTGGCGTACCGAGACTCGAACAAGGATTTCCCGCTTATCGCAAGTGGTCGCGTTGACCACGTCGGCTATCCGAGCATGCTTCCCGTCCAACCCAAATTCCCATATGTCGTACACTACATAGTAGTGTTCGTGTCCATTATCCCTATTTCTCGCAGTCTCATCTGACTGCCGCAAGACGTAGAACAAAGTTGTCATTACTTTCCGTCGGAGCGCGTATTTTTTATATATGTGGTGTCATTTCTTTCGGATAAGTTCATATTCATTGCTACAAATATGTACAGCATTTGAAGATGACCCTGTCTAATGCGCATTCACGAAAGCCTGTTAATTCCGTATGAAATTTGTGCCATAGCAGCTGATCGGTACTAGTAACGCTCGCCCACGAGTTATCAGTACTGGAAGACAAACAATAAAACATTCTCCCTCCCATATCTTCTAAATCCGCAATGACAACGCTACGTACCTCTCTGCCTCTGAGGTAAGCGGCCAACTTTACTTAGCTCAGCGTCCGATTCACCACCGTCAACTAAAATTAAGCACATCTTAAAATACTACTTTCACTGTAAGTATTTTTGTTACTGAGAAAGAAAACCACTCTTTAGAAGTTCTTAACGTTAGTTGACGTTTTTGGATTCAGGTGTTGGTCGCTATTGCATATTATAAAATACGGCTGAGAACAGAGGTCGCAATTGGACGACCACTGTTCTATACAACGAAGGATTACTTAGACATAGCTGCGGTGTGGTAAAAATAAAGCAATACGAGCTAATAATATAATAATAAATAATATAATAATAATAATAATAATAATAATAATAATAATAATAAGTCTCGTTTCACAACAGATTTCCTGGATAATGCTAACATCTTATCCTCTTTCAAAGCGCAACGTCTCTCGATATGGAGTGGTCCTAAGTAAATTTTTCAGGCAAGCAAGTGTGAAGCTGTGATTCACAAAATGGAAACCACACATCATGGAAGACTGGAACCAGACTGAAATTAACGTTAGAGGGCTGCAAATAAACACCAGACGTGGCAGAGTAAGACAATGTGCACTAACTGTTGCCGAGAAAAACAAGAGAAAACACACACACACACACACACACACACACACACACACACACACACACACACACAGAGAGAGAGAGAGAGAGAGAGAGAGAGAGAGAGAGAGAGAGAGAGAGAGAGAGAGAGAGAGAGGGGGGGGGGGGGGGAGTTGCTGGTTTCAGATAAATGACTTGCGTATCAGTATCTTGCACAGTTGATTCTGCTTATGTACTTACTTTCGTCTGTTAACACTATGCCGTCCAGTATCCAGAACAACCACCTCTGGCCGTAATAACGACCTTGATACGCCTGGGCATTGAATCAAACGGCTTGGATGGTGTGTACAGGTACAGCTGCCCATGCAGCTTCAACACGATACCACTGTTCTTCAATAGTAGTGACCGGCGTATTGTGACGAGACAGTTGCTCGGCCACCATTGACCAGACGTTTTCCATTGGTGAGAGATCTGGAGAATGTGCTGGCCAGTGCAGCAGTCGAACATTTTCTGTATCCAGAAAAGCCCGTAAAGGACCTGCAACATGCGGTCGTACATTATCCTTCTGAAATGTAGGGATTCGCAGGGATCGAATGAAGGGCAGAGCCACGGGTCGCAACACATCTGAAATGTAACGTCCACTGTTCAAAGTGCCATCAATGCGAACAAGAGGTGACAGACGTGTAACCAATGGCACCCCATACCATCACGCCCTGTGATACGCCAGTATGGCGATGACGAATACACGCTTCCAATGTGCGTCCACCGCGATGTCCCCAAACACGGATGCGACCATCACGATGGTGTAAACAGAACCTGGATTCATCCGAAAAAATGACGTTTTGCCATTCGTGCACCCAGATTCGTCGTTGAGAACACCATCGCAGGCGCTCCTGTCTGTGATGCAGCGTCAAGGGTAACCGCAACCATGGTCTCCGAGCTGATAGTCCATGCTGCTGCAAACGTCGTCGAACTGTTCGTGCAGATGGTTGTTGTCTTGCAAACGTCCCCATCTGTTGACCCAGGGATCTAGACGTGGCTGCACGATCCGTTACAGCCATGCGGATAAGATGCCTGTCATCTCGACTGCTAGTGATACGAGGCCGTTGGGATACAGCACTGCGTTCCTTATTACCCTCCTGAAACCACCGATTCTATATTCTGCTAACAGTCATTGGATCTCGACCAACGCGAGCAGCAATGTCGCGATACGGTAAACCGCAGTAGCGATAGGCTACAATCCGACCTCGGAAACGTGATGGTACGCATTTCTCCTCCTTAGACGAGGCATCACAACAACGTTTCACCAGGCAACGCCGGTCGACTGCTGTTTGTGTATGAGAAATCGGTTGGAAACTTTCCTCATGTCAGCATGTTGTAGGTGTCGCCACCGGCGCCAACCTTGTGTGAATGCCCTGAACGGCTAATCATTTGCATATCACAGCATCTTCTTCCTGTCGGTTAAATTTCGCGTCTGTAGCACGTCGTCTTCGTGATGTAGCAATTTTAGTGGCCAGTAGTGTAATTACCAAAGACAATGCAAATAAAAAAAATGAAACAAATTTTGTATTTATTTATGTATGTATATCTTCGAAATTTCATGAAAGTAGGGGAACAGGGGTGAGAACGTATGAGAACTAACAATGAGATTAGTAAAACGTAACAATTTATAATCTCCCGATGATGTCAAGAAAGGCCGTCTGCAAGCCAGATAATCCGAATTAGCGCTACCGGCGCCAAGCGAATCAATTTGTACCAGACGTGCGGACGGCAAAGTGTTACGCTTGAAGGGAAGTAATTTTCCAGTCCCAGCAGCGTCGCTGTTGCCGCTTATGTCCAAGACTTGAGTTTTGCATTGAAAAGGAAAGGAGGTCAAATCAGTTGTTAACCTGCCATCGTTGAGGTGGCCATAAGAGGCAGAGCAGAATCTCTTATTTGAGGAAGGAATACTCCCGTTTCCAACCCGGGCGCATCCATTGACTAATTTCGATGAAAACCGGAGAACTTAAATCTGGATGGCCAGATTCGAATGTGGCCGCCATCTTCCGAATGCGATACCGGTGTGCAAATCATTGCTTCACCTTTTTCGGTTATCATGACACCCCTAGTATGTTTCGGATGTATACTCTCGGATTTTGTTCTCGCCTCATAGTGATGAATCGGCGTGTTTTTCTCTCTTTGTGACTGTTCTGATTAAATATCCTTGGTTCTCTTTGTCGAAGCAGTCGAGCAAGTATTTACAGATATCTCTCTCTCTCTCTCTCTCTCTCTCTCTCTCTGCGGAAAGACGGATGCGTGGTTCTCGCCGGTTCACAGACAACTATGAAGTCTTCCCGTCGGCGGAGGTTTAAGGGTGTTCTTTTTTCTAGTGACTTATATTTTGTCCACACATTTTGAACTTCTGGAGGCAATCATACACAACTCATTGTGACACGGCGCTCTAAGACACTGGACTCACATTTGAAAGTGCGGCGCTTCAAATATTCGTTTGGTCACTGAGATTCAGGTTTTCAGTGGTTCCACTAAATCGCTTACGGCAAATTTTGGGATTGTTCCTGTGAAAAGGAAAAGGTCAATTTCCTTCCACGTCCTTTCATATTCTTCGCCAATCGGACTCTGAGTTCCACTTCGTCGTCGATGGGTCGTTAAATCCTTATCTTCCTTCTCCACGCGGGAATGCCTTTCCGCTTGTAGCTGTTGTCATTCGTACACTTCCAATGTACGCGAGTAACGGCTGCACGTCAACATCTGAAAAGGCTCACGGCTTCCGTGATACTCGCTTCCTGCTGTCGGACCATAACATTCTCCCCTTCACAAACTCGCCTACAGTTGCAGCTGTGTTCATTCTTTGGGCGTCCGATCGACCAGTCTGTGTGTTGCTGAAACTTGTATACATGTTATGTCGCACATGACGGATGAGTGGCAAGCTCCATGTTAGCGGCGTTGTCATAATCTTATAGTTAGTCGTGTGGACATCTTGAAACAGAAAGAATCACTGTTCGCATTTCTAATTCCATAGAGAGCACTGCTTCTTTTCTTATTTTGATACGACTACTAGCCTATGCCCCTTTTCGATTACGATCCTATTTAACCCTACATACTTTTGCCATTGCGCAATAACCACCGTTTTTCAGATGTCATTTCATTGGATTTTATGTGTGGGAAAATAATTAAATATATAACATTCCGATAAGTTGGGAGACAAAACCGAGAGGGAGGAGGCAGCGTGCACTTAAAGACCACTAATATCCTCCTTCGTAAAAGTAGATGCAGCGGCGGGGGCCAGAAAAGAAAAGGAGTAGAAATAAAAAGGATATAAAATTGTTTAGAAGAATAAACAGTTCAGACGTAATGTAGCACTAAGTAGGGTGGGCGTTATTAGAAGTTAAAAGCGGTGGGCGCGGCGTGGAGGCGCAGCTGAGGGGCACGCGACTTGCGGGCCACCGAGTGCCGCCTCTTTAATGCGACCAGTGTCCCGCGGCCGGCGCAAGATAGATTTCTGGCGCATTCTTTCGCATCTGAACTCGTGTTTTGGGAAACGTCAAGCCGTGAAATATACGAGCTGGTAAAAGTATTCTTCTATTGTGTCTTCGATGTCTCAGTAGGATAGCAGGTCTCGGGTTCTCTTGTTGCTTGTATTTTATGGCCGTTTAAGCAGCACCGTTTTTCCCGGCGATTAGTTAAACTCAGGTGTGTGTCTTCGGCGTCAAACCCACCACACTTTCAAAAGGTGTTTAGGCTCTTTGTTCCAGATGAAATCTTTAGATTTTACCGCTCTGGTCGAGAAGCATGCGACAGCATAGCTAAGAATCTGACAATGGAGACAGCGATATGTTCTTTATACTTCACGCACCGTCGCCGGATATTAAATGAAATTCTTGTCAAAGTAAGATGAGACAGACGTTCAGCCATTTCACAAACTGAAGTAATGGAGTGACACATTGAAAGAATGATTGATTGTCAAAAACAAGACGAGAGAATAAGCGACGGGGTGGGGTTAGTCATTTCTTTTTTTTTCTTTTTAGAATTTGTCTTAAAAGGCACTCTGATTGTCTGACTCTTTTCGTTGAAAACCTGTCTTTAATATTGGAACATGACGGATTAAATGGGGATGATTTCAACGGATTATTTGTAAATCTACACTCAGAAAATGACTGCGTAGTACAGGGAAGAAGGTTCTTATCACTGTACTACTTATGAGGACTTCTTCCCGTTCCACTGGCGTATGGACGCGGTGAGAATGTCTGCTGAAGTCCCTCTACACGCGCGCTTTAATTAGTCTGCTACCTACAAGAGCGGTATTTAGGGTGCCGTTAGTGTAAGTCTATATTCATTACTTAATGGTAGTTTTTAGAACTTTGTAAGTAGGCTTGACGGAATTGTTGGCGTCTACCTTAAAGCGTCTACTAGTTCTGGCATTTCAGTGTTACTGTGACGCTCTCGTATGGGTCAAACAAACAAGTGACAATCATGTCGCCCTTCTTTGCGTATGTTTAACAACACGTGTTAGCCCTATTCGGTATTAGGTTCAAATGGCTCTGAGCGCTATGGGACTTAACTTCTGACGTCATCAGTCCCCTAGAACTTAGAACTACTTAAACCTAACTAACCTAAGGACATCACACACATCCGTGCCCGAGGCAGGATTCGAACCTGCGACCGTAGCGGTCGCGCGGTTCCAGACTGTAGCGCCTAGAATCGCTCGGCCACCCCGGCCGGCTCGGTATTAGGCCCACGTACTTAAGAAATATTGTGGGATGGGTGGTGCTATTCTTTTGTTAGCAATCTACTATGTAGATTGATTCCATTTTTCCAGTATCCTATGAATTATCTATTACGCAGCGGAACCTGTGTGATAACCATAATATTTTTTATAACCTTGTGGAGAAAGTTGCAACGTATGTTTCTCCTTTCTGGAGATTTTGCTTCTTTGTACTGGACGTTACCGACTGCATCATCTTTCGTAAATATTTTTAATCCTAAAATTGTATAGGGTAATTGACTATAATACCGCCATGCAGGGTTTGACGCCATGTGCAGTTTAATGGCTAGTTTGAAAATATTCCGATGGACGATGGCTGCAGCACCGAGTAAATAACAACAAAAGAAGTGTGGCGGGGGGGGGGGGGGGGAGGGGGGGGGGGAAGCGTCCACTGCATGCTCGTAGCGTCCTTGCGGCAGTATCAACCTCAGTGTGAGGGACCTTGAGTGTGGGTTGGGCAGCCGTCAGAGTGATGTCGCGTGCCAAAAGTTTGTGTATTGACGCTGAATATTTTCCGCGAGTTAAAGAAGGTACATATAGATTTCTCACGTCAGTCTCATTTAATGTTTCGATTACTGTGTGATTAAAATACTGTGAATTCTTTCGTGTATTAAAGCATATAAATAGATTTTAAAATATTTAAATAGTTTCAATATGTTTGGTAAAAATTTTAATAAGACACAGGCAAGTAGTAACGCCATTTCTGTATTTTTCTCATCTAGGTGACGATATGGGTAAACCCTGTCAAAATCTTCGTGGAAAGTAGAGTACTGAGACTCTACAGAATGCCATTGAAGGAGTTGGATCTGAAATTACTGTTTCGGAGGCTTCAAAAGGATTCAACAGCCCGCGATGAACTCTTCGAGACTGGCTGAACAGGGATGAAGGGAAGACGCCAAATAGGAAACTCGACTGTAATGCTGTGTTCAAGTCCGACACTGAAAAAGAACTTACAGAGCTGTTAGGCTGCAGCAAGTTGGTTTTTATGTCACCAAAAATTGCTGTACAAGAAGACACCTGAAATCAGCGTAGTCTTAGACATAAAAACGCCTTTCTCTAGTGATCAAGCAGTAAGATATTGGTTTAAACGATTTCTACAAGAAGGCATTACAAGAGCGCATGTGGCAAAACATGGAGAACGAGGAGAAACAATTACAGTTGTTGCATGTTGTAATGCTGTTGGTATGTGGATTCCGCCCATGGTCCTTTACAAAGACATCTATGCAAAAAAGGGTTTCGGAGATGACTTGCCATCTGGCAGCACATTTGCTATGCACCAAAAGCCTACTTGAGTACAGACGTTTTCTGCTCATTTCGGAGACATTTCAACCAGTACCGGTCTTCTGGTAACTGCTCGCTCACGTTGCACGGCCATAGAAGTCACAAGAATGTCAGTGTACTGGATGTAGCAAAACAGCTAGTTATCAAGATACTATGCCTTCCTGCCCATTGCAGTCATGAGCTCCAGCCCTGGGACAAAAATTTTTTTTTTCAAATTTCTTAAAGTCTACTGGAATGAGGCTGTTGATAAGACACCATCATCGGAACCTAGGACGGTCACTTGGGAAGCTACAATTTCCATAACTATTTTCTGAAGCATAGTACCGAGCTGTAACTCCTAATAATGCTAGTAATGGGTATAGGGCGACTGGAATTCGTACATAAAACCCATATGTTTTCTCAAAAACGTCATTTGCACCGAGTTCTGTGTCTGAGAGACGGATTGCAGAAGTTAACTTACCATCTCAAAGGGAGAAGACTCCTGAGAAGGAAAGTTAGCAACAGAAGGTTTCTTAATGCCAAAGCAACAGTTCTCAACAGAGAGTTGTTTAATACTGATTCATCAGCAGTATCAAAATCGGCTCTTGCAAATGGTGGCAAGGAAACCACAATCAAAGGACACTCCACAAGTCCCGTGAAAGGATCTGTACTGCGCTCACTGTGATGGCTACTTCTGCGACAAAAGGAGCAAGGAGAATTAAATTCAGTGCAGTCAGTGTAAAACATTGTATCATGAAACATGTGATAATGGATGTGTTAAAAACAGGGCTGTGTACACGTGGGAAGATGGCTGTGCTGAACTTGAAAGTGATTTAAGTTCATTGTATGCTTAAATAGTTCTCCCTTTCCTACATAAAATTATATCAAAAAAATACTAAATGTAGGACAATTAGTTTTAAAGAAATTCATAAGGGAGGTATTAGGGCATAACTCATTAAAAATTGAGACATTCTGCATGCCTCTATACAATGTTAGAGACAGTTAACTGAATACATGGCGTTATTACCTTCAGTAACCCTATCATTAAGTCCGCTACTGATAACTGATCTAAAAAAAGCTATACACTAAGAACAGAAAATATATTATTTTTTGGGCCATTGCTATACTAAAACACAGTAAGAGTACCACGAAAGAGAACTAAATTTTACGATGAAATTATTTGATGCAGTAGAACAGACCATTGCTTCAATAAACGATTTGACGGAGAAGATAAATGTCTCTAGTAGCTGAGATTTCACCGTTGAATTTCCCATTACACAGAAAATGAGGCAGTCAGGAATGTCACACGAAATACTTTCGTCAGAAACAGGCTAACTGTAAGGAATAGATTGTGAATTAAATGTAGCAAACGTCCCAAATGTTAATCGAAAAGAGCGCAGGTGACACTCGGGTGCAAAATGATGAGCAGACTGTTACCACAGAATGACCGTCATAAACAACTCACCTTTGTAGAATAATTATAGAACAAGAATTCAAACTCAAAGCACTGGCTCGCGTCGCGCTCTTCATGCGTGTACCCTCTATATGTGAAACAAATCAAACTGCAAATAATTGTTCCCGCCTCCCTTTATTTTTCTGAATTGACTTTAAATTATTCGAAATAGCTTGACAAGAAACCGACATATTTTGATTTCAGACGCAATAATTTCACTCAGGACGTTCGGACAATTTATCGCTGTCTACGACGAAATGGTGTACGCAGTTTGTTGTGTACGGACTTCATGCGTGACGACATTCCGCCAGTGGTATCCTTATCGGTGTTAGTACTGCACAAGAAGCGCCTGTTGTCTGTCGCCGTCGAGGCCTCACAAACACCGGAACGGGAACGTTGAACCGCAGTATTTCCAAGTCGACGGCCTCTGCCGGCCTCCCTCTTGATTTAGTCAATCAGCTCATCGCCCACGTATATTTACGTATTGTTCCACTGAACGCGGTAGCAGCATTGAGGAAGACTGCTTCAATACTGAATACGACACTTTCGGTCACGTTTGTTTAAATCACGTAATTACGGTAATAAGTTCGTATCCGCCTCTCGTAGTGGCAAGAACAGTCCAAAAGTGGTCATACAACTGAAATGACGCCGCTCTGTGAAGAAGTAAATATTGATAATTTAAGTTCAATAGAAAATACTTCGTATGTCAATAAAATACAGATATTTGGTAAAAAAAATGTGACTGAGGAGAACTGTAATCCATTCCATACAGTATTTTTTAGCAGCAGTCATATTCACTGCATTTTTAAATTATTTGTTACATGAACAATAAACAGAGCCAGTGAGGAAAAAATATTGTACAGCTTTTGTTAAATTTTGAAAAAATGGTTCAAATGGCTCTGAGCAGTATGGGACTCAACTGCTGAGGTCAATAGTCCCCTAGAACTTAGAACTACTTAAACCTAACGAACCTAAGGACATCACACACATCCATGCCCGAGGCAGGATTCGAACCTGCGACCGTAGCGGTCTCGCGGTTCCAGACTGCAGCGCCAGAACCGCGCGGCCAGTTCGGCCGGCTAAATTTTGAAAGTGTATCACGTGCAGTTAGGACAACCGCATAGGGTGATAAGTATGGTTTGTTTGTCTAAGAAGATAGTCACAAACGAAGTGAATGCTGCTGTAAAATATCTTCATGTGAAGAGTGTGAGAGCTGCGAACTTCGTAATCAAAGTGGGCTGAGCTCATTTGGACTCGGTACTGCCGTTTCAGACTTCCTGGATTTCAGCATCGTCATAAGAGGTGAATCGTGATCCGGTAATGGACTAACAACGAAATAAAATTTGCGCCCGGTGATTGTTACTACAGACTACTTAACAGTATGCTAATACTGTATTCTTCTCGAAAAATTAAGCGTGAAAATGCCTTGTCTAAGATGGGTCGTGATTGCAGACTCGTGGCCAAAAATGGGCACAGACACTATTTCAGTGCAAAATTAGACAGTCTTCATGATCGCTCCATGGATAAAATTTGGATCCATCATGAGGCTGTTAAAGCCAGAGCACAAAGTCTTGCTCTTTGGTGTATCATCGCTCCAGCCAATACAGAAGCTGTAATGATGCCAGAAATGAATCAGTTGGGATTCTAAACTGAACAGTTTAGTCCCAAAGGAAGTATTTCTGCATGCAATCTTTAAAAAAACGCAGATCTCAGTGGGTTAGTTGAGCAGTCAGCGTTGGAGAGTGTTACGAAATGGTTAAAAGTTCACTATTTATTCTTTATTTTTTTTTAATCAGATTAATAAATCTATCTTGTAAATGGAGTACCAAAGATCAGACGTCGTGTAGAAAAAAGTAGCGCCTGTATATTAAAAACCGTATCACGTGTTTTACTGGTTAAGATGTGTAAAAATGGCCTATTTTTCATCCTCTCTAAATAATTGAGGGTTTATTGTATTCCGTATGATCTTACATGACGTGGCCGTGCTGCAATTGAGCAAGCAAAGCGCACCGTTTCCTGTGTTGCAGCAACACAGTCATCCATTGGCTTCAATTACTAACACGACCCGCGAGGTAATGCTAATGACCGACACCGTGACTTCAATTGTAAGCTTCTGCACTTATCTTGCTCCTCTCAAGTGATGTGCCACGAAGATAAATTAGTGGGCGGCGACTTTTAATCTTCCGCCCTGGTTCTAAGAGCGGCAAGCTATTGACAACATTCGCAGACCACCTCGCTGACGTGCAGAGTCACATCGAATCGATTGTTTACTTCTCCTAAGAGAATAAATAAAACTTTAGCGCCCTATTTTTTTAGGGATTGATATTTCATCGCATAGAGCATTCTGTGCGTACCCCTTCTACACAAGACCATGAGCGCCAAGAAAATACGCTCTCAGGACCCCTTTATTTGTGTTTACCTGCCAGCAACACAACTGCGTCTTTGCTTAGTCGTGTGTAGGGGGGTAGTCATTAAGTTTTATCGTATTGAAAAAAAGGACACAATTATCTTTTGTTTCTTTTGCAGCTACATGTGTGCAGTCGTAGTACACACTGAAATCCACGCGCCATAATACTACCCAGCCATGATATTATTGCACTTCTGCCCCCGTGGCCATTATCGCAAACACGCGGTGACGTTACGATAAACATAAACCATATCCATTTTCTCGACTGCCGTATACACTGTGGAAGTTCGAATTGATTCACCAGCAAGTTTTCTCGTCGTTAGAACAGCAGAGCAGATTCCTATGGGCTCCAAGTGCACAGGTAAGCATACAAGCCGACCAAAGCCCCTCACACCCAGGTGCAGTAATATTGTGGTCGGCTAATACCATATTAATCGGTCACAGTATTATTGCACCTGGGAGTGGGGACGCTTATGTCGGCTCGTGTGCTTACCTGTGCACTTGAACCTGAGCAGAATGTGCCCTGCTGTTTTAACGACGAAACAACTTGCGCCGTGAAACTATTCGGACATCCACAGCGTATACGACAGCAGAAAATACTGATGTGATTTTTGTGTACTGTAATGTTACTTCGTATTTACGATAATGGCCACGGGAGGCCAAGTACAATAATATCGTTGTTGGGTAGTACTCTAGCACGCCGCTGGAGGAACCAAAACAGAAGCAGAGCAGACCATCTCCACGTATGAACAAGCTGCGTCATTTTGTTATGGCTCGCGTAGAAGTGTAGTGAGGTACTGAGACCTACATACATGTACCTGCAAACAAACAAATTAACTGCCAAACTTTATTTTTTCGAGTTGCAATATAATTAAAATCTTTTAATAACCCATAGTTTACAATACTGTTTCTAAAAACTCCAACACTTCCGTGAAAGTGAACAAATGTAAAGCTTATAGTATATCTTACTGAGCATTTGCTTGTAAATAATTCTTATTACAAAGCGATATAGCACTTGTTAGGCCGTCAGGCAGGGATGTAAGGGATGAGAGCTATCGCTCTGTATGTAACAGTGTCACAGCGTTCAAAGTAACAGTGGACATGGAGATTGTGCTACGTGATTGTAGGAGACTGACATGCGTTTTATATATATATATATATATATATATATATATATATATATATATATATAGTGATCATACTGAGTGAAAGTAAGTGCATCTAAAATAACTGTAACGTAAATTTGAGTTTGTACTACTGCTGTCATGAGTGACTGCGAAATGAAACCACTGGAGCAGTATGTACTTTAGATATAAATTTATTAAATTTGAGTCCCATTTTTGTTTGTTATTTAGGACTATAATTTGTTTCAGGCAATACGAGTTGATGGAAGTTTCGAGATTGGAACTGTGTCTAGAAAAATGCGAATTTGCTTTTAAATATTTGACATGAAATGATGATTGGTTGAAAATTGTATGTCATAGTGATTCCAAACTGAAACCAAAACATTAAAGCAATTGACTGGTTCCTTTTTGCCAATTTCTTATTGTATTCGCAGCTGACTATGGCGATGCAGGTGAATTTCTTGAAAAGTTTGATTTTTTTATGTTGTTGGTACTCAGAGGATTAATGTCTAACTTTGTTGGTGTTTGGAATACATAAATTTCCCTTCCCGATAATAGTGTGGATTCCGAAGATCTCGAACTGCTATGATCTTCTTATACAACTGAAATTTGTGATCAGAGACATCTTCCTACACCACCATTTGATACTTATTTACCCACGAGGCGCCACCCAAATAGTTACTCGCACCTGAACCCGCCATTGACGACAAATTATCTCAATTTCCATCACTAGTAGGCTAGTTACCTGTTCATATACCTAGCACAAAACGTATGACTGTTTTATTACCGTTAA
The DNA here is from genome assembly GCF_021461385.2 of Schistocerca piceifrons. NCBI lineage: Eukaryota > Metazoa > Arthropoda > Insecta > Orthoptera > Acrididae > Schistocerca > Schistocerca piceifrons. The sequence continues at coordinate 358,787,984 of NC_060149.1, read as the reverse complement.
ACAAAACATATGATAGTTTTATTAGTGTTAAACAGAAAGCTCTTACCTACATATTCGGATGCTACGAGAGGATCGAGGGACTAATAACCATGTAGTTGAGTCCCTTTCTATGTATCATCATCATCATCGCTTATCCCGTGAGACTCTGGTACTGGCCAGAGTATGTCTTCTGCATTGTAGACGCGTTGCTTCTTGTATGTGTGTGCTGTTTACCAAGGAGACGCAATGTATGTTCTCGTTTCATTGCTTGCCTGGACCCCTGTCTTGTACCAAGGAAAATACGTCTGTTATGAGCGGCACTAGTTACTCCATGCGACCCGGTCAGACACAGTTATGTATGGATATAGTTTCTCGGTAGTCACACTGAAACTAGGTTGCCATTCGTCTCGTAATGTAGTGCGGCCAAAAGTGCTGTCAGTGGTTAAGTAAAAGATCATGATGGACAACGTGCCGATGGCATCGTAAATATGTTCCAGGTTTCCCAGTAGATTAATGCGTGCTGTTAGAAATTTATGGCGGATACCTCAGTTCGTGGGTGAGAAATTGGATACCTCTCAGTTTACGAGAGGCTATGTAAAACGGTTTTGAGTTAGCGCCTAATGAAAGCGCTCGTCGAGAAATAAATCTCGGAATCCGTGGCTGAGAAAACTGTCATTGGTGTGCGAGCTAAGGTGTCACAGTGTGCCTGCCAAGTCGCCGGAAAGTTTCACGGATGTTTCAGGCCATCACTAGTCAATATAGTTTGCCCCACTCATCCTGGAACGACCTGTATCGATAATTTATCCATGTTACAGTTGGTTGTGCTAATGGATTAAATTGCTTGAAGAAATACAACCACCAGCTACATTTTGTGTAACTTCATATATGCCTAGACGCTTTTCGCATGTTCACCCCTTTTCAATTATCGTAATGCACTTACATATTCAACAGCATTGTAAAAATGTCGGCTGCATTTTGAACGCACTATCTGCTGTATGGAAAACAATTCCTGCCATGTTTCTAAAGTCGTGTATTTACGTCTACTGTACAGTTTACATCGAAAATTAAAGTTAATCGCATTTTAATGATATATTCTCCTCGAGATCACACTTCTGAAGACTTCATTTTCTACATTTGTCTTGGCGATTTTTATGTGAATACTGCCAACCCTGAATTAACGTACTCTTAATCGTTGACGTCAGGTAAAGACAACAGGCTTTTAGGATGTCGTTAGTGACCTATCAAATCGAGATGGAGGTAGGCAAGGCATATAAGTAGATAAACTGCAATTTTTTGTTAGATCGCTCGTGGTAAGAGATAATCAGCACGACGAGCTGATTGTGGATGGGCAGCCATAAGGAAACCAACAGAATTCAGTAATGTGTAAATCGTAAGATGGTATACGTCGACCAACCGAGGAAGAAAATGTAGCAGAGGACGGTCAAGGTGTTAGTTAACTGGTTACCGGTAAATGTCTTTATCGTATGGTCAGTGTCATGACCCACGAAGTTATTGCAGGGCACTGCATTTACGTATAACAGCTTATGGGATGCACTTTATGAATCTACTAGCGAACCTGGCAGTGCTTCGATGCTTCGCAGTTGCTAAACATGTATGAGTGTTGGGTTTACATCCTAACCACCTCCTCCCCTCTATTTCTATCCATCTACTCCTCGCTCTTCTCTCTCTCTCTCTCTCTCTCTCTCTCTCTCTCTCTCTCCCCCCCCCCTCCCCCTCCCTCCCTCCCTCCCTCCCTCCCCCTCCCCCTCCCCCTCTCACCCCCCCCTCTCCCCCTCTCACCCCCTCTCTCCCTCACCCTCTCCATCGTCCCCTCCCCCAACCTCTGTCCGTTTCCTCACCCGTCCCACCTATATGTCCATTTCCTAACCCCCCCCCTCCCCTCCCTGTCCTTTTCCTAATTCTGCCTTGTTTGTTGTTCTTGCAAACGAAACTACTGTTGGGAATTGAAGTCGCTTAAATCGCGTGGGATCATTGGTATATGGGGTATGAGAGAGACACTCTAACTGCTGGATCTGTAAAGATGGTAGCTTCATTGACAGTATTTCGCATAGTTTTAATCTGCGAACGGGTACAATTGCAAACTTAGCCATAAATACAGCTTTCATGTTCATTATTAATAGCGACTGCGAGGAAGAAAACGAAACAGCACATTTTCGCAACGTAGCACAGCTTTTTCTTTCTTGCAGTCAGTTGTAACAGAAGACTTGTACATCCTCGTTCAAAAGAATGTAGCCTCTCTCAAACTGAATGTTTATTAGAATATGGTGTAAAAATTTGAAAAAATCGGTCAAGAAATTCCGTAGGTTTTTGCCAACAACTTTTCGCTGTTACAGACAGGATGGTGACAAAAAACAGTCTGAGAATATTGTAAGGGTGTTGCAGGGTAGGTTGTGTTGAGAAATGACTGTTAAGAAAAAAATCGATACGTTGTGCTGTTTCCAAGTTATTATTTAAATTAGCCAATCAGGCCGTTTCGCGATCAAATTCAAACGGCCCGCCAGATACAGTTGGTACAAGTTGTTCTCATAGCGTAGACGATAGCGCGCGAGACTTCTCAGCCTTTGGCTCGGGTTAGATCGTTACAGTTCAGTTTTTGTAGCGCTGTCTTCTTCGATCTTAGGAATCCAAACGAAGAACACGTGTCACGACGCCGTCTCTGGCGGGCCGCTTAAATTTGCGAGTGCAACGGTCTGATAGGCTAACTTCAATGCTAATTAACTAGGAAACGGCGCAACATCTCGAATTTTTTTAACAATTATTCCTCAGCACAACCTACCCTGCGACACTCTTGAAAGCTTTTCAGACTGTTTCTAACCATCCTATATATCCATATTTATATATTGTACGTACTAAATGTATATAGCCTACATCCGTCCAAATTTTTATTGGAGTATCGTGTAAAAGTTTGAAGTAAATCGGTAAAGAACTTCTCGAGATTTTAGGTAACAAAGTTAAACTACAATTTTTCTTTACAGAGTAGTACTACTTTAGCCCGCTGCTTCGCTCGCGTAGACTGTATGATCTGCACAATTTTTTTTTTCTTTGATCAAATTCTTATGTTGTTCACAAATTGAAACACCTTCTAAACTGTTCATGCTCAATAAAGTTATAGAAGCATGGTCTTTGACGAATGCACTTCTGACCAAAAAGCGATTGTGGTAGCTCAAGTAAAAGGTTTTTCTAATCATGCCTGCTGGGTATTTGTGGTGGTATTTCCATAGAAACTTCATCCCCTTACACATATTTCTTTATATCTAACCAAGAAGTGAAATACCAATTTTCATAGGTTCACCATTAATTTTTGTAATGTAACGATATTTTTTTTTTTAAATTCCGTCCTTATTTTAGCGCCTTACTTGCTGAATTTCCAAAAACTCGGGAACAGGTATTTTTCTATTTCTGACTAAGAAACCAAATACCAATTTTCGTAGTTCTAGCTTCAAAATTGCCATAATACCGACATAGTTTCAAAAAAGTTTCATCTGCTGTTTCATCCCTTTAGGAGTGTAATTTGTAAAAATCTCTTCTTATATAATGCCTACAGTATAAGATCCACGCCCTCTCTAAATTTCAAGTTTCTGTCCTTAGTGGGTTGACCTTGGTGAGAATGAGTCAGTGAGCCAGTGAGCCAGTCTGACATATTCCACCCCGTTAGAGAATGACTTTCCAAAGACAGTTAAACACTTGCTTTCTATTTCTAACTGAGAAGCCGAATTCAAATTTTCGTAGATTTAGCTTTAAAAATGCAGTCATAATGAAGTGAAATATTATGAAATATAAAACACTCCCGTGAATTTTCAAATAAACACATTCTCTCTTTTTTCTAACGGAGAAATCAAAAACCAATTTTCATAGTTACAGCTTTAAAAATGCTTTAGTAGTTCCTTAACAATGATTTATTTTCAAAAAAGTATCTTTCACCTATTATATCCCAATAGGTTTAAAGTTCAAAAAATGCTGAAACATTTATTTCTTTATTTCTGACCGAGAAAGCAAATGCCGATTTTTAGGTCTAGCTTCAAAATTGCCTTAATGGAGACATACTTTCAAAAACTTTTCCTCCTCTATTTCACCCCCTTGGGCGTGGAATTCCGAAAAATCCATTCTTACAGACTTCTACAGTATAATAACAACACCGTCTGCAAATTTCAAGTTGTTATTATTGGTTTCAGCTGGGGGCTGATGAGACAGTGATTAAGTCATTCATTAGGGACATTGTCTTATATAAAAACAGCTCCATATTCGGGTTTCCAACTAGAGTGACGATTATTGTGAATATTTCGACGACAAATCCAGGTGAGAGTGATGTTGCTAGGTACAGTCACTGCTAGGATTTCAATCGGGTGGTTTATTCCTATTGTTGTTTGCAGTTTTTGCTTTTCAAACTTCAACGTGCCATTCCTTCATTAGTAAATGTAATTTTTTGGGGTAGACAAGGTTTCTGATAATTTCCATAATTCACAGATACCAGTGGATATCTAATAACGAAGTATCTAATTTACCTGAGAGACCCAATATTTTATACCATGAATACGCTTCTCTAAAAACCGCAAGAGTAAAGCGAAAACCTGCATCACGGCTTACGGATCACCTTAAATACGCCAAGAGTATCAGAGATGGATCATACACAACATCTGAACGACACGAAACCTCTGAAAATCATCTCGCTTACAGGCAACTACACAACATCGTTAGTGTGTGAGAAATGTGAAACTCGGGTAGGATCGTTCGCTAAACAGAGAAAGTTCAGACTCCCGCGGTCCTGCAGGTGGTTTAGAAATAGACAAATAAGATTCTACAGCTAAAACTCCAGTCATTTATGATTACCTAAATCAGTATACCGCACACCAAAGTCTTTACTTGACCAACGCACAAAGACGCAAAACATTTCCCTGAAAGAAAATGTAGTTGGTACAAGGGTTTTTAAATTTAATTAGCTATCGGCAAACAAGAGGTTACACTCTTCCACTGTTTTAATTCAGCAAAGCTTTCAGCACTATCAACTTTGACATGGTAGTTGTGAAACCCAGAAGCCAAAATTTTTCTTAACTGTTGTTAGGCTCAAGTTTATACTGGAGGGAAGTCGTGTCAGGGGCTCCACAAGAATAAAATACGCGTTCAGTTAATATACTCATTATACGTTAGTGTTTTGTCATTACTATCACACTGCAGATATCACTTACACGCTGAGGACCTACTGAAAATCCGACAAACCCATATACCAGCTATGCAGCACGTAAACATCGATGTTTCAAAGTGGACACAGAATATAGTTTCGAAACTTAGCCCATCTGGAACGCAGCCAGGTTTAATCGCTCACAAAAGAAGTATTATCCTATCAGTTCAGAGAATCATTTCTGCGTTATAGAAATGACATCCCTCCTCTGTAAAGTACTTCGGGATAATACTGAGCCAACATTTATACTGCGTGGAACATACAGCAGCAGACTGTAAGAAAGCATCAGTGTCTCTAATACACTGCAGCAACATAAAACAAGTATTTCTTCTTGAGCTTAAAAATAATTTTACAGAATCACTAGTACCCCAATTCTTAATTACTCTGATGCCATTCCTCAATGGCTTACATACGTTCGTGACATTCGTTTTTCAACTATATCTTTTCTACCTTCGAATACTTATCACCGCTACGTGCATATAACCTTCTGTTTGCTCTACCGTCGGCTCAATCATTGCACATCTGTTACTTGTCTGTGACTGTAACACTACAAGCTGAGCAATACTGCAGAAAAATTCGGGCGCTACAAAGTAGAGTGCTCTCTATACCGGTATACAACGCAACTCTCCCCTCATAAATCATTTTATGTACCAGGATCTGGACTTTAGAATTATCTTCTTCAAAATATCTATCTTTTCCACATATTTGCCTGTAGCTCATTCTAGGTCCTCTTCCTCCTCCCCTTTGTCTGCAGGGCTTCCACTGAAACAGTCTGCACCTTCTTAAGTTACTGTCCTTTCCATCGTCTGCTGTCTCATTATCCCACCTAGTCGGTTGGTTGGTTTGGGTTGGAAATGGATTCCATCGTCTGCTGTCTCATTATCCCACCTAGTCGGTTGGTTGGTTGGTTTGGGTTGGAAATGGACCAAACTACAGAGTTGTTGGTCCCTTTTTCCTCAAGTAAACAAGTCTAAAGGTAAAAAAATTCCCAAAAGGAGTTAGGGAAAGTAAAACGTCGCAAAACTAACGGGGAACCACACCGAAAGAGAAAACGAAAGAAGCCAACCAAAAGGGGAAAGTAGACAAAGGTATTAAAATCATATAGCAGATGGCCTGGCCAGGCTGATCCCAAGAATAAAATAGGATGAGCGAGCCACTGTGCAACACACAAAAATCTCCAGTCTAAAAGACAAGGCGAGGTGTACACACACATGGAAAAGACGAACACCAAGACAAATAAAATGCAAAGAAAGAGATGTTAAACACAATTTTAAAACTGCTAAACTAATGTTATTTTTATTCTTAATTTATTATTATTACTATTATTATTATTATTATTATTACTACTGATATTTGTATTATAAATAATCAGCTTCATACATATCAGATGTATCCATAACTGAGCCACAAGTACAATAGAAATTGAGTAACTTGGCAAAAAATGTTTTAAAATAGTTTATATGTCCGAAGTAAAAGAGTCAGAATCCCCTCATCTGGTGAGGCTAAATAAAATAATTAAAAAATAAAACCTAATAATCCAGTCACGCTCTTTCCAGCAGCTAAAGATTTTCAGTGCTGTTGGAATTGGTTAATGGAAGGAGGACAGCGCTCCTATTTCTCAGAACATATTATGGGATGTCTCCGTCAGAACTGATTCCAGTACTCTGTTGTCCGTCTTCCTGAAAACCATCTGCATTATATTTGGAAGAGTTGGTATCCCTCCCCTCCCCTTCCCTCCTCTTTACTAAAGAAAATGCCAATGATCAGACGTCCAGAATATTCTTTTGGCACAATCTCCCTCCATAAAATATACAAGTGGGAGCTGTACAGAACACTACACATATATCGGGCGTGGAAAAAATCCCTCGTAAGTGATGCAGAATGCATTGATGGATTACCAGTGGAATTAGAAAACTGTGAGCGAAGTTGATATGCGTGCATAGGTTAATGATGTGGAGCTACACACACGGATATTCCGACAGGCAGCGTAGTTATGCAACAAGTGGACTTCTCTGTACACTGAGTAACATCTATTTATATTCGTTGCCGAAATCGCCAAGCCTACCACAATCTGAGTGCTGGTTGTGTGTGCCAGTAGTCGGCCTGTTCGTGTAGGGCACGGCGCTTTACAGTTAGGATTCTGCTAACGCCAGTACACTGCTCGAGCTTGGTCTGATAACGCCACTAGTTTTCGCAAGCAATTAGAGGCTTTCGTAGATCGACAGTTGTTTTTTGTTAGCCTTTTCTTTCGTGGATATATGGGATTTGATATTGTTAATATCTGCAGGCATTTTCAGCTGCTGCTACTGGAGTTTAAATTGAATTTTATTTGTGTAAGGATGGACTACTAAAAAAGTAACAGCGAATAGTCGCGGATTTACTTAATTTGGGAAAGTGTCAACTGAATTCTTTGATTAAAAAAAATGGCTCTGAGCACTATCGGACTTAACTTCTAAGGCCATCAGTCCCCTAGAACTTAGAACGACTTAAACCTAACTAACCTAAGGACATCACACACATCCATGCCCGAGGCAGGATTCGAACCTGCGACCGTAGCAGTCGCGCGGTTCCAGACTGTAGCGCCCAGAACCGCTCGGCCACACCGGCCGGCAACTGAATTCTTTGACATGAAGATGTAAACTCTCGAAAAAACAATCGTGATCTCATGAAAACACTGTATATTCCCAACAACACCTTTTTCACTTCAGGCTATAAAATAGTATTATAAACCCCTACAGGCTTCTTTCGTAGGGGCTCAAACAATTACGTTAGACTGAGACCAATGCGTACAGGGTATATAATATACATATATAGGGTGTCCCATTTATCTTGACAACTCTAAGTAACTGTTTGTCCAGGTGCAAATTACAAAATGTTTCAAGCAAATGTTCTTTATCCATCAAGGGGGACATCAATCAACATGGCTTCCTTCGTTGTATCTTTGTTTTTTTAAAAAGATATGAAGAGCGGTATGACTTATTTAAATAACACGCTGTATTTTTTATTCGGTAATTCATTTCCTCTCCTAAAGACCTATTCAAAAATGTATCACAGTGTACCATTCACTGAAACACAACGTTATTAATTACGTAACACGACATTGACGTTCACAGTCCTTAATGCAGGTACACGGGTTAAGGGAACACATCCACGAGGTGACGTTGACAGGGGGCAAATGTAAACATAAGTAGAATGCACACCCATCATTCCGTCAACCACCGTCAGTTGAAGAGTTGTGTGAGTAGAATGTACACCAACCAAGACAGGGAAGAATGGAGAAGGTAAGTTAGCAGAACAGTAATTGCAATACTGTTTCCTTATGTACGTGTACATTTAGTACAGTAGTTCAGTCCTTTTAAATACTGTTGTGTAGAGTAGGCGTACAGTAAAGGCTGTCCTTCCTACGAAACGTTTCTTTTATTGTTGTTGTTGTTGAAGGTAGGTGAAATGCTACGCAGGCAGCGGAACTGTACAGAGAGCGATATCCTGACAAGAACCTACCTTCCCGACGGATGTTTTCTCGTCTTGTTGCGACGCTTCAGGAAACTGGAAGTTTCAACTCGCGACAGCGCAATCGTCGTAGCACTCGCGCACACGAAGCTCCAGAAGTTACTGTTCTTGCTTCCGTTGCTATGAATCCACATGTGAGCACACGACAGCTTGAACACGAGATTGGCATTCCTAAAACCAGTGTACATCGTGTTCTTACACCTTACTTGTTCCATCCTTACCATGTACACCTAAATCAAGAATTGCATGGGAATGATTTCCAGAATCGTGTACAGTTCTGTCAGTGGGCACAGCAGCAAATCCTCGCCAACCCAGATTACTTCTCCAATGTTCTAACCGAGCGAGGTGGCGCAGTGGTTAGACACTGGACTCGCATTCGGGAGGACGACGGTTCAATCCCGCGTCCGGCCATCCTGATTTAGGTTTTCCGTGATTTCCCTAAATCGCTCCAGGCAAATGCCGGGATGGTTCTTCTGAAAGGGCACGGCCGACTTCCTTCCCCATCCTTCCCTAATCCGATGAGACCGATGACCACGCTGTCTGGTCTCCTTCCCCAAACAACCAACCAACCAACCAATCCAATGTTCTATGTACCGATGAAGGTTCCTTCTCAAACAAACGACAGGTAAATACAAGGAACTTGCATTGCTGGTCCAGCAACAACGCACAATGGCTTAGACAGGTGGAACATCAGCATCAATGGAGAGTTAACGTCTGGTGTGGGATGCTTAGTCTACAATTATTGGTCCTTATTTCATCAATGATAGTCTAAAAGGCACAGCGTATGCCAACTTCCTCAGACGAATTCTTCCTCCTCTTCTGGATGAAGTGCCGCTAAGAACCAGACTGCTTATGTGGTATCAGCACATAATTAGTTGCGTGCACTTCGTGTTCCTACCAGATGGATTGGTCGAGGAGGAACAGTTACTTGGCGTGCTAGGTCTCCTGATTTAAATCCTCTCGACTTTTTTCTTTGGGGATGCATTAAAGACGTTGTCTACCGCGATATTCCAACAACTCCAGAGGACATCCAGTAACTTATCGTGCTTGCTACTTGTAATTCTCTTCGGCAGGCAACACTGGAAGCAGTGAATAATTCTTTCATTCAACGAGTGCACCAGTGTATCTGTGTCCAGGGTCACCACTTTGAGCACCTTCGAATGTTCTACTCCTGGGCAGTGGTACAGGAAAGTCAAAGTTTACTTGGTTTTCATTTGTTTTCTGACAACTCCAGCTAGTGGACGAGTTTGTGATCCCGAGCCCAAAGTCTGTGTTGTGTTATGTAATTAATAACGTTGTGTTTCAGTGAATGGTACACTGTGATACATTTTTGAATAGGTCTTTAGGAGAGGAAATAAATAACCGAATAAAAAATACAGGGTGCCATTTAAAAAAGTCATACCGCTGTTCATATCTTTGTAAGAAAACAAAGCTACAACGAAGGCAATCATGCTGATTGGTGTCCCCTGACGGCTCAAGAGCATTTGCTTGAAACATTTTGTACTTTGCATCTGGACAAACAGTTATTTAGGGTGGTAAAGATAAATGGGACACCCTGTATATATACAGGGTGAGGCAGCTAAGTCATAACATCCCTTGTATCTCGTCAACCGTAATAGATACAAAGATGCCGTTTGGACAGTGAATTTCAGGGACAGGGGCTACTTGAATACATCACATTTCATGTTTGTGCTATTTTTTATTACAGAGATATGAGGACATTTTTGGTTTTTTTGAATGGAACCCTATGTTAAATTTTAGCGTATCATGATGGACTTAAAGAGTTTCAAATGTGTGTATATCATAATATTTAGGCGAATAATTTTGAGACACAGATATGTTCCCGTATCGTATTCGTCCTTCGAAGCGGCGTTGTCCAATGCGACCTTTCCTGTTGACCACTGAGGAACTTAACAGGGAAGGCGTTGTTTCCTGCTTCTCGATAACACCGCAAGGTGATGCACGAGGTAGCTGGAGACAAGGGTATAAATGTGCTGCTGGGGTAATGAGACATCGCATTTCCGTCACAGTTTCTTGGAGCAGACATGTACACCGACAAAGAAAAGTTAGATGTGCTTCTACTGTATGGTGAAAGCAGAAGAAATGCTGTTACGGCAATAAAGCGATATGGAGAGCTGTATCCTGATCGTGAGCGCACTACGCGCCAGCTTCTTGCACGTATTTACAAGAAACGAATCGGGATCGTGGAACGCCATACAAAGGACAAGGCAGAAAACAGCAACTAGCGAGGTACATGAAGAGGGCGTTCTAGCGTTGGCACATAACGACCCTACTATTTCGTCGCGACGTATCGCCTCGGAATGTGGTATAAGTCACAGAAGTGTTGTACGCATATTGCACCGGCATAGATTTTACCCGTTTCACCTCTCATTACATCAAGCACTCTCCGGTGTGGATTTCGAGCGGCGCCAGGAATTTTGCCGGTTTGCTCTGCAGCGCCTACAAGATAATCCAACTTTTTTTGTTTTTTGTTTTTTTTTTCCAATGGGTCTTTTTACTGATGAAGCGACTATCACCAACCACGGTAATGTGAATTTGCATAATATGCATTACTGGTCAATAGAGAATCCTCATTGGCTTCGACAGGTACAGCATCAGCAACCGTGGAGTGTTAACGTGTGGTGCGGCATCCTCGGGAAATGTCATTGTAGAGCGTACGTCATTCCGGGTATACTAAATGGCAATAACCATGCACAATTTCTGTGAAACGTTCTGCCCATTTTGCTGGAAGAGGTACCACTAACCACGCGTCAGTGCATGTGGTTCCAACATGACGGCTGTCCTGCTCACTCTTCCCGTGTGGCTACAGAGCTGTTAAATGAAAAGTTCCCGGATTGTTGGATAGGACGACGTGCTGGAGTGAAGTGGACAGCCCGGTCTCCTGATTTGACCCATCTTGATTTTTTTCTGTGTGTGTGTGTGTGTGTGTGTGTGTGTGTGTGTGTGTGGGGGGGGGGGGGGGGGGCAACCAACCATAAAGTGTGTGCTCAAATACCAACTACGCCAGACGTTATGAAGCAACGTATCATCGAAGCGCGCGCTGATATCTCACGTGACACCCTCGCAGCTGTTCACAAATCATTCGAACGGCGACTACAAATGTGCACTGCAGCAGAGGGGAAGCATTTTGAGCACATGCTTCAGTAAAGTTTTGTATCATGTACAGTATGTATTTTGCATCTTTGTGTGTATTTGCTTCGTAAAAAATAAATACATACGAATTATTGTGACCAATAAGGGCCTCTTCATTTACATTTGTATTTCTGTTACTTAAAATGTTTAACATCTTGTAGTATTTTAATACTGTATGTTGTCTACCATTTTGGTATCGCAGTTGTCAAATAACTGAATAATATTTGTGCGACATCATCAATCAATTTTTGCGCAAAATATTGCAGTATGTATTACTATAGTCGGGTAAATGGGTGTGTTTGTGTAAGGACGGACTCGCGACGTCTACCACGTACTCTACACGACAGGAAAGATCGCATTGGACAACGCCACTTCGAAGGACGAACACGATACGAGACCGTATCTGTGTTTCAAAAACTATTCACCTAAATATTATGATATTCACATATTTGAAACCGTCTTTTTAAGCGCATCATGTTACGCTAAAATTTAACATGGAGTTCCATTTAAAAAACCAAAGATGGTCTCATATCTCTGTAATAAAAAATGGCACAAACATGAAATTTGATGTATTCAAATGTATTCAAGCAGCCCTGTCCCTGCAATTCACTGCACAAACGGCATCGTTGTATCTATTACGGTTGGGGAATTATGACTTAGCTGCCTCACCGTAATATATATATATATATATAATGATGATTCGCGAAAATCTGCAAATATTTTTGTATGTTCTTCTAAAAGTAAAAGTAAAGAAAAAAGTTCATATAAACATAGGTCCGAAAATGTTTAGTTACGGAGATACGGCTAATAAGACTTTGCCTGAAATTTAGCAACTTCACTAATAGGAAGCAGATTATATTAGATTGAGCAGACCAAGAACAACAAAATAAATGGAAATCGTGCTTTACTTTAACCACGTACAGTTCTGCGATAGCTTCATATTAGCGATGGTGTTAAATTTCAGGCAAAATCTTTTATTAGCCGTAACGCCGTAACTAAACACTTGCGGACCTATATTTATATGAACTTTTTTTGTTTAGTTTTACCTGTAGAGTAACATATTAAAATATTTGCATATCTTCGTGAATCACCCTGTATATAACATATACTGGTGTCCAAAATTAAAGCAACAAACCGAAATTTTGCAAGGTTGCGTTTCTTTTGCCACAAAACAGTATAATAATGTGATAGTAAAGTAGAAACAATATAAAGAATGCAGAACGTAAACAACTGCAACATGCATTACGGCAGACAAAAATGTTCATTTTTTCCAACTTAACGGATTTGCACACACACACACACACACACACACACACACACACACACACACACACACACACACACACACACATTCCGACAGCTGGTTAATGCTCTTAGTATGCACTGTGACCAACTCTGGCAACTATACAAGCCTGACAAACGACGGCGATAACGCCCATTCTTCCTGCAGCGCTGCTCGCAAGTCTTGTAGAGTGGTTGGTGGATGCTGACGTGATGCAACCCATGTCCCTAGTGCATCCCAGACGTGCCCTATGGGATTCAAATCGGGAGAGCGTGCAGGCCACGCCATGCGCGCAATATCTTCCGTTTCCAAGAAAATATCAACTACAGTTTCGATCTCCATAAACTCTCGCCACATCCGAGAAACAACAGAATGATTCACATTAAGTCATAGGCCTAGATCACTTGGCGACTATCTTGCTTCCATTCTCCCCATGGTCGTCGCAGAGAGCCTGGTAGGCGTCTTCTCTGTGCCATACTGCATAGTCTGTAACTGTGTACACAGCGATTGTGGATTTGGGACTATCCGGCACACACTACCCCGTTTGATAGGTGCCCTGACGTCATAGTTGGCGTGGTTGTCTGTACACTAGAATGCCATCTTCCGTGCAGGACACGGTCGTACGGACATCCGTCGACAGTATGTATGACGCACGCACACTCACACGATCACAGATACTTTAATAATTACACTCTAAAGTTGGCAATAACATTATCTTTCGCAGTAACATCTGACAGTCGGCAACATAAACCAAAACATTGCATCAAAACAAGTGTTCAGTTCCAAGTGCTGTGAAATGTGGGGAAAAAAACAGCAAATTGTCATTTATAAGAAGAGGAACAACACCAAAAATGAAACAAGAGCGTAATATGTAGTAAATTGTCGACGCAACCTGTAAGTACAGTACAGTCCAAAAATATTACTACATAATAGCAAAAACCAACCACCAGAACAGTTTATAACCTGTAGGTACATTGACCAAAATGTAAACTAAATAGCAAAAATATTTACATATTTCAGGCCACTGAAGATGCCTTGCAGGAAATAAAGGCGAAACTTATAGGGCACGAAAACTGTGTTTCATTCAGCTGTAGTCAGACGGTCCATAAAGTAAAAAATATCAATATACCGCATTATATTTTCACCGATGAATGGAGAGCTAATAAATTTGTATGTGGCACACACTTCAAAGAGATGTTGGAATACTGATGCAGCAGGAGTAGAAACGCATAGCTTCAGGACTGTCATATTTGCAACAGATGAAGGAAGACCATTTCTCATTGGCGGCACATAGCCCGATTCTTTGAAGAATGAATGGCATAGAAGCTCCTATCAGCGTAGGAAATGCGTTTAGAACGGAATAGCAACCGAAGAGCCCATGTCCTGAAACGAACAGTCGCGTGACCCATTCGCGTTAAATTACTTTTTACAACGAAATATAGTTGAGAGGAAAAGTTTTCAAATAATGCAAAAATAATGAGGTAGTTTTGACTTTTTAAGATGTCTGTTGCCACTACTACAGACCGTGGATGAGTTTTATTTTATACATTAATTTCTAAAGCTACGTTGTGTACACTCAAATCAGCTAACCGTTTCAGTCTTTAGTTATTACTTTCATCCGCATGTGAGAGACTTGTATGAATTTCAGTGGGTTGAATAATAAAATGCTTTTTGTATGTCTCGGTCGTAAAATGCGTCTCGATACTGACCGAAGAGGAAAAACTCTTGCAATATTCTATTAGGAGTCTGAAGTTTTTGTACGGTTGTCTTACAGTAGCGTCCCCGAAACAAAACTAAGCAGTTTCTGCCGCCCGGTATGTATTCGTTAAGACAATGGACTAATATATGTGATGAGACAGCTTCAGATCCCGGTAGGTTAGTCTAGCTAACTTGATTTGCCTTTTTATACGCTTACTTAATCCCTTCAAAGTAAGAGCACGGCCTCTTTTCTGTACAGTTCCTGTCGAAATT
Source organism: Schistocerca piceifrons (assembly GCF_021461385.2). Taxonomy (NCBI): domain Eukaryota; kingdom Metazoa; phylum Arthropoda; class Insecta; order Orthoptera; family Acrididae; genus Schistocerca; species Schistocerca piceifrons. The sequence goes on along the minus strand of NC_060149.1, from coordinate 358,772,892 downwards.
GCCTACTCAGTCTCTAATTACATCGATTTCGAAGATACGTTAATTTCTAACCCACCTGCCACACTTCACCCTACCACATTAACAAATTTACGTCAAAAAGCATAGCTTAATAATGTCCTTCACTTCTAGGACGCTTTAGTTAGAATTTCAAGTCACTTTAAGTACACAAATACGTCATCCTTACAAAAATCTTGCTCAGTTTATTAAAACGCTTTCTCATTTTTGTGCGAGTGATAGCATGTAGCGTGTGGTCACTTGGCGCCAATACACAATTAATCACATAGTAAACAATCACACTTGGGAAACTGTTAGCAAATGCCGGAATGATTCCTTTGAAAAGGCACGGCCGAGTTCCTTCCCCATCCTTCTTTAATCCGATGGAACCGATGACCTCGTTTTTTGGTCCCCTTTACCCAACCAACCAACCAACCAACCAACCAACCTACCTACCTACCTACCTACCTACCTTAACACACTTCCTTGGGGTACTCCGGAAATTACCTTTACATCTGACTGTTTTGTTCCGTTAAGAGCCACATGTTGAGTTTTATCTGCAAGGAAGTCTTCAGTCACAAACCTGGTCCGATACTACGTATTTTCACTAAACGCCAGTGCGGGACGGTGTCAAATGCCTTCCTGAAGTCAAGGAGTACGGCATCAACCTGAGAGCTGTTGTCCACAGCGCTGTGGATCTCATGGAGGAAAAGACCGAAATGAATTTCGCAGGATCTCTGTTTGCGGAATCGATTTTAAATAGGAAGTTCCCATTCTCAAAAAACATAATTCTAGAGAATAAAACACGTTTTATAATTCTGCAACAGATTGACGTCAACGATATAGGCCTATGACTATAACTGTGTGCATCTGTCCTACCACAGCTCTTGAAAACTTGAAAGACCAGCGTTTTTTTCTTCAGTCGCTAGGTACCATTCCTTGCTCCAGCAAACTACGATAAAATGCTGCTAGAAGGGGATCAAGTTGTTCCGCAACATTTTTGTAGAATCTCAAAGGTATCTCATCCGGTCCTCATGCCTTTCTGCTAGTAAGCGAATGTAGTTGCTTTTCTACTCCGTGATCGGTTATCTCAGTGTTTGTGAGGCCCACAGAACCCATCCATATTTTGTAATAATATGCTTCTAGCTATTAACAGCAGAATCCCAAAACGTCAACTAATGTTAAGAGCTTCTTAAGAGTGCATTTTTATTGCTCAGAGGCCGGCCTGCGTGACCGAGCGGTTCTAGGCGCTACAGTCTGGAACCGTGCGACCGCTACGGCCTCGGGCATGGCTGTGTGTGGTGTCCTTAGGTTAGTTAGGTTTAAGTAGTTCTAAGTTCTAGGGGACTGATGACCTCAGATGTTAAGTCCCATAGTGCTCAGAGCCATTTTTTTGTTGCTCAGAACAAACAAAAATACTTAGATAATATTTTAAGATGTGCTTAATTGTAATTGACGATGGTGAATTCGACCGCGAGCTAAGTGGTTTGCCTCTTCCGGCAGGGGCAGTCTGGTATCTAGGGCCGCCACTGCGGCTTTAGTAGAAGTGAGGGGGAAATATTTTATCATTTGTCTTCCATGCTTAGAAGTCACCAGCGTGCGCAACTGGCACATATCAGCTGCTATGGTATGGATGTCAAACGGTAATAACATGGATTGCTGAATGCGCATTATAACCCGCCAGGATAGCCGAGAGCGCTAACGCGCTGCTTCCTGGACTCGGGTAGACGCGCCGGCCCCGGATCGAATCCGCCCGGCGGATTAACGACGACGGCCGGCGTGCCGGCCAGCCTGGTTGTGGTTTTTAGGCGGTTTTCCACATTCTACTAGGTGAATACCGGGCTGGTTCCCACGTCCCGCCTCCGTTACACGACTCGCAGACATCTGCAACTCATTCACACTCTTTCCCGATTTCCACTAGACGCCGACAGCTGGATCACACTAATTCCGTCCCGGGGGGGGGGGGGGGGGTTGCAGGAAGGGCATCAGGCTACCCCTTAAAATTCACCATGCCAAATCCGTCCTTAACCCTGCCGACCCTGCGCACACTGCGGGATAAAGGCAGTAGCAAAAGAAAGAAAGTTGAATGCGCATTATAGAGACGGTCGACTTCAAATGTGGTACGTGTATATACGTGCGTGTGCGTGGGGCTAGGGCCTCTCGTCGGGTAGACTGGTCGCCTGGTACAAGTCTTTTTAGTTGACGCCACTTCAGCGACTTGGGTGTCGATGAGGATGAAATGTTAATGAAAGCACCACACAGTCCCCGTGCAGAGAAAATCTCTGACCCAGTCGGGAATCTAACCCCAACACATCGCGTGGCAATCTGCCATGCTGACAACTCAGCTATGGAGGCAGACATGTTTGTAGAAGTAATACGAACTCATGTCTATTGTAATACCGTGCAACGAGTAAAATAAAAACGACTTTAAAAATATTTAGTAAACATATGATATGTGTATGGTGTCTGTTCTTTCGGACATGTCCGTTAAGGCGAGGCGGCCAACGACCTCTTCAATGCTGATGTACACCAGGGTCAAACTCTAACGGGAATCGGCGAAATGCCGCGGATAAGGGGATAATGGGCAAGGTGCACTACGTTAGTAGTGTCTGTATGAGTTGAGAATTTGGGTCTGGAGGGAGGCGTGCTAGCGTTGTCCGTGCAGTTGCAATAACCACAGTGTCCGGATGGCTTAGTGTTCAGAGCATCTGTCGAGTAAGCAAGAGACCTGGGTTCGAATCCTGGTCCGGCACAAATTTTCAACTTTCCCCTTTGATTTCAGTCAATGCTGCTCGCAGGAAATGTCAGTAATTTCCTTGTGTCTTAATTTAGTAAACAGTTGTGATCGTGTCTAATATTGCAGTTACTGTTATTAATTAATATTATGTTCTAATTCATGTAGGTTCTCAATTAATTGTATTAGTGGTAGTGGAAGGTGTGGTAAGGTGGCGAGGACGGGAAAATTATCATTGCATACTTTTTGCCCTGAACAACGCTGCTGCTTCCTGACTAGTTCTAACACACGCTGAAGGGCCAAAGAAACTGGTGTAGGCACGCGTATTCAAATACAGAGATAGGTAAACAGGCAGAATACGGCGCTACGGTCGGCAACGCCTATATAAGACAAGAAGTGTCCAGCGCAGTTGTTAGATCGGCTACTGCTGCTACAATGGCAGGTTATCAAGATTTAAGTAAGTTTGAACGTGGTGTTATAGTTGGCGCACGAGCAATGGGACACAGCATCTCCAAGGTAGCGATGAAATGGGGATTTTCTCATACGACCATTTGACGAGTGTACCGTGAATATCAGGAATCCAGTAAAACATCAAATCTCCGATATCTCTGCGGCCGGGAAAAGATCCTGAATGAATGGGACCAACGACGTATGGAGAGAATCGTTAAACGTGACAGAAGTGCAACCCTTCCGCCGATTGCTGCAGATTTCATTGCTGGGCCATCAACAAATGTCAGTGTGCGAAACATCATCGATATGGGCTTTCGGAGCCGAAGGCCCACTCGTGTAGCCTGGTGACTACACGACACAAAGCTTTACGCCTCGCCTGGGGCCCGACAACTCCGACACTCCGACAGTGGACTGTTGATGACTGGTCGGGCGAGTCTCGTTTCAAATTGTATCGAGCGGATGGACGTGTACGTGTACGGTTATGGAGACAGCCTCATGAATCCATGGACCCTGCGTGTCAGCAGGGGACTCTTCAAGCTGTTGGAGGCTCTGTAATGGTGTGGGGCGTGTGCAGTTGGAGTTACATGGGACCCCTGATAGGTCTAGATAAGGCTCTGGCAGGTGACACGTACGTAAACATCCTGTCTGATCACCTGCATCCATTCATGTCCGTTGTGCATTCCGAAGGACTTGGGCAATTCCAGCAGGACAATGCAAGACCCCACACGTCCAGAATTGCTACATAGTAGCTCCAGGAACACTCTTCTGAGTTTAAACACTTCCACCGACCACGAAACTCCCCAGACACGAACATTATTGAGCATATCTGGGATGCCTCGCAACATGCTGTTCAGAAGATATCTCCTCTTCCTCGTACTCTTACGGATTTATTGACAGCCCTGCAGGATTCATACTTTAGACATTAGTAGAGTCCATGCCACATAGTGCTGCGGCAGTTTTGCGCGCACGCTGGAGCCCTACACGATATTAGGCTGGTGTACCAGTTTCTTTGGCTCTTCAGTGTACATCGCCATTGTTGTCAGTAAGATTGACACAGGAAACTTGTTCCGTTATTTTTAGTAAAAACTTTGTTTTTGAGTGGTCTGATGTGCGGTAAGTCATTAATATTATTCTTGCTGCCTCACTTGTATGGGGAGTAATTCTTTTTAAAAATGTTAGTGTTTAAACAACTCCTTTGGCGTACAAATACAGTTGCTTGTTATTTATTTCAGTTTGATAGTTTCTTCTGTGAATTACGTGTGCTGATATAGCGTCCGATCGGAGAAAGTGACCAAGGTGTTCACCCTAGTAACAAGTATTTCCAACTTGTATACAAAGCTATCATCCGCCATACTATCTGTTTGTGAAAACTTTGAATTAATTGAGTTACATTATTAAAAACCGTCTCTGTTCTGTTGTATTTGCCCTAACAAAAAGATTCAATTGTAAACTATCTGCTGCAGCGATTAGTATTCTTTCAGATACTAGGACCTGAAGATACCTTCAAAATGTGCCCGGAAATCAGAAAAACGAACAACTTAAATTGAAACGATGACGTAGATAATTTTGGGGGGGAAGTCAAACCGAACACTGCATTTTATCGGCAGAAGGCTTAGAATATGCAACAAATCTACTGAAGAGACTGCCTTTACCATGCTCTTCCGTCCCCTACAAGGGTATTGCTGTGCGGTGTAGGATCCGTACGAGACTAGATTAACGGAAGATATCGAAAAGTCCGGAGAGAGAGGGAGAGATATTCGTTTTGTATTATCACGAAATAGGGGAGCGTGTGTTACGGATATAATAGGCGAGTTGGTATGGCAATCATTACAACACTGGTGGTTCTCGTTGTAACTAGATCTTTTCACGAAATTTCGATCAACAACTTTCTCCTCTGAATCTGAAAATATTGTGTTGTTGCTAGCCTACATAGGGAGAAATGATCGTTGTAATATAATAAGAGAAATCAGAGATCGTACAGGAAGATTTGTGTTCGTTTTTTAAAAATGGCTCTGAGCACCATGGGACTTAACATCTATGGTCATCAGTCCCCTAGAACTTAGAACTACTTAAACCTAACTAACCTAAGGACATCACACAACACCCAGTCATCACGAGGCAGAGAAAATCCCTGACCCCGCCGGGAATCAAACCCGGGCGTGGGAAGCGAGAACGCTACCGCACGACCGCGAGCTGCGGACTGTGTTCGGTTTTCACACGCGCTTTAGAATATTTTCTGAATGTGATGTAGATATAGAAAAACAAACAGGGGATGCAATTGCGATGGTACTGACTACAGTGCACGCTTAGATAAGGAAAACTGGTCACTATTAAGCCTTCGAAAATGCGTGTGGTTTGATACCATATAATACTCGCCCCCTACCTTCCTATGCGGCCCGATGTGTCGCCATGCAATGTCAGTATTGGCTCGCCAGCAAAAATTGTTTGATGACCGCTGTTTAACGGGGATAGTAATACTTTGTCCGGTGATCTTATCTCCAAAGATCTGTAAACAGCGCACCCATTCTTTCCTGTACTTCCATCTATGGGAAGCTATTGAAATTGGCTCTTGCCTATCTTTTGCTTAGTATGAGGCTGGTCTTGACGGTGTCGCCGTGATGAGCTAAGCAGAAAGTGCGCGCCACTTGGGGCAGGTATTCCCGACCGTTTCGGTAGCCGGCTGTGTGCGTCAGGCGTTCCGTGAAGCGTCTCTCCCCGTCCTCGCACGTACACCACCAGCCTCCTGTCCAGAACCACGTGCTGGCGGGCTCCGGACATTCCACTTAAACTGTATTACGTGCGTCATATTCCGTGGAAGTCGCTGGGATGTGCAACGAGTCAACGATGTACATTTAAGTGAGATGCAGTAGAATGGCTTTAATCTATACTACTATATAAAGACAAGTCGTTTAACGTTGTTACCAAAAATCTCGCGAAGTTCTTGACCAACTTACTTTCGATCTTCACACAATACTCTTATAAACGTTCTATCGAACATAGGCTACGTATTTTTTAAATACATATGGTATATCTGTGTTCCAAGTTATTAGTAAAAATCTCGAAAAGTGTTTGACCTATTTTCTTCAAATTTTCACAGTATTCTAATACTCGTAAATTTTCAGGCGGAAATTGGCTAAATATTTTTTGTAAACAATAATGTACAGGTTATCTGTTAAAACAAACTACGAGAAAGTAAATGCTCTGTGCTGTGCAAATGGGTGGTATCATTTCCTTTTTTGCAGTCATTTTTAACTACAATAGCAGGGCGTTTAAAGCAACAGACAAATTGTTTCTTCCACATATATTATTTTTCCTTATAAATAATTTTAAACAACTACTACTCTCAGATGTGGCTCTGACAACGAAACTCCCCATCGCATATTCCTCAGTTAGTGGTAAGATGGCCCAGTGGATAACCAGTCAAGAACTGAACACAGATCAAGCATGAAAACAAGAAGGTGTACGGAAGTGTAAAATAGAGAAAGCAAAATGGAAACAGTGAACGGTCCAAGCTTAACAAGTGCAATATTAAGCGCACATTAAGAGGCGCAATGTCATCGTTAAGTGGTCACAGAGCTGTATTGTGAAGCGGACGAACCGTGTTCAAAACTCTCTCATACCATTTGCTTTTATTTTATTTTTTTCCCCGCCAACATTATGAACTGTCTATCCGGTCATTGAAATGTTCGTTCTCTTTCTGTAGTTTTGGCAGTTGTCATACTATATATTGGTTATAGAATATGAGTCGTGGTAAGAATACGTTACCGTCGCAAGTAAACATGATGAATAGTGAGAGCAGGCGAGATACCACGTAGACACAGAAATGAAAACAACATATAAGCGGGTGTGAACTATGTTACAACAAAGGAATTCGACAGTCAAAACTTCCAAAAAGGGACGAAACTTCAAAAACGTTAAAAACATATGTTTTAACAGAATACGGAGAAACTGTGTGATTGTGAGACTGTTGCGTTCATCTGTTGCAGCTTATATGACAAACTATTATGTTTTCATCATTTCCTTGGGATTCATCACATTCACACTCATATGAACGGCTATATCGGGCAAGGAGGTATATCTCACTCACTCAGCAATTGTACAAATTAGGTGCGTCGATAAGAGATTCCTATCGTATGACACACTAATGCCGTGTATGACACGACGTGTTCTTCTGTGGAGGATTCGGTTGACTTGCGCCTCGTCATCAAACATTTGCGGTTCCCATTCGAAAGCCACTTCCTTTCGGCTGCTAAAAGAGTAGTTGTACCTAATCAGCTGTCATTATAGGTCCCTTCATTACACCTCGCCAACGCACATGGACGTAACACCACGACACAGACACGAATTTTAATACTGCGGGGGTAAAAAAAAAAAAAAAAAAGGCACGAGGAAGGTTTTATAACGACTCGGCCGCTTGGTAGTCCAACACCGTGACTACTTAACGACTCCGTCGCTCATGCAGGCTGCTCTACATTGCACTTCTCGTCCTTGAAACGTTCACTGTTTCTATTTTGCCTTTTTTTTTCATAGTTCAGTACACCTCCTTCGTGTTTTCATGCTTGATCTATGTTCAGTTTTTGACGGCCTGTACACTGGGCCCTCGTAACACTAAATCTGAGGGCGTGTGAATTATCCTTGTTAGTAGAAAAGACAGGTTGCTGGCACTACTACTTACAGCTGAAGATGATCCACAGTTATCGAAACATGTAATCTAATTAAAATGTGCAACCGAGACGGAACAATAAATGTGCTGTTTTCTTTTCTTCCTTGCAGTCTGGTTTCACAGAAAACAGGAAAGTTATATTTATGGCTTAACCGAAACTTTGTAATCCTACATGTTTGCAGATTAAAACTATGCGAAATACTTTCAATGAAGCTATTACCTTCAAACATCCAGCAGCAGCAGTAGAGTTCTCTCGTACCCTGTATACCAATGATCCCACCCGACTTTTCTTTTCATTTTAAGCGACTTAAGTTCCTAATCAAGGATTTGTTGGCAATGACAACAAACATGGCTCAGTATTGGAGAGAGGGGAAGAGGAGATGAACAGAAAGGTGAGGAAGGAATGGATATAGAGAGGGGAAAGAAGGAGATGGACAGAGAGAGAGGGATAAAGAGAAGACGGACAAACAGAAGGGAGAAAGAGAAGATGGACAGAGAGAGGGGAGGAAAGGGAGATCAGGATGTATCGTGTGGTTATAATTAAACTTTCCCCATCTAACACGTTATGACATGGAAACTAATTGCCGTACGAGTACAAAACTTGGCAGCATTAATGTCAAGGACATGGGGAAGCGAAATAATGCAGAGTCAATTCAATTGAAACACTTTTAGTGTACTGCTACGGTACATGAGACTATTATATACTGGTACCATTACAGGTACAAAAGGGACTCAATATGGCGCCCATCAGAAGAGTCTGAAAGCGCTGGAATGCATTCTACACAGCAGAACGAAGCATGTCGGCAGGTATGCTGGCTACCTCTCTTGATATGCTACGCTTCAGATCGGCAAATCTGTGAACGTTCCCCAGGTAAACCCTGTCCTTCATTTAGCCCCACAACCAGAAATCACAGGGAGTAAGGTCAGGTGATGGTGCCGGCCAAGCATTTGGAAACGATCGGCTAATAATTCGATCGTTTCCAGATGTGTTTCGGAGATGCAGGTGAACTTCACGAGCGATGTGCGATGGGGCCCCATCTTGCATGAAAACTGTTGAGTTCAATGTGTCTCTCTCCTGTAGGGCGGGTGTGACGTGCTGGCGAAGCATATCGCAGTAACGCTGGCCAGTCACACTGCATGTCTTTGGTCCCTGAGCGCCAGCCTGTCCAAAAAAGAATCGGCCAATGATGAGCGTAGCCATGAAGCCGCAGCATATGGTGAAACGTTCACCATACAGAGGAACTTCATGCACAGTGACTGGCGGTGAAGATCCCCATACTCGGAAATCCTGTGTGTTCACTGCACCCATCAGAGAAAAATGGGCTTCGTCTGCCCATAGGATGGTCCAGGGTCAGCCCTCATCAACTTCAATCCTTCAGAGAATGTGGAGAGCGAAGTCAACATGTCGTTGTGCGTCCTATGGTGCAAGGTGCTGTACGATATGGATCTTCTACAGATACTATTTGAGAATGCTTCGAAGCACCTTCCGTTCAGTGGACCACGGGATGTTCAACACAGCACGCGCACTGCCTGACAATCGGGAATTGCGCGCAGTGTTGTCTGTCGTAGCAACAGCGATTTCACCAACCACCTGTGGTGCAGCCGGTAGTCGGCCTCTTCCCGGAGCGTCGCTCAGTTCTCCATTTGATGCGAACTTCATCATGCTCCGCACAGCAGTTGGAAAAAGAAGACCCTTCCGTAATCTTTTCAGCAGGTGATATTCTCTATGTGCAGCTGGAGCATTACTGTTGTTTTGATAAAGCTTCACCCCTAATGCTCTGTCCTTTTTGTCCAAGATCATTTTGACAAGTCAACAAGTACACTGCGACTGGTTAGGTGTGTGAGAATCATAATGACTGATCACGGCACCTGTTGGCCATAGTTGAAACTGGTCGGTGGCGCTGTGATGTATGGAAATCATGCACTCTATACTGTGGACATCAATGCTACGAAGTTTGGTACTCGTACGGAAATTATTTTTCGTGTCATAACGTGTGAAATAGGGAAAGTTTAATTATAACCACCCAGTATATTCGATTTGCATACTTAGCAGTTGCGAAGCATTGCTGGGTTCGCTAGTTTCATAAATTTCATAGTAGGGCGCGACACGAATTGTATTAGAACCTATGAGGTTAGTTTCTAGAATTTCTGTGAAGTTTCTCTTCAGTGGAGGAGGAGGAGGATTTGAACAGTAGGAAATCCCTTGATTCATTCACAAACTGGACCACCTTATCAATATTCTCTGGCAGGTTGCTGTATAAAGGCGTTCCTATGTGACTCCTTTCCATTTTAACGTTAAATCCTTAAAATCCGTATAGAGATCTTTTTTGTGTTAGTGTTACACTGTGTGATGAACGTCATTGAATGCAAAAGGCACACGAGTCAGTCGTCTGTCGGAACACATGCGGTGTCTTTATCTCCGTACAGTCTTAGAAGAAATGGACTGCGATAACCTGAATACAAATGGGCAGCGATTTGACTCACACTAGACTGCAGATCGCCCCTCATGGCTCTGCGATAGTCCGGTGCATCGGTTTATGCGTGTGGAAACATTTTCTTTACGATACTGAACATCCACCATCGACGCTGTTGACCTCGAAAACCAGAATTTTTGAGTAATCTCCGGTGTAATACGATCCATGCTTCTTGCACCGATTAGCGTCCCGCTTTCAAAGTCGACTAATTCGCGAAGTGCTGCATTGTTAATTACACACCTGTGTTTATCAAGCTGCTCCAATATTATGTCTACATCCGCACCATACGCCACATCTAGCCGCAACATTTGGGCGTCATATGCGGAACACTTCAAATGGGGCAACACTTCGCACGATTTTTAACTCCTAAGTTTTCAGTCAAAAAATGGTTCAAATGGCTCTGAGCACTATGGAACTTAACGTCTGTGGTCGTCAGTCCCCTATAACTTAGAACTACTTAAACCTAACTAACCTAAGGACATCACACACATCCATGCCCGAGGCAGGATTCGAACCTGCGACCGTAGCAGTTTTCAGTCATGACTTGTTCATTTCTTTTTAGAAGAAGAGAGATATCTGAAATTACAAGACATTGAGTATATATACTGACAGTTGCCAGAAGTCTTCAAAAAGGCCGCTGCAGCATGTTCTTGGAATGTCATCAGATACGATTCATATAACACGTCTCTGTTTTCTGAAAATGGTGTCACTATAAGTCGAATTTTCCCTAAAAAGATCCTGTATAACATATTCGTGAAAATAAATGTGAACTGATTTAATTTTTAAATCATTCATAACTGTTATAACTGTTAAACGAGCGTAATGAAGTGTTTAACTCACAAGAGGACCGTACGAACTTCCCCTCACCTATCTGATTCACATTGACAGAATGTATAGGGCCCTACTAGGACTTACATATTTAAACAGGAAGATGCAACTATCAACCGTTTTCGAGAAAATCTAGTTTGGAAACTTTACGCGTATTTATATATTTTGTATGGTTGTTAGTACTCAAGAAGTTCACAGCCGACCGTGCTAAACTGTTAGCTCCGGGAGTTCGCGATCCATGAATCGAATATCACTGCCTGCACTTTCTTTTTCTTCCCACGTAATTATTGTGACTGTTTGCACAGTCATTATTAAATGATTCATTTATTATTTTCATATCGTAGGTTCGAATCTTGCCTCGAGCATGGATGTGTGTGATGTCCTTACGTTAGTTAGGTTTATGTAGTTCTAAGTCTAGGGGACTGGTGACCTCAGATGTCAAGTCCCATAGTGCTTAGAGCCATTTGAACAATATTATTTTCATAATCTTTATACAAAATTTTCTTAATGAGATTGACTAAATGGTTACACAACTACTTTAAATCAAATCAGTGTAGTCATTTTATTTATATTATTGTGTCTCCATGTGTGGCAAGTGCAATGTGTAACCTATGGTGCAGTGTACGAATAACGACGACGACGACGACTGTCGTGATCGTAGAAACATGGGAAACAGTATTTTGTCTATATAGACTGACCACATAACTGCAACGTGCAAGGGGGCATCAACATCTCTCCATGACCTAAGGCCGGGAATCGAACCCAGTTCTCCTGCTTATTAGGCAGATGCATTAGCCACCAAGCCACGTTGGCACAGCAGTTCACACAACACACTTGTCATTTCATTTGTATAGGTGGTATAGGTGACTGCTCGTGGGTTTCAGGCTGTATCGCCCATTTACGTTCGATGCTGAGGTGGTATTCCAGAACATCGAGAGCTTCGCCAATTCTGTTCCTATATAAGGGGAAATTTAAAGTAGACTGGGGCGGCAGTGACAGTTTGGGTTGAGGAGGGAGGCTTGCCAGAGCAATCCATGCAGTTGTGTAAACCGCTGTGCCAAGATGGCTTAGTGGATAGCGCACCTGCCTAGTAAGCAGGAGATCTGGGTTCGATTCCCGGCCTTGGTACAAATTTTCACTCGACACTTCAGTCTATTTACATAAAATCCTATCTATGTGAGACCAGTAAAGTCTCTGAAATTGTCATTTCATGGGAAATAATCCTGCGACATGCAGCACTTGTAATAACGGCGAATCTGTGCTAGTGCATGGTTTTTTCAATGTGTCTGTCTGCAAAACAAACGTGGGTTACATTCGTAAGCAATTCTCGTTCATCACAAAATTTCACGGTGTACCACGCGTATCTGTTGTTAGAATAGGAATGAAGTAAAAAATAAAAAAAGAGTACCAGTAGCGAGAGTCGATTCATCGACATCGCGCTTACCAAACTTATTCGTTTGGCTGCGGAAGCCTTGGTTACTAGCGACCATACGAAGTATTTAAGCACGGGTAAAGTATTAAAACTCGATTTTCTTGAAAACTGTTGAGGTTGGAGTCATTGCTGTTTACATCTGTTGAAGCGCTACTCGTACCCTGTACTACCTGTCTGTATGAATCAAATCGGTGAGCAGTAGTGCGTACGGTTCTGGTCCCCTGTCAGTCACTTAAGTTTCAGTTCTCCAGCGCTGGTGGTGGTCTATTTATAATTCTCAAATCTGACACTATCTGCTTATTTTATGCCATTGTCTGAATAAGTTGTAGGTACAGGCTTGTCTGTTCAATTAGAAGTGTTGAACGTCATGTATAGTCCTACAAAATTTATCGAAAACACTTCCTCTTTGAAGTATTTTCTGCTGTTCAAACATGCTCTAGTGCTACTATTTATTCCTATACTTGTATAATCCGGAAAACAGGATAATTTGAAACACACTCATCTGGGAGTGGAAGATCGTTAGACCCAACAATTTACCACAGTATGGGGGCATGTCCTACTGACTTTAGCCAAGAACAGATATTAGAGCCCTTTCCGAAGTCAAAAGGTTTCATTCAGTGAAAACTTGCTGCTGCCGTTGCGTTACGTTTTCTTTAAAACGCTTAGTTATATTTATCTGTATCAACTGCTGTCAGTCGTGTGAAGGGTGAAATTGTAAAACGTTCTAAGTGCCCAATCAGACTTTTCCCAGGATAATGAAAAAAGAATTTATCTCTGTTTCCAAACATAGGAAATATACAACCAGCCGGTTGCAAATAACTGTTCGTTACATTGACCTAGGTTTCGACACCTAATACGTGTGTCTTCATCAGAATGTAATTTTACGGTTGCTCAGAATTTCATTCTACTAGAGATACCCTTAGCAGGTTTCGGAACGTAAGTCAGTGTACCAAATAGCTGCTTGCAACCGGTTGGCTGTGTAATTCCTATGTTCGAAAATTATATACGGTTGCTGAGAAACAGACATTCTTAAAACTGTAAGGATTTCTGTTTGTACATATCTGATTTGTATTCAAAAAAATTGAGAAGGCATTCTGGTGTCACAGAATGATTCATCACCATCAGCATCATCACCGCATGACAGCAAAAATTGGGACAAAGTAGAAAATAAATGATTTATTAAGAACATTCTAAGTGCTATACCAGGAAACTGACTGGTTGGAAGTGTCCGCTAGAAAGTTTTTACAAGTTGATTTTACGAGAGAAAAATATAGCAGCCAGTCTGTGCCCATAACGCTGTTAGGTACACAAATAGCGCCGTCACTGGTTTCAAACTCGCTGGTTAACCATCAGACGGCTGTTGACGTTTACATTACATTTGCAACAATTAATGTAAACTGCAAATTTAACATAAACGTTAACAGCCGTCCGAAGATGTCGGCTCGAAATCGGTAACGTTGCTATTTGTGCACACAGAAGGATAACATTGTTAAGTGGCTGGTTGCTTTTTCCTTCTAAGACTCAACTTTTATTTCGTTCACAGCCAAGGTCTCAGAACTGCCAGTTTTCCATAAAAGAACGGAAAGAATCTTTTTTCCACGTGCTATTAGTAGTGAGGCACGAGGTTTTATTTGTGATCATACAAGCACACAAGTACAGCATTAGTTTTCTTAATTGGTAGAACTATAGTCAACAAAACACACTTCCCATATCTTTTAAATTTTGGAGCTCCAGGGAGAAGCACGACTTGGCACAAAGACCATGTGCCATCTACTAACATGAGCACCATGACGAGGGGGCATTAAACCCATATACTGACGCATGTTTGAAAGACTTTCTCCATGGTTCCGCGTCTGGATCAGGTCGAGGGACAAGCAACAGAGTAACGCAAATAATAGCACTGAAAACACGTTGTGAGAAAAAGTAGCACTTAGGATGTTTTCCATTTTCATTCATCATACTGTTATTGATCTCATTAGATTATATTAGATTTAAGAAAAGTCACAAGGAACCTAAATCTCTATGGCCAGATGGAGATACGAACCGCCACTCTTTCGAATTCGAGTCCTTTGTCTGACAACTGCTGCTCGTCGCTCAGTACGGCATGACCGTTCTCTCTCCAGATCCCGTTACGATTTATTCTGTCTTTAACCCGAATATGACTTAAACATGATAGTTCTGTACTGGATATGGTTCTGATGAACACTGAAATGACGTGATGGTATGGCATTGGTGGCCGGGAGTCCTCATCTAAGGAAGTTCAGTCGGCGAGTTGCAAGTCTTTTCACGACGCCACATTTGGCGGCTGTCGTGTCGATGATGTCACCCAGTCCACGAGCGGAGAAAATGTTCGACCCGGCCAAGAAACGAACCTGGGCCCGCTACCTGGTAGTCAGACGCCCTGACCATCAGTTGAGGCGGCGGACTGTCTGATGAACATTGTGTGACTTCGACTCCATCCGACACTTGAAGGGACTAATCAAGCCAGTCAAGATGGGACCCAAAGCTAAGGGTAAACCGTGAACTAAAGTGCATGCCACAACTTTCACATACACGGAGACATTACCGTAAGTGGGAGTTGACTTAAATGTAAGAGCCAGCTTTGTGACGTTCAAATGGCTCTGAGCGCTATGGGTTCAAAATGGCTCTGAGCACTATGGGACTTAACATCAATGGTCATCAGTCCCCTATAACTTAGAACTACTTAAACCTAACTAACCTAAGGACATCACACACACCCATGCCCGAGGCAGGATTCGAACCTGCGACCGTAGCGGTCGCGCGGTTCCAGACTGTAGCGGCTAGAACCGCTCGGCCATCCCGGGCGGCCCTGATGTGACGTAGTGACTTTGTTTGTGGCTTCAGCAAATCACTTCTGGTGACCGATGGCGTGGTTCATACGAATAATCCAAACCGATTTAATCTGCAGCCCCGTTACAACTGAATTATATCCGGTCTCTAACTTACTTTTCTCAACCAGAATCAGAAGACGTAAACAACGTAAAAGACTTGGTGCCACTTTTGTTTGAACGGTCGCGTGGCTAAAGGGTGTCTGCTTTCGCAAAGCGTTGAGTTTTGGTGTTCCCCGGAACAGAGGGAGGGGCCGGCGTGTCATCGGCGCGACACGCCATTGAGCTTCGTCGCACAGCCATTGTTGCGTGCGGGCCGCACAATGGCAGGCGCTGTAGCGGCGTACGTGCTGCGCCGCCTGTGCAGCTTATTGTCTCATTGTGTCGCGATTCAAGTTCACGGCCGAGCACGTAAGCTGGCCTATAACAGGCCGTTACGTCCACTGTTGACCAACTCTTTTAACTCGCCACTTCGTCGCCCGAGCTGTCGCAATTGGGGCGGCCGTTCTCTTAAATGACACAACGAACTGCACCCGATCTTTCCGCCAAAGAACAGCACACATTCCCAACTGTGCATAAAGTTGTGTTACTGTCAGTACGACGTGCGATACCCTTGCATCCTTCCTGCACTGTCCAAGGCCTTAGAATATGTAGTCCAAGACCAGTTAGCAATCTACCTAACTACAGCCAATCTACTAGACAAATACCAATCAGGTTTTTGTAAACATCGCAAAAAATCTGCCTTAATAAAGTTAACACATGACTAGAAGCTTGCCATGGATGCTAAAGAGGCGACTGTCATGTGCTTCTTAGACTTGACCGAAGCCCTTGACACTGTCGGCTTTGAATTTTCAGTTTCCAAACTTAGCATGCTAAATTTCTCTCAAAGTGCAGTGCAGTAGTTCCGCTCATACGTGACGCATCGGCAGCAATGCGTCATGTCCCAAGCAGTACTGGTTAGTCATTCTAGGTACATTAGCGTGAATCGGGAATTCCTACCATCTTTAACCATATATGGGCCAAATATCAACTTATCTCCTTCAGCAAAGAGTCTGTTAATAACAGTAGAGGAAAATCTAAATTGGACTGAGCACATAACGCGCAAGGAGGCATCAGCATTTATCCATGCCCTACTAAAATGTAAAAAGTTCTTCTCTTTTGATCTGAAAAAAATTGTATAAACACTTCCGAGTCTTGATTATTATCCTGCGGGGTGGTTCTCTGGAAAGGTCACGGCGCCTGGAAATGGTTACGAATGTCAGTGTTAGGTATATGTGTATTGTTCTCTTCTCTGCTGTCGTATCAATGTATACTGTCCGTCATATCTCTCCTCGACCTTAACGCCCTTGTCCGAACAACCTGGCAGAAAGCCTCCTTCCCAGCAGAGCAAAATCCTTTCTGTCCCACTCCATCGCAACTTTCTGGAAGTCCTTCTGAGTAGCAGGAAGCCGAATTAGAAATAACCTCCCGCATTGTGTTAGACAACTGAATAGCGTATCCAGCTTCAGAAGACGGTTAACGACATATCTACTAAAGAAACAATAATGATTCCATTGCCTAGGTACGCACTCGTTACCCTTGTACATCCTTCATCCTTTACAGCTACATCTCCCTCATTTCCCAGTATTTTTAGTTGGTACTGTCTCCTTAAATTTCCTTTCCTCAGAACTCATTATAGTAGAAAAAATCTATTTTATACACCTATAACTCCTTTTTATGTCTGCTATTATTATTATTATTATTATTATTATTTTTGTTATTATTGTAATTATTATCATCAACACTAGTGGCAGCAGTTACAGTAGTAAAGGTACTGCCAATATTAACTTTATTAGTTCATAATCACTATTATTTAGTCACATTGACACTTCAGACACTAATATTATTTTAAGACAATTGCTCATATTAAAACTGTTATGTCTTAGGTAACTATGATGTAGAAAAGTTAGTGTATTTCTGAAACCCTGGTCCAGCGTAAGAGAGGGTCTGATGGCCCCAATCCGATGAGGTGAAATAAATAAATAAATAAAATAAAATAAAAACTTTGCAAGCCACAATACGTTTTGTGGTGGAGGGCACCTTGTACCATAGCTAGTCATTCTCTTCCACTTGCAAATGCTTCCTAGGAGCCCTAATTTCTGTTTTCTTGTCTTCGCAGTCCTTACGCGAGATCTGTGTTGGCGGTAGTAAAATCGTTCTGCAGTCTGTCAAAAATGTCGATTCTCTAAACTTTCTCAACAGTATTTCGCGAAAATAACGTATCGTTCCATCCAGGCATTCCCATTTAAGTTCATGTAGCATTTCTGTAGTTATCGCGTGTTGCTCGAAGCCACCGGTAGAAAATCTAACAGCATGCCTGACTTGGTTGAATGTGTTCTTTTAATCCGACCTGGTCGGTGTCCCGGACACTCTAGCAGTACTCAATAATGGATTTTACAAGTGCTCTGTAGCTATCTGCGTTATAGATGAACTACAGTTTCCTGGAATTCTCCCAAAAAAACCAAGTCAGCCATTCGCCTTCCCTGACACCAACTTTAAATGCCCTTGCCATCTCATATCGTTTTGCAACGTTTCCCCCAGATATTTAATGGACGTGACTGTATCAGACAGCGCATGACCAACACTGATATGAACATTACATTATTCAACATTTAGAGCAAACTGACATTCATCACATCAAACAGAAATTTTTTTTGTGTCCTCCTACAGTCAGTCAACGACTACACTTTCCCCTGCACTGCAGCGTCATCAGCAAACAGTCGTAGATTGCGACTCACCCTCACCATCAGATCTTTCATGTATAAAGAGAACAACAGCGGTACTTTCACATGTCTCTAGTGCGCTCCTGGCAATGCCCTTGTCTCCGCGATGAACACTTGTCTCCGAGGGCAACGTAGTGCGTTCTATTACTTAAATAGTCTTCGACGCACTCACCTATCTGAGAACCTGTTCCGTATGCGCGGCCCTTCGTTGACAGTCTGCAGTGGGTCATTGTGTCCAATGTTTTCTGTAAACCTGCCAATAAATATAATAATGCTAAGCAGTGTAGGTCAGAACCGAGGGTTGTTCTCTTTGTAAGGTTGCGCCGTCAGCAGTCGTAGTCTTCCTTATTAATCCACACCTTCTCATGCTGTATCGAAGGGAGCATTATGCGCTCTTGTACTGCAGAGCTGACCAGTCCTCCATTCGAAGCGATTTCACTATGAACATCGTATGGTATGAACACCGTATGGCAGAGTCGTGCAGTCTGTCTCTCCAGAATATAGTTCAAGCGTCAAATACCTCTGCCACTACACTCGGGCGCTCCAATTTATTATTTGTTTGTTTATTTAACCTGATCTGATTAGGAGCCTCAGGCCTTCACATACATCGCATAAGGGTTTCAGACAGGCAGTACGTTTCGTATATCATAGTTACTCCAGAAATAATAATTTTAATATGAAAAATAGTATTAAAATGATTTACATGTCTGAAGTGGCAATTTGAGTAAATAACAGTGGCTATGAATTAATAAAGTTAATACTGGCAGTACTTATACTACTGTAGCTGCAGCCACTAGTGATAATGATGATGACAATAATGATAGTATCAGATATAAAAAGAATTAATAGGTATGCGAAAATAGATGTTTTCCAATATTGCGAGTTCTGGGGAAAGGAAATTCGTGGAGACAGTGCCAGCTAAAAACATTGACAAATGAGGAAGATGTGGTTGGAAAGGAGGATGCACAGGGACAAAGGTAACATTATTGTTTCTTTAGTAGATATGCCCTTAACTGTCTTCTGATGTTCTCTAATATAATACGGGAGGTAATTCCTACGTCGGATTCCTGCTACTGAGAAAGTCTTCCGGAAAGTAGCTGAACGATGGAGTGGGACAGAAAGACTTTTGCTGTGCTGGGAAGGGGTATTTGTTGCTCGGACGAAGAGCGCTAAGGTCGAGAAGAGAGATGAGGGACAGTGTACGTAGATACGACAGTAGAGAAGACAGAGGATATGGAAATCTCTGCACTTGTCTCCATACAGCCGGAATAGTTATGCGTATAATGGTGAAATATGATCAGAGTCGAACATCACAGATATAATGAACATAGAAATTCATAACCAGTTACAGGCGTCGTAAGCGTTCCTGAGAAACACCATGCGGGATAACGTCGCTGTAATCAATAACTGGAAGTGTTTATACAATTTCCTGCCGTTCAAGAGGTAAGAGCTTTTTGTATTATTGTAGGTCATGGAGAGATGTTGATGCCCCCTTGCACGTTGCAGTTATGTGCTCAGTCCAATTTGGATTTTCATCTATTGTTACTAACAGACTCTTTGCTGAAGGAGAGAAGTTGATATTTGGCCCGTGTAGGGTTAAAGATCGTAGGGATTCGCGATTCACGCTAATGAACCTAGGATGACCAACCAGTACTGCTTGGGTTTTGGATAGGTTGAACTTTAACCTCGAATCCTGCGCCCGTTTTGATAGTGCACACAGCTCAGTATTGAGATTTTCGATAGCTGTCTTCAGGTTTATTGGTTTTGCATTTAGATACAACTCGAAGTTATCAGCAGGACGAAACTGATGGCACATCATTGACATACAATGAGAAGAGTATATGACCTAATACCGAACGCTGTGGTACGCTTGATACTATCGGCCCCCATTGTGACTTTATGGTACTGGACATGACGCATTGCTGGCGAGACGTCACGTATGAGCGAAACTATTGCACTGCACTTTGAGAGAAATTTAGCATGCTAAGTTTGAAAAGTGAAAAATCGACAGTGTCAAAGGTTTTGATCAAGTCTAAGAAGCACACGACAGTCGCCTCTTCAGCATCCATGGCAAGCTTCGAGTCATCTGTTACCTTTATAAAGGCAGATGTGCTGCTATGTTTACGGAAACTTTATTGGTAAGTTGTTTATAGTTAGGTAGATTGTTAGCTGGTCGTCGACTGTATATTCTAAGGCCTTGGACACTGCTGTAGTAACGGCATCAATGATGATTCTGACAAGCCCACTTACGTCTTGTGCTTCTAACACGGCACGTACATCATCCTTGACGAGTGGACGACTTCCGCTATCCCGGATAATGCGGCTTCAACTCCCAGTGTCAGCTCGACCCCAGCGTCCTAAGTTGGCGACATCGCGCGTCAGTATTTTATCAGAAGCACGTAACTTAAATCAATAATTGTTATGGACGACCTGTACTGTCGTGATACGGCGTGTCACAGTAGCTAGGGTGGTCACCGTCGTAAATTTTGATGTAGTACGGAGGGGCACATGGTCAACACACCTTGCTCTCAGCCGTTGTGTGCTGTCCAGATCGTGGAGCCGTTGGTTCGTGATGAGATAGCTGCTCAAATGCCATTACCAGGTTAGGGAAATCGCTTTTCAGTCCTCCCCCAGGGAAATTACACTGCACTACAAGACGTACGGACGAGTAGATTAAGTAACGTAACATATTAACTCGATACTCTATAGAAATGAAATGAAGTGTGGGAGGCATGTTGCCAGATGTCTTCCAGTCGTGCATAGAAAGCTGCTCGTCACATGGCGTGGGGGTAGCGTGACTACAACGTCAAATGGGTTGGTTGGTTGATTTGGGGGAGGGGACCAAACAGCGAGGTGATCCGCCCCATCGAATTACAGAAGGACGGGGAAGGAAGTCGTCGGTGCCCTTTTAATGCAACCCTACCGGCATTTGCCTGAAGCGATTTAGGGAAATCACGGAAAACCTAAATTACGATGGCCAGACGCGGGTTTGAACCGTCGTCCTCCCGAATGCGAGTCCAGTGAAACAATTCGAGCAGTGAAAGAACCGGAAAAGTGTATGTGTATCAGTCAGTCAGCGAGCAGTTATATTGCACTGTGGCAGTGGTCGTCGTCTTCATTACAACGTGGCTTGTAGACAACATCTGGGAGACTTCACATGGGGAAGAATCATCTGGAAACTTGTAGGAGGATGAAGGTTATTGATTGTAACCCAAGAGTATGGTTTTGCTAACAGCAGGCACTGCTGCCTGAAGGAGAGGAAGTGGTCGACGATGGTAAACTACTGAAGCAGATAGGCGCTACAATGTGCAACAGGCAATAAGCGACCCTCGTCAAACAGCGGGAGCAATTGCGACATCATTTGACAGGACTGCAAGGCACGCAGTCGCATGCTCAACAGTGCACGGGGTTGTTCTCTTTCCCCACCGACCAGTATTTTGTGTTCCATAAACACCCACACATCGGCAGCATCTTTTGCGATGGTGCCAAGAGCATAGGTACTGAACCGATGAGGATCAGGGGTCACGTGCTCTTCTCAGATGAAAGCAGATTGTTTTAGTAGTGATTCTGGGCGAGAAATGGAACACGTAATGCGCCCAGTAACATTGTCGAACATTGTCGTTTTGGTGGTCGAAGTGTTACGATGTGGGGAGGCATTATGTTGCACGGGGGTACTGACATCAAAAGCTTTCACCACAGTACACTAACTGGCCAACTTTATTGTGACACTGTATTCCTTTCCCATGTCTATCAGAGATGCATTCGGTCTTGACTTCATTTTTTTGAATGGCAATGCGCAACCGCGTCAAGTAGCGCAAGTGGAGGAACTCTTGGAACGAGAGCATATTCCGCGAATGGACTGACCAGCCCAACTTAAATCTCATCGAGCACATGTGTTCTTAGGTTTTAATAGCCTGACATCAGAACAGCCCATCATCTGTTTTTTTTTTTTTTCCTTTCTTTCTTCGTTCTGCATCTCATACCCTTCCTGCCCTTCGGCGTTTGAGGTTCCTCTACGTTTCTACTTCCTCCCTGTGACCTGGACGCGTAATAGGTGACTGGGTAGCTCGTAATTCCCAGCCCTGAGTGGACAGGTAGTGCTTGCACGTACCCCATGGTACAGGCCAGGCCCAGGGAGGGATGATTTCCTGAGCCGTGACCCTCCCAAACTGCCGATTGGTCCCTCTGTCAGAAGTTTAGGAGGTGTGATCTCAGGTGTGAACAGTCACCAAAGGCCTGTGCCCCCCCCCCCCCCCCCCCCCTCTCTGAGGAGAGCCCTCAGTTGGAAGGATCGCGCCATTCGAGACGCTTGCAGTCACGAGGGATTTTCTCGCACTGAGCCACTTACCTTCATGTCAGTCTCTGTCTACTAAATGTAAACGGAGTGAGACTAAGGATTCAAAGACTCCCATCTGCACCTCGGTTCTTCGTGGTATCATGTGCTAAAGAAAGTCGGTCCTTTTCTGTGGTTAATCCGTTGCTGTAGTTGCTGACCCTGTGATATCTTGCTCTCATGTACATAATGGGACTTTGATTTTGGAGAATAATTGTGATTTTGAAGCCCAACAACTTACAACTTCTCTCCTCCACGGCTATCCTGTTCATGTCGAGGCTCACCGAATGCTGAATTCTTTGCATGGTGTTATTTACACTTGGCTGCTTGATGGTCTGACTGAGGGAGAAATCCAAACTTACCTCTCTGATCAGGGCGTCACTGCAGTGCATCGGGTAATGAAAATCATTGATGTCACCTTAGTTCCTACACACAGTCTCTTTCTCACTTTTGGTTGAGTAGTGCTTCCATCGAAGATCAAAGCTGGCTATTAAGTCGCCACAGTCTGACCATACATTTCAAACCCGATGTGTTGCTGCCAGTGTCAACGTTACAACCACACTCGAATGTCCTGTAAAAACACTGCCAAATATGTTACTTGTAGTAGGGCTGCTCACGAGGGCGATTGCTGCCTCCTCCTCTTCATTGTACCAATTGTAATGGAGACCATGCCGCCTCATCCCCTGAGACCGTCCAGGAGATCTCAGTGAAGGAAAAAGTGCCTCACCCTGTCGCTTGCAAGTTGTTCACTAATCGAAAGCCCTGCATTTTATCACCAGGCATTTACAGTACCGTTCTTGCTACGCCTCGCTCCATGGAAAACATGGCCATGCAGACTTACGACCTCAAATGCA
Organism: Schistocerca piceifrons; assembly: GCF_021461385.2. Classification (NCBI taxonomy): domain Eukaryota; kingdom Metazoa; phylum Arthropoda; class Insecta; order Orthoptera; family Acrididae; genus Schistocerca; species Schistocerca piceifrons. Next base: position 358,749,519 of record NC_060149.1, on the reverse strand, counting down.
GCACTGCAGTTATCAAATCGTGCAGTATCGTGGTAGCATCCTCGTCTCCTTCTCTTCCACCAAGCCTGTCCCCAGTGGCGAAATCCTGTGCTTCACAACTGGGAGGCCAGAAAGGACGAAAGGAGCATTCGCGTGAAGACTTCTTATCCAGTCAACAAGAAACATCTGAGTCTTCATCTGCCTGTCGCAAAGGCTTCTCCTTTGCCGACACGGAGAGCCTCTTCAGTGGTATCGCTGGGTGATACCCTCCCTCAGCCGACCTCTGTTTCGCCAGGGGGCACAGCCATCCATTTTTCTGCCCTGGAATTTGCAGGTTGAATGTTCACATGTGTGTGAATTCCCAAGGGACCAAACTGCTGAGGTCATCGGTCCCTCGACTTACACACTACTTAAACTTATGCTAAGAACAACACACACACACACACACACACACACACACACACACACACACACACACACACACACACACGCCCTAGGGAGGACTCGAACCTCCGGAGGGAGGGGCCGCGCAATCCGTGACATGCCGCCCCAAACAGAGCGGCCACTCCGCGCGACTCTGCTGGCTGATCCAGAGAAAATGCCTTCTTGTAACAGGATCTTCTAGTCTCTGCACCCTGTAGTCGTGAAACTTGGAAGGCTGGCCCACAGTGGCTGCTGAGGTAACAACCTTTCATTTTTTCCCTTCCTCCATTTTCCCAGTCATGACTCTCTCCAAAGGAACGTTCTCGGCCTTAGATCCAACGAGGAGCAATTATGGCTGCTCTTGGACATGCAGCATCCACTTGTTCTCTGCCTCCAGGGAACGAAACTGCATCCTCGCGACCGCTTTGACCTCTTGCATTTCTTTCCAGTCTGCTTTGATCTCCCCCGCCCCCAAAGGAAGGAATTTCATCTCACAAGATAGTCATGCTGCTCATCTGCGATGAAATTTATAGTCATACCATCTCACTGAACACCCAGCTGTTGTTTTTTTTTTCATTTACATTTTCTTCCATACATCCCCTTTTGTCTTTTTATCATCTACATCCCTCTGTCATTTGGTGTCACCAGGGCATATTTCCTCCAACATATTGATCAACTCCCTTACACCTTTCTGCTGCTCAGTGACATTAATGCACGCCATTCCCTTTGGGATCTTCCAGAATCTGTCTGGGAGGTGCCCTCTTGGCTGACCTTCAGTCAACTCAACCACATCTACCTTGACACTGGAGCACCCACGTTCCTTTGAGACTCCATGCACACCTATTCCAGTTCGAACCATTCGTTCTGCGCTGTCCAGCTTGCGCATCTTCTTGAGTAGTCCGTTCTCGCTGACACATACTCGAGCGAACATTTCCCGTGTGCTATCCGTTTGCTGACTCCTGTCTGACTTATGTGTTAACCCAACTGGCAGCTTTCTAAGAATGACTGGAGGCTTTACTCCTCCTTGGCACCCTTCTACGAACATTTCCCCAGTTGTGATGACCAGGTAGAACACCTTACAAGCGTTATCTTTACCACTGCAGAACGTTCCCTCCCTTGCACTTCATCTTTACCACGCCGTGCCCCAGTTCCTTGGTGGAATGAAGTTTGCTGCGACCTAAGTCGCGCGCGGAGACGTGCTCTCCACGTTTTTAACCGTCATCCTACGATTCGTTATAGACAGTTGCGTGCGCAATATTGTCGCATCTTCAGGATAGCAGAAAAGCTAGGTGGATTTCATTTACTAGTTCCTTCAACAGTCCCACTTGCTCTTCCGTCGCGTGGTCCAACCATAGCCCATTCCTCAGTTTTCGGCTAGACCGTAGCAAATGATGCCATTGTGGATCTCACTGCTATCTCCAATATCATAGACCGCTATTTTGCGGAAATTTCGAGCTCACCCACTATCACCCTGCCTTCCTCCATCGGAAGTGAGTGGAGGAGGCTCGGGTGATATCCTTGGCCTCTCAGAATAATGAACTCTGCAATCGTAGTATGAGGGAGTTAGATCATGCTCTCACTTCATCTCGGTCTTCCATCCCATGGCCAGACGATGTTCACATTGAGATTTTGCAGCACCTCTCTCTTGCGGGCAAGCACTTTCTTCTTCATATGTACAATCCGATCTGGGCAGAGGGCACGTTTCGCAGACGCTCGCGTGAAGCCACTATCATAACCATACCTAAGCCAAGTAAGGACAAACACCCTCCTTCTAGCTACTTCCTCACACCAGCTGTGTTTCCAATGTGATGGAATGTATGATTCATGCCCAGCTGGTATGGTGGCTCGAGTCTCGCAATTTCTTAGCTATTGCATAATGTGGATTTCGAGCGCGCCTTTCTGCAGTCGACCATCTCGTCACTTTGTCCACCCATATCATGAACGGTTTTCTGCGGAAATACCAGACTGTGGCCGTGTTTATTGATTTGAGAATGCTCACAACACCTGGTGAAGGACTGGTAGCTTCTGTACTCTATACACGTTGGGCTTCGGAGGCCGCCTGCCCATTTTCCTTCGGGATTTTTTTTAAAGACAGAGTTTTCAAAGTACGTTTGTGTTCTGCCTTGTCGGACACCTTTCTCCAGGAAAACGGGGTGTCTCAGGGCTCCATCCTGGGCGTCGTCCTCTTTGCTATAGCTATTAACCTTATTATGGCCTGTCTCCCGCCGGGCACCTCCGGCTCCATTTTCGTCGACGACCTTGCTATCTATTGCAGTACTCCACGGACTTGTCTCCGTGACTGACGTCTTCAGCGATGTGTTGATCGTCTTTACTCGTGGTGCATCGACAATGGCTTTTGCTCTTCCACTGACATAACAGTTTGTATGAATTTCTGGTGGCGTAATGGGTTTCTTCCACAGCCTTTGCATCTTGGGCCTGTTGCTTTTCTATCGCTGAAACTACAAAATCCCTGGGGCTCATGCGTGATAGAATACTTTCTTGGTCTACTCACATGTCTTACCTACCTGCCCGCCCGCTGTACTCGACCTCTCAATGTCTTACGTGTACTAAGCGGTACTTCCTGGGGAGCGTATCGGATCACCTTCCTCCGTTTCTACCGATCCCTTTGTACGTTTGGAACTAGGCTATGGGTGTTTCGTTTATGCATCTGCACGTCCGTCGACCTTACTCCGTCTAAATACAATCCACCATTGTGTAATCCGTTTGGACACTGGCGCCTTTTTACACTAGCCCAGTTGAGAGTCTCTATGCAGAAGCCGCCGAACTACAGCTGGGATATGCATGCCGTTTGTCTGTCATGCCCGGCCACACATCTTATGCATTCTTCTTTGATGATTCATTTGACTGTCAGTATGGGGCGCGTCCCTCTCCTCTGTTACATCCTGGAGTTCGCATTCGGCTATTGCTCTGGCAACTTAACTTCATGCTACCTGTCACTATCTCGATGGGTGTGAGCCCTTCACCGTTTGGCTTCGTGCGGCGGCTTGTGTTCACCTTGAACTACAGACCTATATCATTGACGTCAGTTTGCAGTAGGGTTTTGGAGCATATACTGTATTCAAACATTATGAGTCACCTCGAAGGGAACGATGTATTGATACGCAATCAGCATGGTTTCAGATAACATCGTTCTTGTGCAGCGCAGCTAGCTCTTTATTCGCACGAAGTAATGGCCGCTATCGACAGGGGATCTCAAGTTGATTCCGTATTTCTGGATTTCCGGAAAGCTTTTGACACCGTTACTCACAAGCGACTTCTAATCAAGCTGCGGGCCTATGGGGTATCGTCTCAGTTGTGCGACTTGGTTCGTGATTTCCTGTCAGGAAGGTCGCAGTTCGTAGTAATAGACGGCAAATCATCGAGTAAAACTGAAGTGATATCAGGTGTTCCCCAGGGAAGCGTCCTGGGACCTCTGCTGTTCCTGATCTATATAAATGACCTGGGTGACAATCTGAGCAGTTCTCTTAGGTTGTTCGCAGATGATGCTGTAATTTACCGTCTAGTAAAGTCATCCGAAGACCAGTATCAGTTGCAAAGCGATTTAGAAAAGATGGCTGTATAGTGTGGCAGGTGATCCACATGAGTTCCAAAAGAAATCCGTTGGAATTCGATTACTCGATAAATAGTACAGTTCTCAAGGTTGTCAATTCAACTAAGTACCCGGGTGTTAAAATTACGAACAACTTCAGTTGGAAAGACCACATAGATAATATTGTGGGGAAGGCGAGCCAAAGGTTGCTTTCCATTGGCAGGACACTTAGAAGATGCAACAAGTCCACTAAAGAGACAGCTTACACTACACTCGTTCGTCCTCTGTTAGAATGTTGCTGCGCGGTGTAGGATCCTTACTGGGTGGGATTGACGGAGTACATCGAAAGGGTGCAAAAAGGGCAGCTCGTTTTGTACTATCACGTAGTAGGGGAGAGAGTGTGGCAGATACGATACGCGAGTTGGGATGGAAATCATTAAAGCAAAGACGTTTTTCGTCGCAGCGAGATCTATTTACGAAATTTCAGTCACCAACTTTCTCTTCCGAATGCGAAAATATTTTGTTGAGCCCAACCTACATAGGTAGGAATGATCATCAAAATAAAATAAGAGAAATCAGAGCTCGAACAGAAAGGTTTAGGTGTTCGTTTTTCCCGCGCGCGTTTTTCGGGAGTGGAATGGTACAGAGATAGTATGATTGTGGTTCGATGAACCCTCTGCCAAGCACTTAAATGTGAATTGCAGAGTAATCATGTAGATGTAGATGAACGTCATTCGTTTCCAAAGGAAACTACTCCAGATTCGATCTATCGCTATAAGTTTCTCGAACTTTACACAGAACCTAGCAATAGTACCTTTGTGGCGCGGGATTAGCCGTGCGGTCTGAGGCGCTGCAATTATTTATTGGTTCTGAGCACTATGGGACTTAACATCTGTGGTCATCAGTCCCCTAGAACTTAGAACTACTTAAACCTAACTAACCTAAGGACATCACACACATCCATGCCCGAGGCAGGATTCGAACCTGCGACCGTAGTAGTCGCGCGCTTCCGGACTGAGCGCCTGAACCGCTAGACCACCGCGGCCGGCGAGGCGCTGCAGTCATGGACTGTGCGGCTGGTCCCGCCGGAAGTTTGAGTCCTCCCTCGGGCATGTGTGTGTGTGTGTGTGTGTGTGTGTGTGTGTGTGTGTGTGTGTTTGTGTTTGTGTGTTTGTCCTTAGGATAATTTAGGTTAAGTAGTGTGTAAGCTTAGGGACTGATGACCTTGGCAGTTAAGTCCCATAAGATTTCACACACATTTGAACATTTTTGAGCAGTACCTTTGTGTACAATGATGGGTTTCAGAGTAACTGGTGTCAGGTGTGCCTTTGTCATTGGTGCCGACAATTTTTGGTATCGGTTTCCAGAACACTGCTCAGTATTAACAACAGAGCTGTTCGTCTGTATCAGGCCACGCAGTACATTCGGAAACACAGACTTTTCAATTGTGCCATCTGCCCCGATTGTCTCAGTGCCCTTCAGGGACTCTGTGTGCTGTATACAGTCCATCCCGTAGTGCAACGGGACCAAGCAAGCTTTCACTTGCTCATTCCTGAGGGAGCCACTATGATGTGTATATGGGTTCCTGGTCACGTCGGTCTGACGGGAAACGAGGCTGCTGGCCGGCCGGGGTGGCCGAGCGGTTCTAGGCGCTACAGTTTGGAACCGCGCGACCGCTACGGTCGCAGGTTCGAATCCTGCCTGGGGCATGGATGTGTGTGATGTCCTTAGGTTAGTTAGGTTTAATTAGTTCTAAGTTCTAGGGGACCTATGACCTCAGAAGTTAAGTACCATAGTGCCATTTGAACCATTTTTGACGCTGCTGCCAAGGCTGCAGTCCTCCAACCTCGGGCCGCTAGTTCTTCCATTCCTTCCGATGACTTCCGTGTTGCCGTCTGTCAGCAGGTGGTGTCACTTTGATATCACTACTGGTCTTCGCTTGATGGGAACAAGCCTGGGGAATTAAACCTCTCCCAGCGGCTTGGCCGACCTTCCCTCGGCCCTCTCGCCGGGAGGAGATCATAGGTTGCGTATTGGGCACTGTCGTTTTAACCATCGCCAATTGTTAACTGGAGAATACTCTCCCTTTTGTCCTCACTGTCATCAACCTTTGATGGTTCGCCATTTACTGACCGAATTTACCGTCTGAGTTATCGGGCACTTTAGCGAACGACGCGCGGGCTGTCGACTGTCGATGGGGTTTTACTTTTTACCCGTCGTAGCAATATGGTGAAGGACGTTTAATCTTTAGTTCAGGAACTCCGTTGTGTGTACGGCGTATTTTGTGGACCTTTCTCCAAGAGGAAGTCCTTGTTCTTAGTTCTCTTTCCTTCCATCGATTGGACGGAACGTGTGATCGTTTTTAACGCCTTTTTCGTATTAATGTTCTAAGGTCGTGACTTGGACGCGTATGATAAGTTGTTTTCACGCCCTAAAACAAAGCAAAACAATGTGCTATACTGTAACAGTTCCTTCTATGTATGTTTCATGTTTCATCTAGCTATATTACTCGGTAGTGTCACACCATGCGAAAGTTAACTTCGTCCATTACTTTCGCACACCAGTGTACTTGATAGTACCAGGCATTGAACAAAGACCTCAGAATAGCTGACGTTCAGCTACTGAGGTGGACTGTCGCCTGTTATTGCTGTGGTCTCAGCTGTGACACTGTAAACTAAGGGCGATTTCCAACAAGCAGCAATCTAAATTCAGTTGCCTCCTAGGCGTACATCTCGATTTTTAACGATTTGAACATTTGTTCTGATTGTGTAGTTAAACTTCACTAGAAACGTTTCCCAAGTGGTGACGACAAGGGTTTTACAGTGATGGCGCATACATAACCGTAACGAGTAATATGCTTCAGTTTCATTTTACGCTTTAATCCCACTCACAGCATGTGGGCGGCATCGTTTTAAGTTGGATGTCTGTATTGGAGCCGGCCGAAGTGGCCGATCGGTTCTAGGCGCTTCAGTGTGGAACCGCGCGACCGCTACGGTCGCAGGTTCGAATCCTACCTCGGGCGTGGATAGTGTGATGTCCTTAGGTTAGTTAGGTTTAAGTAGTTCTAAGTTCTAGGGGACTGATGACCTCCGCTGTTAAGTCCCATAGTGCTCAGAGCCATTTTTCTGTATTGGATGTCAGGGGGCAACCGGTTGCAAACTGGCAACAGTTTGCGCCGAAGTGACTTCACACTTGCATAACTTTGCTGAAAACAGACATAGTGCCCCTATTTTGCTTTCGTTTTAAAGTAGAGGTAGAAAGTTTGTGTTAATATGTCTCCGATATACGTGACGGTTGTGAATTGTGAACTGCACAAGCGCGCAGTGAACCCACGGTTTTCAGCTTTACATATTCAACACTTGAGGGGTCATATGCTGGTGACTAATTATCCGATCTGTCGATCCAAACAAAGTTTGTTTTTGAGGAGTGTATACATTTCAACTCCTACTGTATTCCAGGTATCCGTCTAAAAAGTTAAAAAAGATAACAGGCTGTGAATTTGAAAATGAACTCTTTTGTCATAATGGAGTGACGTAGAAGAGCAAGGTATACTCAGATTTATAAAAAATCTTACACTGATGCTTAGGGTTGAACATTCCAATGAGAATTATACGGAAAACGTAGGACTTTGACCCAAATCCAATGCCCAGTACTGCCGTGAATATAGACAACGTAAGCTTTCTCGCTAACAGTAGTGTCGTATGGCGTTCTTTAAACTTAATTAGTGAACTGTTTGGACAAACAAACAACGCAAGGGAAAATTTTTATAGACCGGACATTTTCAAAAAGCATTCAAATAAATACCATAGCCATGTCTTATCACTACCCTGTCTTCAGCAAATTAAATGATTCAAACCAAAACTGTATTTGATTGTCGTTCTCATTAAAATAACTGAGGCAGGGTCCGAAATTATTTCTATTCTTATTCACCTGTGAATGTTACTAACAATATTCTAAAATTTATAAATCCTTTCCTTTCAGGTAAGTCGCAAATGTGGATCTTGTTCCGTGCATTGCTGCCAGTTCGTATTGCTGCAGGAAAATGCTCTGTACGCGGTAGGAGATATGTAAGTAACCAACATATTACACGCCACAGTGTTTTCCATCGGTATTGAAAATTCAGAAATGTTTACACACAGTCAGTCATGTTAGAAAGAAGCTCTTATTTTACCGATTTGAAGAACTGTAGTAACTGTAGTGTACTCATATTAAATGCTGTGTTTGGAGTCTTCATAAGATCAGAGATTATTGTGAAAGACCTGTTTCTTTAATGACGTGATTTTACTGACCTAAACTTTCCTTTCCGAGTGAGCACTAATGAGAGACCACCTCGAGACACATACGAGGTCCGATAGACTCCTCAATTGCTCCTATGCTGAAGGCAGACGTTGTAGAGAGCCTTCCAGGTACTCAGGAGGAAGCAGCCACTGACTGCTTATGACGTTGAATAGAAAGGCTGTTGAAGAGGCATGGTCGAGTAGCACGAGAGCGGAACTCTTTTGAGCAGGGAAAGTATGCGGGAGTATCAGATTACCAGCGGTCAGCAGAAAACCAGCAGAAGTGTTTTCCATGTATGTAAGTTACCCATTTACAGTATACACGGTAAAAGTGACTTTCTCATTAGGACCCAGTCACTGGAATAGACTTTCGGCTACAATGTAATACAGTAGCAGTAACAATTGTTTTCTTGTGGCGTTATACGAGGGCGAATCAGAAACTGTTTCTCCGTATTCTTTTTAGCCAAATTACGGCTGTAAATGCAAAGTCAACATATCCATTCCCAGCGATACAGCTGTCTTGGCCTTATCTGCCGGCAGCAGCACGGTGCTGCTTTCAGTTGTTGGAGATGAGTATAGTGGTTGTGCTTCACATGTCCATAGCGTACGATCAACGAAGTGTTTCTTTTTCTGTGGAGCAAGGGACGAAGGTCATCGAAATCCACAGGAAATCCACAGGAAAATACGGCCCACGTATCGAGAAAAAGTCTCTTTTTTGAGAAGTATGAGGAGGGGGTGGTGGTGGTGGTGGTGGTGGTGGTGGTGGTGGTGATGATGTGACTTCCCAAAGGCCATGAGGACTTGCATGTCAGTGAGCGTTCGAGGCCATGTTCGTCGCTGAGTGACAACTTTTCATACCACTAGGTGCAACCATCAATGCCGACAGTTACTGTTCCGCACTGTCACGTCTGCGGGCTCCCATCGGGGAGAAACGCCAAGGGATTCTCGGTGTGAACAACGTGGTTATTTTCCACGACAATGCGAGGCCACATGTGGCAATCACAACAGCCGACAAGCTCCGGCCATTTCCCTGGGAGAGTCCCTACCACCCACCTTACAGTCCGGACCATGCCCCCTAGTGATATTCATGTTTTCCGTCCGCTAAAGTTCCTGGCAGGACACTGATTCATGTACAAGAGTGAAGCCAAGGCAGCAGTTCGATGGTGGTTCCACAGTCAGTCGGACGATTTCTACCACAGGAGCACATTACATTTAGTGCTGCGATGGGATAAATGTCTGAACCAGTCTGGGGACATGTAGAAAAATAATGGAAGGTATTTAGAATAGTGTGTTTGTTTGTAATGACCTGTATGTACCTTATTTCGACTAACGAAAAATAGGCGCAAAGACTTTCTGAACCACCCTCGTACGTTAAAATATGAACTCGTGCAACATATAAGGTGTTTTTTTATTTTTTTAAGTGTCATATTCATAGAGGAGGTGGTACTGGTCAAAACTAGAAGTGAAATTGCTATAATTATACGTCCAGAAACCAGTATCTGTTGAGATGGGCCTTTTACTTGTGACGAGTAATTTGTAGTATTCGGTGGTGCAGACCTGCGTCGTCTTCCTCATCAATTCGTAGTTCAGCTGGGTTAGGTGCCAGGCTTTTCAGGAAGTCATCCACTAATTGGTGCCAACTTGCCGATCGATGTGGCAGATTGGTTCTAGGCGCTTAAGTCTGGAACCGCGCGACCGCTACGGTCGCAGGTTCGAATCCTGCCTCGGGCATGGATGTGAGTGATGTCCTTAGGTTAGTTAGGTTTAAGTAGGTCTAAGTTCTAGGGGACTGATGACCTCAGATGTTAAGTCCCATAGTGCTCAGAGCCATTTGAACAATTTTTTGGTTCCAACTTGTTTAACATTAGACTTCACAGGGGATGTAGTGATAGTACCTCAGCGCAATGTGTCAAGGGCGATGGATTGGTCAAGGAGATCCGGTAGCATAGCCTCTCTCTTAACATGACCTGAATCCGTTGGGCTTCTAACTGTGAGAATTTTTGAAGGCGTTCGTGATCGCCCAACCCATCGACAATGTGGAGACGTTAATGGAAAGTGCGACCAATGCCTGTGACGCGCCGAATGGAGCCAGGTGTATTTGCAAGAGTGCGTCATTCACTACGAAAGACTGACGAATACGTGGTAACTACATGCAAAACTGCCTTTAGTGTCTACTTTTGTGGAAGTATTGATTTCTGGACGTATCATTATATGAACTTCTAGTTTTGACCAGTAGCACGTCCTATACGAATACGTGACACTTTTTTTTAACACCTTCTGTATTCAGCTGTGCCTGTCATACGTACGAATGTGGTTTTGGTCTGCTAGTCTAAATATGAAACAAATATATTGTTTGTAAGATGGAAAGATATATATACACATAAAAGATAAATAGTCCCGTAAACATGTGCCACCTCAAGTCTTCTGAAGAGAAATAGAAATTCACATAAATGGCTATGAAAATTTCCAAAAGATAAATTGACAACACACGATGTCCACCATGAATTTACAAGAGTGGCTGTTATGTGGTTAACAGGTTAGTCAGACAACCAAATAAGGGGGAGTAAACGAGCCAAGAGTGACAGAAAAGTAACCATGTATGACGAAATAAATTTCGGGTGAACAGCCTGGTGTCCTATGCACACTCATACCAGGCTGTTCACCCGAAATTTATTTCGTCATAAAATACGCCTGGAGAAATTGAAGAATCACAACCCTGTATGTTTGCTATTGAAGTATTTGCTGAAAACGTATACATAACTTTTATGATCAGCTCCGTGTTTGCTTCTTGTGGAATAAAAGTGTATAAAAGTCAGACCACATGGAACTGACCATTCAGCCACCAGCTTCATAATCGGCAACTTTTTGTCTCAGTGAAACTGAGAAATAGAACAGTTTAGGAAGAATTAACATGCTATCGAAATTCTGTGGAGAAATAAGTTGCTAAAAGCAACATAAAACCAAATTAGTATTTGAGAGTAAGCCTTCTTTAACATCGTGGCATCAGTGATAGTATTATAATGATGTATTTTAACTGACGATGAGTAATATAGTTTTTTGTGTCTCTGTCAAATACAGTTACTTTCTACATTGTATGCAAATAGGCGGCTGTCAGCTTATTAGTAGTCCTGCGCTATCGAAAATAAAATCGGCGTTTAACGGTTTAATTACGGCGTGAAAGGTGGACGGCGGCAGATAACAACTTGATTCACGCTAACCGCAGCGCCAAGGCCTATCATCTTCGTGCCCGCTCGGGGCTTTAACCAAAATTTAATGCATGCTGCAAGCTTCCGGGAACGGCCACGCAACTGCCTGTAGCCAGCATTTCGTGAACTGGTTACCTTCATCGCTTTCAAAAACTATCCGTATTTACAAATTTGAAATTTGCAAGTTGACGCATTGTACATAGGAGGTGCGTTTGTCATAAGGGCCTGGTATGGACAAGAAGAGCCTCTCATATGCTCTGTAGCCTTTGGCATCTGAGATTACATTTGTACGTTGGAGCTGTATTGTAAGGAATTATTTTTTTAATGTAATGTGTTAACTTCGGAGCCGGTAGTGTTCCCTGTCTTCACAACAGACTTAATGAGACATGGAATCGGCCAGGACTCCATTCCGTCACAGCTCGACAAGGAGGAGCAGTGCACCCAATTTTCTGGTGAGCAAATTACTGTAACTAGCATTCTCAACACTAGATAGCGACTGGATGGTCACGAAACTTGGGCTTGTATTCTGAGGAGCAGGATTAAATACCTTACAGACCATCCTCATTTAAAATATAGAAAAATAAACAAGATTGGACCAGTCAGGAAACATCATTTATTCAATTATAACGTGTTTCAGATGCTTTGCTCTACCATCAGATGCCAATTTTCGTTTCCATCTCAACATCATTGCTTCCAGAAAATCAACAATGTTGAAACTTTTGGATTCATGTTCATGTGTGTTGCGGATTTTTCTGAGGAACTTTGCATTTAAGTTTTAGATATTCACTGTTACAACAAAACTGTTACCTTATGATGGAGCAAACCCTCCAAAAAGCGTTGTAATTGAAGAATTAAAGTTTAGTGACTGGGTTCCGTCTTACTTATGTGTAGTTCAAGCAACCCCATGGAAGTATCCTATAGAAAGCTTCATTTGCGTTTCATGTAGTTTCTCCTAATCAGATTCAGATGAATGCCGGTATGCCTCGCGGGGTAGCCGCCTTGCCACGGTTCGCGCGGCTTCGCCGCGTCGAAGTTTCGAGTCCTCCGTCGGGCATGGATGTGTATGTTGTCCTTAGCGTAAGTTAGTTTAAGTCAAATTAAGTAGTGCATAACCCTAGGGACCGATGACCCCAGCAGTTTGGTCCGATACGAACTTACCACAAATTTCCAAAAATGCCGGAGTATTTCCTCCAAAAGGTCACAAATGGTTCCTGCCCTGCTGCTTCTCCAGCTAACCTGGTGCTCGATCTTTAATGATACCGATTTCAGTGACATGTTGTGCTCTGGACCACCAGCTTCCAGAACCTTAGTCGCTGCCGCTCCGCTAACTATATTTTGCCGCAGACTGTTTATTCTTTCCAGGAGTTCGTCTCTGTGTGTTAGACCCTGTTACTTTAATAGATCGTTGATATGTATATACTATCGCAAATCTATTTTATGCGTTGTTTTTTCATTTCTCTGTAGATGCACATCTGTGCTCCGCAAACCACCGTGAAGGGCATGACAGAGGGTACTGTGGTGTCACCGCCAGACACCACACTTGCTAGGTGGTAGCCTTTAAATCGGCCCCGGTCCGTTAGTATACGTCGGACCCGCGTGTCGCCACTATCAGTGATTGCAGACCGAGCGCCGCCACACGGCAGGTCTAGAGAGACTCCCTAGCACTCGCCCCAGTTGGACAGCCGACTTTGCTAGCGATGGTTCACTGTCTACATACGCTCTCATTTGCAGAGACGACAGTTTAGCATAGCCTTCAGCTACGTCATTTGCTACGACCTAGCAAGGCGCCATATTCATTTCCTATAATTGCTTTAAGAACGTATCCTGAACAGATAATATTGTGAATCATGTACCGTCAAGAGCGACGTTCATCATTAATGGATTAAAGTTAAGTATCAAACTAATTATGTCCGCTTTCTGAAGTCACATTCCTTGTCATGTTCCAGACCTCACGTCAGTATAGTTCCTCCCTCTTCACGCCAGCCTGCGTGAGCTAAATCGCGTGCATTTCGCCCTCCAGTCGTAACACGATGTTGGCTCTTCTGCCAACACAAAAGGTACCTCTCACCTGTACCAGTGCTTCTTCGTTTCCATTCGCGTACGGAGCGCAGGAAGAATGACTGTTTAAATGCTTATGTGCGCACTGTAATTAATTTGATCTTATCCTCACGATCCCTACTCGGGCGGATACGTAAGGAGTTGCGTAGTATTTTCCTAGATCCATCATTTAACGTCGGTCCTTGAAACTTTATAAGTAGGCTTTCTTCGCGGAACAGTTTGCGTCTGTCAAGCGCCTGCCAGTTCAGCGCCTCTGTGACACTCTCCTATTAGTCAAACAAACCTGTAACAATTCGTGCTGTTGTTCTCCGTGTACTTTCAATATCCCTCGTTTGTCCTATTTGGTACGAGTCCCACACACATGACAAATATTCTAGGATGGGTCGAGCGAGTGATTTTTAAGCAGTCTCATTTGTAGACTGATCGCACTTTCCCAATATTCTAACAATGAACCGAAGTCTGACACCTGCCTTACTTATCACTGAGCTTATGTGACTATACCGTTTCGTGTACCTACAAAGAGTTACATCTGCAGCTTAGCATCATCATAACCATAGGAGTCTTAAGTTTGTTTAGTTTACCGAAGTGCACCGTTTCACATTTCTGTGCATTTGAAGCAAGTTGTCAGTCTTGCCCCACGTTAAAATACTATCAAGTTCAATATATGTGCAGCTTTTTCCAGTTAGTATTTCATTACAGATCACTCCATCTGTGAAAAGTCTCAGGTTACTATTAATATTTTCCGCAAGGTCCCAACCCACTTCCGTGAAGCACATCCGACGTTATTTTTACATCCGTTGCTTGATACCCCATTCGAATGTACTTCTGATAATAAGTGTACATGTGGCACTGAGTCCTAATGCTTTCGGAAATCGAGAAATACCGCATCTGCCTTACTGCCATGGTCCAGGGTTTTCCGTAAGTCATGTGAGAAAAGTGCGAGTTGGGTTTGACATGATCCGTGCTTTTGAAATCCATGCTGGTTGTCATAGAGGAGTTACCTCATTACGTCTGAGCTCAGAATATGCTCTAAGAATTTACAACAAATGAATGTCAAGGATATTGGGCGGCAGTTTTGTGGATCACTTTTCCTACCCTTCTTTTACACGAGTGTGACATGTTTTCTTCCACCTGCTGAGCACGGTTTTCTGTTAAAGGGATTCACAATAGACTATAGTTAAAAGAAGGGCTTAACTGGGCCGCAAATTCGGCGTAGAATCTAATACGGATTCCTTTGGGCCCTAAATACACCAGTACGTAGTTCACTCATCTTTTCAGTGGTACGAGGATTAAATTGGGACAGCTCTCCTGGGTTTTCCTTTATAAAGGGACATTTAAAAACGTTGTTAAGATTTCTGCTTTTGGTTTGCTACTCTCAATTTCACTTCCTGTCTCGTCCATGGATGCTAACTTTGGTACCAGTAACAGCCTTTACGTAGGACCAGAATTTCTTTGGGTATTGTGAAAAATCATTCGACAGTTTTCTGCTACGGTAGTAATTGGAGGCTTCACTCATTGCTCTCTTGGCAGCCAAACGCATCCCATTCAGCGTCCCACTACTTGTGCTCCAACGCTTTGTTTTACGCCTATTATGCAGTAGTGTGTGTTTCTTTAGAAGCTTCTTTACAGTTACTGTATACCGTTTGCGTGGTCAGTTACTCTTTTAAACTTGAGCCATAGTTCCTCTGTGTGCACTTCTCCCGAACTAAAACAAGGGGCTTAACTTTGCACAGTCACCACCGAAGTATCTCTGTCGAAGACATCATAAGTGGTGCGGAACAAGCAGTTAGTGATGTCGGAGATTCTCGAGCGGTCTTCATTAAAAGAAAATGTCACTAGAAAGCACCTCCCTCAGGCTCCTCGACCACCTACAATATATGGCCTTCCAAAGGTTCATAACAAGAGCACACCCTTCCGTCCCATAGTGAGCACCATTGGTTCGTCAACTTACGGACTTGCAAAACATCTGGGCAGCTAAAAAAATGGCACTATGGGACTTAACATCTGAGGTCATCAGTCTCCTAGACTTAGACCTACTTAAACCTAACTAACCTAAGGACATTACACACAGCCATGCCCAAGGCAGGATTCGAACCTGCCACCGTACCAGCAACGCGGTTCCGGACTGAAGCGCCTAGAGCCTCCCGGCCACAGCGGCCGGCATCATCTGGGCAGCCTCCTTAATCTGCACGGTGGTCAGTGTGTGCTCCACATCAAGAATACGACCGACTTCATCAGTCGAATTACATGCCTGCGTCTTGGAGAAGGGAATATGATGGTCAGCTCTGATGTGGTGTCATTATTCACGCTCTGTCCACCAAAGATTCTATAAATCTGCTCTTATTATTATTACCGGAAACCTACCCACACGAACCGATATCTGTATGCTACCAACCGTCGCAGAAAAATTCTGTTCCGAGGACATTGGTACATTGAACGTAAGCTATTTCAGAAAACCCTCCGAAAGAACTGAGTCACTTACGAAAAATATTCAAGGAAAACGGCTACGTCATCCGCCAAATTTCGGAAGACTTCTTGTCGAAGAAGCGTAAGCTGAAGGTCCCTGAGGAGGACACGAAGAAGCTTGCGTTTTTGACGTTCGATGGATCAGTAACAGGAAAGATAAGCTGTCTCTTAAAGAGGCATAAAGTCGGTTCGATTTTCAGAGCTCCTGCAAAATTTCGATAACGAATGAGGCCTGTGAAAGACGATATAGGTCTCAGAGCGCCAGTAGTACATAAAATTCCGTGTGGGTGCGGGAAGTTTTATGTTGGACAGACTGTGCGTACTATTCAATAGCGCCGTGTAGAACATCAGAGATTTTTCCGTTTACGGTATCGTGAGAAATCAGCGGTAGTAGAACGTGTTCTGGAAAACGGAAGCCGTATGGCTTTCGCCGAGACATCTGTTACTAAACGGGGTAATAGTTTCTGGGATAGCGTCGTAAAAGAAGCGATCGAGATAAAACATTTCTGATAACACCCTCAATAAAGATGGCGACGTGCAGCTAGGCACAGCTTCGAACAAGACCATCGGAAGGTTGAAGCGGGGGCGGCAAGCTCTCAACGAAAACATAACCATATGTACCGCTGGAGCGAGCACCGGTGGCGTCATTGAAGGCAGTGCAGCTATATAAGGATGGCAGTAACAATCATTCGACAGTCACACTCGACAATGGCCAAGGAGCACTCGGCCGAAAGCTCGTGGATTGGCGCGGCTGGAAGCCAGAGAATGTCATAGCATTTCTCCTGTTCAAATGGTTCAAATGGCTCTGAGCACTATGGGACTCAACTGCTGAGGTCATTAGTCCCCTAGAACTTAGAACTAGTTAAACCTAACTAACTTAAGGACATCACAAACATCCATGCCCGAGGCAGGATTCGAACCTGCGACCGTAGCGGTCTTGCCGTTCCAGACTGCAGCGCCTTTAACCGCACGGCTACTTCGGCCTGCCATTTCTCCTGTCTATTACTTAAAAATAAACAGTATTTATAGCAAAGTTGAAATTGTCAATGTTTTATTCAGGATTTACTCGAAAATTGTTGGTCAGTAACGTGGAACAGAGGTTTCGTGTAGTAAAAATAAAAAATACAAATTTATCATAAAGTGCCAGCAAACGCGAAGCAAAAATATATCAAGCATCGCTTCAATACTCCTAGAGCTTATATAAAACATGTTTCTGCTATCCACAAACAAATATTTATCAGTAATAACAGGAAACTATTGCCTTTGATCATGATGATGAACGTTCTGTTGAGTACAAAATAACAACACTGATTATATATATATATATATATATATATATATATATATATATATATATATATATATATATATTTGCAAACTGTTCTTGCATCAAAAGCAACGCGATCAACTAATTTTTATTACTTATAAAATGCAATTTATATTGTGTAACGAGGTAAAGTATACAATGGACTAGCATAGAATGATGTGCGGTTCTAATTATGTGCAAAACAAATATACAAGGAGAAATCGCCGGCTCCCAGTTTCTCTCGTACACATTTATTTATATTTCGCTGCCACTGCTACCGGTGATCCTACCATTTACTACCTCATATATGTACTGTCCCAAAACTACCGAACCGTAGTATTCGTAGAGCGTACCTCTAATGACAACCGACGCCTGCATATTTTCTCAACTCATGATTAGTCTTTGCGAAAAGTAATTTGTTGTTCTCCAGATTGGTAGTTAATTTATTTTTCTGATCTGGGATGAAGTGCCTTTGAGTGAGTGTTGCGGAACTTATTGTGGCAAGATTCAGTCATAGCATCAGGAATTTATATTAAAGCTAATCCAGTACTCCTGAGAAATACACGCTCGAGGCAACTGTCGTTGCACAGGAATAACAGGAAGTCTTAGATGCTAACAGCAGCGTTACTGGATCAAACACCACATACGCGCCGGCCGGAGTGGCCGTGCGGTTGTAGGCGCTACAGTCTGGAACCGAGCGACTGCTACGGTCGCAGGTTCGAATCGTGCCTCGGGCATGGATGTGTGTGATGTCCTTAGGTTAGGTTTAGTTAGTTCTAAGTTCTAGGCGACTGATGACCTCAGAAGTTAAGTCGCATAGTGCTCAGAGCCATTTGAACCATTTTTGAACCACATACGCATTACGTTAATTTTTTTCGATTTTCTTTGAATCAAAGATATCTTCGCATAACTCACAAAAAGACGTCAGATTCTATGTATAATGCCGGACGATAAAAATTACAATGTATTATAAGAGTTTGGTTTCCCAATTAAGACTCAAGCAAAAATGATAAAATTATTAGACATGATGATGATAGTATATATCATTAGGCATCATCGCATCTGAAATGGTTAGCTCTTGCTTTCTTTGTCCTGACATCCAGCTCATCAAACTATTTGCCCTGGGTCCTACGGGTAGACGTGGAGTCCGAAACATTGTCCAACACTGTTTTTATACGTGAAAATCTTATGGCGTAAAAAATGTTAATCGATTGAAAAAAATTGTACGATCAATTGTGGATTGAATGCTGGTACTCTGGTTCTGTAATCAGAATACAGAAATAATTTACCTCTGAGCAATTTCTCGACAGCAAAATGTTTTCGCACTCTGAGAGGAAAATTGGTCATTGAAATTTCATAAGAAGTTCCTGCCGCAAGAAAACGCCTTTCGGAATGAAATTTCCACTCTGGAGCGGAGTATGCGTTGTTACGGAACTTCCTGGCAGATTAAAACTGTGCTCGACCGGGACTCGAACTCGGGACCTTTGCCTTTCGCAGGCAAATGTTCTACCGACTGAGCTACCCAAGGAAGACTCACAACCCGTCCCTACAGCTTTACTTATGCAGTACCTCTTCTCCTACCGTAAAAGATCCTTTGTTTTAATGATTGCCACCCCAATTCGCGTATCATATCCGTGGCACTCCCTCCCCTCTTTTTTGCCATAATATAAATCGAGGTGTCCTCCTTTGAACTTTTTCGATGTTGTCTGTCAATCCTATTTGATGTGGATCCCACACTGCGTAGCAGTGCTTCAGAAGAGGACGCACAAGCGTAGAGTAGGCATTGTCTTTAGTAGACCTGTTGCATCTTCTAAATTTTCTGCCAATGAACTGCAGTGTTTGGTTTGCTTTCCCGACAACATTATCTGTGTGATCGGTCCAATTTAAGTTATTTGCAACTGTAATCCCTATGTATTTAATTGAATTCGCAGCCTGTTAAAGTATAACGCTCCACCTTCTGCAAGTATCAGTGGCTCCGAGAGCTCTAGACGATGACACTGACACACACACACACACACACACACACACACACATACACACACACACACAAAATCTTGCCCGGATGGACGTGGGCGGTAGAGCCTTACCTGCGAAACGCATGACGGACAGGGCCTTCCGCGCAAAATTAACGTTCTCGAGAAAACTTTTTATTTGCGCTTGGTTCATCGAATCTCATTGTGGAGTGGTATTTCGATTCTATAAATATTACGTGTTCCACTACATGCAGGTCGGTCTGAAATATGTGGCATTACTGAGTACTTCTACTTCGAAGCGCGCAGACCGAAGTAGCATTAGTTTTCTTTCATAACATCCATATTTGGATACTTCCATTCACCATGTACTGTTAATAAGGTAAACGTGGGGCTTAACCAAGCTCTTACTTAAAATAACCGTTACAATTGCCCATTTTCGGGCAAATTGATTTTCGTTCTTACACATCGAGAGAAAATCCTCGTATAAATATTCATGGAAGGTGTCGACGTTCCAGGTGAAGCTAATAGATGCTGACACATGTTTGCATACGAAGGACCCATAAAATGTCAGTGGTGTGTGCACGTCTGGAATGTACAGCCCAGCTCGTTTGGTCATGTTTTGTTAACGACGTAGTCCTCTGACTAGCGCCAGAGAAGGCGGCGAAATTGTTTGTCACAGGATCGACTGCGTAATGAAAGCATGGGTAAAATTCCAAGAAAAACTAGTATTCATGGCGGTGATTGCGTGCCATTCACTCGATGGAATAATAGCTTCTCTACACAGCAATATATAATTTTAAAAAAGTGACGTATGTTATTCACTCTCGCCGGCTGTTTTTCTGACTCTTCCCCCGCCCCCCTCCTCCCTCCCCCTTTAGAAAGTGCCGAAATAATTTTTATGCTATTCCGCTGCAGATGAAAGGAATATACTTCTAATGGTCTGTAGTTACGCCAAAGAAACTGGTACACCTGCCTAATATCGTATAGGGCCCCCACGAGCACGCAGAAGTGCCGCAACACGACGTGGCACGGACTAGACTGTCTGAAGTAGTGCTGGAGGGAACTGACACCATGAATCCAGCAGGGCTGTCCATAAATCCGTAAGAGTACGAGGGGATGGAGATCTCTTCTGAACAGCACGTTGCAAGGCATCCCAGATATGCTCAATAATGTTCACGTCTGGGGAGTTTGGTGGCAAGCGGAAGTGTTTAAAATCAGAAGAGTGTTCCCTGGAGCCGCTCTGTAGCAATTCTGTACGTGTGGGGCGTCGCATTGTCCTCTTGGAATTGTCCAAGTCCGTCTGAATGCACAATGGACATGAATGGATGCAGGTGATCAGGCAGGATGATTACGAACGTATCACCTGTCAGAGTCGTATCTAGTCGTATCAAGGGTCCATACCACTCCAACTGCACACGTCCCACACCATTACAGAGCCTCCACCAGCTCGAACAGTCCCCTGCTGACATACAGGGTCCATGGATTCATGAGGTTGTCTCCATACCCAACACGTTCATCCGCTGGATAAAATTTGAAACGAGACTCGTCCGATCAGGCAACTTGTTTCAAGTCATCAGCCGCCTAGTGTCGGTATTGACGGGCCCAGGGGGAGGCGTAAAGCTTTGTAGGGTACACGACTGGGCCCTCGGCTCCGAAAGCCCATATCCATGGTATTTCGTTCAATGTTTCGCACACTGACACTTCTTGATGGACCAGCGTTGAAATTTACAGCAATTTGCGGAAGGTTTGCACTTCTGTCAAGTTTAACGATTCTCTTCAGTCGTCGTTGGTCCCGTTCTTGCAGGATCTTTTTGTGGCTGCAGCTGTGTCGGAGATCTGATGTTTTACCAGATTCCTGATATTCACGGTACTCTCGTGCAACGGTCGTACTGGAAAATCCCCACTTCATCGCTACCTCGGAGAGGCCGTGTCCCATCGCTCGTGCGCCGAGGCTCAAACTCACTTAAATCTTGATAACCTGCCACTGTAGCAGCAGTAACCGATCTAACAACTGCGCCAGACACTAGTTGTCATATATATAGGCGTTGCCGCCAGCAGCGCCATCTTCTGCAAGTTTACATATCTCTGTGTTTGAATACGCAGGCCTATACCAGTTTCCTGGCGCTTCTGTGGAGCTGCTTTGAAAAAAATCTGTAATTTTGTAACTCCATGGTGAAATAACATTATTTTTGTTGCTGGAGAACTAGGAACCATTAGAAAATAGTGTCCGGGGCTTAAAAACGGGCTCGAGGTATTCCTTCCTGTCGTAAGGGGCGACTAACAGGAGTCTCACACGTTTCGGCCTTTATGTGATGGTCCCCTGTAGAGTTTGACCTCCATTTTTCAAAATTTTCCCCGAAGAGCGAGCCAATTGGGGAAGGGTGCGTTACATGGAGCATAGCGTCCATGATGCGTTGAGACCTTTTGCATCTTTCATCGACGTGGATCTGCACTTCCGCTCATTCTCCAGCTGTTGAGCGAGGTCACCCTCCTGGGTGCGTTTTCCTGCGTCCTCTGTGCAGTATCGCTTTCTGGCTGTCGACGATAATGGACTTCTTAGCTCGTTTGCGCCTGTCCGTTGTGCTGGGGCCGCCATGTACCCTGTTCGTTGTAGCCCCCTGACCACACAGGGATCTCTCTGCTGATGCCTGCCCCATTAACTCCCCACGTATGCCAAGGAGTAGTTGCCCGTCACCCTGGGGCATCGGGACTCCTGGCAATGGCCATCCTGCCAGGTGGCCTTTGCTGCCGCTGGGTGATGTCCGTGGGGAGGGGCCCCTGGTCGTAGTGGGTGGCATCAGAGCGCATGACATGCCATGAAGCGTAGTACGTCATCTCTTGCTGGTGGTCAAACACCAGCAGTCTCTAAGAGGTGTTCTAACTTCAATGCTAAGAAATACGACCCCAAATAGTCGCATCCCCCCCCCCCCCCCCCCCCCCGCCGGCCACACCATCGGAGGAACGCCAGGCTAAGGATGGCAGCAAAGCTTATTCACCCTAGTACCTCATATGTACGAGAGTGGATGGGGAACCTTTCTTGTCAAGTTTTTTGTGGAGCATTTAGAGGACAAGTTTCGGGAGGTGGAGGGCTTGTCCAAACTGCGGTCAGGGTCGGTCTTCATCAAAACAGTATCCTCTGCGCAGTAGCGGACACTACTCGCCTGTGACAAGCTGGGGGATGTTCCTGTTTCCATCACGCCTCATAAGAGCTTAAATATGGTCCAGAGTATCATACTTCACAGGGATCTTCTTTTTCAGTCTGACGATGAGCTGCGCGCCAATTTAGAGTGGCGAGGTGTCCATTTCGTCCGGCGCGTCCACCGGGGTCTGATGGATAATCAGGTTGCCACTGGTGCCTTCATCATGGCCTTCGAGTGTGATGCATTGCCCAAGAATGTCAAGGTGATGGTCTACCACTGTGACATAAAGCCATATATCCCTCACCCGATGCGGTGCTTTAAGTGCTGGAAATCCGGCCATATGTCTTCCCACTGTACTTCCAGCGTCACGGATCGGGATTGTGGACGTTCTTCACATTCCAATACTCCTTTTGCCCCGCCTCCCATCTGTGTCAACAGCGGAGAGCACCATTCGCCTTGCTCGCCAGACTGCAGGAGTCTCCAGAAAGAAAGAAAAATAATGGAATACAACACCCTGGACCGACTGACCTACACTGAGGCTAAGAGAAAATATGAGAGGCTACACCCTGTGCATATGACGCCAACCTACGCTGCCGCTGTGACAACGGTTCTACCATCTTCCGTTCCGCCGTGTACAGTTGGCTCTCAGAGCCATCAGGCTCCACCTGCCCCCTTGATGGTGGAGGGCACTGCCCTCCCTGTTGTTCCTGCACAACCTACTTCAGGAGCAACACCCCCTCCCCCCTGCCCCCCCCCCCCCCATCGGGGACGTCAGTCCCCACTTCTCAGCCAGAGAAGAGTAAGTCTTCTTTGGCTCCTCTCGCCAGGAAGGGATCCCTTGGGTCACTCCCTTCCCAGGTTCCTACCAGTGGCAAAACTGACACCTGCCAGTGGCTGAAGCAACAACAGGTATCTGGTCGAGGGATTCATGGTCCTCCTCAGTCCCTGAAACTGAATCAGTGAAGTCCTCACATCAGGACCAACCTAAGGAGCAGCGAGAGAAACCTAAAAAGAAAAAGACCCCCCAAGAACCAAGACGCGCACACCACCACTACCTACAAGCTCAGTGTCTGAGGATGAGATGGAGATTGTGGCGTCTGCTGAGGACCTAGATCTCACTGGGCCCTCAGACACAATGTATGTCGATCGCACAGCTACTAATCTAGTTGCAGCAGGTGACCCTGAGGCGTGGAGTGCCTCATTGAGTGTTTCATGCCATCACAGTCTCACGATCACGTAATCTTCCAGTGGAATTGCAGCGGTTTTTTCCACCACCTGGCTGAGCTACAGCAACTGTTAAGCTTTACACCTGCTTTCTGCATTGCCCTCCAGGAAACCTGGTTCCCGGCAATGCGGAACCCTGCCCTTCGCAGCTATAAGGGATATTACAGGAACCGTAGCGACTATAATAGTGTCGGGTGGAGTTTGCGTCTATGTCCTGAACTCAGTATGTAGTGAACCTGTGCCCCTTCAAACCCCTCTTGAAGTTGTGTCTGTCAGGTTAAGGATGACGCAGGAAATAACTGTCTGAAATGTATATCTTCCTCCAGATGGTGCAGTACCCCTGAACATATTGGCTGCACTGATCAACTCCCTAAACCTTTCCTAGATTTTAAGGGCAATAACCCCGTGCGGGGTGGGGCCATGCTTACTGGTCGAGGTAGGGAGGTCGAAAATTTACTGTCACAACTCGACCTCTGCCTCTTAAATACTGTTGCCCCCACACATTTCAGTGTGACACATGGCACATAATCGGCCATTGATCTCTCTGTTTGCAGTCATAGCCTTCTCCGTACTATCCACTGGAGAGCACATGACGAACTGTGTGGTAGTGACCACTTCCCCATCTTCTTGTCACTTCCCTGGCCTCATGCCAACGGGCGCCTATCCAGATGAGCTTTAAACAAGGCAGACTTCGAAGCTTTCACCACTGCTGTCACCGCTGAATGTCCCCCACATCGTGCCATCGATGTTGTCGTTGAGCATGTCACTACAACGATCGTTTCTGCGGCGGAAAACGCGATCCCTCGTTCTTTAGGGTACCCCCAGTGAAAGACTGTGCCTTGTTGGTCGCCAGAAGTCACTGAGGCAATAAAGAGCGTCAGTGAGCTCTACAGCGACATAAGCGGCACCCCTTCCCTAGAGCACCTAATAGGCTGTAAGCGGCTCCTTGCCCGCGTTCGCCAGCTTATAAAACGACAAAAAAAAGAGTGTTGGGAGAGTTATGTCTCGACTATTGGGTGCCATGCGTAACCTTCCCTAGTTTGGACGAAGATCAGACGTCCTTTTGGCTACGAGACCCTAACAGGTGTCCCTGGAATTAACATCAGTGGCGCATTATCTACCGACGCAAACGTGATTGCCGAGCACTTTGCTGATCACTATGCTCGAGCCTCTGCGTCGGAGAACTACCCCCCAGCCTTTCGCACCCTCAAACGGCGGATGGAAAGGGAAGTTCTCTCGTTCACTACACGCCACAGTGAACCGTATAACGCCCCGTTTACAGAGTGGGAGCTCCTCAGCGCCCTTGCACATTGCCCCTACACAGCTCCTGGGCCACATCGGATCCGCAATCAGATGATTAAACATCTCTCATCTGACTACATTCGACATCTCGTCATCTTCAACCAGATCTGGTGCGATGGCGTCTTCCCATCGCAATGGTGGGAGAGCACCATCATTCCGGTGCTCAAACCCGGTCAAAACCCGCTTGATGTGGATAGCTAGCCCATCAGCCTCACCAACGTTATTTGTAAGCTGCTGGAACGTATGGTGTGTCGGCGGTTGGGTTGGGTCCTGGAGTCACGTGGCCTACTGGCTCCATGTCAGGGCGGATTCCGCCAGGGTCTCTCCACCACTGATAACCTTGTGTCCTTCGAGTCTGCCATCCGAACAGCCTTTTCCAGACGCCAACATCTGGTTGCCATCTTTTTTTTTTTTTACTTACGTAATGCGTACGAGATGACCGGGCGACATCATATCCTTGCCACATTGTATGAGTGGGGTCTCAGGGGCCCGCTCCAGAATTTTATCCAAAACATCTTATCGCTCCGTACTTTCCACGTCCAAGTCGATGCCTCCCGTAGTTCCTCCCGTATTCAGGAGAATGGCGTTCTGCGGGGCTATGTATTGAGGGTCTCTCTAGTTTTAGGTTCTGTAAACGGTCTAGCAGCAGCTGTAGGACCTTTGGTCTCACCTTCTCTGTACGCGAATGACTTCTGCATTTAGTACTGTTCCTCCAGTACTGGTGTTGCTGAGCGGCGCCTCCAGGGAGCCATTCACAAGGCGCATTCATGGGCTCTAGCCCACAGCTTCCAGTTTTCAGCCGCTAAGTCGTGTTTCATGCATTTCTGTTGGCGTCCCACCGTTTATCCAGAACTAGAACTTCACCTTACTGACGATCCACTGACTGTAGTAAAGACATATCGATTCTTAGGACTGGTTTTCAACGCCCCATTGACTTGGCTACCTCACCTTCGTCAGCTTAACCGGAAGTGCTGGCAGCACCTCAATGCCATCCGCTGCCTGAGCAACACCAACTGGGGTGCAGATCGCCTACGCTGTTGCAGCTCTACAGAGCCCTTGTTCAATCCCGCCATGACTATAGGAGTCTGGTTTACGGTTCGGCGGCGCCCTCAGCGTTGTGTTTACTCGACTCTCCTGACGGGAGCTTTTAGCACGATTCCAGTGACCAGTGCCATGGTGGAGGCAGGAGTCCCTCCATTGAAGGTTAGGCGTGCACAACTGCTCGCCTGTTACGTTGTATTCGTTCGTAGTTCTCCTGCGCGTCCGAATTACCGCCTCCTTTTCCCAACCACGGCGCTTCATCTTCCGAATCGGTGGCCCAGGTCAGGGCTTACGATTGCGGTTTGCGTCCGGTTCCTTCTGTCTGAACTTGAGTCCTTCTCGTTACCTCCTCTCCTCGAGGTCCATCCACGTACACTTCCATGGTGTATATCAAGGCTGCAGATTCTTCTGGACTTCTCATATGGCCCTAAGGACTTCGTTAACCCTGCGGCTCTCCGCTATCACTTCCTCTCGATTCTCCACATGTACCGGGGCCATGAAGTGGTTTACACCAATGACTCGATGGCTGATGGTCACGCAGCCTTTGCGTATGTTCATGGAGGACACATTGTACAGCACTACTTGCCAGATGGCTGCAGTGTTTTCACTGCAGAGCCGGCGGCCATATCTCGTGCTCCTGAGCACATCCACTAATGGCCTGGAGAGTCATTTCTCCTGTGTACTGACTCCTTGAGCAGCCTACAAGCTATCGACCAGTGTTACCCTCGCCATTCTTTGGTAGCGTCCATTCAGGAGTCCATCTATGCCCTGGAACGGTCCCATCGTTCAGTGGTGTTTGTGTGGACCCCAAGACACGTCGGAATCACAGGCAACGAACTTGCCGACAGGCTGGCCAAACAGGCTACGAGGAAACCGCTTCTGGAGATGGGCATCTCCGAAACTGACCTGCGTTCTGTCTTACGCCGCAGGGTTTTTCGGCTTTTGGAGAAGGAATGGCATAACAGTACACACAACAAACTGCATGCCATTAAGGAGACTACAAATGTGTGGAAGTCTTCCATGCGGTCCTATCGCAGGGAATCAGTTGTCCTCTGCCGGCTCCGCATTGGCCATACGTGGTTAACGCATGGTTACCTCCTCCTTCGTGAGGACCCACCTCGGTGTCGCTGTGGCTCACCAATGACGATCGTCCACCTCTTCCTGGACTGTCCACTTTTAGCCGCTCTGCGGCAGACTTCTAACTTTCCCAGCACCCTACCTTCGTTGTTTGGCGACAATGCCTCAACAGCAACTTTATTTTTACGTTTTATTCGTGAGGGTGAGTTTTAACATTTGATCTAAGTTTTAGCGAATGTCCTTTGTCTCTCTGTGTCCTCCACTCAAGTGCTTTTAGGGTGGAGGTTTTAATTTGTTGCAAAGTGGCTGGCTTCTCCTTTTTATACTCATGGTCAGGCAGCCATGGTAATCTGCTCTCTTGTTTTGATCTCTTCTACATGTTTCTTAGCCGGCCGCTGTGACAGAGCGCTTCTAGGCTCTTCAGTCCAGAACCACGCCGCTGATACGGTCGCAGGTTCGAATCCTGCTTCGGGCATGGATGTGTGTGATGCCCTTAGGTTAGTTAGGTTTAAGTAGTTTTAAGTCTACGGGACTGATGACCTCAGATGTTAAGTCCCATAGTGCTTACAAGGGAACCTCCCCATCGCACCCCCCTCAGATTTAGTTATAAGTTGGCACAGTGGATAGGCCTTGATAAACTGAACACAGATCAATTGAGAAAACAGGAAGAAGTTGTGTGGAACTGTGAAAAAATAAGCAAAATATACAAACTGAGTAGTCCATGGGTCACATAGGCAACATCATGCACAATGTGAGCTCAGCAGCGTCGTGGTCCCGTGGTAGCGTGAGCAGCCGCTGAACGAGAGGTCCTGGGTTCAAGTCTTCCCTGGAGTGAAAATTTTACTTTATTTATTTTTGCATAGTTATTATCTGTCCGTTCGTTCATTGACGTCTCTGTTCACTGTACTAAGTTTAGTGTCTGTGTTTTGCGACCGCATCGCAAAACCGTGCGATTAGTAGACGAAAGGACGTGCCTCTCCAATGGGAACCGAAAACATTTGATCGCAAGGTCATAGGTCAACCTTTTCCTCCACAGGAAAACACATCTGATATATTCTATACGACACTGGTGACGGCATGTGCACCACATGACAGGAATATGTTGTCGACCCACCTAACTTGTACACTTTGCGATTCTTCTACCTTGCCCGATTTAGGTTTTCTTGTGGATGTGATAATCACTCCCAAAAAAGTGATGAAAACATAAGAGTTTGTCACATAAACTGAAAATAAAAAATAAAAATTTTCACTCAATGGAAGATTTGAACCAAGGACCTTTCGTTCCGCAGCTGCCCACCTTACCACGAGACCATGGCGCTCCTGTGATCCTTCTGTCCTTGTTGTTCTATATGTTACCATGAACTACTCAGTTTGTATATTTTGCTTATTTTTTCACAGTTCCACACAACTTCTTCCTGTTTTCTCAATTGATCTGTGTTCAGTTTTTCAAGGCCTATCCACTGTGCCAACTTATAACTAAATCTGAGGGGGGTGCGATGGGGAGGTTCCCTTGTTAGAGCCATTTGAACAGATTTTTAACATATTTCTTGCGTCTCTCTGTAGTTTCCGTGTCCGATTTTGTCCATTTTAGTGTTTTTTGCCCTTGTGGATTTCTCCTTTCTTCCAGCTGTGTTTTGTATGTCTCGACTATTTTGCTGCTACACTTGTGAAATTGTTTTAATCTGAACAAGGGACCGATCGCCTGGCGGTTTGGTCCCTCCCCCCCCCCCCCCACCCCCCTCTTTTAAACCAACCAGCCAACCAAAATAGTGTCATGTTTGGAGCGCATTCCTTTATATTGTATTTTGAAAAGTCTGACAATGCCGGAAAAGCGCGCTGAGCTGATTTTCGCAACTTTTTTGAGTTTTTTCGTACTGTTGTAACGAGTAAAATTTCCTTCTTCCACGTAAAATACATTTCTGGCGAAAATAACATAACCTGTTTAAAAGTTTTTTGAGCGGTGTATTGTTTCTCTCTCCACTCCACGCGTAGACTCTAAAAAGATGGTGTCTTAGGAGAAATAAACGTAATAGTATTGGTAATAACACTTTCGGATTATATTTAACGTAAATGAGTGGAAGTGGAAAACGTTAGAAAAGTAAGGAAGAAAGACGAATATAGCGTCACGTCGACAGCGCGTTCATTAGAGACGGAGCACTGCACAATTACGAAAGGATAGGGAGGGAAATCGGATATCATTTGCCTGTAGCGATTTAGGGAAAACGCGGAAACCTAAAACTGGATGGCCGAACGGGCTTTAAACCGTCGTCCTCTCGAATGAGAATCCAGTGTACTAACCACTGCGCTACCTCGCTCGGTAGAACGCTACAGATCATTACTGCCACTGAGCGAGGTGGCGCAGTGGTTAGCACACTGAACTCGCATTAGGGAGGACGACCGTTCAGACCCGCGACCGGCCATCCTGACAGGTTTTCTGTGATTTCCCTACAACGCTTCAGGCAAATGCCGGGATGGTTCCTTTGAGAGGGCACGGCCGACTTCCTTCCTAATCCTTCCCTAATCCGACGGGACTGATGACCTTGCAGTTTGGTTCCCTCACCCAAATCAACCAACCACAACTGC
Organism: Schistocerca piceifrons; assembly: GCF_021461385.2. Taxonomy (NCBI): domain Eukaryota; kingdom Metazoa; phylum Arthropoda; class Insecta; order Orthoptera; family Acrididae; genus Schistocerca; species Schistocerca piceifrons. The sequence continues at coordinate 358,719,914 of NC_060149.1, read as the reverse complement.
CAGCACACACTGGTACATAATTTTCAAAGCACGCAGTATATTAGCACGAAACGTATGCGACAATATTAAAAATTTCCTGTTTAGCAAATATGTCGCTATAATTGGAGGGAAAGCGTTAGAAAAAGGAGTAGTTTTGATTGTTTCCTGCCAAGATGGTTACAATTTTTATGAAAGTGAATTACTTCGCACACAGTTTGTACTAATTTATTACTTAAAAGACTACATGAAACTGCTATTTAAGGAAATATAATGTAGTTGAAACTGTTGCGAAGTCGTGAGAGTTCTACGAGAACGAGTAAATTGCGTAGCTAACAACAGCTGGCAATAATACAAGAAAATGTAGCATAATTTTTATGAGTGGTAGAAATACTAACACATCTTTCAGATTCAACATCAGAGTAAATCATTAGAACCGTATGTAAGTTAGAGCTTTGGGGTAACCGCAGACACGACACAAGCTTTAAGAAAATGTGATGTAAATTGTTACATGAGGGTAGTCAACTGGATGTCGGTAATTCATAGTGTGTGTTATACGGCGACAAGTGAAGAGCCACACATTTCGTAGAGATTTGCAAGCAAAGCAAGTGTTTTACGCTAGTTCTCAATGAAAAGAAAGGCGTTATTGGTTCTGATCCTCGCTGCTGCGTAAGATCATCTTGGTGAGAAGTTGAACGCACTGTGTACCCGTAACCTACTTGTCGCAGAGACAACACAGTGCTCTCACTAAAATAAATTAATGATTTATGACGACGTGTTAACACAGGTTATTTCAGAGTTTTATTCAAGACTGGTATGGGGAAAAAGCTAAAATTGTGGGTTGTCTCTGGTCCTACCACACAGCATGTAATGGTGTGCAGAGCAAATACAGGGTGTTTGGAAATACCCATTACAGACTTCCATGATGTGTAGAGGGGAGGGAGTACATAATATTTTGAACTAGAACCCATGTTCGGAAACGCCATCCAAGGACGCTATAGAGCCTTAAAATTATAAGCGCTGGAGCCTGTACATTGTTGTTGTGGTCTTCAGTCCAGAGTCTGGTTTGATGCAGCTCTCCATGCTACTCTATCCTGTGCAAGCTTCTTCATCTCCCAGTACCTACTGCAACCTACATCCTTCTGAATCTGTGTAGTGTATTCATCTCGTGGGCTCCCTCTACGATTTTTACCCTCCGCGCTGCCCTCCAATACTAAATTGGTGATCCCTTGATGCCTCAGAATATGTCCTACCAACCGATCCCTTCTTCTAGTCAAGTTGTGCCATAAATTTCTCTTCTCCCCAGTTTTAGTCAGTACGTCCTCATTAGTTACGTGATCTTCCCATCTAATCTTCAGCATTCTTTTGTAGCACCACATTTCGAAAGCTTCTATTCTCTTCTTGTCCAAACTAGTTATCGTCCACGTTTCACTTCCATACATGGCTACACTCCATACAAATACTTTCAGAAACGACTTCCTGATACTTAAATCTATACTCGATGTTAACAAATTTCTCTTCTTCAGAAACGCTTTCCTTGCCATTGCCAGTCTATATTTTATACCCTCTCTACTTCGACCATCATCAGTTATTTTGCTCCCCAAAGAGCAAAACTCATCTACTACTTTAAGAGTCTCATTTCCAAATCTAATTCCCTCAGCATCACCCGATTTAATTCGACTACATTCCATTATCCTCGTTTTGCTTTTGTTGATGTTCATCTTATATCCCCCTTTCAAGACACTGTCCATACCGTTCAGCTGCTCTTCCAGGTCCTTTGCTGTCTCTGACAGAATTACAATGTCATCGGTGAACTTTAAAGTTTTTATTTCTTCTCCATGGATTTTAATACCTACTCCGAATTTTTCTTTTGTTTCCTTTATCGCTTGCTCAATATACAGATTGAATAACATCGGGGATAGGCTACAACCCTGTCTCACTCCCTTCCCAACCACTGCTTCCCTTTCATGCCCCTCGACTTTTATAACTGCCATTTGGTTTCTGTGCAAAATGTAAATAGCCTTTCGCTCCTTGTATTTTACCCCTGCCACCTTCAGAATTTGAAAGAAAGTATTCCAGTCAACATTGCCAAAAGCTTTCTCACAGTCTACAAATGCTATGAACGTATGTTTGCCTTTCCTTAATCTATTTTCTAAGATAAGTCGTAGGGTCAGTATTGCCACTCGTGAGCCTGTATATGTATGTATATATACAGGGTGATTCCTTTATTGATGATAGAAACTTTCAAGGACGATGAATAAATGTAGCAATTTGAGGTAAGAGTCCCTGTACCGGACACGAAAGAGTGTGAAGTTATAAGGCAACTTTCAGAGGTGGTGGTATGGACCAGCACAAGAAAAAATGTCCAGTAAACATGGTCTCTGCAATGCTTCCATGTTCACTGCACATTTTTTTCCTTGTTCTGGTCCATACTACCGCTTCTGAGAGTTGCATACCCTACATTGTTAGCAGCAACAGCACCGATACATGTATTCCACTGTCAGAAGAATCAGAATAATCTTTGCTTGTAACTTTCGACTCGTTCGTTCCCGAACCAGGGACCCTTACCTCAAATTGATACGTTTATCAATCTCCATCATCCTTGAAAGCTTAAAACATAAATAACATTATCATTCTATGTATACGTTTACAGGCGCCGGTGCCTACAATTTTTACGCTCTGTAGCGTCGTTGGATGAAGTCCTTATTCCAAATATTGTCTACTCATTCCCGTTTACAATTTCTAGAAGTTTGTAACGGAAAATTCGAACACCCTGTATGCTTGGTTAGGATTGGCCCAGTGGATGTGATATGCTCTGACTTCCCCAACTGGGAAAGCAACACTGTCGGCTCGTTACTGAGAAGAATAAACCTTCAGCGCTCATCGTGTTGTGATTGTTAGCAACAGAATAAATGCGTCTTGTCAATAGTTGACCATTGACATTGGCCAGGAACTAGTCTGATATGGATCTAAACTTATTTAGCGAAACCTCTGATAACTTGAATCAGGAAGACCGTGCAGGGATTTTAACCCCATCTCTTTCCCTTTTACCAATTCAGTATCTTAAACATTGCACGACTAGGATAAGTGGCAGTCACCGAAAAGGAAGGGATAAAAAGTCTGTAGTTTGAAGCGTGTATAGTAAAAACCACCAAGCAACTTACTTTTCAAGCACGCAAAACGATGCTTAACGTGCCGCTGTTTCGTATGTGGGGTGGGGGCAGGGAGGGATGGGTCGGTAAGACCCAGAGGTGGACGAGGTCTCTCTCTCTCTCTCTCTCTCTCTCTCTCTCTCTCTCTCCCTCTCCTGGAAGCCCTCGTCTGCTCTCTGGTCTGCTGGTCTGCAGACAGCCTCGACGATACTCTTTCATCTGTCATCCACTTACTTCTCATCTGTGGCATCAATATTGCTTTCGTTGCCTAAACAACTCCTGCTTCGATAAGATTTTTGGCTGATGTCACTAATTCCAGACGAATTACACCATAATCGTATGGACGATGGGCTAAGGACTTCGCTGTTCAGTCGCTTAACCACCTAATCAACCAACAATCGTATGTAGGACGCTCGACAGCAACCGAAAGTGAAAATCTCATTCAGAGTTTCCGAAAACAAACACGTACATTAACAAGGAATCGAAACAAACCATTAGATTACTAGTGTTCACATACTCCTGACATACCGAGCTGCATGCTGTAAAACACAAATGTCCGAAACAGTCTATACCCTTAGTTAAATCCATTAGGCTACTTAAAAAGTATTTGCCAAACGAGGCTGTTCTCGGTAATAGATTTTGTTCCGTGTTGTCAGTACTCTCTGGAATACAACCCACAGTATACGATAAATTATACGAATGGTAACAGTGACAAACTTAATATTACATTCCAAGAAGGGAGTGAGCTACACATATCAGTTGCTGCTTCCTAAACATTACGAAACTTTCTGCCGCCATTTTTAATCGGTAAAGTACACGACGAAAGGTCATGCAACACTCAGTGCTACAGCTGATGTTGTAAACATGTCACGGCTAATATGCTTCTTTACTTTACTGGGTGAAAATCATAATCGAGCTTTGGTCCATTAACATTTTAACCGCTTTTGCTCGCAACAGCCACGTTTACGCACGTACTTAACGATCTCGTTTGTGTCCTGTGGTTGCAGCATTTGGACATATTAATAGGCCGTGGGGTTTAGCAAGCTTTAAAGACTATCATTTCGTTATCTCAGTTGCGTGAACTTAATGATGTAAGTGAAAGGTGATTCACGCAGTGAGGCATGCTTAGGTGCGTGGCTTGTGTCACGTCGCTGACAAATGACGGAGGCAAGCACACTGGTTTTCGATACGTCGTCAGCCGGTTACGTCACTCGTGCTTGGTCTACAGTCAAGCTATTAATGCGTTTTCTGCGCTGACTGTACAGACGGAAGTGTCTTCTTTGTGGATCAAAAGCTAATTGATCCTAGTTGTCGTTTACGTATAGTTTTTTTATTTTATTTTTAGATATATCGAGCCCAGGATGAACTTCCTGTAGTAACCGCAATTGACTGATCAAAGTAAAATTCTTTTATTTTTTCCTTAATCGTACGTTTCAGAACTGATAGCAGAACACATTAAGCTCTCGATTATCCACTGTAATTAAGGACTTGAAAGCGCGTGAACCGAATTCCGCGGCTAATCCGCTATTAAAGTACGTCTTGTACCATTACAATAAGACAACACATTCTTGCTTGGTTTATAACCACGCGCACTGTGCTCTGCCTCGAAAGCTAAAGTCTTTGTTGCTAGACATTTCCAAAACAACCTGGGTTCGTCCTAATTGTATACTTGCTCCAGTTCTAAATTTTCTCGTTCAATAAACTTCTGGAAATCCTTACAAAAGTCTCAAGCAGTATTTATTACCCCTTATTAGCTTTTCGCCGTGGAATGCAATCTCCCGGGTACCATGGCGTTGTTTAGATCTTGTTAACCAGCCGAAAGATAAATTAAAATCTCCTTCAATCCCAAAGGTTTTGTAGAAAAACTGATCCTCTTTGGCGGTTACTGGGCCAGATACTTCTGTACCCTCTGCTCTTTTCTGCTGAAACCATTGCAACATGGCTTTATTCAGTTATGCGTACACTGCCATTTTCATAGCCTTCCGCTTTGACATACCTTTCGATGAGTCACAATTGCTAGGAAATAGAATTATTTCGTCTTTGTTTAATCCGCTAGTTTATGGTAATTACTACTAAGCGCTTCACCATTTGAAGATCGGGTACTTCAGTGAATGCTGCCGATGACGCATAAAAATGGAAACACACCACGTCAAAAACAATCACGCACACTGTTTAATTAGTGCAAACATTTTTGTGTCCGGACAAGATGTGAAGAAAGCGTAAGATCCAGCTGCATCTGAATATGCTGTAGTATGTAAAGGACGTTGTAGCACCAAAATGAGCAGGCTCTTAACTGCACTTTCACGTTTTAGACAGTTGTGAAACGATTTGAACTTACTAAACAGTATGTATTATTGTTTTTGATAAATTTTCTTTATAATGACTGGCGAGGTTTTAATTAGCAGACATCAAAGTGTATCTACTTCAAAGAATAACAGACATTACAGGATATACACTTTGTGATCAAAAGTATCCGGACACCCCCAAAAATATAAGTTTTTCATATTAGGTGCACTGTGCTGCCACCTACACCGTATCAGCGACCTCAGTAGTCATTAGAGATCGTGAGAGAGCAGAATGGGGCGCTCCGCGCAACTCACGGACTTTGAATGTGGTCAGGTGATTGGGTGTCACTTGTGTCATACGTCTGTACGCGAGATTTCCACACTCCTAAACATCCCTAGGTCCACTGTTTCCGATGTGATAGTGAGTGGAAACGTGAAGGGACACGTACAGCACAAAAGCATACAGGCCGACGTCGTCTGCTGACTGACAGAGACCGCCGACATTTGAAGAGGGTCGTTATGTGTAATAGGCAGACATCTATCCAGACCATAACACAGGAATTCCAAATTGCATCAGGATCCACTGCTAGTACTATGAGAGTTAGGCAGGAGGTGAGAAAACTTGGACTTCATGGTCGAGCGGCTGTTCGTAAGTCAAACATCACGCCGGTAAATACCAAAAGACGCCTCGTTTGGTGTAAGGAGCGTAAACATTGGACAATTGAACAATAGATAAACGTTGTGTGGAGTGACGAATCACGGTACACAATGTGGCGATCCGATGGCATGGTGCGGGTATGGCGATTGCCCGGTGAACGTCATCTGCCAGCGTATGTAGTGCCAAAAATAAAATTGTGTTATGGTGTGGTCGTGTTTTTCATGGAGGGGGCTTGCAGCCCTTGTTGTTTAGCGTAGCACTATCACAGCATAGGCTTACATTGATGATTTAAGCGCCTTCTTGCTTCCCACTGTTGAAGAGCAATTCGGGGATGGCGATTGCATCTTCCAACACGATCGAGCACCTGTTCATAATGCATGGCCTGTAGTGGAGTGGTTACACGACAATGACATCCCTGTAATGGACTGGCCTGTACAGAGTCCTGACCTGAATCCTATAGAACAGCTTTGGGGTGTTTTGGAACGCCTACTTCGTGCCAGGCCTGACCGACCGACATCGATACCTCTCCTCAGTGCAGCACTCCGTGAAGAATGGGCTGCCATTCCGCAAGAAACCTTCGAGCATCTGATTGAACGTATGCCTGCGAGAGTTGAAGCTGTGATCAGGCCTAAGGGTGAGCTAACACCATATTGAATTCCAATATTACCGATGGAGGGCGCCACGAACTTGTAAGACGTTTTCAGCCAGGTGTCCGGATACTTTTGATCACATGGTGTATGCCGTTAAAAAATCTAATCAGTAATGTAGATGAAACTACTGTGAACATGAAGTAATGCACATGGTTTGGCTGCTCCTCTGAACTCCAAGTGCACATCTCCCTCCCTCCCCTCCCTCCCTCCCCCTCCCCCCTCCCTCCCCCCCTCCCCCTCCCCCCTCCCTCCCCCCCTCCCCCTCCCCCCTCCCCCCTCCCCCACTCCCCCCTCCCTCCCCCCTCCCCCCCTCTCCTCCTCCCTCTCTCTCTGACTTACCACCAGACATTTTAAGGGTGGTGTTAAATATATGCGGGCTTGTGTCTCTGTTTCTCATGTAACACTGGTAACTCTGATCCTCAACTGGTCTGTTTGCTAGCGAGGCACGCTTAAGTGAAAAGTTGTATTTTCCTCTCGCTAGTAGTGGAACCACGCCTACGACCTGAGAATATCCGTTGCGCATCATATAATGAAATGAATTATCGACACCATACACTGTGTAGCAAAACCTGATATATGTGTCTAACTCGTCACAGTCAGTTAAAGAGACTACTTCAGACAGCGGGGAGTTGATACCTATATCGAATGGCGCTGACAAAAAACTTATGCGTCAGGCGATGCATCACAGTGGTCAAGATACTGCACTCGTATTGGACAGTAGATCTCTCAATCTACATCTACATCATTACCCTACTATTCACAATAAAGTGCCTGGCAGATGGTTCAATGAACAACCTTCAAACTGTCTCTCTAACGTTCCACTCTCGAACGGCGCGCGGGAAGAACGAGCACTTAAAGTTTTCTGTACGAGCCCTGATTTCTCGTATTTTATCGTAATGATCGTTTCTCCTTATGTAGGTGGGTGCCAACAGAATGTTTTCGCAATCGGAAGAGAAAACTGGTGATTGAAATTTCGTGAGAAGATCCCGTCGAAACGAAACGCCTTTATTTTAATGATTGCCACTCCAATTCACGTATCATGTCTGTGGCACTATCTCCCCTATTTCGTGATAATACAAAACGTACCGCACTTCTTTGAACTTTTTCGATGTCATCCGTCATTCCCACCTGATGCGGATCCCACACAGCACAGCAATACTACAGAAAAGTGCGGACAAGTGTGGTGTAAGCAGTCTCTTTAGTAGACCTGTTGCACCTTCTAAGGGTTCTGCCAATGAGTCGCAGTCTTTAGTTTGCTCTACCCACAACATTATCTATGTGATCGTTCCATTTTAGGTTATTTGCAATTGTAATCCTTAAGTCCTTAGTTGAATTTACAGCCTACAGTTCTGCGTGACTTATCGCGTAATCGAAATTTGGCGGATTTCTTTTAGTACTCATGTGAATAACTTCACACATTTCTTTATTCAGGGTCAATTGCCACTTTTCACGCCATACAGATATCTTATATAAATCATTTTGAAATTAGTTTTGGTCATCTGATGACTTTACAAGACGGTAAATGACGGCATCATCTGCAAATAATCTAAGAGAGCTATTCGGATTGTCTCGTATGTCGTTAATATAGATCAGGAACAATAGAGGACCTAAACACTTCCTTGGGTAACGCCGGATATTACTCCTGTTTTACTCCATAACTTTCCGTCTATTACTACGATGTGTGACCTTTCTGAGAAGAAATCACGAATCCAGTCGCACAATTGAGGCGCTATTCCATAGGCACGCAGTTTGGTTAGAAGACACTTATGAGGAACGGTGTCGAAAGACTTCTGGAAATCTAAAAATATGGAATCAATTTGACATCCTCTGTCGATAGCACTCATTGCGTCATGAGTGTAAAGAACAACATAAGAACGATGTTTCCTGAATCCGTGCTGACTGTGTCAATAGATCGTTTTCTTCGCGGTAATTAATAATGTTCGAACACAGTATATGTTCCATGGGCCTGTAATTTAGCGCATTACTCCTATTTCCCTTTTTGGGTATTGGTGTGACTTGATCAGTTTTCCAGTCTTTAGGTACGGATCTTTCTGTGAGCGAGCGGTTGTATATAATTGCTAAATATGGAGCTATTGCATCAGCATACTCTGAAAGGAACCTAACAATGCTGTCATTCTGATTTAGGTTCTTTGTAATTTCCCAAGAGACTTAAGAAATCTGCGTCCATGCTTTGTTGTACCAGTCTCACTTAGTTCCTTGTGCCGTCTGAGCTATTGAGAGGTCTCTTACGATCACGATAGTCAGAAGGATTAAACCGTCACAAAAATGGAAAGATTCTGTGCACTGGTTCCTAGGAAACTAAAACAGGCAGTTATGTTGTACATCGCTGCAATGTCCTTCATACTTATAAATGATAATTTGCAATAGTAATCATTTGCTACCCTTTTCTTCATTGTTATATATAAGCACGCACATAACAATGGTGCGTTTCTCTTTTATCCATTATGATATTGTTTGCAACATACAACTGTTGAAACTTATTTAATCAAAACTACTGAAAGTACCCTCCAACCCCTTTCCCCCATCATTCATCTTGTAATATGTTCTAGTTAATACTAATATCACTACCATTAATAGGCCGGCCGGGGTGGCCGAGCGGTTCTAGGCGCTACAGTCTGGAACCGCGCGACTGCTACGGCCGCAGGTTCGAATCCTGCCTCGGGCATGGATGTGTGTGATGTCCTTAGGTTAGTTAGGTTTAAGTAGTTCTAAGTCTAGGGGACTGATGACCTCAGAAGTCCCATAGTGCTCAGAGCAATTTGAGCCACCATTAATAGCACGATTACGACGGTTAAGACTTTCACTTGCCTTGTTCCCCATGAGTTTACTGCTTAAAGGCTTCAGTTTCGTTATAGAGATTGACTGTGACGTTGAATAGTAGGGCACAGCAGGTTCTAAACGACCTTGACCCCATTTTCAGGGTCATTGATAAGATGAGGGGATGATAAGATATGGTGTCAGGCTACTCTTCACCTTGAGAGGTGGATATTATGTTACGTCTAAGGCAACTATATGAGGTATATTCAAGGTCACCCACCTCCCCCTCCCTCCTAAGTCAGGGTACACAGCTGAGGCACTGTCGGTATAAGATAGCCATGAAATTGACTATTGGGTTACACATCCTGCCCACGCGTCTCTACCCTTTCCCTTCCACCCTGAACCAACAAGATTCAAGCTGCTGCTCCTCCTCCCCCTTCTCCTCCTCCTCCCCCTCCTCCCTACCTCTTTCTTTATAACTAGAGTAACAGCATAGGTGATGCCAGTCTGTTTCTGTGCGCCATATGGAGCGTATCCGGTTTGTTTGGGATAATGGTGTGGATATTTGTTGTAAATAATAATAACAAATTAATTTTATATTATTCCAATGTGAGTTTCGTCCCCCTGTTCTCGGTGTCGCACCAACAACACATCGCATCATGTAAAAGAAAACTATTGCTACTTCAGAGGCCAACATTAAATACACGTTCTAACGGATCAAGTGCCTGGAGACAGTTTTCATCCTACAGGTGTGTACATAATGACTTTGCTGAGATTTTTTTAAAAATCCGATAGTGAAATGGGTATACTGTATAGCGTTTACAGTGCAGTGGATATCCCATTGTGAAGTTAGCAAGTAATACTGTGTGTATAAAGTAAATTTATCTGTATGTTTGTTATAACAAATACCCATACCCTGCACTGATCCTCTCAATACAGAGCACATGCTTTGAATGGAGAGCAGCAACATACGTGTCGTAAATAATTCGGATTGTACGGATACTTTTGAGCACAGGCTGCATTGTGATTGGTGGAGAATGTCGTGTTATTGACGTGACATGCTGTGTCCTTTCAGCGCTGCGTTATGTCGATAACGTGAAATTCTCAGCCAATCACAGTGCAGTCTGTGCTCAAAAGTATCCGTACAATATGAATTATTTATCACTCATGTGCTACTGGTCTCCATTCAAAGTATGTTCTCTGTAGTGTGAGGATAAGGGCGGGGTATGGGTATTTGTTATACATACAGATATAATTTATATACACAGTATTACCTGCTAACTCCACTGTGGGATGTCTAATACATTGTATAAACTACACTGTTTACCCATTTCGCTATTGGATTTTTTTAAACAAAATCCCAGCAAAGACATAACGTACAAACCCCTAGGGTGATAATTGTCTCCAGGCACTAGACCCATTAGAATGTGTGTAACGTTGGTCTATGATGTAGCATTAGGTTTCTTTTGCAGTTTCCTCTAAACTGTTTCCAGCACTTCCTGCTAAAATTTTTCCGATGTACCTTTTGCTGCTGCAGTATGATCCACTTGTAGTGGAATATAGTAGCTTCGTCTTGACATCGTGTCTCTAGAATGCACGGTCTTTCCACTATGTATGCATGGTGTCGTCTGCTCTCATATATTTAATCTTTAATGTAATGACTTAAACCCCCTCTCTACTGAATATTCTAATTACTCCCTCTATAGAATGCTTTTTTCCAGGTGTGTGTGGCACCATTTATCTCCCATATACACTCCTGGAAATGGAAAAAAGAACACATTGACACCGGTGTGTCACACCCACCATACTTGCTCCGGACACTGCGAGAGGGCTGTACAAGCAATGATCACACGCACGGCACAGCGGACACACCACGAACCGCGGTGTTGGCCGTCGAATGGCGCTAGCTGCGCAGCATTTGTGCACCGCCGCCGTCAGTGTCAGCCAGTTTGCCGTGGCATACGGAGCTCCATCGCAGTCTGTAACACTGGTAGCATGCCGCGACAGCGTGGACGTGAACCGTATGTGCAGTTGACGGACTTTGAGCGAGGGCATATAGTGGGCATGCGGGAGGCCGGGTGGACGTACCGCCGAATTGCTCAACACGTGGGGCGTGAGGTCTCCACAGTACATCGATGTTGTCGCCAGTGGTCGGCGGAAGGTGCACGTGCCCGTCGACCTGGGACCGGACCGCAGCGACGCACGGATGCACGCCAAGACCGTAGGATCCTACGCAGTGCCGTAGGGGACCGCACCGCCACTTCCCAGCAAATTAGGGACACTGTTGCTCCTGGGGTATCGGCGAGGACCATTCGCAACCGTCTCCATGAAGCTGGGCTACGGTCCCGCACACCCTTAGGCCGTCTTCCGCTCACGCTCCAACATCGTGCAGCCCGCCTCCAGTGGTGTCGCGACAGGCGTGAATGGAGGGACGAATGGAGACGTGTCGTCTTCAGCGATGAGAGTCGCTTCTGCCTTGGTGCCAATGATGGTCGTATGCGTGTTTGGCGCCGTGCAGGTGAGCGCCACAATCAGGACTGCATACGACCGAGGCACACAGGGCCAACACCCGGCATCATGGTGTGGGGAGCGATCTCCTACACTGGCCGTACACCACTGGTGATCGTCGAGGGGACACTGAATATTGCACGGTACATCCAAACCGTCATCGAACCCATCGTTCTACCATTCCTAGACCGGCAAGGGAACTTGCTGTTCCAACAGGACAATGCACGTCCGCATGTATCCCGTGCCACCCAACGTGCTCTAGAAGGTGTAAGTCAACTACCCTGGCCAGCAAGATCTCCGGATCTGTCCCCCATTGAGCATGTTTGGGACTGGATGAAGCGTCGTCTCACGCGGTCTGCACGTCCAGCACGAACGCTGGTCCAACTGAGGCGTCAGGTGGAAATGGCATGGCAAGCCGTTCCACAGGACTACATCCAGCATCTCTACGATCGTCTCCCTGGGAGAATAGCAGCCTGCATTGCTGCAAAAGGTGGATATACACTGTACTAGTGCCGACATTGTGCATGCTCTGTTGCCTGTGTCTATGTACCTGTGGTTCTGTCAGTGCGATCATGTGATGTATCTGACCCCAGGAATGTGTCAATAAAGTTTCCCCTTCCTGGGACAATGAATTCACGGTGTTCTTATTTCAATTTCCAGGAGTGTATATCTAATGCTTACACCACAAATTCCGAGTACTCCCTCTATATAAATACAGATGCCCTGTATTGCAAATCTGTATGTGGAATTTTCAAATTTTTTTTCTGTTTTTCCACTTTTTCCATTCTTCAGTGTTTTTTCACAATTTTCCATTTTCTGCATTTTCCCATATTTTTCTACATTTTTCCATGTTCTGTATGTAAATATACAAGAATATATATATATGCCCCTATTGCATACTCACCCAAGTTTCTTTTTATCCAATAGTGATTTAGATCCCTCCATCTAGCCAAAGTATCTACAAACTGTAAATCTTCCAAATTTCAACCCGCATAGTACTAAAACTAAAACCGAAGCTTACATACGGTGAAACGCGTAGATTGGGTGGGGGAGAGAGAGAGAGAGAGAGAGAGAGAGAGAGAGAGAGAGAGAGGGGGGGGGGGTGGAGGGGAGGGGAGTTAAGCTACTTTATTTCGTATGTTGGTTTGTCACATGACTTCCCACTCTCTACCACTCAAACCTGTTGTGGGTTTATCCACTTGTGGACATTACCCCGGACCTAATGCTGGTGAATCCACCTTCAAATGCTACCTTGTCCCTATTATAAGATGGATCCACAGTTGGATGCTACCCCAGATTTAACATGGGTGGATCCATCTTTGGATGCTACCCTGGATGTAACACTGATGGATCCACGCTGAACAACATCCTGCTTGTAATGTTATCTGGGTCCATCTTTGGATACTGTCCCGGGTGTAATGCTAGTGCAGCCACCTTTGGACATTACCTCAAACTTAACATGGTGGAACCATCCTTTAAATTCATATGTTACATACATCCTGGATCTAACCTTTGATAGCTGTAGTTGATCAGTAGTCAAAACATTATGTCCATATTTTCCATCTTGTATCTCTGGAGTATATACTAAGTTTTGACAGCCTTAGTTGCACTATATTGTGTGTTATTAATATTCAAGAAAGTATAAATGGATGTCATTGTTGTTATATGGTCATGGTGTGATATTTGGTAAGGATCAGTGGGCACAAAGCTGTATATAAAAGACGGCCAAAGTCAGCACTCGACCTCCATAGCAATCCATAAGTGACTGAGAAGACTTGCAGGCCCTCACAGAAGTTTTTCTACGGTCCCATGAAATCTATACGCGGCCGTGTGTGCAAGTCACATGACCAAGCATATGTGACCTTGGCGATGTGTTGAATCCGATTCACATTAAATTGCAGGTAACGAGGGTTTTTTCCTTGCCAATTAGTGCGATTTCTGCTTAATGATAATTAAATCTGCATCAATTAATGTATCTATGTTGCAATGTTTATTTTTTGGCCCAGAAGAAGGAAGTTGAGACTAGTGTCAGAAAATATTATTCCTGCACCATCTAGAGTGATGGAAAGACTGCTTCCGAAATAGAGGTTTCCACGCACTCTTATATGTATTCACCGTGGTAACGCCGATAAGCAGCGGCCCACGAACAAGAAAATACTTTGGACGACCTGGCGCTTAAAGGGTGAGGTTTAAAGACTCATTTTGACCGCCGGTCCGTGTACGGGTCTTGCCCGAGGAGGTATTGTTGACGAAACGTTTAAATGATGAAGCTGGCGAGCGAGGTGTAAGCGTGTTTGGTATTCAGAGCGGCCGACGCGGCACGGCGTCACACGCTGGCGCACAAGTCGTGCCGCCGCCGCCGCCGCCGCCTGCCCCTCGCCACGTGCTCTCCCCACCATTTTCTCTCACACGGTTCATTCTGTTCCACTGAACTCTACTTCTCCATCGTTTAGATTTAACTGTGCTGCAAGAAAAGCCCCGAGGGAAGTGGCAGCTCGATGTTCACGGTCGGAAAAAACCATGATTGAATCACTTGTTTTCAACCTACCTTTCCAAAATTATTCCAATAGAGTACCTAGTTGATACATTTGTCGAAGTGGTGGTCGATCCCGGTCCTCACGCATGTCGAAGTGGTGATGTAACGTTTAGTTACGCCATTGTCTGACCACAAAATCTAAATGCGATGCTACAGTCTCTGATCCTAGGATTTTTTTCTGGCGCTTTGCACAATTTTCACTACTGGAAATATTTCGTGTGTCTGTGGAAAGAAAAGGTTGCGCTTTGGGTCTCTCTCACACTAATCTGTAGAACCTGCAGTAACTAATGGGATCATCTGGTTGTCAGTCAATAGGATGAAGCCTAGTACAACACTGTTGCTTAAAGTGACGTTTGGGTTTTCTGTTCTGTAACGTGTAGGAACACTGCAATGAGATTCCATTCGTACGCCTTCCTTCACTAAAAAGACAGAGTTCGTAACGTGAGAGCGTACTTCTGTGCCAGTGTTGAATAGTTCTCGTTTGACTGGTATAAACATGGGAAACGGTTTTTGTGTGTGCGTGTGGGGGGGGGGGGGCGAGTAAACAGTAGCCTCCTCCTTTTTTAGGTGTTTGTTTATCACTTTGCTCTTCGATACAACGAAATTCCTTAATGTAAATCAGATACATAATACAATCTTTTTCTAGTTACTGATTTGCAGCTGCTCACTCATTTATGAATTTCTTGTGAACCTCTTTTCATTTAGTTTCTCCTTCAGTTTGGTCCGAAAACCGCTTTTCTTTTTGGTAGCGAACGAAGATCTTATGTGCTAATCATTAATACTTGCCTACTTTCACGAAAGAACGGTATTTTTCGTGTCTCAGATAGTTATTGGCTGAGAAATTATAAGTAAATATATAAAATCAGCGTTTCAGGTCCCTCTTGCCAAAGAATTTTTATTTATTGACTGCCTGATATCCTGTTACTGTTTGTAATCTATAGATGTTTTTCTTTTCTTGCGGCAAATTCAACCTGCATGACGAGTTCAAACTCTAATCATCAGACGCGTACGTTAAGTTTCACGTCGCTCTAAATTCGGAGGAACCTGTTTTATTTGTATAGTAATATTTCAAACGTAGTACATAGCTTAATACTTTAGGGCGCACTGTTGTTATTTAGTTGTAGCAAAACCTAGTTCTTGTAAAAAAAAGTGATGAGGCCTAGTGCACATTTGAATCTTCCTTGCAGTTGATTGAAGTAGTATACCGGAGTTGTCCTACAAATAAGGAGACTAACGTTAAGTTCATCACGTCGAGTCTTTGCTGTTGAGAAAGGAAAGATAAAGGAAACGCTTCGTGATTAGTTCACTTTAACTCCAGGATAATCTTAATGTTATCAGTTCTACTACGCTTCATCTTTGCCATCACATGCAGTAATAATCCGAATATCTCTATGATTGGAAGAAAGATCCAAGCGAGGAAGAGATTAGGAAAAAAAAAACCTTCCCAATTATTAGTAAACTTGAACAGGGAGGGGGCGGAGGATGGCAGTGCGAATATACTAACTATGGAGAAGAGCAGAGTGGAAAACGAAACACAAATTGAAGGAATATCGTTGATTCTTTGCAGTTACAGTGGATCAGGCAGGATTGTAACACACAACCTCGATCTAACGCGCCCCGATCATTAGGGACGAGCAACAGCATAACAACTAGCGTGGGGAAGCAAGTGGCCGAGAGTATACCAAGGAAGACATCCTTGTACTGGCCTGAGTGATTAAAGTCAAACCACGGGAAATCAAAATGTGGTTGGTAAGCTGACATTTGACACACAGTAGGGAGAAGCAGCGGTGAAACCAGGTCCAGCCATCCAGATTTCCAGATTTAGTTTTCCCGTAATTTTCCTGTGCTATTTCAGCCGAGCTCTTAACATTTATTCTACAAAGAAGGAGAACTATTATTTAATGATTTAAATAATCAAGATACTGCTCTACCTAGCTTGATTTCACTGTCGACGAAGCGCTAACTGCCGATTTCGGAAAATATCATGACTACCAAATCAGGTCCCAGCTTGGCTCCTCTCAGATGAAAGTGTGATTAGAAACTCTTTAGCTCAACTTCCCTCCGAGATCGGTCTAATAAGTGACTGAGAACAAATTAAGTTTTTTAAACACAGGAAAATAAATTGACCATAGTTTTAGTCACGGGATTGTCTACGCTGTCGCGTGAAGTGATTAAGGGAAGCAGAGGGAAACCTTTGACTGAAAGATATTAACTCCCTCCCTTCCGAACCAAGAGTTCATTGTCACCATCACTACACCCCTTCTCTTGGTCCGTCATTCGTTCGGTGCAATGAGTGTATGTTGTTGGGAAGCCCTGATGGGAATTCCAGAAATTACTGACTAGATATAATGCTTCTTTCCGTTCTCGTTCCAGCGAGTGCACGTTTATGTATTCGCATTGATTTAGCGCTCAGTCAGCAGCAGTATTTCCTAATATCGTGACAACGAGTATCCACCAGTATTAAAATAATATAGGACACAATACTAGGGACATATATTTTCTACATCTCCATAGATACTCTGCAAGCCACCACACGGTGCACGGCGGAGGATACCACGTACCACTACTAGTCTCTTCCTTTCCTCTTCCACTTGAAAATAGAGCGAGAGGGAAAAGATGTCTAAAATCCTCCGTACGAGCGCTAATTTTTCCCATCTTAACTTCGTGGTACTTATGCGAAATGTACTCCGGCAGCAGTAGAATCGTTCTACAGTCGGCCGCAAATGCCGGTTCTCTAAATTACCGCAATAGCGCCTCGCGAAAACAGCATCATGTTTCTTCCAGGAATTCCCATTTGAGTTCAGAAAGCTCCTCTGCAATACTTGCGTGCTGATCGTACCTACCGGTATCAAATCTTATTGCACGCATCTGAATTGCTAAGATGTCTTCCTTTAATCCGACCTGATGAGAATCTCAAACACTCTACTATTACCCAAGAATATATCGCACTATCAAAAAAAATGGTTCAAATGGCTCTGAGCACTATGGGGCTCAACTGCTGAGGTCATTAGTCACTTAGAACTAGTTAAACCTAACTAACCTAACGACATCACAAACATCCATGCCCGAAGCAGGATTCGAACCTGCGACCGTAGCGGTCTTGCGGTTCCAGACTGCAGCGCCTGTAACCGCACGGCCACTTCGGCCGGCTATCGCACTATCGTTCTATGTACCATCTCCTTTATGGATGAGGTACACTTAACGAGAATTCTCGCAAGTAAACGAAGTCGAGCCATCACCTTCCCTACTACCAACTTCACGTGCTCGTTCCATTTCATATCGATTTGCATCTTTACGCCACTGTGTCAAGCAGCGCCCTACTAATGCTGTACGCGAACGTACAGGATTATTTTTCTTACTCATCCGCATTAACTTACATTTTTTTTCTGAGAGCAGAGCAAGCGGCCATTCATCATACCAACTAGAAATTTTGTCTAAGTCATCTTGTATACTCCTACGGTCACTCGACGATACCTACCCGTACATGACAGCCGCAAATCGCTGCTCAACCTGTCCGTCAGATCATTTATTTGTATAGAGAATTACAGCGGCCCTGTCACACTTCGCTATGGCACTCCTCACGATACCATTGTCTCTGACGAGCACTCGCCGTCGCGGACAAATGGCTCTGAGCACTATGGGACTTAACATCTGAGGTCATCAGTCCCGTAGACTTAGAACTACTTAAACCTAACTAACCTAAGGACATCACACACATCCATGCCCGAGGCAGGATTCGAACCTGCGACCGTAGCAGCAGCGCGGTTCCGACTGAAGCGCCAGAACCACTCGGCCACCGCGGCCGGCTCGTCCCGGGCAGCGTACTGGGTTCTATTACTTAAAAAATCTTCGATCCATCTGGAAACTTAGACTGTGTGCTTAGACTGTGAAGTCTGCTGTGGGGTACGGTGTTAAACGCTTTACGGAAATCTAGAGATATGGAATCTGCCTGTTGCCCTCTATCCATCATTTCTGAGATATCATGTGAGAGAAGAGGGCAAACTGATTTTCGTACAAGCGATGCTTTCGGAAAACGTGGTGATTAATAGGCAGAAACTTTTCTGTCTCAAGGAAATTTGTTAGGTTAGAACTCAGAATGCGTTCAAGAATTCTGCAGTAAACCGATGTTAAGAATGCTGGTCTGTAATTGAGAGGGTCCATTCTTCTATCTTTCTTAGACACAGGAGTCACTTACGCTTTTTCCCAGTCGCTTGGGACTTTGCACTGGGCAAGAGATTCGCGGTAAATGCAACCTAAGTATGGGGCCAATGCCGCAGCGTACGCTCTGTAAACCCAATTTGGATTACATATGTACCTGGTGACTCACTTGTTTCCGAGTCGCGTGGAGTGGCCGCGTGGTTTGAGGCCCCATGTTACGGATTGCGCGGTCCCTCCCACCAGAGGTTCGAGTCCTCCCTCGGCCATGAGTGTGTGTGTGTGTGTGTGTGTGTGTGTGTGTGTGTGTGTGTGTGTGTGGTGTTCTTAGCATAATTTAGTTTAAGTAGTGTGTAAGTCTGTAAGTCTAGGGACCGATGACCTCAGCGGTTTGGTTCCTTAGGAATTCTCACACATTTGAACGTGTTTTCAACTTTTTCAGATGTCTTTGTACGCCAAGGATACTATTTCTATATCACCCGTACCGGAGTATGGACGACAGTCAAATGACGGTATGTTTGTGCGATCCTCCAGCTTGACTGATTTCTTAGCGTGAAACTTAAAACTGCAGCTCTACTTTTGCTATTTTCTATGCCACCCCCAGACTGGTCGACGAGTTACTGGATAGACGCCTTCGACTCGCATAGTGATTGTATGTATGATCAGAATATTCCCGGGCTCTCGACAAGATCTTTCGCTAAGGGATGACATTGGAAATTGTTATATGGTTCGCGCACTGATCTTCTTACGGACGCATGAATACCTACTAACTTCTGCCTGTCAACATTTTCGCGTTCTTTTTTGAACAAATAGTGCGCCAATCTCTGTTTCCTCAGCATTTTCCGAATTTGATTATTAAACTACGGAGGGTCCTTCCCATTATTAATCCACTTATTTGGAACATGCGTCTCAAGAGCACGATTTACAATCGGTTTAAGCTTTGCCCATGGTTCCAGCAGGTCCGTCATATTGGAGATAAATGATGTCCATTTCTTGTCCAAGTGGGATACTAACAAATGGCTTATCTGCTTTTTCTAGCGCAAATACTCTCGTAACCTTCTTGACGGATTTATTAACTTCAGTAACCACCGTCGTTATGTTATCACGATCACTAATTAATGTCTCTCTACGGACGCTGTCAGCCGGCCGGAGTGGCCGTGCGGTTCTAGGCGCTACAGTCTGGAACCGAGCAACCGCTACGGTCGCAGGTTCGAATCCTGCCTCGGGCATGGATGTTTGTGATGTCCTTAGGTTAGTTAGGTTTAATTAGTTCTAAGTTCCAGGCGACTGATGACCTCAGAATTTAAGTCGCATAGTGCTCAGAGCCATTTGGACACTGTCATTAAGCGCAGGCATGTTTGTACCTGCAGGTTGTAAAATATCCCCATTGCGTGTGGGCTGTCGAACTAACTGTTCAAGGCAGTTTCTGGAAAACCTGTTCAAAAGTACTTCACAAGACTATCCGTACCACCTGCAGTGAATCCAGAGACGTTTGTCTGCACTCGGCAATTTAAGTCACCTCTAAGAAACACTGCATATCTGGGTATTACCACGCTACTGAGCATAGAATTTCCGTGAATGGTTCTACGACTTTTACTGCGGTATCAGGTGGGCGCTGAAAATAACGGATAATTTAGTTCACCTTGGCCTTCTACTCGTGTCCAGATAAATTCGTAGGCTCAATTTCGCCCTGTATAGACGCAGTATTTTTGTCGAAGGCAGTTAACATTTCCCATCCTACAGCCTCGCATCTGTCCTTTCGATATACTTTCCATGCCTAGCTAAATATTTCGGAGCTTACTACTTCGGGTTTCAGCCAGCACTCAGTTCCGTGAATAATTTGAGAGCGACATCGTTTCTGGAGGGCAGTGAGTTCAGGAACTTCGTTACGAATATTTCGACAATTTACTGTTATAATTTTGACAGTCACGTTGTACGTGATCCGATTTCGCTCTCTGCGTATCGACTGGCAAACGTTCCTCAGAGAACCTCAAACTACGCCTAGTCCAAAAAAAAAAAAATAAATAAATAAATAAATAAATAAATAAAATAAAGCCATGCGCACGCCCCAAGCACACCACTGCCGGATTAGGTGCTTCCTTCATGCATTGCGTCCCTGACGTATCAGGGGAGTCCTACGACATTCCACCAATAACTCAGGTCCAGAAATCTGCCGGTCGGAGTGGCCGAGCGGTTCTGGGCGCTACAGTCTGGAACCGCGCGACCGCTACGGTCGCAGGTTCGAATCCTGCTTCGGGCATGGATGTGTGTGATGTCCTTAGGTTAGTTAGGTTTAAGTAGTTCTAAGTTCTAGGGGACTGATGACCTTAGAAGTTAAGTCCCATAGTGCTCAGGGCCATTTGAACCAACCAGAAATCTGCTACTATGATCGTCACAGAATCTGTGGAGCCCCTGGTTGAGACCCTCCACTCGGCTCCGCACCAAAAGAGCCCGAACGACTCTGGTACGATGCTGCAAACTGTGAGCTCTGCTTGTACCCCGAGAGCGAGGCCAGTTATCTTCACCAGTATCGCCAGTCGCCCGTAGGAACTGAGGATGTTCTCAGAACCCAAGCGACAGGCGTCATTGTTGTCGACATGAGCAACTTGCAGATCTTTGCACCCTGCACTATCGATAGCCGCAGACAGGACCTCCTCCACATCTCGCATGAGGCCTCCCGACAGACATATAGTGCACATTGGAATTCCTTCCGGTCCTGGACGCTATTTCCCTAAGGGGCTCCGTAACGCTCCTAACACAGAAGCTCCTGACAACTGATAAATCACTCGCCCCGTGTGCCTGCTCGGACCCTGCTGAAAGAGCGGCCACCTGTCCACCCAGAATGAATGGGCGAGACAGACAAAGTAGTTTAGCGTAAGCTCAAAATTTACGAAAATACAATGATTGTGAGGGGACTGGGAAATCAACTACAATATGTTTTAAGGAATTGCCCCAGTATTTATCTCGTGTGATTTAGAAAAATGGCAGTAAAATTAAATGGTGAGGAACGGGCCAGCTTCGGAATAAGAGTCCTGTGTCTTAACAACTGTGCCACTTTCGTAGATAAACCAGTTTCAGGTTCGAAGAATATGACAATCACTTTGTATTGCAGTATCAATTCTAACAAATTTCCTGTGAAAATATCAAGGTTGCACATGTGGTATGGAACGTATTTCTAGAATTATCCTTACAAATATGATGCCTATACAGGGCTATTACAAATGATTGAAGCGATTTCATAAATTCACTGTAGCTCCATTCATTGACATATGGTCACGACACACTACAGATACGTAGAAAAACTCATAAAGTTTTGTTCGGCTGAAGCCGCACTTCAGGTTTCTGCCGCCAGAGCGCTCGAGAGCGCAGTGAGGCAAAATGTCGACAGGAGCCGAGAAAGCGTATGTCGTGCTTGAAATGCACTCACATCAGTCAGTCATAACAGTGCAACGACACTTCAGGACGAAGTTCAACAAAGATCCACCAACTGCTAACTCCACTCTGCGATTGTATGCGCAGTTTAAAGCTTCTGGATGCCTCTGTAAGGGGAAATCAACGGGTCGGCCTGCAGTGACCGAAGAAACGGTTGAACGCGTGCGGGCAAGTTTCACGCGTAGCCCGCGGAAGTCGACGAATAAAGCAAGCAGGGAGCTAAACGTACCACAGCCGACGGCTTGGAAAATCTTACGGACAAGGCTAAAGCATAACCCTTACCGTTTACAATTGCTACAAGCCCTGACACCCGATGACAAAGTCAAACGCTTTGAATTTTCGGCGCGGTTGCAACAGCTCATGGAAGAGGATGCGTTCAGTGCGAAACTTGTTTTCAGTGATGAAGTAACATTTTTTCTTAATGGTGAAGTGAACAGACACAATGTGCGAATCTGGGCGGTAAAGAATCCTCACGCATTCGTGCAGCAAATTCGCAATTCACCAAAAGTTGACGTGTTTTGTGTAATCTCACGGTTTAAAGTTTACGGCCCTTTTTCTTCTGCGAAAAAAACGTTACAGGACACGTGTATCTGGACATGCTGGAAAATTGGCTCATGCCACAGCTGGAGACCGACAGCGCCGACTTCATCTTTCAACAGGCTGGTGCTCCACCGCACATCCATCATGATGTTCGGCATTTCTTAAACAGGAGATTGGAAAACCGATGGATCGGTCGTGGTGGAGATCATGATCAGCCATTCATGTCATGGCCTCCACGCTCTCCCGACTTAACCCCATGCGATTTCTTTCTGTGGGGTTATGTGAAAGATTCAGTGTTTAAACCTCCTCTACCAAGAAACGTGCCAGAACTGCGAGCTCGCATCAACGATGCTTTCGAACTCATTGATGGGGACATGCTGCGCCGAGTGTGGGAGGAACTTGATTATCGGCTTGATGTCTGCCGAATCAAAACTTCTTGAGTTTTTGTATGTGTGTGCAAAGCATTGTGAAAATATCTCAAATAATAAAGTTATTGTAGAGCTGTGAAATCGCTTCAATCATTTGTAATAACCCTGTATATAGGGTGCATCAAAAAGAACTTTACAACTTTGAAAACTCACGTTGATTTATTCATTCAGCGTACAGACACGGTTTTGGTGTCATTTTATGCCCAAAAAAATGCAATTGCGGCCGCCTGGCGCAAGTCCTATCTGACGCCACTTCGGCCATTTGGTCGTCTATGAAGTTGAGGTGGAATGATTAGGACAACACAAACACCCAGTTCCCGAGCGAAGAAAATCTCCAACACGGCCGAGACTCGAACTCACTATCTAGAGGCAGCGTCGCTAACCTCTAGACGAGTTAAGGACAGTTATTTAGACTGTTTTGATGTTATCCACCATCTCTTCCTATGTAGTGCCACTCTCTTCATGTCTCTACATCTTCTGCCCTCGATAATCAACATCTTAAAATTTTAATCATTAATTTCAAATATTACACAGTGCGGAGAAGTCTGAAGGAGACCTCTATTCTTCAGTTGATTGTAAATGTATGATGATTGGTATCGGTAATAAATGCGAAAATCACTGATTTCGAAGGAAGGAAAAGTATTTACTGAAGTTAAGATTTTCGTTGTATTGAATACAGATTGAGTTTTGGCACTATTCTCCTTCCTGCTCCAATTTGTGCTATTAGCTAATGTCCAGGTTTTACTGATTCGTCACCCCTCTACTACGAACTCGCACCAACACACGACCTGTCGGCGGAATCAGCTGGCAGCTGCTTGCCTGTAGTGATTTATGGTTCGATTGCGAATGGAGCGGCGCCACCCGCTCCGGACGAGGCGAGCGTGTGTTTGAGGCTGCGTGTCACGTGTCTGGTGCCGCCAGAGGGCCATTCAACAACAGGAAGCGCCCTGACTCAGCGTCGCAAACCGCAAGTCTGACTCCGCCGTGCGCCAGCTCGCACGTACCAAACAATATATTCTCTTAAACTCCACGCCTCACCCCGCACGGTTGCAGGAAGTCATCTTGATGCTTTCGCGAAGAGATAGTCGTTTGTCATTGTCACTTCTTTTTCTCACACTGTGTGCTACGAACAGCATTTGCGTCCCGGTTCCAACTCTAGAACCCTCCTCTCTGGTATCTAACGCAAATCGTGGAATAAACAATCACAGCTACAATTTTGGTTTGGCTTGACCTCTGTAACAATTTTCACGTTATAACGATTTCATATTACAGCATTGCATCTATTAGTCCAATTAAAGCCGTCGAACGCTTTCAATTTGGCGGACCCATATTCGACAAAACGACGGTTTAAATCCCTGTTCGGTCATCCAGATTTAGATGTATCGTTATGCCCTTAAATCGCGTAAAGTGAATGCCGGAATGATTTCTTTGAAAGAGCACGACCAATTTCCAACCTTCTGGTCCACCTCGAATGGCTTAGTCGTTGATGGAACGTTAAACCCTAATCTTCCGTCCATCCTTTTTTTCTTTAACTTCGTACCAGGGAACATGTAGCTTACACATTAGCCATATGTGAGTGACTCGCACGCCACAAGTTATTTCTTTCGTATCACGTTTTGCAGGAGAATTACCGAAACGTTACAGAAAAGTAACAGAGTAAGAAAAAATATCCAAAATGATTAAAGTGTTCTTGCAGAAAATATCCAATACACTGATGAGCCAAAGCATTATGACCACCGGCTTAATAGCCTGTTTCTCTATCTTTGGAACTAAATGCATCACTTATTGGTAGATTTGTGGAGGTATATGGCATTAGATGTCTACGCACAAGTCATGTGATTTGCTTAAATAACGGGCCGCTGATTTTCGTACGCAGTGATGGCGCCCGATAGCGACTCAGATGAGTTCCACGGGATTTACATCATACGACTTCGATCGCCGAGACATCAACGTGAGTTTACTATAATGCTTCTCAAACCACTGTAGCACGGTCGTGGCACCAAGATGGCCGTGGCTCTCATAAATAAGTCGAAGGTGAACCTTACTTTAAAGCTTATCTTACCAAAGTGCTAAATTTGTACTTCACCAAAAGCCGGCCGGGGTGGCCGAGCGGTTCTAGGCGCTACAGTCTGGAACCGCACGACCGCTACGGTCGCAGGTTCGAATCCTGCCTCTGGCATGGATGTTTGTGATGTCCTTAGGTTAGTTAGGTTTAAGCAGTTCTAAGTTCTAGGGGACTGATGACCTCAGATGTTAAGTTCCATAGTGCTCAGAGCCATTTGAACTTCACCAAAAAGCACTTGTAACTCAAGTCTTTTTATTTAAAGCGCCCAAGTTACTATGATAAGCAGTAATGCTCATTAGCCTTATATCATTCCTAAATGCGCCTTTCTAAGGTCAAAAAGAGAAATTATTGCGAAATCAGAGGAAACGGGGATGATGTAATAGAAAAGGTCCATGAGGCATTGTGCAGTGTCTTCTCACTATTGTATTTGTACCAAAGACAACTCGAATAACCGTCAGTGCAGACATGGTGACTTGGGTGGAAGTGTGCAAGCAACTTACACCAGATCATTTGTACGACTATATCGTCGTATCATCGAAATTGTGTGTAACGAGTCAGTTTACGGGATATATATGCGTGAACAGTGTTAACATTAATGATTAACATTAATGAATACCTTTCGTTTTAGTCCTACTCTTGCAACTACACTTAAAAAACAAGTTTGTTTGCACAATTTTTAAATAGCAATCCGTCCATGAAATAGAAGTTGTCCAGGAGAAATTGTGTTAGGTTAGATTTAAAACTTGATTAACTACCTACCATATCGTTTGCTGTGCGACTGAAAAAGGCTTGATACTTTGCGTCCAGACATAATTTTCTCTCGATTTACTTATCACAGAGCACAAACGCTTTGTTATTCTTCCCTCGTAACAAAATTCTTCACCATGGCTACATTTGGATAGCTGGCTAAATTTTCGCGTCTCTGTGTCAATGCTTCTAAAACTTTTACACAGCTCTGTTCACGAAGTTATATTCTCTAGGCGGATGGCAGCTGTAAAAGACCTTTACAATTGTGGCGAGTGGTGCTACAAACGGACACCCCTCGCACTATGTTTAGTGCACACTCGACTTCAGTGTTTCGGTTTTTGCTGGACTAATAGCGTTTTCCTACTTTTTGTGACTTTCGTCTTGAGAAACTTACAGAATTTCGACCCTTTCGTGTAAGTCAGCTGCTCAAGTTAGGTAGCCTCCTCCGTTTTGGTGGCAAAATATGAACGTTTGTGGGATTTCCATGTATATAGAGTGGTGAGTTTATGTGCGGGTAATGATACGTTAGGGCCGGCGGTCTGTGTCGCGCCCATTATCCCGCGCGCCTCTTGATTTACATCTTGTTAACCGTTCACACCCGATCGCCCTAATCGCTTTATACTCTACTTTACATTCCTGTACTTAAAGCCGTGAATGGTAACGTCTCGGCCGCTGCAGCCGACATACCCCGCCCAGAGCCACCCCTTTCCCAGCCTGCGCCGGGAAAAAACGAACAGCCTGACTCAGCTGACCCTTTTTATCAGCAGGTGCGGCTGTTTTGCTCGAGCTGGTGATACCATTTGATGGTGACCTAATTGGGCCGATTGATATGCTAATTGTGAGTGCTTGCGTAATGAGAAGGTATCGTTTCCACGCGATATATCAACATTACGAGTTTTACATTTACATCTATATACGCGTGGCTGAACTGCAGTTTCCAGTAACACGGACATTAAGCAAGTAACATTCTCCAGTATTGGGAGAAAGTCACACTGAATATGAGAAACGTGAAGTGTGTCCACGTAAAAGAGAGTGAACGGTGAAACTGTGTGACACAACTAAAAGTTGTTCGGAGGTAACAAGATTCAGCTAGAAATGGCTAACGGTAAGTAGGTAAGCAGCGGAAGGTACAAACATAGTACAGAAAACAACTCTGTGTGGGCGGGAATGAACAGATTTGCTGCTGAATTAGGAAAATTATGTCTGACGAAGGATCAATTACTTATTTAGCAACAGTTAATAAAAGAATGTTTTTATTACAGCTTACGATGTTAGCTAGAGTGCAGTAAACACGGTATAATGAGTCAGAACCTTAATTTTACACAAACTGATAGCTAAATTTTAACTTGGCTCTACTTGCCTTAAAATGGTCTACGTGGAGAACATATCAATAATGCAATCATAAAGTGTTCATTATGGTGCTTGACGATTAAAGGTGTACGAAAAAGCTAACGCCATAGTCATATTACCAGCAACCTACGATACGTCCTACGCAAAAAAATTAAATATTGGAAATCTTTGTGCAAGACACGTGTCGCAGTTTCTGAATAAGTAATGACCAAAAGTGAACGCAAAAACGAATTCCTTATAAATATTTGGATCGTTTACTAAATAAATCGTTATTACAGTTATTACGTGTGCCCCACATTAACTTCAGAAATGAAAACAGTGGGCGGAAGCCAGCACTTAAAATGACGAAGCCTACTTCATCTCCTGTAAAGGTTACGGCGAGTATCTTCTGGGATGGAAAGGTTTTTTTTTTTTTTGTTATCAATTACCTTGACAGGGTTAAATGAACAACCGGCAAACAGGATGAAACTACGAGGGAGCAGGCCTTAATAGAAAGGAAAAAAGCTCCTATCTACTTTGGAAATGGGAAAATTGAGAGATTGGAAGTACAAAGTGATGGAACATCCATCCTATTCACCTCTGCCTTCGAATTATTCTCATGTCTAACGAAACTCGTGTCTGGAAATCTTGAGTGCAATGAAGAAGTTATAACAGTTGTAGAGAATATTTTGCAGACCTTCCGGAATCGTTGCCAGTGGATAAAACGTGGACAATGTGCATTTACCGAAAGGAAAACTACTTTATAAAAAGATGCATTTTTCACATAAAATATACAGCTCTCACAGACCGAGGAACTTTCTCCGTGTTTAGTGTAATTACCTGTTCTGATGAGTACTGACAGTATAAAAAAACAAACACACACACACACACACACAAACAAAGATTTAAAGTTGCTTAATTGGTTCTGAAAGGTGTTGATTACCCAGGAAAGCCCGTTTTCAATAATTTGCCAATAACTATAGAAAGATTAGCTACTTGTGAAGCACAGTTTAAGAGGAGCGAGGAGCAGAAAGGATTTATTGGTGGCCAACTCCTACTCCATTGACTAACTGCTCACTAGTAAAAAAATTCCCTGCGGGGTCAGGGATTTTCACCTGCCCCGAGATGACTGGGTGTTGCTGTGTCGTCTTCATCATCATTCATCCCCATTACGGTCAGAGGAAGGTAACGGCAAACCACCTCCATTAGGACCTTGCCCAGTACGGCGGTACGCGTCTCCCGCGTCGTTCCCCTACGCTCTGTCAAGAAGCATGGAACTTCATTTCCAAAACAAATTAACGTATATGTTATTAATAATGTCAAAGTGTTACATATAAGCGGACTTCTGCTCATCTTCAGTGCCGTAATGCGGTCTGTTGTTAAATTATCTTACGCACATCGGTGTATATAGATTACACCTTTGTGACGAGTTTCGTATTAATCCTTAAATAAAAAATGAATCAGATATAATGCTTATTCCACTTGTCGTAGTGTATGTGGAAGAAACATAAGGATATCTGTTCTTTTGTATATTTGCGTTAATTATTTTTGTTTCTGTGACATGTTCTACCTCCTTCAGGTTCTCCTCAGTGTGGATGTATTGAATGAAAAGTATAGGGTAAGGTGGTAAAATTTCGATATAGGTACTATTCCCGATCTACGTAAGGTTTCGCGCAATTTTTCAGTTTCGTAGTGTTGGTAACGCTGCCTTTGTGTGGCGTTGCAATGCGGAAGGTTTTTGCAGCTCCTGTCTCTTCCTTGAGTCACCAGTTTGTGCTACAGAGATATAAATTTTTCTTGTTGAGCGGTAAGTGAAGTTACTCAGTTTTATCCACTGTTATAATCTGACTAGTTGCCATGTGCTTGTAAATTCTATATTAGTGAGGTTAGAGACTTGTTTTCCGTTCCCACGTGTTCAAAGGCATCTATACAGAAAGACTGTATGCCATGTGCTGCCATTTCTTGGTACAGTTCAGTACTATTTACTCATTACATACATTAACATTACACTAATACTTGTTCCATAGATCATGAATACGACATTTCGTAATACTGTGGAGCGTGTCAGTTTGCCGCGCGGGGTAGCTGTACGGTCTTAGACACCTTGCCACGGTTCGCGCGGCTACCTCCGTGGGAGGTTCGAGTCCTCCATCGGGCAGGGGTGTGTGTGCTGTCCTTAGCCTAAGTCAGTTCACGGTAGATTAAGTAGTGTGAAGCCTAGGAACTGATGACCTTAGCAGTTGGTCCCATAGGAAATTACCACAACCGTGTCAGTTTAACATACGTTTTCATTGCACTTTTTTTTCTTCGTTTTCCGTACTACTTCATATCTAAAAATTCATCTGTTGAGTACAAGGAGTTGTCATTCAGAAATTCTTTTAATTTGTTTATAAGTGTTGGTTGGCTATCTATCAGACTTTTAATGTTATTTGGCAAATGACCAAAGATTTTTGTGACAGCATAAGCCAACCCTTTCTGTGCCAAAGTCAGATTTAACCCAGAATAGTGAAGATCATATTTTTTCTAATGTTGTAGCTATGCATTCGCAATTGTTTTTGAATTCGGATGGGTTATCAATAACGATTTTCATAAGTGAATATATTTATTGCGAAGGTACTGTGAACATTCCAAGTTCCTTAAATAAACGTCTGCAAGGTGGTCTGTGGTGGGCTCCAGCTATTAGTCTGGTTACATACTTTTGAGTACTTTTTCTCTTAATGATGCTATAGGAAAACAGTGAATGAAAACAGGCGTAGTACGCTAATTTACTGATATGTTAATCACCAAAATTTCCAATAACCCTAACGGCATAAGTAGCTGAACCTAACTGTTTCAGCAGATCATCAACGTGTTTCGTCCAATTCAATTTCTCATCAATGCACACACTCAGAAATTTTGAATATTCTGCCTTAGCAACAGATTTCTGTTCATAGTCTATACTTATCAGTGGTGTTATGCCATTTACTGTACAGAATTGTGTACAATATGTTTTCTCAAAACTTAATTAGCGTCCTTTTGCAGAGAACCACTTAACTTTTGAAAATGCGTTGTTTCAATTTCCTCGGAAAATTCTTGTTTGTTGGGTGTGAGTACTATACTTGTATCATCAGCAAATGAACTAGCTTTGCATTTTTGTGAATATAGAGTGGCAAGTCATTAATATATATTAAGGACAATAAGGGACATAAGACTGAACCCTCTGGGACACCATTCTTGATACCTCTCCAGTTACAGGATTCGGCTGATTTTTTGCAAACTATCTGTACTGTTAATTTTAACTTTGTGTATTCTTCCAGTGAAAGATGAATGAAACCATTTGTGCACTGCCTCACTCATACCACAGTACTTAACCTTATCTAGATTAATTTCATGATTCACACAGTCAGACGCTTTCGAGAGATCACAAAATATCCCAATGGGCGATGTTCGGTTATTTAGAGCAATATTTGATCAGTGAAAGCACATAAAACATTTTCTGTTGAAAAGCCATTCTGGAAACCAAATTGACATTTTGTTAGTACTCTATTTTTACAAACATGTGAAGCTGCTCTTGAATACATTACTTTTTCAAGAATTTTGGATAAAGCTGTCAGAAGTGAGATTGGGCGGTAGTTAACATCAGACCTATCCCCTGTTTTATGCAATGGTTTAACTACAGCATATTCCAGTCTATCTGGAAAAACGCCACGTAGCAATGAGCTACAACATATGTGGCTGACAATCCTGTTTACCTGTTGGGAACAAGTTTTTAGTACTAGGAAATGCTATCAATTCCATGTGAGCTTTTACTTTTGAGTGAATTTATTATTTTCTTAATTTCAGTAGGAGTGGTGGGTTGAATTTTAATTTTATCACATTACATAGGTATTGCCTCTTCCATATACAACCTTGCATTTTCTAGTGAATAGCTGGATCCTATTTTCTCTACAACACTTAAAGAATGATTATTAAAAGTATTTTGTACTTCTGACTTTTCATTGAGTTCGATAGAAATAGTCTTCCTGTGCTCTCGGCTACCCTTTTTCCCTTTTAACAATATTCTAAATTGCTTTAATTTTATTATCAGAGATGCTAATCCCAGACATAATGCACATACTTCTGGACTTTTTAATAACTTTTCTGAATACAGTGGAATAGTTTTAATAATGGTTGACTGTTTCTGGATCATTACTCCCCCTAGCTATAAGATACATTTCCCTTTTGTGTTTACAAGATATTTTTATCCCTTTAGTAAGCAATGGCTTTTTAGATGGTTTCTTACAATTATGTTTCACTGTTTTGTTAGGGGAAACTGTTTTCAAATATACTCACGAAGGCATCATGGAATAAGTTAAATTTTAAATTAGCATCAGGTTCCTTGTCCACCTCATCCCAGTCTAAATGTTGCAAGCTTTCTCTAAAACTTGTAATTATTAATTCGTTAATTGACTGCACTATTTAGGAGGACTGTTTGCACTACCCTATGGAGCTGTGTCGTACTGTAACTAGCTGTGCATCATGATCACAAACCATTTTTAATAGAAAAAGTTTTTATTTAATTAAATGTATCTTGATCTATAAAAACATTATCTATCAGTGTGCTGCTTTCCTTTACCACCCAAGTAGGGAAATCAATAACTGGTGTCAAATTGAAAGAACCAAGTAATAGCTCAAGGTCAAGCTTTCTATCAGGCTGTTTCAGGGAGTCTACATATAAATCCCCAAAAACAATAATTTGCTTCCCTCTGTCTGACAGATAGCACAACAAAGAATCCAAGTTTTTCAAAAATAACTGAAAATTTCCCAATGGGAACTTATACACAGCTACAATTATAA
The DNA here is from genome assembly GCF_021461385.2 of Schistocerca piceifrons. NCBI lineage: Eukaryota > Metazoa > Arthropoda > Insecta > Orthoptera > Acrididae > Schistocerca > Schistocerca piceifrons. Next base: position 358,687,860 of record NC_060149.1, on the reverse strand, counting down.
AAGTACAATTATTTAGTTTAAGTTCACACGTACATGCTTCTATATGTTGCTCTACACAAAATTTTTTTAATTCTAAATTTTCCACACTATGATAAATTTCAACATCCTTGGCACCTCCTCCTCTCTCCATAGTTTCTACATACGTATGCTGAAAGCTTATATCCACCTACATTTACCTTTTCCATATATGTGACTCTGTGATATTCTGACAGACATAGTACATGTGTTCCATACTCTGTTTCTAAATCTAAACAGAGAAGCAGCTCATCTATGTTGTTTTTTAATTCCCTATATTCTGGTGGAATATATAAACATTATTTTTCACTGTACTTTTATGAGAATCTTGTGATGTTTTAACATATCTAATACCTGCTTGTCTGAGCTTCTCATTAAGCTGAATTTCATTCAATGATGAATCATTGGACACTGATCTTAGCCTAAAAAAGAGGTACTCCCATGAATTTCAGTGCCCTTCCTCGTGATTTCACCCTCGCCAATAGCACATTTTCAGTCAGAAAAAGGTACAATTTCGATATCCTAATACAATTTAGTTCAATGCAGTTCTTTAGTTTAGCCCGTCAAGACTGGTTACAGTAGATATATTATACACAATTACTACAAATAAACTCTGTGTACTTAAACATAACTTCTCTCGTGAGTTTTTAAAGCAAACCATTATTTTTTCTCTTAGATGCCCCGAAAACGACCATAAAAGAAAATCGACAGTAAATGGAGTCCAGCTGCATTATATGTGGCAATAAAGAGTGTAATGGACGAACATTTGATCCTCTGAGCTGCCTCAGAATTATACGATATTCCTTTCAGCACTGTGAGTGGTAGAGTACAAATTTAAAGACTGCAAATTGAATTATAGCTAACGGCTTTACCGCAGTGGTAACACCGGTTCCCGTCAGATCACCGAAGTTAAGCGCTGTCAGGCTGGGCTAGCACTTGGATGGGTGACCATCCGGTCTGCCGAGCGCTGTTGGTGGGCGTGGTGCACTCAGCCCTTATGAGGCAAACTGAGGAGCTACTTGATTGAGAAGTAGCGGCTCCGGTGTCGGAAACTGACATACGGCCGGAAGAGCGGTGTACTGACCACATGCCCCTCCATATCCGCATCCAGTGACGCCTGTGGTCTGAGGATCACACGGCGGCCGGTCGGTTCCTTTGGGCCTTCATGGCCTGTTCGAGAAAAAAAAAAAACTGAATTATCCCCAACTATAGAAAACAGAAATGGTCATCCAACGATACTCAATTCTGAAACGGAAGATGTTTCGGTTGCGAGCTAACATCCCAAAGATGTTCGGGCCCACATGCGGTTCTTCTTCGTCGAAGTGTCTTGGCTCAGACTCGTCTAGGGGTTGAACCGCACGTGTCGCATTACACGCCCTAAATTAGACACTTGTGACCCTTTGGTTAAATTGTCTGGCTGATGGCAAGTTTGCGAAATACAAAGTTAACATATAAAAACAGTAATAATAATAATATCGGAAACCGACGGTCCGTTTTCGCGTCTCCATCCGAACTGTCCCCTTTGTGTCTCGACCAGACTTGCCCTTTGCCCGTTTCCGGCCGCGTTTCCCATGCGCCGAATATCTTCGCTCAACTGACTAGCGCAGTTCTCTTTCCTGAAGCCGTCCATCTGATAGGCTACAACTTATTCTACATTATTTTACATTTTAACATATTTAAATAATCAAAGCTGACCACTTTCACGTTCTAAATAAAGTAACAATAATATCCATTACAACACGGACCGCACAGCCCCTCCCACCGGAGGTTCGAGTCCTCCCTTGGGCATGGTGTGTGTGTTGTTGTTAGCATAAGTTAGTTTAAGTAGTGTGTAAGACTGGGGACCGATGACCTCAGCAGTTTGGTCCATTAGGAATTCACACACATTTGAACATATCCATTACATAATAAACGTTAAATTCTTTTACATAAAACCAATTCAGTTTACTTCTTAGCTTTGAATGCCACGGCCAGTAGCCTTGCACCAATGTCCTTTCTGATAAATGAATAAAGAACAAAAGTAACTATTATGCACTAAACTTTACAACAAATATTCTATTACCTAATGATTCAATAAGGTGTCATGCTGTCATCGTTCAATGTATTTTGTGTGGAGGAAATGATGATCTGATGCTTAATTGAAAATACTGATAATTTAAATTTACTATATCTTTTAAACAAATAGTTTCAGAGCTGATATTTACAACGTTTGTCACTTTAACGATGCGCTTCTATAGGAAATGTCGATCGTTAAGATCGACTAAAACATTCAGATTTTAGCATTCAGGTCTTTGTTACAAAACTTGTTAGTTTCACTGTAACAGTAAATCCTAAACTATTATAGATATGATCAATATTCAAGTTTTATTGGGATCACCATGAAAATGTAAGGAGGATGGCAGATTAAAATTACTGTGGCTTGATTCCCTGCACTGCTGCAGAATTAAATACTTTTCAAAAATTTTTCCCTTTATGGCCGATCTTAGGTCCGCCATATTTAACACTGCTACGTCTACTCGGCCACAAACGGATGCTTCTGGGTTTCCCCATGACGTAGGTTCTCGTCTGTCTCACTCCCACACTACAGCGCTTAGGCCTCAATAGACACTAGACGCCTGTGAATTTTCCCATCTCGTGGTGAATCTGCGCCCTTTGTGGCACTCGGTTTTCGACGACAGTGTTCGTTTCACAATTCCTGTAGGCTGATTCTTTCGGCCATATATTTAAATGAGAGCGCAATGCTCGTTAGCTCACTTAGTTCAGAGAGCTTTATTTCTAGAACAGCGAGGACTAGGTCTGTCGCCACACCAGTTAAGAAGAGCTGCAATGCGATTTGCTGAGAAAAATTATTTGATACATCCGTGGAACTTGGAAAGCAAAGTTGCTGGAATCGATTGGTTTAGAGCATTTATTAAGAGACGCGCTGTGAAATCGCGATGATCTTTCACGAGCCAGAGCTGAAGGCTTAAATAAAACGGAAGTAAGTACATATTTCCAGAATTTGGGAGAAATCTTAAAGAACTGTTATTTTTTTGATAAACCGGAGTGTATTTATAATATGAATGAGTCCGGCTTTCCTATTAACAACAGGCCCCCAAAAATAGTTACTCCTAAAGGTAAGCTAGAAGTTGTTTCACTAACAGACGTGGAAAGAGGACAAAATGTGACTGGTGCTGCATGCTTGAACGCATCTGGTACGTATTTACCTCCAATGGTAATTTTCAAAGGAGTCAGGAAACGCCCTCGTGGTTCCATTACGGAGATAAATCAGGGTACATTAATGAAGAAATGTGTATGATCTGGCTTCGACACTTCAAGAAATATAAAACAGTGGGTAGTCTTACATTTCTTATTATTGACAACCATGCGAGCCACACCAGCTTGAATGCTGTAGGGTACTGTAGAGGAAAATGGGATAGAACTTCTGGGATTCCCTCCACACAGTCCACATGTACTATAGCCGTTAGACAGAGCTTTCTCTAGTCTCTAAAGGCTCAATATCACAGAAATGCAACTGAGCGGATTCATCGTAACCTCAGTGAAAGTGTTACAAAACTATGATTCTGTACTATTTTCTATGACACCTCGAGCAAAACTGCATCTGTCGGGTATGCAATCAAGAGGTTCCTGTGCACAGGAATAATACCCTTCTGCAAAGACATCGTTCCTGAGAAGAAATTTGCGCCTTCAACCTTATTCGAGGCTCCTGCGTCTTCAGTCCCCGACAATGTTGCTGAACAGATCAAAGAAAACTTGAGTCTCATTTCAAGTCGGTACTCCACTCATACGATTATTCTCAGTGGTGACTTCAATCTTCCCCTTGATATGCTGAAAAAATTATACGTTTAAAACCGGCGGCGGGCATAAAACGTCATCCGAAATTGTACTGAATGATTTCTCAGAAAATTATTTTGAACAATTAGTTCATGAGCCCCCTCGAAGCGTAAATGGTTGCGAAAGCATACTTGACCTCCTAGCAACAAATAATCCTGGACAAGGAGGAACTATCGTGACGAATACAGGGATTAGTGACCACAAGGCATTTGCTGCTAGGCTGAATACCGTAATACCTACGACCATCAAAAAGAAACGCAAAGTATATCTATTTCAAAAAGCTGATAAAAATGCTATTAACGCCTTTTTTAAGAGACAGTCTTCACTTCTTCCGATCTGATCATGTAAGCGTAGAAAAGATGAGAGATGATTTCAAAGAGATAGTATCGATGGCAATTGAGAGATATATACCACATAAATTAATAAGTGATTGTACTGATCCTCCATGGTACACAAAACGGGTCAGATCGCTGTTGCAGAAGCAGCGAAAGAAGTATGCCAAATTTAAAAGAATGCAAGATCCCCAAGATTGGCAAAGATTTGCAGAAGTTCGAAATATATCGCGTACTTCAATGCTTTTAACAATTTCCACAACGAAACTCTGTCTCTGAATCTGGCACAAAAACCCAAAGAGATTCTGATGATACATAAAGCACACTAGGGCAAGAGGCAATCAATTCCTTCTCTGCGCAATAACAACGGCGAAGTCACTGATGATAGTGCCACTAAAGTAGAGTTATTAAATACGGTTTTCCGAAACTCCTTCACCAAATAAGAAAGTAAATATTACTGAATTCCAATCAAGAACAACTACCAAGATGAGAAACTTAGAAGTAGATATCCTCGGTGTAACAAAAAAATTCAAATGTTCAAATGTGTGTGAAATCTTACGGGACTTAACTGCTAAGGTCATCAGTTCCTAAGCGTACACACTACTTAATCTAAATTATCCTAAGAACAAACACACACACCCATGCCCGAGGGAGGACTCGAACCTCCGCCGGGACCAGCCGCACAGTCCATGACTGCAATGCCTCAGACCGCTCGGCTAATCCCGCGCAGCCCGGTGTAGCAAAGCAGCTTAAATCACTTAATACAGGCAACGCCTCCGATCCAGATTGTATACCAGTCACGTTCCTTTCAGAGTATGCTTATACAATAGCTCCATATCTGGCAATTATGTACAACCACCCGCTCACAGAAAGATCCGTACCTAAAGACTGGAAATTTGCTCAAGACACAATAATACCCAAAAAGGAAAATAGGATTAATGTGGTGTGCGTACTGTAAGACCTTCGGTACACACACCATCAGATTATTTGACTTGTCGCTCTAACAAAGTAGGCGAGTGTCAGCAAAATGTCTCGTGGTCTTATCGTGGCGTGTTCATCTTCTGCCGTTAGGTCAGACGATAGAAATGCCACTTAGAGTAGCAGATTGACGGTGACCAACTTTAAAAAGAACTTGATTAATTTTCACACACATTTATTAAAATAATAAAAAGCATAGATAGTACGTAACTTGATTCTGGATGCTGTTTACAATTGACAATCTGAAGTTCCTTTGGTCTTGGTACGTTAATCTTATGCTCACATATCTCTGATACTTGACAAAGTGTCTATACATTTCTCTTCATGGCTATGTACAGGAATATGATAATCTTACTAGGCGCAGACTGAAACTTGACTAAAGACTGGTACAGACTAACGCAGACTGACTAATCGGAGGTCTGTACACTCGTTATAATACCTCGAGCGTTCAGGTATCACTGCGCGAGTGTGATCCGCGAGGAGAAAAGATTCTACGTTAGCAGCAATCTCATTGGTTGCGTTGCATATCAATACGCGGATCGGCGGAAGCAGAATTTGGTCCGTCTCTATGACAGCACCATCTCATAGTGCGGAGACGGACGAGCGCTGCGCCTGCGCTATTGTGGTTAGCGGGGCGCGCTCTAGTGGGAAAGTTGTGTACGCGCTGACAAAGCGGAACTATGTACATAACAATTAATCTGCTGAATTACAGGCCCATATCACTAACGTAAATTTGCAGTAGGGTTTTGGAACGTACACTGTGTTCGAACATTATGAATTATCGCGAAGAAAACGATCTATTCACACATAGTCAGCCCGGATTCAGGAAACATCGTTCTTATGAAATACAGCTAGCTCTTTACACTCGTGACGTAATGAGTGCTATCGAAAGGGGATGTCAAATTGATTCCATATTTTTAGATTTCCAGAAGGCTTTTGACACCGTTCCTCGTAAGTGTCTTCTAACAAAACTGCGTGCCTATGGAATAGCGCCTCAGTTGTGCGACTAGATTCATGATTTCCTATCAGAAAGGTCACAGTTCGAAGTAATAGACGGAAAGTCATCAAGTAAAACAGGAGTAATATCCGGCGTTCCCCAAGGAAGTGTTATAAGCCCTCTATTGTTCCTGGTCTATATTAATGAAATAGGAGACAATCTGAGAAGCCGGCTTAGATAGTTTGCAGATGATGCTGCCATTTAGCCGGCCGTTGTGGCCGAGCGGTTCTAGGCGCTTCAGTCCAACCGCACTGCTGCTACGGTCGCAGGTTCGAATCCTGCCTCGGGCATGGATGTGTGTTATGTCCTTAGGTTAACTAGGTTTAAGTAGTTCTGAGTCAAGCGGACTGATGACCTCAGATGTAAAGTCCCATAGTGCTCAGAGCCATTTGAACCATTTGATGCTGCCATTTACCGTCATCAGATGACCAAAACGACTTTCAAAATTATTTAGATAAGATATTTGTATGGTGCGGAAAGTGGCAATTGACCCTGAATAAAGAAAAGTGTGAAGTTATTCACATGAGTACTAAAAGAAATCCGCTAAATTTCGATTACGCGATAGTCACACAAATCTGAAGGCTGTACATTCAACTAAATACTTAGGGATTACTATTACAAATAGCCTAAATTGGAACGATCACATAGATAATGTTGTGGGTAGAGCAAACCAACGACTGCGATTCATTGGCAGAACGCTTAGAAGGTGCAACAGATCTACTAAAGAGACTGCTTACACCACACTTTTCCGCGGTATTCTGAGTATTGTTGTGAGGTGTGGGATCTGCGTCACGTGGGACTGTCGGATGACATCGAAAAAGTTCAAAGAAGGGCGGCTCCTTCAGTATTGTCGCTAAATAGGAGAGATGGTGCCACAGACATGATACGTGAATTGGAGTGGCAATCATTAAAACAAAGGCGTTTTTCGTTGCGACAGGATCTTCTCATGAAATTTCAATCACCAGTTTTCTCCTCCGATTGCGAAAACATTCTGTTGGGACCCACCTACATTGGGAGAAACGATTATCACGATGAAATAAGAGAAATCAGGGTTCGCACAGAAAAATTTAAGAGGTCGTTTTTCCCGCGCGCCTTTCGAGAGTGGAACGGCAGAGAGAGAGCTTGAAGGTTGTTCATTGAACCCTCTGCCAGGTACATTATTGTGAATAGCAGAGTAATCACGTAGGTGTGTAGATGAATGAAGCTACTGCCAGCGTTCTGGGAGAAGAGCGTACATCTTTAAAAGATGTAACTGAAGAGCATGGCAAATGCGTAATACCAGTAGCCAGTACCATTTCTCAGCACAATGTTCTCAAGGACATTTTGCGAACTACAGAGAAAAAAGTATCGTCTCGGGAAAGGAAAACACAGACAGCAATTGGGCTCACATCAGATGGAAACCAGAAATACCTCCGCAGTAAGAGAAATCTTTTTCAGCAGGGAACAAAAAAAGAAAGAAACAAATGCAACAAGAACAATAAACAGAAAGTAGGTCAATGAGTAATGATAAAAGAAGTCTTAAAAGCTTCAAATCGCCAGCAAACAATGAGAATAATTGTGGATTTCGTTTCTTGAATTATTATAGTGTGGCATTATTGGTAAAGGGTGACTTGTTTGTCTGCCAAATAAGGGATGTTTGGTACCATGAAGTTTGGGTCCGTGCCAGAGGGAAAAGTGCTTTTTTATATGTAAGATGTCAATGATTAGAGTTGTACCAAGTTGTGACAACAATTGTAGCTAGTGTGGTACATTTTCGAACAATTTTACTCAATTCTGTAATAATGTCTTACGTATAAACCAACACTTGTAATGGCGTAATATCTGTGTTACATATTCATTAAACTTCAAAGAACAAGAGCCATAATTTAAATTATTTGATTCCTGAGTTTGTTTCCAGTTACAATAGCATTTGTCCGAAATGATCGAAATTGTACCACATTACCCTATCCTGCCTCTATCTTTCCATTGATCTATCTAAAGCCAAGCAGTAAATTGCCGGTTTGAATCTTCATACAGGGCGTACATTTTTAAATTTATTTCAGCTCTCCACGAGCGACTGCATCAGTAATATTACGTCGTAGCATATTGCAACCTCTTAGACTAATCGCAGCTCCATGCCGATTGTAAGCGTATCATAATAATAGTTAATTCTTTGAACAATTAATCGATTGGTGAATAGTATATTGTAATCTGTTGCTCTGTATTATGAGTCTTTGATCAAAAATAACATACAAAAATCAGTTAACATAATTAGATATTTTGTTACGAATGTGCAGTCCACCTGCCGACTGTATCCAAACTAATTATAGACTTACAACCTCATGATTAGACTCAGAAAAAAAACATCTTTTTTGAAGCTGAGGGAACGAATGTCTTCACAACGAGTTTTAGATATTACTGAAACGTTATTTCTTCAGCTTCGTTTTCATCTCAGTTCGGTTCTTGTCTCGCCTTCTATTTGTCTTCTTAGGTGATTATTTGTTTCATATCTGTTTCAGGAAGGCACGTGTATCCACAGCCTTTGAAACATTCATTTTGCTCTCTCTGTACATCCTGAGGGAAAACTTACGATTGTCTAAATCATTGCAGTTGTCTTTGAAACCAGTTCTTCAGTCGAAGCAGCAATCGCCTTCATCCAGTAACCTTGAAGTATCAAAATAAAATACACCTCTTTAAGTCGCTTTTACCGTGACGGATGACTGTTGAAGTGACACCGCCAACGGTCGTTGCATTTCTGCCTCTACGTTAAGATTTACAATATGTGGTATACGCCCCTGCGTTCAACTCGATTACCCGTCCGTGAACAGTTACAGGCAGCATATTTGTGGTGAGGAACAGCTTATGTCAGCACGATCCTTCATTTCGACTTTCACTGTGCATTTAGCTCTTAACGTTCCGATACGCATGTGGGTATCGTTTTAATACTGGTACCATTCTGCCTCGTCACTATTACGCTTCGGTAAAGTAAATGATAGAAGATCGTTAGATATGCGTAGCTATGGACGTTATCGCGACTCACTGGTAATTTTCTTCTGTTCTGGTTTTTACTCATATGCAGTCTCGTTCGATCATTTGCGTTAAAAGTAGAAGGCAATGCTCTTAAGTTACCTCAGGCATCATACTCTAACTCTTAGCTCTCTTAATACCAAAAACCGTTCTGAATTACCGAAATATAGCTTCAGATGTGTTCTACGCACTTATTTCACGCTTAAACTGGGCTAAAAGGGCACTTTTTCTTTCCCAACCTTGCCGTTTGTTTCAGGCGGTATCTTTTAGGCCCTATTTGGTTTCCCCAGATGGGAGTAATTTAGTTAAATGAGCGCCGATGAATCAGAACTGCGGAGACGACGGCGCTAATTGCGATATTCTGGAGACAGATGGCGTCTGGAGCACTCAAAGAGCGCGCCCATGTGCTGCCCGCGGAAGCCATTTCTCGGCATATCGCTTTTCCACGCCTACTGATCCATCACGTGGCTGCCGCCTCGAGTTCCACGTCTGCAGCTGCATCGTGCTCTGTTGCAGTGACAGTGCGCTTGTTATTGTTCTGTTGAGAATTTCGAAAACTCACGAAATATGTGCACAGGGCCGGTGAAGTCAGACCCGGTTCTTACCAAAAGTCGTATTGTATTGACTGTGAAAATTTTAACACTTGTTAAGAGGTGCATTACCGGCATGTGATTCAGAGCTTAGCCAAGTCACATTGAACTCTCCGTATGATTACGAATGCAGGGTGAGTCAAAACAGGCTTCACAACTTTGGAACGCTATATAAATTCATTGAGATAACTTGCAGACTCGTTGGATGTGTCACTTTTTAGTAAACCACCTCAAGTTTCACATAAGTTTCAAGTGTCATTTTGGTTCGATGTGACTACCATTTGTGATGCGGCAAACGTCCTACTGGTAATACGAGGGTCACTCCAAAAGAAATGCACACTATTTTTGTAAAAATACAGTTTTCATTCTGCATGTGTGAAAGTCTTACAGTGTGTAGATACATCCTTCCCGCTTGTTTTCAATCTTAGTTCAACCTGTTCCCGTGAGTGGCGCCGTCACAGCATGTCTTCAAGACTTGACGTTCGTCAGAAGCAACGTGCTGTCATAGAATTCCTGTGCTGTGAAAACGAGACAGTGGGAAACGTCCACAAGAGATTGAAAAAGGTGTATGGAGATGCTGCTGTCGATCGCAGTACAGTTAGTCGGTGGGCAAGCAGGTTACGGCTAGGATATTGACAGTGGCTCACAAAGAAACAAGAAAAACGGTATGCAGCGAACTTTTGGAACAGTACGAGAATGGTGGAAATGAATTTCTTGGAAGAACTGTGACAAGTGATGAAACATGGCTCCACCATTTTTCACCAGAGACGAAGAGCAATCAGTGGAGTGGCATCATTCAAATTCATCCAAGAAAAAAAATTCAAAACCACACCTTCTGCTAGAAAAGTTCCGAAGGACTCTTGTTTGTGGACATCGTGCCAAGTGGAACCACCATAAACTCAGATGCATATGTGACGACACTGAAGAAACTTCAAGCTCGACTGAGTCGTGTTCGACCACATCGGTAAAAGCAGGATGTTTTGCTGTTGCACGACAATGCACGGCCACATCTCAGTCAAAAAACCATGGAATCGATCACAAAACTCGGATGGACAACACTGAAACACCCGCCTTACAGTCCTGACCTGGCTCCATGTGATTATCATCTCTTTGGGGAACTGGAAGACTCTCTTCGTGGAACAAGGTTTGAAGATGATGACTCCCTTGTGCACGCTGCCAAACAATGGCTCCAACAGGTTGGTCCAGAATTTTACCGTGCGGATACACAGGCGCTAGATCCAAGATGGCGTAAGGCAGTTGAGAGGGATGGAAATTATGTGGAGAAATGAAAATATTGTTCCTAAAGGATGTATCTACACATTGTAAAACATTCAAACATGTAGAATAAAAGATGGATTAAAAAAATAGTGTGCATTTCTTTTGGAGTGACCCTCGTAAATTTCTTCCCACACTCGTTGCAGCAATTCGGGCGGAACTTGTGCAGCGGCAGCATAAACTCGATTTTTATGGTCGGCTAAATTGTTTGGTAGGGAAGGAACATGCACGCGGTCCTTAATGAAACCCCAGAGAAAGAAATCCAGTGGCGTCAAATGTGGTGAGCGAGGTGGCCATGCGACTGGCTTTTCGCGGTCAGTCCACCGACCTGGGAAGCAACTATCGAGGAAATCTCGAAGTTCCGTGCGGAAATGAGGTTGTGCCCAGTCTTGCTGGTAGTAAACCACCCCATCTCTGTCATCGTCATTGATCTGTGGAATTAATAAAAAGTTTTCTAGCATATCCAGATACACAATACCATTGACAGTTCTCTCCATGGAATAAGAAAGGGCCTTACATTTCCAGTTTGCTAAAGGCACAAAACACATTAACTTTGGGACTGTCACGAACGTGTTCAGGGATGCATACGGATTTTCGCTTCCCCGTTTTCTGTATGCCACAGACATGAAATGTTGACCTATCGCTGATGATTATTGTGTTCAAGAATGTCTCGCCGTCCTCTATCCGATAAAACGTTTCTGCACAGAATTACTCACGAGGAACCTTATCTGTATCACTACTGTGTTGTCCCATCGTGAATCTGTTTGGTTTCAAGTGTAAACGTCTTCGCAGTACTCTCGCGAGACGCACGTCGCGTTGATTTTTGTGGACTGCGGGCAAAGCTCTCCCTAACCTGTTCGACATAATCAACAACATGCGGGCGACCTGATTGTTTATCATGTCGCAGTGAACAACCCGACTCAACAAAGTTCTTGTGCCACGAGTAAATTGTTGGTCTGCTTGGGGGTTCCTTAGCGTATTCGGTGCCACGAAAGTATCCACTTTAACTGTGTACTATGCTGGCGCTCCTGGTGGCGGAATGGGGCACTAAAGCACAACGTCAATCAAACTTTAGGTTCTTCGCTACAAAATGACACATCTTCCGATTCTGTAAGCGGTCTCAATAAATTTCTATATATTTCCAAAGTTGTAAAGTCCTTTTTGACTCGCTCTGTATTATTGCCACAGGTCATGTAGTTGCGTAGCAATGACGTCAGAATTACCAGAGATGAGATATAAATACAAGCTAAATGAATAATATTCATTTCCTGGGGTTTCTTCCTTTCGCACAGTCAATATATTGAACGAGTCTTTTGTCACCCCTCTTTATAGACTAAATTTTCGCTAATTGGACCTACGTGGCCATTGCACGAGAAATGTTGGAGAAATTGATATCTTTCTTGACTTGCATTGGAACATGTGCCCTCTGAATTCTGAGAGTAAGGCTGCTCATAATCTGCATACCAATTCTTGTAGCGTCTCCCATTGTAGATTTTAGAGAATTTCTACAGTGGTCTCACACTGAAGAGTCAACGCGTTGACGTAGAGCTCCGCTCTTCTTCGAATTTTGTCTCTCTTCCGTTAATCCCAGTTGGTAAAGACCCTGACCGACAAACCGCACTTAGAAACTGAACGAGCTAGTCTTTTGTAAGCGACCTCCGCCGTATGTGAATTGCTCTCTTGTAAGAATCACTGCTCACCACGAACCATGGCCTTGTTGCGGTGGAGTGAGTTGGATGCCTCAACGATACAGACAACCGTACCGTCGGTGTAATGACATTAGAGGGTACACGTGGAGAGTCCAAGGTAATATGTGGTTCCTGAAAAGGGGCAGCAACATTTGCAGTAGTTGCATGGGCAACAGTGTGGATGACTGACTGATCTGGCCTTGTAGCAGTAACCAAAATGACCTTGTTAAGTTGATATTGCGAACGGCTGAAAGTAAGAGGAAACTACAGCCGTTGCATTTTCCGAGGGCACGCAGGACCTTTATAGCACAAGTTCACTAAAACTCGGGTTAGGTTGATAAGACACATCCAAAAACGTCAGAGAATAATTAACTTGCAGCTGGAGGAAAGTGTCGGGGATAAACATTGCAGAGAGAGGAGAGGGCTCCGCAATAGTAAGTAGGCAGTAACCACGCAGATATGAACAGACTTGAACGGGGCAGGCTAGCATAGGCAGCTGCGTCGAACCAGCTATCAGACTGAATACCACAGTAACAAGGATCACGAAATGTTAATCATGTGATCTAACGAGATATTTTTGTGCCATACGTTTGTGCGTAATACATACACATATATACGCTTTATGTCAGCTGCCAGTATCTGCAGAAAGTGAATATCGTATTAAAGTCTTCCTGCACTTCGCAGCAGTTTTTCTGTTGACAATATTGGGCCGTCTGCGAATAACCAGCTTATCCAAGCGAAGTGGTGCAGTAATAAGAAATTGACCTCGCATTCGGTTTGACGACGATTCATACTTCCGTCCGAGTATTGAGATTTAGGTCATTTCCTTCCTGAACTCCATCTCTACGAACCTCGTCTTTTAAAGAGTTTTTTGGTAGGGAGGACGCAGCAGCATGCTATGTTGGATGGAGAGTCATCGACAGACGTAGAAGTACTCTAGGGAAGTGCGCTGGGTCCGTTGCTATCCGTGTTGTGTATTTTAAGGGCCGTGAGGGTCAAGAGTAACATTTGACTGTTCGCACATAATGCAGTTATCTATATTGAAGTAAAGTCTGAAAGAAGCTGCACAAATATTCAATCAGATTGAGATTTTCACTCTGCAGCGGAGTGTGCGCTGATATGAAACTTCCTGGCAGATTAAAACTGTGTGCCCGACCGAGACTCGAACTCGGGACCTTTGCCTTTCGCGGGCAAGTGCTCTACCAACTGAGCTACCGAAGCACGACTCACGCCCGGTACTCACAGCTTTACTTCTGCCAGTACCTCGTCTCCTACCTTCCAAACTTTACAGAAGCTCTCCTGCGAACCTTGCAGTTCTGCAAGGTTCGCAGGAGAGCTTCTGTAAAGTTTGGAAGGTAGGAGACGAGGTACTGGCAGAAGTAAAGCTGTGAGTACCGGGCGTGAGTCGTGCTTCGGTAGCTCAGTTGGTAGAGCACTTGCCCGCGAAAGGCAAAGGTCCCGAGTTCGAGTCTCGGTCGGGCACACAGTTTTAATCTGCCAGGAAGTTTCATTCAATCAGATGTTGAGAAGGTTTCAAAGTGATGCAAAAATCGGCCAGAAACATAATATTATCCACTTAGAAAAAGGAAGAACGTAGTATCTTGTGATTATAATATCAGTGAGTCACAGTTGGAATCGTAAACTTTGACAAATACCTGGGCGTAACACTTTGTTGGGACATAAAATGTAGCGATAATATAGGCTTAGTCGTGGGAAAAGTGGGTAGCAGACTTCGGTTTCTTGATAGAACAATAGGTAAATGCAGTCAGTCTACAAAAGAAATTGCTTAAAAATAACTTGTGCGACGCATCCCAGAATATTGCTAAAGTGTTTGGAACCAGTACCAATAAGACCAACAGTGATATTGAACGTATACAGAGAAAGGCAGCGCGAATTGCCACAGGTTTGTTTGACCTGCTGAAGAGTGTCACAGAGGTGTTTAAAAGAACTGAACTGGCAGACTCTTAAAGATTGACGTAAATTATCTCGGTAAAACCTACTTAACAGGTTTCAGGAACCGGTTTTAAATAATGGCTCTAGGAATTACAAGATGTCCAGCAAGGAGCCCATGATTTCAAAACAAAATATCTCAAAAACTAAGATGGATAGACGAGTGCACAAAAGATATGTATATTGTGAAATCTGTAAGAATTTTATAGAGAAGTTTCGAAATAGTTCGAAAAGAACTAACAGATGACGCTGTACGCTGTGCAGCTCGTACAGTACCATCGTGCATAATTAAATCGTCCTCTGCAAGCAGTCTTAGCAATCACATCACAATCTTTTCGATATGTCCACCACTTGCATCATTGAGGTGACGCAAATGAACAATGAAATTTGCTAGTACATCGTGCATTGTCTCACCGGAAATGCATTCAAATGCTAGCCAAATCACCGGCTCATGTTACTCCAGCGTGATTAGATGGTTCCAGTAAAGTGTCTTTTTAATATGCCCTACAAAAAGTAGGCACCAGGAGACAGATCGGGCGAATATGGAGGCCAGTCCATCCCTGCGCCAGTAAATCTGCAATAACCCAAAGCAATGACTATTCCCGAAGTAGCTGTGTAGCGACAAACTGTTCCAAAATTGCAGCGTAATGGTCACTAATGATCGTTTTTCGCATCAAAAAGGGCCAATAATGCCTCTGCCGCATCACCTGCGAACCAGATGCAGCCAACATCGAATCCTCCGGTACTATTCATTGTGAGAATCTGGTTACCAAAGCCAACCCTCTGTCGTAAGACTCGTACGAGTACGGTCTGGTGGCTTTGATTTTGAATGGAAACATGCGTAAGCTGTCTCTCAATATTTTTTGCATGCTGGAACGCTTCAAACCAGCCTTTCCTGCAGTGCTTTGATCGGATTTCCTTCGATTTTGCTAAATAATTCCAGACTCGTGGCGAAATTTTCAGGAGTAACTACAATGCGCCTGGGGCCAACATTCTGCGCTAAATCGTCAGCCAAGCAGCCTGTCCGTTGCAATTTGAGGAACTTGCTATTGGCTTTCTCATCGGATCTTTTCCGACATTAAATCGTGTTTTGAAATCTGCACCGTGTTGCCGTAGGACTGTGTTCTAACCTATTGTATTCCAATACCAGAAAAACATGTACAATGAAATACAGGATTCCAAACCCTACCTTCGGTTCACTAACATCTTTCACGTTTCAACGGCACTCTCGCTCTTAGTTTCCGAGATATTTAATTTTGAACTCATGGACTTCTTGACTGTACTACAAAACCCAACATATCGCTCCCATAGGGATCGTGAGTTCAAGATAAGATTAATTACAGCACGCACAAAGCCACTTCAACAGGCATTCTTCTCGCGCTCCATACGTAAATGGAACGAGAGGAAGCCTTAACTGGTACAGTGGGGCGTACCCTCTGCCGTACGCTTCAAAGAGATTTGCAGTGTATAGATCTAGAAGTAAAAAGAAATGGAAAATGAAGAAAATACAGAGATTTGCGATCTGAAAATGACTAAAAGTTCGTGACGCCCTCCATCGGTAAAGCTGGAATCCAATATGACGTCGGCCCACCCTTAGCCTTGATGACAGCTTCCACTCTCGCAGGCATACGTTCAATCAGGTGCTGGAAGGTTTCTTGGGGAATGGTAGCCCATTCTTGACGGAGTGCTGCACTGAAGAGAGGTGTCGGTGTCGATGTCGGTCGGTGAGGCCTGGCATGAAGTCGGCGTTCCAAAACATCCCAAAGGTGTTCTGTAGGATTCAGGTCAGGACTCTTTGCAGGCCAGTCCATTACAGGGATGTTATTGTCGTGTAACCACTCTGCTACAGGCCGTGCGGTGCTCGATCGTGTTGAAAGATGCAATCACCATCCCCGAATTGCTCTTCAACAGTGGGAAGCAAGAAGCTGCTTAAAACATCAATGTAGGCCTGTGCTGTGACAGTGCCACGGAAAACAACAAGGGGTGCAAGCCCCCTCCATGAAAAACAAGACCACACCATAACACCACCGCCCGCGAATTTTACTCTTGGCATTACACACGCTGGCAGATGACGTTCACCGGGCATTCGGCATACCCACACCCTGCCATCAGATCGCCACATTGTGTGCCGTGATTCGTCACTCCACACAACTTTTTCCATTGTTCAGTTGTCCAACGTTTACGCTCCTTACACCAAACGAGGCGTCGTTTGGCATTTACCGGCGTTATGTGTGGCTTATGAACAGCCGCTCGATCATGAAGTCAAAGTTTTCTCACCTCATGCCTAACTGTCATAGTACTTGCAGTGGATCCTGATACAGTTTGGAATTCCTGTGTTATGTTTTGGATAGATGTCTGCCTATTACACATCACGACCCTCTTCAAATGTCGGCAGGCTGTATCAGTCAACAGACGAGGTCGGCCTGTACGCTTTTGTGCTGTACGTGTCCCTTCACGTTTCCACTCACTATCACAGCGGAAACAGTGGACCTAGGGATGTGTAGGAGTGTGGAAATCTCGCGTACAGACGTATGACACAAGTGGCACCCAATCACCTGACCACGTTCGAAGTCCGTGAATTCAGCGGAGAGCCCCATTCTGGTCTCTCACGATATCTAATGACTACTGTGGTCGCTGATATGGAGTACCTGCCAGTTGGTGGCAGCACAATGCACCTAATATGAAAAACGTTTGTTTTTGGGGGTGTCCGGATACTTTTGATCACATAGTGAATGAGCACTGCATTAAATTAATAGTGTCCAACTACTACTCTGCCCTGATCCCTTTCTCTCGATAGCTGCTTAGGGGAATCCGTTTCGATTCGTACATGGAAGTTATTCGGTATCAAAATCATCTTCCTTGAGCTGAAAATACGATGACATATTTGTGAATTTCAGTAACCCCTCTGAATGAAACGTTTATTGTTCTCGTTGAAGTTAACACTCGCGACGAACGGTTGCCTATTCTCCTTTCGGCGAAGGTGCTTAGGCTTACAGACGTGTTTTTCAAGGGATGTGCCTTACTAAGTATACGTTCACCACTTTCTCTCGTTAATCAGATCGTTAATCATTCCTGTATGTGTTTTCTGAGGCGTGCTTATTTTCCATGTTTGAGATATTCGCGTTTTTCACTTTCAATGGCAATCTTGCGAACAGCTGCTGGTTTCTTGCTACATGACTGTTATTTGTTAATGTTGCATACATTAAATGTATAGAGTCGCCTTTTCCAGTTGCTCCTCAGTTCGACACTGCAATCTCACTGATGTTTTTCGGTGGCAGTCTTTTATCTCTACGCGTTGATCTTTCAGCAAAATTAACGCTAATACAAGACAGCTTTCAGGCAAAGAAGGAAGGGAGGGAGATAGAAAGAAAGAAAAAAGCAGCAGCAGAGAATTTTTTTTTTTATTATTTTCGATTACACCAGTGCAAACTGAATTGACAAAAACATGCCGTGAGAAGAGTTATGGAGTGTCATCACACTGTTAAGATCCTTACGAACAAAAGGGCAGAAGTTCGATACCGAGCTGAAAGAAGTGGTCATGTGCTTTACATGTTCTAAAGTATCTATAGGTGTACATACACTCTGAATCATGATATAATTTTGAGCATTCAGTGTTGTCATCGTTAGTGTACTGTCTGACAAAGAGACTGCATGGAACTCATGGAACATGAACTTCTATTTCATCTCCGATCCTCCTAATATTTCATATAAGAATGATATGCCTAAAGACGTCGCGGGCTACATAGAGAGAGATGTTTGCCAGGTAAATTAAGAACGAAGTCTTTCCCTGTCTCAGTACTGGTGACCCATCCATCCCCCCCCCCCCCTCCTCCAACATAGTACCACATGCATATGTGGCAGTGACAGAGACAGAGACATGGTAAACCACCAGCTGGAGCCAGGCACAGCGTCGCTGCAGGCTGCGATAGCGAGGACGTGCTGGACTGGCTGCGTGGGCAGAGGGAGGTTGGGGCAGGTCACGGGGCGCAGCTGCCTGCAGTCATTTGTCGCTCCAGCAGCTGCCTGCGGCGGGCTGCCGTGGGATGAGACATGTTCGCAGTCCCACAAAGCGTATCCATCACTTACTGCTCTTATCGTCCACCTAGCTACGACGTAACCCCATTACATCCGCATCCATCTCCACAGTCTCTTTTTAATGCGTGACAAAGAGTTGTTGGTCACAGACACACCGGCTCCGTAGTAGGTTCTGTGCCCTGTTCCCTGTCCGAGGGACGCAGTATAGCCTAAGTCTAATCTTACGAAGCGGGTACGGTCTGTAAGTTCCAGACTGTCCTCAAATATTTGAGGAAACCTACCGACTCAACATTAAACCCTGATTATATCGCCAAAATTTCCGCGAAAAAAGTTACCATTTAAAGCCCCGTCGACGACGAAGTCATTAGAGACGGAGGATTAGGAAGGAACAAGGATTAGGAAGGAACGCGGCTGTTTCTATTTCAAAGCAACTATCCCGGTGTTTGGCATAACCGATGTGGGGAAGCCACAAGAAAATATGAAACTTAGCACGTGGACAGATTTGAATCCCTCTCTTCTCGAAAGCGAGCCCGCAAAGTTAAGCACTATGCATGTTGACTGATGTTTCGTTTCGATCCGAGTCGTTCTCGCATCACTTGACGGAGCATTGATACAAATTTCTTATGTAGGGCATCAAATATCAAAATCGAAAAATTTGACTATCGGACGTAGATTATAGTCGCATGACTCGATCATGTTCATTTCGATGTCAAATTATACAGAAATTTCCAAGTGAGACCCCTTATCGGTAAAAGAATTAAATTTGAAGCTTTGTTAGTATTTTAATAAAAAAATAAAAAATGGTTCAAATGGCTCTGAGCACTATGGGACTCAACATCTTAGGTCATAAGTCCCCTAGAACTTAGAACTACTTAAACCTAACTAACCTAAGGACATCACACACACCCATGCCCGAGGCAGGATTCGAACCTGCGACCGTAGCAGTCCCGCGGTTCCGGACTGCAGCGCCAGAACCGCACGGCCAACGCGGCCGGCAATAAAAAAAAAAATAACAGTTACCTGAAAGCATCCCCCGTATGTGAAGAAAGTGAAAATGTAGTTCCAAATTGAACTTACCCATACGATAAAACGTAGTGCTCCATAACTATTTTACAAAATTTGGCCAGTGTGACAGTATATATTGGGAGTTAAAAAGGTGTGGCGCAGTCAACCATCCTAACTGATTTGATGAATCTTTTTGCAATGAAGTCGAAGTCTTCACTGTGAAATATTTATGACGTCACCTGTCGGAATTTCGAAAACGAAAATTATGCTCTGGTGACGGAACTGCATCCCGAACAAGACTTAGATAATATTTCCACAAAATTTTTTGTTGTTAACGCTTGCGATTTAAGTCATAAGGAAGGACGCCGATTCGCTTGGTGTAGATCATTTTGCTTTTCGTCCGATCGCATTCGAGGATTCCGAATTCGCCGCAGTAGGTGTCTGAATTGTATCAGTTCTAAATGAAAGAGTTGGAAATATTTTTTACGAAGAGTTCAGAGATATACGTCATTTTTTCGTCCACGGCGTGTACTCATAAATTCGTTTATTATTACATAAATTCGTGTGAATCATGGCGTGGTGTAAGGCTTTCTAGTTGACGCCATTATTGCGTGTGAAATCCATCAAGTGTAATGGTCTAGCGTAGGTGACTGTGAGTGTGTGTCGAGCGCAGTGTGTTAGTGTTTGTGGTAGTCTCTCCCATCGAGAGCGTTCCGACGATCTTTCTCGACATATATTCGTTCTGATTTTCGTTGTGGAGTAGAGACCTGCTTTTAGACAGGTAGTCCGATTTGTTATTAGCGTACAAATAGTGATATAGTATGAATAAAGCCTCGTTTGTGAAATTTTTTCCTGCTGACCATATGCCGTGGACTATCATTTAAACCTTGAATAATTAGGGAAGCGAAATAAGATGAGTAACTGTGTGAACATTTTATATGTTCGAATAAATCATTGTCAAACAGAATAAATGGGGCCGCGCAAGAGCTTCATAAATTTCAGTATTTCCCCTTTCCAGACAAGGTTCTGTGCAACGGCGTCTCTTACACAGGAATGAAAATTGCCGAAGGCGAGAGATACTGAAGATTGTTTAATAAAACCAGTCATAAGGCCGAACATTTTTCCCCATTAAGTGTTTTTCGCCTAGTGGCGTGATTGCAGCTCGCTACTCTATAAACACTCGCCAACGGCGCAAATAAGCGATGAGCTGCGAAGACGATGGAACCGCTCCTGAACCTCAATTACGCGTTATGTTTTGAGCGGCACTCCAGTTTGTTTGGGTAGAAAATTGCGGCCTCCCAGTGGAATGCTGTCTTGGCACAACTTCAAGGCGAGTCGTTGAGGTGCACACTTCCGACACGTTGTATCATCTGCGTCTGCCATTACTGAGATGTGTGCAGTGAATTTCAAGCTAACCAATCTGTTCACTAATATCTGGTATAAAAAGTGCTTTCAGTTCCATGTTCATCAGCTCTGCTACTGCGTAACAATTTGTGGCTGACCTATGCGTATTGGGAGTCAATTATTAAGTGGCAGTTTGGGTCGTGATAAAAAAGGGCTGTTTGGTTTGCTTAATGTCCGCGATTTGAAAACGACGAATAAGTGTTCCCCTTGGTTCAAATCTAGGCTCCTTAATATCGCTCCCGCCCCCTACGCCTCCTGCGTAATACAGGGTGTTACAAAAAGGTACGGCCAAACTTTCAGGAAACATTCCTCACACACAAATAAAGAAAAGATGTTATGTGGACATGTGTCCGGAAACGCTTAATTTCCATGTTAGAGCTCATTTTAGTTTCGTCAGTATGTACTGTACTTCCTCGATTCACCGACAGTTGGCCCAATTGAAGGAAGGTAATGTTGACTTCGGTGCTTGTGTTGACATGCGACTCATTACTGTACAGTACTAGCATCAAGCACATCAGTGCGTAGCATCAACAGGTTAGTGTTCATCACGAACGTGGTTTTGCAGTCAGTGCAATGTTTACAAATGCGGTGTTGGCAGATGCCCATTTGATGTATGGATTAGCACGGGACAATAGCCATGGCGGGGTACGTTTGTATCGAGACAGATTTCCAGAACGAAGGTGTCCCGACAGGAAGACGTTCGAAGCAATTGATCGGCGTCTTAGGGAGCACGGAACATTCCACCCTATGACTCGCGACTGGGGAAGACCTAGAACGACGAGGACACCTGCAATGGACGAGGCAATTCTTCGTGCAGTTGACGATAACCCTAATGTCAGCGTCAGAGAAGTTGCTGCTGTACAAGGTAACGTTGACCACGTCACTGTATGGAGAGTGCTACGGGAGAACCAGTTGTTTCCGTACCATGTACAGCATGTGCAGGCACTATCAGCAGCTGATTGGCCTCTACGGGTACACTTCTGCGAATGGTTCATCCAACAATGTGTCAATCCTCATTTCAGTGTAAATGTTCTCTTTACGGATGAGGCTTCATTCCAACGTGATCAAATTGTAAATTTTCACAATCAACATGTGTGGGCTGACGAGAATCCGCACGCAATTGTGCAATCACGTCATCAACACAGATTTTCTGTGAACGTTTGGGCAGGCATTGTTGGTGGTGTATTGATTGGGCCCCATGTTCTTCCACCTACGCTCAATGGAGCACGTTATCATGATTTCATACGGGATACTCTACCTGTGCTGCTAGAACAAGTGCTTTTACAAGTACGACACAACATGTGGTTCATGCACGATGGAGCTCCTGCACATGTCAGTCGAAGTGTTCGTACGCTTCTCAACAACAGATTCGGTGACCGATGGATTGGTAGAGGCGGACCAATTCCATGGCCTCCACGCTCTCCTGACCTCAACCCTCTTGACTTTCATTTATGGGGGCATTTGAAAGCTCTTGTCTACGCAACCCCGGTACCAAATGTAGAGACTCTTCGTGCTCGTATTGTGGACGGCTGTGATACAATACACCATTCTCCAGGGCTGCATCAGCGCATCAGGGATTCCATGCGACGGAGGGTGGATGCATGTATCCTCACTAACGGAGGACATTTTGAACGTTTCCTGTAACAAAGTGTTTGAAGTCACGCTGGTACGTTCTGTTTCTGTGTGTTTCCATTCCATGACTAATGTGATTTGAAGAGAAGTAATAAAATGAGCTCTAACATGAAAAGTAAGCGTTTCCGGACACATGTCCACATAACATATTTTCTTTCTTTGTGTGTGAGGAATGTTTCCTGAAAGTTTGGTCGTACCTTTTTGTAACACCCTGTATATCAGATGTTTATTATAGTCGAGCGTGTAACATAACGTTATTGTTGAGATCTGAAACATTATGGAGACATACAATTATATGAAACTTCAGAATATGTCCTATCAGCGTAGGCGTGGCGTTGTATCATACCTTACGATTCTTGTGAAGGGACCGCGGCTGAATAACGTGATGCATGCTTCTAAAGTATGGAGTTGTTTGTGGTCTACAGTTATTGAGTCTGTTGTTGCAAATTATGGATGATACGACTATTCAACCACTATAGTAGTTGGTAGTTGTTGGGTTCAGTTCAGATTTGAGCTTTCTTCCCATATATCTGTGTGAGATACAATAATCTTGTCACAGTAAAATAAGTATGCAATTCTGCCACATTTTGTGAACCGGAAACCGTCTGATCTGATTACAGTGGTCAACATAATTTAAGTGACAAAGACTTTGAGTGGTGTTCTTTTCCACGAGGGGCTTTCTACAAGTAATGCAATATATTTTTTCTCGGCCGGTTTCGGTTGAAGAATGTGGAATTTGTTGTGGGACATCGAGGAATATTCCCGCATCAGCCCTCATAGTTTCATGAAGTTCCGATTGGTGGCGACGCTGTACATAGCCTTCAAGGACCATGTGTACGGAATGGCTTGGGCGTTACGAGGCTGATTATGATTTTTTTTTGTCGAACATTTCAGTCATTTCTAACGGAGGTGCGGAGAACCAGAGCATCGCAGATATTCATAGGCGCTTGCAGAATGCCTGCGAAGGCCTGACAGTGAACAAAAGCACTGTGAGACATTCGGTGAGGCGTCTGTCATCACGACATCGAGGTCGCGCAAACCAGTCCGATCTCCTGCGTGCTGTCCGCAGCTCATGGTCGTGCGGTAGCGTTCTCGCTTCCCACGCCCGCGTTACCGGGTTCGATTCCCGGCGGGGTCAGGGATTTTCTCTGCCTCGTGATGACTGGGTGTTGTGTGATGGACATAGGTTAGTTAGGTTTAAGTAGTTCTAAGTTCTAGGGGACTGATGACCATAGCTGTTAAGTCCCATAGAGCTCAGAGCCATTTGAACCATCCTGCGTGCTGGCTGGCCGCACACAGCTGTCTGTCCTGCAATGTTGGTGCGTTGGGACACTCTTATTCGAGGTGATCTACGGATTACAAACACCACGCTGCTCAATTGAACGTCTCTGTTGGTATTGCTGACACATTCGTCCACCAGTTGGGGTTCTCGAAGGTTTGCAGCCCGCTGGGTTCCTCGCCGCTTAACAGAAGACCGTAAAGAGCAACGAAGGAAATGTGTACGGAATTGCTTGCGCGTTACGACGCTGATTGTGACAATTTTTTGTCGAACATTTCAATTGCACTGTAAATCATAAAAGTCTAAAGGCTGTGAATTCAGCTAAATGCTTAGAGATTACAATTACGAATAACTTGAACTGGAACGATCACACAGAGAACGTTGCAGGAAAAGCAAACCAAAGACTGCGGTTTATTGGCAGAACATTTAGAGGGTGCAACAGGTCTATTAACACTTTCGCTGCGGATGACGCTTATAAGCGTCTCAACAAGCCACGAGCCAGTGCGGCTGACGCTTATAAACGTCCGCACTCACTGTCCGATTACTCAGTCTAGTTGCAGCGTCTAAGCTAGTATCAAAGCCTGTAAACTTTTGTTTTGTGTGGTCAGTTATCGAACGTATATTGTTCGTAATGGCGGTTAATGGGCCTTCCAATGTGAAAAGGAGCAGGAAAAGTGTTTCGCTTACTAATTTCTACACATCTGGGATCCCCTGGGCGTCTATGATAAATGTAGACGGCTAATTCTCTCACACCAGGAGCAAACATGTTACTAAATTGACGACCTCTATCAGAGTCAATCTTAAAAATGCACATTCAAGGTAAATATAATTTCAAATTAATCCAGTTTCCTTTTTCCTTTTTTTCCTTCTTAAGAATATGCGTTTTGGAATCCAAATTGTATTTTTTGTTACATTATCAACAAATCACGAACATCTGATTGACGCCTGTGACCCCTACAGGTGTCAGATAGCAAACAGAGTTTAAAACATGACCACAATACAGTCGAAGCTTATTTGAAGTAATGCGCCTAAGGTGTCAGCATTAGGTCAGTATAGAACGTGATCCTACAGATCTTACAAGGTCTTGACGTCAACCTGTAGCTCAGGTGTACTTAGGAGCGTCGGCTCCGAGCGCTACCTGCCGTTTCAGAGTGTTACCGGCCCGCACTCGAGCGTTACCAGCCCGCACTCACACTTGCCGGGGCGCACTGAGAGTTGCACGCCTGCACCGATGTCGCAGCGAAAGTGTTGAAGAGAATGCCTACACTACGCCTGTGCGTCCTCTTCTGGAAAACTCTTGTGCGGGTGGATCCGCTTCAAATACGAATGACTGAGAACATGGAAAGAGTTCGAAGAAGGGCAGTTCGTTTGGTACTATCATGAAATAGGGGAGAATGTGCCACGGATATGATACACGAATTGGGGTGGCAGTCATTAAAACAAAGGCGTTTTTCGCTGCGGCAGGACCGTCTCATGAAATTTCAATCCCCAGTTTCTCCTCAGAGTGTGAAAATATCTTGTTGGCGCCCACATATATAGGGAGAAATGACCATCATAGTAAAATAAGAGTTCGCACGCTGTTCGAGAGTGGAACGGTAGAGAAGTGGCTTAAAGGTGGTTCGATGAACCCTCTGCCAGGCACTTAATTGTGAACTGCAAAGTAATCATGTAGATGTAGAACATCGTTACGGGCGATGAAACATGGGCTCAGCATTTCGATCCGGAAACAAACCGGCAATCCATTGAGTGGCGCCACACCACCTCTTCTCCGAAGAAAAACTTTAGAGCCGCGTGCTCAGCAGGTGAAGTCATGACGACGGTGTTCTGGACCTCTGAAGGAGCTATTCTGTCTGATGTTCTCCTTCGTGGTGCAACGATCAACTCTGAAGTGTATTATGTTACCCTCAGGAAATTGAAGAAACTACATCAGCGTGTTCGTCGCCACAAAAATGCCAACGAACTTCTCCTTATTTATGACAACGCAAGGTCTTGCACAAGACTGCGCAGCCGAGAGCAGCTCACAAAACTTCATTGGACTGTTCTTCCTCATCCACCCTCAGTCTGTGATCTCGCACCTTCCGACTTCCATCTGTTTGGCACAGTGAAGGAGGCACTTCGCGGGAAGCAGTACGTGGATGATGGGGAGGCACTGATGCTGCAAAACGTTGGCTTCGTCGTCGATCAATAGAATGTTATCATGCAGTCATACTGGCCTTCAGAGTAAGGTGGCGTAAGGCTGTCGCATTGAACGGAGATTATGTTGAAAAATAGGGTTTAGTAGCAAAAAGAGTGGGGAATAACATGGTGCATTGGATTCGTGGATAAAACCAATCTCCTTTAGAAAAAAAAAGTGCATTACTTACTTTAACGCTCCTCATAAGTCGTGGTTGCTGAATTCGAAAATGAAATGAGTTTTTGGCTGTTAGTTACGAGTAGTTAATTAGTTACATGTACCATAGATTATTGGAACGATTCTGGGGTAAATACAAAAAAAAGTGTGAAATGCGGAAAAATCAGGGTACCAAATGGGAATACAGGTTATCTGTATTTATACAGAGAGAGTAATCGAAATTCGAGGCGTAAGTTGTAAGACTTCAATGTAAGCCCTGTATATGGGATGACACCACACACCAACTTAGAAAGAAGAGCATTATACAGAGGGAGTAATCGGAATTAATCGTAGAAGCTCTACGACTTTAACGTGACCACTAGGTATGTGCTTTAATAGTGGAAAGACGGGACAGTCCAGACACATGGCCTCAAGACGGAACTGTTGTATTCCCCTACACGTGTGCCGTACTATACCAGCAGTAGGCATATCGGAAAAAAATTTAACGGGGATGCACTGGAATTTCGACAATATATGAAAAAACCTATGGTTATGTCATATAAACTGAAGGTGGCCGACATTAAAATGCATGTTCTAATGGCTCAATTGCCTGGACTGTTGTATGAGATTTTTGTAGACTATTATCACGTTATGGATGTGGATATAATCCACGACTTTCCTGTGATTGGCCGAGCGAGGTGGCGCAGTGGTTAGCACACTGGACTCGCATTCGGGAGGACGACGTTTCAATCCCGCGTCCGTCCATCCTGATTTAGGTTTTCCTTGATTTCCCTAAATCGGTTCACGCAAATGCCGGGATGGTTTCTTTGAAACGTCACGGCTGACTTCCTTCCCCATCCTTTTCTAATCCGATGGGACCCATGACCTCGCTGTTTGGTCTCCTACCCCAACCAACCTAACCCTCTCCTGGGCTTTCTAAAACAGTGGAGATGTGTGACTACCTAACATAAAACCACGAATTCCGTGTGCGAGATGAAGATTACAAGGAAGGTAATAAGGTCATTTCAGTGCAAATGTTCTCTCTACGGATTAGGCTTCATTCCAACGTGATCAAATTGTAAATTTTCACAATCAACATGTGTGGGCTGACGAGAATCCGCACGTAATTGTTCAATCACGTCATCAACACAGATTTTCTGTGAACGTTTGGGCAGGCATTGTTGGTGATGTCTTGATTGGGCCCCATGTTCTTCCACCTACGCTCAGTGGAGCACGTTATCGTGATTTCATACGGGATACTGTACCTGTGCTGCTAGAACATGTGCCTTTACAAGTACGACACAACATGTGGTTCATGCACAATGGAGCTTCTGCACATTTCAGTCGAAGTGTTCGTACGCTTCTCAACAACAGATTCGGTGACCGATGGATTGGTAGAGGCGGACCAATTCCATGGCCTCCACGCTCTCCTGTTCTCAACCCACTTGACTTTCATTTATGGGGGCATTTGAAAGCTCTTGTCTACGCAACCCCGGTACCAAATTTAGAGACGCTTCGTGCTCGTATTGTGGATGGCTGTGATACAATACGCCATTCTCCAGGGCTGCATCAGCGCATCAGGGATTCCATGCGACGGAGGGTGGATGCATGTATCCTCACTAACGGAGGACATTTTGAACATTTCCTGTAACAAAGTATTTGAAGTCACGCTGGTACGTTCTGTTGCTGTGTGTTTCCATTCCATGATTAATGTGATTTGAAGAGAAGTAATAAAATGAGCTCTAACATGAAAAGTAAGCGTTTCCGGACACATGTCCACATAACATATTTTCTGAAAGTTTGGCCGCACCTTTTTGTAACACCCTGTATATTTCTCCAACTGGACACTGTGCGACGTACGCGAGGTAGCTGCAGTGTCTCATCAGACAGGTATAGAAATTTCAATGTGGACAGTTAAAACACAACTGCTTTCCCTATCCTTGTTACCCCATAGGAAGACGGACAAGCCAGACTTCTGAGAGCGAGACAATTCATCCAGTACTTATTGTGTACTCGAACTGATAGGCACATTTTTACAGCGACAAAGCCGTTATTTTTGGTGGATTATATTGAAGGTAACTTATGAGAAGCTGAGACATTCAGGTAAAATGTGTAATGGAATACTGTTGATTAAAGCATCCTATGCTGCACGGTATACAGTTCTTCAGCCATGTGAATGTCTGGGTGACAGAGCAGTGTCCATTGCCCCCACACAAAACTTCGAATGTGTTCCAAGGAATCATCTTCCACACAGAACTTACATTCCAAGCAGACGAGAAGCTATAGCAAATCTTGCACGGTGACGTGTACATTTTGTCCAAGGCTTCGAAAGAGCCCTAGATGGTAATATATACAGCTGCCTTTCCCTTAGCATTTGAAGGAAATTTCTTTTCAAAAAAACTTAGTGCTATGGAGTACAGGTATGATATGAAACCTTACGTCCCACCACCCACAAAGTGCTTCCACTGCTTTCGCTTTTGTCATTGTCATCTAGCTGCATGGCGGATCCAAAATGTGATAACTGCAGTTGACCACTCCGCGAAGGTAGTCCTTGTGAAAAACCACCTTTTTTTGTGAATAGCTCATATCACCATTCTCCCCATTCACTTGTTTGCCCAATGCTCAAGAAAGGCAAGTAAATGTATGAATATGAATCTACTGACAACCTCTCGTATGCTGGAGTATGGAAAAAATTAACGCCTACATTTTGTTGATATGATGACTATTTACGCGAAAATCACAGCCATCACTCCCACAACGTCATTTTTTTCGAAACCAGCTCTCGCACGATTCTCCTATCTTGTTGGCTCTCACAGCACGCTTTTCAGGAACCACTTACCACATCTGGCTGAGGTACATTTTCTCCTCGAGCATTTACTGGTGACAGGTCCCTCCTCTCGGGACACCTCCACCTGGAAATCCGCAGATCAGAAGCCTGCCGCTAGCCAGTGACTGAAGGAACTGTTACCTATGGATCCCAGGAGTGCCCATTCTTCATCCATCCACACACTCATTGCTGATACCCCCTCGTAGGTATCTCGGCTACCGAAGGTTTTGGAGGAGGAGGAGGAAGAGGAGGAGAATTGGGACGTGGCTACTCTGGTGATTCCGTTGGTGCTAGACCCCGTCACGCCGTCGGATTGTGAACCAATGTTCACTGACGTGGTTTCATCCCCATCAGTTACAGTGATTCTGTGGTGTCCTCCTGAACACCCATTCATTCATTCGGACTGTAGTATATATTACTGTTACATGACAGAACTACAACATATTATTTCCTCCTCTTCTGCGATTTGCTTTGCCCAATCGGAAATGCCTGATGACCATTCCCCCAACATTCCGTGGTTATCGAGCATTCTGTCTGAACTCTGTTGACCCTGAGAGGCCACTGGTGACACAGATGTCAGTTGAGTGGATTCCCCTTCATACCACTTTGGAATCAATAGTCGTGTGGACGCAAACGATATCAGCGATCACAATTTGCAATGCCCACTTACCTCCAGGTAGACCACTTACTTAGGTTTAGTTAATCCAAGATGAACATCTGGTGGGATAGTGCTCCCTCTAAAACTCCACACTATCGTCGAAAGTACCGCTGCATTCTACTCTTCCTTCCATTCCTCCTGAACAGAATCCGCCATTGTATGTCTCCTCTGCATCGGTCATACCGAACTGACCCATAGTTTTACTCGTATTTTGCTTAACAAACCACCCTCACATAATGGTTGTGGTGCCTTGTGGACAGTTTCTCATATCCTGGCGGAGGTTCGAGTCCTCCCTCGGCCATGGATGTGTGTGTTTGTCCTTAGGATAATTTAGGTTAAGTGGTGTGTAAGTTTAGAGGCTGATGACCTTAGCAGTTAAGTTCCATAAGATTTCACACACATTTGAACATATCCTGGTGCTAAGTGCCCCTCGTCCTGGCTCCCTATGCTAATTGTGGTCTTCTGAATTCTTTGCGTCTCATGTTGGCAGACACTCGCGGATAAGTGAACTGGTTATCCTTTTTCCCCATGACAGTGGTTTTTATTCTCAGATATAACGTTTTAAACTACCTGCGGGGTGGGAGTGAAGTGGTTGTGGTTAGGTGTGTAACCTGCCACATGCTTAGCCTGGGAGAACTCGACCCTGCCTCCTTTACCTGTTGCCTCTGCCATCCCTCCTTTTATCTGCTTTAATTGCTTTTAGGTGATTTGCCTATTTTTCCACCGCACCCTGTTTCCCGATTTAGGAGTAGCTCTGTTGTTAGTGGGTGCTATCCCCTTCTTCAGCACTTTGCCTTTGGTGAATCGGGAGTGGGACGGCCTTCCCCGTTCGCATGCAGTGCCCCGGGTACGCCCATGTGCGGTCTTAATTATTTCTCTCATCTTGTTTTATTATTGACTGTTCAGCTGACGTCAGTTACATTTTTAGCATTTTCCTTTTACTGTTTTGGATCTCTTGACTAGAAGGCATTCTTTACTCTGTGGCATCCTTTGTCGTTAATCACATTCGTGGGATTCGGGTGTGGGCAGGATTTCTCTGGGCAGGACTGAGCCCTGCATTATTGCTTTCTGTGTCTCACTTTGCCACTCCTACGTACTTTCCTGATGACCTCACTCTTAAGTCCCTTACCGCCAGTCAATCAATCAGTCACCCAAACAGACAATCTTGAGTCGTGTTGACACTACCGTCGGCCGGAATACGCACCAAGCAAGCATATCTGGCATACGGCTCTGGCAGACATGCTGCGCCCTTTCTCATTTCTTCTGTAACCCTCCCGAGCTTCAGTACGTTAAACTTTGGAAACCTAAACCTAGGACAGCGGGATCGCAAGTGTGTGACACACACTTTAGAAGGGTGAGTGGGACGGGTCGAAATGAAAAATACTATGATAAACTTTTGCTAAATATTCATTGTTTTGATCAAACTAACATTAACGACCGCCACGTGCAACCCGTCACAAAAAGCATACGGGGTTTTTGTGGTTTGTTGGCAGAATTTTCAAACGCATTACTACTGTATTGATTCGCTCAGTAGTAAAAGAACAGATACATTCAACCCTGGGATAGTGCAGCTGAGTCAGAAGCCTTTGTTCCATGTGAAAGTTATCTTCTGCTCTAGTCTAAAAATTTTATTTTTGCGTTCATCTTGTGTGTTGCTAAAGCTGATTTTCTTACTGAAATGCAGATAGGATGTGCGCTTTTAGAGCTCACCGCACTTATATGTTCTACATAAAAGCTTTCATTTAGTGTTCATGGTCAACGCCACATGGACTACTACGAGTGTGTGCTGAAAAGTGATGCCTCCGAATTTTTATATGAAAAATCATTAAGCTTTTTAAATAAAACAAACGTTATTGACATTATACATTTTTATTCCTCATCTCTACATATTTATTTTTCGACGTAATCACTCAGGCGACGAACACATTTCTCCCAACGAGAGACTAGTTTGTTGAAACTGTCACAGTAGAAAGTTTGAGTTTGTTGGCGGAGCCACAACCTTACGTCTGCTTGCACCGCTTCATCACTATCAAACTGGGGTTGTCGAAGGCGTTCTTTACGTTTTGGAAACAGATGAAAATTGAATGGGGCCAAGTCGGAGAGGATGATCGATGACAGCGTCGGTTGTTGCAGATATCTCAGCGCTCGTGTGTGGCCTGGCATTGTCATGCTGAAAGAGAGGGTGCCAGATGTGTGGACAGACTCTTTGGATTCGAAACTGGATTATAGCGCGCTGTTTCTGACGCGCCGGCATAGTTAAACACCGCCATGTTAACACGCTTCATTTTGGAGCGCTCTAGCAGCACAGTGCCGCAAATGTGTAGGTACAAGGAATAAAGATGTAGAATGTTAATAACGTTTGTTTCATTTAATAAGCTTTGAATTTTCACACAAGAATTCGGAAGCATTACCTTTCAGCACCCCCTCGTACTACTACTACTACTACTAGTAGTAGTAGTAGTAGTAATATTAATATTACCACTATTGTCGTACCACTACTTGTGCTGTTAGTTTCAAATATCTTTACGACGATGTTTTTGACGTCCGTCAGAAAATGATCATCTGTAGACCACCTCATCTCCTCTGCACTGTGTAAGGTAGATATCTTGATGCCTGTTTACTGGCAATGATTCCTGTAGAAAATAACTTCTTAAAACGGGTGAAGATAGCTTTTGCTTTTGGAGCGGGCACTAACAAACTCGGAGCTGATCACGCAAACTTCAACAATACAACCAACCAACCAACTATCTAACTAAACTTTTATTCTCGGAACGTTTATTCGTAGAGGAATAAATGCAGTGCTGCAGTGGTACTCAAAACACACAAGATCCTAGCGTATCGCAGCTGCAGGTCATTGTGGTTAGAAAGAGGGGGAAAAAAATGGTTCAAATGGCTCTGACCACTATGGGACTGAACTTCTGAGGTCATCAGCCCCATAGAACTTAGAACCACTTAAACCTAACTAACCTAAGGACATCACACACATCCATGCCCGAGGCAGGATTCGAACCTGCGACCGTAGCGGTCGCACGGTTCCAGACTGTGGCGCCTAGAACCGCTCGGCCACATTGACCGGCAGGTTAGAAAGAGAAAATACTTTCCAGTTCTACTAGGCTTCTCTGCGACTCAGAGTTGTTTGCGGATGTATGACTTGTCGTTCACTGAGACAACATAAATCAAAATAACCGACGTTACGCTTTTGTACGTCACAAAGCGTGGCGGAAAATGTTGGCGGAATGTCATGATGTCCCATAATCACCACAAACCCTATCGCCATGCACCCATCAATGTACTGATTTTCGCTCCAAAGCAGGACTAAATGGATCTTCATGCTGACCAAATCCTGTTTCAAAATATCTTAGTTGCTCGCGGAATGGCTCTGAGTACTATGCGACTTAACTTCTGAGGTCATCAGTCGCCTAGAACTTAGAACTAATTACACCTAACTAACCTAAGGACATCCCGAGGCAGGATTCGAACCTGCGACCGTAGCGGTCGCTCGGCTCCAGACTGTAGCGCCTAGAACCACACGGCCACTCCGGCCGGCTGCTCGCGGAAACAATCGATACTGTGCACTGATGAGCATAAGCGTATGCTGTGAGACATTCCACGAATCTTTCCTCAAGATTCGCTTACCAAACGTATTCACTGTTTTTGGTGCCCAGTTCCATACGCCCATGAGATCTGTCTGCAAGATGCGATGAAGCTGTGCAGTGAAATTAAGCTGTAGTTTCCTCCAGCACCAAACGAAATAAATGTAACAGCAAGGAAATAAGTCAGAATATATAAGAAACGCTTTTCCGCCTACAAAGCTAGGTGAAGTTGGCATCAGTGTAAGGAAACAGGCATTCGACACAACAGAAGAATGCATGTGCTGAGCACTCTGTGTCGTCGCCTTGCATTCTGTAACCTTTGTGCTGGGCCGTAGTATGATTCGTCAATGTGTAACAAGATTATGCAGTCGGTGAAATGAAATGCACTTTGCGATCGCACAGAGGAGAGCAACTAATTTTAATCATTTCGCGAGTTAGGTACTAGTTAGTAGCACAGAGGTTTATACGTGACGAGCTTACCCACCTGTGTGCAGTGCTCTGCCTTGCAACTTTGTGTACATCACGTTTCAACGGAAAATATTTTATATTGTAGCGAATCAGGAACGTTTTTCGAATGATCAGTCCCTTCCTTTAAATGAGCATGAGAAAATTTGAGGGCTTAAAAGTAGTTGGTAGTATCTGATCTACCACCTAAATTTTTAGACGAGTGAATCTAGTAGTCCCAAGATTCTTAGCTTATCCCTATTCTCTGACTGACTTATCCCACACAGTTTTCGATCTCTTACTTTAAGCAATTCACAGTGAATATGGGTGACACTGGAAGTGAGTGATTACCCTCGTGAATGGTAATTGATCATTTCCTTTTAATGTATGGTTAACGCTGTTCTGGGAGCTCTATTCGTCTCCAAAAAATTCGAAAAATTGCAAGAGCTCATAAGAACTTCCGTCGTAATCGCCGTCTGTGTCATAGGCGCCATCAAATAAGACAGCGAGTAGGAATTTAAAACTGAACCCACACATTACGTTTTCGTCGAAACTGAATCTTCTTTGGTGGAGGGACAAACCATTGTTCTTAAATGTGATGCCTTCGTAGCATACTGCTTCTTTTGTTAGTAATGAGGTATTGCTTTTCCCTCTGGTTATCGCTGCAAGACTGATCAAACGACGAAAGTAAGTACTCTAAGTGCTTGTTTGCTTGTCGCGATGGCGCTTACAGCTTTGTGAAGCAGACTAAGCCTTGTGTGCTCTTCGGATGAGGCTTGATTGAGCAGTGTCGGCTGCATCGAGGCACCGGCGTCCCGGCGGTGGGCGTGCCTCAGCGCTCAGCCTTCTGAATAAATCACCAGCTCCAAGAATGCCGTGCTGGCAAGTAATGCTCTGACCTTGGTTATTTCATCGCGATGGCAGGTAGGAGATGAGCCGTAGGTGCTGATAATATTGCTAATTAGTTTGAGTGATATCTGCGAACCGGATTAGTGCAACAAATACTGGAATGCATCGGATTCAAAGAGTACTGCTAATTGAATTCATTACCTTTCAGCGACAGTTGCAAGACTAATTGTCTTTAATGGCATAAGTGCTGTGCACAGTAACTTTCGTAAGCAGCATTCATTTAATTGTGACTAATGTTAATGATCACATGACGATGCTTACTACAAAACGGAAAGCACATTTTAAAGTTTTCCTATCAGTTTTTTAATTAACATATTATATGCTAGTGAATTTCGTTGAACACTTTTTTATAAAACACTTCCTCTTGCGTCTGTTCAAAACATTGCTTAAGGAGGTCAGCCATTGGAGTATTGCTTAAAGCTAAGACAGATCTGTAATATAATATTTCTAAAATAAAAATTCACTATTCGCTTAGGTTTGCTGGAAAATATTCATTCAACTGATAAGACAAAAAGTTTTGATTTCCCTCTTCAAGTAAAATGAGGTATAATCCAATGCCGAAGAGTCTCAATCTACCTAGGTAATACTGACGTGCAAGATAATTTTTTCTTTTAAGTTTCTTTGAAAAGGGTCCAGTCAGAATTCTTTCATGCTAGTGTTACTATCCAATGTTTCGATTTTGCTAACCACCAACCGATTGAAGCTATCGGTCGGCTTAAGGTACGATTTACCTTCAAATTTACGTCCAACTATCGTCAAGTAATGAAGCAGCTTAAAGAAAAAGTACACTGCTCCTTTAGTATGTAGGGAACTATATGCAATTTTAATCTGGTTCCATCGAATCTAGACATCTGCTATAATTAGAAATATGAGAAAAAAGAAACTTTTAGTAAATACATAGAGGGGAAAATCCCTGCGAATGAGACAGAAGTAGAACGGCGATGGGCAGAGTACTTCGCAAAATTACTAAACTGTGATGACGCCACAGAGTCTTTCCCAAGTGAGGCACCAGACACCGTAGACTGCAAAGTGGAGAATCCCAGTGAAGAAGAAATACGACAAATGATCAAAAACCTAACAAACAATAAGGCTTTCGGCGAAGATCAAATTACAAGAGAGAGAATAAAGAATGGAGAATTAGTTCTGGTTAAAATAATTACAGAACTGTTAAAGACTGGTCAGGAATGTGAGAGACTGCCTGAAGACTGGAAAATTGTCGGACTATCAAAGTGGTTTCAGAACGAAAAGATCAACAAAATGGTTCAAATGGCTCTGAGCTCTATGGGACTTATCATCTGAGGTCATCAGTCCCCTATAACTTTGAACTACTTAAACCTAACTGACCTAGGGACGTCACACACATCCATGTCCGAGGCAGGATTCGAACCAGCGGTCGCGCGGTTCCAGACTGAAGCGCCTATAGCCGCTCGGCCACACCCGCCAGCGAACAGATCAACAACTGACCACATTTTTACGCTTAGACAGGTGACCACGGAAGGTTGGGAACATAACGTTGAGCTTCACATGGATTTTGTAGATTTCAAAAAAGCTTAAAAGCTTATGACACCCTACATAGGGGCACAATCACCAGTCCTTGAAAGAGTTTGTTTCCACAAAACTTTATAAAGATAGTGCAGTTGTGTTTATAGCATACCTATTACAGCGTGAAAATCACTACAGGAATCTCAGAACATTTTGAGGTCAGACCTGGTCTTAGAAAAGGAGACATACACTAAAGCCGAAGAAACTGGTGTAGGTGTGTGTATTCAAATACAGAGATATGTAAACAGGCAGAATACGGCGCTGCGGTCGGCAACGCCTTTGTAAGACAACAAGTGTCTGGCGTAGTTATTATGTCGGTTACTGCTGCTACAATGGCAGGTTATCAAGATTTAAGTGAGTTTGAACGTGATGTTATAGTCGGCGCACGAGCGATGGGACACATCGTCTCCGAGGTAGCGATGAAGTGGGGATCCTTTCGTACGACCATTTCACGCGAGTACCGTGAAAATCAGAAATCTGGTAAAACATCAGATCTTCGACATCGCTGCTGTAGGAAAAATATCCAGCAAGAACAGGACCAGTGACGACTGAAGAGAATCGTTCAATGTGTCAGAAGTGCAACCCTGCCGCAATTGCTCCACATTTAAATGCTGGGCCATCAACAAGTGTCAGCGTGCGAAACATTCAACGAAACTTCACCGATATCGGCTTTCGTGGCCGGAAATTCACTCTTGAACGCTTGATGACTTTACAACACAAAGCAATACGTCTCGCCTGGGGCCGTCAACACCGACATTGGACTGTTGATGACTGGACACGTGTTACCTGGTCGGATGAGTCTAGTTCCAAATTGTATCGAGCGGACGGACGTGTACGGGTATGGAGACAACCTCATGAATCCATGGACCCTGCATGTCAACAGCGGCCTGTTCAAGCTGGTGGAGGCTCTGTAATGGTGAGGAGCATGTGCAGTTGGTGTGATATGGGAACCCCGATACGTCTAGATACGACTCTGACAAGTGACACGTACGTAAGCATCCTGTCTGATCAACAGCATCCATTCATATCTATTGTGCATTCCGGCGGACAATGGGACACCACACACGCTCAGAATTGCTACAGAGTGGCTCCAGGAACACTCTTCTGAGTTTAAGCCCTTCCGCTGGCCACCAAATTCCCCAGACATGAATATTATTGCGCACATCTGGGACGCCTTGCAACGTGCTGTTTAGAAGAGATCTCCATCCCCTCGTACTCTTACGGGTTTATGGACAGCCCTGCAGGATTCATGGTGTCAGTTACCCCCAGCACTACGCCAGACATTATCCGAAACCATCCTATGTCCTGTTGCGGCACTTCTGCGTGCTCGCGACGGCCCTACACGATATTAGGCAGGTATACCAGTTTCTTTAGCTCTTCAGCGTATTATCTGCAATACTTTCTAATTTAATTTTAGAGGAGATTTATAGAGAATACCAAAAATTAAACCAAGCTGAAATGAAATTGGGTAATGTCACAATAAATCGGCTTTCATATGCGGACGATATTGTTCTATTACGTGGTAGCAAAGATGAATTGAAGCTCATGACAAGTTCTTACAATAATATTGCAAGGAAAGAAGGGTTAAAATTAACGAGGAGAAAACTGAGTACATAGTCGGTAGCAGGGCACCCAATGATCACTCCATTAATAGTTGATGAATTCGCTCTTCAGAGAGAGGGCATATTTAAATATTTGGGAAGCCTGTTTAGCGAGCAAAATAGAATGGAAACTGAGATTAAGGCAAGGATGGCAGCGCCAAACAGATCATATTTTGGCTTACCGGACTGCTGTGAAATAGAGCAGTTACGAGGAGTTTTAAAATCAGGCTATAGTAGTGTATAATTCTCTCGTTACCTCTGTATGTCTCTGAAACATTTACGTTAAGGAAAACAATTGAACAAAATCTGCCAGTCTTGGAGAGAAAGATATTAAGGAAAATATTTAGCCCCAAGGGGGACACCCAGTCCCAGGAACGGAGGATATTTAAAAAAATGAAAAATTAAAAAAAAACAGGAACTGGCAGACACATACTCGCAAGCTGATATTATCCGAAGGATAGAGAAAAAGCTTACTGTTGGCTGGACACTTAAATAAATAAGGATGGAAGAGGAAAGAATGGCATTCGCATGATTCGTGGAAAGCAAGAGAGGGCGAGGAAGGCCATGGAGAAGATGAAAGGATGATATGAACAGGGATAAGGAGGGGATGTACCTGAAAACAGGAGAAAGCGAGGAACAGAAATAATTGGTGGAAGAACAAACACACGGTCTTCCAGGCCAAAGTGACAACTGAAGAAGAAGAAGAAGAAGAAGAAGAAGAAGAAGAAGAATCTCATAAGTGACTGGACAACAGAGGCTCCGAAATTTGCGCTGCGCTTCGGAATTAGTGCTGTTGACTTTGGAAAAATATTAAAAGCGTTGATAGCGACGTTATAGTTTATCCCGTCTATGTGTAAACCATTCTAGTTGGAGTAGCTCAGGGGAACGAATGATGGCACGTGAGTCACCTGACATTCACGTTATGAAGTTATGTTGTGAAATCAGGATCTCTTGTGACCTACGTTACCTGATAGTTTTAAAGGGTACTGTTAACGTTCCCTGTTATACATAATGGCCAGACTGGTGCAAACTCGCATAGTTCCGGAAAAAAAGTAGATGTTGGCTTTGGTCTTGTCCCAATTTTCCGTCGCATCACAAAAGTATTGGGCATAAATAGGCAGAAAGACCCAGTATTAATCATTATACGACTGCAGAACGGTCATTGGAAGCAGTCACATCCATAAAATATCTAGGAGTCTGCGTATGGAGCGAATTAAAAGTGGAACGACCGCATAAAACTAATGGTAGGTAAGGTAGAAGCCAGACACTGATTCATTGGAAGAATCCCCCGGAAGTGTAATCCAAACACGAAAGGAGGTAGCTTAGAAAACTCGTTCGGCCAGTACTCGAATGTTTCTCGTCAGTCTGCGGACCGTTTCAGATAACATTGATTGAGGAAATAGAGAAGAATCAAAGAAGAGCAGCGTGATTCGAATCATTTAGTAAGCGCGAAAGCGATACGTAGATGTTCAGCCAGCTCCTATGGCAAACGTTGCAAGAGTGGCGTTCTGAATCACGTTGTGGTTCACAGGTAAAGTTCCGAGCACGTACGTCCTAGAAGAGTCAAACAGTATATTACTTCCTTCTACGTATATCACAAGAAAAGACACTGAAAGTAAAATTAAAGAGAAAAAAAAAGCGGGAAGGATTTCTAAACCAGAGGATTTCTATACCTGTGAGACTTGAAAGCTCGCCACGTCATTGCTCCCGGTGCGGCGCTGCGCGGCGGGCTGCGGCTATTTGGGTCCGCCCAGGGTGATGCAACAGTGTGCAGCCGGCCACTGCTCTCGGCTATTTACTCTTCCGGTCTCTCATTGTTCCCTCTGGAGTCTCTGTCACAATAACGTGCCTGTCTTTCACTACCGCAGACCGTGCACAGTAAGCACTCTCTTTTCACAGCGCGAAGGCCCAGCTGTACTGATTGCGATTAATGAAGCACACCTAACATACCGAAGAGGTACCAAATTGGAGGGATGTCGATTGCTAAGTTTCACCCTCATCTAGTCACAAAAATTTTCAGGTGATTCAGCGTGTCAATCGAGATGCGATAGGTTGCCTGAGTGACCGTTGCTGGAACCAGGACCTTTGCATACAGCCCTGTGAACTAGGTCGTCGTCTTGGGAAATGTGTCCGTAGCATGCTTATGATAGTGATATAGAAGAAGAGCTGCCCTCGGTTACCGAAAACACTGATATAAACATCTTGCTACGTATACACGGAAGCCTGAAGGAGCGGGCCCAAGTTTTAGTACATTAATACCTCCCAAATATCAAAGAACGGAACAGCTGACGGGAATGTAGCCGGGCGGGTGACGTCTTCGGCAACAGCCGATACTTCGAAAGTACACACACGGTCATTTTCAAAACAGAAATGCAGCGAGAAAGTGCTGTGTATGGAAATTTAAAAGCTCGGCACGTGAGACATATGCAGGATTGCAACACCACAAAACCAAAGATGACCGACTTGCTATGTTACTGTACAGTGTCAACACAGTGTACAGCAACGTAATAAGTATTACATGCCTCGGCGGTTGAAAACGACGATCAGATCGAATGTCCCTCTCTCGCGAAAATGGTGTGTGTGTGTGTGTGTGTGTGTGTGTGTGTGTGTGTGTGTGTGTGTGTGTGTGTCATCATGGAGGCGTGCTCGGATAGCTAAGACGACCCCTCACATCAAGAGTGAAATTTGGATTTGAGACCCTCAGCTATAAATAGTACAGCTGAAGTAAATTTCGATTCGCAGTTTGCAAATCAGATTTCGTAATGTGTAAAAGATGACCAATGTCAGAAGTTTCCGACAGCAAACATTAATTTTCAGCCGTTGATTAAGGAGCATTAACTCTCTCTCTCTCTCTGCTGTTGAGCAGGTAGATAGAAGGATTCTAAGCGGAAATTGAAAAAAAAAAACTCCGTCTTTATTTTATAAGGTCACTTGCTAATTTAATCTCAATTGCTTGCTTAATTACACTATACTAATAGCTAAATTCAATCCACCCGAATATTTTCTCCACGATGGAAAGATACGTGTGCCTTCCCTTCATTCGTGTGTTGGTCAGGAGGAAGGGGCGGCCGCTGTGGTCGAATGGTTCTGGGCGCCTCAGTCCGGAACCACACGGCTGCTGCGGTCGCAGGTTCGAATCCTGCCTCGGGCATGGATGTGTGTGATGTCCTTAGGTTAAAGTAGTTCTAAGTCTAGGGCACTGATGACCTCAGATGTTAAGTCCCATAGTGCTTAGAGCGATTTGAACCATTTTTTCAGGAGGAAGGTTGACGCACGTTGGGACATATCGATTGTAGGGAGCCAACTCACATTGATTTGTGTCTTCAGGCTGATAGTTGTCACCATCCGGTTCAGCGGGAAGGAGTACTTTATACCTTGGTTCGTAAGGCCCACGTCACCTCAGACTGTGAACGTTTGTGAGCTGTGTCAGCTCTCGAAGTCACCTACCTTCTGAATGGTTGTAGTGACACGCGTTGCCCCATAGACCGCCGTACTCGGGTAAATGATGAAAACAACGATGTGGTACCTAAACAAGCGTATTTTGTTTTGTTTTATAACGCAGATAGCATTCCCAGAGGGACAGGTCGCATTCTGCGGAGACAATGTGAAGTCTGTTTTTCGACAACCAACAGAGATTAGGATACTTTCGGGCTTTGTAAAAGATTATCTTTGTTTGCGCAAGGCAGGTGTGTACTGTATTCCGTGCAGTTGTGCCATGTCATACATTGGTCAGTCAGGACCACGGAGGACCGATGTACTGGGCATAAGCTTCACACGTGATTACAACGGCCGAGAAAATCTGTTATTGCAGAACATGACCATCGCCATGGTCATGACCATGTCCATGGCCGTGGCACTGGTCAACCTATGGAAAATAACACAGAGATTCGGGTGTGCTCTTCCAGTTGTTGGCATAGTGTTATTAAGGAAGTAGTAGTTCACATTAATCTGCTAAGTAACCTTGTAAAGAGAGGAGGTTTTTGCTTAAATTCTGCTTGGAATCCTCCTTTCTTCCTGGTCTGACAACAGAGGGAACAGAGTTAATGCTACTTGCTCATTCGTTGTTAATTAACATTCACTATCGAAAACTTCGGACATTGGTCATTTTCGTTGTATGGTGACGGTAATGTTTACTGTGTAGAGCGTTCTCTAGTTGC
Source organism: Schistocerca piceifrons (assembly GCF_021461385.2). Lineage (NCBI taxonomy): Eukaryota > Metazoa > Arthropoda > Insecta > Orthoptera > Acrididae > Schistocerca > Schistocerca piceifrons. Next base: position 358,645,780 of record NC_060149.1, on the reverse strand, counting down.
ATTTGTGCTTTAAAAATGAGGGACGGTATTTGAAGACGTTAAGTTGTTCGAACGTTTTGTACGCCAGGAGAAACTTAAATTTCACATCGAAGCAGCACCTCTGCCGTGAACTACTCCCTCAGCACACCGCGGGTTAAACGCCTCATTGGATCATCAGTGCACTCGGCGGCTTGCATAATTGAAGAGATGCCAAATCGTTTCTCTCTGGACCATTCTACACGCCTCGTGTCAGCTACTTTGCAGTTTCTGTTTCGTTTGGCCCACTCAAGACGTGCAACTTTGTGACGCTTTGAGCAGTTGTCTTTTGCGAAGTACCAGACTCCAAATGTTCGTTGCATGCAATTCCCTTTTCAATATTCTCTCGGAAACTGGCTGAGACGAACCTACATTCATTAATTACAGAAATTGCTGTCGAGTTTGAGACAGACTGTCGTTCAAATGGCGTGACACGCGTCTCGTTCCTGCTGGCTACGACCACTGTTGTCGCGCAGTGTTACATGGCTGTGGGTTGAACGCCGTTCATTTTAGACACTTTGGACACCCCGAGTTGATACACTAACAAATCGGACAGTTACATTTACGGCGTGGTCATGGACACGTCCCAACATTGTCACTGCCTTTTGATATTCTGTCACGTCTCAACGTCGATCCATTTTACCACGCTGATTGCAACGTATGAACACGCCAGGTACCAGTTTTCACCAGCTACTGTGCTGCAAAGCGACCAGTGTTCTCTTTCAGGGACGTGACTTATGTTTTTCCGGGTGAGCTTATACAGTGTGTTCAGGAGGAATAGTAAATATTTTAGGAGCTGGTAGTATAGACGAATTGCAATAAAAAATACGCTATAACATGTGTCCAATTATTATTTTTAGTACAGAGATACAACTGTTAGTATGAAACACAAACTTAAAGCAGAGGGAAATAATGACATACATAGTTGGTTTTCAGAAATTCCACCGCCAGCTTCAATGCACTTACGACTTGATAACACCACGTCTAGCTCTTCCGAGGTCGTCTTTGCGTTCTTTTATGAGGGCTGCGCTACTCGTAATCCGAACGATCAAATCGGCTCTTGTTCAACCATCCCCACAGGCGAAAATCAAAAGGGGTAAGGTCTGGGGACGTTGGTGGCCAAGAAACGTGCTCCTTTCTACAGATCCATCTCCGGGGAATGTTAGGTTTAGATGATGTCACATGACGACTGCAATGTACAGGAGCCCCGTCATCCAGGATGAGCATAACGCATTCTTGTACCCAAAGGAATCTCTTCCAGTAATGCTGGAAGCTCATTTTGAGAAAAGTGTACATAACGGAGTCCTGTAAGACGATGCGGTAACACAACAGGCCCGATCAACTGACTGCCTATCGAACCACACCACACATTTACAGAGAAGCGTTCTTGAAAATGTCTCCACAATGGTATTTGAGTTTTCTTCAGATCACTGATGTGAATTACGAGTGTTTTTAATGCCGTCACGTTAGGAAATCGTAGGCCGTATTCTCTACAAGCAGCAGCGTTTCCATTACAAAACCCATACACAAATACCATATCGACACTCAGCATGTGTAAATACGTGCAGCATGTTTACGCGCTGCAGTACCGTAGACTTGGCCAACAAATCACAATGAAAAGTTCCATGTGAACTAAAGCACAACTTTACAACGTGTAAATACGCCCATAGCAAACGAAAATGCATTGAACTCAGCTGTATCTGTGTACTCAATAAAAAACTGAACCAATGTTATGGCATTTTTATGGCAATTCTTCTACCTCCTAATATATATTTCCTTTCCTCCTGCAGCACCCTGTATACGCATGAAAATGTTTCTTTGCTATGATACTCTTCTGCAGTTGGTGATTCCCATTGTCCCTCATGAGAAACACTTAAAGTAGATGCACTGAAGTGAAATAATAATAATGTCGTGTGACGAGGGCCTCCCGTCGGGTAGACCGGTAGCCTGGTGCAAGTCTTTCGATTTGACGCCACTTTGGCGACGTGCGCGTCGATGGGGATGAAATGATGATGATTAGGACAATACAACATCCAGTCCCTCAGCGGAGAAAACCTCCGACCCAGCCGGGAATCGAACCTGGGCCCTTTGGATTGACATTCTGTCGCGCTACCGGGGCGGACCTGAAGTGAAATGAGCTGATGACGACCAAATAATTGAATATGCGGTGATATAAAATAATATCAGTGAAAACTGGACAAAAATACAGAACCTACAATGTAATGAGTATGTCACGACAACTAAAAGTTTGTGACACTGGGAATGTAACCCTGATTTCCAGTTTATCGCGAGGAGTCGGCTTAACCATCAGACTATCTGAGAGGACCTTGCCATGCCATATGCGATCTATATTAATTGATTTAAATTCGCCGAAATGAAATTAATAGAGCGATGGGGATATGAGATTTATTCCCACATACCCCCTCTGGACGTAGTGCTCGTAATTAGTAGGTTTAAACATAATTAACAGTTAAAGTTTGAATCAGGCGTGAAGACTGATCAGGTAGCATAATGGTTAAGAAGACAGCTTCGGAAAAACAGGTGATTTAGGCTCGAGTCCCGATCTGATTCAAAACATTCCTTAGTAACGACATATTCGTCCTTTGAGAATAATAGACAAAACGATTTATCCCAACCCAGAAGTTTCCTAGAGCTGCTCTTTCTCCTTTGATCATAAGATGATCTTATACGAACATACAAATTTCAAAACACAATGAACGTTCTCTATCAATTGTGATATTTTTCGTTTACCTGTATGCATTTCTTTATTTCTATTTAACCAGAATATCTTGTTTTGTCTTTTATTTGGCAGTTTGTATATCAAACAGATTTTCCGCTGAATGGACCCAGTACCTGTCGTGTACACCACAGAGAAATCAGTGATTGTCACTGCAAATCGAACCGACGACCCTTGCGCCAGTGGTCAGCAGCGAGCCTGTCAGGGAGCCGGTCAATGGATGAAGCAAGAGCAAGAGGAAGAAGAAGAAGAAGGAGGAGGAGGAGGAGGAGGAGGAGGAGGAGGAGGAGAAGGAGAAGGAGAAGGAGAAGGAGAAGAAGAATCTTTCACCGGTTCATTGCCGTCCAAAAGAGTATAGTGCTGGAAATTAACTATAGGAGAAGGTTGTGCTAAAACATCAGATCAGCAGATATGAAACGAAACATTAATCACTTTTTAATAGGTCAGATGCAAATTTCAGATATTTAAATCTGGAGGTGGGTAACCCAACTCGCAGTTTATTTGTGCAATAAGTGATACAGGGAATCGTCTGAGCGCGGTAAGACGCTTCAGAGTCACCTCAACTTTAAGCTAAATGTAACGACCATTGGTATAGAAATATGTAACCTTTACTTGAAACTTCATCAGTACTAATATTAGACGGCATTCTTCGAGTAAAGACAATGTGTTTTGAGCGCTCGCCAACAGCTGGGTGACAAGTTGAATAAATGAAATACCATTTTAATCTCTATTTTGGAAACTAAATGCTGTCACAGTTACATTGAAATGTGGAATCTATTTCGAAAAATCACTCTTATAGAGAAATTAAAAGAAGGAAGCTTTATAAATAAGAACTAACGAGAAATAACAATGCATTTGATACTTACGATGTGCCATAAGATGTCTTATCGCGTTGTCCAGCTGTCAGTAAATGTAAATTTTCAAGAGTTTATTAGTTATCGGCATTTTGGACATTATCGTGAGATTCCTTCGAACTCTGATCCCATGCCACGATATCAGTTAAAAGAAATGAAAACTGATCTCCTTATGCTGCCGACTGAACGCAGTTTAATCCCACTCATGAAGCATCTGTGGCAGCGTTATTGTAGTGGAATGAGGTCAGTGCACCTACCGCTGACTTCAGAAACCATTACAGCTTGAAACTAATTCTCAGAAGCTGTCCCGAGTGAAACTCTCCCACTCGAAGTACCCGTGACTGTTTCGTACTTGGAAGCCATGTCATCCGTGAAGCATGCAGAAATGCTGAATGTTCGACTGCGAAGGCAAACCTGCTGAAATAACTAGCAACACCTTACTGAATTCTCAGCGTAGTACAGTTGTGATTTCTGTTCCATCTGGTTAGTGGCAAATATCATCTATCATATTGCATTTCTCTTCTTCTGTTTCAGTGTGAACTTACGCAGTGTTCCTTAAGTGATTTCTTGGTACTGTAGATATACCTCCGAATTGTAAAAAGAATTTTTAACACTAAATAGATCAAATGAAATTTATCTCGATCTGTTCCTATTAAGTGGTCTGCTCTCAGACACCTTCTGTATCGTGGTCTCAAGTTCCCCCTTGCAGCAGCAGTTTATCATAGGTTGCTGGAGCAACGAGCACTCAAAACCATTGGAAAAAAGCGAAAGTCATTCTTGCTTACGAGAAGATGGCTCTGAGCACTATGGGACTCAACTTCTGAGGTCATTAGCCCCCTATAACTTAGAACTAGTTAAACCTAACTAACCTAAGGACATCACACACATCCATGCCCGAGGAAGGAATCGAACCTGCGACCGTAGGGGTCTCACGGTTCCAGGCTGCAGCGCCAGAACCGCACGGCCACTTCGGCCGGCTTACAAGAAGAGTCGTCACACACATGCACATATTTAAAAGCCTGTATCAGTTGCCTCAGTCTGTTGTAAGCTAATAAACATATTTTGTACTTACATTTTGTAATTTTTTTAAATACATAGTTCAGTCCCGAATGAACTTAGATTTCACAGAAAGCTGTTTTTTGAAATTGAGTTTGTCGTCTTCCTATGTTTACTCAAAGGCAGTAGACAGACACACTCAGTTTGATAGTCTTAATTGACTTCTTGAATGCATTCATTGGTGATCCACACAGTTGCCCATTGCACAAAACACAAGGGCCGGCCGCTGTGGCCGAGCGATTCTAGGCGCTTCAGTCCGGAACCGCGCTGCTGCTACGGTCGCAGGTTCAAATCCTGCCTCGGGCTTGGATGTGTGTGATGTCCTTAGGTTGGTTAGGTTTAAGTTAGTTTTAAGTCTAGGGGACTGATGACCTCAGATGTCACGTCCCATAGTGCTTAGAGCCATTTGAACAAAACAGGAGCCTATAGCCTATCTGCAAAGCCTTCTTGCGGAACTGACTTTTTTCTCTCCAATAGAACTCACGAAAAAAGAAAAAAAAGGAAGGACGCTTTGTGCAAGGAGCGCCAGTTAACCCCCATCACGTTCGATTTACGGCGTGATCGAGGTGGTCCCACAGATTGTTGATTGGGTTTAAACCAGAGAGTTTGATGGCCAGAGAAGTACGGTAAACTCATCCTGCTGCTGTTCGAACCACGCACGTACACTGCGAGCTGAGTGGCACGTTGCATTGTCCTGCTGGTGGATGCCATCGTACCGAGGAAAAACGAACTACATGTAGGAGTGGACATGGTCCTCAAGTTGTTGTTTTTGTTGCTGTGGTCTTCGGTCCTGAGACTGGTTTGATGCAGCTCTCCATGCTACTCTATCCTGTGCAAGCTTCATCTCCCAGTACCTACTACAGCCTACATCCTTCTGAATCTGCTTAGTGTATTCATCTCTTGGTCTCCATCTACGATTTTTATCCTCCTCGCTGCTCTCCAATACTAAATTGGTGATCCCTCGATGTCTCAGAACATTTCCTACCAACCGATCCTTTCTTCTAGTCAAGTTGTGCCACAAGCTCCTCTTCTCCCCAATTCTGTTCAATACCTCCTCATTAGTTATGTGATCTACCCATCTAATCTTCAGCATTCTTCTGTAGCACCACATTTCGAAAGCTTCTATCCTCTTTCTGTCTAAACCATTTATGGTCCACGTTTCACTTCCATACATGGCTACACTCCATACAAATACTTTCAGAAACGACTTCCTGACATTTAAATCTATTCTCGATGTTAACAGATTTTTTTCTTCAGAAACACTTTCCTTTCCATTGCCAGTCTACATTTTATATCCTCTCTACTTCGACCATCATCAGTTATTTTGCTCCCCAAATAGCAAAACTCCTTTACTACTTTAAGTGTCTCATTCCCTGAGCATCACCTGACTTAATTCGACTACATTCCATTATCCTCGTTTTGCTTTTGTCGATGTTCATCTTATACCCTCCTTTCAAGACACTGTCCATTCCGTTCAGCTGCTCTTCCAAGTCCTTTGCTGTCTCTGACAGAATTACAATGTCATCGGCGAACTTCAAAGTTTTTATTTCTTCTCCATGGATTTTAATACCTACTCCGAACTTTTCTTTTGTTTCCTTTATTGCTTGCTCAATATACAGATTGAATAACATCGGGGATAGGCTACAACCCTGTCTCACTCCCTTCCCAAGCACTGCATCCCTTTCATACCCCTCGACTCTTATAACTGCCATCTGCTTTCTGTACAAATTCTAAATAGCCTTTCGCTCCGTGTGTTTTACCCCTGCCACCTTCAGAATTTGAAAGAGAGTATTCCAATCAACGTTGTCAAAAGCTTTCGCTAAGTCTACAAATGCTAGAAACGTAGGTTTGCCTTTCCTTAACCTTTCTCCTAAGATAAGTCGTAGGGTCAGTATTGCCTCACGTGTTCCAACATTTCTACGGAATCCAAACTGATCTTCTCCGAGGTCGGCTTCAACCAGTTTTTCCATTCGTCTGTAAAGAATTCGCGTTAGAATTTTGCAGCTGTGACTTATTAAACTGATGTTCGGTAATTTTCACATTTGTCCACTCCTGCTTTCTTTGGAATTGGAATTATTATATTCTTCTTGAAGTCTGAGGGTTTTTCGCCTGTCTCATATATCTTGCTCACCAGATGGTAGAGTTTTGTCAGGACTGGCTCTCCCAAGGCTGTCAGTAGTTCTAATGGAATGTTGTCTACTCTGGGGGCCTTGTTTCGACTCAGGTCCTTTAGTGCTCTGTCAAACTATTCACGCAGTATCATATCTCCCATTTCATCCTCATCTAACATCCTCTTCCATTTCCATAATATTGTCCTCAAGTACATCGCCCTTGTATAGACCCACTATATACTCCTTCCACCTTTCTGCTTTCCCTTCTTTGCTTAGAACTTGGTTTCCGTCTGAGCTCTTGATATTCATGCAAGTGGTTCTCCTTTCTCCAAAGGTCTCTTTAATTTTCCTGTAGGCAGTATCTATCTTACCCAAGGATAGATGCATAATTGCGTTGATGCAGTGTGCTTTCCAGAATGACTAAATCATCCAAGAATGCCACGAAATCATCCCCAGACCATAACTTATGCAGGGTGTTTGCTTTCATACGTTTCAAGCCGTACACACAAACGGTCATCTGTTCGACGGAGCGCAAATCGTGATTCATCTGTAAAGGCCATCTTTCGCCACTCAGTGCACGACCAGTTGCAGTATTGGTGTGCAAATTCCTTGCTTGTCGCCGATGAACAGCAGTCAGCATGGGTGCTTGAAGCAGGATCCTGCTGCGGAGGACCATACGAAGCAACGTTCGCTGAATGGTCGTTGAGGAGACGCTGCTGGTACCTCCTTGGTTCATATCGGCGGTCGCTGATCAACAATTGCGCGTGTATTCGCCCGTACACATCTTCGCAGCCGTCGTTCACCCCTGTCGTCTATGGACTGTTTTGCACCACAGTTGCCTCGGCGCCGGTTTTGGATAGCGCCATTTTGCCGTGGACGACATATTTTAACCACAGCGATACGCGAACAGTGGAATACTTCCACCCTTGCCCCGGAAACCGTTTTGGACGTCAGATAAATCGATCCGTTTCCGCATTACGATAACAACTGCACTGTTTGCCACGTTCCCGCGACACACTTTATCTATCCCCCACATGCAGTGCTGCCACCCGCCGTGTGTGAATGATTATTTCACGTTGAGGGTTGGGTTGTTTGGGGAAGGAGGCCAGACAGTGAGGTCATCGGCCTCATCGGATTAGGGAAGAATGGGGAAGGAAGTCGGCCGTGCCTTTTCAAAGGAATCATCCCGACATTTTCCTGGAGCGATTTAGGGAAATCACAGAAAACGTAAATCAAGATGGCCGGACGCGGGATTGAACATTTCTTCCTCCGGAATGAGAGTCCACTGCGCCACCTCGCTCGGTTATTTCACGTTAACGTCGAACGTAGTCGGTGGTCACATTAATGCCAACTGAACCGTGCAGGTTCTGCGTATTGGCGAAAAACATTATTCTAAAGTATTTTGCGTTCTTAGGTTTCTCGTCTTAAGATTTTTCAGTGCATCTTACTTTGTTGCATTTCTGGAAACACAAAATATTCAACGATTGGAGTAAAGATTGAAAATCATTTGTCCGAATATTCGTTGTCGATTGAGTTTTTTTTAATTCATATTAATTGTTAGTCTTTTAGGTTTCGTAGAACATTCACTAAATAGTTGGTAATGTATAATATGCAACATGTTTTTTTCACACCCACGTTTTGTTTATCAAATAATATCAACGACCTGAAACGTCTTCCCTACGCATCGTGTGTGTTCGTTTAGTTTTATCTTTATATTCTGGCTTTCTTGTGCCATTTTTGTCATTTGAAATTGAGAGAGTCAACAGGAGACCAGCTTGCCGCGTCTTACGCCTGCGCCGGCGCCGGCGCGGTGTCATTGACTTCTAACTGCGAGGCAGACTCGAGTTTGGACGACAGTCAAAACTGTAACCTTTCGCCCACCTGTGGTGCTATAGTTTTCTGTCGGTAAGGCGTTGCTACGGTTTCTAATGCGTAGAATTGTCTGATTATGAGAAAAGGCTTTAGTCTTCCGTGTCAACGACTCCCGTCCGTGCGACGACTTGGCGAGTTCTCAAACTCGTAACCTTTGCGCGCGTCTGCAACTAAATCGAACCGCGAGTCATTTCGCTGATGTAGCTGCTGGATGCCGAAAACAGACTTGCAACTTCCTCATCTAGCAGGCCGCTACTTTCGGTGAAAATTATCGACAATGGAGCTCAATGGCGTTCAGAATTCCTCGAACATGACGACCTGCCGTATGGGAATGGATTGGAGGACACTGAATAATTTCATTTCGACATGCACAAAAAGCAAAATGACATTCAGAAATACGGTGGAGTGAATAGCATAATAGTTGCAACGTAATAATTCAGTCTTTGTCACATTTTGATTATTTAATCAGATAACCAGTTTTTGCTTTATTAAAGTCCTAATGATATGTATTAGACGGAAATATTCTAGAATTGCTGAAGCATGAAGCTATTGCACACACATTGAAAACAAGTAAAATAAACACTCTAAAAACACTGGAGACACAGCACGCAAAGTCATAAATTTAGCTAATTAATAATGTGTGTAATTTTTACAGTGAAAATTCATTCTGTTAACAATCCCCTAGACTGTGGCTAAGTCATTTCTCCCCATTATCCTTTCTTACGGGAGCCCTAGACCCAGCAGGTACGATCGAGCGAGGTAACGCAGTGGTTAGCACACTGGATTCGCATTCGGGAGGACGTCGGTTCACTCCCGCGTCCAGCCATCCTGATTTAAATTTTCCGTGAATTCCCTTCATGGCTTCAGGGTTTGAAAGGGCACGGCCGTCTTCCTTTCCCATCCTTCCCTAAATCCGTTGAGACCGATGACCTCGCTGTTTGGTCTCCTCCCCAAAACAACCCAACCCCAACCCAGCAGGTACGCCTGAGAACTTCGGTGGAGTTTTGAAGGTAGGAGAAGGGTACTGGCGGAAGTAGAATTGTGGAAATAGGTCGTGAGTCTTGCGTATATTTGCCCGCGAAAGATAAATGTTCCGCGTTCGAGTCTCGGCCCGGCACTCCATTTTAATCTGTTAGAAGTTTGTGTGCGTAATACTTAAAATGATCGGTAAAAGTAGCAAATTTTGGCGTCAGTAGCGCAGCTGGAAAGAACTGTGGCATAGCAAGAAAAAAAATTAAGAGTAACTAGACATTAGAATGTACCGGCAAAAGTAAAAGTCATACGTTTATTAGGTACACATAATAATCATTTTGGAAAAATGAAATGGTCGTATGATATTGATGGCCGGGTGTTCCCACCTGGGGAAGTTCGGCTGCCGAGATGCAAGTCTTTTCAGTTGACCCACATTGGGCGATTTGCGTGTCGATGATGATGAAATGATGAGAGAACAAATCAGCACCCAGTCCCCGAGCGAAGAAAATCCCTGACGGCCGGGAATCGAACTGGGGCCGGCTGAATGACAGTGAGACGCGCTTATCACTCAGCTAATGAGGCGGACATCATTTTATTAAAATGATGTAAGAAAAATCTGTCCTTATAAAATCTGTCATTGGCCTTCCCACAAGCGCCACAGGTGTCAATGTTTATGACTTAAGCTCGTTATTCAACCATTACTTATCTTCTTAATCTGTTCCATTTATTGCTGCACGTCCACTGTGTAGCTAATGTTTTTGAGATAACTAGCTTTCTAGTTTCCCACCTCTGTTTAATTGATTATTGTTTCACAAATTCTGAAACGCCCTTGCTTTTACTTTGCTTTTATAGAGCCGGCCGCGGTGGTCTAGCGGTTCTAGGCGCTCAGTCCGGAACCGCGCGACTGCTACGGTCGCAGGTTCGAATCCTGCCTCGGGCATGGATGTGTGTGATGTCCTTAGGTTAGTTAGGTTTAAGTAGTTCTAAGTTCTAGGGGACTGATGACCACAGATGTTAAGTCCCATAGTGCTCAGAGCCAGCTTTTATAGATCCGTTGATGCCTGTAAAGTAGAAACTGCTAACATGTTTAAATAAGTGGAACTGTGACTGAAACAGTGGATTCCTTAGTTCATTGAGATGTCAAGGTCACCGGTGTCCTCCAAACATGTAAATGATCTCATTTCATAAAATAGTTCAGTAGCACGAACAGCATAGTGATGCAGATGGATTATACCACCAAAGTGGTGCGATTATGCATTTTATTAGTAATTGCAGAAAAATGTCATGTCATTCTTTTTTGTTCTCCTTCTTAGGAGTAGCATTTGATACGTGCGCCTTATCGTCAGCGCAGCGATTTTAGGCACTACTGTCAGTTCTGTTACCATCGTTGTTGTGTAATATTTTCACACTGTCTTACTCACTCTCACCCACCCATAACCCCACCCTCCCGCCCACCCTCACGTCCACTCACCCACCCAGCTTACGAAATGCCATCTCTAGATCGGTCTCATTCTGTAGTGGTACATTTAAAATTTACTCCGATGCTCGAGGTACTCGTATCCGCAACCTCCTCCTGCATCCACATCTACATCTACATGGCTACTCTGCAGATCACACTTAAGTGCCTGGCAGAGGGTTCATCGAAACACCTTCACAATAATTCTCTATTATTCCACTCTCGAGCACAGCGCAGAAAAAATGAACACCTTTTATCTTTCTGTGCGAGCTCTGATTTCCTTTATTTTATTATGATGATCATTTCTCCCTACATAGGTCGGCGTCAACACAATATTTTCACATCCGGAGTGGAGAATTGATGATTGAAATTTCGTGAAAAGATCCCGCCGCAAAGAGAAACGCCTTTCTTTTAATGGTGTCCATCCCAAATCCAGTATCATGTCCGTATCACTCCCTGTTTCTCGATAATACTAGAATATTAAAAGTGCTGCCCTTCTTTAAACTTTCTCGATGTACTCTGTTAACTCTATCTGGTAAGGAGCCCATGTCCGCAGCTCGTGGTCGTGCGGGAACGTTCTCGCTTCTCGCTTCCCGCGCCCGGCTTCCCGGGTTCGATTCCCGGCGGGGTCAGGGATTTTCTCTGCCTCGTGATGACTGGGTGTTGTGTGATGTCCTTAGGTTAGTTAGGTTTAAGTAGTTCTAAGTTCTAGGGGACTGATGACCATAGATGTTAAGTCCCATAGTGCTCAGAGCCATTTGAACCATTTAAGGAGCCTATACCGCCCAACAGTACTACAAAATAGGGCAGACAAGTGTGTAAGCAGTCTCTTTAGTAGACCTCTTGCGTCTTCTAAGTGTTCTGCCAATAAAACGCACTTTTTGGCTCTCCTTGCCCACAACATTTTCTGTGTGTTATTTCTAATTTAAGTTGTTCGTAATTGTAATTCATAGGTATTTGATTGAATTTACGGTCTTTAGATTTGATAGTTTTAGCGTGTAACCGAAGCTTTACGGATTCCTTTTAGCACTCATGGGGATAACCTCACACGTTTCATTATTTAGGGATCAAATGGTTCAAATGGCTCCGAGCACTATGGGACTCAACATCTATGGTCATCAGTCCCCTAGAACTTAGAACTACTTAAACCTAACTAACCTAAGGACATCACACAACACCCAGTCATCACGAGGCAGAGAAAATCCCTGACCCCGCCGGGAATCGAACCCGGGGACCCGGGCTCGGGAAGCGAGAACGCGACCGCGAGACCACGAGCTGCGGATATTTAGGGATCAATTGCCAATTTTCGTACCATATAGATATCTTATCTAAATCGTTTTTCAGTTGGATTTGATCTTCTTGTGACTTCACTAGGCGATAAACGACAGCATCATCTGCAACCAACCAAAGAAGGCTGTTCAGATTGTCTCCTAAATCATTTATATTGATATTGGACAACAGAGGGCCTAAGCATTGCCTTGGGGAACGCCAGGAATCGCTTCTGTTTTACTCGATGAGTTTACGTCTGTTGCTACGAACTGTGACCCCTCTGACAGGAAATCACGAATCCAGTCGCATAACTGAGACCATATTCCATAAACACGCGATTTCATTACAAGCCGCTGGTGAGGTACGGTGTTAAAAGCCTTTTGGAAATCTAGAAATGCCGAATCAATTTGAAATACTTTGTTTCACAAGAACGATGTTTTCGTGTTGACTGTGTGTCAGTAGACCGTTCTCTGCGTGATAATTCATAATGTTCGAACACAGTATATGTTCCAAAATCCTGCTCCATATAGACGTTAATGATATGGAGCAGTAATTTAGTGGCTTACTCCTACTACCTTTCTTGAATATTGGTGTGACTTGTGAGATTTGCCAGTCGTTAGGTACGGATCTTCCGTCGAGCGAGCGGTTGTATATGATTGTGAAGTAAGGAGCTATTGCATCAGCATCCTCTGAAAGGAACCTAACTGGTATATAATCTGGACCGGAAGACTTGCTTTTTTTAAGTGATTTTAAGTTGCTTCACTACTCCGAGATTATCTACTTCTAAGTTAGTTATGTTGGCAGTTGTTCTTGATTCGAATTTTGGAATAGTTACTTTGTCTTCTTTGGTGAAGTAATTTCGGACAGCTGTGTTTAATAACTCTGCTTTAGCCGCACTGTAATCGATAGTACTTCCATTGCTATCGCGCAGGGAAGGCATTGATTGTGTCTTGCGGCTTGCATATTTTACATACGACTGGATTTTCAAATGATTCAAATGGCTCTGAGCACTATGGGACTTAACATCTGAGGTCATCAATCCCATAGACCTTAGAACTACTTAAACCTAACTAACCTAAGGACATCACACACATCCATGCCCGAGGCAGGATTCGAACCTGCGACCGTAGCAGTCGCGCGGTTCCGGACTGAAGCGCCTAGAACCGCTCGGCCACCGCGGCCGGCTTTGGATTTTCTGTCAGGTTTCGAGACAAAGTTTCGTATAAGCATCTCGCATTGAAGTCTGCGCTAAATTTCGAGCTTCAATAAAAGATCGCCAAATTTGGAGATTTTGCGTTCGTTGGCATGCATTTTTCGTTGTTCCCTAAACAGTGTTCTGGCCTGTTTTGTGCTTCGTGGGTAATCAGCTTTGTCTTTAGTTAGTTAATTTGGTGTAAATTTCTCAATACCTGTCGATACTATTTATTTGAATTCAAGCCACATCTTGTCTCCTTCGAGGCAGCGATGCTATTTAGGCAGTACAGAGGCTGTAGAATGAAATGTCAGCGACATTATTCAAGACGAAGGTAATGTTGCCAGTACATGTACTGATGAACCAAATCATTATGCTCATTGCCCACCGCGAGACTGAATGCAGCCTGATGGCATTGCGGGCCCTCGACACCGTAGGCTATGTATATAAGCGCAGCAGAGACAAAATGGAAACCAACTAGCGACGATAATGGTCACTAATGGTGAAATCGACTGACATAAGCTACTGGAAATGCGCATCTCGGGAAATGGCGAGGGTGGTGAGCTGTTTGCGTTCTGTCATGAGTATAAATGGACGCTGAAACCACGAGTAGGCGACGAGGTGTTTAGTCGTTATACCTGCCACAGCCGCCTTTCCCGCTTTAAAGAGCGGGCACGCCTCCAAGTTCAGAGTTCTCTGATGAGGCGCGGACGTCCAAGTTCAATGCTGGTGCGTGAAAAGGTGTTTCGGAGCACGCCGTTCAGCGGACATATTTGAACATGAGGCTCCGCAGTAGACGACCCCAGCGTCTTCCCATGTTGATCCAACGACGTCGTCGATTAGGATTAACCACTACGGTCACAGGTTCGAATCCTGCCTCGGGCATGGATGTGTGTGATGTCCTTAGGTTAGTTAGGTTTAAGTAGTTCTAAGTTCTAGGGGACTGATGACCTCAGAAGTTAAGTCGCATAGTGCTCAGAGCCATTTGAACCATTTTATTAAGGTTACAGTGGGCACAGGATTATCTAGATTGGACCGTGGATCAGTGGAACTGCTCGCTTGATCGAATGAATCATGTTTATTGCTACCGCAGGTCGATGGTCGTGTCCGTATACGCCGTCATCCAGGCGAACGGCTACTCGAAACATGGACCTCGCCACTGGCTTAGCCCGATGGTGGTAGGTTACAGTGGTTTGAACAGTAGCTAGTGAACTCATGTTGATCCGTTGGCCACCAAATTAGCCTGATCTGAACCTCATGGAACAGGCGTGGGACTGTATGGAGTTCAATCTCCGTGTCACAAACCATCGACCTGCAATTTACGGGAATTGCGTGCCCCGTGCGTAGATTTGTCACATGCCTCCAGAAGCCTACCAAGGACTTGCAGAATGTACGCCACACATAATCGCTACTTCACAGCGTTCCAAAGGTGGACCAATACGCTGTTAAGCGGGTGGTTATAATGTTCTGGCTAATCACTTTATATCAGTGTACTCAGACACTGTACGTGGTAATAAGGCGAATCGCCTTAATGCATTAAGCGTAGGCTATCTGTAATCCAGACGCAAATTAATCCAACGGGTTAATGCAGTGAAAATTGGCTGTGCATATAACAGTTATGTTGAATTAAAAGGCCCTCCTACAGGAGGCAAATAATCAAAAATCCCTTGTAAAATGTGCATTTCTGAACAGTGTGTGTGGACAACTAGGAAAACACATTGATGGTACAAGTAATAGTTTTTTTGCCATAGAAATGTAGTTACCGTATTACTTTGAGCATCTTCCAAAGGAAGCGGAGTTAGATGAACTGATCATTGATGACTAGATAACTTGTTTCTCTGGAACGATTCACGGACTTATAACATTGGCTTAGACTTGGACATAAGTAGGAGCCCATGCTGCTGCGACCGTCTGCTCTCTCACCTTCAGCGACCCTTACCTATTTTTGCCTTCCTCAAAATTATGGAAAATTTCGTATTTTTCTCACTCTGTGCAGCGTACTTCTTATTTTCACGGTTAATTCCAAGATTCCCTGTATGTACCCCACAGCTTGTCTATTCGCATTGTTGAAGAATGTTACTGATTCCAATTCACTTTGTTTCCAAACAAGCTACGAACTTTACACGATTTTCCGTTCAGAATGGTTCAAATGGCTCTGAGCACTATGGGACTTAACATCTGAGGTCATCAGTCCCTAGAACTTAGAACTACTTAAACCTGAGGACATCACACACATCCTTGCCCGAGGCAGGATTCGAACCTGCGACCGTAGCAGTCGCACGGTTCCCGACTGCAGCGCCTAGAATCGCTCGGCCACCGCGGCCGACCGATTTTCCGTTTGGATATATGCGATCTGGAAATTTGTGATACACTTCGTTAAAGGGACGTTCTCCACGTCTCCTACATCTCCTCCTAAACCACTGGACCGATTTCAACCAAACTTGGAACACATCCCTACAGGATACAACCGCTGACGGCGTAAGAACCACCTACCTATCATAGTTCAGGAGTTACGATTCCATCAACAATGAGATGAGTGAAAGAATGCCGCATCGTGTATTAAGTTTTAATACATTTATACTCTACTACTAAGAAGACACTCTTTCAGTCGAGTCAACTTCAGGAAATCCGTGACACCAGGCAGTGCTTTTGACAGCTTTCTGCTGCGAATCGCAAACGGCTGTAGGCGAAAACAGTGGCCGTCCATAGAGCTTTGAAGAGACGTTGCCACAGAGGCGTTTACAAAATCGGTTTGTAGACACACGAAGATGGTGTACGTACACATTTGAACATTATGCGTATTTCTTTGTACGACAGTTTCAAAGGTGTTCTCACGAATACGTGCAAATGAATTTTTTCCGTATTATACTACAAACACAGTTCATTTATTGTTTCCATTTTTAAATAGAAAATGATAAAATGAATACCAGGACAATGCCTGGTTTCTCTGCTAGTTTTCTATAAAGCAACGACCAAAGCTGCACTGTATACCAGTTTATTTTATTGTGTAATTTTATACTTTCTTAGGGGGTATGATTACCTTAAACGGCAGTCGGGTATTCAGCATCATGCCGACGCTGCGATATTTGGGAAATGTGAGTTGTTGCCATCCTGCGGCGGTGCTGATGAGTGAGTGCCCACGATCGATAGGAGGAAAACGCGGATCAAGACGGCACTCACAGGAAGATATTCAGCCATCAGTACCGCTGTAGGATGGCAGCGAGGCAATTTGCCGAAGTATTGCACCGTATGGACGACGCTACCCGAGAGCAGTTACAGAATTTATTTTATTACCCGGCCGGTATCGCGCTAACGCCCATCATCAACGGCCATGTAAAAGAAGGAATGTATAATGTAGAAACTCTGTCTCATTTATCAACATGTCGATACATATTTACAGCTTGCTTTGCACGTGCACTCAATTTAAGTGCTACCGAATACGCTGACGTCAATTCTCGATATTAATATGTGCCAAGCGATCGCATAACAACGAAATAGTTAAAAATTAACTCAGTGTATTGAGCCCAGACGCAATAAGCCTAACTAACCTAAGGACATCACACACATCCATGTCCGCGGCAGGATTCGAAGCTGCGACCGTACCAGCAGCGCGGTTCCGGACTGACGCGCCAGATCCGCTCAGCCACAGCGGCCGGCAGGTGGTATCGACAACGCTGCAGAGGTTTCTCTGGGAAGCCCTTACACATCCTACATACAGTCCCGATCTCTCCCCAAGCGATTTCCAAATTTTTGGAGCCCTGAAGAAAGTCAATCGTGGCCGAATTGCTTCAGAAAAAGAGGTGCACGCTTCTATAGAATAATGATTCTATAGGCAGCCGCAAACATTTTTCCTTAAAGGCATTTACTTTCTTGTTTCACACAGGCATAAATGTATTAACAGCGATCGCGATTACTTTTGAAACAATAAACAGTTTACGTACTCTTTACCATGTGTACAGTTTCCATTTGACTGCCTATTATAAAATAGTTTATTGAATGATAAGAGGAATGTCACAATTCACACAATAAGGTAACGTAGCTAAGAAATTACTAAGTCAGTAACCTCTCGAGGCCTCGTAGGTTAGTTTAATACATTCGAAAAATGGACTGTGTCGATATTGTGGATCATTGGCGCGAGGAGTACTTGGCCAATTTTCTCGCCAGACTCTTGTTTCGAAGACGTCTGTATGCGATCAGTTTTTCATCGCAGGGTTAGCGGACTAAGGTTTCTCAGAAAGTCACACTAATTCGGATAGTGATCCCGAGTCATTTGACGACATTCACTATAATCTTCTGAATGGTTGAAGATCAATTACTGTGAGCAATATGTCGTCTTCTATACAGTATGAGACCCTGCTTTACTCACGAAGTTCCAGACGTTGAGAAGGGTGTTTTGTTAACAGTACTGATACAAAGAAGCTGTAGTGTGCAGTAGCTAGATTCTAAACAATTAATTCAGTTCATTTACGCAAAGTGCAGTTCATAACAGTACAGGGTAACGTATTTCACGAGTTGTTCAAACGTAAGTGGCGTAAGATTTTTGTGTAACAAATTGCACGGACCATTTTTGAACGAATCATTTGAGACCAAAGCCTACGTATATCAAATCACCCGGTAAGCGACATTCATCAGCCTGTCATTGTGTCTCGATAGAGTTGGAATTCAAGCTGTATATAGGTGAAGCACGGTAGTTACTAGAAATATACAACGGCTCACGAAGTTTTAATGATCAATGGAACAGTACATCATCTTTAGTGGCTGGAAGACGGTACAACGGCCCCAATCATTCCACTGACATGGCGATATGCGTACCACCCACGGAACAATCGTCCATGCCTTCCTGCTGTATTCCAAAAATTTTACTGACTCTACATCAATGTATGAAAAAAAACCGTAACTTTGCCGGCAGTCGATATTTATCCCTAAATCGCCATCGATATTATACTGAAGGCGATGTAGGGCATCAGAATCTCGCGACCTTTGTCCGGTTTGGTGCCACTTAATAGCAGAGATAAGCTTACTCAATTTTGTATCGATCTTCGCTGTGCCATGCGGATGAAAATGTTTGTTGATTTAGCTAATGAAACTCATCAGGAACTATTTAAAAAAGAGAAAATCACATAAAACGAACTGTTGGTAAGACTGGTGCCATACAGAGGTCCAGTGGAACAATTGTAAACAGCTATGGTTCATCCACTAAGAAGGCAGCTTAATCGTTCGACTGAATTCTACTTTGCAGTCTAGGACATTCAGCGGGTGGTAGTAATACAGTAAATACAGAAAATCCCTTTATCAAACTTGAAAGCATCACGGAGATATCCATCCAATTACATACATACAGTGAGGTGACAAAAGTCATGGGATTGAACTACGGCCGGCCGGAGTGGCCGAGCGGTTCTAGGCGCTAAAGTCTGGAACCGCATGACCGCTACGGTCGCAGGTTCGAAGCCTGCCTCAGGCATGGATGTGTGTGATGTCCTTAGGTTAGTTAGGTTTAAGTAGTTCTAAGTTCTAGGGGACTGATGACCTCAAATGTTAAGTCCCATAGTGCTCAGAGCCATTTTTAATGGCACTACGCACATACACAGATGGAGGTAGTATCGTGTACACAGGGTGTAAGAGGGCAGTGCATTGTCGGAGCTGTCATTTGTACTCAGGATTCGTGTGAAAACGTTTCCGACGTGATTGTGGTCGCACAACGGGAATTAACCGACTTCGAACGCGGAATAGTAGTTAGAGCTAGACGCATGGGAAATCGTTAGGGAATTCAATATTCCGATATTCACAGTGTGAAGAGATTGCTTAGAATACTAGATTCCAGGCATTACCTCTCACCATGGACAACACAAAAAATGGCTCTGGGCACTATGGGACTTAACTGCTGATGTCATCAGTCACCTAGAGCTTAGAACTACTTAAACCTAACTAACCTAAGGACATCACACACATCCATGCCCGAGGCAGGATTCGAACCTGCGACCGTAGCGGTCGCGTGGTTCCAGACTGTAGCGCCTACAACCGCTGGGCCACACCGGCCGGCTCATGGACAACGCAGTGGCCGACAGCCTTCACTTAACGACAGACATCAGCGGTGTTTGCGTAGAATTGTCATTGCTAACAGACAAGCAACACTGCGTGACATAACCGAAGAAATCAGTGTGGGACGTACAACTAACGTATGCATTAGGACAGTGCGGAGAAGTTTGGCGTTAATGGGCTATGACAGTAGATTACCGACGCGAGTGCCTTTGCTAGCAGCACGACAGCGCCTCTCCTTGACTCGTGACCATATCCGTTGGACCTCAGACTGGAAAACCGTGGGCGGGTCAGATGAATCCCGATTTCAGTTGGTAAGAGCTGGAAGTAGGGTTCGATTGTTTAGCAAACCCTACGGAGCAATGGACCCAAGTTATTACCAAAGCACTGTGCAAGCTGATACTGGCCCCATAATGGTGTGGGCTGTGTTTACATGGTGTGGACTGGGTACTCTGGTCCAAATGAACCGATCATTATGCGAAATGGTTATGTTAGGATACTTAGAGACGATTTGCAGCCATTCATGGACTTCATTTTTATGGATGACAATGCGCCATGTCACTGGGCCACAGTGGTTCGCGATTGATTTGAAGAACATTGTGGACAATTCGAGACAGATCCCCCGACATGAATTCAATCGAACATTTATGGAACATAATCGAGAGGTCGCAATTACGGACGGCTATAGAACCAGTATGGCTCATTATTTCTGCAGGGGACTTCAACGACTTCTGGAGTCCATGTGACGTAGAGTTGCTGCACTTCAAAAATAGTTCAAATGGCTCTGAGCACTATGCGACTTAACTTCTGAGGTCATCAGTCGCCTAGAACTTAGAATTAATTAAACCTAACTAACCTAAGGACATCACACACATCCATGCCCGAGGCAGGATTTGAACCTGCGACCGTAGCGGTCGCTCGGCTCCAGACTGTAGCACCTAGAACCGCACGACCACTCCGGCCGGCGTTGCTGCACTGAGCGAGGCGAAAGAAGGTAAGACACTGTGTTAGGAGTTATACCATGACTTTTGTCACCTCAGTGTACATACTTGTATACATACATACATACATACATCTCGGGAAATAAGCGAACAGGTAAAAAATCGGAAAATGTTGATTTAACACAGAGGATTTCCGGCTGTCGTTACTTGAAGGGAGGGAATGGTTGATGTGGTAAAGCCATACGCAAGCGTGAGGGGGTTTTGGAGTGTAAATCCAAATGTAGATGGGGATTCCTATAACCAACGACTACCGCAGCGCACTAGACGCACTGCCTGTTCATATTTGCTACGGGACACCGTGTCTGGGATCTGACGACGTAATAGTCAAAATTTGAAACCACGTGACGTTGGAACTCTGTCGATTGCTATTTCCGACGACTGGCGTAGTTTTGTTTTCTATTATGACTTAATAGGCGGACGGCCTCGTGTCGTAATTGAAAGCAACGCAGCCTAGGCGCCGGTGCTCGTGTCCGATTTGGTGCTGGCCCGGGCAGCCTTATTAGAAGTGCCCGTCCCCGTCCTCGCAAACCACTATAATCGCCGGCCGCGCCGCTATAAATCAGCGGTAACGAGCCGCTTATACCTGGAGTTACTGCCGCCGGTTCACACTTAGGCGCCGTTTAGTGCCTTGCCGCGCCACCTCGCCCTTTACTGTTGCTCAGTGTTCCCTTTCTCGTGAAAGTTCCTACATTTGTTTGTCGGAACGGCTAATTTCAGGAGCGAACGTTGCTACTGACATATAGTCACTGTTAGGACATTAAAGACGTGTTTTTTTTCAGCCACGTGCCACAAAATTGAAACACTTTCTCCTTATTTTTGGATTTGAGTGTAATATCGCATCAGGACATTTTCTTCTTCCCCATCGTATCCACGGTAACTTCCTAACTGTAGTCACTTGTTGCTTTTCGGTCACATTTGATTAGCTGATCGTTCCGGTTTAAAATAACTGAATGAACTTTCACCTGTCCTGATGCAGTACACGGATGTGACATGTCATGGGCTACCTCCTAATATCGTCTGGAACCTCCATTTGCCCAGCGTAGCGTAGGAACTCGACGTGGACCCAAAAAGTTGTTAGAAGTCCCCTGCAGAAATACAGAGCCATGCTGCCTCTACAGCCGTCCGTGACTACGAAAGTATTGCCGATGCAAGATTTTGTGCACGAACTGATCTCTCGGTTATGTCCCATAAATGTTCGACGGGATTCATGTCGGGCGATCTGCGTGGCCAAATAATTCGCTCGAATTGTCCAGAATGTTCTCCACACCAATTGCGAACAATTGTGGCACGGTGACATGATGCATTATCATCTATAAAAATTCCATCGTTGTTTCGGAACATGACGTCCATCAATGGCTACAAATAGTCTACAAGTAGTCGACCATAATTATTTCTAGTCAATGATCGGTTTAGTTGGACCAAAGGACCTAGTCTATTCCACGTAAACACGGCTCACACCATTATAGAGCAACCACCAATTTACACAGTGTATTGTTGACAACTTGGCCCCATGGTTTCGTGGGGTCCGCACCACATTCGAACCCTACCATCAGCTCTTACCAACTGAAATCGGCCTTCATCTGACCAGGCCACGGTTTTCCAGTCGTCTGGGGTCCAACCGACGCGGTCACGAACCTAGAAAAGGCGCTGCAGGCGATGTCGTGCTGTTAGCAAAGGCACTAGCGTCGTCGTCTGCTGCCATAGCCCATTAACACCGCATTTCACTACACTGTACTAACGAATACATTCGTCGTACGTCCCACATTGATTTCTGCAGTTATTTCGCGCGGTATTGTTTGTCTGTTAGCAATGATAACTCTACGTGAACACCGTTGCCCTCGATCGTCAAGTGAAGGCCGTCGGCCACTGCGCTGTCCGTGGTGAGAGGTAACTCCTAAAATTTGGTATTCTCGGCACACACTTGACACTGTGGCTCTCGGAACACTGGACTTCCCTAATGATTTCCGAAATGGAATGTGCCTTGCGTCTAGCCCCAACTACCATTCCGCGTTCGGAGTCTGTTAATTCCTGTCGTGCGACCATAATCACGTCGGAAACCTCTTCACATGAATCATCTGAGCACAAATGACAGCTCCGCCAATGCACTGCCATTTTATACCGTGAGTAGGAGGACGACGGTTCAATCCCGCGTCCAGCCATCCTGATTTAGGTTTTCCGTGATTTCCCTATATCGCTCCAGGCAAATGCCGGGGTGGCTCCTTTGAAAGGGCAAGGCCGACTTCCTTCCCCGTCCTTCCTTAATCTGATGAGACCGATGACCTCGCTGTTTAGTCTCTTCCCCCAAACAACCCAACAACCCGTGTGTAGGAGATACTATCGCCATCTGTATATGTGCGTACCGCTATCCCATGACTTTTGTCGCCTCAATGTATTTCTTAAGATTCTCGACGTTTGGAGAAACTGTCATTTACTTTTCTCTAGGATTGTCGGTCATCATAGAGGATTTTGTTACATCAGCGTGCTGCCGTCAGAGTTTCTTATGTTACAGGCTATAGTACTACATCTGTCAGTCAGTAATTTGGACAAAAGACTGGCAAGTAACCTAACTGAGTGTTGTATGACCCCCAGTAAAATTATATTCGGCTTCTTTCTTAAATAGTGTTGTTGTTGTTTTAATCACCCGTGGATCACTTTTACAAAACTGTGGTACATATCATGGGAAGACGGCTTAATGCCAAAAACATAATTCATATTTAAAAACATTTACATACTTTACAACTCTCGCTTGTCAAAGTAAAGTATATAGTCATCCATGACCCTATAGTAGGTACCATCCCCGAACTTGGCAAAAGTAATTTAGAGAGAACATGGGAAACATAAATAAAGATGGCCGTTTGGGTATTAGAGCCTCCATCCTTCCAGCTGAGTGTGATGCGAATGTTGGTGCAGCGACCAAACGGAGTGTGTTCCGCTTACAGCTTGTCACAACAGGGAAAGTTAGTAAAAGGCAAGGCACTGTGCGCACTGGTCAGCACATCAATTGTGGTCCGTTCCCTTCACATATGGCTTCTACTTAAATGCAAAAATGAAAGCAGACGTGTTTTGATGGCGTGACGCCTGACTCCGTTATGACCAGATTGAAAGAAAAGCCTTCAGACAAGAAAGTTACTGTATTTGGAGTGGCGGATGGAGAGACTGGCCTCTGTCTGATCTATCTCATCTGCATTTACGCCGATGATAGGGTTGACGCTTATGCACAATCTTAAGATGGTATAATAAATGAATATGTCATTCCAAAGAACAACTTTCGATCACACAGGGCTCGTTTAGTGGACGAACATCTTAAACAGCATACGATTCAACATATGGACTGGACAGCTGTATTTCTTAATCTAAATTCCATAGAGCCAGTTTGTGGTCCTCTCTGAATGCGCGCTGCCGGTGTATCCCGTCGGACGTGTACTGCGCCGAGAGTAGTTTTGTACATCTACATCTACGTGATTACTCTGCTATTCACAATAAAGTGCCTGGCAGAGGGTTCAGTGAACCACTTTCAAGCTGTCCCTCTACCGTTCCACTCTCGAACGGTACGCGGGAGAAAACGAGCACTTAATTTTTTCTGTGCGAGCCCTGATTTCTCTTATTTTATTGTGTTGATCATATCTCCCTATGTAGGTGGGTGCGAACAGAATGTTTTCGCAATCGGAGGAGAAAACTGGTGATTGAAATTTCATGAGAAGATACCGTCGCAACGAAAAACGCCTTTGTTTTAATGATTGCCACTCCAATCCACGTATCATGTCTGCTACACTATCTCCCCTATTTCGCGATAATACAAAACGAGCTGCCTTTCCTTGTACTTTTTCGGTGTCATCCGTCAGTCCCACCTGATGCGGATCCCACACCGCACAGTAGTACTCCAGAAAGGGCCGACAAGCGTGGTGTAAGCAGTCTCTTTAGTAGACCTGTTGCACCTTGTAAGTGTTCTGCCAAAGAATCGCAGTCTTTGGTTTGCTCTACCTACAACATTATCTATGTGATTGTTCCAGTGTAGGCTATTTGTAATTGTAATCGCTAAGTATTTAGTTGAATGTACAGCCTTCTGATTTCTGTGACTTATCTTGTAATAAAAATTTAGCTGATTTCTTTTAGTATTTATGTGAATAACTTCACACTTTTCCTTATTCAGGATCAATTGCCACTTTTCCCACCATAGAGATACCTTATCTGAATCATTTTGCAAGTCGTCTTGATCATCTGATGACTTTACAAGACGGTAAATAACAGCATCATCTGCAAACAATCTAACTATTATCTAACTAAACAATCTAACTATTATCACACATATTTTTGTGAGGTTAATGTTCGAGGTAGTCACACCACGTACTTATTCAGTACGGAGCTGAATAACCTTAGTTGCGCATTTCAGACATTTTCTGATTTCGAATATAACTGCTTTGTCTGGAGTTGTTTCCATTGTTCCTGTGACGTGTGTTATTGCCCTGACTACATTTCATTGCGTTTCATTCAAACCTTTAATTTATCGTAATTTTTCTGGTTTTGTGGAGCTCAATTAGATTACACGGTGATTATAATTAAACTTTCATCACTTCAGAAGACCCTCATGAAAAATGGGTGATCGTAGGACAATGAAACTTCGTGTAAACTCTGTAAGGACATGTGGAAGAGAAATGACTAATAAACCATTGAAAGAAAGTCATTTTAATTTTCACATGAGGGAGCAATATTTGTTAACTGCGTACCATGTTTACGTTCCAGGTTACAAACGTTGCTGTGTGTGACCGCCATCTTCATCCACGATAGCCTGGAAATCATTAGAGATTTCTATACTGCTGCCCAAAACATCTAAGGTGGGATGGACCATGGAATGATCTGCTGTCGTGACACAACTTGAAGATCGTTGCTGTCTCACCAATGGCAACGGTAACTTCAATAATATGTGCCGCAGTTGGCCGTCGGCACCTCCGAGGAGCAGTTTCTAAACCGCCAATTAATTCTAACTTCCGAACCATGTTCTTCAGTCATGGCGTGGGAAGAGAATCTATCTGTATTCCTTTAATGCGTCGACACTCTCGAAGAGCAGCAGCACTATTGCTGATGGTTTGATAAAACAGCTTTACGAGTAATGCCCTGCTCACCTTGTCCAGACTCATGTAGTGCATCTGTAATGCATACTGATGCTTGTGTTTCAACCCTACGTCGTCGTACCAGTACCGGCGCCTAACGGCAAGTCATGACACTAATGCTACTGACGATGCAAATCCTGCAGCGCACACTCTGGATGTCATTCCTATAAAGTTGGGTACCCGTACGGTAAATAGTACTCTGTCTGCAATGGCTCAGGTAGTGACCATTTCCGGCGCGTGTCCGGAACGGAAGGCGGAGAAGATCTCTCGCCCTGCTGTTGTGGTCAGCCAGCAGAAAAGACACGATCAAAAAGGCAGCGCGATGAGTCGTAATTACGGGAGCAGCCCGTCATTTGCATGAGACACGCCGCTAAACCGTGTGTAATGGGCAGCCCGTCAACGCCGCAGTACACGTTAATTACATTACGTTGCTTCACCGTGATACTCGTGGTAACTCAGCCCGTTTCATGTGAGGCCGTTCCGGGCAGGAAAGCTTTCACTAAGCCCCTACAAATGGAACAACAGTGTAAGGCAGTCACAGTTAGAGTGAGGACTACCATAATGGAAACGGTTCAACATTATACATATATTTTGTTAATGAAGCTCCGGATTAACTATTATTACAGCTTGTAGTTGAATTTTATGGAGTTCTCCGCGACATACGTCATTTAGTTGGTACAGCGAAGAATGAGGAGGAAAAATTCATCTCCTTCCTACCCCAACCCAACTGTAAATCACCAGCATTAACATACTGACAACGCATTGGTATGCACGTAGAACAATTATTGAACAAGTCCACCCGCTGCGTACAGCAAGTAGAAGCCTGACCAATGCCATTCCCTCCACGACACATTGCGTGAACTCCATTAGACCAAATCTATCTTGTCTTCTCAGGCCCATTTCTAAGTACGGCATTAAAATTCGTGTGTCATAGCCATGGCATTTACCAGATCCTATGCAACATTTTGAAGTCCTTAGCAGAATATGACAATTGATGGTCTCCCCCCAAGCCATTGGCCCCAATATCAAGCTGGCCGGTGTGGCCGAGCGGTTCTAGGCACTACAGTCTGGAACTGCGTGACCGCTACGGTCGCAGGTTCGAATCCTGCCTCGGGCATGGATGTGTGTGATGTCCTTAGGTTAGTTAGGTTTAAATAGTTCTAAGTTCTAGGGGACTGATGACCTCAGTTGTTAAGTCTCATAGTGCTCAGAGCCATTTGAACCATTTTGAACCCAATATCAAACTACAATTTACAACAGCCCAGTTTTTTTTTGTGTGTCTGTACAGACAATTTGATAGAGCATTTGTTCAACGCGCCATTCTATATCTATACAATGCACGCCACTTTAAAGAGTGTGGCGGAGGGTATTTCTGGCATCACATTCACAGCCAAATGACGCGATAGAACATTGAAGAAGCAAATGTTGACGACAGCGTGCCAGGCATCCACTGATGAAGCACTGACCCTTTTGAGCATTTTCCCTGGCACATCAGGAACCGGGAGTAATGCAAAGTAGATTCATCACGAGTGGTTATAATGGTAACAATTCCACCCATAGCAGCCCGAACTAGGGTGTGCCGCATGCGATGCCGCAGTCTTAAGACACTAGACTCCTGTTCAGAAGGACGGAATGTCAAATCCCCATTCAGCCAACCAGATTTAGGTTTTCGGCAAATTTTCTAAATCGGTTAAAGTAAATGCCGAGATGGTTTCTTTGAAAGAATATGGTCGATTTCTTTCACCGTACTTCCTTATTCCAAACTTTGCTAAGTCTTTAATGAGCTTATTGTTGAAGGACTGTTAAACCTAATCTTCCTTCCTAACTGCCCTACTCACTCGAACGCTGTCCCCTCGGCGCTCGTCTTCACTGGGACGTTCAGGTACCTATCATCAGGTTCGACAACTGCAACTGAGGTCGACCCGCGCTGTTACCGCCTGCCGAGTGAGATATCCGCATGATCCGGCATCGGAACAGCATCCAGCGGGACTACCTCTACGCCCACCGAAGCACAACGTCTACTATCCATCGTAAAGCCTGAGAAGTCGCTCAAATCGTAGTAGTCTGTACAGCGTCCTTCTTGGGTGCGTAAAGCTTGTGGCTTCTCATCGTATGATTATGCTTCTGACACTAAACACATCGGTCTTCTGGGGTTCAGACCATTGGACCGAACCACCACCAATCGGGCTGTTGCCTTCAAGGCCGAAACCAGCCGAGATCGTGATGCCTTTCAGCAGCAGACTTTGTCAGTGAGATAAACCGCAAAATGGAGGTCATCACTTAACCACCAACCATTTCGAAAATCTCGGCCCTGTTTGCAGATTTCGGGTTGTTCCTGTCAGAAAGATCCAGGTAACCGGATAACCCGCTGGATCTGCCATGAACCGTGTACCTTCGTTGCGTACATCAGCGATACAGAAAGATGCATCATAGGTCCAACCACATCGGAGGAGTATCTTTGGAAATGCCCCACACATTGTTCCCGAAGAAGGGTAGCAATCACTTGAGTGACTACAGGGGCGACTGAGTGACTGATCCGGCCTTGCAACGTCAGCCCACATGGCTCTGATGTTTTGGTACTGTGGACTACTGACAGCTAGCGGGAAAATCTGCTACATTTCCCAAGGACATACGGTTCTACCTTTGGCGAAAAGGGAAGCATCGCTAAGCAAAGAAGGGAAGGCTGAAAAGTGAAAGTATATATATATGGAAAGGCTGAAAAGTAATATATATATCTCCAAGACAGTGTTGTAGAAAGGGAAGTGATAATGTGAGAAAAATGGACAAAACGCTAAAAATCTTTAGTCGTAAGAACGCAACTGGAACAGACGACATTCATTCAAAATAAGATCCTTGGTTAAACCGTTTTAGTTGCTATGTGGGATATATGAGAAAGGAAAAAAAAATCAGGAACAATATAATCCCAATCACAAAGAGTACAGCTGCGTGCAGCTGTTCAAATGGCTCTGAGCACTATGGGACTTAACATCTGCGATCATCAGTCCCCTAGAACTTAGAACTACTTAAACCTAACTAACCTAAGGACATCACACACATCCATGCCCGAGGCAGGATTCGAATCTGCGACCGTAGCGGTCGCGCGGTTCCAGACTGAAGCGCCCAGAACCGCTTGTCCACACCAGCCGGCCGCTTACAGTTGTATGACTGAACCATCAGCTTAATAAGTTATGATCACAAAATACTAAAAAGAATTACATGCGGAAGAATGGGTGTGTTGATAGCTGCCGACTTATAGAAAATACTGTTGTTGCAAAGGAGACAACACTGATTCTACGACTTACCTTAGAAGGTACACTCAAATGGTTCAAATGGCTCTGAGCACTATGGGACTAAACAGCTGTGGTCATCAGTCCCCTAGAACTTAGAACTACTTAAACCTAACTAACCTAAGGACATCACACACATCCATGCCCGAGGCAGGATTCGAACCTGCGACCGTAGCAGTCGCGCGGTTCCGGACTGAGCGCCTAGAACCGCGAAACCACCGCGGCCGGCGAAGGTACACTGAAGGCAGACATATGTTGATAGCATTTGTAAATTTACAAAAAAGCTCTTTGAAATTCTGGGCGTAGCATAGGTAAAATACTGTAAGGAAAGGTTATCTACACCGACCGCCCCCCCCCCCCCCCCTCCCCGCACCCATGGTATTCCATCTATGCATAGCACAAACAGTAAAGGAATGTGGGAGAAGTTTGGAAAAAGGGACTCTAGTTTGTGAGGAAAAATGCTTTGAAGTTGCCTATGGCAATTACGTCAGACGGTGAAAGATTTTGAAGATCATTTGAATGTAATAAATAGGGTCTTCAAAGGACGTTATAAGACGTATGTCAATAAAAGTAAAACAAGGTAAAACTGTCCAGCTACTTGTTTTCATCATTTCGTTTGCTCTCCCGCTGCGCTAATCTGTACTTAAGAGTCGTAATTGCTTTCGCAACGCACACTAAATTCATTCATGTACACAGCAGTGTCACATGTAAATATTAAGTAATCGGAAAGAATTTCTGATCGTAAAATTCTAATGCTACATACCATTCATGAGTTTATTGCTTATTACTAAAAATTTATCGGCCGAGATGTTCTAGGCGCTTCAGTCTGGAACCGTGCGACTACGGTCGCAGGTTCGAATCCTGCCTCGGGTATGGATGTGTGTGATGTCCTTAGGTTGGTTAGGTTTAAGTAGTTCTAGTTCTAGGGGACTGCTGACCTCAGATGTTAAGTCCCATAGTGCTCAGAGCCACTTGAACCATTTTTAAAAATTTATCGTTAACTTAATGACCACTTTGAGGTTGTGCGATGATCCGTGCTTTTGTACAGTTGCCCTCCAATCACAAGCGCTCCAGAACGACCAAACAGATATAAATAATGTTTGTGTGGTTTCGTCTGTGAGAATGCTTGTAAATAAATAATTTATTTCGCTAGATAACAGAAGGAAGTGTTGTTCAAATGGCTCTGAGCACTACGGGACTTAACTTCTGAGGTCATCAGTCCCCTAGAACTTGGAACTACTTAAACCTAACTACCCTAAGGACATCACACACATCCATGCCCGAGGCAGGATTCGAACCTGCGACAGTAGCGGTCGCGCGGATCCAGACTGTAGCGCCTAGAACCGCACGGTCACTCCGTCCGGCAAGGAAGTGTTGTAACTGTACGTTAATTTGATATATAAACGCATGCTACATGAATGTACACGACTTATTTTTTGTGTGCTTTTCTTTGCTGTCACTGTTTTCGGTGACCAGAGAAGTAGGCAGAGAAGCTTCTCGTAGCTAATGCCGCACGTTAATAACGATGGGTGGTGCAATCTCTGCCCCTTTCGTCTCCGATTCCGCGTTGCTGTATCAAATATTGTGCCTCTTTGTTTTTAATGTCACCACATTCGGTGTTAAAATCACTTATGGCTGATTAATGAGTTATGAAACGCCGTAATTTGTCGGTTTACTGAAAATCAAATGTATGTCGCGCAGTTAATGGAAGGATGTTGAGTCGGGCTTGGTATGAAATCCACACATACTGTTTCATTAGTTTAAATCGCACATTCAGTCTCTATGGGAGTAGAATGAGCAATGGTTTACTGAGTACGAACCATAATCAGTTCGACGTACTACGCTCTCACAATTTCACCTCTTACACAAGATACTCCGTGCACAATACTGTTTATATAAGTTACCTGTCAAATAAAGTTCTGTTTTGTTTAAGGATTACTCCTCTCTCGACGCTACTATCCTTAAACTGCCTCCATGCCCTCTCCCTCAGATTTTTACATAGATATCCGTTTCTCTAGGCGGAGACTACTTAGGAGTATGTCGTCGTGAGGAAATACAAAACTGGTATACTACCTACGGACCCAGAGACCCAGAAAATATTAGATACAGGCTCCCAGGTAGATGCTATTTTGCTTAACTTCCGGAAGGCGATCGATACAGTTCCGCACTGTCGCCTGATAAACAAAGTAAGAGCCTACGGAATATCAGACCAGCTGTGTGGCTGGATTGAAGAGTTTTTAGCAAACAGAACACAGCATGTTGTTATCAATGGAGAGACGTCTACTGACGTTAAGGTAACCTCTGGCGTGCCATAGGGGAGTGTTATGGGACCATTGCTTTTCACAATATATATAAATGACCTAGTACATAGTGTCGGAAGTTCCATGCGGCTTTTCGCTGATGATGCTGTAGTATACAGAGAAGTTGCAGCATTAGAAAATTGTAGCGAAGTGCAGGAAGATCTGCAGCGGATAGGCACTTGATTCAGGGAGTGGCAACTGACCATTAACATAGATAAATATAATGTATTGCGAAAACATAGAAAGAAGGATCCTGTATTGTATGATCATATGCTAGCGGAACAAACACTGGTAGCAGTTACTTCTGTAAAATATCTGGGAGTATGCGTGCGGAACGATTTGAAGTGGAATGATAACATAAAATTAATTGTTGGTAAGGCGGGTACCAGGTTGAGATTCATTGGGAGAGTCCTTAGAAAATGTAGTCCATCAACAAAGTAGGTGGCTTACAAAACACTCGTTCGACCTATGCTTGACTATTGCTCATCAGTGTGGGATCCGTACCAGATCGGGTTGACGGAGGAGATAGAGAAGATCCAAAGAAGAGCGGGGCGTTCGTCACAGGGTTATTTGGTAACCGTGATAGCGTTACGGAGATCTTTAGCAAACTCAAATGGCAGACTCTGCAAGAGAGGCGCTCTGCATCGCAGTGTAGCTTGCTCGCCAGGTTTCGAGAGGGTGCGTTTCTGGATGAGGTATCGAATATATTGCTTCCCCCTACTTATACCTCCCGAGGAGATTACGAATGTAAAATTAGAGAGATTAGAGCGCGCACGGAGGCTTTCAGACAGTCGTTCTTCCCGCGAACCGTAGGCGATTGGAACAGAAAAGGGAGGTAATGACAGTGGCACGTAAAGTGCCCTCCGCCACACACCGTTGGGTGGCTTGCGGAGTATAAATGCAGATGTAGATCGGAGGGTGGAATGTTAATCCAGTTAGAAATTCAGTCAAAAATCGCGTAGTCGGGTTCCAGAATTTACGAAAGGCAGTGGATAGTTAGATATAGGTGGATTTAGTGAAATGGGGAGGATCTTTAGTCAGATCAGTACAGGATTATCACCATAAAATCAAATAGGAGTAAAGCAGGAGTATGCCTGATACTAAATAAGAAAACAAGAATGTGGATTAACTACGATGAATAGCACAGTGAACGCATTATCGTAGCCAAAATAAATACGATGCCAAAATTTTCCACAGTAGTAAGAGTTTAAACGCCAACTAGCTCAACAGATGATGAAGAGATTGAAAAGAATGCATGATGAAATAAAGGAAATTATTCAGATATTTAAAGGAGACGAAAATTTAATTGTGAAGGGTGGATGGAATTCGTTTGTAGGAAAGGGAAGGGAGGGAAATACAGTAGAAATGTACGGGGGAGGGAGGGGGGACGAGAATGGAGGAGGAACCTGCCTAGTAGAATTTTGCACAGAGCATAATTTAATCATCGATAACACTTGGTTTAAGAATCATGAAAGAAGGCTTTATATGTGTAAGAGACCTGAGGACACTGCAAGGTTTCAGATTGATTACATAACTGTAAGAGTTTCACAACCAGATTTTTAACTGTAAGACGTTTGCCGCGACAGAAGTGGACTCCGACCATAATTTATTGGTTATGAACTGCAGACTAACACTGAAGAAATTGCAAAACTGTAGGAAATTGAAGAAGTGGCACTGGTTAATGTGAAAAAACCGGAGCTTGCTGAGAGAGTTGCAGAGGGAACATTAATCAGCGTTTAACTGACACAGAAAAGGAATACATAGAAGACGAGTGGGTAGCTTCGAGATAAGAAATACGAGGCAGCGGACGATCAGAAGGTAAAAAGACAACGCCTACTAGAAATCCTTGGGATAATACAGTAGATACTAAATTTAACTGACGAAAAGAGAAAGTACAAAAGTGCTTCATATGAAGCAGGACAAAGGCAATACAAACGTCTAAAAAAATAACTTTCTGAAAGTGCAAAATGGTCCAGCAGGAATGGCCAGAGAATAAATGCAAGATTATAGAAGCATACATAACTAGGGAAAGATAAATGCAGCCTATAAGAAAATCAGTGACTCTCGGAGAAAAGAGAAGCAACTGTATGAATAGGAGCTCAGATGTCAGACCAGTACCAAGCAAAGAACGGAAAGCTGAAAGATGGAAACAATACGTGTTATTGTTGTTGTGGTTGTGGTTGTGGTCTTCAGTCCAGAGAGGTGGTTTGATGCAGCTCTCCATGCTACTCTATCCTGTGCAAGCTTCTTCGTCTCCAAGTAACTACTGCACCTTACGTCCTTCTGAATCTGCCTAATATATTAATCTCTTGGTCTCCCTCTACGATTTTTACCCTCCACACTGCCCTCCAATACTAAACTGGTGATCCCTTGATACCTCGGAACGTGTCCTACCAACCGATCCCTTCTTCTAGTCAAGTTGTGCCACAAGCTCCTCTTCTCCCCAATTCTATTCGATACCTCCTCATTAGTTATGTGATCTGCCCATCTAATCTTCAGCATTCTTCTGTAGCACCACATTTCGATAGCTTCTATTCTGTTCTTGTCCAAACTAGTTATCGTCCATGTTTTACTTCCATACATGGCTACGCTCCATACAAATACTTTCAGAAACGACTTCCTGACACTTAAATCTATACTCGATGTTAACAAATTTCTCTTCTTCAGAAACGCTTTCCTTGCCATTGCCAGTCTATACTTTATATCCTCTACTCCGACCATCATCAGTTATTTTGCTCCCCAAATAGCAAAACCCATTTACTACTTTAAGCGTCTCATTTCCTAATCTAATTGCCTTAGCATCACCTGATTTAATGAGACTACATTCCATTGTACTCGTTTTGCTTTTGTTGATGTTCATCTTATATCCCCCTTTCGAGACACTGTCCATTCCGTTCAACTGCTCTTCCAAATCCTTTACTGTCCCTGACAGAATTACAATGTCATCGGCAAACCTCAAAGTCTTTATTTCTTCTCCAAGTGTTTTAATTCCTATTCCAAATTTTTCTTTTCTTTCCTTTACTGCTTGCTCAATGTACAGATTGAATAACATTGGGATAGGCTACAAACCTGTCTCACTCCCTTCCCAACCACTGCTTCCCTTTCATGCCCTTCGACTCTTATAACTGCCATCTGGTTTCTGTATAAACTGTAAACAGCCTTTCGCTCCCTGTAGTTGACACCTGACACCTTTAGAATTTGAAAGAAAGTATTCCAGTCAACATTGTCAAAAGCTCTCTCTGAATCTACAAATGCTAGAAACATAGGTTTGCCTTTCCTCAGTCTACCTTCTAAGATTAGTCGTAAGGTCAGTATTGCCTCACGTGTTCCAACATGTCTACGGAATCCGAACTGATCTTCCCCAAGATCGGCTTCTACCAGTTTTTCCATTCGTCTGTATAGAATTCGTGTTAGTATTTTGCAGCCGTGACTTATTAAACTGATAGTTCGATAATTGTCACACCTGTCAACACCTGCTTTCTTTGGAATTGGATTTATTATATTCTTCTTGAAGTCTGAGGGTATTTCTCCCGTCTCATACATCTTACTCACCAGATGGTAAAGTTTTGTCATGGCTGGCTCTCCCAAGGCTATCAATAGTTCTAATGGAATGTTGTCTATTCCCGCGGCCTTGTTTCTACTTAGGTCTTTCAGTGCTCTATCAAACACTTCAGTATCACATCTCCCATTTCACCTTCATCTGCGTCCTCTTCCATCTCCATAGTATTGCCCTCAAGTACATCGCCCTATGTATAGACCCTCCACATACTCCTTCCACCTTTCTGCTTTCCCTTCTTTGCCGAGTACAGGTTTTCCATCTGAGCTCTTGATATTCATACAAGTGGTTCTCTTTTGTCCAAAGCTGTGCGGCTGGTCCCGGCGGAGGTTCGAGTCCTCCCTCGGGCATGGGTGTGTGTGTGTTTGTCCTTAGGATACTTTAGGTTAAGTAGTGTGTAAGCTTAGGGACTGATGACCTTAGCAGTTGAGTCCCATAAGATTTCACACACATTTGAACATTTTTTTTTTTTTTTTTTGTCCAAAGGTCTCTCTAATTTTCCTGTAGGCAGTATCTGTCCTACCCCTAGTGATATATGCCTCTACATAGAGGGTCCATATAGGAGGAAGAAAGTATTATAGAAGAAGAATTAGTAATAGATGAAGATGAGGTGGGGGATATGATACTGAGAGAATAATTAGACAGAGCAGTGAAAGACAGTAGATGTCATTCCAACAGAATTATTGAGATCCTTGAGAGAGTCAGCCGTGACAAAACTATTCCCTCTGCTGTGCCAGATATGAGACAGACGAAATTCCTTTAGACTTCAGGAAGAATGTAAAATTCCAGTTCCAAAGAAGGCAGATGACGACTGTTGTGAATACTACCGACCCATCACTTCAATAACTCATGGCTGCAAAATACACTTCTTGCCATTAAAATTGCTACACCACGAAGATGACGTACTACAGACGCAAAATTTAACCGACAGGAAGAAGATGCTGTGATATGCAAATGATTAGCTTTTCAGAGCATTCACACAAGGTTGGCGCCGGTGGCGACACCTACAACGTGCTGACATGAGGAAAGTTTCCAACCGATTTCTCACACACAAACAGCAGTTGACCAGCGTTGCCTGGTGAAACGTTGTTGTGATGTCTCGTGTAAGGAGGAGAAATGGGTACCATCACGTTTCCGATTTTGGTAAATGTCGGATTGTAGCCTATCGCGATTACGGTTTATCGTATCGCGACATTGCTGCTCACGTTGGACGAGATCCAATGACTGTTGGCCGAATATGGAGTCGGTGGGTTCAGGAGGGTAATGCAGAACGCTGTGCTGGATCCCAACGGCCGCGTATCACTAGCAGTCGAGATGACAGGCATCTTATCCGCATGGCTGTAACGGATCGTGCAGCCACGTCTCGATCCCTGAGTCAACAGATGGGGACGTTTGCAAGACAACAAACATCTGCACGAACAGTTCGATGACGTTTGCAGCAGCATGGACTACCAGCTCGGAGACCATGGCTGCGGTTACCCTTGACGCTGCATCAGACAGGAGCGCCTGCGATGGTGTACTCAACGACGAACCTGGGTGCACGAATGGCAAAACGTCATTTTTTCGGATGAATCCAGGTTCTGTTTACAGCATCATGATGGTCGCATCCGTGTGTGGCGAAATCGCGGTGACCGCATATTGGAAGCGTGTATTCGTCATCGCCATACTGGCGTATCACCCGGCGTGATGGTATGGGGTGGCATTGGTTACACGTCTCTGTCACCTATTGTTCGCACTGACGGCACTTTGAACAGTGGACGCTACATTTCAGATGTGTTACGACCTGTGGCTCTACTCTTCATTCGATCCCTGCGAAACCCTACATGTCAGCAGGATAATGCACGATCGCATGTTGCAAGTCCTTTACGGACCTTTCCTGATACAGAAAAGGTTCGACTGCTGCCCTGACCGGCACATTCTCCAGAGCTCTCACCAATTGAAAACGTCTGGGCAATGGTGGCCGAGCAACTGTCTCGTCACAATACGCCATCACTACTCTTGATGAACTGTGGTATGGTGTTGAAGCTGCATGGGCAGCTGTACCTTTACACGCCATCCAAGATGTGTTTGACTCAATGCCCAGACGTATCAAGGCCGTTATTACGGCCAGAGGTGGGTGTTCTGGGTACTGATTTCTCGGGATGTATGCACCCAAATTGCTTGAAAATGTAATCACATGTCAGTTCTAGTATAATATATTTGTCCAATGAATACCCGTTTATCATCTGCATTTCTTCTTGGTGTAGCAATTTTAATGGCCAGTAGTGTTTAGACTCAAATTATTCACAGAAGAATTGAAAAACTGGTAGGGCCTGGCCTCCCCTAAAATCAGTTTAGGTTCTGGAGAAATGTAGGAATACACAAGGCAATACTGATCTTACGACTGGTCCTAGAAGATAGCATTTATAGATTTAGAGCAAGCTTTTGACAGTGGTGGTTGGTCTACACTCGTTGAATTTCTGAAGGAATCAGGAATAAAATACAAGGAGTAAAAGGTTATTTACAACTTGTACAGAAACCAGACTGCAGTGTTAAGAGTCGAAGGACATGAAAGGGAAGTAGTAGTTGAGAAGGGAGCGAGACAGTTTTGTAGCCTATCCCCGATGGTATTCAATATGTAAATTAAGCTATCAGTAAAGGAAACCAGGGGAGCTACGGAAACGAAATTCTAGTCCAGGCAGAAGAAATAAAACTTCAGATATACCAGTGACATTATAATTCTGTCAGAGATGACTAAGGCCTTGAAAAAGCAGGTGAACGGATTGGATAGCGTCGTGAAAACAGGTCAAAAGATGATCACCAATAAAAGTAGAACAAGAGTAATGGAAAGTAGTGGAAATATATCAGCCGATGTCGAGGGAATTAATTAGGAAATCGGACGCTAAAAGTAGTAGTGAATTTTGTTGTTTGGGCAGCAAAATAACTGATTATGGGTGAAGTAGAGAAGATATAAACTGTGGACTGCTAGTAGTAAGAAAAAATTTCTAAGAAAGAGCAATTTCTTTATATCTGACATATAAATATAAGTGTTAGGAATTCCTTTCTGGAAGTATTGTCTTGAGTGTAACCTTGTATGGGAGTGAAAGTTGGACGATAGGCAGTTCACCCAAGGAAAGAATTAAAGCATTTGAAATGCGGTGCTATTAACGAATACTGTAGATGAGTTGGAGATATTGGATCCAATTGGAGATGAAAGAATTTTGTGGCACAACCTTACTAAAGCAGGAATCGGTTGACAGGACACCTCCTGAGGCAATCGAGGTATTGTCAGTTTGGTAATGGACGTAAGTTCGGGAGTAAAACTTTTAGAGGAAGATCAAAGCTTGAATACCGTAATCACGTTTAAATGGATTAGGTTGACTGCTTGTTTTGTGGCATTTATCCCGTAACATCACGGTGTTGACTTGTTAATTTTTTTCGGATTTGGCAATGTTAGTGTGATAGAGGGTGGCCGAATGCCCTTCCTGTCACCCCACCCCCTCCACTCTCGTCCCCTCCCCTCCCCGCCCCGCCCTGGTTAACTAGACTGTTTTTCTAGTAGCCATAACTTCTGGATTGACACGCCTGGTTGTGTTGACACACAACTGGCACTGCTAAGAGTATCCTACGACTTCCAAATCGCTGGCAACGGGTTATACACAATCTTGGTGACTACTTTGAAGGTCAGTAAAACTGTGGAAAACGTATCTACTTTTTTCGAGCTGTAAATAAATAGTTGCCACTGTTAAAGTTCCAACCCTCGTAATTTGAAAATGAAATTTCAAATACCGTGACCGAGCGAGGTGGCGCAATGTGTAGCACACTGGAATCGCATACGGGAGGACAACGGTTCAAACCCCTTCCCGCCATCCTGATTTAGGTTTTCCGTGAATTTCATAAATCTCTTCAGACAAATGCTGGGATGGTTTTCCTGAAAGGGCACGGCCGACTTCCTCCCCATCCGTCCCTAATCCAATGGGACCGATGGTTCAAATGGCTCTGAGCACTATGGGACTTAACATCTGAGGTCATCAGTCCCCTAGAACTTAGAACTACTTAAACCTAACTAGCCTAAGGACATCACACACATCCACGCCCGAGGCAGGATTCGAATCTGCGACCGTAGCGGTCGCACGGTTCTGGACTGTAGCGCCTAGAACCGCTCGGCCACTACGGCCAGCTGGGACCGATGACCTCGCTGTGTGGTCCCGTCCGCCGAACCAACCAGACAACCAACCAACCAACCGGCCGACCATCAAATACCGTGAAATTAAAGAAAAGAACAGCCACATTCATGGTACGCTTGTGTTTACTACTCATCTGAACTGTGACTCTAGGACTGTAGTCCCAAGCGCAAGTATTTGAACGTACTATCACCGTCTGTTGCATAATTAAACTTACCTAAAATTGCAAATAGTCATCCGTTTATTCCGGAAGGTGCGCAATCATTTTCGGATATCAAATGGTAGAGGGCAGTTGCATAACCTAGTAAGAGTTTCGTTGAGTAAAAGAAAAGTTCGATTTGCATCTTGCTCTAAATGATGTGTTTATAGTTTCATATACACTGCTGTGCAGAACGTAAGGGCGAGACAGATAAAGTAAAATAACATATTGATGTTCTCGGTGAAGGTAATCAAAGTGCGGGATCATGTTGCCAGATGTCTCTCAGTCGTGCACGAAAGATGGATGTCACCTTGTGAGGTTAGCGTGACTATAGCACCAAATGGGACTGGTCTCGCAACACGAGGCAGTTGAAGGAACGGGAAAAGAGAATGTCAGTCAGCGAGCAGTTGGGATGTACTGTGGTGGTGGTGTTCCTTACAACATGGCCTGGTGACAACATTTGGAAGATTTGACACTGGGAAGAATCATTGGGAAACTGGAGAAAGGAAGTTTGTGTGAGGAGTTCAGTCCATGAATTTGGTAATTGCTCACAGCATTGTTTCTTGCGCATGGGGAACGTTTCGAACAACAGATGCGGGTACCCGAAGGAGAGGAGGTAGTCGACCACGGTCAACTAAAGCAGTAGATGACCTCTACATTGTGCAGCATGGAAGAAGGGACTCACATGAAACAGCGGGTACAATAATTGCAACCACATTTAACAGGACTGCAATGCACGTAAAATCACGCTCCACAGTGGCACGGCGACTTCTTTGAGAGAGGGGGGGGGGGGGGGGGGGTGTTTGGTCTGTCTGCCCGACGTTCAGTGGCGAAGCGTCCATTAAGGTTCTAAGGCTGGCCTACTCAAAAAATTCCAAAATAATACGTCCAAACTAAATTTAATCCGCTCTGCTCACGTTCCCTCGTGAATGTTCTCAAATATTTTACGTCTGAATTTCATATATGCACACGCCAGTGTAATGCATCACTCCTCTAGCTTTGCAACTAATAGCAACTCGGAATTCCGTGCTTGTTATAAGCATGCGCAGTAAGCCCGTTTCTTACGCGTGGCGGGCTAGGGTTCCTACAGCGTGAATACGGGTTTTGAAAGCTGGCGTTTGATTTGTTTCTACTTGCCGCCAGTAGGTGGATACACACCTAAGTGGAATGACGAGTCATTCAGCAGTTCCCTAACAGATAGCGCTACTTCGCATCATCTAGCATGCTAGCAGCAAGCTGGGCGGCATGTGAAACCATTAACTCTTAAGTGTTTGTTTAAAACATAAAGTACGAGGAAATATTCGTAATTTATAGAAAATAAATGTGAATGCGTCATCGGATGCGGCTGCAAGATGATAGGAAATAGCTTATGTATGTTCATTGTTACGTAGATTAAAATTTAGTAGCCTTACGTATTTCAAAGGTTAGTAGTTCTGTAGCTTGTCTGTTGGCTCTCATACCAGTAGCGCTAGACGTGCTTATGCTGGAACTTGGAACATGAATTTTGTAGTTAAAATGTATTAACTTGTGGTAGTGATTAAGTGATTAGTGAAGTATATTTCAATGTGCCCTGTCACGTGCGAGGTATCGTCGTCAATTTGTCTTGTCATTGTATTCCCGAAAGAAAAACTGTAAACTGTCTAATATTTAAATTATTATCTTGTAACGCATGGTATTACTGACTGCTTCGAACTGTCATGGACGTGTTTTTTTCATCACAAGATCCACTGACTTTTTTTATTGAAAAACGTGCATTCTTTTCTCGTCCTTCTTTGGAAGATAAACTCCTGGCGAAAGAACGAAAGCCGACAATAAGTCTGTCTATTAAAAAATCTGATGGGAAATTTGTAAGACGTTTCCAAACACAATGGTACAATTAAAATACATGGTTAACGGGCAGAGTTCTAAGGAACAAACTGTTTTGTTTTTACTTTGTACTATTTGGAATGGGTAATGACGGTTTCGAATGGCCTAAGTGGGGAGCAGGCGAAGAGAGTCTTCAAAGTTCCCTTTCGGAAACTTAAAAAAATGAATGTTCCATTTCACATATGACAGCAGCTGTTAAATACAATCAGCTAAGTACAGTAAGAACTGACCAAGCTCTTTCAGAAGCAACATGCCTGGAAGCTTTGAAACATAACAAGAAGGTTGATCGACACAGAAGTATAATGAAGAGACTTATTTCGACTATCTGCATTTTAGCACTACAAGAATTAACTCTTCGAGATCATGACGAATCTGAGGTATCAGTAAGTAAAGGAAATTATGTAGAACTTTTTGGATTCTTGGCGTAAGAAGCACCATACATGAAAGTTCATTTGGCATCAGATGGAGTATTTAAGGGCACTTCGTCTGACACA
Source organism: Schistocerca piceifrons (assembly GCF_021461385.2). Taxonomy (NCBI): domain Eukaryota; kingdom Metazoa; phylum Arthropoda; class Insecta; order Orthoptera; family Acrididae; genus Schistocerca; species Schistocerca piceifrons. The sequence goes on along the minus strand of NC_060149.1, from coordinate 358,604,236 downwards.
CAGAATAAATAACAACTTGCATTACGGATGTTATTAAGAACAAATTTCAAGTGAAGTTAAAAATAGTCCTATTATATCAGTACACGCCGACGAAACAACGGCTGTCTCATCTAAAAGTCAAATGAGTAAAATTTTTCGTTTTGCAAATATCTAATCAAGAGAATACAAATGAGATTCGTAAGATTTTATGACACAAAGACCGGAGTGCACAAGGCATAGCCACTGTTATGTTGCAAGTGCTAAGCAGTTTGAATACTGATAAAAATACGACGGCTGCAGTACAATGGCAGGAAACAATTATGGCACTCATTCTGTAATAAAAACAAGTATATCCTAATGCTCTCTTTATCCACTGCTACGCACATCAGTTGAACTTCGTCCTTTTCCGTGCTTGTAACTAAACTACACAAGTAAAAATTTTTGTGGCAAATCTACACTCCTGGAAATGGAAAAAAGAACACATTGACACCGGTGTGTCAGACTCACCATACTTGCTCCGGACACTGCTAGAGGGCTGTACAAGCAATGATCACACGCACGGCACAGCGGACACACCAGGAACCGCGGTGTTGGCCGTCGAATGGCGCTAGCTGCGCAGCATTTGTGCACCGCCGCCGTCAGTGTCAGCCAGTTTGCCGTGGCATACGGAGCTCCATCGCAGTCTTTAACACTGGTAGCATGCCGCGACAGCGTGGACGTGAACCGTATGTGCAGTTGACGGACTTTGAGCGAGGGCGTATAGTGGGCATGCGGGAGGCCGGGTGGACGTACCGCCGAATTGCTCAACACGTGGGGCGTGAGGTCTCCACAGTACATCGATGTTGTCGCCAGTGGTCGGCGGAAGGTGCACGTGCCCGTCGACCTGGGACCGGACCGCAGCGACGCACGGATGCACGCAAGACCGTAGGATCCTACGCAGTGCCGTAGGGGACCGCACCGCCACTTCCCAGCAAATTAGGGACACTGTTGCTGCTGGGGTATCGGCGAGGACCATTCGCAACCGTCTCCATGAAGCTGGGCTACGGTCCCGCACACCGTTAGGCCGCCTTCCGCTCACGCCCCAACATCGTGCAGCCCGCCTCCAGTGGTGTCGCGACAGGCGTGAATGGAGGGACGAATGGAGACGTGTCGTCTTCAGCGATGAGAGTCGCTTCTGCCTTGGTGCCAATGGTGGTCGTATGCGTGTTTGGCGCCGTGCAGGTGAGCGCCACAATCAGGACTGCATACGACCGAGGCACACAGGGCCAACACCCGGCGTCATGGTGTGGGGAGCGATCTCCTACACTGGCCGTACACCACTGGTGATCGTCGAGGGGACACTGAATAGTGCACGGTATATCGAAACCGTCATCGAACCCATCGTTCTACCATTCCTAGACCGGCAAGGGAACTTGCTGTTCCAACAGGACAATGCACGTCCGCATGTATCCCGTGCCACCCAACGTGCTCTAGAAGGTGTAAGTCAACTACCCTGGCCAGCAAGATCTCCGGATCTGTCCCCCATTGAGCATGTTTGGGACTGGATGAAGCGTCGTCTCACGCGGTCTGCACGTCCAGCACGAACACTGGTCCAACTGAGGCGCCAGGTGGAAATGGCATGGCAAGCCGTTCCGCAGGACTACATCCAGCATCTCTACGATCGTCTCCGTGGGAGAATAGCAGCCTGCATTGCTGCTAAAGGTGGATATACACTGTACTAGTGCCGACATTGTGCATGCTCTGTTGTCTGTGTCTATGTGCCTGTGGTTCTGTCAGTGTGATCATGTGATGTATCTGACCCCAGGAATGTGTCAATAAAGTTTCCCCTTCCTGGGACAATGAATTCACGGTGTTCTTATTTCAATTTCCAGGAGTGTATAAGGATTTCACGCATTTCTTAACGGTTCCAGTAAAAGAAGTGGACTTCTGAGGGAAAGGGGCTTTAAAAGATGAATTACTTGTGAAATATGGTGGAATTTTCATTTGCGGACTGTCCAAATCATTATTCTTCACTATACAGACATATGAGAACAGCATTTAATGGTGTGGTAAACAATGAAGAGTAGGATGATAATTCTTTACATCAAGCAATTCAGCTAAACAGTACACTGGATGATCAAACGTTACGTTTCCTACTGCAGATATGTGTAATTGGATTTTCCAGCATACAAATATTGAGTTTGACACCATGCAAAGTAAAACTGTGCACATAGACGCTGTAAGTTCGAAATTGAAAACTGCATTAAGACTGTTGAAAGACTGAGATGTGAGAAAATTATTCTGAAAAGCATAGTCGAAGCTAAGCGCCTTATAAATTCAGCAAAAGTATCTGAAATTAATTTTAACGAAACAGAAGGAAATATGCAGAAATTGAGAAGGTTAGCATGTGAAATAATTGACATAGTAGTAGTAAACATGGAAACTAGATTGCAGGACTTTCATGAAACAGATTTTACAGAACTTGTAAATGAGAAAAAGTTCTCAGGTTATAATAGGCCAAATAATTTCCCGATACATGAAGTGGAAAAACTACTTAAAATATATCCTTTCTTTGACAGTGAAAAACTGAAAGAACAGCTCACGTTTATTAACAGCAGTGAAGATAGACGTCTAAAGCCTCAGTACCTCCTTAAATCCTTTATAAACAATGCATTAAATTTTTTTTTCTCTGAATGTATGAAATTACTGTGGTTGGGTCTTGCAATTCCAGCAACCACCAAAGCATGAAACCGAGCGAGGTGACGCAGTGGTTAGACACTGGACTCGCATTCGGGAGGCCGACGGTTCAATCCCGCGTCCGGCCATCCTGATTTAGGTTTTCCGTGATTTCCCTAAATCGCTCCAGGCAAATGCCGGGATGGTTCCTTTCAAAGGGCACGGCCGACTTCCTTCTCCGTCCTTCCCTAATCCCATGAGACCGATGACCTCGCTGTCTGGTCTCCTTCCCCAAAACTACCCAACCCAAAGCATGAATACATTAAAACGCATTAAAACCTACTTTCGCAACACAATGACAGAAGACAGACTGTCAAACTTGGCGATTTTCGCTGTAGAGTAGGGAAGTGTGAAATCTTCAACCAGATGGCAGGATTTCATGTGTAATGTTACCGATGTTTAAGCCCATGAAGATAGAACTAAATTATAAAAAGAAGTGACGGAGAGTTACTGTGTGTTGTATTTTTATTAATGTGTGGCTGTTTAACATTTTTTTGCTTTTATTTATAACAATTTTTGTAGTAGTGTGTCTTAATAGAAATGTGTAACTAAGTTGCTTTTTTGCAGTGTTACTGTTTTACAAGTTTTTGTTCTAAGATTCTTTTCTTTATTGAAAATCGTAATTCTCACCTACCCTCCAAAAAATGCCACGCTTCGTCACTACCGACGACCAGTACGTTGTGTTCCGTTGACACTCGCACATTGGCGGCACATTTTGCGATGCTGCCAAGAGCACAGGGATTTTTTTTCTGTTGTATTTTTTGTAGCCGTGTGCGTATTTATTATTGCCGACCGTGAGGGTCTTATAGCCACTGCTTCTGACAGTGTGTGTAGGGGTTAGGGGTTACCGAAAGACCATGTGAATACAAAACCACCATAAGCACAATTGCACGTCCCTGCCACGTGCAGTCGAACTCTTTTTATTTTCTTTCTTCTTACTTTATGTAATGCAGTTTTTAGATTTATACTCATAGAACATAAAATGTACGTAAATGTGAAAGACGGCTGTTATATCCACGACGAGCTTTAGACGGCGTGCCCACTTGCAGCGAAGCTCAACACTGATTCGAAGAGCGCACAGGGGGTGTTCGTATCAGCGAGGTTAGTAATATATCATTGATGAGGTTATTCGTGCTAGTTCGTGTTGTATTTTTTCTGCTTTATCTGTTGTTATTCCTATGTGTTCGTTGAAGCTATGTCCCTCCTCAAGATGTACCCCAAAATATCTTGTTACTGTTGTGCGTTTAATGTTTCTGTTACCAAGTTAATGCAGGGATTCCGTTTCACTGATCCTTTCATTAGAATGTATGCAGTTTTGTTGCTTGCAGCTGTTCGCTTGTTCCTGTTGCATTTTGTAATGGTATAAAGTATTGCACTTGCTTTCTGTTCTAGCTGCTCTCTGTTGTCATCTGATATGACAGCTAATATCTCATTCGCGTATATAATTACTCCATCCGGCCTCGTGTCCCTTTGGAGTACATGAAGAAAGGATTCAGTGGAAATATCACAGAAAATGATTCCACAGATCGATTCTTGCGGACAACCCTTGGTTATTTTCTTAGTAATTTGGCGATTGTCCGAGCGCCATTCTACGATCCTGTCCCTACAGTAGTCCTGGAAACTGATGGTACAGGGCCTCAGGCACATCCAGTTCAGTAAGCGTCGCAAATATTGCAGGCTACCAGAGATTATCTAAGCGCTTGCAATGTCTAAGGGTATTGCACCTGCATATTTACGTATGGTTCCCGAAACTATTATGAATGCGCTGTTTATAACATCATCAGCTGATTTACCTTTCCTGAAGCCAAATTGATGTGAAGTAAGGCCACGAAGGGCTCTAGTGTGCTAGCAGGTGGCCACACACAAGCTTTTCACGGACCTTAGCTAGTGGATTTATTAACAGATGGGTCTGTATGATATTGGATCTGTAGGATCCCTGTCCGCGGATTTTTGATTATTGGTGAATTGGCTGTCTTCCAAATTTTTGATGCTCTTCCCAGCCTTAGAGCTTCGTTTAATATCTGGGTTAACATTGGGAGTATCTGGCGATGCCTGTTGCAGTACCTCAGAGTGAATCCCTACTGGCCCGTGTCCTTTTTCAGTCTTTTTGCTGTCGTTGACACAACTTCATCTTGCGCAAATGGGCAGGCGACAGTTGTTTTGTGGTATGGTTCCTAAAGCTGTTCTCGTAGTGTGTGTGGTGTGTTGCTCCCACACTGAGTTCATGATATCATCGGTGAGGAGTTTATCCAGCAGATATTGTGCTGTCTGCCTCCATCCCTGTGTCCTGGACCCGTCTCCCTGCCTTAGCATTCAAGAACGAATGGGGTTTTGATTTATTCAGTCAATATTTTGTGTGGTTCTTCCCAGACGATTTCTTGTGTTTCTGCTGTCACGAGATGCACCCAGTGTTTCTTCTTGGTCTCTGACAGTAGTTTTAAAAGTTTCCTTCGCTAGTCTATATGCAGCTAGTCTTAGATGTCGATCTCTTACCATAATTGCTCTCTGGTATAAACTTATTTTTCGTTACATATCACGTTTTAGTTTAATTCCATACTCCGTACTGACTTTTTTTTATCGGTGTCTGTTGGAAGTGCCTCCTGGTGGCCTTTTTGCAGTGCTTCAGTTGAATGCTCGGAAATCTACACTCCCCTGAATTTCTGTTAGATTCTTCTTCTCAGGTTTTCCCAGTCTGCTTTGCATGGTAATAAACGTTCGTCCTTTTCTTCTCTTTTTGTGGCTGTGTCTTGCGTCTTGGTCACAAGAAATGTTACTACGGTGAGGTCGCTCGTCGTTATGTGTTTGTGTACTTTCCATTCATTAATGAGTGTGAGTGGTATGTTATTGACAAAGTTATGTCTGGATTGAAAAGGAATGCAGCATGCATCAAGGACATAGCAACATACGCACAACGAAAGAGACTAATTCTAACTTCACACATAAGTTCACGGTCTACTCTGTGGAACTCACACAAAACAGTCGGCAGAAATCAAACCTCCATTTGGATCGGACTTCCTTAACTCTTGTGCAAAAAGGTGTGCAGTATACTGCTGCATCCATTTTCAACAAGCTGCCACTCGAATTCAAAAATCTTAGCAGTAATCCACGCGCTTTCAAATCGAAACTGAAGAGTTTCCTCATGGGTCACTCCTTCTATTCTATCGAGGAGTTCCTTGAAAAATTAAGCTGATTCTCATTGTACTGCTGATAGCGTTTGCTTAAACTTATGGACTGATTTTCTTTCAGGTTCATGAACATTTATTTTTATCTGTTATTACTTTTATGTTGTAAGTTCATGTACTGACACGTTCCATGACCTTGGAGATTTGCTCCTCAATTTGGTCCTACGGAACTTGACATGTAAATAAAATAAAAAATAAAATTGATTGCTGATCCATCGTGTCCCATGTATGTTGGTGGGTGTCTGTCCTTGTTTACTACGTGCAGTCCACATTCTCAATGATTTTGTTAATCACTGTTCCTCTGTCGACTCTTTTGTGTGAGTTCCACAGAGTAGACCGTGAACTTATGTGTGAAGTTAGAATTAGTCTCTTTCGTTGTGCGTATGTTGCTATGTCCTTGATGCATGCTGCATTCCTTTTCACCCAGATAGTCCGTGTTTTGGATCGTACCAGGCTGTGTATGTTCTAATTCCGTTGGTTCGGTCTCTAATGTGGGATTGTTTCTGTTTTGTGTCCTGTGTGGCAAGTCTCTATCGTGGGTATGCTATGTTCTGAGACATGTGAAGCAGGTTGTCTTGAAGCTCTTGTGTCCTGAGGTGTAGCACAATTTGATAATTTGCCTAGTAATACAATTGTCTTTTAAGCTGTCTAGCGCAGTAGGTTCTGTTGCTCCATAAATGACCACGCATATGAATTCTGTAGTTTTTTTAGGTAACTACTGTCCAGTGCCTCGGTGTTTACAAGAGACAGTAACGGTTGTGCAGGTGTGTCTTCAAAGTTTGTAGGAAGAAGGCCCATCTGCTGTCTCCAGGACGTGGACCTCTGTTGGCTGCGTTCCATTGTGGAGGGAGACTCACGTTTTTTTTTACATCTGTGTATTTTGCCCTGTTGTGTAATGTGATTATCTTCATACATCCACTTGTTAACCTCACTGCTACAATTTGGTGCACTATAAGCCATAGTGTATGCTTTCAATTATTCTGTTGTACAGCTGATTATATGTAGGGCAATCTGCGGCTTCGAACTTTTGCACTCGTTTTCCATGTTCCTTTTGGTACAGAGCACACAGATGGGGTCACCTTTTTACCTACAGTCTCACTTCTTACGTCCCTTCTGACCGCATTTGGCGTTTGTGATCTCAGTTTCCTCTGTAGATCACAACAGCCGTAACATTGTGTTACGACGGCAAATTCTTTGATCAGTTATGACTGATAGTCAATTTAGACTCTGCCCTTTGGTAATAGCAGCTTCCTAACTGATCGGCCCACCTCGAGCACGTTTTCTGAAAAGCCTCCACCCTTTGTGCCCTTCTTGAACGTAATTTTTTCTTACCTGTTAAAGTCTTTCCTTAAAATGTCCTCACCCAAATTCAGTTAAGATAGACCTCCAAGAACTCATTGCAGTGCACCCTGTCGCTGATACACTGACGAATAGTGGCTTCCATTTGCGGGGCTTTCACCCTGTATTTGTGGTATTACGCTGGCTTTTACGATCAGCTTTTTGCAGTCTCTGTGGAACGCAATCTCCACGATTACTGTGTAGCTGTTGTTCTGACTGGTTTAATTCTAAGTTTTTCTCTGGATGGGCCTGTCTTACTTGTTAGTGTCTCTCTGATGGATTTCGAGTCTTTATTGCATGATTTGATAAAAACTGCTGTGGCCTGCTTTTTCTTTGCTTTTTTTTATTATGGCTGTGTGCTTAGTGTTTGGTTTTTCGCTTAAGGTTGCGGCATACGTTTTCGGAAACGACTGGGTTCTTGGCAGTTCAGCTTTAGGTGTCCATTCTCTGTCTATAATTGAGTGACCTGACTTTGTAATTGCTGTATTACTGCATCCTTCGCAGACTCCTGAGCGTGCTAGTTCCAATGTGAGTGTTTCGTTCTCTTCTTTCAAGAGCATTACCTTGTCCTGTACCTTACTAAGTCCAGAGGCAAAAGTGTATAGTTTGTGCTTAATGAGAGTAACAAAGCTTGTGGAGACATGCTTGGTCTACAGTTTGGTAGCAGTCTCATTCAATGATATGTCCAGAACTGATACACTTTCTTTTGAGACGTAGGCACATGTGCTGCGTCTCCAGTGGTGGTACTATCAATGTCGGGGTCTAGAATTGTCCTTGTCCTACGTTGCAGTCTCGTTCTTGGGCTGGCAGCCAAGGGTGTCATGTCGTCACTCCAGGACCTGTAGCGGGGAGAACAGCTGGTAGCCGCTGTGCTGACGTCGATGTGTAGCATGGCCAGACGTCGTTCACGCTGTGCGGCGTGCTGACTCGCGTAACCGATACGCGCTCGACCAGTTGGAGTGCGACGGCCTCTCCACTCACGCAGAACTTGCCAACGGAGGAGCGCACCACAGCGCGAAAAGACAAAAACCACAGTCCCGGACTAGTTCCTATCACGTCACGTGGCAGTTCTCACTTTCAGACATCCGCATAGAAACGCTGCAGCGACGCAGCGTGATTTGCTAAGTTCCACTCACCTGGTGGTGAATTTCTTCTTACACACGCACGCCTCCTTGAAGATACTGGCATAGGTCTCTCAGCCGGAAAAAGCTATAGTTTCTTATGTACACTACTGGCCATTAAAATTGCTACACCGCGAAGATGACGTGCTACGGTCGCGAAATTTAACCGACAGAAAGAAGATGCTGTGATATGCAAATGATTAGCTTTTCATAGCATTCACACAAGGTTGGCGCCGGTGGCGACACCTACAACGTGCTGACATGAGGGAAGTTTCCAATCGATTTCTCATACACAAACAGCAATTGACCGGCGTTGCCTGGTGAAATGTTGTTGTGATGCCTCGTGTAAGGAGGAGAAATGCGTACCATCACGTTTCCGAGGTCGGATTGTAGCCTATCGCTACTGCGGTTTACCGTATCGCGACATTGCTGCTCGCGTTGGTCGAGATCCAATGAATGTTAGCAGAATATAGAATCGGTGGTTTCAGGAGGGTAATAAGGAACGCCGTGCTGTATCCCAACGGCCTCGTATCACTAGCAGTCGAGATGACAGGCATCTTATCCGCATGGCTGTAACGGATCGTGCAGCCACGTGTCGATCATTGAGCCAACAGAAGGGAACGTTTGCAAGACAACAACCATCTACACGAACAGTTCGACGACGTTTGCAGCAGCATGGACTATCAGCTCGGAGACCATGGCTGCGGTTACCCTTGACGCTGCATCACAGACAGGAGCGCCTGCGATGGTGTACTCAACGACGAACCTGGGTGCACGAATGGCAATACTTCATTTTTTCGGATGAATCCAGGTTCTGTTTACAGCATCGTGATGGTCGCATCCGTGTTTGGCGACATCGCGGTGAACGCACATTGGAAGCGTGTATTCGTCATCGCCATACTGGCGTATCACCCGACGTGATGGTACGGGGTGCCATTGGTTACGTGTCTCGGTCACCCCTTCTTCGCATTGACGGCACTTTGAACAGTGGACGTTACATTTCAGATGTGTTGCGACCCGTGGCTCTACCCTTCATTCGATCCCTGCGAAAATCTACATTTCAGTAGGATAATGCACTACCGCATGTTGCAGGTCCTGTACGCGCCTTTCTGGATACAGAAAATTTTCAACTGCTGCCCTGGCCAGCACATTTTCCAGCGCTCTCACCGATTGAAAACGTCTGGTCAATGGTGGCCGAGCAACTGTCTCGTCACAATACGCCAGTCACTGCTCTTGATGAATTGTGGTATCGTTTTGAAGCTGAATGGGCAGCTGTACCTGTACACGCCATCCAAGCTGTGTTTGACTCAATGCCCAGACGTATCAAGGCCGTTATTACGGCCAGAGGTGGTTGTTGTGGGTACTGATTTCTCAGGATCTATGCACCCAAATTGCGTGAAAATGTAATCACATGTCAGTTCTAGTATAATATATTTGTCCAATGAATACCCGTTTATCATCTACATTTCTTCTTGGTGTAGCAAGTTTAATGGCCAGTAGTGTGCATACCATAATCTCTAGTCGCACCAAAATTGTTTTGACAGTAGAGGGAAATAGTTAAATGTAAGTACTTGTGTAATATTTCACTCTGTTACAATAATCTTGCATACACTATTTACTACTAGGCCTTACACTAAACTGAAACGTTCACACGCAACACCTCATTCATAACCATAGCCAGTTTATGGTAATTCTTCACCAAAAGTTTACAAACGGGATGTTTCTTTTAGAACTGCTCGCTCAAACGTTGCTAGTATTAGTCTCACGTAACAAAATGTTCAAGTTCGCGAGTAAGCAACATGCCACGGAGTAATTAATGATTTAAATGTCACCAATCTTTCCGAATTTCACACTGTGCTTTAACCCAAATTGTCTTCCACACTTTACTGTACTTCTCGAACATTTTAGTACCGAAATTTGACTGTATTAAAAATTTTCAGCGGAACACACATTAATACGTGTGATCACTATTAGATCCAAGCCCCGACCCCCCCCCCCCCCTTCTTTCTACACGAAAGAAGCTTCTAGTCCCCAAAAACGAGCGAATATGCTAATTTCTGATTTGCAGAGAAACATCACAGCCAGTCGGAAACCAGCACCAATCCCGCACAATCCTGCGCACATATACAGAACCAATCAAAATTCCTCACTGAATCAGAAGAGTAAATTACCATAAATAAATTTAGAAAACCGACAAATAAAACATTAATTCCCTTTTAACAAAAATATTTTTCCGAAATCATAATCTCAGTTCCCTAGTATCGTAAACTGGCAAATAGTTCATAAAAAATTCCCCTGTACGAATGATTCTCACACACACACACACACACACACACACACACCCGCGCGGGCGCGCGTGTCATTCTGGAAGATTGCTCACATGACCTGTTACTTCAATTTACTGTATAAAGCCGGCCGGGGTGGCCGAGCGGTTCAAGACGCTTCAGTCTGGAACCCCGCGACCGCTACGGTCGCAGGTTTGAATCCTACCTCGAGTATGGGTGTGTGTGATGTCCTTAGGTTAGTTAGTTTTAAGTAGTTCTAAGTTCTAGGGGACTGATGACCTCAGATGTTAAGTCCCATCGTGCTCAGTGCCATTTGAACCATTTTACTGTAGGAAAAATTTTACATAAAACAGTATTTCACATTCACACTTTCTTTCACTCTCATTACGAAACACAATAATAATAGTAGTAATTAATAAACAATTAGAAAATCAAACAAACAAAATCGGAAATAAAATTGACAGTATTTCGACTGCATCTCCAACAGTGTCCGTCAGCTAGTCGCCTCTGTCACATGGCATAGGAAGTACATACACAGGAGCCATCTAATGCTACCTGTCTGGCGCGTGACTCACACTACACGCCTGCTCACAGACGTCCCATCCCAATAGGGACGATGTAGAGACGCTACGCCTCGACGCGCACTACAATCTGACATATTTTCCCCACTGAATCGCGAAAAGAGGCGGAGCGCCCACCGCACACGTCCGCAAGCGACGCGCCTCTCTCAGCTTGGGGATTCGATCAGGGAGGAATGGGGTCGCGTACTCCTCTCGAATGAGCGCAGAGCCGGCCGTGGTGGCCGAGCGGTTCTAGGCGCTTCAGTCCGGAACCGCGCAACTGCTACGGTCGCAAGTTCGAATCCTGCCTCGGGCATGGATGTGTGTGATGTCGTTAGGTTAGTTAGGTTTAAGTACTTCTAAGTTCTAGGAGACTGATGACCTCAGATGTTAAGTCCCATAGTGCTCAGAGCCATTTGAACCATTTTTGATGAGCGCAGATTCAGTCTAAGTCATGGTTCTGGACGTTACTTGACACCAACCGTTGTGGTGTTACGTTATGAGAAGGCATAAAGTTGCATGGGCGTACTGACTTCAGAGTTATTGAACACGATACTCACCGATCAACCTTGTCGTGACACTCCTGCTCCACTATGTGCATTTTTCAGGGGTGCATTCGGCAATGGCTTCATTTTTGTGGATCACAATACCCGACCACATCGAACTGCGCAGGTGGAGGAGATCCTGGAATGAGAGGATATACGGCGAATGAACTGGCCGGCCCGTTTACCCGAATTAAATCACATCGAGGGCGTGTGGCATGCGTCGAGCAGACGTATTTCAGTGCGTCCACATGCACCGACGACCAGGCAGCAATTTTCAACCGCGCTGATGGAGGAAGGGAACGCTGTACCACAAGAACTCTTAGCCAATCTTGTGGCCAGAGTGGGAGCACGATCAGAGCATGTATTGCAGAGCATGCGTGGCATCATCAGATGTTGGAAACCAGTTCCAAAATGATTTAGACAAGATATGTCTCGTGCGAAAAGTGGCAGTTGGCTATAGATAATGAAAAGTGAAATTCAACCACATCAGTACTAAAAGGAATCCGCCAAATTTCATTTACACGATAAATCTCTCAAATCTAAATGCTGTAAATTCCAGCAAATACTTAGGGATTACAATTATGAATAACTTAAATTGGAACAGTCACATAGATAATATTGCGGGGAAAGGAAATCAAAGACTGTCATTTATTGACAGAGCACTCAGTAAATCTAACAGGTCTACTAAAGAGACTGCTTACAATGCGCTTGTCCGCCCTCTTCTGGAGTATTTTTATGCGGTGTGGGATCTGCAGCAGATAGGATTCACGGAGGACATTGAAAAAGTTCAAAGAAGGGCAGTATTTCCGTCAGATTGGGGAGAAAGTGCTACGGATGTGATACACGCATTGGAGTGATAATCATTAAAACAATGGCGTTTTTCGTTGTGGCAGGATCTTCTCATGAAATTTAAATCATCAACTTCCTCCTCAGAGTGTGGAAATATTTTGTTGGCTCCCACCTGTATGGGGAGAAATGATCAACATAATTAAATAAGAGAAATGGGAGCTCGTACGGAAAGATTTAACTGTTCGTTTTTCCCGCGCGCTGTTGGAGTGTGGATCGGTAGAAAAATAGTTTGAATATCGTTCGCTGAATCCTCTGGCAGGCAGTTCCGCAGTAATCATGTAGATGTAGATGCTGTCCATGGTGATCGCATACCCTATTAAGAACCATGTCTCGCCTTTTGTAACGCTCAGGCCCATCATAAATCGCGGTTACTTCAGTCTTTGAATAAAAGTGTCGTTTCTATTCATCTCAATCAGTATTTCTTTCAGTTACTTTCAGCACTATACTGCAGCAGCTCTTTCTGCGTATTGTCCTAGTTTCATCAATCTATATTACTTGACAGTGATAAACGTCATGCGAAAGTTACTTCGGTCCTTGTGATTTGCACATCAGTATATACGTATTACCAGATGAATCTCAGAGTAACATCTAAGGTTGCGATCATTTCCTGCTTTCGTATTTATTCTTAGCAGTTTAGGCACGGCGTCTATGATTATTTAATTTCCCTTGTTGAAATATCAAACACTATCTACGTAATGTTTGACCGTCATTTATTAGTGTTACAGCAGAAATACAGAATGAAGCATGGTCATGACAGGATTGTGGTCTTTAAAGGGTGCCAGTCTTGTGCGAGGACTGGAAATACACCATGAAAATATGCATTCCGAAACTTCCCAATATTGTGAAAGAACTACTCTTTAGTAATTACTATTGAGCAAATATACGAAGAGTAAGTGATTGAAGAATAGCCAGATAACGTCCTTTCGATATTAGTGTCGATCTGTCTCGTCATTGATACACATATTAGTATCTTAGCAGACAATATTCAAGCTACATGTCTTGTACATGTATGTTATGTTGTAAGCGACGCCGGGACGCTGGTGAAATCGTGCGTAAGTGGGACTCGGCGCACTGTAATCGGCGGCGATAAATCTGTATGTTGGGAGCCCGCTGACCACACACGGCCAGCCTGCCAACACTCCACATATTCCTCATTATGTCATTATCCCGCAGTATTTAACGGCAGCAGGTTCCTGTTAAGATGTAAATGTGTCCAGAAAATGGGCCTCTTTGTTGTTGCGGTTTACGCCGGCTCTTTAACATGTCATCCGGGCAGGTGCTAAGGTATCATATACTTCACGAGCCGTCCTTTAGAATACCGTTCTTTGTATACTTGCCATTATAAACATGCAGAGGTCTGTTAAATGCTTAAAGCGGCATACAAAATTTAAAGTTTACATATATAATTCATAACCATGCGTATGGATAACACATTTAGATACATCTTCACCTCATTTACTGCGATGTCTTGTTCTGCAAGTTTTCTTATTCAACTGGTTGTGCGTTGTGTTACTGAGGCGGAGGTGGCATATGAGGTCGTGATTTGCATTGACAAATGTGAGACAATGCCTAAACCGCCCGGAGGGCCACGCGTGTTAAAGCGCGGCTTCCAAGGCTGGGAGGAGCGCAGGGCTTGGATCGAATCCACCCGGAGGATTAACGACGTTGGTCGCTATGCCTGCTAGCCTGGATGTGGTTTCTAGATGGCTGCCCACATCCTACATTGTGTTCCGGGCTGGAAGTTTCACCTTAATTACACGATTCGCAAACATTAAGAAGTTTTCTCCCACATGAATAACACTGAACGCAGACATGCTTAGGTTTGCCAGGTTTTTAAACTAAAAATACGAGAGATTTTGGAAATGATTGCGAAAATAGTCCATCGTGCCATTAACGTCATGTTTTGCCTCTGGTAGACCGTTATATACAACCGTAGACAAATGTATACACAGCCGGCCATTGTGGCCGAGCGGTTCTAGGCGCTCCAGTCCGGAACCGCGCGACCGCTACGGTCGCAGGTTCGAATCCTGCCTCGGGTATGGATGTGTGTGATGTCCTTAGGTTAGTTAGGTTTAAGTAGTTCTAAGTTCTAGGGGACTGATGACCTCAAATGTTAAGTCCCATAGTGTTCAGAGCCATTTGAACAAACGTATACACAAATAACAAAAATGGCTCTGAGCACTATGGGACTCAACTGCTGAGGTCATTAGTCCCCTAGAACTTAGAACTAGTTAAACCTAACTAACCTAAGGACATCACAAACATCCATGCCCGAGGCAGGATTCGAACCTGCGACCGTAGCGGTCTTGCGGTTCCAGACTGTAGCGCCTTTAACCGCACGGCCACTTCGGCCGGCTACACAAATAACAGGTGTGTCCCAAAACGTATATAGGTACGGAAACTCCTTTTACAAAACAAAATACGATACAAACTGCTCCCTGAACTGAGATCGAACAACACGTCTACTCTCTACCGAAGCCCAAGACGAAAGCTTCGTCACGGAAGCTTCATGCTTGCCAACATGAAAAAGAGAGAAGTCCAAGGTGATAAAATGGAAATGTCGATTGTTCATTGGGGGACGATAATCTTTGAATGATTCGAAACTGTTAGCATAAAGAAATAATAAAAACTTATGAAACAGGAGAGAAAACATTATCAAATACGTCAAATATGTGAGTTGGGTAAAATACGGGAAAACCCTAAAAGGCGGGAGACCAGTTGAAAATACGGGAGACAGGAGAAAATGTGGGTAAAATTCGGGAGACCGCGTGATATGTGGGAGACCTGGCAGCGCTAGACGTGTTGGGATACACACATTCCTTCCCGGGAGGGTTTTTTTTTGGGGGGGGGGGGTTGGGATTGGTAACGAGTTGGCGGCGAGAAGGCCATCCCGCAACCCCTTTAAAGTAAGCATCCCGTATACGTTGATCACTATGTCGGCCCTATACTGATGCATTACTAAATCACAAGATGAAGAAGCAGAATAAGGTGAAGACAGTGCGTAAAAAATCATACTCAAGCTGGTCGGTTCACTACATCAATACTCATTAATTCGTCGTAGATATGAGCCAGAGCAGGGTCCATCCACCTGTTCAGGTGCAAAGGGGCCCTGACAGGGATAGAGAAAGATGTAGGCATCTGAAGGGAAAATGGTTCAAATGGCTCTGAGCACTATGGGACTTAACTTCTGAGGTCATCAGTCCCCTAGAACCTAGAACTACTTAAACCTAACTAACCTAAGGACATCACACACATCCATGCCCGAGGCAGGATTCGAACCTGCGATCGTAGCGGTCGCGCGGTTCCAAATTGTAGCGCCTAGAACCGCTCGGCCACCCTGGCCGGCTCTGGAGGGAAGTTTACTTGAAAACGTATTAAACAATATTCTCTATTTCGGAATACATTGCCGCGCCCGAGGCCATCAGCAGTCTCGGTGGTCGTGGAAAGATGGAGTTTTGGTGTTGGAACAAAATGCTACAAAAAAAAGGGGTAGAGAAAAGATGATTTATGTCACTGCTATAGCTGAAAGCCGGAACCAGTGTGTCAGTCTCGTCTGGATCCAACGCTCTTTGCGACGACCGGCAGCCAACACGTAAATTCTCTCTCACGCTGCTCCTTGGCAGTTCAGAAGCGGTGACAGTGGCTTGTTGGCGACCAACCTCTGCTGACGCGGCGATCCTACTCGGCACTTAGGCCTCAACGAATTTTCTCGAACAGTACAGAAGAAAATCTAAGCGAGAAAAATTTAAAAACAACGATAAAAATTCGCGATATCCCTTAGGCTGGCTAGGCGACCTGAACACACCACTCTCGCAAGTGGGTTCACTGTGTTTTGAGATATACAACAGAACCACCACGAGAAATGTCTGAGCATTAAACACTTTGTCACGCTGATATGCTACTGTCTCCTCTAGTAAACTTCGCGCTATCAAGGAGACTACGGCTGCCCCTTAAAGACAGTAGTTTATATCCTGGTGGAATGCCCCCTCTTCTGGATTTACGTGCCAAGCATGATCTTCCAGATTCTTTGCCTCTAATGTTTTCAAACGACGTGCGGACAGTTGAACTGATTCTTAGTTTTCTCGGAGAAAGTGCTTTTTTATTCTCAGATAAAATGTGTGACTAGGGCCTCCCGTTGGGTAGACCGTTCGCCGGGTGCAAGTCTTTCGATTTGACGCCACTTCGGCGACTTGCGCGTCGATGGCGATGAAATGATGATGATTAGGACAACACAACACCCAGCCGGGAATCAAACCCTGGCCCTTAGGCTTGATATTCTGTCACGCTGAGCACTCAGTTACCGGGGGCGGACATTCTCAGATATAACATTTCAAACGGCTTTCGAGGCGGGGCCGTGGTGATTGCAGTTGGGGTCCCCCTTGCCCATCCGGTCCCCGCCTCTTCCCCCCCCCCCATTTGCCCCTTTTACCCTGTCTTTAATTACACTCCTGGAAATGGAAAAAAGAACACATTGACACACGGCACAGCGGACACACCAGGAATCGCGGTGTTGGCCGTCGAATGGCGCTAGCTGCGCAGCATTTGTGCACCGCCGCCGTCAGTGTCAGCCAGTTTGCCGTGGCATACGGAGCTCCATCGCAGTCTTTAACACTGGTAGCATGCCGCGACAGCGTGGACGTGAACCGTATGTGCAGTTGACGGACTTTGAGCGAGGGCGTATAGTGGGCATGCGGGAGGCCGGGTGGACGTACCGCCGAATTGCTCAACACGTGGGGCGTGAGGTCTCCACAGTACATCGATGTTGTCGCCAGTGGTCGGCGGAAGGTGCACGTGCCCGTCGACCTGGGACCGGACCGAAGCGACGCACGGATGCACGCCAAGACTGTAGGATCCTACGCAGTGCCGTAGGGGACCGCACCGCCACTTTCCAGCAAATTAGGGACACTGTTGCTCCTGGGGTATCGGCGAGGACCATTCGCAACCGTCTCCATGAAGCTGGGCTACGGTCCCGCACACCGTTAGGCCGTCTTCCGCTCACGCCCCAACATCGTGCAGCCCGCCTCCAGTGGTGTCGCGACAGGCGTGAATGGAGGGACGAATGGAGACGTGTCGTCTTCAGCGATGAGAGTCGCTTCTGCCTTGGTGCCAATGATGGTCGTATGCGTGTTTGGCGCCGTGCAGGTGAGCGCCACAATCAGGACTGCATACGACCGAGGCACACAGGGCCAACACCCGGCATCATGGTGTAGGGAGCGATCTCCTACACTGGCCGTACACCACTGGTGATCGTCGAGGGGACACTGAATAGTGCACGGTACATCCAAACCGTCATCGAACCCATCGTTCTACCATTCATAGACCGGCAAGGGAACTTGCTGTTCCAACAGGACAATGCACGTCCGCATGTATCCCGTGCCACCCAACGTGCTCTAGAAGGTGTAAGTCAACTACCCTGGCCAGCAAGATCTCCGGATCTGTCCCCCATTGAGCATGTTTGGGACTGGATGAAGCGTCGTCTCACGCGGTCTGCACGTCCAGCACGAACGCTGGTCCAACTGAGGCGCCAGGTGGAAATGGCATGGCAAGCCGTTCCACAGGACTACATCCAGCATATCTACGATCGTCTCCATGGGAGAATAGCAGCCTGCATTGCTGCGAAAGGTGGATATACACTGTACTAGTGCCGACATTGTGCATGCTCTGTTGCCTGTGTCTCTGTGCCTGTGGTTCTGTCAGTGTGATCATGTGATGTATCTGACCCCAGGAATGTGTCAATAAAGTTTCCCCTTCCTGGGACAATGAATTCACGGTGTTCTTATTTCAATTTCCAGGAGTGTATTTTTAGATGCGTTTAGTACTTTTTCCTGCCGTCCCCGTCCCCTATTTTATTTTTTGCGGGGAGTGCCCGTGCGTATAGCACTTCGTCGAAAGCAAGACCTAAAGGATTCCTTACGGTTGATAGTACTTAGTACGAAGGAACAATTGAATAGATTTTTATGCTTTCTCCGAGAGAGTGGGTTGTATTCCCATCTTCAGTACTCTGACCACCTCCCCACGCGGCTTGAAGAAAGTGCAGTATTTATTCCGTTACTGTCTCACCCCTAAATCGTGTCAGACATGCCTCTCGCCGCGGAGGGAACAAAATGGCTCAAATGGCTCTGAGCACTATGGGACTTAACATCTGTGGTCATCAGTCCCCTAGAACTTAGAACTACTTAAACCTAACTAACCTAAGGACATCACACACATCCATGCCCGAGGCAGGATTCGAACCTGCGACCGTAGCGGTCACGCGGTTCCAGACTGAAGCGCCTAGAACCGCAAGGCCACACCGGCCGGCGCGGAGGGAACCCTCGTCTGTTCTACGACCTGTAGATCGGCGCGACCAATGTAGTTCTGCCTCTCACTCAATCATTTCTCATCTCTGGTATAAATATGCATCAATGCCTAGATTTTACCATTCTATGTCTACATCTACTGGACTACTCTGCAAGTCACACTGAAGTACCTGGCAGACGGGTCATGGAATCACTTCCACACCATTTCTCTGCCGTTCCACTCTCTAAAAGCGCACAGGGAAAGCTGACTCAGATCTTTCTGTGCGAGCTCTGATTTCTCTTATGTAACTACAGTGATCTTTCCTCCCTTTGTAAGTGGGTGTCAACAAAGTATTTTCGCCTTCGGAGGAGAACGTTGGCGATTGAAATTTCGTGAAAAGGTCTCTCTGCAACGAAAAATGTATTTGTTTTAATTATTGCCGCCCCAACTCGTGTATCATATCCGTGACACGGTCTCCGCTATTTCGCGGTAATACAAAACGAGCTGCCCTTCCTTGAAATTTTTTGATGTACTCCGTCAAAATAATTTTGTATACATACCATACTGTACAGCAATAGTCCAGAAGAGGACGAACTAGGGTAGTGTAGGCAGTCTCTTTAGTAGACCTGTTGCATCTGCTAAGTGTTCTGCCGATAAAACGCTGTTTTCGGTTTGCCTTCCCCATAACATTATATGTGTGATTGTTCCAATTTAAGTTGTTCGTAATTGTAATTGCAAGGTATTTAGTTGAACTGACAGCGTTTAGATTTGTGTTATTTATCGTGTAAGCGAAATTAACGAATTACTTTTAGTACTCATGTGGGTAACCTCACACTTTCCATTATTGAGAGTCAACTACTACATTTCGCAGCGTAAAGATATCTCGTCTAAATCATTTTGCATTTTGTTTTGATCTTCTGATTGCTGTACTAGACGGTAAATGACAGCATCATCTGCAAAAAATCTAAGAGGATTGCTCGGAATGCCTGCTATATCGTTTATATGAATTAGGAACAGAAGAGGATTCGTAAAACTTCATCGAGGAACGCCAGCTATCACTTCTGTTGTACTCGAGGACTTCCCTGTAATTACTAAGAACTGTGATCTTTCCGAAAGGAAATCCCAATCCAGTCATACAGCTGCGACGATACCCCATAGGCACCTACGTACCATCACAATTCGATTAAATTTCTAAACTACAGATGAACTACGCCATACCCATGATCCTGTGGACGAGGGACTGATGATCCCGTTGTTTTGTCCCTCATCCCACCGAGCAATACCTCTCTCTCTCTCTCTCTCTCTCTCTCTCTCTCTCTCTCACTGGCGTCTTACTAGATGAAAGATAGAACAATGAAAGTCTAGGGCCACATCACACCGCTCATGTCTAAATATTGTGTGTACATCAGTATCGGACTGAATTACCAGCCAGCTATAGATGACGGCGGCACTAAATGCAGAGTGAATTACGTAATGGTAACAAAGGGCGAAATCCTATATGCAGCAGTGCGCTTGCATGGAAGTTAATTGCGAGTGCCTCAAGTGGACACCAACTTTGGTGCTGTTATCCCGCTGCGCAATATGTAAGACCGACGTTCTTTTCTCTGAAAGGACCTGCCTTTGTACTGTCATTTATTCGTCTTGGAAGTTCGTCAGCTTAGACACGGTGCCACTGGACACAATGAGACGTACCCTTGCAGCCGTTCAGGGCCATCTTTCCTAATTAGGAAAGGACCGGCGGGTCTCATTACATCTTATTCAGACTTCTGACTGGTCGATGCGGCCCTTACATGGAGTAAGAACCGGCCAATCAATAAAAACATATCATCAAAATAAAATATGTAACAACGCATGAAAGGTAGGACGAACAAAAGAAAACCTCACTAATCGAAATGCTCTTATTGGCTCTTAAAGCCCTTAATTTCGTATCGATTCTCCGCTACGGCTTACAGAACGTTTGTGCCATTTGTCATTGTCCGAATTTTATGTGGGATGGAAAAGCACATCGAGCTTCATCTTCATCTAGGGTTTGTATATTAAGTACATCTGTATCTATACTCTGCGAAACATTACACAGTGAGTGTGGGATGGTAGATTGTATTGTACTAGCTGCTGTTTCTAATGATTACGAAGGCAATTAGAGAAATTCCCGCCCCGACAGTTGATTGTCGGAATATTATAAGCTAATTTTCACGAGGTATACAGAGTCCTCCTCAGAGTCGCTCTTAATGAACATTCTGCGGCAGTCATGATACATTCTCTCGCCCATCTATCAAGTCTGGGACCATTCACGCTGCTCTCCTCTGTATACACTCAATGTGCTATAAGTCCAACTTGATATACATCTCCACACCATTACTTTTAGCAATTGCTTTCGTAAGGGAACTACTGTTTCCTAGTATCCTGCCAACAAATCTAAATCTTAATTTTTTTTTACGTGCAGCAGAGCTTGTGTAAATATCCGACATCATGTGTCTACACATTGATTGCACGGGTTTTTATGGCATGACACACTAGCTGGGGTTCATTAATTGGGTAGTTAAAGGCTGTTACAATTTTTTATATCTAGTAAATTGCACAACGTTGAGAGCTGTTTCCCAGTTATAGCGCCCGATTACTATGTTATTCAGAACCGATGGAATATTACAAGAATTTACGTGGGGTGTAATTTCCTCATAGAAACCCCATCTTCGAAAAATCAGAGACTACAAGTTCCACTATCTACTTGTTCTCTAATCTGTAACGTAAATCGTGATTGTCCTATTTAGCTGCATGGGGCAAACCAGATATTTCTTCCGTTTGTTTAAACTACTGTAAAACCGGGATAACTTGCTGCGTATTTCCTGTCAAGATATTTTCAGTCCAATCTAAAAGAGAATAAAGATATCCCATAGCTTTTTGTGTATATGGTGCTTCTGACGAGGACTATTGTGCTTTGCTTGTTCGATGTTTTCTGGCTCCGTGCTGTTTTCCATGGACATGAGTTTCTTCCAGGTAGTTTATTATCATTCAGCTCATAATATGTCTCAGAATCCTGACAAAAAGAAAAGTGAGTGCTGTAAGACTGTAGTTTTGTGGATCAGAATTGCTGCCTTTTTAAAAATATTGTGTGACCTTTTCTCATCGCAGGGAACAGTTTTTTTCTGTTTTGTGTGTAATCTGACAGACATTATATCGGGTTCTGCAGACCACACACGTATCCTCATAACGATACTGCTCTACTACTCGGAACGTTTTGTGAATATAAAAAGAACTTATTACTGAAAATGTCCAAGTTTTATGATATTCCGGAATTAATTACGAAGCACGAGTCGTCTTTCTGTTGTACATAACTGTAGTAATACCCCATGTCAGTATATGTTTTGGAACTATCTCAAGGCCCCAGTAATATTTTGTGCAACTATATTTTATTACACCTACTGCGGAGAAGTGTAGCAGCTCAAGGAGTATATGAGTAGAGCAAAACCAATGTTCGCCAGCTTTCTGAAACCTTACCACAAGTTCACAAGATTTCCTGTCTTAACTCCGTTATCAAAGTGTATTCCGTGTTACTACAACGTCAGGATAAATCGATTACCGTTGTGATGAGAAGGATTTTTGTATTTATTCAGGTTTTGCCACTAAAAACATGGCTCTGTCTAGTCGTTGTTCGTGACTGATTGCAGTGATAGCAAGTTGCTCGGGAAATACTGCGATCACCCTACATCCCTGCGCTCAAATTCACTGGAATATCAGGACGTATTTTGGTAAGTGGTTTACAATGGTTTTATTTAACTGGCTTCTTACATTAGGCGATGAATACTGCTAAAGCCCGCATCTCGTGGTCGTGCGGTAGCGTTCTCGCTTCCCACGCCCGAGTTCCCGGGTTCGATTCCCGGCGGGGTCAGGGATTTTCTCTGCCTCGTGATGGCTGGGTGTTGTGTGCTGTCCTTAGGTTAGTTAGGTTTAAGTAGTTCTAAGCTCTCGGGGACTTATGACCACAGCAGTTGAGTCCCATAGTGCTCAGAGCCATTTGAACCATTTTGAATACTGCTAAACAGCAAATTTATGATTTAGACAAGACTCGTGGATGATAATGGTGCCCTATTTATCGCGTCAAGATACAAACTGTACTGTTGGAGAAGCAAACTAATGTGCGTAGAGGATCCGTGCAACACTGGTGGGAAAGGACACACTGACCACCACATGTCACAAAAGTACTCGTTGCAAATTGCACTAACGAAGAGTGAAAAAAACCAAAAAATATTCGATGGACCATTTATTTATAGATGATAAATGGAAGAGACGTAACATGGTTATGTCGCTATAGGACATAGAACAAAACGATTGAAACAAAAGTTTGCATGAGAGACATTTCATGTTTTATTAAGATATTTAGAGAAGTTACCTCGCTACTGAACTAAATTAGCGCGATGCAATCTAACATATGATAAGTATCTCGGATGCTACGTAGTGGCAATGAAAACCATTACAAATTCTCCTCTACTTCTTGTGTGATTAGAGTTTATGGTTTATCTGTAAAGACAGCGATGCCGTCGGAGCTACAAAATTAATCAACTTACCATCCATTCTGGCAGTCCGTGGTAGCACTAATAGGCACAAACGCTTCACAGCTCCACCACCACTAGATACCGATGTTACAAATTGATGATTTAAGGCATTAATCATGTGTTTTAGTCGTAATCTGGTTATAATGCGGTGATTTATGCATTGCTATTGGGTGACAGAAGTGTAGGAATGATACAGGGTGTCCATACAGTCCCCTTTACAACTTCAAAATGTTATTACAATGGCAGTTGTTGAAATATTTTAACAAATTTTCTTTTATTGTAATCACTGTTTACTAAAGTTTTGATATATACTAAAATTTTGTGTTTCTGATACTCAGTTGATGGAAGGAACTGAACCTCTATAAAATGGCAACTCCTCAAGAGAAGGCACAATGTGTGTCCTGTTTTATTGAGACAAAATCGGATGTTCAGACTTAACAAAATTTCAAAACAAAGTATGAAAGAGATCCACCATCGCACCCTTCAATCCGTGTATGGCACAAAAAATTTATGGAGACAGGGACAGTATTGGATAAAGGGAGGAGCGGGCAACCAAAAACATCCGAGGAAAACATCGATCGTGATATAAACGTTTTCACTTGTTCACCTACGAAGTCCATCCGCACTGCTGCCAGACAGTTGACAGTTGCAACTACCACCTTCATCTATGCATGAGGTCCTTGGCTCTGAGCACTATGGGACTTAACTTCTGAGGTCATCCGTCCCCTAGAGCTTAGAACTACTTAAACCTAACTAACCTATGGACATCACACACACCCATGCTCGAGGCAGGATTCGAACCTGTGACCGTAGCGGTCGCGCGGTTCCAGACTGTACCGCCTAGAACCGCTCGGCCACCTCGGCCGGCTCATGAGGTCCTTCACAAGAACTTACGGTTGTACGCTTACAAAGTGCGGCTGTTACAGACACTTGAGCCAAATGACAAGCCAAAACGGACAGAGTTTGCACTTAACATCCTGGAACGCCTTTCGGACGATGAAGCATTCCTCAAGCGAGTTTGTTTCAGTGACGAGGCAACTTTTCATGTTTATGGGACATTAAACAGACACAATGTGAGAATTTGGGGATCTGAACACTCCGAACTGACTAGGGAGCTTCACGGAGATAGTCCAAAAGTAAATGTGTGGTGTGGAATCAGGTGCAACCGAATAATTGGTCCATTCTTCTTCAACGAGTCAACAATTACTGCAGATGTTTACCTCGACCTTCTGACCGAATATGTAGTACACAATTGATTGACTTACAACATCTTGCTGTAAAATGATAGTTGGTTGTACCACCACATCGGGGACTGCATGTTCGTCGGTTCCTCAATGAAACATTTCCGGGCAGATGGATTTGGAGGGATGGGCCAATACCTTGGCCACCTCGTTCGCCAGATATCACTCCCTTAGACTTTTTGTACAACTTGAAGCAAAGGATTCGTAATGTCATTGCCACTACTAGTGACGCTATGCTACAGCTAACATGGCAGCCGGCTGAATTGGCCGTGCGGTTAAAGACGCTGCAGTCTGGAACCGCAAGACCGCTACGGTCGCAGGTTCGAATCCTGCCTCGGGCATGGATGTTTGTGATGTCCTTAGGTTAGTTAGGTTTAACTAGTTCTAAGTTCTAGGGGACTAATGACCTCAGCAGTTGAGTCCCATAGTGCTCAGAGAGAGCTAACATGGCAAGAAATCGAGTACCGTCTTGATGTGCTTCGTGCAACGAAAAGCGCCCGTACAGAGGTATATTAAACACTGTCAAAAAACTTTTATAAACACTGATTACAATAAAAGAAAGGTTGTTAAAATATTTCAACAACTGCCGTTGTAATAAAATTTTGAAGTTGTAAAGGGACTTTATAGACACCCTGTATTTCTTTACCTGCAAGTGGTAAACACTGCATAAGAGATCACTATAGTTTGTCGACTCCAGACAGTGTTATATAACAAACTGACATCCTGCATGGAGGCGAATAATCTGACTTCGTCAATGTGGCTTGTCCTCCAGTGAAATTCCAGTGCACAGGAGGGCCTTTGGTCGTTCGGCAACTGTCTGGCGGTACTTTTAGAATAGCCAATATAGTTGAACTTCCGACGTTATTTCGTGTAAGGTAATGTAGTGATTTCTTGTCATGAGCGAGACTGGAACGAAGTAGTAGAGTCGAGTCGTGGTAGGCTAAGCTGTGGTTGAGACACTGGTCTCATTCCTGTGTCGCCATAAATCCCCGTCTGGCCATCCAGATGTAGATTTTCTGTGATTTCCTTAAAATCGATGGAGGTGATTCTGGGATGTATGTTTTGAAAAGGACGGGGCCGATGTCCTTAACTGTCCTTGGCGACATGATGTTGTGCTTAGTCACTGATGAACTCATCGTCGACTGGACGTTAATACGCAATCTTACTTCCTAAACAAGACCCTAACCACTTTTCTCTACATCTTTGTCCAATCGAGGACTCTGTCTCTAATGACCTCGGTATCATCGGAATGTTTAAAGTTTAACCTTCGCCCTTTTCTTCTTCATTTTTTTTTTAGGTTTCTCGCGCCCATATTAGAGACTGTCGTGTCGCGTTATTTGGTTAGAAACCATTTAATTAGTACTGCTTGATGTTCCTTTAGCTTAAGCCATTCTCCAGTTTCCTGAATTGTATCTAAAACCAATTAGTGGTCATCACTAACTACCAGGATTTTTATGAGAGCACAGAATAAGGTTAAAGTAGCAGCTTGCTATGCGTATTTAGCAAAATTATTGAACATAGTAATGAAGCATAAATATTGCAGTTTGACATCCATCGGTTTACCAGTCCGTCCAGCGTATCACATCCATTACTAGTTCTGATGAACCAGTAGCTATTGCGACGTAACTGTTTAGTGGCTTGTGGCAGAGCGCTTCTATTGCGCTAGCCGCAGATGCGGAGATGGAAGTCCCATGACCGCTATCTTGCTTCTTGCCGATCGTTCGTATTTACGACTGCGCAGTAACAAATCCCGAACGTAATCTCGATATCTGATGGGGGCATTATGCTACAGTTTCGTAAAAGTTCTGCGTGAAGGCGCTCCCCTGAGATAGGCTATTTAGATTGGTCGACTCTTGCGACTGGAATGTCCGCTGTTTGGGAGATTTGAGTCATACAGTTCTGTGAAGAAACATTGTTGTAGCGACGGGACAAGTAGCATTTGTGTGTCTGTTGGCATATAAAAGTCAGGGACGGAGACGGTTGCCATGTAAGCATCTAGCGATAACGCAAGCCATAATGTCTGTATTGTACCACTCTGCTGTTGTTTGGCCTTCTGAGGAATGACAACTTATGGCTTATCCAGATTGTCAGTACTTTCCAAGAACGAAGTTGGTATAGATTCTTAACTGTGTCATAAATGAAAAACATTTAATAATTGTTGTACAGATACTCCATATAAAAAAACATTTATGGGAGAAATACCACCCTTCTTTCCATCACTATCTTAGTGTTGATTATGTTCCTTTCTCCAGTACGAAGGCTGCATCCCGAAGCTCGGGTAGCGTTTTTCTTATGTTTGTGTGCTTTGTCTCTGTTGTCATTCCACCTTTTAGGTGAGGTACGGCCATCACCTGTGTTTTTTCTCTTCATCTCTTCCCCCCCCCCCACCCCCCCCCACCCCGCCCCGTAAATTATTTTGGTCTTATACGAGTCTAGTACAACCATTTTATACAGCCTGTCTTTCTTCTTAGACGAGTTCTGCTCTCGCAAGTTACATTACATCTATTCACTTTCGAATATCATTGCAGGCACCAATAACGCCAGTAGATGGCGTCCACCACTCGTTTTCCAAATCAGCAGTTTCCGCTGAAACACACTCGCCGCGACGAACAGCAATACATTTTGGTACAGTGCTGTTTCCTTCGATGAGGCTAACAATAGAAGATCGCCATTTCGAGCTAGTTTTAGGAATGGCAGTCCATTCTTCCCCAGGAGCCGAAACTAGAGAAGATATTGTTAGACGCTGGGGTCTGGAGCGATGTCGACGTCCTAACTCATTCCACGTATGTTTCATTCGGTTCAGGTCGGGACTCTAGGCAGCCAAGTCCATTTCCGGAATGTTGTTGTCCACTACTATTATCTCACAGATGCCGTTTCATGAAAGGGAGCATTGTCATGCTGATACAAACGATCGTCGTCTGCGAACTGTTCCTCAACTGTATGCAATATGCAATATTTTAAGATGTTTTCATATCCTTCCGCGTTTAACGTTTTCGTAAGAGCAGTAAGGAGAGCGCACTCTGACGACGAAAAGCACCCCAATACTGTCATGTCGCCTCCTCCATACCTCGCAGTTGACACGAAACATTATGGCAAGTAACGTTCTCCGGCATTCGCCAGACACAAATCCTTCCATCGGACTGCAAAGGGTACAGCGTGATTCGTCACTCATTTCCAGTCATCCACAGTCCGATGGCATCGCTCTTTACACCATCTCAAGCGTAGCTTAGCATTGACTGCAGAAATGTGTAGCTTACGAGCAGCTGCTCGGGCATTTTACCCCATTCTTTTTAAGTCCCTGCGCAGAATCATTGTGCTTGCTGGACTGCTGTTAGTACTTCGGAACTCTCGCGCGATTTCTTCCGCTGATTTCCTGCTTTCTCTTACAACCAATCACCGCAATGATCGATGGCCTCTGTCCGTCAGTAACATGAGATCTGCCATGTCTTTGCTTAGTTTTTCATAGATGATGGTATTATTTCTTAATAAACGCTGATTTTTTGCTAACTGATGCTTTACAATGCACTGATTTTTGCTCTAAGCATCCCCTGATGTGACAGAAATTTGATATTTATGTAGACAAAACGTTAAACTCAGATAATCCGCGCTATAAATAGAAATGTATGTAATATCGAGGCCAGCATTGCTTTGGTAAATGATTTTAGGCGATCCCTCACACAAACTGTGTTTTACATTATACATAAGGCATGTAACATTTCCATTGGATTTCTAATTGGTGACAGTTGAATCTGAAGAGGTGAGCTATATGTGAAACATGTTTGTAATCGATTTGTGGGGGTAGTGGAACTTCAAATAGAAAGCTAACACGCTTCCGTAAGATTCATAAATCATTTTCCAACAAATGTCTGTACGGTTGCTCCAATTCGAGCGCTAGTGCAGGAGATAGCGGGTGTCAAGAGATGCGATGTGACACAACCGTGAGTGTGGTTTTGAGAAAATTGTAGGGCATTGAAATATGTTCAGTTGTGGTGAAATATTGTAGTTCCAACAATTGTCAGACTTAGACTTATTCAAGGTCGTGAAGAGTTTGATTTTATGAAGGCTAGTTTGAACAACTTCGTAGTTGGAACTGTGAGTAGGCCTTAAGAAGTGGGAATATAGTGAGAAATTGAACAATTTGTGGACTGCACAGTGGGGACTACGTAACACTCCATTATACATCTACATGTTTCAGCAAAAATTGTCACAAAATGTCCCACACAATGTAATAAATTACTGATGATGTCAGTATATGAGATGGCAGTCCAAGATGGTCAACTTGGAGGGATATGGTTACAGCCTGCATTGTTGTCCGTCCAAGTTAGTTCTTCCAGTTTCCTTAGAACTGCAGTTCATCTGTTCTCCTCCACTCATTCCCGGTGTGCAGGTTTACTAGTCATTAAGTGGACCTGCCACCTGTGCTCCATACACCATCGTGAAAGATTGATTATTGTGAAGTGTCTTCAGAGATTTGGTAAACCCAGACAGAAGAAACTCACTCGCACCATCAGTTGTCTTAACCTGTTCCTCTCTCTCACTGTTTTAAGATCATCGTCATCATCATCATGTTATCGAGCATCAGTTATCAAGTATCAGTGATTATATGAATGTATGTGTTTTTTCATTGTTTTCATTTGTCTTTCCTTCAGGACGACAGCAAGCAAACTTACTCCATGATGCAGTCCCCTGATACTGTACATTAGAACAGGACACAGAATTGTTTCCAGACTTCGAACATTTACACCAAATGTCACTAGGTACAAGACGAATGCGAGTGACAGTAAATGTATTGTTAGAGGCGTGTCATCAGATCGGGTGTTTAAAATGTAGGTAATTACTGAAAGTCGACGATTTGGTGACATGAAAGTAGTGTTATCAGACTGAATTGTACCAGTTATGCCAGAATTCAACACAAATAACTTCATTGTTCAGCGCTCAAATGGCAGCAGTGTTACTGTATTGCCATACAGTGTGTGTCAGAGACTAACCAAGAACAGTGAAAATACAGAACACGCAGAGTTCCACGTAGGGCATTCACTTTCAGAAATCTACGTTCAGAAACTTGATGTATGCCAGCCTAGCCAACCAAAGTGTGGTGGACGAGTGTGTTGAGTGGTGCCCTCATGTACATAGGTTTTATGGATTTGTATGGTGAAGTCTTATAAAACTTACCTAGAGCACTTAAGAAGAAGAAGAAGAAGAAGAAGAAACATTCGTTGCTGCAAATGTCGATGATTGTTGTGCATCAGCAAGCAGTATTATGACCAATGCAGTGACATCACTGTCCGACATTGGTGCAGAATTACATGCATATATGAGTTCACACATATGTAACCAATTGTCTCCCTCAACAAATAGCCCCCTGATACACAGGAGCTGAAATAAAGACTGCATACACCGGTGCTTCGTGATGTTGCATCTGAAATCAAGTCAGCACACAGAACTGTTTCCAGACTGATTTTCTATTATCACCAACATCTGTACCACTCATCGAACCACTAGCATTGCATAGTGCACCTATATATGGTGTTAGTCTCTGCGGTGTACAGCCTGAATGCGCATGGCAGTTAATGTGTCCTTACAGGATTGGCATCACATTGAGAGTTGAGCGTAGTGGTGATTTTTGAAAATCGGCGATTTGTTATCGTGAAAGTAGTGCTATCAGACTGTAGCTAGTATCAATTATGTTAGAATTCAGAACAAGTAAGTGAACTTCAGATGTGCTAGCCCAGCCATCCAGTGTGCTGCGGAAGATTGTGTCAGGTAGCACCTTTATGTGCACTGATTTTGTGGAAACGTCTGGCATGCATTTACAGAGCCTACCTGTCAGAACAACACTCTGCTACGTATTTAGCCATTATCAGTGCACTATTTTGTGGTATCAATGCATTTCCTAGTACGTCAGTACCCTGTTGTTCGGGTTTCTGTTACAGTTCGCTCAAGAGTAGTATGAGTAGTATGACATCAGTAATCATGTAGATATTTTATATTTGTGCTTGTAAATTGTACTTGCAACGAAAGTAATTGCATTGATTACATAAAAACGCAGAATTTACGCGGTCGACAAATTTCTATTACTTATGAAATGCAATTTATGTTTTTTGTAAGGCTCTGAAATATACAAAACGATGTGCGGTTCTAATTAAGTGCAAAACAAACAAACAAACAAAAAGAGAAGTCATCGGCTCCCCGTTTATGTTCCACATTTTTATGTTTATTTCACTACCAATGCCACAAAAAATAGCGGTAATCCTACCATTTACTACGTCGTATATGTACTGTGCCAAAACAACCGAGCCATAGTTTTGGCAAAAGGGGGCGTGGGGGAGGGGGACGGACTATATGTACAGGTGGTCAGAAACAGCCTGAAAAGCTTGCAAGTTTGTTCCAGGGCAGGATGTGCTTAGAAATAAATGATAAATAAAAAATTCTGTAGGTTGCACCGTTTCCGAGTTGATTAGCATTGAAATTAGCCAAACAGGCTGTTGCACGCGCAAATTCGAGCGGCCTTCTAGAGACAGTGTCGCTTACCGTGTTCTGTGTTTGGTTTCCTGAAACCGAACTACATGGCGATGCAAAACTTGGACAGGGGACGGTAGTATAAAGATCGAACCCGAGCCAAAGGCTGAGCAGTCTCGTGCGCTATCATCTACCCTATGAGAATAACTGACACTAATTGTATCTCGCTGGTCGCTTGAATTTGCTCACGCAACGGCCGACTAACTTCATTGCTAATTAACTCAGGAACAGCGCAATGTATCGACTTTTTTTAAGAATTATTTCTCAGCACAACCTAGCCTGCAACACTCTTACAGTCTTTTCAGATTGTTTTTGACAACACTATATTTTTACAAAGTGCAAGGATTTGCTGTCGCAGGTTTGCTGCTTCACGTGTGTAGCTTCAAAGTAAGAGAATTGGTTTCATAGGTATCTTATTGTGGATCTTATTATTTAATTGTGGAGAACGGCTGCTGCTCCTTTAGGAGCGCCACGATTTACTAGTGTTTTGTCTGTTCTTTGGATAATGTCATGGAAGATCATTTGGAGACTGTTTGCACTGGTTTCGAAGGGCCCTAGTTGTTACTGAATCGGTAATTACATTGTGAAACCATTGGTATTGACGAAGCCAGTGGTTACATCTTCCTTGGGTTTTCACCCATGGTTGTTTATTGATTCTCTTTCCGTGGGTTTCCTTTATAGGCTTGAAAAGCCTTGGTTGTGTATTGACATTTCACTGGTGGCATGCGCTGCCTGTGACGTGTATTGGTTATGGCTTCGTGTGTGTTTGGATTTTCTAGAGATATGGCTGCGATATGGGCTTCATTTTGTAATTGAGTACCTGGTTTTTGGCCGGGTTTTGTTGTTTCGTTTGCTTCTTTGGGTTTTTGGGTGATGTTAATGTTTCTTTTTCGATTGATTTCTTTGTTGGTCGAATGTGTAGATATAGTTTTCTGGCAACAGGCACTGGTCCATCTTTTTCACAAAGAAAGTTTTGGTAACTTCGATTACTTCTCTTTGCCTATCGGGTAGTATGTGGCTGGCCAGCGTCATCGCCCTCGTAACCAGATGAAGATTTTGAAAGGGCAAGGTCAGCCCGAAGACGGCCTTGTTCGTGGTCGTGTGTAGTGGCATCAGAATCTCGTGCTTATTTTGTCTGTCCGGTAATAAATGATGTGTGCAAAGCCTCTGGTCTACGCTTTAGCCTAATCTCGTGTACTTTGTTTGCCATGTGTGTGTGCAATTTATTCCGACGAACCTATAGCCTTTTTCTGTTCTGCTTAGACAACTGCAGAACAGTTGCCCTTGTCTCCAAAAGTTGCCTTGAGCTACGGAACGTTCTTTTTTGTAATATTTATGTGTTCAATTAAACTGTTTTAAGACAAAAAAATGGTTCAAATGGCTCTGAGCACTATGGGACTTAACATCTGTGGTCATTAGTCCCCTAGAACATAGAACTACTTAAACCTAACTAACCTAAGCACATCACACACATCCATACCCGAGGCAGGATTCGAACCTGCGACCGTAGCGGTCTCGCGGTTCCAGACTGAAGCGCCTAGAACCGCTCGGCCACACCGGCCGGCCCAGTTATGGAGGCTAGGCATATCTTACATGTGCAAGTTCCTGTAGAACAAAACACACGAGTATTTCAACTCTCTTCTCGTTGCCTGTTAGGGGTCGACGCCATAGCCGTCGCTAGAAAACAAAGCAATGAGAGTGTTTTACACTTAATGGTGAACGCTGAGATTCGTGTAATGCATGACACGGAGTGCGTAAAGTTAAAGAAACATAGAACGAGATTATCACAAAACGCAATACGACGAAACCACGAGCCTGCATGAATTTTAAAGCCTCTTGCAGTGTTCTAGGAAAGTGGGTCCATAAGACACGCGTCAGGGACGCCGAAACAGCGCCCACGGCTTCTGATTGAGATGCAGGCGGACGGAAAGATGAGACGTTCTAGATAGGAAGCGACTCGTGCGTCTAGATAGTGATTTCGGAAGCTTACGGGAACGGCCGAAGCCGCTGCACGAAGCAGCAATAACGCCAAGAATCCGGAGGGAGCTCCCTGGCACCAAACTCTGATAGCAGTCGCGTACCCAATCTGAAATGCCTGTGAATAATTGGTTGATTTGTTAGAGGAACTAATCCGTATACACTAACAGGAAACAATGCAAGTTTCCGTTTTTTCAAATGGAAAGCTCTCCAATTGGTTTGTGGTGGGAGCCCTGTCCATAATGCTGCACTAGGAAGAGAACGAATTTTAGTGGCTGTATTTCTCTGGATCGTATTAATACAAATGAAAGCAGTGAAGTGATTCTGTGGGAAATAGTTCCAAGAATCTACAGAACACAGCCCTGAGAAAGCCTAATTGAATAAAATTTCATATTTTACGAAGGGGAAAAATTTCTCACTGTAATTACCTTAATGGGGTTTCCGTCTGTAATGGCCCCACTGTCGGCGGGACGTTAAGCACTAACTTTCCTTCATTCATTAATGCGATCGCTAAGTGAAAGGTTGAAACAACTGGGAGGAATGAGGTCCCTACAGACCTCTTGAAAGAACAGCAATATCTGCGTAATTTTCCAACATAAACATTGAATGAAGTGCATTTACATCGATCAGCCCTAGAAATTGATATTATACCTAAAATGATACACATCTGTTCTGCTTATGCATTTCTCTGTTACCTCAGATACTGATTTCGTCTTTTGAATTATTTTACTTCACACCACAAAAGTCTGTAGAAAGAGTATCGTCCCGTGTCATAAGACAAGTTGCGCTTTGACATTATAGTCGACAACAGCTCGACGCGTATTTTGTTCGCAGCTATCCAACAGTCTTCAGAATATCATTCTTGGTGCTCTGTAAAATTTGTACTGACGCTAAAGTTACAGCTGAGGAATGAACACATGTTATGGGTGACTCGTTTCTATCAACACCGGTCGTTCTGATGCAGATATTTGGTGGTTTCTCTGCATCAGTTCGGTGTACACTTACACTGTACCATGAGCAGATCCTGTGTGGAAAGACCACACAAATTTATTCGTGGGAAAGGCAGATGTCACAAATTAATTCGTGGGAAAGGCAGATGTAAGGGTGGAGTTTATTAAAAAAGAGTATTTCAGTCATGGAGGTGGTCTTTTGTAAAACATTCGTTCGAAAAATTATTGAGTAGTATTCGTTTGTCTGTGAAACTTACCAAGTATTATAGACAAAAGGAACAACTGATATAAGGGCTGCGCACTTCGTCGCAGGTAATTATAGTCAGCGTAGGAAACTCATAGGAACTTTCAACGATCTAAATTGGGAAACGATACAAGAAAATTACTGTACAAAGGTTAACCGTGCTCTCAAAATGCTGGGAGCCCTCATGGCAATACTAGTCTAGAAATATATTACTTACAACAAATTACATCTCGCATAATGAACACAACGACAAAATTAATGAAATTCTGGCGTATACAGAGTGATAGCGATAGTCTTTTCTTCTGAGTTTCTTCCGCGAAAGTAATAAAATAAGGTTGGAGGAGTGGCGGGAAGAGTGGAAGCGGTGGTGTGAAGACGGTTGTGGGGGGGGGGGGGGGGAGGAAGGGCCGGGGGAAGAGAATAAGAGAATAGTTCCGTTACAGAATGCATCCGCCGCCATACGCTTGACGGCGGTCTGCGTGGTACAATATGCAGAAAGGTGGTTACCAGCCCTTGTTCATCATGTTGCCTAATATAACAGTAGTTGATGTCGCCCACAATACCCATTGGCGCCCCTATCAATCGCTGTCTGTTTGTTATGACGCTGAGTAACTCGGAGATTGCTCTACATCTTTGGATTGGTGTCTAGCGTGTGGTGCACAAAGTAATTTATGCACTCAGCACGTAGATCAGTGGATACAAGGAAAACGTGATAGCAAAAATTACAGACTATGGGGATATTGTGGCAATATCAGAAAGCTCTGCCGGCCGCTGTGCTCGAGTGGTTCTAGGCGCTTCAGTCCGGAACCGCACTGCTGCTACGGTCGCAGGTTCGAATTCTGCCCCGGCCACGAATTTGTGTGATGTCCTTAGGTTAGTTAGGTTTAAGTAGTTCTAAGTCTAGGGGGCTCATGACCTCAGATGTTAAGTCCCATAGGGCTTAGAGCCATTTGAAACAGAAAGCTTGTGAATGTCTCAAAAAAATTTATGCCACAAACTTCCTTTCACTCACATTATATAGGTCTACACTTTTTAACATACCAAGAACATTTACTTATCATTTACTTAAGTGCCTTTGGCACAGTCCAACCTCCTATCACAACATGATTTAAATAGCAAATTACTCATTTTTATTAAATTTCTCAAAGAAATAATTTCAAAATCTGGAACACTAACACTTAACTACAAAAGCAAATGCAAATATCTATATACACTATAAGAGAATTTGTTGCTGCTTGCATTGAATGGCAGTCCATTTCCTTACTTACTAAAAAAAAACACACAATAATATTTAGAAAAATCACTACATATATTTGCTGCCTATTATTCAGATTTGGGCAGTCCATTTCGCATCATTTTATCACATCACCTGTACCACACTTATAATTCTCCATTGATTATTTATCTGCCCTCCTTGGTGTTTGGCAGTCCTTTACATTATGACTCATATACTGCCCACTTTGGTTTTCGGCAGTCCCATCTTTTATCTGGCTTACAGCATTTGCTTTTTCTTTTCAACCCTTTTCTCCATACATCTTTACATTTACAGTACATTTGGTAATCTGAAACTCACATAAGTACATTAGCACACTGACATCGGTATACATACATTTACAAAGATTAGTTTCATTTGGAATAAAATAGTTTCAGCATAATATACAGCACATTTACTGCAAATTGCTTTCTTATTGTACTTAGGTCACTCACTTCTAGGTACATACAGTTTCAGGTCCACAACGTTTCTTACACCTAAAGGTCTTTTGGATTTTGGGTAGATCAGGTAGTAAGCATTATCGTGTGGAATGTTCTGTATTATATACGGTCCATTATAAATATATTTAAATTTGGAAATTTCATGGTTCAGTTCACTAGATTTTTCGTGAGTTTTTAAAAGAACATAATCCCCAATTTTATATTTTGAAACTTTCAGATTTTTATCATGTCTTTTAGATCTAGATTCAGCTTTTTGCTTTGCCCCTTTTCTGACTAATTCTTTCTTTTGACTCAACCCAAAGCTTGTACAAGGCGGAAACTCTAGTTTTTCCTCAATTAAACTTTTACTTCTGCTGCCTAACAAAATTTCTTCCGGTGGGAACCCAGTAGATTCATGATGTAAGGTGTTCATGACAGTCTCAAAGTCCGATATAAACTTGCCCCAGGCTCTATGGTTATGACTGCAGTACGTTCTACACAATCTTCCGATTTCTCGCATGTACCGGGTTGCTAGCAGGATGATAAGCTGATATGTATTTAACCTCCACACCATTTTGCTCCATTCCTTCTTTCCAAATTTTGGATATGAACTGGGGTCCATTGTCAGATAGTACTGCCTTGGGTTTCCCGATGGTTCTGAAGTATTCGACCATCCTATTAAATACAGCTTTTGCTGTTGCTCTTTTCAAGGGGTATAATTTCACAAACTTTGAGAATACTTCCAAAATTACTCAAATATATGCACAATTTCCCGAAGTCTTTGGGAGGGGACCATATAAATCTACCGATAATAATTCTAGGGTGTCTTCAGGTAATGCACGTTGCATTGGACCTCTATTAGTTCTGTTCGGTACTTTGCTCTTTGACCGACATCACACGACTAATTCTTTCCTTTACCCTCTTACTGACACTACCAGCAATCACTACTACATTATTCAGTTTATCCAAACATTTCTTTGGACCACTATGCCCCAATGCTAAATGAAAATAGTCTATGACCTCGGTATCGAACTGGTGTGGCCAACATACTCTCCATTCCTCAGTGGCTAATTCTTTCCTCCTATATAAAATGCCTTTAAAGATTTTGTAATACTTCTTAATTTGAGGATACTGCACACTGTCAAAATTTACTTTCACAGATTTCCATGTCGGATCCTCATTTTGATGGTATCTCATATTTTTACATATTTGTTCAATTTTCCTTTTTCCTGAAATCTCTTTCATATACCTTATCTGAAAAGTACCCTCTTCACCATTTTCATTGGGCACTTCACTCATAACATTAGGCAATCGAGATAACGCATCTGCCACATAATTCTCAGTACCCTTAACATAGCAGATCTCGTAAAAAAATTGTTGCAGTACAAATCCCAACGCGTTAGCCTGCCATTAAGTAAACGACAATCCTTAAGAAAAGTTAAAGCTTTGTGGTCAGTATGTATGATGAGTTTATGGCCCCACAAATAATTTCTGAATTTCTTTAACCCCCATATAATGGCTAAAGCTTCCTTTTCTGATATAGTGTAGTTTCTCTCGTATTTTGTTAGAGTTCTACTTGCAAATACGATAGTCCTGTGTTCGATTTCCTTGCCATCGCAGATTTCTTGGAAAACTTCTATACCAATTCCATAAGCACTGCTGTCAGTACTCATATGGAAAGGTTTTGACAGTATGGGGTGATGCAAAATTTTGTCATTCAAAAGTTCACTTTTTAAATTTTCAAAATCTCTCGCGCACCCTTCGGTCCACACAAAAGCACTATTTTTCTTAAGTAGATTATTCAAATGAGGACTATTAAAAACTTGCGCCTTGACGAATTTTCTATAGAACCCACATAAACCCAAAAAGGCTTTCAACTGTTTTCTATTTCTAGGAGCTGGACACTCTGCTATTGCACTTCTCCGGGTCCTTGCCAATACCGGTCGTAGTAATAATGTGCCCCAGAAACTTTATCTCCGATTTCACAAATTCACATTTCTTCCACTTAAGCGTCATGCCACCTGCTTGTAGAGCAACGAAAACTTTATGCAATAATTCACAATGCTCTTGCCATTCTTCTGTAGCAATCAGTAAACCGTCTACATAAATGGTTAGCCGGGAACTCAGTTCTCTCCCTAATACAAAGTCCAGTGCCCTAATAAATACTGCCACCGAAGTGCTAAGCCCAAATGGTACTACTTTATACTGATAGCATTTCCCGGCAAATAGAAAAGCGGTATATTTACGGGATTCTTTACTCAAAGGAATTTGCCAGTATCCGGCGGTCATGTCCAGACTGGTTAAATACTTCACATTATAAAATTTTTGAAGCATTTCGTCCAGATTTTCAGGTCTGTCTATTTCCTTTTTTACAATTTTGTTCAAAGTCCTGGCGTCAATAACTACTCTTACTCCCCCATCCCTTTTGTTCACGATGATAAGGGGACTATTATATTCGCTGCTACTCCATTCGATTACACCCCATTCTATCATTTTATCTATTTCCACTTGCACAGCCTGCCTCTTTGATATGGGTATCGAAAACGGTCTTACAAAGAAAGGTTTATGCTCTATTGTCTCAATCTGGTATTCAAAATTCTTAACTAGGCCAGGTTTTATCCGAAAATACGGTGCTGTTACTTTCTAAAATATCAAGCAATTCTGTTTTCTGTTCGGGAGATATTCCCTTCAAATTTTCCACCATTTCTTTAAAATCATGCCCCTGCTTGTCACTCTCATTTATTAACCTCTGAACATGGTACACCTCATACTTGTTTGTCAAACCATCATTCCCTTGGTCAATCTCCAACAATAAAGAATCAATTTCTGAATCGAACACCTTCCCATTTTCCTCAAATTTTACTTCTAAATTCCTAGACGTCCTATCAATTTTGATCACTTCCTGGCTACAATCAATAATAACCTTTTCTTTATCCAACCAATCTATTCCCAGAATCATTTCAGTACTCAAGTCTGGCACAACCAAAAAATCGTGTTCAAAGTTTTGTCCTTTTATACTAAATTCAACCAAAATCTGGTTCTTTACCGGCTTGCTAGTCTTGCCAGTAGCACCAACAATTTTTACACCCGTCACTGACATAATTACTATTCCAGGCTCATCACAAATGTGTTCGAAAAACGACTGGGAGATTGCGCTTATCTGAGATCCCGTATCAAGAAGTACCTGCAATTTCACATTATAAATTTCAACTTGTATTACAGTTTGTTTCACCGTCGAATGTTTTTCATTGTTGTGGTCTTCCCTAAGCAAATCCGGGTCGACGATAACATCGTCCCAAGATATGCTTTTAACATTCACCCCACCTATATCTGGCGGTTTCTTTGTTTCCGGGAGTTCAAAGTCATTGATTACTTGAACTCTTTGTAAAATAGACCCTGAGTCGTCAGGTGGCTCTTTCTTTCTTTGTTCGGTCTCAACATCTGGATTTTGTTTTGAAACTTCGTCATCATTAGGTACAATATCGCAATTAGCTGCATCCCCATTATTTTCACCAGTACCGAAATATTCGCCATCTGAACTATCGTCCGAATCCGACCATTCTGGATCGCTTTCAGGTTCTAACATAAAAGCTTTTCTGAGACAGGCACTAAGTTCTTCCTCTGCGTTTTCGTCAGGTTTAGATTTTAACTCAGTATCCTCTTTCGGCAAAACGTCCTCATTATCAGCTTTACTCACATCTACTGTTAATTCATATTTCATGTAATCCTCGTGGACTTCAATTACTTTCAGGTAATTACCTGCTCCTTCCTCACGGTGTTTTTCGGTAGCAGCTCGTACTGTTGGCGGATCGTTAACAGAAGTTACTTCCTCGTCAATGCTTAGTATTTCTTCCTCCAGTTCCTTCCTATCTTTAATCATCGTCCTATCGGCAGCACGCGTACTCAGCGCGGCGCTGTTTACTCTCTCCTCTTCAACTTTGGGCCACGTCACCTTATCGACGTCCCTATTATCTCCTTTTTCACTAATCAACTTCCTTGCCTCATACTCCTTCTTAAAATCCTCCCACTCACATTGCTTTAGGCCCTTGTACAGATCGTCGATCTGCACACACCAATCAATTACTTCTGTTAGATCATTCTCGCCATTTACTTTTTTGTTAACACTGCTAACCGCGCCTCTCTGTGTCTCCACCGTTTCATCTACTATTTCCTTCGCCACGGAATTACCACTCGTAATGTATGCACCAGTACTTACGGCAGTGCTCGTATCTAATGCTGCCGCATTGCTATCGGTTTCTCTCTGAACAGCTGTTTTGCTAGGCTGGGCCGTTGCCCTCTGATGCTCCGCTCGCCTGTTAACATGTAGCGCTCTGCGCGGCAACGATGACTCATTTATGCCCGCACCTGACGCTTGTTTCGCAACAACACGTTGCGTCGTTCCACGCCTGTCTCTAACCTGTCTCTAACCTGTCTCATAACTTTACTGTCGGTCCGGTAACATTTCTTAAATCGGGGCCGGTATGTACTGTCCGCTTCCGTTTGGCCCGCAACGTTCGCGGAAATCAATTTCCCGCGTCATTATTATCTTGCGCTGTATACCATCTACCGCGACCTAGATAACTTCCCCTTCCTCTTCCTCTGCCTCTTCCTCTCTGTATCACGTTGACGCTAAACCCTTCGCCGTCATTTCTCTCGTCATTATTACGATTATTCCTGTTACCAATATTTTGATAATTGGCATGACTTTCGCGCCAGTGGTCTTCGTCTTCGACCCTTTCGAGAAACGCTTGGAATCTACGATGATTGCTTCCCACGTATCTCTTCGAATCTTCTGGAAGCTTTTTATATAACTCCCATAT
The DNA here is from genome assembly GCF_021461385.2 of Schistocerca piceifrons. Lineage (NCBI taxonomy): Eukaryota > Metazoa > Arthropoda > Insecta > Orthoptera > Acrididae > Schistocerca > Schistocerca piceifrons. The sequence continues at coordinate 358,563,390 of NC_060149.1, read as the reverse complement.
TATTTCAGAATCGGATCTTCTTCCTCTTAAATGCGTCAACTTCCGGTACCAATATTCGCAGAAATCTTTTAAAGAATTCCTGCCCCTGTTGTCATGAAGTTTGGCCATGATAAACTCGCGCCACAAATGATCCTGTTTTTGTTCGGACCAATATTCTTCCTTAAACTTTTGCTTAAATTCTTCGAACGTCATTCGTTCGGTATTCAAATTAATTCCCCAGCGCTTAGCGTCACCTGCTAAGGCGCTAATTACTACGTTTATCTTTACCTGATCAGACAAGTGTTCAGGAAATATTTTCTCGCAATTTTTGATGAAATCTAACGGATGCCATCCGTTATGTTTCTTGGCGGGATCGAAGCGTTCCTCACCTTCCAATAGCTTCGTAAGAGGTGTGCCATTACAGACAGCACCAGGCCTATCTTTAATTTTACTCTCAAGATCGAAAATTTTGCCTTGAATTTTCGATGTATTTTTTTCACATTTTTGTACATATCCGGTAACTTTCTCACCTAAGTCTCTTTCAGTGTCTGAAACTGCCTTTTTCAACTGTGATATTCCGTGTTGACATTCGTTTACGATCTCAGTTTTAAGACCGAAAACTTTTTCATCTACTTTTGTTTCGACTAGAGGCTCTACTTTCTCTTGGATGTTGAGAATTTCAACATCAAACCTACTGTTAATGTTGTCAATTTCCCCCTGCATAGTATCCATATTTTTATTAATTGTGTTAATTTCAAACTTCATAGTATTTACCACAGAACTTAAATTACCCACTTTTTGTTCTACCTGTTCTATTTGTTTACTAATTTTAATTCCTTGTTCTTCGACCTGTGCTAAAATCTGACCAACTTGTGTTTTAAGCTGCTCGTCAACGTGTGTTTTAAGCTGATCATTCTGAGTTTTGAGCTGATTACTTTGAGTTTTAAGCTGCTCGGCAACGTGTGTTTTAAGCTGATTATTCTGTCCTGCAATTTGTTTGGTTAATTGTTCAAATAAATCGTTCATGCTTAAAATTTTGACACTGTTTTGTTCTACGGAATCTGTGTGTTCCGATCCTACTTCCAAAGTTTCTTTTGGTTCTTTCTTTATCTGTGGTGAATCAAACATGTCAGTGGATTCATTTACATACCCACTATCATCTACAAAGTCATCCTCTACTTCTTGTTTTATCCCTTGCTGTGTTCGAGGCACTCTCGACATTTCAATCTGTTCGTTAACATGTTCGTGATATTGTATGTATGCCAATTGTCTTCCGATAACGCCATCTGTTATCTGTCCGCGTAAACTCCTGCTACTGCCAGCCGCGTTTTCCATTACGCTCGGCACATCTACTGTTTCTACGTTCTTGTCCATACTGAACGCAAATTACACTATCGTCCTTGACGATCACTGCTATTTACTTTACTAATTATTATTGCAATTCGTGCCACTGAACATCCACTGTTCGGTATTCACGTTAATTTGTGATCGACAACAACTGGATGTCCTGTCACGGTCGCCACTTGTAACGCTTGCGCTCGGGCGTACGTTAACTCTTTAAAGCCTGTACTATGGTAAGTTGACGGGCTTCCCCTTATAAGAAAGGATTTTAGTAAATATGTTGACCGCGTGTACCTGAATGGAGGCAAAATCAGACTTACTCCCACTCAGTAACAACAATGATACGTCAAGCAAGTCTAAAGTGCAACTACACGTTAGAACGGGCAAGAAACATACACAGCAGATGCTACCAATTGTTAATAATACGGTCGCCAGCCTAATTAGTCATTAAGTGAGTTTTTTCCTTGTACAAGTGGATGTACGTACAAGCATAACAACACGTAGTAATACTGCATTATATGGTAAATTTTAGAACTAGAAAAATCTACTGAACTAATATTTTCCCTTTCTGTACTAATTTGGACAAGCTATAAATACACAACATTACACTATAATGATTACTACAAACTGCGTTTTGTCTATTGATCCGACTGAAATCGGGCATAGGTTACCCTAGAAATAGCACTTTTGAAACGCACATACAATGTCAATTTTAAGAAGGGTAAAACACTGATAAATTTAGGTTTTATATTGACTTTAACTTTGCTGGTCAAATCAGTTCGGTACACTTCAGAATTTAAATGAATAGAAAAGAAAAGGGGGGTGGGGGAGGGGACCCTGAAACTGTAATTGTCACTGTATTGAAATTCTTTGGCTATTGAACTCATTAAGCACTCAAGGTTTCCAATATATAAATTACTACTCTTTTTGTCTTATTTTTTTGCTTATTTAACTACCATTATTTTTGTCTCAAATTAATTATACTTCATTACTAAACCAATTTCAACATTATCTTCCAACTTTGTCAGACCTATGTTCTTTACTTATATATTCATTAACAATAAAGTTTCTTAAACATCATTCTAGCATAGATAGTTCTGCAGGTAATTCTTATTAACATAAACTTTAAATCTTCATTTCGGGACACTCTGATTGCACAACATGTGGAAAGGACCCTGTCTAGGTTAGTGATGAGGATAATTAAATGATAGGATAATTCTGGTAAAAGTTAAGTTGTTATTGAACAGTCAGGAACAAAAGTAACACTGGTCCACACGAATACAGTACTAAATGTTTCAACCTGTTCGTGTCGATGCGGCGGTTGGCGGGCGGCGAGATGGCGAGGCGCACAGCACACGTACAATCACAGCTATGGCTCTTGATGTATCGGCACTTTGCTTCTTCTTAGCATCGCAATCCTTTTCCATTTAGTGCCTATGGAATATAGCCATGCTGTATAGTCGTCGGAAACAGCACATCCGAGGCTCAATGAAATCACGTTTTCCAGGAGAGCCTCCTCGATCCAGAGTGTGTTTCTCAGACCGATGCCCAACTCCGACTACTACTGCTGAGCCCGTTATGCCGTGCCGCGCCCGTGTGCATTTCCCGCGCTCGCCTGCCATCCACCTTTTACCGCTCCACTACAGACAGGGTATTCACCAAAGGTTTTGCACTCCACATATCCTAATACATTGCCTACGTATGGACCAGGCGCACAATTACAACTTTAACATCTTACAACTGTTTCAACATTTCTTACATTTCCATTTTGTTATAATATTGCTTGCAATTTGACATAAACATTAATATTCACATCGAAAATTGTTTACAGTTCCTTTAACATAATGGCATGAAACAAAAAAGAAATGAAATCAGAACATCGCTTACACTAATTTATCGAAATTCAGAAGAAGAAATTATTATATGTACAATAGTATAACGTTGTTGTTGTTACAAGCTCTATGGTCCATTGTTGCGTGGTGGATGTGGAGTCCATCGTTGCGGGATGTTGTCAGACTTCGTGGTAGACTGCCAGGCATATGAACTGCTAAGTTCTCTTCGAATAAAGTCTTATATTGTAGAATCATTGTGTTAACATTACGTTTCTTATTCTTTGCAGTTTATTTCGCCGTTATACAAACCGATTCATAAATTCCAGTTATCCGTTGTTATTCTGACTCTAAAGTCCTTATACGGCGCTCTTTGATGTCGATGATCTATAGGTAGATCGCTTTCAACGTTTAGAGTTAGTAAACACAAATTTTCATTTAACGCGATCGTCTAAAATATACTCACAATAGTCGCGAAATACTGTCAACCTTTGTCTATACGCCTTGCACCTTTTGTTTATTTGCATTTCATTCGCGGTATTGCAATTTTCACATAGTTACACATCATGTGACTTTTCAATGTTGTTCTGTATACAGTGTGATGAGAAACAGTCTGAAAACTCGTAAGGGTGTTACGTTGCACCGTTTCCGAGTTAATTAGCATTAAAGTTAGCCAATCAGGCCGTTGCGCGCATGAATTCAAGAAGGCCCCCAGATACAAATAGTGTCATGTGTTCTCATAGCATAAATGATAGCGCACGATACTGATCAGCTTTTGGCGCGGGTTCGATCCTTACTACTTTCCCATGTCAGATTTTTGTATCGCTCTGTTGTTTGGTTTTAGGAAACCAAACAAAGAACACGTTTGGCTACACTGTGTCTGGCGGGCCGCTTGAATTTGCATGCGCAACGGCCAGATTGGCTAACTTCAGTGCTAATTAACTGGGGAACGGCGCAACGCATCGAATTTTTTTCTTAACAGTTATTCCTGAGCAGAACCTACCTTTCAACACCCTTTCAAGCTTTTCACACTATTTGTGACCACTCTGTATACTGCCTGACAAAAAAGTTATTCCAGTATTACAGAATCGAATTAAATTTACAAAGAACGAGTATGAGCCCACTTACCAGTATGACGTTACACACCTACTGGCCTGGATACCTATACAGATTCGATTGGGGAAGGGGCTATTAAGGCATTTCATCCTGTCCTGACGCAACCTTGCCCACAACTTTTGTAACTGGTCCTTGAAATCCTGGTTACTGCCACTGGGACGGAGTTGACGTCCGAGCTGGTCCGACCCATGTTCTGTGGTGGTCAGTGCTGTGGATCTTGCTAGCCACGGGACTATCTCAAATCACGCAGGCAGTTCATAGCGACGCTTCCTAGATGTTGACGAGTATTATCCTGTTGAAAAATGGCATCGCGATATTCTCTTGTGACAGGTAACACATGAGGCCGAAGGATGTCCGTAACGTACCGTTGTGCCGTCAGATCTTCCTCAGTCACCACCAGTCGTGACGTGAAGTCATTCCCGTGGGTCCCCACACCATGATGCGAGGAGTAATACTGCTGTCTCTCCAAAACATTCGAAGAATGGGACTTCTCTGCAGGTTGCTGCCATACTCGCCGACTATGGTGATCCTGTGTAGTGCAGAACCGCGATTCATCACTGAATACAAGTCGAAGCCATTCATCAGCAGTCCAGTCTTCCCGGTCACAGGGCCACTCCAAACGCAGTCATTTGTGTTGTGGTGTTAACGGCAGCCTACGCACGGGGCGGTAATTCCCTAGTCCCACTACTGCTAGTCTTCGACCAGTGGGCCGGAATGACACAGACTGTTGCAGGGAGTCAATTACCTGTTGCCGGATTACGTTCTCAAATGCGAAAGGAGGTACAATGTGCTTGATGCGGAATACGACGATCTTTCCTTGGTGAGGTCAAACCTCGTCTACCAGAACCTTGACGACGAGTATGCCTTCCCTCCGCGTACCCGTGCAGTCCAACATCGGGCCACTGTTCCATCCTAATGCCCCACAAATCTAGATATTGTACGATTCGACCAGTCAGCCAAATGGAGACCCATAGTGAGGCCCCTACCAATCTCTGTCAGGTTCTGATAACGCTGTTTCTTTCGAGTACGCGACATCTCGGTGCCCTTTACAGTGTTCACTCAACATCTGACGCTGTTTGAGCCGTCTTATATACCCTATCAGGCCTGGTGACAACACTATACACGAGCAACAGTAATGCATTCTGGTAACCGTTCTCCCTGTCAGAGAGTTTCAGCTCTAATAATTTACATACTCACTGATGTGTATGTGATCGAAGTATTATTGGCATCCAACCATGTCTTCTTAGTGCTTCACTTTTTATGTCAGGCAGTGTTTGAAGTCCACGCTTCCGGGACGTCGTTGATGTCACTAGATCTATTTCTTAATTCACGTTCACAAATTATTTTTCTTGAAGGAGCGACTAGGTGAACCGCAAAATAATATGTAATTTGCTTAAGTTCAGTACAAAGAATAAGCAGTGTCAGACATACACAGAACTGTACTAGTATACAGGAAATGTTTTCGCAGTTGCGAGTATGAACCACCTTCGGCTTTATATTAGAATGACGATATAACTTGAGCCGGACCGGGCCTCGAATCCGGATTTCCCGCTTACACCCAGTCATCACGAGGCAGAGAAAATCCCTGACCCCGCCGGAATCGAAACCGGCATACATTATGTATATTGCCGTCTAGGATGGACATATTTATTGAGAGTCGAGGGCCTGGTATTTCCGAATAAATACAAAAAGCAATGCCTGTGTTATTAAGAAGTACGATGCAACGTTCCTTCGGACATACGTGCACGTCAAAAGGAGCACTGCGTCGTATTTACTATACGTTTTTTCTTGTTAGCTGCATGGGAATTCTTTTTTTTAAAAAAGCTATGTTTACAAACCTAATATCAAGGACATTGACGTTATTTCTAACGAATATCTTTAAATGAGTTAGCGTTCTCTCTCTCTCTCTCTCTCTCTCTCTCTCTCTCTCTCTCTCTCTCTCTCTCTCTCTCTCCTTGTGATCAATTTGTGAATGCCAGGTAGTTTTGGTAGTCATTCAGTAGATAATCTTCTTTTAACACAGGGCGCTACCATCACCTGTGAGATTTTCAAAAAAAATGGTTCAAATGGCTCTGAGCACTATGGGACTCAAATCTTAGGTCATAAGTCCCCTAGAACTTAGAACTACTTAAACCTAACTAACCTAAGGACATCACATACACCCATGCCCGAGGCAGGATTCGAACCTGCGACCGTAGCAGCCCCGCGGTTCCGGACTGCAGCGCCAAAACCGCACGGCCACCGCGGCCGGCTGAGATTTTCATATCTAGTGCACTTCTACACAGAGTGGGCAAGTAGAGGGCCCCGAGCCATCGCAGTACTACTTCCCTTTTCAAATTTCCAACACCCTCCTGCCCTACCCATCTGCATGCTATAACCCCAGCTAGACACCTTGCTAGCAACCCAGCTTACCCTAGACCGCGCTTTGACTGTTTCATGATTTCTTTTCACACTTAGTAATTCTCACTAACAGCCCATTCACCTTCATAAACAGTGCAGAAGTGCAGAAGGACAAGTGAAAAAGGACACTAGGTAGGGATTAATAACTATCCTTAGGGCGGCCAGGTTACTACTGTCTAAAATTATAAAGTCCTAACATAAGTTAGCAACTGATGTTTGTTCAGTACGTGTGGTTGACAATAAACACAAGAAAAATTAATACGCCATACGCCGTCGAGAGTACATTTGTGTGGCTGAGAATCGCTCGAGAGGTATGCTCAGCCTTCTGTTCGCAACTGAACGCCACTTTAACGACTGACGCGCCCTTAACCTATCAGAGCAGTTCTCTCAGGGAGGGAGGACATAAGAGTTTAACGTGGAATCCGAACCACGTGTCGTTGCTGGCACATCTTCTCATCATTGACAGCTGAAGGCTGGCTCAAAAGTAGACTGAAAAATTCTGTTGTCTGACTAGGATTCAGACTTGCACTTTACTGCTGGGCCACCAAGCCCTATGCGTCTTCAGAACCAACGCTTAACGCGAGAGAGCCTAGCGCGGCTACGACTTAAACTCGCCATCGCATATCATTCATTCAAAAAATTATTGAAAACTGTGCATTAAAAAAAGACTATTACGGCAGTGGGAGTTACGGAAAACTTACACGCGGTGGTTACGCTAGAGGACGCTAAAGTTAAGTTTCTAACAGCAGAAATAAAAAATTAGGTCAAATTCAGGTTATTTATTTTATTCAAAACAAATTATTCCTACTGTGAGGCAATGCATTCTCCAAAAATACCAGAACACAGGTTGTCCGCTACTCTCAAGTTCTGAATCGTCATCGGTTAAAACATGAAGAGCCCGTAGATACTATGAAACAACTGTTTTTATCTTGCTGTCTGCTCCGTCGCGGTTGCATTGTTATCGAAAATAAATAGAGGCAAGCTGAATGTTTCTGTACCAAATAGTCGTTCCTTTTGTTTCGCTGAAATAAATTGGGTGCGATCGGGTAGAAACATTTTTTGGAGGATAATCGATAAGAACATTTTGTGTCCTGTAGAGGCTAGCAACACATAGATAGCGTAACATAGTAGAGTTCTATGAACAAATTTTCCTTAATTAACTGAGAGTAATAAAGTTTTTGGGATTTTTCTCTAAACCATTTCTCTCGTATTAATGGGTCAATAATAAATCCACATGCCATCAGTTTCTCATTACCTATACGTAACATACAATTCTTCTGTACTGTGCACAAAGTGTAATGCTTCATTAGTAAGTTGCGTCGCAAAGCCTAGGCTTACTTTCTCAGGACTGAGCGTTGGTTTTTATGGTTACGAGAACTCATCCGACCTCGTGCTGTTCTCTGAAATATGCCGCGCGATTATGCGCCCTCTTGCGGCCAGTAGGTCGTTCTCGTCCGCGCCACTGACCTTGACTTTGCACTGGCGAATCTTATCAGAGGACCTGTTTTTCCGCCGTTGCCGCCGCGCTATCTACAGTGGGCCTACAAAGTTTTTTTCACAGCGAATCTCCGTTAACGAAGTCGGTTCGCGCGCGTGCCCTCGCTCGCAGAAAGAAAAAGAACCATCGGATGGACCACCCAGAAGGTAAAAATTCGAGTTGGTCTGCGTCAGACCATTCTCAGTGCGAAGTCGCATTTTTATAGGAAAGCTGTCGTCCTGGAAAAATATTGTCCACTCAATGTAAAATAGGAGGATGCTGTCTAACGTGCCCTTGCCCGAGTAGCAGTAAGCATGCTTATCTGCGGTCCCATATGGTTCTCTGAACAGATTGCGGGAAACAGCTTGAGCAGGATCGTTAAATCTTCTTTTAATTGCCTCGGAAGCACTGAACTGAATGAGAAATTATTTATGAAAGATACCTGACGTAGTGCTCTGTAAAAAGTTTGTGGGATTTAGTAAATTGTTTGATTCTGAACTGTGTTACTTCATCCAGTCACTCAAAAGGCGCTGTGAAAATTAAATTACAACAGCTCATCCGATCAACAGAAAAAATTTGAACCGTATAGATTCGCTGTTGGTGACCATGACAATGTTACACTTTTACTCGTGGGAAGCAGGTTTGAAATCCCCTAAGGCTATCCTACGTTAACGTCCCTGCTTTTCCCAAATCACGCCAGACTAATGCTGGAATCGTTATTTTGTCGTGGTCGATTTTCTGCCTCATCCTTCTGCTACAGTATTCGGGAATGGTCTTTAATATTCCGGTTATAGTCTAATCTTCCTTCTTCCGATTGTTAAATCCTATTCCATATGTGGTTTGTTTTAATAGAAACGTGGAATTGATGTCTTTGTGTCGTTGTTGATATTCGTTAGGACAACGACACTTAGTTTCTGAAAATGCGTTACTTACTAGGACTGACCTTTTTAAAAAATTTTAGCATTACAAGAAAGGTACTCTTGTACTAGTTACTACTTTGTGTCTATGCCTGTCTAGAATTTATTCGGTGAAACTGCACTGCACGTATACAGTTTAATTCTCTACATAGCAATTATTAAGCAGACAGAAGTAGCCAGTAAATGGATCTGACTGAGTTTATGAGGTGCTTAAAACTTCTAAATTCAAGGAAATCCCTTTTTAAGAAACTCTAAAATGTTACTGTTATGAAAACTTTTTTCTTCATATTAATGTTAAATGGCAAACGTTCCCACGTATCATTACTGCATGAATTAGTTCCGAATCTAAGTACGAGGCAGTTTTCAACTGGTTTGTGTGGTAAGTATCGGGTGTTAACTAATGACGTTCTAATAAATCGAAAGCCAACTAGCAATGCAATAAAAACTTATTTCATTAATGCATGATTGGTGTTTGAAAAACATTGAAACATTAAAGTTAGATGCTTGTTACCTATAGTTTGAGAGTCTATGTTAATGGAAGCCCGTTTTACGATAAATGTAATGCATAGTTCGCTTAATAATGACGGACAAGTGAATAGTATTTTTTTCTTACATGAAACAGCTGAAAAGATTAGTGACGATGGTTCATGTGAAATAGGTATTTAAGATACATAAATATGAAAAGTTAATAGTACTGACATACATTTGTCATTAAAAGTCCTGAACCTGGGTACTGCATAGAACACTTGCTTGCGATACGAGGATGCAAGAACAGACCCAAAAGAAACTCCGTTCGTTGATCAGGTTCTTGGCCGGATTCTGAGCCCTTTAAGGTAGCACTAGGTTGTTTCTTCTATCTGCGCATCACAAACACAGCGAATAGGTGAAAATCGGAAATCCACAGACGAGAGGTTAGATGATTTGCTGGCGGATGTTGCAGTCAGTATTCTCCCATCAGTTTGAAACACTGTCGTGTCCAGTTTACTGATCGAAATCTAATCTGTGACGAATCGCATGAATTGGGAGATCGACAGAGGAAAAGAGTGTTTAATGCTAAGTTTAACCTTTTTTTTGAAATGTTAAGGATAATAAGTTGCCGTCTCTTCATCTAAGAATAGATGATGAATGCAGCTAGCCGCTAACTTTGTGTAATGTCTTGTCTGTATAGACGTGTATCTGTTGCCTTTAAGATCCCTTCCCCTTCACACATAAATCTATACAGTAAAGTAAGGGCCTCCCATTTGTTGGCTGATCCGTGATAAGACAGGCGAAAAGTTAGACTAATGGAGGATTATTAGTATTATCTCTATTTTCATTCGCTCTCTCTCTTTCTCTCCTTTATCTGTGTACAGTTTTTAATATAATATTTCATTGCGTGAAGTCGCAGGTTCGAATCCTGCCTCGGGCATGGATGTGTGTGATGTCCTTAGGTTAGTTAGGTTTAAGTAGTTCTAAGTTCTAGGGGACTGATGACCACTGCAGTTAAGTCCCATAGTGCTCAGAGCCATTTCAAGCATTACGTGAAATCAGCCAAATAGCATCTTTGGTGGAGTCCTTCGTCTTGGTAATCAGCGGCTGGCTTGCTGTAAGAGATCTTTACATTTATTATTGCTGTTAAACACTGCATTCAGTCGGGAGAATCAATCGTGTGGACAATTTGTTCCTTTTACGAAAGATTGCGAATTCCAGATGTGTACGAAGCCTTTTTGGACGATTTAACACAGACTCAGTGATTGCAGGCTCTCTTCGACACAGCTGAAACTTCTCCACTAATTACAGGGCCAACGTGATCATCAAATGATTCAGAAAAACTCATTCGTTCATTCACTCCACAACAAAGAAGTCACAAACCTTATTTATGAAGGAAATTGTGTATTAAATCCATCTCCATTACATGTCCAGATCTCCGGTGATTCGACGTCTTAATTATTTTCCGTTTACAGTCTCTTTCTCTTCAAACCAATCGCTAGCGGTTCAAATGTTATTTGGCTCACTTTAGCGAGAAAAAAAGCAAAATATGTATCTCTCAGAAACACGTCAATCCCTCAACAGATACTCCAGAAGCTGTCCTAGTTACGACTCTAACAACCATGGAGAATGCATATATGCATCTCTGTTATTTCAAAGAATAAACGCACTAGAAAATACTTTGGCGTCGTCGAGCTGTCGCCTCATATGTTACGAGAAAATCAGATCAGATACTTCTCCAAAGTGAATGAATGTGGATGGTTTGATTGACAATGATTAATTGGTGCGTGGTAGAGGGTATTTTCTGTGGGGACATTACATAAGCATAGAAAGTTCAGAAAGAAGCACAGAGTTCAATGTAAACATAGCGTCTATCCCAAGAGCTCTGTAAAATATAAACTCGCCCCCATCAATGCGGAGATACTTGATTCCAAAACAGCGATGGTAATGGAATAAAAGAAGTTGTTAAAAATACTGTCTTTGGTGCACAGTTTGATATGATTTCCATACACACATTACGAAGTAGACAATGGTGATCTGCGCTCAAAAATCACCCTCCATGCAGCATCCATTACCCGTGGTTAAATTATTGTTCGTAGCATATGTTTAGGAATTTAGTGTATTCTGAGTGTAGATTGGGGACTGCCTTCCCCATAATAAAGGAATCAAGCCTCTTAACGCAGGATTTTTTTTTTTTTATTTGGACTCCAGAGTTCGTACTCTATTCAGCTATTTGAAACACATGGTTACGGTCTATACTTAATTGTAGTAAGTGAATACATTAATGCCTGCATACAGATATAAAAGCTCAAGCCATCACAGTTTGGTAGACAATACTCTCTTTAACAACTATAAATGCAAGTAAAATAGACCTTTTTGATTTATCTATTGACACAAAGTCTGAAAGTTAATCGGAAGCGTAACGTAAAAATTGAAATATGCAAATAATTAAACAATCAAATTTTTCTCTATACTCCTAAGGCATTATCGCTGGATCATTTCGCTCATTAAGATTGTTCATACACGGATATTTCCGTTTACACAAAGACACGCATATCCAGTTGTAACCTTTCCAGAATGTTTATATGGTTTGTGTGTGAACTAATTTCAACTAAGTGACTCCGTAGGTGGAAAGTGGCAGATTCCTTAATTCTGAGAAGTCTTTGGTTAACAAATGAGCGTGGTGTTAAGACACGACAGTGTTGCGTTTTCTTGTCTCCGTCCGAGACTGCTATTTGTGTTTGAGACAGAAACGCTGTATTTTTTGTGGCGCCGCCTAGAACGCCGCCGAGGGAATTCCACTCAACTGTCGCTTGTGTGGTGGGCCTGCGGATTTTGTCCGCCCTTGAACTTCATATGGTTCTTCTTCAGTATTTTTGGATTCCTCCGGCCGCCTGTGCTCTTTCCCCAAACGACGCATTTATAGCAGCCTGCTAGCGGCGAGACGTGTGCGTCATGACCCATAAAACTGTAACCAGTGATGAACTAGTCTGCGGGTCGTCCCTGCCTCTTTCCGGGAAACTAATGGCTCTCTTGATGCTTTGTGACTTTCGCCTCTCGTCAGCTGTTGTCGAACGGATCCTGCTGTAAAGCGGAAACAGCGTGAAATCTCCGTTTTAAAAGTAGCTCCGTCGTTAATGTCTGTTTAGCTTTTCTATATCCACTGTAGAGAACGTTAAATGGTCTAGTGTCTCGGATGTACGGTGGTAACTCTCAAGCGCTGCAGGTAACGCAAACGTGGAGAAGCGAATATTACACACATTATTATTAGAAATAATTTCAGAAACAACACTTTTAATTTCCTCTGACAAGAACAATTTACGAGTGTTGGTGTGTGTGTGGATGGGGGGGGGGGGAGGGGGGAAGGGGGCGGGGGGAAGAAGGGAAGTGTTCGAAATTATGATAAGTTGTTAAAAAATTCGTAAAGTCTTTTCACTCGTCATATGGAAAATATTTATCATGGTACCAGGGCACTATATACCAACCCCTACACAAAGTATCGAGTAACAACACTTCCCTAATTTTATTGAACAACCTTTGGCTGCCACGGAGCTTAACGCTTTATCGCACCGTGTTGTAAATATAAATACCACGTAGCGAATAGTCATTAATCTTGCATTACTCAAAGAAAAGGTAGTGTTATGAAAAACTTTAGTGCGAATGAAACGATCATTCATTGCTTCTGACTGATATTTAGTGGCTAAGTAATTGAATTCATGCTTACAATTATTTTCACATTAAATTCCATTTTACGCCTTATTCTCTTACAAATAACTACTGATTTGTTTTAGTAACTATCAGACTGAAACTGAAACAAATGTTCCGTTGAAAATTAGATCTTCCGATGTATTTATGTTTGTACTATAACGAATTTAGATGTTTCCTGTGCTGCAGTACTTCTCGGATAGTTGTGATGAGATATTAATCCAACATTAATGTTTGTACTTCATGACTTCAAACGAGGGAACATTGTTGACGCTCTGTTTTTCGGTGCATCCGTGACATACCAGGAGCTGATTTGTCTAGCACCATGACAACAAAAATAATCCGTGGGAAATATTCCTGTGATGAACATAAAAGAAAAACTAATAATTACACTCGTCTCCTACAGCTTCCTGAAAACCAGATGATTGCATAGAAAAGGTTTCAGTTCCATAAGCGGCAAAAAATTTATTCACAAACCATTCAAAAAATGTAAGCTGGTCCGACACATCTATTTTTAACCGGTTCTCTAATATGGGACGTGTTTATGTACGGAGAACACCAGGAGAAACGTAGTCTAGACTGACTTCTACTGTCTAAAATTGTTTCCAAAGAAGCACGACTGTTCATTGTAGCGATAAGCGTATGTAAGATTAGGAAAAAAGAAAACGAGATTCGAACGCCACACGGGCAGATTTTGTGCAGCCTCAGCCGTTTGCGATAACGCTGCTGCTTGACGCCTTACACTCTTACAGTTTTCGACGGACTCGTTTAACTTTGAATCCAGATTCCTCGAGAACGCTCCAAAAGCGCATCATACTTGAGTAGCATTTGCTACATATAAGCAGGAATTAAAACCGTGCGAAAGCTTAAAGAAATCGGTGCGCCGCTCGCTATGTGCTTTACTTCTTTCGCCACGATTTCTAGGGAACCGATAGGTCTTCGTCGGCCTCTACAGTAGTCAGATTTGGATATTGAGGCACTGTGGTCTGTATTGGAAAGAGAAAAGCAAGTAAAGGCCTGTTATCCTCTTCAAACATCTCTCGAGGGAGTGGATCAGTTTCTTTGTGAGGGGTGATTTTAAATCCAGTTGCCTCAGATTCAGAGTTAAGATACATCCATTCCCAAAACATTTCGGGATACTGTGGCGTTTTCTATCAGTGGATGTGAAAAACCAATTAAACTCTGAGCCCTCATAAATTAAATTAAGCCACAAATCCACATATGGTAATGGATTTCACCAATTACAACGACTACTGATATTGGCTGCAGACCATTTCAGGAGGTTGGTCCCTGGATTAATTTGTGTTCCAAGTATTAATAAATAAGTAGAAACATTAATTCACAGTTGGTAGTTAATTTGTAAACACCGTTCACAAAAATCATAGTTCAATCAATAACGAAGTATCGGCCATGTTGTTCCAGAGTTGCCTCTAGGGGGCTCACGGCTGTTTCATGAGTTAATGTGTGGCGCGCACGGGGCCCCGAGCTATTGCGGCCCTTTCCCGGGCTACATTTCCTTCCCCGTCCTCACTCCTTCCCCTGTGCCCCTCTTCTCTCTCTCCCTCCCCCACCCCCTCGATATTCTTACTTATGTCGACCTGGATATCCACCCGGTTTCTTATATTCCTTTCGGTTTTTGTTCTCCTTGCATTTTCTTTTTCATCTTTCCTTTTTCATCTTTCCTTTTTCGCATTTTTGGTCCCCTTTGATTTGACCTCCACTTCTAAATTTTGTCTCCATAGTGTGAGCCATTAAGGGTAGAACTCCCTCCCTAGAATCTACGGCGTCGATTCCTCACCCTACCCCCCCCCCCCTTTCATTCCTTCCCCTCTTCCTTACCCGCTGTAGCCACACCCCTGCCCTAGGTCACCACAATGTGTAGCCAGTCCATATGGTAGGGCTGTTCTGTACCCATCTGGCAGAGCCCCTTGACAACACACACATCACTCTTCTTATACCTAAGCTGTTGCCTATCTGTGTATGCCTAGGGGTGGTTGCTTGTCATTCTGGAGCATCGGAATTCTCAACAATGGCCACCATGCCAGATGGCCCATGCTGTACCTGAGGGCACCCACAAGGAGAGCCCCTGATTGGAGTGGGTGGTACGAGGGTGGATACTTTGCATATAAAACGTATTCAAAAAAACTGGCAGTTCTTCAATGGCCGACTCTTTGGCTGGCAGTGGATCGTTTAATGCTGCTTGTTATGACTCTGTAGCCTTGCCTTCCCTGGCTACGCTCTGGGAGGAGGGCCATTGCTAGCCGACTGGGGTTGAAACAATTTAACGGCTACCTGGTCCGCTACCTGGAACACTTTCAGCGGCACCGAGCTATTATTTTTAGTGGAAAATATCGAAGAGAAGTTTCGCCAATTCGAGCCTCTCACAAGGGAACCTCCCCATCGCACCCCCCTCAGATTTAGTCATAAGTTGGCATAGTGGATAGGCCTTGAAAAACGGAACACAGATCAATCGAGAAAACAGGAAGAAGTTGTGTGGAACTATGAAAAAAATAAGCAAAATACACAAACTGCGTAGTCCATGCGCAAGATAGGCAACATCAAGGAGAGTGTGAGCAAAGGGGCGCCGTGGTCCCGTGGTTAGCGTGAGCGGCTGCGGAACGAGAGGTCCTTGGTTCAAGTCCTCCCTCGAGTGAAAAGTTTACTTTTTTTATCTTCGCAAAGTTATGATCTGTCCGTTCGTTCATTGACGTCTCTATTCATTGTAATAAGTTTAGTGTCTGTGTTTTGCGACCGCACCGCAAAACCGTGCAATTAGTAGACGGAAGGGGGTGCCTCTCCAATGGGAACTGAAAACATTTAATCGCAAGGTCATAGGTCAACCGATTCCTCCACAGGAAAACACGTCAGATATATTCTATACGACATTGGTGACGGTATGTGCGTCACATGACAGGAATATGTTATTGACCCACCTAACTTGTACACTTGGCGAATGGGTAAAAAGATTCTTCTACCTTGCCCGATTTAGGTTTTCTTGTGGATGTGATAATCACTCCCAAAAAAGTGATGACAACATAACGGACGGACAGATAATAATTGTCTGAAAATAAAAAATTAAACTTTTCACTCGAGGGAAGACTTGAACCAAGGGCCTCTCGTTCCGCAGCCGCTCACGCTAACCACGGGACCACAGCGCTCCTTAGCTCGCATACTCCTTTATGTTGCCCATGGACTAGTTAGTTTGTATATTTTGCTTATTTCTTCATAGTTCCACACAACTTCTTCCTGTTTTCTCGATTGATCTGTGTTCCGTTTTTCAAGGCCTATCCACTGTGCCAACTTATAACTAAATCTGAGGGGGGTGCGATGTGGAGGTTCCCTTGTCAGTAAAATGTGATTGTATTCGCTGTTGATCAAAACTTCTTCTGTCACCCACTCTGCAGCACTTCGTGATTGTGATCATCTTGGCGACATGCCCGTGTCCACTACTCCTCAACAGTCTTTGAATGTGGTCCAGTGAGTCATTTTTCATAGAGATCTCATCCTTCAAACTGATTAGGAATTCCGAGCCAATCAGGAACAACAAGGCATACCTTTTGATCAGCGTGTTCAGAAAGGTCGTAAGGACAGTTACACCGATACTAGCGCTGCTATTCTGGCATTTGAGGGAGATACACTCCTGGGAAGGTCAAGGTTATGGCTTATCAGTGTGACATGAAGCCGAACGTAACGTTGTCAGTGTCTACATTTTGAGCACATGTCCTCCTGCTGTACAGAGGGCCCTCCATGTGATGAATGTGGATACCAACTCTGTGAGTGGAGCCCCAATGTTCTGCTGCCCAGGTGTGTCTTAATTGTCATAACTATGACTATGACTCTTGACTCTCGCCAGATTGCAGGGTTTATAAGGAGGAAAAGAAGATACAGCAGTATAAGTCCCTTGATCGTTTTTCCCACACTGAGGCTCGTCCCTCCCTGTGGTTCCCTCTCTCTCCCTACTGACTGCTGCTCCCTCTCCCCAGCTGGAATAGTGTCCCCCTTCTTTGGTATCCACAGGTTGGGGGCTGCCTCCCAGTGGGGGCTGCCTCCCGAGAGCCCTCCCCTGATGTCTCCCAGGCCAGAGGCCTGCTGCCACAACTTGGCTGTGGGACCCACAGTCCGTGTGCCACAAGATCGTCTGCTCTCTCTCAGTTCTGGATCTTGCAGAAGCCTGCTCTCTCTGTGCCCTGACCACCACGACCTATGAAAAAAGAAGAAGAAGAATAAGAAGAAGAAGAAATGCAAGTCCCAGGACAAGAGTACTCTGGTGCCCTCAGAGGTGCCGCCTCCCTCCTGACAACCTGAGACTAACCTGTTATTGATAGATGTCATCCCATCCTTGTCTTGTTGGTGGAGGATGAGAACTCAGTGACATGAGTGGCTGCAGCCCGCTCACCTCCCATTTGGATCCCCGTTCCATGCTCATTCAATGGTACTGTAATGGATACTACTGTCACTTCCCGGCGTTGCAATCCCTTATTTCCTTTTACTCGGCAGCTGTGTCATTCTCCAGGAATATTATTTTACTGATTCTCACTCAATCACCCTTAGCGAGTTACGTGCAGTTTGTCGGAACCACGTCATACAGATGGATCTACATCCTCACATGCCACTTACACCTGCTGTCCTTACTGCCCTCATTCACCAACTCTTCCATCCCTCCCCCTTCATGGGAGATTTTAATACCCATCACCCTTTGTGGTGCAGTGCTTTCTCATTTAGTTGGCGATGCCTCTTTGACCAATTTCTTGTAGACCATGACCTGTGTCTTCTTAATGATGCTTCCACTACTCATTTTAGAGCCACTTATGGCACTTTCTCTGTCATTGATCTTTCGCTCACTTCCACTCCCCTTCTTCCGTCCTTACACTAGTCACCACACAATTACCTCTGTGATAGTGACCACTTCCCATTGATTCGTTTGTTCCCTTTTCACCTCCAATCTGCCAGGTTACCCCACTAGGCTTTCCATCATACTCATTGGCCTCTATATACCTCCCAGGTCGTGTTTCCAACTTTGTCATGTTTTATTGACGAAATCATTTGTGATCTGTCTGGTGAGGTAATTTGCGCTGCAAGTACTGCCATTCAATGTTCAATGGGACCCATGGTGGACTACAGCATTGCCTCCGTCATCCGTGATCACCGTCCCACGTTGCAAACACTTAAGTGGCACTCACGCCCTACCGGTCTTGTTACCTTTAAAAGTCTTGTCGCCAAAGCGTCTTACTTAATCATACGGAGCAAATGGGTGTGTTAGGAATGCTCTGTCTCCACCCTAGGTTCTTCTGTCGCTATGTCATGGGTGTGGGCTACACTTCACACCCTTCAAGGTTGTCAGCGCCAGTCTTCCATTCCAGGCCTTGCCCTTCCAGGTACGCTTTGTACTGATATATCAGTTCTTGCGCAACACCTTGTAGCCCATTTTGTGATGGCATCAGCGTCAGCCTCCTATCCAGCTGCCTTCCTCCTCTGGAAACAGCGAGCTGAAGCTTCCCACTTACGTTTTAACCCTTGCCAGGCAGATCCTACAATTAACCTTTTACTGAATGCAAACTCCTCCCGGCCCTTCCTTCTGCTCACAAAACACCCAGTGGCCCTAATTCTATCCATATCTGGTTGCTTGAACACCTCAATCTTCCACAACAACAGTATCTCCTGCAGGTATTTAACCATATTTCGCTCCAAGGCATTCTCCCCTGTGAATAGGGACGCAGTATTGTGGTTCCTGCCCTTAAGCTTGCCAAGGATCCATCATCACTTTGTAGCTACTGGTCAGTTAGTCTCACCATTGTCATCGTCAAGTTATTTGAACAGCTGGTGGTTTGTCGGCTCAGTTGGGTCCTCGAATCTCAGAATCGTTTATCTCCTTAGCATTGTGGCTTTCAGGTGGGACAGTCTCCTATCCATCAAACATGCTTCGATTGGAAAATATAGTTTGGCAAGTCTTTTCTCAGCACCGCCATCTTGTTGTAGATTTCTTCTATCTTCGTAAGGTCTACGACACAGCTTGGCGCCATCATACTCTACTTACACTCCATGAGTATGGTATTTGGGGCCACCCTCCCGACTTTTATTCGCCACTTGCTGTCCTGTTGGCCGTTCAGAGTTTTGGTTGGCACTGTTCTCAGCTCTCTGTAGACCCAGGAGAATGGCATTCCACAGGGTTCCATATTAAGTGTTGTTCTTTTCTCATCAATATTAATGGACATGTGGCTTCTACCGGCCCATTAGTCACTTCTGCTCTGTATGTTGATGATTTTTGCATTTGAGCTAGCTTCCACTCGGTTGTCTTTGTGGAGCAGCAGCTCCGGGGTACAATACAGTGTGCTTCTACATGCACACTCTCACATGGTTTTCAGTTCTCTCCCCTTAAGTCGAGGGTGGTGCATTCCTGTCGCTGCACTACAGGCCATCGTGATCTGGAACTACCGCAACACGTAATACCTGACCATGGTCCCCCATTTCTGTTTCTTTAGTATTTTTGACAACGAGCTTACTTGGTACCACCATATCCACTTTCTGGAGGTTGGCTGTTATAAACTCAATATCCGTCAGTTTATAGATCAGCTGCCTTTCCATGCTGTTCCTCTTGAACCCAGTTCACATTTATTGTATCCATTTCGCCACCAGTGCCTTTCGAACTAGCCCTCTCCATAGTCTTCTGGTTGATGCTGGGATCCCGCCCCTTTTGGTTTGGTGGTCTCAGCTCCTGGTTTCATATGCCATCACTATCCGCTCTTCCCCTGCTCACCCCTTCTATTCTATTCTTTTTGCAGCTTTGGCATGTCGCCGCCCCCCCCCTCCCCCCCCCCCCCTCAGGTGGGTTTACTGGTTGGGCTCTGTGTCGCTTCTTTCCATCACTATTTCAATCTCTCCTCCTTGTCCTCTTCCTCACGTTCTCTCCTGCCACCCCCACTTGGTTAGTTCCTTGGTCTCAGATTTTGATGGATCTCTTCTGGTGTCTGAAAGCCACCATTGTTCCATTGTTTATTCCGCCTCCTGTTACAGGAGTTTCAGGATACTATTGTTTTTACATCAGTGGCTCTAAATACTCCAATCATGTGGGAAATGTCTTCGTTTTGTGTTGGCATAGAACACCATCTCATGCCTTCCACGTGTGGAGTGTTTACCATGGAACTGATGGCCATCTATGAGGCCTTCTGCTTTGTTAAGTGGTACTCCATCACTTGAGTTTTGTTATGTATGGAGTCAATGAGTGGCCTTCAGGCTATCACTCAGTGCTACTCCCACGAATCCTTGGTATCTGTCATCCACGACCACCTCTCTGTTCTTGGCGATGCTGCTTGTTTAGTTGATTTCGTTTTAGTTCCCAGCCACATGGTTATCAAGGGTAATGAACTTGCCAACCACCTTCGCCCGTTCTCCACGACCCCTCTGGGGGCGGATTTGCGGCCTTACGTCAAATCCCTTTTTGCTCAATCATGGGTTGACTTTTGGGGGGCTGTCCCATTGTCGAATAAGCTTCATGCAATCAAGGAGACTCCCACCACGTGGCATTCTTCCCTCTACATATCCTACCTCTACGGCCTTTGCATCGGCCATACTAGTTGGACCCATGGTTTTTTACTTGGCAGTGATCCACCTCTCCCTTTGTAGTTGCAGGGCCCTCCTCACAGTGACCCATATTTTGCTGGACTGCCCCCGCCTTTTGACCCTTCACGTTAAATACGCCTTCCCATCTATCTTGTCCCAGGTGTTAACAGACGACTCTCGTATGGTTACATCTGTCCTCAGTTTTCTTTCTGAAAGTGGTTTGTTCTCCCAGGTTTAAGTACCTAAATTTCCCTCTGGAATTGGAGTCCCTCAGTTGGCGTTGGCATTAGTTATGGAGGCCTTAGCCTTACCTCCACACCAGCCAGGTTCTGCCCCCCTTTTCCCTACGTCTTGTCTGGTCTTTTGTGCCCTTTTGTTTCCTCTTTTTTCTTGTATCTTTTTCCCCTGGTGTCCCTGTTGCGTAGTGATCATGGTATGGTGTGGGGACTGGGAATGATCAGTGAGGGTGCTGGTGCCCCAATGTGCGAAGTGTTTCTGGGGGGCACCTGCTCTCGCCATTCTCCCCACCCACCCCCACCTCCTCCTGTTCCTTACTCTTCGTGCTACTGTGACGTTCCTTTTGCCTTTTTGTTTTCCCTTCCCCTTGACTGGATTGTGCTGTTCGTGTTGTTCCTCCCTTAGTTTCTGCCAGCTTAGATGATGGGGCTGATGACCTCGCTGTTCGGTCTCATCCCCCCAATCAACGAACCAACCAACCATTTCAGAGATGAAAGGTTAATTTTGGCAGACAATCACAAAAGCTAAACGAATGCTAACCCCCACAACCTCCTCCAGTGACATCTTACAATGAACTGCTGCTGATGTGCCTCGAAAATGTGTATATAGATATGCCTTTCCCACCAGATTAGGGGATGTGAGGTAACTGAAATGAAGTACAAATATTTAATTCATAGTAGAAGAAAGCTGGCCAGTGACAAGCATTTTTAGTACAGGGTGATTAATTATAAAGTTAAACTTTCAAAGCACTGTAGAAATAACACCACTGGTAAAATGATATCAAATTGCAACGGAATATTATCGGAGAAAGGGGAAAATATGTGGCAGAAGAAAAATGAATAGTTACAAAATGTAGCAATAGATAGCGCTGTAAGCATCATAACTTAATAGTGGTCGACTACAAGTGTCAAATGAATCATACAACAATGCCTAAGGTGCACATTTGACGTTAAACAAACTGTACTATTCAGTGTGAATGGGTGTACACGTGTGATACTGTTAGTTATGTAAGCCCATCCACCACGGCAAGGTCATATCACATCGGATGGGAAAAGTCGGTTTTTAATTGTAGTAAGGCCAAAAAACGCATAAAAAGCATCAATCAAAATCAAATCGGATTATTAATTTCCGTGTGACTGGCGCAAAACATGTTCAATATGCTGTCCACCGTTTTCTGTCACAAGTTGAAATCGAGAAGCAGCATGTTCCACAGCTGATCGATGTGTTTCCGGGGTCATCTTCAGAAAGTGTTGCGCAATGCGTGCCTTCAATGCAGATAAGTTCGCAATCGGAACATTGAACACAACATCTTTCAGATAGCTCCACAGCCAGAAGTCGCATGGATTAAGATCGAGTGATCGGGGCGGCCAGGCTGTAGGGAAATGGCGGCTGATAATTCTAGCATTTCCGAAACGGCACTTCAGCAGCTGTTTAACTGGATTTGCAATGTGCGGAGGTGCGCCATCTTGCGTAAAAGTGATTCCGTCGACAGATCCACGCTGTTGAAGAGCTGGAATTATGTGGTTGCCCAAAATACACTAATAGCGCTTACCAGTGACGGTGTAGGTAACAGGACCGGAAACACCTGTCTCTTCGAAAAACTATGGCCCTATGATAAATGATGCAGAGCCCGCACCACACAGTGACCTTTTCGGGATGATGTGGTACTGGTCGATTTGCGTGTGGGTTTTCCGTTCTCCAATTTCGACAATTCTGTGTATTGACATATCCTGTCAGATGGAAGTGGGCTTCGTCTATCCACGAAATCTTCCACGGCCAATCATTATCCACTTCCATGCGAGGACTAAACTCTAAATCAAAGGTCTCTCTTGCTGGCAGGTCAACAGGAAGCAACTCGTGCACATAGGTAGTTTTGAATGGATACCAAAGAAGGATGTTTCGTAGGATTTTACGCACCGTGCTCATGAGTATGTCCAATTTTGGGACAATTCTCCGTGCACTACACGTTTGCACACCGCCACTCGTCTCCTCCTGCATTGCTGTGGCCACTGCTTTCACTGACGTCGAATCAATTTGTTTCCTCACTCTACCAGGCTGCACACCAAAAGAACCCGTCTCTTCGAATTTCCGAGTCATTTTCTCCAGATCCATGGCAGTCATCGGACCAACGCCTTTTTCCAAACCCTTCAGTGTCCGGGTCTTCTGCAGAGTGTCGTGTTCACGGTTATCATTCTTGTAATACAGCTTTCCAAGCAGAGCGCGATCCTCCATTGAGACAGTCATGGCGAACGTAGCAGACACGAAAGGAGGAAAAGCTGCGTACCCGGCATGTTTATACCAACTTCAATGGAACGTGCGCATGACAGGTGGTTTCATTTACGTAGTCTGACACATACAGCGCCATCTATTGATCAATATTCACACTATTTTTTTTTCTTCTGCCACATGTTTTCCCCTTTCTCCGATAATATTCCGTTGCAATTTGACGTCATTCTGACCAATGGTGTTATTTCTACAGCGTTTTGAAAGTTTAACTTTAATTGTAATCACCCTGTACTTCTAACACGAGAGAGATTGTCACTTGCAAATTAAAGCAGTTGGGATGTGTATAAATGTCATAGCAACAATACATGAGTCATCTATACTGTTCACAAATCCTTCTGCCGTCTTCGCAAAATGAAATAAATGTAATTTTTACGAAATTTAAAACAACTGTAAAATGTTGTGTAAAGTGTCCCATTTTAAAACATTTGTTGTACTGATTCCATAACTGGTCTTACGTTTCGCGTTACAGCCTTACTTCCAAAGTTATGGATAATAAAATATTGAGATTAATATGGCTAGTTATTTCATTAATATTAATTTACCTAACGTGTTTGTGAGCTAGCTGTCCGAGTGGTTAAAGTGCACCTACTCACAGAAGTCCATTGTGGGCTGTAATTATCGTATGGTGTAGCGATACTTAGTAGATATGCTAATCCATTAATGCGGAACCTATTTTCGCTGGAAAAACATTAGTTCCAATTTTGGCCACTTGGTGCAAATCTGGCGCTGTGAATGCAAGAAAGACACACAGAAATGTTTGCATATGAAATGTATTAGGAACAGAACGTGAGTAGAAAAGGTCAAACATGTGAGAAAGGCATAATATTGATTTCATTATTAACACAATTTGTTCAATGTGAGCACCGGAGACGTCGACGATATCCTCGATCCGTAAAACTACGTGATGAGTAGTTGCCTGTAGCAGTTCCAGGGGGATCTGAGCACCGTGTTTCTGTATACTGGTCTTCATATCAGGTAGAGGCCGAACGTGTTCTTCAGGTATCCCCAGAGCCAAAAGTCACATGGATTAGATCAGGTGATCTTACAGGCCATGCATGTGGGAAACCTTTGGAGATAAAACGTTCGTGGAAGGTTGGATTAAGCAGATCTTTGACTGGGCGAGCGACATGAGCTGGTGCCCCATCTTGCATGAAAACAGTGATTCCACACAGCGCGCTCTTTCAAAGCAGGAATCGCATACGGTATAAAGAGGTTCCGATAATATGCACAGTACACCTGACAGGTCCTCTGCGTGTATTCTTTTCAACGAAGAATGGACCGAGAATATAGATGCTTGTGAATCCATACCACACCGGTCACATACGGCAATTGCAGTGGCTCTTTGTGCACAACATGCGGTTTAACAGCACCCAAAATTCGGTACTTCTGTGTATTCACTGCACACTACAGTGTAAAATGTGTCTCGTCACTCCTTAGGCTATTGCCCAGCTACATGTCATGAGCTTCGATCCGTACCAGAAACCGAAGAACAAATTCAGAACGTTGGCGTGCATAATGAAGTTTCAGTTGCTGCGCCACCTGGGTCTTGTACAGGTACGTGTGTAAAACAGACCGTAAAACGTACCGTACTGTTGACCATGGGATGGACAGTTCTCGTGACTCTGTACTAGCACTACCCAGGGCAAGTGCTGCGTGGTCATTTACAGCAAGAGCAACCTCGTCAGCAGATTCCACTTGGACAGGACTGCATTCTGTTTCAGGTGCTGACCCGTGCTTTCGAATTTCATTATCATCTTTAAACCGTTAAATGACATAGAGCCTTTCCTCAGACCTTTCAAACGGAGATACTCTCTCAATGCAATGCTGTAACTGCTGCCGTTCACGTAAAGCAGTTTCAGAAACAGCACACGGTCTCTATTCCCGATAGCTGTACTGTTCACTCACGTTACGGCTTGTCAGATGATAGCCTGAATCTCATACCATCATACAGTGTACAGCATCAGATTTGCACCAGGTGGCCAGAATTGGAGGTAATTTGTTTTCCAGCGTAAATCGGTGCCCCTTTAACGCACGAGCATATCGACCAAGTTTCATTGCCATGCTATAATTACAACCCACACTGGACCTCCGTGAGTAGCTGCACTTTCATGATAATCATCCGGTAGATGTAAAACTTTACCTTTTGTCCTCTAACATTAGTTGAATGACCTACATATTTGTAAACATCTTTTAACTGGATTTTGATATTGCGCTGTGGATTACTTTGTCCATAAGTGATACAGTTTTGCAATTCGCCAGAAGAGTATGTCCCACTGAATCTTGTTATCCTATCATGATCCTCAGTTGATGGTAACAACATATGGAGTAATGGGTTTATCTGCTTACAACATTTCGAAATACAGAGGTCTTATGGAGATCTGAAAATACAATTTCATAAGGTTTGTCTGATATGTACGAAATCGACAGATATCTGAAAATACATTCTCAGAAGATTTAATAGGTATCTACGGAATCAGCAGTCAGCAATGTTGTGTGGATTTGAGAAACATGTCTTGTGTATAACAGATTTAGAATGTGCGCAGTATCAAATCAGGTTAAGGTAGTCTGCTGCAAAATGTTGCGATCGACTTTTGTCCCATAATAGATAATCGATATCTTAAATTATAACTCAATACCGAAAGTAAACCTACGTACTATTTATTGGGTACCCATGTTATTGTGGCTAACCCTTGTAAAAAGACGTAAACGTCGCACATGTTTAGTCGGTAACACCAATTACTCATTAATTTTCAATATTTGTTGTCTTTTACGAGTTAACGAACAACGAAGAGAGAACATTTCTGTTAGCTCCTCTACGCTGCCTTCCTGATGAATGTGATTTGGGACTGTATTTTCGTAGGAGGAAAGTTTTTCCTCGCGCAAGACTCTTTGAAGTGTGCACAACAATATATAAAAGCATAGTTAATTACGACACGTTCGAGAGACAGTGACAAACTTCAAGGCGATGGTTGGTTCTTTTCTCATTATCAAGTCCTAAAGACACAATCTGAAATATCTAGATTCTTCCAGGTCGACTCCTATGGCCTACGAAAAAATTGCATTCCACACATGTATGGAATACGGTTTTGCTAAACTGTCTCATTTCCGGTGGTTTTTCATGCACGTGTAAAACTCGACGTAGCAGCACATTAACGGAATAACAGGGCACGTAGTAGTCGGAGTGTCATTAGCCGAATGTTGGAGATAAGACAGGAAAGTTCATTATTTGAAGTGATGGTGCAGGATTTATTCTGGAGCTTTCAAATCCCTTACATTGGGTACAACTGTGTTTGATTACGCTCGTAGAACATTCTTTGCTGATTTGAGTCGCTCCTGTAGCATTGGAGTGGGAGTAGGAGAAGCTTTAAATTTCATTATTTATAATTTACGTCCTACATATTGGTGTCCAAAATTAAAGCAACAAACCACTATTTCACGGTCCTGTGATTAATTCATTATATAATCATACAGACTGTCGAGAGATGTCCGTACGATCGTGTCCTGCACGGAAGATGGCATGATGGTCAACGGACAACCACGCCAACGATTACCTCAGGGCACCTATCGAACGGGATATTGTTTGCCGGGTAGTCCCTTATTCACAATCGCTGTGTACACAGTCACAGACTGTGCAGTATGGCACAGAGAAGACGCCTATCAGGCTCTCTGCAATGGAGAGCCATGCGAAGAATGGAAGCAGGACAGTCGCAAAGTGATGTGGCCCGATGGCTTAGTGTGAATCGTTCTGTTTTTCGGATGTGGCGACAATTCAGAGAGATCTTAACTGTATCTCGAAGACCAGGGCGGGGTCGACCACACGTAGCATCAAAAAGAGAGATCTGTCAGAGTCTCTCCTCAGTACTTCACTCGGAGAGCACCTCTGTCGAGAGCGAATCGAAGTGCGACTCTGTATTGAGTCCCTGCAATTAATCGTTGTTCACTGTGTTGGCCGACACACTTATTGTGCGGTGTGAACTGACAGAGTTATAGTTAAACACCTGCGAGCGAATTTTTGAGTGGCATCGTGGTGGACTGGTTATCTGACCGGTGTACCACGCCAATAGTTAGACTAGGGGCGAATAGGAATCCTTGACTTCATCAAGAATGGAAGCAGGACAGTCGCAAAGTGATGTGGCCCGATGGCTTAGTGTGAATCGTTCTGTTTTTCGGATGTGGCGACAATTCAGAGAGATCTTAACTGTATCTCGAAGACCAGGGCGGGGTCGAGCACACGTAGCATCAGAAAGAGAGATCTGTTACTTGGCTGTAAGGGCACGACGGTACCGTGTTAGTACTGCACGGCAACTGGCATCTGACCTCGCAGCATCCACTGGACGTGTTGTAGCGAGGCAAACGTTGTACAGAAGGCGTCGATAGAGTGGCCTTTATTGTCAGAGATCTGCTGTAAATGTACCTCTGACGCATCTCCACAAAAGGGAACGTCTAGAGAGGAGCTGTCAACATGTCACCTGGACGGTCGAAAAGTGGGCCAATGTTCTTCTCACAGATGAGTTCCGATTTGGTCTTGTTCTGGACAGTGATTCTCGACCCATGGAACACGATTTCTGGACCCAACCATTGTGGAAAAAGACTGATATCGAGGATGGACCCCTGATGGTGTGGGCAGGGATTATGTTGACCACTCTGACACCTCTTCACGAAATTGTACGGTTAAATCGGCAAGGCTTAACTTCTGTCTGGTATTGTGATGAGAGATTTGGAGCTCATGTGCAGTTCTTACGAGTGCTGTGGACCCAGACTTCGCATTGCTGGATGATAGTGCTCGACCTCGTAGAGCGCGCGTGGTTGATGTTTTCCTGGAAACGGAAGATATTGCACACACGACGTAACCTGCTCGCTCTCTCGATTTGAATCATATAGAGCACGTCAAAAAATCAAATGGCTCTAAGCACTATGAGACTTAACATCAGAGGTCATCAGTCCCCTAGACTTAGAACTACTTAAACCTAACTAACCTAAGGACATCACACACGTCCATGCCCGAGGCAGGATTCGAACATGCAACCGTAACAGCAGCGCGGTTCCGGATTGAAGCGCTTAGAACCGCTCGGCCACAGTGGCTGGCAGAGCACGTCAGAGATGCACTAAGGACACGGGTTGCATCACGTCAGCATCTACCAACAGCTCTCCAAGACTTGCGAGCAGCGTAGCAGAAAGAATGGGCGCTATTGCCTCAGCATGACATTGATGACATCATTTACAGATGCCCTGTCGTCGTCAGACCTGTATTGCTGCCAGAGGTGGTCACACCCCATACTGAGCGCATTAACCAGTTGTCGTAATGTGTGTGTGTGTGTGTGTGTGTGTGTGTAAATCCGTTAAGTTGGAAAAAAGAACAACATTTTTGTCTACCGTTATGCATGTTCCAGTTGTTTACGTTCTGTATGCTTTATGTTGTTTCTACTTTACTATCACCTGATTATACTGTTTTGTGGCAAACAAACGCAACACTGCAAAATTTCGGTTTGTTGCTTTAATGTTGGACACCAGTGTAGATACAGGGTTCAAGTTTAGAAGAGGGAAGTCAATGGTAATAAAAAAGCAGATATAATGTACGATGAGCGTATTTATAAATGACAAAATTGTAGTACTGATGTGGTGCATGCAAGGCTTAGTGATCGAAAAGTTAAGTAAAGAAAATGCAAAAAAATTTAAATGCCGCTTTACTGCAAGGTGTATATGAAGGACGTGCTTATCTTATTACATAAACAAACATACCACAAATAGTTTCCTTTGTTTGACTCTTTGCATGAAGACTATTTGTCTGTAAAAGTACCATTGTAACCAGCGGAGGTCTTCTTCTCTACGTTATCAGATTCACACAATGCACTACTTGAGAGCCGGCCGCTGTGGCCGTGGGGTTCTAGGCGCTTCAGCTCGGAACCGCGTGACTGCTACGGTCGCAGATTCGAATCCTGCCTCGGGCATGGATGTGTGTGATGTGCTTAGGTTATTTAGGTTTAAGTAGTTCTAAGGGACTGATGACCTAAGATGTTAAGTCCCATAGTGCTCAGAGCCATTTGAACCATTTTGAACCACTACTTGAGAAACCAGAAACTGGGCGTGATGATCATCACATTACGCGGGCAACCGTGTGATTGTGTAGTGAAAGATCTTCTGATCGTTCCTCGCCATCCTGCTGCTTCTTGAACACGCAATACAAACATTTGTAGCGACAGTATATGTGAACAGCACAAAATGTAAACGCCACAAAGCTGTAACCATACAACAGATTTTTTATTTCTTTATTTTTTCGTCTGTAGCACAAAATCTGTATGCTAGAACAAGTCTTCAGTGGAAGTGGCGTCGATCAACAAAGCGCTTTGCGAATTCCACAATATTTCGTACTTATCACATTTGACGTACCAGGAGCTATACGGCGAAGAGTTTCATAAACGGAACAGATCGCTGAAAGGGATGCGGGCTAATACGTACAGATCTTATCGAAGAATGAAAGCGTTGTTTATTTACGATGTGCAGAATGTCTACACCCTGTCCTTTCTATTCTTATTTCAGTCTTTTTATAATACATTTTGTTGCATTCTAGATGATTTTGAGCAAATGTGGGTACAGTTTTCTGTGGTTTTTAACTTACGGGGGTTTCCTCAGTCTAGCTGAGCCTAATCTTCATTTCTTGCCCACGTAATATGAACGACAATATTTACAGATGATCGTGGTTAGAGTGCCTTAAAGCATTAGTCAAATTACAGAGCTTAAGGATCCTAAACTAATGATTTGACTCGAGGAAAATGAATATTCCTGGCGGTACGAGGGCTTAAAAGTGCATTTCGTGTGTGGCACAAATTCATAAACTGCTTATGTTTGTGGTACTATCTTCAAAAGAAAGAAAAAATGGTGTGCGATGTGTACATGATGTTTACCACTGTTTGCAATTCATGGATAGATGTCGACGATGGAACATTGCTTGTTACAGGAACATGCAGAATTGTACACTGCGAAGAATGTTGTGAGGGGAGTAATCGTAGAGCAGCAATTACACTCCTCTCAGCAAATTGTGCAACAAATAATGTTGAGTCTAATATCTAGCTATGCCAGTGGACTATCCAGTGCAGTAGTAGATTGCCGGACGTCCTACGTTTTTATTGTTATCTGATAAGGCCTCTCAGGGGTGAAGTTTCCAACTTAGGCAATAGCAATATGTGAGCTGATGAAAATCCAAAACCCACACTCGTCTCAGATCAGCAGCAACAATTCCTTATCAGTTTTTGGGGTGGATCTGCTATGTGTTTGCTGACATCCAGTTTTGGATGCTCGTTACCTAGCGTTTATTCGAGACGTGCCCTCTCTTGTAGTCTGCGATAAGTCGTGGCTCTAGTACGACGGAGCGCCACCCGACTGCGATATTAACGCCCACTAGAACATGAATCGGATGGGACATTCGTGTCACACGGCCAGCGCGTTGTCCTAGTCTCACTCCTAGGGATTTTTTTTCTTGTTCTTTTGCTGCAGAGTTGCACGAAGTAAGTGTATCAAATCCCAATAACAACTTAACAGTAAGTCCTCAGAAAATCCTAGTTGCGTGTCACATTATTCAATAAGGACGTTTATATCCGAGAGAAGATGGGGAAAGTTTTATGAAGTTAAGGTTTGTTACTTTGAAAAATTGCTTTAAGTCTAGCTTACATTTATCTATATTATATTGATCTCCTTAAATTCTCAAACTGTCTTGCTAATTTAGCAGCGCGGGGTAGCCGTGCGGTCTAGGGCGCCTTGCCACGGCTCGTGCGGCTATCCCCGTCGGAGGTTCGAGTCCTCCTTCGGGCATGGGTGTGTGTGGTGTCGTTAGCGTAAGTCAGTTTAAGTTAGATGATGTAGTGTGTAAGCCTATGGACCGATGACCTTAGCAGTTTGGTCCCATAGGAACTTACCGCAAATTTCCAAATTGCAAATTTAATAAACAAGACACTTTGCTGTCAGTCAGTAACGTTGTAGTTGCAGCATTTAATTTGAAACTACGCTGTTCAGCAACTGTCACCACAGTTCATCTTGGTACACATTAACACACAGACAAGCTGCTTATAACTCACTCAATTATAGAACCAATAGTGACGCTCTTGTTGACATTAACATGCATAAAAGTAAAAACAGTAAAAACCCAACGGAGAGAACTGCAAAAAGAAACCCACTGCATGCATATTGTTCATTGGTAAATTTTAGAGAAAAGAGCCCGTACCTTCAGACCACACGATATCACTATTGCTTCCAGACCACGTAATAAACACCACACCTTCAGACATATCATACAGACACCGAGTGATCAATTCATAAATACACGCAATGATGCATATACAAAATCGTCAGTGGTCCATATGAAAATAGGCATATAGGCCAAACTGGGAGATATTTTCATAAACAACTATCTTAAACACATCAGTGCATGCCGAAAGCAATTACTCCAAATAAACAATGATAATCCATTGTAATGACACTAAACAACCGCTCAGAGATATATAAAATGATCAAAATTACATTGAATGGACCGTTGTTATCAAATGTATTTATAGGAGGAACTTCTAATCTTCGTGACTGGCGCAAAATATGGAAATAATTTGCTGAAAACAAGGAATAATGATTAATGCAGTTCGCAAAACAACAAAATCTCGACATTAGAATGCTTGTTTCAGTAATAACATAAACACCTGTGTATTTCTTGATATTTTTCTTAAAAAATTAAATTTCTTTTAACATTTGTAATATTTTCTCGTGATTTCCGTAAGAAAACGTCCATTCCGTACTAAAAGTTGTCTCAACGTTATTTAAGTATGTCTGTAAAACTTCGATATTTATAAGTACAATAATCTTAGACTTCAGTCGATGTTACCATTTTTGTTTAGCATTATGTGCTAGAAATTGTAATGCATATTCGCTCCACACATAATCAATATGTTACTTTTATGACTATATGCTACGTAAGATGATAAAAGCTGTATCCCACAGTAATTATCTTGCCACAACTTTGCCACTTAAGTTTACTGACATCCATAACAAATAAAACAAAAAGCCGGCCGGAGTGGCCGAGTGGTCCTAGGCCCTACAATCTGGAACCGTGCGCCCGCTACGGTCGCAGGTTCGAATCCTGCCTCGGGCGTGGATGTGTGTGATGTCCTTAGGTTATTTAGGTTTAAGTAGTTCTAGGGGACTGATGACCTCAGAAGTCAAGTCCCATAGTGCTCAGAGCCATTTGAACCATTTTAAAACAAAAACATAACAATTTTGCCGCATATAATGAAGAAAAATATTGTATAGCTAATAAATTTATGAAACCTTAGAAAATTTTAAGTTGTCGTGTAATATACAACTTTCTAAAGTCAATGAAAACCTAAAATTCGTTTCCGATCACCTACTGTAAATTACATACTTTGATTACGGTGTACCTAGACAAGTAAACTAATTAATGGACTCGCATTCGGGAGGACGACGGTTCAATCCCGCGTCCGGCCATCCTGATTGAGGTTTTCCGTGATTTCCCTAAATCGCTCCAGGTAAATGCCGGATGGTTCCTCTGAAAGGACACGGCCGACTTCCTTCCCCATCCTTCCCTGCTCCGATGAGACCGATGACCTCGCTGTCTGGTCTCCTTCCCAACAACAACAACAACAACAATAATTAATGGATGAGTAAAAGTTTCCCAATGGTGACGCGTATAAACGTATCCAGAATTATTGTTTAAACAGTTACTGACAGTTCAGTCGATTGAATCATGAAAGTCTTTCGTCTCGGTTATGTTCCTTTCAGTGACGAGTAGGTAGCTATCGTAACTTTTAGCATCGGTCGGCGGCGGCGGGCGCTCACGTATAGCAAACACGCTGCGACTAAAGGAACAAAGGAAGCAGCAGACACTTCCCGCAGTGCGGGCGCCACGCCCGGGGATGCGACGGGCCCGACGCGCCGTTTTCCCGGCCGCTGCCTCGGGGGCGAAGACCGATGAAGAGGCGGCGCGCGGCTTGCGGCTTTTCATCTGCCGTATTGTTCTGCGCCTCGCCGCACAAGCACGCCTCATTAAGCCGGGTTCGACGCCCGCCACCGCCACCGACTGCGACTCCTGTGCCTTGCCGGCGGATTTGTGCTCGTCATACTATCATTTCCATTCCCCTAATCTATCTTGTACAACTGCTCCCGACTGCCGCTGACACTTGTGTAATAGGACGTTGTTGCGAGGCTTCGCCTCTCGTTCCTGTCCCAAAAGAGATCGTAACTGCGTAAAGGCATTTATGTCGACGATGTGGATAACCTACTCACCGTCACTCTGTCATTTAGTTTTTTCTCCTTCAGTTTTCTTCTCCCACCTCCCTTCTCTTTCCTTTTCCTGGTCTTTCCCCTCCCCTCTTGCCCGCTCTTCGCTGCTTTCCCCTCTCCTCTCTCTTTGCTGGTTTTCCTCTCCCCTCTTCCACGGTTTTCCCTCTCTCCACTTCCCCACTCTCTTCTGGTCTTTTTCTCTGCCTCGTGATGACAGGGTGTTGTGTGCTGTCCTTAGGTTAGTTAGGTTTAAGTAGTTCTAAGTTCTAGGGGACTGATGACCATAGCTGTTAAGTCCCATAGTGCTCAGAGCCATCTTCTGGTCTTTCCGCTACTCTTTTCCCCAGTCTTCTCTGGTCTTCCCCTCCACTCTCGTCTCTCCCCCCTCCTCCTCTCCCCCCTCCTCCTCTCCCCCCCTCCTCCTCCTCCTCCTCCTCCTCCTCCTCCTCCTCCTCTGCTCTGCAATATTCTACCAGTTGCTAGTTCACTACAATTACCAGACTAAAAATACTACCAATGTTTCAGTTTCGCATTTCATTTGGATGTGCAAATGTACATTGGCTAATATCTTCCATTTCATTCTCCAGTCTACTGCGCACTGATTCATTATACGCTACAAAGAGGTGTTTGCATTTATGAATTGATAGATCGGTCCTTCAGGTTACTGTGGTACGGAAGATACTTCACTCAAAAATAGGAGGCCGTCCTGAAAAATGCCTCCCGAATTTTTTTATGTGAACACTCTTCAATTTTTTTAAGTGAAACGAAAATGATCAACATTATACATCATTATTCTTTATGTCTACATATTTATTTCTTGAAATTTTCACCCTGGCGATTAACAGATTTCTCCTAATGAAAGACCAGTCGGTTGATACCATCACTGTAGACTGTTTTGATTTTGTTGGCGGAGCCACAATGTCACCTCAGGTTGCACCGTTTCATCACTTTCAAAGTGAAGTTCTCGAAGGTGTTGGAAACGTATGAAAATCGGATGCGTCTAAGTCGAGACTGGATGGAGCACGATCGATGGCATTGAACCCAAGGCGTCGGATTGATGGAGATCCTGTGCGCGTTTGTTTCCTGGCATTGTCTTGCTGAAGGAGAGGATGCTCCGTGTTTGGACGAAGTCTTCGAATTCTAAACTCAATTCAGCACGCTGTTTCTCACCCGCCGACATAGTTACGTTACACACTGACATGTTACACGCTTCAATCCGGAGCCGTCTAGCGGCAGAGGATAGCAACTTGCGTCAGTGAAGTTGACCGAGTGACATGCGTGATATGTAATATTGACAATAGAATAAAAAATTCAGAGACATTGCTTTTCAGCACGCCTTCATATAAACAACACGACCATTGACACTGCCTTTGATTTTTCATCATAATAGAGAAGGTAGCACTCGATTACCTGAAGGTTTAGTATTTCCTCTCATGTTTTTTAGGCATATACTTTAGGTAAATAGAAAATTTACAGAGGATCAACGCTTAGTGCACATACTGGCAGTTGACCATCGACATAAATAAATGTAATGTATTGCACATAAATAGGCGGAAAGAGTTATTACTGTATGATTACACGATTTCCGAGCAGTCATTGGAGGCAGCCATATTCATAAAATACCCAGGAGTGTGCGTACGGAGCGATATAAAGTGGAATGATAACATAAAACTAATTGTAGGTAAAGCAGATGCCAGACACTGATATTCATTGGAAGAATTCTTAGGAAAGGTCGTCCATCAATGGAGGAGTCGCTTACGAACACTCGTTCCACAAATACTTGAATATTGGTCTTCAGTCTGGAATCAGTGCCAGACATAGAGGAAATTGAGAATATTTAAAGAAGAGCAGCATGTTTCGTTACAGGTTCACTTAGTAAGCGCGGAAGCGTCAAGGAAATAGTGAGCTAACTCCAGTGGCGGACGCCACAAGAGAGGCGTCCTGCATCACAGTGTGATTAATGTCAAAATTCCGATAACATGCGTTCCTAGAAGAGTTCAAATGGCTCTGAGCACTATGGGACTCAACTGCTGAGGTCATTAGTCCCATAGAACTTAGAACTAGTTAAACCTAACTAACCTAAGGACATCACAAACATCCATGCCCGAGGCAGGATTCGAACCTGCGACCGTAGCGGTCTTGCGGTTCCAGACTGCAGCGCCTTTAACCGCACGGCCACTTCGGCCGGCCCTAGAAGAGTCAAACAACATATTACTTCCTCCTGCATACGAAGGGCGTTCAGTAAGTAATGCTACTCTTTTTTTTTTGTCATGTAGTTTCTATTGAAGAAATGCGGAATTCGTTGTGCGACATCGCAGAATATTACCGCTTCAGCTACTAGCGTTGCATGAAGTTTCGGTAGGTAGCGGCGCTATATGTAGCCTTCAGAATGACGTCTGTAGCGGAGGAGCGTTTCAAACAGAGAGCTGTCACGTAATTTCTTTTCGGTGGAAAATCAAATCATGGCAGATATTCATGGGCGCTTGGAGAACGTCTACGGAAACATGGCATTGAAGGAAAGTACGGTGAGTCGTTGAGCGAGGCGTCTGTCATTATCGTAACGAGGTCGCTCGAACCTGTCCGATTTCCCACGTGCCTGTCGGCAGCGCGCATCTGTGACTCCTGCAATGTTGGAACGTGCGGACACTCTCAGTGAAGGTGATCTACGGATTTCTCTCTCTCTCTCTCTCTCTCTCTCTTTCTCTCTTTCTCTCACACACACACACACACACACACACACACTCTATCTCACACACCTCGCTGGTGAGCTGGACGTCTCTGTTAGTAGTGCTGACACACTCGTCCGCCAGTTCGGGTACTCAAAGATGTGTGCTCATCGGGTTCCTCGCAGCCTTACAGAAGACCATAAAAGAGCAACGATCTGTGAAGAACTGCTTGTGCGTTACTAGGCTGAGAGTGAAAATTTTTCTCGAACATCGTCACAGGCAATGAAACATGAGTTCATCACTTCGAACCGGAAACAGAACGGCAATCCATGGAGTGGCACCATACCAGCGCTCCTCTGAAGAAAAAGTTGTCTCACCATCAGACGGTAAAGGCAGGGTTACGGTCTTCTGGACTCTGGAGGGTTTTTTTCTGTTTGAAGTCCTCCATCATGGTGCAATGATCAACTCTGAAGAAACGACATCAGTGTGTTCGTCGCCACAAGAATGCAAACGAACTTCATTACAACGCAAGGCCTCACACAAGTCTGTGCGCCCGAGAAGAGCTCACGAAACTTCGCTGGACTGGTCTTCCTCATCCAGTCTACAGCTCGGATCTCGCACCTTCCTACTTCCATCTGTTTGGCCCAATGAAGGATACACTCCGCGGAAAGCAGTACGTTAATGATGGGGAAGTTATTATGCAGCAAGACATTGGCCCGACGTCGGCCAGTACAGTGGTACCTACCGTCCGGGAATACGGACCGTCCCAGAAAGGTGGGGTAAGATTGTCACATTGAACGGAAATTATGTTGAAAAATAGAGTTTTGTAGCCAGAAGAGTGGGGAATAATGTGGTGTTTTAGAATCTTGGAAAAAAACCAATCTGCCCCAGAAGAAAAAAAGTGTTGCGTTACTTACTGAACGCCTCTTGTATATTTTGACAGAAGACAGAGAGTTACCAACAATCTTCCCTCCCGTGAACCATTCGAGACGAACGAGAAAGAGGGTGGGGGGGGGGGGGGTGGCGATGAGCTACAGAGGATTGCAAAGTATCCTCCCTAGAAACGGTGACATGGCTTGTGGAGCACAGATATCGAGCCGGCCGCGGTGGTCGAGCGGTTCTAGGCGCTACAGTCTGGAACCACGTGGCCGCTACGTCGCAGGTTCGAATCCTGCCTCAGGCATGGATGTGTGTGATATCCTTAGGTTAGTTAGATTTAAGTAGTTCTAAGTCCAGGAGACTGATGACCTCAGCAGTTAAGTCCCATAGTGCTCAGAGCCATTTGAACCCATACATGAGATGCGAATCTTCCAACGCTACATCAGTGAACATATCCATTCAGATGTGTGTCACTCTGAACGTACAACCAACACTACCGCAAAAACAAACCCGAGAGAAAACCTTGACGTATTGAACGAAAGTTTGATAGCGAAAAGTAAAGATCAGGTTCTGCGAGTGAATCGAATAAGTTTGTTTCCAAACAGGATACACAACGTATTCTGTCGACATCTGCGCAGCTGTACTGGTGTGTTCAGTGCAATGCAGACAGATGGGGGTAATAAGCGAAATACAATTAATGTGTAACGAGCAACAGGAGATCACGGGTCTTATCCACTTCGGAAAGGTACTGTTGTTTACTAGGAAGCAGTAGGAAAAAAAAACACGCCAAAAGCCGTTTTTTTTGTCGAAAGTATCATGTGTGTGAGAAGCACGTGTAAGGCATTTTTTTATTATAGTTATGTTCTTTACTTTTAAATTTTATCGAATGCGTATATGAGTGCGACGGTCCCTTGACGTCTGTTTCAGTGTAGATGCGTTAGCATCGTTCGAATTCCTCGGAGAATCAATAATTTGCTGGTAGTGGGTTAGTGGACGGGAGACGCTTCATGGCAGCGTGCGATAAGTCAACAATTTAGGTCGGACGGAAAGCGCGTCCGGATGGCCGAGGTGGTTACGGCAACTGTTATAGAGAAGCGGAGCATCTGGGTTCGAGTCCCGGTCCGGCACAAATTTTCAGCTTTCGGCATTGCATTACCATAATGCCATGTGCGGCTGGAAGTCACAAGTTCCCCACACTCCCTTTCCCTTTCCTTCCTCATCGTCTATTTCACATGTAAGAAATAATCTTCAAACTTAACTCTTTCGTCACCTTTTCGCCCACTCCTGTTTTTCTGCGGTGTTGGCGTTGTTATATGGGTTGTGGCCATGCTAGTCACAGATGGCCACTTGATGCCTTTCCAGACGCCACCATTTCCC
This sequence comes from Schistocerca piceifrons, assembly GCF_021461385.2. NCBI lineage: Eukaryota > Metazoa > Arthropoda > Insecta > Orthoptera > Acrididae > Schistocerca > Schistocerca piceifrons. Next base: position 358,524,878 of record NC_060149.1, on the reverse strand, counting down.
TGGGGACGGAATCTGTGTACACCATCTGCCTGCGTCTAGAATAAATCTCATGTACAAGTATGAGAACGTCTTCCAAATGTTTTGCGTAGAGTGTATCTGAGGCGGAGCCTAGCAAACTGGATATGGAAAATCGCCCATCTCTCTTCGTTAATCCGCGAGGTGGATTTGACCCGGGGCAGTCTCGCTTCCCCGAATCCCGGGAGCTGTGCGTTAACCCCTCGGATATCCGGGCGGGATTAATCTCGTCTGCAGTGAAACTTCATTATTATTGAAGCTATGGATGTTTAACCATATTGCTACCAGTCTGTCGAAGCTTTCGGAAAACATCAGATCTTTCTCCAAATGAATTTATTTGAATCCAGATCCAGCTATCCCGACCGTGATTCCTATATTACTGAAGTGAAATCTGGGTAGGTTTCAACTCTCTCTTTACCATTTTTCTTCGTATAGCAATTACATTGCTGAGCCTTTTATCAGAACAAAGGAATGAGCCATCAATGTGCTCATCGTTCATCAAATATTTATGTCAAATATTTTTGTTCGTGAAAGTGCCAGAAATGAACTAATTCGAATGGCAAGCGAAGTATTTAAGGGCGGCTTCCAATGTCTCTCAAGCCGCGCCCTTCTGTTTACCTTGTATTCAAAATTAACGAGACGTAATTCACGTTTGCTGCTGAGGAGGTCAGGCTTCATTTGCCAATATACGAAAGAATGACGTAGCTGTATTAAAAAGGGGCAAGAAATAAAAAAGCCGCAAAAGACCCTGTTAGAAAAATGTAGGTATCTTTGAAGAAGCTCTAGTCTTCGATGGTGATCATTTTATACTGACATGTTAAAAGCTGTAGAATATTTTTAATTTTTTGTTTCCATTACTCACTTCAAATGTGTGTGAAATCTTATGGGACTCAACTGTTTAGGTCATTAGTCCCTAAGCTTACACACTACTTAACCTAAATTATCCTAAGGACAAACACACACACCCATGCCCGAGGGAGGATTCGAACCTCCGCCGGGACCAGCCGCACAGTCTATGACTGCAGCGATTACTCAGTCGAAAGTAAATTTCCTTAGGGGACAGTTTGCTGTTTATTAATATCTACCAATTAAATTATCAAGGTTCCTTACTATTGCTTTCTACTAATGTTTCACATTTGCGCAGTAATATCCAAGGCCTCTTGTATCATTTTACTTGCGTTAAGTGTGTTCAACACTTCCTGTGTTTTCGTTTATATCACTGTTTACTTTTGTAACTTGCTTACTTTACTTCCGAAATATCATAATCGTCACCTTTCTTTCTTCACTGCTTTTGTTAAAATTATGACGTATTGTAGTTGTATTGTTTTACAGCTATTTAATTAATGGTTCTGTTAATTTTAACGTACAAATAGTGCAAAACTATACATCCTGTAGAAATGGAATGTATACTACATAGGCCACACGTCATTTATTTATGTGAGAAACCTGCTATATGCTGTCTTGCGGAGGTACTAAAACTTCACCAATGTTCACATGCAACTAATATTGAACTAAACTTGGCATTTCCGTTAGAACTATTTACTATTGAATTCTAGTTAGCTATGTTAACACTCGCAATACACTTCGAAGGGGAGGGACTAAGATGTGGATCACCACTTTTCATCAGTTTTTGCAAGGCGTTTTGTATTGAAAATAGACAAGTGTTTTGGTTATTTGCTAAAACCTATACGTAGGTTCTGAAAAAACCGTGATCAAAGCTGATGACAGAAGATCGTCTGAGAACAAACATTTTTTGTAAATATATTATTCGGTCGAAAGTTCATAATGTTAGGGTTATTAAAATTTTGTGTTTTCATGTTGTAGTTTGGGTACCCTACATTCAAGGTATCTAGTAGGACGAAATCGACGGTCTTGTGGTCAAGATATTTGACTACCAATCTACTGGTCCAAATTCGATTCTTGGTCGTGGCCTTTTTTTCATTGGGTAATTTTTTTCCGTTTATCTGATAGTATTCTGGTATTGGGAATACCCCTTCTTTCCTTTTCTTGAAGTAAATCTCTGGAGGTTTCACTAATACTCAAATAAGCTTATGTAATGTATTGATAGTTATTGTCTTCGTGATACATGACGCACTGCGATAGAACTTATGAAGATGATGATCACGAGACCTGCACCGTGAAAGTGCTACAAACGAAACGTACCCCTTTTGTCAACAGTGTGACGTTTATATTTTCTGACACTTAATTTTATCGCTCGACTTAAAAAATCGGGCAACATCGCAGCAGAGGAGAGAATTACAAAATAGAATGGATGCTATAAAAATTTATGCGTAGATCCATAACCATTTGTCCACGCGTGTCTTTCAAGGTATGTTTTTATACGCTTGGTACGGCTCCAGATTGATATTTGTTAGATCTCATTTTAGCAAAGAAAATCAGATACGTTTTCCGCGAACAGTGTACCAGAAAACATGTCAATGTGGCAAGATTTTGCTTCTGTGTTGCGCACGACGCGAGAATCATTTTTGTTTTGGCTATTTCTATGATAAGTTTCAGCCCCACTGATTGTGAGAACGCTCACGGATAGGCGATCAGTTAGGATTATGCAGTGGTTTGCTTTAGGAGCTATTTTTGTTGTGTATCAAGATGAGAATATCTGTCAGTAGATTATATATATTTATTTCATTAATAAATCAGTCCTCCCGATGTTTTTCTTCAAGAAAGCAAAAAAAAAGTATTCCGAGTATCAGAATATTATCAGTTATATTGAAGAAATATCGAATAAAAAAAACTCAACCAAGAATCGAACACGGATCATCAGTTTCGTAGGCTAATGCCTTACCACTCGCCCGCCGACCCCGTTCTGCTAAACACTTACAATGCTGGGTATACAAGCTACAACATAAAAAACATAAAAACGTTAAAACTCAAACATTATTATCTTTTGCCCCCATATTATATTTTTTAAATGTTGTTTTAGACGATCATGCGATGCATAGCATCTAAAATATGAATTTCCGTCATCAAGTAGGGAGTGTTTAGCAAAAATCTGAAACATGTAACTTTTGTGTTAGTAGAAGAGCCAACACCGTGTTACGAGTGGAGGCCGAAATGCACGCGTTTTAGCTCACGGAGGCTGGCGTGAGGAGGAAAGAACTATACTGACGTGAGGTCTGGAACATGACAAGGAATGAGAATTCGGAAAGCGGACGTAACTAGTTTGATACTTAATGATTATTATAATAATTAATGATGAACGTCGCTCTTGACGGTACACGATTCACAATATTATCTGTTCGTAATATATTCTTGAAGATAGTAATTGTAGTAACTGAATATAGCGCCAAACTAGGTCGTAGCAAATGCCGTAGCTGAAGGCTATGCTAAACTGTCGTCTCTGCAAATGAGAGCGTATGTAGACAGTGATCATCGCTAACAAAGTCGGCTGTACAACTGGGGCGAGTGCTAGAAGTCTCTCTAGACTAGACCTGCCGTGTGGCGGCGCTCGGTCTGCAATCACTGATAGTGGCGACACGCGGGTCCGACGTATACTAACGGACCGCGGCCGATTTAAAGGCTACCACCTAGCAAGTGTGGTGTCTGGCGGTGACACTGCAGTAACTCTTTATTTTCAGTATAGAACGTCCTAGCAAAACTTGATTAAAATCGGTGGCCCAGATGTAAGACCCTCCCCTTGTTAGGTAAGAACGCAAATTAGTGTGTTTAAGTTAAGACAGGAAGTGGATTACGCCGTCTTCCCGGCGGGGTCAGGGATTTTCTCTGCCTCGTGATGACTGGGTGTTGTGTGACGTCCTTAGGTTAGTTAGGTTTAAACATTTCTAAGTTCTAGGGGACTGATGACCATAGATGTTAAGTCCCATAGTGCTCAGAGCCATTTGAACCATTTGAACAGCGAAGACAGCATTAGTCGTGTTTACAAGCAATTGATATAGTGCCTTTAACGCGAAGGCCGCAATGTAAACATTGGAAAGCCTGAAATCAAATGGCCAGTGAAAACCTGTAAGTTAAAAGCAATATTTGTTTACAAGTGTGTTTCATGGCTGTGATCCTTAACCTATCTTCGCAACGCATACTACGATGGTGTGGTGAGTTTCTTTTTTTGGTTTTAGTCCTGCGCTCTTGCAGATTTAATGTCTTATTAATGTTTTAATTTTACGCTTTTAACTTAGAGTTATCCATCTTCCATTTTGGCTTTCCAATATTTACATTTGACGACTGCGGCCTTCACTTTAATGGCATCTTATCAATGGCTTTTAAATATGACTAATGCGGCCTCCGCTGTGCAAGGCAAGCGAATCACTTCATTTCTCACCTTTAGCTTAGGTTTCCATTGGTCAGTGCTTAGATAGGTTCGCGAATAAACTGTTACATAACAATATTGTGGTTACTAATTACGGATAATTTGAAAACGCGCGAAACGCCTCATTATTGATAAACACTTGCAACAGAGACTTCTAAACTGACGTAATCGTTGATTCCTTCCTTCACTCCCACCGATCGTAAGTTACAGCGCATTCAGGAATGACCTCATTACTACGACACATTAGTCAGTACCATTAAATTATGCAATAAAGATGTTTATTGTAGTTTAATGTTGCTGAATCGATAGTGAGGCGTAGTGGAAGCAACGTGCCACTGTAGGGCTGGAGGGCGTCCCGCCTCCCCCACGAGGAAGGCGGCGGCGGCGGCGGCGGCGGCGGCGGCGGCGCGCGCTAGCAGAACGAGAAACGTTGCATGCCAGAGATACTGCAGCAGCCCACCGTAAACTCCCAATTTTATCAAGATGACGCGTGCCCGCGTATGAGTGATGCGGCAGATCCGCCGCGCGATAGCCCCGGCCTGCACACCTTTCAATGAACACCGCAGTCTGCGAGCCATTCCTCGCCTCGCCCTCTGGCGACACCACAGTCAGCGCTGCTTACACCGCAACAACATTACTTTCGTCTCTTCATTCCGGCTGCGTGGCTACACACAGTGGCAATAACCAGGTACTTTTGGCCGAAAATGAGATTTTGCTAGCATTGTATACTTTGAAAATTTTCTTAAAGATATAACGGTCATTTGACTGCACAACAGGTTTTGTTTCACAATCTAGATTTCTGCCTTAGGCCAGTATCAATTGTTACAAGCATTATAAATAATTATACTTGCGTAGAACTGAAATCATCGTCAGAACATTTATCTTTGGTTATATAAACCAATTTTGTCGAAATAAATTCGAGAACATTTGTGTAGCATGCTAATTTACTGGCAATTAACGTAACTCAGTTGATGTGGTTGTGGAAAAATAGATGGCCAAATCACAGGTTTTAGACATAGCTACACTGTGTCGAAGCAGCCACCATTGACTTTTTTTATTTTTTATTTTATTGAATTTTACCTTCCAAAGTTTTCTGATAACAGTTACTTCTACAAGTACAATGAGACTTAGAGAAAAAGGCAAAGAAAAGGTTCAAATGGCTCTGAGCACTATAGGACTTAACATATATGGTCATCAGTCCCCTAGAACTTAGAACTACTTAAACCTAACTAACCTAAGGACAGCATACAACACCCAGTCATCACGAGGCAGAGAAAATCCCTGATCCCACCGGGAATCGAACACGGGAACCCGGGCGTGGGAAGCGAGAACGCTACCGCACGACCACGAGCTGCGGACACAAAGTAAAGTATTAAATGATATACACGATTTCGTTACTAACGTACGTGACAAAAATGTTGAGCATGTTAAGCATGTAATTCTCTTTAATTGATTTATTTTGCGTTCGATATACCAGATGCCTTACAGTACTATACAGATTCAGCATGGGAAACTTAATTAACATGCAAATGTAACAAAACATTATTCATCATAAATTTAGTTATACATATTACAGTACTTATAAACCTACAGTGCATACATGTTGTGATCTGTCAAAAAAATTAACAATAAAACAGAAACACTTAATATACAAATACAAAGAATGGCACAGTTCGTGAGTCTATGCAGATCCTCTAGTGAACCATGAATATCACACTCGATTATGTGCTGCATCGTCTGTATTTCGCCGCAGTGACACTCAGGATCGTCCACGTAGCCCCACTTGTCCATCAGCTCGTTGCACCGTTCAACACCAGTTCTATTATGATTTCGTCATTCAGAAAGCCTCAACTACATTTACTTTTCCTGAGGAAAAATTTTATAAAGTGCCTCCGCCCTTTAAAGCTGAGAAATGTACAGATGTCTTGGAGCTTTTCAAGAAGAGTGTGCCAGCCTCAGACATTGAAATTTATAAGACGGTGATGTGTGACAGAACTCTTAGTGATGCTACATCCAGTTCGTCAGAACCTCCTGCGGCAGTGACTTTTATTAGGGTATCCGTGTATTTGTAATTACCAGACTACCCACATTATTCAGTAACCTGTAAAGTGCTAATAATGTTGTTTCTTTAGTTACTTGTTTATTTATTTGACATCATATTCATTAAAATATTTTCCCTGGTGCAAGAGAGAATTCAGTTTCTTTGAAATTCAATAAATATCATAACAAATCTTAGTATAGTTATGTAATTACGTTTTGTTGATGGCCTAAATATACGTTGGGAAAAGACAAGGCCGATACAAAAATTCTTACAATTGGTGGATAGTTTTTGTTTTTTACTCGAAGCTACGTAAATGTGACTTATCTGATTATTACAACAGTGCCTTCAAATGCGTCCGTCTTCCCACTACTTAATTAGTCAATGACACACTTTTAGGCAACATGTCTAACAGCTTTTGTCTTTGTTCTGTGTTTCAGGTACGTATCTGTCGGCCATAAATACGCGTGATTAACATTCACGAAGCATATCGCAGTAAGTATTTCACCTACACATAATCACAACCATTGGTATCTTTATGAACATGACTTCGAAAAACTGATTATTTTATTTAACACGTCTAGTTCCGAAGGACAAAATTGAGGAGCAAATCTCCAAGGTCATGGAACGTGTCACTACATTACATTACAAGATAAAGTAATAACCGATAAAATGAAATGTTTATGAACCCAAAAAGACAAGCCATAAGTTTATGCAAACGCAATCAACAATTTAACACAGGAATCAGCTTAATTTTTCAAGGACATCCTCGACAGAATAGGAGGAGTGACCCTTGAGGAAACTCTTCAGTTTCGATTTGAAAGCGCTTGGATTATTGCTAAGATCTTTGAATTTTTGTAGTAGCTTATTGAAAATTAATGCAGCAGTAATACTGCACAACTTTCTGCACAAGAGTCAAGGAAGTGCGATCCAAATGCATATTGGATTTCTGCCTAGTATTAACTGAGTGAAAACTACTAAATCTTGGGAATAAGCGGATACTGCTAACACGAAACGAGAGTAAAGAATATGTATATTGAGAGGCTAATGTCAGAATACCCATACTAATAAACAGGGGTCGACAAGAGGTTCGCGAATTTACACCGCTTATTGCCCGAACCGCTCGGTTCTTTGAGAATGGGAAGAGTTACCCCAAAATATAATACCATACGTCATAAGCGAATGAAAATAAGCAAAGTAGACTACTTTTCATGCCTATATCTCTCTTACTTCAGACACCGTTCGAATAGTAAAAATGACAGAATTAACTCTTTGAACAAGATCCTGAACGTGGGATTTCCACGACAGTTTACTATCTACCTGGACACCTAGAATTTTGAACTGTTCATTTTCACTAATCATATGCCCTTTCTGCGAAATTAAAACATATGGTTTTGTTGAATTGTGTGTTAGAAAGTGTAAAAACTGTGTCTTATTGTGATTTAGTGTTTATTTTCTACAAGCTATGAACTTTTGTCATGAACGGCACTATTTCGAACAGAGCATCCTTTACTACCAAGCTAGTGTCATCACGAAACAAAAATATTTTGGAATTACCTGTAATACTAGAGGGCATATCATTTATATAAATAAATAAGGAAAAGCAGTGGCCCCAGCACTGATCTCTGCGGCACCCCCCCCCCCCCCCCTCTTTGGCCGTGCTCCACTCAGATCCCACATCATAGCCATTCTCAACACTGTAGAGAATGACCTTTTGCTGTCTGTTATTAAAGGAAGAGGTGAACTAGTTGTCAGCTACTCCCTGTATTCCATAATGGTACAACTTCTGGAGCAATAATTTGTGATCAACACAATCGAACACCTTAGTTAAATACAAAAAAGATGCCTAGCGTTCGAAAGCTTTCGTTTAATCCATCCAGGATCTCATACACAAAAGAGAATATAGCATTTGCAGTTGTTAAACCACTTCTAAAACCAAACTGTACATTTGATACCAAATTATGTAAAATAAAATGATCGATTATCCTTACATAACTATAGCAAACACTGATGGCTTAGAAATAGGTCTAAAATTGTCTACATTATCCCTTCCTCCCTTTTTATGAAGTGGCTTTACTACTGAGTACTTCAATCATTCAGGAAAGGCCGGCCGGAGTGGCCGTGCGGTTCTAGGCGCTACAGTCTGTATTTCCCTCTCTTCCGCGCTTCAGTCTGGAGCCGCGCGGCTGCTACGGTCGCATGTTCGAATCCTGCCTCGGGCATGGATGTGTGTGATTTCCTTAGGTTAGTTAGGCTTAAGTAGTTCTAAGTTCTAGGGCACTGATGACCTCAGATTTTAAGTCCCATAGTGCTCAGAACCATTCAGGAAACTGACCATTCTGAAAGGAAAAATTACAAATATGGCTAAGTACAGGGCTCACATGCCCAGCACAGGACTTTAATATTCTGCTAGGCACTCCATCATATCCAAGAAAGCCCTTAGTCTTCAGTGATTTAATGGTTGATCCTTCGTTGTAAATTCAATTAATTTTTATCGTACAATAAGGAATTCCACGATACTTTACTGTACATCAGACAGAAATAGTCGGTGGAAGTGAAGAAGTCCTGGACTGGTAAACTCCTAACGGCAGCCTCTTGTTCCCAATTACTGTTCGGCCTTCATTGTTTACGTTTTCCTTACCTCAAGCTTTTCAGATGAATCCAGACTTACGATCATGCAAGGTGGAGAATGTACTAAAGTTTCATATTTAATGACCTTTTTCTATCGAAATTTGATCTGGTTATTCCAGATATTTAACATGTACCCCGTCTGATCAGAAGTATTCGGACACCCAATGTAATACGGAATTGACCACTAAATGTCATGGGCCGTGGAACCGCCAGTATAAAAGGAGGCGGCGAGTATTGTGTCGCCAGCAGAGAACCGGTAACAGCAGACTGGGTCGGTCAGGAAAGACCAAATGTTCAAATGTGTGTGAAATCTTATGGGACTTAACTGCTAAGGTCATCAGTCCCTAAGCTTACACACTGCGTCACCTAAATTATCCTAAGGACGAACACACACACCCATGCCCGAGGGAGGACTCGAACCTCCGCCGGGACCAGCCGCACAGTCCATGACGGGGTCAGGAAAGCTCAGTAACTTCGAACATAGACAACTGATCGAATATCACCTGAGTGACGGATTTATCAGGCATGTTTCGTTCTTTCTAAAGCTGCACAAGTCGATAGTTGATGTACTTGTGGAGAGGAAAGTAACAATAACAGATAAACCTAGAGCAGGTGGGCCGCATGTGCTGACGGACAGAGGATGGTTGTGAAAAATGCCATGAAATCAACTGGAGAAATGACTAGATTCGTGGGTTCTGAAGTGCTACCATCAGTCCAGCTAGCCCCCGTCAGCCACACATCTGTATAGTCGATGCTGAGCGACGCCTGAGGTGTTGTAATGAGCAACGCCACAGAACAGTGAATGACTGGAAACGAGTGATTCGGAGTAGTGCTATATCCTGTGGTAATCCAATGGAAAGGATTATATTTCGCGAATGCCTGGAGAACATTCCCTGCCATCATGTGTAGTGCCAAAAGCGGAGTACAGACGAGGTGTAATTGCGGTATGGTAGCGTTTTTCGCTGTTAGATTGTGGTTATTGCGCTTAAGAAATCGCTAAATGCGGAAGGTTATGAACACAATTTACAGCATCGTGTACTGTGTACAGCAGGTCAGTTCGGGGACGTGACTTTATCAGCATGACAGTGCTCCATGTCGTAAAGCAGCGTCTGTGAGGCAATGGTTGTGGACAATAACGTTCCTGAAATGGATTATCCTCCCCAGAGTCCCGACGTGAACCCAGTGGGACACCTTTAGGATGAGCTAGAATGTCGACTTTGCTCCAGACACAGCGACCCATACCACTATCTTCTCTCGTTGCGCTTCCTGAGGAAGAATGGGCTGTCATTCCTGCACAGACATTCAGACACCACATTGTAATTGTTTCCAGCAGAGTTAAAGACGGAGGGTGGATAAATTCCATGTTGATGACCAGTAGTAGACCTCTGGAAACTTTTGTTCAGTTACTATGCAGCTAATATCAAAGTTAGTACATTTACCGTAACTGTTTTTAGTGTACTGTTGGTGTCGTGTATATACCTTACCTGCAGAATAGAAGAACGTCAGAGAAATTCATAGAAACGAGTTTTGTTGTGTGTTAGAAAGAGATTCGGTTGTTAATCGTGTAATGATTTTTCTCTCTGGTCCTTAGTCTTCCGTAATGGTGATCCATTGTTATTTCTATAACCTTTAAAATATCACACTGCTTAAAGTTCATTATTACTACAAAATTCGTTAAAGCTCTCTCCTTGTCTGTTATTAGCGATCATCACAGTAACGACCTAGGATTTATCATTTTCCGTACCGCTTGGGATACTGAAAACAACTACTAAACGTGAACCAAACTACTGACGACTGCTGTTGAAGTATTGTCTAAAGATCTCGAATCCCCGAGAAATGATGATTTCAGTATTATATTTTCTTCTCCATTTTGGTAAACGTTATATAAATTACACACATCAAAATGTTTTGCATCACCTCTGTTCTACAGAAAATTGGAATAGATATCAACATAAACATCATTTCTAACCTTTTTATTGCTCATGAAAACCACAAATTGCATGTTGCACCACCATACAGTGAGACCTCAGAGATGGTGATCCAGTTTGCTGTTACATACCGGTACCTCTAATACCCAGTAGCACATCCTCTTGCATTGATGCATGCCTGTATTCATCTTGACATACTATCAACATGTTCATCAAGGCACTGTTGGTCCAGATTGTCCCACTCCTCAACGGCGATTCGGCGTAGAACCTTCAGAGTGGTTGGTGGGTCACGTCGTCCACAAACAGCCCTTTTCAATCTATCCCAGGCATGTTTGATAGGGTTCATATCTGGAGAACTTGCTGGCCACTCTAGTCGACGATGTATTATCCTGAAGGAAGTCATTCACAAGATGTGCACAATGGGGGCGAGAATTATCGTCCATGTAGACGAATACCTCGCCAATATGCTGCAGATATGTTTGCACTATCGGTCGGAGGATGGCATTCACGTATCGAACAGCCGTTATGGCGCCTTCCATGACCACCAGCGGCGTACGTCGGCCCAACATTGTACCACCCCTAAACAGCAGGGAACCTCCACCTTGCTGCACTCGCTGGACGGTGTGTCTAAGGCGTTCACCCTGACCGTATTGCCTCCAGACACGTCTCCGCTGATTGTCTGGTGAAGGCATATGCGACACTCATCAGCGAAGAGAATATGATGCCAATCCTGAGCGGTCCATTCGCTGTGTTTTTGGGCCCATATGTTCCACGACGAATGGTGTCGTGGTTGCAAAGATGGACCTCGCCATCGACGTCGGGAGTGAAGTTGCGCATCATGCAGCCTATGTCATCGACAGTTTCTGTCTCTCTGTACCTCCCCCATGTCCGAACAACATCGCTGTGGTTCACTACGAGACACCTTGTTGAGAGACGTTCCTGGCACGAAGTAACAATGCGGACGCGATCGAACCGCGGTATTGACCGTCTAGGCATGGTTGAACTATAGATAACACGAGCCGTGTACCTCCTTCCTGGTGAAATGACTCGAACTTATCAGCTGTCGGACCACCTCCATCTAATAGGCACTGCTCATGCATGGTTTTTTACATCTTTGGACGGGTTTAGTGACATCTCTGAACAGTCAAAGGGACTGTGTCTGTGATACAATATCCACAGTCAACGTCTATCTTCAGGAGTTCTTGGGACCGGGGTGATGTAAAACTTATTTGGTGTGTGTATTTTCGTATTTTAAACTGACTTGAAACTCGAGATAGAAGACTGAGTAGTTTGTATATTTCCTTTGAAGTTATAGGAAGTTGCAGGTTTAAAAATGGACATTTCTGAAAAGTTTGTCCTACAAGCTGACTGAAATGTACATGGTCGCTAACTTGAGGCCTCCCTTCTAGCTGTTCCCTCCTGTCCTCTAGATATTTTTTCCACCTAGAACGTGACTTCCAGTGACTTCCTTTGCCGAGAAGTGTCTGCGTGCTTGCGTGTATACTCTATATTCCGTCTGCACTTTACTATTGGGAAGGAAATCCTAATATCCTGCTACGTCTTGTGATAATATCTTCAGTGTAGACTTGAGTAAAACATTAGAGAATTGGTATAATTAGTTACTTTATACTCTTGAAGTAGACTCATCGGGCTTGTCACACAGGTGGTCGTTCACGGCAACCATTCATCGCAACAGGGAACAGGTCTTAGTTTCATCTGCTCTTCTTTAAGCGAATGGTTTGAGTCTGTCATATACACTCTAAGAAGGAAAAAAAAAGAGACACAACGAAGGAATTATCCGAATGGGATGGAAATCGGTAGGTGCTATGTACATGAACAGACAAACAAGTGATAACAATTTCAGAAAAATTGAATGTTTTATTCAAGAAAAAGATCTTCACGAACTGAGCAAGTCAATAACGCATTGGTTCACCTCTGCCTCTTCCGCAAATAGTTATTTGGCTTGGCACTGATCGATAGAGTCGTTTGATGTCGTCCTGAGGGATATCGTGCCAAATTCTGTCCAATCAAACTCGAAAACAAGCTGTAAAAACTCTAGCCGTATGCGGGCGGGCATTATCTTGCTGATATGTAAGCCTAGAATGGCATGCCGTGAAGGGCAACAAAACGGTGGGTAGAATATCGTCGAAGTACCGTTGTGCTATAAGAGTGCCGCGAATGACAATCAAGGGAGTCCTGCTATGAAAGGAAATGGCAGTCCAGACCATTACTCCTGGCTGTCAGGCCGTATGGCGGGCGACAGTCAGGGTGGTATCCCACCGCTCTCCGGGACGCCTCAAGACGTCTTCGTTGGTCATCGAGGCTCAGGTCGAAGCGGGACGCATCGGTAACGACAATTATACTCAGTTCAATGAAATTCCAGGCCGAATGTGATCGACACCAGCGCAAACGGTCTTGCTCGTGTACGGAGGTCAATGTTAGTCGGCGCAAGGGACGCCGCGAGCTCAGCCCCGTTTCTGTGAGCCGCCTATTCTCCTTGTGGTCACCGAAGCACCAGCTGCACGTCGGTTCGATGATGGTGGATGAATACGGGGCTCTGAGTGCCTCTCTGACGATTGCTCGGTCCTCAGGTTCTGTCGTCTCTCCAGGTCAGTCTCTTCCTCCTTGACACTTTGTTCGGCCATGGTTCACCCATTCCTGCCAACATAGTCGAATAGAACTATCGCCCCTATTCAGATGTCGAGAGCGACTCGCCGATTACTCCAACTGGCTTCTTTGAACCTAAGTACATTTCTTCTCTCAAATGGTGACATCTGTGTATATTGTTCACGCGCCCGTCTGCAAGGCATAGGTGCTGCCCAAATGAGTAGACGGAATTAAATTCACAGAAACTTTTTATGCTCTAGTATTGACATGTCCCCTTTTACTGTCCTTGCCATTAGCGCGTTGAAACTGCGCCGCAGCGTCACACAATCTTCCATGGGCGGCCAAAATTTACAATTTTGCATTTTCCGTCGATACTTGTTGACTATCAGTTTGTGACTAATGTGCATAATTCCTTCGTGGTGCGTGATCGTGTTCGTCTTAGATGTATGACATGACGCTCTTCACGTTACTGAATCTTCTGGTAGTGTGTCATAATACCAAGTCAATGAAGATGACGATTTTTGTCCATTGTAGTAAGAAAAGTGGGGCGCCTCTAGTGGCTACTGCTTACATTGTGTGTATTGTGTGTGTATTGAACCGGGGACCTAGAAACGACGGAGAGGCTTCGTCCCGCCATACCCCGCAGTGGTTCACAACAGGCCACAGCAGTCCACCCACCCCACCGCCGCCCCACTCCGAACCCAGGGTTATTGTGCGGTTCGGCCAAATATTTTCGTGGTAGAGTAAGTATGGCGTACACGTATGTGGAGACAGTGTTTACGCAGTAATCGCCAACATAGTGTAACTGAGGCGCAATAACGGGAAACCAGCCCACATTCACCGAGGCAGCCTTAAAAACCATCCACAGTCTGGCCGGCACACCGGACCTCGACGCTAATCCGTCGGCTGATTCGTGCCGGGGTCCGGCACGCCTACCCGCTCGGGAAGCAGCGCGTTAGACCGCGCGGCTAACCGGTCGGGCACTGCTTACATAATACAGAATGATTTACGATTAATTGTCCACAATTGCTATCTATTAAGGACAGGACAATACATTCGAAATCAGCGCACAACGTTCGTGCTAAGTCTCGTAGGTAAAGGCAACTGCGTATGTATATATCTTCTTTACCTTTTGGTAAACTAAGACTGTACACTACGTGTTGCAACCTCAGGCAGCTGTGGTACCCTAGGATATCAGCAACATTAGGTCTGTAGGCAGCCAAGTGACTTTTAAATCAGCCTTAGTTAATGCTGGGCTGGTTGATTCGAAGGGACGGAAATGTTTTAGATGTTTAGAGGTAAGTTCCTATGGGACCAAACTGCTGAGGTTATCGATCCCTAGGCCTACACACTACTTAATCTAACTTAAACTAACTTATGCTAAGGACAACACACACACCCATGTCCGAAGGACGGGGGGAGCCACCCGAAACGTGGCAAGACGCCCCAGACCACGCGGCTACGGAAATGTGAAATGTATTTAATCATTTGTGAAAGTGAAATAGAAGAACTACATTCTGATTATTCCACGTCATAAACACTGTGAGAAACGTGCAAAAACTGTTGTTTTGGCTGACTTAATAATGTCTGTGCACGCCTTCTCAAAATGTGTTTATTTTCACACTTAATCTTGCGCTAACTCGTTAACAGCCAATCATAGGTTTTCACATTTATGTCTGGCATAGCTTATATTCATACTTTCCAAGAAATTGGTTTTGCGAAACCTGTTTACAGTATGTCGCGTTTCCTCCGATTTCACTAAATAATTCTTTGTGGATTCAGAGTTAGATCCTTACACTAACAAAAACACCACTGCCGAGACCACCAGAGATTGTTTTTAAAAGTTTCGCATTTCTTATGAGATCTTGCCATGTCGCCAATAGAAAATTTCTTTAGAGCAGGAGTACCTATTATGAATTGAATTGGTCTTCTGCGTAACTTTTAGGGGCAAGTCTTTATATACACACATCAAAAAAAGTTTAGCATCACCTCAGTTCCGAGAGGTCCGGACCCTGTACAGAAAATTGGAATAGAGATCAACTTAAACATCATTTCCACCCTTTTTATTGCTCATGTAAACCACACACAGCGTGTTGTACCACCATACAGCGAGACCTTCAGAGGTGGTGGTCCAGATTACTGCACACACCGGTACCTCCAGTAGCACGTCCTCTTGCATTGATGCATGCCTGTATTCATCGTGGCATACTATCCACAATTTCATCAAGGCACTGTTGGTCCAGATTGTCCCACTCCGCAACGGCGATTCGTCGTAGATACCTCAGAGTGGTTGGTGGGTCACGTCGTCCATAAGCAACCCTTTTCAATCCACCCCAGGCATGTTCGATTAGGTTCATACCTGGAGAACGTGCTGGCCACTCTAGTCGAGCGATGTCGTTATCCTGAAGGAAGTCATTCACAAGATGTGCACAAGGGGGACGCGAATTGTCGTCCATGAAGACGAATGCCTCGCCAATATGCTGCCGATATGGTTACACTATCGGTCGGAGGATGGCATTTACGTATCGTAGAGCCGTTACAGCGCCCTCCATGACCACCAGTGGCGTACGTCGGCCCCACATAGTACCACCCCTAAACAGCAGGGAACTTCCACCTTGCTGCACTCGATGGACAGTGTGTTTAAGGCGTTCAGCCTGACCGGGTTGCCTCCAAACACGTCTCCGACGATTGTCTGGTTGAAGGCGTATGCGACACTCATTGGTGAAGAGAACGTGATGCCAATTCTGAGCGGTCCATTCGGCATGTTGTAGGGCCCATCTGTGCCGCACTGCATGGTGTCGTGGTTGCAAAGATTGACCTCGCCATGGACGTCAGGAATGAAGTTGCGCATTATGCAGCCTATTGCGCACAGTTTGAGTCGTTACACGACGTCCTGTGGCTGCACGAAAAGCATTATTCAACATGGTGGCGTTGCTTTCAGGGTTCCTCCGAGCCATAATCCGTAGGTAGCGGTCATCCACTGCAGTAGTAGCCCTTGGGCGGCCTGACCGAGGCATGTCATCGACAGTTCCTGTCTTCTTGTATCTCTTCCGTGTCCGAACAACATCGCTTTGGTTCACTCTGTGACGCCTGGACACTTCCCTTGTTGAGAGACCTTCCTGGCACAAAGTAACAGTGCGGACGCGATCGAACCGCGGTATTGACCGTCTAGGCATGATTGATCTACAGACAACACGAGCCGTGTGCCTCCCTCCTGGTGTAATGACTGGAACTGATCGGCTGTCGGACCCGCTCCGTCTAATAGGCGCTGCTCATGCATAATTGCTTACATCTTTGGGCGGGTTTAGTGACTTCTCTGAACAGCCAAAGTGACTGTGTCTGTGATAAAATATCCGAATTCAGCGTCTATTTTCAGGAGTTCTGGGAACCGGGGTGATGAAAAACTTTTTTGGCTGTGTGTATATCTGAATAATATTCAGGAAAAATCGCATAACATTCGAATAGTAGACAACCCACTGTGACGTTTTTTGACAATAGCAATTTTTTGTGCGGTAGCTTTTTATGAACGTGTTTTGTTGAACAGTGTGTCTAATATTTGAATATAAATTATGATGCTAATATTCCTACCACTGCGACAGAAAAGTGTTGCCTTCTTCGTCTTCTAAACACGTTAATAACCTCTTTAACTTCCTCGTCGATGACTGTGCGGTGGGTGCATGGCGTGGGTCTGGTTTCGCTTAAATGAAGCCTCAGGCCGAAACGCTCAGTGATGAAAGATGCCGACGGCGGCTATAAAACATCTCACGTGTGACCAAAGTTTTCGTCGGCTGAGTGGCGCTAGATTTGTGGGTGATAAGGACGTCGAGATAGTGCGCTGGCTGAGCGCATCTTCACTGTCAACATGAAACATTCACGCGACACTCACACGCGGCCTCTCCACCTAGGACCCTCGTTTCATCTCTTTCTCTGTCATGTAACACTTGAACTTTTATGTCTGCTGTCACAACGTCGCGGTGTCCCCCCAGCCGGCTGAGTGTTAATAAAATCCTGCCGCCAAGATAAAAAGGGTGCGAGAGGAAACCGCCTCATTGGTTTGTGTATGGTTCAAGTGTTATCGGAGGTCAAGATTTGGAAACACGAAATGTGGTGTGTGGTACGTGGTGCCAGCTGACGTCATTCGTAGCCCGATCTTTTATTAGCACACAACCCTTTATGTTGAACTAGCGACCCGGTCCTGCTTCGCACGGATAGCATAAAGTATCTGCGGCCAGACGACTTGTTTATGGACCGCTGCGTAGAGTTAAGTCAACGAATATTATGACTTTCATATAAGCGATGTAAGCAGTGCTCGCCAGGAAAAGTTGTCCGCAGGCATGGCTGTTGTGTTCCGTGATAAATTAGGGTTTCGAGTGACATCTCATGGCGATGATGGGAGCATAGTGATGTAAGATATCTGTTTCAAACCAGTTTAAATACTGCATGCGAATCGCGCGCGCGTCTCTCTCTCTCTCTCTCTCTCTCTCTCTCTCTCTCTCTCTCTCTCTCTGTGTGTGTGTGTGTGTGTGTGTGTGTGTGTGTGTGTGTGTGTGTGTGTGTGTGTGTGTGTGAGAGAGAGAGAGAGAGAGAGAGAGAGAAACTGAGGCGCTCAGTCTGGAACCGCGCGACTGCTACTGTCGCAGGTTCGAATCCTGCCTTGGGCATGGATGTGTTTGATGTCCGTAGGTTAGTTAGGTTTAAGTAGTTCTAAGTTCTAGGTGACTGATGACCACAGCTATTAAGTCCCATAGTGCTCAGAGCCATTTGAACCATTTGATTGGTTCAATAGTGTATATATCGGAGGCTGGCTGAGGAGGCGCAAATAAAAGAAAAAAATCAGAATAAAAACGCACGTGATATACATGGTTAGCTCGTGTTACAGCACTCCTCTAGTGAAGCTTAGTACGCACTGTGCTGCAACATTAAGGCTTGTTGGTGCTATTCTTTGTCGTGGACTCTTTACGGCAAACTACTTCGTTATGCCACGCACAAAACCGTATCCAGTTCTAGGTTTGATTGAAGGAAAGCAGAAAGTTGAAAACTGAGCCATGTGCTACAATACCGAATAAACTTACTGTATGTAAACCAAGCAAAGTTGCTGAAGTAGCTTTTCGGGGAACATATTACTTGTAGCGTAAAAAATAAAACGCCACATATTTTGAGTTCGCATGTCTTTCCGCTGTGCAGTTGTTCTCGAACAGTTGCTGGGCAACAATTGGTTAAAAAAATTGATTATTTCAAATTGTCTAACATCCAGCCTAATGATGAGGTGGTTATCTTTTCGTTGTTGGTTATATTTATAACGATACTTGGAAGCTAAATATTTCACTGCCTGTTTGGTTAAGCGTGCGAATTATCATTGTTAACCTGAGGGAAAGAGAAATTGGCAGTCTGAAACTGTCGTCATATTTAGAAATACGTCCCTCAATCATTTGTGGAAGTATTTCGGAATCTTGTGAATTCATCCGCAAGAAATTTCTGGATACAATTCAAGAAGATTGAGCCCGTGACTTTATGATGTTTAAAAGGTCTAAATCTCTTTTTTGCCATTGAAAATTCGTTTACTGGTTCTCCGTAAAATTTGAAAGTGTCCAAAAATATATCTTTTGCCCCACCACGCAAAAAATCGTGTTCACATCTATGTTTGGCCCTGGGAAAGCATAAAGCTGAAAGTGGTGTCATCTGCTGCGCTGCTGAAAGACTTTTTTTTATATAAACGAAGGAAAGCTGTATCCCGTGCTGAAGTAAATTTTCGGAAAACATTTTACTTCATTCATAAAGAATTGAAAACAACAAGTTTTGAATACCCATGTTCGCTTTGCAGTTGTTCTGAAACATTTTCAATCTAACGGATGTCAGTTACGCGACTTGCATGCCGCTATCCAGTTACCCAACCAGAGAAAGAGGAGCTACAGATTAACGTGGAATCTGAGCCATGTTTCGTTTCTCGCGAATCTCCATATCATGGGGAGGTGAACGCTAGGTTTGAAGACAGAGTGAAATAAAGTGACCCAGCTGGGATTCGATCCGACACGCTCTAGGTGTCTAGCCATACGCTCTATCGCCGCATCACCAAACCAGATGCAGAGCTTGTTATGCTTTCTGTACTCCAGAGTCACTGCTGCTCTCTCGAGTTATGGAGACAATTCGTATGAAATATTTATAAATCATATACAAAAACCTCCTTGTGAAAATATATATCCACAGCGACCGTTTTCTGCACAAATGATGAGAAATTTTATGCAACGTTACGAGGTAAAAAGGGAGGTGGACTAGAGATAAGCATTCCATAGACGTCGATGTTAGAGTGCACTACCTCAGCTGGTGGATAGAGCATGGAATTGCCGTAAACCGTTGGTAAACAATCCCTAAAATCCTATAAAATAACTTACGGAGACCACGTAAAATCGTTTTCATGATTTATAGACTGTAATTTTAAATCTGTTGCTTAAAATCTGCACCATATCTCTGTGTTCCAGCATCAGAGTCTTAATGGCATTTTTTCTCTTCATTCAGAATAGTAAATAGCTGATTTGTAGCTCAGGGATAATTATTTTTGCTATCCGTCAAGCTTGGACAGTATGAATTTTCCGACTCCGTCGTCGTTGTCGTAGCATGCCTGCAGGTACACATATGACGCAAAGTTCAGTTTTCTCTTACGCGTGTGTCTGGATGAATTTTGGAAGTCAGTCAGCTCTCCTCGAATCACTACACCGTTATATACATGCGGGAATAATCGAACTGACGCCACCGATTCATCGACAGGTTAGACGACATCCCAAGGACAATTGAAAGATTATCACGCTTGTCAGATCGACGTGTAGTTAACATAAACAAAAGCCGCCATGCGCCTGCTAGAGGTGAACTTTCGAAAGCGTCTTACACAGCACCATCCCATTACGCTGCGTTGGTCACGATGCGTTCGTACGGTCTCAAGGTTTCACTCGACGGCGCCGAGCAAGGAGTGTCAGCCGGCTTCCATGCGGACGCCCGTAACGGCCGAGACAGGGCAGTGCGCGTGCATGTTACCTCCAGGAAACTTGAGAACCTACTTTCAGCCGTTGCTGCAAAAGCTTCATCACACAAAATACTAAGAGCACTGCTACAGTTTACCTGTCGTTACTTAAGATGGCTTGTTTCTGCCCGATATTGGAAACGGCCGTCAGCGACTCAATAATTCTAAATTAAGAAAACAATAGAATTGCATTTAGAGCTGGTTAATACAAAGGAAAGTGGCACTCACTCAAAACCTTTTATCCCTTCGCTCAATTTCTACAGTACGGAAACGCATTTTTCACAATTAACACCTGCATGCACTCATTCCTTAGCTGTGGAACTATTTGTAGGGATACTATACACAGAAAATGGATATAGTTTCAAAACTACAGAAAATGTCCTTAAGAATAACCAAAAATAGTAACTGGGCTCGCTGTAAATACGAGGGCTTGCTTGAAAAGTAATGCCTCCAAATTTTTTGTTCTGTTGTCAGTATTGGTTGTGGTTTTACATGCTGTGCATATCACTCGGCCAACTTTCGGTTTCGCTGACGCAAGTTGCCTACCTCTACCGCTAGAGGGCTCTGAATTGTAGCGTGGAATACAGCGGTGTGTGACGTAACTATGTCTGTGCGCGAGAAACAGCGTGCTGTAATAGAGTTCAGAACTCTAAGAGTTCGTCCACACATGGAGCACCCTCTCCTTCGGCATGGCAGTGTCAGACCACACATGAGCGGTGCAACATTTGCAACAAACCGACGCCTTGGGTTCACTGACATCAGTCATCCTCCATACAGTTCCGACTTGGCCCCACCTTCGAGGACTTCACTTCGATAGTGCTGAAGCGGTGCATGCAGAGGTGAGGTTGTGGGACCGTCAAGAAAGTCAAACATTCTGCAATGACTGTATCAACTGCTCTCTCGTTGGGAGAAGTGTGTTGGTGGCCTGGGTGACTAAGTCGGGAAATAAGTATGTACACATAAAGAATTCGGATACATTACTTTTCAGCACCCCCTCGTACCTATTGCAACAGCTGGGGATCCTAACTGCCCCATGTCAGTGCTACCACCAATGTGGTATCCACATGAAGCAGAACATTAGTAACAATTATACTAATACAGAATTCGTAGTCATGAAATGAGAGGCGGATACTACTTGCATCTACCGAGAGAAAGAATGAACAAAAAATAAAACACTTTTTTCTACCAGGAAATAAAACTGTAGATTAAATATCCCAAGAAGCAACTAAAACGTTGATCCCAGAATGAGATTTTCACTCTGCAGCGGAGTGTGCGCTGATATGAAACTTCTTGGCAGATTAAAACTGTGTGCCGGACCGAGACTCGAACTCGGGACCTTTGCCTTTCGTGGGCAAATGCTCTACCAACTGAGCTAACCAAGCACGACTCACGCCCCGTCCTCACAGCCTTAATTCTGCCAGTATCTCGTCTCCTACCTTCCAAACTTTACAGAAGCTCTCCTGCAAAACTTGCAGAACTAGCACTCCTGAAAGAAAGGATCTTGCGGAGACATGGCTTAGCCACAGCCTGGGGGATGTTTCCAGAATCACATTTCCACTCTGCAGCGGAGTGTGCGCTGATATGAAACTTCCTGGCAGATGAAAACTGTGTGCCGAGCGCTTGCCCGCGAAAGGCAAAGGTCCCGAGTTCGAGTCTCGGTCCGGCACAAAGTTTTAAAATGTTGATGTTGTGGATTGGCAAGAGAGCCAACCCACTATGAGAGGAAGCCGAAAGGCACGCGTTTTAGCTCACGCAGGCTGGCGTGAGGTCTGGAACAGGTCAAGGAAATGAGACTAACAAAAAACGTACGTAGCTGCTGGAATACTTAACTTTACTCCATAATTGGTGAACATCGCTCTTGACGGTCCGTGTTTTACAGCATCAATAGTAACTGGTAATGGCGCTTTGCTAGGTCGTAGCAAATGACGTAGCTGAAGGGTATGCTAACTATCGTCTCGGCAAATGAGAGCGTATTTTGTCAGTGAACCATCGCTAGCAAAGTCGGCTGTACAACTGGGGCGAGTGCTAGGAAGTCTCTCTAGACCTGCCGTGTGGCGGCGCTCGGTCTGCAATCACTGATAGTGGCGACATGCGTGTCCGATGTGTACTACGGACCGCGGCCGATTTAAAGGCTACCACCTAGCAAGTGTGGTGTCTGGCGGTGACACCACATTCGTCCTCCGCAAATCGGCGTACGGTGGTGTTATAAGCCTTCCGCCCGCCGTGGGGAGGACCCCATGTTGACGTATGCGACGAGGTGGGGAGCCTAACAGGCGAGGCTGTGCCACCCGCACCCTGCCATTCGGACCGAGGGGAGCTAGGAAACGCCTGAAAACCTGCTCCAGGGTGCACGTCAACATGCGGTGAATGCGCCCGCAGAGAGACAGGAGGGGCCGACGGGTCGACTTCCATCGGGCCGGGGCACCCGACGGGCGAAGACGACATATGGTCCGGAGCGGGCAAGAGTTCGATGTCGGAGGACAACTGGTAACGGGAAGCGAACGGCGGCGCGTGACCCAGGGAGGCGCCCGGCGGTTGCAGCGACGCGTCCACTGCGGGCGTCGCCGGCGGGAGAACAGGCGGCGGCGGCGGCGCGTCGCCATGGGGCAAAATGGAAGGCAGCGTCGGTAACACCTGGGGCTGAGGCGAGCCAGTAGATGGGTCCCCAGGGCGCTGACCGGACGGCACCGTCGCTGAAAGCAGACGGGGAGCGGCAGATCCCGTGTGACGACAGAGGCGCAGCTGATTGAGATGCCGGCGCACCTCACCAGAGGCCCCCAAAACCAGATACATAGCGCGGCCGAGGCAGCGAAGAATGCGCCCTGCAAGCCAACGCCGTGAACCTCGATAGTGGCGGTAGTAGACAACGTCGCCTGGGGCAAAAGCAGGTGTCTGCCGCTGCACAGGAACGTGATGCGGCGGATGTAGCAAAGACATCAAGGTTCGATGAGGACGACCGTGGAGCAACTCAGCCGGCTAGCGATCATTTCGGGGCTGAGAGCGATACGAGGACAAAAAGAGCAATAACGCGTCCTCCCGAGAATGCGACTCTTTTAACTTCAACATCTGTGACTTGAAAGTCCGGACCAATCGTTCAGCGGCACCGTTTGACTGAGACGAAAACGGCGTGGATGTCAGATGTTGAATACCATTGGCCTTGCAGAATGACTGAAATTCTGCGGACATGAATTGTGGGCCATTGTCGGAAACAATATTCTGTGGAAGACCTTCAATGCAAAAGATAGCGGATAACACTTGGATGGTGGCAGATGACGTCGTGGAAGACATCCGGACAACAAAAGGAAAATTACTGAATGAATCTACCACAACCAACCATCGAGCATTCCAGAATTGACCAGCAAAATCGATGTGTAAGCGTTGCCAAGGGGAAGTGGATTTTAGCCATGCAAAGAATTTCCGCGGTGGTGCTGATTGTTGTTCGGCACACACCATCCAAGAAGAACACACATTCGTAATCGCAGCATCGATCCCGAACCAAGTACAGTGCTCACGAGCAAGTTGTTTCGTTCTCACTATACCCCAATGTCCGTGGTGGAGAAGCCGTAAGACAGAGGACTGTAACGAACGTGGGACCACGAACCTGGACTGATCATTATCAGAACGCAACAGCAAAACACCACGTCGAACAAAAAGTCTCCTTGTGAGCAAAAAATCGGCGAACCAACGGATCCCCGATCCGTGACTTTGACAAGGCCCATTCCGTAGCAACAAAACGCAGAACGGTAGCAAGGACAGGGTCGGCAGCTGTGGCTGTAGCTACACGACGAAAATCAATCGGAAATGATTCGACCACGTCATCGGTTTCCGAATCAATGAACATACAAGCAAGTTCGGAGGAATCGAATGCTCTATCCTCAGCAACAGGCAAACGGGACAACGCATCGGCGTTTCCGTGCTTAGCAGTGGACCGATACAAGATATCGTAGCGGTACTGCGAGAGGAAAATAGACCAGCGAATGAATTTCTGCGCAGTACGTGGAGGTACAGGCTTTGTCGGATGAAAAAGCGATGTCAAAGGTTTGTGGTCTGTGATGATGGTAAAGTGACGACCATACAAGAAATCATGAAACTTTGTAACACCAAATACGAGAGTCAGTGCTTCTTTCGCGATCTGTGAATAATTTCTTTGTGCAGACGAGAGCAATTTGGACGAAAAGGCAATAGGGCGATCGTGCGAACCATCTTTGTGCGCCAGCACAGCACCGATCCCGAAATCCGATGCATCCAGCATCAACAAAAGGGGCTTCCGGGAATCGAATGGCGTAAGGCAAGTATTGGAAAGCAACGCCGATTTCAACTGGCGAAAGGCGCGTTCGCATTCCGTCGTCCAGACGAACGGAACACCTTTACGGCCTACGCGATGAAGCGGAGCTGAAATGGAAGAGGCGTGTGGGATATATTTATGATAGTAATTTATTTTTCCCAGCACACTCTGTAGCTGCTTCAAATTCTGCGACGAAGGCAAGTTTTGTATGGCACGGATGTGCTCTGGACTGGGATGTACGCCTTGGGCATTGAGTACATGTCCCAGATAAGGTAAGTCACGAGCAAAAAACACACAATTGTCTTTCCGCAAGTGAAGACCATTTTGTCGCAAGACCTGAAATAATGTTCTGAGATTGGCTAAATGTTCTTCTTCCGTCTTTCCGGAGATCACAATATCGTCCAGATAGTTTGCTGCAGTAGGGACCGACGCACAAACAGTTTGTAGATATTGCTGAAACAATGCAGGGGCGGATGCACACCCGAATGGCAGTCATTTGAATCGATACAAACCAAGATGTGTGTTAACCATCAAAACGCTCTGGGATTCTTCGTCCACCGGTATTTGCAAGTACGCATCTGCTAGGTCCAACTTCGAAAAATATTTACCCGGGCACAGTTTGTCAAAAAGATTTTCTGGGCAGGGTAAAGGAAAAGTTGCAGTCACT
Organism: Schistocerca piceifrons; assembly: GCF_021461385.2. Taxonomy (NCBI): domain Eukaryota; kingdom Metazoa; phylum Arthropoda; class Insecta; order Orthoptera; family Acrididae; genus Schistocerca; species Schistocerca piceifrons. The sequence goes on along the minus strand of NC_060149.1, from coordinate 358,499,413 downwards.
AGTTGTGGATTCACTGTTGCCTTGAAGTCCACGCAAAGTCTCAATTTTCCGGAAGGTTTTTGCAAAATTACTAAGGGTGATGCCCAGAGAGAAGCCTGCACACGTTCAGTTACACCTTGTGATTCCAAATCGTGTAATGTTTTTGCGACCTCATCACGCAATGCGTGGGGAACATTGCGCGCTCTGAAAAATTTCGGTTGCGCGTTTACTTTCAGTTCCAAACGTGCTTATAGTTCTTAGCGCAACCAAGGCCCGGTGCAAAAATGTCTGCAAATTCGTCACATAGACGAGAAACACTGTCTGATGGCACAGTCTGGTTCACTGATAGGACCTGATTGACTATAGACAAGTTAAACAACCGAAACAAATCGAAACCAAACAAGTTCACTGCAGAAGAAGAACGAAGGACGTACAATGACACAAGTTTTGTTTGTCCCTTGTAGTATGTTGCAAGAAGGCTGCACTGTCCCTACACAGGGAGCCCGTGACCTGAATATGTAGTCAGCTTAACATTTGCAGCACGCAACAGAGGTGTGCCCAGCTGTTTGTACGTGTCTTGATTGATCAGTGACACTGCAGCTCCAATATCGAGCTGGAATGGTATCACTTTGCCATTAAGGCCCAATCTACAAAAAGTTTATTGTCCTGCTGACGACAAGAGCGACTGTCTCGTGCAACGTGAACTGACACTGGTACAAAATCACTTGTGACATGACGGGATTTCCGTCGATGTCGACGCACACTATTTGTGGGACGAACACAGTCACTGTTAGAGAGTGGCACTGGGCGGAGTGGCATGAACTATATGAATTTCCATGGGCGATGTGTCGCGAGCCTGAGTATCCTTGGTTTGATTCCAGCACAAAGCAAAGGGCCTGGAATGGTTGTGAGTGTCTGATCTGAGCTTTTTCTGGCAAACACTCTGAACATGTCCTTTTTTATTACAGAAAAAGCAAATAGCCTGGCGTGACAGGCAATTCTCACCCGAATGTCTAGAAGCACACCGCGGGCATGATTTTAGCACTGCTTTTGCTTGCCTGCGCGGCACACGTGGCTGAGAGCCTGGTGGCAGCTGTGCGGACGGGCGCGAGGGCTGTTTACTGTTCCGTGCAGCGCGCCCGGCGGGCCGGTTAATGTGACACACGGCTGGTGAAGTTTCAAATGATTCCTGAGCAAAGTCAAGTGTGTCCTGTCGATCCAATATGTCCATCACTTGTTGAAGGGAGGGATTGACTAGTTTCAAAATCTGTTCATTTATACGGACATCAGAAACGTTCTGTGCAATTGCATCACGTACCATAGTATCTGAATTAGGGAGTCCACATTGACACTCAAAAGCACAATCCCTAGTAAGGCCTTGCAAGGTTGCAACCCACTCCCTATTAGTCTGACCGGCCGTACGTTTTGTACGAAAGAAGGTGTACCTTTTCGCAACTACATTGACTGATTCTTTGAAATATGCATCTAATGCAGACAAAATTTCTTCGTAGGACAGAGTTGCTACGTTGCGTCGGGGAAATAATTTGACTATCACACGGTACGTGGTCACTCCGACGGAAGATAATACGAAAGGCTGCCGCTTGTTACCTTGAATTCTGTAGGTGGCGAGATGGAATCCAAATTGGCGTGACCTCTCCGTCCAGCTTTCCAGTGCAGCATCAAAAGGACGAAAAGTTGGTGCAACTGCGTGTTGTGGCTGCGTGAGCGGTGGAGTGGCGGCTGCCGCATCGTTTTGCATTGCACGTTGACCCTGGACGAGCTGTCCAAGGGCATCCAGTAAGGCCTGCGTCTGCTGATTCTGTAAGCGATAAAATTAGGACAGTACATCTGGAGATGGTGGCGAAGCCATTACGCAAGTAAATCAGGGCAGTATAGTTACGAACGCAAATTGGCCTCGTCGCCAAATGTTGTGGATTGGGAAGAGAGCCAACCCACTATGAGAGGAAGCCGAAAGGCACGCGTTTTAGCTCACGCAGTCTGGCGTGAGGTCTGGAACAGGTCAAGGAAATGAGACTAACAAAAAACGTACGTAGCTGCTGGAATACTTAACTTTATCCATAATTGGTGAACATCGCTCTTGACAGTCCATGTTTTACAGCATCAATAGTAACTGGTAATGGCGCTTTGCTAGGTCGTAGCAAATGACGTAGCTGAAGGCTATGCTAACTATCGTCTCGGCAAATGAGAGCTATTTTGTCAGTGAACCATCGCCAGCAAAGTTGGCTGTACATCTGGGACGTGTGCTAGGAAGTCTCTCTAGACCTGCCGTGTGGCGGCGCTCGGTCTGCAATCACTGATAGTGGCGACATGCGGGTCCGACGTATACTACGGACCGCGGCCGATTTAAAGGCTACCACCTAGCAAGTGTGGTGTCTGGCGGTGACACCACAGTTGATACTTAAAAAGTACGTTTATGAGAACCTCTCAAACAAATAATACTTACTGGATAGTCAAAGATTATTTAGAGGACACACAGTAGGGGTTGGTAAATAATTAACACAAATTAATAATAAACACCTTCGTCATTCTACAATGTATAGTCAAAATTTAGTGTGTCTTGCTGTAACATCTTATCCCCAAGCTCTGTGACGGGTAATATACTAATCTATTCCCATATTCCTGAACTCAACATGCACATGCGGTTTATTCTGACTGCTCGTGATATCCTGAGTAGGGACACCGATGTTCCTAAAATTTTCGTGAAATCATACCGCTTATCGTTCTGGCCAAGTTGTCTCTGACAACGTAAGACATTCACAGTGGGTTATTATTGTCTTCATCTACATGCACACACATACCATGCAAACCATCTTACGGTGTGTGGCGGAAAATACTTGTGGTACCACTGTCTTCTCCCTATTTGCTGTTGCGTTAAGCAAGAACGATTGTTGGTAAAGCTCCGTTTGACTTTTAATTTACTCTGATTTTCTCGTTGTGGTCATTTTGCGACACGGGTGTAGAAGGAAGTAATATGTTTCCCGACTCTTTCTGGAAAGTTCGCTGTCGGAGATTCAACAGTAAACCTATCTGTGACGCCCAATTCCTCTCTCGTAGTGTCTGCCCTGGAGTTGGTTGAGCATCTCTGCAATGCTCTTGCACCGACTAAACGATAAGATGACGAAACGCACCGCTCTTCATTGGTATTTTCAGCATTCGTAATGTGGTGAAGATGTTGCTCTATGGATTATGACGCTGAGACCTCTTTATCTAGGTACTTCCATTCGGACACTCATGTACCGCGCTCTACTTTCGTGAGCGTTCTTCTGCCACTTCACGCAGAAGATACCGGTAAACTTTATATTTCTTTATAAAGTTAAGAATCTCGCTGCATCGCATTGTTCTGTAAAATTGTTCGAAACACTGCATAATATTTCTCATTGTACGAGCAGTTATCTTCTTCGAATTGAATGTCATGTTTGATCTTTAATTACACGTTTTGCAGTTGCCTGTGACAGCAGCAGATGTCTTTGCACTATGGGCACAGATATCCCAAATAACACCTCTATCCTTGTGGTTATGTTCTGCACTGAAAGTCCACCATGTCGGAAACAACCGAGTTTACACACATTTCCCCGTGAACTCTCTTCGCGATAGTTTTGCAAAAAGAATTGTCTGTATTTAAATACAGAATTTCTGTTCCGCCACTTTCTGTTCCGAACATTGTACAGATGATTACAAAGTGGCGTCATGCCTGTAACCGTCACGAAATGGAATGGAAGTTTTCCTATCGGCCGAGTACTGAAGACGGGAGCCGGTACGATACAGAACAAGTTGCCACGAACACTAACCTTTTGTGTGTTAGTTTTTGCGTTAGTTCATGAAATACCGTTAACATTTGAATCAATTTTATGGTAAAAAAGGGGGAAAATTCGCTTGAAGTCTTCCTAAGAGTCTCTCCATTCCTTGCATATCAGGCCGGCCGGAGTGGCCGAGTTGTTCTAGGCGCAAAAGTCTGGAACCGCGCGACCGCTACGGTCGCAGGTTCGAATCCTGCCTCAGGCATGGATGTTTGTGATGTCCTTAGGTTAGTTAGGTTTAAGTAGTTCTAAGTTCTAGGGGACTGATGACCTCAGCAGTTAAGTCCCATAGTGCTCAGAGCCATTTGAATCTTGCATATTAGACTCCTAATTATGTAAGCGTCGACTAGATGATGATTAATTACAAACGAATAATGTTGACGGCAGTTGACGGTTTCGTACCTAGTAAATTAATAATAGATGGAACGCGTTGCCCATGGTGCCCAAAGCTGGTCAGGCCACTGTCGCAGAAACGACGAAAAAGACATTTCGGATTTAAAAGGACGCACAGTTCTCGAAATTTAGTGTAGAATTCAATGTGAGATGGTTTCGACAGCTTCCACAACGAAACTCTTGTCTCGAAATCTAGCAGAAAACTCAGAGGGTCTGGTGTATGTACAGTCTACCAGTGGTAAGGCGAAATCAGTGCCTACCCTGCGTAATAGTAGTAGTAATAATACCGACGATAGCGCCGCTGAAGCAGAGTTACTAGAGACGGTTTTCCAAAAATCTTTCACCAAAGATGATGTAGTAAATATTCCTGAATTCGAATCAAGAACAGCTGCCAACGTGAGTAATTCGGAAGTAGCGAAGCAGCGAAGTCACATACCAAAGGCAAATCTTACGGTCCAGATTGTATTCTGAAGAAATAGCTTCATTTTTAGCAATCGCATACAACCGCTCGCTCGATTAAAGACCCTTACCTAAAGACTGGGAAGTTTCACAAGTGACACCGATACACAAAAAATGTAAGTAATCCGTTGAATTGCAGATACACACAGCTTCAGTAGGATTTTGAACATAGACTATGTTCGAACATTATGACATACCTCCAATTAAAGGATGTATGGACCCATAGACAGCACAGAGCAATATTGTTCTTGTGAAATACAACTGGCTCTCTGTTCACAATAAGTAATGAGTGCTGTCGACAGGAGATCTCCATCTACATACACACTCCGCAAGCTACCGTATGATGCACGGGGGACGGTACCTCGTATCAGTAATAGTCGTTTCCTTTCGTGTTGTTTTCGCAAATGGAGCGAAGGAAGAAACGACTGTCTGTACGGCACTGTACGAGCCGTAATTTCTCGTACGTTAGTGGTCCTTACGCTTAATGTGTGTCGGAAGTAAGTGAATAGTTCTGCAGTGGGCTTCAGATGATGGTTCTCTAAATTTTCTCAATAGTGTTCCACAAAAATAACGTCGGCTTCCCTCCAGAGACCAGAGACTCCCATTTTAGTTCACGAAGCATTTGCGTAATACTTGAATGTTGATCGATCTTACCTGTAACAAATCTAGCTGCGTGCCTGTGAATAGCTACGTCTTCCTTTAATCCGACCTGGTGGAGATCTCAAACACTCGAGCACTACTCGAGAAAGGGTCGCACCAACGTCCTATACTCGTTTTCCTTTACAGATGAGTCAACCATTCTCCTTCCTTACTATTGTCCTTGGGTGCCGGTTCCGTTTCTTATCGCTTTGCAACGTTACGTCTAGATATACGAGGGGCGTTCAGAAAGTAAGCTCCGATCGGTCGCGAAATGGAAACGACTATGAAAATCCGATAAAGCTTTGCACAGATGTGTTGGGTAGCGTCTCTAGTATAACCCCAGTTAGCATCAAGTCGCTCTTCTCATTTCTGAGCTCGCAGTGAGTGCGTAAAGATGTCTAGAAAATAGTGTCTGCCGCCAAGTACGAGGGCCTGGTGAGAAATTTCGCCTGAAGCTATGCAGCTAACATTACATAACTGTCGTGCTGTTTCTTCTTCAAGACAATTCTCAGCCGCATTCTGCAGGGGCAATGAAGATGCTCCTGCATCGTTTTCAAATGGAAATGTGAGATTACCCACAATACAGTCCGCAATTGTCTCCCCCTGAGTTTCATCTCTGGTCACATGAACCGCTGTCTTTGAAGACAACATTTTGACACAGACAACGAGGTGTAGGCCAGCGTGGAGAATTGGCGGAATGCACTGGCGGCTGCCTTCTATGATGAGGTTATTGAAAAGTTGGTACAACGCTATGACAAAAGTCTAAGTCAGAACGGCGACTACGTAGAGAACTAGCTGAAAGGTGTAGCTAATTGTTACAAGTAAAACATTTCTGATGTTCACTGTGGTTTCAATTTGGCAATCAATCGGAGCTTACTTTCTGAACAGGCCTCGTATAATCGATGTGACTATGCCAAGCAGCACATCATTAATACTATACTCGAACATAGAGGATTTTATTCCTACTCATCTGCGTTAACTTAAATTTTTATGCATTCAGACCAAACTGCCATTCATCACACCAAGTACTGTCTGAGTCATTCCGTATCCTCCTACAGTCACCCAAGCACTATACCTTCCCGTGCACCACAACGTCATCAGCAAACAGTCGTAGACTTCCTCGCATCATGTACGTCAGATCGTATGTGTGTACAGAGAATCAGAGAGGGCCGTATCGAGCTACCTGGGGCACTCCTGACGATCCCCGTGTCTCCGTACACCAGCCGTGAAGGAAACGTACTGGGTTCTCTTATTTAAGAAGCCTTAGAGCAACTCACATTTCTAAGAATCTAATCCGTATGCCCGGACCTTCGTTAACTCTGCGAGCGAGCGAGCCGGCGCAATGATCACCACAGTGGACTCGCATTCAGTAGAAAGTGTTTCAAATGGCTCTGAGCGCTATGGGACTTGACATCTGAGGTTATCAGTTCCCTAGAACTTAGAACTACTTAAACCAAACTAACCTAAGGACATCACACAAATCCATGCCCGAGGCAGGATTCGAGCCTGCGACCGTAGCAGCCGCACGGTTCCGGACTGAAGCGCTTAGAACCGCTCGACCACTGCGGCCGGCTCTCGCATTCAGTAGGACGAGGGTCCAAACCCGCGTCCGGCCATCCTGATTTAGGTTTTCCGTGAGTTCTCGAAATCGCCAAAGGAAAATGCCGGGATGGTTCCTCTGAAAGGGCACCGCCGATTGCCTTCTCCATCCTTTCCAAAGCAGAGCTTGTGGTTCGCCTTATCGTTGTCGACGGGACGTTAAACACTAATATCCTCCGCCTGCCAACAGTCTGCGGTGGGCCAGCGTATCAAACGCTTTCCGGAAATCTAGGAATATGGAATCTGCCTGTCGCCCTTCATCCATGGTTCGCAGGATATCGTGCGACAAAATGCCAAGCTGGGTTTCGAACGAGCAGTGATTTATAAATCCTTGCTATATATGAAGCTATTCCGTCTCAAGGAAATATATTCTATTCTAACTCAGAATACGTTCAAGAATTCTGCAGCAGACTGATGTTCAGGACGTGGGTCCCTAATTTTGCGGATCCGTTCCTTTAACCTTCTTACACACAGGTGCCATCTGCGCTTCAATCCAGTCGCTTGGCACTTCGCGCTGTATAAGAGATTAGCTATAGCCTAAAGGCAAGCTAAGTAAGGGGCAGTGCCGAAGAGTACTCTCTGTAAAACCGAAGTGGAATTGCATCTGGACGTGGTGACTTACTTATTTTCAACTCTTTCAATGCTTCTCTACGCCAGTGATGCCTACTACTATATCCGCCATACGAGAGTCCGTGGAACGATCAAATGACGGTATGTTTTTACGATCCTCCAGCGTGAATGATTTCGTAAACGCTGAAATTTAAAACGTCAGCTTCCATGTTGCCAACTTCTATTGCCACACCAGACTGGTCAACGAGCCTTCGACCCGCATTACAATGTTGAGTAAGACGAATATTTCCTAGGGTTCTCGGCAAAAATCTTCTGCTAAGGTATGGCGGTAGAAATTTTTGTATGCTTTTCCATCCCTAATCTACTTATTCGGCAAATACTCCTCAATAGCACGATTTGCAATAAGTTTAAACTTTTCCTTTAATTCCCCTACGGCCGTCGTATTGGAACTGAATGGTGTCCATTCACTGTCTACGTGGGATGCTAAAAACTACTTATCTGCTCTTTCTAGCAAGAATACTGTCCTAGTCTTCTTGATGGATTTATTATCTTCGTTAAACATCGTCGCTATGATGAAATCATGATCACTAATTCCTGTCTCTATTCTGCCACTGTCAATAAGGTCAGGATTGCTTGTAGCTATAAAATCTACAATATTTCCACTGCGTGTGGGCTGCGAACTAGCAGATCAAGACAGTTTTCGGTAAACATGTTCAAAATTACTTCACAAGAATGTCTGTCCGTACCACCTGCAACGAATCCATAGACGTCACCGTTTATACCCGGTAGGTTAAAGTCGCCCCCAACTACGCTGCTCTGCAAAACTTAAGGACATGGTAGATAAAGTAACGTAACATATTAACTAGTCGGTAGAAATGAATGAAAGTGCGCGAGCATGTTGCCGGAGGTCCCCCGGTCGTGGACATAAAGTTGGACGTCACATGGCGTAAGATCAGCGTGACCATATCTCCAAATGGGGCTGGCCCCGGATCAAGAGGCAGTTCAACAAACGGGAAAAAGACAGTGTGTGTCATTTAGCGAGCAGTTACGATGCACTGTCGTTGGATTCCTCATTACAACATGAGCCGGAGACTTAGGTTGAGTTCACACGAGGAAAAGTGATCGGGAAACGGGAAGGCGGACGAAGTGTGGCGAGTATAGCTCAGAAGTTCAGTACTGCTCACAGCATTGTTTCACGCGCAAGGGGCAGTCCCGAACCACAGACACTGCTGGCTGATGGAGATGTGGTCTACCACGGTCAACTACAGCAGCGGATGACAGCTACATTGTACAACACGCAAGAAGGGACCTGCGACAAACAGCTGGTGAAATTGCGATCGGCCGGCCGTAGTGGCCGAGCGGTTCTAGGCGCTACAGTCTGGAACCGCGTGACTGCTACTGTCGCAGGTTCGAATCCTGCCTCGGCAGTTCTAAGTTCTAGGGGACTGATGACCTCAGAAGTTAAGTCCCATAGTGCTCAGAGCCATTTGAACCAAGCTATTTTTGAAATTGCGATCATATTCAACAGGACTGCAAGGCACGCAACCTACATCTGCTTCTACATGGATACTCCGCAAATCTCACTTATATGCCTGGCGGAGGGTTCATCGAACGACCTTCAGAATAATTCTCTATGATACCAAACTTGAACAGCGCACGGAAAAAAACGAACACCTATACCTTTCGGTGAGGGCTCTGATTTGCCTTGTTTTATTATGATGATCGTTTCTTCCTATGTATGGCGGCGCCAACAAAATATTTTCGCATTAGGAGGAGAATATTGGTGATTGAAATTTCGTGAGAAGGTTCCGCCGCAACGAAAATCTCCTTTGTTTTTATGATGTCCACGCCAAATCCTGTATCATGTCAGTGACACTCTGTCCCCTATTTCGCGATAATACAGAACGTGCTGCCCTCCTTTGAACTTTCTCGATGTACTCCGTTAATCCTATCTGGTAAGGATCCCAGATCGCGCAGCAATTCTCCCAAAGAGAATGAACAACCGTAGTGTAGGCAGTCTCTTTAGTAGGTCTGTTACATTTTCTATGTGTTTTGCAAGTAAAACACAGTCTTTGTTTTGCCTTCCCCACAGCATTTTGTATGTGTTTTTTCCAATTTACGTTGTTCATAATTGTAATTCTTAGGTATTTAGTTGAATTTACGGCCTTTAGATTTATCGTGTAATCTTTTAGCACACGAATGTGTGGATGACAAACTTTTCATTATTTAGGGCCAATTGCCAATATTTGCACCATACGAATATCACATCTAAATTGTTTTGCTATCGGTTTTGACCTTCTGATGACTTTACTAGACAATAGACCACAGCATCATCTGCAGACAGCCTAAGACGGCTGCTCAGATTCTCCTAAATCATTTATATAGACAATGAACAGCAGGGAGTCCGTAACACTACCTTGGGGAACGCCAGAAGTCACTTCTGTTTTACTCGATGACTTTCCGTCAATTACTATTAACTGTGCCTTTCTCGTATGAAATCACTAATCCAATCACATAACTGAGACGATATTCCATAAGTACGCAGTTTCACTACAAGCCAATTGTGTAGTACAGTGTCAAAGACCTTCTGGAAATCTAGAAACACGGAATTAATTTGTACGGTATCAGTTTGAAATCCCTTGTCAGTTGCACTAAAAACTTCGTGTGTGTAAAGAGCTAGTTGTGTTTCGCAAGAACTATATTTTCTAAACCCGTGTTGACTGTGTGTCAATAGACCGTTTTCTTCGAGGTAATTTATAATGTTCGAGCACAACATATGCTCGAAAGTCCTACTGCATATTGACTTTAATCTCACGCTCCACGGCGGAACGTCGACTACGTGGCGGTGGTTTCTTTGCCCGACGACCAGTACATTGCGTCGAGCTGACACTCGCAGTTTGGCGGCACCGTTTGCGATGGCGCCAAGAGAATAGAGAGTGGAACAGTGAGGAGTGGGCTCGCATGACCTCGGATCAGAGCAGATCCAGTATGAGTTGTGATTTTGGATGTACCCTCATATTGCGTGAGTGGGCAACACGCAATGCCGTCGGCCACTGCGTTATCTGTGATGAGGGGTATAGTCTGAAATTTCGTATTCTCTTCGCATTGTAGATCTCGAAATACTGAATTTCCCAATGATTTCAGAAATGAAATGTCCCAGGCGTCTAGCTCTAACTACCATTTCGCGTTTAAAGTCTTAATTTCCGTCGTGCGGCCATAATCACGTTGGAAGCCTTTTCACACGAATCATCTGAGTACAAAAGGAAGCTCTGCCAATGCCCTGCCCTTTTATGCTTTGTTTACGCAATACTACGGCCATTTGTGAATGTGGATCTTACTATCCCATGACTTTTGTCACCGCAGTGTATTCCGACGCCAGCGCGGTCGAAACCTGCTGGATGGTCGTCGGTGCATGTTCCAAGAGCTCCTCCACCTGCGCTGTTCGACGCAGTCGAGCATTGTCAGCCATAAAAATGACGTCAGGGCCGAATACATCCCTCAAAAGACGCAAATGGGGAAGAAGTACAGTGCGACAATAATGTTGACCGGTGAGTGTACAGTGTTAAAATATCTGCAGGTCACAAAGCCTGGCCGGCTGCTGTGGCCGAGCGGTTCTAGGCGCTTCAGTCCGGAACCGTGCTGCTGCTACGGTCACAGGTTCGAATCCTGCCTCGGGCATGGATGTGTGTGATGTCCTTATGTTAGTTAGGTTTAAGTAGTTCTAATGTTAAGTCCCATAGTGCTTAGAGCCATTTGAACCATTTTGTCAGAACGCCCATGCAACATTATGCGTCCCCACACCTTTATCCGTTGACCTTAAATGTTAAGTCCCATAGTGCTTAGAGCCATTTGAACCATTTTGTCAGAACGCCCATGCAACATTATGCGTCCCCACACCTTTATTCGTTAGGACAGTGTGGCGAAGTTTGGCGTTAATGGGCTATGGCAGCAGACGACCGACACGAGTGCCTTTGCTAACTGGATAACGATGTCGCCTTCAGCGCCTCTCCTGGGCTCGTGGCCATATCGGTTGGACCCTAGACGACTGGAAAACCGTGGCCTGATCAGACGAGTCCCGATCTGAGTTGGTAACAGCTGGTGGTACAGTTCGAGTGTGGCGCAGACCCCACGAAGGCATTGGCCGCGGTTGTCTACGAGGCACTGCGCAGCTGGTGGTAGCTCCATAATGTTGTGGACTGTGTTTACATGGAATGGCTTGGGTCCTGTGGCCCAACTGAACCGACCATTGACTGGAAATGGTTATGTTCGACTACATGTCGACCATTTGCAACCATTCATCGACTTATGTTCCGAAACAACGATGTCATGTCACCGGGCCACAAGGGTTCGGGATCGGTTAGGAGAACATTCTGGACAGTTAGAGCGAGTGATTTGGCCACCCAGATCGCCCGACATGAATCCCATCGAACAGTTATGGGACATATTCGAGAGGTCAGCTCGCGCACAAGCTCCGTACCGGCAACTCTCTCGCAATTATGGACGGCTATAGGGGCAAGGGACTTCCAACGACCCCTTGAGTCCATACCACGTCGAGTTACTGCACTAGGCTGATAAAAAGGAAGTATGACACGATATTAGTAGATATCCCATGACTTTTGTCACCTAAGTGTGGAACGACCTACCACAGGAAGTGCTTACCAGCCTTGTGACTGCTATGGGATCACGTTGCATAGCATTTACGGCTGTTCGTGGTGATCACACACCGTATTAAGAACCATGCCTTGCCTTCTATTATATCCAGGGGACCATCGTAAATTGCTGTGACTTCAATGTCATTATTATCTTCGAAAAAAGTTGTCATTTATGTTCGTCTTATTGCGTTTTTCTTTCATTTGCCTTCTGTACTCTACTGTAGCAGTTCTTACTATGTGTGGACAAACTTACATAGAGCTTCGTTACTTTGTAAGGACACTTCATGTGAAAGTTACTTTCGTTCGTAAGTTTTCCACACCAGCGTAATATTGTATGATCTGGGTATTTCCACCCATTTCTTTGAATGATTTTAAACGGTCACGGTGGTAGCGGGTTGCCGGTAAAAAGCCGATAGTTGAGTTCATTTGGCCTGTTACTCGCATCCATCCTGGTACTGCTAACTTAAGATCTAAGCTATAGCAGCAGACAAAGAAAACTAAGTAGGTAACCTGCCACTATCTTGGCGTGACACCAAGCCTGACTGAGCTGTGGCCGACAGCTGGTGGCCGTTCAAAACAAATAAATGACAACTGCTATCCAAAGTTGATTCGATATTGATAGGTTTCCAGAAGGCTTTTGACCCCGTTCCTCACAAGCAGCTTCTAATGAAATTGCGCGCTTGTGGCGTGTTGTCACAGATGTGCGTCTAGATTCGTGATTTCTTGTGAGAAAGGTCGCAGTTCCTAATAATTGATAGGAAATCATCTATTGAAACCCAGGTGATACCGGGGGTTCCTCAAGTATGTGTCATAGGCAGTCTGCTGTTCTCAATCTATATAAAATATTTAGGAAACACTCCGAGCAACATTCTTATACCGTTTGCGGAGATACTTTCGTCCACCGTCTAGCAAAGTCACCATAAAATCAAAACTAATTACAAAATGCTTGAAAAGATAGCTGCATGGCTTGCAAAGTGGGAATTGACCCTGAACAATAAAAACTGTGTGTGTTTCCCACACGAGTACTAAAAACTGATTTCGGTTACACGAGAAATCATATAAACTGAAAGGCTGTCTATTCTACTAAATACTTATCGATTATAATTACGAAATACTTAAACTGGAACCGTTAGGTTAGGTTAGGTTAGGTTAGTGTTTTTTTAACGTCCCGTCGACAACGAGGTCATTAGAGACGGAGCACAAGCTCGGGTTAGGAAAGGATGGGGAAGGATCGGCCGTGCCCTTTTAAAGGAACCATCCCGGCATTTGCCTGAAACGATTTAGGGAAATCACGGAAAACCTAAATCAGGAAGGCTGGAGACGGGATTGAACCGTCGTCCTCCCGAATGCGAGTCCAGTGTGCTAACCACTGCGCCACCTCGCTCGGTACTGGAACCGTCACATGGAAATTTTTTTCGGGAATGTAAACTCTTCTTTATTGGCAGAATACGACTACATCCAACAAATTTGGTAGAGAGACTGTCTACGCTTTGCATTTCCGTCCTCTTCTGGAGTATCGCTGCAGGATATGGGATCTTTATCATAGAGAATTGACTGAGGACATCAGAAAAAGTCAAAGAAGGGCAGCAAGTTTTGTATTATCAAGAAAGAGGGGTGAGACGGATACGATTCGCGAATAGGGGTGGCAATCATTAAAACATAAGTGTTTTTCTTTTGGGGCGAGATCTTTTCGCACATTTACAATCACCACCTTTCTCTTCCGAATACCAAAATATTTTGTTGACTCCCAGACAATTAGCGAGTAATGACCATCGTGATAAAATAACAGAAATGAGAGCTCGCATGGAAAGATTTATGTGTTTAATTTTCCCGCATGCTAATCTAAAGTGTAATAGTCTGGCAAACACCTAAGTGTGAACTGCAGATTAAACGTGCAGTTGTAAATGTAAATTGTTATGGAAAAGTGTTACGTGCTTTGATGTACAACACCTTATATTGTACAGAAGGTTCGTTTTACAATAAATATCAGTGTGAAACCTTCGAGACATGCCATCACGAGTTATACTGTTTCCTGACATAACTAGATTACTCGAACCATTTCTTGGACTGGCCATACAGTGGCACTGATACTAGCCATTGTTCCCTAAAAAATTCAAAAGCTTAATTCTTCTACGCTTTAAAAAATCCTGTAATTTTGCAAGGGTGCACGACCCTTGCGAGTATGACTACCTTTTCGAAGAAAACTGTTCGAAACTGCTGTAACTTTAGAATTTTTTTAATGTCATTTTTGGCTAAGAGGGAAATGAGTTGCTCTCTTCTCATAGTAGCATTCAAGTCAGCAGGAAGTCTTACTATCAGCATTGTGGTTATCAAAACAACCAAACTACCATAAGTAACCTTAGACAATGAAAATCATAACATCTATAATTAATATTTTCTAGTAATTTGTAATTCATGCGTAGATGAACCTACCCACCACTTCATTTGCGACATTACATTTCTGTCAGTGCTTCATTGACTTAGGTTTGTACAGACAGGCATCCCCCGACAAATATGCTAGTCATCAAAATTTATGGTTCTCGTCTGTACCTCCTTTGCAACATCTTGAAAGCTAGTGCCATTCTTCCTTCTAGAAGATATATTCTCAGACCGCGAATATGATTAGAAATCGTCAGAACAATTTATTAGTGTCGTTTGAAAATTTGTGCCGATCAAGGACTCGAATCCAGATTTCCCGCTTAGCACCAGCTGCCGCTTTAACCACTTCGGCTGTACGTACACACCTCCCAGACCGACCCAGTCCTCCATGTCGCAACGAGTGCCTACGTCCCGCACTCGCACACTTTGCCTGAATCTCGCACAAGAAACATTATTATTATTATTATTATTATTATCGCGGCCTACGTAGACATCTAATACCATTTTCCAGTGTGCGTATTTTGCTGATGCGTCTCAGAAGGACATTGCAAAGTACACTGTAAAATACAGAAATTGCAAATAGTATCCTTGCTTTTCATGCACCCACACTGCGTAAGGTTTCATTGCTAATTATGTCTTTCTTACCTCACTCGTTGCAGCCCAGTTTGTCCCTTTTTAAGTCACCATTTTGCTTAACATATTTGTCACATTAATTTGATTTTTTTATGTTCGATTTTCATATATTTGTCCTTGGAAATACTTGCTTTCGATTTGGTGTTCTGGATCTGAATGTATTTTGTACGTTATTTCTTTAGCTTCCCTTCATTGTCTTCTCCCATATGAACTTCGTTTACTTAAACAACAGCTGGTGGATGGAAGTGCCCTACCTATTTCATCATAGAGCTTAGCTTTCTGCTTCGACAAGTAGCCAAAAATGTTCTGCACTTTTAGATGATTGCCTCCTTCGCTCTTCATATCACCGGATATAATTTTCTCCCTTTCACATTAATTCTGGTTCTACATAGCACTTTCTCGTTTGTTATTTAAGCGTTCTTTTCTGTTTCTCGAGAGGTCACTTGCAATAATTTGTTAATCTTTGTTTCTCCATTGACAGTTTCTCCTGTTCCTGGGTTGAGGATCTTGGTATAAAGCTAACGAAACACTTCGCCGCGTCAGTCCATTCTCCATCTTAAACTATTATATTCTACATTCTTATATTTTGACACAGCTATGGTTTTCACTGCACTTTGTCTACACATGTTACGTATACTGTTGTAGAGTTCACCTCTGTGATCGTATTCGCCACAAATTTTGACTGAATAATGTATGTGAATGTGAAGTCATTATAGTTGTCATCATGGAACTCTACTTCCGAAATGGAATTAGGTTACCCACTCAGTTCTAAATAGTTGCTGCCATTATAGTAATTTTTTCCTGTGTTCACAGGGTGGAAGATAGTTAAGTGACATCTGGAGAAGCTTTTTAAGCCTAACTCACGTCTTTTTGTATAATGGTCCGATATTCACCAGTAGTAGCAATCAGAAATTGGTGTCCTTTAAGTGAAATTTCGTAAAATATTGATGGGAGTAGTTTAGTTACACTGAGTTACCTTTACTCATTTAGCCTCCTACAACCAATGTCCATTCTGAAAAGCACGTAAGTTCGAAATCTGATACTATTCATAGGTAATTGGAAATTTGTGGTAAGGTCTTATGGGACCCGCCCGTCACCCTGGGGCATCAGGACTCCATGCAATGACCATCCTGCCAGATGGCCTTTGCTGCGACTGGGTGGCGCCCGTGGTGAGGGCCCCTGGTCGGAATGGGTGGCATCAGGGCGGACGACACGCGATTTAAGCGTAGTACATCATCTCTTGCTGGTGGTCAAACACCAGCAATCTCTAAGCGTTCACGGGCTCAATTCAGCGCACAGAAGTATGACCCCAAATCGTTCCCCTCCCTGGCTACACCATAGGAGGAACGTCAGGCTAAGGATGGTATCGGCTCTTCATCGCCCCGGTACCTTGTATGTTCGAGAGCTGATGGGGAATCTTCCATGACAATGAAGTCTCAGTTTCTTGTTGAGCATTTAGAGGACAGGTTTGGGGAGGTGTCCTAAATGAGATCTGGGTCAGTCTTGATCAAAACAGCATCCTCTGCCCAGTCACAGGCGTTACTCGCTTGTGACAAGCTGGGGGATATTTCTGTAACTATCACGCCCCATAAGAGCTTAAATATGGTCCAGGGTATCATATTTGCCAGGGACCTTCTTTTGCAGTCTGACGATGAGCTGCGCGCCAATTTAGAGCGGCGAGGTGTACATTTCGTTCGGCGTGTCCAATGGGAACCGAGGGATAATCAGGTTGCCACCGGTGCCTTCATCTTGGCCTTCCAGGGCGATACATTAGCCAAAAGGATCAAGGTGATGGTCTACCGCCGTGATGTAAAGTCCTATATCCCCCCCTCAATGCGGTGCTTCAAATGCTGGAAGTTTGGCCTTATGTCTTCCCACTGTACTTCCAGCGTCACATCTCGAGATTGCGGTCGCCCATCACATCCCAATACTCCATGTGCCCCGCCTCCCGTCTGTATCAGCTGCAGAGACCACCATTCGCTTTGCTCGCCTGATTGCAGGATTCTCCAGAAAGAAAGGAAAATCATGGAGTACAAGACCCTAGACCAACTCACCTTCACTGAGGCTAACAGGAAATTTGAATACCTGCATCCTGTACATATGACATCGTCTTATGGCGCCGCTACAACAGCTCTAGCCCCATCAGCTCCGCCACCCCAGTCACCTCTCAGAGCCGGAAGACTACACGTGCCCTTTTGATGGTGGGGGACACTTCCCTCCCCTCTTGCTCCTGCACCACCTACTTCGGGAGCAACACTCCCCCAACGACAGTCCCCACTCCTCAGCTGGAGAAGCGTAAGTCTTCTTCGGCTCCTCTCGCTAGGAAGTGGTCCCTTGGGTCACTCCCTTCTCAGGTTCGTGCTAACGGGAAAGATGACACCCACCAGTAGCTGAAGAGCCCAAAAGCAGCTGGTCATAGGGCTTCACGCTCAACCTCAGTCCCGGAGACTGAATCAGTGAAGTCCTCCCAGCCAGGAAAACCCACGGAGCAGCGTTGAGAAATCCAAAAAGATGATCCCCAAGGCCAAGGGAATTTCGGTGGCACCCACACCACCGCTACCTACAAGCGCCGAGGAAAGCAGCGGGCACACACCTTTGAATACCGAAACTGGTGACGAGTGTGTCAGCACTATCAACAGAGATGTCCAGTTTTGCAGCGAGGTGTTTGATTATGATCCCTCTATCACCTCGAATAAGTGGGTCCCCACGTTCCAATATTGCAGGAGTCACAACTGTGTGCGGCCGGCCAGCGTGCGGGATATCGGACAGGTATGCGCGACCTTATTGCGATTATGACAGACGTCTCGCTCATAAATATCTACGATGCTTTGGTTTTCTGGAAAAAGAAATTCAATGATAGCTCTCTGCTTGGAACGCACCTCCGTTACAGACGCCGTTCTGAAGTCCACCACGTGTCGGAACTTCAGAAACCATAGGGACTGAAGCGGGAATAGTCCACGAAGTCACACAACAAACTAACGCATTTTTTCACCGAAACTGTCCGGAAGAAAAAGTGTTGCATTACTTAGTAACGCTCCTCGTAGGTATTACAAACTCCTCAGGAGGTGTCTTTATGTTTAATCACAGTTCTTCGAACATATCGAATACTGCCACTTCGTATCGTTATTTGCTGATATTTAATACATGTGACTGAACCCAAAAGATAATTACAGATGTTATATTCTGATAAAATGAGATGATTTTCTCTTTCAGGAGTCAGATGTTCGGATAACAGATCTCCATCTACATGTAAACTCAGCAAACCAGCGTGAAGTGCATGACGGAAGGTGCATCCCATTATACCAGTTATTAGAGCTTCTTCCCATTCTATTCACGTACGGAGTGCGAGAGGAATTATTGTTTTAATGCCTCTGTGCATACTGTAATTATTGTAACCTTATCCTCACGATCCCTGTATGAACGATGAGTAGGGGGTTGTATATTCCTAGTCACGGTGTAAATATCTACGGAGCTCCTCCATTTCGGCAAGGCTGACGATTCCCTTTATAACAGTGGAAACATACATGAAAACAGGCAAGCAAAGACCACTTATTGACGATGTTTTTTGGTTGTTTGGCCTCGTTTGTTATATTTTACTTCTAACGAGAATTTTCATTTCGACGCGCAGTACGGAAATAAATTTTCTGACTCGCGGTCACACAGTACGAAAAAGTGGGAGCGTTAGAAACTCTTTTCAAGAATTCACACAGAATGTTTTTTCGAGACGTATTCACGCGAGGCCGGGAGAGAGCGGCGGTTATCAGCTGAAGCCCTGCGGGGGTTAAGGGCGATGTTAAATTGAGTCTGACTGTGCGGTATGTGCCCGCAGCCCGCGGCGCGCCTCTACCTGCGGCTATAATGCGCGTTATATATTAAAGTGCGTGCCTTTGTCACATGCAGATTTGTCCTCATCAGAGCGAGCATTAGCTTAACAAAGGCGGCGCTGCAATAATTAGGATAGCAGGGGAGGAAGGCCGTGTCGGCCAGCGGGGGAGGCGAGATGGCGGCAGATAGGGTAGCGAGCGATATATCACGGCGCCGGCCAGCGGCCGCTCTCTAATAAAGTCATAAACAGCGCCGCTCATTAGCACGCGCGCCACGCCCCTCCCTGCCCTAATACCAATCCCCGTGACCTAGAACCGCCAAACTCCAGCTCCGAGGGAAGTATCCGGACCCTTGTGCCCGCAGGTGCCTCAAAGTTACACGAAAACAACCTACTCTTTGCCTATTATATCCTGAATTACACACATCAACAAACGTAACTAGTTTTCATGACAGCCAACTGGCTATTCTTGGCAAAACGGTGAAAGTGAAATAAATGGGGAAGAAAGTCACAGCTTGATTATCAGTGTTTCAGTTATTACCTAAAGATCTTCATTGCGATCTCAACACAACGCGTATCAGTCGCGCGCGAACGCATCTCAGATTACCGTATGTACTGGTGTAGAAGCGGAAAAAGGTGGGGGGTTACATAGTGTGCAACCCCACTCCCCTTTCCCTTCCCTTTTTTCCCGAATCCCACCCTTACCGTTCCCGTTTCATCTGTGAATTGTGTGCCGAAAGAACAGCTGGCAATACAATTCAAAATTTGTCGTTCTGTCCAATAATACAAAGAAACAAGGTAACTAAAATGTGAAGAAACTGTGATAGTCAAGCACTTATCATTGGTACGTCATGTGGAGACGAAATTTCGTTCTCCACTCCCTTTCGCCCATTCTGATTTGTGGCTATGGTGCGCGACCATCCTGCACTAACGGGTAGCACGGGGTCAGAAATTCCTAGCTTCGATTTTAGGCGTCATGTGAAAATACACAGACAATCGTTTTGGTGGTTCATTGGCTATTTTCACACAGATGCTTGGTTTACTGGCGTTATGAGCACAGTCGCGGAGTGATTGACGCTTCCTTTTTAAAATTTAAAGTAAAAACTGGCTTAGTACTTACACTTTTGTGTGCTACTTGGAAGGATCCGGTGTCGCTGTTGTTAGTATGGTTTCTGTAATTTTTTTGGCTGCTCGACTAATTTTCAAGTTCATTGAGTAACTCTTACACTGGGTGAAAAAAAAAGAGGATTTTTCAGTTAGTTGTGAACAAGGTAGAGTCAGGCGTTCATATTACTCCAGATTATAATCACGTTAAAACATCAGTTTTGATGGACGAGTCTTTCTTACCTAACATTAAGAACCATAAAAATCCTGTGTTACTATCTATTTGCGGTAAAATATTTTTATTCGTTAGCAAGAATTCATTTCTCAGTCAATCAGATTACAACATCCATACTGAATCAATTAGATCTTCAAACTCACTTATTATTGAGGAATTTTCTGGGCCATAAAGAGGTATTTCTTCAACCGTCATGTTGTTGTGAAAGCTAATACACTGAGCTGACGAAAGTCGTGGGATACTTATTAATATCGTGTTGGGCCTCCTTTAGCCCAGCTAGTCTAGCAACTCGCCGTGGCTTGAACTCACCAAGTCGTTGGAAGTCCCTTGCAGAAATCTTGAGCAACACTGCCTCTGTAACCGTCCATAATTGCGAAACTGTTACCGGTACTAGATTTTGTGCACGAACTGCCCTCTCGATTATATGCCATAAATGTTCGATGGTATTCATGTCGGGCGATCTGGGTGGCCGGATCATTCGCTTGAATTATCCAGAATGTTCTTCAGACGAGTCTCGAACAAGTGTGCCTCGATGACATGGTGCATTGACATATATAACAATTCCATCGTTGTTTGGGAACATGAAGTCAATGAATGGTTACAAATGGTCTCCAAGTAGCCGAACATAACCATTCCCTATCAATTACCGGTTCAAAAATGGTTCAAATGGCTCTGAGCACTATGGGACTCAACATCTTAGATCATAAGTCCCCTAGAACTTAGAACTACTTAAACCTAACTAACCTAAGGACATCACACACACCCATGCCCGAGGCAGCATTCGAACCTGCGACCGTAGCAGTCCCGCGGTTCCGGACTGCAGCGCCAGAACCGCACGGCCACCGCGGCCGGCGATTACCGGTTCATTGGACCAGAGTACATTCCATATAAACATAGGTCACACCATTTTGGAGCCACCATCAGCTTGCACAGTTCGTTGTTGACAACTTGAGTCCATGGCTTCGTGGGGTCTGCGCCACATTCGAACCCTACCATCAGCTCTCACGCACTGAACACGGGTTTTATCTGACCGGGCCACAGTTTTCCAGTCGTCGAGGGTCCAACCGATATGGTCACGAGCACAGGAGAGGCGCTGCCTGCAGTGTCGTGCTGTTACCAAAGGCACTCGCGTCGGTTGTCAGCTGCCATAGCCCATTAACGCCAAACTTCGCCGCATTGTCCTAACGTATATATTCGTCGTACGTCCCAC
Organism: Schistocerca piceifrons; assembly: GCF_021461385.2. Taxonomy (NCBI): domain Eukaryota; kingdom Metazoa; phylum Arthropoda; class Insecta; order Orthoptera; family Acrididae; genus Schistocerca; species Schistocerca piceifrons. The sequence goes on along the minus strand of NC_060149.1, from coordinate 358,477,920 downwards.
ATTGATTTCGTCTGTTATTACGCGCAGTGTTGCTCGCCTGTTAGCAGTGACAACCCTACGCAAATGCCTCGGCTCTCAGTCGTTATGTGAATGCCGACGGCCACTGCGCTGTCCGTGGTGAGAGGTAATGCCTAAAATTTAGTGTTCTTCGCACACACATCACGCTGTGGATCTCAAATATTGCATTCTCTAACGATTTCCTAAATGGAACGTTCGATGCATCTATCTCCAACTGCCATCCGACGTTCAAAGTCTACTAATTCCCGTGATGCGGCCATAATCACGCCGGAAACCTTTCCACATAAATCATCTGAGTACAAATGACAGCTCCGCCAATGGAGTGCCGTTTTGTACCTTGTGTACGCAATATTGCTGCCATCTGTGTGTGCACATATCGCTGTCCTATGACTTTTCTCATTGCGTTTAACCATACACCATAACCACATTTACCACAACTGTAAAATTATAGTGTCTGTTTTAATATTTAAATTTTGATCAAATTGCAGATCACTAGAAGCTTCGTGGGGCTCAAATCTCCGTCGAGACTCTCAGATAAAGGTTTTTAGTCGTGTCCTTACATCACTTCAGCCTAATGGTGGGATGGTACCTTTTAAACAGGTCACGGCCGATTACTTTTCCGATCTTTGCACAACCGAGCTACTGCTCAGTCTCTAGTCCTAAAGATATCAGCTTGACTTTAATGTCGAACCTCCCTCCCTCCCTAGGAACTTCAGCGACAGACAACATCGATATGCAGCAGGATTTTGGAATATATATTGTGTTCGAACATTGCGAATTACCTCGAAGAGAACGGTCTATTAACACAGAGTCAGCACGTATTTAGAAAATAACGTTCTTGTGAAACAGAACTTGCTTTTTTCCCATACAAAATGTTGCTTGCTATCGAGAAACGATTTAAAACTCTTTCCGTATTTCTAGATTTCCAGATGGCTTTAACACTGTATCTCACAAGTGACTTGTAATCAAATTGCGTGCTTGCGGAATATCGTCTCATATATGCGACTGGATTTGTAATTTCCTATCAGAGGGGTCGTAGTTCTTAGTAACTGACGAAAAGTCATCGAGTGAAATGGAAGAGATTTCTGATTTCCCCCAAGGTATTGTTATAATCACTCTGTTGTTCCTTATCTCTACACAGACAATCTGAGCAGCCGTCTTAGGTTGTTTGCTGATGATGCTGTCGTTTATCGTCGAATAAAGTCATCAGAAGATCAAAACTTATTGCCAAACCATTTAGATAACTGTATGGTGTGAAAATTGACATTTTGCCGTAAATAATGAAAAGTGTGACGTCATCCACAGGAGTGCTAAAAGGAATCCGTAAAACTTCGGTTACATGATAAATCAATCAAATCGTAAATTCCAGTAAATACCTATAATTACAATTACGAACAACTTAATTTGGAAAGAACACACAGAAAATGTTTTGGGGAAGCTGAACCAAAGACTGCGCTTTATATGCAGAACGCTTAGCAGATGCAACAGGTCGACTAAACAGACTGCCTACACTAAGCTTGTCCGTCGTCTTTTGGAGTACTGCTGCGCGGCGTGGGATCCTGACCAGATAGGATTAACGAAGCACTTTGAGAAAGTTCAAAGAAGAGCAGCGCGTTTTGTATTACCGAAAAATAGGGGAGAGAGTGTCATGCACATGATACAGGATTTGGGATGCACACAATTAAAATAAAGGCGTTTCTCTCTTTGCGGCGGTATCTTCTTACGAAATTTCCATCACCAACTTCCTCCTCCTTATGCAAAAATATTTTGTTGACACTGACCTACATGGGTAAAAGCTATCATAGTAATAAAATAAGGTAAATCAGAGGTGGCACGGAAAGATAGAGGCAGTTGTTTTCTCCGCGAGCTGTTCGAGAGTGGAATAATAGAGAATTATTGTGAAGAGATTTCGGCGAACCATCTGCCAGTCACTTAAGTGTGATTTGCAGAGCAGTCATGTAGATGTAGATGTAGAGGTAAAAGTTCATATGAACAAACGTGAGCCTTAAAAACAGTTTATCTCAGGTGTAAGAAGAATGGAGATCGGAAAGACTATTTCCATGCGATGAAAACAGTCACAGGAGCAATACTGTTTTGATTACCCTGAGAAATTTGTCAGTTCCGAAATAAAGTCTCTAACCTGGTGAATTGTCTCTGTCACATCACACAGTGTTAAGTATTTGTGTAGGCGCCACCACTTATTTCCTATCAGTATTTTAGAAACTCATGGGTTATGACTATGGAATGTCTTTTTCACATAGGGGACTCTTTTGTTGAATCTCCATGAAAAGAAATTTAGATTTAATCAGTGAATTCTGCAAACTTGTAATTTTGTGACTACGCGTGTTCCAAGAGTTTCTCCTAGTCACAAGGCTATGCGTATAAGCGTGTGGTGTGTGAAACGCGTACTTATCCATTCTACGTCAAGGAAACAAGCTCCGGGCAGTAAAACCGCTCCCAACTGCTTGGACAACCTCCTCCCGACCATCTCGGCGAGAGGAGGTCCTTCTGACCAGGTTGCGGATTGGGCATTGCCGGTTTAGCCACCGCTACCTGCTCTCCGGTGACCCAGCCCCGCAGTGCCCTTGTGGTCAGGCATTAACAGTGCGCCATGTTTTATTGTCGTGTCCCCGCTTTAGTCAATCTGGTGTTGTCCTGTCCCTGCCATCTACTTTACCGGATATTTTAGCGGATGACGCTCGAGCAGCTGCTCGTGTTCTGCGTTTTATAACTTTGACTGGCTTGTCCAAAGACATCTAACCTTTTTACTTATTTTATCTGCATCTTTGTCAGGTCTTTCTGGTGTCCCCCCCCCCCCCCCCCTTGAGTTTTACTAGATTCCATGTGCTCTAACAACAGTGACTGGGTGCTAATGATCTCAGTAGTTGAGCGCCCTTAAACCCCACAAAAAAAACACTCTACGTCATTATAGGAGCATTCATGTTACTGTCATATCTACTGGCTGAGTATCCTGGATGTGTACCGAAAATATTCTTTTTTCCTGTTTGTCCGCTTCGTAATAAGAAGGCGCCGGTTCTGTCGATGTTTTATTCCTCACCAGTTAAAACCATTTCTGTAGGTCTATTTACTAGGTGATCCAATAGTGGCAGTAAAAGTGAAAATTAAAAATTGCAAGAATTTGAAAAGGTGATACATTTTTACCTATATTTCACAAGTTTTGTTGCACATCACTTAAGTTCCATGTTCTTAACCCATTTTCTTGTGTTGCACCGGTGTTACTACAGCATACCTGTTTACTGCCAAGCAAATACTCTCCAAACTCTAAATGTTTTTGTGGTTACTATGATGTTGAACCTTAGTAATAATTCCATGAGAAAACCTGTGACCAGAGCTTGGTGACAATGGGCTTCGAGTGAAACCTAAATTGGTTCAAATGGCTCTGAGCACTATGGGACTTAACATCTGAGGTCATCAGTCCCCTATAACTTAGAACTACTTAAACCTAACTAACCTAAGGACATCACACACATCCATGCCCGAGGCAGGATTCGAACCTGCGACCGTAGCGGTCGCGCGGTAGTGAAACCTAAATTAAGACCATAGGCTGCCTACAACCTGCTGCGAACAACAGATAAGTCGGTTGTAGACGTCTTCATATTGGTCACACACACTATTTACAGACAGATCCCTACTCCGGTGGGAGTACTGTCAGTGTGTTGTGCTCGTAATGAACTGCTTAGAGTAAAACACATTTTATGCGCCGATAGAAAACTTGGCCCTTGGTTAACAAAGAGGAGTGTTCTGGGAGGTGATAGAACGAATGTAGTGTGTATTTCAAACTTACGTCTATTCTTACAATGGAAGGCCTGGTTCATCTGTGTGTGTGTGTGTGTGTGTGTGTGTGTGTGTGTGTGTGTGTGTGTGTGTTTCCTCTAGGATGCGCTTCAGGAGTTGATTTTACTGTTTGCAAAATACATATTGTAAGTAGCTTAATAAGCCTTGTACATAAACTAAGTAGAGGAACAGTCAGTCTCGACGTTAGGAGGCCCAAAAAGCAACAACAAAATCGACGACACCTAGATAGCCCACTGCTGCCTTAAAAAGCTGTGGGGGTGTAAACCGCTAGAAACGTCATCCTCCCCTAGTCTGGCTAATGACTCAGGCTATCCGTCGTTAACCTTACGTAAATGATTCGATCTGTATTTGACTCCCTTCCCGTTCTCGAAGACTAGCGTTTTACGCGCTATAGTTCTCATAGAAAGTTGGAATTTTCTCGACTACTCGCAGCAGTAAAGCCTGTGTGTTGACATTTATCTACTTGACCGTTCACAGACCAACAGGAGATCTGCTTGTTTTACAATGGGCTGACGACCGGCCCCGTCTTCGCACGAGTAGCAATAAGTATCTACGGCCGGACGACTTGCCTGGAGTAGCACACAGTAATACATTACATACATAAACCTTCCTCGTGAATTAGTCTATTAGAGAAATATATCTGCAGTAGATACTAAGATTGCCCTTCACATACAGATGTGTTTAGCGACTTTTATTTAGTTATACATATAGATTTCAGCTGCCATTCGATCTCTACACTTCAGCTTACAATGATATAAAGGACATTAAACTTGTCAGAATAAGATGAGACGAAACCCCGTAAAGCGTGGGAGAAGTTGTGACTGCTGAAGGCTTGCCATTTCCAGTCGTCACCCGCCAGACTACACCTGAAGTGGATGCGCCAAGTCCACATCGCACCATTTATGCACAGCAACTCACTAACAGTTACAGTAAACTCCAGGTGCTTATGGATTTTGAAGATACCGAGGTGTGAAAAGATGCAAATTTCCCCCGCGGGAAAGTAGCTCGCTATTTACATCATGAATGAAACACATACTACACTGGTGTAATATTTCACAATATTTATTATTTGTTACACGAATCGGTTTTCGCCTATTACGCCATCATCATGCAGAAAGATACGTGTGGTGCAGTAAAGTTTTGTATCAAAGATTTTTTAACTAGGGCATCTACGGAGTATCTCAGTTTCCACAGATGAAAATTGTTAATGTTAGAATTACGAATAAAACATGAGGGACTATTTCAGGGTAAATACGGTGTAAGATTATTTGACTGAAGTAAAATATGTGACACACTAACTAATCAACTATAGACAGATAACAACAGTAGTTCACAGAAGAAAATAATTGAACAATAAACTTTGGTGACATACTCCCAATTTGTGACTGAACAAAATACTCTTGTCTATAACAAATCCTAAACTACAAACAGATAAGACATGGCAGTGATATTCGCAGGTGAGCGAAGCAGCTGTGATTATACAAAGTAAAATTCTTTAACACAACGAGAGAAATTATAGTAACTAAAATAAAGAAAAATTGGGCATCTGAGCAAGAGGGGCAATTTACAACATGGCCTGAATGGAATTATGAGCAGTATCTCCAGTTAAAAGTGGCGAGTAAGGGAACTGTGTCTGGTCAGTCAGTACTAAGCGTGCGCTGATGGACATACGTTATTAATTTCCCTTATTTCAAGATAGTTCATCTTGGTTTAAGGATGTGATGTAGTACTTCATGTTTCACCTTGTAACTATGGCCTTCTGTAAGCAAGTGGTCGACAAAAGTAGTCTCCTTTTCTTTTTCTGCTTCTGTGTTGTTCCGCCGGCTAGTGTGGCCGAGCGGTTCTAGGCGTTTCAGACGGGGCCGCGCGACTGCTACGGTCGCAGGTTCGAATCCTGCCTCGGGCATGGATGTGTGTGCTGTCCTTAGGTTAGTTAGGTTTAAGTAGTTCTAAGTTCTAGGGGACTGATGACCTCAGATGTTAAGTCCCATAGTGCTCAGAGCCATTTGAGCCATTTTTTTTTTTGTGTGTTGTTCCTTCTAAGGGGTACATATTGCCCTGTCAGGCTGTCCTATATAGAATTTTCCACTATTAAAAGTAATTTTACACATTCCACTATTTTCCGAAGCTGGGGTGCTGTCTTTACCATTGGGCAAGAAGTGTCCAATAGTGTTGTGCACATAAAATGATGTTTTTACATTCCTGGATTTAAGCTTTCTGGCTACATCCTGTGAGACTTTTCCTAAATATGGAGTTGTGCACCATTTATTGCGTTCTTGGGGTGGTGGGTCAAGAAAAATAATAAAGAACAGAGTATGTCTGTTGTGTTTCTACTTTATGTGCATTATGGAGTCCACTAAGGTAAGAGGATAGCCATTGTTTGATGCTGTTCGTTTGACTGCATTTAATTCAATTTGGATGTTGACTTCAATCATAGGAATGGATATTAGGTGATGTATCAGTGAGTGAAAGGCAGCATGTTTATGGGTCACTGGGTGTTGAGAATTGACCGGTATTACCGGTATTATCTGTGGTGGTAGATTTCCTATAAATCTTGGAAGTATGTATATGGTCACTGATGTCTATGCGTTAGATTTAGATAATTTATGCAGTTACCCCCCAAACTCTATTGTGAATTTTGTACTGTTGTGTTTAGAATTTAGTTGCTTAATAAATTTTTGAAGTTGTCTTGTAATACCTATCTATAACCACAACACATCATCAACATACCTAAACCAGTATCCAACCTTGGAAGAGAGTGGATTATGTTCCAAAAAATGTGTTTCAAAATTGTTCATAAGACTTCAACAAGGGCTAGGCTGAGGGGGTGGGGTGTCCCCATAGGTAGACCATCCAACTGGTTGTGTATCTTGGCACTGAAACGATGTTGTGTTACAGAAGTTTGTGTAGCTAACCCTATGTCATATGTGACAACCAGGTTAACTCTTGGTTTATCTAGTAAGTCTGTGAGAATGTTTAGGCACTCCTGAACGAGCATATTAGTGAATAAGTTGCTAACACCAAAAAGAGCTAACTTGGCACTAGGGAGATTTGCATATCATTTAGCTTGTTCACTAAGTCAACTGAATTAAGGATACCACGACTAGGTTTCAACTTGGTTTTGATCATGATTAGGCAATTTAACACCCTTGCTAATTTCTAACATGGAACCGAGAATGGAGACACCACAGGACGGATTGGGATATTATCTTTATGGAGTTAAGGAAGGTCATAAAGTGTGGGAGCTATAGGATTCATATTGGTGAGGACGTAGGTATCAGAGTCTAATATTATACTTTTATACAGTTTAATAAAACTTTTAATTTTATCATTATAGGATTGTGTGGAGTCTTTCTGTATCTGTTGTAAGCTGATGGCATTTAGGAAATCTTTCACTTTCTTAACATAGTCACATTTGTTCATTAATACAACAGCATTTCCTTTGTATGATCGGACTGCTACAACATTATTGTCATTAATTTTATTCTCGAAATTGTTGAATACTGGTTGTTCTTCAGCTGATGGGTCACTAGACCCGACGTTGGTTTTATCAGTTCATGGGCTACAAGATGTTTAGTGCAGATGTCCTCACCTAATACATATTCTAGGTCCATTTTTATTATTTAAAGTCGTTTTTCGGAGACTTTTTTTGTGGTGGAGCACATCTAAAGCCTTTCCCCAGTACACCGAGTTCTTCGTTGGTCGATTTTAAGTCCGAAAGTTCAGTTTTTACACGATATGCAAATTTTTGGTTCTGAATTGGTTTTGAAAGTTGTTTACCACTGAATAGTTTATTTATTTTAACCTTCTGTTTTTCTTGCATGGTATGCACGAGTCATTAACTTCCTGTCTCACTTCACTGTACAATATATCGAACTCCACTGGGTGTAAAAGGGCCGAAAATCATATGTGCGTTAATTCTGTGTGTACTCACTTGATCACGAATGCAGTATCATTTTGTTTCTCCATGTTTTTTATGCAACGTCTACCGCCTTTGTAGAAGGTGCAGTCGTCGACTTTAGGGTCATTCCATGTCCCAGTTTAGAAGATGATCCCAGCTCGACCATCTTCAATTTTGATGAAATGTGTACAGGATGTACCTGAGGGCCCTACATGAACTTATGCAAAGTTTCAGGCTCACCTGTAACTTGGTTGAGGTGCTAGAGCCATTTTCGTGAAGACCACTTTTACAGAGACCGAAAGGTCGTGAAGAAATCGTCAGGTTTGGCATTCCACTGTTCCTAATGATAAGAGCTAGACTCTTGCTTCTGGGTTTAATGGTAGAACTTTGTGTGCTCTACACACAAATGTTGCAAGAAGAGTTTAGAAAGCAATGCATTTGGCATAATCTCAGTTCAAAGTGGGCAACAAATAATGTCTCGCGAAATTTGCCCCATAGATTAACGAGGCATAAGTAGTGGAGAAAGTGCGCTATGAACCTGGTCTTTTGCCAAACTACTGTCTGGGTGTTTAGTATATCACAAAGTTTGGCCTCGCTTGTGTGTTTAATTACTGTGCTACCATCCTGTAAATTTGCTAAAAAACATGAATTATCAAAATATACCTGTATTCAAAGTCATGTATCTCAAAATGGACACCTACTACATTACATTCATTTACACCATTCAACAGTGCACATTTCATTCTATTAGAAAAACTTATTTTCATTTTGGTGTCTCTTTGGGTAAGGTGCAAAAAATTCGCCTAAACTATTGACTTTTTTGGTAATTCGGAAAGTCCTTGTATTGGTCCATGGTGGCTATGCCACTACCAATCTCAATACTAGTAACCCCATCGCCAAGGGGCCACGCCCAATAGCCATGCAAGGTCACCCACGGATGGGTTTCTTTACTGCAGGTTCCCAAGCCTGAAAGTGGGTGTCTAGCAGGTTCCCAAGCCGGAATGCGAGTGAGTTTCGCTGTGGTTCTCAAGCCATAATACAGAATTCTTCAATTGTTAAATGTTTTAAATTTTTTGCTGATGTCCAAAACTATTGCTTCCGGCAAACTGTATTGCTGCCCCATCATTGAAGCAGCTGGGACTGGTGTGACTGCAATTATCTGTTGTTCTGGAATCCAGCATATGTCTCTTCTAGTAGGCCAATGAAACGACTGAACAGCTCCATGAGGATGCATGAAATTAATCAAAGCATCTTTTTCTTCAAATGAAACTTCACAGATATTTCCTATCCACCATTTTCCATCATAAACGCAAGCAACATACCGACCAGGCTGTAGCTCATTAATGGCAACATCTTTAGTAGCAACTTTAGCATGTCGTTTAACAATGCTATAAACGACGATGTATCATTTGATACTCTGTGAATCGTATGTCGCTTTTCATCAAGTGGAACAAAATGGTGTTGGTCTCTTGTACCAGACACTGTACATCCACCCTCAAAACGTTTCTCTTGATCAATTTTTGCATCTTCAATAATTTTTTTTAATATAAGTAAGTTCAATGCCATGAATTTATTTATTTATTTAATTTTTTTTTTTTTTTTTTGCAATATTGAAACAGATCAGATCGTGTTAAGATTTGGTTGTCAATTGGGCGTTGAAGGCTACCTCTTGCTGCTAAACGCTTAACTGTGGCCTCAATTCCGTCACATGGTGATTTCCCATGGCTTGTTCAAAAAAAATTCCATTCTGCAGTAATGCCAAAATCTTTTTGATGATGGCAAATATTTAGGAAGCTCTTAAAATTTTTGTACTGTGCTGCAGAACTGTCGCTAAAATAATGAATATGCTTAATTTCTTTAAAAATGCACTTAAGGGACTTGATCAAGTACGTTAAAAACATATACACTGCAACTGTGTCATGTCGGAGGCAATCACTGATTATGCAGTACTTGACACTCTTTAGGTCTTCATTACCTTTGTAGTAAATGACAAATGGATGTATTGTACCTTGACTATTGTCCCAATGGAATCCCTGCACTGTGTCTTTGACAAGAAAGGAGTAATTTTCTGCGAAATCCATTAATATAATCAACTCTCTTGGCTTGAGACCTTCTTTAGTGAACTGCAAATGCTTGCTCTGATGCTTTGCAATGTAATGGTGAGTATAAAGGGCCAACAATTTTGTAACTAATAGTTCAATGAATTCTTCAACTGTCATTTCTCTGGTTTCAGGTGTATCTCTATCAGTGCGAGTCCATTGTTTGAAATGAATTGTATCCTCAGGATCAATATCTGCAAAAGCGCTTTCCAAATATTAATTTAGAGTTTCTATTCCTGGACATACTTCACAGCGATGAAGCATGCAATCATTTGTTTCCAAGTTACAGACAATTTTGCTCAGTAAAATTTTGTAATCTTCTTTTATCGGGCTATGTGCCAATAGTAGTTTCACATTTTGATGTATTGCGCAGACACAATCTGAATGTGAACCAGCTGTGCCTACAGTCATACACCACTTTGGCCTTAATTCACAAAACTTGGAAAATCCAATTTCCGGTCCATTTTTATTGCGGTACGCAACAAATATTTCTTTTAAGTTGCTCAGTAATAGGTATTTCTGTCTTTTAACCGTTTCTCGATCTATCGGAACAGTAATACAGTCCTTTCTTCCTGGATAAATCCGACTAAACGCTTCATCATAAAAATGTTCTATGACTCCTGCCTTCATATCCTCAGAAAGCTTTTTCCCACATTTACCTTTGGGCTGTGCCAATATTCATTGTTCAGCTTTTAACTTTCTAACCTTCCTTACCATTCTTTCTGAAACACAAAATTCTTCCATAGTCTTTTTGATAGACCAGCTTTGGGGAACCAAGGTCAAAATTTGAATTTTCTCGTTATTATTTGATATATGTAATTTTTCTTTCAGTTCTTGGATCAGCTCAATGTAATCTGAACAAGTCAAGTATTGCTTGCTTGTGGATGGTTGCTCCAGTTCACTGGGCTCAAGTCCACCCACTTCTGCAACTTTCTTAATAATTGCACCTTCAATTTAATGTATTTTGCGCTTTGCATATCCATTTGTATCCCTTGCACCAATTCGTTGAAATTTTAATCCTGATATTCCAACAGATATTAAGCTTGTATTCAAATTGTGACCAACTTTAGTCTCACCATTTTCATGTGACTGATATGTAATGTCCATTTGTGAATATTTCAGTGTGTCAAATTCTTTTCTACAGGAAGGGCACATTTTTTGGCCTGTTTAAAATCAAACATGGTTATCCTTTTTAGTAGGTCAGCTGTTTCTATGTTGATTGAGCGCAAGCTTTTTCGTACAGTGTGGTTTTTCTTGCCAAATGGGTTGCAGCATGATCTTTGCAAAAATTCAAATCTTTTTAGGAGTAAAGCTTCATGATGGAAGCATAGTTGAGTATTTTCAGTAGAGTGTAAATCACTCCGTCTAGTATATAATTCTTGTTCTTCTAAGGAAAGTTACTTTTCAGCTTTCAGTCCTTTTAAGCCACTGTATGTCGTTAAATGGCATGGGGAATCAGTATTTCCAAAACTGCATACATTAACTTGATCTTGTTCTTCCATTTTAGCAACAACTTGATATGCTTCAGACCGTAAAATCAAATTGTCGAGTCCTAAATAAAGAAAAGAAATAAAATTAATAAGCATTCAGCTTCCCAAAAATTATGTAGCAGTCTCTAGTGCAGTTAAAAGGTTAAATTTAGCAATAAACTTGTCACACACAGGTTTAAAATCACCGAAAAAAAAAGCAAAATTAATATTTAAACAATGAAGACATAATCAACAAAATTCCAAATCTTAGGCGACATTTTTGCACCTTACCCAAAGAGACACCAAAATGAAAATGAGTTTTTCTAATAGAATGAAATGTGCACTGTTGAGTGGTGTAAATGAATGTGATGTAGTAGGTGTCCATTTTGAGATACATGACTTTGAATACGGGTATATTTTGATAATTCATGTTCTTTAGCAAATTTACAGGATGGTAGCACAGTAATTAAACACACAAGCGAGGCCAAACTTTGTGATATACTAAACACCCAGACAGTAGTTTGGCAAAAGACCAGGTTCATAGCGCACTTTCTCCACTACTTATGCCTCGTTAATCTATGGGGAAAATTTCGCGAGACATTATTTGTTGCCCACTTTGAACTGAGATTATGCCAAATGCATTGCTTTCTAAACTCTTCTTGCAACATTTGTGTGTAGAGCACACAAAGTTCTACCATTAAACCCAGAAGCAAGAGTCTAGCTCTTATCATTAGGAACAGTGGAATGCCAAACCTGACGATTTCTTCACGACTTTTCGGTCTCTGTAAAAGTGGTCTTCACGAAAATGGCTCTAGCACCTCAACCAAGTTACAGGTGAGCCTGAAACTTTGCATAAGTTCATGTAGGGCCCTCAGGTACATCCTGTACACATTTCATCAAAATTGAAGATGGTCGAGCTGGGAGCCCTAGGACACTTCACGTGGAATGACTATTTAGTCTTACACGCGTATATTTTGGAACAATATTCTTCTGAATACGCTGACTGTTGAACCAAATTTGTTGACCAGCGTTTGCTTTTTGTTTTACTAACATCTCGTAAATGACAGATATTTTTGCTGTGTTGTCACATTTGATTGCATTGATTAACTGTTCCGTCGGTTCTTGTTAGAATATTTTATACATTATGGATGAAACACACACAATTCACAGCCTACTCTGATACCTTCTTTCAAGGCATCAGCCTGAACTCACTAATATTAATGATTTAGTGTGTAATAATATTTAAAAAGAAACCATATGTTTAAATTGACATCACTACCACTCAATATTTCAATTTTCGTTTTTGGTAAGGTACGCAGATTATGTGAATTATTGAGATAACTGTTTATCTTGCTGCCCACAATTCAGAGGACGTAACTCTACTGAAAAATGCCATACTATATGTTACTTTTATTATTTACCCCTAATTAGATTTACTTTGATTAATTCTTCATAATGGTGGTTTCATGTATTCTGTTAATACTGAATTTACTTTTATGATGTATATCGTTTCAGATATCGGGTTAAGCTGGAGATCTCTTAATGATAGTGTTTCTTCTTGGTTGTGTTTGACGCAGATAGCTGGCCGCAGAAATTCAGTAGCATACGAGGAAGCTTATGTAGTTTACACATTCTGTAATATATCATTTCCTGCAAGGCGGTGGATTCGTCCTCTTGGGTGTTAGCGACGTGAGCGCCGATATCCGGTTGATTTGCGCTTTGTCTAGCCTCCAGCCGACTGGTTAGTCTTTCCCAGATCCATCCGAAGTGAATTGTGGTCGTAACACATTAGGCAGGCTTAAGGGCCGGTGACATTCCCATGACAGTATGTGTTTTCCAGCATTTGTTTGAAATGTACTGAAGAAACCTGCTAGGAACCAGCACTTTCCAGCATAGTGCTGTCAGCGGGAGAAGGGAATGGCCAATGGGAGTGCTTGGATCGTGTTTGGCTGGGAGAGACGACTGTTCAGTTTTCGGGAGTTGTTGGCAGCTCGCGGGATCGAAGAGTCGTGTGGCAGCCCTCCCGGGTGCCGGAGGCAAACATTTACTTTCTGGGTCACAAGTGGTGTTCAAACGAGTTTTCAATCTCTGAAGTTGGTACTTAGTGATCCTTATTGGCCAACGAAACTATTTTTAAAATACGGTAAGCATACAAGAATGAGACAGTGCATTCTCTTGCGCTTGTTTGGAATTTTGATGAATCATTTCCGGCCGGTGTGGCCAAGCGGTTCTAGGCGCTTCAGTCTGGAACCGCGCGACCGCTACGGTCGCAGGTTCGAATCCTGCCTCGGGCATGGATGTGTGTGATGTCCTTAGGTTAGTTAGGTTTAAGTAGTTCTAGGTTCTAGGGTACTGATGACCTCAGATGTTAAGTCCCATAGTGCTCAGAGCCATTTGAACCATTTGATGAATCATTTACACTTGTCTGTGCAAGTGTTACGGTTAATTGAGTGTACACATGTTCCGTAGGCAGAATCCTCATGTCGGGTTGTGGATCCATTTGCAAACTGGAGGCGGTGTTTATTGAAAGAGGTGGGTTCGTAGGATCTCCTTGAAACTAATACAAGGGCGTGCTGAATATTAATGCCTCCAAATTTTTCATGTGAGACCTCTTAAAGTTTTTAAATAAAATAAACTTTATTAACATTCTACATCTTTATTCTTCACGTCTACATAGGGTGCAATGGGGCTATTTCACTCATGGGGCTAATCCGCCTGAAATAAGAAATGTTGCAACAACGCGGTAGTTCCTCACAGAGTCAAGGTCATAGTGCCTTCAGTGTGTGCCAGTTGACACGAGAGAAGAAGAAATTCTAGAGGTAAGCGAATTGTGATAGATTTTTGCCATAGTTAAAGAATACAGCCTAACAAATTAAAGTGTACCATGCATAATCGTATAAGAACACAAGTTATCCAGTGTGAATCAAAAATTGTTGCTGGTTTTTTTCACAAAGGTCTGATTTTGCCACGTCTTTCCGCTCAGATAAATTATTAGTTTAACTGATGTTTTGCTGCGAAATTCTAGAGAACATGTTTTCTTGGTTTATTTTCAGTTGGTTGCCACATACAAAACGAAAAAGCCAAGTGCTTCACAGTCTGAGGAGGATATGAAACAAGCAGTAACAAGTTTTTTAGGGAGCTCCTCTGAATAAAGTGCCAGCAATGTGGTACATGGTTTCAGGAAGTCTCTGTGAGCGTAAATAGACCAATAAGTTTTACTTATGGTAAATGCCTGTGATTCTAACACTGAAATGCACAGGAAGGCGTAGCGTCTTGACTGAGTGGAATAGCCCCACCATTTTTATATATTGTGATATCTGCCTTCTTCAGATGTTTATTTAATACTTTGTTCGTTTAAAGAAGTTTCGACCTTGTGTATTGGAATGTATTCACAATTAACATACCATAATTGTATCACAAGGTCAGATTTTTCTTAAAAAGTTTCATTTCATATTACATAGGTCTTACAGTTAAAATAAGCGAAATACCTCCGCTGTATCCTATTTATTTCTTAACATAGCCACCCTGGCGACGAATGCATGTCTCCTAACGAGAGACCAGTTTGTTGATGTCGGTATGCTGAATGTTCGATTTTACTGTAGAACCACAACCACTACCTCACCTCAGCTTGCACTGCTTCAACACTCTCAAAGTGAAGTCCTCAGAGGTTTCCTTAAAGTTTGGAAACATGTGAAAATCGGGGGGACCAAGTACGGACAGTATGGAAGATCGCAGTGAACTCAAGGCGTCGGATTGTTGCACATGTGTGGACGAACTCTTATGCGGTTAGAACTCGATTACAGCACACTGTTTCTCACGCACCGACATGTTACCTTCTAGCGGCAGAAGGCTCCAAATATGTAGACATGAAGAATAAAGGTATAGAATGCTAGTAATGTTTGTTTTATTTAAAAAGCTTTAGCATTTGTCACACAAAAATTCAGTGGCATTACTTTTCAACACGCCCTCGTGTATAATTTTTGTTTCCGTGCAAATGCTGATGTTTCTGCGTAAGTTTTAACCTATTGAATTTCGGCTATTATCATGTTTTTTCTTTATGGGTATTGTCGGTGGAAGGAGCTCGGGACCCGATAGCGGCGCTGTGTTAATTGTTAGCTATTACATTTTCCAGTCCGTATCTCGAAATATTGCCGAATATAGTTCGACAGCTGCAGGGTACTAATTATTGGTTTTGTAGCACCAACGAGTTTTAAACTTGTCTCGCTGGTCAAACCGATGCTGCTGACCCTTATTAAGACTAGTTTGTTAAGTGTTGTTGTGTAGAGAATTGATCCGGGTTCTCCAATAAAAGTTTACTAGTTAATCCTCAGAGTACGACGCAAAATTTATCTCGCGTGTTACGAGCGTGTGTATTCCATCCACAGCAGTGACTGCGACTTTGTGCGATGCCACGAAATCTCTACGAACGAGATGAAGAAATATTTCATCTATAGTTCTTTTTCACTGTCAAGTATTCCGGCCGTCGGTATAATCTAGTAGTGTATTCCTAATCATTCCCTTATATTTCCACGGTTTAGGTCGTCTTATGGTTCCAAATACTAATGTAAAAATTACTAATTACTTTTACATTTGTTTTTATCATTGTTTAATTTACGTAATTAGAATTGTGTTATAAAGTTCACTCTCTTCCGGGCAGTCCTCCTGTGAAAGAGTTTCGGCAGCTCTGAACGTATCAGCAGAGCTTGTAGCCCTGTGTCCGCCCCCCCCCCCCACCCACACACACACACACACACACACACACACACACACACACACACACACACACACACACACACACACACAGAGAGAGAGAGAGAGAGAGAGAGAGAGAGAGAGAGAGAGAGAGAGAGAGTGGCTATTGGCTGTGCTCCGCGATCAGCGCCACAAGTTAGGCCTGTAGCAAGCAGCCAACACTGACGTGTTGCCAACTTGCAGGCGCTTGGAGAACATTCGGCTCGTAAGCAGTATACGTCAAATTCATTTAGCTTTATAGTTCTATTGTCCGGAATGTATTATTTGTAGGTATTGTGTTAGACCGTCAAATAAAGTCTTGAACCCTTAGTGGAGTATAGAGATGCATTACTTTCAGAAACGTTATAATTGAGAAAGGTTTTCTTTCCTTGTCTGTATAACATAACTTCTTGAAGTATTGCTATTAACATATCTAACTCCATATAAATAACTAAACAAATAATATTTTTATCGACACTGCTTTCCAATCCGCTATCAGTCTAAAGTCTCCCACCTCAAACAGGATCTGGATGTCAATCATTGGCAGGTGAATGTAATCAGATGATATTATGAAAATTCATGCAGAAGTTAAATATTTATGGTATGCATTATCTGTTGGGCTATGTTAAACGAAATTAACTGATCAGTCATATGGCAACGAAGCGTTCTCGTGACGTGCCATCGACAGCACTGTCTCCACCACAGTCTACCAAGTAACACTATTGTTTCGCGTTGTTGATATCTCGTTTACTTTTTTGGCTAATTTTATTCGAATGAAATGTTATACAGGCTCAAGGCAGATGCATGCAATGTCTGATTTAAGGGAGCAGTTATGCCACGTGAAATACCACATTACGTAAATATTGTAGGTCACAGTGTTTCAAACCATTCTCCCAATTCAGAAGTGGTTTTCAATCAACTGAATATGACACTCCACCGGAACAGCCTGTGACCTCCTCCGATAGAACCCACATTCAGGAAATCAACGATTTGGTGCAAGTTAACCGTCGTCTGCCGTAGGACTTGAGAAAGAGATTGGAATGTCAGTTTCTTTTAACGTACATCGAGCTGCAGCACAGTTTTTTCGTTTGATTACCGAAGATTATAGATAACACTGTGTGAACACTGTTGGTTCTCGTATAAGCTGGTGGCGATGAAACATTCATGCACAAGGCGGTAACAGCACAGAGTCTCGATTTACGGCTACGACATGGAAACAAAAGTGAAACGAGACCTGAGTTCCTCCCGGTGGATACAACGTTCAAATAACTTACGAGAATGCAGCCGGGTGACGACGACAATCGCCGACATTTCGATAGGTAACCATTCTTTCATTTTCAAGGCAAAACTGCAGCAGGTAAGCGCTGTGGAAGTGAATTTTAAACCTCGGTTTGTACAGTAATTCCGGAAAGGTCACACACACACACACACACACACACACACACACACACACACTAGCGCAACTACACAACCGAAGATGACAGATGCCAGAAGTTAGCGATAGTGAAAATTACTAAACAGCGTGTGAAGTAGCATTAACTCTGTCCCCTTTTCTTACATGGGAGAGCCGGCCGGGGTGGACGAGCGGTTCTATGCGCTACAGTCTGGAACCGCGCGACCGCTACGGTCACAGATTCGAATCCTGCCTCGGGCATGGATGTGTGTGATGTCATTAGGTTAGTTAGGTTTAAGTAGTTCTAAGTTCTAGGGGACTGATGACCTCAGAAGTTAAGTCCCATAGTGCTCAGAGCCAATTGAACCATTACATGGGAGAGGAGAAGATTCCCTTCAGAACTTAAGCAAAAATTTCCGTTTCTATTTACAAGGTTACTTGCTAATTTAATCTCAACCTCTTCCTTAATAACACCATCCCAGTAGCTGGAAGTGCATGCTAGAATTTCTGTGTTGTATCCCATAGGGCGACCGATGCTAAGACAATGTTGTGCAGTAGCTGATTTGCTCGACTGTGTAAGCGTGCCTGACTTTCGAGGTTAGGTTTAGTGATGAATGAACGAACATATTTCGACATGTGTTGAGTTCCAGTTACTTTCTATTCATTGACCAGTACTATGAGCAGACATATGTAGCTGCGATGCAAAGCCCGTTGTCACCTGTTATTGCAAATTTGTCTATGGAAAACTTCGAGGAACGTGCTTTGGGGTCGGCAACTTTGAAACTTGCGTGAGTTTTTTTTTTTTTTTCAGGCACGCAGACGATACTTTTTTCATCCCATGGCAGTGAGAATTTGAACAACTGTTTGGAACACCTGAATTCAGTCCACACGAATATTTGTTTCACGGTGGAGGTGAAAAAGAATGGCTGCCTTCCCTTCCTTGCGTTGGTCAGGAGCAAGTTTGATGGTTTATTGGGACATGCTGTTTATAGGAAGCCTACTCACATGACTTTTATCTACGGGCTGGTAGTTGCCACCATCCGGCTCAGTGAAAAAGGGGATACTTCGTAACTTGGTTCACAGGGCCCACGTCATTCCAGACCCTGAGATTTAGTTAGCTGGTTAACCCATCTTCAGGTCACCTTCTGTCGGAATGGATATAGTGACTGTCAGATCAGACATGCGTTACGCGATCGACCAAACTTGCACCGGGTGAGTGATGATAACACCAAGTTGGCACTAAGATCTACGACCTTTCTGCCTTAGGCAGGGAACAACAAGATTGACCTTATTTTGCGGAAATATTATGAGAAACGTTTCCATCCGCCAGGGTAGCCGAGAGCGCTAACGCGCTGCTTCCTGGACTCGGATAGGCGCGCCGGCCCCGGATCGAATCCGCCCGGCGGATTAACGACGAGGGCCGATGTGCCGGCCAGCCTGGATGTGGTTTTTAGACGGTTTTCCACATCCCGCTAGGTGAATACCGAGCTGGTCCCCATGTTCCGCCTCAGTTACACGGCTCGTAGACATCTAAACACATTCGAAGTATTCCATGGATTACACTCGACGCAGACAGTTGGGGGGGGGGG
This sequence comes from Schistocerca piceifrons, assembly GCF_021461385.2. Classification (NCBI taxonomy): domain Eukaryota; kingdom Metazoa; phylum Arthropoda; class Insecta; order Orthoptera; family Acrididae; genus Schistocerca; species Schistocerca piceifrons. The sequence goes on along the minus strand of NC_060149.1, from coordinate 358,458,904 downwards.
GGGGGGGTATGGAGTGGCAGCAGGAAGGGCATCCGGCCACCCCTTAACCATTAACATGCCAAATCCGATTAACGATGGCTGACCCTGCGTAACTGTAGGACAAGGCTCAAGTGATAGAATGATGACAAACGTTTCTGGACAGCCATCTAAAACAAAGGTCCTTTTACGTTTGCGTAAGGCGAGTGTCTTATCGTATTCCTTGCGGTTGTGTCATGCACTCTATGGGAAAAAGAGCACACCAAGAACGAATTATCGCTACGGGACGGAAATCTGTGTATGTCATGCGCCCGTACAGACAAACAAATGATTAAAATTTCAGAAAACTTGCATTTGAGCAAGATAATGCCTGCCACACACGTTGAGAGTTTTTACTGCTTATCTTCGTGTTTTCCAAACCCTCACCTGGCCAGCAAGATCGCAGGATTTCTCCCCTATTGAGAACGTTTCGAGCATTATGGGCAGGGCCCTCCAACCAGCTCGTGATTTTGACGATATAACGCACCAGTCGGATGGATCGTTCCACAAAATCCCTCAAGAGGACATCAGGCAATTCTGTCAGTCAATGCCAAGCCAAATAAGGGCTAGAGATGGACCAAGGCAGCCGGCCAGAGTGGCCGAGCGGTTCTAGGCGCTACAGTCTGGAACCGTTTCGGTCGCAGGTTCGAATCCTGCCTCGGGCATGGATGTGTGTGATGCCCTTAGGTTAGTTAGGTTTAAGTAGTTCTAATTCCTAGGGGACTGATGACCTCAGAAGTTAAGTCCCATAGTGCTCAGAGCCATTTGAACATTTTTTGGGGCAAAACGTTATTGGCTTGAGCCATTTGTGAAGATCTTCCTCTTGAATAAATCAGTTTTTCTCTGAGATTGTAATTATTTGTTTGTCTGTAGATGTACATCACATCTATCGATTTCTGTTTTTTCCCTTAGAGTGTGTGTTGGTCAAACTATGAGGATATTATCTTGGCAACTGTCGTCCTATGGAATATAGCAGCACGGAGATTCTAGTATGCACTTCCATCTGTTGGGATACTGTTATAAAGAAGCAGCTGAGATTAAATTAGCAGGTAACCTTGTAAACAGGAATAGAAGTTTGTTTAAATTCTACATGGAATCCTCCTGTCTCCCTTGTCAAAGAAACAGAGAGACAGAGTTGACGACACTTCACCTGTTGTTTAGTAATTTTCATTATCGGTAACTTCGGGTGCCTTGAAAGTGATAGGGTGGTCACCTGTCGAAATATCGGCGGTTGTCGACGTCATCATCCGGCTACATTATCGTAATTTACATGAACAAAAGTGAAAAGATCGCAGTGCGTTACAAACTCTCGATCGAGAGTTAAAGTGATGCACACTACTCGTTTTTTTCGGATGGCAATGAAATTGAGAATTTCAAGATTTTTGCCTTAAGGTCGAACACCCCTTCATAATTACTATGAAAGTAATTTGAAAAGGTGGCAAAAGAAAAATGATCAAAAGACATTGCAGTTGTGGCAAAGCAGCTCATGGTTTCGTAAAAATAAACTGCGTGATCATTCAGCATAGTGAGCAGAAAAATTCTGTACATAAATTCTGACGAATGTCCTCCCCAAGACACACTATTCCCTGTAACTCGCACTATGCTACTTTTATTGTTTTCGAAATTACAATCAGCGCTGAAATGAACCCGTTTCGATACAACTGATGAGATTAACGAGAATTCACCACAGACGCCAAAGGAGAGTTAAAAGAATGCTTTCCACAACACCACATCGAAATGGAAATACTGCTGTGTGTACTTTGAAGCAGCCAAGGTCAAAACATCTGTAAGTTGAACATATATGTTATTAAAATGTTAGCTTTTTTTCCTACAGACATTCCACTTGAAAACGTAAAGATTTAAAATGGAGAGAATTCGTAATTACGTGACCGTCAGTCTTACTGCAGTGGTTCCCTTCGTGTATTGGAATATGACTTCGGGAATCCCTAAGCGTTAGGACACGAAAGGCTTCCTAACCATTCTCACGTAAACTGCAAACGTATACCGGTGATTACCTGCAGAACAATATTTTAGAGATTTCCGAGTTCAAAAGTGATGGCCTGAAAGAACTGACTGGTGTTGTTCCGGAATCTGTTGTTGCAGCTATCTAACCGGAAACCAAAGTGAAAAGCCGTATATGAAGTTAAAAAAATTACTTAATACTAAGAGACTACTATCGCTCATATGAAAAGATGTGAGGAACGCCCATAGAAAACCGTTAATTCCATACAGAAATGGAACGAAAATATTGTTTATAAATCTGGACGTTTGGCCGTTCGTACTTGATTTGCTCAAGGAAAGACAGGTCGGCACTCGGCCTACTGTGTCAGCATTGATGACCGTAGAAGCACCCTGCTACGGCAATAAAGCTAACGCTGAAAGTAAATTTAACTGTTTTAGAGAAAGTGAGAAAGATGTAAGTTAAAAGGTTAATACAGTGATGCATACTGATGAGCGGAGACATTATGAGTATTGCCCAACGCGAGACTGAATGCCGCCTGGTGGCGATATGGGCACATGGCTCGATTGGGAGAGTATATAAGCAGAGTCGAAACGAATGAGGAATCATTCTAGCGACGATAAGGACGACAAATGGGGAAATCCACTGACATGAGCGACTTTGACAAAAGGCAGATTAGTCCAGCGCCTCGGAACGAGCATCTGAGAATCCGCCAGGTTGGTGGCAGCTTTGGATCGTGTTAAAGACGGTGAAACTACGAGTGGACAAGACGTTGGACGTCCAGACCGTATCACAGAACGAAGAGGTCGGAGGCTTGCCCACAGGATAGGCAGGGATCTGAGGAAGATCTGATGACAAAATACTGATGCAGGAACAGTCTTCTTGACTACACCGTTAACGGCCATTGCTGAATATGGGGTTCAGCAACGCACGACCTCTTCATGTTCCCATGCTGACTCAATTACATCGTCAGTTACAATGGACACAGGTTCATCTACATTATACTGTGTCTCAGTGGGAATGTCTCAACTGGTTGCATAAATCACGTTTCTTGTTATACCAAATCGAAGATGGTGTCCGTATAGGCCGTAATCCAGGAGAACGGCTGGTCGAAATAACGCACCGCGCCGCGTGCGCAGCGCTGTGGGGTAAGGGAGGGGGGGCGGGGGGGGGGGAGGGAAGTATTGCGCTATGAGTGACGTTCACCAGGGCTTCTGTGGAACGTGTGGTAGTAATCGAAGGTACCATGACAGCTGTGGACTACGCGAATATAATTGCCGACCACCTGGACCCTTTCATGATTGCCTTCCCCGACAGCGATGGCATCTCCCAGCAGGGTAACTACCCGTGTCACAAGTCCAGAATCGTGCTACATACGTTTAAGGACTTCCCCATGAACCATGGACCTTGCCGTTGGTGGGGAGGCTTGCGTGCCTCAGGGATAGAGATGGCCGTACCGTAGGTGCAACCACAACGTAGGGGTATCTGTTGAGAGGCCAGACAAACGTGTGGTTCCTGAAGAGGGGCAGCAGCCTTTTCAGTAGTTGCAGGGGCAACAGTCTGGATGATTGACTGACCTGGCCTTGCAACATTAACCAAAACGGCCTTGCTGTGCTGGTACTGCGAACGGCTGAAAGCAAGGGGAAACTACGGCCGTAATTTTTCCCGAGGGCATGCAGCTTTACTGCATGGATAAATGATGATGGCGTCCTCTTGGGTAAAATATTCCGGAGGTAAAATAGTCCCCCATTCGGATCTCCGGGCGGGGACTACTCAAGAGGACGTCGTTATCAGGAAAAAGAAAATTGGCGTTCTATGGATCGGAGCGTGGAATGTCAGACCCCTTAATCGAGCAGGTAGATTAGAAAATATAAAAAGGGAAATGGATAGGTTAAAGTTAGATATAGTGGGAATTAGTGAAGTTCGGTGGCAGGCGGAACAAGACTTTTGGTCCGGTGAATACAGGGTTATAAACACAAAATCAAATAGGGGTAATCGAGGAGTAGGTTTAATAATGAATAAAAAAAATAGGAGTGCGGATAAGCTGCTACAAACAGCATAGTGAACGCATTATTGTGGCCAAGATAGACACGAAGCCCACGCTTACTACAGTAGTACAAGTTTATATGCCAACTAGCTCTGCAGATGATGAAGAAGTTGATGAAATGTATGATGAGATAAAAGAAATTATTCAGGTAGTGAAGGGAGATGAAAATTTAATAGTCATGGGTGACTGGAATTCCAGAGTAGGAAAAGGGAGAGAAGGAAACATAGTAGGTGAATATGGATTGGGGCTAAGAAATGAAAGAGGAAGCCGTCTGGTAGAGTTTTGCACAGAGCATAACTTAATCATAGCTAACACTTGGTTCAAGAATCATGAAAGAAGGTTGTATACATGGAAGAATCCTGGAGATACTTGAAGGTATCAGATAGATTATATAATGTTAAGACAGAGATTTAGGAACCGGGTTTTATATTGTAAGACATTTCCAGGGGCAGATGTGGACTCTGACCACAATCTATTGGTTATGAACTGCAGATTGAAACTGAAGAAACTGCAAAAAGGTGGGAATTTAAGGAGATGGGACCTGGATAAACTGACTAAACCAGAGGTTGTACAGAGATTCAGGGGAAGCATAAGGGAACAATTGACAAGACTGGGGGAAAGAAATACGGTAGAAGAAGAATGGTTAGCTTTGAGGGATGAAGTAGTGAAGGCAGCAGAGGATCAAGTAGGTAAAAAGACGAGGGCTAGTAGAAATCCTTGGGTGACAGAAGAAATATTGCATTTAATTGATGAAAGGAGAAAATATAAGAATGCAGTAAATGAAGCAGGCAAAAAGGAATACAAATGTCTCAAAAATGAGATTGACAGGAAGTGCAAAATGGCTAAGCAGGCATAGCTAGAGGACAAATGTAAGGATGTAGAGGCTTATCTCACTAGGGGTAAGATAAATACTGCCTACAGGAAAATTAAAGAAACCTTTGGAGAAAGAGAACCACTTGTATGAATATCAAAAGCTCTGATGGAAACCCAGTTTTAAGCAAAGAAGGGAAAGCACAAAGGTGGAAGGAGTATATAGATGGTCTATACAAGGGCAATATACAAGGGCAATATTATGGAAATGGAAGAGGATGTAAGTAAAGATGAAATGGGAGATATGATACTGCGTGAAGAGTTTGACAGAGCGCTGAAAGACCTAAGACGAAACAAGGCCCCGGGAGTAGACAACATTCCATTAGAACTACTGACAGCCTTGGGAGATCCAGTCCTGACAAAACTCTACCATCTGGTGAGCAAAATGTATGAGACAAGTGAAATACCCTCAGACTTCAAGAAGAATATAATAATTTCAATCCCAAAGAAAGCAGGTGTTGACAGATGTGAAAATTACCGAACTATCAGTTCAATAAGTCACGGCTGAAAAATACTAACGCGAATTCTTTACAGACGAATGGAAAAACTGGTAGAAGCCGACCTCAGGAAGATCAGTTTGGATTTTGTAGAAATATTGGAACACGTGAGGCAATACTGACCCTACGACTTATCTTAGAAGCTAGATTAAGAAAAGGCAAACCTACGTTTCTAGCATTTGTAGACATAGAGAAAGCCTTTGACAATGTTGACTGGAATACTCTCTTTCAAATTCTAAACGTGGCAGGGGTAAAATACAGGAAACGAAAGGCTATTTACAGTTTGTACGGAAACCAGATGGCAGTTATAAGAGTCGAGTGACATGAAATGGAAACAGTGGTTGGGAAGGGAGTCAGACAGGGTTGTAGCCTCTCCCCGATGTTATTCAATCTGTATATTGAGCAAGCAGTAAAGGAAACAAAAGAAAAATTCGGAGTAGGTATTAAAATCCATGGAGAAGAAATAAAGACTTTGAGGTTTGCCGATGACACTGTAATTCTATCAGAGACAGCAAAGGACTTGGAAGAGCAGTTCAACGAAATGGACAGTGTCATGAAAGGAGGGTATAAGATGAACATCAACAAAAGCAAAACAAGGATAATGGAATGTAGTCGAATTAAGTCGGGTGGTGCTGAGGGAATTAGGTTAGGAAATGAGAGACTTAAAGTAGTAAAGGAGTTTTGCTATTTGGGGAGCAAAATAACTGATGATGGTCGAAGTAGAGAGGATATAAAATGTAAACTGGCAATGGCAAGGAAAGCGTTTCGGAAGAAGAGGAATTTGTTAACATCGAGTATAGATTTAAGTGTGAGGAAGTCGTTTCTGAAAGTATTTGTATGAAGTGTAGCCATGTATGGAAGTGAAACATGGACGATAAATAGTTTGGACAAGAAGAGAATAGAAGCTTTCGGAATGTGGTGCTACAGAAGAATGCTGAAGATTAGATGGGTAGATCACATAACTAACAATGAAGTATTGAACAGAATTGGGGAGAAGAGGAGTATGTGGCACAACTTGACAAAAAGAAGGGACCGGTTAGTAGGACATGTTCTGAGGCATCAAGGGATCACAAATTTAGCGTTGGAGGGCAGTGTGGAGGGTAAAAATCATAGAGGGAGACCAAGAGATGAATCCACTAAGCAGATTCAGAAGGATGTGGGTTGCAGTAAGTACTAGGAGATGAAGAAGCTTGCACAGGATAGGGTAGCATGGAGAGCTGCATCAAACCAGTCTCAGGACTGAAGACCACAACAACAACAACAACAACAACAACGTTTAAGGAGCATAATAGTGAACTCAGGTTGATATCTTGACCACCAAATTCGCCTGATTTAACCCAGTGTAACACTCCTGGGACGCTCGGACGCCAGCACCGCGCCCACAAGCAACTGCCCAGTAATTTACCGGAATTGCGCACATCGCAAATCCTGCCCTGTCAGATCTGTGTCATGCAAAATAGCTGCTGCTGTTTTGCGTTATAAAGGTGGATCAACACGCTATTAAGCAGTTTGTCGTAATGGCTTTTGCTCTTCCTGTACTGTATTTACAATTATCGAAGCAACACAAGTACTGATTCATTAGATGTCAGAGAAAATTATTAATAACCTTCAGAATGGAAGGTGAGGTACTGGCAGAAGGAAAACTGTGAGGACGGAGCGTGAGTCGTGCTTGGGTATCTCAGTTGGTAGAGCACTTGCCCGCGAAAGGCAAAGGTCTCGAGTTAGAGCCTCAGTCAGGCACACAGTTTTAATTTGCCAGGAAGTAGTCACCCTGAATGCCTTAGGGATTTCACGAAAAAACACAAGATTACTGGGCGTGATTCAAAGTCCCATTTATCTTAAAAAGGAGTGCAGTGACTTAGTCACTGCATCACCTAGCTCAGTAAAATGAAGTGATTATAATTGGTGTTTTTGTGAATGGCCGTTGGCCACGCGATTTCAGTTCACAACCAATCTACGTTATATGGTTAGATGCTGGTCCTTTTGAGTGGCGGATTGTATCTCATGTACCGAAAAAATGACAAGGCAGAGTTTGTTAATGTAGAAGCTTCCTAATGCCAGAAACCGTATTTCCCTGTCTCAGTGGCTTCAGAATAGAACTTCGTCAGCACCGGCAGGATATGTGTTCCGCGTATTGACTTACGTAATTCTCGTATGACAAATTTGTGTCAAAAATGAACGTTACGACAAAAATGAGTTATTTCATTGAGACACAATTAACCAGTGTTGTTAGTTGCTCAGAAGTACTTCTTGGTGGTGTTATTGAAATGAAATACTAAATTACAAAAAGAAAAGAAAGAAAGAAAGAGAGAAAGAGGAGGAGGAGAGAGAGGGGGGAGGGGAGAGAGAGAGAGAGAGAGAGAGAGAGAGAGAGAGAGAGAGAGAGAGAGACGGGGGGGGGACGGAAAGTGATTAGTGCCGTGTTGGCAGTGTTTCATGTAGTATTAGTACTATTAGAAGCGACTTAGTGCTGGAGTTAACGCAATGTGTAGGTCGTTTCGTCGTCCAACTGCGAGTGTGACTTGTATTTTCGCTTTAATAACTCCCAGATTTTACGCGCTTGGCTGCACAGCGTACATCCTTTGCATCCAGATTTTGGCGTCCTGCCATTTAGTATGCGATTTTAGGAGTTCGCAACCAATCTACGTGATATTTGGGTTGTTATCTTCTCTGCTGCACTTGGATATTCCATAAATTCTAAATGAAGCCGCAGACAGTATCATAAATCTTTTCTTGCGTTTAAGGGCTCATCTAACATACAATGTCACTTTAATTTCCAAGCATGCACCATTTCTAACAGATGCTTATTGAAAGTTTGTAAAAACAGCAATAATATAACATATGAGCAGCTTTTGATTCAGTTACCATGTTGTTGCAATTCTTACCTCCTGAACACTTGATCTCGTCTTAGTAACCAATGTTTCACGTAATGGTACATACAAGTATCGTTGATAAAATTGCACCTTGTTTTTTCCTGTGATACAAATTCTCCCTTGCGCTTTATCGTGTTACGCAACATGAATTCTTCATCTACGCCTGTATTTGTGCGGTGCGAATAATTATAAAATGTGTAGCAGTGCGTATCTTTTATTACACCATACTTTGGGATTCCTTCAAAATCAGGTAATGTTGGTGTGTGAGAGGAAAACTGCTTGTATGCCGGTGTGTATCACAATAATTTTATCGTAATATGTTCTGTGGCATCAATGCGTAGAGGGCTAAACAGTTATCTGCTTCGCCCTGAAATTATTGCTGTTTAGACAGTGTCGTTGTACCGCAGTTGGCTCCAGTAACAATTCGCTCTGTCAAGTGGTTCAACTGGCTCTGAGCACTATGCGACTTAACTACTGAGGTCATCAGTCCCCTAGAACTTAGAACTACTTAAACCTAACTAGCCTAAGGACATCACACACATTCATGCCCGAGGCAGGATTCGAACCTACGACCGTAGCGGTCGCGCGGTTCCAGACTGTAGCGCCTAGAACCGCTCGACCACTCCGGCCGGCACGCACTGTCCTTCCTTGTATATGATCCGATGTCTCCTGTTCGTCCTGCTCCTTTGATCAATATTCCAGTAAGAGTTCCCAGTTGTTGAGTAAAGAACATATTTCCCGTTAGCATACAAAGGAACCGTAACCAGCAGTTTACTTTACCTAGAACTAAGAAAATGCGATTTCTGCAACTAATATTTCCACAATTTACTTCCAAATATTTATTTGACATAGCTACCTTCTAGTTTACTCATTAATCCTTTAATCTTTGTAGAAGACAGTGGGTGGGCGTCGGCTGGTCGGTTTGAATAAAACAACAGTATACTTTCAGCCTTAAATTTTGAAGTTTGTATTAAGCTGCCGGTTTCGATGTAACGTCATCAGGCCATCAGTTTGTAATGTAATATCAAAAGTGATAGCTTAATAAAGAGTTCAAAATATACGGCTGAAGGTGTACTGCTGTTTGCTTCACATTAATCCTGTTATCAAAGGTTACCTGCCTCCGTAACCGAAGTCGCTAACACACGCCTGTGCGTTGGCGCTCGACTCGGAGAAAGCAATTTCGATTCTTGAAGGTTGAAGAAATTTTCGCCGCCAGTATTTGGCCGGTAAGCGGAAGACAAGTTTTGGCCTAAAGATCCTGATCACCAGACTTCGCACTAACGTCCTGGGTTAAATTCCAAAGCTCTCCGCAGCATCTCATGGAGTGAGGGCGTATCACGCTGTTGATGGGCTGTCAGATGAGGACGTTAAGCTCAGAGGCTCTCTTTGGTGCTGTCGTATTGAAATAGGCTGTGTCCCGCCAACAGGTTTCACCCTCTCCTTTCTGTCATCACACACACACACACACACACACACACACACACACGCGCGCGCGCGTATGATATAATTAATATCGTCTGGAATAGCCCACTTTGGGAATGTGGTGATAAAGATGATGAAACGTGTGTTTTAGTGTTGCTCGCTGTTGTTCGACTAGGCTGAATAGTTCATCATCTGTTGGCACGATTCCGAATCAGGCTATCAACCTGTCTCTGTTCGTCATAATCACACCATAGGTTCAGTTCCCCATGATGTCAGCTACTCGAGGCTCCTTGCCTTGTATCCCTTATTCTTCATCCTCTACTAGGCACCGATAAATCGCTCACTTTCTCATATCGCTGGAGCAGTCACCAATCACTAACACTGTCACTTTAAATTAAAGTACTGTGTGGAATTGTTGACTGGTGTATGCCCAAGAGACTTACTGGAAATATTTATTCTCATACACTGACACTGTCTCATTGCCAAGTCTTTGTGGTACTGCGTAGTGGTGCTTTGGTGCTTAACAGCAGCGTTTTGCCTAAGGTGACTAAGATTGAGTACATGTAATGTAGCGTCGTTTTTGGGTGGTGGTTGTTGCGGTAGTGTTTTGGAACAGTTCCGAGGGGCACGCTGAGCTAAACGTTCTCTGCTGACGGAAAGATCGTTATTAGAAGAGACAGTGCCGAACCATATGATATTTAACCTAAGATGGTGGTGCACAGTCCGGTATTCAGGAACTGTAAGAGACGCTACCTTTTTTTTTTCAGTTAAATACTGCCGACTAAATTTCTACCAGCAAATACCGAAGTGAATGGATCAAGCGCCAGTACGGGCGATCTCCACGATGAAACCAAGTGCCGTGTCTCTTTGCACCGCTGGATTGTAACTATGTCACGAAATTACGTGATCACATGATGGAGTACACACTCTGCACTCATTCAGTTCTCGGCTATCTATTCTTTATTTGGGTAAAATCTGAAAATTTGGAGCGTGTAGAACTTTCCATGGTTTCTGCGAACCAATGTAATCGTACTGTGGTGCAGTGTAAGCCGTTTGTAGATTCCTACCTTCGGTGAACATGTCAATTTATATGGAAATTCAGTTTACCGAATCAAATTTTCATTCTGCAGCGGAGTATGGGCAGAGATGAAACTTCCCGGCGCATTAAAAGTGTGTGCGGCACCGCGACTCGAACTCGGGATCTTTGCCTTTCATTGGCAAGTGCTCTACCAACTGAGCTACCCAAGTACGACTTCCTACCCTTCCTCACAGCTTTGTATGGTAGGAGACGAGGTACTGGCAGAACTCATTGTGTGAGGACGGATCGTGAGTCGTGCTTGGGTAGCTCAGTTGGCCGAGCACTTTCTCGCGAAAGGTCTTGAGTTCGAGTCTAACGTTTTGTGGGTGTACTCCATAATGGAGATGGAGCTCGCGGCCTCAGCTACGTTGCCCTTATCGTGAGGGACCTAGACTCTTGCCGCTGCTCGCCAACCGCGGGTATTTGTGGTTTACTGACAATAACTTTTGCCGTGTTTCAAGTGGGCTGTTCTTAATTGTTGCTCCCACGTGCCCCTCTTGCAAAAATTTAGTCTGATGACGAGATGTTCTGTACAGAAGACTGAGCACTTGCACCATCTTACTCATTTTGAGAACCAACTTGAAATACAGCTGAGGAAACACAACAAAACAGTTTCCCTGCCGTTACGGGTCATCCTAGTTTGGAACGAAATAATTTCAAATATTCCTCGTCACACGGTGTACCTACTAAGCGTTTCATTGTCATTCTTAACCAATAAATATTCGGGCCGATAACAATGAATATATATTTTGTCATGTCTGTCGTCATGTGTGCAGAATCACATCTCATCCAGTTTACGAGGTTTCTCTTTTCCCCTACGGACTCTGGGGCGCCGGTTACTTTAATCGAGCCGTTGACTGTCGATACCGGTTGCACTCGTGCAGACGACACAGGCGCCGCACCTGCGCGCCTCGGCCGGCGTGCGGCCGCACCAGACTGTACGGGCGGCGTTTATTTTTGAAACGGAAAAATGTCGGTCTTCGAACCAGTGACACCCGGCGGCCGCGGCTAGAAAAAGCCCCAGGCCTAGCGCGCTATTATTTGTGCGCGGTGAATGGACTCGCCGGTTCCGGCCGGCACGTATGTTTGTCTTGGCGGATGGACTCTCGTCTACCCAGCGACGCCGCTCTTCCGCTCCTTTTCCGGTCCTCAGTTTACTTCTCGGCCAGCGCATCGCCGTCGCTTATGGCGAGTCCTTGATAAACTCCTGCAGTAGCTTTTCAAGTAGAAACCTTGAGGCTCGTGCTGTCAAATCCGACCAGCTACTGACATACTTATGTTTTAGTTATATTTAATCCCGTTGAAGATGACGCGCTGGGCTCGCAGCTGCAAAGTCTTGATTGTAAAGAACTTACTTTCCTTGTAATAGATATTTAATTTTCAAGCGCATCTGTTAAGTCATCAGTACCCTTCGCAACTTCACGATGCGGTTTGACCATGTGTCCTTAATATATGGGTTGTTTCGTATTGCTGCTAGAATGTTACTCACTCACGAAATCGTGTGCCGTAGCCCTTGCTTCGACTGTTACGTAGTAGGCAGGTACGTACGTGATCCATAGAGTATTCTTCGAAATTATGTGGAACGAGTCTGTTTACAGGATATGTATGCATGATCTTTGTTAACATCAATGAACATATTATTGTTTTAGTCCTAATCATGCAACAACACCTAAAAATATTTTTGCCTTTCTTTTTAACTGGCTACCAGTCTTCTAAGTACAAATTCACCAGCGGAACAGAACGAGTTATCAAACATTGGTTCAAGTGGCTCTGAGCACTATGCGACTTAACTTCTGAGGTCATCAGTTGCCTAGAACTTAGAACTAATTAAACCTAACTAACCTAAGGACATCACACATATCCATGCCCGAGGCAGGATTCGAACCTGCGACCGTAGCGGTCGCTCGGCTCCAGACTGTAGCGCCTAGAACCGCACGGCCACTCCGGTCGGCTTATCAAACATTATTTGCAGCTCATATACATGGTGGTCAGAGCAGCCTGATGAGTTTGTGTGTTGCAGGGTAGGTTGGGCTGAGAAATAATTGTTAAGGGAAAAAAAATACGATAAGCTACGCCGTTTTCGAGCTAATTAGCATTGATTTGCCAATCAGGCCGTTGTGTGCACAAATTCAAGCGGCCTGCCAGATACAGTTAGTGTCAGTCGTTCTCTTAGCGAAGATGATAGCGCGCGGGACTGCTCAGTCGCCGGCCGCGGTGGTCTCGTGGTTCTAGGCGCGCAGTCCGGGACCGCGGGACTGCTACGGTCGCAGGTTCGAATCCTGCCTCGGGCATGGATGTGTGTGATGTCCTTAGGTTAGTTAGGTTTAAGTAGTTCTAAGTTCTAGGGGACTGATGACCACAGAAGTTAAGTCCCATAGTGCTCAGAGCCATTTGAACCATTTTTGAACTGCTCAGTCTTTGGCTCGGTTTCAGTCCTTATTGCAGCCCCATGTCCAATTTTGGTATCGCCGTGTTATTGGGTTTTAGGAAAACTAACGAAAAACACGTTTGGCGATACTACCTCTGGCAGGCCGCTTAAACTTGTGCGCGCAACAGCTGATTGGCTAACTTCAATGCTAAGTAACCTGGAAACAGCGCAACATATCGATTTTTTTTGTTAGCAATTACGTCTCGGCCCAACCTACCCTGCAACATCCTTACAAGCTTTTGAGACTGTTCCTGACCGCCCTATATAAAGCACATATGACAGAGAGTTACGTAGCGAGATGATACTGCGGTGATGGCCCCCAGACCATCCAATGAAAACAATACATCGTTTCATCTTTCCCACAGAGGCACATAATTATTGCAGCCAGACGCGACATATTTTTCAGTTGGCCTCAGTATTACTTTTCTCAGGATCTCGAACTGACAGAGTGCCCTATGCGTGACGTCGCTGTCAACGCGTGGACACTCAAGAAAGTAATTCTTTGTTTATATCGATTCCTTCCGTGATACAGAGAGACGAAGCAAGATGTCTGTTACCATTTTAGCCGGCCAGAGTGGCCGAGTGGTTTAGGCGCTTCAGTCTGGAACCGCGCGACCGCTACGGTTGCAGGTTCGGATCCTGCCTCGGGCATGGATGTGTGTGATGTCCTTAGGTTAGTTAGGTTTAAGTAGTTCTAAGTTCTAGGGGACTGATGACCACAGAAGTTAAGTCCCATAGTGCTCGGAGCCATTTGGACCATTTTTGTTACCATTTTGGCCATTGCTTTCCTTGCTCCGTTGCGAGGCGGACCCAGCAGACCGAACAATACATAACAATATAGTGCTATCTTGAAATAAAAATTAGAAAATTGATTTTGCATCCAATAGGCACTAAAATTCCATATCAGGTTATAATGATTTACAGTATACTTAACTTTTTGGAAGTGTTAAAAACGCTTTCTATCGAAGATAAAAAAGTGAAATTTCGCTCAAAGTTAAGGAATAAATAAAATAGTCAAAACAATTCCCATTGTATCATTGCAGATTATACAGTTTAAAAAAGTATCTGCATTCTTTGGAAGTACTTTCTATCCGTTCTGTATGTTACTGAAAACTGATGTGCCTGGACTTGCTGGCAGAATGAAGCTGTGTGTTAGACCAGGACTTTGATTCAGGAACCTTCCTTTTCGCGGATAATGCTCTTACCAGATGAGCATCCAAGCACGGCTTCCCACAACTTCAATTGAGCCATTACGTCTCTCCTACATTTCAAACTTCTACCTTGGTTGGTAAAAGCAGATTGCATGTTCTAGTCCCTGTCTGGCATAGTTTTAATCTGAAAGGTAATTTTGAAACCTAGGACATTCTGCTGAAGTTAAACATTCATTCTGGAACACATGTGCCTGCTCACAGTATTGTACATAAAGAAATGGGAGACCACATGTGTGAAATACCTTTGTCATTATTCGAATGGTAACTGACTGTGCGAGTGTCGCAAGTGGATTCTCTTATTAGCTGTTGAGCGTGGGAAGCGATCTGTGTTAGTTAATTTTAAAAGTCTGGCGCTCACTGTGTATTTATGCAGCCGCGGTAAGAACGAAATGTTAATTCTACAGAATTCGCTGCTTCTATAGAGTAAGATCGTTTTGAATTTAAAAATTTACGGGGCAGTAATAACAGAAAATTTGTTCGCAAATCGAGTACTACATTGCTGGACCAAGAATGCTTCAACTGTCGCCCTATGTATGCTTCAAAACGTTTGGTTTCGAGAGAGCCTCTTTGGCTCAAGTTGTAAGAGCGTGTTGTTGGACTTAACTTCATTTAGAAAATTTTTGTTGGTAGGAAGTCCGAATATGCTCGTCCTGACGTTAATTGTTCGCCATTAAAAGTTAGTTCTTGGTTTTTAAAGGATAGAATGCTTTTTTGCAGACCATTAATCATGTCCAAACAAAACACAAATAGACTTCCATGTCTAACATACGAGGAGGACAAATTAAATGTAAGGTAGCTTGTGAAAAATGAGATGCAAAGATATTTAGGAAAAACAGTCGTTAGTGGGAAGGGGCATCTGCTATACCTCACTTGTTTCGTTTGCTCAGATACCTCAGTCTATGTCTCCACATCCTTCTACACAATCCTCTTCCTCCTTCTCCACCACCATCATTAACCCTTCACCCTACTCCTCACACCTAACTCACCCCCTTCCTTTCATCTCTTACTCCACTAACAAGCTTCTTGTCTTCGTATCTCACACCACATTTGTATGTCTCCCTCCCTTCTCTTTCACCCAAATTACAAGACACCTTTCTCTGCTCTCACCTCACTCATATGCATCGATACCTCATCTCACCCTTCACTCTCACATCCCCACCCCTTCCTCTCACACCACTCTTACACTCATTGTTCCACTACCATCCTACTCACTGCTTTCTGCGTCCCCTCCCTCCCTTGACTCCCCACTCGCCCTTACCCTCCCCTACTCGCCCTTACCCCCCTCCCCCACTCGCCCTTACCCCCCCCCGCTCGCCCCTTACCCCCCCCCCGCTCGCCCCTTACCCCCCCCCCCGCTCGCCCCTTACCCCCCCCCCCGCTCGCCCCTTACCCTTCCGCTCGCCCTTACACCCCCCGCTCGCCCTTACACCCCCGCTCGCCCTTACACCCCCCGCTCGCCCTTACCCCCCCACTCGCCCTTACCCCCCCCCGCTCGCCCTTACCCCCCCCGCTCGCCCCTTATCCCCCCCCCACCCGCCCTTACACCCCCCGCCCGCCCTTACACCCCCCGCCCGCCCTTACACCCCCCGCCCGCCCTTACACCCCCCGCCCGCCCTTACACCCCCCGCTCGCCCTTACCCCCCCGCTCGCCCTTACCCCCCCCTGCTCGCACTTACCCCCTCCCCCGCTCGCCCTTACCCCCCCCTGCTCGCACTTACCCCCCCCCCCCGCACGCCCTTACCCCCTCCCCCCCCCGCGCGCCCTTACCCCCCCCCCCCGCTCGCCCTTACCCCCCCCGCTCGCCCTTACCCCCCCCCCCGCTCGCCCTTACCCCCCCCCCCCGCTCGCCCTTACCCTCCCCCGCTCGCCCTTACCCTCCCCCGCTCGCCCTTACCCTCGCCCGCTCGCCCTTACCCTCGCCCGCTCGCCCTTACCCTCCCCCGCTCGCCCTTACCCTCCCCCGCTCGCCCTTACCCTCCCCCGCTCGCCCTTACCCTCCCCCGCTCGCCCTTACCCTCCCCCGCTCGCCCTTACCCTCCCCCGCTCGCCCTTACCCTCCCCCGCTCGCCCTTACCCTCCTCCGCTCGCCCTTACCCTCCTCCGCTCGCCCTTACCCTCCCCCGCTCGCCCTTACCCTTCCCCGCTCGCCCTTATCCACCCCATTCGCCTTTATCCCACCACCACTCACCCTTCCACGCCACCACTCGCCTTTCCCCGCCCCCCACTCGCCCTTCCCCCCTCCTTAGCCCTTCGCCCTGCTCGCCCTTCCCCTCCCTAGCCCTTCACCCTGCTCGCTCTTCCACTCCCTTGCTCGCCCTTCCCTCCCTAGCTTGCCTGCCTGTTCCCTCCCTCCCTCCCTCCCTCCTTCCCTAGCTATACCCTTGATTCTGCTATTCCTTTATGGTCTTGTCTCGCATTTCCACTCTCCATCTTTTTCTGTTCCCCCTTGGGGTTTGACTTCCATTTCTAAACTGTTTCCATTGTGTGAACCATTTGGGAAAAACTGGGGAAGAACTCCCTTCCCAGCATCTCTGGCATGGGTTTCTCTGCCCCCAGCTACCACCCTTTCTTCCTCACCATAGCCTCTACCCCCTTCCCCCCACCAGGTCATCAGCATTGTTGCCAGTCTGTGTGGTGAGGCTGTTGGGTTGCCATCTGGCAGAGCCCCTGGCAACACAGGGATCATACTTCTGATACCTGATCTGTCATTGCCTCATGTATGGATAGGTGTGGTTGCTCATCTTCTTTGGGCATCAGAACTGCTGCCAACGACTGCTGTGACAGGCAACCCTTGCAGCAGCTGGATAGTTCAAAACAATGGTTCAAATGGCTCTGAGCACTATGGGACTTAACATCTGAGGTCATCAGTCCCCTAGCACGTAGAACTACTTAAACCTAACTAACCTAAGGACATCACACATACATTCCCGAGGCAGGATTCGAACCTGCGACCGTAGCGGTCGCGCGGTTCCAGACTGAAGCGCCTAGAACCGCTCTGCCACACCGGCTGGCCTGGATAGTTCCCACAAGGTGAGCCCCTGATCGGAGCAGGTGGTACCACAGCAAATGTGCTGCATATGAAGCATGCTAAGCTCCATGTTTCTGCCTGCTTTTTTGCGGCCGTCTCTTCAGATAGGAACGGCTCTCTCTCTGCTTCTACTTTTGCTTCCTCAGCCTTCCCTTCCATGCCCACTCCTTTGGAGGAGGGAAGTGCCTGCTGGCTTCGGGTGAAACCCTTTCCCGCTTTACTTGGTTTTGTTCCAAGACATACAGGGAGACTTTCACCATTACCAAATCGCAGTTTTTTATAGAACACATTGAATATAAGTCCGGTGAAGTTCTACTGACTAAAACCTATTCTGCCAGTCAGTTGACTTCCCTTTGTGCTTGTGAACAGTTAGGAGACATCCTGGTGCGAATTACTCCTCACCAGACCTTAAATATGACCCATGACATTGTTTCCCACAGGGACCGCCTTCAATCTGATCAAATACTCAGGGGCAGGACTTATGTGGCATGGCGTGGCATTCATTTCGTTTAGCGAGTCCAGATAGGACCTAAGGACAATATTGTTGAGACTGGCACGTTCATTCTGGCTTTTGAGGGGGATACCCTTCCAGAAGTAGCCGAAGTTATGATTTACCATTGCGATATGATGCCCTGTATCTCACCTCCCATGCACTGTTTCCAGTGTTCAGTTTTGGTCACGTCTTTTCGATATGAGTTGGGTCCTATTTGCAGTGAATGTGGTTAGCTTCTACATGTGCGGAGTCCTTGCTCCCCGCTGCCCAAATGCGTGACTTGTTCTGGCCCTCATTCTCCTTGCTCACTAGATTGCCCAATCTATAATAATGGAAGGAATATTCAGGAATTTAATACTCTCTACTGTCTATCCTACACTGAGGCCCAACAGAAATTCGAATGTATACACCCACTATCCTTAATATTTACCTTCGCTTCTGTTGCCTCCTTTCCTCCTCCTCCTCCTCCTCCTCCTCCTCCTCCTCCTCATTTCTCCTTACTTCCATGCTGTCCCTCTTCCCTTTCCTCTCCTCCCACTCTGAGAGCCTCAAGGTCAATCATTCTCTTTTGGATACTAATATTGCTGCAGTTTGCTCTCTTCCTGACTACACCTCCACTCACCATCTATTGGAGCAAGAGAAGAAGAAGAAGTGTAAGATTCAGGGCAAGGCCTTCCCGATATCCCAGGGTGGGTCACCCCTTCTCTCTGTCAGGGTTTGATCTTAAATTCATAGACGTCACTCCATCTTATTGGTGACCGAGCTAGGTGGGGCAGTGATTATCACACTGGACTCGCATTTGGGAGGACGATGCTTCAAACCTGTGGCTGGCCATCATGATCTAGGTTTTCCATGATTTCCCTAAATCTCTTCAGCCTAGTGCTGGAATGGTTCCTTTGGAACGGCGCTGCCAACTGGCTTCCCCCTCCTTCCCTAATACAAAGAACCAATGACTTCACTGTTTGGTCCCCTCCCTCAAACCAATCAATCAATCAACCAACCAGCCAACCAACCTACCTACTTTATTGATGATGGACGCTAACTGGGCACAGTTATCGATAGTAGCCCATTCAACGTCCATCTGGGCTCTTGTACTAGCCTCCTCCAATGAAATTGTAATGGTTACTATCGTCACCTTCCAGAAGTGCAGTCTCTTCTTTCTCTCTACTCTGTAGCTTCTGTTGTATTGCAAGAATCTCATTTTGTGGATCGTCAGTTCCTCATTTTTCGGGGTTTCCAAGTCTTTTACTGGAGTCAGGTCGGCTCTTTGCTAGCCTCCGGTGGTGTCTGTACATTGATCCACACAGGCATTGTTAGTTCCTGGGCTCCTCTTCAAAACTCATTGGAAATGCTGGCCATTCGGGTCCATTTAGACATTTGCTGCTCTTCTTGCCCTCCTTAGACAGCTCCCTCCTCCCTTCCTTCTCCTTGATGCGCAGGACTTGATCTCTGTTTCCTCAACACTGGAGCTCACACACACTGTAGTGTGGCACACCGCACTTTCTCGGCCATTGATCTTTTCATTTCCTCCCTTCCATTCAATGAGGAGTTCATGACGATTTGTGGGACAGTTATCATCTTACGATTGTCTTTTCTTCAGCATCACTCACATGGATGCCCTTCTGCGTGAGCCTTTATTAATGTGGATGGGGATGCCTTTACCTTGGCTGTGATCTCGGACACTCCTCCACACAACGACATTGATGAGGACAAACAGTTTGACAGAATCCATCCTTTCAGCAGCTGCTTCAGCGATTCCCTCTTCCTTGGGATCTCCCAGATGGAAGACTGTCTCTTCGTGGACCCTGAAATTGCTGCAGATATTAAATACTGCCTTCGTGCCCTCCAACACAACAAATGGCATCTATCTATTGACTACCTCCTGGCCTTTAAACAGCTTCTTGTCTGGGCATGTTAACTGATTAAACGCCAGAATTGAATTTGTTGGGAATAATATGTCGCTGCCACAGGGCTGCATACTCCCTTTTCACAGGTATGGGCAAAGATCAGACGCATTTTTGCCATCATACTCCTACAGGTGGCCTGAGAGTATATCAGAATGTTGTTATCCTCACCAACCTGAACTCTGTTGCTGACCATTTTGCTCGGCACTTTGCCCAGGCCTCAACGTCAGTCCACAATCCACCTGTGTTCCATCGTCTCAATCACCGTCTGGAGCTACTCCCATTATCTTTCTTTTCACATACAGGTTGGCGCCTCATGTGGCACCTTCCACCTGCAGAAGAAGAGGTACCGCAGGGTTCTGTGTCCCTCTCTTTTTAGTGGCTGTCAATTACCTTGGGAGGTTGTGGGACCTATGCTGTCTCCCTCTTTGTATGCTGACTGTTGCATTTATTTTTGATCCTCTGCAATGAACATTGTTGAAGACAGACTGCAGGGAACGATATACCGAATGCAGTCTTGGTCTCTTACTCACAGCTTCCAATTTTCGGCTGCCAAGACCTGCGTTATGCATTTCCGTCATTGTTGTACAGTGTATCCCCATTCCTGATCTGCACTGTGATGACCAGCCTCTCAATATGTGGACTATCATCGTTTTTGTGGGACTGGTCTTTGATGTCTGTTTGACAGGACTTCCCCATCTTCCATAACTAAAGCAGATATGTTGGTCGCACCTTAACGCTCTTCAATGCCTCAGCAGTACCATTTAGGGTGCGGACCACTCTACTGCGCTACAGTTCTACAAAGAACTAGTCCAGTTCCATGTAGATTATGGAAGTTTCGCATATGACTCAGTGTCTTCTTCGACGTTACAGATGTTAGACCGGATACACCATTGTGGGGTATGACTGGCAGCTGGCATCTTTCGGACTAGAATGGTCATCAGCCTTGTAGCAGAGCCAAAGGTTCCACCATTACGGGTTCTGCACCTACGACAAGTGATCACTTATGCTGTATGCATCCACTGCTCCCCAGAGCACCCAAACTATTGTCTCCTCTTTCCAGATACAGAGATTTGCCTCCTGCAGTGGCGGCCCAAGTCTGCGGCTATAATCGCTTTCTGGATCTGGCACCTTTTTTCAGAACTCCAGCTCTCCCCTTTACCATCTCTTCTCTGGGACTGCTCATGTACACCTGTGTGGTGCATCCTCCATCCACAGCTCTGTCTTGAGCTACAACAAGGTCCAAAAGACTCAGCTCTGCCTGTGGTCCTCTACCGCCAAATCGGCTCCATTCTTAGCGCATTTTGGGGTTCAGAAGTAGTCTATACTGATGGCTTGATGGTTGCCGGTCACACTGCCTTTGCTTACATTTGTGTTGGATACAGTGAACTCCACTTCTTGCCGGATGGCTGCAGTATTTTCACTATGGAGTTAATAGCCATCACTCATGCTCTTGAGCATATCCATTACTTCATTGGTGAGTCCTTCCTCATCCATATCGACTCCTTGCTGTTTACAAACTTCTGATCAGTGTTACCTCCGCCATACGTTGGTCCTCACTATCTAAGATTCTCTTTGTGCCCTCAAACAGTGTTGATACTTGGTTGTCTTCGTCTAGACCCCATGTCACATTGGGATCCTGGGGAATGAACTCGCTGGCAGGTTGGACAAACTGGCTTCTGGCAGGCTGCTTCTTAAGACTAGTATTCCAGTGCAAACTTTCGATCGGTATTAAGCTGTTAAACCCTACAGGTTTAGAATATTGACTTACACAAACTAACTATAGGCGATAAAGGAGATCACGAATTTGTCGAGGTTCTCCATGTGGGCTTCTCGAAAGGACTCTATCATCTTTTGCTGATTCTACATTGACCATACTTGGCTGACTCATGGTTATCTCCTCAGTCGTGAGGACCCATTCCACTGTCGATACGGATCCCACTGTTGTTAATAGACTACGCCTCAGCAGATGACGTGGTCTTAGGGTTTATTCATGAATGATGTTTTTATCACTCTAAGGAAGGGCGTCTTAGCCTTGTTAGCCCATTTATTTGACAGGACACCGTTTTGCCTCCTCTGCCCTGACAGGGCAATGGCTGCCTGGGCTTTGGTGGTCTGTCCCAGCTCTCACCCTACCCGTTTGTTTGCTCTTCTTCCCATTCTCGCATGTTCTGTCTAATTTGGTGTTTTTCCTCTGTTTTCCTGCGCTTCTCTCGCCCTGTCCGTGTTGTTAGTCTTTCCTGTGTGTTGTTGGGTAGGGTGACTCTGGTAAGTGGCAGGGGGTATACTCTCCATCGAATTGCAGGGCCTCCAGCTGCTTCCTGTATGGGAACCTAGGCCACCTTGTTTCCTTTCCCTTCTCCTTCTTCTTCTTCCTTGTTCTAGGCTTTGTTGAACTTATATAGACCTCGGTTTTTTTCCTTGGGTTGCGTGTACTAGGCCCTTCTTCAGTGTGTAGTTTTGGTGACTTGTCTGTTACAGGTAGGAGGGACTGATAACCTCGTAGATTGATCCATTTAACCATCAGTCAAAATGCACCGACTGCCGTAGCCCCACTTGTTACACACACGCTCCATTATGTACTGCCCCATATATAGCCTGCACTTGCTTCTTGCCGCTCCGCTGTCCCCCATGTAACAACCGTCCTTCCTGCCGCCCAGTCCTCACAGCAATGCACGACACGCAGCCCATCGACCGCCACAAACGTATCTGTTGTCGGCTACTGTAGGAGTCAGCACCTACACAAACAAGGAAGGAGAGAAGTTGCGATGGCCGGTAGCAGTAGTCCAAATCGTCTGTGCAAAGCACTTGAAGATTAATACCGTAACTCTTTATTTCTAAAAAGAAAATATATACAACTTAACTTGAGGTGCTACTTATGCCTCCTTCAAGCAATTACTGTAGCTACTGTTACGACTCCCAGAACGCAAGCCAAATATCTTCTTTCTAAAACTCAGTACTGATGCTCTCAAACTCTGCGATCGAACTGGCCAGACCAGCGACGGGCGGCTGGTTAAATCAGCGTTGATGGGGGGGGCGCTGAACTCTGTCTTCCTGGAGGTGTGGCGCTGCCCGCTCTTTCCATTGGTCACGGGTCAGCGCCTTCTTGATTCCTTTTCGCGGCTCTACGCTGGTCAGTGTGCAGTCCATGCTTTAGGAGTTGACACTATTAATAGGCAAAGAAGTGCCAACAGGCACACCTTTCAGAGCAGTGGGTCGACCACACGCTAACCACGAAAAACAGCCTCATACCCTAACGCATTCTCCTCTGTACTTCACTGTTGGCACTAAATATGATGTTTTCCAGGCATTCGCCAAACCGAAACCCTTGCCACAGGGTATAGCGTGATTCATCACTCCAAATCACATTCGAAGTCACTGATTTCGCCATACCGACCCATTCTGCTGTTAGTGCTTCTTTACTGATAACATAATACTCTCCACTTTCTTCTGTATTGTCAAGTCCACTGCTCAGGACATTTAGAGGAGCTGACACCATGAACCCTGCAGGGCTTTTCATAAATCCGTAAGAGTACGACGGGGTGGAGATTTCTTCTGAACGGCACGTTGCAAGGCATCCCTGAGGAGTTTTGTGGCCAGCGGAAGTGTTTATACTCAGAAGAGTGTTCCTAGAGCCACACTGTTAAAGTTATTGACGTGTGGGGTGTCGCACTGTCCTGATGTAATTGCGCAAGTCCGTCAGAATGCACAATGGACGTGAATGGATGCAGGTGATCAGACAGGATGCTTAGGTACGGGTCACATGTCAGAGTCGTAACTATACGTATCAGGGGTCCCATATCACTCCAATTGCACACGCCCCAGGCCATTACAGCGCCTCCACCAGCTTAAACACTCCCTGCTGACCTGTAGGTTCCATGGATTTATGAGGTTTTCTCTGTACCCATAACACGACCATCCGCTCGATACAATTTGAAACGAGACTTGTCCGACCAGGCAACAGTCATCAACAGCCCACTGTCGGTGCTGACGCTACGGTCGCAGGTTCGAATCCTGCCTCGGGCATGGATGTGTGTAATATCCTTAGGTTAGTTAGGTTTAAGTAGTTCTAAGTTCTAGGGGACTGATGGCCTTGGAAGTTAAGTCCCATAGTGCTCAGAGCCATTTGAACCTTTTTTTTTTTTTACGTAGGTGTACTGTTCAACAAGGATGTCTTACCGGCATATGATAGACGCCAAGCGTTATGACATCGGGCTCACTTTTGGTCCCTTTACACTCAGCCTCCATGTTGAAACTACCACGGAGCGACGTAGCGTTGTAGTTATAAGGCTGGAATCTCAATGTGAAGGAGTGGGTTTCAGACTCCTATACGAGGAATTCAAGTTTCTCCCGGTTTCTCTAAATCAGATCAGGTCAATACTAAGACGGTTGATTCGAGAACGAAGGCCATATCTATCCATTCGAGCTTGTGTTCCGCATCACACAGATTATTTATTTCTTTTTTACGACGTCACAAGCAGGCTATGACGAAATCACTATATTAACGATAGAAATGTTTCTTTCACGCAGTACAATGCTACGGAGAATCAAAAAATGGTTCAAATGGCTCTGAGCACTATGCGACTTAACTTCTGAGGTCATCAGTCGCCTAGAACTTAGAACTAATTAAACCTAACTAACCTAAGGACATCACACGCATCCATGCCCGAGGCAGGATTCGAACCTGCGACCGTTGTGGTCACGCGGTTCCAGACTGAAGCGCCTTTAACCGCACGGCCACACCGGCCGGCACTACGGAGAATAAAAACACTGTTGACATAGTCAAGAAAGGACAATGATTTTTAAATGCTGTGTTAAATTGTCTCTCTTTCGGTTAAGAGTTAAACTATATGTTGCAGTTTTATCGAGGGTCTATTATATTTCAGGAGAGTTTTTGAGATTTTTAGAATTTCAGACACGTTTTCACTGCAAACAATTTCTTCATTTCATATATAATTATTTCAACCACTTCAGTGTTTATAGAAGTAGCTGATGGTGATTATAAAGATCGAAGACTGTTCCGAATTCTACAAATTTAAAACATTGGATCGCTGTCTCGTTGATGGAACGTGACATAACCAGAGTGAAAAATTTTTGATAGTTAACCAGGAACGTCCTTAGCATTTCATTCGGCAGCAAAAATAGTCATGTTGGTGGATGCACAGATGTGCGTTACCAATATCTTTGTGACGTTAGTGTTGGTGATCCTTTTGGAAACCAGTTTGCATCCTGGCCACTTCGGCTTTTTGTTGAGAACCAGTAGTAGTACTCGGATATATTATCATGCCTATATATAGAAGAGAGGGATTCAGATTTCGTCGAGAGAAGCTAATAAAATTTTACACAGTTATAAAGAAAAGCTAATGTGGCAGGTTAGCAACAGTATAGTTTATTAATTTTACCAGTCATAAACGTGGAGGTATGTTATAATAAGCAAGCAGCTCTCGCTTCGATTGCTACTGTTGATACCACCAGCGCCACCATTTAAGGGACACCGTATCTGGTTGTTGCGTGTTGCTCCTTTTGGGACAACTTGCTGCACTGACTGCTGTCGTAAGTGGAAAATATAATTACGTGTACCTTTGTTCAGCGTCTTCTCTCTCTTATTTATGTCGTCTAAATTAACACTTTTATTACGGCACTTCGCGCCCCGACCTTTGTCATAGTTTGGGAGTGAAACTGGGACAAGAAACCGCTAAGACTGAATTGCGTAACAACGGTGTACACATTCATTTCTGACCTTACTGCTTTTCAGATACGATCGAAACTACAGATGCAAATCCGACGCTAATGACGCGTTCAAAAGGACACCGTGGCTCTGCAGATAGAGGCGAATAAGATCTGCATCATCTCATAAATCAGAATTTATGGCCTCTTAGAAAAAGCGGCACCATCAGCGGCAGGGTCAGCGCCCAGAGGCAAAGGACACGGCTGCTGACGGAGCGCGGCTTTCGCGCAACTTTAAGAGTCACAATTTACGCCTTAACGAGCTCGCGGTGGCTGTGTAGTAGACGCCACCAAATAAGACACGGGAACACCGTCTCTTTGCTTTCCATTTGTGTGGGGGACGGCCGGTATTGCGGTAGGCTGCGGCCACATTAGGCAGCATGAAGCAGCTGTTCCGGGGGTCACGCGGCATTCCATTACACGCGCGCGCGATACGCATCTTATCATTACTCTCTGTCACGGCGGGCTCGATATTTAAGAAATTGTTCCCATCGGGCGCGCGGCCCTTGTCTCTCAGCTTCAATTATCGTCAGCGGGCAGGGCCTTTGTGTGTGGCCGGGTCACGCCGGCCACGCGCTATCGGGCGCCCATCTCCCGTTGGCCACTTTCATCAATCTGGTGACACCGGCCACGGCCGCGTCTGTCGCCGGCGACGCCTCCCCGCGCATTCCACTGCCGCCCGCGCTCGTCCACTTACACACTAGCTGCTGTCTTTCCTCCACTAACCTGCTATCTTTCTCCTTTTACAAACAAAATTCCAGGAGTGCTGCCCAGTTTTAATTCTCGCAGCACTGGAAAGATCGGTGTTGCGCATACAGGGTGTTTATAAAGGCACTTCCCATTTTCCCCTCAAACTCTTTATTATGGAATATAAACAACATTGACATACATTGAGACATTTCTCGGTACAAATTTAGTTCATTTCAATGTTATGACCCTGCAAATATAAGCCTAAGTCCCATCGTTCCTATGTAGCCCGAAACACTCTTGCTAACATAGCTGGCGTTACTTGTTCTGCAGCTGCAAAACTGCGGTATTTCTATTAAGAAAAATTATTGATTTTCACTAGATACACCTCGGACTTGATAAATCACTAGATGAAAAGGTCCATTGGGATCGAACGGGGCGAGCGGGCAACCTAAAGTCTTGGCCATGCACTGCCAATCCATCTCCCAGGAAATGTGGCATTCAGGTAGTCCCGGACGCAGTCGATCAGCAGCTACAGCTGTACCTTATTCTGTTGTGAACATTCTTTATATTGCGGCCAGGAAATTCAGAATTTTAACGTAATTGTAAGGGACTTGATAAACACAGTGTGCTACTATCTGAAATCGCTAAAATGAAACGAAGTTCCAGAGCCCTGTGGAATTCCTATCAGACTGTTTGCAGGGAGCCCAAGAAATGTTACGACAAACTTCGAGGGGTTTTACAGGGTGTCTTGAGAAACAAATCGAGGGTAGAAACCCGTGTCTGGAAACGTCATCCAACGACGCTACAGAGCGGCCAAGTTACAGGCGCCGGCGCCTACCACCTGGGCAGCAAACCTGACTTCGTACGATGGAGGACGTAAGCGGAACGTCTCACAGTGTTGTCTGTTATTCAGCGATCGCTACTCGTTGCCCATCTAGCTGCTGGGTAGAAAAGCCTTGTCTCCTGTGAGTGCGACGATGCTCTGTTGCCTCGGTGGATGACGGTTTCGGACACGTATTTCTATCCACAGTTTATATTTCTCCTGGAACCCTCTAAATTCTCAAAGTTTGTATTTCTCCTGGAACCCTCTAAATTCTCAACTATTTTTCGGTATATAGGAGAAAATTAAATTGCAGGTGGAAAACTGTATCCGAAACTGTCATCCACCGAGCCAACAGAGCATCGCATTTAGAGGACACAGCTCCTGTCTACGCAGCATCTAGCCCCATCTTCTCCACTGGCGATCGTGGCAATCAGTCGCGATCACTGAATAACAAACAACATTGCGAGACTTTCCACATTCGGTACGCCAGCGTACAGTCACGTTTGCTGCCGAAATGGTGGCCCAGTGGCAGGTGCTGGCGCCTACAACTTCGACGCTCTGTAGCATCGTTGGATGACGTTGCCGGACACGGATTCCTATCCTTGATGTGTTTCTCAAGACAGTCTCTACTACCCCTCGAAATTTGTCGTAACATTTCTGGGACACTTTGTTTACAACTAGAGACCTTAACTGGCTTTGCACGGGTAGCATTAAGTATCGAATTTCTTTATTTCCGTCTGCGGTATCAAAATTGTTAGGTCCTGAGACTACCAATTTCAGAGCTGCAGCAAAACATGGGAAAAAACGTAAATACAACTGATGAATTGTCTACATCTTAAAACGACGAAACAGCACATAATGAAAAGTATTACTAACATACATGTCGGCCGGCCGCGGTGGCCGTGCGGTTCTAGGCGCTGCAGTCCGGAACCGCAGGACTGCTACGGTCGCAGGTTCGAATCCTGCCTCGGGCATGGATGTGTGTGATGTCCTTAGGTTAGTTAGGTTTAAGTAGTTCTAAGTTCTAGGGGACTGATGACCTAAGATGTTAAGTCCCATAGTGCTCAGAGCCATACATGTCGAAGGCATGCGCTTTAAATATGACGAGCCATACCTGTTTTAAAATGTGTCCTAACATAATGAAGCCGTCAAACTATAAACACAAACCAGGTTAGCATGGTCACACAAATTTAAAATATGGTATATACAATGCAACAGTGTCGACGGAGTCATTTTGTTAACAAACTGTTGTACATTTGCAGCCGGCCGTTGTGGCCGAGCGGTTCTAGGCACTTCAGTCTGGAACCGCGCTGTTGCTGCGATCGCAGGTTCAAAAATGGTTCAAATGGCTCTGAGCACTATGGGACTTAACTTCTGAGGTCATCAGTCCCCTAGAACTTAGAACTACTTAAACCTAACTAACCTAAGGACATCACTCACAACCATGCCCGAGGCAGGATTCGAACCTGCGACCGTAGCGGTCGCGCGGTTCCAGACTGTAGCGCCTAGAACCGCTCGGTCACCCCGGCCGGCGTGAAGTGCCTAGAACCGCGTCGCAGGTTCGAATCCTGCCTCGGGCATGGAGGTGTGTGATGTCCTTAGGTTAGTTAGGTTTAAGTAGTACGAAGTCTAGGTGACTGATGACTTCAGATGTTAAGTCCCATAGTGCTTAGAGCCATTTGAACCATTTTTTGTACATTTGCTACAAAATGTTGGGATCCTAAGCTCGTCAGATGTCGCTACAGTAGTCGTATACATATTACTCAATAATATAAGCGTAGGATATAGAATAAAAGGAATACAATAGGGAAAATCTACAGTGGACTTACCAGGTGTCTAAGTTATTACAACAATAAAATGCAATAAATTAAAAACGCGACTAAAGTTACATCGCTATAAAGTACATAGTTGAGTGACAATAATTGTGACACTTATATAATTGACTAATGTGTATACGCCTACAGTATAGACATCTAACGAGCTTACGACACTAGCATTTTGCGGCTGCTATACAGAAGTTTGTTATGAACAGTAGCGCTGTTAACAAAATGACTTCGTCGCCACTGTGGCCTAATATAGACCGTATTTTAAATGTGTGTGACGATGCTAAGCTGGTTTGTGTTTATCGTTTGACGGTGCCGCTATGGTTTCGTTATGTTAGGAAATGCCTTAAAACGGGTATGCCTCGTCTTATTTAAAGTGCATGGTTTCCACATGTATATCAGTAATTCTTTTCATTATGGCCTATTTTATTGTTTTAAGATGTAGACAATCCATTAGTTGTGTTCACGTTTTCCCCATGTTTTGCTGCAGGTGGGGAGATGGCCATTGCTGACCGAAACCGGTAGTCTAAGTACCTAACAATTTTGTGATCATAGACGGAAATAAAGAATTTATTCTACACTTTCTGGATGACTGATCAATTCGCAGCTTGTCGAAATATTTAACTATTTGGCGTACTGATAATTTTGTTCGTACACCACTGCAGACAGCTATGAACAACTTTCGGTAACTGAATATCACCACTTTCATATAACTCAAACGATTTAAGCAGCTCAGGCCAAGAAAGATCTCAGGAGCCACGTATGTTAACCGTAGCATATTGGGTTGACGTTTCGAGCAACATGTCGTGACAATGGTGGGTGCTGCGTGCTAACAGTCTGGCCGACCGCAACTGAGTTGGACGAGAGCTGCTGCCACTTAACGGCCAGCCGACTCCATCACCAGTCCAGAGCTAATGCTAAAAAATCTGTTCTCCTCAGCATAATGCATCCTGCATCGTAGGTCGTTTAGGAAGATGGCGGTAGCAGGAGCTGACCTCCCAGTAGCAGGAGGAGGAGGAGAAGGAGGAGATTAGTGTTCAATGTCCCGTCGACAATAGGGTCATTCGACTCGGAGCACAAGCTCGGATTAGGGAAGGATGGGGAAGTAAATCGGCTGTGCCCTTTCAAAGGAACCATCCTGGCATTTGCCCGGAGCGATCAGTGTGCTAACCATGTTCCACCTCGCTTGGTCCCAGGAGCTGTAGATAGCGCCGGCCTGGCGCTGCAGTTCGGTGGCCTTGTGTCCATCTCTTGTCTCCGTAAACCGTCCTCCTGAATCAAGTCTATATATAACCGAAACTCGTATCAAAATCCCGACTGTATTGCCTGAAATCAGCGCGAACATACATAAAGAAACAGCGACGGAGGACTTCAAATTATATACAGGGTATCCCAGGAGGAATTGTTAATACTCAGGGATATGACAAGAACGATCATTCGAAACAAAAAAGTCTAGTAAACATATGCTCCAAAGGACACACTTTAAGAGATATGAACACTTGTTCATCTTCTCTACTGTCACATACTTTTTCTACTGAACAAGTGCTGATAATTCTTAAGGCATGCATTTTGGAGCCCATGTTTACTAGACCTTTTGCTTCTAATGATCGTTCCTGTCATATCCCTAAATACTGACCATTCTCCCTGACACCCTGCACGTACAGGGTGACCCAAAAGTCCGTTAACAGTTGAAAATACACTCATCATTCACTGAATAATGTAGGTAGAGAGGTAAAGCTTAACACACACGCCTGCAATGATATGATGTTTTATCGAAACCAAAAAATAATGGAAAACTGCCGAACAGATGGCGCTGCACAGTGGCGCCGCACGAAAAACGTGTCAGTGTGACGGGTTTGAAGTACGGCGGTATGTTACGGATTCGCGTCATCCTTACTGGCTGATAAACACCTGCTGGAAGGTACGATTCCTGTGCAGAATGGCGCTCCATCCCGTATTGCTACACGTGCGAAAGTCTCTTGCGTACATCGCGTGCTGGGCCGCCACTTCCGTCGTGCTTGGTCTTCAAGGTCCCCAGACCTCAATCCGTGTGATCTTTGATTGTGGGGTTTCCTGAAGTCGTAAGTCTGACGCGATCGTCCGACCTCATTAGGGATGGTGAAACACAACATCCAACGCCAGTTCCTCACCATACCTACTGATCAGCTGAACAGTGCTGTTCACAACAGCGTCCCTCGACTACAGGTATTGTTGATGAATGACAACCGACATGATGAGCATTTGTTATAAAGAACATGGTCTATGCAAAAATCAATTATTATGGTAATTATTGCTTTTTTATCACATGAAGCAGCATCTGTTGGTCATTTTGTGCTCCCTTTCTGGTTCCAGTAAAAACCCATGTCATTTTAAGCATGTGCCATTTTTTAATTCTCTACCTATATTATTATGTGAAGTAGTGAATTTTCAAGTGTTAATGGTCTTTTCGGTCACTCTGTATATAGAAGAAGAAGAAGAAGAAAAAGGAAATAATTTTGCGGTTGAGTTGTTATCCATCCTTTAACAACAGTATGCCGTAAACTACTCTAACGAAAAACCTGTTCCCAGTGGCTGGAAGTAAGCACAGGCCACAGCCGTCTACAAGAAGGATAGCATAAGCAACACAAAAAACTACCGTCCAATATGTTTGACATCTGTCTGTTGCAGAATCTTAGAACATATTCCTATCCGAACGTAATGATGTATCTCGCACTATATGACCATCTCGATCCTTATCGTCATAAATTTCGAAAACATCGGTCGTATGAAACCCATCTAGAGCTCTTCTCATATGTTTGGAAAGCCATGGATCAAGGCTATCAGGTAAATACAGTGTTTTTTTTTTTTTTTTTTACTCCAGAAATGCATTTTCTTGGTACCACTGAAATGATTATTAATAGAAATGTGATCGTATAGGGTATCACAAAAAAATTCATCTGAACTGAGGAATGATTGGTAGAGAGGCTGCAGCATTTTATCTTGGATAGGATGTCATGGGCAGGTGTAGAAGTAACTTCAGGTGTGAGCGAGGGAACTGTGTTGGTACCCTTGTTGCTCATGTTGCGTGTTAATCACAGTATTAATGGCAGTCAGTACTAGTATTAATAGTAGCTTAGGGCGTTTACGTATTATTCAGTTATATACAGTGAAGTACTACCTGAAAAAAACTCCACAGATATTCAGTTAGATATTTATAATATTCGAAAGTGGTGTAAAGAATGGCTACTTCATATAAACGTGCAGAAAAGTGAAATCCTGCTCTTCGCAAATCATCAGTGACACCATCATCAGTGAGTCAGAAGTTGAATCAGTCGCAGTCCATTCCGGTATACCTCTCAAGTGTATGGGAGCAATACAAAATATAACTATCGGGTGAAACTGAACGTAAACAAAGAAGAGGAACCGCACGATCACATACATGTCTGACTCGCGGAAGAGTGTCAGAGAAATGCTAAAAGTTCGTAACTGGGAGATGCTTGAAGATAAATGCCGACTATCACCTGAAATTCGTCTTAAATGTTTCGTGAAACAGCAGGAAGCGAAAAATCTAGGAATATACTGCAATCCCTAAGTATCGCTCCTACAGGGGCAAGGCAAGATTCTACTTACTACATGGTGCAGAGATTCGTGTAAGCAATCATTTTTCCCGCGCTCTATACGCGAATGGAAGGGGAGCAAGACCTAATTAAATGGTACAATGGGGAATACCGTGTGCCACGAACTTCATAATGGTCTGAAGGATGTAGATGTAGCCGGCCGCTGTGGTGGAGCGGTTCTAGGCGCTTCAGTCCGGAACCGCGCTGCTGCTACGGTCGCAGGTTCGAATACTGCCTTGGGCACGGATATGTGTGATGTCCTTAGGTTAGTTAGGTTTAAGTAGTTCTAAGTTCTAGGGGACTGATGACCATAGATGTTAAGTCCCATAGTGCTCAGAGCCATTTGAAGCCATTTCATCAGTCCCCTAGATTTAGAACTACTTAAACCTAACTAACATAAGGACATCACACACATCCATGCCCGAGGCAGGATTCGAACCTGAGCGAATCAGCAGCGCGGTTCCGGACCGAAGCGCCTAGAACTGCTCGGCCACAATGGCCGGCTAACAAATGTCTCCATTGATGCAAGACTACCTTCACTCGTCACTACAGATCTCACGATGAATGTCAACGGCTAGAAACCATATTACAAAACAGATTTCAAATTTGACAGGATCTTCAATCGCAAATCTCGTTTTGAATACCCATGATTCATTGTAGGCAACAACCACCACCACCACCACCACCACCACCAACAGCAACAACAGCACTTCTTCCCATGTTATATGAGAACAGAGGTTACTTTCTGGATAACCCATGTGTAATCGCACCGAACGAGCTAGCGGAGTGGTTAGCACATTGGACTCGCATTCGTGTGACCGACGGTCCAAACTCCCGTCCGGCAGTCCTATTGTTAGGTTTTCCGTGATTTGCTTAAATCGCCTCAGTAAATACCAGGACGGTTACTTTGAAAATGGCACCGACGATTTCCTTCCCTATCTTTCCGTAATCCTAGCTTGTGCTCCGTCTCTAACCCTTTCACACTCTGAATGTGGAAAATTATATTTCTTAATTTTTTGTTGGTATTCCTTTTAATACATTAAGAGGGAAAAACGTGAAAAATAAGCGTTACATACATTAACTGAACAAATACAGGACGATTTCAAATGGAGCCACTGCGCACTGAATGTCGTTAATGTTGGTGGTAAGTTTGAGAGCAGTCCCTTTCGGCAGATAGGCACTGGGATACTTAGCAGAGAGCACATGTTCATCTGCTTCTGTTAACTTCCTTCTTTGTACTCTAATGTACACACAGCCTTCAGGTGTCATGTATTTGCAGTTAATTTGTTTCTGTTGTGCGTTTTTCAACTTGACAACAGTTCTTTTTCTTTTGCTAATGGTTCTGATCATGTATTTGGATTTCCATGTATTAGGGAACAGTAGTTTCCTTGAAAGTCCTAACAGGCCCATTGCAGTAAGTCTTCGAAAATCTTTTGGCTCTTGTTTCGTGTGATTAGTTAGTCGAAAGGGAATAAATACATTTCTAACAGAAATATCAGAACAGTCTTCTCCACCACATTCTAGATTTCCTATCACTTTCATAAAAACTGTTCGTCATGTTACCTCATCTACACATGCCACATTTGAACTTATTATTTTTAGGCTAAATACAGTTGTAGCTGTGCCACCCTTTTTTTCTGGGAAATCGAGGGCACAGTCTTCAGCCAACATCATCTTCGCTTTCACTATTACTGTCAGTCTGAGTCGGCATCAGAAGGAATCTTTTCCAAAGGCACACCAGAATGTCTTTGTCCTTTTTCTGCTCGAGTGCGTCATGTGAAACTGGAAATAGAAGGTCGGTAACAGCTACTCATGTTGTCTTTATAGCCGCAGTGGTTTCAAACAGAACCAGCACAATAATTATTAAAAAAAGTACGTAGATTTAATTAGTACCTCAATAAAACAGTAAACATTTTAACAGAGCAGTATTCTGTATCTAATTCATGCGAAAAACATACCTCACACTGATGAATTCAGTTCCAATTTGAAAAGAAAGACAATCCTACTACGCAAAGAAAAATGGCTCCTTCGTCTGCCCTTTTAATGTAGCCACTGCAGACATGCCACGAAATGAAAAAAAATCGTAGGTGGTTTCGAAAGCAGCCACGTCCTCTGAAATGGCTAACGACCACGCTGTCTGTGAGACGTTCAAGTCTAATCTTATTTTCTTCCTTTTTTCGCATGATCGCTAAATAACAGTGTCTTGGTGGTGCTTAGTTAAAAGTGTATGGGTTTCATTCTGGCTGTGGAAAATACGAGGTGCGATCAAAAAGTTCCCGGAACGCGGTAGTAAAGTCTTAACGTCTTAGCCGGATGCTATTAAGCTCCACTATCGCAAGTAGATGTCTCCTTGCGAGAGTACACACCCGTCGCTGTACTGCAGCCATTTTCAAAATCCCTGTCGCGGGTCCGTATCTGTTAGTTCGTTCCTGGTTGGATATGCCCTGCGCTTGACTTTCGATCCGGTAAGAGTTGCTATTGCATGAAGGCACAGACGTTTCCATTTTCAAGAAGGATCATCGAACAAATGCGTGATCTGAAGTGGACGACGACACAAAAACACAAATTCCAGACTGACATTAATTGGAAAAATCCTAAGGCAATGTACTTCACCAGCGGAGGAGTTACCTTACAAAACCCACGTACAAGGTTTTTGAGTATTGCTCGATAGTCTGTGATCCTAAGCAGGTAGTATTAATAGACGATATTCAAAGAACAGCAGTACTTTTCGTCACGGTTTTGCGTAGTAAACGCTAGGGCGTTACGGAGATGTTCGCCGAGTTCAAAAGGCAGACGCCAGAACTGAGGGATTGTGCTTTATTTTATGGTTTACTGTTAAAAACCCAAGAGCGAACCTTCGAAGAAAAGTCGAGCAACAAATTACTTTCTCTACACTATCTGAGCAAAAGTGGCCGGACACCTATTAGTGGATATTAATATGGGGTGTGCCAATACTTCGCCTTTTTGAAGGCTGAACTCTGCTGAGGAAACTTTCAATGAGGTGTCTGAGTAAAGGAACGGCAGTCCATTCTTCCTCAAGAGCCGAAACCATAGAAGGGAGTGGTGCTTGACGCGGGGGTCTAGAGCGAAGTCGACGTTCTAACTCATAGGTGAAATGTTCCACTGGGTTCGGGTCGGGAATATGGACAAGGCAGTCCATTTCAGGGATGTTGTTGTCCACAAAGCATTGCCTCTCAGATGTTGCTGTATGGCAGGATGCATTCTCATACTGGTAGAATCATCGCCTCCGAAAAGTTCCTCAAGTGAACACAATGCAACATGCTGTAAAATGTGTTAATATCCTTCCGCATTTACCGTTTCCTTAAGCGCTTAAGGGGACCACATACTAACCACGAAAAATATCCCCATACCTTGACACCACATCCTCTGCACTTCACTTTTGGCACTACACATGATGACAGGTAAAGTCCTCCTGGCATTCACCAAACCCAAATCCTTCCATCGGGTTGCCACAAGTTATAATGTGATTCACCGTTCCAGCTCACTCGTTTCCAGTCATCCATTGTCCAGTGGTGTCGTTCTTTACACCAGCTCAAGCGTCTCTTAGCGTTTTCTACAGAAATGTGTGGCTTGTGAGGAACTGCTCGACCATTGTGTCCCATCGTTTTTAACTCCCCATGCACAGTCATTGTTCTAGCTGTACTGTTGGTAGCATTTCAGAACTTAGGCGTGATTCCTTCGGCTGATTTCATGCAATGTTTTGCAAACAGCCTCCGCAGTGCTCGACGGTCCCTGTCTGTCAATCCATGCGGTCTGCCTGGTCGTCGTTTAGCTGTGGTTGTTCCTTCCCGTTCCCACTTCTCAGTCATACCTTCAGCCGTCGACTTGAGCAGTTTTACGAGGGATTAAATGTTCCTGATAGATTTATACTCACAAGGGGACCATCAGACCTGTTAATGACGGAGTTTGATGAGACTTAGGTATGTTGTAGAGGGACCTCTACTGAGTACCTAGCTAGCGGCTTGTCATTCGGCGGCCCCTTGTTTCCGAGAAAATCGATGTTGAAGTTTTATGCGCAACTTTTCTATCCGTAACGTCAGATATGTACTGCCTAGTTAGCGTAGCGGCTACGTTTTGTGGCTACCATGGTGATGGTCCGCGTTTAAGTCCTAGCCATTTATTTTTTTAAACTTCATCGTACGGAATATCATTTAATAGTATATGCCACGCAAAATTACTCAAAATCAGTCACTTTAGCGATAATAATGTCCTTAATAAATCAATCATTACAGCAACCTTTTTTTCGGATGTGTGTTCCGTTTGTAGTTCGTAGTTAAAATTCCAAATATTTGGACAGCGTTCACTCCCTCTGTTTACTAGACGTAATCTCGCCTCTTGTTGTCCCCTCTCCGTAATGAAACGTAACGAAATTCACAGGCCCTGTAAACCGGCAGTATCAGTTGCACGCAACGTGTCTTCAATGCAGATTGTGTCAAAAGAGTACAAGAAATGGAAGAAGCAAGCGTTTACACAGAAGAAGAGCCAAGAGAAGATACATCAGAAGCAGAGGAGCGTGATGAGCTATCCGAGGGCGAACTCACCAACGTCCTCAGATTCACTGAAATATGCCTCCCGATATGAACCTTCTTAGAAATACATCTCCGACCACGATTTCCACTAATTCCATTGCAGTTGGAGACGCAATATCCAGCGGATGATAAGATCTGTTGGCCAGAAGCCGAAACATCATTGTAGATGATTTAGTATACGTAATCTATTCTGTAACAATCGGAGTACACATTTGAAGAAAGTTGGCTGTAATGATTGATTTATTAACGAAAGTAATACGGTGAAAATGATTATTTTTGAATAATGTTGTATTACATATACTATTTGACGATATTCTGTACGATGAAATTGGGGAAAAATACGGGGGGGGGGGGGGGAGGGGGGGGGCAGGATTTGAACCCAGAACACCATCATATAGCCATGAACCTTAGTGGCTTCGCTAATCTCGCTGGGAAAACACGCCTTATATTACGATTGTAGGAAGTACGCATAAAATTTCAACATCGATTTCCTCGGAAACTAGCATCCCTCGCATGAAAAGCCGCTAACCAGGTACTCAGGACAGGTCCCTCTACAACATACCTAAGACTCATCAAAATCCGTGATTGATAGGTCTGGTGGTCCCTATCTCAGGTGACTTTTAATTCCAATAACTAGTCCACGTTCGAAGTCACAGAGCACTCCTGACCGCCCATTCTGGTGCTGCTGCTAGTTTGCTGACAACACACTACTCCCCGTTTCCTTTTATACTAACGGGTGCTCCTCTCGCGGCATTTAGTGGTCAATTCTGTATTACAGAGGGGTGTCCGGATACTGGATATAATTAGATAGTGGATATAATTGTGGTGAAATTGTGCCTGTATATACTTTCTGTTTTCTTTCAAGGGTGAACGATTCAAGAAGATCCTATACTTCTCCGCACGTACATTACCGTTTGTGGAAATTGCAACACCAAGAAGGAAACGCATGAATTCAATTTATTTAATACCACAGGTTAGGTACATGACAAATAACAAATGCTTACCTTTTCAAATCTGTACATGTCCTTTGAGCCCTACTATTCAGTATGTCGTGTGGCCACCATGCGCTGCAATTAGAGCTGCTATACGCCGTGGCATTGAATCAATAAGGTTCTGAATACGTTCCTGAGGGATTTCCCTCCATGCACTTTGTATCCGAGCCCACAAATCCGTGACACCAGTTACTGGAGGACCGTGACGCACCAGGTGCCGACCAACCATATCCCAGACATGTTCGATGGGCGACATGTCTGGCGAACGTTCTGGCCAGGGAAGCAGTGGTACATCCGTCGCTCTTCGAAGAAGGCCTGTACATTCTTCGCAACATGTTGCTGGGCACTGTCCTGTTGAAATGTGGCCTGTGGAGATGCCTGAAGCAGGCGGAGTACCTCAGGCTCCACAACCTCCGTTAGGTACCGGTTGCTGTTCAAAGTGCCCGCATTACGTACGAGGCTAGATCGGTTGTTGTAACCAATGGCGCCCCAAACCATCACACCTGGTGATTGACCGCTATGCCGCTCCACAATGCAGCCCTCCAGGTTGCGCTCTCCACGGTACAGCCGGACACGTTTGCCTCCATCACTGTAGGACACGTTGAAGCAGGACCCATCCGAAAAGATTACATGTTGCCACTGAGCAACCCAGTGACGGTGTTCACGTGCCTATTGCAGTCGGAGCAGCTTGTGGTTTCTGGACTATGGAAACCGACGTAATGGCATGCGTGCAACCAGTCCAACCTGCAGCAGACGGCGACGAACCGTCGATGCAGACAAGTTCACACCTGTTGCAGTGCTCCAAAGACGAGCCAACACTCTGGATGACGCTGTAAGGTCCGTAAGGGCCATGCGGACAAGATAACGGTCATCCCGCGCTGCGGTCACGTTCCGTGGTCCAGTTCCCGCTCGTCGCTACGTACGACCTTCCTCTATCCACTGCTTCCACACACGCATCACTGTCGTAGCAGCATGCCCTGTGCGAGCCGAAATGTCACAATATGACAACCCCGTTTCCCGGAGACCGATCATTCTGCCCCGTTCGAACTCGCTCACATGCCGATATGGCTCCCTTTGACGTCGACGAGGCATACTGGCATTCACTGTATTGTTTCCACCTTGTGTGAAAGCTCTGAATCGACTACACTAGGCGCAACATCGACCCTGTTGGACCGACAAGAGAGGGCTCTGCTCGGCCTACGTGTACCTATCTCGCTGAAAAACGTATCACGCATTGCTTGCACACCCGTCGCCACTTCTATCAAGTGTGGCGCTATTCGGGTTATTCCTTCTCGGTGTAGCACTTTCCACAAACTACAGTGTATTATTCAAGAAAGGACCAGGGATGGCAGGATCAGAGAGGAGAGGGAGGGGTCAGAATGATAGTGGTGTGCAAAATATCCTTCGCCACACAGCCTAGCGTGGTTTGTGGGAGCATAGATTTACAGGTAGGAAAAAGGAGGAGGTCGCTTGAAATTGGGCATGATGAGTACGGATATATATATATATATATCTCTAGCCCGCATCTCGTGGTCGTGCGGTAGCGTTCTCGCTTCCCACGCCCGGGTTCCCGGGTTCGATTCCCGGCGGGGTCAGGGATTTTCTCTGCCTCGTGATGGCTGGGTGTTGTGTGATGTCCTTAGGTTAGTTAGGTTTAAGTAGTTCTAAGTTCTAGGGGACTGATGACCATTGATGTTAAGTCCCATAGTGCTCAGAGCATTTGAATCAAATCTCTCTCTCCTCCCCCCCCCCCCCCCTCCCCCGTCTTTGCGAAGTGCTTTATCGTATAACTCGTTGGTACTTACCGAGCAAGGTGGCGCAGTGGTTAGCACACTGGAATTGCATTTGGGAGGACGACGGTTCGAACCCGCGTCCGGCCATCCTGAGTTGTTTTCAGTGATTTCCCTAAATCGCTTCAGGCACTGCCGATTTCCTTCCCCATCCAATCAGAGCTTGTGCTCCGTCTGTAATGACCTTATTGTCTACGGGACGTTAAAGCACTAATCTTCTCGTCCTCAAGTAAGTGTTATTAGTGCGATTAGCACGTATAAACTCACTCATTTCAGTTTGATCTTCTTTCTTGATATACTGGTTTCGTGATGTCTCACCGAGCTGCTTGTGCTTAATTTGGACATAGTCCAAAAATTGTCACTACTTGCAATTTTCGAAAGATAATTTGAGTCTTATTGAAGCCGTTGTGGTAGTTCCCTGCATGATTTGAAGTCACGGGGTCTGCTTTGCACGAACTTCATAGCATCATCCTAAGGTTCAGTAGTTGTGACATTTGTTGGCATGTGCGGGAACTTAGTTCAAAGGTGTTACAGTGATGTCTCATTTTCTAAGAACTCGCAGATTCTGATTCCTCACTTTGACGATACACTTAGCTGTAATGCTAGGTGACAGCCGCCTGTGGTGATCGTCTTCATTCGATGTTTGTCGGCAGTTTTTGAAAAGTTTGTACCATTCATAAGCTTGTTTCTGATCTAAAGAGTACTTCAGTACCTTTTTTTTGTATTTATTAAGCAAATTCTTCCAAGTTAGGAATTAGGCTTTATACAGACACATTATTATTACTAGACAATGTTCGAAAAACCGCGTACTCATGGACGCAACACTGGAAAATAAATTTACCGAAGATACAAATAACCGCTCATAACCATTCGCACACAAAATTAAATTTTGGGAACTTTCATAGTATGTTGTCTTTTAACTGTTAAATTTGTTGGCAAGGATAGGCAAGTGACGGTTTACAGTTCCTGATAGTCGTGTAGTTCTGCTATGTTTTTATCTAAATTTCAAGTTTCTGCGTAATGACTGACGGAGTGGGGGGACAGAGCAGTGTGATGAGTTTTTCTGGTGAGGTCTTACAGCTCAAAGGGTCCGCCGGTGCTCTTCCCAATAGGCTATGCGCCGACATTAGATTTCATTCTCATCTTTCCTTTATTGCAATCCCGTTTTCACTTAAGAACAACATATTGGGAAGTAGGCTTCATACGCGAGTCAATCTCTGTCACAGGTGATCCTGGAAGCTGTATACAGAACGTCGGAAAATAATTAGTAGTGAACCTAGATAACCGAAACTGAAAAATCACTCATATTAGCTGTTGCCTCTACTGTTACAGTTTGTATTTTAATACTTCTCCGTTTGTTCTCCTTTTTTTTTGTGAACAGGCATTTTGTTTGTGGAAATACGTATTCCGTTTAATGTTTCATAACGCTTCCCTTAACAGACGGTAACACGTTGCTCCTGGACTCAGCTTAAAAACTCTCTTCGATGTTTGCATCCAAGACTGTAACAGGCTGAAATACGGAGATAGACGTGCCTCAGTAGAAGACAGCTTCTCGAATAGGAATAACGTGTTGTTGTACTGTATCGCTTTGCAGCTTGTGGTTGTTTTTGGTCGTGATGAAGGGTGCTGAAGTACCATGCCATGGTCTTTCTACTCCGATCATGCTTCAGTCATGGTCGCAAAAGTGTTAACGTGTGCGCGCTTTTCTGATGTGTCACCATTGGCTATTACAGTGTTAATTTGTAAAAGAGAAAGAAAAAGTGGATGATACATAGAAATCACTCACTAATAATCTTGATCATTTCATTGCTATCGGTATTTCGACTGTGAGTTTCCTTAAGAAATTCCTTTTCCCGGTATTTCTGCTCGGACAAACTAGCGTACAGGATACACTAACCGGGTGCGAATATCGCAGCCTTTCGACTAATATTCTCCCCCTTACTTTTATAAAAGTATATGTTTCAGTGACAGTAAGTTCTTTTCTAATCGTGTGTGGTTCATGTATTATTTTTAGACGCAAACAGATTTTTGCAAATAGTAAACTGATTTGACTGACATAGTATGGTATAACGACTCCTACGTTACGCGATCAGACCCAGAGGACCGCACGCAGCTCCAAGGCAACACTGCTACTGAATTGTATTGCCGCATTCTGTTGCCATTCACCCTCTATGCTGACCTGTAGCAAGTCCTCATAGATTCCATCTTTTCACCTTTTCTTTGGTCTGCATAGAGGTCTTCTACAGCTGGGAGTAAAGTTCATAGATCTCAAAGGTCATCATTGTTTATACATTGGAACGACATGCCTTATCCATACAAACCATTTCGTTCTCATATTCTGGTATATTGTAGATATCATCCAGCTCCCAGTTATGCCGAATCCTGCATTCCCTAGTGTTCTCTTATTGTACTGGACCAGAGATCTTTCTAAAGACTTTCAGCTCGAAAACGAGAAGCGTATTTAAGTCTTCGTTACGGACACACTAAAGTTTCGCAGCCCTATAACCCAACGGATTTGTACAGTGTTTTGTACAGCTGGGTTTTGAAACAGCTTGAGAGACTGGGTTATTTAAAAACTTGACCGACACTGAAGTACGATCGGCTTGTGGCTTATAGCCTCGCTTTGATGTGCGCCTCATATAATGAGTCCTATGTAAAGACCACCCCCAGATATTTAAAGTTATGAACCCTTATATACGATCGGGTTCCGACTACCAGAGGCTGGAGTGGGTCTCTTGAACAGACATGAATCCTGATAATCGACAGATACTCGGGCTTCCATTCATTCACGGAGACCGATTTTGCTTGCTGTCGCTCATCCGCATTAGGTCTTCCTTAGATTTGAACCACAGGGCCATGTAGTCGGAAAATGCGAGGTGTGTGATTTTTCTCTCCTTCAGATTCGACCCTTTCGACATTCTTATGGAAAGCTTCCTTCATTATCATTCCGAAATGGCCTTTGGGGAAGTGTAATCAGTTTTTGAAGTCATTGCCATGACACTGTAGATCCAGCGAAATATGAAGATGATGAAAGCACACTCGTTTGGTTCATCCAAATGGTTCAAATGGCCCTGAGCACTATGGGACTTAACATCTATGGTCATCAGTCCCCTAGAACTTAGAACTACTTAAACCTAACTAACCTAAGGACATCACACAACACCCAGCCATCACGAGGCAGAGAAAATCCCTGACTCCGCCGGGAATCGAACCCGGGAACCCGGGCGTGGGAAGCGAGAACGCTACCGCTCGACCACGAGCTGCAGGCCCCTGGTTCATCTCTCTCGTACTTCAGAGATACATCCTAATGACATTTGCTTTGTGCTACTGCTGCTAAAATTTTAGTTTCATTTCTTTCATCAGTTTCTCTTCTTTTTCGTTGGCGTATTTTACTCTCCACAATTCCAATTTTAGTACTGTT
Source organism: Schistocerca piceifrons (assembly GCF_021461385.2). Taxonomy (NCBI): domain Eukaryota; kingdom Metazoa; phylum Arthropoda; class Insecta; order Orthoptera; family Acrididae; genus Schistocerca; species Schistocerca piceifrons. The sequence continues at coordinate 358,415,666 of NC_060149.1, read as the reverse complement.
TTTGTAATGTTTGCAAAGACAGAGCGTGAGTGCTGGCACGATCTCGATTTTCTTCAGCATACAACCGCACCGCTACTTTAATCGTCTGGCGACATTCGCCATAAACGCTATTCACGTTCTCGACCGTGGTATACACTGTGAATGTCTCAGTAGCTTAACGAGCAAGTTATTCGTTTGCTACAACAGTAGAACACAGACTGATAGGCGTCAAGCGCACGGGTAAGCACAGGAACCATGCCTGAGTTGTGTGTTTGCATACATTTGGTATAATAGGACAGACGTTTGTGGAACCTCTTCTGCTGACGGCGGGACGGTGGTCTGCGGCGCTGTCATACTATTACTGTTTGATTAAGTTACATACACGTTATGGTGTTGAAGTTCGCTAAGAAGTTTTTCAAATGCCACAGGAAAAACTATACATTTCCATTATGGAAAAAATAAGTCGGTATCGCAGTTTGGCTACTATAAACTATAAGAATTAGTTGCGAAAGTCAGGAAATTCGCCATCGTTTCCGCTATAACTTGCCGCAGCTCGGTACATTTATTCATTCATTTATCCTGGGGATGCTGACTCAAAGGCATTCAAAGAAATTTAAAAACGGAGGCCCTATGGGAACAATCTGAACATCTGCAAACTAGTGTATGTTGGCCACGTTCAGAAAAGAATTGGATCAAGACTTCGACGGTTCAAGGCTAGCATGAAAGACAAAAAATTGAAGGATGGAAAAACTTCAGATGAGAAAAACAGATTGACAGAGGCTGCTATATACTGTATTCGAAAGTGCTACGTTCTAACAATTAGACAGAATGCACCAGATATAGAATTAATGAGAAGACCAGGCTGGGCTCTGTTTTTTCACACAGTTTCAAGGAAAGAGAATCCCTAAGATGGGCTATTTCCAAAAGGAGGAGCTAACTGGTACAAGTACAGTAGAGGCAAAGTAACTAAACGACAGTACAATGACTCTTATAATTTGCCACCTGCCATAGTGGACGAAATAAACCAATATTCCGAGACTTCGCAGATATTAGTCTACTGAAGAAATGTCTCCACGGCCGGACTCAAAACCTAATTGAGTGTGTGAACCATGTGATATGGAACAGACTACCTAAAACTGTGTTTGTGGGTATAAACTCTCTTCCCTTGGACGTTTATGATGCGGTTTCATCATTCAGTCATGGCAGTATAACATAGTGCAAACTTTTGCTCTGTGGAAGCAGCTATACTTTGTTTAGACAAGGAACGGGTCAGGTCGTCAGATAATGCAGTAAAAATCTATTCAAAGATAGCTCGACAGCATAGAAGAGCCATCAAGAGGAAGCTGTTGGACATTTCTGATGATACTAGCTATGGAGCAGGTGTTATAATATACCCGAATTAAAAGTTCTGCGAAATTATTGTGTATTTAGGGGATTTGTGTTTTAAAATACTTGCTAAAATGTGTAACTTTTTGTAACATTTAGAAAAAATAAAATCTCAAAAAACTAAACTTTCTTTATAAAAAATGATCAATTCAGTAGAAAAAAAGAACATGCGTCTGCTTTCTGTGAAAAAAAAATCGAGAGTATAGTCCCAATAACTCATGAGAAAATTTTCCTAGCTTTTGGCTCAATTTGACATTGAAGGCGTCGGGCATTCCGTGTATCTTTAAAAAACAGTACAAATCTTTTAATGTGTATCTATATTATGTTTGCCCATTCGTGATGTACACCACCACGTTGTTCATGCAATGCAAGGCATTTAAAATCTCTTTAGAATAACAGTCGCGAATCGATACATTTTTGAAATTAAAATCGTTGGTTCGTTCTGGGAGCGCAGTGTTTTTCAAGTGAGAGAAGTTAGTTTGTACCTGATGTGTTCAGCTGCTATATCGTTGTGACAGTCCTATCATAAAGCGTGCGAATTCGCTTCGTCTCATTTCCCAGATAGTCTGCATCGTAGGAGCACCGTTTGTTCCAGGTGAGCGAAGTTCCCGGCCGTGTGTGTGAGCTAAGAGCCCCCCAGGAACTGATTTGTGGACGCTCGTGCGCTTGCGCTAGCTGCGTGTTGGTGGTCCGGCGATTGGAATCATCCGGACACGCCTCATAAGCCATCACGTCTGCTTCTCTCACCAGAGAAAAAATTTCCAACACTCTGCCGCTATCCAAAGCTCGCTTTGGTTCCATAGAAATCCATTCATTCGCTTGCCTTGTATGAAAGCGGGAGCTACGATCCGATCTGAAGTGAGTGTTGGGCACCATCCTTCATTATATAATATTTAGGATTTTATTTTGTATTCACGATCAAAATACCACTGACACTACTATGGGTGTATGAATTTATTTATTATTTATTTATTTATTTATTATGTTCTGCGGGGCATTGCTACTTCGTCATAGAACCACTCAGTAAATAGTTTACGCAAGGCTGATTAGAAATTGTATAAACGAAAGAACGAAAGAATTGATAAAACTCGAAAAAAATTGAGATTATGCAAGTAAATAACACATGGCAGAGAGAAGTTCTCAACCACTGCGGCGAACTCCTGTACAGAGTAGGAGTGCGTCAAGAAGAAACTTTAGAACTGGGATTTCGAATACATGGATATAGCACTGTTTTTGTCCTGGCAATGAAATCTGCTGAATAGTGCACAGTTTTCTGTGTTATCCAAGTGGATATCGTTTTTATGTGTAGTGATCACTGAATGAATGTTTAGCTTCTTCTGGATGAGTCTGTATTGTTAACAATAAATCTCACAATTGATATCTCGTACGTACCGAGACGACAGCGTTAGAATTTTGAGACATCTGAACAAGTCTTCACGAAGTTCGCGAACGGACACTTTAGGTCAGTCGGATCACCCTTTTCTGAGCTAAGAATGTTCTTGGTGAGGACACAGAGTTGCCCCAGAGTATAACACCGTAGAGTGAAAGTAAACAAGCCTTCGCGTTTCTGTGCTAGTGACAATGGAAATCGTTCTCATAGGGACGATAGTCGTTTTCAGATCTTGAAAGTAATACTTCCAAGAAAGCCTTCCATGTGCCGCCAGACCTAAGAGTTTAAAGTGGTTGTCCTCACTGACTGTTAGACGTACAAGAGTTCCGTATGGAAAACTGTCCACTGCGTTTTGTTGCTATTAAGTGTTTGAAAGTCACTTGCTGATGTTACTAACTACCCTGTTAGCTACACTATATGGTACATTCCACGCCTTTCTCAATAACACTTCTCAGCTGCAAAGACAACAATTATTGTGTCTCTGTTTTGTTTAGTGGAAGATCATTCATATATATATATATGAAGAAAAGGAATAATCCCAGAACAGAACCCTGTGGTGCCCCCCACTTTACATGACCCCAGCCACATTCAAACCCTTTGTCTGTTCGTTGACACTGGAGGATAACCACATGATTTATACTTTCGAGATGTGAAGTGAAATGGAACGTTGGTGAGCTTCGTCCCAAATGCCACCAACTTATACAGAAGTATTGCATTGTCCACACAATCAAATGTCTTTGCCCAACCAAAGAAAATACCTACTGTCTTCAGCTAGCGTTGCTAGGGTGTCAAACGCAACATAATAATTCGCATTTTCCATGGATATTTTCCTGAAGTCAAACTGAGACTCCGACAGCAAGGTACGTGCACTGAGATGTGCCAAAACTCTCCTATACAATGCCTTCTCGAAAACATTTGAAAACACTGGTAGCAAAGAAATGGACCGGTAGTGGTTTATATTCTCTCTCCCATCTAACGACTTTCGAGATGAAACCGTTAAAAACTTAACGAAAATAAAACTTGGTTTTTCCTTCAACAAAATCTGTTTATGATGTATTCGTGTATGGATCAGATTATATCATCTTGGACACTTAAGCACCATAGCTGTTGGTCACGAAACGAAAAAATGCAGGTAGCGCAATTGGTCAAGTCCCCAGACTCATTTCGACAATTGGGATTAAATCTCGCCCGATCATCCTGGTTAATTTTTCAATGTCAATAAACTTCACCAACAACCATATAATTTAAGATATTTTATTTTATTCTGAAAGCAACCAGTTTCCGCAATTCATTTTGCCATCTTCAGGCCCCATGCGCTTTTATCCAATTAAATCAACTTATCGTATAGTGCCATAAAACACTGAATATAGTGAATTACAGTCGTTATACAAATGCTTCATACGAAGACGTGACAGTAAGTGGCTGTTACCTCTGGTGACACTGAGTTGCTGTCACATCTTCATATAAAGCATTGGCGCTATACGATAAGTTCCTTTTGAGGGTTTAATAACACTTTGGCAGTTTTTTGTTCTACTGATTTTTATTTGTATGAACTAGTTTTCGGCTTATTAGGCCATATTCAGATAACTACTGGCTGTTGTTTACAAGGAGCTTGTTTCTTACGAACCAAGCATTCTGGACTAAGATACAACGCACTTACATACCATCTTTAGTTGCGGTATTGCCTTTGGAATTGTCAAACGGGTCTTTTGACTGTTTGTTCTCTAATACTGTTCTTTAACTTAATAACTCACAATATAATGTAATATCCGTTATGTGTTTACATTCCTAACTGTAACAATGTAATATTTGGTATATATTAATGCACAATTTTTCTAATAACAAAATGTAACCCCCAAAGAAAACATCGCTGTTGTACAACCAACAATTAGTGCCCAGTGCAACTGTTCACAACAAATACCAAAAAATTGTAATTTTGTAATAATGTGTATTCTAAATAATTCTAATTGTTGTCATACATGGTACTGACAAACCATAAAATGTGATTTATTAAGTTAAAGAACAGTTTTACAGAACATAACGTCAAAAGACCCGTTTGACAATTCCAAAGACAATACCACAACTAAAGATCGTATGTAAGTACGTTGTATCTTAGTCCAGAATGTTTGGTTCGTAAGAACACAAGCCCCTTGTAAACAATAGCCAGTAGTTATCTGAAGATGTCCTAATAAGCCGAAAACTAGTTCATACAAATAAAAATCAGTAGAACTAAACCCCGCCTAACTGTTGCTAAACCCTCATTATGGAATTGTTCTATCAAGAAGCGACGGAAGAATCCATAAATACGACAAGTTCCTTTATTTGGATAAAAGCGCATGGGGCCTGAACATGGTAAAATGAACTGCGGAAACTGGTTGCTTTCAGAACAAAATAAAATATCTTAAAGTATACAGCCTTTGGTGAAGTTTATTGACATAGAAAAGTACTTACTAACCGATGTCCCCTGGTCGTGACTGACGAACAGAAACATTCTGGTTAAGGTTTTCCATGCCTTCCCCTCTACATTAAAGCGAATGTTAAGATGCGTGTGCCGGCCGGAGTGGCCGAGCGGTTCTAGGCGCTACAGTCTGGCTGGAGCTGCGCGACAGCTACGGTCGCGGGTTCGAATCCTGCCTCGGGTATGGTTGTGTGTGATGTCTTTAGGTTAGTTAGGTTTAAGTAGTTCTAAGTTCTAGGGGACTGATGACCTCCGATGTTAAGTCCCATAGTGCTCAGAGCCATTTTTTAAGATGGGTGCTTTGAAAAGTACTCGACTAGAACCCCTCGAAATTCTCGTCCGATTGAATCACGTGCTCCGTCTCGAAAGACGTCATCAATGGGAGATTGAGCGCTAATATTCCTTCCTTGGTAACAGTGTCACGTGAATACCATTGATGCAACTATTTTAATCGCCTTTGTCATGTCTTTAACATCTCGATGTTGTTTTTTTCTGTTGTCCGTTTATACTTATTCTTTCATCGTGATTTCATTCTGGATATAAATTGGCTGTCGACGAGAAATGAAAGGTTACACATACTTACTACTGTGCAGAATTTTAAAGTACTTTCAACGAATCACTATTTTTCTCCCGTAACTCACATTAGCACATGGTGTATGTCTAAGACTGCGTCCTAGTAACGTGGGGTAGGTCTGATGAAACTGAAGGCCCCTTATTTTCCATGGTTGAGTTCTAGGCTGCCGGTGACGTCAAACTTGGATATGTACATTTTGACACTCCGGGTCTGCCGTTGAAATATAGAAACATTTTCTTGCATCTTTTTTATGAGGAAACAGAACAGTTAAAGTAACTACCGGGTAGTTATTATTAAACTGACGGTATACCGAGTGCTGTGGTGCGTGCTCTACACATCTCAGGATGCTGAAACCTCGAACGTATGTCCATTAATATATGCACTCGCGGATTATGCTGAAAAAATAGTAGTTCCACTTTCTGCCCCCAAGTGAAAGTATGGTGCTGTAAGCAGTCAGAATGTGGTGTGGGTGCAGGAAAAGGGCCGGAAGAATCAAATGATATCGGTGGTTCTGGCACGTTTATTAGAATATGGTCACAAGTTACAACATGCGTTAAATGTGGTCTCCCAAGTCTGCAACATGCTGCATCCATAACACGGCAGGGCCGACAGTTGCTCGCAGCATATCCGGTGTAATACACTACGTTATTGTATGCTAGTCTTCAGTTCAGGAAGGGTCCGAATGTATTCCAAATAGACACGGTCTTTCAGATATCCCCGCAACCAAAAGTTACATGGATTTAGGTCGGGGGATCTGGAAGACCACACATTTTGAAATTGCCTAGGGATCATGTGGTCGTTACCGAAGAGTTCTCGAAGCAAATCTGTCACATGGCAAACAACACCTGGTGTTGCCCCATCTTACATGAAAATAGAGGTGTGGGAACAGTTACGTTCTCGCAAAGGTGGAATCATGGGTTGCACAAGGAGGTCCTTATAACGTGCAGATATCACTGTACACCTCACAGGCCCGCGAGGTGTCATCTCCTCGTAGAAAATCGGACTGAGAATGAAGGAACGTGTGAACCATACCACAGAGTCACAGCTGAGTGCTGTGCCGCAGTGGAACCCTATATGCGACGGTTCTGTGCATTCACGGCACCGTGCAGAGTAAAATGTGCCTCGTCCGTCCAAAGAATATTCCGCGGTCACACGTCATCCATTTCCATGCGTGCTAAAGAACGAAGGGAAAGTCATGGCTTTGTAGTCTATCTTGGGCTTCATTTAGCGTTCGCTCTGAATCTTGTAGTGATATCAGTGTAAAATACGCCGCTAAATCTTTTAAACTGTTGACCAGGGGAGAGACATTCCTGTGACACAGCTCGAGCACTGGATGCAGAATTTTGGCATGTGCTGCAAGGTAGGCTATAGCTACGGCAACTTCACCAGTAACTGGCATATGCTTGGGCCGCCTCCCTATCCCTGCTGCACCACCTATTTCACCTGGTTTTTTTTTTTCAGATTTCCTGATCATGTACTTTAGCCTACTTATTAACATGGGGCCTCTTCGTAGCTGTTCCTGTCAGCGATATTCCCACAAAGCAGCGCTGCTTTTGCCACCGTTCTGATAAAACAACTTTACCAGCAGTGCACGGAGACATTCGGTTTTGTACGGGAAACTTCCTCCTTCTTAACTTTTTACACCACCTGTCACTTCACAAAAGAAATAACACTTGTCGCCAAGCGACAAACAATATACTGACGTCAAAACAGGAAACAGTGCACATTCTGTCTGCTTACAGCGCCATATTTTCACTTGGTGGCAGAAAGTGCAACTATTATTTTTTCAGCATACTCCGCGAGTGAATAAGTTAATGAACATACGTTCGATGTTACAGTTGCCTGCGATGTATACAGCCCGCACTGCAGCACTCTGAACACCGGGAGTCTAATTATAACCACCTGATAGCTCGTAGAAGCAAAATACGAAATACATTGTAACTGTATAGGCTTCTGATACACTTCTGCACAAATTAAGAAAAAAAGATACGATTTTGCCAGACCAGAGTAGGGGATAGCGAATCTGGCAACATTTGCCAAACAACCATAGGCCGGAAATATAACGTTGTGGATATACGGCCACAAAATGGCAGCCAGTAAACGACGTCCGTGCTAAAGTGTTTGCATTTAACCGAACTTGTGCCAGCGCATACTACTTGTGATAAAGAGTGCAGTTACTATTCTGTTAGCTCAAGGAGACTGCTCAGATTGAACAGTCGATGCTAGGCAAACTATCCACGGACACTTCCCTTAGACATGATTCCTACACTTACTTACATATTCCGCAAGTCACCGTACGGCGCATGGCGGTGTGTACCTTGTACCACTACAAGTCATTTCCTTTCCTGTTCACTCGCAAATGAAACAATGAGTAAATGACTGTCTATATACGTCTGTAGGAACCCTGATTTCTCACATGTTGTCTTGGCGGTCCTTACGCGAGATGTGTGTTGGCTACAGTGGAATCGTTCTGCAGTCTGTCGCAAATACTGGTTTTCTAAACTTTCTCAGTAATGTTTCACGAAAATAACGTTGTCTTGCCTCCAAGGATTCCCATGAGATTTCATGAAGCATCTCCATAATACTCATGTGACTGGGTGTTTGTGTGTGTCCTCATCGTTTCATCACGTTCATGAAAGTGGCGAGATTGGGCTGAGAGAAGGTTGGGAATTTGTACGGGCGCTGATAATCGCGCAGTTGAGCGCCCCACAAACCAAACATCATCATCATAATACTCATGTGTTGATCGAAACTACCAGTAACAAATCCAGCAGCGCGCCTCTGGATTGCTTCGATGTCTTGCTTTAATTTGACCTGGCGGGGATCCCAAACATTCGAGCATTACTCAAGAATGCGTCAAACCCTGTCTCCTTTGTAGATGAGCTACACTTTTGTAGAATTCCTGCAATAAACTGAAGTCGTCCATTCACCTTCCGTACTACCATCATTTCATTCTAGTTCCATTTCATGTCGCTTTGCAGCATCTCGCATGTATATTTAATCTACGTGACTGTCAAGCAGCACACCACGAATAGTATATTCGAACATTACAAGATTGATTTTCCTGCTCTTCTGCATTAGTTTACAGTTTTATACATTTAGAACTCATTCATAACGTCAACTAGAAATTCTATCATCTTGCCTCGGCCTACAGTCGGTCATCAAAGACACCTCGTACACCGCAGCGTCATCAGCAAACAGTCGCAGATTGCTGCTCACCCTGTCCGTCAAATTATTTATGTATACTCGCATAGAGAATAAGAGCAGTTCTATTGCTCAACTGTGGGGCATTCCTGACGATACCCTTGTCTCTGATGAACACTCGCCTTTGAGGATAACGTTCTATATTCTGTAACTAAAGAAGTCTTCGGGCCATTCAGACATCTGGAAACCTGTTCCGTATGTTTGGTTCTTATTTAAGTCTACTGTGGTGCACCACGTTAAACGATCTCCATAAAAGTGGGAATATGGGATTTGCCTGTTGACCTTCATTCGTGGTTCGGAGGATCTCTTGTGAGAAAAGGGCAAGCTGATTTTTGCATTCAGACTTCGAATATGCTCAGTAATTCTACAGTAAGCTGAAGTTAGGGATATTAGCCTGTAATTTTACAGGTCCATTCTTTTACCCTTCTTATAATTATACAGTAACACCCTGCGCTTTTGTCCAGTCGCTTGGGACTTTACGCTGGGCGAGAGAGCAGCGATGAACGGAAGCTAAGTAAGAGGCCTTTGCCGAAGCGTATCCTCTGTAAACCCGAACTGGGATTCATGGCAACTTATTTGTTTCCAACTCTTTCAGTTGCTTCTCAACGCCAAGGATGTCTATATCTGTGTCCTCCTTACAAGAGTCAGTGCGACGGTGAAACAATGGTATGTATGTGTAATCCTCCCGCAGAATGAGTTTTTTAATCGTGAAATTTAAAACATCAGCTTTCCTTTTGGTGTGTTCCATTGCCACACCAGACAGGTCGACAAGTGACTGAATAGCAGCCTTCCACACATTTAGGATTTTACGTAGGTTCAGAATTTTCTCGGTTTCTCGGCAAGATCTTTCGCTAACGTATGGTGGTGGATGTATTTGTTGCTTCGCCCATTATCTTTTTTATAGACGCATGAATTTTTACTTACTTTTGCCTGTTGACATTTGCGAGTACGTTTTTGAACCGAGAATGCCCCAGTCTCAGTTTCCTCAGCATTTTTCGAATTTTGTTTATAAACCACTGTGGATGTTTCCGCCCTAATCCACTTCTTCGCACACACTTCTCCAGAGCGCGATTTACAATGAGTTCAAACTTTGTCCATAATTCTTCCATGTCCATCATATTGGAACTAAATTATGTTCATTCATTGTCTAAGTGGGATGCTTACAACTTCTTATCTGCTGTCTCCAGCGTAAATACTATGCTAGCCTTCTAGGTGGATTTATTAACTGTAGTAACCATCGTCTCTGTGATATCATGATCACTGATCCCTGGCTCTATACTGATGCTGTCGATAAGGTCAGGCCTGTTTCTAGCTACAAGGTCTGAAATTTTTCCATTGCGTGGTCTGTCGAACTAGCTGCTGAAGATAGTTTTCGGAAAATATGTTCAGAGTTACCTCAGAGGAGAGTCTGTCCGTACCACCTGCAATGAGTCCATAGACGTCACAGTCTACATTCGGTAGGTTTAACCCGCCTCCAGCTGACTTTGTGTGTTCCGTGCATTTCCGTGATACTGATCATAGACCCTCTATGAATGACTCTAAAACGGTCACGGCGGAATTGGGTGACCGGTAAAAAACATCGGATGGTTGAGTTCACCAAGGCCTGCTATTCGCGTCCAAATAATTACAGACTCAGCTTCGACCTCGATAGACATAATATTTTTGTTGACTGCAATGAACAGTCCCCCTCCACCCGTCCTTTCGATATACGTTCCAAGTCTCGTCAAGTATTTCATAGCTTTCTACTTCGGGAAGAAATAGAGAGGGTATAAAATGCAGACTGGCTATAGTACGAAACATATTTCTGAAAAAGAGGAATTTGTTAATATCTAATACAAATTTAAATGTTAGGAAGCTTTTACAGAAGATATTTGTCTGGAATGTAGCCTTGTATCGAAGTGAAACGTGGACGATAAGCTGTTCAGACAAGAAAAGAATGGAAACTTTTGAAATGTGAAGCAACAGAAAAGTTCTGGTGATTATATGGATAGATAGAGTATCATGTGGAAGTACTGAATCGAATTGGGATAAAATTATAGCATAACTTAACTTAAAGGTTAACAGAACAAATCCTGGAGTCTGAAGGAATCGTCAGATTGCTTATAGAGGGAAGTGTATGACGTAAAAATTGTAGAGGGAGACAGATGAATATAGGTTGCAGTAGTTATGCAGAGAAAAAGGAGCTTGCACTGTACAGACTAGCGCGGAGACCTGCATCTAACCAGTCTTCTGACTGAAGGCCACTCCATCGAGTAACATGCTTGACATTAGTCGACAAATTTGTAATGAATACGTAGTGACAATTGAAAGACTTTGAATGACCGGGAACCTAAGGCTTTTCGGGGAAACGATACGCTGGGTGGGCAAACTAAAATTGTCCCGGAAAATATTGACAGTAAGTGTGACGTGGGACTGACCATTAACCTTTGTTAATGATCATCACATCGCTACAGAGTCCGCTGCGCGCCATTTTTGCCACTAAGTTGTGCATTGCAGACTTTGATGGATGTTTTGTCAAAGAACTTCATCTTTAAACTCCTGCATTAACAGTTTCGGACGCGTTTTCCAGAAATTATGCTGCTGTTGCATTCAGCTGGTTACCGAACCGTCACTCATTTAAACGTATGACACAGCAAAGCACTCGGGGCAGAGAGAGAGGGAGTTGCGCATGCGCAGACATGTGACAGCAACCGATTTGTGCATCAAAATCACGGCTTCCAGCATTTTCTGTGATGGGCTGTTGTCCTGTTCATTAAAAAGGATCAGTTCCGCGTCAGTTCTATAAATATTTTCTGGGCCAGTGTTATTTTGCCCATTCCTACATAACCCTTCATATAATCTCTGGTAGTAGTGTTAGGAATGATAGGTGAAAACATTAGAGACAAAGTTTTATACCGGGCAGCGATTTTCAATTGAAATGTCCTCCTCTGTACCGGAATTACATAATGTGTTTACGAGTACAGGTGGTGTCGCCGGAACGACAACACAGGGAAGTTCTGAGTCTGGCCGACGGTCGTATACGGAAAGCCAAAGCGGTTAAGGCGACCGCTCGCGTAAAGCGGGAAATCTGGATTCGAGCCCCGGTTTGGCACAGATTTTCATTGTAGTCATTCCCTTATACAGCTGATGGTTGTTCGCATTCGCAGCTGCGAATACATTTCATGTATAAAAGTGTGTGTCAGGTCTGGAGACGTGTCCAGATGTCATAATGTTTAAAGCGACTGGTTGCGATAAGCAACGTGACTGCTACGGTCGCAGGTTCGAATCCTGCCTCGGGCATGGATGTGTGTGATGTCCTTAGGTTAGTTAGGTTTAAGTAGTTCTAGGGGACTGATGACCACAGATGTTAAGTCCCATAGTGCTCAGAGCCATTTTTTGCGATAAGCAAGAAATCCGTTTAGCTCCTGCTCTGACACAAATTCAGTTGTCATTATAGATTAATTGCGTTGCAGGTTCAGCATTTCCGAACGGTTTGCACTATCACTTCGTGCCATTTCATCTTAATTTATTTCACATCCACCAATCCACTCATTTCAGTATATTTAATTCATTTCAGACACGTTTGTAATTTGACACTGAAAAGAAAACATCTCGTTCAACTCTAGTGTTTCGGCCGATATTGCCACGCGAATATAGATTTTGTCGCTTGAATAAAACCATGTGAACAGGTGATTTTTGTTAGAAGTAATAAGATAAATCTGTATTCTTAGACAATGTGATACGAAGAATAGTGAACAAGAACACAGAGAGCATGGTTCTTATATGAAATACGAGGAAACAGAACACTGAAACTAACCTTGGATCACAACCATCAGGTTAATGCATAATATGGGCATTCTGTCAGCGTTTCATTCCGCATAGGGGACATAAAGTATTGCGAGTATTATGCATTATACTATAAACTACATCTACATGACTAATCTGCAATTCACATTTAAGTGCTTGGCAGAGGGTTCATCGAACCACAATCATACTATCTCCCTACCATTCCACTCCCGAACAGCGCGCGGGAAAAACGAACACCTAAACCTTTCTGTTCGAGCTCTGATTTCTCTTATGTTATTTTGATGACCATTCCTACCTATGTAGGATGGAATCAACAAAATATTTTCGCATTCGGAAGAGAAAGTTGGCGACTGAAATTTCGTAAATAGATCTTGCCGCGACGAAAAACGTCTTTGCTTTAATGACTTCCATCCCAACTCGCGTATCATATCTGCCACACTCTCTCCCCTATTACGTGATAATACAAAACGAGCTGCCCTTTTTTGCACCCTTTCGATGTCCTCCGTCAATCCCACCAGGTAAGCAATATTCTAACAGAGGACGAACGAGTGTAGTGTAAGCTGTCTCGTTAGTGGACTTGTTGAATCTTCTAAGTGTCCTGCCAATGAAACGCAACCTTTGGCTCGCCTTCCCCAAAATATTATCTATGTGGTCTTTCCAACTGAAGTTGTTCGTAATTTTAACACCCAGGTACTTAGTTGAATTGACAACCTTGAGAATTGTACTATTTATCGAGTAATCGAATTCCAACGGATTTCTTTAGGAACTCATGTGGATCACCTCACACTTTTCGTTATTTAACGTCAACTGCCACCTGCCACACCGTACCGCAATCTTTTCTAAATCGCTTTGCAACTGATACTGGTCTTCGGATGACCTTACTAGACGGTAAATTACAGCATCATCTGCGAACAACCTACGAGAACTGCTCAGATTGTCACCCAGGTCATTTATATAGATCAGGAAAAGCAGAGGTCCCAGGACGCTTCCCTGGAGAACACCTGATATCACTTCTGTTTTACTGACTAACAAATCCTAGCCTCATTACAGATATTTAGGAAATAATCATTGTACTTAATAGATCATTTCATGGTTGATAAGACACATATCCCACCCTGTCAAGAACGGTGCCCCAACTCAGAAATGCAACACATGAGAAAACTCAGCTTAAGGTTTCTATAAAAGTATATTGAAATAGTATGGGAGTCCTTCAAGTTTCAAGTAAATATTGTGAGCAGTAAATTTAATTATTTTTCGTGCACGTAGAGACACTTCACAAGTATTTTTCAGTGACATAAACTAAAAATTACCTTTTTTGGCCTGTGTCACTTTTCTTGCTGGGGTGCAATATGTTCCACTAAAGTAATACGCAATTTTTGACATGGATAAGTCTATATAAAATATCTATCTAGTGCTACAATCTAGCGAGAAGCTTTCGGAACTAGAAGAAAGTAACTATGGGCCATGGAATAGATATACAGGATGATCAGCAACAGTCTGAAAAGTTTTTAAGGGTGTTGCAGGCTAAGTTGTACTGAGAAGTAATTGATAAGAAACAGATTCTATACGTTGGGCCGTATCCGAGTTACTTAGCGTTGAAGTTAGCCACTCAGGCCCGACTAAGACGGTGTCGCCAAACGTGTTTTTAGTCTGGTTTCCTAAAACCGAACAAGAGAATGGTACAAAAATTGGACATGGAACGGCAATAAAGATCGAATCCGAGCCAAAGGCTGATCAGTCTCGTGCGTTATCATCTATGTCAGCGGTTCACAACCTTTTTCGGCTCGCGAACCCCTTCAACGATCTGAGTTGGATAAACCACTGACTTTGAAATATGCATACAGTAGACATGCGTAAATTTTAATTCCAAAGAAAAGATTTTATAACATTAAAATACCTTAACCCTTAATGGTTAAAACCTAAAGGTAATCTATTTATGGCTTAAAAGTTACACAACGCGTAGGCCTAGTTGCAATAATAAATACAAGTTTCAATTTTAATTATTCACCTCTTCCTTGGAATTCAGTGAGAAGGTTGCACCTGCTTTCTATGGCACAGAACTTATAAGTCAGGAACCACAGTAGTTGATATCTGAAACCACTTTCAGCACAAAATCTGTTTCTGCATTTATTATTTAAATAGGCATATGGAGAAAATTACTTTTCGTACAAATATGTGGATGAAAAGGGTAATAAAGCCATGATGGCTTTATTTGCTAACACTGCGAACTCATTTATAGTTAACCAAAAACCAATGAATGAAAAATATTTATAACTTTTCTGTAACTGAAAATAAGTGGAAATTTCAAGAAGCTGCTCTTTTTCATTTATGCTCAGTGTGGATTCTAAAACTCTTGACTCTCCGAAGGAATTCCAAATCTAATTATTTTTATTGATATAGCAGGGAAATATTCTCTGAAGGTTTTCCCATGTCCCTTCAAATATTCTTTAACCATATTCTTGACATTTTCGTCCAAAGAAGGATGACTTTCCACCAAGAAGTCGTGAATGTTATCAAAGCACTTCGTTTAATTCCTCGTGATACATTTTTAGTGAATAATTCGATCCGGTCTTGCACAATATAAATTTTTATATTTGACTCTTTGATAGATAAATTTAAGCTATTACTCTTTTAGAAAATTTCTACCAAATAATGTAAAGTCTGAAGCCAGATTTCATCTTCAATGCACTTTGTTTTGTGAAAGGCATGGCCGATGAGAAAAACCTAAACTTCATCTTTAAGGTCATATAGTCTGGAAATAGTTGTACCTCAAGATAGCCGCCTAACTTCAGTGTGAGACGATAAACACTTATAAATGGTTCAAATGGCTCTGAGCACTATGGGACTTAACATCTGTGGTCATCAGTCCCCTAGAACTTAGAACTACTTAAACCTAACTAACCTAAGGACATCACACACATCCATGCCCGAGGCAGGATTCGAACCTGCGACCGTAGCAGTCGTCGGTTCCGGACTGAGCGCCTTAACCGCAAGACCACCGCGGCCGGCAAACACTTATAAATGCTTTCCATTTCATTACAAAGCACTACAAAGATGCGGGAGTTTGTAGAGCGAGCCTTAATGAAAATAATTATTTTCACTGCATCGTCCAGCACAGATTTCGATCCATCGGGCATGCGTTTAGAAACAAGAGCCTGTCTGTGACTGCAACAGTATGTCCAAGAAACGTTCGGCACAACCGATTTCACTTTAGCAACAAACACAGCGTAACACCCATAGATTCCGCACCATCTGAACAAATGCCTGCACAGCTAGTCCATTCTATTGAATTTTTGCGAAGGTGTTCGTGGTTAACTTAAATATATCTCCTTCCGCAGTTCTCTCTTTTTAAGGGTCTGCAGAATAGTAGCGCCTCGTTTTCAGACTCCCCATTAATATAACGGACGAAAAGTAACAAAGTGGCTAGATTGGCAACATCAGTCGATTCGTTAAGTTGAATCGCAAGAGGAGGACTGGCTCGAACTCTTCCCAGAATTTCATTTCAGACATAATTTGACATTTCCTTAATCCGGCGGTTGATCGTATTGGCGGACAATGATACCATACTGACTTTTTTTGTGAAAGATTCTCCAAGCATGCACTATCCTACGTCATTTTACATGGGTACACGAAATCTTCAGCTATTGAATGATGTTCTGCACAGTTCAAGAACATTCTGTCAGTGTTTGCAGCAGATGCAAAAGTACTTAAATTATTTTTCCACTCGTCAGCTTTTCGTGTAGAAAAAGAAACCAACAGCTTTGTTTACGTGGGTGGGGTTACAAGCTTCTAAATGGCGTTTAAGTAGATAAGGTTTCAGGCTAAGGTTAGCAAGAATGTAGCCACAAACAACGTACTGTGGCCTTGGACAGTCCTTGTCACCTATGTATGAAAATCTGAACCTAATGTAATTATCATCGTACTTTCTTTTCTTTGCACACGGTTCACTTTTGTCGGATTGACACATACGTCACTAGAAAGTTAAAGATATGTCGACACAACATTTACTTACGCTCGTGCTAAATTTTGTTTCCCTTTTAGACTTCCACTTTTCAACCAGTTATCCATTTTAATGTGAACGGAACCTATTCTGATATGCAACTGACAACCTACTACATTTGCCACAACGAAAGAAGTAGTAAGCTATTGTTGGAAATCAAAGGCCTGACCGCCATATAACCATTCCTTAATGGGGTTGCGGTACTGTTACTAGTATTGTTAGAACACAAAGAAGCTGACAGACTAAATTTCCATTGTAGCGAAATCAAATGCATTCCTAACGTCGTTACATAACAGTAAATCAGGAATCCGCATTAAATATTAATGTATTGTGGAAATAATGTGATATATTCCCGATGTTACACATATGTTAATTTAATTTAATAATAGTTGTAGCAGCAATAATAATAATAATAATAATAATAATAATAATAATAACCAGACATAACGTCTGAGACAGAAAAGAAAAATAATAATAATAATAATAATTTACCATATATATTTACCAATAATAATGAAAACCTAGTACATAGAAAGTGCCACAAGACAAATTGCCTTTTGTGACAACCCATGTGAAAATCGTACAAGTACCACATTTTAAGTACCTGGGAGAAATCACCCAGCCATCAGGGATCAACCTAAAGGCCAATGAGGAAAGAATAAAAAAACTACAGAAAGCATATAAACTCACGTGGAACTATTATAACAAAAAGTCCATATCCATTAACGCAAAATTGAGGCACTACAACACTGTCGTACTTCCGGAGGCACTGCATGCATCTGAAACAACACAAATAGGTGGGCAAACTAAAATCAAAGAAATAGAGAAACAAGAAAGGAAAATTGTCAGGGAAATTTTTGGACTGATACAAGAGCAAGGAATCTGGAAGAAGAGACCAATATCAGAACTATACAAATACACAGACAAGATTACTAATACAATAAGGAAAAGAAGAATGCAGTTCTACGGACATATCCACAGGATGAATGAAAACAGAATTTCAAAGCGAATTCTTAAAGTCATAAAATCGGGCAGGGGAAAAGCGAAATGGATGAAAGAAGTTGAAGAGGATCTCGGACAAGCACACATAACAGTAAACGATGCAGAAAATAGAACTGAATTCAGGAACATCATCAAAAAACATAAATTTGACACCACAACACAGAAGAGACCAGGATGCAAATGGACAGCGGAGCGAAAGAAACAACACAGTGAACATATGAAGAAAATTTGGGCTCAGAAAAAACATGAACAATCATCATTAAGAAATTCAAGTTCAAACGCTCTCTTTAAATGGGAATAATCGAAAATAATAATAATAATAGTAATTATAACAATACCGCAAACAGCAGTAGGCCTAACCTTGAAACACGCCATATGGAATAGACTGCTGACGAACCTCATGGAATATTTTGCGAACCCACTGGGGGTTCACGAACCACAGGTTGGGAAACGATGACCTACGCTCTGAGAAAAAGTTACACTAATTGTATCTGCCGAGCCGCTTGGATTTGCGCGCGCTACGGCCTGATTGGCTAACTTCGATAGCAATTAACATTTGCTTCTCAGCTCAACCTAGCCTGCAGCGACCTTGCGGCCTTATCAGACTTTTTCTAGACCGCTAGCGATCAAATAGGGCGGCATGTGTTTATAGCGGGCACAGTGTTTCTATTTCACGAAAATCATGTGAAATAACCATCTTCTCCGCTCCAAGTATATCTGAAGTAACTGACAGTATTCTGTTATACACAACTGAGACTGTTTTGAAACATTACTGCACTGTTCCGTTATTGTGCTTGTTCGTACATAACTTGTATTAAGTCCGATGTGTACGCCTCAGCAAACTTCACAAAATATAGCAAACATTGGTATGTGATACCTCAAACGTATACTGAAATTTTATGTTGAAAATTTGTATGCGATATTGTATATATTTCACTGTCACAAAAGTCTTTGATTTGTTATGCTACTTCCCATATTTGCCAATCTTATAAAATCACTTTACAGACATGGACCTAGTTAGAGTTGTAGGACACATGTGCCCCACCTCAGCGATTTTCATCGGTCAACTTAAAAGTTTTTTGGTAGTGAAAGTGTATTATTCATCATAACGGAACACAATTTTCGACTTCTTATTTTTTAAATACCTATAAAAATAGATTTTAATCACGAAAGACTGAACAGTTAAACCTATGAAATTTGAGAAACTCGAAAGGTTATAAAACCTGAAATCGAAATGCAGAAGTCTTAAACAAACGTGCATAATAACAAATGTGAGTGGTGCCAAATGTTTGAAATAAAAATATAGACATTAATTCTGCAGTGCCCTGGTAAAGGGACAGAGCGAGTTTGGTTTCCCTTAATTGGTACAATCACAAAGGAATATGTCAGTCGATGTTTAATTATTATTATTATTATTATTATTATTATTACTGTCATAATTTCAGAAAGCTTTCACCGTCTAATCAGTTGGCCGGAGGAAAAGAGTAAGAATACGTAATTAGACACGTTTGCTTCGGCGAATTACTGGTAACCAAAGCATCCACTCGAGAATATATGTAATGTGCCGATGCGCCTCGCGTTATGGCCTTTATTGTTTCCCGGTTACGCCATATTGATACAGTTATCCATTGCCGTATAGATCCTTCGTTTAGTCAGGATGTAAAAACGTCGCAGTAAGCTTATTTTTTCCAGAGAGAGAGAGAGAGAGAGAGAGAGAGAGAGAGAGAGCGCTGTGGTGGCGCCTCTGGGTGCCCAGGGATAAGGAGGCAGGCAGTGGCGTTACAAGGAGCTGAGCAATATTTCTGTGAGAGTGGTGTTTTCTTGTCCCTTTGTGACGGCGCAGCGCTTCCTTCCGGGTTCCATGTTTACGACACGCGTAGACACCGCTGCTGGCCGCTCCATAAGGCGGAGCCTTGTTTAGGAAAGTGTGCCACCAGCTTCCCATCTTGATCCATGGCCACCGGCCATCAGCGTCCATTTACATATATTTGATTTTGTTTTTGCTGAGGATGCTTTCTCTGGCGTCCTCCGTCTCGCGTCTGTACAGCGATGGTTCGTACTTGGGCCCTAGCACTCCCAGCGGACCGAGAACTTTTTCTTCCTTTCATACGATGCTTACGTCACTCTATCTCACGTCGGGAATTACGCGTCAGTAGCCTGCAATATAAAATTCGTCAGAGAGAGAGAGAGAGAGAGAGAGAGAGAGAGAGAGAGAGAGAGAGAGAGAGAGAGCGCCTAAGGGGAAATGGGGGTAGGACTCGCATTGTAGGTAAGGTAGTTTTCAGTCCTATGTAATATCTTCGATAGTAAATGGAAAATTTTTGGAAAAACTTACGTTCCCTACTTTCTGCGTGAGGATGTAACGCCTTACTCAGCCCTAGGTCAGAGAAGTTCGTGTAGTCTAAAACTAAAATAACACACTCTCTCTCTCTCTCTCTCTCTCTCTCTCTCTCTCTCTCTCTCTGTGCTGTCCGATATTCTTCAATGGGATTTGGGATTTGGACACAAGCATCTGAAAAATTACACCTAGTGTCAACCGATAGTGTTTTTTTGCCAATCAGACTGGCGCGTCCTCGGTCTTGAAAAAATATACTTCAGGCTTAGAGGCATATTGTTAGTCCTGGAGCATCCGTGTATTGAACGATAAAATGTGACCATCATAGTACGCGTCTGAGTTCACACCGTAAATACTAAAACAGTATTCAGCAATAGGTCACTAAGGATCTCTTGAAAGATGTTAAATATTTCCCTAAAAATCTTACAAGAAATCGAAGCATTCTCCGCATACTATCTTCAAACGACTATGTATTCGTTCCACTTCATTTCACTCTGCAACGTTATTCTTAGTTTAGCGGCACTCAACTAATGCTGTACTACCCAACCACAGTATTACTGCACTTGGCCTCCCTTGGCCGTTATCGGAAACACGCTGTGACGTTAAGGTAAACAAGTACAGTGCTGACTAAGGAAAGCGCATCACATTGTGAATGATTTAAAAACAGCTCTTCATACACTGTCAAGTGGTTCAGCGTGTCCTTCCGAAATATCACGATAAAAACTCATGATAAGCCGATCGAAGCACACTCACTTCTAGCTGCAGTAATATTGTGGTCGACTAATACTAGGATACTATCACATGGTTTCCTCCTGTTAATGCGTATTACTCCTCATTGTTTTCCATTTCAGACAAACTGCCTTTAACTATACAAGCACAAATTTTGTCGAAGACAGTAATCTTTTATAGAGTACCCCGATAACGTACTATACATTCGAATGTTGAAAATATGAGCAGTTCTATCACGATCCTTTAAGTACTCCCGACGCTAACCTTGTTTCTGTGGAAGATGATGCCGTGGTAGTTTGCTTTAGGTACCACGGAGTAGTAAATAATAGCATTTTTTTTCTTTGCTGGTGAAACTGGTTGGACGCAACCAGACACATGGCTGTGTAGTCAGTTTTGGCTTCTCCAGTTTCAGTGCTGCAGACGCTACAGTACCACTTCAGGTACTTCGCACCTGAGAGTTAGTCACCACTAATCCCCCACATGATGTGCTTCCTTTGTATACAAACTCATTCTTCTTTCTGTTTTATTTCTAGACATTTCACTTATAAGAAATAATTTTAAAATTCTTAGGTGTAGACAAGCAATCGGACTTCTATGGTGTTGAATCAACACGGATTTCGAGATTGGAGAAAGGTAGTCTGCTCTGACCAACCTGGCTCATTATATTAAGCATGTGGACGTGAGGGATGGAGGCTATTGTCGTAGGGGCGCGGAACTGACCGCGGACCGATAATGAATTAGAAGACAGTTGCATTCTGTTGGTCTAGTAGTCTCTTGGGAAGTGTCGGATTTACTGATTTGTTTCAGGAATTTGAAGAGTCCGAGGAAACTTGCGGGGTTAATAAAGAAATTGTTTTTAACAGGCTCTAATTTTCTTTCTTGACATAGCTGTTTAATTAAAGATGCCCAATTCTCTTTAGTGAAAACCTGAAATGTCCAGTCAAGGAGAAGCCGACAGGTACAGAACGTGTGCAGAAAATTATGCTGTGATTGTTTTATGTTCGAAATCCTATTTGTAATCGTAGATATTAATGCAACGGGAAGTAAGAAATTGTGATGAACATTCGCAGTACATGAACTTATTATGCAGAACTAAATTCAGTCCTATTTAAATATTCAATGCCGGATACAAGCAACATAGTTACCTGACCCAAGCGCTAAAATACGCGTCGCTGCAAGTATAATATTAAAAGTAAATAAATAATAGTATAAACTATTTCATGAAGCTGATTATTTAAAGTATTTGTTATATATTCCCAGTGTTAAGAGCCCGAGGGAAGAAGCAACTCTTTATGGGCGTCTGTCTCATCGCCTACAGTGTCGCTAAATATTGGGAATTATTTTAGGACGACGGCGGAAGGAATCGGCCATAACCTCTTGAAAGAACCAAGTCGCATTTCGTCTCAAACGAAGTAAGAAAACTTCATAGCCTTAATATTGGAGACATCGAAGCTATTCACCATGTTCATCCCAATCGCATACTCCCGCGATCCATGTGGGTTTCCTATGTATTTGTGGTCTGGCTTGCTACTGAAGGAGCGACATCACCTGTTGCGGGATTTGCATGTGCAGATGCAGGAATTTGAAGGTAAAGGTACTACAAGTCCCCCTCTTCTCCCTCCCCCCTCCACGCATCCACCCACCCACCCATCCACTCACCACTACCACCTCCACCTCCATCTCCACCACCACCACCACCACCACCACCACCACAATGGACCACAGTTACAAGGAGGAAAGATAACGGAGACTTCATTGTTTTACGAAACACTCTCTGTTGCAGTTCCAGTCTGAATTATGTACTCTTTTAGCATTTGACTCTGACAATCCAGTTCATAATTAATACGGCAGGCAAATAAAAGTTCATAGAAAATGAAGTCAGTAAACGTTTATACACATCTTCGTGGTAGTTCCAAATTTCTGGCTCACTGCCTTCTTTGTCTAGAGATGAAATAAAGGCCCCGTATTTTATATTTCATTGTAAAGAAGCCTTTTCACAATAACACTGTTCGATGTTTTATTTCACATTTCTGGTTTTGTCATAACACCAAAATTCTACCGTACACACTCTTTTTATATTAAAGAGAGCTTCCCAATTATTATTACATTTAACAGAGAAGGCGTATCAAGACAAAACCATAAGCGCACATAATTGCTGCCAAATACTGAATGTGACTAAGAACACGCGCGTTACGTACTGTATGACGGCTCAACTAATGTATACGACTGAATGCTTTAGCGCAGATTCGTTTCTTTACAGGGCGTAGCAAAAATTTACCTCAAAAATTGCGTGACAAATTCCTCGCACGAAGACGAAAAATTTGTTATATCAACATGGGTGTGGAAACACTTTGTTTCCATGTTACAACTCAATTTCTTCAGCTAACTTAAGTGCATATATCCTCGGACATATATCCTAGGAGTAGTGAAGCAACGTAAATCACTTAATAAAAGCAAGTCTTCCGGTCCAGAGTGTATACTAATTAGGTTCCTTTCAGAGTATGCTGATGCAATAGCTCCATACTTAACAATCATATACAACCGATCGCTCGATGAAAGATCCGTGCCTGAAGACTGGACAGTTGCACAAGTCACACCAATATTCAAGGAAGGTGGTAGAAATAACTCACTAAATTACAGGCCCATATCATTAACGTCGATACGCCGCAGGATTTTGGAGCATGTATTTTGTTCGGACATTGTGAATTACCCCGAAGAGAACAGTTCATTGACACACAGTCAACACGGATTTAGAAATTATCGTTCTTGCGAAACACAAATAGCTCTTTACACACACGAAATTGGAGTGCTATTCATTGGATATTTCAGATTGACTCCGTATTTCTAGATTTCCAGAACGCTTTTGACACTGTACTGCACAAGAGATTGGTAGTGAAATAGCGTGCTTGTGAAATATCGTCTCAGTTATGTGACTGGATTCGTGATTTCCTGTCAGAGAGGTCACAGTTCGTAGCAACTAACGGAAAGTCATCGTGTAAAGCAGAACTGATTTCTGGCGTTCCTCAAGCTAGTGTTCCTTATCATTATAAATGATTTAGGAGACAATCTGAGAAGCCTTCTTAGGTTGTTTGGAGATGATGCTGTCGTTTATCGTCTTGCAAAGTCAACAGAAGATCAAAACAAATTGCAAAACGATTTAGAAAAGACGTCTGTATGGTGCGAGAATTGGCAATTGATCCTAAATAATGAAAATTGTGAGGTCATCAACATGTGTCCTAAAAGAAATCCGTTAAACTTCCGTTACACGATAAATCAGCCAAATTTAAGGACGGTAAATTCAGCTAAATACCTAGGAATTACAATTGCGAGCAACTTAAATTGGAAAGAACACACAGAAAATGTTTTTGGGGAAGGTGAGCCAAAAGACTGCGTTTTATTGGCAGAACACTTTCAAAGTGTAACAGATCTACTAAAGAGACTCTACACTACGCTTGCCCATCGTCTTTTGGAGTGCTGCTAAGCGGTGTGGGATCCTTACCAGGTAGGATTAACGGAGTATATAGAGAAAGTTCGAAGAAGAGCAGCAAGTTTTGTATGATCACGAAATAGGGGAGAGAGACTGTCACTGACATGATACAGGATTTGGGGGTCGACGTTAGTAAAACAAAGGCGTTTTTCGTTGCGATGGAAGCTTCTCACGAAATTTCAGTCACCAACTTTCTCTTCGGAATGCGAAAGTATTTTGTTGACACCCACCTACATAGGGAGAAACGATCATAATAATGAAATAAGAGAAACCGCAGCTCGCACGGATAGACATAGGTGTTCGTTTTTTCTGCTCGCTGTTCAAGACTGGAATAATATGTTCGAGATTGGAATAATAGAGTATCATTGTGAAGGTGGTTCGATGAACCCTCTGTCAGGCACTTAAATATGATTTTTAGAGTATCCATGTAGATGTAGATGTCATTAAGCATGGGAAACACACTCGAACAGAATGCACCAGCATACCACAAACAACTCTTTCTCGTAGGTTATATTCAGTATTCCCTCCGTGGGCATCGATACATGCATTAAGCTGCCGTCGTAGTGAATCTCGGATGCGCTAATGTATCTCTAGAGCATTGCATATGGTTTCACAGCCTTCCATAATACGGTCACAGAGACTCTTCTTCGCCCGCATCTCGTGGTCGTGCGGTAGCGTTCTCGCTTCCCACGCCCGGGTTCCCGGGTTCGATTCCCGGCGTGGTCAGGGATTTTCTCTGCCTCGTGACGGCTGGGTGTTGTGTGCTGTCCTTAGGTTAGTTAGGTTTAAGTAGTTCTTAGTTCTAGGGGACTGATGACCATAGATGTTAAGTCCCATAGTGCTCAGAGCCATTTGAACCAGACTCTTCTTCTGGGGTTCCATGCACAAGAGCTTTCAAGCGCCCCCCACAAATAAAAGTATAGTGAGTGTGGAGGCCAGGCAGTTGATCCATCTCTACCTATCCATCCGGCACCGAATCTGTTATCTTGAAGCCGACAGACATTAACACTAAAATGAGGTGCTCCTTCGTGCATGAAGTACATGTTTTGTTGCACAGCTAAAGGCATATCTGCTAACAGATCAGGTAGAACGTTCTCTACGAAATTATGATAACTTTGTCCTTTGAGACTGGGCATAAGAAAGAAAGTGGGGCCCTATTAAACAGTCACCAACAGTGGCGGTCCAAACATTGACAGAAAATCTTTTTGATGGCTTGCATCAGTATTTGCGTGAGGATTGACGTCTGCCCATACATGCCGATTGTGAAAATTTACAATCTGATCTCGTTGAAATGACGCCTCATCTGTGAACAGCACCGTTGCGCTAAAATTAGGGTTGGCATTTGTTGAATAAACCATTCGCAGAAGAGTACTCGTGCTGATAGTGCCTGCACACATTGTAAATGGTATGGATATAGCTGCTCTTCGTGTACCGCTCACCAGACAGTCATGTGGTCAACATTCAGTGTTGCAGGTACATGTGTTGTACTGACACTAGGGTCGTCGTCAACTACATGAAGAACTGCCTCCTCCCGTTGCGGTGCCCTTGTCCTTCTAGGCCTTCCGCAGTTGCGAGTATCTGGTTTAAATGGCTTCAGACGTTTCCCTGTCGGGGAACATTCGTCCTGAAAATATCTCCCGGTACAGACGTTGAGCGCCAGCGGCATTACCGTCAGCTAATCCATACAGCAAATAGACGCCTGCCATCTCTGCGTTTGTGTACAGTGTCATTGCACGAGAGAAGTCAGTGATTAACTCAACGGGGTAACCCGTGTGTTTCCAACAGTCGTACTGATCGCTGGAACAGTTGGTGTTACCTGTAAACAAGCAATGACGTACAGGGACAGGCGAAATAATGTGAACACCTGTACTTACTTGGGAATGTTGCCCGTAATACAGCTGCGATTCCTCTTGGAATACTGGCACATAAGGATTGCATAATCTCCAGTGGGGTGTTATGCCACTCTTCGATCAGAATCTCTTTAACTCCTGTAGTGACGAGGGAGCAGGAAATCTGCACCGGAGTCTGCACTCCAATACCGTCCACAAGGGTTCGATAATGCTCAAGTCCGAGGACTGTGCTGGCCAGGGACGACGCTGCAGTTCAGTTGCATGCTCCTCATACCACGATTGTACCGTCCTGGCTGTATGACTGGGTACATTATCGTCCTGAATTTTGGCGTCATTGTTGGGGAACAACATTTGAATCATGGGGGTGCACCTGATCGCCTAAAATGTTCACATAATCGTTGGTTGTAGCACGGCTTTTGAGAGTAATGATGGGACCAGCGGAATGCCGGCCAGGGTGGCAGAGCGGTTCTAGGCGCTACAGTCTGGAACCGCGCGACCGCTACGGTAGCAGGTTCGAATCCTGCCTCGGGCATGGATGTGTGTGACGTCCTTAGGTTAGTTAGGTTTAGGTAGTTCTAAGTCTAGGGGACTGATGACCTCAGATGTTAAGTAACCATAGTGCTCAGAACCATTTGAACCATTTTTTGTAAAACAGAACACTGGCGGTGCACAACGTAACCAGATGTCACCAAAAGTGTATGTCCCCCATGATTCTAACGTTCTGTTCTTGTGTGTTTCCCATGGTTAATGAGTTGGAGAAAATGAGTTGTAACATGGAAACAAAGCGTTTCCAGACCCATGGTCATACAAGATAATTTCTTCGTCTACGTCTGAGGAATGTGTCCTGCGATTTGTGCCGTACATTTTTGTTACACCCTGTGTATTAGAACATGACCTTTAAGTATGTTCTAGAAACGGCAATAATTCAAATTAGTAATTATATTGACTTTCTGTTTTTCAGTAGCGAACGATTTAAACAAAACTGCGCCTTCTGAAGTTTACAGAAATGTAAAGATAAAATTAGTAACATAGACTGTTTTAATTATGTAATATAACTATTGAAGTGTAGAACTATGACACGCGTGTAAGACAATATATATTTAGCTCTTTCTACAGTGTAATTGTGTTTACGAAAAGTTAAGTACGTTTTTGAAGGTTCAAATGGCTCTGAGCGCTATGGGACTTAACATCTGAGGTCATCAGTCCCCTAGACACACAGCCATGCCCGAGGCAGGATTCGAACCTGCGACCGTAGCAGCAGCGCGGTTCCGGGCTGAAGCGCCTACAACCGCTCGGCCACAGCGGCCGATGCAGCTGTGGTTCACTAGGGCCTTAGGTGACAGGGGTGAACAACGGCAGCGGAGGTGTGTACGGGCGAATAGACATGCAACAGTTGGGCGACTGACCGACCAGATGAACCAAGGGGCTACCAACAGTGCCCTCAACAACCGTTCAGTGAACGTTGCTGGTACGGACCTCCACAGCAGACACCTGGTTCATGCAACCCCCTTTAGAAGAAGATACTTGTGGGGAATGGGAAGTAGTCCATTTTCGTGTTAAATCTGGTATACTTGTAAGCATCTCGGACCTAAATCGAGTCGTTCAATTTCATAGCTGTAGAGATATTGAGTCAGTAACAGGAATTAGTGAGGTTCTGCACAGTTGTCTAGCCACTTTGTTGACAGTTATTGTGAGACAGAGAGAGATCGAAGTGAGTTATTGGTCTGTTCTATTCTTGTTCGTAACGTCTATTCAATATCAACAAAATAGACTAATTACGGTCTTCCAGAGATTCGAGGGGTATATTACAAACGAAATACATAAACCTAGTATACTTGAGAGACGAGATACCTTTTAGCAAGTGAAATTATCGTCTAATTCCAAGCTACTCCTGTAAGTATTTAGTTGCTCAACACTTTCCTCACATGTGGGTTCACAACATTTTTTTTTTTTCCTATTTCGCTTGTCTGTTCACGATGATGATATGCAAGACGTTATTTGTACTGTTTTCTCAATGTGGTAGACTGATTGGATGTTTTCGGATTTCTGTACAAACAATTCCGCTTTGCTCTTGATATTTGGACATCTGACTTAGTTGTCTCCTTAAAGTTCTCTGATCTGTTGTCTTAGGTGTGTTACTACAAGTTTCTATTAAAAATGGAATCTCTATACATGCTCTACAATACGATTCCACTGGCAAATGTAGTGTTGGGAGAACGACTATATGCCTCCGTACACTGTGTGTTCTCGGTCAAGTAGCTTCGTTTATGTTGTGAGGAAGTCTGGTACTTATACAGCACCTGTATCTGCATCTCCAACAGATCTGTCTAGTAATATCGGGTGGATTTTACTTTACAATATCTATCCAAGAAGTGTAGGATTCTATTAAATTATCGTCTTGTTCGCATAATGAGTTTATAACACTTCTGTCCGCTACTGCTATACCATAACCTTAAAGTTGGAAGCAGGTCGTGAAATAAAACTATCTTGTTAAAGAAATTATGGTATAAAGCAGCAGAGCAGTGTTACCCTCTGAGAGGAATTTTGTTATGTTGACCGTGTTGTACCTAACGGAGGTGGCTTATCGGAAATGAAAGTCAGAATTACGTAAATATTTGAACAGTAACAAACAAAATTTTGCCTATCTGCACTGTTTAACTGATAAAGAAAACGGTCGCCAGCCTAACTAGGCAAGAGAATGATTAACATTCTCGTTCAAGAAAATAGTTATTAGTAACTTTAATGGATAAACACAACCTATACTTGGCCACACGCGAGTGCAATGAACTCTGACACATACATATGTTTACGTTAAGATTGAAGCTAACAACTGGAGCACAAACTATTTGCAAAATTATAACAGGTACCGAAACACACTATTACTTTCAGGGCTTACACAAACTGAATGGTCGTTATAACGTTATTATTACTATTCACTGCAGAATCATTAACTGGATGTAGGTTAAGTCACTCTCTCTCAGTTAAATACTTTACTATTTAAAATGAAAGTTAATTGGAATCCACTAACAGGTTGTTTCTCACTATCATTTGAATAAAGAAATTATGGTTTTCATAATTAGTGGTCTTTCCTTTACTTGTTACCGAGCATTAACCCAATAGACAAACTGTGGATCCTGTTATACTATTAATATGCACTTCTAATACACAAGAGAGACAAACACTTAGCAAACATGAGTATATAACGTTTCACAACTGCAGTTTTCCACTTTTACTACAGTGAGAGACAAAATTAACATATATGTAAGATACTGACTCACCTTCTGCGATTTACAACAGGCAGTAATGTGATCATTTACTAAGCAAACCTTTATAAGCCTCCGTCTTAAGAACTTTTAATTTGAAGTTGGCGACAACACATTAATAAGCAGTTTTACTAGGAAAATTATTTTCAGCAAGCATCATTAACTTTAACTCACTCTCTTGCCACATTAACTTTAACTTTCTTTTTACTATATTCAAGAGGTATCAGTTAGCAAAACACTGGACTTTAATGTACCTTCAGTAAGGACACTCGGAAATCACTTTAGTTCAAACGGAGAGGAACCTGAGAGGTGTTATGATAAGGAGAAAAATCAAGGTAGGTACATAAATTCAGTTATAAATTACCTTATATTTGAGCACACTAACACATCCAATAAGCTGATCCTTCACTGTACATTATTATAGTATTCGGTAATAGTGATTGCGCAATATGGTGGCGATTGCATGTTGGTAATTGGATTCGCAGGCAGAATTGCTGGACTCTGTCATTTCTTGGTGGCGATGATCGATACCAATCCCAGAATATTTCCAGCTATTTATCCATCCATCCGAGGCATTGGAAAGCGGCAGGAAAAGCCTCTCTCGGAACCAGCACAATATACAACTTTTACATGGCAGTGCACAGTTTGGTAGCTCGTCCCCGACTCGTAGCTTGTCCCCGACTGACTCTTGTTCCACCTTTTCTACCTAGGCCAACCACAATTTGCGCGCGCTACACAGTTCCGTTCCCGAGGGGAACCACAACTACTCTTACATACAGAATAACTAAGAACCCTAAGTGAGGATCAGCAGTTCACATAACAGCAAACAAATACAATAAATAAAACAGAACATTTGCACATATTGACATTTCTACCAAAAATTATTCACACAAAATTACAATTATATACAGTAAATTTTGTTCCCTCCAAATGGGACAAAGAATTTAAATCACAGATACACTACTTTGCATAGAACCAAACCATGACATCAAAGTTTGTACAAAGAAAGGAGTACACAATTTTGTGTTATCTAGTCAATCAAACACATTTACAGAAGCTTAACGATGTAATATTAAATGAAACAAAAGCAAAATAAATAAGTAGAACACTAGAGTTATGGTGTTACAAGTTCTTGCATGTTTCCAGTGCTGTTAGAGGACGGTTCCTTACCTCTAACTCACGACCGCTAAGGTCGCAGGTTCGAATCCTGCCTCGGGCACGGATGTGTGTGATGTCCTTAAGTTAGTTAGGTTTAAGTAGTTCTAAGTTCTAGGGGACTTATGACCACAGCAGTTGAGTCCCATAGTGCTCAGAGCCATTTGAACCTTACCTGTAACTCAGAACCAGTATCTCCGAGGTTAGCATACTTTTTCTGAATTATCAAGCCATCAGTGGATGTTAGTTTTGTAAACATTTGACGCTATATACCTCCGCAACCCTATCAAGAGCTTGTCACGCAGAATCGACCAGTAATATCAGTACGGCGTGTAGCTGGAGAGATCGCGTGTGCTGTTGTCGCCTTGCAATGTGTACTTCAACAGATGATGTGCGTCGCCAAGCACATTGTAGCGGTCGCCCACTGCCGTGTTGGAAAACCCTACTTTTCCGTCAGGCTGCAGCCCGAGGATCTGTGTGGCGTCGTTACACCCAATAAAACAGCATTCAAATTATTCCGGTTATTGCTCAGAATACAAGTCGTTGCCGTGTCTTCTGCGACGGCTGGTGGCTGTGTAATTCGGAGGGGAATCCGCTGAATCCAACAGCAGACTCAAAGCTGTCAGGGACGCTGCATCAGCTTAGAGTTGAAATCGACGACATCCTGATGCGGCGGTTTCCCGCCCGCTGGCGAGGTAGGCACGCCCCATAAGTAGTTCTGCTTGGAGATGGCGGTGACCGTTAATAACGTGTCTGTTTCACACGCCGTTTCTGGGAGTACTCGGACCACGATGTCGGTTGCCGTGATGGCATGCTGAACACGGCCCGCCCGTAGGGTACGCCGCCAGACTCGGCCGACGCTGGAGTTTTAAAGCAGCTTCTGCTCTGGATCGGAGCCGTGTTAGTAGACCACTGGACTACCGGAGACTCATGGCTGCTGTGCTGACTCCAGTAATGGATGCTGGACTTCAACATCCATGGATACGGACTGCTGGTCATCTCGAGGAGATGCCCTGCTCCACGACGTTATTCGTAATCACCGAATTGGTTCTGCTCTTCTCGAGTCGATAGTGGTCTTCAGTTCCACTACGAGAGTCACTCTTATAGAAATGCACACTATTTTTGTAAAAATACAGTTTTCATTCTGCATGTGTGAAAGTTTTACAGTGTGTAGATACAGCCTTCCCGCTTGCTGTCAAACTTAATTCAACCTGTTCCCATGAGTGGCGCCGTCTCAGCATGTCTTCAAGATGGCTGCTACACTTGACGTTCGTCAGAAGCTACGTGTTGTCATAGAATTCCTGTGCTGTGAAAACGAGACAGTGGGAAACATCCACAAGAGGTTGAAAAAGGTGTATGGAGATGCTGCTGTCGATCGCAGTACAGTTAGTCGGTGGGCAAGCAGGTTACTTGATGAAAGCGGGCACTGCAATATTGAGGATTGTCCTCGCAGCGGCAGGCCTCGTACTGCACACATTCCAGACAATGTGCAGAGTGTTAACCAATTGGTGACTGCTGACAGACGCATCACAGTGAACGAATTGTCACACTACGTTGGGATAGGGGAAGCAAGTGTTTGCAGAGTACTGAAAGTGTTGGCGTTAAAAAAGGTTTGTGCCTGGTGGGTTCCCAGGATGTTGACAGTGGCTCACAAAGAAACAAGAAAAACGGTATGCAGCGAACTTTTGAAACAGTACGAGAATGGTGGAGATGAATTTCTTGGAGGAATTGTGACAGGTGATGAAACATGGCTCCATCATTTTTCACCAGAGACGAAGAGGCAACCAGTGGTGTGGTATCATACAAATTCACCCAAGGAAAAAAAATTCAAAACCACCCCTTCTGCTGGAAAAGTTATGGCTACGGTGTTTTTCGATTCCGAAGGACTCTTGCTTGTGGACATCATGCCAAGTGGAACCACCATAAATTCTGATGCATATGTGACGACACTGAAGAAACTTCAAGCTCGACTGAGTCGTGTTCGACCACATCGGCAAAATCAGGATGTTTTGCTTTTGCACGACAATGCACAGCCACATTTCAGTCAAAAAACGATGGAATCGATCACAAAACTCGGATGGACAACACTGAAACACCCGCCTTACAGTCCTGACCTGGCTCCATGTGACTATAATCTCTTTTGGAAACTGAAAGACTCTCTTTGTGGAACAAGGTTTGAAGATGACGACTCCCTTGTGCACGCTGCCAAACAGTGGCTCCAAGAGGTTGGTCCAGAATTTTACCGTGCGGGTATACAGGCGCTGGTTCCAAGATGGCGTAAGGCAGTGGAGAGGGATGGAAATTATGTGGTTCCTAAAGGGTGTATCTACACACTGTAAAACTTTCATACATTTAGAATAAAAGATGGATTTAAAATACATAATGTACATTTCTTTTGGAGTTACCCTCGTACATTTGCTTAACGAATTTGATACAGTGTTTTACTGCTTAGTCAAGCTCCTGCTAGGTAATGTTGCGTCCTATCTTGTTTCTCTTACATGACGTAACGAAGGCTGTATGGCCTGCACTTATCTAACGAATTTCTGTTCAGCTCGCTCCCAGTCTCGCTGAAGAGTATCGAGGTTGCTGTCTTCCTGACCGAATAACAGTGTTGAAATATGTATGCTTCCCAGCTGGCAGCTGTTGATACTTGCGCGTGACCGAGTAACGCCGGCTGTTCGAACTAAGATGATTTTACTCTCCCATTTCTTTACAAATTTTCCGCATAGCAATATGTATGGTTATGGAAATCTAACACATTATTCGTTTGGACACAGGTGGTTCTCTTCGTCTGCAGCACTGGGTTTCACCCCCAAAGTTTACCATCAAAGTGTGTGGAACTTTATACAGAAAAAAGCATTGTTAGGTGAAAGTATGTCAAGTGCTAAAAACATTTCTTACGTGGTAATGTTAATAGTGTCGCATTCTAGGCTACTAAGAGACCTAAAATAGCTCCTACAGACGTTACAGAGGTATGACTTTAGTGCATTTCTGTGTTACCACACTCCTGACGACTATAAATAGCTTCGTGTGGGTAAGATTTGTATGGGACAGCCTTCACTGCAGAGGTTGGCAGATGCTTTGGCTAAGTGTTGGTGGGCGCGAACCATATGACGTAACTATTTCCCAGTTCTAAAAATTAGAGTAGAGTAAGTGTGCAGTCTTGTAACCAGCAGTGGTGTGGTACCCAGACCATAGTGAACAATAGCCTACCTGTATTCCAAACTGCAGCTGTAGACACGTCTGTGCAGGCAGGCTCTGGCCTATCACCTGGGTACACCACCGTCTCAGATCACTTGGTGCTCGTGGATCTTGAAAGGCTGTTGCTACCACTTGGTGCACAGCTCGCAGATCAGATGGATGCAGCAACTGATGGTAGTCCGATGCAGGTGCATACCTCTCTGTCCTGTCCTATTACGCATGACGGTGACAAGCATGCAGGTTGGACGAGTGATCTATATAGTTTTAAACCTGGAATAAGTGCTCCATAGTTCTGACAAACAGTGAGCTTGCCATCAATTTAACATTCGGGTAACTGGAGGAGGAGGAGGAGATTAGTGTTTAACGTCCCGTCATTAGAGACGGAGCGCAAGCTCGGGTGAGGAAAGGATGGGGAAGGAAATCGGCCGTGCCCTTTCACAGGAACCATCGCGGCATTTGCCTCTGGTAAGTGAATTTTTAATTTTCCGCCATTTTACATGTAGCGCTAGCGACTTGGCAACCATGCCGCCTGTGCTAATATTTCCATGTCAGCCATCTTCGATGTTATACATAGCCCAAGGTACCTACTTCTGCCATTAGGGATTTTCAACCAGTAACTCTCCATCTCAGGTTTCCTGCCAATTGAAACTTCGTTATGTCTGTCATCTTTGACTATGTCATTTTATAACCAGAAAAATTGAGACCCTAGCCACACGGCATTTCCATTTACCAGAAAAATTGGCTATTTTTGAATTTCTCACTATTATGTGAATTTCCCGCCATTTTTTATTTCCTGCCATTTTAACCATAGACCAACTGGCCTTTTTCAGAGAGGGGAGCTGGAGGGAGAAAACTGGAAACAGTGCGGGACGTCATAGGGGCAGAGGGGAAACCTGGCAACAATGCACACAACTCAGAAGTAGACTAGCTACACTACTTCAGTGCTGGTGCCGCTGGAAAAACCATGCGTAATAGACTGTGGTATGTCTATGGTGGATTTCACCACTTTTTACAGCTCATGACTGGTTGTCGGATAGAGCATTACGTATCATACAAACTTTGTGACACATTAACCGTATGGTGTAGCAGGTTGTAGTTACCGAAAAGGTGAAAGAACGTACAAAGAGAAGTTCATCAACAGGCCTAACCATAACTGTAGGAAATTTATCTCCGGAGACAGAAAAATAACAGAAATTAGTTTGCTCAAGCTGACCAAAGAAAGCTGGCCTTTTTTCTCGAGGAGGACTCTTTAACACTGGAGGGATGAAGGAGAGTGTGTTGAATCGTTTCGGAGAAGATGGACACTACACATCTGTCAACTTTGGCATGGTTTAAAGGGCTCTGATCACTATGGGACTTAACATCTGAGGTCATCAGTCCCCTAGAACTTGGAACTACTTAAACCTAACTAACCTAAGGACATCACACACATCCATGCCCGAGGCAGGATTCGAACCTGCGACCGTAGCGGTCGCTCGGTTTCAGACTGAAGCGCCTAGAACCGCTCGGCCACAGCGGCCGTCAACTTAGGCATGAATTGCACAGTTCAGATAATGTAGTGTGGGGAATACTGGTGGAGGAGTAGTTACATCCCTATCAATAACAGTGTGCTCAAACAGTGGAGACGAAAGGTTTTGAACCCTGAGTTCTATTCTCTCACTGTGTAATATGATCTGCATGTGCTGATGCTGGCAGTCGTCTCTTCGAATAGTTACGAGCTAAAATCGTTGTTGTAAGATGTGGGTAGTTTACGTCAATTAAAAACTAAATATTCGTTTCCGACTATTCTTCCTTATCTTACAAAACTCAGTTTAGGATCCTCTAACATCTGTATAATGTTGACTCTAAAGATTTAGAACATTCTGTATAATGAAACATATCGTAATCATCAAATGATTAATAAAACGATATCGTCATGCTAACAGTCGTTGTTCATGGCTGGGCTTCAAATTTCTTGTAGTTAAATGGAGGTGTTCGTTTTTTGAAGAGACTGGAGAGCTTAACATTTCTGAATTTCCACTTGTTTACCCTATATAAGTATATTGTCCTGAGTTGAGCGATTAGTGAAAATCGTAGAAAACCTGAGAAGAGCCACATCCATTACATAACGTTAAGATACTTTTTCGACATTTTGATTTATTGACCTTAACTCTGCAGCTGGTCAGTGAACACTGTTCTGCGTGATAATGGTAAATATTGTTGTTCTGCATGCCTCTGAGTGGTGCCCCAGTTTTGCATGTGACCCACCTCGTTGACAAGCATGAGAGGTCATATCGTCTTGGCATTGTAAACATTGGTGCTGTCTACACGCAAAAATCTCAAAATTAACAGCTGCTGTGCACCGTATAATTATCTGTGTACATGCAGAATGTCACAGAAATACCAGCATGCAACAGTTGTTAAGAATAGTGTCTGTAAATAGCAACTGTACTAGTTACGCATAACTGCACTTAAATCAGATACCATCAGAGATTGTCTGGCTCAACACTGAAGAGAGAATACGCAAGTTAATTACGTAAGTGGAACCTTGAGTGTTTTAAAATGGCTGCCAACACATATAAATGTCATAACTTGCAAAACAGTGCCTTGACCACTATATTTACACCTCGACATACACGTTATGCGGAATTAATTGCAGTCTTTGCGTTGACAGCAGAACTTCGTATCATTGAGGATAAGAAACGGACTAGGCTGTAACTGTCTTTAAAGAGTATTTTGAAATAATAAAACAAAAAAGCAAAGCCCAGTGACGTTCGTGATTCGTTTGGAGTGGTGAATGAAAATTAAATGCAAATTTATTACTGAAACATGAATGAACACTTAATAAAACCAGTTAAGGACGATTATGCCAACACCGCGGTATTCGCTCTGCTATTTTTAATGTGTGCTAAGTTGTGTGTGAGCTAAACATGGAATATTATGTGGAGGACACACTTGGCAATAGCAGTAACTGATGTATTTCGCATCAAGAAGTAAATACAGAGAATTGTTTCGCAAAGCCAGAATTGAGACCCGTCAACAATATTGCACGTAAAAGATTTTATTATGGCGTCTGATCTACATGATTTTATTCCGTGAGACGTAGGCAATTGTGTTTCGTGACATCCTTCTTTTTATTCATTTGCTTTCTTTCAAGCGTTCTGGTCGTTTTTACGTTCCTCGTCTGTTGCTGGATCATTTGCTCGTTTGTTACGTGTTTTTGTAGCCTTTAATGTACTTGGACCCGTTGAGACGACATTTTACGAAATAGTCCTTGTCGGGCCATACTTAGCGTGTTCCCTCCTTGTTAATAGTAAATATTTGACTGCATTTTTAAATTGCTTGCAGGTCCTTTTTCTCGCATGTACTTTCCAAACCACGTTGACACTAACGCATCACGGACGTATGTGATGATGTGCCAGTTTACTGCGTGGTCAACAAAGAATAACATGCGAACTTTGGTCATCGTCTTCTCGTCTTTGCAAAATGTGCAAATAACACCCGCTACTTAAATAAGTCACTTAACTATCAAGTGAACTTGTTGTCAAAAAGTTTCGCTCTTCTTATTGTTGTTTTTGTAAAAGATCTTCAGTAGCTTATCTCTATAAGTTCTTAATTTCTTGCAAAGCACAAGTACTGACAATGTATGACGTGGTTGTGACGACGAAAAAGATAAGGACGCAGGCTTACGTCAAACGCACTGAACTGTATCGAAATTCCTCATAAATTAAATAAATATTCAGGTTTAGGATGTATCAACATTAGCAGCTCTCATTTTCAGTTCTGCGTGGAGCATTTGTCTTGTTTGCCATTAGATTTGCAGCACCAGTCTAAAGACAGATTTAGAGAATATTCGAAGTTTCTTGGACAACAAAAATAAATTGTTCGTCATTCTACAAGATGTCCGTGGGCTTCGAATGGAAAAAAAGAATAGTTTCGATATCAAGCCCCCTGAAGCGTGGATCTTTGGCTTTTTTTTTTCACAAGAGGTGGAGCCCCTCCACGCCCACACCGGCATGATGGCCAACACAAAAGGTCTACTGCCATCTCTGCATAAGGGTTAGTATTCACTAAAGTGAGGTGTCGCAGGATGTGGGTGCTGCGATGTTTGCGTACGTCTGGTTAGGATTAACCATTAATACGCGCTCATCTGGAGATAGATTGGTTGAAATCTGACGAAGGGTAGCGGTTTGAAGGGCAGAGGAAAAAAAGTGCCAAGGCAAGAGCCAAGGGAAAAAAACCTCTGCGAAAGTTAGGTCGGGCGGCAAGAGCAGTAGCGGTTGTCTTGCTGCCTGCGATAGGCTGTGCTAGGATAGGCTTTGTTAGTAGTGGGTATCATGCATGTCGATACCTTGACGTTGTGCGTTTGTGCTGCTCGGCGGCTGGCGCTGGGTGCTGGTACAGAGTCCTCGTTCAGCGTCCTGCAACCTGCAACAGTTATGTTTGTTATCGGTCTTGTGTCCGATAGGTCATATACCGGAGGCACAGTGTGAGGGAGTGTTGGGAGATTGTTCGTGCGTCTGTGGGCGAGCTCGTCGGTGTCCCTGCTGTGGCCTGTTGGTCGGCTCTAATAGCAGCTGGTAGTTGCCAGTCAGTATTGCTGATATGCAGGGGCTTACCGACGTTTGTCGCTGTTTGCGTATGTTAGTTTACCATAGGTGGTTATGCCCTAGCTAGCAGTGTCTTTGGTCGCTTGTGTTTCCACCTGTGGTTGTGATCGTAGTTTCCCAGAGTGAGGATGAAAGGATTGTTCGAGTGCCTCGAGTTCCTGTATAGTCGTGTGGCGTGTTTCTTGAATACTTCCTTGAGGGTATCAAGGCGGTATTCATGGTGAAGATCCACGGAGCGTGTGTAGCGTGGAGCATTGCTAATGATTCGTAGCACTTTGTTCTGTATGATCTGCAGGCGGCGCAGTCGTGTGGGAGCTGCATATCCCCAGACGGGAGCTGCGTACGTCATCAGAGGTCTAATCAGTGTCGTGTATAAGGACCTCGACACCCTCCTATTCAGTGTGCTTTCCCTGTTGAGCATTGGGTAGAGCTGTTTGAGCCTCGCGTGCGCTCGGTTGGCAACGTATTCGATGTGGTCCCCCCATGTAAGTTTCCGGTCCAGCCAGACACCAAGGTATCTGACTTTCTCTCGGAAACGTATTGGGCGTGTATGTAGTGTTATCGGTCTACAGTGTTGGTGTTTGCGCAGTAGTTTCGGTCTGCGTGTGAACAGAACTGCTTCGCACTTGTCGACGTTTACTTTAATACGCCATCGCTCCAGCCAAGGCTCAGCTGTTCTGAGTGCTGTCTGTATTCGTGAGTTGATGTTCGACGGTTTCCAGTCTTGCGCGAGGATGGCTGTGTCATCCGCGTAGACGGCTAACGTCGTGTTTCGTGTCGCTGGGTAGTCATTAATGTACAGGTTAAACAAGATGGGCCCCAGAATGCTTCCTTGGGGTACTCCAGCTTGGATACCGTGTTGTGTTGATTGTTTATCCTGCACGTTAGTGTTGAAACATCTGTTCGTGAGATATGAGTGTATGAGACGTACGAGTCCGTCTGGGAAACCAGCTTCGCTTAGTTTGCGTATGAGTCCGTTGTGCCAGAGACGATCGAAAGCCTTTTCGATGTCTAGGAACACGGCCCCTGTGGCTTTGTTCATGTTGTAGCCGTGTGTTATATGTTCGACTACGCGGAGGACTTGTTGTGTTGTCGAGTGGTGATTCCTAAAGCCGAATTGCTCCGGTCTTAGGGTGTCGTTGGCGATGCAATGCCTAGTGATACGTTTTAGTATTACCTTCTCAACAATCTTGCTGAGCGAGCACAGCAGACTGATGGGTCGGTAATTTTGTGGGAGGGAGTGGTCTTTCCCTGGCTTCCTGAACATCAGGACCTTGGCCGCCTTCCAAAAGTCAGGGAAGTGTTGGTGTGTCAGGATGGCATTCGTTAGGTGTGTGAGGTATTCTACGGCTTTATCCGTGAACTCCTGGAGGACACGGTTTTGAATGCCATCAGGCCCAGGGGCTTTTGTAGCGTTGGTGTGCTTGATAGCCCATGTGACTTCATTTGTGCTAGCACGTCTGATTTCGTCGCGCGAGGGCTGGGCTACAAGTCGTGTAACCTCCTGGTCCGTTTCAAGTGTGAATGCTGGGTCTGAAGGAACCAGATTCGGCATGAAGGACGCTGCAAGTGTTGTGGCCATAAGCTCTGCCTTCTCCGTCGCGGAGTAGGCTGGGCCGTCTGGTCCTTGTAACGTGGGAATGTAATGTTTCTCCCTGGTGAAGTGTCTGGCCAGCTGCCACACGCCAGGACGTGTGGTATCCAGCCGAGCGAGTTTCTGTCCCCATTGTTCGTTTCTGAATGTTTGGATTTTATTCCGTATTATGCCCTGGAGTCTGTTGACGTGCAGTTTATAGAACGGGCGCCTGGTACGCTGCCAGTATCTCCTGAGGCGGTTCCTCATTGAGATAAGGCCCAGGATTTCCTGGGGCAGGGCCGTCGAGTGTTGTCTTGGTGTTGTAAATGGAATGGCGTCAGTCATTGCGTCTTGGACGGCAGTTGTGAGAGCCTCCACAGCCTCATCGATTTGCTGTGTGTTGTTAATTTCGTGGGTGTCAGGAATGCGACTATCGAGCGTTTCCTTGAACAGTGTCCAGTTCGCACGCTTGTAGTTAAGCATCCTGCGTGGTTCGATGTCCTGCAGTGTCTCTTCCATGTGCAGTATTACAGGCATGTGGTCTGAGTCCAGATCGTTTTCAACCGTTAGGTTGAGTGTGCATGTGATGCCCTTTATGAGGGCTATGTCTAACACGTCTGGCCTATGTCGGGCCTGTGTAGGCACGAACGTGGGAACGTCCGGCCCAAGTATAATGTAGTTTCGGCCTAGTGCGTGTTCGTACAGTTTCTTGCCGTTGGAGGTTCGTATTCGTGAGTTCCAATCGGGGTGTTTTGCGTTGAGGTCTCCAGCGGCTATTACCCGCGGTGCCATGTTGAGTACTGTGCTGATATCGCGTGTTACTATGTTTTTAGGAGGATTGTATAGCGATACCAGTGTGGTGTTGGCTCCGTTGAACTTGACCCTAACGGCCGTGGCCTCCAGTCTTTCAAGTGCTGGGAGCTCGATGTTCGTGTGGTCTATGTCTCTGTGTATAATGATTGCCGTGCCGCCTCCCCTCCTGCCATCCGCTCGGTCGGTACGATAGACGCAATAACCTGGGAGGTTTAGTTGTTTGCGAGGCGTAAGCAGTGTTTCGTTCACAAGAGCGATTCGGATACCCTTTCGCTCCATGAACGCAGCCATCTCGGCTTTTTTGTTTGCGATCCCGTTGGCATTCCAAAACAGGATCTGTGTGATTGTGTTTAAGTCTGCGTTTCGGGGCTGGTGTGGTGTATTATCCATGTAGTAGTGTAAAGAGCGGTGTGATAGTGGCTTGGAAGCTAGTCCAGTTGAGCGTACCCGACATGAACTGCATGAAGAGTTGTGAGACACACCCCATAATCTTCGTGACTATTTCGGTGGTCGTGCGTCCGGGGAATAATGTTTCCATTATTCTCTGGAATGTTGTTGTGATGTTGGTCATGTCAGCCTGGGAGTTGTTGGTCGTGTTAGCGGCCGCTTGTTCCAGTGTTGGCGTTTGGTGAGGGCTGGCCTGCGAGTCGGTTGTTCGTGTGGCAGTTGTGGGCGCCTGTGTATTTTCTGAGGTGAGTGGGTGTGTTATGTGGGTTGTTGAGTTGGTGTCCGGGATGTGTTCGTGGGTGTTGGTGTTCTGTTGACTGTGTACTTGTTGTGGTGCAGTCGTGTTCCTCGTGCTGCGGCTGTTTCTCCTTCTCCTCTTTCTTGGCAGGTGAAGTAGCTTGTGTGCCTCATTGATAGAGATAGCTCTGCACAGCCACCACGGAGAGGTATCCATTGAGAGGCAAGACAAACGCGTGGTTCCTGAAGAGGGGCAGCAGTCTGGATGATCGATTTACTTGACTTTGTAACACTAACCGACATGCCCTTGCTGTACTGTTATTGCGAATGGCCGAAAACAAGAGAAATTACAGCCGTCATTTTTTTCCGTGGGCATGAGGCTCTACTGTGTTAATGATGATGGCCTTCTCTTGGGTAAAATATTGCGGAGGTAAACTAGCTTCCCGATCGAATATCTGGGCGGGGCTACTCAGGGGGATGTCGTCACCAGAAAAAATAAAATTCACATTCTACGGGTCGGGGCGAGGAAAGTTAGATCCGGAAAGTTA
This sequence comes from Schistocerca piceifrons, assembly GCF_021461385.2. Taxonomy (NCBI): domain Eukaryota; kingdom Metazoa; phylum Arthropoda; class Insecta; order Orthoptera; family Acrididae; genus Schistocerca; species Schistocerca piceifrons. The sequence goes on along the minus strand of NC_060149.1, from coordinate 358,373,657 downwards.
GATCCCTTAACCGGGTTTGTAGGCAGCTAGCTTAAATAATCAAAAAAAGGGAAATGGATAGCTTGAAATTAGACATAGTGGAAATTAGTACAGTGGCAGGAAGAACATAACTTCTAGTCAGTTCAGCACAGTATTATCAACACAAAGTCGAATGGGGGTAATGCAGGAGCAGGCCAAATAATGGATAAGAAAATAGTAATGTGGGTAAGCTAGTATGAATAGAATACTGAACGCATAATTGTAGCCATGGTAGAAACTAAGCCAACACCCACCCCAGTAGTAAGAGTTTATATGCCGAATAGCTTCGCAGATGATGAAGAGATTTAACGAATGTATGATGAGATGAAATATTTCGATTGTTAAGGGAAACGAAATTTTAATTGTGATGGATGGCGGGAATTCTGTGCAAGGAGGAGGAAGATAAGGAAAAATAGTGAGATACTGTGGACTTGGGAAAAACAAAGAAAGCCACGTGGTAGAATTTTACAAATGGCTCTGAGCACTATGGGACTTAACATCTGTGGTTATCAGTCCCCTAGAACTTAAAACTACTTAAACCTAACTAACCTAAGGACATCACACACACCCATGCCCGAGGCAGGATTCGAACCTGCGACCGTAGCGGTCACGCGGTTCCAAACTGAAGCGCTTAGAACCGCACGGCCAAGAATTTTACACAGAGCATATTTTAATCATCGCTAAAGCTTGTTTTTGGAATCGTGAAAGAAGGTTGTCTATGAGGAAGAGACCTGGAGACACTGGAAGGCTTCTGGTTGATTATATAATGGTAAGGCAAAATTTTCGAAACAAAATTTTAAATTGTAAGACGTTTCCAGGGACAGATGTGGATTCATACACAATTTATTGGTTATGGACTGCAGTCTAAAACTGAAGAAATTGCAAAACGGCAGGAAATTAAGGAAATGTGATCTGGCTAAACTGAAGGAACCAGAAGTTGTAGAGAATTTCAGAGGGAGCGTTAGGCAGCGGTTGACTAGACAAAGGAAAGGAATGCAAAAGAAGACGAACTGGTAGCTTTAAGGCATGAAATAGGGAAGACAGCGGATGACCATGTAGCTAAAAAGGCAAGGCCTAGTAGAATTCCCTGCCTAACGCAGAAGATTTTAAATTTAATTGACGAAAGGAGAAAATACAAAAATGCATCAAATGAAGCAGGCGAAAGAGAATGTAGACGTTTAAAGACTCAAATTGGCAGGAAGTGCAAAATAACTATGCAGTAGTGGCTAAGGAACAATTGCAAACGTGTAGAGGCTTGCATAACTGGGGAAAGGTGTCAATTGTAGGAAAATTAAACGGACTCTTGGAGAAAGGAGAAGCAGCTGTATGAATATCAAAAGCTCAGATAACAAGATAGTACTAAGCAAAGAAGGCAAAGCTGAAAATGGAAGGACCATATAGAGGCTTTATACATTGGAGGAGAATATTACATAAAGAGAAAGTAGGTGAAGGGGAAATGGGAGATATGACACCACGAGAAGGAGTTCAGAGCACTGAAAGATCTAAGTGGAAACAAGGTCCCTGGAACAAACGACATTTCCTGAGAATTGTTGAGATCCGTGGGAGAGCTAGCCATGACAATACTATTCCACCTCGGTGCAAGATATACGAGACGGTGAAATACTCTGAGACCCGAGGAAGAATGTAATAATCGCAGTGCCAAAAAAGGCAGGTGCGGACAGGTGAGAATACTTCTGAGTTCACAGTTTAATAAGTTGTTGGAAAATAATTATACAAATTAGTTGCAGAAGATAGGAAAAACTGGCAGAAACCGACCTCAGGGAAGATCATTTTGGGTTCCAGAGAAATGCGGGAACGCACAAGGCAATACTGATCCTACGTCTGGAGATAAATCTAATAAAGGCAAACCCATGTTTGTAGCTCTTGTAGGAGTAGAGAAAGATATTGACGATGTTGACTGGAATACACACTCTGAAATTTTGACTATAGCAGGGGGAAAATACTGGGTGCGGAACGTTCTTTACAACTTGTACAGAAATCAGACTGCAGTTGTAAGAGTCGAAGGACGTGAAAGGGAAGACGTACTTGAGAAGAGGGTCAGGACATCGTTGTAGCCTATCCTACATGATGTTCAGTCTGTACATTGAGCAAGCTGTGGAGGAAATCAAGCCAAGATTTTTAAAGGAAATTGAAGTTCAAGGTGAAGAAACAAAAACTTCGAGGTTTTCCAGTGACGTCAGTATTTTGTAATAAACAGAAAAGGGCAGGAAGAGCAGCTGAACGGAACGGACAGTGTCTTGAAAGGAGGATATAAGTTGAACATCAACAAATGAAAAACAAGCGTGTGGGATATAGTCGAATTAAACCAGGCGATGCTGAGGGAATTAGATCAAGAAACGAGACACTGAAGATAGATGACTTTTGTTATTTGGGCAGCAAAATAATTGATGATGGCCGAAGTAGAGAGGCTGTAGCAAGGAAATCATTTCTCAAAAAGAGGCATTTGTTAACATCTGATATAAATTTAACTATTAGGAAGTCTTTTCTGGAGATCATTGGAGTGTAGCCTCATATAGAAGTGAAACGTGGTCGATAAACAGTTCAAACAAGAAAGAGAATAAAAGCTTTTGAAATGTGATACGGTAGAAAAATGCTGAAGATTAGATGGATACATCGAATAACAAATGAGGTACTGAGCTGAGTCGGGGAAAGACAAATTTATGGCACAACTATACTAATAAAAGGGATCGGTTGGTAGGTCGCATCTTAAGGCAGTAAGGAAACGTCACTTTGGTAATGAAGGTAAGTGTAGTAGGAATAAAAATTCTAGAGGGGGGTGCAAGGTATCTATACAGTAAGCAGGTGCAAATGAATGTAGGTTACGGTAGTTACACAGAATGAAGAGGTTTGCACAAGATACTCTAACAAGTAGAGCTCCAGCAAACCAGCCGTCTGAATAAAGACCACCACAAAAATTTCGATGTAGTTTTATGCGAAAAAAAGACGCTCTGTGCCGTAAGTGAAGGATGTGGAAGTATGTGACATACTGCGACACGTGACCCGGGTGTGACAGGGCACAAACTGAAATTCCTGTGGCAGAGGTTGGAGGCAGTGATGAATTCTCCGCAGATTCCAGAACGACAGCCATCCTGTCAATTTACGTTGGCTTCTTTGATGTCCAGCGTTCTGTAAGTTGCTGCCATGCAAGCACAGCTAAGTGCTGCATTTTATCTGTCTACAGCACGAGCGTTCCATTCCGGTGTCGTCAGTTTGCGCACGAGTCATACCCCTTGGCGACCTAGTTGTTCTACATCTACGTGTAATTGACGACTCTGCAATTCACACTTGTTTTGCTAAGGATTCATCAAACCACCGTCAGATTCTCTACCGTTTCTATCCCGTACAGCGCGCGGGAAAAGCGAACACTTAGATCTTTCCGTGCGAGCTCTGATTTCTCGTAATTTATTACGATGATCATTTCTCTATACGTAGACGTGGCGTCAACAAAATATTTTCGCATTCGGAGAACAAAATTTGTGATTGGAATTTCGTGAAAAGATGCAGCCACAATGAAAAACGCCTTTGTTTTAATTATTGCCACCGTAACTCGCGTATCATATCAATGATTACTTCCCCTATTGATCATAATCGTTTTCTTTGAACTTTTTCGATGTCCTGCGTCACTCCTATCTGGTCAGGATCCCATACTGCGCAGCAGAACTCTAGAAGAGGAAGGACAAGCTTAGTGCACCTCAGTAGTGAAGAACTACCTGAACATTTACAGAGGTGAGGAGCATCACGTGCGTCGACGCCTGCCAGCCAACAAGCCTGACACCGGCGCATTCCTCCTCGCCTTTAACAGGGATTCGTTTTCATAGGTCAAAATCATTGTTTACTGGTGCAATGTGAAGCCGTATTTCCCACCCTGGTGCAGTGCCTTAAATGCCTGCTTCGAGCATATGTCTCCTCTGTATACATGTGATCCAGTCTGTGGAGACTGTGGCCAGTCCTTTCACCAAAATTCACCACGCGCGCTACTCCTGTCTTTGTCAATTGCGAGGACGACCACCCTCCCTAGTTCCCAAAACGTGCTACCTCTATCAAGGAACACAAGATCCAGGAGCTGAAGGTCGCAGATCAACTCTCAGATTTTGAAGATCGTAAGAAATGTGACCCTTTGTATGCAGTCTGTGATGCAGGCTGTGGCCAGGTCATTTGCGTATTTCCTCCATCGACGTGGACCTCTGGTAGTCGCGCAAATAAACTTGACCATGGAGCGACGCGCCATCCCCTCTTGCGGTTTGTGTGGCACGATCTTCAGGAACCACTCCCCGCAGCCAGGGAAGCAGTGACAGGACTCCCTTTTGGGACCCCTCTCACAAGAGTCTCAACCACCAAACGTTCTGAAAGAGGAAAGAAAGAAGTCACGGGCGAAGGCTACTCTGGTGACCCACACGCTGTCGGACTCTGAATCGATGTCTTTTTGATGCTGTTCCACCTCCATATTGAACAGGACGACCCTTCTCCAACTCTTCGAGGTTACCGCACATTTTTTTTAGAATCGTATTCGTTTCGAGAGGGCATCTGGAGGTGTCTATGCATTGGTTCACACAGAAGTCGTCTGTGAATGGACTGCCTTCTATACCACGTTGGAAGCAATAGCACTGCGAATGTAAACGACCCCAGCAGTCATCACCACTTGTTGCTACACACTAGTGAAATCAAGGACACAGTAAAACTTCTGCTCACACACACCTTTATTCTCACACGTCCATTTTACAGTTATCGTAGAAATATATCCGCTGCAGAGGGCAGCACAATGTGCAGACTTAACAGAACACCAACAGATGAACAGAACACCAACAGATGGCGTAGGAGTCTTCATTCCCCGACATCCTCCCCACCCTGGTCCATCTCGAGGGGGATGACCAGCTGGACCGGTCGACAGATCTTCATACCATCTGGCTGGCGGAGGATGATGCACCGTATTTTAGTGTCTCTGCCATGCCGCACTTCTTCTACCACAGCCCTCTTCCACAAGTGCCGTGGTTTGCTGTCTTCTTGGAGCAGAACAACCTCTCCAATTCTCGGTTTCCTTTGCGAAGGATATCCCTTCACCTCATGATATTGTCTTAGCAGCAGGAGGTATTCTGTCTTCCACCTGCGCCAGATTTCGTCATTGACCTTTTGTCTGAGTCGGAACTCCTTGGCAAGGTCCTTTCTAGTTGCTGGCTCTGGCCCACATGGAATTCTTACTAATTTCCCACCATTCAGAAAGTGAGCTGGCGTCAATGCAGTGTCGCTCTCTCCTTGACTGATGGGTCGTGAGTTTATTGCGGCTTCTATGCTGATCAAGGTGGTGTTTAAGCTCTCTTCATCCACCTGGGAGCGACCAAGGACTTTCCTCAGGCAGCGCTTGACTGAGCCTATCATGCGTTCCCACCAGCCTCCCCACCAAGCCGCACGTGGTGGTATGAATTTCCAAGTGATTCCATGGTGGGCACAGTAGAGCTGTACGTCAGTATGCTGCATGGTTTTGAAAAGCTCTGCCAGTTCTGAGTTGGCTGCATGGAATGTTGTAGCATTGTCTGAGTAGACAGTGACTGGTAGGCTCCTACGTCCTGCAAAGCGTTGCATGGCCATCAAAAATCTGTCAGTGGACATGTCAGTTGCAAGTTCAATATGAATGGCCCGTGTTGTTGCACATGTGAATAGGACCATGTAGGACCTTTTTGTTTGATGTCCAGATTTGACATATAATGGTCCGGCAAAATCAATGCCTGTTACTGCAAATGGTCTTGAAGGCTGAACCCTGTCCAGTGGTAGTGGGGCCTCCATCTCTTCATACCGGCGACTGTGTATTATCTTGCATGGCAGGCAAGAGTGAAGAACTCTCCGAACAGCTTGTCGTCCTCGCAGATTCCAAAATTCTTCTCGCAGTTCCCCTAACACAATCCGCACACCGAGATGATGCAGTCTTACATGTGTGTGTCTGATGAGAAGCTCAGTGAAATGGTGACGTCCATCCAATATAACTGGATGCTTCTCTGAGTGTGACAGTGCAGCACATTGCAGCCTACCACCAAGACGAAGGATTCCATCCGATATAAAGGGATTGTATCGAGCAATCTTTGATTCCATGGGCAATTGTTCTCCCTTACGCAATGCAGACAGTTCACTAGTGAATAGTTCCTCTTGAACTCTTCTGATCCAGTAGGTCTGGGCATTTTGTAATTCCAAAGCACTAAAACTGCCGGAGATTCTATTTTTGTTTCTTGTTGTGCTGATAAATCGAAATACAAAGGCAGTTATATGCAGTACTCGCCAATATGAACTAAACCTTGCAATGTCCAGTAGTGGTTCAGTGATGGTGATCAGAGTGACATTTGCTCTCGTTTTGGCTTCTGGCATTGATGGAGGTGGGGCTGAGATTTCCAGTGGCCAGAACTGCTTGTCTTCTGAAAGCCATGGTGGGCCACCCCACCAGATATCAAGAGTGGCTAGCAGATTTGCTTCTAGTCCCCGCGTGAGATGATCTGCAGGATTTTGGCTTCCCGGACAATGCCTCCATTGGCTGGGTGTGGTGTATGTCAATATCTCTGTCACACGATTACAGATAAATGTTTTCCATTTGTTTGGATCACTCCGTACCCATTCCAGAGTGACTGTTGAGTCGCTCCACAAGGTAGCTCTGTTGGCATCAAACCCTGTTTCCTGGCAAAAGTAATGAAGGAGTCGTGATCCGACCAATGCAGCAAGTAACTCCAACCTGGGTAGAGTTACCTTCTTGATAGGAGCCAGTCTGTTCTTGCTACAGACAAGGTGCACAGTGTATCCAGTTTCAGTAGATGTCCTTATATACAAAACAGCGCCATAGGCTCTTTCAGATGCATCACAGAATACATGCACCTCTGCAGAGCCACCTGTGCCCAGCGCCCCTATCCATCTAGGAATATGTAGTGATGACAAATGATGAAGCTTTGAGACCCATGAGTGCCAACGACATGCAAGATCTGTGGGCAAAACTTCCTCCCATGTAAGACCCCTCAGCCATGTGTCTTGGAAAATTATCTTTGAAACGATCCCAACAGGAGTGAACACACCCAGGGGGTCATAAAACTGAGCAGCTGCTCGAAGAACATTTCTCTTGGTAGCCAGTTTGTCCAATAGATTTTCAGCTATCTTCTCGTAGTCACTACAGATAGAGTCATCTTCTGTGTTCCAATTAATTCCTAAAACTTGGGTTGTGGTCTTTGTTTCAAGGCCTTTGACATCCCATATTGCCTTCAGATCATTCGAATTAGTCGCCCATTTGGACAATGGAAGACTTATCTGCTGGAAAAGTTCTGTCAGTTCATGGTAAACAGTTGCAGCGGTGTCGCTGTCTCTAACACTGGCTACGAAATCGTCCATGAACACTGACTTGTTTACAAGTCCTGAGGATAGTGGATATTTTTCACTATTTAGTGCTGCTAGCTCCCTTATGGCAGTTGACAACAGGAATGGGCTTGGTGCAAGTCCAAATGGCAAACGTTTGAAGCGATATGTAATCACGTCATTTGTGGTCATGTAGGCACCACTTCCAGCTTGCTCAACACTATACCAAAGGAACCTCGTGAGGTCTCTGTCTTCTTCTTTCAACGTTAACTGCAGGAAAGCTTGGTCCACATCACACACTAATCCCACTGGAAGTGTGCGGAATCGTAGTAAGATTGCTAGAATATCCGGAAGTAAATTTGGTCCCTTTTCGAGGGCATCATTCAGCGATAGAGACTCTGGCTCATGTGAGGATGCATCGAAGACTATTCTATACTTCACACTTCCACTGATGCATTTCTTCACAATGTGGTGTGGCAGGTAGAATGTGTTTCCAGCAGTACAGTCCTCAGGTGCTACCTCTACCTGGTTCTTCTCAATATATTTCGACATGGTCTCGTGGTAAATGACCTTCAGCTCTTCATTCCCTCGCAGCTTGTTTTGTAAGGAGCGAAGACGCGCTTCAGCAGTTGTTCGGTTGCAGGAGAGAGGCATATCCTTCTTTCGAGGCAGAGATACAACTCTGCGGCCAGATTCCACACAGTATGATTCTCGGAATTCCTGATAAATGGGGTGGTCCATGGGTTTTAATGCTCGCTCTTGATGTTCTGTTATCCCGATTGTCTCCAGGTCCCAAAATCGGCGCACTGACTCATCAGATATATCACTGCAGCTGCCCTGAATAAAGTTGACAGTTGCTCTGTTGACGGTGGTGCTAGATCTGTTTCCACTGAGAACATATCCAAAGACTGTTGGGAGAAGAACCAATGATGGTGATACCTTGATTGGTTGTTCCAAAGTCACGATTCTCCAGTAGTAATCAGCTCCAATCAGGATCTCAATAGGTAGATCTTCAGTGTCTCCTTTAGGATCTGCGAGTGGTGTACCACCCCTCAAGGCCATATCTCCTACATCTTGTGGCACTGTTGGTTGCTGTGAAAAATTATTTGTGGTTTCAAAGGCTGTTACTGATATGTGGGAATTAGTGGAGCACCCCATCATATTAAACTGCACCTTCTTCCTTGAGAGTGATGAATTGTAACTGGATTCGAAAGTAGTTATCTCAAGAGTAGTGCTTCCAATGACACTTAGTTGGAGAGATTCGATCAGTGAATGGTGAATGAAACTCGATTGACTCCCTGTGTCCAGGATGGCACGTGTCTGTTTGCTCTTACCAGTGGGTCCTGTGATACTCACACGAGCAGTCTGCAGGTATGTGAAGTTAGAAGTCATAGTTTCAATCTTATTTACTGTTGTGGTATGGCTACTGCAGATAGAAATGTGATGCTGTCCCTTACATTTCGCACAGGACGCCTTTCCCCGTTTGAAACACTGATTTCTGTTGTGGCCACGTCTCAGGCATAGAAAGCAACGGTTCATTGTCTTGAGGGCGTCGATTCTTGCCTGCAAGCTTGCAATCCTTTGGCAGTCTTGGCCCCAGTGCCCTCTTTCGCCGCAATACACACAGAAGGGCTCTGAATTCTGTTGTTTCTTCTTGTCCCTCTTCGTTTTAACCTTTACGTGGAAGGCAGATGCTGTTGGTACGTAATTTTCGTGTGGTACAGTATCTCCACGAATTTTGCGTGTGTTGATAGCTCCTTCCACCTCTTCATTTAAGAACTCCATAAGGTGGGTGAGGTTTCCTTCTTCAATCTTTTGCCTTCGGGCATGAACAAGCCAATTTTTGCAAATTTCTTCAGGAAAGGCTCGAAGAAGTTTGGGTGCAAGCACTCTCCCATAAGAATCGACATTTTCTCCTAGTGCTCGTAGTGCTTGGATGCGCTTATGGCACTCAATGTAGGTGGAATTGAGAGCCTCTGGACTGCCTGAAGTCGAAGTGTTAAGATTCTCCAAGAAATCCAGGTGACTTTGGATAATTCTGTTCTTATCCCCATATTTGAATTTCAAAATTTGCTTAGTCTGCTCATATGTATCAGCTGTAACAGCAATGCCATCGACCAAGTCCTTAGGTTCCCCATCAAGGTAACCACGGAGGAATACATGCTTGTTCATTGTTGACACCATCGGATTCTCGTCTATGGAAGCTGTGAATTGCTCCCAAAATCGAGGCCAAGCTTCTATATTCCCTGAGAATGCGTGCAGTTTGATAGTAGGCAATTTTATGTCCATACAGGCGTGTTGTTGAGCCGCTGACGTCACGTTTCTGTCTCCTGAGCGCGCTCCTCCTAGAAGGCCTTTCGCCTTTCGGAGGGCGCGTTTGCATTTATCAGTATATTCCTCACAAGCTTCCGTGTCGGCTTCGTATTCAGAGTCATCCAGCAAGTCCTGTATTGTATCGTTGAGTCGGGTCAACTCTTCTAATGTTTCTTGTAGGCGTTCCTGGAAGTGTTCTACTTCTTCTGCAGCTGTAGAACCATCGAAGGCGTTTATTTGGCTGACGAAACGCGTCGCATTCGATCGCAAGGTCGTCCGCTTCCGGCGCAGCCTCCCCAAGTTCGTAGCTACTGCTTCTGCCATGGTGAGTTGGTGGTTTTGGTTTCTGTCGCGAGAGTGCGTTCAAGGTCAAGACACCCCGTCAGTTGGATGCTATCGCTAAGGGATGGCGCTGTCCTGGAGTGTGAACCGTTAGCAGCCCCTAGTGATGTTTGTAGTTCTCAAGAGATGGCGCCGCCGTGCAGTTTTCAACTTCCGCGACCTTTAGTAGTGGTCGCTGTTGCCAACAGATGGCGCTGCAGTCTACCAATACTTCAGCAAGTCCCCTTTGTGCTTTGCAAATAATACGCCAACTGCCCTCTATTGCTTTGCCACCAACAAACATGCATCAAGTAACATCACATACAAATCAATCGCCCCGCAGTGTCCTTTGCTACAGTTTCAGAGCAATGCCGCAACTTATCTGTGTGAGCTGAACGTGGCGTGACGTGACCGGATTTTGAGATTGAAGTCGCTCAAAACCTTCTCCGCCGGCGTCGAGTCCTCTTTAATGTGTAGTAGCACTCTATCTCTTCGTGTTCTCCCGGGTTTCGGCACCAAAATGTTGCTACACACTAGTGAAATCAAGGACACAGTAAAACTTCTGCTCACACACACCTTTATTCTCACACGTCCATTTTACAGTTATCGTAGAAATATATCCGCTGCAGAGGGCAGCACAATGTGCAGACTTAACAGAACACCAACAGATGGCGTAGGAGTCTTCATTCCCCGACACCACTCGTAATGTTTAGTTACCCTCAAGCAGGGCACTAACGCGCCTTTAAATGGCCACCTTTATCCACCCTCCCCCCCCACCCCACCCCACCCCACTCCACCCCACCACTCCCCTTGCTTCTACTTACAAGGGAACCTCCCCATCGCACCCCCCTCAGATTTAGTTATAAGTTGGCACAGTGGATAGGCCTTGAAAAACTGAACACAGATCAATCGATAAAACAGGAAGAAGTTGTGTGGAACTATGAAAAAAATAAGCGAAATATATTAACTGAGTAGTCGATGAGCAAGATAGGCAAGATCAAGTACATTATGAGCTCAAGAGCGTTGTGGTCCCGTGGTAGCGTTAGCGGTTCCGGAACGAGAAGTCCTTGGTTCAAGTCTTCCCTCGAGTGAAAAGTTTACTTCCTTTATTTTCGCAAAGTTATGATCTGTCCGATCGTTCATTGACGTCTCTGTTCACTGTAATAAGTTTAGTGTCTGTGTTTTGCGACCGCACCGCAAAACCGTGCGATTAGTAGACGAAAGGACGTGCATCTCCAATGGGAACCGAAAACATTTGATCGCAAGGTCAACCGATTCCTCCACAGGAAAACACGTCTGATATATTCTATACGACACTGGTGACGGCATGTGCGTCACATGACAGGAATATGTTGCCGACCCACCTAACTTGTACACTTGGCGAATGGGTAAAAAGATTCTTCTACCTTGCCCGATTTAGGTTTTCTTGTGGATGTGATAATCACTCCCAAAAAAGTGATGAAAACATAAGAGTTTGTCACATAAACTGCAACAGATGAATGCAACTGTTTCACAGTCGCACAGTTTTCCCTGTGCTCTGTCAAAACATATGTTTTTAACGTTTTCAAATTTTTCCGTGTGTAGACCGTCAAATCCTGCATATGTCCAAGCAAATCCGAAAATGTCCTGGAATTTTGGAGAGCGAAATTGATTATGTGTGAGTGCCTGAACTTTGATAATTGTCTCAAAAAATAAAATAAACTCTTCACTCGAGGGAATACTTGAACCAAGGACCTCTAGTTTCGCAGCTGCTCACGCTACCACGGAACCATGGCGCTCGTGAGCTCACATGTTCCTTGACATTGCATATCTTGCCCATGGACTACTCAGTTCTTATATTTTGCTTATTTTTTCATAGTTCCACACAACTTCTTCCTGTTTTCTCGATTGATCTGTGTTCAGTTTCTCAAGGCCTATCCACTGTGCCAACTTATAACTAAAACTAAGGGGGGTGCGATGGGGAGGTTCCCTTGTTAGATATTACAATGTTCACCGCCCCTTGCCGGGAAGTACCATTTCGTCACCATGTCACCTCAGTGGGAAGTCATTAACTTTCTCCTCTAGATACGAAAATAATTTACTGTCGCCACCTTACGTAGGGAGAAATGATCATCGTAATAAAACAAATCAGAGCTCATACAGGGAGCTTTAAGTGTTCATTTTTTCCACGTTCTATTCGAGAATGGAAACTAGAGGAATAATCTCAAGGTAGCTCGGTGAAACCTCTGCCAGGCACTTAAGTATGAGTTGCAGAGTAGTCATGTATATGCATAAGTATCAGGGTACTAACGTAATTTACACTCACAGCTCTAAAACCACAAATAGCACACGGCATACTTTCAAATATACTGCCAGTCAGGAACAACATATGTTGCCAGGGATTTGTAGTGTTTTTACGTCAAATTTGATAGCAATCAAAAGAGCTGTATGCTTTATTGAACAGACTTCTCTCTGCCCCGTTGTGATTTCTTGTGACTCAGTGAGCAGCTACTGATCGAAGTTATTCCTGTCACCCTGTTATATCTGCTATGCATGAATTACTTTCTGTCATTATTGGTATAACCTTTTCAGTTGTCTTTCTCTGGGTCCCATTTCGTGAGTACCGACTTTTTTTTTTTTTTTAATCGTTGTGTTGGGTCGTTGCGGACGTCACATGACATCCCTTCAAGTTCGTTTGTTGGTCCTTGCACTCAGTTTTTTTATTACAGAGGCCCACTGGCTCTCTGACCGAACACGCTGAGCTACCGTGCCGGCGACCATTTGGCTAGAGAAGCGTTTATTCGTTCAACATTCACTTTGCCGATCCAAAGAGCGGATTTGCGGGTGCAAATAAGACCTCTCCTTATTTGGAGATGGAAAAACACGTGGTGGGGTACTGCCCCCTCTAATAAACCCTGCGCTACTACTTGCGTTCATTCGGAAGGAGTCCACTGTCATATGTCGCCTCCGCATCAGCCATAGAAGATTAACCCATAGTTTTACTTTATGTAACGAGCCATCTCCACGTAGTAGTTGCGGAGCCTTGCAGACAGTAACTCACGTCCTGGTGAAATGCCCCCCCCCCCCCCTTCCGCTCCTGGTTCTGCATGCTAAGCATAGTCCTCCCAAGTCTTCGCCTCTAATATTGGCAGACGACTCACAGAGAGTTGAGCTAGTTGCCTGTTTACTCCGTGAGAGTCGTATTAATCTTAGATGTAAGGTTTTAAACTACTTTCGGGGCAGGGGTGGGATGGCTTGGGGTTGGGCGTCTCTCGACGCATGCTGGGTCTGGGCGACCTTCGATTCTACCTTCTTTGCCATCTTACCCTGTCACCCCTCTTTGTACCTCTTTTTTTTTAAATTCTGGTTTAATTGCTTTTAGGTGCGGTTAGTTCTTTCTTTTCTTACGCACTGTATTCTCGTTTTAGGGATAACACATTGATGAACAGTTAACGCCCTACCTCCTCTTTAATTAACGCTTTGACAATAATGGGTCTTGACAATAACGGGTCGGCCGGGAAGGACCCCATTCACATGCAGAGCACCAAGGGACACTCGAACTTTATTTTATTATTGTCGGTTCAAGCAGTATCCATTGTTTTTAGCCTTCTCACTTTCATGAATCTCCCGGCCAGAAGGATTAACGAAAACTGAGATGCAGGTGGCGTTTCTCTCGACATAGATGAGTCCTGGGAGACCCGTCGTCTGCTCTGAACTGCTTAACGGCAAGATTCATACATTTCTATTTCTCTTTAAATTATTTCTCAGCCTGACGTCAATATAGCTTTCAAGGTTACTATTTTACCACTCCTACATACTTCTACAATTCGATCATATTTATGCCTGACTTCAGATGACTCATCTTTTGACTCCGCTGTTATCCCTTAAAACTCCTCTCCCCCCCCCCCCCCCTACAAACAACCCAGACATTGGAGCCACTACTTCTTACTCGAAGAGGACCTCAATTAGCATCATGAGGCTGAATTCACTCCGTTCCAGTTCTCCCGGGAGGAAAAAGTCCTTTAACTTATTTATGGAATTTTTCAATTCATTAGAATATTATGTTTATGTATAAATTGAAGCACTGCCCTCTACATCTACATCCATATTCAGCAAGCCACCTGACGGTGTGTGGCAGGCAGTTGATTTCCGCGTATACTTCGTATAAACTCAGTAAACGAGCTTTCATTGTGGATTATTAGTTCTTGTTGACTGTCCTGCTCTCATAAGTGGGACTTGATATCGGATTCTACGTGACAGTATCCCAGCTGATTATTGCCCTCCTTACCGGAAGCTCTGAAGCTGAATATTTTAACATAATTAAGTGAAACTGTTTTTCTGAATTAACACAATGGAAAAAGGTATTAGGTATTACTCAGAAGTGTGTTATTGGAGGTATTAGCCCAAAAATACTTTCATCCTGAAATGGCGTCATGTCATTCCAGCAGTACAGTGAGAAATGGTCTGACAATCACTTCAGAAAACTGGTTGATCGACCGAGGTGGCTTCGTGGTCCAGCCGTCAAAATCGCCCGACATCACTTGTTTAGACTGCTTCGTCAGAGGGCGTATCCGCATAGTGTACGAAATATTCATTGAAGCTGAAGATGCCTTCATCCCAAAAATTGTTGTCTCTGCTGTTGCAGCTCAGTACGTGGCGTGAGTCTTCGAATACTGACGACAGCGAATGCTACGCCTTTTCACGCTGCTCACTCAAACTGGTGATGGCACATTCGAGCATGTTCTGAAAATTGCACAGCTGTTCGTATCATTTTACATAATCGTCTCTATGTTATTTTAAAACTGTTCTCTACCATCCCAAACTGCAATACTTATATTCCAAGTGTGTGTGTGTGTGTGTGTGTGTGTGTGTGTGTGTGTGTGTGTGTGTGTGTGTGTGTGTGTGTGTGTGTATGATCCACATCTGCTCCTAAACGAAGAAACCAATTTCAACCAAACTTGGTACACACATCATTTACTGTCTCGAAAGAATAACTATGGGGGAGAGGGGAAGAACTCCCCTACCTATCAAAGGGATGGTGGGCAGTGTAGCTCAGGACGTGCGAATACCCACACTTCATTCATCCAGTATTTGAGAATGAGAGTATGTAGTGACTCGCAACAAACTTTAAACGAAATTTCAAACACTTTCGAAACTTTTTCTCGCTGACAGCCCCCACCAAATGATGGAAGGAGAAAAGTTTATCGCGTACTATATTTCCGCTGTTCATGCAGTAAAACCGCCGCATGAAGCATGACGTTTTCATTTAGTACTTCTTTGCTACTGACTCTGTTCACAACACATTTCTCAGACAATAGCCGAACATACAACTCGATGTATCTGCAAATTTATGTCATTGTATGACACACAATGCAGGAGATATACGACGTTATAAACATTGAGCTGATTGAAAATGAAATTGCAGGACGAAATTCGTTAGTAATACAGTTGAAATGTGTGTACAAATAAGTGTGAAATATATTAATTATGTGTAAATATATTTGATATGTGTGTAAAGCTACAGATAAAATGCTCAACCTAAACCCCAGGAACGATTTCAGTCAAAATTGGTACACAGATAAGTTACTATCTGGAAAGAAATACTGTGGGCGTAAGAACCATTAGCCTCCTATTGGGGGTGGGGGTGATAATGTGGAAAGAGAAGGGTGGAGTAGATAGACAGACAGAGGGGGGGGGGGGGGGGAGCAGGAGGAGGATACAGATAGGAGGCATGGAGATAGACACAGAGGAAGGAAGGGGAAAGTGGAGAGAGAAAGAAGAGGAAATGGAAAGAGAAAAGAGAGAGGGAGTAGGAGATGAACAGGGAGAGGGGGAGGAGGAGATGATCAGAGAGGGACGAGGAGATGGACAGGTAGAGGAGGAAGAAGGGGATGGTTGGGGAGAGGGGGAAGGAGGAGATAGATAGGGAGAGGGGGAAGAATAGATGGATAGGGAGAGGGAGAGGGGCAGATGGATAGGGAGAGGGAGAGGAGGAGATGGGCAGGTAGAGGGAGAGGAGGAGTTGGACAGGGAGAAGGGGAGGAGGAGATTGATGGGGTGAGGGGGAGAGGGGAAGGAGGAGATGTACAGGAAGAAGTAGACAAGGAGATGGACAGGGAGAGGGGGAGGGGATGAACAGGGAGGGGTGAGGAGGAGGTGGACAGGGAGAGGGAGGAAGGAGGGGATGGGCAGAGAGAGAAAGGAGGCGAATAGAAAATAGAAATAAATACATATCCGGGCAGCGCCAGGTACTTACAAGGGAACCTCCCCATCGTACCCCCCTCAGATTTAGTTATAATTTCGCACAGGGGATAGGCCTTGAAAAACTGAACACAGATCAGTCGAGAAAACAGGAAGAAGTTGTGTGGAACTATGATAAAATAAGCAAAATATACAAACTGAGTAGTCCATGGGTAACATAGGCAACATCAAGGATCTCAATGGCACAAGAGCGCCGTGGTCCCGTGGTTAGCGCGAGCAGATGCGGAGCGAGAGGTCCTTGGTTCAAGTCTACCCTCGATCGAAAATTTTACTAACTTTATTTTTGCAAAGTTATGATCTGTCCGTTCGTTCATTGACGTCTCTGTTCACTACAATAAGTTTAGTGTCTGTGTTTTGCGACCGCACCGCAAAACCGTGCGATTAGTAGACGAAAGGACGTGCCTCTCCAATGGGAACCGAAAACATTTGATCCAGGAAAACACGTCTGATATATTCTATACGACACTGGTGACGGCATGTGCGTCACATGACAGGAATATGTTGTCGACCCACCTAACTTGCACACTTGACGAATGGGTACAAAGATTCTTCTACCTTGCCCGATTTAGGTTTTCTTGTGGATGTGATAATCACTCCCAAAAAAGTGATGAAAACATAAGTGTGTGTCACATAAACTGCAACAAATGAATGCAATAGTTTCACAGTCGTACAGTTTTCTCTGCGCTCTGTCAAAACGTAAGTTTTTAACGTTTTCAAATTTTTGTGTGTGTAGACCGTCAAATCCTGCGTATGTCCAAGCAAATCTGAACATGTCCTGGAATTTTGGAGAGCGAAATTGATTATGTGTGAGTGCCTGAACTCTGATAATTGTCTGAAAATAAAAATTTAAAATTTTTACAAGAGGGAAGAATTGAACCAAGGACCTCCTGTTCCGCAGCCGCTCACGCTAACCACTGGACCACGGCGCTCTTGTGCCATTAAGATCCTTGATGTTGCCTATGTTGCCCATGGACTACTCAGTTTTTATATTTTACTTACTTTTTCATAGTTCCACACAACTTCTTCCTGTTTTCTCGATTGATCTGTGTTCAGTTTTTCAAGGCCTATCCACTGTGCCAAATTCTAACTAAATCTGAGGGGGGTGCGATGGGGAGGTTCCCTTGTTAGTCATTATAAAAAGCTGAAAAGTAATTTGGCCATAGTCACTGTGGAAACGGTCTGTAGTGATCTGCTTTTTGGAATAAGGTTATCGGGATGAAGCAGTGAAGACATCTAGTTTGGATTACTATTATTACGAAGAAACCTGCTGTTGTCGTATCTCATTGGAGTTACTCTGACTTTTGTGACATTTTGCTTTACGACGGATATGATTGCTAAATCCGGCAATTAAAACCTGTGGATGCTGAGGGGAGAGATGTAATTTCTCGAGAGTGAACTCTCCCATTGTTGTTTCGGAAATATTCTTTATTCTTTCTCAGTTACGTTAAGACAGAAATGTTACACGAAAGACAGTAGCCTGCCTTTATCGACAAGACAGATAGCGCTCTCCCTCTCTCTGAAATAGCGATGCTGTGTGCGTTTCTTTTGGAGACTTAGACGATTTATTTTCGGTCCTTTTCTCAGTCTGTTGTCCGCCTCCGTAGCGCAAGCGATAGCGTTACCGCCTACCACGCAAGGGGACCCTTGTCATCTTTTTCATCATCATCACACGCAAGTCGCCAAAGTGGCATCAACTAAAAAGACTTGCAATACGGCGGACGAACCCCAAAAGGGATATCCCGGCCAATAAATTCCATACGATCATTTCATTTCATTTTTCCAACAGTCCGAGAGCTTAGATTCTGTGTCGTCGGTTGTGTTTCCTGTTTCTCTTCGGTTAAGACTGCGCTGCCTCCCAGTCTGGCAGCACACGACAGCGGACCGACAGTCACCAGAGACGGGCCTAAGTGTGTCAGGTAGGGCGCACGTGCGGATGCGGCGCCGTCGAGAGAGTGTGCAAGGTTCAGTAACCCGCGGTACTCCGCTCATGTTAGTTGCGGCGCTATTTCCAGGGTTTTACGACGCGGCGCGTCATGTCGTACGCCTTTATTCGACGCCGGTATTTCTGTATGGCACATTCGCAGACACTTCCTCGCATTTCGACCGCGTGACTGGCTGGCCGTTCTCCTGCTGCGTCGTCAGTCTACGCTGGGCAACACCAGCTAGTAGTAACGCTCGTGCGCTGGAAGGCTGATAGAAATCTACATACAGCCATCCAGATTCAGGTTCACGTAATTCGCCTAAGGCTATTGACGGAGTGGTTCTCGCTCCTTGTCCTATTGGAGCTTGTAATTCTTTTGTAATGACTTCGTCGACGACGGCACGCTAAACTCCAATCTTCTCCTTCCTGTCTGGGTGTACAGAGAAATATGCGACTGTTTACACTCGTTGGTTAAAGGAGTGAGTGAGTGAGTGAGGATCCTTCTGAAAGACTTAATGTTCACTGCTGATATCTCGGAAACAGTAACCATACTTGACAAAAAAGTAAAGGAGTTGCTAAATTTCTCATAGGGCCACTCCAGTCATTCTTTTAACCAGCGTATGTAAGCATTTGTGTACTTCTCTGGCAAGCTGAACAGATAAGGATGGAAGGTTAGTTGGGTTTTTGCCAAACGAGGACGTAGAGGAAGAAAATGATGCGTCTTGATCTACACCCATCGTGAGCTGTATGTGGTCATGAATGCTGGTGGATTGAACGTCTCATCAATGTTGCTATAATAAATACTTTTCCTTGTGGAAGCAGTATCCATGGTCATCAAACATCCCAGAGACAGATGTGAAGCGACCACTTCAAAACAGCTTGATTTCAGCAAAGCTTTTGATACTGTTGATTTCGATATATTGCTTATCAAAATGAAACAGCTGAATTTTTCAAATAGTGCAATGCTGTGACTCGACAGCTTCCTCAGACACGGATGTCATCGAGTCATCTGTGGCTCGAAGTAATCATCGTGGAAATATGTGCTCTATGGAGTCCACCAGAATTCCGTTCTTGGCCCGTTGCTTTCCTCGCTGTATATCAATGATATTTCGTCTGTACTTCACTGTTGTAACTAGCAGCTACGCACTAAGTGGCAGCCCTAACAATACTGCTGCTGCCGTATCAGGTATGAATGACGATTTTTGTTCCGTATCACGGTGAGCGCAAAACCTGGGTTCGAAATGAAATCCGAAGGAGTCGCAGGTCTTCCTCATATCACGCGGAAAGTTGATCAGTGGACATTTACGTTAAACAGTTCCTCCAATACTTCTTAATGGTATTGAGTTGCCGTTTCAAAAAACCGCATAAGACCTTGACATAATCTTTGTCGAAAATCTAAATTGAGAAGTAAACTGTTACATTATGGAGGAAATCCATCTCCTACCTACATGGAATTCAAAAATGTAGAAAAAAAGTTTATACTTGATAGTAAGCACAAACCAGTCCATTCTTCAGTCCTGTCAAATAATTACTACAGTGATGTAGTTCAACGCTACACAAATAGTGAAAACTTGTACGAGCTAACGATGAACAATTCCGTAAGATAAGTATGCAATAGTCAATTCTTTTGATCATAACACTCCTTCCTCTACTCCGTTAGGGTGGATGCGACAGGATAGGTGACGTGGTTTTCACACACTTTGTTTACTTCGTAGGATTCTAGTCATTTGTGTCCTTAACGCATCTCCCCCACATATCAAATACCTGTCATCATCCCATAACTATAGTACTTCCAGCATCTTGGCCGTATCTTTGCACAACGCTAAACTTTTCCCCATACCCTTAGTTTCAACCAAATGACTTTGGACTAAATTATCGTGTAACATGCGTGTTACCGAAAGACCATTCTGCATTCAAGAAAATGTCTGCTTAGATGGAAGACAGGGCCCCAAGTCCCTAATCACGACAGTTGAAATAATTGATTAAACAAATAATGTCCGAAGTGCAGGTTCACTATATATGTGGCTTGCGGGCTACACATCGTCCATCAGTTAAAATACAGTTCAACAGCCGTGTTATCAGAGAAATGAGAGAGCAGATATTTTGATTGCAGCGCGTCCGAATAATAAAACCACTTCAGAGCTGACCATAACAACACCTTTTCCAAGACGCAATTACTTAATTTATATTATCAAATAACTATTATTATCGTTGATGATGTTACCAGTGACCAATTTTTTGACGAAGACTGACTAAATCGTTTTATATTACTGCAAGTGGGTAACTTGATGCCGCATTGAGCCGAAAGTGAATCTCCTTCTAGGTTATTTTAGTCAGATCGTAATAAGTTAATGATGTGGATGGATGTAGGAGGAGATTTTTTGTAACACATTCTTCCAATGATGACCATAGAACAATGTCGTCCTGAAATACGAGAAGTGTTGGCACTTGCGCCACTACAGCCATGGAAGAATATACTTCGGAATCCACATACAACTGTATTTGATAACACACAGATTCATGAGTTAGATTGCGTAATAAAAGAAGTATTGTGATCAAAGTATCTAAATGTACAGGCAATGAATAGGACGGCTTGCAGTGAAATATACCTCGGTGCTAAGGCATGCCGGCCAGGGTGGCCGAGCGGTTCTAGGCGCTACAGTGTGGAACCGCGCGACCGCTACGGTCGCAGGTTCGAATCCTGCCTCGGGCATGGGTGTGTGTGATGTCCTTAGGTTACTTAGGTTTAAGTAGTGCTAAGTTCTAGGGGACTGATGACCTCAGAAGTTAAGTCCCATAGTGCTCAGAGCCCTTTGAACAATTTTTTGCTAAGGCCTCGCTAGGCTCTAAAGCTTCGGAAAAGAAAATCACTTTTTATGGCAGTAGATGGAATACCACTAACGTTACATCCCGTAGTGCGACATTGGCATTAACCATATGTCTGTTGGTTACCCCTTGACAATAACAGAGGACTAGGCGGCAGAAACCTCATGGAAATTTAGTTACGCAACAGGACTGGAAGCTCATGAAGATTCTATTATACAAATTAATTCAATGCCGTCTGGAAGAATTTTACTTAGTAAAAACATTGTGAGAATTGAAAATTTCTACTGTCCGGAAGTAGAAGTCGGAATTCTTGCTTGTCAGGATAAATCGCTATTCTGCAACGATTTCCTTTCACAATGATGCTGTTCCCACGCACTCCGTGCGAGTATCAAAAGTGGAAATATCAGTGACAGCGAAAGTCTGAGTCAGGCCTGAAGGCGTGCTCGAATAGCGTAATGATTGAGGTGACTCCTCGTGAAAAGCAAGAAATCAGGGTCCCAGTCCTCGTCTGGCACCAATGTTCAGTCTTCACGAAATGTTCATTACATTCCAAATTCATCATTTCTGACTTGCTTTCGTTGATGCCACTTCACGTCATGGCGCTTTCATTAGTTTTATTTTATACTAAGGGCTGAGCGGTTTTTGTGTGTGTGTGTGTGTGTGTGTGTGTGTGTGTGTGTGTGTGTGTGTGTGTGTGTGTGCGTGTCTGTGTGTTTTTTTCTTCCACTGTTTTCAAAAGTACGTAACTTACCGTTTTTTAAATCAAGAAGTTCTTTCACAAGAAACCGCGGCAATCTCGACAGTCTAAGGGGCACTTCGACGGTGCACTGCAGCCGTATTATGAGCCTTGGTTGAGTATCCCTCCCAATCCGTCCCTTGCCACTGTGCATCTGACGATCTAGAGGTGTCCTCGTATTTCCACTGCCACCGCGCTTGTCGCTTTCGGTAATTAGCTGCACGACCAAGCGACTTTTACGGCACTTTAGTTTGTAGTTAATTTTTTTTCTCATCGGGGAATATTTGTTTCTCAGGAGCCAACGTTTCATACCACATTCAGATAGTTTCATTTAGATTACCATTTGCTCAGAGCAGACACCGTTATTGCATACTGAAGTAGTGTGTTGCAGTCTTGGCCAGAATTACTTTCTCCGTAGTTGTTGTAATTTTCGAGAGCAGCAAGAATATTATTATTTATTTTGGAAAGTAGGAAAGAGGTTCTGGCGGAAGTAAAACTTTGAAGGCGGGTCGTAAACTTGATATCTCAGTCGGCAGAGAACTTATCCACGAAAGGGAAAGGTTCCAATTTCGAGTACCAGTGTACACACAGGTTTAATCTGTCAGGAGTTTAAGATCATCGCACACTCCGCTGCAGAGTGGAAACAGTCCCCTAGGCTGTGGCTAAGCTATTCCGCCATTGTGGAAAACTGTTTGTTACAACGGTTAACGTATTAGGAAGTTAACGTTCTTGACCAAAACGATATCATTGCCAGTTGGTCTTTGCCATAGACAGTAGTCTCATTTGTGCAGTACAAGCATACATGTCAGTTATCCACCTCTAGACCTGTTTCGAGAGTGAATGTATGAAAGCCAATGTGTGTGTGTGTGTGTGTGTGTGTGTGTGTGTGTGTGTGTGTGTGTGTGTGTTTTCAATTTTTATTTTTCCGTTTGTATTGGGTTTACTTCGTGTGTGACATTCATCTCGACTGTACATTGAGCCGTCTACTCACCTGTAGCCTTGAGGTTACCTTCTTGGTCAACGGGACTCAACACGATAGAGAAACAGTATCGCGGCGTAACCCCATATTCGATCTGTTGCTTGCTGAAAACCGAATTTCAAAGCGTATTCGTCATAAAACGATTTCATTCTTATCTATACTCTGATTCAAATGGTTCAAATGGCTCTGAGCACTATGGGACTTAACATCTAAGGTCATCAGTCCCCTAGAACTTAAAACTACTTAAACCTAACTAACCTAAGGACATCACACACATCCATGCCCGAGGCAGGATTCGAACCTGCGATCGTAGCGATCGCGCGGTTCCGGACTGAAGTGCCTAGAACCGCTCGACCACTCCGGCCGGCGAAAACTCGTCACTTGAGTCTGTTGTCGGGTAACAACTTAGGAAGGAAAGCTAGTACACGAGTTCTCAAGTGAATCCGAGAACTTGCGGCGTTATCGCGAACTATAGTCTCAAAATGATGATTAATCATTAAAATAAATTTACAGCAGTCATCGAAGAAGTTACAGAAATTAATAATAAGCTATACAACTCGCTAATAGCCCTTAAATGCAGGTTTCCATTACCAAAAGAGAACACAAATAGCGCGCTTTTTGATTGCAGGGACGTAACAGTGACGTACTTTGTGCTCAGGTTTCGTTTAACTGTGAACAATATGTTTCCTCATGGATGATGTGGACTAAACAAAAATGCAACTTCTTTGTTTGCATTGGACGAACTTTATATGTTTTTCGTCTGAATTGTGGACTAGAGCATCGAACTTTTTCCAGACTCTTTCTATAGTGGAGCACAGTTACAATTGTATACACTGCATCACTTAATTTTCGTCTCACAGCATCCACAGTCTTTCAAAACACAGCTTCGTTAGAGGCCATCTGAATCCGACAATCGATCATTTCGCTCTATCATTGATCTTTTACAGCAGCATGATCGTGCACTCGACTTCTGTAGTCCAGCACGCTTCAGTGAGAGAGCGCAAGTAGACGAGTAGGAAGCGACAGCAACGCCACCGTTCTCACAAGAGTAAGCCACGTTGCGATCACGGATTTAATTCAAACTTTGTACACCTGTAGTAGGCCATTAAAGCAACATAATGTGCAAGTAGTTCAAATGTTAAAATGTGTGTGGAATCTTATGGGACTTAACTGCTAAGGTCATCAGTCCCTAAGCTTACACACTACTTAACCTAAATTACCATAAGGAGAAACACACACACACCCATGCCCGAGGGAGGACTCGAACCTCCGCCGGGACCAGCCGCACAGTCCATGACTGCAGCGCCTGAGACCGCTCGGCTAATCCCGCGCGGCGTGCAAGTAGAAAGGTGCACTTCTTTAGCAATTCAGAGAAAATCGCAAGAGAAGTTTTACGCGTCTGTTATGTAAGTAATGTATTTGTGCAAAGGTGCCGGCCGTGAGAAGTCAGTGTGGTTAAGTGCTCAGTCGGCTCTCAGCCATGGTAGCGTGCGGAACTGCCCCGCGCGCCGGCCAGCGCTCCGCTCTCGATGTTGTTTACTTTCTGCGTCGCGGTATTTGTGTTTATAGAGTCCAATACTAGCGTACCTCATGGCACACTCTTATCGCCGTGCGACGATCAAAGTAACGTTTCAGGCCGAACATCCCCGACCAACAGCCTTTGAAGTAGAACTGTTCATAAGAGAGGATCTGCGTTTGAACCTCCTGGATGTGATCGGAATACATTTTTCCATCGCAGGAAGTGTTGTATGCATCAAGATGTCTAAGGAGGCGCTATGCGCTCAAGTGATCCAACGACACAGAGCAGTTCTAAAATTTAAACACTCTGATGGACACACAGGTGCAGTGACAGTCGACCATGCGGAATTCGGTCTCCGAACTTTGCAGGTGTTCGAACGGGAGTTCAGAGTACCTCAAGAAGCAGTCATTGTTGCTTTCCAGAGATGTGGAAATGTCTTAGGTCACCTCGCGGAGAAGTGGCAAACATTTACTACCTACCCAGTGTTAAATGGCGTCCAGCAGATCAAAATTGAGCTGACGAAACAAGTTCCATCGTACCTGCTGATTAGCGGTGTGCGGGTCATCGACATGTACGATGGCCTGCCACGAACGTGCTCCGAATGTGGCCAGGAGGGACATGGTTCAAATGGCTCTGAGCACTATGGGACTTAACATCTGTGGTCATCAGTCCCCTAGAACTTAGAACTGCTTAAACCTAACCAACCAACCTAAGGACATCACACACACCCATGCCCGAGGCAGGATTCGAACCTGCGACCGTAGCGGTCACGCGGCTCCAAACTGAAGCGCCTAGAACCGCACGGCTACACCGGCCGGCTGGGCATGTCCGGTCCGAATGTTTACGCCGACGTTTGAAACAGACACCGCTGGGTGAAGTGACCCCGGCATCGACGTTCACGTCCCTACCCGTCACACACGTGACGGTAGGACAGAACCCTGCCGCGCTACTTCAGGATACGCCTGAAGCCTCGTCAACACCACCCACCGCACCAAAACATGGCGACGAGACCAGCATGGCGTCACCACCAGTGCTCGCACCGGAACCATCCAATCTCAGGACCGAGACGGACGACCCTCCTCGAACCATGGACGACGAATTAGATGTCGTGCCAACTGCTGCCTGTATCCAGACAGGTATAGCGACGGATGATGGGCGGTCACATTCTGATTCGGATCAACACATTAGGAAACAGCGGTCGCCCAGGAAGCGCAAGGTGCGCCGACGAACACCCTCCGACAACGCCGTCCTTCAGATGACCTCGCGAGATGGCGACCGGATGTCCGATGATGACCTTCCATATTGCGTCCAGTCGCATGGTATGACCACTACTGACGCCCCTTCTGTGAAGAATCCTCTCTCACTCCAGAACACGCGCTCAATGTTGCCAGTATATGAGGACGACAGCTATTATCGCAGCGCCTGCTCCCCCCACTCCGCCAGTAAACGACTGTCACATGTCTTCGCCGTCAGCATCCTGGGTCGATGATGTTGAAGGAGGATCGGATCAGACCACCAGCGTGTCCGAGCGAGAACATCCCACGGAAGCGCCAGAGCCGGCGCCCTGCCAGATAACGACCACTGCGGCATACCTGGTGGGTCTGCACCTGCAGGATGCTCCCATCACTCATTCTACATCAACTGCAAGGGACTGTACACAGCAATATCGTGTCGCCACATTGGATCTTGCCACCGTCCAAGCCCTTCACAAACTGACCATGTTCCGAGACACCATCTACTCTGTGTATGCTGATATTGCACTCCTACAGGAGGTGTTTGTCGCTGACTTCCAAGTGCCCGCAGGGTATACCGCCTATGTTTTTCACGCCTCCAACATTGGTAGTGGAGTCGCCATCCTCCTACGCGACGGGCTCCCTGCACAGGATGTAACATACCTCCCCACTGCACGGGTTATGGCCCTCACCGTATTTGGTGTGCATATCATTAACATCTACACACCGTCTGGCTCCAGCCGCCGTCATGGCCGACATACATTCTTCGCCGAGGAGGTCACACTGCTCTTCACAGGCCCAAGAGACGATTTGGTACTCGGTGGGGACTTCAGCTCGACATAAGGGTCCACTGACCAACTCCCACGGAATTCACCTTGTGCGGGTCTCTCGATGATCATCGATCGCCTGCAACTTATTGACACCTGCACATGGCTCCATGTAACCCAACCAAGTTACACATTTTACACCACTCACTCATCAAGGCGCATAGACCACATCTACCTGACCTGCCTGCTTGCTGATGGCACCCGCGATGTAGAAGTCTGGCCCATGGCTTTTTCAGACTATGAAGCATACATCTGCGACGTCACTCTCGTCCGACAGCGTGTGTGGCACAGTCGTGGTCTGTGGAAATTTAATGTCGCCCCACCTGACCTCCCAGGACTGTCGTCGTATGATCGAGGATGCATGGGTACGATTCTGGCGTCGTTGTGACGCCTATGACTCCACCTAATCATGGTGGCTCCCCTGTGCGAAGACGACCCTCCGTAAATCATTGATGAGCTATAGTAAGACAGTCAAGGGTTGGCGTACTAATAACTTGCACTTTTATTATTCCATTCTTCGTGACTATGCGGCGATGCCTTTTTCGCCAGCCAGGCAGACGGTGGTACACCGATCAAAGGCGCAGATCTCCTTGATCATGCGCCATCACCTGGAAGGCACTGTAGTCTGATCTCGGACCTCTAATTGTGTACCTCAAGAACATCCGTCGATAAACCACCTCCTCCAGGAAAGACGACGACCATGTAGGGCTCCGATCCACGTCCTCACTGATGCGGAAGGCCACCGGCATGAGAACCAACAAACCATCGGCCATGCTGTCCACAATCACTTCGCCGAAATGTATGCAGCTGTATCGCATCCTGTGGAACTGATCTCAGAGGTCGCACGACTTACTATGAGCACTCTCCCGATGGAGGTAGCTCATGAACTCCAAGAAGATGTGACCACGGATGAAGTACTCGATGCTGTCAAGGCAGAATCTGATAACAGATCACCAGGGCCCGATTATATCCCCATCGAATTTTACAAAAGCTTTAACTCTGTTGGCTTGCACATGGACGACCATCGCACAAGAGCTGATGTCTCCGATGATAGTGTTCCCTAACACCTTTCTCGAGCGCATCATTATACCCAGCGATATGAAAATGTTTATATGGCTGCTGGCATCGCAACTCAAGAAGGTTGCACGTTACGTCACCTCCAGCAACCAGACTTGCCTAGGAGGCGACAACAATATCCCTATGGCCCTTTGCCGTTACCGAGACATGATAGCATTTGCTCGTCACCAACGTCTCCGTGATGCCTTTAAAGCATTGGGCAGCTCCTTCAACGAGTCCAAATCCAAGGTCTTACTCATTGGTGAGGGCCTACCGCAGAGAAGCGTCGCCCCCCTTAGCGTCGCCGCCATGGTTCGATGTCTTGGCATTGAATTCATAGCTGATCTCCATCGCTCAGCGGCTATTAACGGTAGGCGTGTGCCACAGACCATCAGAACTTGCAGATCACCGTCTACGAGCCCTCGGCATTATCCAACGCGCCCAATGTGTGAACATCTATCATGCCTCCCGTATACCACTTGAGGCTCAGGTACTACCGGTCCAAACTCTTCTGGCCCGACATCTGTTGATGGCATTGGGCTCCTTCGTTAGCTCAGGGATGTTATTCAAAGTGCAGTATGACTCTCTTGCACTCCCACGGGTGTGTGGTGAGGTGGGACTAATACACGTGCCGACCAGAGTCACGGCGCTGTACATCATCTCCCAACTCACTCTCTGGCATCGTTGCCCGCAAAGCCTCACTGGACTCCTATTCCAAGAGTTCGCGCCGGTCTCTTTGTCCGCCCCAGTTTTGGTATCGACCATCCCATCCCCCTTTTATCATATATGGCGATTTTTCCTGGACTTCAGTTATGTCTACCGGCCTTTACCACTTTCACATTTGTTTCAGACGAAAACAGTTTACCAAGTGTTACAACAATCCCACTCGCCCAACCCCATCGAAATTAAGTATCCCCAGTATGTGTGGCATCACATATGGAAAGCAGTCCACGCATGATTTCTCGAATCCGACGTCCAATCAGCGTGGTATATCACAGTGAATGGCAAACAAGTTAACCGACATCGACTGCATCGCAGCCATCTAGCCGACTCGCCGCTCTGCACCCTCTGTGGAGTGGTCGACACAGACGACCACCAGTTCCACTGTGGTTCAGCGTTCGATGTCTGGACACTTGCGCGTCGTATTTTGGCGTTTCTTACTCGCCAGACAACCGCTCAGATCGAAATCCACACACTTTTATTCCCGGAGGGGACTTTTTACCCAACCACCAAAACTCATTCTGTGAACTGGATCTGTGACCACGCGATCCGTTATCCTTTTAATTCTGGCCATACGTCAATTCTGGGATATTGGAATTACCTCAACGAAGGACACTGCTTCCTAACATGCAACCCACACTATCAGCAATTCTTCTCCAATTTCTTATGGGGCACCTTTAATCATCCGCCTCGCAGCTGGAACGTCCAAGCCATGAGAAGCAGAAAACTGATTTGAACCTACCCGAACCGAACAGAACCGATAACGAAATCCACGCCCACTCAACGAGAAGACACGCTTGAACGTGCTGGCCGACGCAGGACCCGTTACTCAAGGTGCTCATACACTACTGGCCATTAAAATTGCTACACCACGAAGATGACGTGCTACAGACGCGAAATTTAACCGACTGGAAGAAGATGCTGTGAGATGCAAATGATTAGCTTTTCAGAGCATTCACACAAAGTTGGCGCCTGTGGCGACACCTACAACGTGCTGACATAAGGAAAGTTTCCAACCGATTTCTCATACACAAACAGCAGTTGACCGGCGTTGCCTGGTGAAACGTTGTTGTGATGCCTCGTGTAAGGAGGAGAAATGGGTACCATCACGTTTCCAACTTTGATAAAGGTCGGATTGTAGACTATCGCGATTGCGGTTTATCGTATCGCGACATTGCTGCTCTCGTTGGTCGAGATCCAATGACTGTTAGCAGAATATGGAATCGGTGGGTTCAGGAGGGTAATACGGAACGCCGTGCTGGATCCCAACGGCCTCGTATCACTATCAGTCGAGATGACAGGCATCTTATCCGCATGGCTGTAACGGATCGTGCAGCCACGCCTCGATCCCTGAGTCAACAGATGGGGACGTTTGCAAGACAACAACCATCTGCACGAACAGTTCGGCGACGTTTGCAGCAGCATGGACTATCATCTCGTAGACCATGGCTGCGGTTACCCTTGGCGCTGCATCACAGACAGGGGCACCTGCGATGGTGTACTCAACGACGACCTAGGTGCACGAATGGCAAAACGTCATTTTTTCGGATGAATCCAGGTTCTGTTTACAGCATCATGATGGTCGCATCTGTGTTTGGCGACATCGCGGTGAACGCACATTGGAAGCGTGTATTCGTCACCGTATCACCCGGCGTGTTGGTATGGGGTGCCATTGGTTACACGTCTCGGTCACCTCTTGTTCGCATTGACGGCACTTTGAACAGTGGACGCTACATTTAAGATGTGTTACGACCCGTGGCTCTACCCTTCATTCGATCCCTGCGAAACCCTACATTTCAGCAGGATAATGCACGACTGCATGTTGCAGGTCCTGTACGGGCCTTTCTGGATACAGAAAATGTTCGACTGCTGCCCTGGCCAGCACATTCTCCAGATCGCTCATCAATTGAAAACGTGTGTCAATGGTGGCCGAGCAACTGGCTCGTCACAATACGCGAGTCACTACTCTTGATGATCTGTGGTATCGTGCTGAAGCTGCATGGGCAGCTGTACCTGTGCACGCCATCCAAGCTCTGTTTGACCCAATGCCCAGGCGTATCAAGGCCGTTATTACGGCCAGAGGTGGTTGTTCTGGGTACTAATTTCTCAGGATCCATGCACCCAAATTGCGTGAATGTAATAACATGTCAGTTCTAGTAAAATATATTTGTCCAATGAATACCCGTTTATCATCTGCATTTCTTCTTGGTGTTGCAATTTCAATGGCCAGTAGTGTACATAAAACATAAAAACAGAAACCCTCAAAAAATAAATAAAAGTAAAAAATAAATAAAAATTAAAAGAAGAAACAAAAATTCTAATTTTGTAATTTTCACTTCTCCCCTGTGGTTTCCTTTCCTTTATCCTCATATCTTTCCTTTACCCCCATAGCTCTAGGTTAGTATTAGATAGGGGCCAACACCTAAAGTGGTGATTCTTTTTTTTTTTTGTTTTTTTTATTTAGGGCAACAATGTCTGTGGCAATTTTCCTTCCTTATTTTTGAATCCCTTTTATACTCCCCAGGAGTAAAAAGACTGCTTAGCGTTCGAGCTCCGTGAGACGAACGTATAGCATTCGAGTCCTGCTGAAACTTAATTTTTAATCTATATTTTTTTCATCACTGGTTATATTATTTAATTTGTGAGACATTTGAGACATAATATAATTTAGAAAAACGTGTATTTGCATGACGTTTTAGTGAATTTCATATTATTTGAATACTTACTATTTTTAATGAAATTTAACTATTAGAACAGACACATTTAAAACTATCGACAATTAAATGAAGAAACGCATAAAGTTTTCCTGAAAATGTGTGACTGTTGTGATTTGAAAAATCCCTTATACATGCAGTTTGGTAAGTCACCCGGAACTACTTTGCACCTCGACGCTAATGTAGCAAGAAGGAATATTGTAGGTACAAATTTTTTGAATATCACAGAATTTATACTTGGAGTACAAAAACGAAGGTTTCAGTGGGAGTCGAACCGTCGTCTCATACATGTTCGTCTTACGAAGCTCGAAAGCTAACCACTTGTCCACCTTGAACTCTAAACGTTCGGCACCTACGCACAGATACGTCAGTTACATAATAGACACGTAAAACTGCTCTTGCCATTTTTGCGGAATTGC
Source organism: Schistocerca piceifrons (assembly GCF_021461385.2). Classification (NCBI taxonomy): domain Eukaryota; kingdom Metazoa; phylum Arthropoda; class Insecta; order Orthoptera; family Acrididae; genus Schistocerca; species Schistocerca piceifrons. The sequence continues at coordinate 358,342,478 of NC_060149.1, read as the reverse complement.
CAGCATAGTGCACCTTACTACTTGCACATTATGTTGTTCTAATGGTGTACTCAATGTGTACAAAGTTTGAAGTAAGTCCGTGATCCCAACGTCGTTGCCTCCCCCGCTCAGACTCGTCATATTCACGGAACTACAGTGGTTCAAATGGCTCTAAGCACTATGGGACTAAACATATGAGGTCATCAATCCCCTAGACTTAGAACTACTTAAACTTAACTAACCTAAGGATATCATACACATCCATGCCCGAGGCAGGATTCGAACCTGCGACCGTAGCAGCAGCGCGGTTCCGGACTGAAGCGCCTAGAACCTCAGGGTCACAGAGGCCGGTTAACTACAGTGGGAATGAAGCAAGCAAGCCGGTACAATACTGACTTATCAGCGGCGCCTTGTTCTAGTGCAGGGGTTCCCAACAAAATTTTCTCGAGGACCCCCCTCATCGAGCATGATTGGTACCTTGTCATATCACAGTATCAAGTACCTGAAAAAACCAAAATAAGAGTCTTTTAATACGTTTTCTATTTTTGGTACTTAGAAAAAAACATTGACATATTCATTATTGAAAAAATATTGAGTTTAAAACTGCTCTTGCAGGAAGCGGCCAAAACAAAATCTGTTATCATACGAAATATATTTAATATATTTTTTATTCTAGTAGCATCTTACGGACCCCTCTGGCATAGTTCGCGGACCACCTGTTGGGAACCACTGTTCTAGTGTAAGCAAACCTCAACATTGGATTCATACTCCCTCCGTCTCTGATATCTACCGCAAACAAAGACGATTTTATTTTGTGAAATAGCTACTTTCTACTCATTATTCATCCCAATACATTAAAACTAATGGTTTTTAATAACTGTCCAGGCATCCTTCTTATATATCCTGAAGCTACTCGTGATCCAGTGTTTTAATCAGTTTGTCATATCCTTAATTATGGCCCAGCGTCCTTCTTCGTCAGCGTAAACTCACACTTCCTAAAAACCGGTATTATTACACCAGCAGTGGTTCCCCTCTTCGCTGCAACAGCCACTGTTTCTTACTTGTCTAATTCTCTTTCTTCCCTAGGTGAAGCTTTAACGTAGTAGTTCCCCTTGATTTCCCAGGGTCTCCTACATTGCGAAGACTTGGATTAGTCACAGACTGGGGGATAGTTTCCAGAAGGTTCAAATCTGAACACACTCCGCTGCAGAGTGAAAATTCATTCTGAAAATAAACCTCAGGCTGTGGCTAAGCCACGTCTCCGCAATTTCCTGCCAGGAAGCAACTCATTAATGTGTTTGTTAATTTAAAGTTGGAAGTAGAGTAGCAGGAAGCAACTTGAGTTAATGATTTTGTTGCTTCATGTTGTTACACTTGCTCGTAGGCAAATTACCAACGGACTGCAGAAGCTCGATTTGTACGTTGCACGTCCAGTCAGCATAGCAGTATTTAGAAGGAAAGATTGTGATTTAGCGTTCCGCCAAAGACGAGACAAGAGAGACACAAAATTAGTAAAGATTGAATACATTCCAGAATTGGACAACACTGGATCAGGAAAATGATCCTGTTTTTTCGGTGGAACTGTCGCGGCGTTTGCATAGTGATTTAGGGAAACTGGGGAAAAATTAAATCTAGATGTCGGAGGCAGGATTTGACTGTAGTCCAGTAGCTTAACCCCAGCATCGTCCTGCTCGGATAATATAATTAGAAATGGAAAGTTTTTGCTCAGTCTGGAATCTTGGAGAATTTGATTGTGGTCTTCATTACGCCATGTACTTGTGATTACTCTTAATTACATAAAAATATATTACCGGGAGGCAAAATAAACGTATCGTGGAGTAAATATATGGACCACGCCTCACCAGACAACATTTTTGCGCTGCGGTCCAATGTTGGCCTACGTTCCAGCGAGATTGCGCAGCTGCCACTGAAAGTGGAAGTACTTTGCATCTGACTTTTCCCTTTAAAGCCGAAACGTAACGAGGACCGCTAAGATTGAGATGTGAGTGAGTCATCTTGCAGGTTTGCAGCTTGTCTTGAAATAGGTGGAGGGCCTGGTTCGACCCGCCGTGCGGCGCGACGCTGTACATCACTGTCTGCGTGCGGCCAGCCGCTGCTGCCAGAACATTCACCTCGCCGGCGCCCGACGGGACGCAAAGCGAATTGGGGCACCAGTAACGGTGCATGCACTCTGCACAGCAAAGCTACCTCTCTCTCTCTCTCTCTCTCTCTCTCTCTCTCTCTGTGTGTGTGTGTGTGTGTGTGTGTGTGTGTGTGTGTGTGTCTTTCTTCTGTCAGCGACGGGCAGTGCGCATGAACCTACGTCGCCGTGGCTACAACCTCGTCTAGTGTTTATTTGCTGCCCTCGAACGTTGCCAACTGTCAGGTTCCTCTCCTCCCTTTTAAGATCTGTGTTACGCTGAAGTGCAGCCTTTATTGTGAGATCCGTAGATCTGTTTGCAAAACTTTAATCATCCAATTCCTAGACCTACGTGAAGGGCTGAATCACCCCGTTTCAAGTTCCACCGTTTAAGTGAGATCTGACAGTCTCTGAGGGTCTCAGCTAGGAAGTTAACAAACACAGTTACTTTCGTTCGGGCTTATTTGTATAATCCATACTTCAGCGTTCAAATGTTCCTGTACTTTCCTAGCGATCAAATTAAAGTTGCAGCTGCTGTTAAATGAACGCTGATTAAATTCCCCGTCTAGCCATCTACATTTACATCCGGCTTACCTAAATTTCTTAAGTCAATTGCCGGACTGGTTCGTTTGAAAACGTTGCAGCCGATACCTTTCCCCATCCGTAGCTTGTGCTGTGTCTGTAACGTTCATGGGGCCTACGGAACGTTAAACTCTTGTCGTTTTTCGTTTCTTTTATACCCCAAAAGCCACCCTCGTGTATTGTGGAGAATATTCCTGCTACCATTTTTATCCCCCCCTCTCCCCCCACCCCTCCCCTGTTCCTTCCTGTCGTGCGCTCACAAAACCCTATCATTGTTTCCCTGTTCTATTTGCGAATGGTGCGTGGGAAGCGTTATTATGAGCCAAATTTATCTCAGATTCCTGTTGTCATAATTTCCCGTGATGTTAATAGGACGACATAATATCTGGCCTGATTCTTCTTGAAACATGCAATCCTGTAGAATCTGCCACTAAAGTTTGATGAGCATCTGACAAAACCCTTACGGAACGCGCCGGTCTTTAGCATCACCTGTAGTAGTCCTACCTGGTAAGGTTCCCACACTGACGAGCGATACTCAATAATCGGTCGAACAAGTGTGTTGTAACCCACTTCTTCCTTGGATGGGTTAAACTTAAGATTCTTTCATCAGCTTTTCCTACAACTACTTGCCGATGGTAGTTTCACTTTAAAAGTCGCTCTGCACGTTTACAAATTTGTATTTTATGGTAGTTACTGTTTTCAAATGGCTCTGAGCACTATGGGACTTAACATCTGTGGTCATCAGTCCCCTATAACTTAGAACTACTTAAACCTAACTAACCTACGGACATCACACACATCCATGCCCGAGGCAGGATTCGAACCTGCGACCGTAGCAGTCGCACGGTTCCTGACTGCGCGCCTAGAACCGCGAGACCACCGCGGCCGGCTAGTTACTGTTTTAATTGAGTTTTCGCCAATAGCGCGATTGAACAGTAATGGGTCGCTTCGCCTGTTTATGCGAAATGCGTTACATTTATTTACGTTCAGGGTTAACAGTACCAATTTTCGATTCCCTGTATGTCTTACTCCATATTGCCACTGTCCTAGGGCGTTGCGAGCTTTTACTAGACAACAGCATCGTCCACAAACATCACGGATATTCGGACCGTAATCATTTAAATATTTATATATATTCTTAGCAGTAACGATCCTATAACGTACCCATAAAGTAATCTCAAAGTTACGTTTACATCTTTTCATTTCGTTCCTTCAAGAATGGCGTGTCGAGTTCTATCTGCTGGGAATTTCTGGATCCAGTCAGAAAGTTGGCCCGAGATTTCGTAAATTCGAATTTCGTTCACTCAAAAACAGTGTAGGATTGTAACATTGCCTTCCGGAAGTCAAGATACAGGGTGTCAACCTATGTGCCGTTAATCTTACCGACCAACTGGGCGAGGTTAATGGCTCTGAGCACTATGGGACTTAACTTCTGAGGTCATCAGTCCGCTAGAACTTAGAACTACTTAAACGTAACCAACCTAAGAACACCACATACATCCATGCCCGAGGCAGGATTCGAACCTGCGACCGTAGTGGTCCTGAGGTTCCAGACTGTAGCGCCTAGAACCGCGCGGCCACCCCGGCCGGCAGGTTTTCGGAATCCGTGTTGATGCCTACAGAAGAGGTCTTAGTGTTCCAAACTGGAGCATAAAACTTATTCATGATTCTACAGCAGACTGGCATCACTGATGTAAGTTAATTATTAAGTGCGTTTGTCCGATGACCCTTCTGAGAAACGGGATTCAGCTGTGCTTTTTCTAATCGCTTGGAACCTTAGTTGCTCCAGAAACATACAGTAACTGCTGCTGCAAGGCGAGCAGGTTTATATGATCTGTTTAGAATGATGTCTCACCATGTCTGTAGGCTTTACCTTCGTTGCACTATTTTAGAATATTTTATACGCCACAATCGCTTATGCCAGTAACTGCCCTTTCGGCATTCTGGTGCTAATTACAAGGTGGAATCGCTATACGATCTTTCGCAATGAAACAGTTGCTGAAGACAAAATTGATTATTTCAGCCTTCTATCATCTTTCGTTTCATTGCCACTATAATGACTGACCGACTGCAATAGCTAGCATAGACCCATTTACTGACTACATAAGACCAAACTTTTAGGAATATTTCGTCAGATCGGTAGCCTAAATGCCAGATGGGAACAATGTAAAGATGGCTGCCCCACTAATAACCTGCACCAGGTGCGAACAGTGATCTAATATTTGACTCGTGCATATTGAAAGTGTAAAATATATTTAAATTCATCGCAAATAAAGATCCAGAATAGCGGTGCATGGTTGTCATAGAAATAAGTCTATGAATGGAACCGAAAATTCGCGAATACTTTGACATCCAACGACTGTGTTTCTCGTCCTTTGTCCCTCCATTGTGGTACCAGAAAAGACTGCAGTTATTGAGGCCATCTTGATGGAACTGACACTGTCATACCGGCGCGACATCCTACTCAGTAGGTATGCGTGTCGGCGTTCTTTCATGCCAGGCCACCCAACCTTTGACCCTTTTTTTGATGACATTCTTGACCGCCAATACGATGTACGTTTCTTCTCTGCGGCCTCCCGGCATCCGCATTCGTCACCTGCTTCAGAAGCCGCAGTTCACACTTCCTGCTACTTTCCGAATGGGTGAGAGGCCTTCACCACCTTGGCTTCAGCCACAGGTTTGTGTTCGTTTTGACCTCAGCTCGTTCCCGAAGGTTTCAACTCCCGAGCTGACCTATCGCTGCAAATTTCTCGAACTTCGCTCACGACTTGCCGATAGCTTATTCTTGTACACTGATGGTTCCAAGTCCGCCCACTGTGCTTTTGTCGTCAGGGATGATAAGTTTCAATACCGGCTTCTCTACCAGTGCACAATTTTTACCGCAGAGCTTTGTGCCCTCTATCAGGCTGTTCACTATGTCCGGAGGCACCAGCTCACTCGCTGTGTGATCTGCTCTGACTCCCTCAGGCCCTTCAGAATCTGGATGATCCAGATCCAGTCCACCCCATCGTTCGACCGATCCAGGACTGCCTCCATTTGTTCCCGGATGGGGGAGCCCAAGTGATGTTCATGTGGGTTCCTGGCCATGTTGGTATGCCTGAGAATGACGCTACTGATGCTGCTGCCAAGGCCGCAGTCCATCTCGATCGGTCCGCCTTTTACTCTGTTCCCTCCCAAGATATTCGTAATTTTCTCTATCGGCGTATCACGCACGTTGGCATGACCATTGGTGCTCCCTTCATGGGAACAAACTCAGAGAAGTCAAACCTCTCCCAACAGCCTGGTCGACTTGACAAAAGAGATTTGATTTCTACCTGGTGACTCCAATGTCTTGTCGACGTCTTTTAGATTTTTAGATACTCTTCTGTAACGTCTTGACGTTTTAGATATGTTTATATGTTTTTCTTCCTTTCTGTATTCGGCCTCGAAACTGTTTTTTTTGTTTTTTTTTTTTTTTTACCCTCGCGGTCCCAGCATTCTGTGGTTCTATACTGGGCGCTAATGACCTTAGATGTTTTGCGCCCTAAAATCTCCCCCCCCCCCCCCCCACAAAAAGAAAAAATCTTGATGGATCCCGTGAAGTAACAACGGATGACACTACAGCAGCTGTATATTTTACTCATTTTTCAGCACACCTCCGTACACACGATATATACTCTTATTTTACAAACGATTTGAAAGATTGTAAAAAGTGACATATTGATGTGTGTGAAGAAATGTTTCGGTGCATTGAGCAAGTAGGTAACGCTGAAATCGTCACTGCAGACTACGTCTTGATCCTCTACCAATGGCAGAGGTGTAGAGAGCTAAAGCGGTATGGCGGAGCGCTTGACGCCGCTAAGGTCCATTGTCGTCCCTGCATCGTATTTTAAACACCTTAAAAGTATCATCAGGTGCGAATTTTTCTAGGCTTTATGTTGCAACAAGACCACGTACGTACCCTATTAAACTTGATGTCTGAGTTTCTTAAGAGCCCCATCCTCGCCAAATCTTGCAACGAATAATTTCCATATGAGTGGGCCACTCAAAGGATCAATGGATCTATTATATCTGATTAATTAGCACACAATCTCAGTCGATTTCTTTGTTCTGCGATCATTCTAGCATTTAGTGAGCGCTGCTGGACTTCCGTTGAGCTCGAAGTAGATCGGAAAGGTATGTGTGTGTGTGTAGTCCAAAATTAATAAAATTTTCTATCACATTTGCATAATGAAAAGTATTTGCTGCCTTTGATGTGTCACCTTCGTAACTCCTTCTGCTAAGAAGCTGATTATTGAATGTATAACATGAAAAGCCTTCTCATAATGAAACTACGACGTCAGTAGTAATTGTACTCGATATGATATTTTGCAATGTGAGTATTTACCAGAAATTCGACAGTATATTGTATTTGCTGCAACGTATCTTTTGCAATCCAAGCTCTCCCAGTCGCTGTCATGGAATGTAGTAGTAAATGAGTCATAAATGCGAGCAGGTCATTTTATTTTCACATGTTTTCTGTATCTGCTCTGATGTTCAAAATAATTTCCCTTAAAACTGCATGAACTTTTTCTTATGATTCATCTTTGTGATAGTATGAGATATGGGCAAGTCGATCACATGCTGAATGTTGCACTGTAGCTGTGTACACGATTTAACGATGTTTGTACCAGAATGTATAAGATGTGCTTCATACAGGAAGAAAAAGCTGTTGATTGCACCATTTGTTGTCAACACAGTATTCGAAATATAGCTGATGGAAGAATGCTAAAGACGTAACTGCCTCAAGTCTCTTGTACATAAGCGAAATCCCAAATCTCATCATGGAGAAATAAATCGCCGGTATTTCTTCAATTGGGTCTGTATGTTTTTTGAAGCCCCTGTTAGTTCGTGTCGTGGTTGTTGCACAGTGAAGATTAATGCTTAGTTTTATCATTTGATAAACATTAGTATTTTATTTTTCTGCAACAGCACAGTTGGTTTTCAATGTTTTTCTTTTGCATACTTTAGCTGAACAAATGTCAAAGAAGAGATTTGTTTTATTCACAGAGAGTAGCGGTGCGGGGAAGTATTTCCTAGCAGTATTGTTGCTATAAAATTATAAATTATGGAGTTTCTGTCACGGTAAAAGTCGCTGCCAGGTGAGCTGTAAATGTCAAAATAACTTATATAGCAGCTGTGAGTGTTTCTCTACATAATGGACATATTTTGTCGCAGCAATATTTGCTAGCGTACAGTCGGTAAATTCTGAAAGTGGAATATTTCTTAATGGTTGACTTCAAACTGCGTTACAGCCTCCATTACTGCTGGCGGATACGAATGCCGAAAATAAAATTATTACAACGTATATCATCATAATGTCTTCCACGGCAGTAAGCTCGCATTGGAAAACGCAGCTTGAGATACACGATATGGATTTTACACTCTTTCTTTCAGCGCACCCCTGACATTCTTCGAACTGCATTTTAGATAATGGTGTATTTGAAATACGGTCTTTTGGAAAAAATGTAACAGTGTTTATAGTGGCCATAAAGTAATCTGAAAATAGCATTAAAATGACACGAATGTGTCTGTATTCGTATGCGGAACAGAAGAGCGAAGATTTATTGGCCCTATAAATTTTTGCACGAGTCCGCAAGTTAGCATTCATCATCCATGTGGGCTTTCTTTCCCTCGGTGCCACGCTGTGTTTTATTTTCGCGGTCGGAGTCTCATCCATTTCGCTGTATTCTGAGGATCCGTATTAAAACCTCACACGTTCACTATTTCAGCCAACGTCGTCAAATGTTGACTGCCATCCACAGGGCAAAGTACTAGCTCCTTTCGTTTTTGTATTGATTCCTATTAGTTTTATTCTAGTGAAATCAGTTAACTAAAACTGTTGTTTTGTTAAGCTACGCTCGTGTGTACATAAATACTCAACATCCTGAGGATTAGTTTAAACAACACCGCGTTGAACTTGGAATGGCATCTTTGATCTAAGGACTGATTCACGCAACAGGGTTGTGCAAGAACTTTTGTGTACCAAGTGATCCGACATTTTACGGAACAACTTCTACTTTTCCACATACAAGAGCTTCACACACGCATATAAATACCTGTCTAAACATTTGTAGGAATGTGAAATGATTGCATAGACTCAATCGAAGGTAATGCAGATGGCAGACTTGGATTAATTGGTAGGATACTAGGAAAATGCAACCAGTCTACAAAAGAGATTGCTTACAAGACACTCGTGCGACCCTACCTAGAATATTGCTAATGCGTGTGTGCGACCAAAACAAATAGGACTAGGGAATACTGAACGTATACAACGATCGGCAGCACGAATGTTCGGAGGTTTGTTTGACCCGTGTGTGAGCGTCGTGGGGATGCACAAGAACCTAAACTGATAGACGCCAACCGTCTCGCGGAAGCCTGCTTACAACGTTTCAAGAATCAGTATTAGTATTGTAAAATTTTGCAGTTGGTACCAATTCGCGGTTCCCCCGCAATCTGGTGTTGGCATTATAGGGTGTAAAATAGTATATTTTGTGCTTTTTTGTGTGACATGCCACTGGAGACCTTATAATTGTAATTAACTGTGAATTATGACTTCCTTTGAGTGAAATACGAAGCAGTAAGATTTTCGATGGTTTAGTAACAATGTAACATATTTCCCCGTGTAGTGTTCCAGGGTTAACCGGGAAATCTAGGAATATATGAGTAGTAAAACTCCCCTGACTATCGCTCCCGTTGAGACCGCGATGAGAAGATTAGACTAATTACAGCGCACACAGAGGCGCTTAAGCAATCACCCTTCCCGCGGTCCATACGCAGATGGAATCGAAAGCAGCCCTAGTGATACTGTGCGAAGTACCCTCTGCCACGAACTTTACAGTGGTTTGCATGGTACAGATTTTGAGGTAGTTGCGTTCGGTGCTTCGACTGTGGAAACTCACAAGCTCCCTGTAACTTCAACATGATAATGCACCACTCACATCGTTCCCAATCTGTCTGACTGATCTGGGCAACGCTTCGCTGACATGAAAGAGTTTGTGTGTTCTTGCAGGTCACTACCTCAAACTGCAACCAGTAGTTCATAATATACTATGGCCCCTGTTTTAATACTCCGAAACATTCTCTCTAAATAAAATGTGACCCATAAATGAATAACAACGTGATCTAACTTTTACCGTATATCTTTTAATGACCAGAAACTTTCTCATAGCGGAACAGAATAATGAAAGGGGGATTTAACATAAGCAAAAGAAAGATAACTTGAAACCTTAAACTTCTCAACAAATATCATCTACCTTCTCCCTATCTGTGTTGTCGAATCACTTCCTGTAGGAACAATCCGTACAGTGCAAATGGACTTGCACAGTTGCACGATATCCTACAACTCCTAATAAACTGAAAATGAGCTCCAGTGGTAGCTAAATCTCGATCTCTTCTTCACTGCAGCCACGTGACTTGATGTTCTATTGTACCAGACGTTTACCTTATTAACTGAAAACTGCATTTAAAAATAATTTCTTTGCTGAAGGTAGATCCTTCTACTTCACCTTGAAGTACAATGAAACTGAATGTACTTCCTTCGCGAACGTGTTTCTGAAGTGAGCACGTGTAAGGATTTAATCAGAGATCAAATGGTTCAAATGGCTCTGAGCACTATGGGACTTAACTTCTCAGGTCATCAGTCCCCTAGAACTTAGAACTACTTAAACCTAACCAACCTAAGGACATCACACACATCCGTGCCCGAGGCAGGATGCGAACCTGCGACCGTAGCGGTCGCGCGGTTCCAAACTGAAGCGCCTAGAACCGCTTGGCCACAACAGCCGGCAATCAAAGATCAGAGGAGTGGAAAATGACTATATAAAAGTCGCAAATTATGTGAATACTGAATAAGCGTGGGTATGTTATGCAGAAAGAGGCTAAAAATTCTCATCTCTTACATAAGTGTGTCCTTCAACGGACCACGTGACTTAACATGACCATAGAGTTACCAAAGCAGAAAAATAATCCTCTATTCGAAAAAATGGCTCTGAGCACTATGGGACTTAACATCAATGGTCATCAGTCCCCTAGAACTTAGAACTACTTAAACCTAACTAACCTAAGGACATCACACAACACCCAGCCATCACGAGGCAGAGAAAATGCCTGACCCCGCCGGGAATCGAACCCGGGAACCCGGGCGTGGGAAGCGAGAACGCTACCGCACGACCACGAGATGCGGACTATCCTCTATTCGTATCAGCTCTCTTAATGAGTGGAAAAGCAGTGGGATAAACTACTTACAGACTCAAATAAATGAATAGGAAATGGATACTGAATCCCACGTATTCTGGTAATTAGCCACGTGTTTGCTATCGTGCGACCCTTAACTGAAAGTACGCGACCGACTCCTGCGGCGGCCAGGAACCAACTCTCTCAAAATTCTCTTCCGCCCCGCGCTCAGGGATCGACTGCTTCGCTTTGCCAGAACTCGACTAATAGTCGGTAATAAAGCTTTCGCCAATTATGGCCTTACAATAAATTCCTCGAGAGTCCCAGTACTGTACTCCGTCAACCTAGGCGTCAATACCGTACCGTCCCGCCAATCCCCGTCGGTACGTGCAAACGTGTGCTGATGTAATAGTTGTGCTGATATAATAGATCAGCAGCCCATCACAGCCTCCGCCAGGACTTTGCGCGAGAAGCTGTCTGGCGGTGGGAGTCAACAGAATATAATAATTGGGGTGCTACGTGTCGCGTCGTGTCTTTCTGTCGGCTACCCCCTGGAGCTCGGTGACTATTTCTCCGAGCAGTCCCAAACAACAATACAGCCGTGGCCCTCAGCTGGCGCGGTCCTGCCCAAAATATTCGGCTTTCGTGAGAAAACTGCCCCAGTCATTGTAAAAATGGCTCTGACCTCTGAGACCCGACGCCAAAAGAAGAGCCGCCAGCCATGGGTGGGTCGGGACTTTGTCCGCAATTCCCAGTGACCGAATGTTACCCACTCCTTCTGACCATTTACTGCTATTGTGAGCGGTTGGCCTCCTCACAGCCCAAAAGTGCCCATTCGTCTCCAGTGTGAAATGAATAGAATTACGATAGGCATGCATCCTATTCCCGATCATGCACATACCGCTATGTAGCATCCAGTTACCTACTTCCCATGACAGTGAAATATGGTAGCGACATGGCTTTAATTTGCGTGTATGCAAATTTAGATTTTAAAAATGCAAGATAGGCTGGTTTGATGGCTCTTCATAAGTGCATGAAGAGGCCAGAGGGCCTGGCGTCTTGCAATTCTAACCAAGTTGTTAAACCGAACAGAGAAACTAATTACAGAGTGTCTCGTGTACATAAATCATAAAAACCATGTAACGTATAACTACGCAAAGGTCATGCAAGGAAGCAACAATCTCACTATGTTCTTGGACGACGTCTCTTCAATGTGACCGTTTCAAAATCACAAGACAAGGGTCTATACCAAATGATTAAACACATCCCAGCAGGGAAACCACTGCATGTTCATGGCAGCAGGCAATGCAAAGAGTGTACCCTTTGTCCAACAACCATACGGGGTGTGGCTAACTCATTCTCCGCTACTAACTAAAAGATATTTGCTTGCTAGTCTCATAGTTTAAGTCGCGAGCTTAAGACACGCCTTTGCAGTTTACAAGCAAAAATGAAGCTACTACAGCAGACAGAAGAGTGGGTATATGTTCTTTGAGATATGCAAATGCTTATTCATACGCGTACGAGTACATAACATGTCTATAGGAGACGGGTTTCACTTACTGAGCTGTGTTCGGACGCCATCGACGGAGACGGCCGTACCATTGTCCAATCTCCGTGAGTTTTCGGGGGAAATTGAGCGGTTATGAATCAGCGTATCTCCTCAGAATTTGCAGTGTCTTGTTAATGGTAGCGTCTGGACTCTTACTGTCATCAGGCATGCTAAATTCTACATTAGTGAACATGTAGTGTTTGAGATTGACTGGTTACGACACAGACTTCTTCGATACATGACGCACTGAATAGATGATACAAAATAGATTATGTAGTATTTCACTCTTCGTGCTATATAAATGATTGTAGCACTTTCAAGACTGCCACCTTTAGTTTACTTTTCTTAAGAAGATTCCAGGGAAATGACCCGGTGATATATTCAACAGACTACAGAACAATATTATCCACAGTTCTTCTAGTTTCTCATTTGAGTCGGAAGTTTGGTGTCTTAATTTTGCTGTGGTGATGAGTCTAAGACAAGGATGTAGTTTTTCGCCTCTATTGTTCAATCTATACATCAAAGAAGCAATGACGGAAACAAAAGAAATGTTCAAGACCATCATTAAAATTCAAAGTGAAAGGATAACAGTAATAAGATTCACTGACTGACATTGCTACCCTCAGTGAAAGGGAAGAAGAATTACAGATCTGTTGAGTGGAATGAACAGTCTAATTAATGCAGAATATGGATTGAAAGTAAACCGAAGGAGGACGAAAGTGATGAGAAGTAACAGAAATGAGGGTTGCGGGAAACTTAACATCAGTATTGGGGATCACGAAGTGGATGAAGACAAGGAATTCTGCTACCTAGGCAGCAGAATAACCCGTGATGGAAGGAGGAAAAAGGACATAAAAAGCAGGCTAGCACTGGCAAAAAGGACATACCTGGCAAAGAGAAGTCTAGTATCTGACATAGGCCTTCTGAGACTATACGTTTGGAGCACAGTATTGGATGGCAGTGAAACATGGGCTCTGGGAAAACCGGAACAGAAGAGAATCGGAAGAGTTTGAGATGTGCTGCTACAGACGAATGTTGAAAATTAGGTGGACTTAAAAAATGGCTCTGAGCACTATGGGACTCAAGGGACTCAACATCTTAGGTCATCAGTCCCCTAGAACTTAGAACTACTTAAACCTAACTAACCTAAGGACATCACACACATCCATGCCCGAGGCAGGATTCGAACCTACGACCGTAGCGGCCGCGCGGTTCCAGACTGTAGCGCCTAGAACCGCATGACCACACCGGCCGGCTTAGGTGGACTGATAAGGTAAGGTGTGAGGAGGTTCAGCGAGGAAAGGAATATATGGAAAGCACTGACAAGAAGAAGGGACAGGGTAATAGCACTTCTTTTAAGACATCAGGGAATAACTTCCATTTTACTAAAGAAAGCTGTAGAGGGTAAAAATTGTAGAGGAAGACAGAAAGTGGAATCCATCCAGCAAATAATTGAGGACGTAGGCTGTAAGCGCTACTCTGAGATGGAAAGGTTGGCACAGGAGAGGAATTCGTGACGGGCCGCATCAAACTTGTCAGAAGACTAATGACAAAGGATATAGTGGAGGAACCCGGCGAAAAAGTTTACGTTTCTTATGTGTACGCGTATTATGCTAGTGCATCACGCAGAGGCTCTTGATACGTTGTATATAAGAGGGCGGATCTTAGCATTTCTACACAAATAACGGTGATGGAGTAGGTACGGAATAAGCTGAGGCGGAGGCAGCAGTCATGTGACGGTAAGCGGCCGGCTGGCAGCGAGGCAGTCCATGAGCAACACGTGATGTGTGCACGCGGTCCGCGCCACGTTTCTGGAAACGCTGCCAGCATCCCCGCATACGCCCAGCTCAGATAGCACTTGGGCATCCGCATCGATCCGCTGTTTTTCCTTACAATAACCGATATTCAGTGTATGGCAGAATATATCTGCTGCATGTACCATGTGCCCTCAGCCTGACAATGCGTTTTATTCGATTGGCAAGTGTCGCTCGGGAAGATTGACCGTCTTTGCGCCTCTGCGTGTATCATAATATCTCTTTTTTTTAAGATTGTAATAAGTGGATAGTAAGCATGAGGCCACGCTGAAAAGTAATGATATCGAAGCTTAAAGCTTTTTAAATAAAAAAATTCTACATATGTACTCATGTTTACGTAATCATTTCTCAACATAGTCACCCTGGCGACGAACACCTTTCTCCCAACGAGACCAATCTGTTGATACCGTCACTGTAGAATGTTTTACTTTGTTGACGGATCCACAACTTCACCCCCGCTTGCACCGCTTCTTCACTATCAAACTGAAGTCCTCGAAGGTTTTCCTTAAGTTTTGGAAACAGATGAAGATCGGATGGGGCCAAGTTGGGACTATATGGAGGATGATCGAGGGTAGTGAACCCAAGGCGTCGGATAGTTGGAGATGTCGCAGCCATCGTGTGTAATCTGGCATTGTCATGCTCCAGGAAAAGGTGTTCCATGATTGGACGAACTCTTCTAATTGGAAACACTGTTTCTCACGCACCGACATAGTCACCTTACACACTACCGTGACATACGGTACAGTTGGAGCCCGCTAGCGGCAGAGGCCTACAGATATGTAGACATGAAGAATAGCGATGTAGAATGTTAATAACTTTTGTTTTGTTTAAAAATCTTTAAGAGTTTTCACATTAAAAAGTCGGAGTCGTGTGTGTATACAGTCAGATGTCGTCACAGTTTCTTGGAATTTTATAAATAGTGTTTCACAAAATGTAAGACATATTTTGTAGTGTCTGCTGAGGAAGTGAAATGCCTCATACGCGAGGTTCACATAATCTGACTGCTAAGTGCTTTTTAGTACTTTTTTTTTTGCTCCTCTATATGGCACTTATATTGTGCGAATGACCATAAACTGCGTGGCAGAGGATGATACTTGTAATATTAGCAGATTCCGCCCTGAACTATTTGGCATTCTCTCTCTCTCTCTCTCTCTCTCTCTCTCTCTCTCTTTTTTTTTTGTGTGTGTGTGTGTGTGTGTGTGTGTGTGTGTGTGTGTGTGTGTGTCAGCTGAATCATTTCAACGTCTCTGTTTTCTCTCTCGATCGATAAACGGGCCGGAGAACATTCAGACTGTTCTTCTTTCTGTGTGCTTTATGTCCACTGTTTGTCATACTGTCACTTGGTGTGGGTCCCACGCACTGTTGGAGTTGAAATACACAGTGTAACTGAGTAACAGCAATCATATTCCGCCTACTCGCTGCGCCCTACACATGCAGTGTAATTAACTTCTGCCGAGTCTGCTGATAAACATGACAATTTTGACACCGTTATCAAGTTACTGTTACATCTGTGTTGTCGAACTAGGTTATCCTTAGTGAAAAGCCGCCGAACTGTATTCGATCGGATTGGAGTCCGTTTTCCATAATGTTTTAAGACTATGGAGGAAACCTACAATCATTTTGAACTGCAGCGTGATTACGTGATAATATGATAAGTTGTAATCAGGGCCTTGGGTCATTTCAGTTTGTTGCCTATGGTCGCCAGTTTATTTTCGGCAGAATGTGAATTACTATATATGTGTTGCAGACAGTTGTGACGCGAGTTACGTCTTATAAATGTACGCGCTTTGAGTCGCAGAACATTACCCTCTGTAGCCGTGCAGTGTGAATGGGTGACACGTCCGCTCCGCGGGCCCCGTGACTTGCACGTGATGTTGATGCAGACTGGTGGGAGCGCGTGCGCACCGGCCGCAAATAGTCGCTCCAAATACCGGCTGCAGTTGTCTTCCGGAGTGCGCACTTGTCATCGTCCCGACGTCGCTTTGTCTACGCAAAGTAGAAAATAGAGGATTTATCCCAGCGTTACTTTCATCACGGTGCTTCGGTATTGTATCAAGGTCAGACTTACACTCCTAAACCGCATAAACTTTAAATGTTTGACGGCCAGCTACAACGAAGAAGTAGCAGTGGTGTGGATGAGCAGACTGACTTCTCATACAATGAGATGTAATTGCAGGTGGGATGGTGGGTGGGTTAGGGGAGGGCGGTGTCAGTATTACTATTTATGGTCTCGGAAACAGTACGTTACTTAAAACCGACAAATTATGGACAACATTCATACTAATCTGAAGCGCCAAAGAAACTGGTATAGGCATGCGTGTTCAAATACGGAGATATATAAACAGGCAGAATACGGCGCTGCGGCCTGGCGCAATTGTTAGATCGGTTACTGCTGCTACAATGGCAGGTTATCAAGATTTAAGTGAGTTTGAACGTGGTGTTATAGTCGGCGCACGAGCTATGGGACACAGCATCACCGAGATAGCGAAGAAGTGGGGAATTTCCCGTACGACCATTTCATGTGTGTACCATGAGTATGAGGAACCTGGTAAAACATCAAATCTCCGACATGACTGCGGCCGGAAAAAGATCCTGCAAGGACGGGACCAACGACGACTGAAGAGAACCGTTCAACGTGACAGAAGTGCAACCCTTCCGCAAACTGCTGCAGATTTCAATGCTGGGCCATCAACAAGTGTCAGCCTGCGAACCAGTCAACGAAACATCATCGGTATGGGCTTTCGGAGCCGAAGGCCCACTCATGTACCCTTGATGACTGCACGACACAAAGTTTTACGCCTCTCCTGGGCCCGTCAACACCGACATTGGACATGTTGCCTGGTCGGACGAGTCTCGTTTCACATTGTATCGAGCGGATGGTCGTGTACGGGTGTGGAGATAACGTCATGAATCCGTGCACCTGCATGTCAGCAGAGGACTGTTCAAGCTGGTGGAGGCTCTGTAACGGTGTGTAGCTTGTGCAATTGGAGTGATAGGGGACTCCGATACGTGTAGATACGATTGACAAGTGACACGTATGTAAGCATCATGATGTCGATTGTGCATTCCGACAGACTTGGGCAATTCCAGCACGACAATGCGACACCTCACTCTTCCAGAATTGCTACAGAGTGTATCCAGGAACACTTCCGCTGGCGACCAAACTCCCCAGACATGAACATTATTGAGCATATTTAGAATGCCTTGTAACGTGCTGTAAAGAAGAGATCTTCACTCCAACCCCCCACCCCCCTCGTACTTTTACGGATTTATGGACAACACTGCAGGATTCATGTGTCAATTCCCTCCGGCACTACTTCGGACATTAGTCGAGTCCATGCCAAGTCGTGTTGCGGCACTTTTGCGTGCTCGCGGGGCCCCTACATGATTTTAGGCAGGTGTACCAGTTTCTTTGGCTCTTCAGTGTATTATCACAGTGTATGATGAGCAAGATCACTATTGACACACTTTACTTCTATTAATTGGCTTCATACGTACTGCTTGTCGTCTAATGGCTAGGAAAGACTACTTACATATACCGAAAAAATAACGATATACAGTAGTTTTAGAACAGTGCTTCTGTTGTTACGTAAGTTGTAGTGTAATGTATCACTGTTTTAGTTCATAATTTAAGAAATTGTTCATATGTAATTAAATTTAAAGTGCATGTAATTTATTATTACTAATTAAATTTTTTATCTCGAATGCATCCCCGAATCAGCAGGCTCAGCTGTATATGTCCGGAGCAGTTCATCTAACAGCCTCGCCTGTCAGTGATTCCCTGATGCGAAGATTTTCCCAAACTACATTATATAGTAACGTATAATAATCACCAGAATATTTGTAACCTAATTTGCATTCTTGCAGCCTCAGTTTTATATCCTAATGGTTAAGTCAATTTTTTAATAAAGTAATACATATATATGAACATTGTGTCTTGGTATTAGCGCAAGAGACGTAAATAGGCTACAGCAACCCTCTGTTTTCCGTATCTTCTATGCGCAGCTTTCTCGATGTGATTCTATCTAAAGTTATCATTCTAAGCCTCATTAACAATTTGCATAAAACCGTAACATCAGTTAGTTTCCTGGGACATGCAAGGAGTGTCAGACCAGAGAAATAGCCGGCCGTTGTGGCCGAATGGTTCTAGGCGCTTCAGTTCGGAACCGCGCTGCTGCTACGGTCGCAGGTTCGAATCCTGCCTCGGGCATGGATGTGTGTGATGTCCTTAGGTTAGTCAGGTTTAAGTAGTTCTAAGTCTAGCGGACTGATCACCTCAGATGTTAAGTCCCATAGTGCTCAGAGCCATTTGAACCATTTTGAACCAGAGAAATACACTCTGTGCATCCACATTCCTGGTACGCTTTTAAATATTTTTATTAAGCATGAAAATGGTTTAGAAAATTGATTCCCTAGAGCTATTGGTTAGTGTTCAGTTTACTTGTGATAACTACTTTTGCAGAACATCGATGTCGGTTTTCATTTGTTTTTTTATTCCTATGATCCCATAGTGCGCTGACACACACACACACACACACACACACACACACACCCTGCATCACCATTTTAGGCAAGGTCTTCGTGTAGATGTTTCGCTGTTACCTTCCTCCGACATGTTATGAAGTGTCAGGTGTGTATCTGTGTCATGTGGATGATTGTGACGAGTGCTCGTACAGTGTATTGCTGAGTGCGTGTTATGGGTTAAGGGTAGGGAGAGGGTGGAATCCAGTGCTGGCACATAGCCTATTCCTCTCGAATAGCACCAAGAGGGCCGCTGAAGTCAACATCCTCCTCCGACGGACGCATCATCATCGGTAGTGTCACATGCCCTCACTTCACAAGACGCTGCGGAGAAGTTTGGAATTTAATCCAGAACGTTGGCGCAGGAGCTAGTGATCAGGACTTTAGGCAACTACCTCTCCTTACCTTGCTGGCCACATACTGGTAGTGAAAATTTCATCCACCACCAGGATTCGAACCGGTGGACCTCAGAGTCGAGTGCCACCGCGCAAGAGTGCGTTAGCGACCTCGGTTGCGGAGGGGGGTTGTTTTTTGTAGTAAGATCTCATAATTTGATTTTGTGCTGCATCATGCGCATCAGTATTATATTACTTATTAGAATTATTCCTCTGATACTACTATATGCACTTTTCTTTCATTTGAATCGAGAACTATAGAGAATACACACACACTGAGGACAGGTCGACGCAGGACTCGAACCCTTAATATATGCTTTGAAAAGCAGCTGCACAACCCCAAAACCAGGCAAAAAAGTCCTAAAATTTTTTAGAAAGGCCTTTCACGTGCAGGTCAACATTTTTCCTGATACGTATCCCATTTTAGTTTAATAACTGGTTGTGTAATGTTCTTGTACAGACAAAATAATCAGTGATAAATCACGTAGCTCTTCTTCGAACTTTCTAATTTCTTCAGCCAATTCGACCTGATTTAGATTCTGTACAGACAAGAAATCCTCTAGAATAAGTGATATGTGTGTACTGGAATTTATCCCCTTCCTAACACTTACGTTTTATTTCCTTTCTAACTTTCGTCTGCCGTTACAACTGCTAAGGTGTGGCATAGTTACGCTGACGACACCTTCGTCGTGTGGAGCTGTGGTGAGGAACACGTGGCCGGCATCCTTAGACACCACAGTCTGCATGCCAACATAAAATTTACTGTGGAACTAGAAAAAGACCAACAGCTACCTTTTCTAGATACGCTGTTTACGAGTAATAGTGAGAACTTGGTACACAGCGTGTATCGAAAAAAACAGACGCACACGTACACACATACAGCCCGATACCTGCAAGAGCTATCAAACCATCACCCGAGCAAGAAAAGAGGGACGATTAACACGCTCGCAACGCGCGCAAGACGAATACGTGTGCCACAGCACATCGGATGCGAGATATAACACCTGGATAGCGTTCTGAGGAGCAATGGGTACTCCACTAGTTGCATAAGAGGTGTCTGGAAATCCATCACTCAGGAAAGTGACACGTCTAAAGAAGAAATGTGGGGCACACCCTTTCTGCCATACACCCACAAGGTGACGGCCAGAATCAGCCGTATACTTCCCAAACATGGCGTATAGTCTATATACAAACAGACGAAGAAGATCAAAAAGTGTCTCAGATAGGCAAAGGACAAAAGAGAGTCTTATAAATTCACCATGAACGTAAGGTTGTGTTTTTTTTTTTGGAAGAGCGCTATTTCATCCAAGTTCGTTTTCGAATACCTCCATATGTGTTTCTTTATCCTCTTTACTATGGCCTCTTCATAAACATGGATATCAAGTTTTTCTTGAAAACTATTTTTCATGGCTTTCAGGATTTCTGT
The DNA here is from genome assembly GCF_021461385.2 of Schistocerca piceifrons. NCBI lineage: Eukaryota > Metazoa > Arthropoda > Insecta > Orthoptera > Acrididae > Schistocerca > Schistocerca piceifrons. The sequence continues at coordinate 358,321,879 of NC_060149.1, read as the reverse complement.
ACTATTCTTAAGAATTCAGGTTTTCGTAATTTTTTGTTCTATGAGATAAATTTCAATTTTATATTGGCTAGATAATCGTCTGTTTCTATACTTTCTCATTGTTTAGCTTGTACGCGGGCCGGTGTGGCCGTGCGGTTCTAGGCGCTTCAGTCTGGAACCGCGTGACTGCTTTGGTCGCAGGTTCGAATCCTGTCTGGGGCATGGATGTTTGTGATGTCCTTAGGTTAGTTAGGTTTAAGTTGTTCTAAGTTCTAGGGGACTGATGACCACAGAAGTTAAGTCCCATAGTGCTCAGAAAAAAGCACTATGGGACTTAACTTCTGTGGTCATCAGTCCCCTAGAACTTAGAACAACTTAAACCTAACTAACCTAAGGACATCACACACATCCATGCCCGAGGCAAGATTCGAACCTGCGATCGTAACAGCCGCGCGGTTCCGGACTGCGCGCCTAGAACCGCTAGACCACCGCGGCCGGCATAGTGCTCAGAGCCATTTTTTAGCTTGTACACTCATCATTTCCTTCTGATGTTGAAACGAGATGGCGTCTTGGTCAATTTCATATGCTCCTAAATGTGAATTTGGTGATTTCTGTGGTTTCCCTGTTTCTGTTTCATTTAATTTAATTTTTTTTAATTGTGGGCATTAACTTGAGGTTAAATTCTTTGGATGGTTCTATGAGCTTTTGTTCCATTCTTACTCATTCTTTTGTGGGGTGGATATTTTCAGTCTGCTTTCCTATATATTTTTCTCTTCTCCTATTTGCGCATTGAAGTCGTCCCATAGTACTGGTGCTCTGAACTACTTCTTGGAATTTGACGCCGGCTGGTGTGGCCGTGCGGTTCTAGGCGCTTCAGTCTGAAACCGCGCGACTGCTATGGTCGCAGGTTCGAATCCTGCCTCGGGCATGGATGTGTGGGACGTCCTTAGGTTAGTTAGGTTTAAGTAGTTCTAAGTTCTAGGCGACTGATGACCTCAGCAGTTAAGTCCCATAGTGCTCAGAGCCATTTTTGGAATTTGACATTTCGTGCTCTCGAGCTTCCTAGAAGCATTCCACTTTTCCTGGATTTCTTTTATTGTCTTTATCAGTTAGGGCATGGCAGTTTAATAAAGCATATGTTTTGGTCTCACTTTGAAGCTTTAAATTGAAAGGCGCTCGTCTGTGATGGAATTTACTTTTCGACTCTTGGCGATGAAGTCTGCTCCTAGGTGCTGTATCCCTTTCCTCATTGGATTCCAGTCATTTTCACCCTTAAATTCTATATCTCTCGTGTTGCACCACAGAATTGAATACGCTTTTCAGCTTTTCTCTCAACATTACTCGTAGGTCCTTCGGGAACAATCGGACGCAGTAATTAGCACACTGCACTTTTGGAGGAGCGGGCTTCCAATAATTGTCGATTCCTTCCTTGTACTTGTATATACCGAGTTTATGCTCCGTCTCCTATGAACTCGTCGTCAACGGAATCTTCCTTCCTTGTGTGACCTGAAGCTCTGCTGCCACTGGCCTCCCGCAGGGTTCCGTCAGCATTTGATTCTCCTCATGGCTATCACTCTCTCTCTCTCTCTCTCTCTCTCTCTCTCTCTCTCTCTGCCTAGCCCACGCGAGGCTTCATTTCTTTGAAAAAAAAATGCGCTTGTTTGATCCTAGACTGTAGATGTAACACAAGACGAACATGTTCCTCTCACCTACATGCGTGTGCTACAGCACATGCCCAAGACGCACATGTACCCACAAAAAGCAGGCAGGTGGAGCCCGTGAAGAATTCACGATAGCTCGATATAAGAAATGCTATTCTTGTTCTAAAAACTGATGCTGCTCAGGGGAAACATATGTACCGTAACTGTTTGTCCCATGACTTTAATTGAAAACATGAGTTAACACCCTCAAATCCTGTACTCTGCATTTAGGAATTCATCTAGCCATCTCTGTCGAGCCGTAAGAGTAATTTCCTTATCACAAAACCTCAAACAAACTGCATGTTGGCATATTGAGAATGTGAAAAGATCTCTGAGGTCTCTGGTAGTCGGCTTAAAACTACAGTCTTTTTTGACAGTCGACTGGAGTCGTAACTGTTGGTAATATCGTCATCGAGCGTTACAGTTATGTGTCAGCTTCAGAATCTTCATCCCCACATCCTCTGAAAATTGCATCCATGTCCATTTGAAGTTTTTAAATTGCTGTTGGGTGGTCAGCCGAGTCCTAAAGTGTTCGGCTTTCCCCACGAAATAGTTTTATGCTGACCATGTATCAGTGTGCCTTCTTACAGATTAATTCAACTTTTGGTTACTCTTCATCGCTACATGTAACTTTTAAACGCTGTAAATTAATGCTCATATTAGAAATTACTAGGCGTTAAACATAAATTTCTGCCATTATCATGGAGTTCATTGGCGGAAACCTACATTTTCATAACGCAGATGCGAACAGTTAAGATCTGATTTGTGCCGCATCTCATGGCAGCAGAAAGCACTTATTCTGGCGAGAACTTATAAGCCTGTTATTTGCAGAGAGAAGAGGAGCCCCTGGTGCGCGCCGTGAAGCCTACGTCCCGCGAGCGGCGCTTCATCAAGTTCGCTTCAGCCGAGTATAATGGACAACTGTACATGACGCCGCAGGACTTCCTCGAGTCTGTCGTCGAACAAGAGCCTCGCCGTAAGTCTGACTGCTTGTTGAATTGTTTTGTCATATAGGATTCCAACCTTGATAATTACCAACAGAGATACACTATCTGTTCAAAAGTATCCACACACAGCCAAGTAATGCGGAATTGACCACTAAATGTCCCTAGATGCACAAGTCGACTGATAGTGATGTGATTGTGGAGTGTAAACGCGAAGGAGAAACTACAGCTAAACCGATACAAGCCGGACTTTTATGTACTGACAGACAGGGACCGTCGAATGTTGCAGAGAGCGGATGTAAAAAATTTCGTGAAATTGGCAGAGTGAGTTCCAGTAGTGCCACCAGCAGTCTAAGTACCACAATGACTGCGCTTAGGGAATTGAAAAAACTATGTACTATGGTCAAGGAGCTCCTCATGAGCCACGTGTTGCTAAAGTTAACGCCAAGCGCCGCCTGGGATGATATAAAGGCCGGCCGTGGTGGCCGTGCGGCTCTAGGCGCTGCAGTCCGAAACCGCGGGACTGCTACGGTCGCAGGTTCGAATCCTGCCTCGGGCATGGATGTCTGTGATGTCCTTAGGTTAGTTCGGTTTAAGTAGTTCTAAGTTCTAGGGGACTGATGACCTCAGATGTGAAGTCCCATAGTGCTCAGAGCCATTTGAACCATTTGATGATGTAAAGAGCGACGCCACTGGACAGTGGATGTTTGATATGGGTGTTTCGAAGTGATGAATCCGATGCAAGGGTTTGTGTTTGGCGAATGCCTGGAGAACGTTGGCAGCCATCATGACTGGTGCCAACTCTATGTGATCAAAAGTATCCGGGCACCTGGCTGAAAATGATTTACAAGGGCGTGGCACCCTCCATCGGTAATTCTGTAATTCAATATGGTGTTGGCCCACACTTAGCCTTGATGACAGCTTCCAGTCTCGCAGGCATACGTTCAATCAGGTGCTGGGAGGTTTCTTGGGGAATGGCAGCCCATTCTTCACGGAGTGCTGCAATGAAGAGAGGTATCGATGTCGATCGATGAGGCCTGGCACGAAGTCGGCGTTCCAAAACATTCCAAAGGTGTTCTATAGGATTCACGTCAGGAGTATGTGCAGGCCAGTCCATTACATGTATGTTATTGTCCTGCATTATGAACAGGTGCTCGACCGTGCTGAAAGATGCAATCGCCATCCCCGAATTGCTCTTCAACAGTGGGAAGCAAGAACGTGCTTAAAACATCAATATAGGCTGTGCTGTGACAGTGCCACGCAAAACGACAAGGGGTGCAAGCCCCCCCCCCCCCCCTCCGAATTTTGCTGTTGGCACTACACACGCTGGCAGATGACGTTCACCGGGCATTCGCCATACCCACACCCTGCCATCGGATCGCCACATTGTGTACCGTGATTCGTCACTCCACACAACGTTTGTCTACTATTCAATCGTCCAATGTTTACGCTACTTACACCAAGCGAGGCGTCGTTTGGCATTTACCGGCGTGATGTGTGGCTTATGAGTAGCGGCTCGATCATGAAATCCAAGTTTTCTCACCTCCCGCCTAACTGTCATAGTACTTGCAGTGGATCCTGATACAGTTTGGAATTCCTGTGTTATGGTCTGGATAGATGTCTGCTTATTACAGATTACGACCCTCTTCAACTGTCTGCGGCTTCTGTCAGTCAACAGACAAGGTCGGCCTGTACGCTTTTGTGCTGTACGTGTCCCTTCACGTTTCCACTTCACTATCACATCGGAAACAGTGGACTTAGGGATGTTTAGGAGTGTGAAAATCTCGCGTACAGACGTATGACACAAGTGATATCCAATCACCTGACCACGTTCGAAGTACGTGAGTTCCGCGGAGCCCCATTCTGCTCTCTCACGATGTCCAATGATTACTGAGATCGCTAATATGGAGTACCTGGCAGTACAATGCACGTAATATGAAAAGCGTACGTTTTTGGTGGTGTCCGGATACTTCTGATCACATAGTGTACACTGTTGCCTTTTTCCTAGACGTGAGAACGAAAATTGACCAAACACATTAATGGCCGCCGTTAGCTTGTTAATTTCCCAGGGAACTGTCAATCATTTAATTTACACATCGCTCACCTGAGCATTTATACCTGTGATCAGACCTCACAGCTCAAGTTTTTTAGATTTTTTTCGTCAGTTCTGTTCTTTTACCAGGAGTACCTAAGAGCTCCGAGCATCGTTTCCCTAGCTGAAACAACACTTTAGAGCCGAGCCATTTCTTAAAAACTTTTGCAGTCAATGAGACATCCACATCGCGCATGGATGGGCTGAGCACGGTTCAAGTGTAGGTAGTTAGTCGCTTCCATTGTCTTCATGTTAATGTTAACTTTGGTAACTGTATGGTAAAGATGGCTGTTATTATTACCAGTGCAGTGTAGTGCACCGTTAAGTTTACGTTTTTGTGGACCAAAGTTCAATGAAGGAGCATAGGTGGAAACTGGTGAAGGGACATGAGCAACTACAATAATACAGCAGAGTCCAGACAGGAATGCTGATACAACTATTGATTTCATAGAGATCATCGAACCAGGAGGCACAGTAATGACATTGGACTTACATTCAGGAAGACAGCTGTTCAAATCCTGGTCTGTCATCCAGATGTAAAGTTTTCGTGAGTTCCCTAAATCGCCTAAGACAAATGCCGAGGATGGCACCTTTGAAAGGGCACTGCTGAGTTCTTTCCCCATTCTTCCCCAAGCCAAGCTTATGTTCTCTCTCTAATGAACTCGTCATCTACGAGATGTTGGACCCTAATCTGCCTTACTTCGCTTTCTTCGTTCATTCCTTCTAGTGAGGTCATAGATTGCTGATAAAAGAATTTTGTTGCGTCTCGAATTATTGCGCCGCCTCCTTCCCCCCCCCCCCCCCCCCCCCCAAGGCCGAGGGCTCATATTTCTTTTGCCAGTGCGTTTTTGGCCAACACAAGACATCGGCCCTTGCAGCACTTCTTCCCTTCCCACGGGTGGTGCCGACACTGCCTTAGGAGGGACATGGAGCTAAGAAACAAGGGAATAAATACTCCCATGAATATTTACTTTGCTCTAGGAACCACAGGGACATCTTCTTGGCCACAACGTCATTGTTATTTGTTCAAAACCTTGACAGGTTTGCTGAAGTTGCAGCAATTTCGAAGATGGGAGTTGGTTCTACTCCGATTGAAATGGTACACCTGCTCAGTCACTGGCACTTCTCGCCTGTAACAAGCTCGATGACATTCCTATAACCCCCCCCCCCCCCCCCCGCCCCAGCCCCAGCCCCACAACAGTCTCAATATGGTACAGAGTATCGCCTTCCGCCGCGACCTTTTACAGACCAATGATGAATTACGTGCCAATCTGGAGTGATGGGGTGTGCATTTTGTCCGTCATGTCCAGTGGGGACCAAAGGACAATAGTGTATGATATTGCAATGCCTGTGTTATTCTGAATTACGATGCAATGTTCATTTGGACATGCCATTATGAAATACATGAAATGTGTTCGCAGTTGCGAATGTGGAAAATCTACAGCTGTATATTGGAATGATGACAACGAAAATTTGTGTTGGACCGGAACCTATACCAGGATTTCCCGCTTATCGCGAGTGGTTGCCTTACTATTATGTATCAGATCATGAATCACAGCCAAACCCAAACTTTCATATGTCGTCAACCAAGTGTCTACAACCTGTAGTTGTACATTCATTATGTATATTCGTGTCTGGGGGAAACATTTTACTTTAAAGTCGCTTGCTCGATGCCGGCAGATAAATACGATAAGTTTGGGTCTGGCCGAGGGTCAATGTCCAAAGGAACTTTGCATCATAATTCGAAATAACACTGGCACTGCAATATCGTACTTATTCGCCGACACCAGGCAAGCGACTTTCAAGTAAAATGAATGTAACTCCATCATCTGTCTGGAGTGTGGGACTATGGCTGGTCAACTGCGGTTCGAGTCAGTTTGGCACAAATTTTCACTGTCCTCATTCCATTATACAGCTGTAGGTTGTCCTTACTCGCAACTGTGAATGCAGTGCATGTAAAGGACAATAGAGTTGATACTGGGGCCTTCATCTTGGCCTTTGAAGGCGACTCTTTGCCCTGAAAGGTCAAGGTTATAGTGTATTGATTTGATGTGAAACTGCATGTTCCTCCTCCTCCCCCCCCCCCCCCCCACATGCGGTGCTTCAAATGTATGACATTCCACCACATGTCTTCCCATTGTAGCGTCAACCCCATCTGTAAGGATTGTCAACATCAGTTGAATATGGGCCCTCCTTGTGCCCTATGCTCCTGTGCCCCCCCCCCCCCCCCATCTGTGTCAGCTGTGGGGAGCGCCATTCTCTCTGTTCACCAGACTGCTCTGTCTTCCAAACAGAAAAGAAAATCCAAGAATTCGAGACTGGACTGACTCATATATCACAAGGCCAAGAGGAAATATGATCGTTTTCATCCTGTACATATGACTGATGTTTACTACAGATACATCATCATCTTCTGTAGCGACAGTACCCTCGCTTTTCGAGGTTTCCACGCGTGGTCTTGGGGCCTGCTGGACTACACGCACTCCCCTGGTGGTTGGGGGTCATCCTGTTGATTCCTCCACACCCACTTTGTGAACATTCACTCCTCGCCTTAGGGGACAAATCTTCAACCTCCAGCCTGAGAATCATCACCCTCCTTCAGTGCCTCTCACCAGTAAGGAGACCCTCGAGACGCTTCCCTCCAAAGATTCAGCCAGTGGCTGAAGGAGCCATGCATTGCTGGTTGTAGAGGTTCATGTTTCTTCACAAGGGCAGACAATTTTTCGTGGACATGGAAAGCATCCAAGGAGAAGTGAGACTGAAAGAAGATCTCCAAGACAAAGGAGGTTCCAGTGGTCCCCATGCCACTGACCCCACTTGTTTCGACTCTGTACGTGAGGTAGAATTCCTGGTGGAACCTGTGGCACCGGAGCCCCATACATAAGCTGCTACATAATGCACGTGTATATATGCCACGTCCTCACAACCTGCGACTCTGGGGCGTGACCTGCCTCCTTGGTCCCTGCACACCCCCACAGGATACCTATAGCATTATCTTCCAGTAGAAATGTAGAAGTTTCTTCCACAGCCTGCTGAGCTACAATGTCTCCTATGCTTTTCCCTTGCTTACTGTATTGCCCTCCAGGAAACTAGATTTCAGCATTGCTAACCACTACCCTCCTCAGCTATCACGGCTGTTTTAAGAATCAAGCTATGACAGAGCGTTTGGGTAGAGTTTTCACATGCATTCTGGACTCTACAGTGAACACAAGCCATTCAGTATGACTTCAGAGGTTGTGGCTGTTCGTGTGACGGTATTTCTGTATTTTATCATCTGTAGTGTGTATCTCTGTGCCAATAGTGAAGTGTCACAGACCACATGGTCTTCATTGATTTCTCTCTCACGCCATGTTTCCCCATTCTGGGCAACTTCAATGCCCACAACCCCTTGTGGGGTTGAAGTACAACCAACAGCTGCAGTAAAGCTATTGAAACTTGGCTTACACAGCTGAATCTTTGTCTCTTTAATACTGGTGCCCCCTACACACTTCGCTGTGTTATACAGATCATATTCAGCCACTGAGCTTCCCATTTGCATCCCTGGTCTTCTCCCCTCCATCTACCTGGGAGTCCATGATGGCCTGTCTGACAGTGATCATTTTCCAATTGTCCTGTCCCTCCCTCACGATCAACTGCCTGGACACCTGCCCAAATGGGCTCTTAACAAAGCTGACTGGGTTGCCTTTGAGTCTGCCATCACTCTTAGCTCCCCATCACTTAGAGTTATCGATGTCCGGAGCACAACTGCAGCTATGCATTTGACAGCACACATAGCAATCCCCTCTTGCTCTTCCTCAGGAACCGCCCCCCCCCCCCCCCCCCGGTCGGAAGACAGCATCTCAGAAATCGCTGTGACCATTAGAGATCACAGTACTGTATGCTACAAGGGAGCACTTCATTGCCTTCAGTGGTTCCCTGCCCTGATCCACCACCCAATAAAACGACAGAAGCAACAATGCTGGGAACTATTATTGGACCACATACCCCTCCTTAGCAGGTTTGATGCTTCTGTGGACGCCAATACCACACAAGTGTACCTGCCATCTCCTTGAATGGTGTTGTCTACACTGTCACGCATGCTGTCACCGAACATTTTGTTCTGTATTATGCTTGAGAGTCAGCATCTGAGAATCGTCAGCCTACATTCTTTGTCCTCAAACAGCAGGTGGTGCGAATTCACTTAACTGTCACTACACATCACATGGAGCCATATAATGCTCTGTTTAGTGATTGGGAATTCGTCAATGCCCTAACACTTTGCCCTGACATGGCTCCAGGGTTAGACCTCATCTACAGCCAAATGCTCAAACACCTGTCAGTGAACTGCCAGTGTCATGTCCTTTTCATTTTCAACTGTATCTATAGCAGGATGCGTTCCCATCTAGGTGGCAAGAAAGCGTGATAACTCTGAGATGGATAGCTGTCTTCCAATTAGTCTAACTAATGTTCACTGCATGTGTATGGTGAAGCCTTGACTCTCAGGTCTTTTTCTCCATTCCACTGCAATTTTTTCCAAGGCCATTCTGCTGCTGACAATTTGATGTGCCTTGAGTCTGCTATCCCATCAGCTTCTGCCCAGCGGCAGCACCTTATTGCTGTCTTCTCGGACAGCAAAAGGCTTATGACACCATATGGCATTATCACACCCTTGTTACCCTTCACGAGTGGCGTCTCCGGGGCCCACTTCCAATTTTTGTCCAAAACTTTTTGTCACACCATACTTTCCAGGTTGCTGCTTCCCACAATACACCTCATATACAAGAGAATGGGGTATTGCTGGGCTCTGTATTGAGTGTGTCTCCTTTTTCTGGTGGCTATCAATGGTCTAGCTTTAGCTGTGGGTTCTACAGTTTCACCTTCCCAGTACACCGACGATTTTTGTATTTCCTCTTTCTCCTCCACTGTGGATTTTGCCATGCGCTGACTGGAAGTTTCCATGTAAAAGTTGCAGACCTGGCTCTCATCCATGACTTCTGGTTTTCAGTGCCAAGACATACACCGTGGACTTCTGTCGCCATTGTACTGTACATCCACAGCCAGATCTCCACGACATTGAGCAACTAGTCGTTGAGGTAGGGTCTTATCGCTTTCTGGAGCTGGTCTTTGTTTCATGGTTGAAGTGACCTCCCCACCTTCACAAACTTAAGCGAACATGCTGGTCACACATTAACATTCTTCGCTGCCACAGTAACACCATTTTTCTTTATTACAGGAGTCTGGCATATGGCTCAACATCACTTTCAGCATTGTGGATTCTGTACCCAATGCACAATTGTGGAATCTGATTTATGACAGGCAGTTTTCGGACCAGACCTGCAGCCCTGTGAACAGCGTTCTAACGGACGCTGAGATCCTTCCACTGCAGATCAGGTGCCAAAAACTCCCGGTCAACTACGTTCTACACATTCACTGCTCCCCTGCACACCTGCACTACCGTGCCGTTTCACCTATTAGGGAGATAGACCTCCCACAACAGCGGCCCAGGACTGGAGTTTGCATACTGTCTCTGTGCTGTGAACTCCAACTGACCCCACTGTCGCCCATTGTCAGGAAGCAATTCCATATGCCGCTGTGGTGTGTACCACATCCTGAGGTATGTCTGGAGCTATCGTTTGGACCAAAAAACTCTGTTGGTCCCACAGTTTTTTGTGGTCTGTTCCTGGCCATCCTTGATACATTTCCGGGTTCAGAAGTGGTATACACTGACGACTCTGCTGCCAGAACCGTGATTTATTTTCAAAGAATTTTCTTGAGAATTTATTCTACTTACTAGCGATTCATCAAGAACATTAACACATTTAATCACACTATGTGAGCGTGGAAGTAGTTGCCAGGGAGTAACCGATGAAATGATAAGCAAATTCCTTTTTAACAAATGGTAATTTATTCACTTTAATGGTGCTTAAAGCATTTTTTTAAAGAAACAGATTTAAAATTATAATCAGAAAGCACCATCTAAATATCAAGTTACAATTTATTCAGAAGCAGAAAGAAACAAATTTTTGACTGTATGAGCTTGCAGGCTGAGAACCTTGCTGCTCCCTTTTGACACGGCCGTAGTTACGACCACTCACAACAACCTCTGAAAGAGACTACACTGGTGCAAATCTGCAACACACCAGATTACTTTAAACTAAAGGTTTTAACAATTTACACAAGCACACAAACTATGCACCCCCGTAGGAGGGATGGAAATGGTATAAAACACTAAATATTACAATGTTAACTTTGCCACCGAAGGTGTAACTTGATTTTAACTTTTAAGAAAAGTCTTACGGTGAAAGGCTGGCAACTTTATACACTAAAATGATCATTTAAATAAAAGCCCATAAAATTCAATCTTATATAAAATTCTACAAGGTTGGCCAAACAAGTTAAGATGCTCTACAGCGCACAGATACCGCCTCTCAAGATTATAGGCAAGATCAAAACATATTCAGGAATTAGGCCGTTTCACTCCAAGCAATAAATTCGTTAACACACCAAATCCGACAAACATGACAGAGGCAGCTCCGAACGACAGACAGACACTAACTGCCTAATAAATGCGGACGTCAGACAGACGAGCAAGATGGGGACGAGACACTGACCAAGAAAACAAGTAGAATTTAACAAGAGTAAATCACACAACCTATCACCAATCACTTAACTTCTAATAAACTGCGATTTCTCGAGAAGACCTGGCGGAGCACCCCCAAATCGCTCTCCCGAACCGTCCGCTGCCAGCCGCTTCAACGGACGCAGGAAGGCGCGCCGATCTCACGGCGTCACAGCTCGCACCGGCCAGACCGATGTCGTGGGTTGACTCCTGTTGCTCTCGTGTCGACCGCGAAGCCACTACCCCTCGCTATACGGCGCTGCCCACTGGACTCACGTGGCGACCTCACATGCGCCGACGCTCAAGATGGACAAGTCATCTTGCGTCTGTCCGTCCCCGGTAGCTGAGTGTCAGCGCGACAAAATGTCAATCCTAAGGGCCCGGGTTCGATTCCCGACTGGGTCGGAGATTTTCTCCGCTCAGGGACTGGGTGTTGTGTTGTCCTAATCATCATTTCATCCCCATCGACGCACAGGTCGCCAAGTGGCGTCAAATCGAAAGACTTGCACCCGGCGAACGGTCTACCCGACGGGAGGCCCTAGTCACATGGCATTTACATTTATCTTGCGCCTCAGTGCGCGACCGACCTAGTCACATGGCATTTACATTTATCTTGCGCCTCAGTGCGCGACCGACCAACCGATCGATCCAACCGCCAATGACCATTGCCTGAGCAAACTCGAGCAGACTGGCGGCCTAACGCGCAGACTCAGATGCAGGAACTAAGCCTCGACCGGGCGACCACTCGCTGAGTCTCTTACTGGCGGAGTGAAAAGACTCTCATTTATCCGGCTTTAAAGATTGATCCGAACGAAAGACATACTAGCACTACGGACGACAGACAAACACTAACTGCCTACCGAGCGAGGTGGCGCAGTGGTTAGACACTGGACTCGCATTCGGAAGGACGACGGTTCAATCCCGCGTCCGGCCATCCTGATTTAGGTTTTCCGTGATTTCCCTAAATCACTCCAGGCAAATGCCGGGATGGTTCCTCTGCAAGGGCACGGCCGACTTCCTTCCCCATCCTTCCCTATTCCGATGAGACCGATGACCACGCTGTCTGGTCTCCTTCCCCAAACCAACCAACCAACCAACCACTAACTGCCTCCCAAATTCAGACGAGAGACAGACTAGCAAGCTGGGGACGAGAGACTGACCCAGATTGACTGACTGGCGAGCTCATAGCGCTCCTTAAATGCACGTGAGCAGCAATCTTTCCCCCCTTTCCCACCAGAGGGAGACACCAAAGCTGCGATTGCCACAGCGGCGCCACCGCCAGAAACGGAGGGCGACTGCCTCACATTACGCGCTGCGGCGCGCTCTTCAAAACAGAAATTTTTACCACGGCTCACTGCCAATGGATGAACTGGTTTTACCTGCACACATGGTAGGTGCAATGAATAATGTTCCCTGCCGAATGGCTCCTGTGTATTCACTGCAGAATTGGGGGCCATTCTCAAGCCCTGATTCATGCTTGTTCGTTGCACCAGCGAGACATTTTTAATCAGCAGTGGCCCCCTGAGTAGTCTTTGGGCTATTGACCAATGCTACCTCGACACCCATTGTTTGTGTCTGTCCATGATCCCCTTTCTGACTTCCATCAAGCTGGATAGTCGGTCATCTTCGTCTGGACCACAGGTCAATTTGGAATCCCAGAGAACCAGCACGATGTGCTGATTAGCCAAGATGCCTACCAGGATGCCAACTTTGGAGGTGGGGGTACCAGAACCAGACCTTCAGTCTACTCTATGCTGTCAGTTGTTCGAGGCACGGGACACACAGTGGTGTGCCCTGCTTTCTCTCAAAAAACTGAAAGCAATAAGGGCTCCACAACCATGTGGCAGTCTCCCTTTGTGCTTCTTGCAGGCAATCCACTGTTCAGTCAGCTTCACATTTGTCACACTTGGCTGACCCATGACCACATCCTATGATATGAGGCTCCACCCCACCATCAGTGTGGGGCCCATCTGATGGTGGCCCACATCCTACTGGACTGCCCCAATTTGTCACCTTATGGCGAAACCGTAAACTTGCTAATACGCTGCCTCTGTTGCTACCAGACATCTGATCTCGTTTCACATTTCACCCGTGAAAGTGGTTTCTTCTTCTCTCTGTGAGGTAGGGCACATTGGCCTCTTGGGCCGCTTGAGATATCTGAGGTTTGCCCTGTCACCTGCACAGACCCAAGGGATCCCATGGCTGCCCTTGCTCGTTGGTCCGGCCTGTCTCCTGTCCTTCCCACATTAGTCATTCTTATTCTTGTACATCTATCGTTGGTTTAATATCTCGTCGTGGTTCTCTTTCCTGAGATTTTATCAGTTTGTCTGCGTTGCTAATTTTTTTGTGGTAATGGAGGGTGAGGAAACACCCGTCAGATGTAGAGGGTGCATCTCTTATCGCATAATATGTCCGCGGGCCTCTAGCTGCTTTCTGGTCGTAACAACTCGTCGACCTTCACCTTGTTACCCCTCTCTCGTCTCTAATTGCTTCTGTTTCCTTGTTTTATTTATTTTCACTTATAACCAAGTTCATCAGGATTTATCTTCTGTGTTTTCCCTCTCAGAGGACTGTTCCCGGCTTGACGCATGTAGGATGTAATGTCTGATGACTTCGTAGTTCAGTCCCTTTAACCTCATATCATTCCAATGAATTATTGGCTAATTCCTTCAGTGTCAGGTGGCTTGGGTCCGTGTTGGTGTTTGTGTTATAGGGTCAGGGATAATGTAGTAAGTACAACACGCTGAAAATCAGAGCTGTTGCGTTATAGAATTGTTAATGCAGCTCGAATCACATACATCTAGCCATAACTGACATTTTTCCATTACTGGCAATTTACCTCACGTTGGAAAATCTCTTCATATCAATACCATCGCTCATTTCTCCATTCTGGAGCCGTTTCAGTGCCTTTCATATTTTTTTGTTTTACTTTTTCTTCCAGTATATTTTTCTTCTCGCATGCATATGTGACATTCTATCAATTAGTTTGGTTTGTATACATACACTTTAACGTGTGTGGTCTGTGAAATCATAACTTTTAGTCATAGTGTGCCACAGACACTTTCCTTACGACCTCGTCTATCTAGTGCACCACTCAATAATTAAAAAGTTGTGCAGTCTGTCCTTAAGCATTTCCTAAAATTATAATGCACCTTCAGGAAAGTCTGCTAGTTACTAGCCCTGAGTAGCGTCTGTGGAATGAATTAGACTTAATAGACAGTTTCCATGCAGCATTCATCTTGCTAACAGGCTGTTTGTAGCTATCGTTCGTCATTCATGTGGTTTTCTTTACAGTTGTTCGCCATGTGGAAGACGGCTTGCCCGAAATCTGCGACTTCTACCTGCCGATGGAAAACAAAACGCTCGAATCTGGCAACTCTTCCCAAAGCGCCTTCCGAGTGACACGCACAAACTCGGAAACTTCTACCAGCTCGTGACAGACCAACTTCATCCCCCTCCCCCGTCCCCGCCGGCCGTGGTGGTCGAGCGGTTCTAGGCGCGTCAGTCCGGAACCGCGCGACTGCTACGGTCGCAGGTTCGAATCCTGCCTCGGCATGGATGTGTGTGATGTCCTTAGGTTAGTTTGGTTTAAGTAGTTCTAAGTTCTATGGGACTGATGACCTCAGATGTTAAGTCCCATAGTGCTCAGAGCCATTTTTGAACCCCCCTCCCCAGGGGGCTCACCACTCTATGGTGACTTGGTGTTTGGCTACCACAGGGTCCCAGCCTGTGCAGCACGCACCTCTTCCCTTTCCATGCTGCGTGCGTATCCTCCTGCTATTTTTATTCCCCTCCTTTGGGGAACATGGGTATTTTCGGGAATATGTTCTGAAGTTTCGGTAGCCTGGCATCGGAACAATACTGTGTTTCATTTCCCTATTTCTTTGTTCTCCATCTCTTCCCCGTCTTTAACTTCGGCGTTTGAGCTTTCTCTTCGTTCCTTCTTCCTCCCTGTGCGCTCCTGAAGACCGGCCCATGCGTTTGTCGTATGACTGGTTTGGGTAATTCCCAGTGCTGGGTCGACAGGTAGGGTTCGCACATACCCCCTGATACAGACCAGTCCCAGGGAGAAGTGATTACCTGAGATGTTACCTTCCCAGTTGCCAATTGGTCCCTCAATCTGAAGTTTGGGAGTTGAGTCCTGAGGTGTGAACAGTCATCTAAGGCGAGTGAGCCCCTATCTGAGGGGGCCCCATTCGGAAGGAGCGCGCCATGGGAGATGGTGGCAACCATGGAAGATTTTTTCGCAGTGAGCCAGTCATCATAATCTCAGTCTTCATCTACTAAATGTAAACGGAATAAGGCTAAAGAGTCAACGACTCTCCCAGCTGCACCTCGGTTCCTTGTGGTATCATGTACCAAAGGACATCAGTGTTTTGCTACAGTTAATGTGTTTACTATTCGAAAGAGTGTTGATGCAATTGCAGTCTGGCTCCCACTTATATAATGGGACTTTGCTTCTGGAGACCAGTTGTGATTTTTCAAGCTGAACAGCTGCTTATTGCTTCTCTTCTCCATGGATATCCTGTTCATACTGAGGCGCATCGTACTCTGAATTCTTCATGTGATGTTATTTACATTCAGCTTCTTGATGGTCTGACAAAGGGATAAATCCAGCATTATCTCTGATCAGGGCTTCGCTGCCATCCATCGAGTAATGAAAAAGGTCGATGCAAACTTAGTGCCTGCACGCACCCTTCATCTCACATTTGATCAAGTTGTGCTTCCATCTAAGATTAGGGCAGGCTATGAAGTTATCCACAGTCTGACTATACGTTCCAAACCCGATGTGTTGCTACCAGTGTCAATGTTATAGCCACACTCGCGTGTCCTGTCAAAACACGTCAAAATGGGTTACTTGTTCCTATTCGACAGTGTCGCCACATGATGCCATTATCTGGCTGACCTCCATTTCACCGGTGAGTACTGCCTACCATTTCTCTGCCCTGGAGTCCACAGGCCGACCCAGGGAGAATGCCAACACATTCGTAGATTTCGTAGAGCCTTTGTGCCCGGCAGGAGTGAGTCTTTGAAGGCTGGCACTGGGCAGCCACCGATGTGACTGCCCTTCGTTTCTTCCCTCCTACTCATTCCTCATTTGACTCTTCTCCAGTGGAACATTTGTGGCATTAGATCCAAGAAGGAGGAATAATGGCTGCTCTTGGAATCACAGCATCCAGTTGTTCTCTGCCTCCAATAAACGAAATTGCAGCCTCACAACTGCTTTGACCTCTCGTGTTTCCTTCCAGTTTGCATTGACCTCCCCCCCCCCCCCATCCCCCCCACTCCCGTTCCCGAGGAAGGCATTACCTCTCATGGAGGAGTCATGCTGCTCATTTGGGGTGATGTCCATGGCCAGACTATCTCACTGAACACCAAGCTGCAAGCTGTTGCAGTCCACATTTTCCTTCCTTGTTTCACCTTTTCTCTTTGTAACGTCTACATCCCTTTGTCATTCGCTGTCACCAGGGCAGCCTTACTCCAGCTTATTGGTCAGCTCCCTCACCGATTTTTACTGCTTAGCGATTTTAATGCCCACCATGCCCTTTGTGGCTCTTTGAGAACCTGTCTGAGAGGTACCCTCTTGGCTGACCTTCAGTCAACTCCACCACATCTGTCTTAACACTGAAGCACCCACGTTTCTTTCAGGCTCCACACACACCTATTTCCATTTGGACCTCTTGTTCTGTGCTCCCAGCTTGCCTGTCGTCTCAAGTGGTCCCTTCTCTCCTTCAGATACTCGAGTGAGCATTTCCCATACGTTATCCATTTTCCTGTCTCTTGTGCCACTTGCGTGTAAACCTAATTGGCAGCGTTCCACGGCCGACTGGATGCCTTACCCCTCCCTCGCGACCTCCGACGACTAATATTTCCCCAGTTGTGATGACCAGGTAGAGTACCTTACGAACGTTATCCTTACCACTACAGAATGTGTCATACGTCGCACTTCTAAGTGCACCGTGTCCCAGTCCCCTGGTGGACTGACGCATGCTGCAACGCGATTTGCCCAAGGAGACATGCTCTCACACTATAATGTTGAACTTTGGGATTGAAAACTAGCTATTTGGATTTATTTTACAAGTTCCTTTAAGATTTTGACTCCCTTTCCCGTCATGTGGGGCAACCTCCGTCGGCTTTCTGTGACCAAGGTTCATTCCCCGATTTCCAGCCTGACCGTATCGGGTGTTGTCATTGAGGACCCTATTGCTGTCTCGAAAACCTTTGGCCGCATTTTTGCGAAGATTTCAAGCTCCACACACTATCATCCTGCCTTCCTCCTTCGGAAACGAGTGGAAGCGGCTCAGGTGATAGCTTTTCCCTGTCAGAATCGTGAATGCTACAATGCTGCCTTTACTATGAGGGAACTTTACCATGTTCTCACATCCCAATCATATGTCACAGGGCTGGGCAATGTTCACTTTCAGATGTTGCAGCACCTGTCTCTTGTGGGCAAGCACTTTCTCCTATGTACACACAGTTGCATTTGGCCAGATGGCACGTTTCCCAGACGCTGGCGTGGAGCCACTATCATTACCCATACCTAAGCCCAGTAAGGACAAACACCTTTTTTCTAGCTACCGCTCCACTTCCCTCACTAGCTGTGTTTCCAGTGTGATGGAACGTATGATTCATGGCTGGCTGGTAGGGTGGCTTGAGTCTTGCAATCTACTAACCTACTCCACAATGTGGATTTCGTGCGCGCCTCTCTGCAGTTGGCCATCTCATCACTTTGTCAACCCATGTCATGAACGGTTTCCTGCGAAAATATGAGACTGTGGCCATGTTTTCTGATTTGAGAAAGCATACAACACCTGCTGGAGAACTGGTATCCTCTTTACTCTATACGCATAGAACTTCTAAGAAGCCTGCCCAATTTCCTTCAGGAGTTTTTAAAAGACTGAGTTTCAAGGTACGTGTGGGTTCGGCCTGGTCGGATACCTGTATCCAGGAGAACGGGGTGCCTCAATAATCTGTCTTGAGCGTCGTTCTCTTTGCTATAGCCATTAAACCTATTATGGACAGTCCTCCACCAGACATCTCTGGTTCCCTTTTCCTCGGCGACTGTATGATCTATCGAAGTTCTCCACGGCCTTGTCTCCTTGAGCGGCTTCTTCAGCGATACCTCGATCGTCTTTACTCGTGCAACATCGACAATGGCTTTCACTTTTCTAACCAAAAAAGCGTTTGCATGAATTTCTAGCGACGCAATAAGATTCTTTCACCATCTTTACATCTTCGGCCTGTTGCTCACCTGTTCGCTGAAACTAGGAAATTACTAGGCTCATGCTTGATATGAAACTTTCTTTGTCCTCCCACAGGTCTTACGTAGCTGCACACTGTACCCAGTCCCTCAATGTCCTATGTGTCCTAAGTGGTACTTCCTGGGGAGCGGATCGGACCACCCTCCTCCGTTTGTACCGATTCCTTGTCCGTTCGAAACTAGACCATGGATGTTTCGTTTATTCACCTGCATGTCCTTCCATCTTACGCCGTCTTAACATAATCCACCATTGAGGAATGCGTTTGGCCCCTGGTGCCATTTACATTAGTCCGGTTGAGCGTCTCTATGCAGAAGCTGCCGAACTACTTCCGTCATACCGGCGTGATGTCCTCCTCATTGGATATGCATGCCGTTTGTCTTCCATGTCTGGCCAACCATCCTATGCCCCCTTTCTCAATGACTCCCTTGGCCACTAATATGGGGCATGCCCTTCTTCTCTGTTATCTCCCAGAGTTCGCTTTGGGCTACTGCTCTAGCAGCTTAACTGTACGCTACCTGTCATGTTCCCGACGGGTGTGAACCCTTCCCCAGCTTGGCTTCCTGCAGCAGCCTGTGTTCATCTTGGACTTCATTCACTTCCCAGGGACACTACTCCAGATTTGATCTATCGTTTTAAGTTTTTCGATCTTAGCACACAACCTAGCGATATTACCTTCGTGTACACTGACATCTCTAACACTGACCAAGGTTTCGGGTGTGTCTTCATCATAGGCACCGTCCATTTTCAGTATCGGCTTTCAGACACTGCTCGATTTGTGCAGCAGAGCTCTCCGCCCTCTACCAGGCCACCCAGTACATCTGGCGACACAGGCTTTTTAATTGTCATATGTTCCGATTCTCTCAGTGCTCTTCAGAACCTCTATGTTCTGTACACCGTCCATTTCTTAGTGCAACGGATCAAAGAAAGCCTCCACTTGCTCGCCACCTTGTCCCAGGAACATCTACCGTGATGTTCCTGAGGGGTTCCTGCTCACGTCGGTCTGACGGGAAATGAGGCTGCTGACGATGTTGCCAAGGCTGCAGTCCTCCTACCTCGGCCTGCTAGGTCTTTCATTCCTTCAGATAATCTCCGTGCTACCATCTGGCGGCAGGTAGTGTCACTTTGGCATCACCACTGGTCTTCTCTTCAGGGGACAAGTTGCAGGGTATTAAACCTCTCCCACCAGCTTGGCCGACCTCCTCTCGGCCCTCTAGTCGCCATTTCCTGACCCAGTGGCCTTTTTAACCGTTTTTTTACGTTCCAGTGTATATTTGCCGTCTGAGTTATCGGCCGTTTTAGCGAACGACGCGCGGGCTGTCGATCGCGTTTTCTTTTTATCTCTCGCAGCAATACGGCGAAGGACATTTCATCTTTGGTTCGGGACCTCCGCTGTCTCTACGGCGTATTTTGTGAGCCTTGTTTTTAATTTCCTTTCCTTCCGCCGATTGGACCTAGCGTATAGTCGCGTTTTACTTCTTTTACTTATTGGTGTTCTAAGGTTATGATATGGCCGCTTATGAACTCAATTATTTCTGCGCCCTGAAACGAAACAAAAAAAGACCACCTACACAAACTCTTCCAAATAAGAACGGAGCAAGTCCACAACCTCCGCCTCTATTTACACTGTTCTTAAAGAATATTGTAAATACTGTACCACTGAACAAGATATGAAAGAAAACAAATTATAGATAAATACAAAGGCTTCATTATAAATTTGACAAACAAAAATATTTCAAGAAGAAACTGCATTTCATTTATCTTACGTTGTTCTCGTGCCTGCTTTGCATGAAACGCACTTTACAAATTCTAATTCGCCAGTTTCATCATTTCTGGTAGGAAAGCTTGCGTCTTCATGGTTTTTGAGTCAGTTTTGATGATGTGGTCATTTTTTGCAGAGTTAATTCTTACTTAGGTATCACATCGTTCATCCTTCCGACTTTTCACAAAATTGAGGATGTTTGGGTGAGGATTCACACGAAGCATTGAAACGGGAATGGAAACTTTCACAACATTAGTCGTTCTCGTTAAGAAAGCGCAGGCTCCTACCCAAATGTGAGGAGGAAATAGCGCACCTTCATCGTCATCAATGTAATTTTCATTTATATAATCGGCAAATTTGGCGGGCTTTTTGGCTTGTGATCGTATTCTGACCAGGTCAGTAAAAACATCAGGAATATCTTGAGGATTTAAGTAACTTAGCCCAAAGGTGTAATGCAGCCACTGGCCTTTTTCAGTGTCTTCGTACATTGAAGCTAATTTCAGGAATAACGTAATTTTAGGAATAACTGTGTTCTTCTGTGTTTTTGAAAAAGGCACATAATACCCTATACTCATTATGACCGTTATTCGTTCAACAGTAACACGGTTTTCTGAAAATATCAATTATAATTGTATTTACCAAACATGAGCCAGGTGAAATATACAGTCAGTAATCTTGGTTGATGGGAAGTCAACCTTGATACTCCCATGGATGGACTATTTGAAGACAATTACCACAGCTGTCGGATTAAAAGACACTTGTCTCTTCCTCCAGTCATCTTGATCACACTGTATGATTTTCAGATATGTCTCCTCGTTGTTATCTTTTATAAGGATGACCACTAAAGATATGTAAGGGCTTCCAGAGTAAGTGTGGACCGCGAATAACTGGAGAAAGTGTTTCGTTGCATATTGAAAAGTACCATCCATCAGTATTGGTTCCTACTGACATAGGTATCGTAGATTGGAGTCGGTGGAAAAGTCATGACCGTTTTCTATATCATTATTAAGGACAAAGGCATGGCCTTTTGTAGTTGTCACCTCCATGTGAGATAAGGCAACCTGAATTTCCATCGCGGATTTTGGCAGTTTCGGCATATTCTTCAAACGAGCCTGAGTAATATTGTTCCGAATATACCTTACATCCTTCCTCGTTTATGTGTTATGGGTTGTCGGAATGTCATCTACTACTTTGCTAATAAGCTGTGATGGTCTTTCATCCAAAGCTTCACCATCTGTTCTAACAGAATTCGATAACATTCTCCAGTTTAACAAGTGTTCTGGATCTGGTGTGTGGTCATGAGTGCCTTCCAAACCCGAAAATATGTTTTCAGTGCCTACTGTGAATACTTTAACATAATGCCATGAATTTTTACCACAGCATCGCCATCCACGTTTTTCGGTTCCTACAAATCTTCAGTAAAATTTGAATTTATAATCGTCGCACGTTAAAGGTATATTACCACGATCACTAAAAGTAATTTGCAAAAAGTGAGTTTCTGCCATATTTTTCCCTTGGATGACTTACTCGATCTACACAACGAAACAGTATGTGAATCTGCACAGATGTCAGCGAGTTGCTGTCGTCCACAGTACTGAAGAGTTTGGTTTAGGGCCAGGAATACGACGCTCATGGACCCATACCTTGGGTTGGGCCATTCTGCTATCTGCGTACAAAGCTGCCAGTTCGATTGTGCGATTAACTGACCCTTTCACAGTACGCTTCTAGTGGTCATTGAAAGTTGCCGAATTCGAGTCTTGCCGTGGAAGATGTCCTGCTGGGTGCAGACTAAAGCACGGTTTCCAGTCAGATGCTGATCGTAGTTCACGTCGGCGCCAGCAATTTTTGTTACTTGGGATCTGAGACTAGTGTCGGCTCGTCTCGCAGATTTGGCGGAAACAGTGAAGACAGCCTTAAAAGTGAGGTATCAGCATAGATGTCGGTATGCAACAACTTTCTGAGAACTGAGAACTGATCGTGCCTCTCTGGTCTGAAGTTGGCGGACTCGGCTGTAGACTACTCGATCGCCGCTATATCGTAATACTTACGTTATCCTGGACAGACCGGGAAATGACCGCTTTGGTGGCACAGTACATTTTCAACGCCTAGTTTCTGTCACATGAATGAGGAAAATTTGTCAGGCATCAAATATGGAGAGTGAGAATATTAAAAATATGAATTGTTCGCAGAGAAGTCCCAGAAATCACCTCAGTTGCCCTTACGTAATATTAGGATCTAAGACTTGATAGAACCCGACACAGAAATTTGGGAAATTTTCAACACTGCCTGAATTTATTCCAGGAAGATAGACTTCTCATGAGATGATGTGTTTAAAGGAACAAATGAAAAATTAAATCATTTCATCTAGCGAAGTCCAAAATGAAATCAGAGTAGCCGATAGCGAACTTAGAATAATTGCCATATGCTCCCACCACTACACACACATTGTGATAGAGTCTTTATTAGATAGCAAGAAAATACACAGAGGTTGGAGATAATTTAACTCCTGTATTAGCAACTGGGAAAATTTCGCATACGTTACTGGCAGTAAGTACAATGTATCTTAAAAAAGTAGAACAGACCCTATCATTTTTATAGCTTCATCAAAGAGACAGGAAGCAGCGACTATAGTGACTACTGACAAAGGCAAGAGGCGTATTTATGTTTGACGGAACTCGTAGACAATCAATAACATCATTCCTAAAAATCGAATGAGTATGCTTAGTTCAAGTCTGAGAAACGAGAGAGAGTTGTGTACAAAGATCAAACACAACCTAACTTGCGCTTTAGATAAATACCTACCAAGCAGTATTAAACATCGAAAAGCCCCCTTTATTTAGTGGTATTATTCGGAAATTTATTCGGAAACCAAAATTGTTACACTCATCAATGAGAAATAGGGAAACGGATACAGAACTTAATTGTAAATCGTGCCTCCGTAAGGTCTATCATACATGGGGCTTACAACAGTTTCCACTCTCAGATCTTGATGGAATATCTTTCAGTATAAAATTCGGGCCCTATTTAAACTCAGTGAATGGATCCAAACGTTCCATCCAGTCACCTGAGGATCAGTCGTGTTTAACCTAAGACAGGAAGAAAGTCGTTATATTGAATTACACATTTAAAAATACATTCACGCATTTGAGTAATATGAGTAATATTACCAAACTGCCTTCCTATTACGGTACTGTTTGACCACCGCACACATTCGGAAATGAGTGATACTGAAATAAGCTTTCCCGTATGAAACAAAAAAGATTACAGCTATTCAAAGAGAAATAAAGACGAGGTGCTGACGGGATGCGCATTAAATTTTATATTGAGTACACTGTGGAATTTGCTCCTTTGCTGACTGGTACTTATCAGCAAATAGACAATCTTCCACGCAGTCTTCTGAGCACTCAAGGAGGGTAGAAATAGCGATTGTCCAGAATTATAGAGTAACAATGGTAACGTCAGTCTGTTGCAGGATCGTAGAGCACAGTCTGAGTTCCAACATTTCTGAAAGGCGTCAGACACTGTCGAATAATAACCAACAAACGACGCCGGCCGCAGTGGCCGTGCGGTTCTGGGCGCTACAGTCTGGAACCGAGCGACCGCTACGGTCGCAGGTTCGAATCCTGCCTCGGGCATGGATGTGTGTGATGTCCTTGGGTTAGTTAGGTTTAATTAGTTCTAAGTTCTAGGCGACTGATGACCTTAGCAGTTAAGTCGCATAGTGCTCAGAGCCATTTGAACCAACAAACGACCATTGAATTATTTCCCAACCTACGACCAATAGAATCCGGTGTGTTACGCTGGATGGGGAATGTTCAGTAGAAATGAATGTAACATCAGGTGTGCCCCCAAAGAAGCAGAATCGGAAAACTAATTTTCTCAGTACACAGAAACTATTCGTAAGGTATGGTCAACAGCACTCTGTTCGCTGATGTTCGGTCCAGGAAAGTATCGTTCCTAGACAATCATAAGGAAACTGCAGATGTATTTCCATGATGCACTGAATAGTAGCTTTCTTCTAGTGCGCATTAAATGCATAGTAATTCATAAAAAAGACAGGGAACCCGATAAAGTCCAATTACAAAGTCGATTAAGAACCTCTGGAACCTGTCTTGTTGTTTAAATAATTAGGGGTCATATTATGAACCAGTATGAAATGAATCGAACGCGTTAAATTAGTGGAAGATTTAGATATATTTACATGATATTGGGAAATTTCTGTGCATTTGTAAAGGAAACTGTTAAAGACGCTAGTGTGGCCTATTCTGGGATAATGTTCCTGCGTTTAAAGTCCTTATCAAGCAAACTTACTACAGACATCGAATCACTTAAGAGCCACGTGTAATAGCTCGAATAAAATAATTTTCCCCCAAGGAGGCTCACAACTTGAGTACGTGCTTGGCTACAACACGGCCCCAGCCTTTGCAGCATTCCTTCCTTTCCATGCTGCAAGCTTACACTTCCACTGTGCGGATGGTTTTCTTGGTGTAGACCCTGCTTGGATCTGGTTTAAGATTTGGTGCTTGAGTTTCCACTTCCAGTTGTTTTCTACAGCTTTCCATTAAATAAAAACGTGGTCCCCATTGTTGGATTTGACCTCCCACCAATTTTCAAAAATCTCCATATGTGCGGATCGTCCAGGGAAGGTCGCCCGATGCAATGTATGTTCCACCTTTGTGCCTTTCTGTCTTTGCACCCTTCTCTTTAATAAGGTAACACACACAAAATCTAGCACTATAGCCATCCCGTTGTGGAGTGGGAGGTCGTCAAGTACCTGCACGATGATTGCCCCCTGACCACACAAAGCCGCACGGGGTAGCAGCGCGGCCCGAGGCATCTTGTCACGGTCCGTGCGGCTTCCCCCGTCGGAGGTTTGAGTCCTCCCTTGGGCATGGGTGCGTGTGTCGTCCTTAGCGTAAGTTAGTTTAAGTTATATTAAGCAGTGTGTAAGCTTAGGGACCGGTGACCTCAGCAGTTTGGTCTCATAAGACCTTACCACAAATTTCCAATTTTTGACCACACAACTGAAAACTCCCCATGTACGTCAGTAGGTATGTGCCCCTCGTGACTGGAGCATGGGGACTCCGAGCAATGGATTGCAGGCCGGGTGACCATTGCTGAGGATGGGTGGCACCCATGGGGAGAGCCCCCATTCACAGTGGATGGCACCATGGTGGATGAGCCGCAAATGAAGCAGATGAAGTTATCCCCTGCTACTGGTCATATGGCACCAGCAGTCTATGGAATGAAAGTCCTCATTTAATGCAGAAAGATACAACCCTAAAATGTTCCCTTCCCTGGCTACACTGTGGGAGGAATGTAGGGCTTAGCAGCAAACCAAGAAATACTCCTCCCCAATATTTGTTTGCACAAGGGCTGATGGGGATCCCTTCTTGGCGACAAAACCCTTATTCTTTGTGGAGAACATAAAAGACAAGTTTGGGGAAGTGGCAGCCATCTCTGAAGTGAAAAGTGGGTAAATTTTGATCAAAACAGCATCCCCTGTCCAGGCGCGAGCGCTGCTCACCTGTAACAAGCTGGGTGACGTAATGGTGACTGTTGTTCCCCATAATAGTCTAAATATGGTTCAGGGCATCATTTTCCACCGAGACCTGCTCTTACAATCTGATGATGACATACACACCCACTTGGAGTGATGGGATTTACACTTAGTCAGTCATGTACATAAGGAGCCAAATGCCAATAGGATCATTTGCCATGACATGAAACTGTATGTCCCTCCCCCCCCCCCCCCCCACACACACACCCCAATATACGGTGCTTCAGGTGTTGAAATTCAGGCATATGTCTTCGCGTAGCAATGCTAGCTAGCACCATCTGTAGAGATTGTGAGTCGAGAAAACTGTGTGTGAATTCTCCTTGTGCCCTCCCCCCATCTGTATCAGCTGTGGAAATCACCATTCTCCCTGCTCAACAGATTGCACTTTTTCCAGAGAGAGAATAAAATACAAGAATATAAGACTCTGGACAAACTAACTTACAAGAGGCCAAGAAGCAGTTGAGCGGTCGCTCCCAGCACGTATAACAGTGTCATACGCTACAACTACGACAACGTCGCCCCCAGTGGGGACATTGGTCCCCACCTCCTAGCTGGAGACAAATCACCTTCCTCCAGCTTATCTCGCCAGGAAGGTGTCCCAAGGGACACTTCCTTCCAAAGTTTCTGCAGGTCTACAACTGGGCACCAGCCAGTGGCTGAAGGAGCCACAGACTGCTGGTCACAAAGCTTTGCGATCATCGTCGTTACCTGAAACTGATTCAGATAAGGCCTCAGAGTCATCCAAAACCTCTAAGGAGAGGAAAAACAAGAAAAAGTCCTCCAAAAAGGAGGATATTCAGGTTTCTCTCACGCCACCAGGTCCCACCTGTTTGACTCCTGTGGCCAAGGCAGAGATTCTGGCGGCCCCCCAGTCCCCAGTTCACACCACACAACAGAACTCCGAACCTGTGTGTATTGATGCCACAACCCTCTTAACCAGTGGCAGCAGGTAACCTTAGGGCACAACCTTCTTCCTTGGTCCCTTTATGACTTCAAATTACAACATTATTCTCCAGTGGAATTGTAGCGATTTTTTTCCACCACTTGGCTGAGCTAATACATCTTTTAAGAACTTCCTCTGCCTTCTGCATTGCCCTTCAGGAAACTTTGTTTCCAGTAACGCAGACCCCGGCCCTGCCTTGATACTGGGGATATTATAAGAATCATGCTACCTATGACTGGGTGTTCAAATGGTTCAAATGGCTCTGTGCACTATGGGACTTCTGAGGTCATCAGTCCCATAGAACTTAGAACTACTTAAACCTAACTAACCTAAGGACACCACACACATCCATGCCAGAGGTAGGATTCGAACCTGCGACCGTAACGGTCGCGCGGTTCCACATTGTAGTGCCTAAAACCGCTCGGCCACTCCGTGACTGGATGTCAGATGGAGTTTGCGCATATGTTCTGGCCACTGTATATAACGAACTTCTACCTATTAATATACTTTTGGAACCTTTGGAGGCTATGGCTGCTTGGATAAGGGCATTTCAGCATATTACCATCTGTAATGTGTACCTCCCTTCCGATGGTGAAGTGCCTTAGAACATACTGCTTGCATTGGTTTCTCACCTCCCCACACCTTTACTAATCTTGAGTGATTTCAACGCCCAAAACCCTTTTTGGCGTAGAACCATGATCACTGGCCATGGAAAACACCTCGAAAACTTACTGGCACAACTTGACCTCTACCTCTTGAATATTGTGGTAAGTGGTGGGGGATACATGTCCCTTAATGACTTGGCTTTCATGGTCTTCCAGCTGTTCCCTAGATAGGGTACTTTGCCTGCCTTTTTCCCTATGTCTCCCTTTCTTCTTTTTTGTCCCATATCTCGCCTTCGTTGACCTTTGGTTTTCTTTCCCTGGGTTTTGTGCGGTAGGTCATCTATGATATCCAGTCACGTAGACATGTCTATTCCAGGAAAATGGAACTGATGACCTAGTAGCTTGGTCCCTTTAATCATCCAACAAAGCAACCAACCAATAAAATAATTTTAAGATTGACAGGTTGCAGTGACTGTTGCCAACGTGCAGCCAGCCGCAGTTTCCATAGGACACGTGAAGTTTGGAGGTTCTAGCGCCTGGCTGTGCACTTTCAGGCTGTACTAATGCGATATCTTCCAAACAGTTACATTACATGTACCACTGCGTACTGAGTGAGAGTACACAACCAAACCTCTTCAACAACGACCCAGAAAGTTTACTGTTCTCACATCATTATTCCCACCGCCAACCAGCTTAGGAGATTCCCAGTTTCTCGAAAGCGTCATTAAAGTCCACCAAAGGTACTGTGGTGTGGATGTTTCGTGTCAAGCGCCTGTTCCACTGATTCTTGCTGACCATAACATGTAGTTACTGGAACAAGTCGTAGTCAATGAAGCATCCAGAAAGTCAGATGAAAACATCAGCAAGTAAGGCACAACGAAGGCCTATATTGAGAACTATAACTAATAGTTGGATAAACGACGTAGCGTACCACGACCAAAGCACTTCACTCAGGCCCATAACTAATAAACAACCGCTTAAAAATAAATGTTCTTTAACAAAAGTTGACTCTTCGTGTGTCACCAGCATGCATCTAAGTTTGCAGATGACCTCCTATAATTTCACAGTTTCTGGAAAAGGGACTTAACTGCTGAGCTTGTCACGTTAGTTTTACACTGAGTAAACCAAAGGATAAAAATATAATTAGAATTGACATCTGTAATCATTGTGACTGTTGGCTGTTTTCTGACTTCCCTCTTATTCGCGTTACAGCACGACTTAAACGAAGAATGCTGACTGATAAAGACCTGGAGAACATTCGAGATAAGACTCCTGCCCTTCGCCAAGGTTCTTCTCAGATGTTCCGGACATTGCGTGACAAAGGTAAGAATTCACTGATTATAGCTTGCTCACTTTATTTACGTTTTCACTTGCTGCTTACTACGGGTTGCAGAAATTACAGAATTTCTTGGAAATAACTGCGTAAAATAAAAGCATTCAGCAAACGTCTCGCCTAAAATATTCTCTAGTGTATTTATTTGCGAGTCGAGACAATCGAGGAATGTGTCTTTAAACTTCCAATTTGTTCACCTATCTAGATATTTAAACCGACGCAAAGTTTCTATGTGATCTATATAGGCAGTGCACTATATGTTGTTGTTTTAAATATGTTTTTGAACACATTTTATAAAAACCTTTGGTAAAGTAATCGCAGAGATACTGTTTTTTGTTTTTTTTTTTTTTTTTGTATTTTCGAACTGATGTATTCAGTGATGTATTACGAGCCGACATTGTCGAAATTGAAGACAGCATTTAAAATAAAACTGCTTATCAAGACGAGTTAACGTGTTTATCCACTGTAGGGAACCGACTCTCCAATGTACGGGAGACTAGCTAGCGATGGATTAAACCTAACTGCTTGCAATGGAATGTGATTTTAATCGCATAATGGGAACCAGCTGCAAACACCGTGCGGCATAAAAATATGATTAGAATTGACGTGTGTAATTATTGTGACTGTTGGGTAATTTTTTCCTTAATTTTTGCATGTTTCACTCCACCAACGCGATGGTCCTCAGACCTTTGGAAATTCAATATGCTACACAAGCACGCGGTAAGATAAATTCACTGGTGCACCTTACAATGTGATAACTTACATTACGTTGTCACGGGCCACGTGGTAAAAATATGAGGCCGTGTATATCGCCACCGTCATATATCTAATGGAGTAAGTTGATTGTGTACGGTTATCTTAAACTCTTTGGTCAGCTACATTCTAAGATTAAACAGCAAGACGTATTATCTCTTCTTGAGCGAGCTACTCAACCGATTAGTAGCGGCTTCGCTCAAGAATACCATCATAACGACCGGGAGAGCGGTGTGCTGAACCCACGCCCATCCTATCCGCATCCTCCCCAGAGGATGACACGGCGGTCGGATGGTCCCGGTAGGCCACTCGTGGCCTGAAAGACGGAGTGAGTGAGCGAGTCAAAGCCCTGTCGATATGTGCGTTGGTTTAAACTATTTCATGAAGCCTAATATGTTGCAGTTGTTGTGGCCTTCAGTCCAGAGACTGGTTTGATGCAGCTCTCCATGCTACTCTATCCTGTGCAATCTTCTTCATCTGAAAGTACCTATTGCAACCTACTTCCTTCTGAATCTACTTAGTGTATTATCTCTTGGTCTCCCTCTACGATTTTTACCCTCCACTCTGCCCTCCAATACTAAACTGGTGTCCCTTGATGCCTAAGAACATGTCCTGCCAACCAATCCCTTCTTCTAGTCGAGTTGTGCCACAAATTCCTCTTCTCCCCAATTCTATTCGGTACCTCCTCATTAGTTACGTGATCTACCCATCTAATCTTCAGCATTCTTCTGTAGCACCACATTTCAAAAGCATCTATTCTCTTCTTGTCTAAACTATTTATCGTCCATGTTTCACTTCCATAAAAGGCTACACTCCGCATAAATACTTTCAGAAAAGACTTCCTGACACTTAAATCTATACTCGGAGGAGGAGGAGGAGGAGGAGGAGGAGGAGATTAGTGTTTAACGTCCCGTCGACAACGAGGTCATTAGAGACGGAGCACAAGCTCGGGTGAGAGGGAAGGATAGGGAAGGAAATCGGCCGTGCCCTTTCAAAGGAACCATCCCGGCATTTGCCTGAAGCTATTTAGGGAAATCACGGAAAACCTAAATCAGGTTGGCCGGAGACGGGATTGAGCCGTCGTCCTCCCGAATGCGAGTCCAGTGTGCTAACCACTGCGCAAATCTATACTTGATGTTAACAAATTCAGTTATTTTGCTCCCCAAATAGCAAACCCTATCTATTACTTTAAGTATCTCAGTTCCTAATCTAATTCCCTCAGCATCACCTGATTTAATTCGACTACATTCCATTATCCTCGTTTTGCTTTTATTGATGTTCATCTTATATCCTCCTTTCAAGAAACTGTCCATTCCGTTCAACTGCTCTTCCATGTCCTTTGCTGTCTCTGACAGAATTACAAAGTTTTTATTTCTTCTCCATGAATTTTAATTGCTACTCCAAATTTTTCTTTTGTTTCCTTTACTGCTTCTTCAACATACAGATTGAATAACGTCGGGGATAGGCTACAACCCTGTCTCACTCCCTTCCCAACCTCTGCTTCCCTTTCATGCCCCTCGACTCTTATAACTGCCATCTGGTTTCTGTGTAAATTGTAAATATCCTTTCGCTCTCTGTATTTGACCCCTGCCACCTTCAGAATTTGAGAATATTCCAGTAAAGATTGTTAAAAGCTTTCTCTAAGTCTACAAATGCCAGAAATGTAGGTTTCCCTTTTCTTAATCTATCTTCTAAGATAAGTCGTTTGGTCAGTATTGCCTCACGTGTTGCAACATTCCTACGGAATCCGAACTGATTTTCTCCGAGGTCGGCTTTTGCCAGTTTTTTCCATTCGTCTGTAAAGAATTCGTGTTAGTATTTTGCAGCCGTGACTTATTAATCTGATAGTTCGGTAATTTTCACATCTGTCAACACCTGCTTTCTTTGGGATTGGAATTATTGTATTCTTCTTGAACTCTGAGGGTATTTCGCCTGTCTCATACATCTTGCTCACCAGATGGTAAAGTTTTGTCAGGGCTGGCTCTCCCAAGGCTGTCAGTAGTTCTAATGGAATATTGTTTACACCTGGGGCCTTGTTTCGTCTTAGGTCTTTCAGTGCTCTGTCAAATTCTTCACACAGTATTACATCTCCCATTTCATCTTCATCTACATCCTCTTCCATTTCCATAATATTGCCCTCGAGTACATCGCCCCTATAAAGACCCTCTATATACTCCTTCCACCTTTCTGCTTTCCCTTCTTTGCATAGTACTGGTTTGCCATCTGAGCTCTTGGTATTCATACAAGTGGTTCTCTTTTCTCCAAAGGTCTCTTTAATTTTCCTGTAGGCAGTATCTATCTTATCCCTAGTGATATATGCCTCTACGTCCTTACATTTATCCTCTAGCCATCCCTGCTTAGCCATTTTTCACTTCCTGTCGATCTCATTTCTGAGACGTTTGTATTCCTTTTTGCCTGCTTCATTTACTGCATTTTTATATTTTCTCCTTTCATCAGTTAAATTCAGTATCTCTTCTGTTACGCAAGGATTTCTACTAGCCCTCGTCGTTTTACCTACTTGATCCTCTGCTGCCTTCACTATTTCATCTCTCAAAGCTATCCATTCTTCTTCTACTGTGTTTCATTCCCCCGTTCTTGTCAATCGTTCCCTAATGCTATGTCTGAAACTCTCTAAAACCTCAGGTTCCCTCAGTTTATCCATGTCCCATCTCCTTAAATTCCTACATTTTTGCAGTTTATTCAGTTTTAGTCTACAGTTCATAACCAATAAATTGTTATCAGAGTCCACATCTGCCCCTGGAAATGTCTTACAATGTAAAACCTGGTTCCTAAATCTCTGTCTTACCATTATTTAATTTATCTGTAATCTTCCAGTGTCTCCAGGCCTCTTCCACGTATGCAACCTTCTTTCATGATTCTTAAATCAAGTGTTAGCTATGATTAAGTTATGCTCTGTGCAAAATTCTACCAGGCGAAGCCTAATATAAAATAACGTGTTACAAAAACTCTGGTATCATTAAACTGTGCCAAAATGTCAGCCGCTTTCTCGAGCGCCCTCACACACAAGTCTAAAAAACGTACTTGGTTATTTATAGTAAAATTACAAATCAGAACTATAATGGGCAATTTTACGGGCGTTAATACACGTATGTCATGTCTTCACAGGTTATTAAAGCTATTGCAGCTAATCTATAGTAACGTAGATGAAACGTACAATTCAGACATAGTGACACTATTCTTCTTACGCTTACAGCTATTAAAGCGCAATATATGGAGGAAAGGTACATATTTATTTTTGACGTAGATATTTGGTAAATATACGTATATGGAGGTAACAAATTTCAAGTTGCATGGAACTTTCGTATTATTTCTTTCAGGTTGTATACAGTGGATATGCGACGCTTGTTACTCTGCCTGCCCCATGTATGTTCTTGACACTTGCAGTCCAGTAGCAAATAGATAAAGCGTTCCATCTACATCTACATTTATACTCCGTAAGCCACCCAACGGTGTGTGGCGGAGGGCACTTTACGTGCCACTGTCATTACTTCCCTTTCCTGTTCCAGTCGCGTATGGTTCGCGGGAAGAACGACTGTCTGAAAGCCTCCGTGCGCGCTCTAATCTCTCTAATTTTACATTCGTGATCTCCTCGGGAGGTATAAGTAGGGGGAAGCAATATATTCGATACCTCATCCAGAAACGCACCCTCTCGAAACCTGGCGAGCAAGCTACACCACGATGCAGAGCGCCTCTCTTGCAGAGTCTGCCACTTGAGTTTGCTAAACATCCCCGTAACGCTATCACGCTTACCAAATAACCCTGTGACGAAACGCGCCGCTCTTCTTTGGATCTTCTCTATCTCCTCCGTCAACCCGATCTGGTACGGATCCCACACTGATCAGCAATACTCAAGTATAGGTCGAACGAGTGTTTTGTAAGCCACCTCCTTTGTTGATGGACTACATTTTCTAAGCACTCTCCCAATGAATCTCAACCTGGTACCCGCCTTACCAACAATTAATTTTATATGATCATTCCACTTCAAATCGTTCCGCACACATACTCCCAGATATTTTACAGGAGTAACTGCTACCAGTGTTTGTTCGCTATCATATAATCATACAATAAAGGATCCTTCTTTCTATGTATTCGCAATACATTACATTTGTCTATGTTAAGGGTCAGTTGCCACTCCCTGCACCAAGTGCCTATCCGCTGCAGATCGTCCTGCATTTCGCTACAATTTTCTAATGCTGCAACTTCTCTGTATACTACAGCATCATCCGCGAAAAGCCGCATGGAACTTCCGACACTATCTACTAGGTCATTTATATATATTGTGAAAAGCAATGGTCCCATAACACTCCCCTGTGGCACGCCAGAGGTTACTTTAACGTGTGTAGACGTCTCTCCATTGATAGCAACATGCTGTGTTCTGTTTGCTAAAAACTCTTCAATCCAGCCACACAGCTGGTCTGATATTCTGTAGGCTCTTACTTTGTTTATCAGACGACAGTGCGAAACTGTATCGAACGCCTTCCGGAAGTCAAGAAAAATAGCATCCAGCGGGAGCCTGTATCTAATATTTTCTGGGTCTCATGAACAAATAAAGCGAGTTGGGTCTCACACGATCGCTGTTTCCGGAATCCATGTTGATTCCTACATAGTAGATTCTGGGTTTCCAAAAACGACATGGTACTCGAGCAAAAAACATGTTCTAAAATTGTACAACAGATCGACGTCAGAGATATAGGTCTATAGTTTTGCGCATCTGCTCGACGACCCTTCTTGAAGACTGGGACTACCTGTTCTCTTTTCCAATCATTTGGAACCTTCCGTTCCTCTAGAGACTTGCATGTCATGCACGTTTACACGCTGACAGTATTTCGCGGTCATAATCATTGTCCTACACTGAGCCATAATGGAAGCTAACGGTGCCAGTATGTGTAACCGCCAACACATTGTAAACATAATGAATCACATCCGAAAGTAATTCTAGAGAATGGCGGTTTCGACCTTGTCGGTGCTACCATGACTCTTTTGTGCTTGCCACATTAACGCCAGTTAAAATGGCAATTACATTTTTTTTACTGTGTCAAAATAGTGGTTAATCTTAGGTACGTGTCCTCACGCCCGTAAAAGCGGCGTTTCATTACCACTTGTGTGATGTTATCGCTGCCAACATGAATGGTCAATTGCCTTCTTGCTTGAATGCGAAAGTTTCAGGTATCGTAATTTTAAATATCTTATGGTTTTTTTCCATCTTAACGTACTATAATCTTCCTACGACTAATGTCGCGATGTCCGACTTCTGCAATCATATACATTTAGTTGCAGGTGCTTTTAAATAATTTTAATGTGCTTTTAGAAATGCGACATGCGGAAGTCAACGTTTGGAGAAACGGCAATTTTAATTCCGTTTTATGTTAATTTAAAAGGTGTTTCTAACCAGTTATGAATCTTAGAATGTGTTCATCCCTGTAAAAGCAGCGACTCTTCACCGTCTTTATGACGTCAGCAGAGCCATCATTAATTATCTTACTAATTCCCATTGGTGTAAATACGAAAGTTCCATTCAATATGAAATTTGTTACCTTCATGAGTACACACAAATTTCAGTGATTAACATTGCATGAAACAGGCTAATGTAAGCCATTGAAAATGTAAAAAGCTGGGGCATTAATAACCGGTATAACCGCCAGAATGTTGATTGCATGCTTGCAAACGTGCATGCATAGTGTTGTGCAGGTACTGCATGTCAGTATGGGCGATGGAATTACACGTCTGTTGCACTTGGTCGGTCAGTACAGGGACGGCTAATGCTGGTTGTGAATGACGCTGGAGTTATCGTCCGATAATGTTACTTATGTGCTAGATTGGAAACAGATCTCGTGAACGAGCAGACCAAGGCAACATGTCGACACTCTGTAGAGCATGTTGGGTTACGACAACGTGATGTGGGCGAGCGTTATCCTGTTGGAAAACATCCCACGGAATGCTGTTTATGAATGGCAGCACAAGAAGTCGAGTCACCGGTTTGACGTACAAATAAGCTGTCAGGGTGCGTGACATAACCACGAGGGTGCTTTTGCTGTCACACGAAATTGCATCCCAGACCATAACTCCAGTTGTAGGTCCAGTGTGTCTAACATGCAGACAGGTTGAGGTTTTTCACTCTGTAGCGGAGTGTGCGCTGATATGAAACTTCCTGGCAGATTAAAACTGTGTGCCCGACCGAGACTCGAACTCGGGACCTTTGCCTTTCGCGGGCAAGTGCTCTACCATCTGAGCTACCGAAGCAGGAGAGCTTCTGTAAAGTTTGGAACGTAGGAGACGAGATACTGGCAGAAGTAAAGCTGTGAGGACCGGGCGTGAGTCGTACTTCAGTAGCTCAGATGGTAGAGCACTTGCCCGCGAATGGCAAAGGTCCCGATTTCGAGTCTTGGTCGGGCACACAGTTTTAATCTGCCAGGAAGTTTCATGCAGACAGATTGGTTGCAGTTCCTCAACTGGCCTCCTCCTAAGCAATACATGGCCATCACTGGCACTGAGGCAGAACCGGCTTTCACCAGAAACACAACAGACCTCGACCCTGTCCTCCAATGAGATCTCACTTGACACCACTGAAGCCGCAAATGGCTACAAGGCGTCTGGCTCGGAGCTGTCCTTGAGGTAACCCATTTGCAACAGTTCTTTGTGCCCGCATCTCGTGGTCGTGCGGTAGCGTTCTCGCTTCCTACGCCCGGGTTCCCGGGTTCGATTCCCGGCGGGGTCAGGGATTTTCCCTGCCTCGTGATGGCTGGGTGTTGTGTGATGTCCTTAGGTTAGTTAGGTTTAAGTAGTTCTAAGTTCTAGGGGACTGATGACCATAGATGTTAAGTCCCATAGTGCTCAGAGCCATTTGAACCATTTGAACAGTTCTTTGTGTCACTGTGGTGCCAACTGCTGCTCAGCTTGCTGCTCCAGGTGCAATACAATTTGCCATAGCCATACACCGAACACGATAGTCTTTCCTATCGATAGTGCCACGTGGCCGTCTGGAGCCCGGTCTTCTTGCAACCGTACTTTCTCGTGACCACCACTTTCAGCACTCACATACAGTGGCTACATTCCTGCCAAGTTTCCTGCAGTATCACAGAACGAACATCCATCTTCTCATAGCCTTTATTACACAACATCGTTCAAACTCAGTGAATTGTTACTAATAATGGCGTCTTTGTCGCTTTAAAGACATTCTTGACTAATAGTAGGTCATCACGTCCAATCTCAAAGGTAACTAGCGCTCACTACCGCTACAGTGTGTATTTAGAGCAAACCTGATATGTGACTGGCGCGAAATTTGAATAGATATTATCGTTCATATGTGGAAACACACCAACCTACCTACCTACTTTCGTTTATGTCCCACAATTCATTCGTGCCCCCCAGGGGGTCTACAATTCTTTTGTGGATACGTGCGTGGCGAGAACGGGGTCCCGAGCTTGTGCAGTTCTCCTTCCTTTTCGGGCTGCCCTAGCCCCCTTCCCCATCCCTCCTCGTCCCCAATCCTCCCCCCCCCCCCCCGTTACCTACCCTTCACACTCACTCTTCTTGGGAGTAATATATCGAGCCTTCGTCCGGAGACGGACGTTTGAAAACTCCAGGATCCTTTTTCCTTTGTTTTTCTCCATCCTCACGCTTTCTTCCTCTATTGGTCTTTCCGTACGTTCACTCTTCTCCTTGCTTTCATGCCCTTACTTCTATCTCTGCCTCATTCTCCTTGCCCTATTCTCCTTGTCTTCTTTCCCGCTTCAGCGTTTGAGATTCTTTCTTCTATCCCTCTCTCTCTTTCCTCTCTTCTTTCCTCCCTGTGCGTGTCTGGAGGCCGACGCACGCGTTCGCACGCGTAGCCGGTGACGGGGTAACGCGTAATTCCCCGCCCTGGGTAGACAAGTAAGGCACGCACGTTCCCCCTGGTAAAGGCCAGGCCCAGGGAAGGATGATTGCCTGAGCTGTTACCTTCCGAACGTGCCGATTGGTCCCTCCGTCCGTTTCATGGGAGGTGTGACCTGAGGTGTGAACAATCACGTAAGGCGGGAGTGCCCTCTGAGAGGGCCCCCACAAGGAAGGAGCGCGCCATCGGAGACGCTGGCAATCATGGGCGATTCATCTGCAATGGATTTCTCTTCTTCTTCTTTTTATTCCCTGTCTTCTGCACAAAAAAGAAAGCTAGATGAAACTCTCGTTCCGAAAATTCTACCACCAGCACCGAAGTTTCTTGTTGTCACAAGATCTCATGGTCACGATTTCTCAACAGTCAACCCTTTCGTCATTCAGAAGGGTGTAGATGCTATTGCAGGACCAGTGAAATCTTGCACTCGGTTGGCAACGGTACCTTGCTGTTGGAGACAGAGAGCGCGTTCCAGGCCCAAAAATTACTTCGAGCCCCTCTCTTACACACATTTCCTGTACGGGTGGAGGCCCACCACACCTTGAATTCGTCGCGTGGCGTGGTGTATACCAGGTCACTCGACAGACTAACTGATGAGGAGATTCTGTCTTTCCTCTCTGATCAGGGAGTGGCGGCCGTCCATTGGGTCGTGAAAAGGGTCGACAAGGACCTCATACCGACCCGAACCATATTCCTGACATTCGACAATGTGCAACTGCCTTCACGAATTAAAGCGGGTTATGAGATCATTTCTGTTCGGCCGTATGTACCCAGCCTTACAAGGTGTTACCAATGTCAGCGGTTTAACTATACACGGCAGTCTTGTTCGAGTGCGGCTAAATGCGTTACCTGTGGCAGGGACACACATGAGGGTGGCTGTCCACCTCCGTCCCCTCGTTACATTAACTGTATGGGCGACCATGCTGCCTCCTCTCGCGACTGCCCCGTCTACAAAGATCAGAAAAGTATACAGGAAATTCGAGTGAAAGAGAAGGTGTCGACCTCGGCTGCTCGCAAGTTATTCAATAGCAGAAAGCCCACTGTGCTTCCGGCGGGTAAATACAGTACCGTTCTCGCCTCTCCTCGGCCTATCAGGGAGGTAGCTACACAGACATGCGATCTAACATTTAGCGATTCGGTCGTCAGATCGGCCAGTGCTAAGATCGCCCTCTTCCTCCCACCAACCCTAAGGCTCAAACATGATCATTGCTACTGCTAAGACGAGGACCTCTAAATCAGATGCTCGGACCTTCAAAAAAGAACCGACACGCGACGATTTCTTGCGTACACAAACATCACAGCCATCAACTATTCTTTCGACAAAACGTAATTCTTCAAAGAAGGCTCATAGCAAAAAGAGTTCTCCATCTCCGCCGAGGCGCGTTTCTTCTCCTGCGCCACCCATCGGTTGCCGTCCCCGGCCATCTTCAGTTTCGCCAGGCCGCACCGCTGGTAGCCGATCATCTGGCCTTTCACGGGCGGAGGAAGCTGCCCCTCCTCACCAGCTCAGGAAGGTGGCAGACGCAACTGTTGAGTTGATGGACCATGACTCACCACCTATCGATCGCAGCAGCAGTGCTCCCTCGAAGCCAGGCCCTCAGCGGCCATCGAGGTGACCCTTTCATTTTTCTACTTTTTCCTTTCGTTTTCGTAATGGCACTTCTTCAATGGAATATTTGCGGCATTCGGTCCAACCGAGAGGAACTAAAATTGCTCCTTCGAATGCACTGCCCGCTTGTCGTAGGTCTCCAAGAAACGAAGTTACGCCCCTGCGATCGTATTCACCTGGCACACTACACCTCCGTGCGTTTTGACCTACCCCCTGTGGCAGGTATTCCGGCTCATGGAGGGGTCATGTTGCTGGTTCGGGATGATGTCTACTACGATCCAATCACATTGCACACGGATCTGCAGGCAGTTGCCGTCCGAATTACTCTCCCCACATTCACATTTTCCATTTGTACTGTTTACACTCCATCATCGTCTGCCTTTACTAGGGCAGACATGATACATCTGATTGATCAGCTTCCTACACCATTTTTGTTGATTGGAGACTTTAATGCCCACCATCCCCTTTGGGGCTCTCCAGCATCCTGCCCGAGAGGCTCCCTCTTGGCAGACCTTTTCAACCACCTCAATCTAGTCTGCTTAAATACCGGTGCACCTACCTTCCTTTCGGACGCAACGCATACCTATTCCCACTTGGACCTCTCAATATCCACTATCCAACTTGCACGTCGGTTCGAGTGGTATGCTCTGTCTGACACATACTCGAGCGACCATTTCCCCTGCGTAATCCATCTCCTGCATCACACCCCTTTTCCACGTTCCACTAGCTGGAACATCTCCAAAGCCGACTGGCGGCTTTTCACCTCCCTGGCGACCTTCCATGATCAAAACTTCTCCAGCTACGATAGTCATGTCGCATACCTCACGGACGTTATCCTCACTGATGCTGAATATTCCATCCCTCGTACTTCCTCTTCTCCACGTCGAGTCCCAGTCCCCTGGTGGACTACAGCATGCAGCGACGCTATTCGTGCTCGGCGACGTGCTTTACGCACCTTTCAACGCCACCCTACGATGGCGAACTGTATCAGTTACAACCGACTCCGTGCACAATGTCGTCGTGTTGTCAAAGAAAGCAAAAAGGCTTGCTGTGTGGCTTTCAACAGCTCATTCAACAGTTTTACTCCTCCTCCGGTTGTCTGGGATGGCCTACGCCGGCTATCTGGCACCAAGGTCCACTCCCCGATTTCTGGCCTGACTATAGCGAATGAAGTCCTTGTGGATCCTGAGGATGTCTCAAATGCCTTCGGCCGCTTTTTCGCGGAGGATTCGAGCTCTGCCCATTACCACCCTGCCTTCCTCCCCCGAAAACAAGCAGAGGAGGCACGGCCACCTTCTTTCCAGTCTTTGAATCGTGAAAGTTACAATGCCGCCTTCACCGTGCAATTCAGATGCTGAAGAACCTTTCTCCTGCAGGTAAAGGCTTTCTTCTTCACGCCTATAATCGCATCTGGACTGAAGGTCATGGTTCAAAAAATGGCTCTGAGCACTATGGGACTCAACTGCTGAGGTCATTAGTCCCCTAGAACGTAGAACTAGTTAAACCTAACTAACCTAAGGACATCACAAACATCCATGCCCGAGGCAGGATTCGAACCTGCGACCGTAGCGGTCTTGCGGTTCCAGACTGCAGCGCCTTTAACCGCACGGCCACTTCGGCCGGCGAAGGTCATGTTCCCACACGCTGGCGTGAAGCAATTGTTGTTCTCATACCCAAACCAGGAAAGGACAAACACCTTCCTTCCAGTTATCGCCCCATCTCCCTTACCAGTCTGCAAGGTGATGAAGTGCATGGCAAATTCTCGATTGGTTTGGCTCCTTGAATCTCGACGCCTCCTTACCAGAGTCTAATGTGGCTTTCGTAGGCGCCGCTCTGCGGTTGACTACCTAGTTACCTTGTCGACCTTCTTTATGAACAACTTTTTGCGCAAGCGCCAGACGGTGACTGTGTTTTTCGATTTGGAGAAGGCATACGACACCTGTTGGAGGGCGGGCATTCTCCGCACCATGCACACTTGGGGCCTTCGCGGTCGCCTCCCTCTTTTTATTAATGCATTTTTAATGGATCGAATGTTCAGGGTACGCGTGGGTTCTGTTTTGTCGGATGCCTTTCGCCAGGAGAATGGGGTGCCCCAGGGCTCCGTTTTGAGCGTGGCCCTTTTTGCCATAGGTATCAATCCAATAATGGATTGCCTTCCAGCTGACGTTTCAGGCTCCCTTTTCGTGGACGACTTTACAATCTACTGCAGCGCTCAGACAACATGTCTCCTGGAGCGCTGTCTTCAGCGTTGTCTAGACCGTCTATATTCCTGGAGTGTCGCTAACGGTTTCCGTTTTTCTGGTGAGAAAACTGTCTGTATGAACTTCTGGCGTTACAAACAGTTTCTAGTCCCGTTGCTCTCCCATTCGTGGAGACAACAAAATTTTTAGGTCTTACATTTGACAGGCAACTTTGCTGGTCTTCTCATGTGTCTTACTTGGCTGCTCGTTGTACCCGTTCCCTAAATGTCCTCCGTGTTCTCAGCGGTACGTCATGGGGAGCAGATCGAATGGTCCTACTTCGCTTATGTCGGGTCATTGTCCGATCAAAGCTGGATTATGGGAGCTTTGTCTACTCTTCTGCCCGGCCGTTCATGTTACGCCGTCTAAACTCTATCCACCATCGGGGATTACGTCTGGCTACTGGAACATTCTACACCAGCTCCGTTGAGAGTCTGTATGTCGAAGCTGCCGAATTACCGCGAAACTACCGGCGCGATATGTTGTTTTGTCGGTACGCCTGCCGGCTGATGTCAATGCCCGCCCATCCGTGATATTTCTCCTTTTGTGACGATTCCCTCGACCGCCAATACGGGCTGTATGTCTCTGCCCTGTTACCTCCTGGAGTTCGCTTTCGTTACCTGCTTCAGCAACTTGATTTTACCCTCCCTACGACTTTTCGAGTGGGTGAAAGCCCGAAGCCACCTTGGCTCCAGGCTCAGGTTCGCGTTCACCTTGAACTCAGCTCGCTCCGAAAGGAGAGGACCGCGGATTCGATATACCGCTCGAGGTTTGTCGAACTTCGTTCGAGGCTCGCTAATAACGTCTTTATTTACACAGATAGCTCCAAGACTACTGCTAGCGTCGGATGTGGCCTTGTCGTTGGGGATGATACCTTTCAATACCGGCTCCTTGACCAGTGTTCAAGCTTTGTATATCCGCCGCCATCGTCATTCTTCCTATGCCATCTGCTCTGATTTTTTGAGCGCCATTCAGAGTCTCCGTGACCCATATTCGGACCACCCTCTCGTGCAACGAATTCAGCGATCCCTTCAGTCGCTAGCTGATACCGGCGCTCGTGTCCTTCTTTTGTGAATTCCTGGCCACGTTGGTGTGCCTGGGAACGAAGCTGCTGATGCTGCGGCTAAGGCTGCTGTCCTCCTGCCTCGGACAGCTTCCTTTTGTGTCCCATCAACTGATGTTAGTGGGGTTCTTTGTCGGCGCGTTTCATCATTTTGGCATGAAGCTTGGTCCTCTCTCCATGAAAATAAGCTTAGGGCCATCAAACCGATCCCGACGGCTTGGACGATCTCCTCACGCCCTTCCCGGCGAGAGGAGGTCATTTTGGCCAGGTTGCGGATTGGGCATTGCCGATTTAGCCGCCGCTACCTGTTGTCCGCTCACCCCGCCCCGCAGTGCCCCTGTGGTCATCCATCGACAGTGCGCCATGTTTTATTGTCCTGCCTCCGTATTATTCACTCTCGTGTTGTCCTGTGTCTGCCGTCTACCTTACAAGAACTTTTAGCTGATGATGCTCGAGCAGCTGCTCGTGTCCTTAGTTTTATTACATTTACGGACTTGTCCAAAAACATCGAACTCTTTCAATTTGTTTCTCTGCGTCTTTGTAAATACTTTCTGGTGTTGCCCCCTTGCGTTTTTTCTACGCTATTAGTGCACTAACGTTACTGGTCGCTAATGACCTTAGTAATTGCGCGCCATAAACAAAAAAAAAAACATTCGTGGTAGTGCGATTTTTTTTCCGTCAGTGTAGTTTTTTATTTATTTTATTTTACACGTCTAGTTCCGTAGGACCAGAATGAGGAGCAAATCTCCAAAGTCAAGGAACGTGTCAGTACATGATAGTACAACATAAAACTAATAACAGATAAAATAAAATGTTTACGAAGCCAAAAAAAGACAATCTATAAGTTTATATAAACGCAGTCAGCAATATAACACAGGAATCAGCTTAATTTTCAAGAAACTCCTCGACAGAATACAATGAGAGACCCATGAGGAAACTCTTCAGTTTCGATTTGAAAGCGTGCGACTTACTGCTAAGATTTTTGAATTCTTGTGGTAGCTTATTGAAAATGGATGCAGCAGTATACTGCACACCTTCCTGCACAAGAGTCAAGGAAGTGCGATCCAAATGCAGATTGGATTTCTGCCTGGTATTAAATGAGTCAGCCAACGGCCTTGCGCAGTGGTAAGACGGGTTCCCTTCAGATCACCGAATTTAAGCGCTGTCGGGTTGGGCTAGCACTTGGATGGGCGCCGGCCGCTGTGGTCGTGCGGTTCTAGGCGCTTCAGTCCGGCACCGCTCTGCTGCTACGGTCGCGGGTTCGAATCCTGCCTCGGACATGGATATGTGTGATGTCCTTAGGTTAGTTAGATTTAAGTAGTTGTAAGTCTAGGGGACTGATGACCTCAGATGTTAAGTCGAATAGCGCTTAGAGCCATTTGAACCATTTGAACTTGGATGGGTGACCGGTCTTCCGAGCGCTGTTGGCAAGCCGGGTGCACTCAGCCCTTGAGAGTCAAACTGAGGAGCTACTTGACTGAGAAGTAGCGGCTCCGCTCACGAAAACTGACTACTTGCTGCGAGAGCCGTGTGCTGACCACATGTCTCTCCGTATACGCATCCAGTGACGCCCCTGGGCTGAGAGGATGACACGGCAGCCGGTCGGTACCGTTGGGCCTTCCAAGGCCTGTTGGAACGGAGTTTTAGTTTTTAGTTTAATAAATGAGTGAAAGCTGCTAATTCTTGGAAATAAGCTGATATTGTTAACAAGAAACGACAGTAAAGAATACATATACTGAGAGGCCAATGTCAGAGTACCCAGACTAATGAACAGGGGTCGGCAAGAGATTCCTGAATTTACACCACTTACTTCCCGAACGGCCCGCTTCTGAGCCAAAAATATCCTTTGAGAATGGGAAGAGTTACCCCAAAATATAGTACCATACGTCACAAGCGAATGAAAATAAGCAAAGTACCTGTAGACTACATTTCGTGTCGAACTATCACTTACTTCAAATACCGTTCGAATAGTAAAAATGACAGCATTAAGTCTTTAAACAAAAT
Source organism: Schistocerca piceifrons (assembly GCF_021461385.2). Taxonomy (NCBI): domain Eukaryota; kingdom Metazoa; phylum Arthropoda; class Insecta; order Orthoptera; family Acrididae; genus Schistocerca; species Schistocerca piceifrons. The sequence continues at coordinate 358,277,544 of NC_060149.1, read as the reverse complement.
CCTGAACATGAGCTTTCCACGACAGTTTATTATCTATCTGAACACTTCGAAATTTGAACTGTTCAGTTTCACTAATAATATGCCCATTCTGTGAAATTAAAACATGGGATTTTGTTGAATTGTGTGTTAGAAACTATAAAAACTGAGTCTTACTGTGATTTAGCGTTAGTTTATTTTCTACAAGCCATGAACCTATGTCCGGAACTGCACTATTTGAAACAGTGCCAATTTCGCACACAACATCCTTTACTACCAAGCTAGTGTAATCAGCAAACAGAGATATTGTAGAATTACCTGTAAGACTAGGGGGCATATCATTTATATAAATAAAGAACAGTAGTGGCCCCAGCACCAGTTTCTGGTGCCCCATTCAGACTCCACATCACAGCCATTCTCAACACTCTAAATAATGACCTTTTTGCTGTCGTTAAAGTAAGAGATGAACCAATTGTGTTCCAAAATGGTCCAACTTCTGGAGCAATATTTTGTGATCAGCACAATCAGAACCCTTAGTTAAATCAAAAAAGATGCCTAGGGTTCGAAACAATTTGTTTAATCCATCCAGTACCTCACAGAGAAAAGAGAATACAGCATTTTCAGTTAAACCACTTCTAAAACAGAACTGTAGATTTAATTGTAAATTATGTGAAATAAAATGATCGATTATCCTAACATACACAGCCTTTTCAATAACTTTTGTAAACACTGGTGGCACAGAAATAGGTCTAAAGTTATCTGCATTATCCCTTTCTCCCCTTTTTTATAAAGCAGCTTTACTACTGAGTACGTGATCGTTCAGGAAACTGCCCATTCTTAAAGGACAAATTACAAATATGGCTAAGTACAGGGCTAACATGTGCAGCACAGTATTTTAATATTCTGCTAGGCACTCCATCCATGAGAATCCTTAATCTTCAGTGATTTAATTATTGACTCAATCTTCCCCTTGTCACTATCACAACCTGGAAAAGGCATTTGCCAAGAGAATTATATGGTTCCCTGTAGAAACTAAATTTTTAGTTAATTCACCAGCAATGCTCAGAAAATGATTGCTAAATACTGTACATATATCTGATTTATTAGTAACAGAAATGTTTTTACTGCAAACTGACTTTATATCGTCGACCATGTGCTGCTGACCAGACACTTCCTTCGCGAATGACCATATGTTTTTAATTTTATCCTATGAATTAGTTATTCTATTTGCGTCACTCTTTGTCTTTCTAATAACATTTTAAGCACCTTACAATACTGGTTGTAATGGGCTACTGTAGCTTGATTGTGACTACTTCTAACATTTTGATATAATTCCCACTTTGCTCTACATGATATCCTTGTCCCACTAGTCAGCTACCCAGGCCGCCTTTTCATGCTAGTGCCCTGTTTAGAACGTTGTAATGGAAAGCAACTTTCACAGAGCGTGAGAAATGTGTTAAAGAAAGCAATTTTTTTTTTCATCTATGTTATCGGCACTATAAACATCCTGCCATTCTTGTTCCTTAACGAGGTTTAAAAAACTCTCTATTGCCGTTGGAATAGCTTTTGTACATAATTTGTAATTATATATAAAATTTGTTTCAGTACAAATGCAATTTAGTATTAAAATTTGTGCATCATGGTCTGAAAGGCCATTCACCCTTTTACTAACATAATGCCCATCTAGTAATGAAGAATGAATGGAAATATTGTCAATGGCTGTGCTATTGTTCCCTTGCACCCTGGTTGAAAAAAAAAAAAAACAGTTTTCATAGGATCATGTGAATTTAGGAGATCTTCCAACATCCTCTTTCTTGCCCAATCACATATAAAATTAATATTGAAGTCATCACACATAATTAATTTTTGGTACTTCCTATAAAGTGAACCAAGAACGCTCTCTAGCCCGAGCAGAAATGCGCTGAAGTCAGAGTTACAGGACCTATAAACAACAACAATTAGAAGTTCAGTTTCACTAAATTCAACTGCTCCTGCACAACATTCAGATATCTGTTCAGTGCAGCGTCGTGATACATCTATGGACTCTAGTGGAATACTGTCATTTACATACGTGGCCAGTCCCCCACTCCGCAAAGAACTCCTTAAAAAAATAGCTCACTAATCTGTATGCTGGTAAAGGAAGCCTCTGAATCGTCAAATTATTTAAGTGGTGCTCCGATAAATCAATAATGTCAGAGTCAACATCTATAAGCAGTTCACTAACTTTAAGTCTTAATACTTCTTATATTTGGATGAAATATGCTAATTCCTTCATTATTTGGACACCTGACATCCTCTGAAGGTGATTCCTTTGTTAGAGGGACTTCCTTTAAGCAGGGATACCTATCAGGTGACTGCAGTCTAAAACAGGTGCAGCTCTAACATCAACTGCTACAGGAATTTTTCCATGAGTGATCCCACTACCACCCACTACACTGTCACCTATAAGCTTTGCCAGCCTCCCCTTTCCACACCTATTGAGGTGCAGGCCATGCCTGGTGAAACCCAATCTGTTGATAGACTCAACTGGCACCACTGCAATGTGAGCAATGCCCTCCACCATCAGTGCCTTCTCCAGCCCCATGTTACCACACCTAACAGTAGCATTTGGACGAGGCCAATCATGACGCTAAAACAGTTGCATGAAGTGCACATTAGTGCCACCATTTTGAGTAGCTATCCTTACCAGGTCACCACGTACATCATAGTCCCCGCCACTATCAAGACTGTTCCCACCTCCACCCACAATCACTACCGGATCCTCTTTCATAAAATTCCTGCATAACTCTCCTATGTTAACAATCAGTTGAGCTAACTGTGTACAAGGCTTCACAATGCTGGTGATCTGGTACTTCCTGCCCAACACTTCCTGAAACTACTGGCCCACACCTCTGCCATGCGAACTACCTGACAGCGGAACCTTATTTTTTCTGCTAGAATTTGCAACTGACTTAGGCTCCCTAACTGTTGGGGACTACTGAATTTTCCTACACCTATTGCTACAAGAGGCTCCTCTCCACCTAACTCTGACAGTTGGTCAACTCTGACAGTTGGTCAACTCTGACAGTTGGTCAACTCTGACAGTTGGTCAACTCTGACAGTTGGTCAACTCTGACAGTTGGTCAACTCTGACAGTTGGTCAACTCTGACAGTTGGTCAACTCTGACAGTTGGTCAACTCTGACAGTTGGTCAACTCTGACAGTTGGAGGCGTAGAGGAATAAGGTCACTGTTTCTGAATGATACGTGTAATCTGTGCTAATATATTTTAGTTTCAATGGTATTAATAACCTGGTATATACTTTACACCCATAAAAGTGACCATTCTAGTTCTGATTTGTAATTTTGCTATGTCTATTCAAAATTATTTTAATAATCAGATATGTTTTTTGGATTTGTATGTGTGAATGCCCAAAAAAGTGGCTGATAGTTTGCTATAGTTTAGAGATATAACTGTTCTTTGTATTAAATTGTTTTACATTAGGTTTCACGAGATAGTTTAAACCAAAGTGCATATCGATAGGACTTTGACTTGCTCAGCAAGAATTGATAGGTCTTGCTATTTAATCTTAGAATCCCTGACCAGAGAGCTTATGTTAACCATACACAACCATCTTACTCCATTTTATGTATGACAGCAGCAATATACACAGCCTGATATTTGTAACATGTGACTCTGGGCTACGTAATGTAAGTTATAACATTTTAAGTTGAATCTGTGAATTTATCTTATTTTATGGTTGTGTTATACACTGTGTTTCCAGAGGTATGAAGGTGCTCTCGTTGGTCGAGTGAAAAGTAAAAATAAAGGGAAAAAGTTACATGCAATTTTAATTAACCATAGGACAGCATACGTGTAGGAGTGTAGCAAATACAGTCGACCGGCAACATAAACAGGTATAACAGTTATACGGCAGAAGAACAGATGATTCCATTCTTCATGTCTGACGAATTTCAGTACTCCAAATTATAATGTTTTCCTGAGCACTGAAGGTTCACATAATGCACTAACAGCCACCACTAGACGTAATATTCACCTAGAACACAGTGCAGTCTTCTGACTTAAAATGTGACGTTTTATAAATGTGCCTTGAAGTTTCGGGATAACAAGTATTATCTTCTCATGACAATGTCAACAACAAGACAGCTGGGCTCAGTAGTAAAATTCTTAGGGTCTTCTTACTTGGTATTTCTGTATTTTCTTAATGAGACATTTTACCATTTTTGCCTCTGTTCACGTTATTTTCACTGCAACTTTCCACTCATCTTGCTATAACTTCTCAGTGCAGCACCGCCGAGAGTATTTGGAAAGGAGTCTGGAAGTATATTGGAGGAGGAACGTTTTCAAGCGGAAAGACAGTGGCTGCTATATTGTCCCGTAAGTGGACCCCTATAAGATATTTAGCGGTAATGTTAGGTCTGGCGGTGCAATCAATCAGTCAATCAATCACTATCATATGCGTAACGATTGTCATGTAATGGGAAGAGTAAGGAAGTCATCAATTGACTGACCTGTTACAAATCCAATAGTGCTCTCATAGACAGTTGTACCAACATGAAACTTTTCTCGTACAGACGGTATTATCGGAGCTGAAAGTCACGTTTTATTCCAGAAAAAATATCTACGACCAACCAGCGATCTAACAGCGAAATTTCCGATTTATTGTGGCACTTACCCACTGATCGACAAAGCCATTCAGGTAATAATGTATCATATGACAGTTCCCCATCCACCTCCGTAGCTGAGAGGACAGTACGGCTGGCTGCCATGCGGGGGATCCCGGTTCGATTCCCGAACCCGCCAGGTTACCCGCGACCGCTTTCGGGATGGGAAGCTATGCCATCCCCGGATCTAATCCATCCGGCGGATTAACGACAAGATGTCGGTGTTCCGACCGGTGTGGATGTAGTTTTTAGGCGGTTTCCCACATGCCACTAGGTGAATATCAGGCTGGTTCCCATGTTCCGCTTCAGATACGCGCTAAACAAACATTTAGTACATTTTTCTCAGATTTGCGCACAGAATTTACTATATACGCAGACAGACAGTAATTGTTTTTGTCCTGGAGGGGGGGGGGGGGGGGTTGGTAAATAGGAGACTAATGACTTTCGCTGTTTGGTATCCTTAAAGATTTACTCAGCATCCGCATCGATCCCCAGCACTGTCAGGGAGTTCCCCTTGGTGGGAGGAGTGGTACGGGTTGCACTCAGTCTACTGGGGCCAACTGAGGAGCTAATCGACAGATTAGTAGCGGTTCCAAGTTCAAGCACCCCGACAATGACCTGGAGAGCGGTGTGCTGATCACGTGCTTCTCCACACCGCGTTCAATGAAGCCATTGGTGGAAGAAGACACGGTGCTCTGTAGGGCCTGATTGGTTCGTCTAAGGGCAGAACGCGAAACTTCGACAGTTCCCCAGAAATTCTTCAAGGTAGGATAGGTATAAGCGGTGCGATTTTACCATATCCGTAGATGACGTGATACTGTTCACATTTTCTTTGAAAAAGAGAAAGGTCATGCACAGATAAGAGTGAATTTCGGAAGTGTAAACATTTCATGGAAACTCAGACTTTTACACTAATTTTTTTACTGTGTCCTTTTACTGCCAGGAAACACTATGTAGAGGGGGAAATACAAGAGGATATCTTGAGGCGAAACATAGGAAATGGAATGTGAACAAACAGTGTTTCTAACACGGTCTAATGCAGTGGTTCACTTCCTTTCTGAGACCATTACCCATGAGTACAATCAGATATTAGCTAATAAACGCCTCCGCCCCACACCATACAACCTCTGTGTTTGTACGTGTTTTATTAAACCAAGAACAAATGAGAGGATCGATACCGCAAACTTGTAACAAACTGGCCACTAAAATTGCTACACCACGAAGATGACGTGCTACAGAAACGAAATTTAACCGAGAGGAAGAAGATGCTGTGATACGCAAATGATTAGCTTTTCAGAACATTCACACAATGTTGGCGCCGGTGGCGACACCTACAACGTGCTGACATGAAGAAAGTTGCCAACCGATTTCTCATACACAAACAACAGTTGACCGGCGTTGCCTGGTAAAACGTTGTTGTGATGCCTCGTGTAAGGAGGAGAAATGCGTACCATCACGTTTGCGAATTTGATAAAGGTCGGATTGTAGCCTACCGCGATTGCGCTTTATCGTATCGCGACATTGCTGTTCGCGTTGGTCGAGATCCAATGACTGTTAGCAGAATATGGAATCGGTGGGTTCAGGAGGGTAATACGGAACACCGTGCTGGATCCCAACGGCCTCGTATCACTAGCAGTCGAGATGACAGGCATCTTATCCACATGGCTGTAACGGATCGTGCAGCCACGTCTCGATCCCTGAGTCAGCAGATGAGGACGTTTGCAAGACAACAACCATCTGCACGAACATTTCGACGACGTTTGCAGCAGCATGGACTATCAGCTCGGAGACCATGGCTGCGGTTACCCTTGACGCTGCATCACAGACAGGAGCGCCTGCGATGGTGTCACTCAACGACGAACCTGGGTGCACGAATGGCAAAACGTCATTTTTTCGGATGAATGCAGGTTCTGTTTACAGCATCATGATGGTCGCATCCGTGTTAGGCGACATCGCGGTGAACGCACATTGGAAGCATGCATGCGTCATCGCCATACTGGCGTATCACCCGGCGTGTTGGTATGGGGTGCCATTGGTTACACGTCTCGGTCACCTCTTGCCCGCTTTGACTGCTCTTTGAACAGTGGACGTTACATTTCAGATGTGTTACGACCTGTGGCTCTACCCTTCATTGGATCCCTGCGAAACCATACATTTCAGCAGAATAATGCACGACCGCATGTTGCAGGTCCTGTACGGGCCTTTCTGGATACAGAAAATGTTCGACTTCTGCCCTGGCTAGCACATTCTCCAGATCTGTCACCAACTGAAAACGTCTGGTCAATGGTAGCCGAGCAACTGGCTCGTCACAATACGCCAGTCACTACTCTTGATGAACTGTGGTATTGTGTTGAAGCTGCATGAGCAGCTGTACCTGTACACGCCATCCAAGCTCTGTTTGACTCAATGCCCAGGCGTATCAATGGCGTTATTACGGCCAGAGGTGGTTGTTCCGGGTGTATATATATGAGGATGAGTCAAATGAAAACCTTAAATATTTTTTAAAATATTATTTATTGTGCAGAAGTGGTACAAAGCTGTATCACTTTTCAACATAATCTCCACCACGCTCAATGCAAGTCCTCCAGCGCTTACAAAGTGCATAAATTCCTTTAGAAAAAAATTCTTTTGGTAGTCCGCGCAACCACTCATGCACCGCGTGGCGTACTTCTTCATCAGAACGGAACTTCTGTCCTCCCATTGTGTCTTTGAGTGGTCCAAACATATGGAAATCATTTTGGGCAAGGTCTGTTGAGTATGGTGGATGAGGAAGACACTCAAAATGCAGGTCTGTGATTGTTGCAACTGTTGTACGGGCAGTGTGGGGCCTTGCATTGTCATGTTGCAAAAGGACACCTGCTGAGAGCAATACACGTCGCTTTGATTTGATTGCAGGCCGCAGATGAATTGTTAGGAGATCTGTGTATGATGCACTGGTGACAGTGCTCCCTCTAGGTATGTAATGCTCCAACATGACGCCTTTTTCGTCCCAAAAGGGAGTCAGCATAACTTTCCCTGCTGATGGTTCTGTTCAAAACTTCTTTGGTTTTGGTGATGAGGAATGGCGCCATTCCTTGCTCGCTCTCTTCGCTTCCGGTTGGTGGAAGTGAACCCTGGTTTCGTCCCCAGTAACGATTCTTGCAAGGAAGCCATCACCTTCTCGTTCAAAGCGCCGAAGTAGTCCTTCACAAGCATCAACACGTCGTTCTCTCATTTCAGGAGTCAGCTGCCTTGGCACCCATCTTACAGACACTTTGTGAAACTGGAGCACATCATGCACAATGTAGTGTGCTGACCCATGACTAATCTGTAAACTTGCTGCAGTGTCATTCAGTGTCACTCGGCGGTTTTCCTTCACTATGGCTTCTAGTGCTGCAATGTTCTGTGGAGTCACAACTCGTTGTGCCTGACTGGACGAGGAGCACTTCCACTTGCGAACTTCCTTCTCCATTCGTAGACTTGTTGCTGTAACAAACCTGCATCACCGTACTGAACCTTCATTCGTCGACGAATTTCAATAGGTTTCACACCTTCACTATGCAAAAACCGAATAACAGAACGCTGTAATTCCCTGGTGCAAGTCGCAAGTGGGACGGCCATATTTATATTGATACTGCGACGGTATGTGTGCATCTGCACTATGCTGCCACCTACAGGCTATTCTGCACGCTGTTTGTAGCACACTTACCAACTTACAGGATAACGGCCTGAAATTTCGATTTGTTATTACAAATTTAAGGTTTTCATTTGACTCACCCTCGTATATATTTTCTTACCAGTCAGTGCACACCGTAAGTCATCCTCCAAGTCCATTCAGATCCTTTTTCTTGTTTCATTGCTGTCGTAGTCATAAATCTGCTTTGCCATATTTAAATCTTAAATGCATCGTTTCTGTTTCTGTACTAGAATAAATGATGAAGCAATTTCTTGTGCATGGCAGTGTCTCATCTGACTCCTCCTCAGAAAGGAAACGAGTCCGCTCCCTAGCGACACTTGCTTCGCTCTTGCCCTTCCCCCCCCCCCTCTCCCCCCCCCCCCCTCACCCACCCACCAACCACTGTACTGGCCATTACGGAGTTACTGTTTTGTTGTACTTTCAGTTAGTTCGATTATCTGTTTCTAGTCCATTTCAGGAATTAAATATGAGTCGGAGAAGAAATTTTCATGAGATATTTAGTGCGTTTTACTGAGGGTACGCGTGTAGCGGATAGACTTTGTGAAAGTCATGATGATCGTACTTTAGTTTCATAATGTGGCTTTCATCACATCGTGTCAGACATTAACGATAATATCTGAAAAAAAAATAATTCCTGGTAAGGTACGTAATCAGTATTAGAATCTTAAAAAATAGGATGATAATTACAATGAACTTTTAAAAATAGTTTCGTGACTGAGACACAGTCAAACCATTTTGATTTCAAACCACTCAGAAAATTTCATTTTATCCTTCAGAGAGTACTAATTACCCCAGGTTGGGAATCACTGGTGTAATGAGAATAGGGGTTGCTTAATTCAGGCACCTGGATTTCACTATTGTAGTGTCAGGTGTGTAATAATTGTCAAAGTAGTGAAATTTAAATGCATTTTATGGCAAATCGTGTAAAGTGTGACTCGATTATCCGGGCCTCAGTTATACGGATTCGCGATCGTCCGGATTGTCTACCACAAGCAGATATCTGTGTACTGTCTAGTCCGTGCGCTACCCGCCCGCGCCCTGCGCCGCGAACGAACAGCAGAAGATGTAAGAAGATGAAACAGAAGGAAACATAGATGCAGAAAATTGTGCAGGACCATCTTATGCGGAAGTATTTCAAGCCCTGGAAACACCTTTCAAATGGTTCGTTAAACAGCCAGTGTTATACAGTGCGTTTACCATAATTAACACGAATTTGTGATGTAGCAGCAATGAAGAGAAAAAATTGTTTACGTCAAAAGACAGTTATCAAATATTTCAAACAAAATTAATCTACAGTGACAGCCCTACGTGACTTTTGTTAGATATATCATGATTAGGGTTGTAGTAGCTTAGTAATTTTAAGAAAATATGTACGTATGTATGAGAACGTGTCTCTAAACTCTTAACACTCATTGATTTTTGTTAATTTTAATAAATTTAATTTGTTTTCTCGTTCTGAATAAACATGTGACATTATGTTTTAACCCTAGAAAGACAACTATATGACAACGTACCTGAAAGATAACCGTCCGTAGACGACGTAGGTTGTTTTTCTTGAGTCAGTAACACAAAAATCGCTTTACTCGATAAACTCGATTATTTGAATGACTTCCGAAAACAATCAGTCCGGTTAGTAGAGTCTCCACTGTAGATCGTTTGCGGGTGTATAAAAGTACTGAGACGTTTGTTAAAGTCGTTTGGCTCTAGAGGTATCAGCCGAGTAGGAATCAAAGAAGTAGGATGATTCATTATGTCCAGCATTATGTGACAATCGATCTGCTTTACAACTGACTTGGAGCTGTAAAAGAGCGATGTGTATCATGAAAGTACGTAAATTTCGTTGATGTCGCATATTAACGTGTTTGAAACCCTATGACAAAACAGCACACACGGGAAACTTTCCATTTAGAGATGCGCAAAGTGTAATTGTAATCCCCTGATAAAGTACTGAAAGGTCATACAGTAGTAAATATTACATTTATCGGAGTGAGGAAAGCGATCTCCATCTACATACACGTACATATTCCGCAAGCTATCGTAAGGTGCGTGGCGAAGGGTACCCTCTACCACTACTAGTCATTTCCTTTCCTGTTCCACTCGCAAATAGAGCGAGGGAAAAACTGGTGTCTGTATGCCTCTGTATGATGTATAATTTTTCGTATCTTATCTTCATGATCCTTACGCGAAATGTATGTTGACAGCAGTAGAATGTTTCTGTAGTCAGCTTCAGATGCAAATTCTCCCATTTTTTCCATAGTGTTTGAAAAGAACTTCGCCTTCCCTCCAAGTTTTCCCAGTTGAATTCCCAAAGCATCTCCGTAATACTTGCGTGTTGTTCGAACCTACCGGTAACAAATGTAGCAGCCCGCCTCTGAATTGCCTCGATGCATTTGTTAAATCCGGTCTGGTAGGGATCCCAAACACTCGAGCAGTACCCAAGAATAGGTCTAACTAGCGTCCTGTATGCTCCGTTGCAGATGAACTACACTTTCCCAAAATTCTCGCACTAAACCAAAGTCGACCATTCGCCTTCCCTAACACAGTCCTCACATATCCATTCCATTTAATATCGCTTTGCAACCTTACGCCCAGATATTCAAACGAAGTGGCTATGTCAAGCAGGATACTACTAACGCTGTATCCGAACTTTACGGGTTTGTTTTTCCTACTCATTCGCATTAACTTACATTTTTCTACATTTAGAGCTAGTTGCCATTCATCACAAAAACTAGTAATTTTGTCTAAAGGACCTTGTTTTCTCCTATAGTCACTCAACGTCGATACCTGCCCGTACACCACAGCATCGTCATCAGGCAACCGCAGATTGCTGCTCATTCTGTTTGCCATATCCATTATGTATATAGAAAATAATAACGGTCTTACCACACTTCCCTGGGGCACTCCTGACGATAGCCTTGTCTCTGATGAACACTCGCCGTCGTACCTTCGTTAACAATCTGCAGTAAGGCACCGTGCCCAATGCTTTTGAGAAATCTATAATTATAGGATCTGCATGTTGGCCTTCATCAATAGTGCGTAGTATATTATGTGAGAAAAGGGCAAGTTCAGTTTCTAAAACCGCATTGATTCATGGACAAAAAATTTTCGGTCTCCAGGAAATTTATTATATTCGAACTGAGAATATGTTCGAGATTCTGCAGTAAAGTGATGTTAAGAGTACGTAATTTTCGGGTTCGTTCTTTTACCCTTCTTATATACAGAAGTTACCTGAGCTTTCTTCCAGCCACTTGGGACCACGCGACCGACCAAAGCAACGAAGATGACGTGGTTGAAGGAAAATACGCGCCGCAGCAGTTGAACACTAAGAATGTGTTAAATCGGAGTCTGTGAGGGGAACTAGCAGACAAACGGACGCTGCACCTGTGCGGCCCAGACGCTAAGAAAAAGAGATTCAGATTCCTACGGTAGATACAATTATCTCGCTGCGGCCGCTAAACGGCAGTTACTTAAATTTATATCCACAAGCTGACACGTTCATCACGTCCATAAAACTTAGTGGCAACATAATAAGGTATGTGAAACACATGTGGAGGGTTGTCAGTTGAAAGATGGAGACCGTATGACAACAGAAAAAGCTGTTGTATGCCCAGGAACCAGAGCTCATAGACCAGGTCTCTCTTCCAAAAGTCATCAGGCGCGTTTTCTCTGGTGTTTCAGCAAACGGTTGCAATTTCGTTTTTGCAATGTGTGGATGGAGTCAGCCCAAGCAGTTATTAGTCAATGGAAGGCATAGGTTTATTTTTTATTACAGTTAACATGTTTTTAAAGTAGATTAATATGTGCGTATTCGATAGAGCGGTTCCAGTTTATTCTAGTGAGATATTTGATTTAAAGATGCGTATTAACAGGGACAGAAAAACACGAACAATAAGCAGTACTCTAGCAGCGATTGAGTGCCGCTGCTGCATGGCGGTAGTGAGTGAACAAGACAGAGTTTCCAGAGCCAACAACTGAAACGGGGCAACTTGACATTGATGACATGGTGAAGAAATGTTTACCAATATGACAGTTGCTAGGAGACAATGTTAAAACTAATATCGCACTAGACTAATTAGGGATCGATGTACCGAATGAGTGCATAAAATTCCACTTAAAAGAAACACGTCTGTAACGAGAAACGAATTGACGTCTTCCGTTGACACTGAGTTTTGATTGATACACGAGATGAGCAGTATTTGTTTGTGCTGACTCCGCCTACACATTTCAAAAACTAAATTGGAAAAATCTGCCGAAACATCCAAGAAAATGTGCCTGACATTTGTTAACAGTGACATCCGACACGTGTATAAACTACTGAAAAGGAGCGCACACGGCCCTCTTGAGTTTCGTCTTCGTGTATTTTTTTCTTCGGAAATACCTCTCTCTCTCTCTCTCTCTCTCTCTCTCTCTCTCTCTCTCCCTCCCCCCTCTCCCTCCCTCTCTCCGTGTGTGTGTGTTTGTGTGTGTGTGTGTATGTGTGTGTGTGTGTGTGTGTGTGTGTGTGTGTACTCTTTTGACCAGAGAAAATCGCTACGAACAACCACCTGCAATCTCACCACGGTCCAATGTAGGGCGCTGTCTCTCCAGTTGTAAATGGGACAGTAGGATCGTAAGGGTTCTGTACACTGTTCAGTTTGTCAACATTTCTCGAAGAAGTGTCAATTCAAATTTAAAACTTGTGAGTTGTCGCCTTATGGCAAGGTGGTTTTTCAGTATGTGGAGCTGTCCGCCAAATTTGCATACACAACAGTGACGCCATTCGAACATCCACCGCCATCGTGACGAACAAAGCATGTAAGATTTGCCTTCTAATGGTCACCTGCAGTCAACAATACCAGCTGATGGCCGCTTCCTACAAATTATTGCTCTTAGGTAACCCAAGTAGAATGCCACACAACAGTGCGCGCTGCCTTTTTGAAAGCAATTGGGAGGGCAATGTCGATCCAACGATCAATTTGGCTTCAAGGCGCCCATTACGGATAACAGTACAAACGTACTAGCACCGCAACGGACGAAGAATGTAGACAAAGAATACCTGGACCAATGGCCTTGGGTACTCTTCACCGACGAGCGCAGAATTTGACACATGACGATCGTCGTAGAGTACTGTAGAGTGTGTTATCTACCAGTGCAAATCTCAGACGTGAAGTCCCAGGAGTTCAGCAGGGAAGTCTGGTCACTCATGTTTCGGGCCGGTATTATGTACGGATGTCAGACGCCTCACATCGGTATCTTGGGTGATTTGAGGGCTGTGCAGTATCGGAACAGAATCCTGCCACCTGTTACCTAGCCCTACAACCAACATTTTGGCGGTGAGTTCGTCTTTCAAGACGAAGACACTGAAGACCATCCTCGTGAAGACAAAGAAGTGCCCTTCCGAAGAAACTGCCTTGATGTCATTTATTGTTTTATTATTTCACAGTTATTCCGTATATCACTCGACAAGATCCATAACATAAAAAATGGGTGGTTGCTGTATGTTCAGCGGCCAATATCATGGATAAATTACCAAACACAGCACCAGATAATCGATCAGGAATATACAGCTTAATTGAGATTAATATCCAAAGTAGTACATCGACTAAAGGGGATGGTTCAAATGGCTCTGAGCACTATGGGACTTAACATCTGAGGTCATCAGTCCCCTAGAACTTAGAACTACTTAAACCTAACTAACCTAAGGACATCACACACATCCATGCCCGAGGCAGGATTCGAACCTCCGATCGTAGCGGTCGCGCGGTTCCAGACTGTAGCGCCTAGAATCGCTCGGCCACTCCGGTCAGCCATATTTAACAGCAAATGACCACTTGTTGAGTGCTGAGGCTATATTATCCCTGCGTTATTAATAGGTGTCGTCAGAGTGTTAAAAACCAATTGCATAAACAATCCAACCGCATTGCAATAAATAATACTAATGCCACACACCAAGTGTGGATGGTCACGCGCCGCCGCCTCCCCACGGTCAGCGCGAAATTTCAGTAGCACAGTGGTGTGTGGAAGACCCCTAGAGGGGACGTGCTGGCTAGTGTGCAGAGTGCTCCCATCTCTCTGAGAAATGTAGCGCGTCTGTAATTTGAGTGTAAATGAGCCGTTCGGCCTGGGAAGTAGCACCATGTGTACAGCGTCCCGCTCATTGGCTCCAAGTCACTGCGGTTTATCTTCCTACTCGTTAGAGATCCACACCCTGTGTGGCGATACCGGGAACGGTTGAATTTCTCACGCCGCCTCTGAAGGCACACATGATTTCGTCGCCAGTAGCACTAGCCGAACCTCAGATAGCGAGTCCTGCAAGGTGGTGTGGCGTGAAGCGGTCACGGGAGAAGCGGTTTTCGCAGTACTCAGGCAGTCACAAATTTTCCATTAGATGTAACTCTAAATACCGAGAGTAATTCTAGTAATGACGTACTGCTAATGGTAGCAGAGTTTTCACGTACAGCAAGAATCTGAAGTGTGTTCAAAGGAAAAGTTATAATTGAAATCTTAATTCAGAAATGATCACCAGAGAGCTGAGCACAGCTGTCCCGCCGGACGCTGTAGCCGAGCAGTTCTAGGTGCTTCAGTCCGGAACCGCAGGTCGCAGACTCGAATCCTGCCTCGGGCACGGATGTGTGTGATGTCCTTAGGTTAGTTAGGTTTAAGTGGTTCTAAGTCTAGGGGACTGATGACTTCAGATGTTAAGTCTCATAGTGCTTAGAGCCATTTGAACCGCAGCTGTCTCACTGTTTCACGAGCTAAAGGATTCCCTGTTCCCGTAATTCCTGTGGCTGTGACAGGAGCCAATCGTCTACTGTGTCCTTCAGACCGTCGTCAAAGTTGAAGCGCCTCCCTTTGACATGTTTTCTTAGCAGACCAAACACATGGAAATCAAATGGCGACGCGTACGAGCTGCCGCCACGTAAACTTGACTATCACACTTTGTGTGACCTCGGAGACGTGTGGACGCACGCTGTCGTGGAGCAGAATTACTCCCTCCGTGAGCAGACCAGGCTCCTGATGGACTTGCGTAGGCTACGGAGTGTCAGTACACGTCACTGTTAATAGTTTTTCCGTGCTGTCGGAAGTTGATGAGTATTTGACCTCTGACGTCAAAAAAGACGGTGAGCATCAACATGCGTGCTGAGAACACAGCTTTGATTCCTTTACGGATAGATGATGACGCATGCTTCGCGTCCCTAGATGTCTCACTACATCATCCCAAAGCTACATATGCAAATTTCAACCGGTTTAATTTTTATAACTCTTCGTACCTTTTCATTTTAACACTCCTTTCCTAAGAAAATAATGTTCTGGGACATTAGCGATGACAAGTATGCAGTACATTGTGTCATGTTGACAGCCTGACCATCGTGATGGGGATCATTAAATGTGTGTGTTGTTTGTATATGCAGTGGTAAGCTATGATCGCTGTATCACAAGACAGGTCCACACACGGCTTCCTACGAAGAACAACAAAGATTGAAATAAAATGACAATAATTATTCAAATAAAAAACTTTTTCATATAACGTTTTTAAAACAGCCTCAAAAGTATAAAATAATTTCTCCTAGCTCCAGCCGATTCCTAACGCCATACAGATAGTCCTGAAAATTTGTACTTGTGAATTTTTAATAGCTATGAAAATACTTGTAGAATTTAAAACGAAAAACATGGGGCGCATGCTGTAGTAAATAGTAAGGAAGTGAACTATTCATGCATCAATTGTGCGTTGTATGCGCCCCACGGTTTTTGTTTTAAATTCTACAAGTATTTGCATAGCTATTAAAACTTCACATGCGCACAATTTTAGGACTACCTGTATAGAGGTAGGAATCTGTATGAGGGTAGGAGAAATTATTTTATACTTCTTAGTTCATTTTGAAAACGTATTGTATTACAATTATTATTTAAATAATTATTTTCTACCCTTTATTTGTGTGTGTGTGTGTGTGTGTGTGTGTGTGTGTGTGTGTCGCATATTTCAATCGATTTCAAACGTTTTGTTGATGAGAGTACAACAGAGACATGTGGTAAATTACAGTATTATTTCAGTTTCTCTTCACCTGAGCCAACCACCAGATTGCTTCCTCCTACGATTATCTCCCGAAAAGACTCCAAAGGTAAAAGTTACACACACTCGAGGTCACATGTGGACTTACGAGCAACCGTTCTTACCACGAAACATTCGCAAGCGGAACAGGAAAATGGGAATGTAGCAGTGGTGCAGAAAAGTACCCTCCGCCACCCACCAGACACGAAAGAGAATTAATATTGCATTGTCGTACAGTTTCGAGCTATGTTGAAAGTTTGAAGTCACAGCTCGTCAGGAAGTTACTTTAAAATCAATAGCAGAATTTCTACCGAACAAACAGACAAGAAAGAGACTTAATATAAACATGTTAAAAAAAGTTACGTTCAACCCTTGCCATTTGTAACGTTGCTGATTGCACTTCGCAACAGTAAATCCTCCATTGCTAGCGGAAATGTTGTAACACGCTCCTTATAAAACCTCCCCAACATCAATAACGTAATGTTAGTCCTGGTACCAGTAGGTGCGATCAACACGCGAGTATTGCACTGAAGAGTCAAAGAAACTG
Organism: Schistocerca piceifrons; assembly: GCF_021461385.2. NCBI lineage: Eukaryota > Metazoa > Arthropoda > Insecta > Orthoptera > Acrididae > Schistocerca > Schistocerca piceifrons. The sequence continues at coordinate 358,260,652 of NC_060149.1, read as the reverse complement.
GTACAACTGCCTAATATCGTGTAGGGCCTCCTCGAGCACGCAGAAGTGCCGTAACACGACGTGGCATGCTCTCGATTAATGTCTGAAGTAGCGCTAGAGGGAACTGACACCATGAATCCTGCAGGGCTATCCATAAATCCGTAAGAGTATGAGGGGGTGGAGATCTCTTCTGAACAGCACGTTGCAAGGCAACCCACATATGCTTAATAATGTTCATGTCTGGGGAGTTAAGTGGCAAGAGGGAGTGTTTAAATTCAGAAGAGTGTTCCTGGACCCACTCTGTAGCAATTCTGGACGTGTGGGGTCTTGCATTGATCTGCTGAAATTTCCCAAGTCTGTCGGAATGCACAGTGGACATGAATGGATGCAGGTGATCAGACAGGATGGTTACGTACGTATCACCTGTCAGTCATATCTAGAAGTATCAGGGGTCCCACATCACTCCAACTGCACACGCCCTGCACCATTAAAGATAAGTGGCAAGAGGGAGTGTTTAAATTCAGAAGAGTGTTCCTGGACCCACTCTGTAGCAATTCTGGACGTGTGGGGTCTTGCATTGATCTGCTGAAATTTCCCAAGTCTGTCGGAATGCACAGTGGACATGAATGGATGCAGGTGATCAGACAGGATGGTTACGTACGTATCACCTGTCAGTCATATCTAGAAGTATCAGGGGTCCCACATCACTCCAACTGCACACGCCCTGCACCATTAAAGATAAGTGGCAAGAGGGAGTGTTTAAATTCAGAAGAGTGTTCCTGGACCCACTCTGTAGCAATTCTGGACGTGTGGGGTCTTGCATTGATCTGCTGAAATTTCCCAAGTCTGTCGGAATGCACAGTGGACATGAATGGATGCAGGTGATCAGACAGGATGGTTACGTACGTATCACCTGTCAGTCATATCTAGAAGTATCAGGGGTCCCACATCACTCCAACTGCACACGCCCTGCACCATTAAAGAGTCTCCAGCAGCTTGAATAGTCCCCTGCTGACATGCAGGGTCCATGGATTCATGAGGCTGTCTCCATACCCATACACTTCCATCCGCTCGATACAATTTGAAACTAGACTCGTCCAACCATGCAACATATTTTCCAGTCATCAACAGTCCAATGTCGGGCCCAGGTGAGGCGTAAAGCTTTGTGTCGTGCAGTTATTAAGGGTACACGAGTGGGCCTTCAGCTCCGAAAGCCCATATCGATGATGTGTCGTTGAATGGTTCGCACGCTGACACTTGCTGATAGCCCAGCATTGAAATCTGCAGCAATTTGCCCGCATCTCGTGGTCGTGCGGTAGCGTTCTCGCTTCCCACGCCCGGGTTCCCGGGTTCGATTCCCGGCGGGGTCAGGGATTTTCTCTGCCTCGTGATGGCTGGGTGTTGTGTGCTGTCCTTAGGTTAGTTAGGTTTAAGTAGTTCTAAGTTCTAGGGGACTTATGACCACAGCAGTTGAGTCCCATAGTACTCAGAGCCATTTGAACCATTTTGCAGCAATTTGCGGAAGGGTTGCACTTCTGTCATGTTGAACGATTCTCTTCAGTCGTCGTTGGTCCCGTTCTTCCAGGATCTTTTTCCGGCCGCAGCGATTTCGGAGATTCGATGTTTTACCGAATTCCTCATATTCACGGTACACACGTGAAATGGTCGTACGGAAAAATCCTCACTTCACCGCTACCTCGGAGATGCTGTGTCCCATGGCTCGTGCGCCAACTATAACACCACGTTCAAACTCACTTAAATCTTGATAACCTGCCACTGTAGCAGCAGTAACCGATCTAAGAACTGCGCCAGACCCTTGTTGTCTTATATAGGCGTTGCCGACCGCAGTGCCGTATTACGCCCGTTTATTATATCTGTATTTGAATACGCATGCCTATATCAGTTTCTTTGGCGCTTTAGAGTATTTGAACTCAAATTGGACGGCATTATTCTTGCGAAAACAGTACTGAGTACTGATTTGCATAGCCAACATACATTTCGCGTAAGATGAAAGATATTAGGACTTGTACAGCGGCATATACACGGTTCAGTCACATTAATGTGACCACCGGCAGTGTTAGATCTCAACTTGCAATAACATCTCGCAGACGAAGCTGGCAGCATGTGGAAGGTATATTAAGCGTGTCGGGAGGACGCGGATAACAGTACAGTCGTTATCGTGATGCGAAAACGGAGCGATTTATCTGACGTCGTGGGTGGAAGTATTTCCGAAACAGCTAGGTTTGTAAACTGTTCATGTGTCGACGTGGTTAAAGTATACCTTGTATCTTGCATGGCAAAACGAGGCTATCCAAAACCGGCACTCAGGCAAGTGTGGTGCACCACGGGCCTTAGATGACACGGGTGAGCGATGGCTGCGAAGATGTGTGCTGGTGAATAGATGTGCAACTGTAGAGCATCTGACTGCCCAGATGAACCAAGGGACTACCAAGAGTGTCTCCTAGACCGTCCAGCGAACGTTGCTGCGTATGGGCTTCAGCAGCAGGCGCCTGTTTCACGCACCCGTGCTGACGGCTGTTCATCGGCGACGAAGTCTGGAATTTGCATGCCAGTACCACAACTGGACGTCCACTGGATGGCGACAGGTGACCACCTTAGAAGAATCACGTTTCATGCTCTATCGGACAATTGCGCATTGGCGTGTACGACCCTGCAACAATCGTCGGAAGGATCCGGACCAGTGTAGTGAGCATTGTGGAAGGGGTAATGTTTTCATGGCATTCTCTGGGTGATCTCCTCATTCTGGAAGACACAGTGGATCAACACAAGTATGTATCAATCCTTGGGAATAATGTCAACCCCTACGTGCAGTTTGCTTATTCCTCTACGCTTCGGCTTCTACCAGCAGGACAGTGACATGTCACCGAGCGAGGTGGTGCAGTGGTTAGCACACTGGACTCGCATTCGGGAGGACGACGGTTCAATCCCGCGTCTGGCCATCCTGATTTAGGTTTTCCGTGACTTCCCTAAATCACTCCAGGCAAATGCTGGGATGGTTCCTTTGAAAGGGGACGGTCGACTTCCTTCCCCATCCTTTCCTAATCCGCTAACATCGATGACCTCGCTGTTTGGTCTCTTCCCCCAAACAACCCAACCCAACAGTGACATGTCACACAACTCGCGGTGTACGTGCGCAGTTCGAAGACCACCAGCATGAGTTTACTCCACTCAGCTAAGTACCAAAATGCCCGGATTTAAACCCAACCTAGGAACTGTGGGACCAACTCGATCGGACTGTTCACGCTATAGATCCACAACCTAGAAACCTTGCACAGCTGACTACGCCACTGGAGTTAGCGTGGCTCCACATCTCTGTTGGTACTTCCAGAACCTCATTGACACTCTTCCTGCATGTCCGCACTGCAAAAGGTGGTTAGCCAGGCTTTTGACAGGTGGTCAAATTGATGTCACTGGACCGTGTAAATAGTCGCTTTCTTCCCCACGCTCTATTATTGGGAGTGGCGCAAGGTACCATACCCACCCAGCACCACCTATCAGTAGAACCTGTCCGTGTCCTCCATGCTCGCGATTCTGAGGTTCCCGCTGGAGGTCAGACGTAATTGTGCATCTGCACTGAAGTTGGATTCGTTGCCCATCAAGGCGAATCAGTTATATGAATGCGTGGTGTCTGCTCTTTCAGACATCTCCTAAAGAACAGACACCACGCGGAATTCGCAGCCGTGATACATTATATGTAAAATCCCAATGTAGGTGACGCCAATAGCTCTTTTCCTTTCCTTTCTCCCGCCTCCACCTTCAATTTACATATATGATGATACAGCCACCGTATAAACACAGACATTGTAACCGTCAATGACGTACCCGTGCCTCATTGGGCTAAAATGACGATACAGTCTCTCTCTCTCTCTCATATATATATATATATATATATATATATATATATATATATATATATATATATATTGATTGTGTGTGTGTGTGTGTGTGTGTGTGTGTGTGTGTGTGTGTGTGTGTGAGAGAGAGAGAGAGAGAATCACGGAATGTGCGAGCGTAAAGATTGTGGATGGATTCTGTGACATGTGGAAGTTTTGGATTGATCCTGGAGTCAATCTGTGACAAACAACTGAAACCAGCCCGGATTTGCAAAATGCTAATCAATTCCGTAACTATCTCTTGTAGCGTTATAGCAGCGCCTAACACACAAATCGAAAATATCACGAAATAACCAGTCACGTTACCCGATTTTTATCTGTAGTTATGATCACGTGATTGACTTAAAATATATACACGGTGCTTTGCACGGCTAGAGATATAACTGCGCGCATTAGTCTGTAATCTTGCAAATCAGTCTTCACCCCGTCCGTAAATTTCTCGAACTTCGCTCTCCCAACGGATTTTTCTTCCATCATACGCTGGGACTTACGAGATCCTTCCCAACTCCTCTTGAGAACAATAATTCCTCTTATGATTGGTAAGTGGTTGTTTGTTGTCCATCCTTTACCAAAGCACCTGAAAATACGAGTAAATTCCTGAAACTCTGTATACAAGTGATAAATAATGTTATCGATTAGATCGACCCAGACAGGTAAACATCGGGCGAGGCATTTCTTACGGTTTTATGTAAATACTGTTGTGTATATCAGACAGGTAATTTGTAACGACAGATGCTTATAATCTTGCCCACCTTCACATTCCTTGTGCTTTAACTGGGGTGTAATAAAATAGTCTTACATCTTGTGGTAATATGGATGAACCATCCTTTGGAAGGGGTTCCCTTATTACTGCAGGAACGTTGCAACATTTTGGTAAAAAGTGCAATGCAGATAATTTCGTCACAAAAAGATATAGGATACGAAATACATTTTATGTTTAAAAAATAATAAATGTGATGTGGAGAATGCGAGTATTGTTATCCCCTTGTACGCTAAACAGACGAAAGAGCTAGTGAGGACATTATCTGTCTCTCGCCCACATACGGTAGGTACAGCAGGGAACAGGACGTAACGACCGATCACGAGACGCACGAATCACAGCTGAGAATACAGTCTGTATTAACTTTAATAACATATACCCAGGAGTATTTTCAGCCAACGGCCTAATAACATATACCCAGGAGTGTTTTCAGCCAACGGCCTTACCGCAGTGGTAACGCCGATTTCCGTCAGATCACCGAAGTTAAGCGCTGTCGGGCTGGACTAGCACTTGGATGGGTGACCATCCGGTCTGCCGAGCGCTGTTGCCAATCAAGGTGCACTCAGCCCTTGTGGAGGCAAACTAAGGAGATGCTTGATTGAGGAGTAGCGGCTTCGGTCTCGTAAACTGAAATACGGCTGGGAGAGCGGTATGCTGGCTACATGCCCCTCCATATACGCATCCAGTGAAGCCTATGGGGTGAGGATGACACGGCGGCCGGTCGATACCGTTGGGCCTTCCAAGACCTGTTTCGGACGGAGTTTAGTTTTTATGAGTATTTCCAGAAGTGTAGTGTTATTAAAATTCCACATACTCGAAAGCTTTAATAAGTAATAGTCTAAGTCTGTTGAACACGCTGACATCTTTAGGTGTCCCTCAAGTCTGCCATCTGAACAGCCTTTTCCAGACGCCAGCATCTGGTTGCCATCCTTTTTGACTTACGTAAAGAATACGACACGACCTGGCGACATCATATCCTTGCCACATTGTATGAGTGGGGTCTCCGGGGCCCGCTCCCGATTTTTATCCAAAACTTCCCGTCACTCCGTACTTTCCGTGTCCAAGTCGTACTGCTCCTCCAGTACTGGTGTTGCTGAATGGCGCCTACAGGGAGCCATCCACAAGGTGCAGTCATGGGATCTGACCTACAGCATCCAGTTTACAGCTGCAAAGTCGTGTGTTATGTATGCACTTCTGTCTGCATCGTACCGTTCATCCGCAACCCGAACTTTACCTTAATGACGATCCACTCACTGCAGTGGAGGCACATAGATTCTTAAGACTGGTTGTCGACGTTCGATTGACGGTTTCCTCACCTTCGTAAGCTTAAGCGGAAGTGCTGGCAGCACCTTAATGCCCTCCTCTGCTTGAGCAACACCAACTGGGGTGCAGATCGCTCTACGCTGCTGCTGCTCTACAGAGCCCTTGTTCAATCCCGCCTTCACTGTGGGAGCGTGGTTTTTGTTTCGGCAGCGTCCTCAGCGTTGTGTTTGCTCGACCCAGTGCACCACTGTGGCGTTCGCCAAGTGACGGGAGCTTTTAGAACGAGTCCGGTGACCAGTGTCCTGGTGGGGGCCGGAGTCCCTCCATTCAAGGTCAGGCGTGCACAACTGCTCGCCAGTTACGTTGCACACGTTCATATTCTCCTGCACATCCGAATTACCGTTTCCTTTTCCCAACCACAGCGGTTCATCTCCCGCATCAGCGGCCCAGGTCAGGCCTTACGATTGTGGTTCGCGTCCGGGCCCTTCTGTCTGAACTGGAGTCCTTCCCATTACCACCTCTCCTCGAGGTTGTACACCTCCATGGTGTACACCTAGGCCGCAGATTCTTCTGGACCTTTCGCGTGTCCCTAAGGACTCCGTTAACCTTGTGACTATCTGCTATCATTTCCTCTCGATTCTCGACGTGTACCAGGCCACGAAGTCGTTTACACCGACGGCTCGATGGCTGATGGTCACGCAGGCTTTGCGTATGTTCATGGAGGACTTATTGAACAGCACTCCTTGCCAGATCGCTGAAGTGTTTCCACTGCAGAGCTGATAGCCATATCTCGTGCTCTGGAGCACATCCGCTCATGCCCTGGCGAGTCATTTCTCCTGTGTACTGACTGTTTGAGCAGCCATCCTTTGGTAGCGTCCATTCAGGAGTCCATCTATGCCCTGGAAGGGTCCAGTCGTTCAGTGGTGTTTGTGTGGACCCCAGGACACGTCCGAATCCCAGGCAACGAGCTTTCCAACAGGCTGGCATCTCCGAAACTGACCTGCGTTCTGTCTTACACTGCAGGGTATTTCGGCTTTTTTTTTAAGACAGAATGACATAACCTCAGTACGCACAGCAAACTACGTTCCATTAAGAAGACTACGAATGTGTGGAAGTCTTCCATGTGGTCCACTCGCAGGGAATCAGTTGTCCTCTGCCGGCTCTGCATTGGCCATACGTGGCTAATGCATGGTTACCTCCTCCGTCGCGAGGACCCACCTCGGTGTCGCTGTGGTTCACAAATGACGGTCACTCACCTCTTGCTGGAGTGCCCACTTTTAGCCGGTCTGTGGCGGACTTTTAACTTTCCCAGCACCCTACCTTCGGTGTTTGGCGACAATGCCTCAACAGCAGCTTTAGTTGTACGTTTTATTCGTGAGGGTGGGTTTTATCATTTGATTAAGTTTTAGCGCTTGTCCTCCGTCCCTTTGTGTCCTCCACCCTAGTGCTTTTAGGGTGGAGGTTTTAATATATTTCAGAGTGGCTGGCTTCTCCTTTTTATTCTCATGGTCAGCCAGCCATGGTAATCTGATCTCTTGTTTTGATCTCTTATACATGTTTCTTGCGCCTCTCTGTGATTTTCTTGTCTGATTTTGTCCATTTTAGTGTTTGTTGCCCTTCTGTCAGTCTTGTGGTTTTCTCCTTTCTTCCAGCTGTGTTTAGCGGTTCTAGGCGCGCAGTCCGGAACCGCGCGACTGCTACGGTCGCAGGTTCGAATCCTGCCTCGGGCATGGATGTGTGTGATGTCCTTAGGTTAGTTAGGTTTAAGTAGTTCTAAGTTCTAGGGGACTGATGACCACAGATGTTAAGTCCCATAGTGCTCAGAGCCAATCCAGCTGTGTTTGACATGTCTCGATTATTTTACTCCCACCCTTGTGGAATTATTTTAATCAGAACGAGGGACCGATGACCTAGCAGTTTGGTCCCTCCCCCCGTCTTTTAAACCAACCAGCTGCAGAGTAATTATATGTAGTTTGATTTCTTACCCAGGTATCTGGTTGTCTTCATTCCGCGTGGAAGATATGTGCTGTGTATCTTGTTTGGAATTTGTCAGCTTGTGTGGTTTCAACATGATGGGCACACTTTGCACTCGTTGTTCGGATTCACATTGATTTACAGTTTGGACAACAAGGGACTGGTCGCGGTGGTCCTGTTCCGTGGCCAGCTCTTTCACCAGACGTGACCCCAGTGGATTACTACTTATGATGGAATGTGAGGAGCCCAATATAGGAGATTCCTGTCGAGACATGCATCTGGTTGATAGGATTTTTGCAGAGGCAGAAGTACTAGACCAAGCTATTGAGATTCTTGAGCGTGTGAGACAATTAATTGTGCGTCTCTGTACACTGTGTCGTAGTCCACATGTTGAGCAGTACGTTTTAGGGAACCGTTCTAAATTTATTGCCTATTGTACTGTACGCTGACAGGACAGATTGGACACGCTGTGGTAAATGTACGTGTTTCGTCTGGGGATTGTTGCATTATCATGTGTTTCGTGTAGTACGTTTTGATGATCGTATATTAAAGAAATTTTCATTGTTGCGAAATTATGTTCACGGAAAAAGGGTAATTGGCGTATAATTCTATAACGAGCCACCAGAAATCATGGGTACCTTACACCAAAATATTTAGATAATTTCCCTGAACAACCTCTGAACGGGGCAGAACGATTGGTCTCCGGGAGGCGGGTCTGTCGGTCCGTGACACTGTGGCCAGTACAGAGCATGCTGCTTAACAGTGAGGCGTATGTGGGACCTGTGAAGAGTAGAGTGCTGTACACAGCTCCGCACATAGGCACAATGTGAACACGGCGCGAGATGACCGCCATCTTATCTGCTTAGATGTAACTGACAAAATAGCTTCGTCCACAGTGCTGACGCAACGTTGGAGCACTGCAACGAGTGTCGATATGTCTGCGTCGACAGTTCGACAACGTCTTCTGCGAGCTGGACTGGTGCCACGCATGCCATTGCGTCTGCCTCCATTGACCAGAAACCACCATCGCCGCAGACTGCAATGGACATGCGAATGTCTTGCGTGCTGAGTGGCAAAACGTAGTGTTTTCGGACGATTCCCGCTTCTACATGTCCTACAGTGATGGGCGTATACGTGTCCGACCCCGCCATGGTGAACGCAGTCGGACAGACTGTATTGTTTAGCACCGAGCAAGGTAGCACAGTGATTAGCACACTAAACTCGCATTCGGGAGGACGACGGTTCAAACCCGCATCTGACCATCATGCATGTGGCGAGGAATGTGCAAGCCTTCTTCGAAGAATGACGGGTATCACTGATCCCCCGGCCATCTCGTTCACGTGACATGTCGCCCATCGAATATATCCGGGATACAGTCGGTCAGCAGCTTGTTTGTTCGGGCTGCAGTTGATGTTTTGTAGACGCGCCTACAAACTGCGTGGCAGAGTATTCCCTAGCAGCATATTCAGGTGATCTTTGATTCCGTGGCACGATGTCTAGCGGCACTGATTACAGCGTGTGGTGGCGCTACTCAGTACAGTCACAGTGCATGTACGGCTCTGTAATGCTAATCATTTGTGTAGTGTCATGTCCCTAGTCGGTAGAATAAATTTCATTGTGATCACATCTCTGGATTTTGGTGTTCCACTTTTTCCAAACAGTAGTCTAATTTGGGCCAACTCAATTAAGGCACAAGGAAATGTTAAGCCCAAAACCAAGTCATCAGGGCTATAACAGCCTTTGGAAGTTACAGCGTTTCTGTAGGTGGTATGCTCTTGCCTTCTTCTGATTTGTGCAGTAATTTAACCATTTATGAGGGGGAGACTGCTACAGTTACTAACAGTAGTGTAGCACGACGTTTTTCACGTTTACAAATCACTGTCAGAGGTGAAAGAATCGGCATTCAGCATATAGAGTCTTGTAATCGAACGAGGGATTGAACCTGAACATTTGCATTAGTTGTCTGACACCCTTTTAGCTGCTCAGATGAGAGACATACTTGGTCAAGTGTTTCATGTAGATCTCTCTTCAACAAGCTTAGTATTCTTATACTAACCAACCTCGCTATACATTAACTCTCTAAATAAGGAGATTAGTGATTGACAATACGAACTTCCTTTTAAAAGGAACAGCAGCATCTGTTAATTGGCTACTGGTCATGCTATTCCTCTTTATGTTATAAGCAAATTCTGAAGCATGTTTCAAAAATCTTTGCAGCTCAATTGAGCATACATTTTCAGTAGGATTCCTCAAGAATTTACGGCTGCATTACAAATCACAGAATTTAAATCCAAGTTGAAGCTTTTCTCCAGAAAAACACCTTCTGTTTCCTCCAGGACATACTAAACTCCACTTAATTACATTATGGGAACATAATTTCAGGAAACGAAAAGGGATTTCGAAAATATTAAAATGAATTGAAAAGGAGGACAAAAATGTTAATGCAAAAGGCATTCAGGTTTGTTTATCCTCATTACTCGCGGCATTTCGTCGATTCCCATAACAGTTCGAGCGTAGTGTGCATCCACACCGAAGTGATTAGATTAGTTAGATTAGATTAGTACTTGTTCCATAGATCATGAATACGACACTTCGTAATGATGTGGAACGTATCAGGTTAATAAAAGGCATCTATACAAGATATTACATTAGACAAAATATTACAGGACACTCAATTTTCTTTATTTTTTATTTTTTTTATTTTTTTTTTTATTTATTTATTTTTTTTTTTTTTTTTGAGGTTGGGAAATTACCCACTTACTATATCCAAAAATTCATCCAATGAGTAGAAGGCGTTGCCATTAAGAAATTCTTTTAATTTACTTTTAAATGCTATATGGCTATCTGTCAGACTTTGATGCTATTAGGTAAGTGACCAAAGACTTTTGTGGCAGCATAATTTACCCCCTTCTGAGCCAAAGTTAGATTTAACCTTGAGTAGTGAAGATCATCCTTTCTCCTAGTGTTGTACCCATGTACACTGCTATTACTTTTTAATTCGTTCGGATTGTTAATAACAAATTTCATAAGTGAATGTATATATTGTTAGGCTACAGTGAAGATTTCTAGCTCTTTAAATAAGTGTCTGCAGGATGATCTTGGAGGAGCTCCAGCAATTATTATGATTACACGCTTTTGTGCAATGAACACTCTTTTACTCAATGATGAGTTACCCCAGAATATGATGCCATACGAAAGCAGAGAATGAAAATAGGCGTGGTAAGCTAATTTACTCAGATGTATATCGCCAAAATTTGCAATGACCCGAATAGCATAAGTAGCCGAACTCAAACGTTTCAGCAGATCCTCAGTGTGTTTTTTCCAGTTCAACCCCTCATCAATGCATACACCTAGAAATTTTGAATATTCTGCCTTAGCTACTGATTTCTGATCGAAGTCTGTATTTATTAATGGGGTCATTCCATTTACTGTGTGGAACTGTATATACTGTATTTTGTCAAAGTTTAATGAGAGCCCATTTGCAGAGAACCACTTAATGATTTTCTGAAAAACATCGTTTACAATTTCACCAGTTAATTCTTGTCTGTCGGGTGGGATAGCTATAGTTGTATCATCGTCAAAAAGTACCAGCTTTGCATCTTCGTGAATATAGAATGGCAAGTCATTAATATATATTAAGAACAGCAGAGGACCCAAGACCGAACCTTGTGGCACCTCATTCTTGATTGTTCCCCAGTTTTAGAAATCACCAGTTTTTTGCGTATTATGTGAACTGTTTATTTCAACTTTCTGCACTCTTCCAGTTAGGTATGATTTAAACCATTTGAGCACTGTCCCATTCATACCACAGTACTTGAGCTTATCTAGAAGTATTCCATGATTTACACAATCAAAAGCCTTTGATAGAGCACAAAAAATCCCAACGGGTGACTTCCGGTTACTCAGAGCATTTAATATTTCATTAGTGAAATTGTATGTAGCATTTTCTGTTGAAAAACCCTTCTGGAAACCAAACTGACATTTTGTTAAAACTTTATTTTTACAAAGGTGTGAAACTACTCTACAATACATTACTTTATCAAGAATTTTGGATAAGTCAGTCAGAAGAGAGATTGGGTGGTAGTTGTTGACATCAGACGTATCCCCTTTTTTATGCAATGGTATAACAATGGCATACTTCAGTCTATCTGGGAAAATACCCTGCTTCAGAGAGCTATTACATATGTGGCTAAGAATCCCACTTCTTTCTTGGGAACAAGCTTTTATTATCCTGCTGGAAATGCCACCAATTCCATGTGAGGTTTTATTCTTGAGAGAGTTTATTATCTTCCTAATTTCAGATGGAGAGTTGGGTGGCATTTCAATTCTATCAAATGGTGTGGGTAAGGCCTCTTCCATTAACTGCCTTGCTTCTTCTAATGAACATTTAGATCCTATTTTCTCTACAATATTTAAAAAATGATTATTCAAAATGTTTTTGACTTCCGGCTTGTTGTTTATCAAGTTTCCATTCACTTTGATGGTGATGCCGTCATCCTGTACTCTTGGTTGTCCTGTCTCCCTTGTAATAATATTCCAAATTGTTTTGATTTTGTTATCAGAGGTATTAATCTCAGACATGATGCACATGCTTCTGGACTTTTTAATAACCTTTCTTAATGTAGCACAGTAGTTTTTATAATATTTGGCTGTTTCTGGGTCATTACTCTTTCTTGTTGTTAGATACAGTTCCCTTTTGTGGTTACAAGATATTTTTATTCCTTTAGTAAGCCAAGGTTTTTTGCACAGTTTCTTATAATTAGATTTAACTACTTTCTTGGGGAAACAGTTTTCAAATTCTCTTACAAGTGTATCATGAAATAAGTTATATTTTAAATTAGCATCGGGTTCCTTGTACACCTCATCCCAGTCTAACTGCTGAAGATTTCTCTGAAATTTCTAATTGTTGAGTCATTAATTGAACACACAACTTTGGAGGGTAGTTTTGAATTACTGAATGGAGCTGTGTCATATACTGTAACTAGCTGAGCATCATGATCAGAAAGCCCATTCTCAACAGGACAAGAATTTATGTTTTTAAACCTATCGTGGTCTATAAAAGTGTTATCTATCAATGTGCTGCTGTCTTTTACTACCCGAGAAGGAAAATTAATGACAGATGTCAAATTGAAAGAATGGAGCAAGACATCCCAGTCATTCTTCCTATTACATTCTTTCAGTGAGTCAACATTGAAGTCCCTACAAATAATAATTTGCTTTCCCCTATCTGACAGATAGCACAACAAGGCATCCAAGTTTTCCAGGAATAAATGGAAGTTTCCTGAAGGGGACCTATATACTGTTACAATTATAAAAGGGCCCTCCTTCAGTTTAAGTTGACAGGCACATGCTTCTATATGTTGCTCTAGACAAAACTTTTTTGCATCTAAGCTTTCTAAACAGTGATAACTTTTGACATATGTGGCAACTCCTCCTCCCACCTTATTCTCGCTACTCATATGTGCAGCTAGTTTATAACCACTGATATTTACCTTTTCCATATCAGACACAATGTGATGCTCAGACAGGCATAGTATATCTATTACATTATTAGATTCAATGTCATCTAAACAAACCAGGAGCTCATCTACCTTATTCTTCAATCCCGGAATATTTTGGTGAAAAATGGTAACATTATTTTTTACTTTATTTTGTTAGAATCTACTTTTTTCTTTAATCCACCAATATTTTGGTTAAATATGGTAACATTATTATTTACTTTCCTGTTGTGAGAATTTTGTGAGTTTTGGACCTCTTTAGCACCTGCCTGTCTGAACTTCTCATTGGACACTGATATTAGTCTAAAAAAGAGGTACATCCATGAGTACTAGTGTCCCCCCTTATGGATTTTGCTACCAACCCTGCCAGTGGTCATTAGTCATCCTCGCTTTAATTATATATGTGGTGTCTGTTCTTTCAGACGTGATCACTTCAGTGCGGATGCACACCGCACTCAAACCCCTATGGAAATCGTTGAAATGCCGCGAGTAATGATGATAATGGGCAAGAGGCACTATGTCAGTAGTGAGTGGATAAGTTGACAATTTGGTCTGACAGAAGGAATGCTAGAGTAGTCTGTGTAATTGCAATGGCACAGTGGTCGGTGTCATTGTCATCTTGCCGTATCCACAGGTCTCCTTTATAGGGGATTTTGCAGTTTGGTGGACATCCCAAGCCAATCTGTATCCCACTGAGCGATTTCCATACAGTTCAAGATTCTGCATCACAAGGAGCAATCTTTCCATACATTTCAAATGGTTTGGAAATTTAGGTATCCATTATTTGGCTCTAGTTTTCACTAGATCATTGCATTATATTAATCTCATCCATGGAATCCAACAGAGAGGGTACGGACCAAGGATTCACTTCTGGGGCAGGGGTCTCGCCAATCCTCAAATATAAATCATCATTATCCCCACTTTTAAAGTGTCACTTATGAATATGATTATAATAGTAATAAGAACAATGAAACATTTAATTACAAAAATATACAGAATGTTTTACTATAGTAGTAGTAGTAATAATAATAATAATAATAATAATAATAATAATAATAATAATAATAATAATGTGTTTGTATCTGTGCTCAGGCCAGTATTTATGATCTATAGACATCTAGGCAGAACTTTGCTGTTATTACGTACTATATGACAGATACCATTTTTTATTCCTGTACTTTTATTGTCTGCAAAAGAGAACAAAATTTCTTTTTACAGTGCTAGTGAAAGATCATTTATGTGTATCAGAAACAGAGGACCTAAAACAGACCTCTGTTGTGCACCATGTGTGATTGCTTCTAGTCTTTGGTGCCTATTGCTATTTGATTGACATACTGGTGGTACACTCAATTTATAGTCAGTGGATAAGATAGAAACTGTGAACCACATGTCTCAAATATTCTGTAATAATATATTTTAACTTTCGCTTAAGTATAACATGACTCCTACTATCAAGAGCCTTAGCCAACTCACAAAATATTCCCAATGATGATGATTTCTGATTAATTGATTCTCGTGTATCACATATCAAGGTCAATACACTACAGCTTGTTCAGCTGACAGTCCTTTTTTGAAATCCAAACTCTGTGCCTTTGAGTGTTTTCTGCACTGTTTATAAAGCCTTTTGTACATTTTATCTCCACTTTTGTAGAGTAGGATGACCAAGTCATGTTTATCTGTGAAAGTACCAATATGAAAAGATTGCTTATATAATTGCCTTGTTGTCTTATAAACTTCAGCTGAGCAACATGTGATTATTTTCCTACTGATTTAATCGTAATTGCTTGAGCAAGTATTTTAAGAGTTGGTAATGCTGGGGACATCTTTGGGAGATGTAGGATATAAAACTTTATTAAATTTGTTTTGGAATGTTTTTATTTGAAAACTTAGTCTATCTATTAGTGCTCAGATTTAAATTATCTTTTACTCTGCATTGCAGAAAATGTATTAAAAGAGTAATTTTGGGCTACATTATTTGGTCAAGACATTGTATACGCGAAAGCAATTTCCTCATTTCTTGTTTCATTTATTCTGTCTAATATTTTCTGTGCTCAGATAGTACTTACCTTATTACTGGAGGAACTTCTTTTTTTCTAAAAATAACATATGTTTTGATGGTCTGATCACTTTAAGCATTATTCTGTTGGTGATACAGGGTTTAGAAGCATTTAGTATATCTTAAGTGATGGTACACTATGTATAAAACAGTTCCTGTAAATGATGCCTACTGCTGTTTACAAGGTACTACCCATTCTCCCCTACTATTGAAACTATAAAACAGATACTGAATTCCTGTGGGTTAAAAATATCACCAGAGAAATTAGCTGTTGCCCATTTGCAAAGAAACAATTATAAACAGCATTTGTTGTTGGTTAATTTTCAAACTATAAAACGCTAATAAAATCCCGGGATCAATTTCTAAGAATCCATAAGTTGCAAGATTGTAGACATCCACTACAAAACACTGTTTAATCGTGAAATGGTGTGAACTGTAGCAGGGCAACTCAGAAATGTGTGAGACGACAATGTAAAACAGTTTAGTGTACTGTCACAAGTATATGTGGACAGAGGTCTTGGGTATAGTTCTCATTGAATGCTATGTGTATTTCACATATGGTGTGTCATGTAGAGAATCGGGATAGCTTAGAAAGTACATAGGGATGACATCATACATGACTAGACCATGACAGTTAAACTTTCAATACTAGGTGATCTGGGAGTTAGATGACACCCAAAGCATCATTTAATACCTGTAGAGTATGTTACAGGAGAGTGGAGACACTTGCCAATTTTGTATCAAGTTTCTGAAGACATCAAGTCATTACACATAGCCTTCATTAGAGACTTCCTGGCATCCTGTGTTTCTCTTGTCAGACTGTGTATAGTTGTCTTAGAGAGTTTACAATGTATGCTCAACAACTCTCCAAATGGGTTACTAAAACAGAGCAGAACATGGTCCAACCAATCTGGTGTCTGTCTCACCATACTGATTAAGGTGGTAATAAACTGGACTTTCATCTGAGAGTACAGTGATTCAGATCCTTGTCTAGATTTAGGTTTTCCATTGTTACCTAAACTCCTTTATTTAAGGCTATTTGGTTTCTTTGAAAAGGAGTCAGACAATCATTTTTCCCCCATCCATCCCCGGGCCTAGCCTGTGACCCAACTTTGATTATTGCAGAAAGAGACTAATATGGAACTGCCAGTTTTTTCATCTGGAATGATACAATGTTAGGAGCATGTACACCATCACACCTGTTTAAAGGATAATGTAATGGCTCTGGCCCATAGGGATGGCATATCCTTATAATCCACACACTATTGTGACTTTTGCATAATTGGGTAAGTGCAACACCAGGTGGACCAGTAGCTACATCATGAGGACCTAATGAATCTAGAGTGGTTAGCTAACTCTCCAGACTTATATCTGATTAAACATGTGTGAGACAATGTAGGATGAAAGATTACAGGCTGGACACCAGCACCACACACGTGTAACGGTGGGAGGCATTATCCCAAGTTATGCTGAATGGTGTGTCCCACTGTGTAGAGAGATTCTATCCATCCTGTATTTCTTGAAAAGGTATTATGTTCTGCATTGACCTTCCTATATGCCACTGATAGAAGGCTATCATTGTACGTCAGTTGCTGCCTGTAACAGGTTATCCTGTACACTCTGTATCCGTATCACTGTGTTACATGTCACTATATTGCCGGAGATCATTTCTGATGTTCACATTTTTTATGGATCTAAAAGATCCCTTAACTTATAGATGCAAGTGTAATATGGTTTGAATTATGAATGAATGCTCAAAGTGCTACAAATTTAATTTGTTGGTGTGTCCAAACGTTTTTGGGAAAATGCCAGAACGTGAGCCTGATAAGTTTTCTTTCCCACCCTTGTCCATCTCAGTTAATGGCTTACCTCTAGTAAGTTAAATAACACCAACAGAATGTTAAACTGAAACCTGCCTACCTTCTTCTTTCTTGCTTAAGAAGAAGAAGAAGAAGAAGAAGAAGAAGAAGAAGAAAAGCATTCACAATTTGTGTGAACAATATGATTTTCTTTTATGTATAGATATTATTCTGTTGTTGCTAGTTAATAGATTTATGTGCACACAATAAAAGTCAAATGGGTTTCACTAAACTGATAATATATCAGTAATAATCTGGTTGTTGTTGTTGTGGTCTTCAGTCCTGAGACTGGTTTGATGCAGCTCTCCATGCTACTCTATCCTTTGCAAGCTTCTTCATGTCCCAGTACATACTGCAGCTTACATCCTTCTGAATCTGCTTAGTGTATTTATCTCTTGGCCTCCCTCTATGATTTTTATCCTCCACGCTCGCCTCCAATACTAAATTGCTGATCCCTTGATGCCTCAGAACATCTCCTACCAACCGATCCCTTCTTCTAGTCAAATTGTTCCACAAACTCCTCTTCTCCCCAATTCTATTCAATACCTCCTCATTAGTTATGTGATCTACCCACCTTATCTTCAGCATTCTTCTGTAGCACCACATTTCGAAAGCTTCTATTCTCTTCTTGTCCAAACTATTTATCGTCCATGTTTCACTTCCATACATGGCTACACTCCATACAAATACTTTCAGAAACGACTTCCTGACACTTAAATCTATACTCGATGTTAACAAATTTCTCTTCTTGAGAAACGCTTTCCTTGCCATTGCCAGTCTACATTTTATATCCTCTCTACTTCGACCATCATCAGCTATTTTGCTCCCCAAATAGCATTACTCCTTTACTACTTTAAATGTCTCATTTCCTAATCTAATTCCCTCAGCATCACCCGAGTTAACTCGACTACATTCCATTATCGTCGTTTTGCTTTTGTTGATGTTCATCTTATATCCTCCTTTCAAGACACTGTCCATTCCGTTCAACTGCTCCTCCAAGTCCTTTGCTGTCTCTGACAGAATTACAATGTCATCGGCGAACCTCAAAGTTTTTATTTCTTCTCCATGGACTTTAATACCTACTCCAAATTTTTCTTTTCTTTTCTTTCCTTTACTGCTTGCTCAATATACAGATTGAATAACATCGGGGATAGGCTACAACCCTGTCTCACTCCCTTCCCAACCACTGCTTCCTTTTCATGTCACTCGACTCTTATAACTGCCATCTGGTTTCTGTACAAATTGTAAATAGCCTTTCACTCCCTGTGTCAGTGATATAAAGTTACCTTAATGTTTAGGTGTATTGTACTACAGTTTTCTAAATTTGTGTTAAGTTTCCATATGTTTCCAAAACATTTGGTGAGAAAAGTTATTCTTTCTTGTTTAATTTAAGTATCTTTGGACATGATTGTTTAATCCGATGCTACTGCTAAAACTATTTGAGACCCTTGAGTATTACTTGGAATAGTAATTTCTCTTTCTTTTTCAGGAATAATATCCTACACGGAGTATCTGTTTCTGCTGTCAATACTTACAAGTACGTAAATCTATGTTTACAGTTCAGTATTTTTTTCTGCACCACTTGTTTGTAGTTACTAATTCTTGAGTAATGTAAATAAATTAGAAAAGAGCAGCTATCTCTATTTTTGGTTTCTAGGTGTTGATTTGCTGTCTCAAAGTGTTCACGTTGGATTTGTTTGTCATTTGTCTTATTTTTGTCCTAGAAGTTGGAGACGTATTGTATTACCATCATTTATCTTTGTGTAAATAGGTAAAAATGTGGTAAATGACTGAGGTGATAGGTAGCAGTATGGTGTTACAGTAGTCTATTGCACAGTGCTTATAACACAATCTTGTGGTGTGTTAGAAACCTGCTCTGTGATGTGATCTAACAATTAGAGACTACACAAATGAAATCCATAAATACAATCCAATTCTTGATTCCTAATTGACAAATCATTCAAGTCAGCCTTTTCCTGCTGTTGGTAATGTGTCTGTTTCCAGATAGTCAGAAGGCAATGATCCTTGCTTAAAAACTGCAGTTAAAAAGTAGAATATTGTCCACTGATGGAAGTTGAGATCATCATACTTCATCTGGGAGTCTTTATGTTGAAACCGCAAAGCAGTTGGGGTGGGTTGTGCTATGTATTTGGAATCATTTGTCAGTCCTTAAACACCATAAAACATTGTGAAAGCTGCTATATCAAACAGAAGACTTCCTGCAACTACTGCATGAATTATCACTGCTGAGTTGTGGCCACATGAAAGTCTGATCACATCAAAGAACATGTTACTACCCACAACATTATGTACTATAATGGATGCTACACAACAAATCCCATCTGTGTTCCAGCCACTCCAACTTCTATGAATTGCACAGTAATGAACTGCCTGTCCAATCTCCAGAATTCTCCTGGCTCCATCCTCCATGAAGACTTGTTCTCATATTATGTCTGTCCCTGTTATCTCCCAATTTCCTAATGACTGGTACTCCATCCCTTCCCCACAGATTTATACTTCTCTTTGTCCCTCATTTTAGTTATGTTTACACTCTGTATATGTGGGGGGAGGGGGGGTGAAATGTGGGAAGAGATGAGGAGGGTGTAAGTTTGAAGAGTAACACAAATTATGCACTGGAAAATTACAGGGTCTGAAATTTCATAATTTATTCTGGCAGTTAGAGATTCATATATTTGATGTGAAGGAAGTGCACCTCTTAATTGCTATAATTTGTCCTTTAAAAAGTTAAAGACAAATTTCCAAACATTGTTTATTGTTTTAGGAAGAGTATGAAAGATATTATTGTTTCAGAACCTCAAACTGGATTTCGTATTGCATTCAACATGTTTGATACTGATGGTAATGAGCGTGTTGATAAGACTGAATTTCTTGTGGTAAGTACATTGATTTCAAACTCCTATCATTTATAAGCTGCTCCTTGTTTACATTGTAATGCATAAATTTCTAGCCACATGATTTTGTGCTAAATATCTTTCAATTTTGGAACAATGGTTCTTTTCATAGGTGGAAGAGTACAAATTTTACATCATGTTTGAGTTGAATAGTGCTCCCCTCCCCCTCCAAATTTTCGTTACACAATTCAGAAGCATGTGAATTACAGATTATCACAACAGTGGATTTGCCATGCAGCTCCCAGAGATAAAATAATGTTGTACTGACCACCACATTCACCCAGTTTGAGTCCTTGTAATTTCTTCTTGTGGAATTTTGTAAAGACTGCTTGTGCCACCATTTGAAACAGTGCTAGCCAACCTACGCATATGGATCGCTGCAGCTATTGCAGCAATTGACAAAAACATTAAACAAAGCACTTGGGCAAGTTTCTCCAGCTATGTGCATACCCTGCAAAGCATGTTGTAAAATTTCAACATTTATAACGTGCTCAAAGTTTTTTTACATTCATTTCGATTCTACCGTGACCATTTTTTTTTCTGAAATGTTACAGTCAACAACAATAATTACATTTTGAAACTGAGAACATAATTTTCACTCACACTGTATTGTAGATTTTTAATAATAGTACTGCAACTGTATTGTATATTGTAAATACTTCCCACTGAATGAGTACTGTTTTCAGCAAAGTTACAGTCATTACGATTGTACAAAAGTTGGACAAGTAGCTGTAGTGGTTGAAAGTGTGTGATTGGGGAAGAACAATTATTGACATAATAAGTTTCAAGCTTTCAGAAATTTGTTAATTAAAATGAAGAAACTGGAGGGAAAGGGGGGGGGGGGGGGGGGAAGGGGGGTCACAAGTTTTGGCACAGAAGCAGAATGAAAATGACACAATGTAATTAATTCCCAGAGCAGATAATATACTATACAAAGCAGCAAGTCCTATGTTCAAATACCGGTCTTATAAATTGATGGAAGGCAAGGGGGATACACAAGTTGCTTCAATTAACACAAGTAAGTAGAAATAATGTGTTGACAGAGGGGTGAGGTGGGGGGGGGGGGGGGGGAATCTGGGCGAGCAAATTGGTGGTAGTGAGTGAAAGACTTAGAAGAAAGGGAAGTACTGTGAAGACAATGTAGAATAGTGAAGAAAACAAGATGGAATGATAACACAAGGAAAAATTAGTGTAATTCAGTGCCAGATGAAAGAAAGAAACTAGAAGTGATGATCAGTTCCTGTGAGGGAACAAAATGACCTCGTGACAAAATAAGTTCCAGAATCTGCACTGTCAAAGCATATATTGCAGTGCAGTATAAGGTGTTTTCCTGTGTAGTCTATATATCGTCATTCAGTATTTTCAGTTGTCAATAAATGCAGGCTGCTGAATAATATGTGGAACAACACATGTAATGTCACATACATGTCTTTCTTCTGTTATTTATTCGTTAAATGCTTCCCTGCATACGAATATGTTTAACACTAAGTGGATCAATGAGGAATATTTTATATTAGGAAAGATTGCTTGTATATGAATCATAAGATGACCAGACAAAATACTTCACTTTTTTCAGATGAAGCAAGCCAACTTAAAAGGGCTGTAAGAAGATTTTATGTACAGTATACCTCATATCTGGAATAGAGATGTGGTGCAGGGGATGTATGAGATTGAGGTTCTTAGAGGATTTTCTTCCAAGTAGAGTGCAATTTATCTTATGATATGCTAGGAGGAATTCTAGGCTAATACTGGTGAAAATATTGATTAAAGACACAGTCTTGTAGTTACAAAGGAATTCAGGCTGATGTATTATCAAGTCTGGATTGAGGCAAACTACACTGAAAATTTATTGCTGTACAATGTTGGTAACTGCAGGAATGAAAGATATGGACAGAAATTGTTTCAGTTTTACTAGGAGAGTTTGTATCCAAGAATAATGTTCACTATGAGAGAGTTAACAAACAGTGAAAGGCATAGCTTGTGTATTTAATGTATATGACAACATAGTGATGTTAGTTCTAGGAGACTGAAATAAATATCAAAGACTGATATTTTTGCCATAAAAAGAAGTCATATAGTTGCAGCAAATGCCATTAAGGCTACAGAGAAAATATTTTTCAGTGACTCTTTAGTTAACTTGAGACTGTAAGAAAGATTACCACTTCCAATGTCATTACCATAAATTTATGTATGTCGGGTAGCCATAAAGTCTTTATTCTCATGTCAGAAAAATAAAGTTATGTAATTATTTCCTTGTTTGTGAATACATGTCTGCAGTCCTAGTAGACAGTGAAATTCCCAGATCACAGAACCGTACCCCGCAAAATGGCACAGCCTGTCCCCACTTTAACAATGGGCTGTGGTGTTTTGCTTTCTCTCTTTAGCGGTGCACTACAGTACTGTGAGGAGGAGGAGGAGGAAGAAGAGGAGGAGGGCGATTTCAGTGTGTGGCAGAACTGCAGACATGTACCAGCAAACAAAAAAAGATTAAATGTTTAACCCGAAAGAACAGATACCATCTTCATATATATAACTCGTCTAGCTTGAAGGGGGAAACCAGATGGCGCTATGGTTGGCTTGCTATAAGGTGCTGCCATAGGTGAAACTGTTATCAACTGTATTTTTTAAAATAGGAACCCTCATATTTTGTTAAATATTCATGTAGTACATAAAGCAATATGAATGTTTTAGTTGGACCACTTTTTTCACTTTGTGATAGATGGCGCTGTAATAGTCACAAACGTATAAGTACATGGCATCACGTAACATTCCGCCAGTGCGGACGGTATTTGCTTTGTGATACATTACCCGTGTTAAAAATGGACCATTTACCAATTGCAGAAAAGGTTGATATCGTGTTGATGTGTGGCTATTGTGATCAAAATGCCCAACGGGCGTGTGCTATGAATGCTGCTCGGTATCCTGGATGACATCATCCAAGTGTCCAGACCATTCCCAGATAGTTATGTTATTTAAGGGAACAGGAAGTGTTCAGCCACATGTGAAACATCAACCACAACCCGCAACAAATGATGATGCCCAAGTAGATGTTTTAGCAGCTGTCGCAGCTAATCCGCACGTCAGTAGCAGACAAATTGCATGAGAATCAGGAATCTCAAAAACATCGGTGTTGAGAATGTTACATCAACATCGATTGCACCTGTACCATATTTCTATGCACCAGGAATTGCATGGCAACGACTTTGAACATTGTGTACAGTTCTGCCACTGGGCACAAGAGAAATTACGGGATGGTGACAGATTTTCTGCACGCGTTCTGTTGAGCGACGAAGCGTCATTCACCAACAGCAGTAGCGTAAACCGGCATAACATGCTCTATTGGGGAATGTAAAATCCACGATGGCTGCAACAAGTGGAACATCAGCGATCTTGGCGGGCTAATGTATGGTGCGGCATTATAGAGGAAGGATAGTTGGCCCACATTTTATCGATGGCAATGTAAATGGTGCAATGTATGCTGATTTCCTACGTAATGTTCTACCGATGTTACTACAAGATGTTTCACTGCATGACAGAATGGCGATGTACTTCCAACATGATGGATGTCCGGCACATAGCTCGCATGCAGTTGAAGCGGTATTGAATAGCATATTTTATGACAGGTGGATTGGTGGTCCAACTAAAACATTCATATTTCTTTACGTACTACACGAATATGTAATAAAAAATGGGGGTTCATATTTTAAAAAACGCAGTTGGTATCCTATATATAAAGCCATGAGTAATGAGTGTAATGGCAGGGACACTACGAATATAGTGCAGGACAATAAGTTGGGACTGTGGGTTTCACGGGAGGCATGCTAGAGATAAGTCTTTGCAGTGGCACTATCCTCAGATGGCTAGAGCATCTGCCATGTAAGCAGGAGATCCCGGGTTCGAATCCTGGTCAGGGCACACATGCCTGTATGCAGCAAAGGGTATTCATTTCATTGTATTGATTTACTTGTAATTTCATTCTAATGAGCTGCACGGTCACCAATGGTATCTGTTCTTTCGGACATGTCTGAAATAACAGATACCAAGGTTCACCGGCCATTTTGACCATTTTCTGTGCAAATGCACAAACAGTGCCCGAACTCGTATGGGAATTGATAAAGCCATGAGTAATGAGTGTAATGGGCAGGGGCACTACGAATATAGTGCGGGACAATAAGTTGGGAATTTGGGTCCCACGGGAAGCATACCAGAGATAAGTCTGTGCAGTCGCACTGTCCTCTGCGTCCTCGGTGGCTCAGATGGGTAGAGTGTCTGCCATGTAAGCAGGAGATCCCAGGTTCGAATCTCAGTCAGGGCACACATTTTAAACGGTCCCCTTTGATATATATATATGAACACCTGTATGCATGTAAGGGTATTCATTTCATTGTATTGATTTAATTGTAATTTCATATAACACAGGCCAGAAGCTACACATAACCAGTGATAACAATGGTGGCATATTTACTGTATAATTTCATCATCAGACTTAGTCCAAAGCTACTGTAAATATTAGATGTTCATGGATCACAGTTTACATGATGTTTGTCAGTTACTTATCACCCCCAGAGTGAGTTCCAAGAGTTTTATAAAAATACTGACTCATAGATGTTCAAAGGTTGATAACTGATCCTGAACTGAGTGACTACATTTCAATTCTGTACTAACTGCACAGTGTTCACTCTGACTGTCACAGATTTGTCGACCAAACGAATGCTGACCAGGGATTAACTGAAGCATTGTTCAGTACAGTGATAATAATTCAAATTTGTAGTTACAATCTGATTTATAATTGGAAGAAGGTCAAAATTAGTTTCCACAGAATACCAGTGAGCCAAGGAGTAATCTGGTTAACTATGGCTTAGATAACTGGAAAATTGACAAAGTTATATGGACTATATTGTGAATACTATGTATACTGCCACAGGGATTCACAATTCCCACAAAAAGTGGCAAAAATATGTAATTTTCTATATTGAATAATTAGTGAACTTCACATGTTTTCATAATACAAGAGGGCATTTTCACAATCATAAAAAATCAGGCCTACAAAACTAGGTAACTAAGTTTTGGAAATAATCACCAGTTAAAAATAGAAGATTCTGAAAGACGAAAATTTTTGTTATGAATAACTTTTGAAACATGATGTTTTTGGAGGAGCTAGAGTAAAACAGACATGCACACATGCCAACAAGCACATGACTATGTGTTGCTGGAGGGACTAATAGTGCCAGTGCTATTTTTCTGCAGGTGGATTGCTTGTGTTGGGGATAGTGTCAGTGGAAAGGGAGACAGGGTGCAGGGAGAAGGACTAGGAGTGGGCAGCTAGTGGCCCAGAGGGAGGCAGCTGATTTGCCACTTAGGAATGCAGCAGGGGTGGAGGGGGGGGGGGGAGGGGAGCACATGCATATGAGCTGGCATCATTGCAGCAGCTGGTGGAAAGCAGCACACACTGTAGGTGACATTAGGGCACAAATTGGTAGGTAGTGACAGGAAAGAGGAAGGGGAACTGTTGGGTGGGGGGTTCAGCAACAGTGGGTAACCTGAGATTGAGGCTAGAACGATTACAGGAGCAGATTATGTGTTGTAAAGATAACTCCCTTTTGCATAATTCATAGAAGCAGGTGATGGAGGGAAGTATCCACATGGCACAGGTTGTGAAGCAGCCATTAAAATTGAGCTTGGTGTGCCACCGGGTGCTCAACTTTGCTCTTGACAGCCGTTCAGCGGTGGCCATTCATCCTGCTGGTCAGCTGGTTGGTAGTGATGAAAAACTGTGCAGTGTTTGCAGCAGAGTTGGAATATGTGTGGCTGCCTTCACAAGAGGCCTGGCCTACGATGTGGTAGGAAAAGCCTTTGACAGGGCTGGAGTAAGAGATGCTGGGTAGGCAGATTCAGCAGATATTGCAGCTTGGTCTGCCACCAGGATATGATCCCTATGACAAGTGGTTGGGAGTGGGTGTGACATAGGGATGGACTGGGACGTGACTGATGGAGGGGAAGGACACTTGAGGAGGGGTGGGAAGGACCTTGGGTAGGATGTCCCTCATTTTAGGACAGGGTGAGAGAGAATCGAAGTACTGGCAGAGGATATGGATCAGTTGTTGCAGTCCAGGATGTTACTGGGTAATGAGGGGAGTGCTTTGTAGCTGATTCTTGGGGTTGGTGAGACCTTCAACATATTGGGCTAAGGAGACTTTTCATTGAAGATACATCATCCACAGGTGGCTGGGCTGTGTGGAACGAATTTTTTGATGTGGAAATGCAGGTACTGTTGGTGGTTAGTGGGTTTAATGTGGGCAGAGGTGTTGATGGAGCCATCAGAATGGTGAAGGTCAACTTCCATGAAGTTGTCTCGTTGGGTAGAGGAGAACCAGATAAAGTGTAAGGGGAGAAAAGGTGTTGAAGTTAGGTGAGTTAATGTGGATAGTGTGTTTTGGCCCTGAGTCCACATCATGAAGATGTAATCGATGAACCTAAACCAGACAAGTGGTTGAGAGTTTCCGGAGGCTACGAAGGTTTCCTTTAGATGACCTATAAACAGGTTGCCACAGAAGGGTGTTTTGGGTGTTCATGGCTCTGCCACAGATTAGTTTGTAAACCTTCCCTTCAAAGGAAAGGTAGTGAGTCATGATATGGTTTGTAAGGTGTACAAGGAATGAGGTGGTGAGTGTAGAGTGTGAAGAATGTTGTGGGAGGGTTGTGTTGGAAAGTTGGTGAAGGAAATGGTTAGTAGCTTTGATGTGGGAGGCTAGGTTTTGGGAAATTGGTTGGACGGTGTTGGTCAACAAGAGAAGAAATTCTTTCAGTGGGAACACAATAGCCAGCTACAATGGGTGTCCAGGATTGTTGGTATTTGGCGATTTTGGGGGGCATGTAGATGATGGGTGTGCAGGATTTTGTTTGGGTGGGGAGGAAGATGGACTCAGGTGAGAGGTTCTGGGAAGGGCCTATTCCAGCCAGCCCCGTGTTGGAGCAGCTCATCGCAGGATGACTCTGGAAGCTAGCAACTTATCTTTCTTTTCAGTGTGCCAATTGACAACTCACTGCGTCTGCTATTTGGTGAGTGGTGCCCTTTAATCCAAAATTATTTATAGTCTACAAGAACTTTCCTACAACTTTTAAACTGATATAACTGTTATTAATAATGTGACTAATCATTAGAAACTGCAAGCCCAGAATCATTAGTATACAAACTTTATAAAAGTAAATGCAGATTTGTCATTGTGGCTTTCCTATACAGAAAATGTAATGCAGTACCACCAATATCTCCCCCCCCCCCCCCCCCCCCCGCCCTCCCACACACACACTAGAAATTCCATTCACTACAGTTAAGTTGCCATTCTTCATTTCTCTATACACATTTTTACTTTTATGGGTATAATTTGTGACTTTGGTTTCTAACTTTTATATTTAGATTTTATTTACAGCTATGACTTAGATAATGTAACTCACTACATTGTATACAAAAATAGATCCAGCGTATTATGGCAAAGAACATGAAGGAGCAGTATGAAAATGATGCCAGTCTACAGACTGTGAGTTTTATTGCTTGTCTTTGTTTTAATACCTTGTTGGAATTGCAGAGCTGATGTAGATGCTGGCTGCTTTAACATGATGCAGTGCTGTGTAGAGTAGAGGAAGTGTATATATGCAAAAAAGCTTCAGATGTTATTCTTTGTAATTATTTTATGTGCTGAAGGAGAAAAATATTAGACATGTGATATTCCACAAGAGTAGTTATTTAAAATTCTCTCCTTTTCAGGAAAGGACTGGTGGTGATGAGTAGTTACGGTGCCATGCAAATATGCTAAATTCATTGCATGGAATTTTGTGTGTTTCATTGTTTAAATGAGATTTTGTAACATTGCTAACAGAACCAGCAAGTTTGTACTGATACATATAGAAGTATAGTTATTATATAGTTTTTCATGTGGTGGTTTTTTAAATGTTTTCAGCATTACATTTCTGTGTACTTACTCTGAAAAAAAAATTTGTACTGATTCTGTAAACTAGCATATTGAACACACATTTACATTCATAAAACTATAAAATTGTAACAATGTAAACTTCTAGGATGAGAAAACTGGGGCCATTTACTCACTTTTGGGAAGTACTATAACTATTCAGCAGCTGAATTGGAAGTTAGAAAGGCTTTCCTTATTGATTGTGAGTGATGTGTCTTAGTGTAACTGTTTTGTGTAGGTCCATATGCCAACTGCATGTAGAGTGTAGTGTGCTGTTTTCGGTGTTGTTGACAGTGAGAGGCTGAAACTGGGTTTCACCACATAGCTTCTGCTCCTCTGCAATAACATTAACAGGATCCACTAGTTTAAGTGTCCTCATCCAATGAAGGGAATACCATTGACATTGTTACATGTCCTCAATTCTTGCGTTAGTAAAGATGTGCTGGATTTAGCCTGGCTCACTAATCTGTAGTCACCTGGATTTCTTCTGGGTCAAGGGTCACCATATTAGGGGGCATTGGTAACTGCGGATATAAATGTGAATGATACAAGCACGCTTAGTTGACAGCCTTGATGATTGACAGGTATGCCATTAGTATAAATTTGCTACATCCCAAATATTCAGAAAACAGAATAGTTAAAAGAAGTTTTTAAATAACAATACTATTAATAATGTATCATTTCCCATGAATAAATAGCAATATTCACAGATTTTGATGCTGTCATGCATTTCTATTGTTATGGCTTGTTTTAAATCCAGAGTTCTGTTTATCTGGTTTAGTTATGTCTGTCAAAAAAATTGTTGGTAGCAAATTAAGCTCTCAAAATGAAAGATTTATGAATATAAATAATAAACACTAAATAGTTTGTGTATTTGACCACTTAATGATTGATTGATTATGTGGTACTCAAGAAAATATTCCAGGAATACAACCTCTAAGTCTGTGAAGTTCAAATACAGTGATGAAGAGAGGGAGATTATTGCACTTCGTCAGTATGAATAGAGCTAAACAACCAATATTTGTGGCTTGCATTCCAAGATTCTTAAACATTGTGCACATTTATGTATCTCCAACATGTACATATTTTCTTGATTGTGGTTTTATTTCTGTTTTTGTAGCTAATCTTTTTACATATTAAAGAGTAAGTGCAATGGAAAGATATCTTATCATTACATTGACTAGGAAAGCTAACATTTGTTTTTCTTCTTGCATTTATGTGACAAAAGTTTGATCACTTAAGGTAAGAATACACTTAAGACAAATAAAAATTAATGAAAAGGTGTATGAGATTAGAAATGAAAATGCACACAGTAGGCAGTTGAAATGCTAAATAAATGATATATATGAAACCTTGTATGGAGTTCTTAAATTGGAGTACCTCAGGAACCAGTATCCAACAGTACAATAAAAGACATTCAATAGTTGGTACTACACTCATGCTTATAAATTAACGATAATGCTGATACATGGTGAAACAATGCTCTGGTGGGTGGTTTGCGGGTTTAACTCACCTCAGAGTATGACCATGTGGTGCACTTGACCTGCGGTCATTGCACATACACAGAGGTGTGTTAGTGCATGTCAGAGTACGGTGCAGCGAGTAAGTGTGCAGACATTTCCAGACATAC
Source organism: Schistocerca piceifrons (assembly GCF_021461385.2). Classification (NCBI taxonomy): domain Eukaryota; kingdom Metazoa; phylum Arthropoda; class Insecta; order Orthoptera; family Acrididae; genus Schistocerca; species Schistocerca piceifrons. The sequence goes on along the minus strand of NC_060149.1, from coordinate 358,230,843 downwards.
TAATGGTGACTGTGTGTCGAAAATGGCTCAAAGAACACATATTGATGACATTATGAGGGGTAGAATACTAGGGCAACTGGAGGCTGGTCAAATACAGCAGGCCGTAGCATGGGCCCTCTGTGTGCCACAATGTGTGATCTCAAGATTACGGCAACAATTCCAGTAAACAGCAAATGTGTCCAGGCGCTACAGTATGGGACGTCCACAGTGTACAACACCACAAGAAGACCGATATCTCACCATCAGTGCCCGCAGACAGCCACGGAGTACTGCAGGTAGTCTTGTTCAGGACCTTACCGCAGCCACTGGAACAGTTGTCTCCAGACAAACAGTCTGCAGATGACTGAACAGACATGGTTTATTTGCCCGGAGACCTGCAAGGTGCATTCCACTGATCCCTGGTCGCAGGAGAGCCCACAAAGCCTGGTGTCAAGAACACAGTACATGGTCATTGGAACAGTGGCCTCAGGTTATATTCACAGACGAGTCCAGATATAGTCTGAACAGTGATTCTCACCAGATTTTCATCTGGCGCGAACCACGAACCAGATACCAGCCCCTTAATGTCCTTGAAAGGGAACTGTATGGAGATTGTGGTTTGATGGTGTGAGGTGAGATTGTGATTGGTGCACATACACCCCTGCATGTCGTTGACAGAGGAACTGTAACCGGTCAGGTGTATCGGGACATCATTTTGCACCAGTATGTCTGCCTTTTCAGGGGTGCAGTGGATCCCACTTTCCTCCTGATGGACGATAACGCACGACCCCACTGAGCTGCCATCATGGAGGAGTACCTCAATACAGAAGATATCAGGCAAATGGAGTGGCCTGCCTGTTCTCCAGACCTAAACCCCATCGAGCACATCTGGGATGCTCTTGGTTGACATATCACTGCACATCTTCAAACCCCTAGGACATTTCAGGAGCTCCAACAGGCACTGGTGCAAGAATGGGAGGCTATACCCCAGCAGCTGCTTGACCACCTGATCCAGAGTATGCCAACCTATTGTGCGGCCTGTTTACATGTGCATGGTGATCATATCCCGTATTGATGTCAGGGTACATGCGCAGGAAACAGTGGCGTTTTGTAGCACATGTGTTTCGGGACGGTTTTCTCAACTTATCACCAATACCGTGGACTTACAGATCTTCCCTTTGTGCCTATGCTATTAGTGCCAGTTTTGTGTAGTGGCATGTTGTGTGGCACCACTTTCTGCAATTATCCTTAATTTATGAGCAGGAGTGTACTTTGACATGTGTAAATATGAGTCACACTTCATTTAACTGTTATTTTCATCATTAACCTATTAACAGGAACACATTTTTTAAAAGAAAGAAGTTACAATTCCTCAATATTTGTGAATTACACTGCACTGAGGTGTTCGCCTTAGCAGTAAAACGTTAGTAAAATGAAATTCAGCCAGTATTTAGTAGTGACCCTTTATTGTACTAACCCACATATAGAACCTCAGTGGAAAATTAAACAAAAGTTTCTGAAAATCAAACAATTTGGTTGTCATGCTATAGCAAGAAGAATGAAGAAATTACATAAAAGTGTAGTGAGAATCATCCTCCTCCACTACATTCTTCAGGTTTGAATTGTTTGTAGTGTGTGTTATAGCAAATACAACATTTCGTTATCTTAATTTATAGAACTGCATTGATAATTAAGACTTATTAACTTAGGGTAGGCAGGCTATTTGGGTCTGTTTCATTTTATTTTAGGTAGGATTAATGTGACATCATCTGCAAAAATAGTAATAAACTGAGCTATAACATATTTGTACAATGGCTGAAGATGGAAAAGGCTGTACATTCACTGGAAGCACCATTGCACCACACATCCTGAGAATATTATGGAAAGCACAGAAAAGGGGTATGGACTTAGTTGAACCTAGTTGGCAACAAATATGGGCACAGCATTTTGCTTAGTGAAACAGTCTCCTTGAAATAGTGTGTGATGACTTTTCACATGCCCCATACATGCTTTACATCTGCTGCTTGATATAGTTAACATACTCCGTCAATGAAAAAAATCCATTTTGAAAATATAATGTAATTGGATAGATGAAAAATGTGCTCACCATGCAGCAGCAGGAGGACACACTTATAAAGGTACAGAAATTTGTAAGCTTTTGGAGCGAGTGACTCCTTCTTCTGGTGGAAAGGGTGAAGGGGAAGGAAGAGGGGGGGAGGAAAAAGACTGTTCAGCTTTAGGAAATTGGGAAAGTTTGGAAAAGTCATCCAGAACCCTGGGTCAGGGGAGACTTGCACAGGGGGGAGACTTACTGGATGGGCAGTTCTCCCTTCTCATTCTAGCCAGTAAGCCTCACCTGACCTGTAGTTCTTGGTGACTTTTTCCAACTCTCCCTATTTCCTAAAACTCATCAGTCCTTTTCCTTCATCGCTCTTCCTTCCTCTTCAACATTTCTGCCGGTAGGAGGAGCCACTGGCTCTGACAGCTTGCAAATTTCAATACCTTTATATGTGTGTTATTCTGCTACCACTTGGTGAGAAAATATTTTTACTTAACTTAATCTGTATTTAGAGAAGACAATAATCAAGAGATAGGTGTTGGGTTCACATTGGTAAATGTGGTGTCCAGTTCACTGTTTGAAATTCACCAGAATGCTCATAAAACCTCACTTCAAAATTCTTCCCCCGAGAGCAGATTCATTATTTTGCTATAATATTCTGTCACTTTCAGAACATTTAAGCTATATACAAGAGCATGAATCAGTCAAAAACAATTTTCCATTGTTGCTACAATGAACAGACCTGCATAAGAAGACAGTGGTGTCAGTTACTGCTACAAGAATCCATACAAAATGTTACACATTGCCATTTTGACAAGCAAGATCCAACCATCATCTCGGAACAACTGATTTGTTGTTTTATTGATTGTGCCAAATGTTTCTAGTCAGTAATTATTCAATGGATTAACTTACTGAATCCAGGAAAGACACTTCCTTCTATGCTTTAACATTGATGGAGGCATTCTGCCAGATCTTTGGATCTAACATCTAGTGGGACCTGATTAATAATACACTGTTCTGCCTGACTCATGTCTGACATCACCTATGTTAAATTATTAAGTCAAAATCAATTTGAAAGCCACACTTGCTAATGTTGCATTGATTTGACTTGTGCAGGGAGACAAAATAACAGTGGTCTTGGCCCATTATTGTCCACACCAAAACTGAGTTTATTGTGGAGTTTCACTCCTCAGGATTCTAGTAAAACTAACCAGTACCCTTAAAGAATGGTAGGAGACTCTTTGCTAGTTCCTTATTATACATAATTTTGTCAAGACTTAATGACCCAAATATTCTTCACATTGGACAATTAGGTGTGGTGTGATTTCATGCCCCTTGCCAAATAGTCTACACTTAAGAGCATCTTTCTCTATACCCATCGTGTGCAGGTGTTTCTTAAAGTTACCACAGCCAGTCTGTAGTCCTACCATGAGTCTAATCTGTCTTCTGTTCAGGCCCAGGATAACATAACTTCTCGTGAAATATGGCTTTGGTATCATTAGATTGCCATGGTTTTTTTTTTTTTTTATCATAGGCCAATATTCTATGTGCTGCCTCCTGATCCAGCTATGTAGTTTTGATTTTACAATTGCCTTGGTGATCATAGGACAGTTTCTGGTCTAATAAATTGAGTTGTTACACCCACCCTGATGAGCCTATCAACTTGTTCATTGCCATTAATTCCTGAGTGACCAGGGATCCACAAGTTTATCATCACAGGGCATCATGGCATTCTGCTATGATCTTTGTTCTCATTGCAGTGGCTCACAGAGATTTGGGAGCTGCTTGACTGTCCAAATAAATGTAGATGCTATGATCCATGTAGCACCAATACAAATTCTCCTCTGCACACACTCTGATAGCAGATATTTCCATCTGAAATACTATGGCCAGGTTCCCTAGAGAGATTGCTCTCTTTAGTCTGGGTTGTATCCTGTATACCCCAGCCCTAGTACCCTTGTATGAATAATGATGTCACACCGAAGCACACAGGGGCACCACTGAAAGATTCTCTAGCACTGCTCAAGGGACACTTTGATGAGGACATAGTCAAACTCTTTTGGCATGTACTAACCACCACCTACTTCAAATGTTGTGGGAAATTCTACAAGCAAATAGATGGAGTTGCTATGGGTTCCCCCTTAGCACCTAGCATGGCTAACTTATACATGGAATACTTTGAGGAGATAGCATTGGACATGGCTCCACTGAAACTGAAAGCATTTTACAGATATGTGGATGACACCTTTGTGGTATGGCCACATGTTAAAGATAAACTACTTGAGTTCCCGCAGCACCTCAACGGTGTACATGAAAACATCAAGTTTACCATGGAGATAGAGAAAAATGGAAACCTACTCTTTCTGGACATCCTGGTTACTAGAAACGCAGGAGGCACGCTGGGACATTTGGTATATAGGAGGGAAACACATACGGACCTATATCTCGATGCTAGGAGCTGTCACCATCCAGCGCAACGCAGCTCTCTACTTAACACCTCGGTACACAGGACGAGGTCCATTTGCAACAAGAAGAGCTTACCGAGTGAACTACAACATCCAAAGGAAACCTTCAGAAGAAACAGCTACAGCAAGAAACTAATAGGAAGAGCTTTGAGGAACAATAAGAAGAGAGGAGGAGAGAGAACCGGAAGAGGATGACACAAGAGGTTGTGCATTCCTGCCATATGTGAGACCACCAACAACGAAGATTGCAAGAATCCTTAAGAAGCACCAAGTGAAGACCATCTTTGACACAGCAAAGAAAATCAAGGATATACTTGGATCAACCAAACACCCACTAGGGCTAATGACACCGGGTGTTTATAGAATTGGATGTAAATGTGGCATGCAATACGTAGGGCAGATACAACGTTGCATTACACAGTTCCATACAGAACATATAAGAAATGTGCATCTTGGACAGGTTGACAAGTCCACGGTGGCGAAAAACACAGCATCAACGAAAAGCATACTTTCGAATTTGAAGAAACAAAGGAGATATGCAGCACCAGCGGATTTTGGGATTCAGTTATAAGAGAAGCGGTAGAGATTCGTCTGCACGAAAATTTAATTAATCAAGACAGTGGTTACCATCTCAGTACAGCTTGGAATCCTGCAATTAGGAAAATTTGGCAAGAATACTCTGGTCCAAAAGGGACCGCGGCCGGCGCTGGTATGAACAGACACCGGGAATCAATGACCGCACGTGCAGTGGTGCCAAGAGCCTGGTGCAATTCCGCTGGCACGTGATTGGTCGGCAGCCGGAATCTGATAGCAGTCCAGCAGCTACAAAAGTGTGCGACAGACAGCATCCCGACACTTCACTTGAAGATGATAGATATGCAATCCATTGAAATGTTGTGACTAGAAGACAATACCACTTGGCTGATAACCTGTGAAGATTTCGTAGCTGAAATATGCCGAGAAAGCCTGCAATCGCATATAAGTGTAGAGCTTTTCCCACTTTCCCAACAGATTGGTGAAATGCTGTCTCATATGATTTATGTGGTTGATATGTGTTTTGATTTCATGCAGAGTAATCTCAGTTAACCATCTTTCCCTAATGTGCACATTAACCAGTTTTTCTATTGTATTTGTAAGAAATGAGGACAGGCTGTTTAGTCTCATACCATTTTCCTTGCTATGATCAATTCTCCCTGGTTTTGGAATGAAAACATGCTCACTGTCCTCAAAGTGTCAGGAATGATTCATGCTACTAGGCTGACCTTAAACAGTCTCCATATGAATCCAATTAAGCCCTCTCCTGCGTGTTGCAGTAGAGCTGGAAAGATTCCATATGGGCTTGATGACTTCAACAGTTGAAATGTTATCATCGTCCATTTGATTTTCTTGAAACAAACACATTCTCTGGCAGATTCCCAGTTCTCTCTTTGATAACCTGTAAACCGGTACCTCTCAAAGAATCTTGTTCTGTGTTATCTGCCAGAGTGCACTGAGGGAAGTGAATCTTCAGGAGCCCATACAGCACTCACTTGCTGTCCTTGTATACCCACCATTCTCCTTCCTTTGAGTACTTCCTGGATTATTTTGTATTCTTCTGAAGATTTTGTGCAGTCTGGCCCTAATAGCTGCGCTTTCCACCTCCTCACACAGTACAGTCCACATTGATAGTTTCACTTGCTTAATCACAAGGTCGTGTTCGTAAAGGGGCTCCTGATATTTTGCCCATTGTCCTTTCCTTCTTGCAGCAGTCTTCTTACATGCTTCCTTCACTATTCCAGACTCTTGTTCCACCTGTTGGTACATTTCTTCGTAATTGGGCAGTTTTCCGAATATGAATGAGGTCATAATGGCAGATGTTGCTGTCTTTGCCATTTCCTTGTTGGAAATGGATTTCTTATTGAAGTTCTGACTTCTGATAAGTGTTAGTTTAGGTATCTCCTATACAAGTCTGTCTTTTTCCTCAGGATTCCCAAGGCCATGGTTTGTTTATCACCCATCTCAACTTCAAACTTAATATACATTTGGTCACATAAGGATGGCTCCAAAGCCACATGCCATTGTTTGACATAATTACCCATTAGAATGGACCCAAAAGTTATGTCAATTACTACTTCCCTTCTTTTATACCTGGTGGTAGGTTCCCTGTTCCTATTCAACCTTTATAAGTTACTCTTGTATAGGTATTTGAGTAGATGCTCACCTCTGCTGTTGGTGCCACTGCTTTCTCACACCAGGTTGTGGTCAGTGCCACTGCAACCAACCAACCAAGCAAGCAACCAACCAACCAACCAGTGGTTGCTATTCAGCTGCAGGCAGCTGTCTAATACTCTCCTCATTTCCTGGGAATGAGGAGTACTGTCTTCATAAGAAAGGTAAACTGAGGTGAACCCAGTTTCCCTCATGCTTCTTTCTTCACACTGTTTCATCCTAACGGTCACTAAGTCCCTGGAACAACAGTCTGCCATCAGCATGAATGAAATTCCATTCTTGACATAAATGCATGTTCTGGAGTTCTTTAGATTTCTAGCATAAATCATCTTAACTCCAGTTCCTTCAAAGCCTGAGATGACTCCCTTTATAAAAGAGGGGGCAACACTGTTGTAACACGAAGGACATGCATCACATGACTTGTGCACTGTCTGTAGTTGATAGCAGAAGCACAGTTGAAGTAGTGCAAAGAGCAGACACAGCTGAGTTTGAGTCAGTTGCAGTCTATATTGTCTGAAAGTATTCACCTGATATGAGTCCATGTGCTAAAGACTTGTTTGTCAAAAGGAAGGAGCCTCTTCATGGCACGTTTCTCTTGGTTTAAACCCAATGAATGAGGTGGCACAGTGGTAAGATGCTGGACACATATTTGGGAGGACATTGTATGAAATCCCCCTCTGTAAATCAAGATTCAGATTTTCTGTAATTTCCCTAAATTGTCTAAGAAAAATGTCTCGATTGTTTCACTGGGAAGGCACAGCCAGATCTGCACTTGTGCTCCATTTTGAATGATCTCTCCATTTATGAGGTGTTTTTTGGATGAATCCAGCCTATTACCTTGTTTAATATCATTTCTAGTTTTCTTCTTTTTTGTGAATTTTGTGTAGGTGATGACACGTAAGTACGTACTTAAAATTCCTGAAGCAACTCAAAATCTGGGCTTTACTACCAATATTTTAACTGGCAGTACATAGACCGTAAGGGAGCAGCAAAGTTTTTTTGTGAATATCCTCCTCTGAAGACCTAAATATTGAGTTGGGAATGAATATGATATTGTGTTAAGCAAATTCTCATGAAAAATCTAGTATCATAAATGAAGAATTGAAAGTGAGAGCCAGTATAGATGCTTGTGGCTAGCAGTATATTCCAGTACACATGGGTGAAATCAGCTAATACTGTTCTGCCAATGAGATGAATAGTAGTCAGACACAGAATTGCTTGGAGGGGGGGGGGGGGGGAGGGGGGCGCTGCATTTGTAATTGTAATAACGTCACTCGAAAGAGAAGCAAATTAAGTACTAAATTTTCAGCCACAAATTGTTGGAGACATGTAAATGATCACCAGAATTGGTATCATTATTTATCAGCTTGGAAGATATCAGTAGACATTTTTAGGGACTGAATGCATAATTGGCTTAAGGAAATTTATTTTCATGTAGCTTAGTGCCTCTAACAAAAATTTGAGATGGATTAACACATTTTTAAGTTAAAAAAGTTTTAGCTGTGATCACAATGTCTTCTCTGCTGGTGAAGCCATAGTTTTGATTTAGCATACCCCTAATTAAAGCTAATGTAGAAATATACATGTGACTTAAGGTCCTAAATACTGCTCTTCAAAGATTTTTTGTTTGGACCAAGCATATATTTTATTTACATAATATTTCATTTACCTTATTGCTTTCATAGTTAATGAAGCTGGTGGCTGGACCGATGGCAGTTCGTGAAATTAAGAAAGAGATACAGTCAACAGTGCAAACACAAAACACACCTACACAAAATCAGACAATCGTAAGTTAGATTGTTCAGTTGTGTGACAGCTTGTTGCTTCTCTCTGCATCACTAACAGCCATCATTGTTTGCTCTACATGTTCTGTATGTAGTATCACACTATAGACATTGTATCTAAAATATAATTCCTGTATTATTGTATGTATGCACATTGGACAGAGAGGGGTATTTTCACTGAAGATAAATGCACCATATGTGTGAATGAGAAAAGAAAGATCTAAGCCATTCCTTTCTGTTTCTGAAAGTTGTCAGATCACAGCTTAGTTTAATGTAAATTATGTTGAGTATCTGGAAAACTCACAGATAGTATCTGCACTGGTAGTTAAAAAATTGTTTCACAGTTCCAGTCTTCTCCTCTGCATCAAATACTCTTTGCCTGGTAGTTAAAAGTGTTGATGTATCTCAGATTTGGAAGAAAATGTCACCTATATTTCTGTAACTATACAGCCTTTTATGCTGTAGTACTTATACAGTACTTAAGGACATGGGTTGTCCATAACAAAGGTATAGCAAAGAAGTTACTATTACCTACACATCAGTATCACGCAGAACTTTTTTGTTTTTATCACAGAAAAGATATGAGTTTGCTTGTAAGTTAAGCAGTTCTAGTGTCAGATTTAATTTCATTTTTATTTTCTTACAGTCATGTGGCTCAGTGGGTTAGCTAGACACTATGGACTGAAGGTGTGGTGTTGAAGTTCGCATTGGTTCTATGATTTTCACCTTTGACTGACTACCACTGTCACAGCTGGAAATGTTTGTTATTGCAAAAATGCTGAGTTGCACAGTGGTTTCGAGTCCATGAGTCAAATGACAATGATGATGTTGAATGTAATTCCAGTGAAGAATGTGTGCCATTCTCAGGTCAATGAAGTACTGAAATACATTTTATATTTAAAACTAAGTCAGTCTATGGCAGTATGCAAAAGTCCTCGTATAGTTGGCTGGGTATGTTAGTTCAGAGGTTGGAGGAGAGTAAGGGCATACTATTTCCAACAGGTCCATTCTTAATAAAGCATGTTCAACTCGAGCTTTGAGTTGTTGATGACTATACCTTTTTGTAGTGGTCATGAAACTGCCTATAAATAGTACATGAACTTCAACAAACATCTGTTTAAGTGAGTTTACTAGATAAACTAAAGGCAAATTTTACTAACAACGTTTTACCAGGGCAATGAAAACAGACAGGTTGCATTTTAGACTTCATTAAAAACACTTTTCAGAATGCTTTCATTAACTTTCTTGAACTGGAAGGTCCTATGCCAGAGTGAACTGACTACAAATTTGGACATTTTGAGTTTGCTATGGCAAGCATTGTAGAATATCACAAATATTCATGTGGCACAACAGGTCAGGAGTATGGTTTGGTAGTGAGAGGGATATTTTTCACATTGTCAGTTCTGATATATCTTGATCTACAGTTATCTCTGACGCAAAAATGAACTAAGTCCAGTGATGAGATTCCAGACCATCTTGTGGAAGAAAGTTCACATGAGTCAAATGACAATGTTGACATTGAGTGTAGTTCCAGTGAAGAATATGTACCATTCTCAGGTCAGTGAAGTAGTGAAGGTACATGTTATATTTAAAAGTACATCAGTCTATGGTAGTATGTGAAAGTGAACCACATATTTTGATGGTATCTTGACAAATGATCGGGGTAGTGAGTATTATATTCACATGTTTTATGTTTCTTTGTGTTATACCTTCTGACTCGTGGTGTGACGTCATAAGCGAGTGACTGCGTGTGAGATCGCTCTCTAAGTTTTCATATATTTTTAGGTTTCAGATACATGTTTTAACAGTTTTTGTGATAATATTTACTATATAAGTGACGTATTAGTGGTTTCTTCATTCACCTCTGCCTTTCTTGTGTTGTGACCTGATATTTGTGAGTGTTTCGTATCGAGCAACTTAACCTCTTGCCTGTGTTTACATTCCGCGCTGACCAGTTGCAGCTGTAGCGGCGCATCGAAAGCTAAGTACTAATCAATTGTTTGTGTATAGTGGTTTATTTAGGAACTTTAGTAGTCTTCAACTGGTGTTCTTGGTGTTTTCTGGTGAAATAATTTCAGAAGAACCTTTTGGGAACTGTTTTCAGCTTCGTTACTGTGTCATTAGACGTTTGATTCTCTTTCTGTATTAGTCTTTTGTTATATTCATATTTGTAGTTTATTAATACTGTTAATAATAGTAGTTACTTCCCTTGTAGAGTATGTTTGTGATTATTGTAGTAAGGTTTTTAACATCTTCTTATTGTAGTAGCGGATCTTAGAAAAAGTAAAATTTTACCATGAGTGAGAAGTGTGGGCTTTGCCGTAGGTTCGTGAGTAGTGAATTGCGGTGTGAGACTTGTTCGAAGTTTTTTCACTGGGGGGAATGCAGTGGGGAAGCCAGTGGGCATTCTGGTGAGATCCTCTCCTGGAACTGCAGGTTATGTAGCAAGAGTAAGTTGATAGAGGAGCAGGAGCGTAAGATCTGTGCCCTTCAGATGCAGTTGAAAAACGCACAGGAGGAGCTAGATAGGATGAGGAGGGAGAAGGGGGTTGGGGAATGGGAGCTGGCTGTTGGCAAGAGATCTGCTAGGAGAAGATGATTTTCAGATAGTTTTACTATTGGTGTTTACAATAGATATGATCAACTGTCAGAGTCTAGTGGAGAGGAATCTCTAGTAGCTGTAGATGTAGGAAGTATGCAGCAGACCTCAGTAGTTACTGTGCCTAGAACAGTTGCAAAGTCGAAGAGGAAGAAGGAGGTTCTGCTGTTAGGTAGTTCTCATGGCAGAGGTGTAGGCCAGCAGTTGCAGGATGTGCTGGGGAGTGAGTACCAGGTCACCAGCATTGTGAAGCCTAATGCAGGGTTGGCTCAGGTGATTGTTAACATAGGGGGGGGGGGGGGGTTATGTAGGGATTTTACTAAAGAGGATCAGGTAGTGATTGTGGGTGGGGCTGGTAATAGTATTGATAGGGATGGGGAGTATAACATAGATGGTGACCTGGAAAAGATAGCCACTCAGACTGGCAACACGAATGTGCATTTCGTGGAACTGTTTCAGCGTCACGATCGGCCTCATCTTAATACAGCCGTCAGGCGTAAAAACATGAGACTTGGGGGTGCGCTGATGACAGAAAGCATGGGTCACATTTCAGTGGTGTCGGTGGAGTCTATCAGCAGGACGGGCTTTACTAGACATGGCCTGCACCTCAACAGGTATGGGAAGGGGAGGTTGGCAAAGCTTATAGGTGACAGCATAGGTGGGGTTGGTGGGATCACTCATGGGAAAATTCCTGCAGTAGTGGGTGTTAGAGCTGCACCTTTTTTAGATTGAAGTCAGCTGATAGGTATTCCTGCTTAAGGGAAGTCACTATAACAAGGGAATCACTTTTGACAAAGCTTAGGTATCCGAGTAATGAGGGAATTAGTATATTTCATCAAAATATACAAGGTATTAGAGATAAAGTTAGTGAACTGCTTATAGATGTTGACTCTGAAATTATTGGTATATCTGAACACTTCTCAAATAAGGAGATAATTCAGAGGCTTCCTTTACCAGGATACAGGTTGGCTGGCAGCTTTTCAAGGAGCTCTTTGCGGTGTGGGGGAGTAGCCATGTATGTGAAAAACGGCATCCCATTCGAGTCAATTGATGTTTCAAAGTACTGCACTGAAAAGGTGTTTGAGTGTTGTGCAGGTGTGGTTAAATTTAACGGAGCTAAACTTCTAACTGTTGTTATTTATAGATCCCCAGACACCGATTTCACAACATTTTTGCTAAAGCTAGAGGAGGTTCTTGGTTCACTTTATAGGAAATACAAAAAGTTAGTTATATGTGGTGACTTCAATATTAATTGTATAAGTGATTGTGCAAGGAAGAGGATGCTGGTAGACCTCTTTAATTCATATAATCTTATGCAAACCGTACTCTTTCCAACGAGAGTGTAAGGGAACAGTAGAACAACCATAGACAACATTTTAGTTCATTCCTCATTACTAGAAGAGCATTCTGTTACCAAAAAGGTGAATGGCCTTTCAGATCATGATGCACAAATTTTAACTTTAAAAGATTTTTGTGCTACAACACATGTTAAATATAGTCATCAGCTGTTCAGGAAAGCTGATCCAGTTGCTGTAGAGACCTTTTTAAACCTTATAAAGGAACAAGAGTGGCAAGATGTTTATAGCGCTGATACAGTAGACGATAAATATAACGCTTTTCTCAAGACTTTTCTCATGCTCTTTGAAAGTCGCTTTCCGTTAGAACGTTTAAAACAGGGTACTAGCACAAACAGGCAGCCTGGGTGGCTCACTAGAGGGATAAGAATATCTTGTAGAACAAAGTGGCAATTATATCAAAACGTTAGAAACAGTCAAAATCTAAATGCAACAGCCCATTACAAACAGTATTGTAAGGTGCTTAAAAATGTTATTAGGAAGGCAAAAAGTATGTGGTATGCAGATAGAATAGCTAAGTCTCAGGATAAAATTAAAACCATATGGTCAGTCGTCAAGGAAGTTGCTGGTCTGCAGAGACAAGTCGAGGATATAGAATCAGTGCGTAGTGGGAATGTCCGTCTTACTGATAAGTCGCATATATGTACAGTATTTAATAATCACTTTCTGAATATAGCAGGTGAACTAAATAGAAACCTAGTCCCAACAGGGAATCATATAGCGCTCTTAGAAAAAAGTGTTCAGAGACTGTTACCTGAAATGCTCCTCCATGATACTGACAAGAGGGAGATTGAGTTAATAATTAAATCACTAAAGACCAAGAACTTTCATGGATATGATGGGGTATCTAGCAGAATACTGAAGTATTGTTCTATGTATGTTAGCCCAGTTCTCAGCCACATCTGTAACTTTTCCTTTAGGAGTGGTCGGTTTCCTGACCGATTAAAGTACTCGGTAGACATTGATAATGTTGACAATTTTAGACCTATTTCTATGCCATCGGTGTTTGCTAAAGTTATCGAGAAGGTTGTATATACAAGGTTACTGGAGCATTTAAATTCACTTAATTTGCTGTCAAATGTTCAGTTTGGTTTTAGAAATGGTTTAACAACTGAAAATGCTATATTCTCTTTTCTCTGTGAGGTTTTGGACGGATTAAATAAAAGGTTGCGAACGCTAGGTGTTTTCTTTGATTTAACGAAGGCTTTTGACTGTGTTGACCACAAAATATTACTGCAGAAGTTGGACCATTATGGAGTAAGGGGAGTAGCTTACAATTGGTTCATCTCTTACTTTAAGAACAGAAAGCAGAGGGTAATTCTCCGCAATATTGAGAGTGGTAGTGATGTTCAGTCCCAATGGGGCACTGTTAAGTGGGGCGTTCCCCAACGGTCGGTGCTGGGGCCACTGCTGTTTCTTATTTATATAAATGATATGCCTTCTAGTATTACAGGTGATTCAAAAATATTTCTGTTTGCTGATGACACCAGCTTGATAGTGAAGGATCTTGTGTGTAATATTGAAACAGTAACAAATAATGTAGTTCATGAAATAAGTTCGTGGCTTGTGGAAAATAATTTGATGCTAAATCACAGTAAGACTCAGTTTTTACAGTTTCTAACTCACAATTCAACAAGAACCGATATTTTGATCAGACAGAATAGGCATATTATAAGCGAGACGGAACAGTTCAAGTTCCTAGGCGTTCGGATAGATGGTAAGCTGTTGTGGAAAGCCCATGTCCAGGATCTTGTTCAGAAGCTAAATGCTGCTTTATTTACCATTAGAACAGTATCTGAAATAAGTGACACTTCAACACAAAAAGCAGTCTACTTCGCATATTTTCTTACACTTATGTCGTATGGTATTATTTTTTGGGGTAATTCTTCTGATTCAAAAAGGATATTTTTGGCTCAAAAATGGGCTGTTCGAGGTATATGTGGTGTAAGTTCGAGAACCTCTTGTCGACCCCTATTCAAAAATCTGGGAATTCTGACATTGCCCTCACAGTATATATTTTCTTTAATGTCATTTGTTGTTAGCAATATTAGCTTATTCCCAAGAGTTAGCAGCTTTCACTCAGTTAATACTAGGCAGAAATCAAATCTGCATGTGGAATACACTTCCTTGACTCTTGTGCAGAAAGGAGTGCAGTATTCTGCTGTATCCATTTTCAATAAGCTACCACAAGAACTCAAAAATCTTAGCAGTAGCCCAAACTCTTTTAAGTCTAAACTGAAGAGTTTCCTCATGGCTCACTCCTTCTATTCTGTTGAGGAGCTCCTGGAAGAGCTAAAAAATTAAGTAAATTCCAGTGTTACATTGTTGATTTTTTCATTTAAACTTACGACTTGTCACCTGAATATGTTTTTTTATATTTCATTTTATCTGTTTCTAATATCGTGTTATAATTGCATGTATTGACTTGTTCCATGACCATGGAGACTTCTCCTTAATTTGGTCCCAGGGAACAATAAATAAATAAATAAACAAACACCCACAAGAATCATCTCATTTTTTGGTCTATGGAATGAAAACTGAATCTATTCTAATTTAATCTAATAAGGATGTGCTGTGCTGCCATCTAGGGAGTAAAGTGTGAACTATGTCATGGAATACACACAGCCATCAATAGAGACATATTTTTTATTGATTATTATAGCCGTTGAATGTTGTGAACTTGAAGAACATAGTTGGTTCACTTAAGCTTATGAAATGTATTAAAGATCATTGTTTTGAATGGTACACTATGTGATCAAAAGTATCTGGTCACCTGGCTGAAAATGACTTACAAGTTCATGGTGCCCTCCATCGGTAATGCTGGAATTCAATATTGTGTTGGTCACCCTTAGCCTTGATCACACCTTCCACTCTCACAGGCATACATTCAATCAGGTGCTGGAATGTTTCTTGTGGAATGGCAGTCAATTCTTCATGGAGTGCTGCACTGAGGAAAGGTATTGATGCCAGACAGTGAGGCTTGGTATGAAGCCTGTGTTCCAAAACATCCTAAAAGTGTTCTATAGGATTCAGGTCAGGACTCTGTGCAGGCCAGTCCATTACAGGGATGTTATTGTCATGTAACCACTCTGCCACAGGATGTGTATTATGAAAAGGTGCTCGATCATGTTTAAAGAGGCAATTGCCATCCCTGAATTGCTCTTCAACAGTGGGAAGCAAGAAGGTGCTTAAAACATGAATGTAGGCTTGTGCTATGATAGTGCCATGGTAAACAACAAGGGGTGCAAGCCCCCCTCCACGAAAAACACGACCACACCATAACACCACCGCCTCCGAATTTTACTGTTGGCACTACACACGCTGGCAGATGACGTTCACTGGGCATTTGCCGTACCCACACCCTGCCATCAGATCACCACTTGTGTACCATGATTTGTCACTCCACACAATGTTTTTCTACTGTTCAGTCATCCAATCGTTCCACTCCTAACACCAAGCGAGGCGTCATTTGGCATTTACCGACGTAATGTGTGGCTTATGAGCAGCCACTTGACAATGAAATCCAAGTTTTCTCACCTCCCACCTAACTGTCATGGTACTTGCAGTGGATACTGATGCAGTTTGGAATTCCTGTGTGATAGTTTGGAACGATGTCTGCTTATTACACATTACGACCCACTTCAACTGTCGGCACTCTGTCAGTCAACAGACGAGGTCGGCCTGGACGCTTTTATGCTGTACGTGCCCCTTCACGTTTCCACTTCACTATCACATTGGAAACAGTGTAGAGCTAGGGATTTTTAGGAGTGTGGAAATCTCACTTACAGATGTATGACACAATTGACACTCAATCACCTGACGCATTTGAAGCCCGTGAGTTCTGCAGAGTGCCCCATCCTGCTCTCTCATGATTTCTAATGACTACTGAAATTGCTGATATGGAGTACCTGGTAGTAGGTGGTAGCACATTGCACCTAATGTGAAAAACGTATGTTTTTGTGGGTGCCAAAACAGTTTTGATCACATGGTGTACATCTGTTGATAAACTTTACTTAACATTTATGTGTGCTGTGCCGGTTTTGTGAAGATACAAGTGGAGAACGTACATGCTGTAGGTCTATATAAAGCAAAATTTTATCTTCTGAAGAATCCAATGACATAATTAAGATAAGATGAAGCACAAGAAAGACAGTCTAAACATGCAGAGGCAAGAAACAAAAGTTCATTGTGGTGGAAATGTAAAGCAACTATTTGTGCAGATCTCACAGTTTAACATCAGTTTTAACAAACAAGAAAAAAAGTTTGTGGACTAACTATAGCTTGGATGAACATAAGATGCATCAGAATAACCAAAGAGAAGCCTAATGTAATACAGTTTAATTACACTCACAATGACTGTGTGGAATAAGAGTCCAAAGAAGAAAGACATTGAGTCAGTATTGTGCTTCATTCCCCCTATTCACCATGATTTTTACACGAACTTAACAACTGCTAGACAGATAGCTGGAAATTCCAGTGAATATATGTTGTCAGAAGAGGAATGAGAACCCCCAAAATTCTATTTAAATAGTACACACATTGTCTCTTAGTAGTGCAAAACCTTTTGTTTTGATGAATGAAACAAGATTGTTGTACAGGTAATATCCATATTGAGACAGTAAAGTTGTTCAATTTTTAGTGCTTTTCCTTGTAATGACCATATTCTTTTCAGGCCTCTATTTGCGTGTGTTTTGTTTATCAGCAAAATGTAATATATGTTAGGAGTCAGTTGAATGCTATTTACTGCCCTCAGTACCTCAAATGATTTAGATGAATGTCTCAAAACATGCCGTTTGTTGTTGGTTCAGTCTGGCATAGCACCTTCCAACTGGTAAAGTTCTGTAAGCAGTAAAAAGTTCTAAATTTTTGAGTACTCATTTATCTAAAGAAATAGTCAGTGGTGTTTTTGTTGTTACAGTAGTTGTACAAATGCTGTGATTGTAACTGACAGAGACTTAGTGAAACAATGTAGTGACTAGGCTCTGTACTCTTACTTGGAAGAAATGAAGTTTAGTTTCTGTCTGGCTATCCAGTTTTAGGTTTTCCATGGTTTCCCTAAATCTTTAACCATAAACTGATCTCCATCCTCTTCTATCTCAAATCTGAGCTTGTGTCCATCTCTAATTGCATCACCACTGTTGGGATATTAAACCACACTCCCCCTCCATTTTTTCCTGTTATGGAGAGGAGGGAATTCACCTTTAGCAATTTAGATAAGTTGCTAGTGAAGATGGGGTAGTTTAATCTACCATAGAAGCTGCAGGAGGTTTCTGGACACAAGACATAACAAATATATTATAAGAAGAAAGTGGGAGAAGAGAGCATACATGGAGAAATAGATAGTAAAAGTGTAAATGTGCCTAAGAATGTTTCTCCCCTGCATTTCTACCACCCTCACCTCCCCTCTTGTTCAATGTGAATTGTCTAAGCAATAATCTTGTCTTAAACTTGATTTCATCTTTGTTGCTCAGTCCCACAAACAGCTACATCAGTTTTCTTCTCTAAATGTCATAGCTCAACAAAAAATTATTTTTTTTCCTTGGACAGAATGACCAAGAATTACATTCCTCTCCCATTTCATAAACTTGTAGCTTCAAAGACTTCTGTTACAATGTTGAAGTTTCTCATTTCACAGTAATTCATTCTGGCTACTCAGTTGGTCTTTAAAAACAGTAAGTTACTTTCCTTTTGTTTCTTTTTTAATTTAAATCTTGCACAAATTTCTGGCATCTGGCTTCACGGAAATGTTTAGCTGTGTGTTAATGTATGTAATTTTGCAAATAAATACGTAGATCTAATAGATTGTCTAAACTAATAAAGTCTTTTGCAATAAATATTCCAGTGGCCATTTTCTCTTTTACTAACAAATATTGCTTATTTTGTTCTTTCATGGGAACACTGATTTTTCCAGAAGTGGGTACTCCATCTTCAGCAGTCTCTAACGAATCTGTACTTTATTACTCCTACAGCTGGCACATCTACTTGTACCTAACAGTTTTGATCCAACTGTGCTGATATGTTAAACAGCAAATCTGTGCTTTCTACAAAAGGTAGTTTATTGCAGTGAATGTGATTATGCTATATGTTTGTAAAATGTGACACACTAACAAACAATTCTCCATTGGAAATGCATATCTGTCTGTAAATGTTAAGGATTTTTTTTTCCAGTTTGCAAGTTACTGTCATATTGTAACAACAGTGAGAAATAGAGAGTTTGATTTTATGCTTACACATAGTGTTCCATTGCAGATGGAGAAGATATTTAGCCATGCATGGAAGGGCAAACGGGGAATTGCAGATGTTAAGGAAGACCCAAAGCCTCACCCTATACATGAGGATTATGTGGATGATGAACAAGGTTTGCAGCGAAGACATCTAGTGGATACAACACTCATTATCCACTTCTTTGGAAAGAAGGGGAAGGATGAATTGAGATACGAGGGCTTCAAAAAGTAATATAATATTCCATACAATTTTCTTTGTTGCTTGATTAGTGTTTCAGTGCTGTGCAGTTTAAAATAAATCTATCTTTCCCCATGTGAATCATGTGAAAATATCAGTGTTGTTCATTAACTCATCAAACATTAGTGTGGGATAATATAGACTCCATGGATGAAGTATTTGCTTTGTAAACTTAGAGTTGAAGTTCTATGAATAGTGATAATGAAAAGCCATGAAAAAAGCTGAGCACTATGTCATTACATATGATTATTGCAATGTCCAATTGATTATGCTGCTGTGCTTGCTAGTAAATGTTTTCTAATCTTCCACTATTATTGATGCCTTCATTGTAAGAGTGCACTATGAATACCCTGTTACAACTATACCTTGTAAATAACTGCAAAGTGTACTGATCAGCTTGAACATTATGACCACTGACCTACTATCGATATTAACCCATTCAGGCAATAGCAGCATTACCTGGCAAGAGATGACTGCTACTCAAACACACACACAATGCATTTGGTGTCAGTCAGCATGCTGTCCTTGTTTAAAATGGGGAAGGTGTGCAATCTATCCGAGTTTGGCTGAGAGCAGATAGCGATGGCCCGGAGACTCGGCACGAGCATTCTAGAAATTGCTTGACTTGGGTGTTTGAGGAATGCTGTGGTGAGTGTCTTCAACACATTGTGAAACCAAGGTAAAACCACATTCAGACATCGTGGGGTTGGGTGGCCACCCTTCATTACAGATGTTGGACATAGTAGGCTGGGCAGACTGTTAAGACAGGAAAGGCAGTGAACTGTGCTAGAACTAACATTAGACTTTAATGCTGGGCAGAGTACAAATGTGTGTGAACACACAGTGCACTGAATACTCCTAATGATGGGCCTCTGCAGCCGACGACCCATACATGTACTGATGTCAACACCCCGACATCGGCAACTACGACTGAAACAGGCATGTGACCATTGGCACTGGACATTGGCACAGTGGCAGAGCATTGCACTGTCTGATGAATCTCGATATCTTCTTCATCATGCTGATGGGATGGTGTGAAACTGTCCTCTTCCAGGGGAACAGCTCCTTGACTCCTTTACTGTGGGTTGGAGGCAATCTGGCAGCGGCCCCATAATGCTCTGGGGAACATTCATGTGGACATGCATGGGTCCAATGGAGCTCATGCAAGGCACCATAATGGCCAAGTAGTATAGTACACTGGTTGCATATCAGCGTCACCTGGCGAGGGATGACTGCTCGACAGATCTGAACCCGATCGAGCACACAAGGGATGTGATTGAACATGCCCCCCCTCCCTGGAATTTACAGGAATTAGGTGATTTGTATGTGCAATTGTGATGCCAACTCCCTCCAGCAACCTACCAATGCCCCATTGCTTCCATGCCACGACATGTCACTGCTGTTATCTGTGCCAAAGGTGGACATACCGTCTATTAGGTAGGTGGTCATAATGTTCTGGCTGATCTGTGTATGTGGCTGCATTGTTTAAAAACATCATCACACTGTCCCTAATGTGTGTCTGTCTCCTCTAATGACTGTAAATATTATTTCAAAAGTCAAAATCTTGCCTTTAAGCTGCAGTCTAGTTATAGTGCGCAGATTACTTTTCACAGAGGTAAGGAAAGCCAAAAAAAAGGCAGAACAGTCTCCTAGTTCAGTGGCTGAAGGTCACAATGTTTTCTTTACAATAACTCAGTCTTTTATCTTCAAACAGTGCATTATAGAAAAGGTAAATGAAATGCTGCTCTGTTACAAGCTCCTTCAGGATCTAGGGGAACACTTTGTTATTGTTGAAATTGTTCTCATGAGGAGTTTATTCTAGCCCTCATGCAGGTGTCATTATTCAGCTTGGGAAAAGTGATTATTATGCTAGAC
The DNA here is from genome assembly GCF_021461385.2 of Schistocerca piceifrons. Taxonomy (NCBI): domain Eukaryota; kingdom Metazoa; phylum Arthropoda; class Insecta; order Orthoptera; family Acrididae; genus Schistocerca; species Schistocerca piceifrons. The sequence goes on along the minus strand of NC_060149.1, from coordinate 358,210,057 downwards.
TGTGTCCTGTTTAGCCAAAATAACAAACTGAACAGTTTCTGCTGTCTACATATTGCCAATGTGTGGTCTTACCCACATGTGGAGGTTTCCTCAGTAGATCATTGATCTGGTACTCCATGAGAAGTCATAGAGCTGCTCATACTTTTTCCATGAAGCTTGATGAAGTGTGTTATTCCAAACTATGTGCTATTTATGGTATTCTGTATAGTGTTTGATAAGCTTTCCAACATGGATGTCACCAATCTGAATTACTTTCTCATTTATTAATCTTATTGATTAATTTGATGGTGACAAAGAATTCCTTAAAGATGTAGCTCAACTGTTTATCATTATCAAAACTGGCTTGCTTACTGAGAAATACCCCTAATATCAGTCTGTTTGCAACTTCAACTTGTGCACTACCATCTTTTTTTAATGCTCTCATTTATTAAGATGAAACATACTTATTTTTAGGTTCATGGAAAATCTTCAAAAGGAAGTTCTGGAGCTTGAGTTCCATGAATTTTCAAAAGGACATGACACAATTACTGAAGTAGATTTTGCAAAAATACTTTTGCGCTACACTTATTTGGATACAGATGAGTATGTTTCTACAATTTGTATGGTAACTTAACAACAATATTTGTGACACTTGTTTGTCAGAAACTTAATGAAATCTTTCTCTGCCCTCACCCTTCAATCACTTACCTATTTTCCCATCAGATATGACATGTACTTGGATCGTCTGCTCACCAGAATCAAAGAGGAGAAGGGTATCACATTTGAAGAATTCCACGCATTTTGTCAGTTTCTAAACAATTTAGAAGATTTCACGATAGCAATGCGAATGTATACATTGGCTGATCATCCAATTTCAAAAGGTAAGACAACTTTGACAAAAATGTTACTAATTAGTAGTAAAGATTTATTGTAATACTAGAGTTACTTAAATCCAAAATAAATTTCTGCATAAAATGTTCATAAAGAAAGAAACTCAGTTGCTTAATTATAAACTAATGTAAGGTTAATGTGATATTGCACTATACTTCAGCTTTAGGGTTTCACCCATTACCAACTTCTTTACTCTGGTAAAATTGTGTACACAGATAGGGGTATTATAAAGGCACAATACCTGAACATTAAATAGTAACATGTGCTAATGGATTAGTCTACTGAAAGTGTCCAGTATGTGGATTTAGGTTCCGTGTCCTGATTTAACACCAAAGTTTTGAAATAGTGTTCCCAAAGAAATACTTTCCTACCAACCAATATACTTAAATCTGTATATGCCAAGTAGTAACTAGAACACAATCATTCTTTGTACATTTATATTACTAAAATAATGCCACAAATAAAATGGATATGAACTTGAAACTTCACTTGTCTCAGCCACACTTCTTATTTTTAAAAAAGTGTACCTGAGACAAGCAAAATTTCAAGTGCAAATAGGCCACATTGTCTTATACTGCTTTTTTGCAGACTACCAAGAATAAGATGGGTATGTACAAAAAAAAAAAAAAAAAAAAAAAGATATTAGATGCTGTTGTTTGTTTTGTGGTCTTCAGTTGGAAGATTGGTTTGATGCAGCTCTCAATGCTGCCCTATCCTGTGCAAGCATCTTCATCTCCAAATAGCTACTACAACATGCATACTTCTGAATCTGCTTATTGTCTCCATCTCTTGGTCTCCCTCCATGATTTTTATCTCCCACACTTCCCTCCACTACTAAATTGATGATCCTTGATGTCTCAGAATGTGCCTAGTCAACCAATCCCTTCTTCTAGTCAGGTTGGCCACAGATTTCTTTTATCGCCAGTTCTATTCAGTACCACCTCATTAGTTACATGATCTACCAATCTAGTCTTCAGCATTCTTCTTTAGTACCATGTTTCAAAAGCTTCTGTTTTCTTCTTGTTTAAACTGTTCATTGTCCATGTTTCACTTCCATACATGGCTACACTCCATATAAATACTTTTTCTTGCCATTACCAGTCTACATTTTGTATCCTCTCTACTGTGGCCATCATCAGTTATTTTGCTTCCCAAATAACAAAACTCATCAACTACATTAAGTGTCTCATTTCCTAATCTAATTCCCCTAGCATTACCTGTCTCAACTATTGCTGCCCTTTCATGCCACTCTACTCTTACAACTGTCATACCCCTACTACCTTTAGAATTTCAAAGAAAGTATTCCAGTCAACTATATATCAAAAGTTTTCTGTATTTCTACAAATGCTAAAAATGTAGGTTTTCCATTTCTTGACCTTTTGTCTAAGATAAGCCCTATGGTCAGTATCATGCGAAGCTACATTTCTCCGAAATCCAAACTGATCTTCCCCAAGGTCTGCTTCTACCAGTTTTTCCATTCTTCTGTAAAGAATTTGTGTTAGTATTTTGCAACCATGGCGTACTAAACTGGTAGTTTGGTAACATTCGCACCTGTCAGCACCTGCTTTCTTTGGAATTAGAATTATTGCATTTTTTTGGAAGTATGATGGTATTTCATACATCTGTCTCACACATCTTGCACGCCAAATGGAAGAGTTTCATCGTGGCTGGCTCTCTCAAAGCTATCAGTGGTTCTAACAATATGTTGTTTATTACCGGGGCCTTGTTTCAACTAAAATCTTTAAGTGTTCTGTCAAATTCTTCTTGCAGTATCATATCTCCCATCTCATTTTCATCTATGTTCTCTTCCATTTCTATAATATTGCCTTCAGTTCATCTCCATTGTACACTGAAGCACCAGAGAAACTGGTATAGGCATGCATATTCAAATTCAGAGAAATGTAAACAGGCAGAATATGGCGCTGCACTCGGCAACGTGTACATAAGGCAACAAGTGTCTGACACAGGTGTTAGATCAGTTACTGCTGCTGCAGTGGCAGGTTATTGAGATTTAAGTCAGTTTGAATGTGGTGTTATAGTCAGCATACTAACAATGAGACACAGCATCTCCGAGATAGTGATGAAGTGAGGATTTTCCCATATGCCATTTCACGAGTGTACCATGAATATCAGGAATCCAGTAAAACATCAAATTTCCAACATCACCGGGTCTGGAAAAAGTTCCTGCAAGAATGGGACCAACAGTGACTTAAGAGGATCATTCAGTGTGACAGAAGTGCAACCCTTCCACAAATTGATGCAGATTTCAGTGCTGGACCATCAACTAGCGTGAACCATTCAATGAAACCTCATTGATATGGGCTTTCACAGCTGAAGGCCCACTCATGTAGCCTTGATGACTGCATGGCACAAAGCTTTACACCTCGCCTGGGCCCATCAACACAGACATTTAGACTGTTGATGACTGGAAGCATGTTGTATGGTTGGACGAGTCTCGTTTCAAATTTTATCAAGTTGATGGACATATATGGGTGTGGAGACAACCTCATGAATCCTTGGACCCTACATATCAGCAGGGGACTGTTGAAGCTGGTGGAGTCTCTGTAATGTTGTGGGGCATATGCAGTTCGAATGATATGGGACCCCTGATATGTGCAGATACGACTATGACAGGTGTGTGATCACCTCCATCCATTATGCATTCTGCCAGACTTGGACAATTCCAGGAGGAAAATGTGACACCCTACATGTCTGTAATTACTACAGAGTGGCTCCGGGAACACTCTTCTGAGTTTAAACATGTCCGCCGGCCACCAAACTCCCCAGGCATGGACATTATCGAGCATATCTGGGATGTATTGCAACGTGCTGTTCGGAAGAGATCTCCACCCCATCATGCTCTTATGGATTTATGGATAGCCCGGTAGGATTCATGGTGTCAATTCCCTCCAGCATTACTTCAGACATTAGTCAAGTCCATGCCATGTCGTGTTGCAGCACTTTTGCATGCTCACTGGGGCCCTACACGATGTTAAGCAGGTGTACCAGTTTCTTTGGCTCTTCAGTGTATAAATCCTTTATATACTCCTTCCACCTGTCAGCTTTCCCTTCCATGCTGAGGACTGGTTTTCCATATGAGCTCTTCATATTGATACAGCTACTTCTCTTTTCTCCAAAAGCCTCTTTTACTTTTCCTGTAGGTGATATCTCTCTCCCCTACTGAAATATGCTTATAAATCCTTGCATTTGCCCTCTATCCATTCCTGCTTAGTCATTTTACACTTCTGTCAATCTCATTTTTTATTTGTTTGTATTCCCTTTTGCTTGCTTCATTTGTATATTTTCTCCTTTCACCAATTAAATACAGTATCTCCTATGTTATCCAAGGATTTTTACTAGACCTTGTCTTTTTACCTATTAGATCCTGTGCTGTCTTCACTATTTCATCTCTCGTTGCTACCCATTCATCATCTACTGTATTGCTTTCCTCTGTTCTAGTCAACCATTGTGTAATGCTCCTTCTGGAACTCTCAAAAACCTATGCATCCTTCAACTTATCCAGGTCCCAGCTCCTCCTTACCTTTTTGCAGTTTCTTCAGTTTTGATTTACAGTTCATAATCAGTAATCATAATCCACATATACATCGGAAATGTCTTGCACAGTGGCAGCTCACAGATATACATTCTTGGTGTCCACAAATTTTTAGATTCAGATCAGTTTGGGAGTGTGAAATTTATAGCATCAGCTGTATAACAGTTATGCTTATCAACAAATTTATAAAACTATAGCTACTGCCAGTAACAATAACAACATTAATAATAGTAATAATAATAATAATAATAATTATTATTATTATTATTATTATTATTATTATATGCATAACTTATCTGACAAAAGAGAATTTTTTTGAGGGATTTTGTTGTTTTGTAAATAATTAAGTATAGTTTAGGGCAATAAAAAATAATGTGTAAGTTTTCACAACTCTCCATTTTGCATTTTTGTGTAAGTGGGGGTTTTTGTGCTTTTCCATTTTTTTCAGACAAATATACAAGTTCCTTAAGAGATGTATTAGTTCATGAATTTACTTCCAAGCTGAGAATCAGATATTCTTGTGCTGCACCTATACGACAACTTCTTGTCCTAACTCTACACTTTCTTGTTAAGTGTTTGCTTCTAGTCACACTTATTTGATTTCACCACTGTCTCAATCAAAGGGCCTGTTCTCAGAAGCCATAGTTCCTTTGCCACTAACTTTTCCTGATAATTTATTGTTCTATTCCCAAAATGATATTTTCGATATGCAACAAAGTGTGCACTGATATGAAACTTCCTGGCAGATTAAAGCTGTGTGCTGGGACAAGACTCGAATTTGGGACCTTTGTCAATCGTGGTCAGGTGCTCTACTGACTGAACTACCCAAGCACGACTAACAACCCATCCTCAAAGGTTTACCTTTCTGTTAGCATTTAAAATAGATTCAGCATTCTTCATGTTTATGCTGTACACAAAAGCCAGATCCCACCCAGTAAACAACCAACTCCAAACACAAAGTGCCTTTTGTGGAAATGATTGAACTCAAGTAGTAATGTCTGCCATCATGGTCACTTAATTAGAACATAAATGAGGCACTGAGATCCACAAGGGCCTAAAGCACACCACCATCGATCCCACATGTAAGTGAATGTCAGAGAAACCAATGATACAGCTTTTTGTGAATTTTCATATATGCAGTGTGGGCCTACAGCACAGACAAACCTGACTCACCATAAGATCAACATATTTCAGAAGCATGAATAAATCTTACAATCTCACAATCAATGGTGATGTGCTTTAGGCCCTTATGATTCTCACAAGGTAAACTCCCCATTGCACCCCTCCTCAGATTTAAAGGTTAGATGGCCCAGTGGATAGCCCATAAAAAACTGAACACAGATCAAGCATGAAAACAGGAAGAATGTTTACGGATCTGTAAAAAAGATAAAGCAAAATAGAAACAGTGAACAGTCCAAGCTTAACAAGTGCAATATTAAGCACACATTAAGAGGCGCGACATCATGGTTGAGTGGTCACAGATTTGTACTGTGAAGCGAATGAGACGTGTTCAAAACTTTCTCACCTATTACTCCCCCCCCCCTCCCCTTCCATTACCTATTATCAAATTCCAGTCCCCCATCACAATTAAATTTCTGTCTCCCTTAAATATCTGAATAATTTATTTTATCTCATCATACAGTTCTTCAAACTCTTCATCATCTGCAGAGCTAGCTGGCATATAAACATGTGCTGCTGTGATGGGTGTGGGCTTCTTGTCTGTCTTGGCTACATTGTAGCTTACCGGCATTCCTATTTTCTAATTCATTATTAAACCCACTCCTGCATTGCCCCTATTTGATTTTGATTTTGTATTTAATAACCCTGTATTTTCTGACCAGAAGTCATATTCCTCCTGGCACAAAACTTCCTTAATTCCTACTATATCTAAATTCAACATGTCCATTTCCTCTTTAAATTTTTGGAATCTCTTTTACCTCCTGAATATTTTACCCAATAGTATGCCATATAATAGAGTTGCATGCCCTTAGGAAAAATTAAGGCTGCAGTTTTCCGTTGCTCTCAGGTATTTGCAGTTCCAGCACAGCAAAGCAATTTTGGTTCATGTTAAAAGACCAGATCAGTCAATCATTCAGACTGTTGCCTCTGCAACTACTGAAAATAGTGCTGCCCCACTTCAGGAACAACACATTTGTTTGGCATCTTAACAAATACCCCTCCATTTCGGTTGCACCAAAGTTACAGCTGTCTGTATCGCTGAAGCATGCAACAATTTTTCTCAGAGTACATGGATTGAAGTCTGGGGACCTGGGAAGCCAAGCAAAATGGACATGGCAGCTCAGCACATCATCCTCACCAAATGATGTGCACAAGAGATATTTCACATGTGTATCAATATGGAGTGGAACACCGTCCTGCATAAAAGTTGCACCTTCCATCAAGTGTTTAGCAGCCAGGCTAGGGATGATCTGATTCTCTCTCTCTCTCTCTCTTTCTCTCTCTCTCTCTCTCTCACTACAGTTCATTTTATACACAATTCTTGTGTCACTGACATGAAGCTGTCCAGGGCCATATGTTGGCCAGTTTTTGCACTCACTTTTGGTTTCAACAAAATCCCATATCATTTCAGGCGTGTATCAGTCTTTTACCTCCCTACCTACATTATTCTGTGAATTAGTGCATTTTCAAATGCTAACAGACTTTTGGGTCACCTTGCATGATGCTCATCCATCTCACTGTCCAAACATTTATGAGTGGATGTTTCAATGTCTAGTTGAGGTTGCTTATAATTTAACAAAAATTTCATCATGACTGTCTTATCAGTATTCATTTTAAGTATGTTTATGATCCGACCAAAGTTCTCTTCAGTATTTCACACACCTAAATGTTTCAAACAGCTCCAGCTAATAGTGGATGTATCATTAGCAGTGTACTCTAACTTCAAGTTTTGTAGCTGTGCTATGTACACCTAAATCTACATACATACTTTGCAAGCTAAGCAGAGGGTACTTAGCATTATTAGGGTTTCCCATTTCAATTGAATGTGGAGGATGGGGGAAATGAATGCTTAAATGCCTATGTGCACACTGTAATTTGTGTGCTATTATCTTCACTTTCACTGTGAGGATGATACACAGGAGCTGAAGTATATTTCTAGATTGTTCACTTAATAATTGTACTTGAAACTTTGAAAGTAGGACTTCACAGTATAATTTGCATCTGCCAATTTAGGTTTCACAACATTTCCATTATGTTCTCCTGAGTGTCAAACAAACCTGTGACACACTGCCCTTCTTTGAATACATTCAATATCCACTGTTAGTCCTATTTGATATGGGTCCCACACACTTCAGTTATATTCTAAGATGGGATAAAAAAAAAGCAATTTGTAAGCAATATTCTTTGTAGATATTTTTGTAGTATCATGCCAATGAAGAGAAGTCCGACACCTGGTCTAACTACGACTGAGCCTCTGCGATTATCCCATGTTATAGCCATACAAATTGTTAAATCCAGATGATTGTACACGTTGACTGATTCCGGCTGTGAACAATTGATATTGTAGTCATGGGGTACAATGTTTGGGCATTTTGTGAAGTGCACAATTTTACATTTATGAATATTTAATGCATGTTGCCAGTGATTGGATCAGTTTGAAATCTTAACAATGTTTGAGTGGATGTTTTTGTAGCTTTTGCAGTTAGTTTGCAAAATGAACAGCAAGAGCCCCAAAATGCTTCCCTGGGTCATCACCTGATGTTCTTCTACATCTGTTGACACACTGTCCAGGGTAACATGGTGCTTACTCTCTACCAAGATAGCCTCAGTCCACTCACATTTTTTTTTCCCACATGACATCACAGTTTTGTGGTATCAAGTTATATGATTTCCTGAAGTCAATAAACTAATGTTTTCACTGGATTGCCCGGATCAATGACTTTCAGGGTGTGACATGAGAGACGTGAGAGTTGAGTTTTGCCTGATTAATGTTTTCAGAATCTATTCTAGTTGGCATTGAGGAGGTATTTCTATTAGAGGTAACTGAGTGCATTTGAACTCCTGCCCCGAGGTAAGTGTTTTGAGTTCACCTTTGAGATACGGCACAACTGCCCTTTATCTAGCTGAACTTGTAAATCTTCCTACTTGTTTTAGTTGCTATTTGTATTTTGTGAATCATTGTTACAACAACGGCCTCATGGTCACTGATACCAGTTTCAATATGGACATCCTCAAAGAGATCAGGTCTACTTGTTGCTAATAGATCTTACACATTTCCACCATGAGTGCACTTTCAAACTATCTATTCTATATAGTTTTCTGGGGCAGCATTTAGTATTGTTTTGCAGGAAGTCTTGTCACACCCATTACTTACAAAACTGGAATTATCCCAGTCAGTTGTTGGATGACACTCCAATGATAACTGTATGATTAGGGAATACGTGTACTAGTAAGTCGAGGTTTCTCAATTTTTCAGTTACATATAGGAGCGAGTCTGGTCGATAGACCCAATTATAAATTTCTGCTTGGTCTTGATACTGAGTCTTGCCCAAACAATCTCACATGCAGTCTCACTTTCTGTCTTGGTATATTTAAATTTCTTTCCTACTCCAACAAATAAACCCTCTCCATTTCCCAATTAGTTTTTGATACATACTTAATTTATTCCAAAATTTGCACTGCTGTCAATTTAGTTTTACCACCAGCTTTCTGTACCTAGTATAATGTAAACTCCACTGCTTTTTAGAATTATTTCAATCTCTGGCACATAGTACACAAGTGCTGCAGCAGTTGATCACTAGTGTTTTAACTGTTTCATCTGTGTAGGATATTTCTTTAGATCTGAAACTAATACTGCAGTCACCTACAGTTATAATTATCTGAATTGGGCAGAGAAATTAATACATACAAGAAACAAAAATGGCACAAGAATACTTCACTATGTGATTCCACAACTGAGAATTTTGCTTGTTGATTTCACAGTTAGGATTTTCCTTTCAATTTTATAATATGTTTTAGGTAGCCTTTAGCATATGAGGGCATGCTGAAAAGTAATGCCTCCAATTTTTTTTATCCTTTTGTCAATATTGATTGAGGTATTATATGTCATGCATATTGCTATGTCAACTTTTCTATTTTGCTAACACAAGTTGCAACCTTCTGGTGCTAGAGGGCTCCAAATTGTAACATGGTGGTGTGTAACATAATTATGTTGGTGTGTGAGGAACAGCATACTGTAATCAAGTTTCTAATCACAGAAAATGTGCCTCCAATTGAGACACATAGAAGAATGAAAGCTGTGTTCAGTGATTATTGTCTTGACAACAGTAATGTACAACACTGGATTGTTCATGCTCATAATGAAGGAAATGGTGGTGCTAATCTCATCTTGGCCCCATTTGATTTTCATCTGTTTCCAAAACCTAAACAACAGCTTCAAGAACTTAACTTTGTTAGTGAAGAAATAGTGCAAGCAGAAATGAGGTTGTGGCTCCATCAAAAAAGTTAAACATTCTACAGTGACGGTATCAACAAATTGGTCTGTCATTGGGAGAAATGTGTTTATTGCCTCAGTGACTATGTTGCAAAATAAATGTGTAGACATAAAGAATATGGTTGTAGAATGTTAATAACATGTGTTTTATTTAAAGAGCTTTAAGAATTTTCACTTAAAAAGTTGGAGGCATTACTTTTCAGGACACCCTCATATACACACACATAATAGCAGAGTTTAGCACATTATCGCTTGCAAAATAAGTATGTATGTTCACAAAACCAGTGCAAAAATTGTAGTGGAGAGTGACTGCCATAAGCAAAAAAAGAAAAAGAAAGAAAGAAAAATCAATGTGGAATCCAGTGTTCTATCTTCCATAACTCAAAATTAAACAGCTGCAAGATGTAAATTCTGTGCTACTGTACATCAGGTCACATCCTTATTTAACTTGCTTCCATTCTTCGTGATCAGTTAAAGTAAATGTTGGAATAATCACTTCAGAAATACCAGAAGGGATTTCTTGAGCCACTTCTGTTAAAATTAATGTGATAAGCATATATACTTTAAGCTGATGTTTTATATCATTCATAAAGAACAATGTGAAAAATCTGTGAGGTATTAAAGGTTGTATTATTTCAAAACAAAACAAAAAATTCATTCCAGCCTCATATCTACAGGAAGGAAATAATAGCAGAATTATAGAAGACATTTGTATGATCATTTTTCAAATTAAACATTTGTATATTTGATTATTTACTTTAAAATTTCAGATGAATTCCACAGGGCAGTGAAAATATGCACTGGAACAAATTTGAGTCGGCATCTAGTTCATATAGTATTTCAGATATTTGATGAAGATGGTGATGGACAACTGAGTTACCGTGAATTTATTGCTATAATGAAGGATCGTCTTCATAGAGGTTTCAAGGTATGCAAAAGAAGTTGGGATCAGATAGGTATTCTGGTATCATATCATTTTTCTTAATAGTTAAAACAATATTTCATAATGTTCTGTGATGGTTTCATTCACATTTCCATCCTTTTATATTGTCAGGTGCTGACTGAAAAAGCATGTAAATGGTAAAGTAACTATTACTAGATAGTATTTACCTCATTCATATTTTTAAATTAATGACATCTGTTTCTGTTACAGTCATATGCAAAGAATGAAGGCTGGGAGGCATTCAAAAACTGTGTGAAGAATGAAATGAAAGCCCCTGTTTAATCGTTTCATCTCAAAATCTACATTAATGGCAGCTAAAATGACTACTCCTTTCTGAAACTTTCATACCTTGTGAACAACAGAACTGTGAATCCTTTTGTAAATATATTTATTTCTCCCTGTATTTTATATTGCCAAATAAATGATGAGAAACACAATTTGTAGATTCCTTATTGTTCCACCACAAATGACTGTGACAAAATTTTTATCCTTTTCATTTTTCTCGATAGTCAGCTGCCACATTAAAAATTTGCTGTAAATCTCAGTTGAAATTTCCAGTTGGTGAAGAACTTCTACTGCTATCAAGTAATATGGCAGCATCAAGAACATTAAAGGCTAACAAAAGTAATCTGATTTATTGCTGCATGAAGTTTCATCATGTAAGTTGTTTGACAGAAACTGAATGAGGCACTTCAGACAAAGAAAGTTTTGAACTCATTATCTGGTATCCCACCTGGGTAACTTTGAAAGCCTCATGTGGAGTGTGGAATTGGATCTTCAGCACCAGACAGAGCTTTTACAACCATCAGCTGTTCCATCACCTTGCCACAGCACCACACACCATTTCATAAGCCAGATGGAGCATGTGGCCATCTCGTACAATCAGCCGTGCAGCTACACACTTCAGTGCCATATTCGCTTTACTACTGTCTCATCGTAATAACACACGGTTGGTTCTTGGTCTCTGCTTATGCTCTGTCTCAAGTTCTCTCTCTCTCTCTCTCTCTCTCTCTCTCTCTCTCTCTCTCAATTACTCATTGGATTTTGTTTCTCTGTAGTGCCATTGCCATGTGTCCATTTCCTTGTTGTTGTCATTGTCTTTCGTGTTTCCACTTGTTGATCTGCTGTTGATTGCTCCAGACCAGTCAGTCCAGCCTTGTCAGGTTTTTCTTGAGCCATTCCTGACATTTGCTTGAATCTCAGTCACAATACAAGGGTGTGTGGAAAATTTTTTATTCTGTTCCCACCATTTGTTGAGGTATTCTGTGTCATACATATTACTTGGTCAACTTTTCCGCTTTGCTGGTGCAAGTTGCAACTATCTGTCACTAGAGGGCTCTGAATTGTAGATGTAACATGGTAGTGTGTAACATAACTATGTCAAAACATGAGAAACAGTGTGCTATAATTGAGTTTCTAACTGCAGAAACTACACATGGAGCACCCTCAACTTCAGTGTGATGATCCCAGACCACACAGAAGTGCTGTAACATCTGTACCAATTGGAAACCTTGGATTCATTGTCATGCCTCATCCTCCATACAGTCCCAGAATGGCCTCATGCAATTTTCATCTGTTTCCAAAATTTGAAGAACACCTTCCAGCACTTCAGTTTGATAGTGATGAATCAGTGCAAGCTGAGGTAAGGTTGTTGCTCTGACAATGAAGTTAAACATTCTGCACTGATGGTCTCAACAAACTGGTCTCCTGTTGGGAGAAATTTGTTCGGCACCAGGGTGACTAGGTTGAGAAATAAGTATGTAGACATGAAAAATAAAATTGTAGACTGTTAGTAACATTTTTTGTATTTAGAAAGCTTTAAGAGTTCTCACATAAAAAAATCAGAGGAATCACTATTCAGCACACCCTCATATAATGAGAACGTGCATGACCTAACTTACCCAGATCATACTGATCAGGAATAGAGCAATATTCTGTCACTACCAAGACAAGTATTATAATTGTTAACTTGTGTTCTGTTCAGACAGAAGTCTAATATCAATGACTTTAAAACATATGTTTCTAAAATTAAGTTACATAAACATTTTAACATATTGCACAGAATAAAATCTCTCTTCCTTTTAAGAGATGCTCTGTACATGGCAGGAACCAAGTCAACTCCATCAAAAGCTTTCTATCTTTTGCATTTACACACTTACCACACCTTTCTGCTGGACATCATCTTAATCTGTGCACTTTCAGACACTCATACCCTCTTTCCAGGTAATGTCTTTGTTTTTGTTCCAGATTTTGATGAAAATGGTTTTTCCAACCTTTATGACATTAGTCCATGGTAAGATCCATACAAAATTCTTGTTTTAATTTTATTTTCTGAGTTCATTTTGAAAATGACATAAGAATTCAGAATACACAGTTAACAAATTTGTAGGGTTAGGGAAGGTGGGAACCCCGTAACAACATAGCTAATGGCCACTATGTTCTCATAACACACCAGCACTTACTTGGAATCAGATGTATATCAGTGTGAAGAAGAAGAAGAAGAAGAAGAAGAAGAAGGTTATTCTCCTCTTGTCTAAACTATTTATCATCCATCTTTTCACTTACTTACATATCTACACTCCATACAAATACCTTCAAGAAAGACTTCCTAACACTTAAACCTATATTTGATGTTAACAAATTTGTCTTCTTCAGAAATACTTTTCTTGAAATTGGCAACTTACATTTTATATCCTCTTTACTTCCGTTGTCATCGGTTATTTTGCTGCCCAAATAGCAAAACTTATCTACTACTTTTAGTGCCTCATTTCCTAACCTAATTCCTTCAGCATAGCCTTATATAATTTGATGACATTCCATTACCTTTGTTTTGCTTTATCCTCCTTTTAAGATGCTGGTGTGTCCATTCAACTGCTCTTCCAAGTCCTCTGCTGCCTCTGACAAAATTACAATGTCATCAGCAAACCTCAAAATTTTTATTTTTCCTCCCTGAGATTTCATTCCTACTCCAAATTTCTCATTGATTTCCTTTACTGATTGCTCAATGTGCAGATTGAATAACATTGTTCATCATCTTCTCCACCTATTTCTCCTTCTTGGAGACTTCAATGAACATCATGTACAGTGGGGCTCTGCTTTCATGTACAGTGGGGCTCTGCTTACACTTGCTGCATGGGTTGCTTCTGCATTACTGTGCATACATTCTGGCTACAAGAAAGCAACACACCTTATCTTAGCAACAGGATCATTCTTAGCCACATATCTATCTCTCTATTCTCCAGCATTAAACATTACAGTGCCGTCTGAAGCGGCTGATTACTTAAGTTACAGTAACCATTTCCCCATTTGGGACAACTTGCCACACATACATAGCATTACCCAAAAGGAAGTATCCAAAATGAATGCTTACCAGAACCAACTCTCTTTACCTGAACAGAAATATAACACTTGGGACAGGGATCACATCGCTCAGTTCATCCATAAGATTCCTGAAATACCCATTCTAAAATCACCAGGAAAACATTCCAGAATTGCGTATTCTAGTAGTAAGATAAGTGTCATTCAGTGATCAGATATAGACAGACAGCTCTGGATTCCAACACTGTCTATTTGGGTAGGGGGTGGGGGGGGGGGGTGGGGAGGGGGGGGGGGGGGGGGAGACACCTTGAACCTTTCCCAGTAGAAAGAGAGAGCTAGTCACATGCCTAAGCAAGAACAGAAGATCATGACAAGAATTTGTGAACTCTGTTAACTGTTTCATACTATCTGTGAAAGTATGTGAGGTAGTGAGGGGAATAATGGTAGTAGAGTATCCTGTGACATATATACAGTATACTGATATTCTCACAACCACAACACACACAATTACCAAACAATAGCAGCCTACTTTCACAAAATAATGTAAGATACTGCCACAACTTTACCAGCACCAGAGACAGATGAAGTGATGTACAAAATGCTGAAGAGCATAAGGACTACATAAAGAAATTCTTGTCACACTTTTCAACAGAATTTGAGCTGAAGGAGAGTACTCCAACTAACAGAGAGTGGCAGTTGTCATTCCCCTTGCCAACACTGAGGAGGAGTGCACAAATACAGATCTCTGATGCAATGTGGCTGTCTCCATCTGCATTGGGAAGACATTAACAAACATTACAAAATACTTCTCAGTATGCACTGTTGAATCTAGGAGGATAATCTGCCACTTTCTTTTGAGTTCTGGAGAAACCATTCAACTTTCAACTACCTGACCTTACTGAAAGCAGGAATATTGTCACACGCAATCCAGAATGAAGTACCAGGTAGGTTAGCAGTGTCGTTAAAAAGAACTAAAATTTTACACTGAAAGCATGTTTATTGAGCACACACATGAGAGTATAGACAGAGGTGAACTGCCTGCATCAACGGTGTGTGCTCCTGCTTATATGTACCTACATACGAGGGCTGATCAGCAAAGACTGAGACTGATTTTTTTTCACAGATGTTTATTATTCCATTTCAATGTTTACAGGATATTTTTCAAAGTACTCGCCTCATACTTGAATGCACTTTTTATAGCACCTTTGCCAGTCCTTGAACACATGGTGCACGCTATTATTTGTCAGGTCCTTGAGAATTGCACTTTTCTTGAACACTGCCTCATAGTTCTCAAATCAAATGCCCTGAAGCTTTGCCTTTAGTCATGGGAATGGAAAAAATAAAAATCACAGGGTGCAAGATTGCGGCTATAAGGCAGATGCAATACACAGATAGTTTTGAACTGAGCCAGAAACTACATGATTTGCGATAACTGATTCCAGAAACACATCCCCTCCATCAGCAAAGAGATGTAGCATCTCATGGCTTGTGTCCATTCACACAACCTTTTGTTTCGAAGTCAACAGAGGTGGCATCCAATGGGCACAACATGGGTCATACGGAGATGATCATGCATAATCATAATCATGCGTAATCTCAACACCTCACTGAGGTTAAGTAATGTCATCTGCACATGCTCACGGACAATCACAGCAGTTGTGTTGATGTTGAGTTCAGTCACAGAAGAAGCCGAAACACCAGGCCCATTTTGCTTAACACAGACAAGTCTGCTTTCTTTGAAGTCCTTGATCCACTTAAACACTGCCGCACGAGGTACTGCATCTTCACCATACACTTGCTGCAGATTTCTGTGAATTTGAGTGGCTGTATGGTTTAAACAAATGCTGAATTTTATTGCACCATACTGCTCCTCTTGTATCACCTCCATTGTTTGGTATGCGAAACGCAAAGAGAGTCTACAAAATAGAGCATTACTACCATCCTACTGATAGGAGAGTGCTGCCACCTATGGACACTGTAAATAAAAACCTGTTCTTTTCAGACATTCACAGTACAGATAGGAAACTATCACAGCAGCTACAGGAATAAATGCCTTTCTTTGTTGACCATCCCTCGTAGAATGTTCCAGCAGACTGAAAGGTTTGCTGTAAAAAGAAGGTAGCTCCAGAGGAGGGGGAGGGGAGAGAATGTATTTCATTCTATCTGAGAAAGATGTATCGCCTTTTGATTGTTGTTGTCTTGTTAGTTTGTTGAGAGAAAGAGGAGTTACCTCTGATTTGGATCAAATGACTGATGTGGTTCATTTACAGGAACATTTTGTAATTGTTACTTGTATGTACAGCAGATTGATTTTCAGTCTTGTCGTGTATTTTATTTTAATAAACATAGCTGTATCTACTTTTGCAAAAGACGCTGTAGTCTAATGACTATTACAAGCATGCTAATGCATAAGAAATCACTTCTAGGAAATATGGTGCAAACTGTAATCACATTCCTATTCAGAAAAAGCAGAAAATTTGTTTCGGTCGTAACCTCTGTTAAAACTTGGTTCCTTTTGTCAGCTGACTAACCTGTGATAACGGCAGTCTCTCAGTAGCTTTGAAATATCAGTGTCACTATTCCTAAGAGAGTTTAGTCTAGTAATCAGATTCTTAATCAACTGACACAACACTGCTGAGATATGAGTGGACCCTTTACACATTTATTATTTTCAAAACACATTACAATGATCAGTCTCTTGTGTTGACTTTGTATACAGTTCACAAAACAGAGGCTAGCAGCTCCAATTAACAAATTTAAATGATGGTGGTGTAACTACTCACAAATCTGAATACAGAACTTAGCACCCTTATCTATACACACAGTAAATGTCCAGAACCCACAGTTTAAATGATTACCATCAATTATTAATTGCTCACAGAGAAAGTCTCTGGACTTGCACTAAAACAATTGGCACAAAGTTGTTAACAGACTGGATATTAACCACAGATTCATTAAAACATTTGCACATAGATGCTTGTGCCTTTGTGTTTAGGTGAAGACTTCAAGACTGAACAATCAAAAGCAACACAGAGATGTTAACTTCATGAATAACTAAGACAGACTTTACACATAGATATTGATTACTGAGTGCTGACTGAAAGCTTTGTGCTTTCTTCCTATATATGGACAAGTGTATGGATAATTGTTGAGTTTTGAAAATACATTTTGATTTATAATAGAAAAAGGTCAAAATTAGTAGTTATGGAATCACAGTGAGCCAAGTAGTAATCTGCTTTATCTATCTTTGATTACTGGAAAACTGACAAAGTTGTATGACTATATTATAAATACCATGTATACTCTTGCAGGGATCCCCAGTTCCTGCCAAATTTGGCTAATTTATCAAACTCTCAAGGTCTAATAATTAATAAACTAAAATTTTTACAAAAGCAAGTGGGCACTTTTGTAATCAGTGAAACTAGGGCAACAAAATTAACTAACTAAATCCTGGAAATAAGCAATGTTAACAATGGAACAGTCTAGACATTGAAAACTTTAATTACTAATAACTTTTGTAACATTTGGTTACTGAAATATTTGCTTACTGAAAGGAGGAACCAAAGAGCCTTCAACGGAGATATATCAGTACATTCAGAGGTACTTATTAGCTCATCTCAAATTCGATCTCTATGTGGTTTCTGTAAGTGTTAAATCTTGAATATTTATTCATATAGTTGTTTCTAAATGAGATCATTAGATCGTGATCATTAGTAATCAAGAAATTACCTTGTGAATAATGAGAATTTAAAATCACCTGCTTGAACAAGTAAATAGACAACTTGATTACCATTAGTATATGTCATCCAGAAAACAAGGCAAAATAAAGAAAAAATATTATTATTATTATTATTATTATTATTATTATTATTATTATTATTATTATTATTTCTTTACTTTCTCAGACGTTAAGTCTGGTTAAAAATGGAAAGTGACGCGGACCTTGATCAAGCGTCACTTCCTTTTAACTGTACGGTATGTGTTATATTGCATTTAGGAACTTTCGGGTAATTGAACATGTATCAATAATTACAGATTTCTGTAGTTGTATATATAAGTTTGGATGTAGCTGTATTGCATTGATGTACTGGTGGATATTGTGTGGTATGACTCCTGTAGTTGATAGTATAGTTGGTATAATGTCAACTTTATCCTGATGCCACATGTCATTATTATTATTATTATTATTGAGAACAGAATAAGAGCACAAGGATGGTTCAGGTTCATTCTGTTACACTTTCTGTCCTCCCTACTCTTAATGTAATGAAATGGCACTAGCACCATCACACAAAATAAGTAGTTTTATGTTGAACTACATGCAACGAATGCACTAAAATAAATCTATTGTGCTTAAAGTTTTCATTAAATAAAATGTCATGGTTTTAGACTAATTTTTTTCATGCAATCTGTTTCCTAAGAGTAGATAAAACATCTGTTGTCGCAAGAAAGAGGCAGATATAAGGCATGTACCAGGAGGTCTGTATGATATATTTTTGAGCATAAATATTGCCCTAATACAGGGTGGCAATTGTTGAATTGTATGAAATAAAATTGTCATAACATTTGAACAGTTCGTAAACTGCATGGTTGGCTGCAGGCCATGATGGAAATTATTATGCTCAGTATGGTTTGGTTTAGCGACGAAGCCCACTTTCATTTGGGTGGGTTTGTCAATAAGCAAAATTGGCACATTTGGGGAACTGAGAATATTCATTTCACGATTTAAATGTCTCCTAACCCTCAATGGGTGACTCTGTGCTGTGCAATGTCCAGTCACAGAATAATTGGTGTGATATTCCTTGACGACACGATGCCTACCGTACAATAAGTGATGGTTTTGGAAGATGATTTCATCCCTGTTATTCAAAGTGGCCCTGATTTTGACAAGATGTGGTCCATGCAAGACAGAGCTCGACCCCCTCAAAGTAGGAGAGTGTTTGATGTCCTGGAGGAGCACTTCGTGGACCGCATTCTGGCTCTGGGTGACCCAGAGGCCACTGGCTTGGGCCTCAATTGGCTGCTGTATTCTCCAAATCTGAAGACATGTGACTCTTTTTGTGGGGCTATATTAGAGACAAGGTGTACAGAAATAACCCCAAAACCATTGCTGAGCTGAAAACAGCCATTCAGGCAGTCATCAACACCCCTTTCAAGTCATCATGGACAGACTTCAACACAGTTATCAAAACAGCTTAGATATTCTTCAAACGTCTTTGAGAGCAACAGTGTCATCCTGGCAGCAAAGACAGGTTGTCCACCATGCATTCAAAGGCAACTGGAGCATTGCACATTTCAAACAGCATAACTTTGAACTCATAGAAGTCATCAGGTGCTATGAAAGCAGTCTTCCCAGTCTGCCTCATCAACAACAATTTGCCAGTAGTTAGTATGGGTGTACTTCACTCCCTTCATACAGTATGGGGTGTTTTCAGAGACCAGAGGGAAGGACCAAAACTATATCTTCTCACATCATCATCCCCACTTCCTTCTGAATTATTTGTTGTTCAATGGGCAATGCCTTACATGAGCACTGATTCACATTGAGTTGTCTAGTCTACCTTGTCTCCACTACAGATTTGAATGCACTCGAAAACTGATGCAGAATGGCCGACATTGTTAGTTGGTCAAGCCAAGAGCTGCTGGCAGGTGGATATTGTACGCTTCCTGTGTGCAGTCAATAATGGTAGTGTAGCATAATTCTCCATTCGTGACTAGTTTCACTGTGCATTTTCACACTTCCATAGGGGTGAGTTGTAGCTGTCTACATGGCAAATGGAGACCCAAAGCTCTCCTTGCCCATTTGTGATGATTATGATAATTGCTCGCATAGATATTACTTTTGTGAGATTGAGTAACTGTTCACACTTTACTAGAGCTGAGCATCTATATTTGATTAGAACTTATCCCGCTGATAGCAACAGAAAAAGTCTGTTTTTAATGGTAGACAGTCAGCCAGAGCAATCCTTATTGTATGAACTTGTTGGAGCAACTTCTTCAATCTGAAGCTCCAATATTCCACTGCCTGTGAATGCCAGTGATATCCACAAGGAATCTCATCTAATGATTGTTGCTGCATTTTGGTAAACTCACAATTTCAAAAAGTGTCATTGATACCTCTCAGACAGATGTATATTCCATTTGCAGCCTTCACCACAATGAACTTTGAAAATCTGAATATAATTTTCAGATCACGATGAGAAGCATACAATTCCACAGAAAGTAGTATCCAGATTTGACTAGACCCTGGAGAAGTTGATCATTGTTGGTGATGTTGATGTAATTTCCCTGACATAATTCAACCTGAAATGGCCTCAGCTGCATACATTGCACTTAGTTTTGGCATCTGGGCAAATGGCTGGAACCACAGGTACAGCAATGCGTGTCATCTCTCAGGTTGGCTGTAGTCATTTGCTGGTACCTGTATGCCTAGTTGTTGCATAGTTTGACATCTTGCACTGTAATCATTGTCAAACCCTTCTTTACAGTGGCACATATTGTCCTCCAGTCTGCAAATATCTCTCTGTAGTAGTCGAACTACTGAGGGAGCCAATTTATATATGTCGTAAAGACTATGGATAATGTACAGCACAAGCCAAGAGTTTCCAACTACATTGCTCCATATCAGTCAGTTTTTTACAGTTTGGTGTAAATGGTCAACAAACATTTTCTCAAATTAGCAATTCTACCTCCTCCCAATAGGATTTGTCACTCATTGCTGCTGCTGCTTCTGGCCAGTTTGTAGTGTAAGAATCTTGGTACACTATATTTTAGTTGATTGACTTCAATATTCTGACAAAATGCAGTGGCTGGCTTTGGTAGCAACCTGACATTTATTGGAAGCAACAATGAAATTAGTGTTGAGAAGGTTTGAAGGTGGTGTGTGCTGTCAAGACTTCTGTGGAAACCAATGAGCATGATATTTTAATGTGAATGAAAGTGGCTCATCCATCCTTTAAGTCAAAATTCAGCCAGTCATCTATCTTGAATGCCATTTTGCAATTACCCAAGCATAGAGAATGCACATACCACAAACATACATAATTCACAATTATTGACACGAAGACTGAAGTATGTCTTAAGACTCAGAAAGTAGACTACGCTCGAATGCAGCAGCAGCAGCAGCAGCAGCAACAACAACAACAACAACAGCAGCAGCAGTAGTGTTCACTATTGTTACTCTTCTTAACAGATTAATATTTTTGCCATATGGGAACTTCACACTGGACCCTTGTATTTCATGGACTGATCTTTCCAGACATGACTCAATGCACCTTCTCATCTTGAAGATAGTAGAACATTGCCCACAGCAAGCAAGGGACCACATTCAAGTTGTGGATTAGTACAAAGTTCTGACAGGAAGTTAGATAAGGTTGTACTTGGCAGTGTTCATTTGATAATCATAATAAAGCTGCTAACTTACACATCAGGTGAAAATATCACAGAGAGGGGTATTGAGGTTGTTGGAAGGGAAAAAAAATTGACATCCCAGGATCAATTAAGCAGAATAACTTAAAATGTATGCTTTTAATGTATGTTACACAAAACAGGTAATACAGGAAGTGCATTAGGGCTGTACATGATATTTGCTGGTTATTAGTGAATCTTATTGTCACATGACACTGTCAAGACAGATCTACATTTACATCCACACCCCGCGAGCCACCAGGTGCTTGGTGGAGGGTACTCTGCACCACTACTAGCCATTTCCTTTCCCATTCCACTCACAAATAGAGTGAGGGAAAAAAATGACTGTCTATATGCCTCTGTATGAGCCCTAATTTCTGTTGCACGAGTTTAGGCCCAGGTGCGGAATATTAGTGTTACTTCTTTCGGGACATGAATGTTTCACTTGAAGGTTTCTCTCTTGAAAGTACAGACTGTAGTACAGATATAATAATGCATATGGTCTCAACCAATTAAGTTCTGAGGAACTACTCTCGACAACTATGCATAAATTTTGATATGCAGGTTTATACTCATCATTCAGGGGTGTGCTACTGTCATAAAACACACACACACACACACACACACACACACACACACACACACACACACACACACACATTCTATGGCTGCAAACATGATAGCTATTCCAGGCCATGCCCACATTATTCACATTCTGCATTTTGACATCTGCACACATCAATGCAATCTTATAGCAATGTCAACAAGTTACATTAGTTGCAACACCTATGGATACTTACACATTGTTTGTGTTAGTTACAATTAAGACACCCATGCTGCCCAAGTAGTATCAACTAGAAAGATTTATACAGGCAGTGGATATGGAAGACCAGAACCTTTTCTATCATCAGTGTGATTGACTTATGTCCCTGAGTTCTATTTTGGCCTTGTAGACAGCTATAGTGATACCAGACACTAACTGAAAATCAACACACACAACAACTGTCTCAAATAGCCCAACAATTATAATTACATGCCATAAAGGTACCTGCAGTCACTTTGTAGATGTCAATGGTAACCGCATTTTGACAGCTGTCATCCCTTCCACTCCAATCAGTCACACCTATTGGTCTGCAGGGTTGCCGCAAGTTTCCCCAAATGAAATTCACTGATTTCTAAATAAGTTTTAACATTTTCCCCAACAAATTTTGAGATCTTAAGGCTAAGTAAAATGTAATGACTTCTGTATTTCTAAATGTGTGAGCAAAAATCTTAAGTACTAACATCATTTTTTGTAATGAACTTTTTAAAGTGGAGAAAGCTAGCCAAATGGTATATATGTTTCATTAAGACAACTGATGTTATTTTATTTCAATAAAGGAAAACACACTTGGTGACAAAAATATGCATTTTGTTGGAGTCTTATGACAAATTTAAAATACCTTCACTGCTTTCTGAAATAATCTCAGAGAAAAGTAGGCAGCTTGGAAGAAATTTGTAAAGATGGGGAAAGTTGTGTAAACCATCACTATAGGTGACCGCCAATAAAATGTTGGTTTTATTATTTTCATTATTGTCAGTTATTATCCACTGTGTTATGTCTATTATTCTACGGGTATAGTGTGATTTTTCTTTCAAGAAACACACAAGCAAATAGCATACAAACTGCCAGCAACTGCCACAATTTTCTTCTTCCTATCGTTCATACTTTCTAATATATAAAGTACTTTCAAAGTGTCAAACTGTACTAGAATCAATTAAATGTCTATAAAATGCCCCAGTGTACAATGTACTTGCAGTGAGACAGTCACAATTCCTGAAATCCATCGCCTGTGGCCTCTGTTCTGCTAAGGAGCACCACAGTCTTGGGTTCATGGAAAAACCATGAAAATTTGCCGCATTACACCACAGATCGGTGAGACTAGATCTGACAGGCAGGGCCCGCATGTTAGTGGGAAACTATAGGATTCACATTGGCAGGCCCGATCCGTTAGAGATACCACAGAAATGGTCTGCGGTTCTGGCCCATCATGGAAGTCCACTCATGTGGCCAGCTATTCCAGTGTCACAGACACCATGTTGATGCAGTGAGACCACAGTGATCAGCCATGCAACAGATAACTTGCGCAAATACTCTGAGAATCAATACTAATGAGGATAAGTAGCAACTCACCGTAAAAATGATCACTAAGCCACAGTAAGGCACATAGAAAAGACAATCACACTCTTAGCTAAATTTTTGGCCATAGCCTTTGTCAGAAAATGAGAGCGCACACACATTCACACAATCACTCAGACACAGCTCATGCACACACGACAGTTGTCTCTGGCTGCTGTGTTAACAAGCTCTGAGAATCATATTCAAACAAACCATTCCTCAAGCCCCCCTGCCTTTCATTGGCAGCTGCTAGGCTAGCAGCAAGCAGTGCAGCTGCTAGGCTAGCAGCAAGCAGTGGTGGCAGCACTGACTCCACACTGAGGGGAGGGGTAGGAAGGGAAGAAGCAGTAAGAATGGCAGAGTAGGGAAGCGGTGTATGTACTCAGCTGCACCCAACCAGCATGACATCTCAGTAAACAAACAATTTCATGCTACTGAGACAAACATGAGATTTTTCCATGTTTCAAATTTCCCTGATACGTTTGCAAATCCCTGATATCCAGAACTTTGGGCAACCTTGGTGTGGCCATTCCTGTATGGCACAACTGTATTGAGCAAAATTCACTTGCCCATTATGCTGAAAATCTCACACTATCTTGTCTGCAAATAGACTTCCTGCACAGTATCCTCACACAACACTGCCTCCTACCACCCCCAAGAACCAGCTGCAAAGGAGCAACCGCCTCATCATCTAATTCCATCCCAGACCACAATCCTTCCCATCAATCCTAAGGTGATATTTTGCTGCCCACACAATATCCTGGTCCATCCTGATGCCACACCTACTCCCTGCTCCTTGTCACATGGGTCATATCCATGTGGAAGAACCAGGTGCAAGACCTGTCAAATACACACTCTCAGCACATAATGCTCCAGTCCTGTTGCAGACACACTATGCCATTACAGACAGAACCACCACTGAAAGTTTTATACGAGCTCTGCTGCAATTGTTGCACAGAATTTTATGTTCGCATGACTACCAACCAGATGTCCACCAGAATGGTCACTACCAACATGTGGCCAAGAACAGAGTTGAGCACAACATGCCACATTTCAATGTCTGCTTCACAGCTCGTGCCATTTGGACCCTTCCACCAACATCGGCTTCTCTGAACTAAGCGGATGGGAGTTGTCTCTGCAACATGTCATCCACTCTATCCTTCTGGCCTCTATCTACACTAACCCCCTGCCCCAGGACCCACAATTCACTTGGCCTGCGCACACCTCCTCTTCCCAGCAGCCTTTGGGCAATGTGAAGCTGCAAGTTGATATTTTTTCATATAATTATCCTGTCTTCTGAGAGGCCTAAATTGAAAAAAACTATAGCAATTGTTATAACCACTAGCCAAATAGGTTTTCAACAACATTCAACTCTTGTGCCTAAGTTATATTCACTTGTTAAAGGAAAGGAAGGTGGAGGTACTTCAGAAAACTGAAGTTCATGAACAGTTTGATTGTCTTTGGAGGCGCAATTGTATTGTCTGTGACTTGGAGACTCAATTATGAACAACCACATCAAACAGTGTACACAAGTCACCGAAGTGGCATCAAATCAAAAGACTTGCACCCAGCAAATGGTCTACCTGACAGGAGGCCCTAGTCACATGACATTTACATTTACTGACTGTCATGAAAAGAGCTGCACTCAGAAGGACAAGGCATATTGTGATAACGATTGGCAGGCATGCAGTTACATGGTCCCACACATACGAAATGGTTACTCTCTCAACTTTGAATGACCAACACTTACTGAGCTACATGGTCACAAAACATGTTGGTATGGTGTCGGGCCCCACGCTTGTGAATACAAGCGTCCAGATGAAATTATGTACAGGTCTCGGATGTAATTCTGTGATACTCCATCCAACACTGGTTGTACCCGAGTGCTCAGTTCCCAGTACAGATGAAGTCCTGACGACCCATTCCATGGCCCCACACACATTATGCAGCTAGCCATGGCAGAGTACCTAGAGCTGCAAGGCACACTCCAGAGGTGGCAGCAATATGAGGAAGTGTGTTGTCATGGTAGGTAAAAGAAAGAAATTTGACTATTTTATGGCCAAATTCGGTTTATGTCTTTCCCCTTTTCATGTTATTTTCTCCAATTTTGGTGCAATTTGTCACATCAGACAGTTATGTGAGAAATGAACTATCATTTCAAGCTAAGAGCACAGCCACTGTTTGCAGGACCACCTCCACCTACCATGCAGCTGTCAGAAGAGTTCATGAGGAACACCACAGAATATTGTTCTCAACACCATCACACCAGACAGGTGGGCTGTATGACAACAAACTGCTCCTTGTGGCACTCTCTACTGCACCTCCAAGGCAGAAGTAGAACTCATTACTAACAATGACCTGCTGCCAGACTACAAAGCTAATTGTCCATTTTTGCTGACATCAGGTGAGTCGAGTGCAACGCTGTGGGGGTGAGTGGTCGTCATCTTAGTTGGCATGCAGTGAGCCCTTTGTCATGCAACCACCTATCAATGGTATGTCACCTATGGGTGTTTGCACAGAAAGCAGGGCAGCCCACTGAATGGACCCTATTGTTGCCGTTAGATCTGTTCGCATGTGGCAGACTATCAGTCCTTCCTCCCAGTTGGGCATTTCCAACATCCATATACTACATATCGTGCATGCAAGTTTTTCTGTATCCCCTGCTACCAACAGCGGGCAGTGTTGGTGTTCATACAACTAGGGTGGTGCACAAGTATGACAGCATCACCCAGACTCCCACAGCCTCAGGATGTAGACCCTCTCGAACTCATCTAGCTGGGCAATCCACTGTTAAACATGTTTCTTGGCACAGTGCACACTCAGGTGAACTACACACTGTCATACTGACCAGCATGGCTTTTTGTCTTATGTTAACCGATGTCACCCTGGCACCAGCCACACTCACTGGGTGTGCGGCCGACTATGCAAAAGTAATCATGACTGACTGTGCGTAACATATTTGCACACTGGATCAGTGAGGACGACTGAAAAGTAGATGCCATCAACCCTTATACTGGTTTGAACACTGAAATGTTTTACTGTGCATGGTCCTATGAGAGGTGGTGCAACCTTGCCTTCCTTCAACCTCTGAATTAACTGACCCAGCCAGTTGTAGGTGGAACTACACATTAAAGTACTCCAAAACACAGTGGATTTTTCACATTAACAAGTAAATGAAGAAACATCATGTACCTTTGGATTTGTAGTATATGAAGACTATAAATTATAAAATTTTGTTCTGGCACCCTCTGGAACAAATAATACTTATTATAATTATTATTTTAGCCGACAAGCTCCAGGATGTGACAATCACATGAATGCTGTGCTCATCAATCTCTCTGGACTTTAATCCAGTTGAACTTCACTCCAAAATTAAGTCAGAGATCTACCTTCTTTAATAGTGGAAAATTTTGATAAGAAAATTATAAATTATCTCTCTGAATCCTTTATATTATGTGGGATATCATCATCATAATATCCAGTTTTGTTTATGCATCTTACCTTCTCCAATTTCAAGTAGATTGCAACTGATATTTGCATCTTTTCTGTGGATGCCCATTCCTTTTTCCTTGAGGTGTATATTTCTATATTACTTTAGATATTCATTCTTCTAGTATCCTTGGAAAGTGTTCATGCAATTTCTTTCTGTACTACAATATTTTCTGAAGCATTGTTTTGACACCCAATTCATTCCTTATTTCACTATTTTTTATAGGCTTGAGTTACACCAGCTAGAGGCCTTTAGGAGTCTGATCTCTGTTGCCTCAATCCTCCCCATTATTGGCAGTTGGAGGCCAAGTCTCTGACCCATACATTATAACTGGTACTGCCATCATATTGTAAAATTTTAGTAATCTCTCTTTTTCCAATGTTCTTGAAGAGTGTGATTAATAGTATCTACCAACTGCTGAATTTTTGCAGTTTGCATTCTTGATCATTGTACGTGGCATGAGACCTCAAATTGTATTCAAAAGTATTTATTTGGTCCAGCAGCTTATCAATTGTCATTTTTCCTCTTAAATGCTTCTTACCACGGAATGCCATTATATTAGTTTTAATCTGATATATAGTCATTATCATTTGCTACCTTGTGCAAGAACCAAATGGCTCTCAGTAATGTATCTTCTGAATCCACTAAGATTATTTGATCATCTGCAAACAGGAGCATATTTAAAACTTTAATTTTAAGCTTATTACGGTGCACTACTTTACTCTGTCATGTCTTTATGACGTTGTCTATGTATATTGATCAGCTCGTACATTATGACCACCTACCTAATTGCCAGTATGTTCACATTTGGCTTGGAGACCAGTGGTGACGGGCTGTGGCTCGGAAGTGATGAGGCCTTGGTGGGGGGAGGGGAGGTTGAGTTATTTGTGGGAGGAGGCCAAACCGCGAGGTCATCGGATTAGGGAAGAATGGGGAAGGAAGTTGGCCATGCCCTTTCAAAGAAACCATCCCCGCATTTGCCTGGAGCGATTTAAAGAAATCATGGAAAACCTACATCAGGATGGCCGGACGCAGGATTGAACTGCCGTCCTCCCAAATGCGATTCCAGAGTGCTAATCCCTCTGCCACCTCGTTTGGTGAGGCCTTGGTAGGTCGCTGGAGGAAATTAGCACCACACCTGCACACACAAAAGTCCCTTAAATCCCATAAATTCCGGGGAGGGGAGTAATAAGCTTTGATACCATGTTCAATCACATCACAAATGTGTTCAATTAGGTTCAGATCTGTTGAGCTGGGGGCCAGCACATCAATTTGAACTTGCCACTGTGTTCCTCGAACTGCTCCATCGCACTCCTGGCCTTGTGCATGGTGCATTATCTTACTGAAAAAGTCAGAGGCATTTGGAAACATGATTGTACGGGGTCTGCAATCAGTGTGCGATACTCTTTGGCTGTCATGGGACCTTGCACGACCTCCTCTGAATCCATGGATGCCCACATTTATATTCTCAGAGCATAAAGGAGCCACCACTAGCTTGTCTCCATCCTGCAACACAGATGTCAAGAAGCATTACCTTGGAAGACGGCAGATCTGCGCTCCCTCCGTTCAGCATGATGAAGATGGTATCGGGATTCATCAGACCTTGGAATGCTCTGCCACTGCACCAAAGGTCCCATGCCCATTTCAATCGTAGTTACCAATGTCGTGGTATTAACACTGGTACATGCTTGGGTACTTGTATTCTGCCCAGCATTAAAGTCTGATGTTAGATCCACCACAGTTCACCACCTGTCCTGTTTTACCAGTCTGCCCAGCCTATGACATCGGACATCTGTAATGAGGGGTGGCTGCCCAACCCCATGGTGTCTGGATGTGGTTTCGCCACATGTTTAAGACACTCACCAGAGCATTCTTTGAACACCCGACAAGTCGTACAGTTTCCAAAATGGTCATGCCAAGTCTCCTGGCCATCACAATCAATCTGCCCTCAGAGAGAGAGAGAGAGAGAGAGAGAGAGAGACTAACAGTCATTCCTCAATCAAACATTTGTGTGATGTATGCTGCTCAAATTAGTTTGACAATCACAAGATGCAACAACTTTTCTATGCTCAGCCAACCAAATAGGAACCATTCATGAAGTGCTAAATTGTGTAGCAGGAGGTTAGAAATTAATGCTGGCTTGAAATTCGAAATGTTCTGGATCTCCACTGAAAATAATTTTGATGTTACTAATCCTGCAGAACTAGAAAAGGCTTGTTCAATCCATTTCTAACAGTCTACAAAAATTTGTACTGGAACATTTCAGGCACATATTTGAGCACCCTGTGCTGTACTGAACACTACCGACTAATAAATTAATATGATTATCAGTAACATGTCAATATAATTAATGTTTATTTCCAGAAGTTGAAGATTGAAGTTCGTAACCATCAAATGGGAACTCGATGAAAGTTTTAAAATGGCTAAGCTTTCAGGATCACTTTTTAAAAAGGCGATCAAATAAAAAGCTCTTATAAGCCAAGATCAAAAAGGGTCATTGCAAATTATGCAGAAAGAAATATCACCTTGAGTATATATTGTGTTTCCAAAATCTCTTAACCCTTTTAAATATGGAACTTTAATTACACAGTGCTGCACCGAGTTTTACCTATATTTCTTGTCAGAACACCTAAGTGAATTAGCTGTTCATATAAATCTTCCCAGACATATGACACAAAAATCGTCCTGTTACATCACCCCCATTAAAACTTAAAAATCTGTTACACAGGTAGTGCACTTACCATTTCAGCTCAATATTGCTTCAATTCTAGTAACATTGAATGATCTCATTTGCTAAAAAAACGGGCATTGAGCAACCCATTTGTAGTGCATGGACAAAAATACTAAAATTTCTTTCATTTATAACACTACAGTACTGACAAATTTATTTCACAGCTTTTCAAACAACATATACTACTATCTAAATAATAGAAAATTTGTGTTGATTTTGTAGTATGTCCAAAATCTATATTAAAATATTTTTGTCTGTAAAAATGTTGATTAATTTTGAAAGAAATACTGTCACATTCTTTTTTGGTATGAAAGTAAACACTCAAAGTTTACAACTTCTTAACAGCAAGAGATATAATGAACAACAAGTTTCAATAAGAGACAAATATAAATTAAGTGTAATACAGCTCAGGAATTATAGTTCAGAAGAGTCACAGTCTTAACTCCACAACACTGCCACACACGGAATGCACAGTCTTCACTTTTTGGCTAGTTCATTTGAAAGCCAGTCCAAGCCCTCATATAAGCCTTGACCTTGCGTAGCACACGTAGCTTGTATGTACCACTGAAACAAATAATTGCATTTTAATTACAAAACAGCTACAGATATTCATTCCATGTTAAAATTAAAGTATTGTTGGTATTTTTATTAGATTTTCAACCAATAGACTGGAAATTCTGCATTTGTTCCAGTTGTGGAAGTGAGAATGTAGTGTGTGTGTGTGTGTGTGTGTGGGGGGGGGGGGGGGGGGGGGGGGGGAGGGGGTTGGAGGTGGGTTCTACATATTCCAACAAATTCATAGAATTCTTTTGAAAAATTAAGAACATAATACGGAATCAAATCTAAAACCAGAAAACCTATATGATCATTGACTATAATCTGGCAGTGTAGTTACTTACATGTCTGTTTCGAAGTTGATTCAGCCCAAGCTTATCAGTGAGTTCCGCTGCACTCATAGCATTTGGCAGATCTTGTTTGTTTGCGAAAACAAGTAGGACAGCATCTCGTAATTCATCTTCTTGCAGCTAGAGGACAATAATTTATATTTATGCACTTAAAAATCTCTCACTGCAACTGAGAAAGATAATGGCAACAAAAGAATGACTAAGCAGGGAAAAAACTATGCAAAAGAGAAACTGAGTACAGCTGTCACATGTAGGAAATAATATTTGCATAAAATGTACGAATCATACCATGGATACATAGCAAACAATGACAAGAGGATAAAAACTGTCAATGAAACTATATGATGAGCACTAGAAATGTAAATTTAACTATGGGCAAAATTAGGAACTGAGACAAAAATTATCATGATTCATGCTATATATAAAAAGTAAGTGTGAGAATGTGCATCAACACAGCTTATTCACCAACATTACTTGCAATCTTTCTTTTCTCATGCTCTATTGTCAGTCCCATGGATTATTCTCCCTCACCCATTATTGCACACCAACCAATTTTCTACCCTTCCCATTATCCTCAACAGCTTCAGTATTTCTCCAGTCACCTCGTTACATGGTACACATCGGTCACTATTTCACATGAAAGCAATGTGAGAACTTCTTTGAAGTATCTTAGTAAACAAATCAACACAAAAGGTAAAATTTTTTAGTACGTGTCCTGTTATCTGCTAGTAATTAAAGAGCCTTAGGCTGTCATTCATGCATCTGTATTAATGTCTGAATAGTTGAGGGTGCAAGTCATAATACCAATTACGCTTGAGAATATTCTATTTAGTTAGGTTGTGCACAGCAATATTTTCTTCTCAGAAGGAACAAGTTTTGTAGAAAAAAATATGTTCACTTGAAAGAACACAGTTGATGCCTGTGTGATTTAGAGACTCATGAATCACAATTTGAAGTTCAGGTACGTAGTTCAGTTTTTAAGCCAGAACTTCCAGCCGATTCTAAAATGCAACTATTGTGCAAATCCTGGATAACATTTTCTTCTACTATCAGTTTTCATATGGGGACTGGTACACTCTCTTCACCTAATACTGTATTTGTTTGTAATAGTGGCTAATGCAAGTTGTAAAGAATGAATATATTGTCAAAATACAGAATTTAAGTTATCTATGGCTTATAAATGGATATTCCAATAAATGAGGGAGCATGTATGCTCAGATAATATTCCAAGTAAACCGTGACTGCAGTATTTTCCTGAATATCACACAGCATTATTTCCAGAACAAACAGATGCTTATGAAAATATCCAAACTCTTTTACAATGTTGAATGAACACTGCCCAGTCACATTAATGTGACTACCTGTCAAACACCTGAATAACCACCATTCGCAGCACAGACCGCTGCAAGACATGCAGGAAGAGTGTCAATGAGGTACTCGAAGGCAGCGACACTGATGTGGAACCATGCCAACCCCAGTATCACGGCCAGCTGCACTTTGTTTCTCAGTTGAGGATCCATGGTGCAACCAGCCTAACTGAAGTGGTCCCATGGATTCTCAATTGGGTTTAAATACAGGGCATTCGGTGGCAAGGGGAGCATGGTAAACTCATCCTAGCGCTCTTCAAACCACACATGTACACTGCAAGCTGTGTGACACATTACATTGTCCTCCTTGTAGATGCCAATGTGCCAAGGAGAAACAAACTGCGTGTTGGGATGAATATGGTCCACAAAGATAGATGCATACTTGTGTTGATTCATTGTGCCTCCCAGAATGGCAACATCATCCACAGAATGCCACAAAAACATTCCCCAAATCATACATAATAGTCCCTCCTTGTTTTTGGCCATCTTTTCAATGGAGCATAAAATGTGAGTCATCTGAAAAGGACACCTGTAGCCACTCAGCAGACTCCAGTCATTGTATTGGAGTGAGAATTCTAGCCTTCATCACCGATGAACAGCAGTCAGCATGGGTGCGTGAACCAGGCACTTGCTGTGTAGGACCATACCCAGCAACATTTGCTGAACAGTCATTGAGGACACACTGCTGATAGTCCCTTGGTTCACCTGGGTGGTCAGTTGGTCAACAGTTGCAGATCTATTCGTCTGTACACATGTTTGCAGCTGGATACCCCTGTTTGTATGTCCCATGGTGCACAAGTTGTCTTGGCACCCATTTTTGGATAGTGCCTTTCTTTAACCAATGCGGCATGCAAACCGTTGACCAATTTAGCAGTTTCAGAAATGCTTCCACTTTTGGCCCAAAAGCCAATAATTATGCACGTCAAGTTATCAATAGCTCTGTTTACATATTATGACAATGACTGCACTGTTTTCAGTGTCCTGCCAACATGCTTTACATACCCTCCACTGCCAGAGCTGCCACCTGCTGTTAGTAAGTGATTAAATTTATCTGCTGTGTTGCTGTGAGAGCACTCTTGTTACCCTAAGGATTGGAACAGTTTGGCATGTCGTGATCAGTACATTGTCAGGCCGCCTACTTGCTACTAGTATGACCATCTAGCACTGTATACGCGAAGTTTATATCAGCATATCAGCACCTCGGCTGCAGTCAGATTGTAGATGCCTGACACATGGGACACTTCATCTTCGAGGTTGTAAACGCATTGCAATTTTCAAGTGCCATTACATCAAGGGTGTGTATCATGTACAGAGGGAATACCACTGTCCCATGGGTCAGTTGCAATGGCAATATGTTGATGACAAAGGTTACTGTCAACTTTGGGTGATGCAGAACAGTAAGAGCAGCCATCCCAACCAGAACAATAAGCATCTGTCTCATACATGAACGAGGAGTGATCAAAAAGTAATGGGAATTTTTTAATTTTGCGGACTTTACACATCAGGTTTTCAATGTTTTTTATCTTGTTGGTACACATGTTCGTGACATATGTTTGCATTTTCAGCTGTTTGAAATATGTAGTTTATTGTTGACAGTCAAAAATGTTATACATGATACTGAGTGCTCAGCTCACCAAACTTTTACTTCCGTAAAAGATGGAATAAAGTGCAGCAACACAAAATGTGGACTGTGGCTTTTAGCAAATCTACCATGAGTAAGACAAGGGTTCACAAGTGGTATAAACATTTCAAAGAGGGCCAATGGGACATTTAAGATGACGACTGCCCTGGGTGCCCTAGCACATCAATTGCTGACGGCACTGTGGAAGTAGTGAAGAAAATGGTTCTGGAAAATCACTGAACCACCATCACAGAGATTTCTGACGATGCTGGCATATCCTCTGGCTCATATCAAGCATTTTTTTATGTTTTGGGCAGGAAATGTGTAACAGCAAATCTTGTTCCAAAATTGAACAATTTCAACCAAAAACAACACCGCATAGACATTCCAGGAATTGCTGAATGAAGTAAACAACAATTCAGAGCTTCTAAAGAAGGTTATAACAGGTGATAAACATGGGTATATGGTATGAAGCCGAAACCAATGCCCAAGTGTGCCAATGGAAACTGCCTGAACATTCAAGACTGAAAAAATTCTACAACTTTGATCACATGTGAAGGTTTTTCTCACCGTTTTCTATCATTTGAATGGGATAGTGCATCATGAGTTCCTACTTTATCATTGTATCGTCAATAATGAATACTAACTGGAAGTTGTGTGCTGTTTTTGGGAAGAAAAACAGCCAGAACTGTGGCAAAACCACTCACGGAAATTGCATCACGATAACTCTCATGCTTACACCTCAATGCTTGTTCACGATTTTTAGGCTAAAAATTAATCCATTATGTTGTGTCAGCCATCGTAACTGCCAGACATGACCCACTGCGACTTCTTTCAATTCTCGAAGCTGAAGAGAACCACAAAGGCTGTTGTTTTGCCACCATAGACAAGATAAAAACAGAATCGCTGAAGCAGCTGAACACCATAATGAAAAGGAAGTTCCAAAAGTACTTCCAAGATTGGAAAAAGTGCTGGCACAAGTGTATTGTATCTTAGGGGAATTACTTTGACGGGGATAGAGTGGTGGTGGTGGTTGTTGGGATGTTTAAGGGGGGACTAAACAGCTAAGGTCATCAGTCCCCTATAGAGTGGATGATGATGAATAAATAAATAAAGATTCTTTATGAAAAACACAAATTCCCATTATTTTTTAGTCACATCTCTTACACATGACAGTGGTTTAATGTTTTAAGTGCCCACCATTTTACACATAAGTCCATCACATTACAGAATGTACATAATTGCTCATCAAAGTAAAGGACACTTGTGATTGAGGTACTGACCTTATTGACACTTAGCATGTACCTTCTAAAAACACAAGAAAGTTTGCTCCATGTCATTCCTAGGGGGTGAGACACGGAAAAGAAAGTACAAGCCTCTGTACAATGGCAAGATACAGATCAAATCAAACTTCCTGTAATTATTTTTTGTTTTACTGAATAAATTTGTTTATTCTATAGAGAAAATTAAATTAACTGAGCAAGCTGTTGTCAATTCCTGAAAAATTTTTTTAACACTCAAAAGGGGAGAGCGTGTAGTATCTTTAGCACTTGATATTCCATCCAAAGCCTTCCATGTCAATGACCACCTGCAGCCTGCAAGGGACTTTGCCAGGTGAGTAATAAATCTCTCATTTTTTGCCATCTCCTCCCAGGCAGCTAGACTCCAACCCTTCCTGGCAAAGGGTTGGGCAAATTTTCTTACACGGTCCACTTCACCTGCACCCATAATCTTTCAATTGGTCATAGGTCTGGTGCAGAAAGAGGTCAATCAACATGGGAAATCTCATTTTGTTCTGCAACCAATTCCAGCACCATACCTGACATATATTGACCACTGATCCTACTAGAGACAGATTAATATTTCACGAGGTAGTTGTCACACTGATTGAGTCTACTGGGCAGCATCAAGTTGGCCAACTATCCTGTGAACCATTCCAAGTCCACACATACACATACAGATCCAAGCTACCACATTCACACAGACACTGAGAGATGACTTAGGGATAAATTTGGAAATAGACACCATGTGGCCTACTCATACCAAAACATAATTCACTGTGAAGAATACTGATTCATCAGAAAACATTGCATTCTGCTGGTCACAACAGATATTTTTCTCTACAAACCCTAATTAGTAGAGTCAATTATCACCATGAAGCCTCCACATTATGGCCACACATTTGCTCTGTTGTTCAGCCTCCTCACATTTGCGCAAACTGTCATTCTACCAAGAAATGCAGCAGGATGTTTCAATTACACTACAATTAAAACTTGATTTTACCGTAATGTGTTTGATAGTTCATTACCACGGATGGGTGTTGCAGACTAACATCCAGTTTTCACACACTTACTGGATTCTCCACTATCACAATGTTTTACCTGTCATAAGAAAACTTCAGTGTGAGTTGCAGCTGTTATGAAACTAAATAACCAGCTTTTAACAACTTTTGTCCTTCCATTATACAGTACTACTACTACTACTACTACTACTACTATTAGTAGTAGTAGTAGTAGTAGTAGTAGTAGTAGGAGGTGGTCATGAAAACTGGCAATGACTGGGAGAGCTGTGTACTGACCCCCATGCCCCTCTGTATCCACATCCAGTGACACCTGAGGGCTGAGGGGGACACTGTGGCTGGGCAGATGGTGTTTGTTTTAATAGTAGTAGTATATTTTCAGAAGCCAGAGCCATCCCATATATATTTGTGAGGGTTAAAATCAGATGAATTGATCACTCAGTTATAGTGACAATCAACAAAACATTCTCTGTTAAGTGTTATGTAATGCATCTATAGCTAACAAAATGTATTTTATTAGCATAAAAGCTTTCATGTCATCTTTAAACAAGTCTTGAGTCCATATAGGATCATTTTTGCATAATATTTCAAGTAGCAGCTTCTCTCCCTTGTGTTCTCCACATAACTCAGAAAACTGACATGTCAGTGTTGCACTGGATTAACTTTCCACCACCACTTTTTGGTCTGTCAAATGCAACTCTCCTTACTGCACATCACAGAGCACCAAGATTAACACAGATGCAGAACCACCAATGGACTCCGAGCATGGAAAAAGGTATCTTGGACATGAAGTATGGTGCACAGCAATGGCAAGGTACAAGGGCATAAAAAAATCACACACGCACTGTATTCTGTTTACGAACATGGTACTGTGAACACATGACCCATAGATATTCACATGTTGGAGATTTTCACATGGGTTGAAGTGAGGCCCTGAAATGTCTGTCATCACCCAACCATGTGCATTTCTTTGTCTGTAGCACACGACAGATGACCTGTCCATTCAAAAGCCTATATAACACCACATAACTCTTGTCTGAATGGTGCTGGTAGGTTCTCCTGGTCACCTGACCTCAGTCCCATAAAGAACACCGGGGGCATCATCAAGATACATACAAACACTGTGACCTCATGATCCCATCTCCAACCAAACTCAACAAGTGACAGATGGTATTTGCAATGTCACATGACGGAATTCACACCATGACACACAACTGGGTGAACAAAAGGGGGAGGGGGGGTGTTACATGCTGCTAAGTAGCTAACTTAGTACTCAAATTGCTTGCAAGACTGCTACAGTGTTTAAAAAATGTAAAAGCAGACAGTCATGGCAAAGACAGGATCCTATCATGATGTTCACAGAAAACTATTACTTTGATATTTATGAAAAACATGCTAGCCTCTATATAATCATTTGATTAATTCAGTAATGCGGCAATTTCTTGAACTACTTAAGATCACAGTATTTCAAATATATTTTAATAATTAATACTGCTATGAAGTACTTGATGTAGTTAACTGGGAAGAGAGATTATATAATGGTGGTTTTTGAACAGTACGATTCATATATCAAATGAACACACATGCTAAAGTGTTAACCCATTCACATACAGCAACCAACCATAAGCATATACATACATGAATGCCTCACATACAAATGACTAACATTATTTAACCCAAGGAATGGACAACATCAAGTTTCCTGAATAGTATCTCAGAGTGTGTACAATGTAGAGCCTGCAACAGAAAATCAACATTGAAGCAAACTTGAAATGTGTAGAAGGTGCATTTTTTACTTAAAAGCGAAAGGAGCTGCAGCCATATGCATTTGCATAAAAATATACAGAATCAAGGAGCAGCACCAAAAAAAATTCCAAAGTGTTGCAATTTTAACTATCTTGTAGCAGGAGCAGCAGATAGTTAAAACTTTGAACAGCACTCCATCTGAAATATACAAAATGACAAAGGATGGAATTAAGGATAGATCAAAATGATTTAATGTCCCTGTAAGACATTTCCAGGGTAATATGTGGAATAACCACAATATATTGGTTATGAACTGTAGATTATAATTGAAGAAATTACAAGATGGTAAGAAATTAAAGAGACTGACGCAAATAAGTTGAAAGAACCATATGATGTTGAGAGTTTAAGAGGGAGCATTACGCAGTGATTGACTGAAACAGGGGAAAGGGATACAGTGGAAGCTGAATCAGCTGCTTTGAAAGAAATAGTGAAGGCAGCAAAGGGTCACATAGGGAATAGAAATGTCTAAAAATTGAGATTGACAAAAAGTGCAAAATGGCTACAGTACAAATGTAAGGTTATTTTACTGGATAAAAGACTGATACCAACTAAAGGAAAATTAAAGAAGGCTTTTGAACTCCTATGGAAAACCAGCACTAAGCAAAGAAAGGAAAGGTGGAGTGAGTACACAGGGGCTATA
Source organism: Schistocerca piceifrons (assembly GCF_021461385.2). Classification (NCBI taxonomy): domain Eukaryota; kingdom Metazoa; phylum Arthropoda; class Insecta; order Orthoptera; family Acrididae; genus Schistocerca; species Schistocerca piceifrons. The sequence goes on along the minus strand of NC_060149.1, from coordinate 358,171,500 downwards.
CAAGGGAAATAATATAGAAAGGGAAGAGAACATACATGCAGATGAGATGGAAGATACAATACTGCGAGACTAATATGACAGAGTATTGAAAGATCTATGCCAAAAAAAGGCCCCTGGAGTACACATTCCGTCAGAATTTCTGATATTCTAGGGAGAGCAAGCCATGACGAAACTATTACACCTAGGGTGCAAGATGTAAGAGACACGCAGAATACCTACAAACTTAAAAAAGAATCTAATAATTCCAATACCAAATAAAGCAGCTGCTTACATTTAAGATATTTCCGAACTATCAGTTTATAAGTCATGGCTGCAAAATACTAACACAAATGATTTACAGAAGACTGGAGAAATTAGTAGAAGCTGCCTTTAGTGAAGATCAGTTTCGATTCTGGAGAAACATTGGAGCACGTGAGGCAATATTAACACACTGTCTTGTCTTAGAAGGCGCGTTAAGCAGTAGCAAACCTATTTTTATAGTATTTGACCATGCCAAGTGGAATACGTTTTGAAAATCTGGAGGTAGCATCGTTAAAATACAGAGAGCTTAAGATTATTTACAACTTCTGCCGAAACCACACTGCAGTTATAGTCCAAGGTTGGTCGGTTGGTTTGTTGGTTTAAAAGAGGGGGGCGGGGGGGACCAAACTACAAGGTCATCGGTCCCTTGTTCCTAATAAAACAATGCCACAAGTATTACAATAAAACAGACGAGACATATAGCACAAAACAGAAAGAAAGGAAAAACCACAAGAATGAAGGAAAGGCAAGGGACACTAAAAAGAACAAAAGAGGACAAGAAAACAGAGACGCTAGAAACAGAAGAGATTGAAACAAGAAAGAAGATTACAGTGGCTGGCCGACCACGAGAATAAAAAGGAAACGCCAGCCACTCTGCAACACATTAAAATCTCCACCCTAAAAGAACTAGGGTGGAGGACACAGAGGGACAAAGGACATGTGCTAAAACTGAGATCAAATGATAAAACCCACCCTCACGAATAAAACGTAAAACTAAATCACCCAATGAGGTGTTGTCAGATAAAATGAGCAGCAATGAGGCCGGTACCCCACGATTTCATCGCTGAGCAGTCAAAGTGGGACAGTGCACCAGAATATGGGCCATTGTCAACCGGGCATCGCACTGACACTGAGGCAACCATGGGTCACCCAAGCGTGGCCAATGCGGATCCGGCAGAGGACAACTGATTCCCTGTAAGAGGCCCACATGGAAGACCTCCACACATTCGTAGTCTCCTTAATGGCACGCAGTTTGCTGTGGGTACTGTTATGTCATTCCATCTCCTAAAGCCAAAAAACCCTGCAGTTTAAGACAGAACACAGGTCAGTTTTGGAGATGCCCATCTCAAGAAGTGGTTTCTGTGTAGCCTGTTTGGCCAGCCTGTTGGAAAGTTCAATGCCTGGGATTCCCACGTGCCCTGGGGTCCACACAAACACCACTGATCAACAGGACTGGTCCAGGACATAGATGGACTCCTGGATGGACACCCCACCAAAGGATGGCAAGGGTAGCACTTGTCGATAGCTTGTAGGCTGCTCAAGGAGTCAGTACACACAACGAACGATTCCTCGGGGCATGAACACATGTGCTCAAGAGCAAGAGATGTAGACACCAGCTTGGCAGTGAAAACACTGCAGCCATTGGGCAAGGAATGCTGTTCAGTATGTCTTCCATGGACATACGTGAAGCCGACGTGAGCATCAGCCATCGAGCCATCAGTGTAAACCATTTCGTGGCCTCGGCAGTTGACAATAATCAAGAGGAAGTGGCAGCAGAGAGCCGCAGGGTTAACTGAGTCCTTAGGGCCATGTGAAATGTCCAGGCAAAGCTGTGGCCTACATGTACACCATGGATGTGTGCGTGAATGGACCTCAAGTATAGGTGGTAATGGCAAGGACTCCAGTTCAGAAAGAAGGGATCGGACACGAACTGCAATTGGAAGCCGTGACCTGGGCTGCGGATATGGGAGATGAACCGCCGTGGGTGGGAAAAGGAGACCGTGATTCAGATGCGCAGGAGAACTACCAACGTGTGCAACATAACTAATCAGCAGTTGCGCAGGCCTAACCTACAATGGAGGGTCTCCGGCCACTACCAGGACGCTGGTCAGCAGACTCGTCCTTAAAGCTCCTGTCGCTAGGCGAATGCCACAGTGGTGCACTGGGTCGAGAAAATGCAACGCTGAGGGCGCTGCCAAACCATAAACCATACTCCCATAGTCAAGGCAGGATTGAACAAGGGCTCTGTACAGCTGCAGCAGTGTAGAACGATCTGGACCCCAGTTGGTTTTGCTCAGGCAGCAGAGGGTACTGAGGTGCTGCCAGCACTTCCCCTTAAGCTGATGAAGGTGAGGAAGCCAAGTCCATCAAGCATAGAAAACCAGTCCTAAGAATCGAATTAAGGTAAAGTTCTGGTTCTGGATGAACAGTATGACGCCCACAGAAGTGCACAACATACAACTTTGCGGCGAAAACTGGAAACTGTGGGATAGAGCATATGACTGCGACTTGTGGATTGCTCCCTGTAACCGCCACTTAGCAACACCAGTACTGGTGGAGCACAGAGGTGAGACGGACGGCCCTACAGCTGCTGCTAGACCATTAATGGCCACTAAAAACAGAGACATGGGGGGAACTATGGGAGGCACCAACTTGGACACAGAAAGTACGAAGCGACAGGAAGTTTTGTATACAAATCGGGAGCAGGCCTTTGAGACCCCACTCGTATAACGTGTGAAGGATATGATGTCGCCAGGTCATATCATACGCTTTTCGTAAATAAAATTTAAAAAAAAGCAACCAAATTTTGGCGTCTGGAAAAGGCTGTTCGGATGGCAAACTCTAGGCACACAAGATTATCAGTAGTAGAGCGATCCTGTTGGAAGCCTCCCTGACATTGAGCCAGTAGGGCATGTGACTCTAGGACCCAACCTAACTGCCGACACACCATACATTCCAGCAGCTTACAAAGAACGTTGGTGAGGCTGATGGGCCGATAGCTATCCACATCAAGTGGGTTTTTACCGGGTTTGAGCACCAGAGTGATGGTGCTCTTCCACCACTGCGATGGAAAAATGCCATCGCACCAGATCCGGTTGAAGATGATGTGGAGATGTTGCTCGTAGTCAGATGAGATATGTTTAATCATCTGACTGTGGATCTGATCTGGTCCAGGAGCCGTATCGGGGCAATGTGCAAGGGCACTGAGGAGCTCCCACTCTGTAAATGGGGCGTCATAGGTTTCACTGTGGCGCGTAGTAAATGAGAGGACTTTTCCTTCCAGCCGCCGTTCGAGAGTGCGTAAGGCTGGGGGGTAATTCTCTGATGCAGAGGCTCAAGCATAGTGCTCAACAATCGCGTTTGCATCGGTAGATAAAACGCCATTTATGTTAACACCGTGAACACCTGTTGGGGGTCTGGTACCCGACAACAAGTTTGATCTTTGCCCAGACTTGGGAAGGTGATGTATGGCACCCAATTGTCGAGATGTATCTCTGCCAACACTCCTGCTTCCATCGTTTGATAAGGCGTCCGTGGGCTTGGTGCCGGGGCAGTGACAGGAAGATGGGAAGTGGTCACTACCACACAGGTTGTCATGTGCTCTCCAGTGTATAGATGGGAGAAGCCCCGGGCTGCAAATTGATAAAGCAATGGCCGAGGTAACTACCTCAAGCCACACTGAAATGTGTGGTGCCAGTATTTAAGAGGCAGAGGTCAAACTTAGACAGTAAAGCTTCGACATCTTTGCCTCGGCCAGTAAGCACAGTGCCACCCCACAAGGGGTTATGGGCTTTTAAATCTCCCAAAAGTATGAAAGGTTTAGGGAATTGATCAATCAGTGCAGCTAATACATTCAGGGATACTACGCCATCTGGAGGAAGATACACTACTGGCCATTAAAATTGCTACACCACGAAGATGACGTGCTACAGGCACGAAATTTAACCTATAGGAAGTAGATGCTGTGATATGCAAATGATTAGCTTTTCAAAGCATTACCACAAGGTTGGCGCACCGGTGGCGACACCTACAATGTGCTGACAAACAGCAGTTGACCAGCGTTGCCTGGTGAAACGTCGTCGTGATGCCTCGTGTATGGAGGAGAAATGCGTACCAACAGGTTTCAGACTTCGACAAAGGTCGAATTGTAACCTATCGCGATTGCGGTTTATCGTATCATGACATTGCTGCTCGAGATCCAACGACTGTTAGCAGAATATGGAATCGGTGGGTAATACGGAATGCCGTGCTGGGTCCCAACGGACTCTTATCACTAGCAGTCCAGATGACAGGCATCTTATCTGCATGGCTGTAACGGATCGTGCAGCCACGTCTCGATCCCCGAGTCAACAGATGGGGACGTTTGCAAGACAACAACCATCTGCATGAACAGTTCAACGATGTTTGCAGCAGCATGAACTATCAGCTCGGAGACCATGGCTGCGATTACACTTGACACCACATCACAGACAGGAGCGCCTGCGATGGTGTGCTCAAGGACGAACCTGGGTGCACGAATCGCAAAACATTTTTTTGGATGAATCCAGGTTCTGTTTACAGCATCATGATGGTGGCATCGGTGTTTGGCAACATCGCAATGAACACACATTGGAAGCGTGTATTCGTCATCGCCATACTGGTGTATCACCCAGCGTGATGGTATGGGGTGCCATTGGTTACACATCTCAGTCACCTCTTGTTCGCATTGACGGCACTTTGAACAGTGGACATTACATTTCAGATGTGTTACAACCCGTGGCTCTACTCTTCATTTGATCCCTGTGAAACCCTACATTTCAGCAGGATAATGCACGACCGCATGTTGCAGGTCCTGTACGGGCCTTTCTGGATACAGAAAATGTTCGACTGCTGCCCTGGCCAGCATATTCTCCAGATCTCTCACCAATTGAAAACATCTGGTCAATGGTGACTGAGTAACTGGCTCGTCACAATACACCAATCACTACTCTTTATGAACTGTGGTACCGTGTTGAAGCTGCATGGGCAGCTGTACCTGTACACGCCATCCAAGCTGTGTGTGACTCAATGCCCAGGCGTATGAAGGCCGTTATTACGGCCAGAGGTGGTTGTTCTGGGTACTGATTTCTCAAGACTATGCACCCACATTGCGCAAAAATGTAATCACATGTCTGTTCTAGTATAATATATTTGTCCAATGAATACCCATTTATCACGTGCATTTCTTCTTGGTGTAGCAATTTTAATGGCCAGTAGTGTGTACATTGCAGACAGTTATTTTCTGCGTCGTCATTCTGATACCACAGCTTCAAGAGGGGTTTGAAGGGGCACATGTTCACTACAGACTGAGTTTAGGACATAAACGTGAACTCCACCTGACACTCGATTATAGTCACTATGGTTACTGTAATATCCCTTATAGTCACGGGGTGCACGGGTCCGGGAACCACGTTTCCTGGAGGGCAATGCAGACAGCAGGTGTGAAGCTTAACAGTTGCCATAGCTCAGCCAGGCGGTGGAAAAACTGCCACAATTCCACTGGAAGATGACATGATCATGACGCTGGGAAGGCATGGAAGATTCAATGAGGCAGTTCATGCCTCAGGGTCACCTGCTGCCACCGACTTTTTGCCTGAATAGTTTATATCCATTTTGTCTGAGGGTCCGGCGAGATCTAGGTCCTCAGCGGACAGCAGAATCTCCACCTCATCCACAGACGCAGAGCTTGGAGGTAGTGGTGGTGTGGGTGCCACCACAATTCCCTTTGTCTTGGGGACCTTCCTTTTGGATTTCTCTCGCTGCTCCTTGGGTTTCCCTGGCTGGGAGGACTTCACTGAGTGGGTGGTGCAAGAGCAACAGGGAGGGAAGTGCCCCCCACCATCAAGGGAGCAGTTGTAGTCTTCCAACTCTCAGAGACGACTGGAAATCGCAGAACTGATGGGGCTACAAATGTTCTCACAGTGGCGGCATAAGATGAGGTCACAGCCGCAGGATGTAGGTGCTCAGATATCCTCTTGGCCTCAGTGAAGGCCAGCCTGTCCAGGATCTTTTATTCAATGATTTTCCTTTCTTGCTGTAAAATCTTGCAGTCTGGTAAGCAAGGGGAATGATGGTCTCTGCAGTTGACACAGATGGGAGGCGGGACACATGGGGTATTGGGGTGGGATAGACATCCACAATCTCGACATGTGATGTTGGAAGTACAGCGAGAAGATATATGCCCAAACTTCCAGCACTTAAAGCAATGCATTGGGGGAGGGATATACAGAGGTGGAGGATGAGCAGGACTGCAATGCCACAACGAGAAAGTATGCTACAGATTGCTCTTCGTGAAAATTTTTAAAAATGGGGGTCAAAGCCTACAGGGGACCATCACATAAAGGTTGAAAGGTGTGAGACTCCTTTTAGTTGTCGCTTACGACAGGCAGGAATACCTCGGGCCTATTCTAACCCCCGGGCCCGCAGGGGTGGGGGTTGGGGGGGGGGGGGGGGGAGACAGGAAGGCATTGACAGTTTAGTTTTGGAGGAAAGTGTAGGGGATAAAAATTTTAGGAGGAGACTAAGAGAGGACTACTGTAAGCAGGTTTGGAAGGATATGGGTTGCAGCAGTTATTTGGAGGTGATGAGGCTTGGACAGAATGGAGTAGGATGGAGAGCTGCAGCAAATCATTCTTCAGATTGAAGACCACAAAAACATAACAATGAGGCCATGACTCATGTCCATCAACACTAGTTCAGTTGGATACAAATGGAGACAAGAAATCAACCATAACTTTGCTGAAATAATCATCTCAACATTTACATGAATTGATTCACAATAACTACAGAAAAACCAACACAGGATAAGTATGGAACTTGAGCACTGAAAGAAGTGCAACATTTTGAACTTTTTGCTTAGTACGGATGAAGAGTGGAAGAATCTCTGACAGAAGCAGAATAGGATTCATAAAAAAAAAATCTTCATAGACTTTAAAACCACATTCAGACACAATTGCTTAAGAGTAGGTTCTGACTTATCATGGAAGTACTCTGAACTGCAAACAAAATATGACAAACTGCCATTTTCACTTTTGCTCAAATGAAACTGTTTACTGGCGAAGTATTCAAAACCATTAATGACTGAAGGTTCTGCTGAAATACAAAAGTACTGAGCACTGATATGCACTAAAAATGGAATGGTAAGAGATCCTGTTTTGATCACAGACAGACTTCTTTTCTCAAGCTTATTTTACTTGGTTTATCACATTTTCCAGATACAGGTACCAAATACTTTGCCCACTCTATTATCCCAATACACACAGATACTCCTGCTACTGAATGTTCAAAATTTGGGTAGGCCAGTGCACTACAACTCCAAGTAGTTAATAATGACTGGATAATATGAAATGCAGAGGTATTCAAACCCATCAGCTGTTCTTAAGAAACATTTTGCAATCAGTGCATCCTCCTGACTGGCACTTCGGCCAAGGATTTCATTAAGTAACTTTCACTTAGCTTGTGCATCTGAAAGTGTACAATCCAAGACAGATATACTGTCACTCACCATCAAATTACGATGGGGAATTTGAAATGGGAGACATTATGTTAGGAATGTATGTACTTATCTATCGAACTACTATGTCCTGAAAAGTCATAACATGAAAGGTGGTGCCGGGCACACACTATTTTAACAAATGTGATGATTCATCATACTTTAATTCATGATTCTTTTTTTATGTGACTGTATTAACTTATACACTCATGATTATTGGATTTGAAATATTCAAGTCTCATTTCAATGATTCCCATTAGATGACAGGTACCTCAAAAGTAACACAAATGTAACAATTACACAAACTTAAGTGTGTGTACTATTTTACCATATTCTGTAGTTCCTTTTCTGCTTCACCAATTCTTTCTCTGTCATTGGAGTCAACGACAAAAATTAAGCCCTGAGTATTTTGGAAATAATGGCGCCACAGTGGTCTTATCTTATCTTGACCACCTACATCCCACACAGTGAAGCATATGTTCTTGTATTCCACCGTTTCTACATTGAAACCTGGAAAATAACATAATGAATTAATATCACCTGACTTACACACATAGGTAAAAAGATTATATTATCAACTTGAAAAGAATAATTCTAACCGGCGAAACATTTGTCTTAAACACAATTTTATCATTAACTCATTATGTGTGTTGGGAGGAACCCATCACCAGATCAGTGGCATGAAACATACAATATATTAAACACTGCAACAACACACTGAAGCTGAGAAACATACGCATTAGAATCAATACAGAGTACCTCATCACTTCCTACTCCATTCCATAAAACAATCAGTGCCTAACTGACTAAGGCAGTTCAACATAGAACAAGGTAAACAATTTTGCAAGTAGGTGGTAGCAGTGACAGTAATGCCTATGACATCAGTAATAACTAGCAAGTATTCATTCTCAATTGTGCGCACCTGCCGATGAATCAACACTTCTCCTATTCGGTGAGTGGTCCCCTTTATTCGTAAATCTGTGTCAGTCATGACTGTTATGTCACTATTTCTTTTTAAAGTACATGTATTATTTAGCTATATATACATGCATAGTGCAAGCAAAGGAATCAAACTGTACTAACAAGGCTGTAGTTGCACCATTCTAATAGCTGCTGGAATTTGAACATTGGAAGCGACACAATTTGAACTAGCCAAGGACATAAATTTCAATCAAAATGTTAAAAGCGATTTTACCTGACAAACTAAGATTACAACTACTTCAATAATTACGGTGACGGAAAAAAATTGCAATATGAAGGAGTTGTCACATAAGAGTGGCTCTAGTATGCCACTATGGGGATGCATATCGGGTTTGCTTTCAACACACTTCAACAGTCATGAGTGTTAGGTACCTTTGAGATTCTACTCAGGGAGTTGATGTCAGTCAACAGTGCCTTTAAAGCGAAAAACATGTCATTATCAGCACCTCACTGAGTATGAATGAGGTCGTGTAATAGGACTACGAGAAGCTGGATATTCTTTCTGCAATACTGTGGAAAGATTGGCAGGAATGTAACCACTGCACATGTTTACTGGCAGTGGTGGTCATGAGCATGTACAGTCGCGAGATGACCAGGCTCCAGACAGCCACGTGACGTTACCACAAGGGAAGACCATCGTGATCAGCGCGTGAGTCTGGCACATTGTACTGCACCTGTAGCAGCAATTTGAGAAGCAGCTTGCACCACAGTGACACAACGAACTATTACAAACTGCTTACTTCAAGAGCACACCGAGCCAGATGCCCTGTAGCATGCATTCCACTTACCTCAAACCACTGTCATTTGTGACTTTAGCTGTGTCAAGTGAGGCTCATTGGACTGCAGAATGGAGATCTGTAGTGTTTTGTGGTGGAAGCTGGTTCTGCCTCAGTGTCAGTGATGGCCGTGTCTTGGTTAGGAGGAGGCCAGTTGAGGGTCTGCAACTAACCTGTCGGTGTGCTACACACATTGAACCTACACCTGAAGTTAGTCTGGAGAGCAGTTTCATGTGCCAGCAGGAGCATTCTTGCAGTTATCCCATACACCCTCACTGCAAATTTGTGACATCAAACTGGTGATTCAACCTGTTGTGCTGCCATTCACGAACAGCATTTCATGAGGAGTTTTGCAAAAGGATAATGCTCACCCACATACAGCTGTTGTAACCCAACATGCTCTATACAATGTTGACGGTCGCCTTGGCCTCCTGAAGTCTCCAATCGAGCAAATATGGGATACCATCAGATGATAACTCCAGCTTCATCCACTAAACAGCATTAACTGTCCCTGTATTGATGGACCAAGTGCAACAGACATGGAACACCATCCCACAAACTGACATACGGTGACATGTACAACACAATGCATGCACGATAGCATGCTTGCGTTCAACATTCTGGCAGTTACACCAGTTATTAATATACCAGGATTTCACATTTGCAATGGCTGACATCGCAATTACATTAGCTTGTTATCTTACAATGTTAAATTTTGTTACTCTACATTAATTATTTTTTGATGTTGCAATTTTTTTCTGTCAATGTATAAAACTTGAAGATGTGGAAAGATGAGAGCACTACGTTTATTATGATTAAAAGGAAAAATTGATGATTTTAGCTTAGTTGCAAGTTGAATTACGCCACCAAAAATCCATCAGTCACTACAATTTAATTAATGACACCAATGGGATGCCGTTGTTGTTGTGGTCTTCAGTCCTGAGACTGGTTTGATGCAGCTCTCCATGCTACTCTATCCTGTGCAAGCTTTTTCATCTCCCAGTACCTACTGCAACCTACATCCTTCTGAATCTGCTTAGTGTATTCATCTCTTGGTCTCCCTCTACGATTTTTACCCTCCACGCTGCCCTCCAATACTAAATTGGTGATCCCTTGATGCCTCAGAACATGTCCTACCAACCGATCCCTTCTTCTGGTCAAGTTGTGCCACAAACTTCTCTTCTCCCCAATCCTATTCAATACTTCCTCATTAGTTATGTGATCTACCCATCTAATCTTCAGCATTCTTCTGTAGCACCACATTTCGAAAGCTTCTATTCTCTTCTTGTCCAAACTATTTATCGTCCATGTTTCACTTCCATACATGGCTACACTCCATACGAATACTTTCAGAAATGACTTCCTGACACTGGGATGCCGTATCTGAACCAAATAGAAACAAAAGAGCCACATCCATGACAACTGCAGATTGCAGCACACACGGCCAAACATGAAATGAAATGTATTAACATGTAAGCAGCTTCTAAAAATATTTCAAACATTTTTTACAATTTTAAATGGGACAGGTAAGGAACAAAATACACACTGTATCTATAACATAACACGAAATGAAGTTTTTAAAATTCAGATATTGCTTACAACTTAAAGCGACTTTAAAAGGTAAGTAAAATGTGTCATTAGTGACAAGATTTTTACAAGATAATAACCAATATGTTGTAATTTAATTAACCTACAAAGGATCAGAGTTAATCCAAATTTTCTTCAGGGAAAAACCTAATATGTGCTGAAATTTTTTTTTCATTTGTAACCTGATCATCTGCTTTTTTGTGGTGACATCCTAACACGCTAAATACTGATTTAAGTGTGATCCCTGAAACACATTTTGATATCACACATTGTCTGCTCAATACAATGAAGTGAAAAAGTCATGGGGTAGTGATATGCACATAAACAGATGGTGGCAGTATTGCTTACACAGAGTATAAAATAGCAGTGCATTGGTGGAGCTGTCATTTACACTGACGAGCCAAAACATTACGACCACTGCCCACCACAAGGTATGCTGCCTGGAGGCTCTGAGAGCGTGTGATGCAGTAAGAGAAGTATACAAACGGAGCAGAGATGAATGGGGAATCATTTCAGTGATAAGTGGCACAAATGTGCAAATCTGCTGACTTAAGTGACTTTGACAAAAGCAAGATTGTTGTGGCCCAGTGCCTGGGAGCGAGCATCTCGGAAATAGTTAAGGTGGTCAGCTGTCCGCATGCTACTGTCTTGGGCATCTATGGAAAGTGGTTGAAGAATGCTGAAACCACAAGTAGGTGACAAGAAATTGGATGTCCATACCTAATCACAGAACACATGGATCTGAGGCTTACCCACTCTCTAAATCAGGATAGGCGGTGATCTGTGGCAGGTATGATGAAAGAGTACAGTGCTGGAGCAGGCAAAAGTGTTTTTGGGCTCACTGTTCAGTGTCCAGTATTTAACATTGTGTTCTGGAGCAGAAGACCCCTATGTGGCCCCATGCTGACCAAACAACATGGTTGATTATGATTTCAGAGGGCACAGGATTATTGTGACTGGACCACAGATCAATGGAATCGTGTCACCTGGTAAGATGAATCCCATTTATTGTTAAACCAGGTCGATGGTTGTGTGCAGATACACTGTCACCTGGGTGCAGTTCACCACAGGTGCGTGACGGTGGAAGCAGTATTGTGCTATGGGAGACATTCACCTGGACTACCACCACGGCAGCTGTAGACTATGTGAACACTATTAGGGACCACCTGTAATCCTTTATGCTTGGTGTCTTCCCCAATAGCGATGGCATCTTTCAGCAGGATAACTGTCCATGAAACAAGGCCACAATCATGCTGCAACAGTTTGAGGAACATGATAGTTAACTCAGGTTGATGTCTTGTCCATCAAATTTGGCTTATCCGAATCCAATGAAATCCATCTGGGACACTATCACACACCAGCTCTGCATCCACAAACCAACCACCCATAAACTATGGGAAGTGTATGACCTGAGCATAGGCACCTGGTTGCACAAACATCTGGAAACCTACCAAGTAGTTATTGAATTGATGGCACGCAGAATCACTGCTGAACTGCGTTCCAGAGATGGACCCACACACTTTTAATCAGGTGATCATAATGTTTACGCTCACCTGTGTATACTCAGGTGATTCATGTGAAAAAGCTTCTGACATGACTATGGTGGCATGACAGAAATTAACAGACTTTGAATGTGGAATGGCAGTTGGAACTACATGCATGGGACATTCCATTTCAGAAATCATTAGGTAATTCAATACTCCCAGACCCACAGTGTCAAGAGTGTACCGAGAACACCAAATTTCAGGTATTACCTCTCACCGCAGACAGTACCGTGACCTACGGTCTTCACTTAACAACTGAGAGCAGTGGCATTCGCATTCAGTTGTCAGTGTTAATGGACAACCAACACTGAATGAAATAACCACAGAAATCAATGTGAGATGTATGATGAACATATCCCTTAGGACAGTGCAGCAAAATTTGGCATTAATGGATTATGGCAGCAGACGACTGATGCGAGTGTCTTTGCTAACAGCACATCATCACCCTTAATGCCTCTCCTGAGCTCGTGGCCATATTGGTTGTACCCTACACGACTGGGACACATGGCTTGGTCAGAGGAGTCTGCATTTCAGTTGGTAAGAGCTTATGATAAGAGTTCCAGTGTGGCACAGACCCCATGAAGCTTTGGACCCAAGCTGTCATGAGGCAATGTGCAAGCTGGATGGCAGCTCCCTCATAGTGTGGGTTGTGTTTACTTGGAACGGACTGGGTCCTCTGGTCCAACTGAACCGATCATTGACTGGAAATGGTTATTATCAACTACTTGGATACCATTTGCTGGCATTCACGGACTTAATGTTCTCTAACAAAATGTCCTGTCGCTGAGCCACAATTTTTCGTAACTGGTCTGAAGAATATTCTGGAAAATTCAAGCAAATGACTTGACCACCCAGATCGCCCAGCACGAATCCCATCGAACATTTATGGGACATAATTGAGAGCTCAGTTTGTGCACAAAATACTGCACCAATAACACTTTCACAATTATGTGACAGTTATAGAGACAGTAAAGCTCAGTATTTCTGCACTACGACAAGCATCTCTCTCCGAACCACATGTGGTTTTGAAACTTCCTGGCAGATTAAAACTGTGTGCCGGACCGAGACTCGAACTCGGGACCTTTGCCTTTCACAGGCAAGTGCTCTACCGACTGAGCTACCCAAGCACAACTCACGCCCCATTCTCACAGCTTTACTTCTGCCAGTACCTCGTCTCCTACCTTCCAAACTTTACAGAAGCTCTCCTGCGAACCTAGCAGAACTAGCCCTCCTGAAAGAAAGGATATTGCGGAGACACGGCTTAGCCACAGCCTGGGCACACAGTTTTAATCCGCCAGGAAGTTTCATATCAGCGCACACTCCCCTGTAGAGTGAAAATTTCATTCTAGAAACATCCCCCAGGCTGTGGCTAATCCGTGTCTCCGCAATATCCTTTCTTTCAGGAGTGCTAGTTCTGCTAGGTTCGCAGGAGAGCTTCTGTAAAGTTTGGAAGGTAGGAGACGAGGTACTGGCAGAAGTAAAGCTGTGAGGACGGTGCGTGAGTCGTGCTTGGGTAGCTCAGTCGGTAGAGCACTTGCCCGCGAAAGGCAAAGGTCCCGAATTCGAGTCTCGGTCCAGCACACAGTTTTAACCTGCCAGGAAGTTTCATATCAGTGCACACTCCACTCTAGAGTGAAAATTTCATTCCACATGTGGTTTTGGTTTTGTTCATGCCAAAAGAATAAAATGGAACAGTTTGGATTAAGTTTCAAAAAGCTGATTTGGGGCAGTAGTAGAATTCATCAAATTGATTCAGTTTTCCCATTCTTTTAAATACTTTACTTTACCCCTTCATCATAGGGAACAGCCTTACATATTGAATGCTTTGCATCCATGTATAAAAGTTCAACATTGTGACTGAGAAAAACGGACTACTCAATAATCTATACCTTTCTGTTAAGAAGATAGATAACAAATTAGGAGTTATGGATTTTTACCACAAACAAATCTGCACTGATGTTATCATCAGCCAAGATTCCCACCACCCTTTACTGTCTAAGTAAATTATTTTTGTACTACACTAGTAGGCTAGCAAAATTACACCTTGGCCATAATACCAGTGATTGTGAACTCAATATTATTATCTAATTTTGTCAGGACAATGGGTATGAAGCAAGAAATATATGTAGATTGTTCCATTCTACTCTTTCAGCACACTAAAACCACCTTTGGTGAAAAAATGTATTATTCACATAAGACAACCTATTTCATGATAAGATTACATATGCATTTAGAAATACTAACATGAAGATATGTTTCTGCACTAGGAAAATATTGTGTTTATGCCTGCATTGAAGTCTGGGGAAAAAAAAACCACTGGATTGCATTAAGGTACCACCTAAGAGACGATAAACATTTATTAAGGTCCACTGATGGAAGTACAGAAATTTTACATTTGGCACTGAAGTGCACCATACTTGATGTCATATAACAGAGACCTTTTCACACCATAGAAATGTTTCTTTTATGCCCCGTTTGATGACTATCTGGACTAACTCCGATCCTCCGTAAGTTAACTGAACAGCACGGTATTGGAGTATTCTTTGTGGAAACACTTGTTGCCACTGTTACATTTTACTTATTGTTTTAAGTCTAAGTTATAAGCAATACCTGTATTTGTGACTGTAGTCTTTCCCGGCGTAAACTACTGATGAAGGTTTCTCGGGTCTCCAGCCGGGTGGTAGCATTGATATCTTGCAACGTTTTGGGAAGTGTCGTACTACCCATCTTCTGGCCAGAGATATCGCGAGATATCAACGCTACCACCCGGCTGGAGACCTGAGAAACCTTCATCAATACCTGTATTTTTAATATTTTATTTCATGTTATAGATACAAATTATGTTTTACTCCTCACTCATCTCATTTCAAATAGTAAAAAATAATTTTTAACTTCCTTAGAAGCTATTTAAACATTTATACATTTTTTTTGTGTTTTGTCTCTGTGCACTGTGAGCTGCAACTGTCACAGATGTGGTGCTCTTGTTTTCTTTGGGGTCGGGTATAGCATCCCACTGGTGGTGTGGCTGATGACCACAATATTAAAAATGTAACTTGCTACTAAGCTATAGTTGTCGGTGACTTCTTTTAATCGTAATAGATTTCCTTACTCCCTTCCTTTCAAGTTTTATTTTTTAACTTTTACTGTTTTGACTCATGTACTCTTGTTTTCAAATAATGACCACATTACGAAAAGGAATGATTACTACTCACCACATGGCGGAGATACTGAGTGACAGATAGTCGCCACAAAAAGGCTGTAGAACAAGTTAGCTTTTGGCCTTTTCATAATATTGTCACTATCCCATCCTGCATTTTGCACTGCTTGTATTCAAACGGGTTGGTTGAAATAATGACTGTCATGACTATTGTTTTAAATTTACATGCTGAATTTTCCCATACACACCACATTCCTATGTTCAAATTCAGCAGCTTGAAGCCTTCTTGGTAGAAATTTGAAACTGCAGTGAGTGATTATTTTCTGTGGTGTAATTGTAATAACTGATCTCAATGTTGCAAGCACCACCTGCTACGAGGGCTATCCACAAAGTACATTATATTTTGGAATTAAAAATAAATAAAGTATTGGAAATTTTTTTTATTATATGCAGATGAAAGTCACACTTAAATACTACTTTTCTACATAATTGTCATTTAAATTAAGGCACTTATCGTAGCGATGGACGAGCTTGGAAATTCCTTCGTCGTAAAATTCGGCCGCCTCCGCCTTCAACCACATGGTTACCTCTTCTTGAAGCTGTACGTCGTCATCAAAACGCTGCATAGCCAACCACTTCTTCATTGCTGGGAATAAGTGGAAGTCGCTCGGTGCCAGGTCGGGACTGTACGGCGGATGAGGAAATAACTCCCACTTAAAAGATTCGAGAACTTCACGAGTGGCATTTGGCGTGTGGGCCCGGGCGTTGTCGTGAATCAGCAATATCTTTGCGCCCAACTTTCCCCTGCGCTTGTTTTGTATTGCTTTCCTGAGGTTGTGCAGAGTTTGGCAATACCTTTGAGAGTTTATTGTAGTGCCTCTTTCCAGGAAATCCACAAAAATCACACATATTCTGTCCCAAAAGAAGAGATAACCACGTGGTTGAAGGCGCAGGCGGCCGAATTTTACAATGAAGATATTTCCAAGCTCGTCCATCGCTACAATAAGTGCCTTAATTTAAATGGCAACTATGTAGAAAAGTAGTATTTAAGTGTGGCTTTCATCTGTATATAATAAAAAAAAATTCCAATACTTTATTTATTTTTAATTCCAAAAACTAATGTACTTTGTGGATAGCCCTCGTATTAGGCCATATACGGCAGTGGTTCCTCACAATTTTAATATCACTATGCCATTCCTATACTGCTTTTAACACTTTGAAAGACATTTTTGTACCGATTTATTCCAATTTTTCTCACTTCCTAGGGTAAAATTCTAGCAGGTTTGGAATGTTTTAGCTATGGTGTCATTAGTGTAATTTGATTCCTTTTTTATGACTGATGTCATAAGGCTTACTTCTCTCAACGTCACCTACAGAAAAAATTGTTTACTTTGTACCGCATTGAACTGCCATTGTCGACTGGGCACTGATGGTGTTACAGAATGGAGTAGAAAGTGGCAAGATACTCTGCACAGATTCTAATACATATGTTTCTCAGTTTCACCAAGTTCTTGCAATGTATTCCTTTTAATATATTGTCTTACATTGCACAGGGTGGGCAAAATAAAACTGACCCAGAATATAGTCATAAGACTGACTCAAAATTGACTCTTGTTAATTAACTGGATAACTATCACACACAATGCTGAGAACTACGATTTCAATGTACCAGTCTGTTGCTTTCACATGTCAGTGCACGTTCATATGCTGCCCATTGTAGTGACTACTTTGCTGTGTCATTGCATTTAAGTGAGAGGAGAACACATGTTTAGTTATCAGCTGAATGTAACACAATATGGTGCTCACGATGAAATACCACGCATCATTGTTGACTGTTATACGAAATCAATTTGTGAAAACATTTGTGGAACTATTAGCTTAATAGTCTGACTGGTTTTGGCAAAACCTGTGTCAAGTTCTGCAATGCAAAACTTAGTGGCAAAAAGGAAAAAATAAGGTTTCTGCTGCAAATAAAAGCCACAGATATCCAAAAAGTTTTCTAACATCAGAAAACATTATTCAAAGTGAAGGAAAGGCTGGAACAAATTAAATCGAGGTTTCAATGTTGTTTGTCTGTGCAAGTAGGAATTTATAGATCTTGTCAAATCATCATCCAAAGGGACCTGCATTTAGAAATTTACTGTTGTGCATGAGTCAAGGCACCCAGATGAACTTTGGCACATTGAATTCTGCTAGTGGTTTCTGAGTGAAGTGGAATTGGGACTTTTGGACCTTCAGTTTTTCCATTTATTCTGATGGGACCAGGTTCAGCCTGTCAGTGTATTGTGAACTTGCAAAATATGCACCACTACACATCAGAAAATCCCCATCAGTACTCTGAAGAGCCATAACGAAATCTCAAGATTGGTGTTGGGCACACAATGTCAGGTGTCAACATCAAAAAATAACTCTTTCACCAAACTGAATTCTAAGGGGTATGTCCGCAAACTGCTTAATCCACCATGTGGATCAACTCACAGAAGGTGAACAACTGTATGGATATTTCAACAATATGGAGCATCAGCACACAATGGCTTCACAATCTTGTCACAAGTGCCTGAGGTGTTGACAGTGAGGAAACAGACAACCAGCAGAGACACTGTAATCTCCTGGCCACCTTTACCTGATCTCTCTCCGTGTTTTTTACCTTTGGGGCAAACAAAGGTCAGATGTACCCAAATAATCCTCACACACTGGAAGGGCTACAGCAAAACACGGAAAAACTATTGCTTTTATCCCTCAGGCAGGGCTGCTACACGTGTCTCGAAGTTGGACAAATAAAGCACAGTGCTACATTTGCATTCCAGGGAAGGATAGGGAAGGAAGTGGGTCATTCACTTTTAAAGGAACCATCTCGACATTTGTTTGAAGCAATTTAGGGAAATCGCAGAGAACCTAAATCAGGATGGTCGGTTGCAGGTTTGAACCATCGTCCCCTTGAATGCGAGTCCAGTGTGCTAACCACTGGGCCACCTTGCTCGGTAACGTTCAATTCCGCATCACTTTAGCTGTAAATATTTCGCAGGCCAATTTTATTTTTCCCATCATGTACGTTTCACGCCACAGATCTGATGGTGTTCTCCCAAAATGCATCACATGATTATAAATAACATTATTTTGTCAATTGGGGTGTTTTACAATTTACTGCCAATGTGGTTGCAGATCTTACAGGATTTTTGTCGAAAGTGAAAAGGACAGCCATAGTCACTAAATAAATGTTGCTGGAATTTTAAAACCATTCCTTTCAGGAGTACACTACTTACATCAAAGGTAAAGATGTTAAATATGTACTGTGTGGTTAGGTATGCAGTAATGTACACTACTCGCCATTAAAATTGCTACACCACGAAGATGATGGGTTACAGAAATTTAACAGACAGGAAGAAGATGCTGTAATATGCAAATGATTGGCTTTTCAGAGCATTCACACAAGGTTCGTGTCGGTGGCAATGCCTACAACATGTTGACATGAGGAAAGTTTCCAACCGATTTCTCACACACAAACAGCAGTTGACCGGCGTTGCCTGGTGAAACGTTGTTGTGATGAGAAATGCGTACCATCATGTTTCCAACTTTGATAAAGGTCGGACTGTAGTCTATCACGATTGCGGTTTATCGTATCGCGACATTTCTGCTCGCGTTGGTCGAGATCCAATGACTGTTAGCAGAATATGGAATCGGTGGGTTCAAGAGGGTAATACGGAACGCCGTGCTGGATCCCAATGGCCTCGTATCACTAGCAGTTGAGATGACAGGCATCTTATCTGCATGGCTGTAACAGATCATGCAGCCACATCTCGATCCCTGAGTCAACAGATGGGGACGTTTGCAAGACGACAACGATCTGCACGAACAGTTCGGCAACGTTTGCACCAGCATGAACTATCAGTTCGGAGACGATGGCTGCGGTTACCCTTGACGCTGCATCACAGACAGGAGCACCTGTGATGGTGTACTCAAGGACAAACCTGGGTGTATGAATAGCAAAACATTTTTTCGGATGAATCCAGGTTCTGTTTACAGCATCATGATGGTCGCATCGGTGTTTGGCTACATCGTGGTGAACACACATTGGAAGCATGTATTCGTCATCACCATGCTGGTGTATCACCCGGCGTGATGGTATGGGGTGCCATTGGTTACACATCTCGGTCACCTCTTGTTCGTATTGACGGTACTTTAAACAGTGGATGTTACATTTCAGATGTGTTACAACCCGTGGCTCTACCCTTCATTCAATCCCTGCGAAACCCTACATTTCAGGAGGATAATGCACAACTGCATGTTGCAGGTCTTGTACAGGCCTTTCTCGATACAGAAAATGTTTAACTGCTGCCCTGGCCAGCACATTCTCCAGATCTCTCACCAATTGAAAACGTCTGGTCAATGGTGGCCGAGCAACTAACTCGTCACAATACGCCAGTCACCATTCTTGATGAACTGTGGAATCTTGTTGAAGCTGCATGGGCAGCTCTACCTGCACACGCCATCCAAGCTCTGTTTGACTCAATGCCCAGGCGTATGAAGGCAGTTATTACGGACAGAGGTGGTTGTTCTGGGTACTGGTTTCTCAGGATCTATGCACCCAAATTGCATGAAAATGCAATCACATGTCAGTTCTAGTAAAATATATTTGTCCAATGAATACCTGTTTATCATCTGCATTTCTTCTTGGTGTAGCAATTTTAATGGCCAGTAGTGAAACTTGGCCTTAATTCCACATGAGCATTATTTCCGATGTACCAACATTGCCAGTAAGTAAGTGTGTACCTATCAGTAGTGCAACACTGAGCAGCAACACAATTTACAATAGTGTTAAGTATCATTAAATTTAACGCCTGTTAAGTGTTTCCATTTTGTTTGAATCCCAACACAAATCAAAATGAATCTTTTGAATGCTACTGATAACTAAGACGTGTTTTCATATATTGCAAGAAAATACATTGTTGCAAGAGCAACATAAGTTAGGAACAAGTATTACGTACCAATAGTTGGAATGGTAGTGACGATTTCACCAAGCTTTAACTTGTACAATATCGTTGTTTTTCCTGCGGCATCAAGTCCGACTGTAACACAATAATTAAACCAATGAGCTGAAATTGTCAGTCAGTCACATGTGACTATGCAATATATCAGGTGAAATATAAGCAGATATACTTCTGTTTAGAAGGAAATTTTAATTAATAAACTGGCTGTGTGTCTGTATAACAATCACATTTGACATAAAATCATAGTGAGCTAATTACTTTTCTGTTCAGTGTTTCCTTTTCTGAAGATGGCTTTGGTCAAAAGCTAAATGTGTACAAGTCTTTTCGTTGTGCCTGTCTGCAACTCAATAGCAATCTATCTTCTGGTTCTTTTGGTTAAGTTACTGTTTAAATGAGTCAAACGAAGACTTTCTTTGCATGGTGAACACTTGTAATAAAAAGTTGATGAGACTAAATATTTACAACTAACAGTATCGAAGTAGACTCTTAGGTACATTTGAATTGACTTTTTTTTTTATCATTTCCAGTAAAAGTAACTTTAACAACTGACAGCTGCCATTTTATTGGGACCTCTGTCTTCATATAAAAACAGTTTCACTTTTCATCTGCCATGTTTAGCTAAAGCATTGGTCAGGTCACTCTTGAAATCTAAAAATAAAGATGTGTAGAAAATGCTGAGGGAAGGTTCAGCCATTTAATCGGAACAGTTTCCTTTCTTGAGAAGTATTGCCAGCTTTCCTTTGTGAATCGTGAATGTGAAAAAGTTTCAGTATAGCCAAATGTAATGATTAAATGTAGATTATACTACAATGAGAGAACATGTAGAGAGAGAGAGAGAGAGAGAGAGAGTGTGAGTGTGAGTGTGTGTGTGTGTGTGTGTGTGTGTGTGGAACCTGCTGCTAGTACATGCAATATTCCTCTCTATCTGACAGATCACTAACAACAAGGGCTTACATCATCATTGCACAATGCAATATAAGGTGGTTACAATATGAAACAGGGCACTTGCACGCAATCTGGTAACAGGAATGATACCCTACCATCCATCATTCCTATGCCAATCAAAGTCTGGAGGCAACCATTTCTTCCACCAACCATATCTGAATAGTCACTTGGGATGAGATGAAAAAGTATTGTGCAAACTGAATCCAAGTGTGACGAATTCTTAAGCATGCAAAGATTACTCTATTGATCACTGACCGAGAAAGTATTTTCTACACAGTTCTTCATGCTTCACTTTGAGGATTCACAATTTGAGCTGATGAGAGCTGATGGAAGAAGACTGTCCAAATGGAATCAAATTCCTTCCCAAATTCACGGAAATCTGTCTCTTCCAAACAGAAATAGCCAAAATCAAGGCTAGTAACCAAAGCAGATGTTCAAAAAAGGTGAGATATACATCAATATTTTCCAGTTTTCATGCATCCATGTTTCTGATGGAATGCAGCTGTTAATTATTATTTTGATTGTTGAGCTTAAGCTACCAATGTAAGATGGTTCTCATCATCATTTGTGTAGCCTGAACTAATGCTAGTTTATGAGGGTACGAAATTAGTGGTGAGCAAATTGGGACCCGAGTTAAATTTTACAAATGTGCAGAACTGTACTAGCATGAATTCTGTTGCAAACATTGATCTGTACGGTTTGCTGCTTTGTAATGCAATCAGTGAAATCTTTCACATTAAGAAGAAACTGAATGATAGCAATTGTCACACGTGACCAATCAATAGTGTTATTCAAGTACTGTAGCTGCAAGTGCAATTTTGTAATTATGAATGTTGTAAAAAGCAAAATTGGTTTCACAGCTGAGCGCATCCCAGTCGCTGAATTTTCACTGGTAAAATGAAGTAACTTCAACAGTAACAGCTAAGATCAATTGATACACAAACTGTTGAAAGCAACATACGTGTAATGCTGGTAAAATGGTTACTGGAAAGGCTATTTCACGTCTAATCTTTAACTGAACATTTTTAGCTGTGAAATAATGGAGTTTCATAATTATATTTTCAGCCACTGAAGTGTCTGAGGCAGAGATGAGATATTATATTGATTTCACTTTCATCATTAATTAAACTCACTAATGAGAAATGGGTATTGTTCATGTGTGTTTGGATTGTAGGCCTACATAAAATATTATTCTCTCTTCACAGATGAAGCAAATGAAAGGGAAGATAGCATAAATGGAGAGAAAGCTTAAGACATTTTTGCACCCAGATCAAATTAAGTACTTGGAAATATTTTCTGAATCAAATCCTTTTAAATGATCAAATGACACTAAGATTTGCTCTAAACGTGAAATGCACTGTTTGTACAAAGTGTTGTGAATTTGTAAGGAGCATCAATTATGCACTGCCATCAGCAAGACCACTGAGGAGGACTGAAGCCTACAAGTTTGCACCTGATATTCTGCATATTATTGAGTGGTCAAGTGAGAAGTTCCAATCTGAAGATGTGCAACGAAAACTGTGTGTACAGTCATTGGATGAAATGTCCATGGGGTCTTTTGTTCAATACGACAAAGGTTTAAAAAGATATATGGAATTTGTGATTGAAGAGCTACCCAGTCAATCAGAGCTGCAGCTTGCCAGCCATGCTTTAGTTTTTGTGGTATGATGTTTAACAGTGCAATGAAAGCAGGTTGTGGCACATTTTTTAACTGGAAATCCTAAAGACCCACATAAACTTTGGAACACCCTGTGGAAAGCAATCAAATATTTGTATAGTGAAGGTATAATAGTCAAGTGTGTTTAATGTGATACAGGTACTATCGATGTTGGCATGTGGAGAATTATTAATTCAATTCCGAACCAGGTGAAATGTAAAATTAAACACTCGTGTCTGTCTACAGAGAATTTGTATTTTTCTGCTGGTGTACCTCGCATTTTAAAGAACATTACAAATTGTTTGTTGTCACAAAACAAAAATACTTAGAGTCACAACACTGTTTCACTGAGAGATGTAGAAACTTTAGTCAGACTTTAGGGTTGGGGTGTACCTGTACTGGTTCCAAGTTTGTCAGCTATAGAGATTAATTTGAAATGACTGGAGTTCCAGTGGTTAGGAACTACTTCAAATTTTGTAGTCCTGTCTTCCTCAGTTGCTTTTAATATTACGGTATATTGACAATTTTTACTTTTGGACCATCTAACATTGAAACTGTAAGTAGAATTTAAAATATTACTGCATCATAAAATAACAACCAACCAGAACTGTTTATAACCTTTACATACATTGCCTCAAAATGTAAACTAAATAGTAAAAATATGTAAATATTCCAGGCCACTGAAGATGCCTTGCAGAGAATAAAGGCGAAACACACATGGCACGAAAATTTTGTTTCATTCAGTTGTCGGTAGATGGTCCAAAAATAAAAATTATAAATATACCATAAAAGACTAGACACTTGTTAAATCATAATGTGGCTTCAGCTTTACAAATGATGCATTAGCAGGACTTATTCCGAAATGAGGGTTTATATTCCAAGAGATTAACTACCCGTTAACCAGTAAGAACACTTGTTTTCAAAAGTCCATGAAACTAGTAATATTCATCCTACACCAGTAAAACTAAGACATGTAATCAGGATAGTAAGCACTGCACAGTATTTACATCTACCATAGTCATTGTCATATGAAGTGAATGATTTGAATAAATTAATTTACCTGATCTTCATTTCTTTTTCTGTGATAACCAATACCATCTACAACAGAGCTCATATTTTTATAATTTAAACTGCACATAATTTGTTAGTAGTATTCAGGGTTGAGAAAAACCTGGATATTTTAAAAAGTACACAGTGGGTAACATTTTTGTATTATGATTTAACAGTTCAATTTAAATTTCTATGATTAATTTATTCAAAACACTAACCCATTCTTATGAATACTTTATTAGTGTCCCATTTCTTGTCCTGCCAGCATTGTATCCCTTGATAGAATCTTCTCCACGTATGGCTAGTTTGCTCAAAATTAAGAAATAATTTAGGAGAGAAAAGACCAGTGAAACGGGCAAAAAGATCTATAAATTTCTGCATTCCTCCAACAAGGAGTAAACTGTATTTTACAGTCATTATGATTCTACCTAAAGTTAGAGTTTTTTCTGGAAGTATAAATGTTATTTAACTGTGTTTCTTATACTGCAAAAAAGCTTAACATTTTGTATGTTGATCAAATTTTTATAATAAAACATAGTTGGGTTTTTGGTGTCTAAACAGGTTTTTAAAAGACATGTTTTTTTTTAGTTTGGTTAAATTACAACAACTTTGGTAGCAGTTGTCTTCAAGAAACTGATTTGTTTCATCTGCTCCTTATGCTTGTGGGTGACACGTTTGATCATAAATGCAGTTTTTCTGTAATTAATGTGGCAATAATATCACAGCATAATATAGTACACTGAGACTCTGCTATTTTCAGATTTGAAACACAGCTTGCTGGAACATAAAGGAGACTGCTATCATGTCAGTATGTGTTTCCAGTATACTTGTTTTGGCTGAAACAGACAAAAAAGTTACTGCTTATGTATGAACCAATGATTTTTGCAGTCTCTCTAACAGCTGTGTTGGGAAAACTCATGCCTGATGGAGGATTATGCAATGCTGGCCAAAGTCAATCCATCTACTTTTGATGGTCCATTTCTTGTCCCTGTGTTTTCTGCTACAATTTCCTGGCACAACATACTTTGATCCTAGAGGTTAGCTACCTTTTCTCTGGGCTTCAGCTGAAAGAACTGTATTCATGGTGATGTAAAAATATTTTCAAGAGATAAATGTATTTCCCATGTAAGTGTCAACTTCGTAAGCTTTTAGACTGGCATGAGTAAAGATTTATGCCAGAACTGAACTATTCAAGGTTGGAAGTGCTGCACAAGTAACTACTAATCTCCAGTCTTCTATGTTGTTTTGAACCGTGGATAATTTTGTGCATTGTTAGACAACATATTACTTTGCCACAACTAATGGATTTTTATCAACTGTTAAAATTACAAATCTCAAACAGCAACAATTACAGCAGTTACAACTGATGACCTTAGCAGTTAAGTCCCATAAGATTTCACATTTCATACAGCAGTTACATTAGTCATCTCCAGGAGATGTAAGCCTGGTACCACATTGTTATTTGGGATTGTCTGTAAATAAACATTCTGGGTAAAACTGAATTCATAAAATCTATTTCCAATTTTATTAAATACATCATGATCATGAACCCCACCATTTATCAAAAATACTGAATTAACTGAAATGTTTCATCAAATGTCCCAGTACTGAAAGACCAGATAAGTTATAGCTTCTTGTGCTGTCACCAGTATTACACGACAAATTGCAGTTCCACTGCTATTCCTTAAAGGTGCAAACAAGTGTTGTTCTCTACTTGGAACTTTTGTAAAGTTATAATGTACAATTTTTCCCTTAAAAGTGCACACTGAAACAAATATTTTCATTATTACTGGAAATTTTTTTTATTGTTAACTTTTTTATTCCTTATCGCTCCATCAGTTGAAATATTGATTTGGTTTGAAGCAGTGAAAGGTAAAATTACGACAAAGTATGCTATAGAGAATGTGGCCGCACCGATTCTTGTTGCAATTTGTGTGATGTTTGGGTAATGCTTCGTACAGTAAACTGTCTCTCGCACTGAAAGGAAAAAGGCCTTTTCATTAAAGAAATTCTGCTTGCCCCAAAGGTATCTGGGGAACAAAAAGCTGTATGTTTTGCTTAAAATAGTAGGTAACCCTTCCCTGCCTTTCAATCATTTAAGCACAAGTGTAAGGGGGTGATGTGGATGGGATAGCCTGTCTAGTGAGCTTTTCTGGCCAGTTTGTTTCACCTGCGGGCACATGAAATGGCACAAATTTGCAGGTGATGAGTTACTAGTGATTTTCACGTGACACATTACACAGTTTCTGTTTGAAATGTTTATTGTTCCATCAGGATACGGTAAAGATTAAAATGTCACGAAAACTAAGTTAAACGCAAGATTTTTTTAATATCCTCAACACTAATTATTAGTACATGACTCACATACCGAAATAACTTTCGCTACATAAAGACAATACTAATAGTAAGACAATACTAGTAGTATGCACTACATATGTAACCATTCATCCAGATGCTTCACTAGCAGATGTGGCAGTGATGCATCAGGTTTTACTGCCAAGAATTTACATTGTGCAGGTATGAACATTTCTGAAGGTGTACCGTATTACTCAAACTAAATGAACAATCTCAGTCTTATGCATCAACATTTTATTATGGAACTTACAAAGACAATTTCCAACTCAGAAGGTATGCAAATGAACTTCACAACAATAAACATTTTCAAAAGCAACTGTTCTCTTCTCTAACAACAATTATACTGCGTTATCTGCTCTAGCCACAAATGGCAGCTCCACAAGGAACATTGGTGTCCAGAATTCCCCTGTATAGGCCTTGGTAGGAGCTATATAGATCAAGTGAAATTTCCAATACCCATTTTTCGTTTTCTGCCTCTTTCTTTAGGTTACTTCATATTGTGGTTTCATTGATTGCCAGGGTTATTGTTTGGTTGATTTTTGGATTAGTATTTGTTTTGGTTTATCTCCGTTATTAGGATAGTCATATATTTAGTTCATCCACACCCAAAGCCCCCTGATCGCTGCACTTGCCCCATTAGTTTCTTGTTATTTCTCTAATGAAATATTTTTTGTTGTATTTGTGTATGTTAACATGTGTAATGCGTGACATGGTCACCACATTGTACAAGCTTTAAATAGAGGTATCCACCATCTTGATGACGTCACGGGTAAAACGTGATGAGAGGTACCAGGTAGCATAATCTTCAGTAT
The DNA here is from genome assembly GCF_021461385.2 of Schistocerca piceifrons. Taxonomy (NCBI): domain Eukaryota; kingdom Metazoa; phylum Arthropoda; class Insecta; order Orthoptera; family Acrididae; genus Schistocerca; species Schistocerca piceifrons. Next base: position 358,144,117 of record NC_060149.1, on the reverse strand, counting down.
TCCCCGTTTGTGTTCTATAATATTAATCTTCCACATAAAAATTACAGCTCTCCTGGATTCTGTCAACAAATCTAAGTCCATCATTTGCTTTACATGCAATTTAACCTCTGTCATTTCATAGTTCCACACATTGTTAATGCCACATATTTGTAAAGGTAACACTTTTTAAATGTTAATCGTTGTTGTTGTGGTCTTCAGTCCTGAGACTGGTTTGATGGAGCTCTCCATGCTACTCTATCCTGTGCAAGCTTCTTCATCTCCCAGTACCTACTGCAACCTACATCCTTCTGAATCTGCTTAGTGTATTCATCTCTTGGTCTCCCTCTACGATTTTTACCCTCCAATGCTAAATTTGTGATCCCTTGATGCCTCAGAACATGTCCTACCAACTGGTCCCTTCTTCTTGTCAAGTTGTGCCACAAACTTCTCTTCTCCCCAATTCTATTCAATACCTCCTCATTAGTTATGTGATCTGCCCATCTAATCTTCAACATTCTTCTGTAGCACCACATTTCAAAAGCTTCTATTCTCTTCTTGTCCGAACTATTAATCGTCCATGTTTAACTTCCATACATGGCTACACTCCATACAAATACTTTCAGAAACGACTTCCTGACACTTAACTCTATACTCGATGTTAACAAATTTCTCTTCTTCAGAAACGCTTTCCTTGCCATCGTCAGTCTACATTTTTTATCCTCTCTACTTCGACCATCATGTTATTTTGATCCCCAAATAGCAAAACTCATTTCCTAATATAATTTCCTCAGCATCACCCTACTTAATTCGACTACATTCCATTATCCTTGTTTTGCTTTTGTTGATGTTCATCTTATATCCTCCTTTCAAGACATTATCTATTCCGTTCAACTGCTCTTCCAAGTCCTTTGCTGTCTCTGACAGAATTACAATGTCATCGGCAAACCTCAAAGTTTTTATTTCTTCTCCATGGATTTTAATACCTACTCCAAATTTTTCTTTTGTTTCCTTCACTGCTTGCTCAATATATAGACTGAATAACATCGGGGAGAGGGTAGAACCCTGTCTCACCCCCTTCCCAACCACTGCATCCCTTTCGTGTCCCTCGACTCTTATAACTGCCATCTGGTTTCTGTACAAATTGTAAATAGCCTTTCGCTCCATGTATTTTACCCCAGCCACCTTCAGAATTTGAAAGCGAGTATTCCAGTCAATATTGTCAAAAGCTTTCTCTAAGTCTACAAATGCTAGAAACATAGGTTTGCCTTTCCTTAATCTAGCTTCTAAGATAAGTCGTAGGGTCAGTATTGCCTCACGTGTTCCAATATTTTTACGGAATCCAAACTGATCTTCCCCGAGGTCGGCTTCCACTAGTTTTTCCATTCGTCTGTAAAGAATTCATGTTAGTATTTTGCAGCCGTGACTTATTAAACTGATAGTTCGGTAATTTTCACATCTGTCAACACCTGCTTTCTTTGGGATTGGAATTATTATATTCTTCTTGAAGTCTGAGGGTATTTCGCCTGTCTCATATATCTTGCTCACCAGATGGTAGAGTTTTGTCAGGACTGGCTCTCCCAAGGCTGTCAGTAGTTCTAATGGAATGTTGTCTACTCCCGGGGCCTTGTTTCGACTCAGGTCTCTCGGTGCTCCGTCAAACTCTCCACGCAGTATCATATCTCCCATTTCATCTTCATCTACATCCTCTTCCATTTCCATAATATTGTCCTCAAGTACATCGCCCTTCTGTTACCCAAGGATTTCTAGCAGCCCTCGTCTTTTTACCTACTTTATCGTCTGCTGCCTTCACTACTTCAGCCCTCAAAGCTACCCATTCTTCTTCTACTGTATTTCTTTCCCCCATTCCTGTCAATTGTTCCCTTATGCTCTCCCAGAAACTCTGTACAACCTCTGGTTCTTTCAGTTTATCCAGGTCCCATCTCCTTAAATTCCCACCTTTTTGCAGTTTCTTCAATTTTAATGTACAGTTCATAACCAATAGATTGTGGTCAGAGTCCACATCTGCCCCTGGAAATGTCTTACAATTTAAAACCTGGTTCCTAAATCTCTGTCTTACCATTATATAATCTATCTGATACCTGTCAGTATCTCCAGGCTTCTTCCATGTATACAACCTTCTTTTATGATTCTTGAACCAAGTGTTAGCTATGATTAAGTTGTGCTCTGTGCAAAATTCTACCAGACGGCTTCCTCTTTCATTTCTTCCCCCCCAATCCATATTCACCTACTACGTTTCCTTCTATACGTTTTCCTACTACCGAATTTCCGTCACCCATGACTATTACATTTTCGTCTCCATTCACTATCTGAATAATTTCTTTTATTTCATCATACATTTCTTCAATTTCTTCGTCATCTGCAGAGCTAGTTGGCATATAAACTTGTACTACTGTGGTAGGCATGGGCTTCGTGTCTATCTTGGCCACAATAATGCATTCACTATGCTGTTTGTAGTAGCTTACCCGTACACCTATTTTTTTATTCATTATTAAACCTACTCCTGCATTACCCCTATTTGATTTTGTATTTATAACTCTGTATTCGCCTGACCAAAAGTCTTGTTCCTCCTGCCACCGAACTTCACTGATTCCCACTATATCTAACTTTAACCTATCCATTTCCCTTTTTAAATTTTCTAATCTACCTGCCCGATTAAGGGATCTGACATTCCACACTCCGATCCGTAGAACGCCAGTTTTCTTTCTCCTGATAACGACGTCATCCTGAGTAGTCCCCACCCGGAGATCCAAATGGGGGACTATTTTACCTCCGGAATATTTTACCCTAGAGGACGCCATCATCATTTAACCATACAGTAAAGCTGCATGCCCTCGGGAGAAATTACGGCCGTAGTTTCTCCTTGCAGTACCAGCACAGCAAGGCCGTTTTGGTTAGTGTTACAAGGCCAGATCAGTCAATCATCCAGACTGTTGCCCCTGCAACTACTGAAAAGGCTGCTGCCCCTCTTCAGGAACCACACATTTGTCTGGCCTCTCAACAGATACCACCAACAGCAAGGTCCATGGTCCATGGGGGGGGGGGGGGGGGGGGGAGGAGGAAATGTTAATCATGAATAGCTTAACTCTGATTAAAACCATTTGTTATTTGCTGTTTGTCACATGGTACTACAGTGTTACCACATTGGATGTCAAGGATCTTACAAGACCAAGCATGCTGTGAATAGAGGGATAACAAAGTTTTGGGCACTGTGACCAGCAGTAATTAAATGGGCCGCCAGCAGAGCTTGATACGAATTAGACAGGTACACAACACTATCCTGACACAGTGAACTTAACTGATACCCTGTTACGAAGCACTGGCATTTGCAGGTGACATTCAGACTTTCTGATTGGTGGAATTAGGTTCTGTGGGATTAAGTTTCAAATATCAAGTACTTTTAATCAAACTATATTCATTAATAAACAAAAATAATCAATTTTTGAAGATCTAATGTAACTGGACAGATAAGTCTATTCACAAAGCGGCAGCAGGGGAAAAAACATACAGAAATCTGGGAGCTTTCTGAGCCAGATGCCTTTTATTCTGGAAGAAGGGCTGAAGGAGAAGAAAGAGGGGTCCATCAAAGGACTGGTGAGGTTTAGGAAATGTGAAGAGTTTGAAGAAGACTCCCAGAATCCCAGGTCAGGGAGATTTATTGCATGATGTGATGTTAAGTTTCCTCTGACCCGAGATTCTGGGCAGTTAACAAGAACTGTATTCTGACAATATCCAACTGTGTAATCAATAAAAAGCATAAAATGAAAGATGGTATAAAATGGTATTTAGTAAAATTTGTTTTAATCGTAATATTAAAGAGAAACATATGCAAATATGAGGGTTGGAACTTTAATAGTGGCAAATATTTATTTACAACCTGTACAAAATAGATACATGTTTCAAAGTTTTACTGACCTTCAAGTAGTCACCAGCAATGTATGTAACCAGTTGCCAGTGATTTGGAAGTCGTAGGATACTCTTAGCAGTGCCAGTTGTGTTGACAGTTCGAGCAGCGTAGTCTATTGCCCGACAAATTTGTAGCAGTTCTGAAGCAATGCCGTGAAGTGTTTCCTTCAGTTTAGAAATCGAGGGCTTATGTCAGGGGAGTGCAGCAGGTGGTATAGCACTTAAGCAGCCCCATCAGTCAAACAAATCAGTAACAACTTTCACTGTACAGGCATGAGCATTGTCCTGCGAAAGTGATGGTCAGGTTCTGCAGAAAGTGTTATCACTTCTGTCTCTATGCTGTTTACTTTTGAAATACAACCTATGACCAGCTTCGACACACAAGTGATGACACTTTCTGCAGGACCTGACCATCATTTTGCAGGACAATGCTCACGCACATACAGTGCAAGCTGTCACTGATTTGTTTGACCGATGGGGCTGCTAAGTGCTATACCACCTACTCCACTCCCCTGACTGAGTTCAACTCAATTTCTAAACTGAAAGAAACACTTCACGACATTTGCTTCAGAACTGCTACAAATTCGTCGAGCAATAGACCGCGCCGCTCAAACTGTCTACACAACTGGCACTGCTAAGAGTATCATATGACTTCCACATCACTGGCAACGGGTTATACACAATGCTTGTGACTAATTTGAAGGTCAGTGAAACTTTGAAACATGTATCTATTTTGTAATAAATCACTAAATATAAAAGCAACACATTAATGGGCCTAATGGATGAATGGTTAAGGACCAGATCTGCATCACCAGAAAGTCATTATCAAATGTGTACTTCAAAAGGACTTGCAAAATAAACATTAAAAAGCTGTATGGTGTATTTGACAGCCAATACATTGCTGTGCCTGGGTGCATCACCTCTGCGTAGCAACTATATGATCTATTTGGGCTAGTAAACATATGCCACAAATAACCAAAACACAGCAAGTTCTACGAAAACTTTTGTTTTGCCACCTGTGAGAACCACATCTGTGCAGCTGCAGCCATACCCAACAGCAGAGCACTAACCTCTTTTTAAGACTTAATGTGATACTTATGAATTAACACATGGAAAATGAAAAATTGTAACTGGAAGAAGGAAGGTCAAAGTATAACACCATGTCAATGAGGTTGCAGGGACAGTGCCCAATCTCTGACCGGACACAGAGCAAGTCTGCAATCAGCCATAGCTTTTCCAAACTACTATCTCAACAGTCACATTAATGGATCTAGTTGTCTCAGAGAAACTCTAGACATGGCAGATATTTAAACTTCACTCTACTTGAACGACAGTCCAGTATGCAAACCACTACACCACAAAATTGTCATTAATCAAATGTGACCCTAAGTAAAGTGTTTCATTTCAGATGTATAAATAAGTCATATGACAACTTCAACCTGACACTTGTTTCTCCTCCATTACATCTTCTAAATCAATATCAAATATTTTAATGTTGAAATCAGTTCCTGCACAAATGACATTCTGAACAGAGTTTGAATGCTAGGATTATATGCCCTTTCTTACCCACCTGAGAAACAGCTCACTCCAGTTATAAGCTGACTATAGTTTAATGTGATGTTCAGATCCCAATGCTAAGTTTTTGCCCTCATCCCCTCGTACACAAACAATTTAAACCTATTTTAAGTGATAAGTGTCACCTTAACTGACAATAAAAGTCAAATAATTAAACAGAGGTGACGTCACAAACAACTAAACTTTTAGTCCCCCACTTAACAGTTCACTGGGGAAGAAAGAAAAAAAATTATAGCATATCTGAGCACATGTTCTAGTTCACAGGGAATAATATTAATAGCAATCGCAGACTTTTCTCATGCGACACAGAATTAGGAGTCCAAGAGGAATTTTTGAAACTAGTGGACAGGTTTGACCAGTGACTTTATGTTATTGGCTGCTGTGGCATCACAGTTTGGTGCATATTTTTTACAGTTTGGTTGTTAACTATGACTACAATACCAGAGAGCCACTGTTGGAATCTGTTAACCCAAACTGTAACAATCTGTAGAGGTAAGAAACAGAACAATAATATAGTCTCTGTTGTACGTACAGCAGGTGCCATAATGCAGTTCATTTGTGGTGAACACCAGGGAAATGCAGCCAGTCTACAGAGGTGATTGTTTGCAAAACATTCATGCAAGCCACCTTACAATATTGATGTGTGTGAGACCTGTATCACATGGGTTAGAACAGGCGATGTCAAATAGATACAAAGATGAGCAGCACAAATTGCCACACATCTGTTTGACCCAAGGGAGAGAGTCACGAAGATGATTGAAGGACTGGACAGGCATACGTTTGAGTAGGCAGGCAAACTATGCCATGAAAGCCTACTTAGAAAGTTCCTAGACTATCCCAAAGCTGAATTTCCAAGACGATGGTTTGTACATGGCTGAATTACATTAATCAAATTTTGTTGTAGAAGCACGACTTAAAATTAAAATAATCAGTTTAATAATGTCAAGCACATAGCAACGTTTTCTGAGTGAAATGAACTTTCATTTGTAAACCGGCATTTACCACAACCTCATTCCTTGATCAGTACTTGAAGCATGTAAAAAAGTTTTCTTGTATAACCATTGTCAAACACAATCACAACGAACAGAAAACTGACATCAGACGACTGAGGATGTGGTAAAGCTACAAAATACCAAAGGAAACAACAGTATAACACGAGTCACACGATATGGAACACGTAATCATAAATACCAAAACGATACAAATTCCAACAGCCAAGCATTAACTCGGCGGGATTTCGGTGGATGCAAAGGGCAAACTACGACGAACACTTGGAAAGCACCTGAGTACTGCTGAAAACATTACCACTATACAAACAAGAATCAAAGCAAATGCACTGGCAAGTGAAGTATTACATTCCATGACAGAAATACAGAGGTTTTTCTATTACACACGTAAGATAGGGCAAGCGACCAAAAACAGGCTACGACAGAAAACTTCAATAGAGAGTCAGCATATCAAAATATGAAGATCCACTGTATCACAATGAGTGTGTGTGTACTTTTCACATCACATTATAGCCTTACCCATCAAAATTCTCATCTGCTTCTTCCCAAAGAGTCTTGTCAAAACACTTGATATTGTCAGTCCCATGATTGTAATGATATATTAAAATCGAACTCGTATTCCGTAAATACTGTTACACAGTACTTATTCTTTAACACTTGTGCAGCATTAAAGCCAAGAATTAACAAACACGTGCCACGTCAAGTTGAAACTACAAATCTGTTGTCGTTAACGTCATCGGCTTCAAAGAGCTTGCACTGTTTGAGAAAAATTTGTTGCCCAACCCACAAGGTGCTGGCCGTCTCAAAGACTATCAGTACAAGATATAGCGCAATAACTGAAACATTTCCAATGTGCAACTAAACTGGCGCTTCTTAAGTGGCGACAGAGAAACTACTTAGAGCCAGATTCCATTGTCGTTGCTCGAGTGATGCAACTTCTCGCCATTTCACTAAAAATTAATAGCTTTTAATTTTCTAATACCACGAGCCTTTGCAGCTATTAAGTGGCGTCGCTGTAAATTCTTACGCTTTCAGAATGCTTTTCCATTTCTTATGTCAGTATTCCAAAATAATGTAATGCAAGAGAAATAATATCAGATGGGTAAGTATTTAATTTGTAATTACTGTAGACGTGAACAATTCTTAAAAGTGAGATAATATGTTGTATGAAACCATTTCAGCAATGATGACAAGACACTAACAAAGCATACTTTTACATAAGTATTCCTTTTTCTGTAAATCGTTTACAAACTTGCAGACTACTATGAGCTTTGTCATCCCTCCTAAGCTAGGCTCACTCACGCAACAAAAGTATCGCACAGCTAGTGAGTAGTGACATACTGCAGTTGCATGAGTGACCCCGCAGTTTCCAGTACCGCAACTTAAAGAGACGCCACTTTTGTTATGCCACAGCTAAAGGTCTGGATTTCATTATAATTTCTCTGGATTGTAAGGTGTACCCGGCAGCAGATATAGATTCAGACCACAATTCAGTGGTGATGAAGAGCAGGCTGAAGTTTAAGAGATTATTCAGGAAGAATCAACAGCTTGCGGAAAGAAATCTGATACGGAAGTACTAAGGAACGATGAGATCTGCTGGAAGTTCTCTAAGGCTATAGATACAGCAATAAGTAATAGCCCAGTAAGCAGTACAGTTGAAGAGGAATGGACATATATAGAAAGAACAATCACAGAAGCTGGAAAGAAAAACATAGGTACAAAGAAGGTAACTACAAAGAAGCCATGGGAAAAAGAAGAAATACTTCGGTTAATCGACGAAAGAAAAAGGTACAAAAATGCTCAGGTATATTCAGGAATACAGAAATATAAATCGCTGAGGGAAATAAATAGGAAGTGCAGGGAAGCTAATATTAAATGGCTGCAGGAATAATGTGAAGAAATCGAAAAAGAAATTATTGTCGGAAGGACTGACTCAGCATATTGGAAAGTAAAAACATCATTCGGTGAAATCAAAAGCATGGGTGATTACGTTAAGGGTGCAACGGGAATTCCACTGTTAAATGCGGAGGAGAGTGCGGATATGTGGAAAAGTTTCATTGAAGACCTCTATCAGGGGGAAGATTTGTTTGATGTGATAGAAGAAGAAACAGGAGTCGATTTAGAAGAGATAGGGGATCGAGTATTAGAAACAGAATTTAAGAAACCTTTGGAGGACTTAAGATAAAATAAGGCAGAAGGGATAGATAACATTCCATCAGAATTTCTAAAATAGTTGGGGGAAGTAGCAACAAAACGACTATTCATGTTGGTGTATAGAATGTGTGAGTCTGGCGACATACCATCTGACTTTCGAAAAAATATCATCCACCCAATTCCAAAGACCGCAGAAGTTGACTAGTGTGAGAATTATGGCACAATCAGCTTAACAGTTCATGCTTCCAAGTTGCTGACAAGAATAACATACAGAAGAATGTAAAAGAAAATTGAGGATGTGTTAGATGACGATTAGTTTGCCTTTAGGAAACGTAAAGGCACCAGAGAGGCAACTCTGACGTTGCTGTTGATGGTGGAAGCAAGAGTAAAGAAAAACATGACACGTTAATAGGTTTTGTCAACTCTGAAAAAGCGTTTGACAATGTAAAATGGTGCAAGATGTTCGAAATTCTGAGAAAAATAGGGTAAGCTATAAGGAGAGACAGGTAATATACAATATGTAGAAGAGCCAAGAGGGAATAATAAGAGTGGACGGCCAAGAACTAAGTGCTTGGATTAGAAAGGGTGTAAGACAGGCATGTAGTCTTTCGCCCCTACTGTTTAATCTGTACATCGAAGAAGCAATGATGGCAATAAAAAACAGGTTCAGGAGTGGGATTAAAATTCAAGAGGAAAGGATGTCAATGATGTGATTCGCTGGTGACATTGCTATCCTCAGTGAAAGTGAGGAAGAATTACCTCACCTGCTGAATGGAACGCACAATCTAATGAGTAGAGAATATGGATTGCCGGTAAATCGAAGAAATACGACAATAACGAGAAGTAACAGAAATGAGAACAGCGAGAAAATTATCAGGATTGATGGTCACAAAGTAGATGAAGTTAAGGAATTCTGCTACCTAGGCAGCAAAATAACCAACGATGGATGGGGCAAGGTGGACATCAAAAGCAGACTAGCATTGGCAAAAAGGGCATTCCTGGTCAAGAGAAATCTACTAATATCAAACATAGGCCTTAATCTGAGGAAGAAATTTCTGAGAATGTACGTTTGGAGCACAGCATTGTATGGTAGTGAAACATGGACTGTGGGCAAACCGGAACAGAAGAGAATCGAAGGATTTGAGATGTGGTGCTATAGAGGAGTGTTAATAATTATGTGAGCTGACAAGGTGTGAGATGAGGAGGTTTTGCGCAGAATAGGAGAGAAAAGGAATATATGGAGAACACTGACAAGAACAAGGGACAGGATGATACGACATCTATTAAGACAACAGGGAATGACTTCCAGGGTACTTAGAGGAAATTGTAGAGGGCAAAAAACTGCAGAGGAAGGAAGAGATTGGAATACATCCAGCAACTAATTGAGGACACAGGTTGCAAGTGCTACTCTTAGATGAAGAGGATGGCAGAGGAGAGGAATTCGTGATGGGTCACATCAAACCAGTTGGAAGAATGATGACTCAAAAAAAGACCAGGGTCTCTCAGCCATTCTCCTATTTGTTGTTCTGTACCTTCCACGATCAGATAACATTAGATCATGTGCTTCCTTTAGAATCTACTCCTTAAACTTCACTGGTATTAGTATGCATAGCTCTAGCTTCGTTTCCTTGCACAACAATTTGTCAAATGTGATAAATTGCGATTGCATCATGTACTGATTACAGTCAGTGTCAGCACTCTGTGCTGCCTGCCACTCTGCAAGACCATGACCTGGAACTTTCAACCCTACTACCTTCCTGCTTAATGCATCTGCACTTCTGTGCTTCTTCCCTGGCTTGTGACGTACTTTGTAGTCGAATTCGTTAAGTCTCGGGGCCCATCTTGTCAGCCTGCTAGACGTGTCCTTCAGTTGCAAGAATCACTTCAAAGCAGCGTGGTCGGTCAGTACTCGAAATATTCCTCTGTAAAGATAAAACCTAAAACACGTGGCACAGTAAATGAGGCTCAGCGTCTCGCTCTCTGTTACTGACTAGTTCTTCTATGCTGCATTCAGCTGTCTCGATGTGTAAACTACAGGGTGCTTTTCGCCGTTAATCTCCTGGCTTAAAACACATCGCAAAGCGTGATTAGATGTGTCACATGAAAGGATAAACTCCTTCTGAAAGTCTGGCAATACTAGAACTACGCTGGATGTCAAAACTCTGTTTAATTCTTCAAACACATCTGACACTCTTCTGTCCATATGAACTGAAACCTATCCTTAGCAACCGCTTGAGTGGTTATGTTATGCTAGGAAATCCTTTCACGAATTATCTGTTGTACTCTGAGATTCCAAAAAAGATTGCAAGTCTTTAATCGACATAGGCACTGGGAACTCTCACACAGCTTGCACTCTTCTTACTCCATCTTTACTAACTATGTAGAACTTTTCTAATGCAAAAGGCACTTCTCTGTGCTCAATGTCAGAGGTGCAGCCCTCAATCTCTTAAGCACTTCCTTCATACATTGTCACTGCTGCTCCACGCCTTTTGAGAATGCAATGATATTGTCTAAGTGAACTGTACACTGGCACGGTCTGAGACCTCTCAACGCACTATCCAGTAACCTCTGAAATGTTTGAGGTGGATTTTTCACTCCAAACAGCATTCTCTTGAACTGATATTGCCCCCACGGTACCGAAAATGCTGTCTTCCGCCAGTCTTTGGGGACAATTTCCAATTGATGGTAACCACTCCTCAAATCCATAGTCAAAAAGTGCCAATAATGTCCCAAGTTACCAATGGTCGCAGTAGTGATAGGGATGGGGAATGTATCAATTATGGTATGCTGTGCAGGTGACAGTAATTACAGTAGAACCATGCCTATATTTTTTTGTTAGAACCATGATTCCTGCACACTATGGAATACTGTTCTCTTCTATTATTTCATCAGCTAACTGCTGATTAATAAAATCTTCCATAATCAGCTGCAAATACATAGGCATGCAATATGGTTTCTGATACACATGTGCTTTGTCCCCTGTTGGTTTTGGTGTTCGAGTCACGAGTGTTGTTGGCAAGGTGGGAAAATTATATCCTCAACTTCAAACAGCATTTCTTCCCTCCGCTTTCTCTCTATTCGTTTTGGATATTCCACTTTCCTACATAATGCAGTCATAATGGCAGCTCTTGGTTGCTTGCAGTTCACACTCCTTCAGTACCACTCATCCAGAATGTCCAAACTCACTTTTAACACAAACAGATGTGATTCACTTCACCAGAGAATCTTCAGTGGTAACGGTGTAAGTATTATGAGTAGTAATATGTATTTTGATTATTATAGACTTAAAAAAGGTTTTCTTAAGACTAAGGGAAGTCCAGCAATGGCTTCATGCCATGGGGTGTATTGAAATTTTTCTGTGCTCCCTACTTGCTACATTGTATCTGTCTAAAGAAGTGGTAATATGCAGCTCAGAAACACAACTACTTTTACCACTTTTTGCTTAGAGACAATAGATCACACAACTTTAAATACTCAAGACACAGAAGTTAAGTAGCATCAAATAGCATCTTGTAGTGATATAAGAATTGCGAGACAGAAATGAATACAAATGCCAAGTAGAATCAACATCAGGACATAAGTTGTTGATGACAGTGGCGGACTATAATATAGAAAAAAAAGGCAGAAACAAAAGAATGAGTCTCCAGTGGAAACTTTAAGTTTGATGCCACAACTGACAGAGATCATACCATAGCAAAAAAAAAAAAAAAATGTTCAAATGTGTGTGAATCGGTCCTTAGACGTACACACTCCTTACTCTAACTTGTGCTAAGAACAACACACACCCATACCTGAGGGAGGACTCGAACCTCAGGCGGGAGGGCCGCGCAATGCGTGACATGGCGCCTCTAACCACGCGGCCACTCCGCATGGCCAATTTTTTAAAAACCACGCGTTTGCTCTAACACACTTTATTCAGCAAAAAAATAGATTGTACAGGATTAGGCAATCCAAAATCACGTAAAATTCTACAGAACTAGTATGATATGCCTTCAAGTGGATGTGAGAATATGGGAGGGTAATCCCAAAAATAAGGTCTCCTATGTTTTTATATGCACATAGTCCTGTTTATTTCTACAATGATTTAAATCAGTTTACGGCTTGAACATTTAGCTATTTTTCGACATAATCACCGTTTCTGTCGATGTATTTTTGTAGATGCTGCGGCAGTTTTTGTATGCCCATGTCACACCAGCTCGCCGCCATGCTGTTCAGAAAGTTATGAATCTCTTCTTTCATCTCGTCGTCGGAGCTGAATCGCTTTCTAGCCAAATGTTCCTTTAACCTAAGGAACAGGTGATAGTCACTGGGCGCCAAGTCAGGACTATAGGGTGGGTGATTACGATCCACTGAAACTGTTGCAGGAGTGCAACGGTTTGCCGAGCGATGTGTGGGCGAGCGTTGTCATGGAGAATGTGTACACCCTTGCTCAACACTCCTCCGGTTCTGAATTGCTCGTTTGAGTTTTTTCAGAGTCTCACAGTACCTGTCAGCGTTAATTGTGGTCCCAGTGGGCATAAAGTCGACCAACAATACCCCTTTCCAGTCTCAAAAAACGGTTGTCATGACATTACCAGCAGACTGTGTTTGTTTGAATTTCCGTGGCTTTGGCGAAGGAGGATGCCGCCATTGGCGTGATTGTTGCTTGGTCTCAGGTGTAAAGTGGTATGCCCAGGTTTCGTCACCTAAGACAATTGAGTCCAGAAAGTTGTCCTGTTCGGCAGCAAGGTGGTGAAGAAATGCGCGGGAAGCATCAACTCGTTGCCGCATGTGGTCCTCAGTCAGCATGCGTGGCACCCATCTTGCGCACACTTTCCGGTAGTTCAATGTTTCCGTTAAAATTCTGTGAGCGGTGCTTCGGGGAACCTCAGGAACCAACGTGCAGAAATCATCCAGGGTGATCCGCCGATCTTCACGCATGCTTTGCTCAACCTTCAACACTGTCTCCTCAGAAATTGACGTTCTCCCGCTCCTGTGTTCGTCGTGAATTTCGGTCCGACCAGCTGCAAACTCTCTACACCACTTACGAACATTTTTGACATCCATGCACGACTCACCATACACTTCCGTCAATTGGCGATGGATTTCAATCGGCGCAGTGCCCTTTGCGTTCAAAAACCGAATAACGCGCGCAATTCGCACTTGGCGGTAACATCCAACGATAGCTCCATTCCCAACGGCTGCCAAGCCAAGACTGAGCGCCTCAGCGTGGCGTGCGTATGTTTACACATAGCGCGTGAAGCACTCTTCACAACAGTGTGACCAACTGCCACACAAACAGAGTTCTGTACTTATAAAAAAATAGGAGACCTTACTTTTAAGATTACCCTCGTATAATGAACAGCTATTTAGAGAAAATATTGAAAATAATAAGAGTATGGAAAACAGATACTGTCATTAGTAGTCTATGTATGGTCATCTCAAAACTGTCATTTTTAATCTGGACGTCACTGGAACAGCAGCAACAGCATCAGGAAATTTAGAGGATATCGCAGATTTCCTGCACGGAATAACAACCTGCAGTTGCGGCCTAGTTTTTTTTCCAAATGTTCGGCACCCAGCGCTATTTTCGGCAACATACGGCGCTATTTAGGGTTCCGTGTCTAATTTTTATGAAGACACACATTTCATTAATATTTCATTGATTCCCCTGCACTTTTTAAGAAAATATGTGTAAATATTTGTTTCATTACTGTTCTCCCCCATATTAGGAAGACGATGTAAATATTGGTTTCGTGACTAATTTTACAGATTTTTAAGACAACACACATACATATGAGTTTCGCTGCCGTTTTATACATTTTCAGGGAACACACATAAAAAATAAGCTTTGAATATTTAATTTTTTTCTAGCACTCTACAAATGGCTACATTTTGTCAGAAAGAAACACGTAAAAATATCTATCAGACAATCATTCCTTCATGGTAATCTAACAAACTACATTGATGTTCAGCGATAAACAATTTTTAGTTAGCAACAAAATGTGCACAAGGCCTGAGTTATGCTTGATATGAACTTCTCCTCACCACTTTTTGTATATTACACAACTACCAGATCCTCTAATGCTATATGATTATACTGGATTTTGTGAAAACGAAAAAAAAGGTGGAATGTTTCTACAGAGAAAGGTATGTACTTCGCTAATATGCTCCATATTTATGCCGCTACCATCAGGATAAAAATAGTCGATCTGCGTACTGTACTAAAAAATATTAACTTTTAGTACTTCGTTCAAGGTCTCCAATTGCACCGCATTGCATGCTCCAAAGTGCTTGTCTCGATGTCACGGAGGCTGTGGAAAGAGGGCTATCATTATTTCTTTATCTAAAACTGGAAAAAAAATGTGACGGGTCCTCTCCCCAATCTGCACGCTGCCGAAGGCGGCTTGCCCTCGCATGTGGATAAACAAAACATTCCGATTCCAGAGCTTGAGCTCTCTCGGCCGGCGACTGTGCCTCCCCACTCCAGCCCTCCCTCATCCCATCCCCCACCCAGCGCACAGACGGCAGCCAGCTTCTATGAGCGATGAGCGTATCTCGATCAAAAAACCGGTAATGCACCTCCTTCCCACTAGCCCTGCATATTCGAACAGACCGCATACGCGAATTTGCACCCCTCCTAGTCGCTTCTATTGCGATCTGCCTTTCCGTTGGTGCTTACTGCACTCGTGATTTTAACTATTTCTGTTTGATTAATGATGTATTCCCTCGTCACCTGTACTTCCCTACGCTCATCTCTACTGTACAATCTCACTTTCACATGCATTGTTTCTTTACTGATTAGTTGTTCATCATTTTTAAAGCCACACGTTTCTTGCTCTAGACTTTCACAAAGTGCTCAGATGTTTGCGGAAAATTCTTCACTTCGCGACCACATACAGTAATGATATACTGACATGTCTTCCATAGAAGTGTCACCATCCAGTGATAATCGTGTCTGTTTTTATTCTAGCAGTGCACTGTGTTCATATCCTAGTTTCTGTTCACTATTATGAACATTTCCGCCTTTCCTTTATACACTCCTGGAAATTGAAATAAGAACACCGTGAATTCATTGTCCCAGGAAGGGGAAACTTTATTGACACATTCCTGGGGTCAGATACATCACATGATCACACTGACAGAACCACAGGCACATAGACACAGGCAACAGAGGATGCACAATGTCGGCACTAGTACAGTGTATATCCACCTTTCGCAGCAATGCAGGCTGCTATTCTCCCATGGAGACGATCGTAGAGATGCTGGATGTAGGCCTATGGAACGGCTTGCCATGCCATTTCCACCTGGCGCCTCAGTTGGACCAGCGTTCGTGCTGGACGTGCAGACCGCGTGAGACGACGCTTCATCCAGTCCCAAACATGCTCAATGGGGGACAGATCCGGGGATCTTGCTGGCCAGGGTAGTTGACTTACACCTTCTAGAGCACGTTGGGTGGCACGGGATACATGCGGACGTGCATTGTCCTGTTGGAACAGCAAGTTCCCTTGCCGGTCTAGGAATGGTAGAACGATGGGTTCGATGACAGTTTGGATGTACCGTGCACTATTCAGTGTCCCCTCGACGATCACCAGTGGTGTACGGCCAGTGTAGGAGATCGCTCCCCACACCATGATGCTGGGTGTTGGCCCTGTGTGCCTCGGTCGTATGCAGTCCTGATTGTGGCGCTCACCTGCACGGCGCCAAACACGCATACGACCATCATTGGCACCAAGGCAGAAGCGACTCTCATCGCTGAAGACGACACGTCTCCATTCGTCCCGCCATTCACGCCTGTCGCGACACCACTGGAGGCGGGCTGCACGATGTTGGGGCGTGAGCGGAAGACGGCCTAACGGTGTGCGGGACCGTAGCCCAGCTTCATGGAGACGGTTGCGAATGGTCCTCGCCGATACCCCAGGAGCAACAGTGTCCCTAATTTGCTGGGAAGTGGCGGTGCGGTCCCCTACGGCACTGCGTAGGATCCTACGGTCTTGGCGTGCATCCGTGCGTCGCTGCGGTCCGGTCCCAGGTCGACGGGCACGTGCACCTTCCGCCGACCACTGGCGACAACATCGATGTACTGTGGAGACCTCACGCCCCACGTGTTGAGCAATTCGGCGGTACGTCCACCCGACCTCCCGCATGCCCACTATACGCCCTCGCTCAAAGTCCGTCAACTGCACATACGGTTCACGTCCACGCTGTCGCGGCATGCTACCAGTGTTAAAGACTGCGATGGAGCTCCGTATGCCACGGCAAACTGGCTGACACTGACGGCGGCGGTGCACAAATGCTGCGCAGCTAGCGCCATTCGACGGCCAACACCGCGGTTCCTGGTGTGTCCTCTGTGCCGTGCGTGTGATCATTGCTTGTACAGCCCTCTCGCTGTGTCTGGAGCAAGTATGGTGGGTCTGACACACCGGTGTCAATGTGTTCTTTTTTCCATTTCCGGGAGTGTATGTCATATATTTCACCATGATTACGCAACCCTGATACAGCAGATAATTGACCACAAGTACTCCTTATCCGACGCTAACGCTGTAGCAAAGTATACCTAGGATCATGAACAAAACCAAAAATATATGAAGCTAAGAATATTTTCTAGGAATTATGGGATCTAACACTGGCCTCAACACTACATATGTGTGGCAAAAGTCGTTGCTCAAGCTACCAGCCAACAGTTCTCCCATTACTAGACATACATAAATCAGTAACCTAACATATAGCCTACTGATCTACAGCAATAAACAACAAGTTCGTTTCTAAAAAGTCTTCGTCATACGTAGCCATTCTGATTCTTGACAATCACAGGTGGAATACGCACAGTGTTTACAAGTGTCACAGAATTCGGGTAGAGACTGGTTACAAGGTGGGCTATAACTTACATCATCTTTATTTTGAATGCATATCCTGAAAGCTGTAGTTTTTAATGAATCGTCAGCAACGATCAGTGAAATTGGATTTTCTGATCACTGTCATAAAGTTGTTCATAAGTATTGGGGCTAGGCTGTTCCCACCCCGAAGTACCGTTATCCAAGATGGCGGTGATGACGTCAATCAAGATGGAGGGTTTTGGCGGGAAGTTTGAATTTTGGCGGGAAAGAGCCACGTCCCCCTCGCCCAGAAAAAATGGCGTGAAGTTCAAATTTCAACATGATTATGCGTCAAACCCCAGTTATCTCTACTAAGCAAAGAAAATGGCGGGAAAAAAGGACTTATCTTTATTCTTTAACAAATTTTAACCAGGTCTGGACTCCAACTGGCTTAGTTCATATCGGTGCCACCAGAGGGCACTCTCCTGACTTCAGGTGATGACGCAAGTACCGTCATTCGAGATGGCTGCACCCGATGTATCCATCACGAGCTCAAGAGCCCAACTGGCTTAGTTCATATCGTGGCCACCTCAGGATGCTACCGTGACGTCGGTTGATGACACAATATTATGTGCTCTCTCTCGCGCCCGTGGGCATCCAACCGCTTATGTCAAACACCCTCGGCCGCCACCTCCATACACACGCCATACATAGTCTTCTGTAAATATGCTAACTAAACTAACTCCCACATCACGCATCTAACCTATCAATTACCTAAGGACTTAATTCCATTTCAGTTTTAATCATATTCAATAAGTCAATTTAAAATTTCAATATTCAATTATCAAGTGAGAAGTTCGACATTTTCCCGCTTTCAGCCCGCTGTTCATTTATGACATATCACCCCCCACCCCACCCCACCCCTAGAATGCTGCACTCCTTTTGGCTGCTGCATTAGTCACATGATTCGGCTTCATTGAAACTAGGAGTTGGGATCAATTTTCACCAATGCCACACCCACCTGGACTTGGAATCAAATAGTTAAACTCTCCACCACAATCCTCATCCCAGCACCACACCCCGTTACTGACCCATGTTGATGGTCTAGCGTGTACTAACATGCACTAATGTGCACTAACCTGTACTAACGTGTACTAAAGTGCACAGCACATGGCTCCATCCAAGATGGTGGGACAAAATGACGGGAAAACAGGTCTGAACACAAGTCTTTATTTTGCAGGCCGTGTCTCCACCACGAGGCTTACTGTCCAACTGACACAGTACACATTACTGCCATCAGATCGTACTGTCATCCCTTCTATGACCTAATCCCAGATTGTGGTCTGTAGGGGCGAGAATTATGCTAAAATTACCCAGGCTGCTCTATGTTGCTGGGGAGAGTAAGGAAGGAAACCACTCTTTCAAACATTTTATTTAGAGATCTAATATATTTATCACACTGAGGTAAAACACTCTCCATCTTATCCTTGTGCTCACAATACACACTCTACAGACACACAAACAAATCCTAATTTACGCAAATAATTTAATTCCAGACATTCACACCCCTCCTAAATAATTCAGCACAGGTATGTCTAGACACGCTCAGCAGCGGCATCTCATTCATACTTCTTTTCTGAGAAATTCCTATCCAAATACGTGTTCACCTAAACACAAGTGCTGCCGTGATCGGGCGGGAGCGCAGCCGCGAGCTGCCCCCGAATGCAGGCGAAAGTTGGGTCTATACAGTGTCCCTTATACCCACGTCACAAAACTGTAGCCGGTCGGTGTGGCCGTGCGTTTCTAGGCGCTTCAGTCTGGAACCGCGTGACCGCTACGGTCGCAGGTTCGAATCCTGCCTCGGGCATGGATGTGTGTGGTGTCCTTAGGTTAGTTAGGTTTAAGTAGTTCTAAGTTCTAGGGGACTGGTGACCACAGATGATAAGTCCCATAGTGCTCAGAACCAACAAAACTGTAAGGCGCAGCCCCACTGTCGAGACACCTCAGGCCAGCACTGTCTCTACCACGGATGCCAGAATAGAGCAGCATGCTACCACCTGACAGAACAAACATGACGTGTTCAGCTGTGTTTGCCCGCCGCAGTATGGCTCACGCCGCGTCTCCCGGCTATACGTCCGAGTCGCGGCTCGCCGTGTAACAACGTTCCCAATCTTATTCAACGCTAGCTTTCTTCTCAATCTTATTCAACGCTAGCTTTCTGTATGTCCGAGCTTGTATGCACGGAAATTCCTACTCTAACAGTATCTCCTTACGAAAATAACATCTAATGCACTCACCCCATCGCTCCTACCGTCTTTCCCCTCCAGATTCCAACATACGCAAACGTTCCCTCCACCATGTACAGACCCCTATATCCCAGCATAAACGATGGAGCATTCTTATTTGCTCTTATCGAATTTACACGCCCAATTGCTTATGCAGCCAGTATCGTAGCACGATCCACCTATTCTTTCTGGTGCTTTCAGCCATTATATTACACACCGAGCGAGGCGGCGCAGTGGTTAGCACACTGGACTCGCATTCGGGAGGACGACGGTTCAATCCCGTCTCCGGCCATCCTGATTTAGGTTTTCCGTGATTTCCCTAAATCGTTTCAGGCAAGTGCCGGGATGGTTCCTTTCAAAGGGCACTGCCGATTTCCTTCCCAATCCTTCCCTAACCCGAGCTTGCGCTCCGTCTCTAATGACCTCGTTGTCGCCGGGACGTTAAACACTAACCACCACCACCATTATATTACACAGAACGCAAAATTGCATTCATGGTTAAACCTGCAAAATTCTCTCCCCATTATCAAATACATACCAAACACACACGAATATTGCAAGCCCGGAACATATTTACCACTCTAACTACAATTAAATATTACTATTCCTGCTACAGTCTGACACCAACCAATGTACACGTAATATCTCCTCATGACGACTGTACGTCAGTATTTATAGCTTAGTAGAGATAGCCGGTGTGTGACATATTATCATGTTGGAATTTGAACTTAGCGCCATTTTTTCTGGGTGAGGGGGGCATGGCACATTCCAGCCAAAAACCGCCATCTTGATTGGCGTCATCGCCGCCATCTTAGATAAAGGTACTTTGGGGTGGAACCAGCCTAGCCCCAATAATTCCGCATTTCTGTGCCACGTTCCCGCACGTGCTTATATGTAAACGTTATTTGTCCTACATTATCGAAATCATGTTGCAGCAGATATTAATTTCCTTTCCTATTCTTCTGTATATTAATCTTGTCAGCTGTTTGGATGCATGAGCTGTTAAGCTGATTCTGCGATGATATTTTTCCGAAAGTCTGATGGTACGCCGCCAGTCTCATTGATTTTAGACACCAGCCTGACCAGTGGTTTGGTCCTACCTAATGATTTTAGAAATTCTGATGGGCTGTAATCCATCCCTTCTGCTTTATACGGATCCCAAGTCTTCCAGAGGCCTCTGATATTCTGACTCTAATACTTAAGCCCCTATGTGTTCCTTATCGACTCCAGTATCTTCATCTGTCATGTCATCAGACAAGTTTACCCCCTCAATAGTCCTTCAATGTACTCTTTCCACCTATTCGTTCTCTCCTCTGCGTTTAACAGTAGGATTCCCACTGCAGTCTTAATGTTACCACCTTTCTTTTAATTTCATCGAAGGTTGTTTTGACTTTTCTGTAAGCTGAGTCAGTCCTTCTGACGATCATTTCTTTTTTAAAGATTTCTTTAGGTTTCTTTAGATTTTTCCTGCAGTCATTTCGCCTTGGCTGTCCTGCGCTTGCTATTTATTTCATTCCTGAGGTATTTATGTACCCTCATTCCTATCTTTCCGTGAATATTTTTGTACTTCCTCGGTCAGTTCCTTGATCAGTATCTCAATGTAGTCACTTCGCAAGATGTATATGGGATGGAGAAATATACACTGAAGGGCTAAAGAAACTAGTATAGTCATGCGTATTCCAATACAGAGAGATGTAAACAGGCGGGATACGGCGCTGCGGTCAGCAACGCCTGCATAAGTCAACAAGTGTCTGGCGCTGTTGTTAGATGGGTTACTGCTCCTACAATGGCAGGTTACCACGATTTAAGTGAGTTTGAACGTAGTGCTATAGTTGGTGCACGAGCGATGAGACACAGTATTTCCGAGGTAGTGGTAAAGTGGGGATTTTCCCGTAGGACTATTTCTTGAGTGTACCATAAATTTCAGGAATTCGGCAAAACATCAGATCTCCGACATCGCTGCGGCCAGAAAAAGATCCTGCAAGTGCGGGACCAACTACAAATAAAGAAAATCGTTCAACGTGACAGAAGTGTAACCCTTCCGCAAATTGCCGCAGATTCCAATGCTGGGCCATCAGCAAATGGCAGGAAATGAACCATTCAACGAAACATCGATATGGGCTTTCGGAGCCGAAGGCCCACTCGTGAACCCTTGGTGACTGCACTACACAAAGCTTTACGCCTCGCCTGGGCCTGTCAACACCGACATTGGACTGTTGATGTCTGGAAACATATTGCCTGGTTGGACGAGCCTCGTTTCAAGTTTTATTGAGCGAATGGACGTGTATGCGTATGGAGACAACCTCACGAATCCATGGACCCTGCGCCAGCAGGGGGCTGTTCAAGCTGGTGGAGGCTGTGTAATGGTGTGGAGCGTGTGCAGTTGGAGTGATATGGGACCTCTGATACGTACAGATACGGCTTTGACAGGTGACATGTACGAAAGCATCCTATCTGATCCCTTCATCCATTCATGTCCATCATGCATTCCGACGGACTTGGGCAATTCCAGCAGGACAATGAGATACCTCACACGTCCATAATTGCTACAGAGTGGCTCCAGGAACACTCTTCTGAGTTTAAACACTTCCACTGGCCACCACACTCCCCAGACATTAACATTATTGAGCATATCGGGGATGCCTTGTAACGCGCCGTTAAGAAGATATCTCCACCTCCTTGTACTCTTACGGGTTTATGGACAGACCTGCAGGATTCACGGTGTCAACTGTCTCCAGCACTACTTCAGACATTAGTCGAGTTTAAGCCACGTCGTGTTGCGGCACTTCTGCGTGCTCGCGGAGGCCCTACACGATATTAGGCAGGTATACCAGTTTCTTTGGCTCTTCAGTGTATTTACTCACAGCAATTAGAAAAGCAGTAAAGAGATAACTTGTCATCCTCCTTTTATCAAAGTATCACTTACACCCCACATTCTCGCCAGTCACGAATCTTTTAGTCTTCTATAAATGGCATTTGCTTCTACCTGATTTTGACGAATAAGGCTGGCTCTAGACGTCGTCAGCCAAGTCACGGAGCCCTGCAAATGTTCTCGTTGCGACACGTTGCGACAGCACCGTTCCGTTAGTTAGAAGGCTGACTACACCTCTACCCGTCACTGGCGATGCAGATAACCATCACAACTAGAAAAAATAGCACACTAAGGTACAGGAAGAAACTCACAACCTTGCAGATGCGATCGTATTACAGACGAGACAACTGCACATCTCATATTTTGCTGACATCATCATCAGGACTTCCTAATCTCCAAGATCATTCCAGGAGTTTTGACATCCTGCCAAGTGCCGAGGTCAAGGAGGGAGGGCCTAGCTACCACCCTGCACCTCTGCAAATTTTGCATGAAGAACCCTCCCCTCCATCTGTAGCACTCCCTGGTCTGCATTCGTTATAGCGAGTGTCGACTATAGATCGCGTGCATGTCATATTTCTCTGACATCAGAACCCTCACTGTCTACACTTCAATAACTTGCATGCTGAACGACTTCCTCCCCCTCCCCCCCCCCCCCCCCCGCCACCCTCACACCTCTTGCACGCTCGTGGTATCTTTAGTGGATGCTTTCGTATCATACTCCGCTATGTGTTATATTTCGCATCAACGCTTTCTTATCATTCCGGGAACAAAGAAAAAGCGCCTCCCACCCCTCGCGCATTGCCAGCTGTCGACACCGTCAATTGTGGAGCTCCCAAACTGCTTTCGAGCAATGTGTTCAGTGCTTGGGTGTTTGTCACAACGCCAAATTAATTTAAAATACCGAACGATATGACGACGTCATATATTCGTCACGTTAGAGTAACATACATAATTCTAAGTGCTCATGTTTTTGTAATAGCAAATTATTGTTGACCTCAAAGGAATGAACGACGCCACACACCAGCATAACATCCATGAGCAATATAATGCTCGAAAGTACCTGTAGCATTTATCAATCAGCGGCGCGGCTCTGAAATGTTCCTGGGATAACAGACGGCCAGAACGAGCTGTTATTTTCTGAACAAGAATAATTAAAAAGCATTTTTTGTGAGTTTTAAAACGAATGGAAAATTAGCTTTCGTAAAGTACTCCAAGGTAATTCTGCAAGAACACGGACAGCCTTACGCGGGAGATATCGAGATCGTAAACATGCTATATCTTCGTTTTGCTCTACACAACGCAGTACAGTATTTCTGGTAGAATTATTACTTCTCATTTGTTCCGATGAAGGCTGCGATCAAAACGGACACTAGTGATAATTATGGCGTACACGTATCATGATTTTTATGTAATTTATAGGAGAAACGAAAGTAACATTGGGTGTCCACTCCTCCCCCAAGGACACATAACTGAAGCACTAGTAGTTTAGCAGCAAATGAGCCTACGTACATCACCGCAAATAGTTCTTATGCTAATATTTTCGTTATCAGTCGAGATTGTGGTTAAGAGGGTCAATATAGGCTACATAAATGATTTGTAAGATAGGACACCATCTCAGTCAAATTGTGCTTACAGGACATATGGTCGTTAGAAGATCATAAAGAAATGCAAAATTTCCTCCTAGTGTGATGATACTCCCTTATGTAACAGGAAGCCACAAATTGTTCGATATCTTTGTCGGCAGACATAGTTAGGAATCGTAGCTTCTACTGTGATTGTAGCAATCGAATTATGTAACATTGAGCCCCCCCCCCCCCCCCTCCCGCCGTACACAGCACCAAAGTCAGCTTCTATCTTCTATTAATTTCGTAAGCATTAAACATATACGACTGGATGCGTGGTAAATGTTTTGCTAATTTCAGCCTGTCCTGAGAAACACGCCGCTGATTGTGAGGTGCCTAATCCCCAACTTGTTAAGACTTGTCGAGACGGCGACTTTAATGGGAAAGGCAGCACCGCCGGAATAACACTGCTTGTGGGTACCAGACCTGCATTTGATATGTTTCTCTTGTTTTAATGTAACACTCCTGTGTCGTATTTGTCGGAGTCTGCGTAGTTTATGAAAGATGCATACAGACAAGGCATAGTTAATAATAACACTGCTTGGAGGGGTGGTTTACCTGTGCACGAGTAGACAAATTGCAGAGCGTCGTGAAACACCAGACTTCAGTAGCCGGCCGGAGTGACGTAGCGGTTCTAGGCGCTACAGTTTGGAACCGCGTGACCGCTACTGTCGTAGGTTCGAATCCTGCCTCGGGCATGGATGTGTGTGATGTCCTTGGGTTAGTTAGGTTTAAGTAGTTCTAAGTTCTAGGGGGCTGATGACCTCAGAAGTTAAGTCCCATAGTGCTCAGAGCCATTTGAACCATTTTTTTTAGACTTCATCAGTTCTGTAAGGGATCTGCTAGCCGACACATGGTAGGACGCTGTAAAACATCGTTTATTAGCGTTTAAAACACTTATATGTTCTAAGACAGAGGTAAACACGTACCTATCAATAACTTCGTTCACTCTTATGCTTGTGACTTACATCAATAAATATCCTATATAGTTTGTGGACTACAACTGGAAGTCATCCACGTTAGTCACCTCCAAGTGAACATTACACTCCACCAAGGAAAGTAAGCTGATTACGCGTGAAGTTACCTTAGAATGCACTTACTACAATGTAAACTGTCAAACTGCAATTTTGGAAATGGGTTCAGCTATCACTGTCCAAAGAGCTTTACTATAGTGCTTCTCTGTCAAACACCTATGTAGCGCGCCGGGCACGACCAACACCGACTCAAAGGAAGGCCTTGGCGCTTGTTCGTGACGTCACGTTAGCTAGGCACGGCGAACGCTAGGTCTGTTGCAGGCATACTCACAATCGTGGTGTCTCCCTCTCTGACACAGGAAAATGTGAAACTATTGGCGGTAGTTGACCAACACACATTGTTCTGAGAGATTTCTGCAATCAATTAATTGTGCAATTGATTACACTTCTTAACAAATAGTGTACTCCTGAACTTAAATTTCTTCTAGGCGCGCAGTCCGGAACCGCGCGACTGCTACGGTCGCAGGTTCGAATCCTGCCTCGGGCATGGATGTGTGTGATATCTTTAGGTTAGTTAGGTTTAAGTAGTTCTAAGTTCTAGGGGACTGATGACCACAGCTGTTAAGTCCCATAGTGCTCAGAGACATTTGAACCATTTTTGAACTTAAATTTCCACCTGTTTTAAGGATTGACACACAAAAACAACTTCATGCTCCAGCAGCAACAGAATTCGTGCTTCTTTACCTTATTTGTAAATCTGAGGAAGTTACGTTTGTACTGCGTTGCTTTTACAAGAAACTGTGAACATATTGGTGCTCTTCATTAGGTATCTTGGTTGACTATGAAATATCTTGCAATTGTACACGTTGGGGGAGGGGGGTGCGGGGTGTGACAGAAGAAGAGGCGAAAGAGAGATACTTGTTTTATCAAATAAAAATTTTTTATCTTACAAAGTTTCTCCTTTCAGTTGCAAGAGGGGAATATTTATCTTTTCTAATGTGCATGTTTAAAAAAGTTTAAGCTCAGCAGTATTTTCGATGTATGAAGCTATTTTGTTTCCTGTTTAGAATTCCTTTCGTTGAAGACGACTGTAATCTAATGACTGGCAACAGTTGGACATTTACACATGTAAATTAGTTCACATTTCCAGTGACGATGTCAAACGAAAATAAATAAATAAATAAAAGAAACGAGTTAATTGTAAGAGGGTTGGGGTAAGTTTCGATAACAAAATGGATCAAGTAAATATAGTTACTTGAATGTAAAATTTCCGAAGCTTGCCATGGGGCAAAGCATTTTCTCATATTGATCTACGTTTGTTTCGACAGGATTCTGTGATACAGAACTATGATCTTCATTTGTAGCTTTACGATAGTAAGAAAGTCTTTCATCTAAATAAAACTGCAGAATCCAAAACAATACCAAACATTTTGTCCAAAAATAAGAGATTTATAGTGATAAGCACGCCCAGGCATTTCTGCCTGCAACAGACCTGGCGTTCGTCGTGCCTAGCTGACGTGACGTCACGAACAAGCGCCGAGGCCTTCCTTTGAGTCGGTGTTGGCACGACACGACACGCTGTTCAAAATTGCTTAAGGATTGACTGTTAGGTAGGAACACGTGGAACTGTCAACTATACACTTTATTATGTAGAAAATGCATCAATGTGTTCTGGAAGAGCTGCACTATAGTTTCATTTTAGTTCTTTGTGTGACAGCAAATTATATAAGAACAGTTTGCGAAAATGCATTTTTTTCTGGCGAAGTTACCGAATTTTCGACATGCGGGAAACTTTTGTGTTATTGGAGTTCGGTGAATACATTAGGGGAATATAATCTCAGGAAGACATCAAATTTTCATCTCTGCAAACTGGAACTTTGTCCGGGTTTTTTTAACACGAGATAAATTCAGTTAAATATGACGCACAAAAGTCCGCACGCGCGTCAAGAATTAATGGGCCACCTGTATGATTCCGTTACGAGAAAGGGATAGCTAGATTATAATTAACCTAGTACTAACTTTTCTGACCCACCTGCTTATTTGTAGCCGAGCGGTTCTGGGAGCTTCAGGCTGGAACCGCGCGACCGCTACGGCGCAGGTTCGAATCCTGCCTCGGGCATGGATGTGTGTGATGTCCGTAGGTTAGTTAGGTTTAGGTAGTTCTAAGTTCTAGGGGACTGATGACCTCAGATGTTAAGTCCCATAGCGCTCAGAGCCATTTGAACCATTTTTTTTTTTTTTTTGCTTATTTGTAACACAAGAAAAAAAAACATTTTGTGTTTGTTTATCGCGGTGAAAAAACGTATCGTAGATAGTCGAGAAAGTACATGAGATTAGTAAGGCTGTTACCATCCGCAATCAAACCCCATACCGTACGCTAAACGAGAGCTTATGTACGTAATACGAGGCTTATTCCGAATAAGGTCTGATCGGTAGCGAAATGGAAACCACAGTGAAAATCGGATAAAGCTTTGCTTAGGTGTGTTGAACAGTGTCTCTAGTATGTCCGTTGATCGCGTCACGACTGTCTTTTCAGTTCTGAGCGCACAGTGAGTACGTAAAGATGCCTAGAAAACTGTCTCCCGCCAAGTATGAGTGCCGGTGAGAGATTTCGCTTTATTTGATGCAGCCCACACAACATAACTGTCATGCATTTCCTTCTCACCCGCAGTTTGCAGGGGCAATGAGGACGCCCTTGCAGCGTTTTGGATGAGAAGTATTTGACCGCCCTCCATACAGCCCGGACTTTGCTCCCTTTGATTTTCATCTCTGCTGACATGAACCGCTGGCTATGAAGTCAACGTTTTGTCACAGACAACGAACTGCACATCAGCGTAGAGACTGAAGAACGTTAATTTAAGATACTTCTCCTCGAAGCTATTAGTACAACACATTCTGTGACAATACTCTGTGGTTTCAATATTCTGTTGAGACTTTTATTGTTCAACCGATGTACAGAGGTTCGACAAAAACACGTAGCAAACACAACGAGAAAGTCGAATCTTTGAATATAAATACAGGTTGTGCTGTTGTATTTGACCACGAACGATCCTTGTGAAATGTCCATGTGTTAGTGGCGGTCATTACAGAGCATTTGTCAGAGCACAGTGCAATTGAACGTGGTCAAATTATTGGCGCTCGTACGGTCGGTGAGCTTCGTAACCAAAGTAGCCGAAATGTTTAGTGCTTCAAGAGCCACCATGTAGAAGATTTATCCCGTACACAGGGAAAAGTGAGAAAAAAAACATCATCTGCTAAGCCACAACGCGGACGAACGTGTGTTTAGTAATCGTGATAGAAGATCATTGAAGAGGATTTTGACGAAGAACAGGACGACAGATGCGAAAGTCACTGCAGAGCTGAATCTCGAACTGTCAGCACCAACATCACGAAGGGAGCTCCAGAAGCAAGGAATTGCACAGCGAGTTGGAATTATACATCTACTTGTGATGAAAATCTTCACGACGGGAAAACATGGCGCTGAAGCCATGAAACTTGAATTATGGCGCAATCGGTCGTATGAGTCATATTTGAGGCTGTTTCCAACTAAGAACGATCTGTTTAAACGTCTGGGAGTGCACTGTAATATTAAACTATTAACCCAAACAATACGAGACAGCCTCCTATGTGAGAAGCAAAGCTTAACCAAAAAGGGAAAAAAAAGTTGTAGATATTGCAATGAGCGTGTGGTGTCATTACATTACCGGTTTGAACAAAGAGAGACGATGATTTCGACATCATAACGCACTGAAACACGGATGAATTAATGCGAATACAACTGTGATACCGGTGAGGAATGGCTGATAATTGTCGATATATTCCTAATAGATTAGTGTATCGTCCGCAGCTCGTGGCCGTGCGGTAGCGTTCTCGCTTCCCACGCCCGGGTTCCCGGGTTCGATTCCCGGCGGGGTCAGGGATTTTCTCTTCCTCGTGATGACTGGGTGTTGTGTGATGTCCTTAGGTTAGTTAGGTTTAAGTAGTTCTAAGTTCTAGGGGACTGATGACCATAGATGTTAAGTCCCATAGTGCTCAGAGCCATTTCATTAGTGTATCGACCAACCAATTAACGTTAGATAAGCAGGATCGAGAGTCTTCGGAAACGCTTCCCATAGCTGTAACTCTCAACTGGTTGCGCTCAATACAGACTAACCGGCTTACATCATGGCTGTAAGAATTGTTGCAATATGTTTTCATTATTAATAATAAAAGACCTACATGTAACTCAGCCCTGTGACATTACGATTTACGAAATACCGTCTCTCTGCTTTAAAAGTGTCGTGAGGCGAGCCAGCTGGCGGTACACTCGGCATAGTGTCAAGTCACCACATGCATACACACGCACTAGGAGGTAACACTCACACACTATCGGTCCTAAAAATGCAGATGAGGAGCACTGTGACCTATGGAATACTGTTTGCTCTTTGCTATAAAGACTGCTGAATGGAGTCACAATTTTGTATTGTCAGGGAGAAGTCATTACGTGTTGTTCGTTCCACACTACTCTGGAGGTCATGATATACTATAAGCACATAGCGTAATTCCAGAATGAGATTTTCACTCAGCAGGGGAGTGTGCGCTGATATGAAACTTCCTGGCAGATTAAAACTATGTGCCGGACCGAGACTCGAACTCGGGACCTTTGCCTTTCGCGGGCAAGTGCTCTGCCAACTGAGTTACCCAAGCACGACTCACGCCCCGTCCTGACAGCTTTACTTCTGCCAGTACCTCGTCTCCTACCTTCCAAACCTTACAGAAGCTCCCCTGCAACCTTGCAGAACTAGCACTCCTGAAAGAAAGGATATTGTGAAGACATGGCTGAGCCACACCCTGGGGGATGTTTCCAGAATGAGATTTTCATTCTGCAGCGGAGTGTGCGAACTCCCGAGTTCGAGTTTCGGTCTGGCACACAGTTTTAACCTGCCAGGAAGTTTCATATCAGCGCACACTCCGCTGCAGAGTGAAAACCTCATTATGGAAACATCCCCCAGGCTGTGGCTAAGCCATGTCTCCGCATTATCCTTTCTTTCTGGAGTGCTAGTTCTCCAAAGTTGCAGGGGAGCTTCTGTAAAATTTGGAAGGTAGGAGACGAGGTACTGGCAGAAGTAAAGCTGTGAGGACGTAGCGTGAGTCGTGCTTGGGTAGCTCAGTTGATAGAGCACTTGCTCGCGAAGGCAAAGGTCCCGAGTTTGAGTCTCGATCTGGCACACAGTTTTAATCTGCCAGGAAGTTTCACATAGCGTAATTGTTTTATGAGGCGTTGCTTGATAATGTTCAATGGGGCAAAAGTAGATACAAGCGAATAAAATAAAATGAAGTATTTATTTTATATTAAAACAGTTGCATGCAGGAAAAATGCCTTCTTTCAGTAAAAACTAATGCAATTGTTCTTCACAAATTAAGTAATATTCTCAAATCACGGAATCTCATACTTCTCAACAGGCTACAAAGATCTAGTTCAGGGTCTTGTGTAATCTGTCTAAAGATCAGCCCCAGAATCACACAAATGTTTAGAGTTACCTTGAATGAACACTTCAGTAGGCGCAGGTGCAGATACGGGCGAAAGTTGCCGCGTCCTGCACTGAACACGCGCTTATCTTACATTTCATTCATCTCCCTCGAACTCACAAACTACACTCCTGGAAATGGAAAAAAAGAACACATTGACACCGGTGCGTCAGACCCACCATACTTGCTCCGGACACAGCGGACACACCAGGAACCGCGGTGTTGGCCGTCGAATGGCGCTAGCTGCGCAGCATTTGTGCACCGCCGCCGTCAGTGTCAGCCAGTTTGCCGTGGCATACGGAGCTCCATCGCAGTCTTTAACACTGGTAGCATGCCGCGACAGCGTGGACGTGAACCGTATGTGCAGTTGACGGACTTTGAGCGAGGGCGTATAGTGGGCATGCGGGAGGCCGGGTGGACGTACCGCCGAATTGCTCAACACGTGGGGCGTGAGGTCTCCACAGTACATCGATGTTGTCGCCAGTGGTCGGCGGAAGGTGCACGTGCCCGTCGACCTGGGACCGGACCGCAGCGACGCACGGATGCACGCCAGGACCGTAGGATCCTACGCAGTGCCGTAGGGGACCGCACCGCCACTTCCCAGCAAATTAGGGACACTGTTGCTCCTGGGGTATCGGCGAGGACCATTCGCAACCGTCTCCATGAAGCTGGGCTACGGTCCCGCACACCGTTAGGCCGTCTTCCGCTCACGCCCCAACATCGTGCAGCCCGCCTCCAGTGGTGTCGCGACAGGCGTGAATGGAGGGACGAATGGAGACGTGTCGTCTTCAGCGATGAGAGTCGCTTCTGCCTTGGTGCCAATGATGGTCGTATGCGTGTTTGGCGCCGTGCAGGTGAGCGCCACAATCAGGACTGCATACGACCGAGGCACACAGGGCCAACACCCGGCATCATGGTGTGGGTAGCGATCTCCTACACTGGCCGTACACCACTGGTGATCGTCGAGGGGACACTGAATAGTGCACGGTACATCCAAACTGTCATCGAACCCATCGTTCTACCATTCCTAGACCGGCAAGGGAACTTGCTGTTCCAACAGGACAATGCACGTCCGCATGTATCCCGTGCCACCCAACGTGCTCTAGAAGGTGTAAATCAACTACCCTGGCCAGCAAGATCTCCGGATCTGTCCCCCATTGAGCATGTTTGGGACTGGATGAAGCGTCGTCTCACGCGGTCTGCACGTCCAGCACGAACGCTGGTCCAACTGAGGCGCCAGGTGGAAATGGCATGGCAAGCCGTTCCACAGGACTACATCCAGCATCTCTACGATCGTCTCCATGGGAAAATAGCAGCCTGCATTGCTGCGAAAGGTGGATATACACTGTACTAGTGCTGACATTGTGCATGCTCTGTTGCCTGTGTCTATGTGCCTGTGGTTCTGCCAGTGTGATCATGTGATGTATCTGACCCCAGGAATGTGTCAATAAAGTTTCCCCTTCCTGGGACAATGAATTCACGGTGTTCTTATTTCAATTTCCAGGAGTGTATTATTAGTACGGAGATGAACTGGCACCAATGTGTCCTAGAAGAGTTACACTATGGCTTCATTGTTAATTATATTCACGGCAATGTCGAATTATAAGAGTCATTTTCCTGACGACGGTACCTCAATTTCGACAAGTCGAAACTTCTGTGTTATAGAAGTTCGCTGTATTCATTAGACAAACGAAATCTCGAAATAAATCACATATTTATCTGATACAAAGCGGAACTCCCACAGAAATGTGTAACACTTCATATTTTGAGGTAAATGTGATGCATAATGCTCCACCATTTCAAGCACAAGGAGCAAAGCGCTCACCCATTACTAGAAACATACCGCTGGTTTCATAATTAACCGGCTATTACGTTCAGTCAAACTGTTGTACTTCCTCTCGTCACCAAGCGCCCCCGTCTAGAGAAATGGCCGTAGTGAGGGTCCAGTTCCCACAGAACTGTAAATAGCACTGTGCGGGCTATCTGGAGAAAGACTTGTTTCCTTAAGGGCGAGCAATAATTTGCTGAATAGTAGATGTTCTTCATGCTACATAATAATAAACATGCAGCATTGCACCCTCCGCAAATAAATCTATCTTTTCGGCACGATGGTTTCCCTACAGTGTTTTCATCTTGTTCGCCGTAAATTTACTTGACAATCTTTACAATAGTGATTTTGTTTATATTCAAAGCTGCTTCCAGACTTGTACTATATATTTTTTTCTCGGAGTACACATGTACACACTAATACTTTATCTCCACTAACCTCGTACGATCCCCATGATCAGTTTAACCAAGTTGAAGGTCTCTACTTATGACAATTGACGAAACTGCTTTTCACATTGTTCAACGTAATAAAACGCACAACAAATAAAATAATAGCTCCCGCAACAATAAGATATTACACAAACAAAATCACGCGACAGTTTGCGTCTATCTTCAAGTGTCTGCCAGTTCAATTTCGACAGCATCTCTATGACACTCTCCCACAGATCAAACAAACCTGTTACCATTCGTGCTGCGTTTCTCTGCATACGTTCAACATCCCTTGTTAGTCCTATTTGGTACGAGCCCTACACACTTGAACAAGATTCTAGGATCACACGAGTGTTTTGCACACAGTATTCTTTGTAGACTCATTCCGGTTCCGTAGTACTCTACCAATGAAAACTTGCTTTATCTATGTCAAGGCCCACATAATCATTCCATTTCTTGTCCCTACAAGATGTTACACCTAGGTATTTGTATAACTGGCCGATTTTAGTTGTGACCTGTTGACTCTGTGGTTATAGGATGCTACGTTTTTTTTCTTTTTGTTAAGTGCACAATTTTACCTTTTTTAAACATTTAAAGCAAGCTGTCAATATTGGTACCGCTTTGAAATCTTAGCAAGAGCTGATTGAATATTTGCGCAGCTTCTTTCAGACGGTACTTCACTGTAGATAGCTGCATCATCTGCGGAAAGTCTTTGGTTACCACTGGTATTTGCAATGTTATCAATACACAGCATGAATAGCAGGGGTTCGCAACACACTCTCTATGGCACACCCGAGCTGAGAATATGTTTTAAGATTCTACGACAACAAACGGATGTCAAGAATATTGGACGCCGCTTTTGTGGATCTAGATGGGTGTGACCTGTGCTTTGCTCCAACTACTGAGCACAGATTCTTCTGTTTAACAGTTCTACGCTAAATTACAATTAAAAGAGGAGCTATCTCAACCGCAAATTTGATACAGAATCAGAGAGAGAGAGAGTCCATCGAGTCCTGAAGCTTTGTTCAGTTTTTCGCCATTTCAATTGTTGATCAACACCACTGGCACTAATATCTATATCAATTTTCTTTGCAGTGGTGCAAGAATTAAATTGGAGCAATACACCTGGATTTTCATCTGCAAAAGGAACATCTTAAAACCGAGTTCGGCCTTTCTGCTTTTGCTTTGCTCCCCTCAGTTTCAGTCCCTGTCTCGTCCATGTGTTTCTGGACACTAACAATGGTACCACTAACAGCCTTTACATTCGACCAGAATTTCTTTGGGTATTCTGAGAGATTCTTAGACAATATTCTTCTACAGCGATCGTTGAAGGCTTCGGGCTGAAACACATTCCAGCATCTTTGTGCCATCATCAGAGGGTTTTTCTATTGAAATTTGTAAGAAGTGAAAGTATGTTTGGTTATAACTGATTTAACAAAACGAGGCCTAAAGAAAGTTTTGGGTTCGTTTTGCTTCTTAGCGTAATTTTACATTATATGGTTTTGCAGGACCAACTGTGCGGTGTCCTGTACTGATAGCGTGTCATATGCAAACCCAACGATGTAAATTTCATCGGCGAGTTGACACATCTCTTGATTTTTAAGAAACGTGACTTTCGCGTGTCAAAATGTTTAGCATATATAATTGTAACTACTCACTTTTTTTGTGACTGATTCTTCTTCTTTTAGGTTCTAAGGACACTTCTCACCCATATTAATGTACTCTGGGTAATTTCTTTCTTTATAAACGCCTTTTTACTTCGCTAAACGCGATGAGCACTATGTTTTGGGCTACTAGGTGGTCAGCAAATGTGTTATGAGTGCTGTTAATTTTTAGTGTTCTGAGGAAAACACCTCAGAGCACTAAAAAGTAACAGCACCAATAGCACATTTGCTAACTGCCTAATAGCCCACAACCACCACCCAGCTACAATATCAACAGATTTAATAATACCGAAATCCAGCCACAGCTTAGACCATAAATTGACAATAGAAGAGAACTTCCTCATACAGAAGGCAATAGCAGAAGGTAAACAAGTTCTACACTACTGGCCATTAAAATTGCTACACCAAGAAGAAATGCCGATGATAAACGGGTATTCATTGGAAAAATATATTATACTAGAACTGACGTGTGATTACGTTTTCACGCAATTTGGGTGCATAGATCCTGAGAAATCAGTACCCAGAACAACCACCTCTGGCCATAATAACGGCCTTGACACGCCTGGGCATTGAGTCAAACAGAGCTTGGATGGCGTGTACAGATACAGCTGCCCATGCAGCTTTAACACGATACCACAGTTCATCAAGAGTAGTGACTGGCGTATTGTGACGAGCCAGTTGCTCGGCCACCATTGACCAGATGTTTTCAATTGGTGAGAGATCTGGAGAATGCGCTGGCCAGGGCAGCAGTAGGACATTTTCTGTATCCAGAAAGGCCCGTACAGGACCTGCAACATGCGGTCGATCATTATCCTGCTGAAACGTAGGGTTTTGCAGCGATCGAATGAAGGGTAGAGCCACGGGTCGTAACACATCTGAAATGTAACGTCCACTGATCAAAGTGCCATCAATGCGAACAAGAGGTGACCGAGACGTGTAAACAATGGCACCCCATACCATCACGCTGGGTGATACGCCAGTATGGCGATGGTGATACGGTGACGAATACACGCTTCCAATGTGCGTTCACCGCGATGTCGCCAAACACGGATGCGACCATCATGATGCCGTAAACAGAACCTGGATTCATCCGAAAAAATGACGTTTTGTCATTCGTGCACCCAGGTTCGTCGTTGAGTACACCATCGCAGGTGCTCCTGTCTGTGATGCAGCGTCAAGGGTAACCGCAGCCATGGTCTCCGAGCTGATAGTCCATGCTGTTGGAAACGTCGTCGAACTGTTCGTGCAGATGGTTGTTGTCTTGCAAACGTCCC
The DNA here is from genome assembly GCF_021461385.2 of Schistocerca piceifrons. NCBI lineage: Eukaryota > Metazoa > Arthropoda > Insecta > Orthoptera > Acrididae > Schistocerca > Schistocerca piceifrons. The sequence goes on along the minus strand of NC_060149.1, from coordinate 358,108,228 downwards.
CATCTGTTGACTCATGGATCGAGACGTGGCTGCACGATCCGTTACAGCCATGCGGATAAAATGCCTGTCATCTCGACTGCTAGTGATACGAGGCCGTTGGGATCCAGCACGGCGTTCCGTATTACCCTCCTGAACCCACCGATTCCATATTCTGCTAACAGTCATTGAAGCTCGACCAACGCTAGCAGCAATGTCGCGATACGATAACCCGCAATCGCGATAGGCTACTATCCGATCTTTATCAAAGTCGGAAACGTCATGGTACGCATTTCTCCTCCTTACACGAGGCATCACAACAACGTTTCACCAGGCAACGCCGGTCAACTGCTATTTGTGTATGAGAAATCGGTTGGAAACTATCCTCATGTCAGCACGTTGTAGGTGTCGCCACCGGCGCCAACCTTGTGTGAATGCTCTGAAAAGCTAATCATTTGCATATCACAGCATCTTCTTCCTGTCGGTTAAATTTCGCGTCTGTAGCACGTCATCTTCGTGGTGTAGCAATTTTAATGGCCTGCAGTGTAAATGAAAACACTACACTCTGTAAAGGTGCATTATTTAATAGACTAAAGGAACTTTACAAAAAAGGCAATAGAAACAGCTAAAGGAGGTTACACACACACACACACACACACACACACACACACACACAGAGAGACAGAGAGAGAGAGAGACAGAGAGAGACTGAGAAAGAGAAAAGTAAACAAAATTCAAACTCGGCGCCAAACTCACTTGGGAACAAATGAACGCCGACGGGGTTAGGAAAAACAAGAACATAGTGCTCACCGCGTTTAGCGAAGTAAAAAGGCGTTTATAAAGAAAGAAACTACACAAAGTATATTAATATGGGTGTGCAGTGTCCTTGGAACCTAAAAGAAGAATCAGTCACAACAAAACGTGAGTAGTAACAGTTATACATGCTAAATATTTTAACACACCAAAGTCACGTTTTTTTTTTGAAACCTAAAGATGTGTTAACTCGGCAATGAAATTTACATGTACATCGCTTGGTTTGCAGATGACAAGGTATCAGTGCAGGACACCAGACAGTTGGTCCTGCAAAACCATATAATGTAAAACTACGCTAAGAAGCAAAACGAACCAAAACTTTCTTTAGTTTTCGTTTAGTTAAATCAGTTATAACCTAAAATACTTTCACTTCTTACAAATTTCAATAAAAAACCCACTGATGATGGCATAGAGGCGCTGAACAAGTTTGGGGGAAAAAGAAAGAAACAGAGTGTTTGCAAAAAAGCGGAACCCATATCCTATAATTTAACTGCAAATGTGGAAAGGAAGGTTCAAAAAATGGTTCAAATGGCTCTGAGCACTATGGGACTCAACTGCTGAGGTCATTAGTCCCCTAGAACTTAGAACTAGTTAAACCTAACTAACCTTGGAAAGGAAGGTTCAAAAAATGGTTCAAATGGCTCTGAGCACTATGGGACTCAACTGCTGAGGTCATTAGTCCCCTAGAACTTAGAACTAGTTAAACCTAACTAACCTAAGGACATCACAAACATCCATGCCCGAGGCAGGAGTCGAACCTGCGACCGTAGCGGTCTTGCGGTTCCAGACTGCAGCGCCTTGAACCGCACGGCCACTTCGGCCGGCCGGAAAGGAAGGACAAGAGCTGCAGATTCAAAAGATGCATATGTCTCGCATATGTATTGGGAATAATAAACAGCAAGCTATAATTCTCCCAAAATCACTACGTATAGAAGTAACAGTGTAGTAAAAAATGGTTGTCTGTCCAATCGAATGTTATAGCTAGGAACAGAACAGAGTGTGTGTTTCACCTGTCCAAGACTGTGTAAGCGTAATAAGAACAGCTGCCATGCGTTGTGCTAAGTCGTCAGCCGAAACCGACCAGCCACATTGGTTTCTACTTTCTTTTTTTAACCCTAACAATCAATCACAACACACAGGGCCAATGGCGTCTACTCGAACGCCTATGCCTCTATGCAAGTGTTATACTAAACCAGCAGGAGAGTTATACTATTCACCACAGTGCCGTCTGTTGTAAAACTGATTATAACGGCGGCCTTATGCGATGTGCTTACCGTAAGAGAAAAAATGCAAGTGGTGTGAGCGTGTTCATTATACCTGCTTCTGCACGTGGCCCAACAGACACGGCACAGTTGTGGTTGATAGGCAGAAGACTTTGCGTTGGCAGACCTAGGAAAGCACCAGCAGGTCTCAGCAGGCACAGCGCTGAGTCTGTCGGTTCTCGAGATCTCGACCTTGCTTACATTACGCTGCTGATAACGTCCTGCCATTTTCGCATACACCTCACACCGTACCACGAGGCTTGGCGTAGCCACAAATTGCGTTGTCAGGACGGCCGGCGGCTTGTGTCCTGCGTCATGCATCGACGTCAGGCGTCATGCGTTAGCTCTGACGTGACTTGCACTTGCAAAGTGTGCGGTAATATTATACTTGAAGCCTCATTGTGTTTCCGGAGCATTTAAGAAACCATATACAGAAAGTAACTTGTATAGGGAGGTGGCGGGATGGAGGTCTCCTCTTGATGTCGGTATGGCACTCACCATCAGGCCGCGTCCTACGTAAGCGACAGAAGCGACCGATAGCGCGCGATAGCTTCAGACGACGAAACACTACCGCAGGTATGGTTACGGAAGTGTCCTACGTGGGCGACGTCCGTATTGCTGCCTGTTCCACCTGCTACTAGCGACGTTTGAACTAGAGATGGGCAAACTCGTTCATCCTTGGGAGCTAGTTCACAGGTGATCGCTCTTTTTTGGGAACCGTTCATTTTTACTCGTTCACCGTTCATTTGTGCTTGGTATACGGTTCTTATGAAAAATTGAAAATTAGTAGCATAGGTGACTGAAGATGGAAGGCGCTAAGAGGGGGCACTTGCCTCCTCCCTAGAGTACAGAGTTTTTATTCATAACAGAATTCGGACACACTTGTAATTTTCGTGATTCTGCAAAACCTCTCGTTTAGCCAATTGTAGCGTTATGTGACTGATCGCAGTGAAATAATATGAGGTGGCGCTCGAAAAACCGGCCCCGAGTTCAGACTGCTCGCAAATTACGCACGATTTGTTGACCGCTACGAGAAGAATAGATAAACATGTAATAATTAGGCAGTGAAGAAATAACAAATAAGATAATGAAAACAACAACTTCGAAACAATAGACGATAATTGGTAGGTGACTATAAGCAGTCTAGTCCTCGGGGCCAATTCTTCGTGTGCCATCCTGTACCACTGAAATAATATTGTAGGAGTTATCATATACTGTTTACAGAATGTGACAGCAGACACTCGATTATGTAACGCGGACTTCATTCGGTTATAAGTCGGTCTGCCTTACATAACAATGAATATGCTCTTTTACCTTAGATCAAAAAAAGACTCGTATGTGCCGTGCCGATTTCCTTTGCATGTGTAATAACAAAAAATCTTCCCCTTTTACAAGCATTTCTTCTGCTGTTTATCACAATAGTGAGGTAAGCTGATACGCCGTTTTGTTACCTGAAAATTACATACCACGTAATTTTATGTAATTTACGTAATTGTAAAATATATTTTAATTACCGGTCTTGGACGCAGAATAGAATACGAAAAGAACCAGAAGTTCAGAGTTCAAAAAAGGTTTGAAACAGATCTAGAATGGGCGTGCGCAGCGAACGAAACGAACAACTCTATACTGAACTAACTACGAGCAGTTGACAGTGGAACTGCGAGTGGCCACGCGAGGAAGGACGAGTCCGGACGAGCGAGAACGAGACAGATGAGAATGGGACCGAGGCTGGAACAAGTAGAAAGCCGCGGCCGAAGTGAACTATGAAAGACCGTTCCTTAGAATTCATTCACCGCTCGTTCCGTTCATCTTGATGAACCGTTCCTTTGGACCCGTAGTTCGCGCACGACTCATCTCTAATTTGAACGTGTTTGGATCTTTTCCTTGCAGCATGTGCGACGAGCGACAGCCACGCGTCTTCCCAGCAAAGCAGCGGAGCGGACGCGACGGCAGCTATGAAATACTGATCTCCGATTTTAAGAAAAATATTCGGCAAAAAAATTTGATTCTTCCACATCTTATAACTTGATACCTTTGCTCGATAAAGGTCTGAATTTATTTTCGTTGTTCGTCATAGTTACTGTGCTGCACGGAACTGAGTACATGGCTGCACGAAATTGTTAAGAGTTTACAGAGGTAAAATCATAATGCATAGACTTTCCATGTAGTTCATTTAATGCCATACATTACTGGGTATTAAATGTAACCAATATTGTAAGTAGGCTGTTTAGGTTTTGATATTGGTAACGCCAAGAAGCGCTCTGTGCTGTGCTGTGTGCAGTCTGTGGCTAGTTTGCATTGTTGTCTGCAATTGTAGTGTTGGGCAGCTGGATGTTAACAGCGCATAGCGTTGCACAGTTGGAGGTGAGCCGCCAGCAGTGGTGGATGTGGGGAGAGAGATGGCGGAGTTTTGAAATTTGTAAGACTGGATGTCATCAACTGCTATATATATTATGACTATTAAGGTGAATACATTGTTTGTTCTCTATTAAAATCTTTCATTTGCTAACTATGCCTAACAGTAGTTAGTGCCTTCCGTAGTTTGAATCTTTCATTTAGCTGGCAGTAGTGGCGCTCGCTGTATTGCAATAGTTAGAGTAACGAAGATTTTTGTGAGGTAAGTGATTTGTGAAAGGTATAGGTTAATGTTAGCCGGGGCCATTCTTTTGTAGGGATTATTGAAAGTCAGATTGCGTTGCGCTAAAAAATATTGTGTGTCAGTTTAAGCACAGTCTTGTATAATATTTCAAAGGGGACGTTTCATATGTCGACCCTTAGCCGAGGATGCCTCACTGGAATCTTGTAGTTTCTGTAATTAGTGTAGCTATTGTTTATTGCTAGCGCGTAATTATAGAGAGAATGTCCTTTGTAGTTGTAGTTTTTCATTGTTGTACAGTAAAACAGTTGTGGCATGCATGTAGATTTGCAGCAAGTATTTCGCAGATGAGCTTGCAATTAACGAGATATTATTTTCAGTGCTATGTTAATGTGTTCTCTTATTTTTGTTCTTAAAATTGTGCTTTTCTGTGTTATCGTGTGAAATATTGTGACAATAATGGCGTGTGAAAAACGTAATACTAGGCTCCAAAGTAAACTGAGTAATGACAGTGAAGACGAAAGCAGTTTGTTAGCGCCACCGAGTAATGAATTAACTAATGTTCAAAGTAGTAATTTGGTAATTGTGCTTAGGGAAATGGAGCGGACTGCAAATAATGGTGTAGACAGTAAAACAATTAGTGAACAGGGAAGCATTATCGATCGATCGGTCGGCAACAGCTTGCCTCAGGAATCCGAAATGACAGGACACAATCTTGCAAATACTGTAGATTCAGGTTTTGCGTCCTCGCCGTTTTCTCAAATAAGTCAAGACACATTTTCTGCTTTTCAAAATGCGAATACTGGCGGTTCAAATGCATTGCCGAATAGCACTGAGGAACATGTTTCAGACACCAGTGCATTGTTATTACAATTAATGCAACAAATGGGACAAAAGCTTCAAAAGTTAGACAATATGGAACAAAATCTTCAAAAGTTAGACACAATGGAACAAAATCTTCAAAAGTTAGACACAATGGAACAACACCAGAGACAAACACAGCAACAGTTAGACACAATGGAACAACACCAGAGACAAACACAGCAACAGTTAGACACAATGGAACAAAATCAGAGACAAACACAGCAAAAGCTTCAAAAGTTAGACTCATTGGAACAAACTCTCGAACAAACACGTGAAGATTTAACTACTGAGTTACACAACATTGAATCGAAATGTCAAAAAGTCTGTAATGACGTAAAAACACAAATTTGTGAGCATTTTCAACCTATTTTTTCGCGGCATGAAAATGCATTACAGAATGACGAAGCAGCCATAAAAGAACTGCAAACTATTGTTCATGAAAATCATGAGACCTTGCAAGCTAAAATTGACTCAGTTGCATCTACCGATTTGGTTACGCAACTTGCAAAAACTCAGGAAAACATAAAGGACACAGTAGATACTCTGAAAATTGGTTCAGAAAGACACATGGAGGAAATTTGTTCATTATCAAAGAAAGTAGTTGAACTTTCGGATCAGATAAATAATTTATCTCCGAAAGTAGATGATAATCTGAAAGACACAAAACCGGTAGTCTTTAATGACACAGGAGAGTGCGAACAAATTAGGAAATTCAAACAAAATCAGAATCAAATTAATACGCAACACCAAAGAGAAATCCGGGAAGTACAAGGTCAGCTGATACAGGTAATACAAGAATTACGTATTTCAGAGGACACTCGCGCTCCAATACGGGAAGAGGGACATAGAAATACTGAACAGCCACAAAATAATAACACAGGGCACTTCGGAAATTATGAAAGAAATTGGGAAGGTACACCGAATTTTCAGATGGAAACGACGTAACAATGACCGACATGTGACTCGCCGACATGATGATTTTGACTATAAGCTGTTCATTACTACACGTAAATTTAAAACATTTAAGAATTCTGGCAACGACATTCATCCACAAGCGTGGATCCATCAATTCTCTCATTGTTTTCCTCCCAACTGGTCATTAGAGCACAGATTAGAATTTATGTGTGGCTATTTAGAGAATGAACCAGCTGTAAGAATGCGATCGGTCATTCACAATTGTCACAGTGAAGGAGAATTTTATCATGCGTTCCTCTCAGCATATTGGTCTCAAGCTACACAAGACCGAGTAAAACATAGCATCATGATGATGAAACACTTTGAACAATCTGAATTTTCCAGTCTTGTCAAATATTTTGAAGACATGTTGCATAAGAATCAATATCTTTCAAACCCATACAGCCCTTCAGAACTCATCCGCATTTGCTTAATGAAATTGCCTGAACATTTAAGAAATAGTATTTTGGCAGGACGTTGCAAAGACGACATTGAAGCTTTTCAGGGACTCTTACAAGAATTAGAAATTGACACAGACAGTCGCGGGATGCGAAAACAGGAAAACAATCACTACAGGTAACATCCGTCACAATTCCGTGACGACAGAAACAATAACTGGACACGACAAGTCTATTCTTACAACGTAAATCGTGACCAAAGCAGACACCACCCGTATGACAACCACTGGCAGAGTAATAGTTACAGAGAAAGATCGCATTTCCGTAGTAATGAATATGACAGAGACAATTATAGAAACAGACAATTTGGCAACCAGAACTATTATTATCACGGGAGACAGAATAACTTCAGACGCAACGGTCCAACGTGCAGTGATAATTCAGGGAGAAATTCTCCATCACTTAACCGACAAGAAAGAAACTACAGGAACTACCGACATGACGACAGACGATATAATCATAACGACAGACCTGAATTTCATCAGAACTGGCGGGATTTAAACAGGGCTGGGCCCTCTGGGCAAGGTGAATTTGTAGAAGTTAGACCTCCAAATCCCAATAACGACGCGCGCCAACAAAGAAACAGACAATGACTCGCACCGCAGGCAGCCACGTGCGCCGGCTGGCTCAGAGAAAAATAACATAGACGCTAACATTGAGAAAAATTCCAGTATTCTTTACCGACGTATACCACATGATAATTGCGTCGAAGTTGAAACACTGCGTACTAGGAAGAGTAAAGGTTTACACCACATTTCACATGTAAAATCATTTATTGAGAGATAATCTGCTTTTTAACTTAGTCTTTGCTATAAAATTTTTCACTTTACATTACTAGTATGCTTTGTCAGACTTAGAATCTGTTAACATACAACAATGTCTGAAGTTAAATATCCAGTCAAGAACCAAGAGAACTTATTTAAACAGAAATTACCACTGCATTGTGATAGTGAACAGAGGACACAGTGTTACCGTGTGTGTACATTCTTGCTTGTTAGTTGCACGATTACATAACGACTATAAGGCTTACATACTTAGAACATATACTGCTAAAGAGATTTTAATGCAACATTTTGGTTTACTTGAAAAGACATTCCTTATTTGAAGTAGTTTTTGTGAGATTAAAGATGACTTAGTATTTGGTTTCTTTGACAGCTACACGATTATATCACGATGCTACTAATGTGTGACACAATTTACATTGTTGCTTTTGCGGTGTTTCTGTTTTATATCTGCACAGTTTTTCTGAATTATTCTGGAATGTAGAACATGTTTTAGTAGTAACTTTTGTGGTATAGCTACAATGAGACAGCCTTTTTCGTAGCACAACAATACGTTACATTATAGTACTTTAATGATCACAGTAGGGTACGTAATAACTACGATATCTATACGCAAAGCATTTCACTTTCGTTTATGATGAGGTAAGTACATTGACTTCAGCAGAACTTTGCTTACAGAGAACGATAACTACGACACTTCCACAGAATTATCTTACAGCAAGACGCACATTTAGCGCTACAGGACACGCATTTGAGTGATTAATTTTGTACTTAAACCATTTATTTTTCAAGATTTTTGGATTACAAAGAAAGTTTTCCGTGATACATTTCATTCCATTGCTGTAATCTGTAACGCCTGAGGGTATAATTACATTAATCCTCAGGGGGTACACGCCTACTTTGTGTACCATGTGTTTGGCAAGCACAAGGAGCCCTAGCTAATATGGTATTTGCTTATACAACTTTACACATCGGCACCATATTCCTCTAACACATAAATTACACAGCTATCTGATCATTTAACTGAGAGATAAACTTTTTTGCTACATCAGTGACTCATGTTTACACAATTACACAGTTGGATAACTTCACACTTATGAAACTGTATTTTGTCTGTACTGTGTGAACTGTTCATATTTTTTCGGAACCATTGTGATACTATGAGAGCTTTGAATGGTGTATTTGGTATGAGATCATGATTTTTAAAGTACGTTTGAGGTAAATGACACTACTGAAATGAGCAGAGAATTTTTTTTAGGTTTTGACATTATTGCAGAAAGCTACGACGTTTTTGAGATTTGACTGAGGTGTTATGATGTTATTTTAACGACGACGATGTGTATTATGCTGTTGCGGTATGTTTATGATCAATAAGCTGATGCTATATGAGTTATTTGATTATGCTACGTATCTGTTATGATGAAATATTGAAGAAGTGTCGACGAATAAGGTAAGGAATAATGAGTAGTGGTTAGGGACTCTGGTTTGTGAAAAAGGTTGTTGGAAACCAAGAATCGTACTTTAAGAGTTATGGAACGCATGTAAATGCGTGAATGTATTACAATGCCGACGAAAATTTTTTGGACACTGTTATATCAATAGGATTTTGTTTCTACAGATTTGTAACGCAAATTCTTGACCTGTGAAATATTTTTATATGAGACTGTCACTGTAGTGGAAACTGCTGTCCTAAATATTTTGGTAAGAAAGTTAAGTGACCACCTTCACGTAATGCCTCGTGGGCACCCAGCTGCGGGTCAGACAGACGCCTGGAAAAAAGCCATTAGTGTGTGCCTTTCAGAGGCACAGGTGGAGAAGAAAAAAAAAGAGACCATTATCCTCGCTATTGACATTCCTTTGTAGAAAGCATCGTAAATACGACACCCTCAAACTTGAAAACATGATTACACTGTAGAGTTCTTAATTTATGATATTTACTGAAATGAAATGATGAGAAACATTTCGTGTCTATTGTCTTGCTAGTTGAAAGATTGTTTACTGCATTATGAAATACCATATGGCTAGAGAATGATGTTTCACGCCTTGCTTTGCCTATTTTGTTTAATATCTAGTTCCTAGCTGCACTGCAGCATTGGTTAAAATAAAATTTTATAGATGTACTAATATGGATATTTTATGCCTACAGATCCAGTAAAAAAATAACTTTATGATGGATGTACTCCAAAAAAATGAGGGAGTACAACAAGATATTTTCCACTTCACAGGAATTGCATACATAATTTTTGTCAGTGACTTGGTAACTTGTCTGCTAGAGCAAGTTACAGTGATGTATCACTCTAGTGTTAAGATGTGACATAGGTATTAAACATGGCCATTTTTACTGTAATATTTTTTCTGCTTGAGCTTTGTCATGTTTAGGTATAAGTTATTGCATTTGCTGCTGCTGTTTTCCCATTATAATGTTACTGAATTTGACTTTGTATTACGCTGTTAAGCCAGTTTTACTACAGATTTATTTTTCTTGTTTGCTGCACAGTGCCTTATATTAGTTGTAATATTGCAATTGCTTTGCCAATTTCCATTTTTTTTGTCATTGCTGTTTGTGTTAATTGTTTTGTGCTGCTGCATTGCCTCGTTCCTTAGTTTATGCATCTGAGCTCAGTAGATTTAAGTTAGCTTATGAGGGGGTAGCCTATAAGAGAATGAGTTGCGATGAATTTGAAGAAATGCACTGAGAGGTTATACGAGAAAAGTACAGAAAGCAGGTATAGATAGGACTTTTTGGAAATAATGAAGAACGAAGGGAGATCTCCGAGAAGTAAAGAAAGTTTTGTTTGCAAAATACTGCAGTAAAACAAACCCTGTCCTTTCCTTATGTTATCCCACTATGTGTTTGTGTACCCTTGTGTATTTATTTTCTTCCTGTCTTCATATGTTTATCTGATAAGACTTATGTTGTAGAATTTTTCTAATACTCAGCTACATGAACTATGATGAGGAATACTGTTATCCTCAAATATAATTTGCATTAATAATATGTTATTTACTTTGTAAAGATGTTAGACATTATTAATTCTGTTCTGTTTTAATGCTCATGTGTGAAATTGATGTTTCAATAATTATTCTGATCTTTTATGTATTTACTTTTGTCATAATTCCTGTAACACTGATGTATATGTTTATTTCTATTCTTTTGTAAAGCCCCTATTACTACAAATATTATCTGTATTATTATGTTTTTAATGATGTATTTTGTACCTTTGTTATTGTATTCTTATGTTATCAAATTGTAATTGATACCAGTTCATCAAATTAAGTAACTTGTAAGTTACATTTCACTGCACATGTTTCTGTTGGTCATAGTATATGGACAATATGTGAGAAGTAGGGACTCATAGTGTTTGCACGTGTGTTAATAATTCAGCAAGGGACTGGATAACAGCATTGCTGGTTCTAAGGACAATTCCAAAAACTTTGTGAGTGCACAAGTGGTGGTTTATGGACTTGCTATATTCTCCGCAAGACTCTTCGATGGTGATTGTGCACCTGCACAGTCGCAACAGATGGCTGCTGGCCGTCTCTACAAGGACTGAAGTGGGTCTGAACCTTCCATGGCCCACCAATACCATTATTTCTACAAGGACTGCAGTGGGTCTGCACCTCTGGTGGCCCACCAATACCATAATCTCTACTAGGACTACAGTGGGTCTGCTCTGAGATGACCTACCTACCAATATTCTTCAAAACGTCGAATGACTCTGCTGTGGGTTTGCTCTGTTGTGGCCCATTACCTGTCTGCACGTCGAGAGTCAGCACTGTCTTTTTGTTGGAAGGGCAACACTACTTCTTCAAGACTGCATGGAAATCCACTACTTCTGTGTGCATTTTCTTCTACTGCTCAGACTTTGAGAAAAACACTGCTATTTTACTGTGATGAACGATCAGGACTGTCTTTATGGACTGTGAGAAAATTTTAGCGTTTGACCAACATTGTATCAATAAGTGTGTGCATTTGATTTCTTTGTTATTGTAATTATGAAAAATTTTATCAAATCATTATTGGCCACTGCCCAAAACAATTTGTAATTTTTTTTGTGGGGAGCATGGGGGCAATGTAAGTAGGCTGTTTAGGTTTTTATATTGGTAACGCCAAGTAGCGCTCTGTATGAAAATCACTGGCTGTGCTGTGTGCAGTCTGTGGCTAGTTTGCATTGTTGTCTGCCATTGTAGTGTTGGGCAGCTGGATGTTAACAGCATGTAGCGTTGCGCAGTTGGAGGTGAGCCGCCAGCAGTGGTGGATGTGGGGAGAGAGATGGCGGAGTTTTGAAATTTGTAAGACTGGATGTCATCAACTGCTATATATATTATGACTATTAAGGTAAATACATTGTTTGTTCTCTATTAAAATCTTTCATTTGCTAACTATGCCTAACAGTAGTTAGTGCCTTCCGTAGTTTGAATCTTTCATTTAGCTGGCAGTAGTGGCGCTCGCTGTATTGCAGTAGTTAGAGTAACGAAGATTTTTGTGAGGTAAGTGATTTGTGAAAGGTATAGGTTAATGTTAGTCGGGGCCATTCTTTTGTAGGGATTATTGAAAGTCAGATTGCGTTGCGCTAAAAAATATTGTGTGTCAGTTTAAGCACAGTCTTGTATAATATTTCAAAGGGGACGTTTCAATATATCTAAATTGTATTTAAAGTTGAGAATGGAATAATATCTGTTTTCATTCTTGAGATATTGGTTGTTATATCCGCGGACGGGACGCTCGCGGCGCGTCCGAATCCTTTCCTGAGCTTCGGAAATCAAGCGGGGGTAAAAATCATCGTATCTCATAAACAGTTCAAGATATCGAAACGACGTTTTTTGGAAATGACAGCACAGAGGAAGGACTGTTTTATCATATGATTAACACTCGATACGTTTTTGCGAACGCGTGAGCAGAGCGAAAACAAGACTCCCTATAAATGACGTTTAGTCCGAATTTTCATAGCCCAACAGAGAGAAACAGGCAAACGGGGTATCAAAGTGACCAGCGTGAGGTCTAGTTTTGCATGAAAATATTTAACTGCTTGAAATTAATCAGGGTAATTGAGGAAAACTTAATTAATGAATTGAGAAAAAAATTGAAATATTTCGCGAAAAGCTGCTGCGAAGCTACGCAAATGAAGTGCCAGAAAGTTGATCTGTTCAAGGCCTAGCTATTCAGCTCATAAAAATATACGTTGGTGCGGTACTTAAACGTCAAAAAGGCTTCCTTCGAATCAAGTACCAAGGTTAGGATTTTCGAGAACAGAAGACGTTTGGAAGGCAAAAGAGGAGTCAGTAAGTTCATGCTTTCTGAATAAAACTTGGAAACAGAAAATGAAAGGACTCGGTCAAATATTTTGTGAAATGATTTTTGTAAAAGAAATAAATAGATCAGAGAAATGTTCTACGCGCCTTTGAATGATGCTCGAAATCGTGAACAGAAAATGAGATGTATCAAACGTTTCCCTAATATTTTTTATTTCGCGTTTTTAGACAAATCATTTCACAAAACGTTTGACTTTCTTTTCAAAAATTTTGTATGCTTTACTTTTCAGATTATTTAGATTAACTGAAACGCTTGGCCTTAACACTGACTGCTGATGAATTACTTTCGCAACATCAAATATCTGTAAAATTTCATGGTTGTTCATTGTAATTTATTAGGAATTTAATGGGAGTGATGAACTGGGATAGGCGTGTGTACACTTAAAGATCAAGTACTTTGGCAAGACCTTAAAAATATACTTAGCGATGCAGTGTAAACAGTATACATAGAACTTAGCGTAAAGAATTTTAGCTGAGTCTGTTGAAATATAGAATGTTGTTGAGATCGAAACCAGGACCTTTTTGTAGCCGTAATCACAAACAGGGAACACCACAGTTACACCACAGTCAGCCCTTGTTTGCTGTGCTCATTCCTTATATTTAACGTAGTCAATTATTCTTCCGCATTTATCGGCTGTTAAAAGTTGTTGATCATGTAAAAAACATTCGTTTTTAATTTATTGATGAGACAGTTGAATGCTCCTCTTCTCGTTCACGTGTATTCGAAGAATTTGTCTGGTAATCTTCGTAGTTAATGATATAAATTATGAAATTCTCCATGAATATTCCTCCCTTTGTAAATTTTATGCACAGCATTCCTTTTCGCTTTATTTTCCTAAGTAAAGCTAATTTTGTAATCTTACTCTCCAGCTACATTATTCTACAGTTTAGGAGCGCCGTTTTATAGAAACTGCTGGTCGACTCTTAAGTAGCCATTTCGTAGCGCGAGATAGTGCTCGCCCGCAGGACAGCCGAGCTTTTCGCCCGATGCTGCTGCTTGTCGCTGGAATGTCGCGTATCCAGACGTCGCTCGCTGTCGGTCGCTTCTGACGCTTACGTAGGACACGGCTTTAGACCAGGTGCCTTGACACCATAGACAAAGTTTTTTTGCTGGAACTTATTGCAATGTTTCTTTATCGTTAGGGATTATACATTACAATTTGCTCTGGATTAACCGCCAGAAGCTGAAATCTCTCTTTCTCTCTCTCTCTCTCTCTCTCTCTCTCTCACTCTCTTTCTCTCTCCCACGCTTAGAATTTCCGTGGACTGCCGATTATATGGCATATAGAAGGCTCAACATAGAGATCTGATCGTGGTCATATAGGAACATGCCTGCTGTAACATACACTACTACATTGCTACACCACGAAGATGACGTGCTACAGACGCGAACTTTAACCGACACTGAGAAGATGCTGTGATATGCAAATGATTAGCTTTTCAGAGCATTCACACAAGGTTGGCGCCGGTGGCGTCACCTACAACGTGCTGACATGAGGAAAGTTTCCAACCGATTTCTCATACACAAACAGCAGTTGACCGGCGTTGCCTGGTGAAACATTGTTGTGATTCCTCGTGTAAGGAGAAGTGCGTATCATCACGTTTCCGACTTTGATAAAGGTCGGATTGTAGCCTATCGCGATTGCGGTTTATCGTATCGCGACATTGCTGCTCGCGTTGGTCGAGCTTCAATGACTGTTAGCAGAATATGGAATCGGTGGGTTCAGGAGGGTAATACGGAACGCCGTGCTGGATACCAACGGCCTTGTATTACTAGCGTTCGAGATGACAGGCATCTTATCTTCATGGCTGTAACGGATCGTGCAGCCACGTCTCGATACCTGAATCAACGGTTGGGGACGTTTGCAAGACAACAACCATCTGCACGAACAGTTCGACAACGTTTCCAACAGCATGGACTATCAGCTCGGAGACCATGGCTGCGGTTACCCTTGACGCTGCGTCACAGACAGGAGCGCCTGCGATGGTGTACTCAACGACAAACCTGGGTGCACGAATGGCAAAACGTCATTTTTTCGGATGAATCCAGGTTCTGTTTACGGCATCATGATGGTCGCATCCGTGTTTGGCGACATCGTATTGAACGCACATTGGAAGGGTGTTTTCGTCATTGCCATACTGGCGGATCACCCAGCGTGATGGTATGGGGTACCATTGGTTACACGTCTCGGTCACCTCTTGTTCACATTGACGGCACTTTGAGCAGTGGACGTTACATTTCAGATGTGTTATGACCCGTGGCTCTACCCTTCATTCGATCGCTGCGAAACCCTACGTTTCAGCAGGATAATGATCGACCGCATGTTGCAGGTCCTGTACGGGCCTTTCTGGATACAGAAAATGTCCTACTGCTGCCCTGGCCAGCGCATTCTCCAGATCTCTCACCAATTGAAAACGTCTGGTCAATGGTGGCCGAGCAACTGGCTCGTCACAATACGCCAGTCACTACTCTTGATGAACTTTGGTATCGTGTTGAAGCTGCATGGGCAGCTGTACCTGTACACACCATCCAAGCTGTGTTTGACTCAATGCCCAGGCGTGTCAAGGCCGTTATTACGGCCAGAGGTGGTTGTTCTGGGTACTGATTTCTCAGGATCTGCGCACCCAAATTGCGTGAAAATGTAATCACATGTCAGTTCTAGTATAATATATTTGTCCAATGAATACCCGTTTATCATCTGCATTTCTTCTTGGTGTAGCAATTTTAATGGCCAGTAGTGTAGGTCACGTTCCAGACACGCCATAGACGTGCGATTCTTGCCTGAGCGAAACATCTAAGCTACTGGTTATGAGAAAGGGCTGGTTTTTATGTGATCCTGAGGCAATATTTTGGAGCTTCTTTCTTACCCACATGACGTCGTTGTTTCTATACTGTCAGAGGGTCTTCCTGTGTTTCTTACTGTAGCGCCGGGCGCTGTGGCCAAGCGGTTCTAGGCGCTTCAGTCTGGAACCGCCCTGCTGCTACGGTCGCAGGTCGAATCCTGCCTCGGGCATGAATGTGTGTGATGTCCTTAGGTTAGTTAAGTTTAAGTAGCGACTGATGACCTCAGATGTTAAGTCCCATAGTGCTTGGAGCCATTTAAACCATCTTACTGTAGCAAGGAGGCCTCTAATGGTTGATAAATACTACAGATATTTTTGAGCGTTAAATTCCTAATAGACGTTGATGTAATGTTGCACCAATTTGTGTAAGACGTCTTCAGAGCCTACAGGTATATTTTTATGGGCAAAATAAAATTAAGTTCTTGTTGCTATAACGAATAGCCGAGTTCTGAAGTAGAATTGAGACATATTGTTCGAAGTGCGTAAAGCAGACATAATTGTGATATAACCATTTAAGCCGGACTTCCTACCAATTTCCAGATGTAGGTGCCACTCAACTAACATTTTCTTTGCAGGCTATGGTCTAACGTCATTTTTTTCATACTGTCATGTCTTGTATGAGGGTAGACTTTCCTATTACAAAGTGTAAATTGTTCATTGTGTGCAGTAGACTGCTGTATGAATTATTGTTTCCAACAGCGAAAACCATGTAACAATACATAGAAATCATAAAACATGGAAAATTCATTCAAAATAAAACAGACGGGTTGGTCAGGCACCCCAAAGCCAGAGGCAGTACACTGTACATTTTAAAGTTGAAATTAAAACATTTTTGTAGGATTTATTTATTTACAGTACTCCTCTGTAACATATTGCATAGATAAAAACAAACACAGCATTTTCATTGTTCAACAAACTGAAACTTTACATTGCTACCATATGCAAACGATGATCAAGCCACCGATGTTCCAACAATTTCACATTTAATTCAGCAGTCGCTCTTTCATTTCTGTCAACACACATATTCCGGCGGAGCCAGGGAGCGGGGGACCGCGTCATTCTCAATATTATAGGCATCATGTCCTGGTATAATGTTCGAAACCCATTTCACTTTCTCGGAGCCCTTCACGAAGACGCGCGCCAGGCTGGAATAGCTTACCGTACACAACTCAGCACCATTTCCAGTGACATGCCAGCTGAGTCCATACTGTGCCAGTGGTGATTCACCATTAACCATTTTGCAGAACTTACATTCAGCTCACGGTAGAGAGCTGTAAGGTCCAACATGAAGGCACAGGGAGCAATCACGCCTCTTCGATCACTTTCCAGCATCCGGAATGTTATTCCTTTTGCAACAAATCGGTTGTCTGTAGTTGCGAAATCTCTGACAATCAACGAAAACGTGGTACATTGTCCTACTTTCAGACTAATACTGATGATGCTACTATCAGCAATCAAATCTGCTTTTATAGCTGGAAAACTTATTAACACTAGCGGGCGCGGGCCGATTGGCTTATAAAACCAGTGGGGACGGGAGGAGGAGGGGGAGGGGGGAGGAGTGTTCCTTCTGCCACACTGATTCAGCTTATATGTGTGTGTAAAACTTATGTTGGTGATACAAGCAACGCAGCCTAATTCGATGGTGACACACAGGTTCGTTGGTGAGTAGCACAGCTGGTCGGAAGGAAATAACAATAATTGTTCACTTACAATCATTGTGTTGTAGCACAGTATTTCTCAAACAACCGTCTTCTACAAGCCTTAAATTCAGCCTGCATTACATCGAGTTCAATAGGTGTAAACACATACATTGGAATACCGTTCGTAAACTCAGCCTCTACAGACTTGAGGGGCTCAACATTTACACTCTTTGGTACAGGAGAAATACAGTTACTGATGCATTGATTCAGTTGACCTACATTTACACTGTTGTTGGCCAAAAACTCGATGAATTCATAGTACGCCCCTGTTAACATTAATTCAAGCACTGCCTCACGTTATATATATATATATATATATATATATATATATATATATATATATATGGAACTTAAATAGTGGCAACACTGCTGTGGAGACACTATGCAATGGAATCTACTATTGTCGTTGATAGCACACGTTGTTGACATACCTATGTTACCTCCGAGCAAATGGACTCGCCCGTCCCACGTCATCGTCGTGCGCACAATCGAGGGAAACACAGTCACTTGTGAGCGAGCAGTCTAACGTAACGGTGTCACTATGTTTTCGAAACAGGAACAACGGAGTTGGATCAAGATTGGATATGCCAGAGGTCGTACACCACGACAGTGTCATCAAGGTCTTCAAGAGGCGTGCGGGGAATCGACGTTGCCGTACAATACAGTGGCACGTTTGGTAAAAGCCTTCAACGAAGGTCGGCAAACTGTGGCAGACATGCATCGGGCTGGTCTCCTAGCGTCTCTAAAGAAGAAGTGCATGCTGTTGCCGCATTAGTGGACAGTGATCGACGCCATACGATTCGTGAGCTCGCCCACGAAACCGGATTAGAGCATACAACTGTGCTTCGCATCCTGAAGGAACGTTTGAGCATGCGAAAAGTTGCATCACGATGGGTTCCGCATGACTTTACGGAAATGCAGAAAGAGTGCATTATGACGCTGCTTAGACGCACTTGGAGCGCTATGAGCGCGAAGGAGAGGCTTTCTTACGCCGTATAGTAACATTGGATGAGACATGGGCCACATCGTACGAGCCAAAACTGAAACGCCAATCCAAAGAATGGGTCGCCGCGAAAGTTGAAAGTGCGTCAGAGCCCCAGTATGGTGAAAGTTATGGTGATTCTCGTGTACGACTGTGATGGTGTTATTCTAACTCGTTACGTTCCTCCACGGTTGACCGTCAATGCACAGTATTACTGTCGTTTTGGAGCATCACCTGCGACCAGCTTTGCGAAAGAAGCGGCGACACTTTCTGCGCAACCCACCCATCATTTTCCACGACAGAGCACGGGCGCATACAGCGCAAGCTGTGGCTGCTCTGTTCGGTCGATGGGACCGGGAAATACTGTACAGTAGAGTCTCGATAGTTCGAGTCTCGGTAGTTCGAGTTTCCAATAATCCGAGCCTCTTTTTTTTAAAAAAAAAGAAAAAAGGTTGCAACGATCTACTCTCTTTGTTTTACTGACATGATAAATAATGAAAACATCATTGCAAAAGATAGATAGGGAGAGTACAGCTCAGTGAGAAAGCAGACAACAATGCTATCAACACCGACGATTAGCTCTCTGCCCTGTTGCACGAACGTTTGTTGTCAGTATGGCACGAAATTCCGCGACTGCTGCCGGCTGCTACCGATCAAAACTGGGGAGTTCATACGCTGCTGTAGTTCCCAGTACCTGTACTGTACAGTGTTGTGTGTCGTTTTGTTTGTTGACTGTGTGTTCCGTTGTAAACCTTACAAAGATGAGTGCTGTAACAAAAAAGAGGAAATTTGTGCCTTTGCATCTAAAATTAGAAGCACTAAGACGACTTGACAAAGGAGAAACAATAAAAAAACTTGCTCTCGAATATGGTGTCGGTGAAGTTACTGATAGTGACTGGCGAAGAAACCGACTTAAATTGGAACAGTTTTCTTCACAGAAATGCTCACACGAATCTCTCAGTCGAAGAAGTATAAAGAAGTCAGACTTCGAAAAAACAAGTGAGGGAGACGACAATTTCGCCGCTAGTGTGGGCTGGCTCGACAAGTGGAAGAAGAGGTATGGAGTGCGTCAACTAGACGTATGTGGAGAAAAACTCTCTGGTGACGCTCAGGCTGTTTCAAAATTTATCGTCGAGTTTAAAAAAATCATAACTGATGAAAATTTGTCTAATGAACAAATATATAACCGTGACGAAACTGGGCTAAATTTTAAAATGTTATCAGCGAGAACACTTGCTTCTCCTGAAGAAAAAACTGCTCCTGAGCACAAAAAAAGCAAAGAGCGGCTCACAGTTATGGTAGCTTCAAATGCAACTGGAAACCACAAACTAAAACTAGTTGTGATTGGGAAGTCTGCCAAACCAAGAGCATTCAAGAATGTATCCATCTCAGCTCTTCCGGTTGTCTATACACATCAGAATAATGTCTGAATGAATCAGGAAATCTTCAAGAACTGGTTTTTTAACTCATTTGTACCTGACTGCAAGACTTTTTTAAAAGAAAAGGGACTGCCGTGCAAAGCAATTTTGCTCATGGATAATGCGTCCTCACGTCCAAATGCAGGAGAACTGCAGTGCGACGGTATCCGCGCCTTGTTTTTCCCACCAAACGTTACCGGTCTCATTCAGCCCATGGATCACGGCGTTCTGGAATGTCTAAAAAAACGTATCTACGGCGATTGCTACAGTCAATCCTGCATTCCGAAGACAACGAAAGCATTGTAGGAGCCTTGAAGAAAGTGCCTTTGAAGGACGTTGTGTACTGGATTAGCGAATCTTGGAGCGAAATGAAGTCAGACACAATTTCTAAGTCATGGAGGAAAATTCTACAGGAAAGTATGCCAGACACAGAAACCGAAGATTTAGCAGATGAGGACGATCAACCATTGTGTAATTTAATCAGAAGATTGCCAGGGTGTGAAGAGGCAGAAGAGGTGGAAGTAGGCGAGTGGTTAAATTCGGACGAACAGTTGGAAGTGACAGTCTCTTCTATAATTGATATGGTTAACATTCCATCGTAGTGTGAGAGTGACGAGGATGAGGCGGAGGCTGCACGGATGATGAGTCACATCGATGGCTACGCTGCTCTCGAGGCCGCCATATGCTACGTGGAACAACAGCCTGGAGGCGACACCAACTGACCTAGTGCTCCTGAAACGGTGGCATGACATTGCCGCGAGGAAACGTTGCAGGTTCGCCAAACAAAAGACTTTACTATTATTTGTCTAAATAAATAATTATTGTTATTCTGCTAATGCATGTGTAAATACTTTCATTTTAATAAAGTTCATATTTTGACCTGTATTACTTACAATATCATAATATTTCTTTTTCCCATTTAAATTTCGATAGTCCGAGTTTTCGATTGTTCGAGGTGGTTCCGGTCCCGGTCACCTCGACCTATCGAGACTCTACTGTACCATCCACCACACTCCTTGTGACTTTGATTTGATTCCGAAGGTGAACGAACCACTCCGTAGCATTCGCTTCAGAACTGTTCCAGAGATTCGACAGGCAGTAGACCACTCCATTCGCACCATCAACAGAACAGGCTCTGCTGATGGCATACTACGCCTTAAAATAGGTGCAGACATGTAACTCTTTTGTATCCGTTGTGAATAAATAGTTGCCACTATTTAAGTTCCAACCATATATATATATATATATATATATATATATATATATATATATATATATATAGTAGCGATTATAGAGGAGATTAGGGTACATACAGTGGTATATAGACAATCATTTATACTCATCATTACGTGTGTGGATGGAATAGGAACGAAAAAATCAGTAACACTGTTATGACATAGCCCACACCGTGCCGTGGTTTGTGGAATATGTTTTATATGTGGATTCGTGTCTATAGGCGCCAGAAGGTTTAGCGATTTGTATAGGATTGACGATTTGTGAGTGTTAGTGCTGAATGTAGATAAATGTAACTATTGAATCTAAAATAGCCAGAGAGAACTGCTACTGTTCTATTATGGCATTGACTATGAATCGCTAGGAGCAGTTCCAATCGTAAGGAAGTATTTGGACATAAGCAACTGGGTGGTTGTGATTTTTTTCTGTACGTTAGTGTGCTATTTTTTCTAATTATAATAGCTATCTACAAAGCCAGTGATGCTATAGGGCTAGGCTGCCTTCTTACTAATGGAATGGTGCTGTCGCAACATGATGGTGTTTCGAGAAAATTAGCAGGGCTCTGTGACTAGGCTGGGGACGTGTAGAGCCAGCCTTACTAGTCAAAATCAGGTACATGCAAATGCCATTTATCAAAGACTAGAAGATTCGTGACTGTTGATAATGTGCGGTGTAAGTAATACTCCGACAAAAGGGAGGATGGGAGGTGATATCTTTACCGCTTTCTCTAAGTGCTGTGAGCAAATATATTATTCTTTCCCACATACAACTCGCGAAGAGACTGCCATGAGAAAATTTGTGGCTATGCTCTGAGCACTATGGGACTTAACATCTACGGTCATCAGTCCCCTAGAACTTAGAACTACTTAAACCTAACTAAACTAAGGACAACACACAACACCCAGTCATCACGAGGCAGAAAAAATCCCTGACCCCGCCGGAAATCGAACCCGGGAACCCGGGCGTGGGGAGCGAGAACGCTACCGCACGACCACGAGCTGCAGACCAAGGAAGTACAAAAAAGTTCATTGGAAGACAGGAATACAGCTATACACCAATCAGTCAGAACACTATAACCACCTATGAAATAGTCTATATGTCCACCTTTTGCACAGATAACAGCGGCGACTCGTCATGGCATGGAATCAATGAAGTCTTGATAGGTCGCTGGAGAGAGCTGGCATAACATCTGTAAGCAAGTCACCTAATTCCCGTCAATTCTAAGGAGAGGGGCGATGAACTCTGACGCCATATTCAGTCACATCTCTAATGTGTTCGATCGGG
Source organism: Schistocerca piceifrons (assembly GCF_021461385.2). Classification (NCBI taxonomy): domain Eukaryota; kingdom Metazoa; phylum Arthropoda; class Insecta; order Orthoptera; family Acrididae; genus Schistocerca; species Schistocerca piceifrons. The sequence continues at coordinate 358,085,749 of NC_060149.1, read as the reverse complement.
TTCAGGTCTGACGAGTTGGGGGCCAGCAAATCAACTGAAACACGCCACTGTGTTCCTCGATCCATTCCATCACATTCTTGGCCTTGTGACATGGTGCATGATACTGCTGTCGGAAAACATGATCGCCGTGAAAATGTGTATGTAGTCTGCAACCAGTGTATGATACTCTTTGGCCAACATTGTGCCTTGCACGAACTCTACTGCACCCATGGATGTGCATGTGAATGTTCCCCAGGGAACAATGGAGCCACCACCAGTTTGTCTCTGTACCTCATTACAAGTGTCACGGAGCTCTTCCCCTGGAAGATGAAGGATTCACGCTCTCCCATTGGTATGATGAAGAAGGCATCGCGATTCATCAGACGGTAAATTCTACGCCACTGCACCAACTTTCAGTGCTGATGGTTACATGCTCATTTCAGTCATAGTTGCCGAGATCCTCAGATACTCGACAAGTTGTGATGTTTCCAAGATGCTCGTGCCAAGCCTCTGGGCCATTAAAATCTGACCTCGGTCAAATTAATATATATCTCGCGCGCCTTCCCCGTTCTGCATGCGCACAGCACACTCACTGATACTAAGTATATGCACCCTGCGTGTCGCTGAGTAGCAGTCATTCCTCGCCATTCTTCGACATTCCTCACAGTCATTCCTCGCCAGGACACGTTGCAATCGCCTGGACGGGTTTATATCGATAGCAGGCCGGTGGTCATAATGTTCTGGCTGGTCAGTGTATAAATACCTTAGGAATGAAATAAATGGGAAGTACAGTACAAACAAGGCGAAATGGTTGCAGGAAAAACTGGACAAATCTAAAAAAGTAACGATGATCGGAAACACTGACTCACCTGAAAGTCAAAACAACGTTCCATAAAATTAAAAGCAGAAGAACGAGCGGAAAGGTGGAAGCCATACACTGAAGGACTCTATGAGAGGGAGGACGTGTCTGATGATGTGACAGATGAAGAAACAGGAGTCGATAAGGAAATATTAGAGACAGAATTTAAGAAATCTCTGTAAGAGGTGAGATCCAAATAAAGCAGACAGGATAGACAACATTCCATTGGAAGTTCTAAAATCATTAGGGAAAAGGCGACCAAACACCTGTTCAAGTTTCTGTCTAGAATCTATGAGACTAGCAGCATTCTATCAGACTGTCGGAAAAATATCATCCAAGCAGTTCTCAAGATAGCAAGGGCAAACAGATGTGAAAATTTGAAAACTATCACACAATCAGCTTGATGCATCCAAATTGCTGAAAAGATTAATGTAAAGAAAAATGTAAAAGAAAACTGAGGATCTGTGGCGACAATTTCGAGAATGTAGGACAAATTATGTTTACATGTAAGCATCACTCAGGTACATGTGAACAATTTTATAACAGTGATTAGAAAATTCGATTTCACTGATGTTGCTGATGATTTATTAAACATACAGCTTTCGAGATATTCATTTCAAAATCAGTATGACGTAAGTTACAGTGCGTCTTGTAACCAGTCTGTACCCAAATTCTGTGAAGCTTGTAAACATTGAGGGCATTCCACACGTGATTGTCAAGTATGTGCTAGTAGGAGGGCAATGGCGCCGTCACCCCACTCTGCATTGTCGCCAGATTTATTCATGATTCCTGATCCTAGATGGTGGCGATAGATGTGGCCACATTGCAATGATGTCATCGTGGAAAGTTCAAATTTTGGCGGGAAAATAGATCAGATAGGCTTCCTCCACTAACCTAAGCCATCCAACCACCACCTCTTCCTTAGAATTGGCGGGAAAAGTACTCAAGTCTGTGCTGGGCTGCTGGATAGGACAGATGAAAGTCTTTATTTTGCATGTACTGTTTATTTAAGCAATCTGAGTTGTCGTAGGCAGAAGCCCATCCAGTGTTTCACCATAAGGTCTGGAGTCCAACTGTCCTAGTACACATTTCCACCACCAGTGGGCGCTGTTGTCCTGCCCATGATGTACTACAAGATGGCAGTCTGGGGAAAATGGCGGGAAAAGGCCTCAGTCTGTGTCCAACTGCTGGAGAGGAAGGAGTGTAGTTTGTTTATTTTCAGTGAGAAGTTGTAACACTTGGGGTCACAATAAATAGCCTACAGACTGCAAAATGCTTGTAAATTACCTAACTGATGCAGTACACTGATGTACAGACAAGCAAACAACTCGTAAATTGTCAAAGTAATGCATGTAAAACGCTCTGTAACACGCTCACTATTTATAAACTGTCGAAATAATGCATTGCACAGCCCATAGACCTCTTAACAAAATAATGCAATACACTGAAGTACAGGCACGTTCACTATGTGCAAAATTGTCAAAATAATGCATGTATAACACTCTGCAAACACGATCAAAACGCTTCAACAGTCGAAGTAATGCAGTACACAAACACTCATTGCATGTAAAATCGCTTTCGAACTATTGTTAAGAAATTCGACTGCAACATATAGCGATCTGTTCCCTACAGAGGTCCAAGGCAGAATGATGGCTGGATGTCTCGGGCTCGCATGCTGGTCCAGCTTGCCCACTTGCGACACGCCTCTGACTGCATACATGTTTAACTAGCCATTGTGGCTGACGCATCGCCTTTGTACCTGTGGGTCCAGCGCCAGCCAAACTGCCAAACGAGATGTTTGCCTAGCGACCCACCCTTGCAGGCGCAGCTAGAAGGTTATCAGGGTTATACTGACATCTAATGTCTATGTAAATAACAGCCAAGTCTCCCTCTAGATGCGCTATAGAAATCTTTTGCAATGCTCTCAGAAACTGTTTACGAAAATATCTCAAAATAACACAGAATGCATTCTTCCTAGCGATCCTAATGGGACAGCCCATCCATCACATATAAACCCTTCCTGGAAATCGTAAAGTGGCAAGGGGTTTTCATAATGTCAACTTGTCTGCATGGAAATTCCTGTCCTAACAGGACCTGTTTAGGAAAATATCCCAGAATAATACCGAATGCATTCTTCCTGATGGTCCTAACGAGGCATCCCGTCCATCACATGTTCCCAGGAATTGAAACTTCCTGCTTTCGACATACATCTCAGAAATGGTAAATGTTTGCTCATCTTCTCACCGCTAAAAGTCTTCATAATGTCTGTGCGTGCTTGGGGAAACACCGTTAATCATAAAAGTATTCCTGTTGTTTGGAAAGAGAGCACTGTCTAAGCACAGACAGGAAAATCAGGATAATTATACAAACAGAATTCGAAGCACTGTCTTACACAAGAGAAAAGTGGATGGAATTCTCCGTGTCCTACAGCCATTGGCCTGGACATGTTTTAATGCCACCATGGTGGATGAGGGACAGCATCTCGCCAGAAATGGATGGTCTGCTTCAACTTGTCTTAGGACACTTGAACAAAGAAGACAACATGTTACTCTCAGAACTTTCCATACATACCTTGCCCCCATCTTGTTCGAACCAGTCTATAGAGGCTGCTATGCCCCAGCACAAATGATGTCTTGTGAATGAGTGGAGCATTCTGATTGGTTCTTACTGAATTTACCTGTCAAACTGATGCTGGTACCGGTGTAGGATCACGGTCCGCCCTTTTCTGTGGACGAAACTTTCAGCGGCACAACCATTTTGTACAGATCGCCATATTGCACTGGCAGTTAAACCCTGCAGAAGTGGTCTACAGATGTCAAATATGGAAAGACACTTCCTCAATTACACTGCTCTGCTATTGTTGAGCAAAGTTTGAATTTTTTGTTGTGAAACCCGCCTAACTACTGCTGCTGGTGTGGGAGCACTGTCCACCATTTTCTGCGGACGAGACTTTCAGTCACAAAACTATTTTGTACAGATCGTGTATCGCCTTGACAGTTAAATCTTGCAAAAGTGGTTGTCAGATCACGAAATATGGAAAGACACTTCATCAATCACATTGCTCTCCAACTATCAAGGAAAGCTTGAATATTTCAGCGTGAAGCTGATCTCCAACCCAGATATATAACCACATACCATATCGATGTAGTAAACACATAATTTGTATCCTGCGCCATACAAAATCACCACTTCTGCATCCTGCGTATAGCTATCGACCACCAGACACTCATACATATACCACAAAGACAGATAGCATAAGCACATGCACCCTACATATCTCTCACATCACTAGATATTTCCCACGAGGTCGGGCGGTCATCCACCACAGCCAATGGTCACAATTCATCTGCTCCCACACACACACTGGCCCGACATGTGACCAGAGCACCCTCTGTGGACTGAGGGCACTCTCCAAACTGTAGTACAAAGGCTGGGGCGGTTCCCCATAGCACAAAGGCGTTACTGTTTCTGACCCCGACCTGCTTGCTTGCTTCCTTTCTACACCAATCTCCAGACTCTGGGATTACAAGAATATATGTTTTTTCACATGGTTTACCAGAATATCAAACCATTTAAGCGATACTTCTCGATATCAAGCACATTGCTATATCGCTTGCATAGCACTATCGCTTGCACTGTATAATTCCGAAGATATAGACTGGACATTATTTCTCTAGAAACCCAAAACCTTAGCGAGATTCAGCGAGGTGGAACGTGCTGTAAACCACTGAGAACTAGAAACTTATCTCGTCTGTGGAGACCTTTACATGAAAACTCGAAAAAACAGACTGATAATTCCATTCGCAAACACCGATGTCGGTGATATAACAGATCCCAAGTCATCCTTACAATTTACAAAGTCAACTAAGGTATTTATCATGTCTAGAGAACCAGCAAACGTGTGTCCATCCGTCTAGATGCACACAACACACACCGTGATCGATGTTCTCTCAACAACATAAAGACGGGAAATGTGCACAAGCCGTTAACCAGACAATTTGCATGGGAGGGAATAATGCTCTAACGCAAACACGTCCAGATTGAATTTTCTCAATCGTTCCCGCCACAGGCCACCGCCGAGATGCGCCACGCACCCCCAGACAGAATCGTTCTGGGAAACCAGCCACATAAATATATCTGATCGCTGTACCTACAAGTAAATATTATGATTGCTGCCTCAGTCGGACGACATTCCACAATGAGTGAAGTATTGGAAATACCCCCTCATGACGACCGTTCTTATGATTTGACATAATTTTCCAAGTAAAAAAAAAATCTTTCATTCCCTTTGCGGCTATCGCAGTTTTCCATGTTAAATCCATACGTTCCCTTATGACAGCACATATCCATTTTCTTTGCACATGTCAGAACACACACACATACTTTATAAGCCCGATGCTCAAGGCGAATGTATCATGCGTCCCCTAATATTAAGTATAATACTTCGCCAATAACTGAATGCTGGTGATACAAAACAATACTGAACGAAAATCAGCGATGGGTGGACCTGTCTCATAAGTCTTTCTTGCGAGTGGTACCACTGTGTCTTAGAAAGACAAACGTAATCGTCTTACAAGCCGCCAGACATCGTCTTGCAAGTTGCCAGATATTAAAAACACGATTGCAACGTCTATGTTACTGTCACAGTCGGTCTTGATTCTACAGGTTCTCACAAACATCGCTAACGATACCCATGTTAAAAACTATACAAGTCTTATAAATCGAGGTACGGCATTACCTCCAAACGAAGTGGTTTCTTCACACAAATACTGACACTCAATATAGACGGTGATTGCTGGAGTGTGTATCAACAGACCAACAGTGCGGTTTCACGTCACTGACAGAGTAAAATAGTTCCAATGGCTCTGAGCACTATGGGACTTAACATCTGAGGTCATCAGTCCCCTAGACTTAGAACTACTTAAACCTAACTAACCTAAGGACATCACACACATCCATGCCCGAGGCAGGATTCGAACCTGCGACCGTAGCAGTCGCACGGCACTGGACTGAAGCACCAGAACCGCTCGGCCACCACGGCCGGCTGACAGAGTAAGCACGTAATAAAATCATCAAACCTAGAAAGTGATTTGGCTAAGGAACATGATTTGAAGCTGGTATTTGTAACTCCCTCATGCCACCGCTAGATATTTCTCCAGCATTTGTAAAGCACTCCGTCTCAATACCAGGTCAGAGGTTCTGTGATATATCCACTGGGTTATGAGAATGATCACATACAGTAGATGGTGTGCTGATTGAGGTTGTACGAAATGTACACAAACTTTTCAGATCTCTAGTGTTACGATTTCTGGTAAAAATGCTGTCTGCAACTTGCAATCAAGTCTTTCCATTCAACCACATACCTGCGTTGGACCCTATGGATGATTACAGCCATTACTGAATCGTATTCGTGGCACTCTCATATCTCGAAACAAGTCACCGTTTTCGGACCTGTCTGCTACAATAAAATTCCAACGTGGTTTTAGATAGTCCCTATGCATCTTGCAACTGCTCCTCAAACTCTGCCCTGCCATCCCTGCAGCTTTGCGCATGTGATCGTTCCAATTTGAGTCGGAACTGAGCAGAAGTCGCAGAGAGCTACATGTACCACATTCTGCAACCCATGGAGAAATGGGCTAAGTTGAGTTAGTATGACAGGAGTGTGTTTTGGCCATTTGGTTCCATAGTTCCGGCAACTGTGTACGATGTGTAAGGTCAGCGCCAAATGAAGACCGCTCCTGCAACACGAGGTAGTATAAAAGACAGTACGAACAGTTACGGTGATGTTTCTTGTCGGGAAAATTAGGAAGACTCAACATCATACAGGAACTGCAGACCGAAGCAGATCTGCGTCCCTCAGGTTCCATTCACGTCTGTCACCCCAACATTCTAACGTCATTATTCTGTACCATCCAACAGAGAAAAATTACGAACTATAAAACCACCGCTAACTTCATCTGATAGAGGTCTTGATAATATTTTTACCGAATATCTCTCTTCCGATATATCAGAAACAAACACCGTATGCATGCCAGCATCGAGCATATGCGACGATCCTATTAAATATACAGGTACTGATCCATTGGAGCAGGCGGCCAGTGATCGAAGCCGCTTGTACAGACCAGTGTAAAGTGCCAATGCCCATACTGTAGGACGAGGAGGACCATATACTATCAGTCGCAAGAGAAACTCCCTGTGACCCTGTGTTGTTGTTTGAAACATTGTTTTTTTTCTGCTGTAACACGCTTTTTACACTGCCATATATTTAGTTTTCTCTGCCACAAGTTCGAGGTCTGTGTCAGGTTCTAAACTGACATTGACACGTTTCGATCCACTGGACGTCGCATGGTGTAAGTCATGTTGGTGCTGCTGCTACCAAACACACACACACACACACACACACACACACACACACACACACACACACACACACTCTGGATGATTGACATAAAAGACAGTCAGAACATAATGAAACTGAAAGAGTTTTGCGGCATTGTGGAGGGTTTCCAAACTGCTGTCCGAAGGTAATTGATGGCCTCTATGTTTAAACTCATCTGTCACAGTGATGAGATAGCTGATAGCTCAATGTTCCGTTTCCATTGATTCCTCGTACTGCAGTCATATACGCGATCACTGTTTCGGTGCTGGCCATTCCCGCTTTGTGTTATCCCTTCACCAAGACTCTTTCTCTGTCTCAAATAAGCGATGTCAGTCAATTATTATGTGGTAATCAACAGTGTACTACTGGACGGATGGGATGGAAAAGACACCATGGATGTACTGTAATAATAAGCATCGCAGTTGATAGTGTGAACAATTTTAGCAATTTTACCATAATTTCAACATCAACCAATGACATCCCAATTTCAGTATCATCGCTAAACCGTCCCTCCTTTACTTTGTGAGTACCATTGCGAGTGTAGATAGATGACCGTGCAGTACATCCATTCGTTGTTAATTCTCGAACATATATATCAAGGTATACCAGACAGCGATCTACATATTTCTAGCACTTCGAGCATAGTGCGTAATTTATGATCTTTTTCTATGCGGATGGGAGTCACAAAGCATACTCGCATTCTTAGGATAAAGTTAGAGGTTAAACGATCTCCTCGCATCGTCTTTGACAAACCTACGCTGCAGCACTGTCACCGACTTAATCTGCAACTGACCAGAAGTAGACTGCTACATTCCACTGCTCGTGAAGGAATGGAGTGTTGCAAGTCCATAACTGCTGTTCCGCACTCATCCAAGTGCGCAAGATTTCTCCAGATGCGCGCCTGTCGAGGAGGTTAGCATCCCTTATCGATGTATAGTAGTAGATATGAAAGTGTTCTGATGTAATAGCGGAGGGTTAAGAAGAACAAGAAACGGGTGGTTTATATGCGTAATGGAGCTTCAGACGAACGGAGTTCGAAGCATTTTACGTAAATCAACTATACTATCAATTCTAAAGTATTGTTGTAGTGTCTGGGATCAGTACGAAGAAGGTATTGGTAAGAGAGAATGTAAACACATGCACTCCTAAGCCTACACGGTTCTGCACTTAAAACAGGCTATAATGTTAGATCATTGTAGTTTCCGACCTGTTAGTCATGAGGGATGCAACGCTGTTAATATTCCAACGTAAGAAATATATTTCCAGACATATATCCTTCTTGCAGGTTTCTCTACCATAAACGATGGTGTCAAACTGTAAAATGAAAAAAAAAACACTTCCTTAAAGCATCGATTCTGTGTGATACATGCACAATATAGCTTCCCAGAGGTGTATAGCGTCCACTGTTCTTATCCAATCATGGTTCAGAAATTATACTATGCTCACATGAGTCTTATAGAAAATGATCGTTGGTAATGGATAATACCTCTTACAAGGAAACAGATAAACGCATAGCAGCGGCGTTTGCAATGTGAAATTACAAGTCATCCCACCGCTAACTCTGTAAACAGGACACCTGTCAAGCAGATGTATACGTGGGATAGCAGTGCCTCACAAATACCTGCAGCTAACTTAGAATCACCTTAGTTATAAAACTGAAGCCTCAATTTTATACCCAAGATGCCACAGGGGAATGGAGTACGTCGCATAAATCTTCATTCGTTTAGAGGAACGTGTCGAAACAGGATGGTCACGTTTCATCACACATGAGATGGAAGATAACGATCGCAAGTAGACAGTGGTCCAAGTCACACACAGAACACGCGGTTGTGTACGAGTCAAACACAGGCTATGTCACAAACTGATGCACCCTGACAGAAAAACGGAGGCAGATGGTTCTCTGTTTTTCCAAGAAAGCGTCAGAGACAGCAGTCAACTCATATGTATCACCATTACCTCAATAGACATAGAGTAGAATGCTGCCTCGACGAAAAAAGACACTGTTTCCCAGTTTCCCGGTGCTTTCATGCCAACGTTTTCTCGTTTTTTTCTCTTGCTGTCGTATACTCGTTCCCGCGTACAAAAATTATTCTGCGCCAACCAGAAGACGCCTTTGCGCCATGGGGAATCGACCAAGTCTTTGTACAACAGTTTGGAGAGTGATCTCAGTTTGCTGAGGGTACTCTGGTCATGCGACGGGCCAGTGTGTGTGCGAGGGCAGATGACCTGTGACCATCAGCTGCAGTGGATGACCACCTGACCTCGCGGGATATATCTAGTGCTGGGAGGAGTATATACAGTGCATGTGCTTATGGTTCAAATGGCTCTGAGCACTATGGGACTTAACTTCTGAAGTCATCAGTCCCCTATAACTTAGAACTACTTAAACCTAACTAACCTAAGGACATCACACACATCCATGCCCGAAGCAGGATTCGAACCTGCGACCATAGCGGTGCTTATGCTATCTGTCTTCATGGTCTATGTACGAGTGTGTGGTAATCGATAGCTGTATGCAGAAGTGGTGTATTTGTATGGTGCAGGATATGAATTGTGTGTTTACAGCATCGATATGATGTGTGTGGTGACGTAGCTGGGTTGGAGATCGGTTTCACGCTGAAATAGTCAAGCTCTCGTCGACAGTAGCAGAGCAGTGTAATTGAGGAAATTGAGGAAGTGCCTTTCCATATTTGATGATCTGTAGACAACTTTTGAAAGGTTTAACTGTCAGTGCAATATGCCAATCTGTGCAAAATAGTTTTTTCGCTGAAAGTCTCATCTGCAGAAAATGGCGGACAGTGCTCCCACACCAGCAGCAGTATTGTATCCTGCCTACTCGTCAGTTATAGGGTGTCTAGGAAACCTGCTTTCTCGGATTGATAGACAACAATTCAAGCAAATCGTATTAATGATTTTTATTACAGAAAATAAATAACAATACTTAAATTTGAGGGATACAGATGTGTTGCAAGCGAAGGGCGACATGCAAAATAAACAATGTTCTTCAATATATACAATTCCTCAGTCGCTGGTGTTGGAGTGCCTAATCTCAATTCTGCTGTAGAAGTGAGCCGCGACCAGTCGGCGCAGCGCTTATATCCTCTTCGCATAGAGGGTGCTGCCGTCACGTTGTCGTCCAGGGAAGGGATTGGTCAGCGTGCAATTGACAGATGTCTTCTTCACAGCTCTCGCTGCTCTTTCGTTTACGACTGGCGTGCCGTAACATTCCTCCTCCTCAAAGTGACGGACCGTCGTCGTATAGGGAGCTTGACAACGACGGGTGAGGCAGGAGTGTGGATGCTTTGAGGGAATGGAAGTTGTGGCTGCAGGGGACGTCAGGCTTCCAGTCGTACCCCGCCATACACCCTTCGCTCTGCAGGAAACATCCCCCGGAAAACGACCAGAAGGGTACGCGTCCAGCTGAGGCCGATAGCAAGATGCAGAAGGTGTAGGCTGCTGCGCCGTGGGCGGGCCCAGCTCCATCATTAGGACGAGAGGAGGCGGAAGAGGTGAGGGCTCCGTCTCCATGAGGTCGTCCTGCGGTGTCGTGATGACACCCCCTGGCGTCTGCTGCGCCTATACAGTCTTTGGTATCCGTCAATATGGGGGAACAGATACAGAAGGATCGCCGTGCACATGACAGTGGTGAATTTGATTGTGATGTCGGCGCTACCATCCGTCTGGGCCTGAAATGAGACACATGCACGCGCCAAGTGACGAAGGATCTCGGCTCGCACCCAGCGTCTGCTGCCGCTAAAAACCCAACATCATGCGGTGCGAAGCGATACTTGTGGCTTTCCTTCAGTGCCGGGTGCTGAGGAGGGTGGAGTAGTGTCCGATGGCGGCGGCCGTCAAGCAATTCCGCCGGCGATGGTTAATCTCGATGATGCGAACGATATGAGACGAGAAATAGTTGCAGTGCTTGATGCATGGTGTGTGCGGTTCGAAGTTTGGCCATCTGCTGCTTGAAGGTTCTGACAAAACGTTCCGCTTCGCCGTTTGACTGTGGTTGAAACGGTGCACTAATTAGATGCTGTTATGCCATTGCGTTCACAGAATGTCTCAAATTCGTTTGACATGAACTGAGGGCCGTTCTCCAACACTATGACTTCAGGCAAATCTACAAGGCAAAAAACAGAGGCCAACACGTGAATTGTGCTACGTGACGTTGGCACAGCAAAAGGAACTTGCTATAAGGTCTACCACAATCAACCAGCGAGTGTTGCCATTGTGGTTGCGACATAGGCCAAGCAGAGAATTTTTGTGGCGGAGTGGACTGACTTTCCACACATGCGTGACACTGTGAGTCATCTGTTTTATTTGGGTGTCTATACCTGCCAAGTACAGTGCCGACGCGCTAACTGTTCCGTACGAACAATCCCCCAGTGTCCTTGGTGAAGTAACTGCAACACTTCCTTTTGCAAAGCTTCAGGGATCAATACACGTGATTGTCCACTGTCATTTTCAACAAGAATCACACCTTGCTCTATAGCGAGGCTATCCCAACGTGCAAAGTATCGGCTCACTAATGAGTTCTTTGTGCTATGCAAAGAGCAAGGCCAAGATGTGCGAATGTATTTTAGCAAAATGTTCAAATCTGAATCAGCTTCCATGGCCTGTGCAATTTTCTGATAGTTCAGAGGAAAGGATTGAAGCAATTCAGAATCATGAGCATCGATGTGACAACAAGTTGCAGCAGAAGCGTCAAAGTCTGTATTAGGGCCAGTCGGAAGACATGAAAGTGCATCCGCATTATCATGTTGAGCTGTCGGACGATACACAATTTCGTATTAATATTGAGACAGCAACAATGACCACTTTGCAATTTTTGGGCAGTTCGTACAGAAACTGGCTTCATGGGATGAAATAAGGACTGCAATGGCTTGTGATCCGTTATTAAGTAGAATGTTCTGCCATGCAAATAGTGGTGGAATTTGGTGACACCATACACAAGACCCAATGCCTCTTTCTAGTTTGTGCGTAGTTACTCTGAGCTTTGGCTAACACTTTCCATGCGAAAGTGCGAAAGCAATAGGCCTGTCTTTACCACCAGATCTGTGCGAAAGCACTGCACCAATTCCGTAAGAGGAAGCGTCAACTTGCAACACAACTGGTAGGATCAAAGTGAACCAAGCATCGATCACTGAGCAATGCATCTTTAAGTTTTTGAAAAGCTTCTTGGCACTCATCTGTCCAAACAAAAGGGGGACATTCTTGCGATGTAGGCGATGCAATGGTGCTGCCATTTGTGCAGCTTTCGGTATGAAAGGAATATGATAGTTCATTTTCCCCAAAACTAACTGCAATTCTGTGACATTGCGAGAAACTGGCAGGTCAGGGATGGCTAGAAAATGTGACTGAGGAGGATTTATGCCTTGATTGTTTATGATACGACCAAGATACTGCAACACAGGTTTTAAGAAAATCACTCTTGTCCAGTCTACACTTCAGTCCTGCATCAGATAACACACAAAACAAAATACGCAAATTTCAAATATGTTCTTCAGGTGTACGACCTGCTACAATATCGTCCACGTAGTTTGAACAGTTTGGTACTTGAGCAGCCAGCTGTTCCAAATACCGTTGGAAAATAGCGGGTGCGGAAGCACTCCCAAATGGCGAATACAAATATTCAAACAAGCCCAAATGAGTGTTCACAACACACATTTTGACATTCTCCATCTAGTGATATTTGAAGTTGTGCGTCGCGCAAATAAATTCGTGAAAAGTAACGACCAGCGCCTAACCTGTCCATGAGCTCCTCTGGGCGTGGTAGTGGGTAAGTATAAATCACAGTTTGTGGGTTGACTGTAGACTTAAAGTCAACACAGAGGCGAATGCGACCTGAAAGCTTGGGGTACAAAACCACTGGACTTGCCCATTGACTAGCTTATATGGCCACAATAACTCCGATATCTTGCAATTCTTTAAGTTCGACAGCGACTTTGTCCCCTAATGCAATGGGAACAGGTCTGGCCCAGCAAAATTTCGGCTGAGCATTGTCTTTGATAGTAATACGTGCGACAAAAATTTTACCCTTGCCTAAACCTTCAGAAAAGAGGTAAGGGAATTCTTTCAACAAGCTAGCTACACTGTCTTTTGAATTGAACGCAGTCACTGACAACACATTGTCCCGAATTTTAAAGCCAAGCAAATCAAACGAATCAAGGCTAAATACGTTCTCACAATCGCGTGATTGTAGCACCGTAAAAGTCACAGTTCGCGTATGCAAACGATACATGGCAGGCAAAGTACATTTTCCGACTGTCCATTATAAGCCGTCAGTTGCGTGCTAGTTTTGGGAAGCCGTATTTGACGATCTGTAAACCACTTTTGCAGTGTGAGTGCAATACAGGGTGTTACAAAAAGGTACGGCCAAACTTTCAGGAAACATTCCTCACACACAAAGAAAGAAAATATGTTATGTGGACACGTGTCCGGAAACGCTTACTTCCCATGTTAGAGCTCATTTTATTACTTCTCTTCAAATCACATTAATCATGGAGTGGAAACACACAGCAACAGAACGTACCAGCGTGACTTCAAACACTTTGTTACAGGAAATGTTCAAAATGACCTCCGTTAGCGAGGATACATGCATCCACCCTCCGTCGCATGGAATCCCTGATGCGCTGATGCAGCCCTGGAGAATGGCGTATTGTATCACAGCCGTCCACAATACGAGCACGAAGAGTCTCTACATTTGGTACCGGGGTTGCGTAGACAAGAGCTTTCAAATAAATGAAATTCAAGAGGGTTGAGGTCAGGAGAGCGTGGAGGCCATGGAATTGGTCCGCCTCTACCAATCCATCGGTCACCGAATCTGTTGTTGAGAAGCGTACGAACACTTCGACTGAAATGTGCAGGAGCTCCATCGTGCATAAACCACATGTTGTGTCGTACTTGTAAAGGCACATGTTCTAGCAGCACAGGTAGAGTATCCCGTATGAAATCATAATAACGTGCTCCATTGAGCGTAGGTGGAAGTACATGGGGCCCAATCAAGACATCACCAACAATGCCTGCCCAAACGTTCACAGAAAATCTGTGTTGATGACATGATTGCACAATTGCGTGCGGATTCTCGTCAGCCCACACATGCTGATTGTGAAAATTTACAATTTGATCACGTTGGAATGAAGCCTCATCCGTAAAGAGAGCATTTGCACTGAAATGAGGATTGACACATTGTTGGATGAACCATTCGCAGAAGTGTACCCGTGGAGGCCAATCAGCTGCTGATAGTGCCTGCACACGCTGTACATGGCACGGAAACAACTGGTTCTCCCGTAGCACGCTCCATACAGTGACGTGGTCAACGTTACCTTGTACAGCAGCAACTTCTCTGACGCTGGCATTAGGGTTATCGTCAACTGCACGAAGAATTGCCTCGTCCATTGCTGGTGTCCTCGTCGTTCTATGTCTTCCCCAGTCGCGAGTCATAGGCTGGAATGTTCCGTGCTCCCTAAGACGCCGATCAATTGCTTCGAACGTCTTCCTGTCGGGACACCTTCGTTCTGGAAATCCGTCTCGATACAAACGTACCGCGCCACGGCTATTGCTCCGTGCTAATCCATACATCAAATGGGCATCTGCCAACTCCGCATTTGTAAACATTGCACTGACTGCAAAACCACGTTCGTGATGAACGTCCGCAGCTCGTGGTCGTGCGGTAGCCTTCTCGCTTCCCACGCTCGGGTTCCTGGGTTCGATTCCCGGCGGGGTCAGGGATTTTCTCTGCCTCGTCATGACTGGGTGTTGTGTGCTATCCTTAGGTTAGTTAGGTTTAAGTAGTTCTAAGTTCTAGGGAACTGATGACCATAGATGTTAAGTCCCATAGTGCTCAGAGCCATTTGAAGCAGCCATCGTGATGAACACTAACCTGTTGATGCTACGTACTGATATGCTTGATGCTAGTACTGTAGAGCAATGAATCGCATGTCAACACAAGCACCGAAGTCAACATTACCTTCCTTCAATTGGGCCAACTGGCGGTGAATCGAGGAAGTACAGTACATACTGACGAAACTAAAATGAGCTCTAACATGGAAATTAAGCGTTTCCGGACACGTGTCCACATAACATCTTTTCTTTATTTGTGTGTGAGTAATGTTTACTGAAAGTTTGGCCGTACTTTTTTGTAACACCCTGTATAGCGATCTGTTCAAAATAGTTTTGCCACTGAAAGTCTCGTCTGCAGAAAAACATGGCGGACAAAACAACAAGAATGCTTTTATGATTAACGTTATTTTCACAGGCATGCACAGACATGTTGAAGGTTTTTAGCGGTGACAACATGATCTAATGCAGGGCTTCCCAACGTGTGGTCCGCGGGTCCCTTAGGGGTCCGCCGGCTTTTTCTGGGGGGTCCGCGGCCATCTTTCACCAAATCGTGTAAAATAATGAGTAACATTATTGAATAAAAATGTGAAAATCAAATTCATCACTATTTTTTTCGTGTCAAAAACATGTGTACTTTTAGTTCAGGTCGTATTCCCAAGCAGCCTTTGCGGTTCCTAAGTGAGAACCCATACACAGTTAAGTGCCGGAGAATGCGGCTTCTCTGATCGACCGTTTCGCAACAGTACGGGGGTAGTTTGTGCGCTGGATCAAGGCGCTAGATGCGCTGAAACCTTTTACGCATGCGCCGAGCGAGCTTTGTTGACCAATCACCGCGCTCGCTGGCACGTATGTGGCTCCAGGCATCATTAAATGTTAAACTTGCTTTGTCAGTGCACTACCTATTTCATAAGTCGTTTTTTGACCAGTTTATTACTTCTAACATGGATCGTTGGCTGAAGTCAGGATCATTGAAGAAGGGTACAGTCCCTCCATCGCCTTCACAACAAGGGAAGTTTCCAGTTGAATGAATGAGAAGGGAGGACGACGAAAGGAAGAACAATCACAAGAAGCTCCACAGCCAGATTTATTATGTGAAAACGCTGCAAGTACTCCATTGGTTGCAATATCCCGTGGAAGTGGAATAACCAAGAAGCGTAAGTATAACGAAAGCTATATAGAAATGGGCTTTATGGAGACAAAGGAGGGTAAAGCTCAGTGTGTGATTTGTGCGCGAGTCCTTCCGAACAGTTCAATGGTTCCAGTTAAATTGCACAGTCATTTTGAAGGTACTCCCCCGGATTTCCAGGCTAAAGACATCGATTTTTTTCAAAAGGAAGAGTGCTGAATAGCAGCTTCTCAGCATTGCATCAAAACTCATGCAAAAACAATTAATGAAAATTCAATAAAAGCTTTTTTCTTGGTTAGTTATCGTGTGGCAAAAACAGCCGAAGCTCATACCATTGCAGAAAATCTCATAAAACCGTGTTGTTATGATCATTGGGAACGTGGCACTTGCATTAAGAAGCTTTCATTTCCCATGGGTTTCGTTCTGAAGTTTAAAGTTACTGTGCTCTTGACTGACTAGGGGTCCGCCATGGATTTTCGGCTGAAGAAGGGGTCCGCCAGCTGAAAAGGTTGGGAAGCCCTGATTCTAATGTTTACCGTTTCTGAGACGTATGTTGCAAACAGGACGTTATGATTTCCGGAAAGGGTAACACATGATGGATGGGATGCCTCTGCCGGCCGATGTGGCCGAGTGGTTCTAGGCGCTTCAGTCTGGAAACGCGCGACCGCTACAGTCGCAGGTTCGAATCCTGCCTCGGGCATGGATGTGTGTGATGTCGTTAGGTTAGTTAGGTTTAAGTAGTTCTAAGTTCTAGGGGACTGATGACCTCAGATGTTAAGTCCCATAGTGCTCAGATCCATTTGAACCATTTTTGAATACCTCATTAGCACCATCAGGAAGAATGCATTTGGTGTTATTCTGGGATATTTTCGTAAACTGGTCCTGTTAGGACAAAAATTTCCATGCAGCTGAGACATCATGAAAGCTCCTACAACAAAAGCGTCTGTTAACTATTTCTGCAGAGCATTACGATTTCCGGGAAGGGTTGATATGTAATGGACGAGCTGTCTCATTAGGATCGCTAGGAAGACTGTATCCTGTGTTACATTTTCATAAACAGTTTCTGAAAGGATTGCAAAATATTTTTACAGCGCGTTCAGAGGGATACATGGCTGTTATTTACATAGACGTGAGACGTCAGTATAACACTGATGACCTTTTAGCTGCACCTGCGAGGTTGGGTCGCTAGGCAAACGTCTCTTTTGGCAATTAGGCCGGCAATGGACCTGCAGGTATGAAGGTGATGCATCAGGTAGCATCTCATCTGAGTCAGGGCGATTCAAGATTTCGGAGAAATATTCTCCCCATTTTTCTATAATTCTTTCCTTGTCATTTATCATGTTGCCGTTCTTATATCTAATGAAAAAGTTTCGGCTCTGAAATCCACGTTTCCGATTTTTGAAGCATCGGAAAAACTGTCTTGGAGTCTTGTTGTGGCTCTCTGCCTCAACTTGTTCCAATAAACTGGTTAGATGTGTTCTCTTCTCTGTGTTTAGGATTCAGTTCATCTCCCTTCTGCCGTTGAGAAGATATTCCCTTTTCTGCTCATTCTCCCAGCCAGCCAGCCACTTCTTCCTTGTCTTCCTTCTCTTTTTTGTAGCCTTCTGGCATGTTTCTTTGACCCATTTTCTCTTCTTCATTCTCTTCTTTCTTCCCAATTACACAGTACCGCGAAATTTACTTGCTTCCATTTTTTCTCCACATTCTCTCTTGATTTCTGGTTTTCAAGCGCCTAACACGGTTTTTTATTTCTACAGCATACTGCTCTTTAATTGTTTTTTTACGTTCATCTTTGTACGCCCCTGTTTTGTATGCCTCAGCACTTTTCTTGTAGCTGTTTAATGCATATTGGTCTTGATCTTCACGAGAAAACCCATAATTCTTAGCTGTATTTTCAGCACAGTTTCCCATATGGATGTGATGGTAAACATCAAGCAGTCCGTCAAAAACAACACCGTCCACAAGATTGACACCTCCATAACTTTAATTTAATCAAATCACAGTTTGCAACATTCGAACCAGATTCTAGTGTTTCCTGCTTCTTCTAATGTATGTAGGTGAACATCATTTTAAGTGTATATACAACCAGGACGTGGTGTCATGCACAGTCAGCATCTCTATACGACCTGACCTGACTATAGCGCTGCTCCACCAAGATGTAAGCTATCTGGTTGGTAGTTTTTCCATCCGGTGAGCACAAGGTCCTCTTATGTATTCTCTTGTCTTCGAAGTAAGTCGAACTTACTGTCAGGTTCTTTGAGATAACTAAGCTGATCATCCTCTGACTATTCTCATTGGTCTCATTATGGAAATTTTGCCTTCCTATAGTTAGTATATAGAATTCTTCTTTTACCACTTTTCCGTTAAAATCTCCAGCAACTATCTTGATGTTTCTAGCCCGTCATAGAATTCTTCCTTTTCTTCATCTGTTTTGTCTTGTGTCAGGGCGTGAACATTGGATAAGTGTGATGTCGCCACTTGGTTTCCGAGTACTATGTAGGACATTCTTTTGTTAACAGCTTTGAATTCTTTAACTGAATCTCCTATTTTGTCATGTATTACAAAACCAGTACAGAATTCACGTTTATCTACACATCCCACATAATTCATCTCCTTTGTGAGTACCCTCATCCAGCCAGCTTGTCTCTTGTATTGCCTACAAGTCCAGTTTATATCACTTAATTTCTGAGACCATAGGATGGATAGCTCCTAGTCTTTCTAGGCTTACAAAATTCCAATATCCAAAATTAAAATTTCCAAATAATAGGCCATTTTCCCTTAGCACCTTTCGTCTTCTATTGTATCTTTCAGGGCACGTTTGTGATCCGTAACAAAGATCTTTTCTCGGGATTGGGTTGGTAGCCGAATGCCCGACCCCCTCCTTTAACCCGGCTTGGGATTGGTATTGGCTGTCACAAGGTCGCTAGCACAGAAACAATAATATTAATAATAATTAGCCTTTGTCCGTACTATAAAAATACAACAGTCGTTCCAGGCAATCTCAATTCCTCGCCTAAACTATTAGCAACAATTTCGACCCCAAGCTGAGGATTAAGTTTTGTTTTGAGAATGATAAAGACATTTCAAGTTATTTGGAGGATGTGTCCTTATATCACATGATAGGAAGAGGATTTTTGAGACTGGAGAAAAATAAAGAACACAATATGGTTTAAACTCGTGGACGTGAGTACGCTAGTATTTGTTTACACCCTATCAGAGATTCGTCTTTTCTTTTAAAAAAAAATGGCACAAACACCAAAATGACTGATGTTTGAGCCTCAGAGATAAAATATAATTCAAGATGTCTATTTATTCACTGTTTTCCTGGTAATTTATCGTTCACATCAGAATACCTACAAATATACTCAGTTTTACCTACTTTTAAAAGCGTTTGCTCACTAAAAAAAGAAAATAAACTGCATTATATTAGGAATTTTTACCTTTCATTGTAAGTAGTTTCTGCACCAAAGTCAGCGTTTCAGGTCTCACAGGCGTTACTTTGTGATTCTGCATTGTGGCCTAGACTCTCTGCAAACTCAAAAGTGTTTTACAGTATTCGAAAATAACTGAGAGTATTATGCAATTACTTAAATGGGCATCCTGTAATGTCTGAATAGACCAAACGAAACTAACAGTACCGGTATTGAATTGTGAGACTTATGATTGACTAAATGAGATAAGCAATTACATGCGTTTCACCATAAAACTTCACTTATACCACTTAGAAACTGAAATTCGTGTTGTCACGTCGAAACCACAGTCAAGTCCAAATCCGCAGGCAAAGTCGTCAACGGAGAACAACACTTAAAACTAAAAGCATGTTTATTAGAGACAGAAATATACAGCTATAACAGAATTCAACTCATGGATGGAGTGTGCAACAATTTACACAGAAATTAATTATTCCAGAATGCTGGTGTTTATACTAACATCGCATATTCCAGAATATACGTACATTACAAACATAAGGTGTTTCAAGAACATTTTAAAAACGATAAATGCTGAATAACAAATAATAGTTGGTGGTCGGGTATAAACTGGCGACATGCAGCACGCCATCGGCCAATGGTAACCAGTATGCTACACTGCGTCCGCCATGGCACACGGCAATATGATCGTATCTTCTTAGATGTTAACAAAACTGTAGATAAACCACTGGCTAAAATGCATATATTTCACGTTTGTCAGAGCAACAAGAATGCAATTTGTCATAGGTGTGCCATGAAGGGAGGAAAACGGAAGTGTCAAAATACTATCTCTTTCCGTATTAGGGTTATCACTTTCTTTTTCTATTGCAGATGCGGGGGTGGGACGGAAGTATATCCATTGTCATAACGACGAAGCAACACAGGCAACAAAGCAGTATTCGGGCATTTTTAACTGCCGTGTGTCATTGTTAATCTGGGCCGCGAGAATCTGGTATCCGTGTAGTTGCATGAGCCTTGCTTTTATTTTTTACCGGTCAGTACATGGAACCGCTTAGGGGAACTGAATGAACAGATGATCTATTTTTTAATTTTTCTCTGGATTTCCGCCTCAAATTTGACGACCGCCAAATTTCGGCGCCCTAGGTGTCCGTCAATCTCGCCTCTCCGGTAGAGGCGGGAATGCCTGTGAGTCGTAACAAAAGGGCCCCCACCACTTCGGTTACTCCACGGCGCGGCAGCTGACTAGCCGCGAAGTGAGTCGGCAGTTTCAGTGAGTTCCCCGAACGCGAAGAAAGCGACGCTGAGCATAACGTCCGTCACGGGCGGAATCGTGAGGCTACGAGGAGAACCGTGTCGCTGCCAAGCACTCTCGTTAACATTCCTGTGCAATCTTTCGCTTCGCGATGGCGTATATGGAGGTTTGAGAGGTTCTACACATCCGCACTTATGATGAAGAAAGACTTTGCTGTCCAGTGCGCTGGAAAGGAACGTCACAAACTTTTCCTGCAACCACCAGCGACTGGGCGGTAGGAACTGCAGGACAGTAGCTGACCTACTACACGTTTCCATTGGCGTTCGACAAATTTATTAAGCTTGTGATGGACGGCCTGCTTTTCGGCTTGTAAAAATAACCCTTCTTTCCATGTCTGCAGGTGAAAATAAACCAAAACTGCTTGTACGTCGGTTATATGCGCTTCAGTCGGGAACCGCGCTGCTGCTACGGCCGTAGATTCGAATCCTGCCTCGGGGATGGATGTGTGTGATGTCCTTAGGTTAGTTAGGTTTAAGTAGTTCTGAGTCTAGGGACTGATGACCTCAGATGTTAAGTCCCATAGTGCTTAGAGCCATCTGAACCATTTTGTTTGTACGTGTTAAACGTTACGCTGACATTTAACTCCGAAATACTGTTTCATTGTACCTGTTGAGGAGTTAATGAATTATTTTGTTCTAAACAACCAGCTCAATGAGGTCAGGCTTAGTATTCCTTGAGATGACACAGAATATTGCTGTACTGAACAAAACCCTAACATGCTGGTTATATTGTCACAATTACCGATTTCAGTTGTGATTAACAGCCATCTTAAAAATGTACAGCTACAACTATATCGACATCAACATCTACACTCTGCAAGCTACTGTGAAGAGCAGGTTAGAAGGTACTTACCATTCTACCAAAATTAGGATTTCTTTCGTTCGATTCGCATATTCGCGACTTCGTAGTCACTACTTGAGCGACACGTAGGCAGCTATAACATATCCTAGCTTCTTTACATCCCATTGGTTGTTAAAACTTCGTGGTAGGCTTTTGCGGGAAAGTTGGTGTCTATTTTCAAGCGTATGTCATTTCAAGTTTTACGGTTTTCTTGTGAGTCAAACAAATCTGTAAGTATTTGTGCTGCCCTTCTTTGTATACTTTAAGTACATCCCGATAATCCTATTTTGATCAGGTCTCACATACTAGAGTAGTATTACGTAGGAAATCTCCTTTCTTCAGTAATTGCATTTACCCAGTATCTTATCAATGAACCGAATTCTGGCACTTCTTTACCGACGATTTGATATCTTCACAACATGTTACTCTTAGTTACACAGCACAAAAGAATTAACAGGTCGCTTTTTGAAAACCCATCATTTACGTCCATTGCGACACGTTGTTGTTGTTGTCGTCTTCAGTCCAGAGACTGGTTTGATGCAGCTCTCCATGCTACTCTATCCTGTGCAAGCTTCTTCATCTCCCAGTACCTGCTGCAACCTACATCCTTCTGAATCTGCTTAGTGTATTCATCTCTCGGTCTCTGTCTACGATTTTTACCCTCCACGCTCCCCTCCAATACTAAATTGGTGATCCCTTGATGCCTCAGAACATCTCCTACCAACCGATCCCTTCTTCTAGTCAAGTTGTGATATAAGCTCCTCTTCCCCCAATTCTATTCAATACCTCCTCATTAGTTATGTGATCTACCCATCTAATCTTCAGCATTTTTCTGTAGCACCACATTTCGAAACCTTCTATTCTCTTCTTGTCTAAGCTGTTCATCGTCCACGTTTCACTTCCATACATGGCTACACTCCATACAAATACTTTCAGAAACGACTTCCTGACATTTAAATCTATACTCGATGTTAACAAATTTTTCTTCTTCAGAAACGCTTTCCTTGCCATTGACGGTCTACATTTTATATCCTCTCTACTTCGATCATCATCAGTTATTTTGCTCCCCAAATAGCAAAACTCCTTTACTACTTTAAGTGTCTCATTTCCTAATCTAATTCCCTCAGCATCACCCGACTTAATTCGACTACATTCCATCATCCTCGTTTTGCTTTTGTTGATGTTCATCTTATACCCTCCTTTCAAGACACTGTCCATTCCGTTCAACTGCTCTTCCAAGTCCTTTGCTGTCTCTGACAGAATTACAATGTCATCGGCGAACCTCAAAGTTTTTATTTCTTCTCCATGGATTTTAATACATAATCCGAATTTTTCTTTTGTTTCCTTTACTGCTTGCTCAATATACAGATCGAACAACATCGGGGAGAGGCTACAACCCTGTCTTACTCCCTTCCCAACCACTGCTTCCCTTTCATACCCCTCGACTATTATAACTGCCATCTGCTTTCGGTACAAATTGTAAATAGCCTTTCGCTCCCTGTATTTTGCCCCAGCCACCTTCAGAAGTTGAAAGTGAGTATTCCAATCAACATTTATTGATTGGCGACTCCATAGTGTCCTGTGCACTACGACCAGATAATGGGTATACTTGGAAGGAGAGACAGCATTGGTCGTATATTTTTGTTTATTATCGCAAAATCGATTTTCGGTCACTAAGTGACCGAAAATCGATTTTGCGATCTTCAGTGCTGTAATTATAACTTAAATTAGTAAGCACTGGTGTCAATAAGCTTACGGCGATCACATAGACTATGTGATCGCCGTAAGCTTATTGACACCAGTGCTTACTAATTTAAGTTATAATTACAGCACTGAAGATGGTCATTAAGTGACCGAAAATCGATTTTGCGATAGTAAACAAAAATATACGACCAATGCTGTCTCTCCTTCCAAGTATACCAATCAACATTGTCAAAAGCTTTCTCTAAGTTTACATATGCTAGAAACGTAGGTTTGCCTTTCCTTAATCTTTCTTCTAAGACAAGTCGTAGGGTCAGTATTGCCTCACTTGTTCCAACATTTCTACGGAATCCAAACTGGTCTTCCCCGAGGTCGGCTTCTATCAGTTTTTCCATTCGTCTGTAAAGAATTCGCGTAAATATTTTGCAGCTGTGACTTATTAAACTGATAGTTCGGTAATTTTCACATCTGTCAACACCTGCTTTCTTTGGGATTGGAATTATTATATTCTTCCTGAAGTCTGTGGGTATTTCGCCTGTCTCATACATCTTGCTCACCAGATGGTAGAGTTTTGTCAGGACTGGCTCTCCCAAGGCTGCGACACACAAGTTCGAAATTTGGCTCGAAGGTGCCTACAACCGTCTTTTGTAACGGTGCAGAAGCAATGCGTCCTGTGAATGCACTCTCAAGATCGGTGACACTTGAAACAACATGATTCCAGAGCTCAGAAGTTCGTGTGAGGTGGGTTAAGGATGTCTCATGAGCATCACATTTCACCACAGTTCCGCCCATCGCCATCGTGGACGTGTCACACCACGGGAAAGTCGTCACGCACACCCCTAACTGCCGGCCGGATTGGCCGAGCGGTTCTAGGCACAAGTCTGGAACCGCGTGATTACTACGGTCGTAGGTTCGAATCCTGCCTCGGGCATGGATGTGTGTGGTGTCCTTCGGTTAGTTAGGTTTAAGTTGTTCTAAGTTCTAGGAGACTGATGACCTCAGAAGTTAAGTCCCATAGTGCTCAGAGCCATTTGAACATGTCACCCTTTCTCTTAAGGCCTCTGCGATGGAGGTCAGAATCGCGACGCCCAACATTGAACTAACGCGGTGGTCCAGGGCAAAATTTCAGAGACACTGCCGCTCAGTATTGAGATGGCATGGCCTTAGGAGGTGGCATAAAGGGCGTCAGTGAAACCAGCTGTTCCCTTGGGGTGTTCATTTACGAACATCTTCTGGTCGAAGACGAAGTTTGCAGTGCGATGTGCAACAAAGCGACATTCTTGAGAACGTTTAACATGATCACACCCTCCAAACGATTCAGTCCGTCTCTAAGTGCATCATGCGGCTGCAACCCAATTGAACGTGTTCCGGCCCCGACGGAATTTAGTGCGACCACAGTTTCTGCTTACGTATACAATATGGAACCGCTAGGGATCTTTCGAAATCACTCGACAAAATTTGAAAGTGATTCAAAGCAGCAAAGGGTGTTTATAGTTTTTCAGTCCTGTCGTTTCGCACACTCCGGTGGCGCGATCATGGTCGGGAGGGGGGGGGGGGGGGGGTGAGACATTGACACATGTGTGAATAAGATGGCGAAGTACCCCCTCTAAGAACTCTCCCCTCCGCCCCCCCTCTCGCCCCCCGTTCGGCAACACCTTTCGTACCATCCACAAAACTTGTACCTGTACAGAGACTCCCCTTGACGTTTTCCTAGATGTCTACAGGCAAGGAATTCCTTCGTCACCCCTCAGATCCCGTATGCATGGCAACAGACACTAAAGCAGTAGTGTAGCCCCACTCAGCTGATGGGTGTCGAAGGTTTTGCCTCCCCACAGATGTCTAGGAAACGGTCTAGGCTAATTTCTGTACAGGACCATTTTGGAGATACAGAACAGTGGATGGATGGCACTGAATGTGTCGCTGAACAGGATTGTCTTAGAGTGACACTTGATTTCACACATCAAAAAAAGCTTTGCATCACCCTGGTTCCCAAAACTCCTGAAGACAGACGTTGACTGTGGATATTGTATCACAGACACAGTCCCTTTGACTGTTCAGAGATGTCACTAAACCTGCCTAAAGATGTAAACAACCACGCATGAGCAGTGCCTATTAGTCGGAGGGTGTCCGTCAGCCGATCAGTTCCAGTCATTCCGAAGGAGGTACACAGCTCGTGTTGTCTGTAGTTCAATCATGCCTAGACGGTCAATACCACGGTTCGATCGCGTCCGTATTGTTACTTTGTGCCAGGAAGGGCTCTCAACAAGGGAAGTGTCCAGGTGTCTCGGAATGAACCAAAGCGATGATGTTCGGACATAAAGGAGCTACAGAGAGACAGGAACTGTCGACGACATGCGTCGCTCAGGCCGCCTAAGGGCTACTACTGCAGTGGATGACCGCTACCTGAAGACTATGACTTGGAGGAACCCTGACAGCAACGCCACCATTTTGAATAATGCTTTTCGTGCAGACACAGGACGTCGTGTTGCGACTCAAACTGTGCGCAATAGGCTGCATGATGCGAAAGTTCACTCCCGACGTCCATGGCGAGGTCCACTTTTGCAATCACGACACCAGGCAGTGCGGTACAGATAGGCCCAACAAAATGCCGAATGGACCGCTCAGGTTTGGCATCACGTTCTCTTCACCAATGAGTGTCACATACGCCTTCAACCGGACAATCGTCGGAGACGTGTTTGGAGGCAATCCGGTCAGGCTGAACGCCTTAGACACACTATCCGACGAGTGCAGCAAGGTGTAGGTTCCCTGATGTTTCGGGGTGCCATTATCTGGTTCCGATATACGCCGCTGGTGGTCGTGGAAGGCGCCGTAACGGCTGTACGATACGTGAATGCCATCCTCCGACCGATAGTGCAACCATATCAGCAGCATATTGGCTAGGCATTCGTCTTCATGGACGACAATTCGCACCTCCATCGTGCACATCTTGTGAATGACTTCCTTCAGGATAACGACATCGCTCGACTGTTCTCCAGACATGAACCCTATCAAACATGCCTGGGATAAATTGAAAAGGGCTGTTTATGGACGGCGTGACCCACCAACCTCTCTGAGGAATCTACGCCGAATCACTGCTGAGGAGTGGGACAATCTGGACCAACAGGGCCTTGTTGCACTTGCGGATAGTATGCCACGCCGAATATAGGCATGCATCAATGCAAGAGGACACGCTATTGGGTATTAGAGGTACCGGTGTGTACAGCAATCTGGAGCACCGTCTCTGAAGGTCTCGCTGTATGGTGGAACAACATGCAATGTGTGGTTTTCATGAGCAATAAAGAGGGTGGAGCCGGCCGGTGTAGCCGTGCGGCTCTAGGCGCTTCAGCCTGGAACCACGTGACCGCTACGGTCGCAGGTTCGAATCCTGCCTCGGGCATGGATGTGTGTGGTGTGCTTAGGTTAGTTAGGTTTAAGTAGTTCTAAGTTCAAGGGGACTGATGACCACAGATGTTAAGTCCCATAGTGTTCAGAGCCATTGGAACCATTTTTTGAAAGGGGGTGGAAATGATGTTTATGTTGATCTCTATTACAATTTTCTGTACAGGTTCCAGAACTCTCGGAACCCAGGTGATGCAAAACTTATTTTGATGTGTGCATTTTATTCATGAATGAGTCATTGCAGCAAATCCCCCCCCCCCCCCCCCCGTGATTACACCATGGGAAGCCGCGAAACATGAGGGCTGAAAACGTACAAACACTCTTTGCTGTTTAGGATCAAGTTCGAAATTTTTCGAATGATCCCTAGTAGTTCCACCCTGTATGCCAAAGCATAAACTGTGATCGAGCTGAATTCCTCAGGAGTCAGAACGCGTTGAATGGGACTGTAGCCCCCTGATGTACTTAGAGAGGGGTCGAATTGTGCAGGAGGTGTCATCATGCTAATGATTGTCAAGACTGTCGTTCTGTTGCACATTGTGCTGCAAACTGTCGTTTTGGCCCCAATAGTGTGTAAATGAACGCCCCAGGGGAAGGGCTGGTTTCACCGACCCCCTCTGTGCCACCTCCTAAGGACTTTCTGTGTCGGTTCTGAGTGGAGGGTTGCTTGAAATGTTTTCTTCACCCAGCCATAAGAAAGATGCGTGATTTCAAAATTTGGCGTCGCGGCTCTGATCTCCATCACAGAAGCGTCAAGAGAATGGGTGAGAATGTGAGTAGAGTGGGTAAATGAGACGAACTTCCCAACATGTGACATGTCTACGGTGGCGTTGAACAGAATTGTGGTGAAATTTGGTGCTATTATGACATCATTAACCCATCGCACACCTCCCATAACTTCTGAGCTCTGGCCTGTGTGTCGCATATGCCGATATGTTACTGTTTGAAGCGTCGTGGAGCACGAGAGTGATGTCGCAGGGCGCAATATTTTTGCACAATTACAGAGGATGGTTACAGGTACCATTCAGCCGAATTTCACACTTCTACGTCACAGAGGGGTCAATGGCCAGTTTCAGATAATCAAGTCTTTTGTGCGGTGCATATGTATGGGTTGAAAGATTCTAATAGTACCTAATCGATATTGCACGCATAGGATAATATATATTCGAATTTTATAAAGCGTACAGTTTAATAGTTCTGAACTTTTACAGCAAGTTGCCAATCTTTGCACCACTTCGAAATCTTATCCTGCGCTGACAGAATTTCGGTGCACCTTTTTAAGGTAGCATTTCATCACAGACAACTGTGAAAATCTGATATTACAATTAATATTGTCTGCCATGTCACTAATATACAACATGAGCAGCAAGGATAGTAACACATTTCACTGGAGCACATCTGAGATTCTTCTACATCAGTCACATTTTCATCAAGGAAAGCATACTAACAGTCTCATTCCGTAGAACTCTTCAATCTAGTATGAATGGGACAGTGCTCCAATGGTTTAAATCATACCTAACTGGAAGAGTGCAGGAAGTTGAAATAAGCAGTTCACATAATATGCAAAAAACTGGTGATTTCTCAAACTGTGGAACAATCACGAATGGAGTGCCGCAAGGTTCGGTCTTGGGTCCTCCGCTGTTCTTAATATATATTAATGACTTGCCATTCTATATTCACGAAGATGCAAAGCTGGTACTTTTTGCTGATGATACAAGTATAGCTATCACATACAACAGACAAGAATTAACTGGTGAAATTGTAAACGATGTTTTTCAGAAAATCATTAAATGGTTCTCTGCAAATGGGCTCTCATTAACCTTTGACAGGCCGGCCGCGGTGGTCTCGCGGTTCTAGGCGCGCAGTCCGGAACCGTGCGACTGCTACGGTCGCAGGTTCGAATCCTGCCTCGGGCATGGCTGTGTGTGATGTCCTTAGGTTAGTTAGGTTTAAGTAGTTCTAAGTTCTAGGGGACTGGTGACCACAGCAGTTGAGTCCCATAGTGCTCAGAGCCATTTGAACCATTTTTTTAACCTTTGATAAAACACAGTATATACAGTTCCACACAGTAAATGGAATGACACCATTGATAAATATGGACTTCGATTAGAAATCGGTAGCTAAGGTAGAATATTCAAAATTTCTAGGTGTATACATTGATGAGGGGTTGAAATGGAAAAAACGCACTGAGGATCTGCTGAAACGTTTGAGTTCAGCTACTTATGCTATCAGGGTCATTGCAAATTTTGGCGATATACATCTGAGTAAATTAGCTTACCATGCCTATATTCATTCCCTGCTTTCCTATGGCATCATATTCTGGGGTAACTCATCATTGAGTAAAAGAGTGCTCATTGCACAAAAGCGTGTAATCAGAATAATTGCTGGAGCTCATCCAAGATCACCCTGCAGACACTTATTTAAAGAGCTAGAGATCTTCACTGTAGCCTCACAATATATATATATTCACTTATGAAATTTGTTATTAACAATCCGAACGAATTCAAAAGTAATAGTAGTGTACATGGCTACAACACTAGGAGAAAGGATGATCTTCACTACTCAAGGTTAAATCTAACTTTGGCTCAGAAGGGGGTAAATTACGCTGCCACGAAAGTCTTTGGTCACTTACCTAATAACATCAAAAGTCTGACAGATAGCCATATAGCATTTAAAAGTAAATTAAAAGAATTTCTTAATGGCAACTCCTTCTACTCATCAGATGAATTTTTGGATATAATAAGTGGGTAATTTCCCCAACTCCCACAAAAAATTAAAAATATTAAGTGTCATGTAATATTTTGTGTAGTGTAATATCTTGTATAGACACATTTTATTAACCTGACACGTTCCACATCATTACGAAGTGTCGTATTGATGATCTATGGAACAAGTACTAATCTAATCTAATCTAATCTAGTAACAAATTTCGTTTGATACCACACATGATCCTAATTTCGTTAAAAATCATTGGTGTGATGCTGAGTCATATGTTTTTTAGAAGTCATATCATTCTACATGCACCTGATTGCCTTGCTCCATGACTTTTTTGGTGTCATAAGAGAAGAGTGGATTCGCATGTTCAATGTTTATGGGCTCCATACTGATTGGCGTGGAAGAGGCCCTTGCGTTCGAGATGTCTCTCTACGTTTGAGCTAAGAATATATTATAACATTCAACAACATATGGGTGTCAATTAAGTTAGTTAGCAGTTTTGTTGATTAGTCTGCTACTAGACCAGTGTGACCTCTGCTTTCTTCCAATTACTGGTCATAGTTTACAGTTTGAAGCCTCTACAGTATATTACGGTTAAGAGTGAGACTAAGCTGCACCTTCTGTGTAGAATCTCACAGGGATACCATGCCCCGGGGTCTCATTCGGAGTTAATGATTGCAATTGTTTCTCAGCGCCACTCATACTAATATCTGTACCAGTTATCTTCACAGTGGTTCGAGATTTAAACTGGGGCACTACTCCTGGGGCTTCCTTTGCATAAGAGCATTTGTAAACGGAGGTTAGTATTTCTGGTTTCACTTTGTTATCCCCAATTCCGGTTCCTTTGTCACCCATAAGCGATTATGTACAATCTTTGGTGCCACTAACTGTCTTCGCACGTAACCAGAATATCTTTGATTCATTGTCTACAGAAATTGCCTTTTGCGGTTCTCAAACAAGTTTCATTTAGTATCGCTTTATCTCTAGCTCTAAGATTATCGAACAAAATATTTGTCACCCGATTAAAAGAGAGCAATGGTAGCTTTAGAACGCTGTGGACTGTAACTGGTACTAGTCATATGGGGCACCACCGCTGACGTAAATCCGTCCTCAGACGGAACGTAAAGGACGCCAGCTATGGCTTCCACCATGGTTGGTGCACGCTGTTGCGTCATACCGAATGTGCTCTTCATCATGGATTGCGACCACAATGCCCTCTAGCAGCATTTCTCCGCGGTATATGGTTCGCAAATCACACATTTTCCTTACGAAAATAAACTCGCGTTGAATTATTAGGTCTATAAAATTGCACGTTTCTTTCCTTATCCAAATGCTAGCCTGTTGTTATATCTTAAGTATGTACAAATAAAAATTTCAATATCCATGAACATGACAGAAGGCAAAAGAAAAGTTCCATATCCAGTCAGTGAGCACAAACTTTTAAAACTATCAACACAAGTAGTGTGATACAAATTTACGATATTCGTCTACATAAGATACAAATCTGACAAGAGGATAGTAGAGGGTCAGTGAGAAACTGGATAAGCCAGAGCCCAACTTAAAGGTCATTCCTGGAAGCTTGACACCATCACATCTGGCTACATGCAAAAGGCCATGAAATCGACAAACCTGGAATTCTGACATCATCGCATCCAGCCATGTGCACCAAGGCCGTAACATCATTGCTCCAGGAACCTTGACATGATTGTGTCATTTCCCTATGAAGGCGTATTGGTAAGTACTTTGTCCATCCTTCTATTATTACTACTATTATTATTATTATTTCTTTCTTGTCTCAGACGTTATGTCTGGTTAAAAATGGAAGGTGACGCGGACTTTGATCAAGCGTGACTTCCTTTTAACTCAACGGTATATGTTACATTGCATTTATGAACTTTCGGGTAATTGAACAAGTGTCAATAATTACAGATTTCTGTAGTTGTATATATAAGTTTGGGTGTAGCTGTATTGCATTGATGTACTGGTGGATATTGTGTGGTATGACTCCTGCAGTTGATAGTATAATTGGTATAATGTCAACTTTATCCTGATGCTGCATGTCCTTGAGTTCCTCAGCCAGTTGGATGTATTTTTCAATTTTTTCTCCTGTTTTCTTTTGTATATTTGTTGTATTGAGTATGGATATTTCGATTAGTTGTGTTAATTTCTTCTTTTTATTGGTGAGTATGATGTCAGGTTTGTTATGTGGTGTTGTTTTATGTGTTATAATGGTTCTGTTCCAGTATAATTTGTATTCATCGTTCTCCAGTACATTTTGTGGTGCATACTTGTATGTGGGAACATGTTGTTTTATAAGTTTATGTTGTAAGGCAAGCTGTTGATGTATTATTTTTGCTACATTGTCATGTCTTCTGGGGTATTCTGTATTTGCTAGTATTGCACATCCGCTTGTGATGTGATCTACTGTATCTATTTGTTGTTTGCAAAGTCTGCATTTATCTGTTGTGGTATTGGGATCTTTAATAATATGCTTGCTGTAATATCTGGTGTTTATTGTTTGATCCTGTATTGCAATCATGAATCCTTCCATCTCACTGTATAAACTGCCTTTTCTTGGCCATGTGTTGGATGCGTCTTGATCGATGTGTGGCTGTGTTAGATGATACGAGTGCTTGCCATGTAGTGTTTTCTTTTTCCAATTTACTTTCTTCGTATCTGTTGATGTTATGTGATCTAAAGGGTTGTAGAAGTGGTTATGAAATTGCAGTGGTGTAGCCGATGTATTTATATGAGTGATTGCTTTGGGTATTTTGCTTGTTTCTGCTCGTTCTAGAAAGAATTTTCTTAAATTGTCTACCTGTCCATAATGTAGGTTTTTTATGTTGATAAATCCCCTTCCTCCTTCCTTTCTGCTTAATGTGAATCTTTCAGTTGCTGAATGTATGTGATGTATTCTATATTTGTGGCATTGTGATCGTGTAAGTGTATTGAGTGCTTCTAGGTCTGTGTTACTCCATTTCACTACTCCAAATGAGTAGGTCAGTATTGGTATAGCATAAGTATTTATAGCTTTTGTCTTGTTTCTTGCTGTCAATTCTGTTTTCAGTATTTTTGTTAGTCTTTGTCTATATTTTTCTTTTAGTTCTTCTTTAATACTTGTATTATCTATTCCTATTTTTTGTCTGTATCCTAGATATTAATAGGCATCTGTTTTTTCCATCGCTTCTATGCAGTCGCTGTGGTTATCCAATATGTAATCTTCTTGTTTAGTGTGTTTTCCCTTGACTATGCTATTTTTCTTACATTTGTCTGTTCCAAAAGCTATATTTATATTATTGCTGAATACTTCTGTTATCTTTAGTAATTGGTTGAGTTGTTGATTTGTTGCTGCCAGTAGTTTTAGATCATCCATGTATAGCAAATGTGTGATTTTGTGTGGGTATGTTCCAGTAATATTGTATCCATAATTTGTATTATTTAGCATGTTGGATAGTGGGTTCAGAGCAAGGCAGAACCAGAAAGGACTTAATGAGTCTCCTTGGTATATTCCACGCTTAATCTGTATTTGCTGTGGTGTGATATTATTTGAATTTGTTTGGATATTAAGTGTGGTTTTCCAATTTTTCATTACTATGTTTAGGAACTGTATCAATTTAGGATCTACTTCGTATATTTCCAATATTTGTAGTAACCATGAGTGGGGTACACTATCAAAAGCTTTTTGGTAATCAATGTATGCTTAGTGTAGCGACCTTTGTTTAGTTTTAGCTTGATATGTCACCTCTGCATCTATTATCAGTTGCTCTTTACATCCTCGTGTTCCTTTGCAACAGCCTTTTTGTTCTTCATTTATAATTTTGTTCTTTGTTGTATGTGTCATTAATTTCTGTGTAATGACTGAAGTTAATATTTTGTATATTGTTGGTAGGCATGTTATGGGGCGATATTTAGCTGGGTTTGCTGTGTCTGCTTGATCTTTAGGTTTCAGATAGGTTATTCCATGTGTAAGTGTATCAGGGAATGTGTATGGGTCTGCACTGTAACTGTTAAATAATTTAGTTAGATGTGAATGTGTTGAGGTGAATTTCTTTAGCCAGATATTTGCTATTTTATCTTTTCCAGGGGCTTTCCAATTGTGAGTAGAATTAATTGCTTGGGTGACTTCATGTTGTAAAATTATCACTTCAGGCATTTGTGGTATCATCTTGTACGTATCTGTTTCTGCTTGTATCCACCGTGCATGCCTGTTATGTTGTACTGGGTTTGACCAAAAGTTGCTCCAGAAGTGTTCCATATCTGTAATGTTTGGTGCATTGTCTATTTGAATGTGTGTGTTATATCTTGCGTCATCTCTTTTGGTTTGTGTTGAATGTTTGGTTTTGTTTCCTTCTATTTTCACTTTTTTTGTATCTTCTAAGTCCTTTGGCCAATGCTTGTAGTTTCTGCTTCTTTTCATCTAATTGCTCTATCGCTTCTTGTTGTGAGATTTTACCTAACCTTTTTCGTTTTTTTTTTGACATTTCATTTCTTATAAATTGTGTTAGCTGTCCGATGTCTTTTCTCAGTTTTTCTATTCTGATCTGTAGCCTGTGTTGCCATGCTGGTTTTGTGGGTTTCTTCTGTGAGTTGTGTGTGCTCCTATATAAACCAGTAGTTGTAACTCTTCCATAGTTGTGTTTTAATTTATTTTGTTGTGTATGATTGTGTTGATACTTTTTATTGTTGTTTCGACTTGTGGGTTATTTGGCGGTCTATGCAAGAATGGTCTAATGTCTGTATTTGTGTCTTTGTATTCTATATATGTCAGCTGAAATTTTTCTTCTATATCTAACATGTGTGGCACTTCGTGTTCTACACTCCTGGAAATGGAAAAAAGAACACATTGACACCGGTGTGTCAGACCCACCATGCTTGCTCCGGACACTGCGAGAGGGCTGTACAAGCAATGATCACACGCACGGCACAGCGGACACACCAGGAACCGCGGTGTTGGCCGTCGAATGGCGCTAGCTGCGCAGCATTTGTGCACCGCCGCCGTCAGTGTCAGCCAGTTTGCCGTGGCATACGGAGCTCCATCGCAGTCTTTAACACTGGTAGCATGCCGCGACAGCGTGGACGTGAACCGTATGTGCAGTTGACGGACTTTGAGCGAGGGCGTATAGTGGGCATGCGGGAGGCCGGGTGGACGTACCGCCGAATTGCTCAACACGTGGGGCGTGAGGTCTCCACAGTACATCGATGTTGTCGCCAGTGGTCGGCGGAAGGTGCACGTGCCCGTCGACCTGGGACCGGACCGCAGCGACGCACGGATGCACGCCAAGACCGTAGGATCCTACGCAGTGCCGTAGGCGACCGCACCGCCACTTCCCAACAAATTAGGGACACTGTTGCTCCTGGGGTATCGGCGAGGACCATTCGCAACCGTCTCCATGCAGCTGGGCTACGGTCCCGCACACCGTTAGGCCGTCTTCCGCTCACGCCACAACATCGTGCAGCCCGCCTCCAGTGATGTCGCGACAGGCGTGAATGGAGGGACGAATGGAGACGTGTCGTCTTCAGCGATGAGAGTCGCTTCTGCCTTGGTGCCAATGATGGTCGTATGCGTGTTTGGCGCCGTGCAGGTGAGCGCCACAATCAGGACTGCATACGACCGAGGCACACAGGGCCAACACCCGGCATCATGGTGTGGGAAGCGATCTCCTACACTGGCCGTACACCACTGGTGATCGTCGAGGGGACACTGAATAGTGCACGGTACATCCAAACCGTCATCGAACCCATCGTTCTACCATTCCTAGACCGGCAAGGGAACTTGCTGTTCCAACAGGACAATGCACGTCTGCATGTATCCCGTGCCACCCAACGTGCTCTAGAAGGTGTAAGTCAACTACCCTGGCCAGCAAGATCTCCGGATCTGTCCCCCATTGAGCATGTTTGGGACTGGATGAAGCGTCGTCTCACGCGGTCTGCACGTCCAGCACGAACGCTGGTCCAACTGAGGCGCCAGGTGGAAATGGCATGGCAAGCCGTTCCACAGGACTACATCCAGCATCTCTACGATCGTCTCCATGGGAGAATAGCAGCCTGCATTGCTGCGAAAGGTGGATGTACACTGTACTAGTGCCGACATTGTGCATGCTCTGTTGCCTGTGTCTATGTGCCTGTGGTTCTGTCAGTGTGATCATGTGATGTATCTGACCCCAGGAATGTGTCAATAAAGTTTCCCCTTCCTGGGACAATGAATTCACGGCGTTCTTATTTCAATTTCCAGGAGTGTATTTGTGCTTGTTCTGGTGGCTGTCTTAAGATTTCGTTTTCCTCTGACTGTTTAATTGATGCGTATTGTTCTTTGTTTATTTGCTCTACATCTACATCTACATCTACATTTATACTCCGCAAGCCACCCAACGGTGTGTGGCGGAGGGCACTTTACGTGTCACTGTCATTACCTCACTTTCCTGTTCCAGTCGCGTATGGTTCGCGGGAAGAACGACTGTCTGAAAGCCTCCGTGCGCGCTCTAATCTCTCTAATTTTACATTCGTGATCTCCTCGGGAGGTATAAGTAGGGGGAAGCAATATATTCGATACCTCATCCAGAAACGCACCCTCTCGAAACCTGGCGAGCAAGCTACACCGCGATGCAGAGCGCCTCTCTTGCAAAGTCTGGCACTTGAGTTTGTTAAACATCTTCGTAACGCTATCACGGTTACCAAATAACCCTGTGACGAAACGCGCCGCTCTTCTTTGGATGTTCTCTATCTCCTGGGATGTTTGAGTCCATTACTGTAATTTCTTCTTCTTCTGATTGCACAT
The DNA here is from genome assembly GCF_021461385.2 of Schistocerca piceifrons. NCBI lineage: Eukaryota > Metazoa > Arthropoda > Insecta > Orthoptera > Acrididae > Schistocerca > Schistocerca piceifrons. Next base: position 358,049,397 of record NC_060149.1, on the reverse strand, counting down.
TATTTTGTTCCAGTATTTGTTGTACTTGTTGTTTGATGTTTTCTAATCCTGACTGGGGTATCCTGTTATTTTTGATTATTACACGGATTTGATCAGCTAGTCGTTGTTCTTTTAAAAATTTTGATTCTGGGTATCTAGTAATAAATGTTGTGTATACTTGTGATCTGTATCCAGTTGTGTTGGTTTCTAGGTTTGTTGCTTGGTAATAACAGAACATGAGGTGTCGATTAACTTCATCTGACCATCTCATCCTCTGTCTTTGTCTTCCTTCTAGGGTGGTTGCAGGAAGCATATCCTGCAAAACACCTCTATTTGGATTTGAATCATTTTCCAGTTGGCTAGCAGTGTCGTTACCATTGTGGGCGGGCATAGGGTTCAAGCGTCGTCCCCGACCATGACGGTGCTTGTCCGAGGCTTCTTTAGTTCTGTCCTGAACCAACTAATCACACTAAAAGGGGGGTTAGCCCTATTAGTGGTTTGTTCTTTTCGTCGCCTTTTACGACTGGCAGAACATACCGGAGGCCTATTCTTTTCCCGGGCCTCCACGGGAAATATTATTATTATTATTATTATTATGTGTATTTTGTTATACTGAGGACCTTGTTATTATTCTTAAAAATGAGGAAAATCTGGTGTTACACACATCACAGCAGTCACTGTCCATAAGTTGTCTTCTTGATCGAATATCGTTCAGCTATGCAGTAGCACATCCACAGCAGCAGCAACTGCACGCATCCCAATGAGCCCCTGCTTCAGTGCTAGCTGGACTGCTGGACAAGGAGACTCAGGTGATCTGCAGCATACCAGTGACTCAGCAGCAGCAACAACAGCTGTCACTGTCCACAGGATGTATTCCCAACCTGGCATTGTATGACTATGCCGTAACACAGCCACAGAAGCTACCAGAACTTGAGTCTCAACTATGTCCCCATGAGTACTGTTATTCACCAACACATACAATGTGACTGTTAGTGGTTCTAAATGTGTAAATGTAGGGCTAGTGCCTGACAATGACATTAAAACAGTTATAGAGGTAGAAAATGTGTAATGTGTCAGTGCTAAGGTACAGTGTTCATAGTATGAGTAGGACTATCTGTGCAGGATGGGCCGGCCTGGGTGGCCGAGCGGTTCTAGACGCAACGGTTTGGAATCGCGCGATCGCTACGGTCGCAGGTTCGAATCCTGCCTCGGGCATGGATGTGAGTGATGTCCTTAGTTCTAGGGGACTGATGACCTCAGATGTTAAGTCCCATAGTGCTCAGAGCCATTTGAACCATTTTGTGTAGGATGGTGAGGTATATGAAAAAGAAGATGACAACCGAATGTGATCTAGCACAGACTCCAATTGATGTTCAATTGTTAAGATGTAAGTTGTGCATTGTTGGTATTTGTGGGGAGGCAATGCTTGAATTAACTTCATGGGACACTAACATATACCTAAAACATTTGAGTTTTGTGAATTTAGATGATCTATACTGTGTGTTATCAATTGCTACAGACAGACTGAGCCACTGGCATGCATCTATGGGAGCTGCATACTGTGATTTTGTAGAGTATTTGTGTGCAAATAGTGTAAATGTAAAGCAATTAGAACATTGTTTAAGTGCTTGTATCCCATCTGTGTCAAAGAATGTGTGTTGAGTCTGTAGCTATAAAATCTGAGAAGGCTGAATTTACTAAAGGAATACCTATGTATGTAATTGTACCACTAGTCCTGAATATTATTCAGTCTGAATTCAAGGTATATAGAAAAACATTATTATTTGGAAGTTACTGTAAAATTGAATGAATGTGTGTATACACAAGTGTAAATAAAAAATGCTCTACGATAAAGTTGTTTGTTTCCAGCTACAATAACTTTAATGCTGAAATGATCATGGTGTTTTATAAATAATAACACTGATATAGCAAATAACTTATGGTTTATTGTCATTAACAGTACGTTTTTATACATTGCTAGCAACATCTGATTGCTTATATGCAGAGATACATCACACTAAGACAGGAGGAGAATGATTTTATATACGATATTTACACAACAGCATCCAACTGATTTGATATGAGGACTAGCAAATACAGGTGACAAAGAAAGAACCACACATACATGTAGTCACACATATAGATATACAAACTGCTATAACCACCAGTTTAGTGTGTGTGTGTGTGTGTGTGTGTGTGTGTGTGTGTGTGTGTGTGTGTGTGCGTGTGAAGTTTGTTACAACTCACTAGGCCCTGTGACACTGGAGTCAGAGAGGGAGAACCCTAATTCTCGTATATCTGAGAATTCACCCACATTGCTGCTGCACCTGTATCCACCTGCATTTTCAGTCATTTGTTGAACACGATCACTTCATTGTATAATTTTCTTTGAGACACTGTCACCGCTGACATATTGTTCATATCCATGTTCATTTCATTCTCACTCAGGTTTGGAAAGGAGTTACATACAGAAGCAATGTGTCCTTTCTTATGGGACCTATTACATGTTGTCCAGCACTTGGAACACGTGGTCTGTTCAAGTTGAATGAAACAGTATGGGCATGAAGGCAACAGACCATGAGGGTGTCCCTGTCGTGATGAGGACTGTTGTTGGCCTGAACAACGATTATCTACACAATGTTGAGACATCTGCTGGACTGTAGCAATAACGTCTACATTTCCTCGTGAACTGAATGAAGGCTGGAAGGAGTTAGAGAAAATGATTTCTGAAACTTCAGACCAGACTTCTATCTGACTACGTGCAGCCCGTGAATCCACAAAGGACTGACTTCAGTACTTCTGACACTGTAGAGCTCAGTCTTAAATTTCCCTATCAGGAGCAAAATGTAGTAATGCCTCATGAACCATCTGATCTGCATAGGATTATTCATGAATATTTGCCACAAAATTACAATGACGGCTAAGACCATGTAGCTCTGCTGCCCATGCCCTGTATGACTGTTTTGGCAGCTTTTGGCACTGGTAAAACTCTACTCGAGCTGCAATAATGTGAGTAGGTTTACAGTGATAGATAGAAAGTAACTTACACTTCTGATTTGAACAAAGACTTGAAGGTTCTTATAAGTGGGCGAGCTGACACAACGACCAATACATGAAAGGTGAAGTTCACAACAAAAAAAGGGCCAGCACAAGTGTACATCTGTTACCCCAAATGCCTGGAAATGTTTCCGCAAGCGTTTTTTGTAGGCGCCCTAGTCTTCTGCTGCTTCGTCATACACAAGGAACAGCAGAGGATATGTTGTTGACGGTGCCACTGGTTGTGCCAGTGTAGTCGTTACACAGAAAATAGCAACTGTCAGCGCTTGTTATTGCTCAAGAAGAGGTTTAAGCACTTCCTCCACGGAAATTAAACTCAAAGTACCAAAGACTGAAGTGGAACACCTGGAGTCGAATACTGTAGTCGTTGCCAAAAAGTGTTCTATCCCAAAACACTGTAATTTATTTCTCAAACGGTACACACACATGGAATGCAAGATACAATTAGCAACACATTTGTGGCTGGTTAAGCCTTGTCCTCTGGCCTATATAATCATTAGTTCCAACAGGGGGCACAGCTGGCAGGCCGTGCATGTAAATGCTGTCATATTAGCAGGCCGGGAGGCCTCTAGTAGCCGCATCAAGCAAGAACTTCATGTGTGAAGAATGAAGTGCCGCACATACTAAATTGGTAGTTACAGCATAAACACAAATAGTGTGCGAGAAAACATGTACATAGTACACATAATAACAAACAACGAACAAGCACAGAGTGTGCAGACATTCACACACATACACACAACTATGGCAAATGCTTCTTACACCTATACAGGATAATAATAATAATGAGCGTATGGCAATAGTGGCCGGGAGACCCCTCGCGGGGCGGTTCAGCCGCCGCTCCACAAGTTCTTTAACGCGGCTACGGCGACCTGCGGGTGAATGAGGATGAAATGATGATGAAAGACACACATCACCCAGTCAACTCGAGGCAGAGAAAATCCCTGACCCCGCCGGGAATCGAACCGGGACCCCGTGCGCGGGAAGCGATAACGCTACCGCGAGAGCACGAGCCGCGAACACCTATACAGGATGAACGTTAATAAAGCCGACAAACTGCAGTGATGGATTCCTGACTGGAAATGGAGCAAAAAAGGTCCAATGAATATGTGTCCGGAAAGGGACGGTGTGCATGCAATGGCATCAAATCGTTCTGAAACACAGTACAGAGCTGCATCGCATCTACGTCACAATAGGTGTTCAAAGGGGACTCCATGAGATGTGATTGTCATGAAGGATACGCATAATCACACTTTAGTTTACACCATGTTGGTGAGCCATTTGCCTGGAGCTTGTACTAGGGTTCATCTCAATGTACTGTAGAACACGGTCTTTCAAATCTGGTGCATGCACAGTCCACCACCTCCGCGCATGTTCGTCTGTCTCAAATACCCATGCTCACACAGATGCCCCAAAAGGGCTTGAAATGTTGTGTGATGCAGTTCATGTCTGTGAAGGTACTTGTTTTGGTACGGCCATGCTACCTCTGGACCGTTTCCATATGTTTGGTTGTATGTGAAGACTATCTCGGCTTGTTGCCGACACGAATACCAAACCATTCTGCTGCTTACAGTACGTTGCGCCAATCACACAGCCTGCAACACACAAGAAACACACGGCACATGGTCATCCATCAGCGCCATCTACAGTGACAACGGTACATTTCCAGACACATATTCATTGGACCTTTTTTCCTCCATACCCAGTCAGGAATCCGTCCCTGCAGTTTGTCGGTTTTACTAATTTATATGTAGATGCTTTACCACCAAGCAGACATGTCTTTTTCAATATCACACCTCGCGAGTGACCTCTTTTTGGTATTAACTTCAGTGTACTTTTTCAACCTGGGACACTGCTTGAAGGAGATCCCATGGGTGATTCTAGTAAGTTGCATACGCAACCTGTGACACTGCAGGAGGTTTCGGTAGCGTAGAATGTATTACTGCTTATTCCCCAGCATGGTCATTATCTTGGGGACAGAACCATTTTGCAGAAATAGACACTCCAGACACAGCAACAAGTAGATGTACTCATTATACAAATTGATGGGCTATTTCCTTTATTCCTCCAAGACATATCCCACACGTGCATCCTCAGCCACACGATGGATCTTTTTTCCAATCTGACAATTTTATCTTTGGACAACCGCCAGAACCCTCCAAATGGCAAAGATCGTTACATAGCATGCCCATATAGAATCCTTACATGCAAGTAAAGGATGTAATTCCAATCGTCAAATGACCTGTACTCCTCCTCACTCATTCACACGTTACTCACCTTGGCATACCGGAAGACATTGGCAGACCCCCCCTGCAAATCCTGCGTTGGAAAACAAGCAACATATTAACATCAATCAACAGTTCGATATTGCTATTTGTCATTTTTAAAATAGCATCCCACGAAAGCGTTGGCACTGTGAGAAAAGAATGTAGGATCCAAAGTGTCTGCGCCAAGGTACACACTCTGGAATTCCTCAAAAACTCTACGAGCAAGTGCACAACTGTCTCCATCTACAATTTAGCATATCTGTCTACATTAGAGAATTTGAGTTCTTGTCAATCAATCACCAGGTGCCTATCCTCTGCATCGATTATGGCAATGCATGTGAATTTGCTGGTGAATGCAGTTATGTCAGGTAATGTGCTTTCATGGCGTCTCTCCTTGAAATCAAAATGTTAAAGTGAGAAGATCCCATCCTTCATCAGAAGCTGAAACTTTGCTTTGTCAGGATGGGTGGCTCTGGTGATATGCACTGTCTCAGTAATTTTCTGAAGATGGGCGTGTGTGAGTCTTAAGAAATAAAGGGAGCGGAACGATATTCTTGACATGATTCGTTTGGAAAATTAAATGCACTTTTCTCCATTGTCAGGTATCACACTGGCTGTACCTTTTTCCAACCCAAAATCACCCAGCTGCTCAACAAGAAAGTGAGCATCATACCCACACAAATTACAGAATAAGATTGGTATGCCCTGAATGATATTCTCACTCTGCAGCGGAGTGTGCGCTGATATGAAGCATCCTAGCAGATTAAAACTGTGTGCTGGACCGAAACTCGAACTCGGGACCTTCGCCTTTTTCAGGGAAATGCTCTACCGACTGAGCTACCTAAGCATATCTCCCAAGCCGCCCTCACAGCTCTAATTCCGCCAGTACCTCGTCTCCTACCTTCCAAACTTCACAGAAGCTCTCCTGCAAAACTTGCAAAACATGTATGGATATGTGTTGTGACAGTTTATATTTCAAGTTTCATGCTTTGTGAGCCGCACTGCAGAACTTCCCAGTTGAATGACAATGGTCTCTATATGGATTTCAGCTTTTCTATCCAGTGGCATCCCACAAATATGACATTAAACTGCCTGTTGATATAAGGCATCATTCTCCTGTGAGTTGGCCATTGGAATGTTGTTTCCATAAAGAACATCAACACTCAGTGCAAGTTCTTCAAGGTCATAGAGCAAACTTCTCGCAGGACTATCCTCAGCTTGTGATCTGAATTTTTTGCGACTGAAGTCATATGAGTATACAACTTGACAAGCTGCCACATAAGATATACGTCTTTCTGTGAAAGTGGTGTATGAGGCTGTGGGATCACTTCATCACCTTCACAACGTGCCACAGTAAGTAGTAAGTACTCAAAGTCAGCATATACAACAAAGGGATACCATTTCTGGTGGGTGGTGGGGAATGTCCTTATATTTTTTGAACTTTTTATCCTCTCTGGGCATTTCCAAATGCAGCAGTTCCTGGCACAAGTAATCAACCAGATGTCTTTCGAAATATCCAGTTGTAGTAAAAGAGTTGAGGCATCTGTGGCAAAAATTCCTTGCCCAATATGTTTTGACAACTGGGCACAAAGTAGGCAGGATACATTCTTAATCCAGATGCAGTAATGCTTCTCGCCTTTAGAGAATAGCAGTAAATCTGTGTGTTTGTGACACTGACCAGCTGCTTTGGAAAAGTAAAGGGATCCAACTACTTTCTGCTTCAGATCTCTTGGCGTGCTTTTATCGTCATCTACAGGTACACCGAGACCGTAACAAAGAACCAAATAATTAGTGTTCTATCTTTTGAACTTTGGTACGTGTGGGACTGTGATGGGGACAGCGATGCCTTCAAAGTTATAATGCTCGTAGACATTGAATGTCTTCTTCGTGCTCACAGCCATTGCATTTTTTGAGTAATTTCTATTGCAAGTCAGAAGAGATCATGCAAATCAAAATTCATCATTCTCATCTAGATTCTGGAGATAAATTGATGCTTATTTAGCAGCAGTATTATCTAGAGGAGGGATGAAACTGGACCACCTATAAAGTGGATCAAAAATATGCAAGTACAAATGAAGGTGGAGTGGATGGCTGAGCATCTTACTAGACCATCTTTACTTCATATAAGAAGAATGACTCAAAATGACACTCTAGGTAAAAGTTCCATGCCACTTTCCAATTGTCTCAGACCGAGATATCATGCCCTCTTTCCTAAAAATTTCAACATTTTAACAACACTTTTCTTTGCAGCAGCAGGTGGATCTCGATATCCTGCATTATCGTTATCAATGCAGGGTTGCAAGTACCCATCGATGAAAGCCCTGGCAACCACAGAGTAGTCTAACATGGCTGCCTGGTTTACCTGGCGTTCTTTAATCATAGAGGCTGTGGGGATCCTACGGCTAGGCAGGGGACAATAGGCAAATGGTCCCACACAAGGTGATGATGGCGTAGATGGCAATGGTCGCATGAACGATGGGTCTGGTCATGATGTTTTTGTTGTTGTTTCCAACAGTCCAACTCATGGAAGTTGAGGTACAGCAAGCCTGCCTCTGGACACATCTCGCAAATACGGCAATTACAGGTCATCAAGTAATTCTGAAATGTGCAAGTAACAACTATATAAGTGCCATGTGAAATTATAAACAAACACACAAGTATATATAGACAGATACTAAAAAGAAGTCTGCCTCACCTAACTACACACATCCCCCTGAAATCCCCTCATCTGAGAGCGAAATTGAGGATATAACAGGTCGAGGCGGCGATAGAGGCGCTACCTCATATTTGTTAAGCAGTCATAGAAACTTTACATCGTCACCTGCATCACATATTTGACTCGTAGAACAAATAAGGAGTCTTGTTAAGTATGAAAGGACAACTGCACACACACACACACACACACACACACACACACACAGAGAGAGAGAGAGAGAGAGAGAGAGAGAGAGAGAGAGAGAGAGATATGTGAAGTGTACACATTATCCTGGAAAAATACAATGTTTTCCCCAGCATCACTTGCCATGTAGTCGTGGGAATGCATGCAGCTTTCGATCACACCAGAATCAGCGACAAATGCGCAGAAAGAAAAATGTAATGCAACATTTATCAGAAGTAGTGCACTGTGATTTCCACAGAAATACAGTTTTTGGAGCAGCAGCGAGCCTGATGATTTCTGCAGAAATAATTTCTCATCACACACGTGCATGGGTAAGCGGAACCGGATACATGTGTATGCTGGCCACTACACATATATATACAGAGTGGTCCATTGATCGTGTCCGGGCCAAATATTCCAAGAAATAAGCGTCAAACGAAAAAACTACAGAGAACGAAACTTGTCTAGCTTGAAGGGGGACACCAGATGGCGCTATGGTTGGCCCGCTAGATGGCGCTGCCATAGGTCAAACGGATATCAACTGCGTTTTTTTTAATAGGAATCCCCATTTTTATTACGTATTCGTGTAGTACGTAAAGAAATATGATTACTTTAGTTGGACCACTTTTTTCGCTTTGTGAGGCGCTGTAATAGTCACAAACATATGGCTCACAATTTAAGATGAACATTTGGTATCAGGTATGTTTTTTAAATTAAAATACAGAACATTTTATTTAGGTTGTTCCATTGTGATACATGTACCTTTGTGAACTTATCATATCTGAGAACGTATGCTGTTACGGCGTGATTACCTGTAAATACCATATTAATGCAATAAATGCTCAAAATGATGTCCGTCAACCTCAATGCATTTGGCAATACGTGTAACGACATTCCTCTCAACAGCGAGTAGTTCGCCGTCCGTAATATTCGCACACGCATTGACAATGCGCTGACGCATGTTGTCAGGCATTGTTGGTGGATCACGATAGGAAATATCCTTCAACTTTCCCCACAGAAAGAAATTCGGGGACGTCAGATCCGGTGAAGGTGTGGGCCATGGTATGGTGCTTTGACGATCGACCCACCTGTCATGAAATATGCTATTCAATACCGCTTCAACCACACGCGAGCTATGTGCCGGACATCCATCATGTTGGAAGTACATCGCCATTCTGTCATGCAGTGAAACATCTTGTAGTAACATCGGTAGAACATTACGTAGGAAATCAGCATACATTGCACCATTTATACTGCCATCGATAAAATGGGGGCCAATTATCCTTCCTCCCATAATACCGCACCGTACATTAACCCGCCAAGGTCGCTGATGTTCCACTTGTCGCAGCCATCGTGGATTTTCCGTTGCCCAATAGTGCATATTATGCCGGTTTACGTTACCGCTGTTGGTGAATGACGCTTCGTCGCTAAATAGAATGCGTGCAAAAAATCTGTCATCGTCCCGTAATTTCTATTGTGCCCAGTGGCAGAACTGTACACGACGTTCAAAGTCGTCGCCATGCAATTCCTGGTACACAGAAATATGGTACGGGTGCAATCGATGTTGATGTAGCATTCTCAACACCGACGTTTTTGAGATTCCCGAATCTCGCGCAATTTGTCTGTTACTGGTGTGCGGATTAGCCGTGACAGCAGCTAAAACACCTACTTGGGCATCATTGTTTGTTGACATGTGGCTGAACACTTCTTGTTTCCTTAAATAACGTAACTAATCGGCGAACGGTCCGGACACTTGGATGATGTCCAGGATACCGAGCAGCATACATAGCACACGCCCGTTGCACATTTTGATCACAATAGCCATACATCAACACGATACCGACCTTTTCCGCAATTGTTAAACGGTCCATTTTAACACGGGTAATGTATCATGAAGCAAATACCGTCCGCACTGGCGGAATGTTACGTGATATCACGTATTTATACGTCTGTGACTATTACAGCGCCATCTATCACAAAGCGAAAGAAGTGGTCCAACTAAAACATTCATATTTCTTTACGTACTACACGAATATGTAATAAAAAAATGGGGGTTCCTATTTAAAAAACGCAGTTGATATCCGTTTGACCTATGGCAGCAACATCTAGCGGGCCAACCATAGCGCCATCTGGTTTCCCCCTTCAAGCTAGACAAGTTTCGTTCTTTGTAGTTTTTGCGTTTGGTGATTATTTCGTGAAATATTTGGCCCAGTCACTATCAATGGACCACCCTGTATATATAACTAGCTCTCAACACCTTCTATGCATTTCAGTCTGATCCCCATCATGAAGCACTCAGTACGTGCTGAGGGTGATGGAGCAATCAAGTGCTTCCCTTTTGCAGGGTGTTGATGGTGATGGGATTCCACCATCACCCCATCTTGGCAATGCATTATATACAGAGTTAATGCAGGATGAGGATATTAGACCTTAGTAGCAATTATTTTGTGTGTGTACCTAAACTTATTTTCGATACTTATACGTCTGTGACTATTACAGCGCCATCTATCACAAAGCGAAAGATTAGATTTTAGATGTGACTGATAATTTTTCGATGAGAAACACAGTCACGATAGGATCAGATGTAATTGATCTCGTTATGTAACTTATCTCTGTACAAGTGTGAGTGCCTGTACATTTTTCCTACTTAGCCAGTATCGTTTTTTCTCGCTGTTTCAGAATCCATTGCTCATAATCTGGCTCCATAACCATTCATATAATCAGAGGGATGGTGTGTGGATGTGTGGCTATAAGTCCATTTATTGATATGTTAGCCACATCATCCCAGATATCTGCCAATAGTGATGATGGTATATATACACTCCTGGAAATGGAAAAAAGAACACATTGACACCGGTGTGTCAGACCCACCATACTTGCTCCGGACACTGCGAGAGGGCTGTACAAGCAATGATCATACGCACGGCACAGCGGACACACCAGGAACCGCGGTGTTGGCCGTCGAATGGCGCTAGCTGCGCAGCATTTGTGCACCGCCGCCATCAGTGTCAGCCAGTTTGCCGTGGCATACGGAGCTCCATCGCAGTCTTTAACACTGGTAGCATGCCGCGACAGCGTGGACGTGAACCGTATGTGCAGTTGACGGACTTTGAGCGAGGGCGTATAGTGGGCATGCGGGAGGCCGGGTGGAAGTACCGCCGAATTGCTCAACACGTGGGGCGTGAGGTCTCCACAGTACATCGATGTTGTCGCCAGTGGTCGGCGGAAGGTGCACGTGCCCGTCGACCTGGGACCGGACCGCAGCGACGCACGGATGCACGCCAAGACCGTAGGATCCTACGCAGTGCCGTAGGCGACCGCACCGCCACTTCCCAGCAAATTAGGGACACTGTTGCTCCTGGGGTATCGGCGAGGACCATTCGCAACCGTCTCCATGAAGCTGGGCTACGGTCCCGCACACCGTTAGGCCGTCTTCCGCTCACGCCCCAACATCGTGCAGCCCGCCTCCAGTGGTGTCGCGACAGGCGTGAATGGAGGGACGAATGGAGACGTGTCGTCTTCAGCGATGAGAGTCGCTTCTGCCTTGGTGCCAATGATGGTCGTATGCGTGTTTGGCGCCGTGCAGGTGAGCGCCATAATCAGGACTGCATACGACCGAGGCACACAGGGCCAACACCCGGCATCATGGTGTGGGGAGCGATCTCCTACACTGGCCGTACACCACTGGTGATCGTCGAGGGGACACTGAATAGTGCACGGTACATCCAAACCGTCATCGAACCCATCGTTCTACCATTCCTAGACCGGCAAGGGAACTTGCTGTCCCAACAGGACAATGCACGTCCGCATGTATCCTGTGCCACCCAACGTGCTCTAGAAGGTGTAAGTCAACTACCCTGGCCAGCAAGATCTCCGGATCTGTCCCCCATTGAGCATGTTTGGGACTGGATGAAGCGTCGTCTCACGCGGTCTGCACGTCCAGCACGAACGCTGGTCCAACTAAGGCGCCAGGTGGAAATGGCATGGCAAGCCGTTCCACAGGACTACATCCAGCATCTCTACGATCGTCTCCATGGGAGAATAGCAGCCTGCATTGCTGCGAAAGGTGGATATACACTGTACTAGTGCCGACATTGTGCATGCTCTGTTGCCTGTGTCTATGTGCCTGTGGTTCTGTCAGTGTGATCATGTGATGTATCTGACCCCAGGAATGTGTCAATAAAGTTTCCCCTTCCTGGGACAATGAATTCACGGTGTTCTTATTTCAATTTCCAGGAGTGTATACTGTGTAGAAACTGACTCTGGTTAAAAAAAAAACATGTCGCCCATTTTTTCTGCAATCTTGTGTACTCGTATCAAAAACGATGATGTCACAACCACGTCGAGTCTGATGTCTTACATTTCCACAACTGTGGTCATGTACGTGAACTGAAAATCACAATCTGCATTGCAACTTGAGTGTAGCCAGCTGCAGAGCAACTTGGGCATGAAGAACTTTGACAAGTTTCTTTCAGCTCTCAGCCAAGACCATGCCAGCCACAGCAGCTGTACCACATCTTATTGGGACTGCTGATGCAAGAGACATGGACACTAGGAAAAGAGTTCATCTTCCAGACAATGTGTGTAGATCAGTTCACATATTTGATGACTGGCATTTTATCACATTCAGGGAGGCTCGCAAAGGCCCCTGGATGCAATTAGCAGTTGACCGTTTCCACTTCCATTGGCATATAAATGGAGCCTCCAAAATTATTTCTCGTATTCCTCATGAGGAGCACACACAAAGTGCAAAATTGCTCATTAATTTCAATACATCCTGGTATTTCAGGATTATAACACAAGTCAAACGTTATTTCTCACACAATATAATTATATTAACTTCCACATATATAATGCAGTCACAATCACTATATTTTACTTTCATCAAAGTGTCCTCCTTTTGAATTTAATGTCTGCCTCACAAACTCGAGGCAAGCGGTCAATCAGTTTTTGTAGGTATCGTAAATCTATATGGTTCCACACATCCTTAACAATATTACAGAGATGCTCGGTGCTGGATATATTAACTTCCCTGATGCATCTGTCCACTTCATCACAGACAATTTCAATGGGAATACAATCGGGGTTTTGGGACGGCCATACCATATCATTCAGTACTTTCTGTTTTTCGTTTGATGCAATGTAGTTCGTACAGTATGCCGACCGATGTTTTGGGTCATTATCCTATTGCAAGTTGAACCCTTTCTTTATTAAGCGCAATCCACTTCGTATTGCATGATACTGAAGTACGCGGTGGTAGAGCTTCTGATCCGTACAGCCTTATGTTTTCATAATGTTGCCAACTCTATTTCCGGCAAAACATCCCCAAACCACAATAGAACCTTCACCATGTTTAACTGTAAGTAGAACACACTGCTGGGCTACCCTTTCCCCTACAAATTGGCGAACAAATATTCTTCTTCTGTTTCCAAAAACCTCGAACTTCCATTCATCGGTGAATAACACCTCCGTCCACTCTTCCAATGTCCAATTACGAAGTTTTCTAGCCCATTCAAGTCTCTTCTATTTACTCATGAGCCTTAGAAGGTTTTTTTTTTTTGCTGTCACACATACTTTCAACCTGGCTTCAATTATTCTCCTTTTTACTGCTGCAATAGATATTGTTGTCGTGTTCATTTCTACCAATTCTGCACGAATTTGGGGCTCAATTTTGAATCTATTTCTCTTAGTGGTAATTCTGATATACACTATGCGATCAAAAGTACCCGGACACCCCCAAATACATATCTTTTTCATATTAGGTGCATTATGCTGCCACATACTGCCAGGTACTCCATATCGGCGACCTCAGTAGTCATTAGACATCGTGAGAGACTAGAATGGGGCGCTCTGTGGAACTCATGGACTTCGTACACGGTCAGGTGATTGGGTGTCACTTGTGTCATACGGCTGTAAACGAGAATTACACACTCCTAAACATCCCTAGGTCAACTGTTTCTGATGTGATAGTGAAGTGAAAATGTAAAGGGACACGTACAGCACAAAAGCGTACAGGCCGACCTCGCTTGTTGACTGACAGAGAGTGCCGACAGTTGAATAGGGTCGTAATGTGTAATAGGCAGACATCTATCCAAACAGTCACACAGGAATTCCAAACTGCATCAGGATCCATTGCAAGTGCTATGACAGTTAGGTGGGAGGTGAGAAAACTTAGATAAACTGCTTATAAGCCACTGATCACGCCGGTAAATGCCAAACGACGCCTGGCTTGGTGTAAGGAGCGTAAACAATGGACGACTGAACAGTGGAAAAACGTTGTGTGGAGTGACGAATCATAGTACACAATGTGGCGATCTAATGGCAGGTTGTGGGTGTGGCTAATGGCCGGTGAACGTCATCTGCCAGCGTGTGTAGTGCCAAGAGTAAAATTCGGAGGCGGTGGTGTTATGGTGTGGTCGTGTTTTTCATGGAGGGGGCTTTCACTCCCTGCTGCTTTGTGTGGCACTATCACAGCACAGGCCGATATTGATGTTTTAAGCACCTTCTTGCTTCCCACTGTTGAAAACAAATTCGGGGATGGCGACTGCATCTTTCAACACGATCGATCACCTGTTCATAATGCACGGCCTGTGGTGGAGTGATTACACGACAATAACATACCTGTAATGGACTGACCTGCACAGACTCCTGACCTGAATCCCGTAGAAAACCTTTGGGATGCTTTGGAACGCCGACTTCGTGCCAGGCCTCGCCGACCGACATAGATACCTTTCCTCAGTGCAGCACTCTGTGAAGAATGGGCTGCCATTCCCCAAGAAACCTTCCATCACCTGGTTGAACATATGCCTGCGAGACTGGAAGCTGCATCAAGGCTAGGGGTGGGCCAACACCATGTTGAATTCCAGCATTACTGATGGAGGGCGCCACGAACTTGTAAGTCTTTTCAGCGAGGTGTCCGGATACTTTTGATCACATAGTGTATTTGTCATCACTCTTAGTTGTTTTACGAGGTCGTCCTGGTCGTAGTATGTCCTTATTGCTACCTTTTGTCTTCTGGAGGTCACAGGAGTATTGCACTCCCCCTATTGGCACACTACACTGTTTCGCAATTTGGCGAATAGATATACCTGCTTGGCTAAGTGCTACAATTGCAGCACGGTTTTATATGGATATCTCCACTAGTGGAGCCATATTAGCGATGTGCACACTTCAGTGTTACGAAGTAACTGACGTGCAGGAACCAGATGTTATGTATCGTAGCACTGCTTGCCATTCGCTGCGGACATCACATCACTACAAGGAACAACACAGGTGCACCAAATGCGGCGTCCGTCGGCAAATAAGTAAACAAACATACGAGGAGGAATCCAAAATTTTCGGGACTGGTGCTGCCATCTGAAAAGTAGGAGTAGTAGATCTTTGCACCGCTATGTGGCGAGAGCTGCATACCTGATGAGTCAGTGTGCGTAGTAGCATTCAGCTGGGAGGACGAGTTGCATGTCCACAGTGATTTCCGTAATACTCTGTATTTGGTGTGTGGCGATTTTACGATCGATCCGCGAACAGAACAGCACATGTGTATCAAATTCTGTGCTAATCTCGGGAAAAGTGCTACGGAGGCCCTTGCAATGATTTAACAAGTGTCTGGGGGACAGAGCATGAGCTGTACGCGTGTGTTTGAGTGGCTCTCCAAGACCCAAAAAAGCGAGATAGGTGAAGAGCAAAGTGAAGAGCGTGATCATCGTTTTCTTTGATGCCGAGGGAATTGTGCACAAAGAATTCGTCCCACCCAACCAAAAGAGTGAGTTCCCCTTACCACTGGGGATGAATTCCATGAAAACGTGCGGCGACGATGGCCCGAACTTTGGCGTCAAGGGAACTGGCTGCTGTATCACGACAACGCGCCCTGTCACACGTCCTTGCTCACCAGGACGTTTTTGGTAGAAACAACATGGCGGTTGTACCCCACCAACTATATTCGTCAGATTTGACACCTTGCTGACTTCGCGCTATTCCCAAAACTGAAACTCAAGTTCAAAGGCCATCGGTTCGACACCCTAGAGAGGATTCAAGAAGCATCGCTGGTGGTGATAAACACCCTCAAAGAACAGCACTTCCAGAAAACGTTTGACCAGTGGCAGAAGCGCTGGGACCGGTGTGTATGTGCGGATGGGAACTACTTCGAGGGTGATGGTGACCATTATTCCAGTGGTATGGTTTTCAACAGATGACAGCATCTGTCCCGAAAATATTGGATAGCACCTCGTATCAGGTAGGTACATAACGTTTATGTACACAACATTGTTTGTTAGATACTATTGTATCTCGATGACCACAAACAAAAATCATGACATGTGTACAACTGTTGTACTATTCCTTTGCTTTCTCAATCGTTCCCATGGTATTAGACCTTATCTACAGAGAACTAGATTTATTGGGTGTATTGAAATTAATGAGTGGTAGTGTATATTAAATAAGTACCTGAAGCCTAAGTGAGAAAACGGAATGAAGTGAATAAATAAATATGAAGTTTTTTCATATAAACAATTTATTTATTGGTAAATCAGTTCAGTTGCAGTGGTACACTTTCTGAAGTGTTCATAAACTCATGTTGCCCATATCGCTTCTTCTTCTTCAGTTGGTTGATGGCAGGACATACGTGTGCTTGGAGATACTGAATATATGCATTTTTACAAATTGCTTGAACCCTGGACATCTTCTCATGACCTTTCACATGAACTATGATTTCTCTGTGATCGAAATTCAGGGCCATGACACCATAACTTCATATTTATGTACCAGTGTTCATTTCATTTCGCCTTCTCACTTAAGCTTCAGGTAATTATTTAATATACGTTGTCTGTTCTCCGCATGGAGAATAAGAGAAATAATTTTGAATTAATAAATATGAAGTTTTTTTAGATAAACAATTCATTTATTGTTAAATCAGTTCAGTAGCAGTGGTACATTTTCTGAAGTGTTCCTAAACTCATGTTGCCCATATTTCTTCTTCTTCAGCTAGTTGATGGCAGGACATACATGTGTTTGGAGATCCTGAATACATGCATTTTTACAAATTTCTTGAACGCTGAACATCTTCTCATTATCTGTGATTTCACTGCGATCGAAGTTCAGAGCCGCGACACTATATCTTCATAGGCCATTCCACCATCATCCCAGTGTTTTTCATGGTAAAATCGAGTCACCTGTGGTGTAATTTTTCGAGTTTTAGCAGACCGCACAGAGCTAAATGGTTTGGGCGAAGTGACGATTGTGGAATACTTTATTAATACCTGTCTGGCGTTGGAGAATGTGATGAATTCAATATCTTTAAACACAAATTGTCAGAATGAATCATAAAACTCATGTCTGTCTGCAAAGGTGTTTGGATTATAAGGTATCACTGAAAAAAAAAATGTTGTGTAATACCTTTACATTTATAGTACAGATTGTACAATTCCTGGTAGTGATAAATAGTTTACGAGACAGTCATGCTGCCTTGCCTACAGGGAAGTTTTGCAAAGATTCGAATTCAGTATGTACGTCCACAGTTACAGTTTTCACTACCTTTTGTTACGTTGAATACCTGTGGGCTGAGTGTACATCCGAAACCATCATCAGTCTTACAGTAAGATGGGCAAAATCTTATGTACATGTCATACAATAGTCCATACATTTTTTTGCCCCAGTCAAACTGTATTTTTGTCATATGAAAAAAATTGGAGTTTAGACGAACTTCTGCATTGATTAGTTTACTGTTATCAAAATGCTCGAATCCTCCTTCAGATTCCTCTTCCTGCCTGTCTGCAGCACTAGAATAATAAAGCGAGGCTTTTCTAGCTTGACAGATGTCTGTCACCCAAGCTTACTGAAATGACTCTGGGAAGAATATGCTATTCATACAGCTCCCATGGTTGGAAGGGTAATGGCAGCTGAACTTCAGAATTAAGTGCATACAAAAATTTCAGATTTTCTTCATCTGATGGAGATATATGCAGCACATACCTCACCAACTTCTCCAGCATAATTTTGTGACCTTCTCCTTATTCTCCTAGAATGTATGAGTTATTATCAGCAGCACTTAGAACTAAAATCAGCTCCTGTTTACCATTCATAATGACACGTTTATTATCTTCAGAGAAGCCCATCAACATTTTGAGCAGGATACACACACTGAAAAAGAGCCATCTATTGATCTGTCTACGTATCATCCAGCGTTTTCTAAGGCATTCACACCAACGCTCATGCAGAGACATATGTTTTAAGATTCGATGTGATTCCAGCGTTTGTAGTGTAGTCGTTTTCGGCACCATTAAGTTCATTTCTTATTTCTTGAAACAGAAAGGTGAATGCATTATGTGTACAGTGCAATGTCACCGCTGCTGCTGGAGTCTTCTAACAAATATAGGAAGCTATTGCTTGGAATTGTCAAACCACTTTGATGCTGAAATTGAATTCTCCTCTCATGGTAATTATCAATTTTTAACCTCTTCCGACAGTTATCTGTATGTACTATGGATAAATTTGCCGTTAAGGTACAAGCTTGTGATGGTATTACACTCAACACGAATCATATTGACTGGTAGTATATCTACTGGTTTGTTCAGCTCGTGAATTTTAGCGGAATTATGTATTCTGTAGCATTTGAGCACACAAGAAATCTAGTTATCTACGTGGCTTAATTTCACTCTTTTTTTCTGTTTTAAATGTATTAAAATATATATGTAACTCAAAACGTTTTACAGATCGTTTTATATGTTCAGCTAAATCATCAAAATCATCGGAGCAAGGAAGCATTACCATACTTTCCCACTTCCTAGACGTGGCTTATTGTTTGCCTTGGTGACGTTAGCTGTTCTATAGTGTTTCTTTACCGAACAATTCAATACTCCACTGCCCCATTACTTAGGTCTGTTGGAGGACAGTAGTTTAGTTTTAATGTAGATGTATGTCCTTTTCAAGTTATAGTGTATGACATAGCTTCTAAGCCTCAGTTGATGTAGTGAAGTATATACTGCTTGTTTTCATGCAGTAATTAGAACAAACATTAGATATACACTGACCAGCCAGAACATTATGACCTCTGACCCACTATCGATGTAAACCCTTCCAGGTGATAGCAGCATTACCTGACGCGGAATGACTGTTAGTCAGACACACATATGGTGCATGCAGTATCAGAGAGCGTGTGTAGACTGAGGAAGGCGTGCCATCTATCTGAGTTTGACCGAGGGCAGATTGTGTTGGTCCAGAGGCTTGACATGAGCATTTCGGAAACTGCACAACTTGTTGGGTGTTCGATGAGTGCTGTGGTGAGCGTCATAGGCAGCCGACGACCCATATATGTGCAAGTGTTAACACCAGAACATTGGCAACTGCGACAGAAATGGGTACACGACCATCGGCATTGAACGTTGGCGCAGTGGCACACTGTTGCATGGTCTGCTGAATCCCAATACCTTCTTCATCATGCTGATGGGAGTGCACGAATCCTTTATCTTCCAGGGCAACAGTTCCTTTACTGCGAGATGGAGACAAGCTGGCGATGGCTCCATTATTCTATGGGGAACGTTCACATGAGCATCTGTGGGTCCAGTAGAGCTCGTGCAAGGCACCGTGCTAGTCAAGGAATATCATTCACTGCTTGGGGACCACGACACACCTTCACGACAATCATGTTTCCCAACAGCAGTAGCATTTTTAAGCAAGATAATGTGCCATGTCACAAGGCCAGGAGTGTGATGGAGTGATTTGAAGAACACAGTGGCGAATTCGAATTGATGTGCTAGCCCCCCAACTCACCTGATTTGAATCCAATCTAACACATCTGGGGTGTGATTGAATGTGGCACCAGAGCTCATCGCCCCTGTCCCTGTAATTTACGAACATTAGGTGACTTGTGTGTACGGATGTGGTGCCAGCGACCTACAAAGGCCTCATTGCTTCCATGCCATGAATGCATCACTGCTGTTATCTGTGCCAAAGGTGGACATACCAGCTATTAGGTAAGTGGTCATAATGTTCTGGCTGATCAGTGTAGATGACTGCAAAGATATGAACTGAAGGCTTGGTAGCATCGAAAATTGAAAAATACCTGATATTTGTGCCCAATGGCGTTTGCAGTCTGGTCTCTTCAACTCCCACAAACCCTCCCCACCTGATTTTTGTAGGTAAAGTAATAACACGATTCTTCTCGTGGTTTTGAATCGCCGAATGGATGAAAGCAATAGATCCTATTCCGATTTTTTTAATATACACAACCCATTGAGTCCCTTATCCTCGCACAACATCTAAATTGACACTCCTACATTCTTTGGATTTCCACATCGTCTTTTCAAATGTAGCCTGCATAAAAACGCCGTGATATCTTGGTATTTTCACTGTCTGATGAGTTTAAGCAGATCTATGTTTGTAAGTGGTATGTCCACAAGCATCACTATGAGCTTTCTTTTTAATGAACAGAACAAGTCCTCTCATGTGCGGCTTTGAATATAATCCGTTACCGATAGAAATGGCCTGCATTGTTGTATTATGTCTTCTGGTCTTCTCAAGTTGCTTCTCTACGTTTTCTGCATTTTTTACTACTTGAGTTATGGCAGCATTTCCTCCTGCTAACGAACCAGTGGCCAACAGCCCGGCAAATGCAGAAATTAGAAACGGAATTATTCCGTGAGTTGCCATAGGTATTGGCAGAACCTTAGGCATTTCAACATGTCTTTTTCTTCCTCCTTTTTGTCTCAAGGCACCATTCGCCGCTACCGTCACTGATTGGATGTAGTTTTTTAAACATCCCGTAGTTTTTTTTCTTCTTCTTTAGTGTACGGTGGGCTGCATCCGTAATTTGCCTGAAATTTATTCCTGCATCCAATTTAAGTTTGGCCCACATTGACTTACCAGCTGCAAATACAACAGTATGTCTTCCTATAGTAATGTCCTTTCTTCGACCTATCTGTTTGGCTTTATCAACTAATATTCGGTCTGCAATGAGAGGATCTTTATTTGTGGGATAAGCAATATTGTGCTCCTTGCATGCATCGTTTAGTTTATTAGTTCCCTTATCACCACAACCTAGATGCTTCTTCAGCTTCGTTCGAGGTCCAGAAGTTCTATCCAGCGATCTGAAGATCAACTGGTAGCTATTCAGAATATCGCCCCCACCTCTGATAATGTGTAACCTATCACATACGTCACACTGGTGCGTGGTTTGAGGTCTGCATGTCCTATTACACACGAAATCCTGAATATTCACCCAATGCTGTGCTTTGATGGGAATCCGAACCATTTCATAAATGCCACACTTCCTCGACGTCTTGTGACGCTCTCCACGAGGAACACTTCGGGTTCAGAGCTTTACTGTAAGTCCTCTGTGTAAAAAATCTCTGCAATATCTTCACCATTGGTGTCGTTTAAGACGTACGTTCTCGGGTTTGTGCGCTGCACTTCGGAAAGTGTAAATATCTCCGTTGACCATTTTGGTAGGTAAGAGTTTAAAAAACACTTTTATATTTCGAAATAGATATAAAATCACTTACGTTGAACTTATGCTTGTGTGAATCCACCATCTTAATACGTTTATATTCTGTATTTAGGAGCCCTTTATCATTGGCATCAATAGATCTCATCTTAATTGTACACTCCTGGAAATTGAAATAAGAACACCGTGAATTCATTGTCCCAGGAAGGGGAAACTTTATTGACACATTCCTGGGGTCAGATACATCACATGATCACACTGACAGAACCACAGGCACATAGACACAGGCAACAGAGCATGCACAATGTCGGCACTAGTACAGTGTATATCCACCTTTCGCAGCAATGCAGGTTGCTATTCTCCCATGGAGACGATCGTAGAGATGCTGGATGTAGTCCTGTGGAACGGCTTGCCATGCCATTTCCACCTGGCGCCTCAGTTGGACCAGCGTTCGTGCTGGACGTGCAGACCGCGTGAGACGACGCTTCATCCAGTCCCAAACATGCTCAATGGGGGACAGATCCGGAGATCTTGCTGGCCAGGGTAGTTGACTTACACCTTCTAGAGCACGTTGGGTGGCACAGGATACATGCGGACGTGCATTGTCCTGTTGGGACAGCAAGTTCCCTTGCCGGTCTAGGAATGGTAGAACGATGGGTTCGATGACGGTTTGGATGTACCGTGCACTATTCAGTGTCCCCTCGACGATCACCAGTGGTGTACGGCCAGTGTAGGAGATCGCTCCCCACACCATGATGCCGGGTGTTGGCTCTGTGTGCCTCGGTCGTATGCAGTCCTGATTGTGGCGCTCACCTGCACGGCGCCAAACACGCATACGACCATCATTGGCACCAAGGCAGAAGCGACTCTCATCGCTGAAGACGACACGTCTCCATTCGTCCCTCCATTCACGCCTGTCGCGACACCACTGGAGGCGGGCTGCACGATGTTGGGGCGTGAGCGGAAGACGGCCTAACGGTGTGCGGGACCGTAGCCCAGCTTCATGGAGACGGTTGCGAATGGTCCTCGCCGATACCCCAGGAGCAACAGTGTCCCTAATTTGCTGGAAAGTGGCGGTGCGGTCCCCTACGGCACTGCGTAGGATCCTACGGTCTTGGCGTGCATCCGTGCGTCGCTGTTGTCCGGTCCCAGGTCGACGGGCACGTGCACCTTCCGCCGACCACTGGCGACAACATCGATGTACTGTGGAGACCTCACGCCCCACGTGTTGAGCAATTCGGCGGTACGTCCACCCGGCCTCCCGCATGCCCACTATACGCCCTCGCTCAAAGTCCGTCAACTGCACATACGGTTCACGTCCACGCTGTCGTGGCATGCTACCAGTGTTAAAGACTGCGATGGAGCTCCGTATGCCACGGCAAACTGGCTGACACTGACGGCGGCGGTGCACAAATGCTGCGCAGCTAGCGCCATTCGACGGCCAACACCGCGGTTCCTGGTGTGTCCGCTGTGCCGTGCGTGTGATCATTGCTTGTACAGCCCTCTCGCAGTGTCCGGAGCAAGTATGGTGGGTCTGACACACCGGTGTCAATGTGTTCTTTTTTCCATTTCCAGGAGTGTATGATGAGTAGTCTGATTATAGTCATGAATAATTTGTGGTAGAGTGTCTAGCCATTTGTATGATCCTCAGAGATCAAACTGCATCCATATCTGATTTTTGTTCATCCTGTTCAAGAATTCAAGAATACTAGCTTTCAAATGGGAAAATAATGAGTAGTTGTTTATTCCATATCGCTCTATTACTTGATCATGAATATTCGTGCATATCTACGTAATCAGTCTGCCATAAATCATCCAGTCCCTGTATCGTGACATGTCTGTGTGGGAATGTTTTGTGCGCTGCCCTGTGGAGCTCATGAACAACCATCTTCATTATTACTTGATGATATGTCTTTCTCAAAGCTCTGGAAAGATTGGTGTGATTTCGTTCATGTGACCTGTATTCCCTGTGGCAGCTGACGCTGTGAATAGCTGTATCGTTCTATGACTTCGTTTGGGTCATCGTAACCATTACGTAACTTGAGTGGTAGACTGTTCAGTATTTTATGCTTAATTTCAACGCCTTTGCCTGCGCTATGTGCACCTGTTAACGTGGGTTTTATTACATTCTTGTATTTGAAGTTGTTTGAGCCTTTCATTTGTCCCTGTTTTTGACGTTTAAAGTTTTTAAGAAAATTAGCTTTAATAAACCAGGTGTTCTTTCAAATTCCGTATTCCCAACTTGTACTGCATTCTCAGTTAAACCTATAGGGCGATTACCTAATGTATATCGTTTATTCCTGCTGTCCCTGTATGTTCTGTCTAACTTAACAACTCTGTGATGGGTAATGAAATTGGTAATAGTAAATCCTCCCTCTTCTTCTTGCTGCTCTTCTTCTTTTCTACATTCATCCATAGTGCGTGAGAGTCTTTTCAGACTCTCAGTTACTGGTTTAAACGTTTCTGAGAAAGATTGATCTCGTTGAAATTGCACTAATTTCAGCAGTCGCAATATCTGTTGAATAGACTTCTGGGCTTCAGTAACTTTACACTTCGTTATAGACATGCTATTGTACACTACGTCACTTTTGTGATGGTATACAACTTATATTTACTCTGAGACTACTGTTATGGGATGCAACTTCCTTGGATACTGTCTGGATAAACTAAGTACATCCTTTAGTACTGTGTTGACTTCTTCAATTCTGTCATTCAACATCACGCCTTTTCTAGCTACTTCCTCGGTAAGTCTTTCCAGTTTCATTTTCATTTTCCTGTCATTGTCTAGATACATGTTCTTAAAACCTCAGAACAAGTGTGCTACACATATGCAAATTTGTCCATAGTCTGCAGTATACTGATACAGCTACGCATTGGTACACTACCTTTTGAGCAGGAACTCCTGGAAGTTTCGTTTGTATCTACCATCAATCAGTTTCCTTATTTTATCAATAACCAGAAAGCTATACTGCTTGTAGTATCAGGAACCCCAACATATGTTAACAAATTCATTGAATGTCACCTCAGCTCCTACATGCACTTGGTAAATATGTTTTAAATTTATATTGTCGTATTTGAATGTGATAGTAAGGTTCACATTGTTTCTTACCAACTATTTTGTAATCCTGGAATATGTATAGCTCAAATATAAGACATTAGCTTACATACAATGACTGAAAAACAAAAATATGTTCTTATCAGATACCGGTTTTCCACTACATCATCAAATATGAACACACTCTTCGGTTTTATTTTCTCAGGTGGTGGAATATTACTGCTTTTGCTGTAATTCTAGTAGGTTACTCCGTCAATGTCATACAAAATTTCCTGTAATAGTTGACATTTGGGTTGAAATAGGGTTGTTGAAAGTACGTGTGCATCCTCAAAGTCAATCCCCTCAGAATACATTAAAAGTGATAACAAGATTAGCCCCCCTGCAATCCAACAATCGAAGCATGTGTATTATCAGGGAGTAGTTAACCATTCCTCCTTCTTCTTCTCCTGGTTACCCATACCACTGCAGGACCAGTCATGCTCATGATGGCAACTGTTTTGTAACTGTGAGATATAGCGGATTTTATAGAGAAATAAATAACTCATGAATAGCTCTTAAAACTTCTCTTCAATTTATGAACACTTACATATAGCTGAGTATATAAACAAAATAAAATAATATCGTAGTTTTGAGTCTACATCTAGCAAAAGAGATTAGTGCTTTTGCACCTCCATCAACGTGCAGCATGAACCATTGAATTAAGATATGGATTGCACTTTTATTTCACTCACTTAGGCTATGGTTTCTTCTGATGGGTGGAGAGTTTGGTGAGCTATCTCCAGCAGATTAGTCGACAATGTCTCATAGAATCGGTGGACATATGGCCACCACAATATTCAACACTCTAGCTGATGCTGTATTGTATAGCTGGTATACATTAATTCTTAAAAGTCTGCTCCTGTAGATGTATGCACTCTCTGTTGTTAAATATTTTAGCTATTCAAGGGAATTTCCCTGCAGAGGTTGTATGATAATCCATTATTACCAATGGAGAGTGAACGTTTCCATGGAACAAGCCTAAATTCTGCATTGACACATCACATAGACGACAACATTCACCAATGGATAATATTGCTTTGATGGCCTAAACCGAGCGTTTTCAAATACTACCACTGGATAAAACTCGTGATTCGATATCTTACCGACACTGACACGCTTACAACCACTGATGTATAAACTGTAGGTTTGACTGAACAACATTATTTCCACATCAGGTGGCTGCTGCTGCAATGACTTCAGCGTGGCTACAAGGAAATGAATTATTACCATCACCTTCATGGCTCATGGCAGGGAGTGTTGATATGCATCTCGACATCTTTATCCTTTGACAGTTCTCTCATAAGTGTGTGAACTATTTGTCGATTACTGTTAATATATGCTATTTGCGACCTTTTTTAATGTATGCATGGATCTCCACTGCCAGTTCATCATCACCATCAGAATGAATAAGGTTATTATTATCATTGATATCAAGTGCAGAGTGATGGCGGTCGTTGTTCTCTTATACAGCATAGTCATAGATATTCTGGAGCTAATTAACCATGCCTCTGGATGAGTGGTTACAATACTTTACAAGACAGGAAAGTATTCTAGGCAGCTTTTGTTCGCTGTGAAATGGTATGCTGAAATCGCAGCTGCAGCTGCTGCCCCAGCACCTCAGAATCAAAGACATTACATTCATACAGTGTACAGTGCACGCTCTCTGCTCGGTGCTGCACATCTAAAGTTGCTGTTATTATTATTACATCTTCACAAGCATGGCACTGTATGTCTAACATTGGTCATACCTATCAGTGAACACATCCTATATTAGTGTGTACATTAGCAAGACCTTCCAGGCAGTTCAACTGTCGGTTTTTTATGAACTTATCAATTCAAGACATAAAGCCTGTAAAGGATCATAATTATTGTGGCACTTTATTTGTAAAGGTCCACTTTGATTTCACAAATTTGTTGCTATGTACCTACACGTACAGATTTTGACGTTAATACCTACATCAGAATATTTTATGATCTGAAGAAGGCAGTAGCTGAAACCAGTTATAGTGAATTGTAAAATTTGTGTGAACAAGACAGACCTTTACAAATAAAGTCCTTAAAAACTGTTAGTGTGTGTGCTGTTATTGAATGACTCGCTTGAAAAAACATAATTGTAGGATATATTTACTTACATAGCAAAAATTTTATGGTATTCCTCATGATTGCTATACACACTTGCGGACTGTTGTTGCCGCTGTGATGTGTGGAACACCTCCATTTCCTGGCCCAGTAGAACCTCTGTTAGCACTGTGATAGTAACATAAACACAAAGTATAACAACATACAATCATAATAATAATTATAGATGGATGCATATTTACTGCAAGTGGAGCGAGATTCCACCCAGGTAACGCACTGCTATTATTTTGTCACTACCACGTCTTGTGTGATGGAAGACTAGATCGAAATTTTAAAAAGGATACACAGTTTCAGCATATGCAGAATGTTGTGTTGGTGGACCCAATCAGATAACGCAGCCTCTCGCCATTCTGTTGCACTGGCATTATATGTTGACAGTCTTACACTCCTACATTATGAAGTCTTTTTATTCTTGATGCAGAAAGCTGTGAGTGCATTTCTCTGATAGATGTTTACAACAAATAGACTTTTTAAAATCTTATTTGCTCAATGCAAGTATCCCATCAATAGAACACATGACATCTAGACGTATGTACAGGCAGCAAAGAATCACGCCATTGTTATGCATTTTAAAAACATGACAACATATCAAGTTTTTCTCATGATCCCACAGTTGCTGGCTTTACCAGCTCACAGCTTCTCTACAATATAGCAGCAGTAAAACTGCACTATATGCAAATTATTTCTGCAGTGAATGGGGGCACGGGAGAACAAAGTCACTGGGGGTGAGGGGAGGGAGCATTGATACTGGGGGGGGGGGGGGGGGGGGGGCGGGGGGCGAACTTCACAGGGCACAGGGCAATGACGTGATGTTGTCAGAATTCGATGAGCGATAACATAATGACTTTGGCCAAATGTAATGATCTCAAAATTCCAGGGACGATGAAGTCATGGCCTTGATGCACGTGGAAGGATGTGATGACATCAGATTTCCAGGAATGACTTCGAAGTCAGAGTCAAGATTATCTAGTTCTCTCACTGACCCTCTGCAGAGGACAATACAGGTGCAGGCAAAAGTGGTTCAGATCACACTGTTCAATGCACATTGTTTAACAGAGTGTGCTACAGCAGACGATTCATATGTGTTCCCATGTTGATCCAACGGCATTGTCAGCTAATTCTGCAGTGGGCACAGGATCATCAAGATTGGAGTGTGGATGAATAGTATCACCAGGTTGGATGACTGTTTCTTGTTATACCACGTCGATGGTCATGTCCAGATAGGCCATCTTCAGGCTAACGGCTGCTCGAAAAATGTGGCACACCACAGATGAAGGCCTATGGGGTCAGTATTACACTCTGAAAGACATTCACCTTGACTTCTATGGGACATGTGGTAGTAATTTAAGGCACCATGAAAGCTGTGGATTAGGTGAACATTATTGCAGACTACCTGCAAGCCTTCATGGTTGTTGTCTTCCCAAACGGCGTTGGCATCTTCCGTTTCACTAGGCCAGGGCTGTACAGGGGGAGCGAACAAAACTAACCAATGGATACGATTGGACATGAATGTGTGCATATAACCTCAGTATGCGTATAACTTACAGTTATTTCGAACAGGATGGAGCAACTGCCTAGACACCTGGCTGAACCTTGGAACACATTTACACAATCTTCACGCCTGACAGAGTTGTTAGCAGAGTTCAGTCTGGTCGTGGCCCTAGCTGGCCACCCAACTCACTTGATCTGCAGTGTGCGATTACTTTGTGTGGGAGCCCTCAAGTATAAGGTGTATCACAACAACCTTCATAGTCTTCAAGAACAGCAGAAGAACATTGCAGATGAGACTGCAGAATTTCTAGCAGCCCAGCTTCAATCTTCCTTCAGCAACTTGCTGACTGGGGCCCAAAAGTGCCAAGAGTTGAATGGTGGTCACTTTCTGCACCTGCTATAGTCAGGTTAGTATTGTATTTTTTTACCTATGGTGCATTTCTTTGTACCTAGAAACTCGCTTCTCTGGACCTCTTTTATTTGCCCCACCCTATACTACAGTTGTTTGAAGAGTGTGCTAGTGAACTCACATTGATAGCTTAGCTACCAAATTCACCTAAGCTGAACTCAATACAAAAAAATCTGGTAGAGTATGCGGTCCCAGCTCCGCGTCCACACACTACTAGCCTATAACGCTCGGTAATTATGTTACTTGTTAGTAGATGTCTAATGATACATACATCCAGAAACCTACCAAGGACTTGTCGAATCAATGTCACGCCGAATCATTGCTTTATTGCGTTCCAAAAGTGGACCAACACTAATAAGAAGGTGGCCATCATGTTTTAGCTCATCTGTGTATGTGGCATACTTAATAAGTGAATGAGGGAGGGAAAGGGGCAGTGGAAACTTTAGTTAATATAAGACGGCTAGACGTGGCACCAGTTTATATTACTTTCTTTATTCCTTTTTTTTCCCTAAAGGACACAATCTTCAGGTTCTGGAGCTGGCGATCTATTTTCTTGCGTGTAACTGACCTATAAAATCTAAAAAATATCCCTCAACAAAAACAAAACATGGTAATTTTCCAACAGTAGATGGGGCAATATTTTGGTGGGAAAGAAAAGAGAGTCATTTCTGATGATAGATACGATAAATCTGTCGGCAACATAGAAAAAAAGTACTTCTTCTTCAGGCCACAAGTGGCCCATCGGGACCATCCGACCGCCGTGTCATCCTCAGATGAGGATGTGGATAGGAGGGGCGTGTGGTCAGCACACCGCTCTCCCGGTCGTTACGATGGTTTTCTGTGGTGGGAGCCGCTACTATTCAGTCGAGTAGCTCCTCAATTGGCATCACGAGGCTGAGTGCACCCCTAAAAATGGCAACAGCGCATGGCGGCCCAGATGGTCACCCATTCATATGCCGGCCACATACGACAGCACTTTACTTTGGCAATCTGACGGGAACTGGTGTATCTACTGCGGCAAGGTCGTTGCCTTCGGCAACATAGGAATGAAGTAATGTTAATTTCTGCTGTTAGCCTATTGAGGGCAGATGTCTTAGGTATGGAGCTTGAGAATGCTGCACAAAATAGGAAGAATCAACTTCTTATCACAATTTCTACGCTATCGATAAAAATAAATGATGACAAAATAGAGAAATAAAAGACCTTGTATCAGCTGACAAACGGAACTGTAAAGAAGGAAACTGAAGGACTGATTTGTGGCTGCACAGCAAAAAACCATCAGAACCATCGCCATCATAGCCAGAATAGAGAAATCAGCAGTGGACCCAAAGTGCAGACTCTCCAAAGAAGCTGACAATATAATTGACCATGTCTTGCACTGTTTGTAAACGATCACACAGATTGATTACAAGTAGAGACACAGTGATGTGGCACAAATTATCTACAGGAAATTATGTCAAAATTACAGTTTGGGGTCGTAAGAACTGGTGGGACAAAAAGCCAGAAAAAGTTGTCGAAAACGAATGTACCAAATCACTGAGGATCCTCCGACTTCAGACAGATCTAATGCTACAACACAATTTTGGAGAAAAATGAAGCATGGATCATCGTTATTGCCATTCCCAGAGATAGCAGCTTCGAGGAGAAACAACTTGAAAAACTTACTAGCACAAAGACTTGAAAACTGAACCACAGCAACTGTAGTGTAAACCAGTGAAATTGGTTCCAGTGGTGCTTGACACGGTGCGAACAGTGCCAAAAACACTTAAAAACGATTGGAATAGATAAAAATATCCAACTGTGAACTATAAACAGCCACTTTACTGGGAGCTGCAGGAATCATATCCTGATACATCACGCAGTCCTAGACTCTCAGAAAGTGTCCGACGAGTGATAAAGTACAAAATCCAGCATATTGAACTTTTTTCCGTGTATGCCGCTATAAATAATAATAACAATTATAATAATAATGAACTGTGAACTAGAAACAACAGCAAACTGTTGGATTTAACCCGACGTCGAAAACTTATTTATTGCATTAAAACATTCTATTTCCACTTTAGACAAGATTGTGTATTGTAGTCAGAGTAGTACCCCATGTGCCTTATCCATATTCAAAACCATTAAAATGATACCTTCGTAATATATCGTGAGGCATCGTACAGAAAATATCGCAGTCTAGAGGAGTCGAGTCAGAAAGCTTGCTGTTGCTGATAAAGGTAATTGCAGCTTTTCGTGGTGTGCCCCTTAGTTACCGCTGTAGGATGCGAGGTGCACACCATGTCGGTGTGCTGCCGCTCGGCACTTTCGGTTTCACAAAGGATGCCTGTGTCGACAAAAGAGGACAGGCGAAAGCGCTCTCTCTCTCGCGAATGAGTTTGTTCTATTTTGTGAACAGCCACGAAATATGTGCCAACCAATTACAGTATCGCCTTACACGTCCAAAAAACTTTGTAGACTGTTAGAGATATAATTCTTTTATAAATATTGTGAATGACTGTTTGTGGAAACATGCATATATACAGGCTGGTCCATTGATCGTGACAGGGCCAAATATCTCACGAAATAAGCGTCAAACCGAAAATCTACAAAGAACAAAACTTGTCTAGCTTGAAGGGGGGAACCAGATGGCGCTATGGTTGTCCCGCTAGATGGCGCTGCCATAGGTCAAACTGATATCAACTGCGTTTTCTTTTTAAATAGAAACCCCCATTTTTATTACATATTCGTGTAGTACGTAAAGAAATATGAATGTTTTAGTTGGACCACTTTTTTCGCTTTGTGATAGATGGCGCTGTAATAGTCACAAACATATGGCTCACAATTTTAGACGAACCGTTGGTAACAGGTAGGTTTTTTAAATTAAAATACAGAACGTAGGTACGTTTGAACATTTTAAAAAATGGTTCAAATGGCTCTGAGCACTATGGGACTTAACATCTGTGGTCATCAGTCCCCTAGAACTTAGAACTACTTAAACCTAACTAACCTAAGGACATCACACACATCCATGCCCGAGGCAGGATTCGAACCTGCGACCGCAGCAGTCGCGCGGTTCCGGACTGAGCGCCTAGAACCGCTCGGCCACCGTGGCCGGTTGAACATTTTATTTCAGTACCTTTGTGAACTTACCATTTCTGAGAACGCATGCTGTTACAGCGTGATTACCTGTAAATACCACAATAATGCAATAAAAGCTCAAAATGATGTCTCTCAACCTCAATGCATTTGGCAATACGTGTAACGACATTCCTCTCAACAGCGAGTAGTTCGCCTTCCGTAATGTTCGCACACGCATTGACAATGCGCTGACGCATGTTGTCAGGCGACGTCGGTGGATCACGATAGCACATATCCTTCAACTTCTCCCCCCCCCCCCGCCCCCCACCCCCGCCGCCCACAGAAAGAAATCCGGGGACTTCAGATCCGGTGAACGTGCGGGTCATGGTATGGTGCTTCTACGACCAATCCAACTGTCATGAAATATGCTATTCAATACCGCTTCAACCGCACACGAGCTATGTGCCGGACATACATCATGTTGAAAGTACATCGCCATTCTGTCATGCAGTGAAACATCTTGTAGTAACATCGGTAGAACATTATGTAGGAAATCAGCATACATTGCACCATTTAGACTGCCATCGATAAAATGGGGGCCAATTATCCTTCCTCCCATAATACCGCACCGTACATTAACCCGCCAAGGTCGCTGATGTTCCACTTGTGGCAGCCATCGTGGATTTTCCGTTGCCCAATAGTGCATATTATGCCGGTTTACGTTACCGCTGTTGGTGAATGACGCTTCGTCGCTAAACAGAACGCGTGAAAAAAATCTGTCATCGTCCCGTAATTTCTCTTGTGCTCAGTGGCAGAACTGTACACTACGTTCAAAGTCGTCGCCATACAATTCCTGGTGCAAAGAAATATGGTACGGGTGCAATCGATGTTGATGTAGCATTCTCAACACCGACGTTTTTGAGATTCCCGATTCTCGCGCAATTTGTCTGCTACTGATGTACGGATTAGCCGCGACAGCAGCCAATACACCTACTTGGGCGTCATCATTTGTTACAGGTTTTGGTTGACGTTTGACATGTGGCTGAACACTTCTTGTTTCCTTAAATAACGTAACTATCCGGCGAACGGTCCGGACACTTGGATGATGTCCAGGATACCGAGCAGCATACATAGCACACTCCCGTTGGGCATTTTGATCACAACGGCCATACATCAACACGATATCAACCTTTTCCGCAATTGGTAAACGGCCCATTTTAACACGGGTGATATATCACGAAGCAAATAGCGTCCGCACTGGCGGAGTGTTACGTGATACCACGTAGTTATACGTTTGTGACTATTACAGCGCCATCTATCACAAAGCGAAAAACGTGGTCCAACAAAAACATTCATATTTCTTCACGTACTACACGAATATGTAATAAAAAATGGGGGTTCCTATTTAAAAAAAACGCAGCTGATATCCGTTTGACCCATGGCAGCGCCATCTAGCGGGCCAACCATAGCGCCATCTGGTTTTCCCCTTCAAGCTAGACGAGTTTCGTTCTTTGTAGTTTTTTCGTTTGATGCTTATTTCGTGAGATGTTTGACTCGGTCACTATCAACGGACCACCCTGTATAGACACAAACACTTACATGAAGTACAGGAAATTTAACAGTAATATTGCAGTAAATAAATGATTTTTTTGGCTTTATCTACATCAGAGCTTGCCTACTTGTATTCGCATATTTTGCACTTTCTCCTCTACTAAATAGGGAGAGGTTACACTTTTGATGTGTGGTCCAAAGTCGATGATCCCACGACCACTGCAGTCGTAAATGATGATGCCATTGGTTCAACATGAGAACACGTGCGTATCATTTACTGCAGAGCTCCGTGTTCAACAAAGTGTGCTGGTGCTCTGACACAGCTGTGCTTGCACCAGCACAGATCGCCTCCTATCGACTCCTTTACAGAGTGGCCAAGACTTCGACCTCTACGTCCTGTGGTGAGGCCTGGACGTCCAACACCTTGGCTACTCGTGGTTGCACCGTCTTTCAACAACATTTCATACATGCTCACGACAGTAACGTCCCAACAGCTACTAACTTCGCCGTTTCCAAGATGCTCATTGACATATGCCGCGCCATAGCGATCTGCCATTTTTACAAATTTTTATGTCATCGTATTTCCCTATTTACAGTTGGTATCGTCGCTTGGCTGATTCTCCAGTCTTCTTGGCTCTACTTATGCAGGGTGAGGCAGCTAAGACAGGACACCCCAAATATATCTAGAAAGAATCAATATATCGAGGTGCGGTTTTCGCCAAATTAAAGCGGTCAATATGCCAAATCTCCTGACTTTCGCAAGTAATTTTTTCGTTTATAACAGCCGAATCACGACAACGACGTTGTTTTTATTTCCTAATGAAGTTATAAACTTTTCCTGTGGCATCTGAAAGAAGTTTCTAAGAGAATTTCGACAACGTAACATGTATGGGACTAGATCAAACAGTATCCCTGTCCTGCCGTCAAGAAAAGACGTTCCACACACGTCTGCCCTATTATACCAGATGTAAGCAAATACATGACTCAGGTATGATTCGTGTCTTATTGTCATGGCCGTCATGCAAGGCGCTCAAAATGTTGATCTTGAGCGTTGCTACGCTTTATAAAGTGATCATGGAGAAACCATACTGCACGCTGAATTTCACCTGCAGTTGACGACAGCATAGCACGCTGTTATAAGGCATTTCATGTCTTCGGGTGTTGTCGGTGTTACCTGACACACCTCTTGTTTTAATTTTCGCTGTAGATAAAAGTGTAGCAATGTTAAACGTCGTGAGTGTGCAGACCAATTTGCATTTCCCGAAAGACCATTCCAACGTACTTCGAATGTTCTCTTAAGAGGAGCTCTCGTTAAATGTGCGGTACGGGAGGCACGATGTTGGAAGCACACTGATTGCCTTATGTACAGTGGAGTATCTTCCAATAACTGGAAGCTGCCAACATAAGTAACGTAGAAGTAACGTAGTGAAGCAACTTAAATCACTTAAATAAAAGCAAGTCTTCTGGTCCAGACTGTATACCAATTAGGTTCCTTTTGGAGTATGCTGATGCATTAGCTCCATACTTAACAATCATATACAACCGTTCGCTCGACTAAAGATCCGTACCC
Source organism: Schistocerca piceifrons (assembly GCF_021461385.2). Classification (NCBI taxonomy): domain Eukaryota; kingdom Metazoa; phylum Arthropoda; class Insecta; order Orthoptera; family Acrididae; genus Schistocerca; species Schistocerca piceifrons. Next base: position 358,014,467 of record NC_060149.1, on the reverse strand, counting down.
AAAGACTGAAAAGTTGCACAGGTCACACCAATATTCAAGAAAGATAGTAGGAGTAATCCACTAAATTACAGGCCCATATCGTTAACGTCGATATGCAGGAAGATTTTGGAACATATATTGTATTCGAACATTATGAATTACCTCGAAGAAAACTGTCTATTGACACATAGTCAACATGGGTTTAGAAAACATCGTTCTTGTGAAACACAACTGGCTCTTTATTCAGTGCTACTGATAAGAGATTTCAGATCGATTCCCTATTTCTGGTTTTCTGGAAGCCTTTTGACACTGTACCACACAAGCGGCTTTCTAGTGAAATTGCGTGCTTATGAAATATCGTCTCAGTTATGTGACTGGATTTGCGATTTCCTGTCAGAGAGGTCACACAGTTCGTAGTAATTGACTGAAAGTCATCGAGTAAAACAGAAGTTATTTTATGGCGTTCCCCAAGGTAGTGTTATAGGCCCTTTGCTGTCCCTTATCTATATAAACGATTTGGGAGACAATCTGAGCAGCCGTCTTAAGTTGTTTGCAGATGACGCTGTCGTTTATCGACTAATAAAGTCAGAAGATCAAAACAAATTGCAAAACGGTTTAGAAAAGGTATCTGAATGGTGCGAAAATTGGCAATTAACTCTAAATAACGAGAAGTGTGAGGTCACCCACATGAGTGCTAAAAGGAATTCGTTAAACTTCGGTTACACGATAAATCAGTCTAATCTAAAAGCCGTAAATTCAACTAAATACCTAGGTATTACAATTACGAACAACTTACATTGGAAGGAACGCATAGAAAATGTTCTGGGGAAGGCTAACTAAAGACTGCGTTTTATTGGCAGGACACTTAGAAAATGTAACAGATCTACTACGGAGACTGCCTACACTACGCTTGTCCGTCCTCTTTTAGAATACTGCTGCGCAGTGTGGGATCCTTACCAGACAGGACTGACGGAGTTCAAAGAAGAAATATGGGAGAGAGTGTCACAGACATGATACAGGATTTGGGCTGGACATCATTAAAAGAAAGGCGTTTTTAGTTGCGACGGAATCAGTCTGACTGATAAACGCGAGAACCGTACCTGAGCTTTGTGTTTGCTTATATTTAGTGTAATAGGGCAGACGTTTGTGGAACCTCTTTTCCCGACGGCTGAACAGTGGTTTGCGACGTTGTTGTCTTGATACTATTGGATCAAGTCTCATACACGTTATGGCGCTGAAGTTCCTTTAGAAGTATATGATTCCATTACAGAAAAACAAAATCGCTGGCGTAATTTGACTACTAAAACAGATAAAAATTTCTTGCAACTTCAGAAAATTCACAATATTGTCGGCTTTAACTTGGCAAAATCGCACCTGGATATATTGATTAATTCTAGATGTATTTGGAGTGGCAGTCTTACCTGCTTACCCTGTATACTTTCATTACAGCGTCACGTACGTGCAACGTCAGCAGACGGCAATCGATCTCGCCATGAACAGTTGTCATAACGATTTGACTCATCATTGTATCCATAAATAATTACTGTGTATGCCATGTGTGGAAAACTTATTGTATCCTCATCAAATAAGTGTAGAATACTGACAGACAATTTTTGCGTAATACAGGGTGTTTATAAATGAATATGGGGGTTTTAACGCTTTATAATATTTATTACATTAAACCTACAGTTATAAATGATATGTCAAATGAAAGAGCAACTCAAACAGTTTGACCAAGAGCCTTATAAATGTTCACTGGCATAGCGAAGTACACGACTGGTTGAACTTCACTGTACCCAAGCGCTAGATAGGCTGCAAGGGGCCCAATGACAGGGCTTGCTTTGCATGCGTTCACCCGACCTAACGCCATGCGATTTTTTCCTTTGGGACTTCATCAAGGGTCTTGTGTACGTGCCTTCGCTACCAGCAGACCTCCCAGAATTAAGAAACCGGATTGAAGCAGCTGTTGCTACAATCACTGAAGACAGACTTATCAACGTTCGGGAAGAACTCTGTTATAGATTTGATGTGTGCCGTGTGACAAATGGTGCTCACATTGAACATTTATAAGGTTCTTGGTAAAACTGTTTGAGTTGCTCTTTCATTTGACATCTCGTTTATAACTGTAGGTTTAATATAGTAATTTTATAAACCGTTAAAAGCCCGATATTCATTTATAAACACCTTGTATTATCTCTTTTAGGTATCATCAGCATTACCTGAAAATCGGTCATGCTGCAGCTCATTCGAGCCTGGTGATCTAGTGGTAAAGTGTGCATCCGGAAATCAAAAGAACGTGGGATGTAATCTCGGTCGCACCACAGAATATTTCAGTTTGCCTTTAACCTAGCCTTTACCCATCAATTATGTGAAGTTTCACCAGGAAATACCCTTTCTGCGGTTTAATTACTGGGGTAGGATAGCTACACGCAAGTCACCAAAGTGGCTGCGGTTTCCGCCGTCCAGTTTATATAAAATTACGAATTTTACACATTAGCATGAACATGAAAATCAAACTGTTAGCGTACCACCCTAAGTATACAGCATTCCGTTCTACAGCTCGAAATACATTTACTGCATCAAAGAACGCTTCCAGCAATGCAGAAGTGGTAGGCGTTTAGAATTGGGTTACCATTGGTTCAGTTTGTGTTGACAAAGACAATCTAAATAATTTTTATACTTTGGCACATATACTTCCTCGAAATATTTTGGCATACAAGACGTTAATTTTGTCCGAAGCTTTCTGTAAAAGGATCTGCATTTGTTTCTATAGATAAACCATTATGTTTTCGATTTCTTCGTACGCGTGAAATAACCCCTGATGATATGTGTGTAATTTCAATTAAAGCACGTTGTGGTGCTCATAAATTCAGTATTATGGATGATTGCACCGTATAGACAAGATTTGAATAAGGGATATGGTAAATTAAAAACATACAGGCGCTTGACCCTACTATTTCCTGTGATACGTACGAGGAAGGTAGCACAGCCTAGCCATCACAATTTCCCCATGAATGTGGGTACTATCCCGCCGTTGTACACACAGTACACCCTGGACGGAACTGATACGGCAGTGTACTCAAGAAGTATAGCAGCCCCTACTTCAGTCTGCGACAGACGAACTTGCCAATGAACGAGCAAATGGCGTCTGTCCTTAAATAGTGCCAAGACAAACACCACGGTCGTTGCCAGGTGTTGACGCAAGCATAGGTGATGCGCATTACTGCCCTGGCACAGCGCGACGGAACGCCACTGACCGACACGTCCGTGACCCGCCGGCAGCGCAGATGAGCCTGCTTGTCCTGCCCAACAGCAAAGTTGACCCCGAGCCCAGCGTCACTGGTCAAAAGAAGTACTCAGTCACTCATGCCATTCTTTTATTTTTCGTTACATTTAACTCGGAACTGTAATTACACTCCTGGAAACTGAAATAAGAACACCGTGAATTCATTGTCCCAGGAAGGGGAAACTTTATTCACACATTCCTGGGGTCAGATACATCACATGATCACGCTGACAGAACCACAGGCACATAGTCACAGGCAACAGACCATGCACAATGTCGGCACTAGTACAGTGTATATCCACCTTTCGCAGCAATGCAGGTTGCTATTCTCCCATGGAGACGATCGTAGAGATGCTGGATGTAGTCCTGTGGAACGGCTTGCCATGCCATTTCCACCTGGCGCCTCAGTTGGACCAGCGTTCGTGCTGGACGTGCAGACCGCGTGAGACGACGCTTCATCCAGTCCCAAACATGCTCAATGGGGGACAGATCCGGAGATCTTGCTGGCCAGGGTAGTTGACTTACACCTTCTAGAGCACGTTGGGTGGCACGGGATACATGCGGACTTGCATTGTCCTGTTGGAACAGCAAGTTCCCTTGCCGGTCTAGGAATGGTAGAACGATGGGTTCGATGACGGTTTGGATGTACCGTGCACTATTCAGTGTCCCCTCGACGATCACCAGTGGTGTACGGCCAGTGTAGGAGATCGCTCCCCACACCATGATGCCGGGTGTTGGCCCTGTGTGCCTCGGTCGTATGCAGTCCTGATTGTGGCGCTCACCTGCACGGCGCCAAACACGCATACGACCATCACTGGCACCAAGGCAGAAGCGACTCTCATCGCTGAAGACGACACGTCTCCATTCGTCCCTCCATTCACGCCTGTCGCGACACCACTGGAGGCGGGCTGCACGATGTTGGGGCGTGAGCGGAAGACGGCCTAACGGTGTGCGGGACCGTAGCCCAGCTTCATGGAGACGGTTGCGAATGGTCCTCGCCGATACCCCAGGAGCAACAGTGTCCCTAATTTGCTGGGAAGTGGCGGTGCGGTCGCCTACGGCACTGCGTAGGATCCTACGGTCTTGGCGTACATCCGTGCGTCGCTGCGGTCCGGTCCCAGGTCGACGGGCACGTGCACCTTCCGCCGACCACTGGCGACAACATCGATGTACTGTGGAGACCTCACGCCCCACGTGTTGAGCAATTCGGCGGTACGTCCACCCGGCCTCCCGCATGCCCACTATACGCCCTCGCTCAAAGTCCGTCAACTGCACATACGGTTCACGTCCACGCTGTCGCGGCATGCTACCAGTGTTAAAGACTGCGATGGAGCTCCGTATGCCACGGCAAACTGGCTGACACTGACGGCGGCGGTGCACAAATGCTGCGCAGCTAGCGCCATTCGACGGCCAACACCGCGGTTCCTGGTGTGTCCGCTGTGCCGTGCGTGTGATCATTCCTTGTACAGCCCTCTCGCAGTGTCCGGAGCAAGTATGGTGGGTCTGACACACCGGTGTCAATGTGTTCTTTTTTCCATTTCCAGGAGTGTATTTCTTTAAAACGAGATACGAATTTAATCTCGAAATTGTTTCTTAATCTTGAAATTATTTCTTTTTCATTGTTATCGCGAAATCTTAGTTATCAGTATTGGAGGAGGAGGAGATTAGTGTTTAACGTCCCGTCGACAACGAGGTCATTAGAGACGGAGCGCAAGCTCGGGTGAGGGAAGGATGGGGAAGGAAATCGGTCGTGCCCTTTCAAAGGAACCATCCCGGCATTTGCCTGAAGCGATTTAGGGAAATCACGGAAAACCTAAATCAGGGTGGCCGGAGACGGGATTGAACCGTCGTCCTCCCGAATGCGAGTCCAGTGTGCTAACCACTGCGCCACCTCGCTCGGTATCAGTATTGGAACTTAACAGCAAAAAACCAGAGTTGTTCCGTACAAACTCTATTATGTATGTAATTAGACAGCTCAGCTATAGGTTTTGATGAGTGAGTTTGCGAGTATCAAAATATGTGACATAAATGGTCGTACCTTTTGACTGCAAAAACTCGGAATCTTAAACTGCTTACACTGCCAAGTGAGCGTAGACGTCAGTGTTTGAAATCAATAATAGCTTGATATGCTCCTGAGAAAAAGGGGTCTTAATAGACGAACAGACAGACCGACAGACGGCCACACGAACGGCAAAAAAGTGTGATATAATTACAAATTAACAAGTATTTAATTTTTTATTGTACTTACACTGTGAAACTTTGTTTCTTGCCGAATTTCAAGATTCTAAGTCAAGCGGGTAGTACACTGTAGGTTTTTATGAGTCAGTTTGCGGATATGAAAATGTATGGCTTAAGTGGCCGTATCTTTCGATAGCATCGACTTAAAAGCATAAATTTTTTACACCGCTGCGGTATTGTAGACCTTATTATTTGGCAAAAATTTCTACTTCATATTTCTATCCGTACCTGAGAAAGATGGGTTGGACTCACTAGGTGTTGAGCAAATTCAACCCCAATTGCAGGGTTTCAGCTGCCTGCCATCCTGCTTACTGCAGAGGTCCGGAGTAATCTTAGAATTAGTGCAGTACAGGAGAATTTGCACTCCTGCATGTGTTTTTAATACACCCTAAGACAAAAAAAAGAAAAAATGACGCACCACGAAGGAATTGTGGGAATGGGACGGAAATCGAGAGATGTGATGTATATGAGCAGACAACCAAATCATTACAAGTTCAGGAAAAACGGGTAATTATTCAAGAGAAAGAGCTTCACAAACTGAGCAAGTCGATAAATCATTAATCCACCTCTGGCCCTTATGCAAGAAATCACTCGGCTTGGCGTTGATTGACAGATTTGTTGGACGTCCTCCTGACGGATGTTGCGCCAAATTGTGTCCAATTGTGACGTTGGCTCGTCAAAATCCCAAGACGGTTGGAGGGGCCTGCCCACAATGCTCCATACGTTCTCAGCTGAGAGGAGATCCATCAACCTTGCTGACCACGATAGGGTTCGGTAGGAACGAATACAAGCAGTAGAAACTCGTTCCACATACGGGCGGGCATTATCTTGGTGAAATGTAAGTCCATGACAGGTTGCACGAAGGGCAACAAAAAAGGGCGTGAATATCGTCGACATACCACTGTGGTGTAAGGGCGCCTTGGATGACAACCCAAGGAGTCCTGCTACGGAAAGAAATGGCACCTGAGACCATCACTCGTAGTTGTCGGGCCCTGTGGTGATCGACAGTCAGGTTGGAAGTCCTTTGCTGTCTGGGGTGTCTACAAACACTCATCAGCCTGGAATCTCATTGACTGTAGTAAAATTGTCTTCAGTGGTGAGTCCCGCTTCGAACTGAGCCCTGATGACCAACGAAAACGTGTCTGAAGACACCCTGGACTGTGGTGAAATACTATCGCCTGCCACATGACCCGACAATCAGGAGTGATGGTCTGGGGCACCATTTCTTTTCGTAGCATGAACCCTTTGATTCTTAACCAAGACACCCTTACGGCACAGCGGTACGTCGACGATATCCCACGCACGGTTTTGTTGCCCTTCATGGCAAGACATCCTGGAACAACATTTCAGCAATATAATGCTCACCCTCGTACGGGGACGGTTTCTACTGCTTGTATTTGTACATGCCAAATCCTACCTTGGCCAGCAAAAGATCGTGGGATGGAATCTCGGTCAACGGTCAACCGATCTCTCCCAAGCTGAGAACGTTTGGAGCATTATAGGCAGGGCCCTCCAACCAACTAGGGAATTTGACGATCTAGCATGCCAACTAGACAGAATTTGACACGATGTCCCTCAGGAGGACATCCAACAACTCTATCACTCAATGCCAATCCGGACAACTGCTCGTATTAGGGCGAGACGTGAACCAACGGATTACTGCCCTGCTCAATTTTCAAACTCTTTCTCTCGAATAAATAATACAATTCTTCCGAAATTGTGATCATTCTTTGTACATGTACATCACATCTACCGATTTCCGCCACATCCGGATAATTCCTTTGTGGTGCGTCCTTTTCTTTGTCCTAGAGTAAACATTATTTTATGAGATTTTAACTGAGCACTGCAACTCTGTAGCTGTAATTACGGATGGGTCTAAACAGAGGGACTCTGTTGGTTTATCTGTTGTTTATCCTGATAGTGTCCTCAAGATCCGATTGCCTCACGAGTTCTCTGTCTTCGACGCAGAATTATGCGCGATCTTGCGGGTACTGGAGCAGATTAGATGTATTCGAAGTTCTAAATTGTTTGTCTGTTGCGATTCCCTAAGTGCCCTTCACACTTTGCACCGCTTGTACCCAGCAGATAAAGTAGTCCAGAATATCCAGGACACCTTCCTCCATCTTAAAAGGCTCTGGAACGAGGTGTCTGTCTGTTGGGTGCAGCGCACACGGGTATTGCGGGTAACGGAAGAGCGGATGTAGCAGCCAAGGAGGCGTGTCGCCATCCTCAGGTCAGTGTGCCATCCCCTTGCGTGATATCGCCTCGCTGTTGAGGTACAGTCATGCGTTGATGGAGGAAGAGTGGCTGGAAGTGATAGTCAGACAATAAGTTCCGTCTAGTAAAGCCCACAAAGCGGCCCTGGCGTACCTCTTTCCAGCCCCACAGATGGGATGAGGTCTTCCTTAGTCGTATTCGCATAAGCCACAGCCTTATGTCACATGGCTTCTTGCTGCGGCTAGAGGACCCTCCAATATGTGGTGCTTGTGGCGTACATATCACTGCGCACCACATTTTATTAGACTGTGTTTTCTTTTCAGACCAGAGGGCAGCGGCATATTTGCCCTCCATTTTAAGTGACTTTCAGATAAGTGTGGTTAGCCTTATAAGATTTTTTGATTTGTCCAACATCTTTCCGAAGATTTTCGGGAGATGCTCTTAATGTGGCTCACATCTGTTTTTTGTAAGTGGTCAGCCAGTCACATATCCCTGTGTCTTTCTTTTAGCTCTTCTATTGTTTTACTTATGTTTTAGTCTCAAGTATAGCACCTTTCAACCTTTCTCTGTTGTCTTAAGGCGATAGAGGTAGAGTGATTGTGTGGGCCGACGCGAATGTGATGAAAGTGAATGAATAAGTGCCCATTTGTAGGTTTACTCATCACTTTGTGACAACAATTATCGTCATTATATCCACATTTGTTTCTTTTAATACGTGTAAGGGCGCTGATAATCTCGCAGCTAAGGCCCAGAAACTCCAAACACAAACACACACACACACACACACACACACACACACACACACACACACATACACGCAGACACAGAAAGAGAGAAGTCTTAAGATACAACAAAGTGATCCTATGAGGGTTCTGTTTACACCGACTAAGGTACGTAACCCTAAAAATGAAGAGGAAACGAAAATACGAAGCAAAAGATGTATTCATAGAGTGTGTATTGTTCATTCTTTTACAAATACACATAACGTCTGTACGCAATCAGAATCATTGACGTAAGACTGGGCCATTTTTGTGGAATTACAATTGCAGTTTAAATGAGCACGAGATGGTCTTAATTGTCAGCAACTGTGTTCCACAATTAAAGATGAAATAACTGAGTTATTTCAGATTGTTCATAGTTACATAGGCATTGGAAGCGGAACCATGCCAAGGTGATCCTAGTAATGAGGCAACAAGAACGTCAGTCCATTTCGTTAGTGCAAGTTGCCTACATCAGGAGCAGGTATGCACTCAGGGCAAATCTATTGTTCTCCTTTGATTGACAGGTACTTAACCTATTGTTCTCCTTTGATTGACAGGTACCTAACCTACTGTTCTTCTAAAAGGATCCATGCTTTTGATTGACAGGCACTTAACCTATTGCTCCCCCACCCCCTCAGGAAACCTCACCCCTCGCTGATATCGCTACAGTTTCAGGTCTGAATTATTAGATGGCCCCATTCACTCTTATCGGTTTGATTGACTACTTAATTAAATTGATAAATTAATTAATCTCTCCCCCTCTGGTAAACCCCCTCTCCTCCCACCCTCCCTCCCGGAAATTGGCAGGAAAATGACTCAGTTGATCAGTCATTTGGAGGGAATTCGGTTGCAGTGTGTGTAATATTGTTTAAACACTTTAGACAATGTATAGAACATTATTTAATTACTTATGGCAGTGTATGGAATATAGTTTATTTATTCAGTCAAATAATTTGTCTGGAAATCGATTGCTGTGTGTGGAATATATGGAAATCGGTGGAGAGGAAGGATCTCATAACAGGATTTGTCTTGCTCATCATTCTCTGCTGTTTGGAAACATACCGGTCTTGTAAGAAGTAATTACATGGGGCAAACATGTTTCATAATCTAATGTTGGCACTGCACTCTGGGTGTCTTAACCTAATGTTTGGGCCTTTGTCGGCAAATAACTTATAGTTCTATTAAGTGGTTTTCCAAAAAAAAAAAAAAAAATGTTCAAATGTGTGTGAAATCTTATGGGACTTAACTGCTAAGGTCATCAGTCCCTAAGCTTACACACTACTTAACCTAAATTACACACACCCATGCCCAAGGGAGGACTCGAATCTCCACCGGGACCAGCCGCACAGTCCATGACTGCAGCGCCGTAGACCACTCGGCTAATCCCGTGCGGTGTGGTTTTCCATGTCACCCCTATTTCCTTAAACAATTGTATCGCATTTGATACCAAATTAAGTAATTAGTTATATCCTCCCACCATTTTCTGGTACTCTTTTCGAATTTCACATACTTTTTGAACTCCATTTCTGGCGCATTCTTGTTTGTCACCCACCCCCCTTAAACTATTGTACTGCGTTTTACATAAAAATTATGCAAATTAACCTAGTGTTCTGCAGTTAACATGCTGTTCTGCCCCATGTCACCCACTCACACACACCCTCTCCTTAACAGTTGTACCGTTAATACCAATTTGATATGAAAAATTTATACAAATTAATTGATTCGATATTCTTCACATGTATGGGGTAGTTTCTTTTTAATTTGCAGCATCCTATTGGTCAATGAAATTGATGAAATATAGTTTAAACAAAAGATCGCTAATAAAAAACGTGATGCCCAATGCCAACACCGCCGACTCTGCACAGGTGTCCGTTCGGGTCCCACAAGCATGAGGTGGTAACATCTTTTTCATACACCCGAGAAATTCCTGCCAAAATATGTGTTCACCTAGGCACCGTTGCTGGCGCGATGACGCATAGCTGAGGTGCAGGTCCAGCGCAAGAGAGATGTTCCAATGCTTCCATTCCGAGCAATCCTAATGAGACAGCCCATCCATCACTGAATTTACTTGTCAGACTGCTGCTGCTGCCCGTGTGGGAGCACCGTCCGCCATTGTTTTCTGCAGATGACGCTTTCAGCAGCAAAATACTGTTTTGTACACATCGCCATATTGCACTGGCAGTTAAACTGTGCAGAAGTTGTCTGCAGATCATCAAATACATACAAGACTCACAATAATACTGGGAACCACAAACATGAAACTTCCTGGCAGATTAAAACTGTGTGCCCGACCGAGACTCGAACTCGGGACCTTTGCCTTTCGCGGGCAAGTGCTCTACCATCTGAGCTACCGAAGCACGACTTACGCCCGGTACTCACAGCTTTACTCCTGCCAGGTACTGAGCACTTGCCCGCGAAAGGCAAAGTTCCCGAGTTCGAGTCTCGGTCGGGCACACAGTTTTAATCTGCCAGGAAGTTTCATATCAGCGCACACTCCGCTGCAGGGTGAAAATCTCATTCTGGAACCACAAACATAATTACCAGTGTAACTACAATCAAATATAACAACTGCTGCTGCAGACTGACACCAATCGCTTTACATGTAATGTCTCCTATGGACGGCTATGGTTCTGGAACGAAGCTCAATATCTATAGCACACATAATTTTCCACGTAAAAATCTCTCTCATACCCTCGCAGTTATCGTTGCGGTGAATCTATACGCCCATACGATAGGACACATACTCGTTTTCTCTGGTCATGCCACAACATGAGCCAGAGTAACATTACACTGCAATATATACAAATTTTACACAAACAGTGCAGTTATCTTTTATACCTGTACAGCGCCTGAAAAAGTTATGATATACCTGCACTCACACTGGCTATATGTCTCGATTCTCCTCAGCCCTAGGAAATTATCTGACAAAGTCTTCGAATCAGCGCTTTTGGAAGGTGCTGCATCCTGCCAAGATTCTCTCAAACAAGTGTTATGAAGGACAGGCGTCCGGCACTATGTGATGATGAATACCGCACCCGCGGACATAATGCTTGGAAAGACATCTTTGACGCTGGTTGGTGTACTGTAATCAACATCACTATCGATAGAACAACCGCTACGGTCGCAGATTCGAATCCTGCCTCGGGCATGGTTGTGTGTGATGTCTTTAGGTTAGTTAGGTTTAAGTAGTTCTAAGTTCTAGGGATCTGATGACCTCAGACGTTAAGTCCCATAGTGCTCAGAGCCATTTAAACCATTCTCATAGAACAACAAGGAAAATGCGAGGTACGCTTAGGGGTACTGATGAGGGGACGTATTGTTACAGCCGTATTGCCTGTCCCGTTTGTACACTATTAGAGGTCCAATTGAACACTTGCTTTGCTATATTGTGCAGCTGTTTATGAAATGAATCTATCACCACTTACGTTTGGATATACTTGTCAGTGCATTGAAATCACAATTCACCATGTCCAATATATCACTCTATTATGACTAGGCATATGTTATTGTTTTTTGTTTTTATGTGAATTGTAGTTTGATTCCTTCCCACGGAAGTATGTTGGAACATAAGCCACGGTACCTTTACGTTCAAGTAGCAACATGTGCACCGACAGTTAAACCTTGCAAAGTGGCATACAGATCATCAAATACGAAAAGACTCCTCCTACTCAACTACACTGCTCTCCCCTGAGGACAGGAGCTTGAATATTAGGGAGCATGAAACCGATCTCCAACCCAGCAGTATATCACCGCATACCGAGCCAATGTAGTAAACATACAATTCGTATCCTGTGCCATAAAAAAAACGCCCCTTTTACATCATTCGTATAGCTATCGACCACCAGACACTCGTACATATACCACGAAGACAGACAGCACCGTATATACTCTTCGCAGCACTAGATATTTTCCCGCAGCTGACAGTCACAAGCTATCCACTCTCGACGTGTGACCAGAGCGCCCTCAACAGACCGAAGTCACTTTCAGAACTGTTCTGCAAATTCGGGGTCGTTTCTCCTCGATACAAACGCGTTACTCTTTCTGGTCCGGACCTGCATGCTAGCTTGATTGCTTTTCTACAGCCATCTCCAGACTCTGGGATTACAAGAACACATGTATTTTCGCATGGTTTGCCATAATATTATACCATTTTCGCGGTACGTCTTGATATCGAGCACACAGCAGTATCCTACCCATCGCTCGCGCAACATAATTCTGAAGATACTGAGTGGAAATTATTTCATAGTATGAATTCTTTCGTTGTAAATCGATAAATTATCATAGACTCAGTTCTACTCGAGGTACTGGAAGCATCTGGCTAGTTCAACTTTTACTAGGATCGCTAGTGAGCCAACCCCCCACCCCACAAAATGTTCAACACCCATTGGTTCACGCTAAGATCACGTAATACTACGTCATCACATCTATATAAGGAATCGCTCTCTAGAAATCTCATTTCGCATTCCTTGCTAGAATATAATACCATTTTCGCCATACTTCTCGATATCAAGCACAGAGCAGTATCCTACCGATCGCGCAATATAACTCCGGAGATATAGACTGGAATTATTTCTCTAGAAACCCGAAACTTTAGCTAGGTGGGGCGTGCTGTAAACCACTGACTAGAAACTTGTCACGTCTGCGAAGACATTTACTCGGAAACTCGAAAAAAATATATGGAAAACTGATATTTCGACTCGCTAATACCAACGTCGGTGATGTAACAAATTACAAATCACCCCTATAATTTACAAAGCCAAATAACATGTTTCTCATGTCTAGAGAACCAGCAAATGTGTCTTCCACTTGCTAGAAGCATACACCACAATCGATGTACTCTCATCTAAATAAAGACGCGAAATGTGAAGAAGCAGTCAACCGAACAATTTACATGGGTGGGAATAATGGCGCAGCGCAAACACACATCCATATTGAATCTTCTCAAATCTCCACGCGATCACGAAAGCTATCCAACACATACTAAGTATTAGTTCGCTATTCGGTCGTCTAGAGGACAACGCGGTTGAGACGTCTACATTCCTATGACCCAACAGGTCTCTCCCTTCAGACAGATGTTCCTGTTAATGGGAAACATGAACCGTCCCCGCACAGGTCACCAGCACTGCACGCCAAACACGCACAGGTAGAATCATCATCCTAAGAAATCGGTCACATATATATTTTATCGCTGTACTTACAACTAAATGTTATGATCGCGGTCTCAGTTGAGAGACATTCGACAGTGAGCGAAGTATCAGAAATACAACCTGTTGATGGCTGTGGCTCTGGAAATAGAAATATCAGTACCATTCTTATGACTTGCCCTACTCTTCCCTTTGCTATCATAGTACCCCACCTCAAATCCATACCTTCCTTACGAATGGACATAGTCATTTCCTTTGCACGTGTCAGAACACAAACACATACTTTATAAGCCTGATGCTCAAGGTGAACCTATCACACACCCCCTACTATTAAGTATAATACTTTATCAATAACTGATCACTGGCGATACGAATTAACACTGACTGAAAATTAACGATGGGTGAGCATGCCTCATAAGTTTTTCTTGTGAGTGCTACCACTGTGTCTTAGAAAAAGAGGTTTAATCGTCTTACAAGCTGCCAGATGTTAAAAAACCCGATCCCAACAACTATCGTATGTTACTATCACAGACGGTCTTGGTTCGACATGTGCACACAAGTATCCATGTTAAAAGCTATACCGGTTTTATAAATCCACGAATCATGTGGTTTTTCCAGACAAATACTGAGATGGTGATCGTAGGAGCGTATATTATCAGACCAGTAGTTTGGTTACACATAACCCACGATGCAACCTCGTCATAAAACCGTTCAATTTTGAAAGTGATTCGGCTAAGGAACGTGGTATGAAACCGCTATTTGCAACCCCCTTACGCCGCTGCCACTAGATATTTCGCCAGTATTTGTAACGTATTCTGTATCGATACTATGTCAGAGGTTCTGCGCTGTATCCACAGAGTTATAGGCGATGACTGAGAAGGATCACAAAGAGTTGTAGATGGTGTGCTGATTGAGGTCGTAAGAAATGTACACTAGCTTATCAGATCTCTAGTGTTACGCTATCTGCTAGAAATGATATGTATGATTTGGAATCAAGTCTTTCCATTCAACCACGTACCTGGCTTTGATCCTATGGAGAAGTCCTCTAATGATTCAGTCACTAGTGAATCATATTTCTGGCACTCTCATATCTCGAAACGAGCCACTTTTCTCGAACCTGTCTGCTCCAGTAATACTCCAACATGGTTTTAGGTAGCCCCTATGCATCTTGTAACACCCCCTCACACTCTACACTTGGGCGCTAATGACCATAGAAGTTTTGCGCCCTAAAACCACAAAAAAAAAAACACTCTACACTACCGTCCCTATAGCTTTGTGCATGTGATTGTTCCAATGTAAGTCGGAGCTGAGTAGAAGACGGAGAAAGCTATATCTACAACCTTCTGCAACCCACGTAGAAACAGGAGAAGCTGCGACAGGACTGTGTTTTGACCATTCCACTGAGATAAGGACGAGGGTTTCTGCTACTTCACTAAGGTGAACCCCCAAACTACATACAAGTACTATAGATCCACGTCCATTCACATCTATCTCCCGAAAATGCTATCTTCGCTATTTTCTACCATCCATCAAAGAAAAATTACAAACTATAAAAGCTCAACTAACTTCATCTGATAGCGAACTAGATAAGATTTTTACTGCATTTCCCTCCTCGAATATATAGAAAACAAATATCGCAAGCATGCAGGCATAAAGATTATGTGAAAATCCTATTAAATATACAGGTATTGATCAACTGCCCAGACCAGTTTAAAGTTACATCCATTGTACTCTAGGAGGATGATCATATCCTGCGGACTATACTGTAAGTTGCAATAGACGCCCCCCTATGGCCCAGTCTCGTTGTTTGAAACATTTGTTTTTGCTCTAACACACATTGTCCACTGCCAAACATTTTATATTTCTGCCATGACCTCGAGGTCTGTGTCAGGTTCTAAACTGACATTAAGACGTTCTGATCCACTACCTCTCGCAGACAACAAGGACATCACCCCAAACTACAGTTATCCAAGACGTCGCACTGTGACGCGATTGACGTCACTCAAGATGGCTGCCGTGACGTCAGCTGATGACACAAGTACCGTTACCTAAGGTGGCTGGAAAGTAGAACATCCCCCTGCCAAGCCCCCCTGGCGGGAAGTTTGAATTTTGGAGGGAAGATAGGTCAATTGGGCTACCTCTAGACGTCGCACTGTGTAAATCATATTGTTACCACTGTTGCCACAACACACCACACACACTGGATGATTTTAAGTAAAAGTCCTTTACAACATAAGGAAATTGGACGAATTTTACGGCGTTGGCGTGCGTTACCAAACTGCATTTAAACTCATCTGTCACATTGACCAAATAGCTGATGGCTCTGCTTTCCATTTCGACTAATTCCTCACATTGCAGTCATGTACGCGATCACTATTTCAGTGCTATCCATCCCCACAAGGTGTCACCCCGCCAAAAATCTCCTCCTCCAACTCAAACAAGCGTGCCAGTGTGCCACTGGAGAGATGAGATGGAAAAGACACTGCCAATGTACTGAAATAATAAGCACCACAGTTGATACTGTGAACAATTTTAGCACTTTTACACTAATTTCAACACTGACCAATGATGTGACATCGTGTTTCCCAGTTTTAGTATCCCCTTCTCCACTTTGCGAGTATCATCACGAATGTGGATAGATGACTATGCAGTTCATCCATTCATTGTTAATTCTCGAACACATGCATCACCAAAGTATATCAACAACACTCTACATGTTTCTAACACTTCGACCATAGTGCTTAATTTACGATCTATCTCTATGCTGACGGGAGTCACAGAGCATTCTCACAGTCTTAGGGTAAAATTAGAGACTGAAAGACTCCCCTCACACTGTCATTGACCAACCCGCCTGCAGCACCGTCACCAATTTAATCTGCAACCGACCAGAAGTAGTTCACTAAATTCCACGTCTCGTGAATGAATGGAGCTTACCGAGTCCTCACCCATCCAAGTGCACAACATTTCTCGAGATTCGCCCATGTCGAGGAGGATAGTACTCCTTATCGATGTATAGTGATAGATTTGAAAGTGTCGTGACGTAAAATCTGACGGTTAAGAAGAACAAGAAACAGATGGTTTTTATTCGCGATGAAGCTCCAGGCGGATGGAGTACGACGCATTTTTATGTAAATCAACCAAGCTATCGATTTTAAAGTATTATTCCAGAGTCTAGGATCAGTACCTGGAAGGTATTGGTAAGAGAGAACATAAACATATGCACTCCTAAGGCTACGACGTTCTGCACTTAAAACGGGCTATAATGTTAGATCACTTGCGTTTCCGACCTATCAGTCGTATGGAATGTAGCGCTGTTAATATTCCAGTGAAAGAAATATATTTCGAGCGCAAGACATACATCCTTCTTCCAGATTTTTCTACGATAAACTATGTTACCGAACCGTAAAATGAAAAAAACTACTGCCTTAAAACATCGGCTCTTTGTGATACGAGCACAATATAGCTTTCTGGAGATGTATAGCGTCCGCTGTTCACATCCGATCACAGTTCAGAAATTATACTATGCCTGCTTAAGGGGCTCCGGAACGCCCTATACTTGCAATGTTAAAATAACGCTTATAAATTACATCTTTCCTCACAAAGTATTTGAGGTAGGAAGTTGAACTTTTTACAGATTATTTATTGGAATATGGGCTACAACGTAACACAGGGATTTTACAAAATTTTAGTTCAGTTATTAAAGATGATTTTTTTTCAATTGTAATGAAAATTCACTACATTTTTTGCAATTTTTTATTTATATATTCAAAAATATACAGTTTTTTGGAAAAAGGCTGTGTTAAATTATGCAGAAGGTACTGTGTAACATGTACTGAAAGGTTGAAACAAATATGTTTGGAAGATCCTTAGAAAACATGTAATTAGTATGAGAAAATAAAAGTTTTGGGAATCGAGCGACAAAGATTGGATTAACTTTTTAGTGCATTCCAGGTCCATAGGATGGATTATCTTCATCCTCTGCAAACTCCTCCTCCAGCTTCCTCTTGTTCCTCCTCCTGTTTACTCTTGCTTGTATTTCTAGACTCTTTACAGCCCTGTCTGCAGCCCGAAGGCGTTCCTTGTCTAAAGCAAGCATCGCTCGTACCATGTTAGAACCTATCTTCATTCCCATATTTCTAAATACCTTGCACCTTACAATGTTGCCATCATTGAAAGTCGCAACAGCATCATACACACCAAAGTGAAGTGTTTCTATTCCAACAAATACAGTCTTGGGGATTCTCGACCATATAACGCTATTTACACTTTCATTGGGGTTTTGAGTTTTTCCGTGAATACACTTTTTCAACAGTTCAGGTGCTGCTAAGTCTCTGAAAATAGGTTTTATCACCTCCATTATTGCATGAGGCAGACTATGCTTATGAGTGTACACTTCACCAGTTAGCAATCCTTTGTTATATTTACACCAACTGTCTTGGGGATTTTCATCGGTTGAAGAAGTATGAAAAAAAGAGCCCAAACAGCCTTCTTCATTTCGTCGACACTTTGTGTATTTTGCCTAATAGCCATTCCATAATAGTTCTGTATTTTGTCAATTACACTGTCAGTTAACCTTCCCTTCCCATCCAACCCTTTACCATCACTGAGTTTTTGTTTTTTGTACGAAGCTTTCAGTCGCCGAAGTCTTGTTCCCATTCGCTTCTGTACGTGTCCAATACACTCAAATTTCTGCACTACAACATCATCACTATAGGGCTTCAGTCCTTGAACATGTTTGAAACTTTTAGAATCACCGTCACCAAGGTAATTAACATATCACACTTTATCACACGCCTCAGAACGCTGGAATATACTGGCAACACCAGCCACTTCCATTCCTCCACTACTGCCACTATAGTTAGCTTTGCAATTATTTTCATGTGTACCTTTATATTTTTGTGGACATCTACAATACTTTGATATTACTGCTACATCTAAAACTTTCCCTGTATACATACTGGTGGCAGATACTACACCATGAAGAGATGTGTGTCCCTGTTTATGCCAGGTACCATCGAACGCTGCAGTCAAATCTCTGTTACCATTATTTTCCATTACTGCCTCTTCCACAGCGTTCTTCATGGATTCTATACAGACATCTTCTACTTTAGACCCTATTAATTTATTATAGGTCGTAAACTTGGTTGGGGGATTTGGAAAATTCATGATGCCACAGAAAATTGCACCTGCAGTAGCACCCTTACCAACTGAACGCAAGGAATAAACAAATCTAATGTTGTGTTCGTAGATTTTGCTACCATTTTCTTCAGTTGCAGTTACTGCAACACTGTTCCAAAAGGTGGTCATGTATGAACACTTATCACATTTCAGTTGTATTTCACTAGCAAGTCCTACGTGCTTTATTATGGAGAGTTCCAGACCAACTTCACTACAATGAATACATCTTACACAGTTTGAAAAAATTCCTTTGAGAATCGACATATCAAATATTTCATTCACATCCGATTCGCCCATAAAACATTCATAGTTTTCACTCATTGAACCAAGCTTCTTCTGTGAAGTATTTTCTTTCCCACTTTGACTTCTATGGGCAGGTGTACTTGAGAGGTTAGGTTCACTCACTTGGTTATCGTCTTTATTGTTTACAGTAATAACACATACCTTTGACTTTCCAACATTTCTCCTTTTCTTAAAAGCCTTCAGAGGATTTCTAATAACTTTACTTTTACTCATTATTATACTTCAACAAAACAGAGCCTCAAGAAACAGAATTAATTACGAATATTTTAGAGATAGCGACAGAGTAAATAAACATGAAACAATCGACAATCACACCAGCAATATATATTGAACTATCACAGGTTAGCCACAACACATACTTTATCTCACATCACTAAAATGTACCTGATGAACACGGACGTTAATAATAACACCATTTGACAGCAGTTTAACAGCGCCACAGTGGGTCACGCCCATGTAGAACACATTTCAAAAAAAATTTAAAAATAGTTGTAGTCTTCGGAATTGAATAAATTATATATCTATTAAAAGGTAATAGTCTGCAGATTCAGAAAACGCAAAAAAGTAAAAATTGAACTTTTCATGATTTTGAGCCTTTCTGGAGCCCCTTAAGCCATATAGAAAATGATCGTTAGTAACACGGAATACCTCTTACAAGGAAATAGATAAACGCATAGCAGCAGCATCCGACATGTGAAAATTACAAAAAAAATCAAATGACTCTGAGCACTATGGGACTTAACATCTGTGGTCGTCAGTCGCCTAGAACTTAGAACTACTTAAACCTAACTAACCTAAGGACAGCACACACATCCATGCCCGAGGCAGGATTCGAACCTGCGACCGTAGCGGTCACGCAGTTCCAGACTGAAGCGCCTTTAACCACACGGCCACACCGGCTGAAGCGCCTTTAACCGCACGGCCACACCGGCCGGCGTGAAAATTACAGGTCATTCTGCCACTAACTCTGTAAAGAGCATATCTGTCAGGTAAATGCATACACGGGGATTGCAGTGCCTCACAAGCACCTATTGCTAACTTAGTTATGAAGCTGAAGTCTTGATTTTACACCCAAGATACGACAGGGGGACGGAGTACATCGCATAAATCATAGTTCGTTTTGAGGAACGTTTCACGTTTCATCACACATGAGATGGAAATCCTCTGATGACCGGCAGGTTTACTGTTAACGATTGCAAGTAGACAGTGTTTTAAACCACATACACAACACATGGCTGTATATGAGTACAACGCGACTGATGCATCCTGACAGAACAGTGGAAAAATTGACCTGCAGCAACTTCTCCCTCTCTAGAATGCATCATCAGTCCACCATTAAATCGTATCTCGTTACAGCTCCATCTCAGTCGATCACCTCATCCACTCTCTGTTATCCTTTAACACAGAAGCATGTAAGTTTAGAGGCTGATGGTTCTCTGTCTTCCTGAAAAGCGCCAAATACAGAAGCCAACTCGCATGTGTCAGTGGTACCTCAATAGACATACAGTATAATGTTGCCTCGACGGAGAAAAATTAACTACTTCCCTGATTCCCTTCGCTTCCATGTCGAAGTTTCCTCAGATTCCTCTTGCTGCCGCATACTTGTTCCCATGTGCAAATTGTTCTGCGCGAACAGGAAGATACGCAGGTACTTCCTCATTTTCCGCACATTTCGGTGTATATTCAGTGAATTTATACCTATTCCCCTGTCATTTTTCGCAATTCTATCGATTTTATGTCAGATCTATCCATGGGATCATGACATAACCTCTCATTCTGTCTTCTAAAATTGCCTGTAAATGTAGCACATCTCCCCACACCCAGCCCAAATACACTGATCAGGAGTTGTAGTTACAGCACTGTACTCGATTGTATCCAGTCGCCTCCACATTTGGAGAGCGTCTGCTCTGTTTTCTGTATATATGTATATCTCCGACTTCTACTCAGTTCTGACTTATATTGGAACAATCACATGCACAAAGATACAGGGATGGTAGTGTAGAGTCCGAAGGGTTGTTGGAAGGTCCATAGGGGCTACCTAAAACTATGTTGGAGTATTACTGTAGCAGATAGGTTCGAGAAAGGTGGCTCGTTTCGAGATATGAGAGTGCCAGAAATATGATTCACTAGTGGCTGTAATCATTAAAGGACTTCTCCATAGGATCCAACTCAAGTACGTGGTTGAATTGAAAGACTTGATTCCAAATCATAGACATCATTTCTACCAAAATTGTAGCACTAGAGATATGAAAAGCTAGAGTACATTTCTTACGACCTCAGTCAGCGCACCATCTACTGCTTTTTGTGATCCTTCCCAATTAGTCATCGCCTATAACTCAGTGGATATAGCGCAGAACCTCTGACATGGCATCGAGACAGAATGCATTACAAATACTGGAGAAATATCTCGTAGTGCCGGCGTGAGGGAGTTACAAATACTGGTTTCATACCATGCTCCTTAGCCAAATCACTTTCAAAATGCGGTAATTTTATTATGAGGGTGCACAGTCAGTGATGTGTAACCACACTGCTGGTCTGATGATATACACTCCCGCTATCACAGTCTATGCTCAGTGTGATGGTATTTGTCTGGAAAAACCATGTCATTCATAGGTAAAATGCCATACATGGATTTATAAGTCCGGCATAGCTTTTAACATGGACACTTGTGTGCACCTGTAAAACCAAGACCACATGTGATGGTAATATGATTGTGTTTTTGTCAACATATAGCGGTTTGTAAGACGATTACATCTCTATTTCTAAGACACAGTGGTAGCACTCCCAAGAAAAACTTATGAGACATGTCCACCCATCGTTGATTTTCAGTCAGTATTATTTTGGATCGCCAGCAATCAGTTATTGACGAATTATTATACTTAGTAGCAGGGGGTGCGTGATAGGTTTGCCTTGAGCATCAGGCTTATAAAGTATGTGTTTGTGTTCCAACACGTGCAAAAGAAATACACTACTGGCCATTAAAATTTCTACACCATGAAGATGACATGCTACAGACGCGAAATTTAACTGACAGGAAGAAGATGCTGTGATATGCAAATTATTAGCTATTCAGAGCATTCACACAAGGCTGGCGATGGTGGCGACACCTACAACGTGCTGACATGGGGAAAGTTTCCAACCGATTTCTCATACACAAACAGCAGTTGACCGACGTTGCCTGGTGAAACGTTGTTGTGATGCCCCGTGTAAGGAGGAGAAATGCTTACCATCACATTTCCGACTTTGATAAAGGTTGGATTGTAGCCTATCGCGATTGTGGTTTGTCGTATCGCGACATTGCTGCTTGCGTTGGTCGAGATCCAATAACTGTTAGCGGAATATGGAATCGGTGGGTTCAGAGGGTAATACGGAATGCCGTGCTGGATCCCAACGGCCTTGTATCACTAGCAGTCGAGATGATGGGCATCTTATCAGCATGGCTTTAACAGATCGTGCAGCCACGTCTCGATCCCTGAGTCAACAGATGGGGACGTTTGCAAGACAACAACCATCTGCATGAACAGTGCACGTTTGTTGGTTCTCTAGACATGAGAAACACCTTGGTTGACTTTATAAATTATAGAGATGATTTGGAATTTGTTACATCACTGACATCGGTATTCGCGAGTGGAAATATCAGTTTCCTCTATTTTCTTTGAGTTCTGATATAAAGGTTTTCGCAGACAGGATAAGTCTCTAGTTGCTCAGTGGTTTACAGCACTCTCCACCTCACTAAAGTTTCGGGTTTGTAGAGAAATAATTTACAGTCTATCTCTTCAGAATTATGTTGTACAAGCAATCGGTAGGATACTACTGTGTGATTGATATCGAGAAGTACCGCGAAAATGGTATATATTACGGCAAACCATACGAAAATGCATGTGTTCTTGTAATCCCAGGGTCTGGAGATGTGTGTAGAAAAGCAAGCAAGCAGGTCCGGACCAGGAACAGTAACATGTTTGTGCTGAGGGGAAATGAGCCCGAATTTGTAGAACAGTTCTGAGAGTGACTTCAGTCCACTGACAGCACTCTGGTCACGCATTGAAAGTGGATGACTTTTGAACGTCGGCTGTGGGAAAATATCTAGTGCTGCGAGGAGTATGTATGATGCTGTCTGTCTTCACGGTATATGTACGAGTGTCTGGTGGTTGATAGATATATGAATGATGTAAATGGAGCGATTCTTGTATGGCGCAGGATACAAATAACATGTTTACAATATTGACACGGCACGCAGTTATAAATTGCTGGGTTGGAGATTGGTTTCACGCTCTAATATTCAAGCTTCTGTCCTCAGGGCAGAGCAGTGCAATTGAGTAATAGTCTTTCCGTATTTGACGATCTGTAGGCCACTTTGCAAAGTTTAATTGTCGGTGCACATGTTGCTGATTGAACGTAAAGGTACTGTGGCTTATATTCCGACATACGTTTGTGGGAAGTAATCAAACTACTATTCAAGTAAACACAAAAAACAATTACATATGTCTAGTCATAATAGAAAGATAGATTAGACATGTTGAATTGTGATTTCAATGTACTGAGAAGTATATCTGAATGTAAGTGGTGATAGATTCATTTTGTAAACAGATGTACAATATAGCAAAGCAAGTGTTCAATTGGACCTGCTATAGTGTACAAACAGGATGGGCAATAGGGCTGTAACAATAAGTCCCCTCATTGGGACCCCTAAGTTAATCTAATTTATTGAACACAGTTCTTGTGTTTTTTGTGTGTCTACAGCAGAGTTCGATAGTGCATGTTGATAGTCATTTGTTCTAAAAGCTAGTGACCGTATAGTCATGCAGCAGCAACCAGCTGAGGCACACGCACACGCAGCAACAGGGAAGTAACCGATTTTGTGACATTTTACGAGTTCCTAACCAGGAGCGAATTGTTCAGTTTCATCTGGTGCTTTGATACTTTAGGTTCTTGAGTTTCTGTGTGTTAATTTAGTACTTAATAGGCACAGTTCTCGTGTTTTGTTTTGCGTCTTAAAGTAGACCGATTTTGTGACCATTTACAAGTTCCGAATCAGGAGCAGGGTATTTAG
Organism: Schistocerca piceifrons; assembly: GCF_021461385.2. Classification (NCBI taxonomy): domain Eukaryota; kingdom Metazoa; phylum Arthropoda; class Insecta; order Orthoptera; family Acrididae; genus Schistocerca; species Schistocerca piceifrons. The sequence continues at coordinate 357,990,311 of NC_060149.1, read as the reverse complement.
TCTCACCCACGTGCTTTGGTAGTCCAGTTTTAGAACCTCTGTCTGTTAATCTAATTTATTAGACACAGTTCTTGCATTTGTAACGATGGCTACAACAGAGTTCCATAGCATGTGTCGAGTGTCCTTGTCTGTCTGCATAGTGTAGTTTTCCACAGTCTTTAGTATGGACAGGAAATGTGATTACAGTGTGCAAATGCAAGCTGAGTTGCTGACACTTCGCTCTCAGCTCCAGGCTGTGATGACTTTAGTTACACAGCTTGAAGCTGCAATGGATGGGCATCACTGTTGAGGGTTGGTTGTGGGGATCCAACGGACGTCCAGTATGTCTGAATCCACTGATCGACATGAACCAGTGACCAGACCAGTTACTGCTTGCACTGGGTTGACACCTCACCCGTGGTCGAGTGGGAAGTCATCTCAAGGTGTGGCAGGCAGTGAGAGACTTCCCAAGGAGGCACACAGAAGGCCTCCCCAGTTTGTCTGACAAACAGGTCACAGGTGCTGTCTGTGGGCTGACACTTTCCCTCAGCCAGATGCAGTCGCTTGTCCTGTTTCAGAGGAAACCTCTCAGTGTGCCAGATTCGGACAATCACAGAGGGTGGGATTATTGGTAGTTGGAAGCTCCAATGATAGGCTTGTTATGGGGACCCATAGGGAGAAGGCTGCCAAGGAGTGGAAGAAAGCCAATGTGCACTCCATGTGCATACTGAGTGGAGTCATTCCAGACTTGGAATGGTTCCTTCTGGATGCCATGAAGAGCACAGGGTGCAGCCAACTGCAGGTGGTGGCTCCCACCAGCATCAATGGTGTGTCTCATGTTGGATCAGAAGAGATTCCATCTGGTTTTGAGCAGCTAACAGAAATGGTAAAGACTGCCAATCTTGCTTAGAAGATGAAAGCAGAGCTTACCATTTGCAGCATAGTTAACAGGGCCGATTGCGGAACTCTGGTACACAGCTGAGTGGAGCGTTTGAATCACAGGCTCAGACTGTTCTGCAACCATGTAGGCTGCCGATTCCTTGACTTGCACCATAGGATGATTGGGTTTCGGGTTCCGCTGAATAGGTCAGGAGTCCACTACACGCAGGAGATGGCTACACTGGTATCAGGCGCTGTGTTGTGTGGGCTGGGTGGTTTTTTAGGTTAGAGGGTCTCAGGGAAACACAAAAAGGACTTCAGTCTCAAAGGCTGCAGGTCGAACACAGGAGGAACATACATCCAGGAACCATCGGTATACCAATTGTAAATTAGCGTAGCTGTGTTGGGAAAGTACCAGAGCTCCAAGCGCTAATAGAAAGCACAGATGCTCAAATTGGTATAGGCACTGAAAGCTGGCTAAAGCTGGAGATAATTTCAGCCAAAATTTTTGCAAATACGCTAATGGTCTACAAAAAGAATAGGCTAAACACAGTTGGCGGTGATGTGTTAGTTGCTGTTAGAAGTAGTTTATCCTGTAACAAAATTGAAATAGATAGTTCTTGTGAGTTGGCATGGGAAGAGGTCATTTTTGGCAACCAGAATAAAATAATAATTGAATAGTTTTACTGACCTCCCAACTCAGATGATACAATTGCTGAAAGGCTAAAAAAAACTAGAGTTTAATTTCAAACACATACCCAACGCATACAATTATAGTTAATGGTGACTTTAATTTACCTTCGATATGTTGGCAAAAATAAGTGTTTAAATCCAGAGGTACTCATAAAACGTCATCCAAAACTGTGCTAAATGCAGTCTCTGAACATTATTTCGAGCAGTTAGTTCATGAACCCACGCAAATAATAAATGGTTGTGGAAACACACTTGACCCCTAAGCAACAATCCTGAGCTAATATCATACATCAAAACAGATACAGGGATTAGTGAATGCAGGGTTTCCATAGTAAGACTGAATATTGTAACCCCTAAATTCTTCAGAAATCAATGACAGTATACCTACTCAAAAAAAGGAGATAAAAATTCACTTGATGCCTTCCTGAGAGGTAATCTCCACTTCTTCCAAATTAACAAGGTAAGAGTGGACCAGGTGTGGCTTGAATTCAGAGAAATAGTATCAACAGTAATTGAGAGATTTATACCAAATAAATTAACAAATGACAGAGCTGATTCCCCTTGATACACAAAATGGGTCACAATTGTGTTCCAGAAACAATGAAGAAAGCATGCAAAATTTGAACAATGCAAAATCTCCAAGACTGGCGATCTTTTACAGAAGCTCGAAACTTAGCGTGGATTTCAATGCAAAATGCTTATAACAGTTTCCACAGTGAAATTCTCTCTCAAATCCTGGCAAAAAATCCAAAAAGATCTTGGTTGTATGTAAAGTATGCGGGCGGTAAAACACAGTGAACGCCTTCTTTGCGCAATAGCAATGAAAATATTATCGACGACAGTGCTGCAAAAGCAGTGTTACTAAATACTGCCTTCTGTAATTCCTTCACCAAAGAAGACAAATAAAATATTCCAGAATTTGAATCAAAAAGAACTGCCAACACAAATTACTTAGAAGTAGATATCCTTGAATTAGTGAAGCAACTTATATCACTTAATAAAAGTAAGTCTTCCGGTCCAGACTGTTTACCAGTTAGGTTCCTTTCAGAGTATGCTGCTGCAATAGCTTCATATTTAACAATCATATATAACCACTCATTCAACAAAAGTTCCATACCCAAAAACTATAAGTTGCACAGGTCACACCAATATTCAAGAAAGATGGTACAAATAATACACTACATTACATGCCCACATCATTAACACTGATATTCAGCAGGATTTTGGAACATATATTGTGTTTGAACATTGTGAATTACCTCAAAGAAAACAATCTATTGACACAGTCGGCATAGATTTAGAAAACTTTGTTCTTGTGAAACACAACAAGCTCTTTACTCACATAAAGTGTTGAGTGCTATTGACAAGGGATTTCAAATTGATTCCGTATCTCTAGATTTAGAGAAGGCTTTTGATACTGTGGCATTCAAGCGGCTTGTAGTGCAATTGTGTGCTTATGGAGTATTGTCTCCCTTATGTGACTGGACTCATGATTTCCTGTCACAGGGGTCACAATTCGTAGTAATTGATGGAAAGTCATCGAGTAAAACAGAAGTGATTTCTGGCATTCCATAAGGTAGTGTTATAGGCCATTTACTGTTCGTTATCTCCATGAACAATTTAGAAGACAATCTGAGCAGCCATCTTAGGTTGTTTGTAGCTGATGGTGTCATTTATCGTCTGGTAAAGACATCAGAAGATCAAAACAAATTGCAAAATGATACAGAAAAGATATCTGTATGGTGCAAAAATTGACAGCTGACCCTAAATAATGAAAAGTGGAGGTCATCCACATGAGTGCTGAAGAGAATCTGTTAAACTTCGGTTACACACTAAATCAATCAAATGTAAAGCCTGTAAATTCAACTAAATACCTAGGAATTACAATCACAAACAACTTAAATTGGAAAGAACACATAGAAAATATTGTGGGGAAGACAAACCAAAGACAGCATTTTATTGGCAAAACACTAAAAAAGTGTAACAGATTTACTAATGAGACTGCCTATACTATGCTTGTCCATCCTCTTTTCGAGTACAGCTGTGCAGTCTGGGATCCTTACCAGATAGAATTAATGGTGTACATTGAGAAAGTTCAAAGAAGAGCAGCATTTTTTGTATTATCGCAAAACAGGGGAGAGAGTGTTTGTGACATGATGTTTGGTGTGGACATCATTAAAACAAAGTATTTTTCGTTGCAGCGGAATCTTCTCATGAAATTTGAATCACCAACTTTCTCCTCTGAATGCAAAAATATTTTGTTGCCATCGACCTACATAGGGAGAAATAATCATCATAATAAAATAAGGGAAATCAGAGCTCACAGGGAAAGGTACAGGTGTTTGGTTTTTCCATGCGCTGCTTTAGATTGGGATAATAGAGAATTACTGTGAAGGTGGTTCGATGAACCCTCTGCCAGGCACTTAAGTGTGATTTGCAGAGTATCCACGTAGATGTAGGTGTACTTTGTAGACTAGAAAATCAGATTACATTTACCTGGACATGCATGGCATTTCCTGTTCCGTGCGGATACGAGTGTTGCTGAGAAATTGCACTTACCTGTTGCACTTTTTTTTTTTTTTTTTTGTGGTTTTAGGGCGCACAACTTCAATGGTCATTAGCGCCCAGGCTACTCTAAGATTGCACCGCGAGGCACAAGTTGACAACAACTAAAAGGGAAATCACGATAAAAGACAGACTGACAGGCATAGGATTAAAAAACAGCATCATCAAATGTCCTTAGCGAGGTTTGTCAAATTGATAAAACGAAGAACACGAGCAGCTGCTCGTGTGTTATCCGCTAAAATGGCATCGAAAATACTTGGCAGGTTAAGATCTAGGAGCAGTGTGTTAAAATCTGGACAGGACATTAAAATGTGTCTAACCGTCAGCAAGTGCCCACATGGGCAGAACGGCGCCGGCGCAGCCGTCAGCAGATGGCGATGGCTGAACCGGCAGTGTCCAATTCTTAACCGGGCCAAAACTACCTCCTCCCGCCGAGAAGGGCGTGAGGAGGACGTCCAAGCCACGGGAAGAGGCTTTAAGGCCCGAAGCTTGTTGTCTGTAAGTGCAGCCCAATCGGCATGCCACAGCGATAAAATGCGCCGACAAATGACCCTGCTAAAATCGGACGATGGGACACAACAAGAAGCTGTCCGAGGCTGGAGGACCGCAGCCTTGGCCGCGGCATCTGCAGCTTCGTTCCCAGGGATACCGACATGGCCAGGAACCCACATAAAGCTAACCGGAGAACCGAAGTCCACCAGCTGCTGAAGAGAGCGTTGGATCCGGTGTACGAAAGGGTGAACCGGGTACGGATCACTGAGGCTCTGGATGGCGCTCAGGGAATCGGAGCAGATGACATAAGCAGAATGTCGGTGGCGGCAGATGTAAAGAACAGCCTGGTAGAGGGCAAAGAGCTCAGCTGTGAAGACCGAACAATGGCCATGGAGCCGGTATTTGAAACTTTGTGCCCCGACAATAAAGGAACACCCGACCCCGTCATTGGTCTTAGAGCCATCTGTATAAATGAAAGTCATGTCGATGAACTTCGAACGAAGTTCCAAAAAACGGGAGTGGTAGACCGAACCGGGGGTAACCTCTTTTGGGAGCGAGCTGAGGTCAAGGTGAACGCGGACCTGAGCCTGGAGCCAAGGTGGCGTGTGGCTCTCGCCCACTCGAAAGGTTGCAGGGAGTGAAAAATTAAGGTGTTGAAGGAGGCGACGAAAGCGAACTCCAGGGGGTAGGAGGGCAGAGACATACAACCCGTATTGACGGTCAAGAGAGTCGTCAAAAAAGGAATGATAAGATGGATGGTCGGGCATTGACAGTAGCCGACAGGCATACCGACAAAGCAGTATATCGCGCCGGTAGGTGAGTGGCAATTCGCCAGCGTCAGCATGAAGACTCTCTACGGGACTAGTATAAAATGCTCCGATCGCAAGTCGTAAACCCCGATGTTGTATGGAGTTGAGGCGGCGTAAGATGGATGGCCGTGCAGAGGAGTATACGAAGCTCCCATAATCCAGCTTGGAGCGGACGATCGACCGATATAGACGAAGTAGGACGGTTCGATCCGCTCCCCACGACGTACCACTGAGAACACGGAGGACATTTAAAGAACGGGTACAACGGGCGGCCAAATATGACACATGTGGAGACCAGCTAAGTTTCCTGTCAAATGTAAGGCCTAAAAATTTTGTTGTCTCCACGATTGGGAGAGCAATGGGACCGAGTCGTGAGGACGGTGGGAGAAACTCTTTGTAGCGCCAGAAGTTAATACAGACCGTCTTCTCGGCAGAGAAACGGAAGCCATTGGCGACACTCCAGGAGTAAAGGCGGTCAAGAGAACGCTGAAGACAGCGCTCCAGGACACGTGGACACTGCGCGCTGCAATAGATGGTAAAATCGTCCACGAAAAGGGAGCCTGATACATCAGCTGGGAGGCAATCCATTATTGGATTGATCGCGATGGCGAAGAGAGCGACGCTCAAAACTGAGCCCTGTGGCACCCCATTCTCCTGGCGAAAGGTGTCGGACAGGACAGAACCCACACGTACCCTGAACTGTCAATCCATTAAAAAGGAACGAATAAATAGAGGGAGGCGTCCGCGAAGGCCCCATGTATGCATGGTGCCGAGAATGCCCGCCCTCCAACAGGTGTTGTAAGCCTTCTCCAAATCAAAGAACACAGCCGCGGTCGGGCGCTTCCGCAAGAAGTTATTCATAATGAAGGTCGACAAGGTAACCAGATGGTCAACAGCAGAGCGGCGCCTACGAAATCCACATTGTACATTGATAAGTAGGCGTCGAGACTCGAGCAGCCAAACCAATCGAGAGTTAACCATTCGCTCCATCACTTTACAGACACAGCTGGTAAGCGAGATAGGTCGATAACTGGAAGGCAAGTGCTTGTCCTTCCCCGGCTTAGGAATCGGGACAACAATAGACTCGCGCCAGCATGCGGGAACATGTCCCTCAATCCAGATGCGATTGTATGTACGAAGAAGAAAACCCTTACCCGCAGGAGAAAGGTTCTTCAGCATCTGAATATGAATAGAATCAGGCCCTGGAGCGGAGGACCGTGATCGGCCAAGTGCGTTTTCGAGTTCCCGCATGGTGAATGGGGCATTATAACTTTCACAATTCGAGGAGCGGAAGTTAGGTGGCCTAGCCTCCTCTGCCTGTTTGCGGGGGAGGAAGGCAGGGTGGTAATGAGCGGAGCTCGAAACCTCTGCGAAAAAGCGGCCGAAGGCATTGGAGACAGCCTCAGGGGCCACAAGGACGTCATTCGCGACCTTCAAGCCAGAAACTGGTGAGTGGACCTTAGTGCCGGATAGCCGGCGCAGGCTACCCCAGACAACAGAAGAAGGAGTAAAACTGTTGAAGGTGCTTGTGAAAGCAGCCCAGCTGGCTTTCTTGCTTTCTTTGATAATACGACGACACTGAGCACGTAATCGTTTATAATTGATACAATTCGCCACTGTAGGGTGGCGTTTAAAGGTGCGTAAAGCACGTCGACGAGCACGTAAAGCGTCTCTACATGCTGCGGTCCACCAGGGGACCGGTACGCGACGTGGAGAAGAAGTAGGGTGAGGGATGGAATATTCAGCAGCAGCAAGAATGACTTCCGTGAGGTGTGCGACCTGACGATCGCAGCTTGTGAAGGTTTGATCCTGAAAGGTCGCCCTGGAAGAGAAGAGCCCCCAGTCTGCCTTGGAGATGGTCCAACTAGAGGAGCACGGAGAGGGGGTATGCTGCAGGAGATGGATAACACACGGGAAGTGGTCGCTCGAATATGTATCAGAAAGTGCATACCACTCAAACCGGCATGCAAGTTGGGTAGTACATATAGAGAGGTCTAAATGGGAATATGTGTGAGATGTGTCCGAAAGAAAAGTAGGGGCGCCAGTATTGAGGCAGACAAGATTGAGCTGGTTGAAAAGGTCTGCTAACAAGGAGCCCCTCGGGCAGGATGCTGGAGAGCCCCAAAGGGGATGGTGGGCATTGAAGTCTCCAGTTAACAAAAATGGTGCAGGTAGCTGAGAAATAAGTTGCATCATGTCTGCCCTGGTAACGGCAGATGACGATGGAGTGTAAGCGGTACAAAAGGAAAACGTAAAAGTGGGGAGAGTAATGCGGATGGCAACTGCCTGCAGGCCGGTGTGCAACGTGATGGGATCGTAGTAAATATCATCCCGTACCAGCAACATAACCCCTCCATGAGCTGGGATACCTACCACAGGGGGTAGGTCAAAACGCACAGAGGTGTAGTGTGCCAAGGCAATTTGATCGCATGGGCGTAGCTACGTTTCCTGGAGGGCTACGACGAGCGGACGGTGCAAGCGGAGCAGCAACTTCAAGTCCTCTCGGTTGGAGCGAATGCTGCGAATATTCCAGTGAATAAGTGCCATCGTAAGAAAAGGAAGATGAAAGAAGGGGTCACCTCGAAGGCCGCTGAGGGCCTGGCTTCGAGCGAGCACTGCCGCCGCTATCAACAGGCGGACAGTCATCGTCCATTGGGTCTATAGGTTCATCGGCCATCTCGGGAGGATGGCCGGGAGGGGAAGCTTCCTCCGCCGGTGAACGGCCAGATGTACAGCTACCAGCGGTGCGGCCAGGCGAAACGGATGACGGCCTGGGGCGGCAACCGCTCGGTGGCGCAGGAGAAGAAATGCGCCGTGGTGGAGAAGGAGAACTGTGCTTCCTATGAGCCTTTTTGGAAGGACGTTTGGTGGAAGTACCGGTCGAAGGCTGGGAGGTCGAGGTACATAGGAAGTCTGCACGGGATGGTTCCTTCTTGAAGGCCCGGCATCTGACTTCGGGGTCTTCGTCTTAGCAGAAGCTGATGAAGGGGCTGGTGTCTGTGGGGTGATGGGAGGAAGAGGAGACGTCGACCGCGCGATCTTAGCACTGGCCGAACGGACGACCGTGGTGCTGAAGGTCAGATCGCATGTCTGGGTTGCTACCTCCCTGGTAGTCCGAGGAGAGGCGAGGACAGTACTGTATTTCCCCGCTGGGAGCAGCGTGGGCTTCCTACTAGCCAATAGCTTGCGAGCAGCCGAGGTGGACACTTTCTCTTTGACCCGAATTTCTTGGATACAGCGTTCTTCCTTATAGACAGGACAGTCGCGGGAGGATGCGGCATGGTCACCCTGACAGTTCACACAACGAGGAGACGGAGGTGGACAGTCACCCTCATGGGCATCCCTGCCACAAGTGACACATTTAGCCGCATTGGAACAAGACTGTCGAGTGTGATTGAAACGCTGACACTGGTAGCAGCGCGTAGGTGTCGGGACATAGGGGCGAACAGAAATAACCTCGTAGCCCGCCTTGATGCGCGATGGCAGCTTAACACTATCGAAGGTCAAGAAAAGTGTCCGGGTCAGTACAAGGTCATTGTTGACCTTTTTCATGACCCTATGGACAGCCGTCACGCCCTGCTCAGCGAGAAAAGATTGAATCTCCTCGTCAGTCAATCCGTCGAGGGAGCTAGTATAGACTACACCACGAGACGAATTCAAAGTTCGGTGGGCCTCCACCCGGACAGGGAACGTGTACAGGAGTGTGGCCCGAAGCAGTTTTTGTGCCTGAAAGGCACTCTCAGTTTCTAGTAATAAGGTACCGTTACGCAACCTGGTACAAGATTTGACAGATCCGGCTATGGCATCTACGCCCTTCTGGATAACGAAAGGGTTGACAGAGGAAAAATCCTTTCCGTCCTCAGATCGAGAAACGACGAGGAACTGTGGGGCAGGCGGTAGGACTTTTGTCACTGGGGGCTGGTCACGTTTCCGTTTTTGGGCAGAAGTCGAAAGCGATGGAGTAGAATCCATTGCGGAGGAATCCCCCATGATTGCCAGCGTCTCCGATGGCGCGCTCCTTCCTTGTGGGGACCCTCTCAGAGGGCACTCCCGCCTTAGGTGAATGTTTACACCTCAGGTCACACCTCCCGAGAAACAGACGGAGGGACCAATCGGCATGGTCAGAAGGTATCAGCTCAGGCAATCACCCCTCCCCGGGCCTGGCCTTTACCAGGGGGTACGCGCGTGCCTTACATGTCTACCCAGGGTGGGGAATTACGCGTTACCCCGTCACCGGCTACGCGTGCGAACGCGTGGGTCGGCCTTCAGGCACGCACAGGGAGGAAGGAAGAAGAGGAAAAAGAAGAGAGAGAGGGAGAAAGAGGACAGACTGTCTCAAACGCCGAGGCGGAGACCAGAGAAGGCAAGGAGAAGAAGGCAAGGAGAAGAAGGCAATGAGAAGGCAAGGACAAGAAGGCAATGAGAAGGCAAGGAGAAGAAGGCAATGAGAAGGCAAGGAGAAGAAGGCAATGAGAAGGCAAGGAGAAAAAGGCAAGGAGAAGGCAAGGAGAAGAAGGCAATGAGAAGGCAAGGAGAAGTCAAGGGAAAGAGTAAGGAAGACAGTGAGGTGGAGAAGAGCAAAGAAAGGAACCAACGAAAGGAAGGAAGAAACGAGAAGTGAAAATCCAAAAAGACCACAATTATAGGTCGTGGAACCGTCCGTCTCTGGACGCAGGCGCTAACTACCCCCGTGAGGGGGATGGACTCCTTTTAGTCGCCTCGTACGACAGGCAGGAATACCTCGGGCCTATTCTAACCCCCGGACCCGCAGGGGGAACCTGTTGCACTGCTCTCCTTTTGTAGTAGCTGATGCCAGTTCATTAGGATAATTCATGCCCTTCAGATTATATATGTGTGTGTTATTTGTCTTGTGTAGGTTAGGAAATCAAATTTTATCTATCAGATCGACTCTCAAGAAGAAAGTAACCAGGTGCATGTGAAAGCTGTATCATTTTCCAACATTACTCAGAAGAGCAGATAATTACAGCATTGACGGGAACGGTGAAATGCGGACAACAGCAAGTCACCATTCTACTGTGCACATTTAGCAGCTCCCACGCCCAGGTGTACATGAATGCTCTTTATCCGTCAGGTGTTCCTACCTGCCACAGTTGTATGAACACCCATAGCCATCTGGCTGTTCTATGTGCCAGGCGTACATCATACATGTATGCCTATAGTGGCAAAAGCATTACACTATGTTCCAAATACATGCAGCCAAAGTTACATGACAGATTCTTTATCATGACAAAGTATTTTGTCACTTACAACCATTTATCTGTGGAAGTATATAGACCAATGCTCCAATACACATGGGTACAATATTCCTGAACCTCTGGACAAATTCAGAAGTGTCACTGAAGTGGTGTTCAGCACTGATATCATGGAATAAGCAGTTATGACACTGATCAACTTTTTTTCTTCTTCTTTTTTTCCACTGTACATTTTGTATTCATTCAAATTACTTTGAGCATTTTATTGAAAGTTCTCACTAGAATTTATAGTTAAGATATCTGCACTGCATTTGGCTTCTACAATGATATCTGCAATGGCATCTAAAACATGTTTGCAGTCTTGGAGAAAAATGACACTCACCACCATATTGAGGGGTGTGTAACAGTACTGTAACCAAAATCTCATACAGATACGTTCATTCAAATGCAGATACTTTTCTTGTGAGAACGCGTTGAAGAACTCTGCAGCAAACCGATGTTAGGAATATTGGTGTGTAATTTTGTGGGTGTGTTATTTTACCCATCTTATATACAGGGGTCACCTGGGCTATTTTCCAGTCACTTGGGACTATGCTTTGGCCAAGAGATTCATGATAAACAGAAGCTAAGTTAGGGTTCAATGCCACAGAATACTCTTTGCGAAACCAAATTTAGATTCCATCAGGACCTTCCTCCAGCCTTCGAACTGACTTAAGCCAGCAAGTTAATCAGGGACCTACAATTTAACGTGGACACAAATCACGATGCAACTTGGCATTAGCAAAGATGAAAGAAATAATAAATGACAGAAAACATCCTAGTGACACATGGGGTGTGAGCTTGGGGCCTTTGGATCAATAGTCGGATGCAACCTACTGAGACAATGAGCCACATTTTTCTTTAGTATATTAACATAAGTTTAATCAATGTTCTGTTTCTCAAAGGCGATTCAGTACAGATTTTGTTGGAACTTAGTCAATGGATTTTTCAAATTCCAATAATGTTAGAAAAAGGTGTAATTCATATTCAATATTCCATACTATAATTTCATTCACAAGTTGCAAATGGTCAGCTGCACTGTATCCACTTCTACAGCTGTGCTGTTCCCATTCTCATTTAAAATGTCACCCCCCCCCCCCCCCCCCCCCAGGGTGATTGGCATGTAAGGTGTTGTTCTTGTATCAGTATTTCACAGTGCATTTACATTTTTACTGCCATTTCAATATTTCAGGAACATATTAATTTTCACTGTCTATTATCCGAGTTTCATATACAAACTTATGAAGAAAAGTTTTACTCGGCAAATAATCTCCCTGTTAGTTCTGGCAGTGTCATATATGCAGTGGCTTCCAAATTAGGCTCCAAAATAAAATAACGCAACAACAACTCAGACCTGCACCTTTGAAAGTAGGCTGGCATGTGGTACTACGGTGACAGAAGACAGCTGTGATTGCCAGCTTTAAGAAGAGGACACAGGATGGAAGAGAAATTGTGATGGAGAATCATTCACAAACTTATCACAGGTCAAGCACAGAGATAACATGGTGGTTAAAACATTTATCTTATTGTTATGATGTTCACAGAATGTGACAAAATCTAACAATGTGCATTTTCAACTTCTCACGGCGTAATGAATACGCCATTAAATTTCATGCAGCCACGCAAATAAAACTTCTTTCACTGATATTTTGACCACATATTGTCCGGCCATCCTCAGAGTGAGTCACCTCTCCTTGTAGACTTTCTGAGGCAAAAGGACGGTAGCATTACCTTTATCAGCATGCAGGATGACTGTGTCAGTATCCTCACGCAGCTTTCGTATCGCACATCTTTCATCCTTGGAGCATTGCTTCTTTGTGGATGATGTTTCGTAATTGCTTGACAGGTTCCTAATCTGATTTCTTTAGCAGAATCCTCTGATAGTGGTTGGATAGCTTCTTCAATGGCACTGATGAAAGATGATATCGGCAAAGTCTTTGGAATAGGAGCAAAATTTAGCCCTTTCCTTAATACAGATAACGCAGCTTCGTCCAGATCCTTACCCGTTAAATTTATGACAGGACCTTAGTGCATAGGGTGTACTGTATACCCAATAAAGATTATTTTGCAGGAAGAGCTCACATACCTCAAGACCATTTTTAAAGCAAATGAATTTTCTCTACAACAAATTTGTAGAGCATTCATTGCAAAGCCTAGAATGCAGGTGTGTGACGGCAAAGATAGTAATTCCTTCAGATCTAGTGCGTTTTTGCCCTATGTGGGTGCTCTTTCCTCAAAGATAGGGCATATACTTTAGAAACATTGTGTTAAGGTGATCTTACGACCCCCCACGAAGATTGCAGCTTTACTCAGCTCTGTGACGGATGATTTACGGCTTCATAAAGTGAGTGTGTATCAGGTTCCTTGCGGAAATTGTGAGAAGTCGTACATAGGTCAAACAACACGCACCATTCATGAGAGATGTGTGGAGCATCGAAGATACACACGCTTATCACAGCCAGACAAGTCAGCTGTGGTCGAACATTGTATTGATACAGGGCATTCTGTGAATTACAGTGATGTGAAGATTTTAACATCCACCTCTTCCTTTTGGGAATCTGTCTTCAAAGAAGCTATAGAGATTAGACTAGCTAATAATTTAATAAATAGAGAAACTGGTTTTAATTTGGACAAAGCATGGAATCCAGCTCTTGGGGTAATTAAACTGTAGAGAAGTCATCATGGTGCCACCGCTGCTCATATACGTCAATAAGCGAATTGAATGTCTGTATGCCTCAGCCACAGGCTGACCAGCATATGTGACCTGCATGTGCATATAAGGTCGCACTTGGCATCCTGTTGTTAGTCTTGTGACTCACTCTGAGGATGGCCGAACGATACGTGGCTGAAATATCAGTGGAGGAAATTCTCTTTGTGTGGGTGCATGCCTGAAATTTAATGCACTAAAACCTAACAAGTTTACCATCCAGAACATTCAATTGAGAATGGACTAGGGCTATGAAATACACTAACAATTGACATTCTTGCTGTTCACTAAAGTTATAGGCTTGGTAGTCCATACCAACTACAGTATTCACAAGATTTGCCACCGTAGGTGCAACCACAACAGAGGGATATCTGTTGAGAGGCCAGACAAACGTGTGGTTCCTGAAAAGAGGCAACAGCCTTTTCAGTAGTTGCAGGGGCAACAGTCTGGATGATTGACTGATCTGGCCTTGTAACACTAACCAAAATGGCCTTGCTGTTCTGGTACTGCGAACGGCTGAAAGCAAGGGGAAACTACAGCCGTAATCTTTCCCGAGGGCATGCAGCTTTACTGTATGATTAAATGATGATGGCGTCCTCTTGGGTAAAATATTCCGGAGGTAAAATAGTCCCCCATTCGGATCTCCGGGCGGGGACTACTCAGGAGGACGTTGTTATCAGGAGAAAGAAAACTGGCGTTCTACGGATCGGAGCGTGGAATGTCAGATCCCTTAATCGGGCAGGTAGGTTAGAAAATTTAAAAAGGGAAATGGATAAGTTAAAGTTAGATATAGTGGGAATTAGTGAAGTTTGGTGGCAGGAGGAACAAGACTTCTGGTCAGGTAAATACAGGGTTATAAATACAAAATCAAATAGGGGTAATGCAGGAGTAGGTTTAATAATGAATAAAAAAATAGGTGTACGGGTAAGCTACTACAAACAGCATAGTGAACGCATTATTGTGGCCAAGATAGACATGAAGCCCATGCCTTCGTCAGTAGTACAAGTCTATATGCCAACTAGCTCTGCAGATGATGAAGAAATTGATGAAATGTATGATGAGATAAAAGAAATTATTCAGGTAGTGAAGGGAGACGAAAATTTAATAGTCATGGGTGACTGGAATTCGTCAGTAGGAAAAGGGAGAGAAGGAAACATAGTAGGTGAATATGGATTGGGGCTAAGAAATGAAAGAGGAAGCCGTCTGGTAGAATTTTGCGCAGAGCATAACTTAATCATAGCTAATACTTGGTTTAAGAATCATGAAAGAAGGTTGTATACATGGAAGAACCCTGGAGATACTAAAAGGTATCAGATAGATTATGTAATGGTAAGACAGAGATTTAGGAACCAGGTTTTAAAGAGTAAGACATTTCCAGGGGCAGATGTGGTCTCTGACCACAATCTATTGGTTATGAACTGTAGATTAAAACTGAAGAAACTGCAAAAAGGTGGGAATTTAAGGAGATTGGACCTGGATAAACTGACTAAACCAGAGATTGTACAGAGTTTCAGGGAGAGCATAAGGGAACAATTGACAGGAATGGGGGAAAGAAATACAGTAGAAGAAGAACGGGTAGCTTTGAGGGATGAAATAGTGAAGGCAGCAGAGGATCAAATAGGTAAAAAGACGAGGGCTAGTAGAAACCCTTGGGTAACAGAAGAAATATTGAATTTAATTGATGAAAGGAGAAAATATAAAAATGCAGTAAATGAATCAGGCAAAAAGGAATACAAACGTCTCAAAAATGAGATCGACAGGAACTGCAAAATGGCTAAGCAGGGATGGCTACAGGACAAATGTAAGGATGTAGAGGCTTATCTCACTAGGGGTAAGATAGATACTGCCTACAGGAGAATTAAAGAGACCTTTGGAGAAAAGAGAACCACTTGTATGAATATCAAAAGCTCTGATGGAAACCCAGTTTTAAGCAAAGAAGGGAAAGCAGAAAGGTGGGAGGGGTATATAGAGGGCCTATATAAGGGCAATGTAATTGAGGACAATATTATGGAAATGGAAGAGGATGTAGATGAAGATGAAATCGGAGATATTGCGTGAAGAGTTTGACAGAGCACTGAAAGACCTGAGTTGAAACAAGGCCCCCGGAGTAGACAACATTCCATTAGAACTATTGACAACCTTGGGAGAGCCAGTCCTGACAAAACTCTACCATCTGGTGAGCAAGATGTATGAGACAGGCGAAATACCCTCAGAATTCAAGAATAATATAATAATCCCAATCCCAAAGAAAGCAGGTGTTGACAGATGTGAAAATTACCGAACTATCAGTTTAATAAGTAATAGCTGCAAAATAGTAACACGGATTCTTTACAGACGAACGGAAAAACTGATAGAAGCCAACCTTGGGGACGATCAGTTTGGATTCCGTAGAAATGTTGGAACACGTGAGGCAATACTGACCCTACGACTTATCTTAGAAAAGGAAAGGCAAACCTACGCCTCTTGCATTTGTAGACTTAGAGAAAGCTTTTGACAATGTTGATTGGAATACTCTCTTTCAAATTCTGAAGGTGGCAGGGGTAAAATACAGAGAGCGAAAGGCTATTTATAATTTGTACAGAAAGCAGATGGCAGTTATAAGAGTCGAGTGGTTGGGAAGGGAGTGAGACAGGGTTGTAGCCTCTCCCCGATGTTATTCAATCTGTATATTGAGCAAGCAATAAAGGAAACAAAAGAAAAGTTCGCAGTAGGTATTAAAATCCACGGAGAAGAAATAAAAACTTTGAGGTTTGCCAATGACATTGTAATTCTGTCAGAGACAGCAAAGGACTTGGAAGAGCACTTGAATGGAATGGACAGTGTCTTTAAAGTTGGGTATAAGATGAGCATCAACAAAAGCAAAATGAGGATAATGGAATGTAGTCGAATTAAGTCGGGTGATGCTGAGGGAATTAGATTAGGAAATGAGACACTTAAAGTAGGAAAGGAGTTTTGCTGAGCAAAATAACTGATGATGGTCGAAGTAGAGAGGATATAAAATGTAGACTGGCAATGTCAAGGAAAGCGTTTCTGAAGAACAGAAATTTGTTAACATCGAGTATAGATTTAAATGTCAGGAAGTCGTTTCTGAAAGTATTTGTATGGAGTGTAGCCATGTATGGAAGTGAAACGTGGACGCTAAATAGCTTAGACAAGAAGAGAATAGAAGCTTTTGAAATGTGGTGCTACAGAAGAATGCTGGAGATTAGATGGGTTGATCACATAACTAATGAGGAGGTATTGAACAGAATTGGGGAGAAGAGGAGCTTGTGGCACAACTTGACTAGAAGAAGGGATCGGTTGGTAGGACATGTTCTGAGACATCGAGGGGTCACCAATTTAGTATTGGAGGGCAGCGTGGAGGGTAAAAATCGTAGAGGGAGATCAAGAGATGAATACACTAAGCAGATTCAGAAGGATGTAGGCTGCAGTATGTACTGGGAGATGAAGAAGCTTGCACAGGATAGAGTAGCATGGAGAGCTGCATCAAACCAGTCTCAGGACTGAAGACCACATATATATATATATATATATATATATATATATATATATATATATATATGCTGTCTACCCCAGTTGATAACAGCATAAGCAACAATTAAATGTATGTAAGCATATCAGTCTTCCTTAACAACTGTGTTAGAATGGCATCAGAGACATCATAACAACTAGAGTGTTATACCAACGATGACACAGTTGCCCTAACACTTAACAAAACGTTTAAGATCTCCACAAAGGATTCAACGATAGTTAGCTATCTGTCACTGCTATCGATATGGTAAAAATTTATGAACTATCAGAGGTATACAACTGATGTTTCCAGTTTTATTTCATTTATCAAAAACTGTCTAACATGAGCAAAGTTACATAACACAAATCAAGCTTGGCTCAATACAGTGCCATGTCATATATAGCGTGGCCGCTCCTGCTGGAGGTTCGAGTCCCCCCTCATGCATGGGTGTGTGTGTGTGTTTGTGTGTGTGTGTGTTTTCTTCTTAACATAAGTTAGTATAAGTAGTGTGTAAGTCTAGGGACTGATGAACTCAGAAGGAATTCAAGCACATTCGAAAATTTGAACATTTGGCTCAATAAATCAAATTTGACAGATATCTGGAAGAAAAGGCTGGCCTAAAAGACCACACATCCAACAAAGATAAAATTCACTAACATTATCAGACAAATATTTTGCAGGAAGTATGATATACATGAGACAATGCTGTGAGAGGGTGCCTTAATCCACAAAGAAAACATAAATTCTTTCTTCATTTCTTTATTACAAATTATATTAAAAGATTTCATAAAATATAGTGACTGTACAAATTACACAATGTACAAACAGTGGCATTTTATTTACAATGCTAGTAGAGGTATTAAATTAACAAGCTGCACAGTCCATAAAACACTCCATTTCAAAAATGGTTTTAAAAAAGCTGCAAGTGTGACAACAGAAAATCTCACACTAGTAAGGCAGTAATATAAATAGGTCCCACAGTTATTTTTTGGTTTCTTCTTCATTCCTTTAAAACTGTTGCTTCCCTCACAGCTGATATCCACCTAAAAAATAAAACAGTTATGTAACACCAAGAGTAGTAAAGTCGATTCAAAATTCAGTGACTCAGGTACATTCTGATATGAGTTAAAAAGTTGAATTCTATAATACTGTCTTGTTATACAGAATATGAAATGCTCAGCACATCCAAGGAGAGGCTATGTAGTTCTCTGCACATCAATGGCATAGGTGCTGAAAAAAGGAGCAGTTCTTTCAGAGTTTCACAAAGTACACAATAAACACAAGAGAAATTATAAAATTATATTTTTGACATGCCAATGAAAAATAGCTACAAATGTACAGTTCACGTGCAACTGGTTTATTGAGGCAAAAACAGCAGCCAAGTTGTAATTTTAATGGAGTGGTCTGAATCTGTGTACTTTTTTCAACTTTTAAAAAGAATAACATTGTTCCTCAATTATATACATCAAACATCATATCTGTGACCAATTTTCCTACACACTACTTACAAGTAGGAGTTACTTTTACTTGTATTAAATGCTTAATGTTGGTATCTTTCCATACAAAATGCATAGAAGAAACTAAAGACACTATGTCACAATGCTCACTTGAAACAGGCAAACAAATCTGTTAAATTCTCATCTTACACTAAGAAAGCCAACCAATAATCACAAATATCTCTGGCATTCAACTTTATCCAATTCTGAATAATGCAAGTTGGAATTTATTTAGCAACTGCTTAAATAACTCTAGCCGTACTTACAGTTCAGTTTAAAATGGGAGTTCCTTCATCAAAATGTGAAGGACAATGGTGCAATCTTGACTGATATTTGAGATAGAAAATGTCAAGTCAGAAACATCAATCACAAGCAAATATAAGTCAGAAATTAGGAACAACATGGAAGAAGAAATAGAAATATTACTTTATCTTTTACTAGAAACAGTCATTCATTGAAGGGGCAAGTTTCACAATGTCATCTCAAATGGGAGATATTTCTTGGTATCAATAAGAACTTAAGCAAGAGTGAATAATTGAAGATGTCCAGGTGACACGTAATTGCTTGCATACCCTACTTAAATGAGATGATCATAGATTGTACAGAATAAGCACTTTCCACAATGCTTGTGTACTTTCAAAGAAAAAGTTATACTAAATTATATGCAAATATCGAAAACATCTGTCTGTTGCAAGACAAACATATAAAGGACTGAAGCAAAGGGATTTCTGAAATTTCCTTAGATATAATGTTTTCAGGTGTCCAGCCAATATTTACAGTATTTTGATTATTAATCTCGCAATCTTCAAAAAGTGCTAGAAGGAGAAAGGAAGGAAGATTAAGGTTTAATGTCACGTCACCAATGAAGTCATTAGAGGTGGAGCACAAGTGCAGATTCAGAAACAAAACTATTAGTGTTCTTTTCAAAGAAACCATTACAAAACCTAAGTCCAAATGGCCTGTCAGCAATTCAAATCACCTTTTCGAAAAAAGTGTTCAGTGTCTTAATCACAGGTTTCATTCCCAAAAGGCTTAGAACAAGGTCCCACACAGTTGGCTTCGGGGGAGGGAGGGCTAATTACTGAATAACAGAACATAATTCGTTATTCTGGAGCCATTAGCTGTAGCCC
The DNA here is from genome assembly GCF_021461385.2 of Schistocerca piceifrons. Lineage (NCBI taxonomy): Eukaryota > Metazoa > Arthropoda > Insecta > Orthoptera > Acrididae > Schistocerca > Schistocerca piceifrons. Next base: position 357,970,798 of record NC_060149.1, on the reverse strand, counting down.
AAGGAATAAAGTAAGTACTGGTTTACAGATTATGGGCTTATTCAGCTTGATTTAATGTGTGTTTAATATATAAAAGAAATATAAACAAAGATCAGATTTTGCAGAAAATAAACATAGATCAATTGACGTAAACAGACTTTTCTTAAACCAAGCTAATCTTAAAACTTCCTGGCAGATTGAAACTGTATGCTGAACCAGGAGTCGAACCTAGGACCTTTGCCTTTCAGGAGGAATTGTTCTACCAACTAAACTACCCAAGCTTAGCTCACAACCTGCTATCCCAGTTTCACTTCTGCCAGTACCTCTCTTCTTACCTTCAAAATTTCAAAAAAGTTCTTCCGCGTACCTTGCAGAACTAGCACTCCTGGTAGACATAATATTGTGGAGAAATGGCTTAGCCACAGCTTCAGTGACTGTTTCAGGAACAAATTTTTACCCTGCAGTGGAGTTATAACCTGCCAGGAAGTTTCAAATCAAGCATACATTCTACAGAACTGTACTGTACATCAACATGTACACAAAGAAAAGAGAAATCATTGTTGTTCAAATTTTGTGTGTGTCACCACACCCACACCCTCCCAACCACACCCGCACACAAACACACACTTTTTCAGAAGTTGTGACTTTCGCCAAACAGCTGCAATGTCACCACGGATGCAAGCATGATATGACACACACACACACACACACACACACACACACACACACACACACACACACACACAGAGAGAGAGAGAGAGAGAGAGAGAGAGAGAGAGAGAGAGAGAGAGAGAGAGAGAGGGGGGGGGGGGGGGGGGCAGTTCGAGGTTTCCTGCATATTGTGGATTATGTAATGTGCAACTACCATTATTTATTTAATGTTGTGTGTGTTACATAATATGATCTAAACTTACCTGTTGGCTGAGTGCTCAGAATCAGCTGAAAACATAAGAGGTGCTTGGCCTTCATGTTTCAGCTGGAACACAAGTTTTGCATCTCTCCCTTCAAAGGGCTGAAAAAAAAAGAAAAAAAGAGGGGAATGAACTTTTTTGAACATAAAATAAACTGGATAAATATCCAGTAAAAAATATGACAATATTATGAAAAGGATAGACTGCTACTCATACTGTAGTGAAGATGTTGAGCTGCAGACAGGCACAACCAAAGAAGTGCTAAACATGTGAGCTTTTGGTCAACAGGCGTTCTCCTAATGTACACACACACACACACACACACACACACACACACACACACACACAAGCACAACTCGCACACACGTGACCACTGTCTCTGGCCAGCAAAGCAGGGCTGCAAGCAACTGCACATGAACGCATGATAGGAGAAGCAACCTGGGTGGTGGGGTTAAAGAGGAGACTGGGAGACTGGGGTGGGCAGAGGGAGGGATAGCAGGGTAGGGGTGGGGGATGGTAACGTGCCACTTGTGGGAGCATACAGGGCAGGGACATGTGGGGACAGGGTCGGGCAGTTAGATGCAGTTGGGAGGTTATGTGCAAGGGGGGGGGGGGGTGAAAAAGGAGGTAAGTTGAGGAGGGGAAAAAGAAAAGACTGCGAGTGCATTGGTGGAATAGAAGACTGTTTAGTGTTGGAGTGGGAGCAGAGAAGGGGAGAGGCAGGTGAAGGACAGGGACAAACGAAGGTTGAGGCCAGGGAAGTAACAGGAATGTAGGATATACCACAGGGAAAGTCGACATCTGGACAATTCCGATAAGCTGGTGTTGGTAGGAAGGACCCGTAAGAGTTCTGGATACCTCCTCAACAAACAGTGGAGTATGTGGCCTGACAAAATATATAAGGAAAGAACTGCAGTATCTTGTGGTGTTGAAAGAATGTGCATGTCATTACACAGATATGAGCCATGAGGCAAGGGGTTGGGAGGCAGAGGCGGAGTAGGGATGAAAGAGGATATTGGGTATGTTCGGTGTGCGGCAGAATACATACCATTGTGGGAGAGGTGGGAAGGATAGTGGGTAGGATATTCCTAATTTAAGAGCACTATGAGAGGTAGACAAAACCCTAGTGGAGAGTGTGATCCAGTTGCTCCAGTCCTGGATGGTCCTGAGTCATGAATGGAATGCTCCTTTGTGGACAGATGGTGGGACTTAAGGTGGTGGGTGACTGCATGGGAGATCTGTTCCTGCACAGGGTTGGGAGGGTAATTTGATCTCTGAAGGTCTCAGTGACACCCTTGGCATACTTGGAGAGGGACTGCTCATCACTAAAGATGTGATAGCCATGGGCAGCTAATCTGTATGGAAGAGACTTCTTGGTACTGATTGGGTGGCAGCTGTTGCGGGTGGTTGATAGGTTTGATATGGATGGAGGTACTGATGTAGTCATCTTTGAGTAGAGGTCAACATCAAGCAAGATGGCTTGTTGGGTTGAGGAGAACCAGGTGAAAGGAATGGGGGAGAAGATGAGGTTCTGGAGGAATGTGGATAGGGTGTTCTCACCTACGAGCCACATCATGAATATGTCATCAATAAATCTGAACAAGGTGAGGGGTTTGGAATTCTGGATGGTTCGGAAGCACTCCTCTAGATGGCCCTGAATAGGTTGGCATAGGCTAGTGCCATGCACGTAACCACTGCCATACCACGGATTTATTTGTAGGTCTTGCTACCCAATGAATCCACTACCAAGAAAAAATTATTTTAGTGTATGTAAGGCTTAAGAATGTGGTCTAAATACTCCTGATAAAGTAATGGAACATGTTCTTGAAGTCCCTCTAGACAGATTTAATAAGTTTAACAAACAGTGACAAATAAAAAATGTGACTATTAACTGTTTCAAAATCCCTGTGCCTCATAGGCATTTGTCCACACCAATTCTAAACAACAGAGTTGATGAGTTATTTGAGACTGAACCAAATACATCAAACAACATGATAAATGTAAGAGTTCTGGAAACTTCTTCAACAAACAGTGAGGTATATGGTCTAACAAAATATATAAGGAAAGAACTGCAGTATCTTGTGGTGTTGAAAGAGAGGGAGGAGGTTAATGATGAAAATGGAAACAAGAATGCAAAAAGCAATAATGGATGAAATCTGTTGGAACAGGTTTTGTGAAAGTGCAGTTTCCTGTAGAAAAGAAGAGATTAGTTTAAGTTTTATTCCAGATGATGTCAGGAGCCAAATATCTGTTGCAGGAATCATTGGTCCACAAATGTGAGTTAATGGTATACCGTACAGCTACTTTCAATGATTCTCAATGGTTAAATAAGTATCTAGCTCAAGGCAGCTGTTGTGATCACAAATGGAGAGAGGAGAGAAAATTGCGTGGGAGCTAAGGTAATGTGACAGTACACAGATTATGGTCAAAGTTCTCTTAAAATAATAAACTTAATATTTTTCTGGCTCTTCTTCACCAGCTGGTGGCATGGAAAAACATATGTGTAGGGCCTGGCTCATGAAATGAATTATGTAAATGCAGGTATGATTTTTTGACAGTCACAAGTGAATTAATACATCAGCAGATCTACAGTTTTATTAATAATTTATTCTTAGATTCTGAAAGATGAAAGATATTAAATTAACAAAAATTACTTCTTTCATTTGTTCCACAGTATACCCAAGAACTGGGACAGTTTCCAGAGCTGCTACATCTTCTGAAGCCTTATATATGTACAGGACCTGATCTTTTAGAACAAACCAGTAACGCTTCCAAGAATTCTTCTTTCGCTTTAGTAACCAACCACTCATCTGTGATCCTGTATCATTGGCAGTAACCTGTTAATCAACAATAAATATAAAACATAAGTTTATTAAAAACTGTGTAATGGTCAGTTTAATGTTTTAGGTAAGTTTATAATTAGATTTAGCACTGTAACACAGTAATGTAAAGCCATTTCACTGTAGTGCACTTAAAAGTAAATTTACATCTCCAACTTCTTTCCACATCCCAGAGACCACACTCTGTGGGATACATGGAATACAAATAATGTAATCTACATCTACATTTATACTCCGCAAGCCACCCAATGGTGTGTGGCGGAGGGCACTTTACGTGCCACTGTCATTACCTCCCTTTCCTGTTCCAGTCGCGTATGGTTCGCAGGAAGAACGACTGTCTGAAAGCCTCCATGCACGCTCTAATCTCTCTAATTTTACATTCGTGATCTCCTCGGGAGGTATAAGTAGGGGGAAGCAATATATTCGATACCTCATCCAGAAACGCACCCTCTCGAAACCTGGTGAGCAAGGTACACCGCGATGCAGAGCGCCTCTCTTGCAGAGTCTGCCACTTGAGTTTGCTAAACATCTCCGTAACGCTATCACTGTTACCAAATAACCCTGTGATGAAACGCGCTGCTCTTCTTTGGATCTTCTCTATCTCCTCTGTCAACCCAATCTGGTACGGATCCCAATACTCAAGTATAGGTTGAACGAGTGTTTTGTAAGCCACCTCCTTTGTTGATGGACTACATTTTCTAAGGACTCTCCCAATGAATCTCAACTTGGTACCCGCCTTACCAACAATTAATTTTATATGATCATTCCACTTCAAATCGTTCCGCACGCATACTCCCAGATATTTCACAGAAGTAACTGCTACCAGTGTTTGTTCCGCTATCATGTAATCATACAATAAAGGATCCTTCTTTCTATGTATTCGCAATACATTACATTTGTCTATGTTAAGGGTCAGTTGCCACTCCCTGCACCAAGTGCCTATCCGCTGCAGATCTACCTGCATTTCGCTACAATTTTCTAATGTTGCAACTTCTCTGTATACTACAGCATCATTCGCGAAAAGCCGCATGGAACTTCCAACACTATGTACTAGGTCATTTATATATATTGTGAAAAGTAATGGTCCCAGAACACTCCCCTGTGGCACGCCAGAGGTTACTTTAACATTTGTAGACGTTTCTCCATTGATAACAACATGCTGTGTTCTGTTTGCTAAAAATTCTTCAATCCAGCCACACAGCAGTGTATTAGAGCAGTGTACACTGTACATCATGTCAATAAGTCTGTAGCAAATCTTGATACATTGCTAGTAGAAACACATAAATCTTGCTGGTATTACTTCTAAATTCTAGTTTTCAAATGTTAAATGAAATAAAATTATCTATGAGGCTTGGAACTTAAATAGTGGCAACTATTTATTCACAACTGATACAAAAGAGTTACGTGTTTGCACCTGTTACTGTCCTTCAAAGCAGTGACCAGTGTCGTGTAGAACCCATTGCCAGTGATGTGGAAGGCATAGTATACCATTAGCAGAGCCTGTTCTGTTGATGGTGCGAATGGAGCGGTCTACTGCCTGTCCAATCTCTGGAACAGTTCTGAAGCGAATACCACGAAGTGTTTCCTTCATCTTTGGAATCAAATCAAAGGCACAAGGACTTCAGTCTGAGGAGTATGGTGGATGGTACACTCCTTACCAGTCCCATTGACCAAACAGAGCAGCCACAGCTTGCACTGTATGCACCAGCGCATTGTCGTGCAAAATGATGGGTGGGTTGTGCAGAAAGTGTCACTGCTTCTTTCCCAAAGCTGGTTGCAGGTGATGCTCCAAAAATGAACAATAATGCTGTGCAATGACGGCAGCATTCGCTTCAGGACTGTTCCAGAGATTCGACAGGCAGTAGACCACTCCATTCGCACCATCAACAGAACAGGCTCTGCTAACGGTATACTACGCCTTCCACATGATTAGCAAAGGGTTCTACACAACACTGGTTACTACTTTGAAGGACAGTAACAAGTGCAAACATGTAACTCTTTTGTATCAGTTCTGAATAAATAATTGCCACTATTTAAGTTCCAACCCTTGTATAATGATATATTCAAATGTTGTTATGAGATACAATAAAATTTGTTTCAAATGGAGCCAATATAAGATCAAAATAAAATTTTACTGAAAAGAACTCACAACTTATCGCTTTACACTGCAAAGGACACCACAAACAAGTTATTTACCAGTTTAGTTAATACTCCCAGAAAGAAATAAGTGAAAGGTAATGACAGAAAGATGATCAAATATGTTTAATGTTAACTCTGTGTACAAATATCAACTAGAGATTGCTCCCTTCCAACATAGTATCAGCTGCACAGTCAATCAAACATGGCGAACTGCTTTTACAGGAAATGCATTGTAATCATTACTAATTCAAATTCAGGAACATTGTTGTTACTAAATGGTACAAACCAGTGTGAAAAATAGACATGTCAGGAAATGACAGATGTTGGGAACTAATACGGAGTGAAGAAAGGAGTAGTTGCTGTGAATAAATGCTGAGATGGAAGGAATTAATTTAAATTAAGGCCAGGTTGGTGGCGAGAAGCAAGGACATGTTGTAGTGCTAGTTCCCACCTGTGGAGTTCTGAGAAACTGGTGTCTGGGGGAAGATTCTAGATGGCGTGTGTCGTGAAACAGGCACAGAAGTCATGACTGTCTTGTTGTAGAGCATGCTGTGTTGCTGGTATACACCCTCTGCCTATGCCCATTCAACCTGACTGATAACGGGGTGGTAATCATGTTTTTATAAAAGGCTGAACAGTGTTTACATAAAAGATGAAATATGGCATGTATTGTTTCAAAGGTGCTCTCCTTTGATAGTATATGTTTTGCCAGTTACAGGGGTGGAGTAGGTGGTGGTAGGAGGGTGCATAGGGCAAGTCTTGCAATGGGAACAGTCACAGGGGTACAAAGTATAGGGTAGGGAGATGGGTGCAGAAGGAGCATAGTGTCTGAAAAGGATATTGCAGAGATTGGGAGGGTGACAAAAAGCTACTCTAGGTGTGATGGGCAAAATCTCAGACAGAATGGATCTCATTTCAGGGCAGGATTTTAGGAACTTATGGCCTTGTCAAAGTAGCTGATTAATACATTCAAGACCAGGATAATACTGAGTGACAAGTGGTGTGCTTCGAAGTTGTTTTTTGGAGGGATCAGCACTACCAGGATTGGATGTGATGGCCCGGGAAATCTGCTTTTGAACTAGGCTATTGGGATGTTGGGGTAATTACATCCAGTGAAGCCTGAGGTGAGTATGATGGTGTATTGCTGTAAAGAGTCTGCATCTGAAGAAATATGTTTGCCTTGAATGCCAAGGTTATATGAGAGGGAACATTTGACATGGAAAGGAAGGCAACTGTCAAAATGTAGGTACTGTTGTTTGTTAGTAGGTTTAATGTGGGTGAAAGTGTGTAGGTGGCCTTCGGTAAGGACAAGATCAATGTCAAGGAAAAAGGTATGGGATTCCGAATATGACCAAATGAAATTTAATTGGGAGAAAGTATTTAGAGATTCCAGGAATTTGAACAGGGTAGCTGCACCATGAGTCCATATGGCAATGATATCATCAATGTATCTATACAAAACAAGGGGCTGAAGGCTTATGAACCCCAGGAAAGCCCCCACCAAGTGGCCCATGAAAAGGTTGGCATAGGAAGGAGCTATCCTGGTTCCCATGGCTGTACACCGCATCTGTTTGTACATCGGCCCCTCAAATGTGAAGTAATTGTTGGTAAGTATAAAGTTGATTAAAGTGAGCAAGAAGGATGTCATACATATGGAATCAGGAGGGCATTGACTAAGGAAATGTTCAGCTGCAGACAGATTATGTACGTGGGGGATGCTGGTATAGAGGGAAATGGCATCAATGGTAACAAGCAAGTTGTGTGGTCGGAGTGGCATGGACACGTATTTCAGACGACCCTGCCCTGCCCGTGATGGTACCCGCTGCAAGACTTGACCTATGCAACCTCCTACCACCACCTATTCAAGGCCTGAAACTGAAAAAACATATACCATCAACGAGAGAGGCACCTGTGAAACAACACATCATATTCCAGCTGATAAGTAAACACTGTTTAGACTTTAACATTGGCATGATTACCACCCAGTTATCAGCCAGGATAAATGGGCATGGGCATAGGCAGAGGGCACCACACTATATCCTGCTGCAGAGCATGCTCTACAACATGATAGTCATGGCCTCGGTGCCTGTTTTATCGCACATGCCATCTGGAATCTTCCCCCAGACACCAGTTTCTGAGAACTCTGTAGGTGGGAACTAGCACAACATGTCCTTGGTTCTCGCCACCAACCTGGCAATAATATATGTTAATTCCTTCCCTCTCAGCATTTATTCACAGTAACTACTACTTTCGTCATTCTATTTTTGTTTTCTACATCTGTCATTTCCTGGCCTGTCTATTTTTTGCTGTCCCCTTCCCACCTCTGTTACATACAGTGCACTTAGCTTTTCACTCTTATTAACTCATGTATGATGTTTTAGTAGTAATCTCTGTCTTGCATACTGCCCTGTCTTCCACCTTTAAGGTTTTCAAATCTCGTCCAGTGCAGTCCCCAACAATCAGTTATTCCTTCTCATACCATCTGGTAAGCCTCTCCTGACACAGGGTTCTGGGTAACTTTTCTGAACTGTACCCGTTTTCCTTAACCTCTCCAGCCCTTTTTCTTCACCCCTCTTCCTTCCCCTTCAACTCTTCTGCCAGAAGGAGCCACTGGCTCCAAAAGCTTGTAAAAGTTAAACATTTTTGTGCTTGTGTTCTCCTGCTGCCACTTTGTGAATAGATTTTTTATCTATCCATTTACATTATATTGTCAATAACTGATTATTTTCATTGTTATATTATACAGCCAATAACTATTGATACAAAGGAACACTGACGTGATGATCCAGTTATCACATTCATTTCACTTTCTAGGACTAATAACTCAGACAAACTGATGAAATGACACTTTTAGCCACAGCAGATTTGATATACATTATGAATCTTAAGATTTTGAACTATTAAAATCTGAAAAGTTATGGGGACTGTCCACATACTGTGATAAACCTTGCAATGAACTTGCAACTACACATAAATATGGGACACATTGTGAGATTGAACATACTGACTCCATGAAGGTGGTATCACATAAATGACTGCCAAAAATGAATAATATGACTCAAATATACAACATCTCTTCCATAGAACAGTTGGAAGTGTTTCCAGGAAAAGAGTTGAAAACCACTGCACTCACAGAACTCCCTAAGGTGCTTGTCATGTAGCCACACCCAAGGGACTTGTGTAGATTATTGTATGCTACAGATGTAGTGAGGGATATCCCCTTTTCATATCAAAAACTTCCTCACCCTTTTACATCGCTCTATATCAAACACACACTTTAATAATGCAAATTTTAGGCAAAGCCATGTGCTTAAGGTATCCTAATATACAGAAAAGAGCAATTGTTTGTTTGGAAAGCAAATTTGTAATACATGGGAGCAGTTAATAAAAACGTCACTACCATGCTAAATGACACAGTAATCTTTGAAAGACTCACCTCCAGCAGTCGCTGTGGAACGTATTTCTTAAACTTCCTTCGGCCATTGGAGCCCAATTTTTTAAAATGTGATTTTATTTCACAGTATTTTTGACCAAGTTCCTCATAGTCAGTTATTCTCAGCTCAGTTTCAATGCAGTGTTTCATTCTTCCCTCATTCTGAAACTCTACAGCAAAAAAAAAAAAAAAAAAAAAAAAAAAAGGTTAATATTAGAGACATATTTTGCCCCCTACGACAATTTAGAATTGCTTTAATGTAAATGCAGCATTTTTAATTTCTTTATGTCCTGTATTCTATACTGCCTTTTAATAATCAGACCGCGATAAATTATGAACAAGGTTGATACATAACAAGCTAAATTTCAAAAACAAATTTCCAAGTTTCTTTTTCCTTTTTAGGATACACTTTTTACTGTGTTTTCCACTTTGCTTCCCAGCATAAGTTTTCATTTCCATTTTATATTTGCTCTTCATCAGATTACTTCCTGCCTTCTTTTTTCCTTTGGTATATAAAAAAAAACTTTTGTCTATATTCTCTGCTGGCAGCAAATCATATCATATAGCTCTTTCACTACTCAAACAATCTCACTTTTACACAAAAGATATTCCACTTTTATTCCTGACAGATTAAAAACGAACTAGGTAACTCGGAAAAAGAATGTGTACAGATGTTGTTTTAACAGTGTGCAACAGATTAAGAGTGCATGAAAGAACATAACTCTAATCATACATGGGTTCTGTGGTCACTATTTTTCCAATTCCAGCATACTTCACGGACGAAGAAGGTCCAATCATGAGGTGCTGTTAGCCACTTATAATTTAGTACCAGTCATAAATTTCCCTAATGAAGTTGCTCCAGATAGTAGTTCCCTTATAGATTACTTAGTCGTACAAGTGGAAATTAAGAAACACATGCCTGTCTTGGGGTAAATGGATTGTTAGATTATGATGCACAGTTAGTTCAAAAACAATCAAAAAACAATGAGAATGATTTATGACAAAACTGCTGAAGATTTTAAACAAAGCTTAAAAAATGTTGGCCGAGGTGAAGTTTATGATGAGCCTAATATTAGCTCTAAACGAAACATTAAAAAATTTGTTGTGTTTTAACCCCTTTTTGAAAACAGTTTTCCTAAAAGATAATTAAATGTAATAATGAAAGTCATTAAATAAACCCTGGATGGCTACAGGTACCAGTCTCTCTTCACAATGAAAATGGACAAATACAAAATAAACAATATCGTAAATCAGCGTGGCATTGTATCATCGCAATGTTTCAATGAGTTTCCTACTCATTATCTTTAGGTGAAGTGTTGGGTTTATGTCCAGTTAAGTTTCTTTATAGCTACTGGACTGAAGACTCCTCTTCCAAGGACCCAACAGGTGCGACAATCGTGCCATGACAAGTGGTGGTGTGGGGGTCCCACCACTGGTAGAAGGGGGCATCCAGGTGTCTAGTCTTGGTGCTGGCTGTCTGTTCTACCCGCTGCCTCTACCACTTACACATCAGAGTGTTGCTGATGTATTTTTTCCTAACATCATATCCCATGTGGAAGTCAGTTGAAAACTGTTATCCCAGTTGACAAGATTGTCATGTACTCTAATTTCCACTGTCTCTTTGATGACTGAACCCGAGAACCTGTTGGCATGCACAGCAGCTTTGACTGTTTACAAACAAACATGTGTCTTTCATTGATACTGTGCTCTGCCACTGCAGACTTGTCAGTCTGGCTGAGGTGAATGCACATTACATTCTGAACAGCACTGCGAGATGCATAACTGTATCTGGCCATTCCTAACTTGGTGTGGTCAGTAACCAACAAGAGGTTTCAGTAGCTGTACCAGATGTTCGGCCTACCACACACTTGTATAAATTCACCAACTGACCATGTTTACCCTCACTAAAAAGCAACTTTCTCCTATAAAAAAACTGTAGAGCTCTTGAGCACTCCACACTCATGCACAGGAAACGCTATTGCCAGTCCTCTCAGTTTTCCACACTGGAACAAATACTTCAGGGATCACTAAGTTGCCAAACACAGATGTCAAAACTACTACTGAATCAGCATTTCCACTTCAGAGAGTCAATGACTCCAACACCCTGGAGGGCTACCGCCCAACTACTCGATTTCACGAGCTCTCAAACTGTTCCACAAAATTATTTCACTTTCAAGCTTTCCAGTTAATCATAATCAGGAGCAGAATACAGACATTTTCAATGGCCATTTCCCACTCCTGCTAATAGAGCTCCCGTAAGGTGCTGCTTACTAGCTGGCTTTTCACAAATATGGATTCTATTCCTACTGTACCATGGAGGATAAGCTACTTTCTCTTTCTACCAGCATGAGAGCTTTGTCCTGAAAGCAATTTCCTCCACAACAACACTGGTAGATTCAGGAGGTATGACCTTTAAAGAGTTTTTTTTTTTTATCTTTTTCAGAATATTTGGCCACGTAGTATTGTGCTACCAGAACATTGCTCATAATTAATGCCTGATTTCCTGAATCACATGCTCACCGCACTTTCTCCTATCCCAAACCCTTTCAATCTCTCTTTTCACACCTTACTAACAAACTGCGGACCATTAGCCAACAGGACTGCCTTTTGCACAGCTACCTTCAGACAAAATTAAACTAACAAACATCTCATTAAAGCCTTTCTGGTAGCCCTTCTCAAACGGCCACTCGGTAAAGGTCCTGCCAGATCCACACACACCAGTTTGAATGGATACTGTGGAATAATATTTTGCATCTCTCCCACCCCTCTTTGAATATAGGACTTAGTTACTTGGCAAAGATATCACATAGTTTTGTTTTACATACTTGTCTCAGTGATAGGTAGAGTGTAAAGACATGGATAGTATATTTCTCACTTTGGAAGACCCAAAGTCACCACACTTTTGTGAGATGCCCTGGCGGTTTTCATGATTACATGTTCAGGTATGCAAAATCTCCAGTGGTTTGAATTTCTGAGATCTACAGAACAATATATCATTGAACATTTGATAGTAAAATTTCTTTAATTTATTCCTCTCTCTTGCCATATACAACCAGCTGTATTCTATTTAGCCTTTCATCCTTCCCTTGCTCCATGATTATAATTATGAATTTACCCTGTATTTTTTTCTGACCTTATGCTTTCAGAAATACCATGACTCTGAAACATCCCAGTATGTCTGATAATGTTCAGGAGTTTCCCCATGATCAGGCTCCATAATGTTACACCTGTTTCCAATAATTCTTTGCTTGGTTCCTCTTGCCATTCCTCCTGATGTTTATGATTCAAAAGCCACATACAGAATCTGTGTATTCTCTACTAACTGCAACTCATACTTTTCTTGTGTTCCATACCTACTTTGGTATGGTTCCCACAAGTGATACTGTAATGGCAGTGCTCCTGATTCTTTTGGAATTCAGGTACTAAACTACTCACAAACATTTACCGACTAGTTTTTCTTCTCCCACCAAATTCTGAACTGCCTATAAGTCCTGATCATTGTAATTGTCGGTGTCTCACAAACTGGTTTAGAAATTCTATTGGGTGTCACCTCGAACTTCCCCAGAATTTATTAAAAGGCTGACTGCCTACCCCTGTGCATAAAATCTGAATTATGCTGAATGGGAATCATATCCTGACATAATGTTTCTATTTTCATGTCCACCTTGCAAAATTTAATTCTGAGATTTCACTTCCTCCCTGATTTTCTCTCTATTCTCTCATATACCCATTCAAAACCTCCTTAGTTTTTTCAGCCAGGTTCTGGATTTATTATGTCATTTCCTCTCTCACTGCATAAACTGAATCTATTCCCTGCATTATCTCTTTCTTCTTCTTATCATCCCTTTCCTGTCTCTCTTTCTCATCTTTTACCATTTTCTCCCTTATTTCCCTCATCCCTTTTTCCTTTCCCTATTCCCTCTTTTCTTTTTCCTTTTTGTTCTTACATTTTCTTCTTCGCTTTCTTCTTTTTCTCTTCCCTTAGTCTCTTCTCTTCAACCTTTTGAGCTTTCCTGGTCTTTTTCTTAATTTCTTTTTCTACACTTGTCCTCTAGTTGTAGACCTGACCTTACCTTACCTTCAGGTGACACCTGAAAGTGTACTTCTTGCTGTATGTTGTAGCTTAGGCAGTGACACAGATTTCCCAGATTAATTCTCTGTACTTCTGCACATGTAAAATAATGTCTGCATAAGGGTTGCCAGCTCACTTTGACCCCTGAGACAAGATTAAACTTCTCACTACTCCGATGTCAATGTCCTGTAGCAATCCAACTTCTATCAGGAAGATTCTGGACTGGAATATTTACACCACTAACAGTCCATACACCACCTGCAGCTTGCTCCTAAACACTCCTGCCATTTTTCTCCACAACAAAAAAAAAATCAGGAATGCAGTTAAAAGTCAATGCAGAAAGAGTGTACCAAAACATCACACTCCAATTCCCCAAGAAACAAATATAATTTACAGGCTTCACTGAAAACCTTGCCAAGTCCATTTTGTTGAGTAAAACATCAACTATCAAACTAGCTATTCAACTCCACAACCAACTTGAGAACTCTGCCTACTAAGGATATCCACCCATGCCAAAAAGCAACACTATAATATGAAAAACACTGAATACTCCATATCAATGCATGGGAATCGCACTTACCAACCTCTCAGCTTTCAATACTGGAAGGAATACTTCATGGATCACTAAGTCTCCAAACACAGAAATCAATACTACTCTCCAGTCAGCACCTCCATCCCAGGGAATCCATGACTGCAGCACCCAGGAGGACCACTGATCAACTTCCTGATTTCACGAGCTTCCAAGCTGCTCAATATTATTATTTCACTTTCACTTCTACCTAATCAGAATCAGGGGCAGAAAGGAAACATTTTCACTGACCATTTCCTGCTCATGCTAATAAAGCTTCTGTGAGGTGCTGCTTTCCGGTAAGATTAAAGAACTTTTTAAGTGATGGGTGTTGGAAAACAAGGACTGTGATGGAGAAGGGGAATTACTCATTCTTAAAATCAGCCTAGCTGGCTCTGACTGCAATCCATTTAAGAAGGATTAGGGGAAGACTGGCTCATCATGTCCAGGACAAACAAAAACTCCCTTCACCCTCCAGCTGAAAACTGGTAGAGTTGACTTATAATAGAGAACAGGGCTGTCATATATGGCCACTCAGGAAATGATTCATTACAAACCAAACAGAAAACAAATGGGAAATCAGTCTACTGGCCATATGGTCAACAAAACAGGGAATTGACTCACATAAGTGACTCTGGCTAACGGCAGATCGCTACGGCCTGGCACCTACAAATGTACAGTGTTAGACATAAAAACTGACAGCCGGCTGGTCGCCACAGAAACTAAGTCCAAGCCGTTCACTTAAGCTGGCAATAAAACCGACCGCCCCTGACAATGTTAGACATAAAAACTGATAGCCGGCTGGTCGCCACAGAAACTAAGTCCAAGTCGTTCACTTAAGCTGGCAATAAAACCGACCGCCCCTGACAACACTAAGTCCAGCCATCTGCACAATCTGGCAACACTGTAAGGTGCGTAAGTGTTGTCTATTTCTGAGATGTTGTCGTGTTGTCTATTTCTGAGATGTTGTCATGTTGTGTGAGCCCGTGGTCTAGTGGTAATCGTCATGGATTCCAAACTTATAGTCACGTGTTCATGTCCAACTGTATCTCTCTCTCTCTCTCTCTCTCTCTCTCTCTCTCTCTCTCTAATCATATTTCGGCCCTTGTCAAAAGTTATGAGTCTGATTGAACATCAAAGATAATTTGTTTCACATTCTACCCTCCAGTAATAAGAAATACTTCCAAAAACAATTCTGCAGGACAGCTCGTGGCTGTGATGTGATCAGAACAGCATACACTCAAGTGTTTCCTCCCACTGCATCGGCTACCGGCCACCGGTCTGACGCCACCCGCCGCCTGAAATTGAGCGCTGCCCAAGTGGGCGCAGCGAGATGCTGTCAGTGCATGTATCAACTGTCATTTTCAAATTTGAAGTTCTAGTTCTCCTCTTGCACTTAAGCATTGGATTTTGTATACTTGAAAATCATTAACTACAGTTAAGCGTTGTAAAATTTGGTCACAAGTGGAAACAGGTGTAACATCTGCAACACAGTATTTACTTTTGGTATAATAGAGGGATGAATGCAGAGGAGGCAGTTCCAAAGATGTGAACTGTGTGTGGGGCGAGTGCTTTTGGGAAAAATACGCCAGAAAAAGATATTCTTGTGTACACCAAGATCATTCTGGCATGAAAGGTTTTCCACAGTAAGGAAGTCTCAACTACTGATATAAGTGATGGATTATAATTTAACCATCATGTGACATTTGAAATCAACAGGTAAGGTTCAGAAATCTGGTGTAAGAGTACTGCATGCTCTAATTCAAAAGAACAAAAATCAACAGAGTGACTATTATTGCAGTTTGCTTGAAGATCATCAGGTCGCTCATTGAGCATTCCTGCGCAATACTATTACTGGTGACGAGTTATGATGCTTTTATCGTTACCTTCCTAAGAAGTGAAAGGCTGAGCCCTACCGAAAGATGTAAATTCGAGCAAAGAGTAGTGTGGACATAACATTTTCCATCTGATAGCTCCAAAAGTGTGTTTGGACTACGAATTCTTCCCCAGGGGTGTGTGTATCACAGCTAGAATTTGTTGCCAACAATTGAGACACCTTTTGGTCGTAGTCTAAGAAAATCGACCAACAAAACTATATCACATGTGCTACTGTATGATAACGCACTCTGTTGGTTTGAGAAACAAATCTACCCAGGAGATTGATAGGGAAGTCAACTCTCAGGAAATTGTCCCTCTGATCATATACTAGTAAATGTTTACCTTTCCCATTCTTGATCGATTAACCATCAAGGCAATTCATTTCTAGATGACATTTCTCTTCAAACTGCACTGGTTTAATGACATTGTTAGAACCAGTAGGTTTCTACAGGCGTAGAATTTGTAAACTACTTCAGCATAGTCAGATTGTTTTAGATATTGTGAAAGAATATAGTTGCTGATTAATTTCTCTTTGATGATTACTCTTGCGTTCAATAAACTAATGGAAAATGCAATTAAAATAGTCACTGTACTAATACAAATTAAATTCAACTTACTACAGAAACATCATGACAGCAGTCTATATTAATAAAGCAATAAGTGTCTGTAAGAGAATTGTGCCTATTTTAACACGAATTAGTAGGATATTAGTGACTTTTAACATCGAAAAGATCTGTATTTACTTCCTGTCATGTGTCACACTCAAGTATTACAAAAATGTGGCAGTTCATGGATAAAATTATGTATTCACAACAACAAAACATATGTCGGCAGAAAACAAAAGTGGCATTATGAAGTAGCAAGACGAATTTTTCTCGAGTGTCGTCTTACAATTCCCTTATTGAGTTTCTATCTGCCTGCTTGTAGCTCTGCTACAAAAGAATAAAATATCTGGCTTTTAGTGAGTCTCAAAAGGAGAACAAAAGTAGCTTGCACCTGGTAGGCAAGCACATTACCTCAGAGCTATAGAAGAGGTGCAGCATCTGTGTCTTACTTATTGGTCCAGCAGCCGCTCTAAATCACAACATACGGGATGAGAGTAGTTGTATTTCCCGTTTGGAACTATTTTCATGGACTCAAAAGCATTAACTGATATCCATATATCACATCTCAAGAGAAAATCACTTACATTATTCAACTCAAATGACACGATAATATCAAGTGAATTTAGCAGGATAGTTTTGTGCCATCAAGGAAGTAACTCGTTGGTCACACAGTTGCCAAACATATTCTGTGTTGTTGCCAAGTTTCAATTACACTACCAGGAAGGATACCACCTGATGTGCTCTGTGAGT
This sequence comes from Schistocerca piceifrons, assembly GCF_021461385.2. Classification (NCBI taxonomy): domain Eukaryota; kingdom Metazoa; phylum Arthropoda; class Insecta; order Orthoptera; family Acrididae; genus Schistocerca; species Schistocerca piceifrons. The sequence continues at coordinate 357,953,623 of NC_060149.1, read as the reverse complement.
GACCTCGGAAGTGACTATAGCTTCATCTCAAAGCTGTGGGCAGCAAGGGCTGGAATATCCTCATTATATGTCAATGAGTCTTATTCACATTTCAGTAACTAGATTTAGGGGCTAGAGTGTCATTACTTGTAATACATCGATGCACTGAGTGGAAACAAAATGTCATAAATTAATTACTGCGACAATTATTTGCATTTTACAGTCTGTCTTAATCAGACCGAAACATTGAAAGTGTATTCACCAGACACGATTCACAATTTTGGAGCTTCTCCAGTGGTTGAGTTGGCAACGTATCTTTGGTATACTATATTATTATTGAAATCACTGTCACTGGCACACCCACCAGAACACAGGCATGCCCTGGCTTCTTGTTGTCAGCTTTTCTGACGGATATTCTGCTGTTGCTAGAAACGTGAAGACTTAAAGGTGAATTCGAATATTCCATATGGCAAAAATCTGATGTTTCTATTCTTCCAGCTCTAACATTCAAAAAAGAGTTACAATAAGTGGCAGAAAAGTGTCTGTGAACCAACAATTAATAGTGTAGTCATAATTAGTGGAATCTGACAAACACCAAGTATCATCAGATAATTGTGAAAAACTGCTTTTTTCATCTGCACAGTATGAACTCAAGGGTTTCATAGGATTCCTATACTTAATTTCGTTGTGATCGTTTTCAATGACATTATAGGAGAAGCAAAACCATTTGACTTAAAATATAATTTTCCAGTGGGATTTGAATCTTAGGCTACAGTTGCAGTAGCACGTCCAGTGAGGTATCAAGAATATGAACATTCACTCATTGCTGTAGTATAGGCTAGGGTAGAAAGAAGCAGGTTTCCCACAAAGTAAACACCGAGGGACACTGTAACTAACATAAAAAGTAACCATCCCACAAACATAAAATTTCCAAATCGCCATCACTTATTAAACATGAATTGTTCAGAAAATTACAACTATATTTAGTGAAATGAGTAGGTTAATGAAGTTCCAGTCCATCACTATCACTGAGTTGCCAAACATTTTCTGAACAGAATTTAAGATGCAAATGTGTGTGTGTGTGTGTGTGTGTGTGTGTGTGTGTGTGTGTGTGTGTGTGTGTGACTTCTTTCGGACATGTCCGTAAGAACAAACCGCTATGAATCGAAACAGATAGCCTTGTTAATCAATTACATATTGAAGGACAGATGTCCAGGCTGTCACAGTGCATTAAAATACAGATACGGCAGCAGATGAAAATTTGTGCCTGACCAGGTTCAAACCCGGATTTGTGGATATCTGAACGAACAGGAACCACACACATGTGTGTATACAGAATGTTTGAGGAGGAACAGTATATATTGTAGCATGTGGTAGTATAGACAAACTGCATAAAAAAAACTCCATATAAATGTGTCCGCATTTTATTGAGTATAGAGATACAGCTGTTAGTACGTAACCCTGACATACTCAAAGCAAAGGCAAATCATGTTCAAAGTTGTTTTTCAAAAATTCTCCTACCATCTTCAACGCACTTTTGACTTATCTTGATAACACCACATGTAACTCTTCTGAGGTCATCTCTGTGTACTTTTATGAGGGCTGCACTATTCATAATCCAAATGATTAAATCGGCTCTTGCGTTTACTTTTTCTTTGTAGACTTTGCCTTTCAACCATCTCCACAGGCAAAAATTCAAAGGGATAAGGTCGGGGACCTCGGTGTCCAAGAAAAGTGCCCACATCTACTGATCCATCTTCTGGGAAATGTTAGGTTTGGATGATGTGTCACATGATGACTAGAATGTGCTGGAGCTCCGTCATGCTGGAGGAACATATGCTTTCTTACAACATAATGAACCTCTTCCAATAATGCTGGAAGCTCATTTTCAAGGAAGTGCAGACAATGGGGTCCTGTAAGGACCAACAAATTAAATGAAAATGCATTGAACCCAGCTATATGTACTCAAAAATTGGACACACATTATGTGGCATTTTTTTCTGCAATTTGTCTATACTACCACCTCCTACAATATTTACTATTCCTCCTGAAATATCTTGTATAATTATTTAGGTCTCAATGGGCCATCGGAAGTTTTCACTGCTAGATGCATGTCATAGTCCGAACCCTCGCGGGAATACAGTATGGCTGCGAGTGTGTGGAATAATGGATGGAGGGGGAGGGGTGGGGGTGTACTGTGTATGTGGTATGCAGCAAATATGGGAGTTCGCATCTGACAAGGAGTGTGTAGATAAGTCCTGCAGGGAGGTTGGCTGTTGTGTCTCGATAGTGCAATGGTCAGCACATGTGCCTAGTAAGCAAATGGTCCAGGTTTGAACTCAGGTCGGGTACAAATTTTCATCTGCCACTATTGCTGTATTTCAATGCCCTATGACAGTGTTGACGTCTGTCCTTTGATATTTAAGATGCAATTATTTTTTGAGGCAATACAGGTGATTTGCGGACATTTGTCTTGCCATCAATATAACGGGACTTCAACGGCATCCGTTCCTTAGTTATTGCTTTCTGACGGCGCTAACCCATGTTACATACATGCGAATCAGATTGCAGTACATATTTAGTCATATAACGAATGGTCAGTATAGAAGTATTTATGAACAGTAGAAGCAGGATTGCAGAGAGCTGATCACTTAACCAAGTGCAACATAGAGTAACTGTGCAGTGAGTCATTTCAGCTGCATAGCTGACATCAATATTTGTCAAGCAATTCACTGCAGAATTAATGTAATACCTGATCGATAATCTCTGTAGTCATACTGTATCATTAGCAGCTCGTGAATGGAGTACTATGTTCGTTAAATCAGATTACACAAGCTGATACCAGATAAAGAGAAGCGAGAAGAAATAAAGAGAAGCGTTACTGTAAGCAGTTTGACAACATAACACCACCGCATACACTGACTACCTGTACCATTATCATCGCACAGTTGTTACTCACAGTGATTACGAGTTGCTGATGTTTCACAAGAATAGCAAAAAGCACCTCATGAACGTGAAGTTTCATTTGCATTCTGCCTAGGGCAGAGAGAATCCTAAATAACAGTAAGAGGTTACCCAGCAAACAGGAGAGTCCACGTACTGTCTTGAGTTCTTGCAGTTTGATATTAAAGTAGTTCCCGACGGTTTCACACTAACAGGTTCTTGGATATCGGAATATTCATATGGGAATTATCAAAGTGTAATTGCTAGAACACTGAACTATCTTAATAAAACCTCATTTTGGATTGATTATGATTCGGAAAGCGATGTTAATTTGACAGTTTCATCCATCTCCTGACAACTTACTGAATGAAGCCTGAAGTGCACTCACAGTTGTGTTGCCCACAGCATGAATTCTGTAAAGTGTTGTGGCAGCTGGCAGTCATTGCTGAATACAGACATGTGCAAATATCTTCACTGCTCTAGGGGAAATCGTCTTTGTTGCATTTTTTCCATACCATAATTAGTACAATAACATAAGGCTCATTCTGCTGAAGAACTTTATGCCAGCAAGTCCTTAAATAAGAATCTGCAAGCGGTAGTAATGCATGAGAAAGGAAACAGACTGTTGGATAAAAGAATGGAGAGCTCCCTGCTTTTTGCATTTCCGATAGGGCCTATGATAAGAATCTGGTGTCATATTATGCTTCAGAACCCTAAACTGTTTATTTTTCACTTCATACTAAAAACAAAAGCTATGGTATGAGAAGAGGAAATGACTTAGATGATTCCCAGAAACTTTAGTTTGTCTTGGGATTCAATAGAGTGTACATTTCATCACTGGTTAATATTCTGATGACTAATGACATGATACCCATTCAAATTGCCCCATGGCACCTGCGAGTAGAGTCTCACATTGTTACTATAAGAACACACAGGCAGTGATGTCCGCTCACTGCAGTCAGAGCCATAGTGATTTCTTTCTGTTTATGGTAAATCATCTGCTGCAGTGTCCATGCTCAGCCGACAAAAACAAATCGCAGTGTCATTGGGCACTGCTAATCGCTGTACTTGTCGCAAGCCGCAACAGGAGCGCACTGTCTCTGCTAACGATATTACTTACTTAACGTAATATGCAGGACATAGGTTGGGTAAAACTTCAGTTTGTGGTAACTAGCCATTGCATTAAAATACTTTACAGTTATATTTGATACAATATTTATTGTTGCTTGTTTCTCCAATGTTAATAGTATTGATTCCGAAGAATGTGCGTGAAAAAAACCACACACACACACACACACACACACACACACACACACACACACACACACAGAGAGAGAGAGAGAGAGAGAGAGAGAGAGAGAGAGAGAGAGAGAGAGTCATTGATTCCAGTGAGAGTGATGATTGTTGTCCAGTGATGATTGTTGTCCATTGAACAACACATGTGCCAATCAATTACACAGATACACTGCAAACGAAAGGTGTCTCAGTTGTTGGCAACAAATTTCAGCTGTGAGCTGTGATGGACACACCCTTGGGGAAGAATTCATAGTGCAAAACACACTTTTGGTGCTATCAGATGGAAAATGTTATGTTCTCACTACTCTCTGCTCATGTTTACGTCTTTTGGTAGGGCTCAGCCTTTCATTTATTAGCAAGTTAACGATAAAGGCATCATAACTCGTCACCAGTAACAGTACTGCACAGGAATGCTCAATGAAGTACCTGATGATGTTCAAGAAAACTGCAATAATAGTCACTCTGTTGATTTTTGTTGTTTTGAATTAGAGCAAGCAGTACTCCTACACCAGTCTTCGGAACTTTGCCTGTTGATTTCAAATGTTGCACGATGGTTAAATGGTAACCCATCACTTACATCAGTAGTCGAGTCTTCCTTACTGTGGAAAATCTTTCATGCCAGAATGATCTTTGTTGAAACAAGAATATCTTTTTCTGGCGTATTTTTCCCAAAAGCACTCGCTCCACACACAGTTCACATCTTTGTAGCTGCCTCCTCTGCATTCACCCCTCTATCATGCCGAAAGTAAATACTGTGTTGCAGATGTTACACCTGTTTCCACTTGCGACCAAATTTTATAATGCTTAACTGTAGTTAATGATTTTCAAGTATGCAAAATCCAATTCTTAACTGCAAGATGATAACTAGAACTTCAAATTCGAAAATGACAGTTGATACATGCACTTACAGCATTGTGCTGTGTTCACCTGGGCAGCACCTGATTTCAGGCAGCGGGTGGCGTCTAGCTGGTGGCTGGTAGCCACACGAGGAAATGCTTGAGCATATGCTGTTCTGATCGTGTTGCAGTCACAAGCTGTCCCACAGAATTGTTTCTTATTACTGGTGGGTAGAATGTGAAACAAATTATCTTTGATGTTCAATCAGAATCATAACATTAGACGAGGGCCTAAATGTGGTTATAAAAAAAACAAGATACAGTTGGACAGGATCGCATGACTATAAGTTTAAAATGCACGATGATTACCACTAGACCACGGGCTCACACAACGTGACCACGTCTTGGAAATAGACAACACTTCCTCCTGACACTTCCGTATCTTACAGTGTTGCCAGGTTGTGCAGATGGCTGGACTTAGCATTGTCAAGGGTGGTCGAGTTTATTGGCCACCTTAAGTGAATGATTCCGACTTAGTCTCTGTGGCAGCTGGCCAGCAGTCAGTTTTTATGTCTAAGATTGTACGTCTAGGAAACGGTGAAGTTGGTTGAGTGTTTCTAGAGATCTAGGGAAAGTGGCGCTCAAGGATGGTGAAACCACTAGTAGGCAGCTTGGTGTTGGACATCCGTAATTCATCACCGGACATGAAGGAAGGAGGCTTGTCTGCTATGTAAAGCATGATAGGGCAGACCTGTGGCTGACCTGATGACAATGTACAATGGCAGTGCACGCATATGTGGTATAGAGCACACCACTCTGTGCACATTGCTGAACAGGAGGCTCTGCAGCAGACAACCCGTGTGTTCTCATGTTGATTCCACAACTATATCAATTACATTTTCTTTGGGCATGGAATCATCAAGATTGGACCATGGATCAATATGGCATCATTCAAGCAAAAAGCTGCTTGAAACACACACTGCACAACAGATGCAGGCCGGTGTGGACAGTGCTATGCTATGTTATGGGGGCCATTCCCCTGGGCTTGCATCGGACCTGTGGTAATCATTGAAGGCACCATGGCAGCTGTGGTCAATATAAACAATATTACAGACTACCTGAATCACTTTATGCCTGATATCTTTCTTGATGGTGATGGCATCTTCCAAATGGATAACTGTTCATGACACAAGGCCAGAACTGTGCTACAGTGATCTAAGGAGCATGATGGTGAACTCATAATGCCTTGGCCACCAAATTTGCCTGATCTGAACACTCAACACATCTGGGATGCTATTGGGGGCCAGCTCTGTGCTCATAAACCACTGGCCCACAATTTATGAAACTTGTGTGACTTGTATACAGGCATCTGGTGCCACATACCTCCGCAAACCTACAAAGGACTTGTCAAATCCATGTCACACACAACTGTTGCTGTTTTGTGTTCTAAATGTACACTGACTTGTTATTAAGGAGGTGGTAATAATGTCCTGGGTCATCAGTATGTAAATAATGATGTACTGATTATAATTCTGTCCTTTGAACTAAGAGACAACTTTATTTTTAGGTACATCATCAGTGCACTGTGCTAGTAAGCAGACACTGGGAAGGTTATGCAAAACGCAAACATCCAAACAGTATTTAGACACTGGTTGTACATATGAACAACAGTATACAGGTAACTTTGAAAGCTATCAATGGACCTATTTTCTCAAAAGGCCACACAAACTCCTAAAGAAACTTTACTGCTTATCACTTAAACTTTGTCTTCTGCAAAGTGGAATCTCAATTAAATACAGCAAATACTATGATGACATAGAAGCAAAAGTGTGAAAGGCAGTCAATGTTTATTTATTTGTAGAATTTTAGCTAATAAAAAATAGAAATAAGACTACTGTATCTCAGCAGCTGCAACTAACAGTGGTTCTGTTCAACTTATCAGAGTCATCATTTAACACTTCATTGTTTGGCAAGTCATTATCTTTCTCCCCTACATCATAAAAACATTATTAATAATTCTAAACAGCAGATGAAGGCATCTGCTTGTGTGTCTAGCAGTAAAGTTACAACCAGAACCTGTACTGTGTCTCAATTAAATGTCAATAGACCCTAAGATGTCAGACCATTAATAAACACTCCACTTTAGAACAACAACAAGAAAGTTTCAACTCTTGCAGTCAGCAAGATCAGTAGAGAGAGAGAGCATTAGCTTAGTTGGACAAAACTGATGAAAAGAGTCAGTTGTATTCTTTCTGAAGGAAACATGTAATTCACATTAAGTTATTTACAGAAATTACAGAAAATTAATTTGGGATTTAAAGACTAAGATCTGAACTAATATTGCATGAGTTCAATACTTCATTACTACACCATCTTTCCAGACTGGAGGAAGTCTATAAAGCAATAGAAGTTTCATTTCATGTATATAATGGAAAGAGGGCCCCTTCACAAGTGGCCACTGAGAAGCACTTCTCTGCAGTGCATTGAGCTTTCACAGGGCACGGTAGGGCACATTGCTACTGGAGACAGAAGGGGCTCCTCTGTCATTGCACTGTGTTGCTTTGATCTGCCACTGCTGCTGTGCTGCTGTGTTTCGGTTGCATCATGGTGTCTGATGAGCAGGATGCCTCTCTTTTACTTCTCTTACTGAATAAGGGAACTGAATAGAAGTAATTTAAAAGTAAGGTTAAGGTATCACCATTTCTCGGAGGAAGAATAGTTAAAGGTTTTTTAAAAGAGGCTACCAATGTACCCAATTCCATAGTGGCTACAAAAGGTAAACATACACATGTCACTAAGCCAGCTGACCATGGGTCACTTTATCACAACAAAAACTTTTTCTCAACATTGTTCCTGGTCATGTGTTATTCCCTCCACAGACTCATATTGATTGACATTGGAGCAAACAGACGATTACCAAAGTTTTGAGAATTCAAGATCCCATCGCTTCATAGGAAGGTAACTGACAATGAAATTACATTTGCTCAAAGCAGGCAGTTGTCTGAAGGCTGTGATTACTTCCCTCCTGTAATTCTTGATGATTAAGGTTTCAGCATGTAATCTTTCTTACTGTGTTAATATGGAGGCAATTTCTTTTCACACAGTTTTCAGATGCAACCTCCGTATGGCTAGAAGATATGTTGAATGTACTCTGGACATTCTTGCTAAAGAACGCACAATTTCTGATCAGCATTTGAATATTTCTCCACATATTTTCTGAGGTTATTATAAAAACTTGCTGTGTGTTGCACAGTTTTGTTCATAACTGAGACAGATACATATCTGAGCACACTTTGTGCACTTGTGGGTTACATAACATGTCAACAGACCCAACACAAGTAGGAGGAAATGTGAGTCACATTCACCAATCATCATCATCTCTGAAGAACTTTTGCCTCCAACGTCTGTTGAAAACTTTAATTTTCTGCAGTTTATCTGAATATTCCCCACACTCTTTGTTGCATATTGATGGATGTTTTTCAGCTTCACAGATGAACTCTTCCATATTGACTTCCATCTCTAGCAGTAGTATGACCTAACTGACCATAGTACCAAATAATAGTGAGCAGAAATCCCAATGTGTCACAAGCCAACTGTTAACATGTGGCGATACCCACTGCTTGGCCGTTTAGCAGACCCACCAGCGACATCGTGTGAAGGCTGCTATTGCAAGCAATGTTCCACCAGCAGTGGCGATAGTCCACCACTGAGTGCCACGGAAGCTCTGTGGCACTGCACGTTTGAAGGTTCACATTTAAACAAATGCTTTATCAGTGGAAGCACCACTGAGAAGTGCTTCTCAATGGCTCTGTGTGAAGGGGAACGAGGGCTAAGATAAATTTCATATGCACACCAAATTTATATGTGGTTGATGTCACACAAAACAAGACAGAGAAAAGGTAGAAGTAAAGTAGAAATGTACCTGCCAACAGACTTTCATAGCAGTCTACACAAACACGGTCTGGTTGGAATCGTTTGTATTGTAATGGAGCTCGGAAATCTGAACAGTTACTGCAGACGACCTGAAACGCAAACATGAAAACAAATAAGTCCGCAGCTAAGAACACTGCGATAACAAAATGACAGATGCACAAAAGAATTTTTGAGAGTGGGCTGTTGCAAAAAAAGTTTGCTATGAGTTTAAACCATTCCTTCAGTGGAATACGCTGTCTATGAGTAATTTATTAAAATTAAAATTAATAGTAGTAGTAATAGTAGTAGTAGTAGTAATAATAATAATGATGATGATGATGATGATGATGATAATGATAAAAGACTGACTGAACAGTGGCTGTCTGTGGTCTGTTACTCATGAGGAACAGCAGTTACGTATAGGATTTGGAACAGAACATGCTATACCTGCTAGAAACACAGGTTACTAGAAGCATAACTGCATAAATGGGCAGGTTACGTCAATAAATGCACAAATAAATAATGGAATTCAAAATAGAACAGAAAATGACTAACAAAAAATTATTGTATACGGGGCACCATGTGTTGACAGTGTTGATGCAGAGTCATATTGATTTACTTGAAAACAAATCTGAACTGTGAATTTTGAACAATGGAACATATTATTATTTTCATCATCATCATCATCATCATCATCACCACCACCACCACCATCATCATTAGTAGCAGCAGTAGTAGTAGACTACTGCTACAATTACTGTACAGATAACACATGTGTAAGTACAACGCAATTTAAAGGACAATAGAAAAGAACATTTATACATTGATGCCTTAACTAGACAAAAGCTACAGCAATTTAATGCTACTTCTGCAAAAATTACAACCTGTCCAAAGAACTCTATACTGAAAAGTTTTAACTGTGGGCAGCATTGTCTGGTGTTTTATGTACCAGTAACATTCTGCACAATGCTGACTACATGTGACAGGTATTAGACACGAGTCATTCATGTGAGTATGAACCATGAAGCATAGGGCCGAGTGCCTGGATGACACAGGAATAGGCTAATATTCCAGGTGGTTACAACTAAACTTTCCCAACATATTATAACACAGAAACTAATTACCATATGAGGACCAAACTTGGTAGCATTAATGTCAAGAACATGGGGGAAGAGAAATAATGCAGAATGAACTCTATTGAAATACTTTTAATGTGCTGCTATGGTACATCATGTCATTACATACCAGTATGTAGTGTGTAGTACCGAGAAAGTGGAGAGCGAAGTCAACATGTCATTGCGCGTCCTGTGGTGCAAACTGCTGTACCATATGGATCTTGTATGGATACCATTTGAGAATGGTTCTAAGCACCTTCCATAAAGTTGACCACAGGACGTTCAATTGTCGTGACACAGCATGCACAATGCCTGACGATCAGGAATTGTACGCAGCACTGTCTGCCATAGCAACAGTGATTTCATCAACCACCTGTGGTGCAATCGGTTGTTGGCCTCTCCCGGAGTGACGCCCAGTTCTCCAGTTGATTTGAACTTCTTCACCATGCTCTGCACAGCAGGTGGACAAAGAAGACCCTTCTGTAATCCATTCAACCAGCGATATTCTCGAAGTGCAGCTGCAGCATTACAGTTGAAATGCTGCTCCTTTAGTCCAAGCTCATGCTGACAGGTCAACAAGCGCATTGTGATTGGTCAGGTGGGTGAGGCTATGAATCACGATGACTGATCACAGCACCTGGTGACCATAGCTGGAATGGGATGGAAATCATGCACCTCGTACTCTTGACATTAATGCTACCAAGTTTGGTACTTGTACGGTAATTAGTTTCCGTGTTATAATGTGTTAAATTGGGGAAGTTTAATTATAACCACCCGGTATTGTACAGATTTTGTGAGTGAGGGACACAAACTAGGGGTGGGGTTGTGGGGACAGACGTAGGAAGGGAAGGATCTAGAAAATTATACTCCTCATCTACAGACGTGACATAAGGTTGCTGGTGCACTAGTAGACAGTGTAATTGAGTTGTTCAAGCCAGCAACAAGATGTGTTCAGTGGGAGGAAGATGTCAAGATAGAATTGGGATGTTACACAAGTGATAAGTTTATGGACAATATGTGGAATATATTTTCTACCTGTAAAAGCCTTGGTAAGATTTTAAGCATTTGTGGATAAATATTATTAGTCTCTGACTACACAGAGCCTAAAAGTTTGCAGGCTGTAGAAGATGTATCTTTACAGTAGGAAATGTTAATAATCTGAGAGAGGAAATTCGGCTGATGTATTGGTGCATTTAATATGTACAGACATTACTGTGGACCTATTGGATAGGTACACATCAATGTTGAGGAAGATCAAAAAAGGAAATTCAAGTGAAAAGACTATTTATCTCCTGTGAGTCCACAAGAAAATTAGTGACTCTGTACCGAGGAGTGGGTTATTAGTTTGGGTTCACTGAGGGACAAGCGGCCCAGGAACAAATTGGCATGGAAGGCTGCCATCATGATTTTAAGTGTGTCTAAGGGTGAAAATCCTCACATTTATAATAAAATAGTAGGGTAAAGGGAGAGGCAATGTCTGATGGCGGCAAGGCCATGGACATGAGGTATATGGGTACTGACAAACAGAAAACAAGATTGCATGTTTGTAATCCCCTATTCATATTCAACTCTCCATCTCAGAAGCGAGTGGTGAGTTGTGCTCTCAACCACTGTTTTTATTTTATCCACGAATTTTCATTTCTGTATTGCTTTAACTTTAAAAAAAAATTTTTTTAAACAAGGCTGTCGTTACACCAATTCCTCTCAGTCCTTGTCATAAACCATTTATCACAACCAATTTGCATTGTGGAAAATGTAATAAGTGGACAGGAATCAGGGATGGGTGAACTTGTAGCCCTATATCATTATAAGAAATAAGGAAAATAAAACAAGAATTAAGGAGGTAAATAATGGATAAGCAGATAGCGCCATGAACAAAAACTTTTAGATTTTGATTACTACATGACAGACAGAACTCTGAAGTACATATCATACTAATAAAGAGTAAAAATGTTAATCAAAGAGAACTTTACCAGTACATAAAATGTAGACTGACAGTTGTAACCCAATTTAAATAGTAACAAAAGGCTGAGCTTCAAACGCACACACTGGAAACTACACACCTTTCCACATGCTCGGCAATGGTGTCGCCGGAATGTTACAGTAAATACAGCCACGCAACACTGACACTTTGTCACTCGGCCATCCTGAATCCACACAGGGACCTATGGAATAGGATAATTAATAACACCTTAACAAACAGACCATATACTATTGCTTAATATGGTTGATGGCCTCTTCAGCATTTAAGAAAATAAGTAGATGCAATACTCTCCATTAGCTTTAAAAGATCTCTCTAACCTCTACATTTACTGATTCTTGAACTGATAACTACTTGGTCATAAACACATATTAATGTGCGTAAAAACACACAGTCACAAACAAAACAATTGCAAATATATTGATATTTCAAAGCGATTTGAATGGTTTTTACCTCTTTTCCCAGTTTAAAAGTTTCAGAAAAATTGTCATTATCTTTTGCACCTAATTTGTGGAAGGAAAGTTGTCGATATGTATAATCCTTTATAGCTGCCTGAAGAGCATCTACCCATTCCTGCCGTTCTTCTTGAGACCTGTTAACATAAAAAAAAACTTTCCATATCTCCCGTACAACATGAAACACAGATAGGAATACTTATTCATTAACATAAAAAGCAATGACTACTGAATACTGAAATATTACACTACAGAATAACTGGCTTAATCAGTTACATCAGTAGGAATACAACTTGCATAAATGTCAGCGGCACCAACAGAGAGAAAAGTGGATAACTCTGCACAGAAATGATGAAATTGAAGCTGGATTATTACCCCTACAGGTTAAAGTCTCTTTCCTCATGGGCTGCGACAGAGTTAAAAGGAAAGGATAATGTACTATTAGATTGGATTGGATTGTTTGGGGGAAGAGACCAAACAGCGTGGTCATCGGTTTCATCAGATTAGGGAAGGACGGGGCACGATGTCGGCCGTGCCCTTTCAAAGGCACCATCCCGGCATTTGCCTGGGGTGATTTAGGGAAATCACGGAAAACCTAAATCAGAATGGCCGAACGCGGGATTGAACAGTCGCCCTCCTGAATGTAATATTAGAAGATGGAAGTCTATCATTATCCTAATATTTGAAGTTTTAGTACTTATTTAAGAAAGAAATGAGACTAACTTCGAGTAACCAGATACTTATTCGGCAAAGTTGTCCTCTGCCTTGTAAGGTTCCACATACCAACATCCTTAACATCTTGCATATCCTGGCAATTCTTACTCTCTCGTGCCCCATTCCTTATAAACGTACTTCCTGCCAGTTTGCATTGTAGAAAATGAACGAACTACTCACTATCAAACAAAAGTGAGGCAACAGCTTTCCCAGCTTGGATCTACACTCTAGTCATCAGCAAATCACTGGTACAGTGGTGAAAAGTAAGGAAATACAGTAAGATCCTTAATATTTAGAGATAATAGTATGAAGATAGAAAGAAAATAACAAGTTTTCAGTTCTATACCAGTTCCTAGAGCACACTTTGCACAAGGGGGAAGGGTCATTCTAGCTTGTGTGTCACATGTACAAGCCAAAAGTTGAGCTCTCATCTTAAACTGATTTCTTTTCCTTCCCTCATCTTCTCTTCTCCTTCATACTATCATGATTTTCTTACATCTTCCAATTTTTCTCTCTTGAATCATCATCTTGTCCACCTACTATACTATACAGGGTGTTACAAAAAGGTACGGCCAAACTTTCAGGAAACATTCCTCACACACAAAGAAAGAAAACATGTTATGTGGACATGTGTCCGGAAACGCTTAATTTCCATGTTAGAGCTCATTTTATTACTTCTCTTCAAATCACATTAATCATGGAATGGAAACACACAGCAACAGTATGTACCAGCGTGACTTCAAACACTTTGTTACAGGAAATGTTCAAAATGTCCTCCGTTAGCGAGGATACATGTATCCACCCTCCGTCGCATGGAATCCGTGATGCGCTGATGCAGCCCTGGAGAATGGCGTATTGTATCACAGCCGTCCACAATACGAGCATGAAGAGTCTCTACATTTGGTACCGGGGTTGAGTAGACAAGAGCTTTCAAATGCCCCCATAAATGAAAGTCAAGAGGGTTGAGATCAGGAGAGCGTGGAGGTCATGGAATTGGTACATACTGACGAAATTAAAATGAGCTCTAACATGGAAATTAAGTGTTTCCGGACACATGTCCACATAACATCTTTTATTTATTTGTATGTGAGGAATGTTTCCTGAAAGTTTGGCCGTACCTTTTCGTAACACCCTGTATATTACAGTGTTTCTCCAACCCGTGCGGATGTGTATACATCCATATTCCAGAACCTTACTGAAAAAGCAGTCTACACCTTATTTTCTTCACCAACATATATTTTGATACAGAAGGCTTGTTGATTTAATATTGCTTTCCATAATATTGTCAGTTACACTAATGTTTATGAAACTTACAATACCCAGAAATAATTCAGCCATACCTAGACGATGTGTAGAGTTGTGCACCAACAATAAGTAAAATCATAAAGAAATGGCCTACACACAGTTTCTGCAGTGCACACTCTAGTTTGATTAAAAAGATCAGTGTAATGCTGGCGAACATTGAAGCCAACTAGAAAAAAGAAAGCAGTTGCCTGGATGCTTTGAGGTCAAAGGAGACAATATCAGAATAAGAATGTCTGAACAGGGTAGGAATGATCGATGTCTGGTAAATTGGTTTACGAAATTACCTCAACATTTTAACAAGTGCAGCGCAAGGCATGACATGGTTACTATCTTCATCGCATGGCTGTAATAAGTGCAGTTTTGCCCGTGTTTACTTGATACTGGAACACTGCAAAACGTGAACTTGTCTGCCTCAATGATACACTGTTGTCTGCAGTGGTGACATGAATGCTATTAGATCAGCATCTACTGTTCAGGAGCCACGAACATCTCAAACTGAAATGATTGTATGAAAGTTACTGTTAGCATACTGAGAGACAAAATGTAATGTTTTCAGATTAGGGAGGGAGGGAAAAGAAGATTAGGGTTTCATGTCTCACTGCTGATGAGGTCATTACAGATGGAGCACAAGATGGGATAGGTGAAGGATGATGAAAGAAATCAACCCTATCTTTTCAGTGCAAACTTAAAACTGGGTGCTCAAACGAGGATGTGAATGGCTGTCCTCTCAAATTAGATCCAGTGTCTTAATCACTTTGTCATCTTTCTGAGGTCTTCAGACGAGTCCCACTTCAACCTAGCCTCCAGTAATGTTTCCATACTTGTTGGAAGCATCAATTATAGCATATAATTGATAAGCTTCAAACTAAGTCCTTTGGGGTCATAGGCTCAAAGTTTGCCAGCAACTTATTCACACAATCACTAACATGGCATTATCTTCCCACAGAAAAATCAACACAGTCCTTCTTAGCACAAATACATTCATTGGTCAGTGCTGTCTCACCATTGGTCTTGTTCTCTGTGCCTCTTCATCATCTAGTGTTATTTTTCCACGTATTACATGTTTTGCTTTTGATGCTGTCCTTGGTGTTGCTGCATATCACAGACCACTGGATTCCTAAGCTGTGGAGTTGTTACTTCAAGCAGAAACTATGGACAAAATTGGAAGTAAAATTGGACAGAAACTAATTAACTCAGTTGAGTCTGAAATATCATTCCAGAAACATGGCTAATATGTTAATGTCTTGAACTTTGATAAAGGCCCAATATAGATCCTCAGACTGAAACTCATTTCTCATTTTTGTCACGGAGATCTCTTTCACAATTTTAAGTAGCCTGTTGTTCCACACATCTCAAAATTGAATTTATTCATTTTCAGCATGCTGGATGACACTAATTTTATTGAATCAAAAACAAATGTAACTCTGCACTGGACTAAAAGGTTTAATGTCAAATAATTATAACTTGTTTGGCAAGTACTGTGCTAATGGCTCAGCTTTTGTTCCATAATTCAAATATAAGGGGCATTCAAAAAGAAATGAGCTGGCATCTGGAATGCGAAAGCCAGTGACAGGAGGGTACTATCGTGGCGTGTGTAACGAGGTGTGATTCTGACCAGAGCGTGGAAGTTCACAGCCCATCGCTAGAGGGCATGCATGTACGTCACATAACTATACAGAGCTATCAGCAGCATGCAACAATCATCCAACGCTGCCAGTTCATTGCAGTGACATGGAGGCATCAAAAGAAGAGCAAAGAGGTGTTGTTCATTTTCTTACAGCAGAAGGAGTAGGAGGAATGGACAGTCATCAACGAATGTCACAAGTGTACGGCAAACAGTGCATGTCCCTTACAAGGGTCAAGCTGTGGCAAAAGTGCTTCAAGGAAGGATGGGTGTCATAAGCTGATGATGGAGCACCACACTGCATTACCGATGACATTGTCCAGCTGGTGGATGCACTCATTACTCAGGACCGCCGAGTGACAGTGAAAGCCATAGCCGCCTTGGTCGGATTGAGGATTGGAAATGTTCACACCATCGTGAAGGTATGACGGCACATGCACAAAGTTTGTGCCCAATGAGTGGCCTACAGTCTTCAACAACACCAAGAAGCATGTGGAATGGCCCACTGTCATGCTCACCTGCAGCCCTAGGCTCGGGAAGGGAATGCGTTCCAGGGACGAGTGATGGCTGGAGATTTCATTCTGGAAACAGCCCCCAGGCTGTGGCACGCCATGTCTCCACAATATCCTTTCTTCCAGGAGTGCTAGTTCTGCAGCATCGCAGGAGATCTTCTGTGAAGTTTGGAAGGTAGGAGAGAAGGTACTGGTGGAAGTAAAGCTGTGAGGACAGGGCGTGAGTCATGATAGGGTAACTCAGATGATAGAGCATTTGCCCACAAAAGGCAAAGGTCCCAAGTTCGAGTCTCGGTCCGGCACACAGTTTTAATCTTCCAGGAGGTTTTATATCAGCACACACTCCGCTGCAGAGTGAAAATTTCATTCTGGATACAGGTACTGGTTTCTGTAATTATGCCTCTGGCTCATTTCTTTTTGAATGTCCCTTATATTAGCAATATTGTGAGGCTGTTGACTACCTATGGTTCAGGGGTCTCATTTAAAATGATGACATAAGCTAAGATGACAATCGTTGATTTTATCTATAATGGATGAATATTTTAACATTGACTGGCTGACTGATGATGATTCTCAACTGTTATCATTATGTTGCATACTCCTGCCACATCAACTGACTAACATAAGAGGCTGTTGCTTTAACAGCACGCCTAAATGAAATCACCTCAAACAGAAAATCTCTAGGTGTTTCATGTTAAGTTTACTTCTCTAGCAAAGCCAATTTGTCCAACATGATTTGTGTGCAGCTGTGACAATATATAATTGATGTGAATCGTGCAGGATGTCACTCTAAGAATGATGCAATGGCTGCAATGTTACATATCAACCAGAGTTGTACTTCCAACTATCGAGTGACATCCCTCTTTGATGACAACAGAGCCCTAATAAAATGAGGCCACAATTTGCTCAGTTTTACCTCCAATGGTAATTTGTACAATTTCTGATGGGAGAACTTAGACTGGCTTAGTTAGTTATTTCATGAATTACTTGGGAAGCCTCTCTTGGTAGATGAGATATGCAAGATTCCTTCATGGCAGTCGCTGATATGGCAAGTGGAAGGTGCTGAAATTCATTCTAGATTCTTCTCTTCTGCAGCGTCTTGTCGGTGCACTGGTACAATGATGTAATCTAAAGTAGTAACCTCTTATTCGGAGTCCTTCATACATATGTTCAACAACTCTTGACATCAGATTGATTAGATGTTTTCTTCCTGAATCATGTTAAGACCTGCAGTTTAACAATCCCAAAAGGATATAAATATGGGATTGCATACTAACTATTACCCTTGCTGTCTATATATCAATGAGTCTTCTGCTACATTTATCTATAAACATCTATTGCCAAATGTTTACTGCAATATATTACTATTTACTAGCAATTTTTGCTAGTTGCTAAGTATCTGCTATGCTGCCACACTAAACAAACCACACTGATAACACAAATTGCATTATTCTATCAGTTGAATTACTGGACTTCAGTGTACCTATATAGCCACCTTGTTAGATCATGATCATCTTCAACAACATCAACATCACCACCACCATCACCAATCTTCAGGTAAGAGTGAATATATGCAATTCACTAATGGCACCCAAAAACATTCCTGACATTCTTTAATCTTCCTTATATGCACCCCAAGAGAAGAATCGTGTATTTTGTACTCAGATCTATCAGCCTACAGGTGATGGCTAATTATATCAGCCTACAGGTGATGGCTAATTATATCAGCCTACAGGTGATGGCTAATTATATCAGCCTAAAGTTGATGGCTAATTCATTTGACAATGAGTACAAGAGGGGTAAAGATGCTCAGGCCAGCTCCATGTTGTCTCCAAATGATGTCAAGTAAGTGACTGACTTTAGATTGAAATGAAGGTAGTTTTTACTAGCATTGAAGTACATTCCCATTTGCAAGGAATCTCAGTGCTTATACAAATACAGCAACTTTCAGAAGTAAAATTCGAATAATTTTTAGATTTTCAAGAAACTTTTGAAACTTTCATCATGAAGTGAAACCATTTAGCGGTAACTGGCCTCAAGCCAAGGATTATTGGGGCTACACAATAAAGCGTGGCCTCTGATCAATGTTCGTAGCCTCAGACATGACAATATGTTGACATATGATAGATGGTTAATCACTTACCAATCCAGAATTATAGTATTTCTTTATTCAAGTTTCCAGTCCTCAAATTGCCTGTTTCTATGAAGAAAGATGCCTTAATAATCTTTCCTGGATATCTGCTTCTTTCCATCATTGCTGGGGTATCTGGGGGTAGCATTTTCTGGAAAATACCACATTGCCAATGGGCATACTGTATGAGGTCTGTGAGATACCAGTCTCCTTGCACAGTATATTCATTTGTTTATTTGGTTAACAAATTAATAAAAGGACATACTTATTTGTTGGGAATTCAAAAGAAGTAGAATTAGGTAAGTTAGTGCTCAATGTCCAACTGACACTGTGGACATTTGAACGAGGATGGAACAGACTGGAATCAACTTCGCCTTCCTGAAGAAACCTTCATGGCATTTACACAAACTGATTTAGGGAAACCACAGAGAAACCTAATTCAGAAAGACAACACTTTTAGTGCCACAGACAAGTCTGTCTCAATCAATGTAGAGCTTTGCGAAGTGCTTCTGATTTTTCACTTCAGACTTCATGTATAATAAAATTTTGTGAATAGTTGGACATACGTTAACAGTCCTTGTGAATTTAATGAGGGTGAAACTCCACCTACTAGCATATGTCAAATTTCATAATTTAAGGAAAAATATATTAACTGACATGGATGGCAGGAGAGATCTGATTTTAAAATAAATTCAAATTGATTTTACATGATTTATTTATTTAGTCAGTCATCAATCAATCACTGGCAGTGTTAATAAGTTACTGAATACATACAAAAATATAGCTTCTTATAGTGTCTTAAATTACATAAGCTTCTACAAATTTACTACTTAAAATACAGTATTCACTTACATGTCTACACAACCATTAATGTAGTCACCCAGTCTTATTTTCTATTTGGCCATGTCAGTCTTCAGATTTATGTGTACACAGAAAACAATGAACAAAAGGTGGTTGTACAATCAGCAGAAGCAAAATCTGAAGAAGTTGTAAAATGCTTCTGCACCAACATCGTAATTCAAATTATAAGCTTCAACACGTGGTTGAAATCAAGTTGAATTTTCCCCAAACATGGGTTAAATTTCTTTGTGTCACTGCTTAAAAATAAGTTTCTGCTTACAGTTCTGCTGTAATCATCTCTGCTAAACAGCACAGAACAATTGCGTAGATAGATAAAACAGGAGTGCAACTGTTATCACACTCTTTTTGTTTGAAGAATCAGCCAGAAATCACAAGATCCCTCTTCAAACAATAGACCAATGCTATTTGTTGTTGTTGTTTTTGTTGTCATTGTTGACACACCACAAGTAACAATCGCCATATACATTGATGGGGAAAGGTAAATAATAGAGAAAATGACAGAAAAGGCTATTTGAAGCAAAAAAAAGTTTAAGATGTATTCTCTCTTTCAAGTGATTTCTGATGTGCTTGTAAGTGTTAATAATCATCATGAAATGGTTTTATTATTTTTATTAATTTTGATGGGACAATTATTATTCATTCATAAGGTGACAAATTTACAACAGTTTATATTACATTATTTCTGCAGGTAATGTTTGTCATGCAAGTGTTTGAAGAGTATCAAGATGCATACGAGATCATCACATGGCAATTGTAAGACTATGCTGAATGATGTTAATGATGAGTTGCTATGTGTTGCTTGAGGCTTTCCCAATGGACTAGTTGTAAATATGGTTCTCGGGCGAGACGACAGATGTCGTCGTGAAAACTCCACAATATTTCATCCGCACAACTGACTAACATCTTCATATGTGGCGAACACACTGCTCAGGCTGTGACCAAAGCCTCATATTTACGACAATCAGAGAAGAAACTGTGCAGGTGTGAGTGATCCAATTTTTGGTGACCAATAGCACAGATATGCATATTGGTAGCAAGAGAGACAGATATGCCACCTGTCTGCTGATGAATGCACACACAGAGGTGTGTCAATCACACTGAACGCTGCCGTCAGCAGCCCCAGCACTCTCTGTTGGGAGCCACCTGCCGAATTACATGTCTGTGCTGGCTTGTACCCATCCTCAACTTTGCCAACCAAATACCTATGTCACCACCACAGCACAGGGGGGTTATGTAGGGATTTTACTAAAGAGGATCAGGTAGTGATTGTGGGTGGGACTGGTAATAGTATTGATAGGGATGGGGAGTATGACATAGATGGTGACCTGGAAAAGATAGCCACTCAGACTGGCAACACGAATGTGCATTTCGTGGAACTGTTTCAGCGTCACGATCGGCCTCGTCTTAATACAGCCATCAGGCGTAATAACATGAGACTTGGGGGTGCGCTAATGACAGAAGGCATGAGTCACATTTCAGTGGTGTCGGTGGAGTGTATCAGCAGGACGGGTTTCACTAGACATGGCCTGCACCTCAACAGGTATGGAAAGGGGAGGTTGGCAAAGCGTATAGGTGACAGCATAGGTGGGGGTGGTGGGATCACTCATGGGAAAATTCCGGTAGTTGTGGGTGTTAGAGCTGTACCTTTTTTAGATTGAAGTCAGCTGACAGGTATTCCTGCTTAAGGGAAGTCTCTCTAACAAAGAAACCACTTTCGACAAAGCTTAGGTATCCGATTAGTGAGGGAATTAGTATATTTCATCAAAACATACAAGGCATTAGAGATAAAGTTAGTGAACTGCTTATAGATGTTGACTCTGAAATTATTGGTATATCTGAACACTTCTTAAATAAGGAGATAATTCAGAGGCTTCCTTTACCAGGATACAGGTTGGCTGGCAGCTTTTCTAGGAGCTCTTTGTGGTGTGGGGGAGTAGCCATGTATGTGAAAAACGGTATCCCATTTGAGTCAATTGATGTTTCAAAGTACTGCACTGAAAAGGTGTTTGAATGTTGTGCAGGTGTGGTTAAATTTAGTGGAACTAAACTTCTTACTTTTGTTATTTATAGATCCCCAGACTCCGATTTCACAACATGTTTGCTAAAGCTAGATGAGGTTCTTGGTTCACTTTATAGGAAATACAAAAAGTTAGTTATATGTGGTGACTTCAATATTAATTGTATAAGTGATTGTGCAAGGAAAAGGATGCTGGCAGACCTCCTTAATTCATATAATCTTATGCAAACCGTATTCTTTCCAACGAGAGTGCAAAGGAACAGTAGAACAACCATAGACAATATTTTTGTTCATTCGTCATTACTAGAAGGGCATTCTGTTAGCAAAATGGTGAATGGCCTTTCAGATCATGATGCACAAATTTTAAGTCTAAAAGATTTTTGTGCTGCAACACAGGTTAAATATAGTTACCAACTTTTTAGGAAAGCTGATCCAGTTGCTGTAGAGACTTTTGTAAACCTTATCAAGGAACACGAGTGGCAAGATGTTTATAGTGCTGATACAGTAGACGATAAATATAATGCTTTCCTCAAGACTTTTCTCGTGCTCTTTGAAAGTTGCTTTCCATTAGAACGTTCAAAACAGGGTACTAGCACAAGCAGGCAGCCTGGGTGGCTGACTAGAGGGATAAGAATATCTTGTAGAACAAAGTGGCAATTATATCAAAACGTTAGAAACAGTCACAATCTAAATGCAGTAGCCCATTACAAACAGTATTGTAAGGTGCTTAAAAAAGTTATTAGGAAGGCAAAAAGTATGTGGTATGCAGATAGAATAGCTAAGTCTCAGGATAAAATTAAAATCATATGGTCAGTCGTAAAGGAAGTGGCTGGTCTGCAGAGACAGGTCGAGGATATAGAATCAGTGCGTAGTGGGAATGTCCGTCTTACTGATAAGTCGCATATATGTACAGTATTTAATAATCACTTTCTGAATATAACAGGTGAACTAAATAGAAACCTAGTCCCAACAGGGAATCATATAGCGCTCGTAGAAAAAGTGTTCCGAGACTGTTACCTGAAATGCTCCTCCATGATACTGACAAGAGGGAGATTTAATTATTAACTCAATCACTAAAGACCAAGAACTCTCATGGATATGACGGGGTATCTAGCAGAATACTGAAGTATTGTTCCATGTATGTTAGCCCAGTACTTAGCCATATCTGTAACTTTTCCTTTAGGAGTGGTCGGTTTCCTGACCGATTAAAGTACTCGGTAGTGAAGCCACTTTATAAAAAGGGAGACAGGGATGACGTTGATAATTATAGACCTATTTCTATGCCATCGGTGTTTGCTAAAGTTATCGAGAGGGTTGTATATACAAGGCTACTGCAGCATTTAAATTCACATAATTTGCTGTCAAATGTACAGTTTGGTTTTAGAAATGGCTTAACAACTGAAAATGCTATAGTCTCTTTTCTCTGTGAGGTTTTGGACGGATTAAATAAAAGGTTGCGAACATTACGTGTTTTCTTTGATTTAACGAAGGCTTTTGACTGTGTTGACCACAAAATATTACTGCAGAAGTTGGAACATTATGGAGTAAGGGGAGTAGCTTACAATTGGTACGCCTCTTACTTTAAGAACAGAAAGCAGAAGGTAATTCTCCGCAATATTGAGAGTGGTAATGATGTTCAGTCCCAATGGGGCACTGTTAAATGGGGCGTTCCCCAAGGATCGGTGCTGTTTCTTATTTATATAAATGATATGCCTTCTAGTATTACAGGTGATTCAAAAGTATTTCTGTTTGCTGATGACACCAGCTTGGTAGTGAAGGATCTTGTGTGTAATATTGAAACATTATCAAATAATGTAGTTCGTGAAATAAGTTCGTGGCTTGTGGAAAATAATTTGATGCTAAATCACAGTAAGACTCAGTTTTTACAGTTTCTAATTCACAATTCAACAAGAACTGATATTTTAATCAGACAGAATGGGCATGCTATAAGCGAGATGGAACAGTTCAAGTTCCTAGGTGTACGGATAGATAGTAAGCTGTTGTGGAAAGCCCATGTTCAGGATCTTGTTCAGAAACTAAATGCCACTTTATTTACCATTAGAACAGTATCTGAAATAAGTGACATTTCAACATGAAAAGTAGTCTACTTCGCATATTTTCATATGCTTATGTCATATGGTTTTTTTTTTGGGGTAATTCTTCTAATTCAAAAAGGGTATTTTTGGCTCACAAACGGGTTGTTTGAGCTATGTGTGGTGTAAGTTCGAGAACCTCTTGTCGACCCCTATTCAATAGTCTGGGAATTCTGACATTGCCCTCATGGTATATATTTTCTTTAATGTCGTTTGCTGTTAGCAATATTAGCTTATTCCCAAGAGTTAGCAGCTTTCACTCAGTTAATACTAGGCAGAAATCAAATCTGCATGTGGAATACACTTCCTTGACTCTTGTGCAGAAAGGAGTGCAGTATTCTGCTGTATCCATTTTCAATAAGCTACCACAAGAACTCAAAAATCTTAGCAGTAGCCCAAACTCTTTTAAGTCTAAACTGAAGAGTGTCCTCATGGCTCACTCCTTCTATTCTGTCGAGGAGCTCCTGGAAGAGCTAAAATATTAAGCAAATTCCAGTGTTACATTCTTGATTTTCTTTATTTAAACTAATGAAGTGTCGCCTGAATATGTTTCTTATATTTCATTTTATCTGTTTCTACAATCATGTTATAATTTCATGTATTGACTCATTCCATGACCATGGAGACTTCTCCTTAATGTGGTCCCACGGAACAATAAATAAATAAATAAATAAATCATCCCTCGTACGACCAACAGTTCTTTTTTGTGTTTGCTGTGATTTTAACGTGGCCAGCACAGGATCCCATGCGGTGATGAGTTGGCATCCAGTGTCCCTGTTAAGCAAATTAGTTAAGCTGTGAGTCCCAGTACGAAGACATCAACGACAGCATTTTGGTGTTTGATGTTTGACACATCTATCCTCTATGGTGTGACAAGTTTGTCCAATGTTTGACACCTGCAGCTACATGGAATCTTATAGACACCAGGCCTTCTTAAACCAAGATCATCTTTCACTGAGACTAGAAGAGCTCCGAGTTTCATTGGCAGATGAAAGACACATTTAACTTATGTTTCTTCAACAGTCTTCTTATTTTCAAAGAAACACCACTGATGTATGGCAAAATTACCTTTCTTGTTTGTTCATCACTTTCTTCCAGCTCCTCAGTTTCTCTAACACGCATCGGACATAAGGGAAGGCGAATCTCCTGTTCAGAGTATCCACTCTTAAAAAAAAAAAAGATGGGGGGGGGGGGGGGGAGAGGAAGGAGGTGAATTCTGTTCAGGTACAAGATGAAGATGTTCATTTAGATCAGTAGCCCAAAATATCAGCAACTGAACTGTTTCAAACTTCTTAAAAGTTTTGAATTGGAACACAGATTGCATCCACTGAATATTCTGATGAGAATGTAAGCACTGTAGTAGAAAAATTGTGGTGCATATTGATGTCAATGTAAATCACTCCATAAATCGTATTTAGCATCTATAAACTACATGTTACACCATAGTGCACTTCCAACACTTTCTTTCTCAGCACTGTTGGTCTGGAAAGAAAGCACTTTACAAAACATTGCATGCATTTAAATAAAGAGCAAGTCATTAGTAAATCTGAATATTAGTGTTTCTGAAAAGTGTTTTAGTACTAAATATAAGAAGCACTGTACGAACTTTGTACTTGCTTGTTCTGTTGAACCTTAAAGATATGTCTTCAAAATGGGGAATGACCTCTCTGCTGTGGCTGTAGTTATGGGAAGTGTGGCCAAAATCTTCAGAAGCTTGCTGATATTAAGATACTTGTCTTTGCCGCATAGCTGCAGTGCTCCCATGGTAGATGAAGGTCTGGAATCTTCTTTCACAGATTTTCTTCTCTATTAATGTCATTCAGCAAGGACATCTTCAACTCCACGTTCCATAACTTCAAAGTAGAATTCAATTAAGGCCTTGAACTCTTCCTATTCTTCACTATTTACCAGTACTTCACTGGATGACACCAAGAATAGTGAAGATAATTCAGACAGCACTTTCTTATGTTCTGCAGACCTTAACTCTGTTATAAAACAATCTCAAATTGGGATAAAGACAGCCACTTGGTGGTACTCTTCAGCATCACACATCAACTAGTTTTGTCTGCCCTTTTGGATCTTAACCATCCAGGGAACTGAGAGTAATATGTCCAGATGTTGACAAATTTCATCCGACACTCTCTCAAAAACAGTAGCAGAGACCTCAGAATTTCCAATTCTTCTCTAGTGTCTTCAGCTGCTTTCATGGCTTCTCACAAACAGTGTATTGGTTTCTGAAGAATTTTGCATAATGTATGATCAAATGCAAACACCTCAGCTAGCAGGGTGACAAATTCACACTGCAGAATAGAAGACATTAAAGAGTTTGCATTTGTAGCTGTGTCTGAGGAATCATTCGGCCCAACACATTCATGGACCACGACCTTACATCCCGGAAGGTTTACCAGAAGATATGTCATCCGGTCGTGAAAGCCTTCATACTATGACCAACACAATATATGTGTCAACTCTTCAATAACCACTCCAGAATGTCCTATAAATCAGTGGCAACATCAGATCTTTCAGTGCACCAAGTTGCACAAAGCTTTTTTAGAGTTTTTGCACTACATGATCATTCACAATTGTTAATGCAATGTGAAAGAATACCTCTCCTTTTTGGGTGCCTAAAAAAGTTATGAGCTGACCCAATAGTTCCTAAGAAGTTCCTCATTGCTGTAACTACAGCAGCTGCAGATACTGTTAAATTAACAGTGAGCTGAACAGTGGATATAGTGCATAGTAGGATGTGTTACTCTGACTACAGTTTGCACTCCTTGCAGTTTCCCTGGCATTGAGGAGTTCCATCTTAACCCTGTTCTCTTAGATATCTATTCCAATTTATTTCAGCTTTGCTAACAGAGAAGTTGCTACATCTTTTCCAGGTAATTGTACTAAGGGAATGAATTGTAGGGAGTCTTCCCTTAGCACTTGTGACTCCAAGTGATTATAGTCGACATACACAGGAAACACACAAAGAAGCCTGTTTTATCCCCTAGTCTCATAGAACACAGAAAAACACTTGGATTTATCTACTTTTTCAATAAATTTTTTTAGGAATAATTACATTACATGATTCAATAATTTCATTTTGTATGGTAGGACTTGTGTACTCATAAATCTTTCCATGACTTTGTAAAACTGATTTTAACTCGATGTTTGCATTGACAGGATACCTTAATATAGCATGAAAGTTTCCTTCATTATAATCTGGTAGTTCATTAGAATGTATTACTCTATAATCCTTCCTTGTCTATCACATAAAATAAAAGTTTCAATTATGGGCATTAAATTCTATTTTCTACACATTTTTTTTTTAGTTTCTCATTATCAAGTAAGTTGTCAACAGATATCTCTGGTTTCTTTTTGGTACATAAATATAGAACTGCATCAAAAACATAACTTTTGTGACACTGATTTCTTGTGTGCCTGCCAAAATATTATACTGCTTTCTTCCAGTTTTTTAATTTCTTTTTGTACAGTGAACCAAGAGGCTGAAAATTAAAAATAAGGTACAATTTTTGCAGTAAGCAGCATCAACACCTCTGTATGTTAGCTACTTTCATTTAGAGACATCTATGCTGAAATCTGAGATTTTGTCCCTTTTCGTGATAATGTTTCGGAACTGGAAATGTATGTGTTTTTCTGGAACCCGTATATTGGTTAATATTTCAAATCTGGCAGCATTGTTGAAGTTACTTCTACCAATAAATAAAGAACTAATTTTTTACAGAAATCGAGTTGTAAATGGGGAATTCTTAACACAATCATACCTGTCTTTTGTACTGACTACATCAGACTGAGAACAAGATGTGGAACTAGACCTAGCTTGCTGTACTGCTAACATACCTCTAGAACTTTCTTTACAGTCTTCATTTGTTGATCCCTGTTTTGCTAATTCACTTTGAAAGAGTGATATAATTGATGCTTATGAAGGTATTTTTTGAGCTGCTGGTGCCACACTTCCAAAACACAGGCAATAAACATGTGAAATGTAGTGTTGAAATGTTGTCACTTAAGGGCTAAAATAATGATAAATACTATGTGTTAAAATCAAAAAATGAAAGTACTCTAAGTAACGTGATTTTCTAGAATACTAGTATGCATTTTCTGATACTTAACCTGAAAAGAAAGAAATTATATACAATGAAATGATTAGAAATTCCAAAGATGAGTTTTTGTAATATTCAGAAGACAGATACATTCAAAAAACGCACATCACTGCAGTTGTTATAAGATAGGTTGTAGATACCGATAGAAGTTGTTGTGCTAAGTTAAGCTTCGACCTCAGCGGAGAGTGAGGTGTGGGGGAAGCAAGACAGAGAACATTTTCGTCACATTGAGTAAGGACGTAATAGGGGGGATGTTATTATTTGTCTGCTATACAGGGTGTATAAGGTAGAAGCATTTTCGAAATCACCAAGTTTGTAGATTGTTTGCATGCCACTGTGGTTAAAGTATACCGTGCATGGCAAGAATGATGGCTGTGGAGATGTGTACACATCAATAGATGTGCCACCAAATGAACCTAGTGGCTACCAACAGTGTCTCCTTGACGACTGTTCAGCAAACATTGCTGCGTATGCGCCTCTGCAGTAGTCGCCTGTTTCATGCAACCATGCTATTCATCAGTGATGAAGACTGAAATTTGCATGCCAGTACAACAAACAGATGTCCACTGAGCAGTAGCATGTGGTCTTTTCAGATGACTCAGATTTTATGCACCATCGGACAGATGGCCATAGGCACGTATGGTGTGATAACATCTGAAAACCAAGCGAGATGGCGCAGCTGTTAGCACACTGGACTCGCATTCAGGAGGATAACGGTTCAGACCCATATTTGGCCATCCTGATTTAGGTTTCCGTGAATCCCTAAATTGCTTCAAGCAAATGCCAAGATGGTTCCTTTGAAAGAGCACAGCCGACTTCCTTCCCCATCTTTCCCTAAACTGATGGAACCAATAATCTCAATGTTTGGTCCCCTCCCCTGAATCAACCAGCCAACCAACATTTGAAAGCAAACAACCTGCAACCAGAAGAGTGTTACAATCTGGGGAATGCTTTTGTGGCATTCCCCAGATAATCTCGTCATTCTGGAAGGCGAACTGGATCAACACAAGTATGCATCTATGTTTGGGGACCATGTGCACCCCTACATGCAGTTTGTTTTTCCTTGGCACAATAGCATCTACCAACAGGACAACATCAAGTGTTGCAAAGTTCACCGTGTACAAGCATGTTTTGAAGGGCACCAGGATGAGTTTACCAAATTCCTCATATTTATACCCAAGAATCTGTGGGACCACCTCGATCTGGCTGCTCACGTCATGGATCCTCAGCTGAGAAACTTAGCACAGCTGGCCATGACACTGCCGTAAGCATGGCCCCACATCCCTGTTGGCACTTTCCAGAACCTCACTAACACTCTTCCTGGATGTCTCACACTGCGAAAGGTGATTATTCAGGCTTTTGACAGGTGGTCACATCAGCGTGATTGGACATGCCAAGCATGTTGAAATTTACAAAAAAATTAAACATGAAATACTGACCCATTCTATTACTGAGCAAAACATTCTTGTGGTAAAGTTTTGACATGGACAAAATCTGCCAGTGCCTCTATTAAATGTTACAACTCAGTTTTACAAACAATTACAAATAGTTTTTCACAGCCATGGTGATAGGAGAAGTGCTATTGTTTTAATTTTCTAGTTTTTTTCTTTCTTCTGTTATCAGTTGATGAAAAGAATTGAGAATGCAGTATCTGTTAATAAGACTACATTACATAACAGAGTACTTTTACTATATGCAATTCACATCCTGAGATGATTATACTGCATATGTAAAGACTAAATGAACCAGACCAGGACTTGAAACTAGAGAGCAGCCTTTCATGTTCAGAACTTACTGACTCATATAGGAAGGATGCAAAGGAAACAGTCTCAAGGAAGTTGAAGTTTTCTTTCAGTCCATGAAGCATGCTCGGATGGCTCAAGCAACAGAAATCTGTTCACAAAAGACAGTTATCCAAGTCTAAGTCCTGGTCTGGCATAGCTTTAGATCAGGGCTGGGTACTGTGGGCATGGCTATCTCTGTGTGGGTACAATGCATGAGCAGCACACATTCTGTTACTAGCAAACAGGACTAAAGACTGCCGATGATACAGGATCAACAACTGACACATGGGTTTGTAGTCACATTAGTACTCTTTGCACCGCCATTTTTATTAAACAGTAAAACAATGCTATCAATACTTACAACACAATATAACATATGCATAGTATTTGTAGAAGTTTAGCCTTAAATACCAATCTTGTGTTACACAAAAGTGCCATCGAACAAAAAAGTAAAGGCTATTTTCCTATCTTAAATATATGGTTCACATTGTCATTATTCTGAGTAAAAACAACATTCACATAGCATTTTCGGTCAATATTCTCACAAAATATCTGTTATTTTTAAGTAATTAAAGCTTAGAAATCATTAAATTTTTCAAGATTTGGTCATGTAATCGAAAATGCTTTGTTACTGGCTGAAGCTCTAGTGACATCACAGACTGTGAGTACGATGAAGCTATACATGTGTTATAGGAGTGCTAGCCGAAGTTACTAGATTTCTCCATTACTTTTTCTACACACAGTTTATCTGTTGGGTATCAGAAAACACATTTACAAGCTTTATGTAATAAAAGAAAGAAATTTTGTGAACGCCGATAGTGAAAACCTCCCGAAAGTTGATGCTTTATGCTCCACCCATTTAGAGTGGAGATACGTGCGAGAACAGACATTCTTTCCCCTTGCTCCCTGCAACATCCTTAAACTCAATAAAAACTAAGGAATTGTAGAACATTTTGTAAGTGGGTTTGTATCTTATATCTAGATTGTTAACTGTCACATCCATGTGAAGTAACACTTTCAGAAAGTAAGGCGAGCTTAACCTTTAAAACATGCCATTGTTCGTTGTCACTGCAGTCATGAACTAAGAACCAAAGAGCAGTAAAATTCTTGGCAAACGTGGTGACAATTTCCTAGTACATGAGACAATCAGCAGAGTGCACACAGTGTTAATCGACACAATGGACAACGTTTCAAACTATGGATCAGAAGATTGTAGATTCAAATCCTGGTAGGATTTTATGTTTTTAAAAGTGTTACACGAAATATGAAAATAGCATTATCAAGAACTGATTATGGCAGTTGCTTCAATAGTGGGATGTATAAAATATCACTTTCCATTGATTTTAGTTTGAGAAATGAACAGCTGACGATAAATTCACACACAAATCTCTCTCTCTCTCTCTCTCTCTCTCTCTCTCTCTCTCTTTTTTTTTTTTTTTTTTTTTGCTAGTGGTGAAGGCATCACCACATGCACACGGTACGAGGTTGGGCAGGGAATTTGAATCACTGTCAGATACTAACCCTCCTTCCCCCTTTAATTGGCATGTAGGCCCTGAAATGTCCCAGCTGGTGTCAAATTCGCTGAGAAAGGGTAGACAGGGGGGAGGCGCCAGGATCCCTGCCAAAGCCTCCTGTGGTAGTTCCTCAACATAATCGGCTGAGCCGCAAGGTGGCACTGTCTGTGGAAGAACAAGTCAATCAATGAGTTCTGGGGTGAGTTCTGGGACTGGCTGCAGGAGTCTGGGTGTCAGCCATGGTGCAGATGGGACCGATGGTTTGGCCTTTATGGGTGTTTCAGTCCAAATATGTTCGACTTCCATCAATGGACTGGTGAGGGGGGCCACAAGTGGTGGTGGTGAGACCCGAAGTGGCTTAGGGGGAAAAAGTGGTGCCACCTCCATCACCTCCCAGTGCTGGTCACAGTCAACCCCATGTTGGCACCTAACATAAGGGTGGAGTTTATAGTGGTAGCAGACAGACTGGTGGGTAGGCTTGAGCCCTGGCTAGTTGTAGAGGTCATGCCCAGTTGGTGGTTGAGTGGAAAGGTGGGAGGGGAGGGAGAGGGGAGCAGAGGACAGTACACAACATCAAGCATGGAGTTGATTCCAATGCTGGACCAGTGGCTCTTGGCTAGCTGCAACCTCAGACAGTTGCTGCCCCCTACTACTGACAAAGATGCCTGGGGTCCACACAGGGTCTGTTCTAAAGTACATGCCCAGACATGGGAGCCCACACAGTAATACAGCTCTGCACAGTTGAAGAGCCCACTGCGTCGAGTGCTGCAGGTCGAAGAGGATTTTGGGTCTATGACCTTATAAAATTTCTGCCAGGCTATGCCCATTTATGGGGGTGGATCAGTAAGTGGCAGAGGAGCTGGCAAGTGCTTTCCAGGAATTGGCTGTCATCATTATCTTGCACATCTGCATTTTGAAGATCCTGACCAACCACTCCACTTCCAAATTGGATGTGGGATGGAAAGGGGCAGTGATCAGGTGCTCAATGCCATTCCGTTTACAAAAATCTTAAAATGCAGATGCCATGAATTAATGGCCATTGTCAGGAACTAGGGTGGAAGGTGCCCCACTATTACAAATATCACACACAGGTCATAGATAGTACCTACTGTTGAAGAGTTATCCATCCATGCCACATATGGGAAATCACAGAGGGCATTAACAACTAGCAACCAAATTGCTCCCCAAAATTGTCCAACAAAATAACCATGCACTTTTTGCCAGGGGTGGTCAGGGCACGACTGATGCGGTGTAGCGCAGGCTTGGCTGTTTTGGATAGTGTGTTCATGGTGGCAAAAAGACAGGACAATACATATGATGAAGCAATGTTGCCTTCATTCTGCACATCTGCCAGTGTGCAGTGTGGAGAAGCATCAATACGTGGGGGCAAAGTCTGGGAGGAACTACCCCATGGCATTCAGAATTGTCTGTAGCTAACAAAGTGACACTCCCTGTAACATTAAGCCTAAGCTACAAGCAAAAATTGATGTGCCATTCCGGGTTGGTGCCCTCATGCACTTGCTTCAGCCAACCCCCACCACCACCCTGCACAGCAGACAGCATCTTGTAGAGTAGTAGATCATGGCTCATTTGCATCTAAGGCAAAACACAGCACTTCAGATCTGTCACACTCAGTGTCTTGGCTGTGCAGCAAGCGAAAAAAATGTGTCAAGCGTTTGAGTGCTGCGTGGTGGGCTAATAATAGATCTTGCATATATAATTACTTAGGAACAACACCCACTGTACCATACTATCCAGAAATTTCCAACAGGAACTGAACAGTGAAATGAGGGGCTTGTAACTGGTGATCAGGTAGCACCTAGTACCACAGAGATACATATGAACTTCCTCATGACAGTCAAAGTCTGTTAGAATAGTATCTGAACTTTGGCCAGAGGGGAAAAAACAACCCTGGCTTACCTGTAGCATTGGACACCTAATCACCTTCAAAGTAGTTCCCTTGGAACTCTATACACTTCTCCCAGCGGTGCTGCCATTGTTGGAAGTATGCTGAAAAAGCCTCTTTTGAAATGGAGTTTAGCTTGGCTACTGTTGCTGCCATAATGCCCTCTCTTGTCCAAAATCATTAAAAAAAAGGCTGAATCCAGTGTGAGGAATGTGCTGGAGCATTGTCATGATGTTGACCCCAAGTCCAGTCCCTTGTGCCACACAGCATCATGTAGGCAACGGAGGACATCCCTGTAGTACTCTCTGGTGATTAATTGACCTTGTGGTGTGTACTCATGGTGTACCACACTGCAGAGTCGAAGATAGCAACCTAAGGCACTTATTAAATTGCAACATGCCTCTGACCACACCAATTTAGCACCTTTTTTATGCAACTGAGTAAGCAGATGGGAAATATGGGCCGCATCAGGAATAAAATGCGCACAATAATTTACTTTGCTGAGGAATGACTAGTTCTTTCAGGTTCTTAGGAGCTGGTAACTTAGTGATTGCATTCACATGATCCTGTGTGGATATAAGCCCTTTTTTTCTTAATGTATGTCCCAGATACTTGATGCTCGCCTCAAAGAAACTACATCTGTCCATGCGACAATGCAGACAACGAATGTGAAACTGTTCAAACAAAACAACATCTGTAGGTTTAGCAGGTGCTACTCCCCCATGGCCCCGATAATAAGCAAGTCCTCTAAATAATTAATACAATTGGGGATACCTTGGATGAGTTGCTCAAGGTACCTCTGAATTACTGTGAAAGCATTTGTGCTCCAAATGGCAACCTGTTATAATGGTGCATGTCGAAGGCATATTAATCACTAGGAATTGCTTCATCTGATCAACAGGCAATTGAAATTAGGCATTAGTGGGATCTATATTTGAAAAATAATGGCCCCCAGTCAATTTTGACCAACAATTGTACACGGATCAAAATTTTCCTGAGAATTAATGATAGACTTAAAACACCACAAATTTTAAGAGTTCCATTTGGTTTCATAACTATGACCAAGGGGCACAGCCCAGTGGCTTGACAATACTGGGAATATAACTCCCATATTTTGCAACCATTCTCCAATTAGAATCACATTACTTGATCTTTGACACTCTATGTGTCGTAGCTGGTTTCTTCCAATCAGAGTACTCAACATCATGCTTGAGCCATTCACCATTGTCAAACTTCCAACTCCTTATCTGGCTTGCATCATATATACTGTAGAGTTATTATAATCACAGCATTGAGTGAAGCTGAATTTTTGAAGGCTGCAGTTAATTTTTGTGACTGGGTCACACAGTCATAAATACAACAATGTTCCACAGTGTAATGGCAGAGCACAATCATTAGTATATAAATCCGACCTGTGGAAGGTTGTAGCTTTGAATTTTGTCAACTGCAATGAAACTTTTTATTTTTCTAAATCTAACCAAAAGACTCTGATTATTATTTTTATTCAATTAATTGGTTTAAATGTATTTTTTTGTTTCTAATACTTCTCCATTCATTTTTGTCATCGTATTGATTTTTTTATTTGCTCTTATTTTCTTTCTATCATTCTTTTTACATTTGGAATCTGCTTGTGTCGCCTGTAATCTGCAATAGAGTGCCAACCTGGACTGCTTAGCTGTTGGTAACGTGGCAATCCATGTAGGCACTGTGAGGATAGTTTCAGGTAACATACGACAGCAAGAAATTACAGTTTGCTTTTACCGCTGAAACCGAAATTTCTCAGTCTTGAGTTTGGTCGTAGAAGTTAGCCTTACACGCAGTGAACAGTGACACTGATTTTAGTTCTGCTGCAGACTGCTGAGTGCTGTTTTCTTGGCTACATTGCATATCACGAGGTTGTGGTTAAATTAGGACATGAGTTTAAATTCAGGACTACATAAACGCATTGTCTGCTACAGTTCACTTATTGGTCAGTTAAAATCAACTGCTGACACAGCACCTCCCATTTCCATCATATTTCACGGAGGCTGCTTGCTACGTCACATCACGTTACACATTAATAGCATTTTACTGCAATGGATGTGGCAACACAGTAGCAGCAAGTGACATATCAACTATCAAGTAATTTTAATTGGAATACAGTTCTACTTTAACCTACTTGCACACGGCAGAAAGCACTAGATGTCTGCAAAACTTTGGCACTGCTGATTTTTTTAAGAATATGTGGGCCTGGAACTCTGTTGCACAATGTAATGCAGGTTCAAACCATTTCTTAAACTGCACACAAAATGTGTTAAGTTCTGTGAATGGTCACAGTTGAAATCAGATTCAGGAATGCTTTGAGGATATTTGGGCCTGGAACCCTGTTGCACGATCTAATGCAGGTACAAACAGTTGCTTAAACTGTGCACATATTCTGTAAAGTTCTGTAAATGGTCTTGCAATTGAAATCAGATTCACCTAGTACAGAATTTGAGAACAAAAAAGTACAAAAGTGTCTCAGCCAAAAATGTTAGTTGTTGCCCAAGAGTTGTTTGCTAGTAGTGTCAGTTGCCGAACTGCATTTGTATACTTTGTTTGGACTAAGATCTGATCCTACATTGGGATCAACTGGCCATTGTACATAACTACTCTGTGTCAAGGGGACCTCAGCTGCAGGAAGCCAATGCACCGCTACTTGTCCTCATTAAGCAGAGGCACAGTAGCACCTGTGTCATGCTGGGAATGTGCTGTTGCTCTGTCAATGGCCTGTTGTAGCATAAGCCTCTACAGCCCACCTGCTGCTGCTATGAGTACTGGCACGGTAACATGCAGGTCACTGATGACCAACATTGTTTACAAACACCAACCAAGGCAGACACTTATTAGGTGCTCGGTTCACAGCATGCAAAACAGGTGACATCATGGAAAGAGCAACAAGACTGTTGATGCCATGGGCTACAGCTTTGAGAAGATTTGATAGCACAAACTTTTCTGGGAGCTTTTCACAATGTTGTGTAGGAAACTGTTGCCTAAGCCTCCCCTCACTTTGGGGAACACCGACAGTGAACGAAATTCTTCTTCTTCTTCTTCTTCTTCTTCTTCTATTGACGATTAGGGTGATAGATCTTGAACTACTGCACTAACTACTGAATCCTGTGTTGCCAGAATGCCAGATGAACAGATGCTTGGTAGACTGAATGATGATGTTATTGGAAGTCATCAGCAGATCGGGGAGCATAATGAGTACTAATGCTACTAACAACATTGACACCAGAAGAACTGTGAAATATAGCTTGCATTGATGCAGTTACTTCATGAGCTGTGGCAAGTTCTAGTAGCTGGAAATGCAACAGGTCTACTAAAGAAACTGCTTACACTACATTTGCCCGCCCTCTTCTAGAGCACTGCTGTGCTCTATGGGATGTTTAACTGACAGGATTGAAAGAGGACATTAAAAAAGGTCAAAGGAGGTCAGTTCATTTTCTATTATCTCAAAATAGAGGAGTTTGTGCCATGGATATGATGTGCGAATTGATGATGTCAATCATTAAAATAAAAGCATGTTTTGTTGTGTCATGAAATTTCAATCATCAACTTTTTCCACAGAGTGTGAAAATATTTTGTTCACACTTACCTACATATGGAGAAATGATCATCATACTAAAATGGAAATCAGAGCTCACCAAGAAAAATTAAAGTGTTCATTTTTCCCGCAGTGGAATGATAGAGAAATAGCTGGAAGGTGGTTCAATGAACCCTCTGCAGTGCACTTAATTGTGATTTGCAGAGTAATCATGCAGATGTAGAATGCAGAGGATTGCATCCAATAACTTTAAAGACTATCAGGAGAAAGACATATAATAACATCATCACAGATTAATGAGTTGGCATTCGATGTGCTACACTGTTTACAGGAAAAATCATATTAGTGTGCTAAAACTTGTAAATTCAGCAGACCATTCTGCATTGCTTACATTTCTTAGGACATTGCTTACATTTCTGCCTGTCTGCAGCTATGGGGTTTGGTGATCATAATAGTCAGTCAGCAAACCACAAACATCTGAAAAGCTCAACCTACAGGGGTTCAAGAGTGGGAATAGTTTTTACACCACTTCATACAGTTTATTACTACAAGGCGGTAAGAGTATGCACTAACATTCTGGGTCAGTTACTTGACTTGCCTTGCCTTGCAGTGAAGAACAAATTGACTTTAATAGGACTCCCAACTCTTGTTTGCCTCATCAAAGCAAGCAAATGATGATGGTGGTGGTGGTGGTGGTGGTGGTGGTGGTGGTGGAAGAGGAGGAGGAGGAGGAGGGAGGCGCGGAAACTGCAGCTGCAGAACGTTGTTGGTTTTGCAGCAGTTGTAACAGAAATTTCTGCAGTTGTTGTGGAATTCCCATTGCTGTTTGTGCTTCTCATGTTGCTGCTCCTGAAGTTCCCATTGCTTTTCAAGCTGTTGATATTGCTGCAGTAGTTGTTGCTGTAACTGCTGTAATGCTGTAATGCTGTCACCACAGCCTTAGAAACTAGGGGTCCAGGCTTCACAGGAATAACTACACAGTGAGAACGTACTTGCTGCCACTTCTCTATCCTACTCCATGTAGGTGGAACAAGTTTATGATCACTTGTTCTGTTGATAATCCAAATTATAAATGTAACACAGGCCAGGTCAAAACTCTACTGTTCAATGGCACACAACTAAAGGCTCAAGAGACTAGCTAGCAAGAGCCACGCTGTGGTATTTACTGGCATCCTCTCAACACTGGCCAGCTCCCCATGACATGCTGGTGGCAGTGCTTCGCACGGGAGCAAGATGTGGCTGGAATACGTAGCCCAATTACCTATGATGTGTTCTCCCTATTGATAGTCAGGCTCAGTGGGGAATCCAAATAACTTTTGGGGCAGCATTGTAACAATCTCCTTATGCTTTGCACTTTTAAAAGTGATCTTACCAATTAGATTTTACATCACTGAGGAATTTTACCACTGATTCAAAGTTTTTTATATATATGTTTTTACTGGTAAGAGGGTGTCTAACCCTGCAACTCTTTCTTAAAAAATGGCATAATATTTAGCAACTGTATCTTTGTGTAGGTCATACTAGATTTTATGAATATATCATTTTTAATGCAAGTGTATAAGATGCATACTCTGCCAAATTTGCCTTGTTCAAGTGAACATTAAGAAAAAGAGACATCATTTACCGAAAGAAGTAGCTACACAATATGTCTCAACATAGCGGCACATTTACATCTTCAAAATGTGTAACACTTGCACTTTTACAACACTTTATCTATTACTTTTCAAAATAAACCTTCTGCGTTGTTGAACCAAACAATGAAAGAGACTGTTGAGAGAAAGTGAGCTCTGTCAGTAAGTAGTGAAATTCTAATAGTAAATGTATAATGTTTACTTGGAATTTGCTTTCTCTGAATTCAGATGAATCTCATAGCATCCAGGTTGTCATTAAGGCATGGGGGAAAGCAATAATTCAGAGACAACTCACATAAATCAAAACAGTGTCTGGCCTCAGTAATGAAATGATTGGAGGGGACAAGGCTTCATTTGGTATTCGTTCACAAAATATGTGCTTTCTTACCAAGGAGCAGTGTCCTTGTAACACCGAGACACAATTTTTGCGCAAAAATGTACGACAGAGGAAAGGAATGCAGGGTTATGCTTCATTTGTAATGTCAGCTTGGTGATAATGGGAAAACAGAGATGTTTGAAGGATTATTATTCCATCAGCATTGAAGTTCTGCCCTTTAATGCCATTCAAAGTGGAGAGAATCTTTCCCAATGTGACAAATATTTTCACAAACAAAAAACAGGCTTTTTATTTCACTGCCCCTTGTATTACCATCTGTGTTAGAAACTGCTAATGAAATATTAATCTGTAAGCAGTTACTACCTAATACTGGATTCTTCCTCTCAAATGTTTCAAATTTGTGTGTGTGTGTGTGTGTGTGTGTGTGTGTGTGAGAGAGAGAGAGAGAGAGAGAGAGAGAGAGAGAGAGAGAGAGAGAGAGAGAGAGAGAGAGAAAGTACACAGGGGATTTCTCACCTCCAGGAATCACATCTGTGTGTTGGTTGTTTATGAGAAGATTGTGTTGTACCTTCTACAAGAAGTAGTATCTACCAGCATATGCTGAAATTCATCAGTAGCAGAGTAGTGACCTACTCAAGTTGCAGTTTATCATTCTGCAATATTTCAGCTTGTGTTAGTTGGGATACCATGACTGCCATGCTAGCAGCCCCACATGACAAGCACCCATGAGGACAGACATACTGTTAACTCAGCTGTGCAGATTTAATAGCTCCATCATGTACCTTGGCCAGATATGAGTTTGTTTGCAGCAAGATACATATCCACATGGATAGTGTGAGAATGCCTGGAGTGCCAGGGACTGTCAGTATGGCAATCACTGTTGTGGCTTCCCTTGATGTGGTAGCAAAGAGATGCATGCTGACGGTGTGTCCACTAGTGACACTGGACACAGTATGGAGGCTCCACTGAAAGTGAATACTGCTTAATTGCATTCCTCCTCATAAAGGTAGAGCATCATGTGTAACTGTGCCATTGGGTACACAATGTGATCATCTCTGGTTTCCATAGCTGGTAATTTGGATGACTGGTATTACATTTCTGACATGTTAAAACTGGTGTCTGTGGGCTATATTTGTGGTCTCCATGACATTATCTTTCAACAAGATGATGCAGACTACAAGTTGGTGTACCGTCTTAAGCTACCTCAATAGAGAGGTCACTTTATTGTTCTCTCCAGACCTCTCACCCATGGGAAACATTTGGCCATATGTCGCTGAGACACTCAAATGTCACCACTTGTGAGCAATTATGATTAATGAACTCTAGCATAGAGCTGAATCAGCAAGAAAAGATGTACCCAAAGCTGTCATCCAAGTTCAGTTTGATTCAATGGTCAGCCAAGTAAGAACCACTGTTGCTGCCAGAGGTGCTAATTCTAGTACTTAATTTCACACTCTGTACACCCCCAAATGACCTGCAAATTTAATTACACATCCTTTTTTATTATAATGTACACATGCACACACAGAACACATATAACTTTTCACTGATTTGCTATTCTTCATAGTGCTCCAATTTTAGTCACCAGAAATGTATTTTTAATGTTCATTTACCACATTGCAGTGCACATTTCCAGTATTTTAGTGTACGGTTTATAATTTTTTGTGCATAAATGAATGCATATTTTGGTTATTTTTAGCACATATCTATCTACCGCCCTCGGTTATCATCATTATACACACATCAAAAACAGTTTTGCATCATCTCGGTTCTGAGAGTTCCGGAACCTGTCTAGAAAATTGGAATAGAGATCAACATAAACATCATTCCTGCCCTTTTTATTGCTCACAAAAACCGCACATTGCATGTTGTTCCACCATACAGCAAGACCTTCAGAGGTGATGGTCCAGATTGCTGTACACACCGGTACTTCTACTACCCAGTAGAACGTCCTTTTGGATTGATGCATGCCTGTATTCGTCGTGGCATACTATCCACAAGTTCATCAAGGCACTGTTGGTCCAGATTGTCCCACTCCTCAATGACAATTCAGCGTAGATGCCTCAGAGTGGTTGGTGGGTCACGTTGTCCATGAACAGCCCTTTTCAATCTATTCCAGGCATGTTCAATAGGGTTCATGTCTGGAGAACATGCTGGCCACTATAGTCAAGTGATGTCGTTGTCCTGAAGGAAGTCATTCACAAGATGTGCATGATGGGGGCAAGAATTGTCATCCACGAAGATGAATGACTTGCCAATATGGTTGCATTATCGGTCGGAGGATGGCATTCACGTATCGTACAGCTGTTATGGTGCCTTCCATGACCACCAGCGGCGTACATCGGCCCCACATAATGCTACCCCAAAACAGCAGGGAACCTCCACTTTCCTGAACTTGCTGGACAGTGTGTCTAAGGCGTTCAGCCTGTCCAGGTTCTCCCAACACGTCTCC
This sequence comes from Schistocerca piceifrons, assembly GCF_021461385.2. Classification (NCBI taxonomy): domain Eukaryota; kingdom Metazoa; phylum Arthropoda; class Insecta; order Orthoptera; family Acrididae; genus Schistocerca; species Schistocerca piceifrons. Next base: position 357,912,551 of record NC_060149.1, on the reverse strand, counting down.
GACAGTTGTCTGGCTGAAGGCATATGTGACACTCATTGGTGAAGAGAACATGATGCCAATCCTGAGCAGTCCATTTGGCATGTTGTTGGGCCTATCTGTACCACGCTGCATGGAGTTGTGGTTGCAAAGATGGACCTTGCTATGGACGTCGAGAGTGAAGTTGCACATCATGCAGTCTATTGAGAACAGTTTGAGTCGTAGCACGATGTCCTGTGGCTGCACGAAAAGCATTATTCAAAATGGTGGCGTTGCTGTCACGGTTCCTCCAACCCATAATCCGTAGGTATCAGTCATCCACTGCAGTAGTAGCCCTTGGGCGGCCTGAGCGAGGCATCTCATCGACAGTTCCTGTGTCTCTGTATCTTCTCCATGTCCGAACAACATTGCTTTGGTTCACTCCGAGATGCCTGGACACTTCCCTTGTTGAAAGCCCTTCCTGGCACAAAGTAACAATGCGGACACGATTGAACTGCAGTACTGACCATCTAGGCATGGTTGAACTACAAACAACATGGGCCATGTACCTCCTTCCTGGTGGAATGACTGGAACTGATCAGCTGTCATACCCTCTCTGTCTAATAGGCACTGTTCATGTATGGTTGTTTAACTCTTTGGGCTGGTTTAGTGACATATCTGTGCAGTCAAAGGGACTGTCTCTGTGATACAATATTCAGTCAATGTCTATCTTCAGGAGTTCTGGGAACTGGGGTGTTGCAAAACTTTTTTTGATGTGTGTAGAAATTTTTTGTCAATTAAAATTAGCACAGCTATTCAAACTTGGGAACTACTTGCACCGTTTTGTTCAGGATATGTGTGACTAGCAATTAAATGTAGAAAATAAGAATTAAAAACATGCCAGGTTAGGCAGTATGTCATCAGTACAAAAACAGGACAATTATGGATCAGAGCAGTACTTTAAGATGTGACGTCTAGAGCTTAAATCCATAAAATCATAGCAACCATGGGAATTATTTTGATACTATGAGTGAAATATGTAACAGCTGCACAGAAGAAAATAAACTACTAATAACTTAAATGCCAATTAATTTTATAAGCAGTTGTAATAGTGATCAAAAGCATTTACTGTCACATTACTGAAGAGTTGTGAATCCAAGAATTAATTATTAACACTTTTACAAGAACCATAATTTTCAACTAAAATTCTAACAAAAACTGTATAACATTTCTGCAGTAAATGATGTGTGATTACTGTGAATGGGTAGTCAGGTTATTTCCATTAAGTTATTGGCAGAAATGCAAGGTAGCAACTATAATGAAGATTCGTAAGATCACCACCCCATGTCATGTGAGTTCTTTGTCAACTGTATGGTGGTTTGTTCCTTACCCCCTCTTTCCTTTTTACAGTTCATTATTTTCAATACAAACCTCCCAACTTTATTTCATTCTCCCCTCATTTCATTTCAATAAATGTGGAAAATGGATGAAGTTGATAAGAATAAGAAAAAAATGACCACAAAAGAAGTGTACCAGAATTTTGGAAATAACCCACATCTATCTAATTGTTACATCATGGTATACTACTACACTGTAAGGAGACACTCGCATAAGGTTACAACAATTTCTTCACTTTTAAGCTAAAAATGGTATCACGGTTGCCAATTTACATTTAGTTATTGACAGAAACTTTCATGATAAACCTCATTCTCAGCCAACAAGCTGAAAAAGTATTTTTGTTTTAAATTTTACTTACCTCGCCATTAGTGTAAAACTCCTTGTGCTGCTAATGATACTGAACTCATTATGGAATTCCTCGGCCTGTGGTGTAGTAACCTTCATGCCTCCAAGAGGGAGCTCTGAATTTACTTTTAGCCCTGATGCCAGTCCTGACCCATAGTATGATGTGTACAACAGGCAATCATTCAGCTGAAACAGTATAATGTAACTTCTATACATTGACACTTCTGATAACTGCCATGCAAAAATATATTTCAGATTGATTAAAATATGCTTAGAAGCGATATTCAGAAAAGTTTCACTGTAACAATTGTTCACTGTTCTGAAATTAACCATAAAATTACTCAGAACACTTGAAGGAAGAAAGTGCAGCATATCTGACGTGATTATTATTATTATTATTATTATTATTATTATTATTATTATTATTATTGTTGTCGTTGATGATGATATTATCCAAAAAATGAATAATACTTCCTTAAACTTACTAATTATCTGCATCAACACAATAATTATACACTATTATTCACTGATATAACATAAACATATAGCCTCATTGCTAGGTGTACTATTAGTAAAAGATTCTTATTTCTTATCTTGTTGTTTACAGAGTGGTTTCTGTCCTGACCTGAAGTTGACAACTAATATCTAAGTAAAAAAGTACGAGGCTCCATTAGAGCTGGCACAATGAGGAAATCCCACAAAGCTTTCTTGGCAAAGTCTTGGTGAAGGTGGTCTTCACTGCCTTTGCCGAACTCTTATAAAGTCTCAAGATACGTTTCTCCACTCCATTTCCAGCCCAGTTCAGTAACAGTACCCCAACTTTCAAATAAAAGGGCAGTCTATGTGGCACGTATTTATTTTAAAATTGATGCAGTCATAAAATATAAAACTGGAATCCAGAAAAGATAGAAGGAATTTTTATAAAACTGTATCTAAAACAGGTACCTACTAGAATGGACTTTCCGTATCTGTGGGTATGAAGAACCTACCCATAGTTATTAGACAGTCACACTCACCAAATAATACAGAAAACCGGTATGCGGACAGTCTTGCAGTGAACATGCATACTGCATGTTGTTGTTGTTGTTGTTGTGGTCTTCAGTCCTGAGACTGGTTTGATGCAGCTCTCCATGCTACTCTATCCTGTGCAAGCTTTTTCATCTCCCAGTACCTACTGCAACCTACATCCTTCTGAATCTGCTTAGTGTATTCATCTCTTGGTCTCCCTCTACGATTTTTACCCTCCACGCTGCCCTCCAATACTAAATTGGTGATCCCTTGATGCCTCAGAACATGTCCTACCAACCGATCCCTTCTTCTGGTCAAGTTGTGCCACAAACTTCTCTTCTCCCCAATCCTATTCAATACTTCCTCATTAGTTATGTGATCTACCCATCTAATCTTCAGCATTCTTCTGTAGCACCACATTTCGAAAGCTTCTATTCTCTTCTTGTCCAAACTATTTATCGTCCATGTTTCACTTCCATACATGGCTACACTCCACTGCATAATGCTAAAAATAACTGCACTATGCAGCATGTTGGCTGTGACAGGGAGCCACTGAATTCGATTCCCAGTACTGAGAGCGATTTTTCTTTGTAGGAGGACTGGACTGGGGTATACTGAGCATCATAAGGTCAATTGAGGAGTTTCTTGAATGAGAAGTAGCAACTCTAAGTTCAAGAAAGCTGACACTGACCAGGAGAATGGTGTGCTGATCCCAAGCCCCTCCATATGGCATCCGATGACACCACTGGAAGATTGTGGAGCTTTGCTTTGCATGCTTTTAATGGATCTTGTTTAAGAGCTTGAAGCCAGTCTTTCAGACAATAACTGAACTGTGATGGTACATCAGGTTCTTTGCTTATTTGCAAATTACTCTTTTCTTGTTGTGTTTCATAATGTTCACTCCGTAAATCAAATTTGGTTCACCCCATGTCCTGCAATATATCTACGTTTTCGCCCATTCTCACTGACAATCGTTTCAACAACTGCAAGTAAATCTTTGATGGTATTCACTGCCTTTGTACATGCTGAAGCATTATGAAAGTGTATGTTCCTGAACCTATGATTGAACAATGTTGATATGGGTAATATGTTAACTTGTTCAGTGTTAATGAGCACTTTTTGATTTCTGTTATGGTATTACTCTTTAGGTTCTCTCCAATAGTTCGTATTGGTCTGGTTGCACAATAGATACAAAGGGCACTAGGAAAATTTTGCAATACAGCTTTATTTATTTAATTTTTTCACATTAATTTCTGCCATATTGAATACACCTCTCCATCCTCCAAAACCAATCCCTAAACTAGTTCTCCCAAGTTTCTGTAGGGAGAAAGGCACACTCATTGTCCCAAGCCCTCAGGAAGTCATCATCACTTGAAAACTGCCCTCCTTTCAGCTTCATTCTCACATATGGGAACAGTGTGAAGTTATGAGGAGTAAGGTCTGGACTATAAGGAGGGTACTCAAGGAGTTTCAGACCTGTACCCCACAAACATTTGGTGCAAACTTTGGCATGGTGAGATGGAGCACTGTCGTGATGGAGGAACCAAGTGTTCATTCTTGTCTTTGGTCGCAGGTTCTTCAAAGATTGGATGACTTTCGGCAGGCAGTGTTCAGTGTACCACTTAGCTGTGACTTTCTTCTGTGCATCCAAAACAACATGCTCCACAATTCCATTCAATTTGGAAAAAAACAGCTATCATTTTCTTCTTTACTGATTGGGATTTTCCAACAGCCACGGGTGTGTCATTATCTTCAAAGACCAAAACTTTGTTTTGAGTCTTAGTCGACACATCATAATGCCAATTCTCGTCACCTGTCATGATGCTATTCACATATTTAGACTGTCCCTTAGGAAACTTCCGTAACATCTCCTGGCATCAAGTCATATGGTGTGTCATCTGCTCTTCTGTCAACCTATGCGGCACCCAGAGGCAACAGAATTTCTTTACTTGCAAATGATGATGTAGAATTGAACGAATTGTTGATGCGTTTAGCCATAAGGTCTCCTCTATCTCCTTATATGTCACTCGCCAGTTGGTTGGGTTGGGATGTTTGGGGGAGGAGACTAGACAGCGAGGTCATTCGCCTCATCGGATTAGGGAAGGACGGGGAAGGAAGTCGGCCATGCCCTTCCAAATGAACCATCCCGGTATTTTGTCTGGAGTGATTTAGAGAAATCACAGAAAACCTAAATCAGGATAACTGGATGCGGGATTGAACCGTTGTCACTTGCCAGTCTTCGTCTAACATCTTCCTCACAGCATCAATGTTTTAACTGATGATCGTGGCCTTCCCGTCCTCTCAGCATCCTCCAGAGTAAAATTTCCTCTTTGGTATTCTCTGTGCCACCCGAATACAGTTGTACGATGTGGACACACATCACTGAATGCAAGTCATTTCTCCAAAGCACTGGTCTATGTTTAAACCATGCGCGAAGTTGTGCCGCAAACCGGCCCATATTTCACTTCGTGACCATGATGCCATAGCAAGCACTTCAAACTAACCCTGCTAGTGAACAGCTGCACCCACAGACTTGGCACACTGCCTACAAAGCAAGTATGAAGTATTCTCAGAACATAGCGATTTATTGTTGCGTCGTGTTGCAGAACTTTCCTAGTTCCCTTTGTATTTTAATATTCAACATACTAGTTATTAGCATTACATTATTGCTTACAATGTATTTTCCTATGCAGAAGTAGCCACTTCTATAGATCACAGAACATCAAAACCATCTTGCAGATTTACAGTATCTGCAGCTGTTAGCATGGGTGGGGTATTAGCAAGGCACTTATCTATACCACATTGTTTCAGTCCAAATATCTTCAAGAGTGTTAAACTGGTCACATTCTGAATATTATTTTTGAAGTAGTTCTGAATAACTTCAAATTGGTTTTTCCAGCTCTCACCTAAATGTATGTCTCCATCATACTTTGCATAAAAGTGCAATGACTTTCAGTAGACTTAAAAAGCTTTCATTCCCTACAATTTGAAAAGCTTGTGCATCTTTACAAATCATGAACATAATTGCTTTACACAAGCATACACCTTTCATTCCAGTTTCTGAAGCATATCACCATGAACTATGGGTACAACATATGGCATAGTGGTTAGTGTCACTGGTTGGCATGTTATAGGTATCAGTTCAACCCTGACTGCCTGCAATTATTTTATTTTGTATTTATCATTTCTGGAATGTTCTTGAGATAGATAATGTTCTGACTGTATGTTGGTGTCAATAATAAACATGCTTTCAGTTCTAAGTGTTGTACTTCACTGACAATCCTGCCTTTGGATTTCAACTTGATTGTAGTTTCAACATGACAGTGTGTGGTAGACACACTGGGTACTTCAAAAGATTGATGTAATTGCGACAATGTAAAATCTGTCATCTGAAAGGACAGGAACTAGAATAAAAGCAGTACATCATTCCTAAGATCTATATATACCAGGAGGCAGATGGATTCCAAAATAGCAGTAAGGCATGCATCAGTACATTCCAGAGACTCTGGTCAAGACCCGACAAAATGGATGAACAGGTGGGATGCCAACAAGTTTGGTAAATGTGTACTTTTACTTGGACAGAACAGCCCAACAGTGGTTTGAGAATGATGGAGAGAACCTGGTATGAATTCCAGGCTGGAGTGAAGAAAAAGTTTGGTGGCAAACAGCAGCAAGCCCACTTCGCAGGAGAACAATTGAAGAACAGAACCCAACACCAAGGGGAACAACACAGTCATATATACAGAATATTTTGAACCCTATGCAAATTGTAAAACTGAGCATGAGAATGTCGTCCCTATGGCATTTATGGAAGATCACCATGAGCTCATCTCTCTCATATGCAAGATGGAAAGGGAAGAGGCACAGCAGTATATGGCAGCCAGGAATGTCAGAGCAAGTACACAAGTGAGCGAATAGAGAATATCAATAAAGGCATATCTATGACACAAATCTCCACCACCAGTCAAACATGCTGTGAAGAGGTGTATGGAGAACAACACACCAGTATACTGACACTGTGGTTGCTCTAGGCATATTGTATGTTACTGCAGAATGAGATGACCAGTGTTTGATGACTATTACACCACAAGCCACAAGACATCAACCATCAAAAAAACTACTATTCATGCTGGTCTACTGTAGACCATTACAGTCGACCTGTGGGATGAAGCCCATCATTGCAGCCTGGACATGCTCCCCAATATACCATAGCTGTTCCCCATCATCATACAAAGGTACCAGCAGCTTGCCTAGCCACTGAATACAGGAAAACTAAGCAAGCATACCACATATGGAAGTGAGACCACCACAGATGAAAATCATCCATGGAGGACAGTCACCAAGATATCAGGAACTCTCACTGATATCATCAATGTCCAACCTGTCCAAGTGCTAGTCAATTTAGGGGCTTCTTTTTCTTTCATATCAGATGCTTACTGTTGTCAGCTAAAGAAGACTATGTTCTGTTATACACAAGAGATTATGCTAAAGATCTTAAATGGAAAATACCTCCAGCCAACAGGAACACGTATTGCAAGAACAACAACAAACAACAGAACACAGTCTTTTGAATTTGTTGTTTTAGCAGAATGCAGACATAATGTCATTCTTGGATGGAACTTCTTACAGGCATCTCAAGTAGTCATAAGAATGTGAAAGATCAGAGCTCCAGGTTGGTGGAACTATTCCAGTAAACACAAGAGAGATTGCTCCAGCCAGTTATTTACCACTGAAGATGAAGTTATCCCACTGGCATCAGTAACACGAGTTCTAGTCGTCAACTGAGATGCTCAGTTTAAACTGTGAAGCTTTGTCAATTGCAAAACGCTACTCAGGCTCATGAAAGAAATCTACATGCCAATGACAATCATAGACATTGTAGGTGGTAAAGGAGAATGTTGAATCACTGTCATGAGCAGCAACAGTTCACCCCTAAAGTTATGTGCAGAAGGGCAGTGGAACCAGTCCAGGAAGGGTGGCGTAATGTAATTGCCAAAGAATCATGTTCTGCTTACACAACAGGCACTGTAGGGGGGAAGCTACTACTGAACTGCCAATGGGATCTGATCTGACCAAGGAACAACATTGGTGAGCAATAGCCATTCTATGTCAATTTTTGGATTCTTTAAAATCAGGAGTGGAGAAAAGATAGACCAAGCAGCCCATGATATAATACTCTGTTAGCACTGGGGGATCATCCACCAATTATACAGTGCTCGTATATGGTGTCACCATCTGGACAACAGACAATCTGGGAGGAAGTGGAGAAGATGCTGCAAGATGGCATTACTGGACCTTCAAAGTATCCTTGGTCTTCTCCTGTTGTCTTCAGAATACCAAGGGTATCACACAGCATTTCTGCATCAACTACTGATGACTGAACAAATTCATGATGTAAGATGTCTATGCATTGCAGTGTATTTGTGAAACCTTAGACTGCTTGAAAGGAGGAAATTATTTTGCAACTATAAAAATGTAGACAGGCTACTGGCAAATCGAGGCTGACGAGACTGATTGGGAAAAGGCTGCCTTTGTGACTCCTAATGGTCTCTAGGAGTTTAAAGTTATGCCATTCGAACTGTGTAATGTTCAAGCCACCTTCGAATGTATGATGGACATCCTACTTCAATACCTTAAATGGAAGATGTGTCTTTGCTATCTGCATGACACTGTCTTTTTTTAAAGACATCTGAAGAACATCTAAGCTGCCTGCCAACTGTGTTGACGCGTTTTCAGACTGCAGGTCTCTGCCTTAATCTAAAGTACTGCCTCTTCATCACCAAAGAAATTAAAATCTTGGGGCACCTAGTGAATGGTGATTGAGTCTGTCCTGATACAGAGAAATCAAGAGCAGTCACATATTTTAAAACTCCTCGGCACATTTATGATGTGAGAAGTTTACTCAGAACATACTCATACTAATGGCACCAGCCTATGTTGGTGACACATCAAGAGGGTAGCAAGTTACATTTTTAGCTTTCTTTGTGTACTTTTACAGTTAAGAATTATGTTAGTAGTACTAGGATGGATCAGATTTGTGCCCGCTGTGGGTGGATGCAGGAGAAACTGGCTGCAGATTGCAAACAGCTGCAGATGCTTTTTGTCACACCCAGCCATCTTCAGGCTGTTGCCTTGGGATGTAGCAGTGGCAGAGAATCATGGACATTGTGTGTGACACCTTAGATATCGCTTGTTTCGCCAACAGGATTTGCTTTCAAGGCACCCTGAAGTGTACCCAGCACAGGGAAACTGCCCTCAATACAAGGTGAGTGACGGATGGTATCAAATCCACTTAGCTTGAGGTGGAGAGTCAATGTGAAGGATGGCCAACTGACCTCACCCACTGAGCCCTGTGAGTGGAGAGGTGGCCACTTCTTCAACAGGGTCCGAGTAGGCACAGGGGGGAGGGGTCTGCTAGTTATCAGGAGCTCCAATGTTAGGTACATTATGGAGCCCCTTAGGGAAATAACATCCAGCACTGGGATGAAATCTAACGTGTGCTCGGCAAATCTGCTGGGTGGCCTCATTCAGTGAGGCCGTGGCTGCAATTATCGAGCAGGCAGGGTGCACTCATCTGTAAGTTGGCACTAGTGACATCTGTTGATTGGATTCTGAGGCCATCCTCATTTTGTATGAGCAGCTGGCAGAAGTGGTGAAGACTGCTGGTCTTGCTTGTGGAGTGGGGTCCTTTTGTTTAGAGCTGAGTGGAGAGTCCCAACCAACCAAAGGCTCCATTGATTCTATTATGGTCTTGGCTGCAGATATCTGGGCCTTCGTTATGGAGTGAAGAATTGCAGGACTTCTCTTGATAAGTCAACAAGTATCAGAATATTTGTGAAGTGCACTTTTTTTTTCTTTGACTAGGCATTAGTTTGATGTCCTCGGAAGAATGATTGTCAGTCAATACACAGAGAGCAAAATTATACAAAGTCCAAAGATAAGACAGTTCAACTGTCTAAATTTTAACAATAAATTGTCAATGTATTTTTAGCAAAGTTCCTGAATTTACTGTCCCCCATGGAAAGTTGTCACACTGAAATTATTCTTAGAACAAAAAACTGGTTGAAACCCAAAGTAGAAAGCTCTGAAATATTTAGCAAGACATGGAAAGTATATCAATGAGACAGATTGAATGTCATCAGTAAGGGAGTGTTCGTTCACTACAGTTGACAAAAGCACTGTGTCTATTAAGGTCGAAACAGAGTCTGACTGAAATTATCTGGACATGTGTACACATCTAAGTGAACTCAATAAATTTTTTTTTTTTTACCAGCCACCCGATTCCACCGTGACAGTTTTAGACTCGCTCAAAGAGTGTCTATGCTCAGTAGTGTGGAAATACCAAGATCTTGCAATATTAGTTGGAGGTGACTTTAACCTACTGAGTATACAATGGGAGATCCATGGGTTCACTGCAGGTGGTACAGATGGGCAGTCTTGTGAGGCACTTTTGAACAAGTTTTCTGAAAACTGTCTTGAGAAGCTAGTTAAAATTGTGATCATGATATCATAGCGATGATGGTTACTAAAGATAATAAATCCATCAAAAAATCTAGGAGAGTATTTTTTCTATAAAGAGCAGATAAGACATTGTTAGCATCCCACTTAGGCAATTCACTTCCAATATGATGGATGTAGAAGAACTATGGGAAAAATTTAAACAGATTGCAAATCATGCTCTGGAGAAGTATATGCCAAGTAAGTGGATTAAGGGCAGAAAAGACCCGTTATGATTCAATAACAAAATTTGGAAAATGCTGAGGAAACAGTGACTGTTGAATTCTTGGTTCAACAAAGAATGAGCAAATGACAACAGGTAAAAGTTAGTAGAAATTCCTGCACCTGTAATAAGATGGATGTACAAAGCATACAACAACTTCCATCATCATATCAGATAAAAATATCTTGCCAAGAACCTGAGAAAATTCTGGTCCTACATAACATCGCTGAGTGGGCTGAAGGCTTCTATCCAGTCACTCATTGACCAGTCTGGTGTGGCAGCTGAAGATATCGAAACGAAAGCTGAAGTTTTAAATTCTGTGTTCAAAAAGTCGTTCACACAGGAGAATCATGAAAAGATACTGTCGTTTGACCATTGCGCCAAATCCCGTATGGACAACATAGTAATAAGCATCCCTGGTGTACAGAAACATTTGAAAGAGTTGACAACAAATAAGTCACCAGGTACAGATAGAATCTCAATCTGGTTTCACAGGGAGTACTCTACAGCATTGGCCCATTACTTAGCTTGCATTTATCATGAATTTCTTGCCCAGCACAAAGTCCCAAGCGACTGGAAAAAAGTGCCAATGACTCCTGTATATAAGAAGGGTGGTAGAACAGATCTCCAAAATTGTAGACCAATATACTTAACATTGGTTTGCTGAAGAATCCTTGAATATATTCTCAGTCAGAATACTTTAAATTCCCTTGAGATGGAAAAGCTCCTGTTCACAAATCATCACAGACTTAGAAAGCATTGACTGTGCAATGCTCAGCATGCCCTTTTCTCGCATGATATCCTGCAAACTATGAATGAAGGACAACATGGAAATTCCACATTCCTAGATTTCCAGATTATGTTTAACATGGTGCGTCACTGCAGAGTGTTAACAAAGTTAAGAGCATAAAAAATCAGCTTCACATACACGTGAATGGCTCAAAGACTTCTTAAGTACGAGAAGCTATTACTTTGCCCTCTACAGTACGTGTTCATCAGAGACAAGGGTATCATCAGGAAGCCCCAGGTAAGTGTGATAGGAACAGCCTTATACTCTAGAAACATATATGATCTGATGGACACAGTGAGCAGCAACCTGCAACTGTTAGCTGATCATGGTACAGTGTACAGGAAAGTGTTTCTTGTTATGTTGTTGAGTGACTTTAAGATGATACAAGATGACTTACACAAAATTTATTGTTGGTCTAAAAGTAGAAAACTCCAGGTTAATGCAGATGAGTAGGAAAAACACCTCTGTGAGGTTCTATTATAGTGTTAGTAGTGTTTTTCTTGACAGTGCCACATCTGTTAAATATTGAGGCATAATGTTGCGAAGCAATATGAAATGGAATAAGCACTTAAGGATGGTATTAGGAACTTCAGTTTATTTGGAGAATTTTACAGAAGTCTGGTTCATGTTTGAAGAAGAACCTGAACTTGAAGCTGACTGCATAATGATTCTACTGCCACCAATACACATTTTACACAAGGACTATAAAGATAAAAGGCATGCAGACAGTCACTTTTCTCTCACTATACTTGTGAGTGGAACAGGAAATGTCTAGTGGTACAAGATACCCTCAGCCGTGCACCATATGGTGGTTTGCAGAATATACATGTAGATGTAGATTCATAAAGAAAGTCTGTTGGTTTGGGGAATAAAGGGACCAAACTATAGGGTTATCAGTACCTTTTTCCTTATTCAAACAGGTCTTGAGTTAAAAACAGTCCTAAAAGGAGTTGGGGGAAGTAAAAGGCGTAAAACTAGCTACAAATCACACCAAAAGATAAAATGACAGAAGCCAACAGAAAGGGGAAAACATATGCTAAAAGGAGAAAGTAGTGGAAGGTATTAAAAGAATATAGCAGATTGCATGGGCTGGCTGATCGCAAAAATAAAAGAGGATGAGACAGTCACCCTGCAACACACTAAAATCTCAAGTCTAAAAGAAATGGCTAGGGGAACACAGGTAGGGAAAAGACGAACACCAAGGTGAACAGAAAGCAAAAAAAGAGTGGGGAAGAGTTAAAATGGAGGGAGGTTGGAGGCCTGGGAGAGAAGGCCAGATGCCCACCCTTAGACTGTGTGATAAAAACCCCCCTCACGAACAAAATGTAAAACATCAGCCATTGAGGCATTGTCACCGAACACCACTGGCAGTGTGGCAGGAAAGTTAAAAGTTCACCACAGAGCAGGTAAAATTGGGCAGCCAAACAAGATGAGGACGACAGTCATGTGGGAGCCACAGAGACACCAGACACCAAAGCAGGTTCTCATGATGGAGGAGATAACCATGGGCAATGCAGACCTGGCAAAGGACAACGGAGTCCCTGCGAGTGGCTCACTTGAATAACTGCTACACATTCATTGTCTCCTTGATAACATGTAGTTTATTTGGTGCACTGAGGGTGCATCATTCAGTATCCCAGATCGCAAAAACTTGACGGTGGAAGGCCGATTGGAGATCAGTATCCAGCAGGCCATTCTCCAGAGTTGGTTAAACGGTAGCCTGTTTGGCCAGGTTGTCAGCAAGATAATTGTCTGGGATCCCGACATGTTCTGGGGTCCAAATGGAGGTCAATGAATGTCCACTATTTCTGAGGGCATAAAGAAACTCTTGGATAGTCATTACCCATTGATGGCGAGGGAAGCACTGGTCGAGAGCTTGTAGGCTGCTTAAGGAGTTACTACAGATGATGAAGGACTCACCAGTGCAGGAAAGGATATGCTCAAGAGCATGACAGATGGCTACCAACTCCACAGTGAAAACACTGCAGCCATCCAGCAAGGAGCGCTGTTCAGTACATCCAATGAGAGTGTAAGTGAAGCCAAGAAGCTTGTTGACTACTGATCCATTGTTGTGGACTATTTCTGAACCCTGGAACTTGTCGAGAATAGAAAAAAATTGCTGGTGGAGGGCCTCAGGTGGACCTGAGCCTTTTGGGCCTTGCGATAGGTCCAGACAAAGCTGTGGGCACGGCATGGACCATGGAGGTGTACTTAAGTGAACCCACAGGAAAGATGGTAGAGGGAACATGTCGAGTTCAGTAAGAAGCGACCACACATGGATTGCAATGAGAGTCCCCATTCTGGGCTGCTGCTGCAGGAGATGGATTGCAGTGTCAGGGAAAAGGAGACAGTAATTTGGATGGTAAGGCAAACAATGAATGTGGGCGGTATAATTTGCAAGCAGTGGGGAGATACTGAGGACCCCACTGCTAGTGCAAGACTATTAACGACAATTAAAAAGAGTCAGACACTCAGGACAGAGCCCTGCAGGACCCCATTCTCTTGGCTATGAGGCTATGTGGCGCACTGTGGGAAACACTGATACGAACTCTGAAAGTGCAGAGCAACAAGAAGTTCCGCATAAAAATTGGGAGGGGGTTCCGGAAACCTCACTCATGCAGACTAGTGAGGATGTGGTGTCGCCAAGTGGTATTGTAGGCCTGGGTCAGGTCAAAAAAGATGCCAGTAAGGTGTTGTCACCAGGAAAAGGCCGACTGAATGGCAGACTCCAGGTGGACCAAGTTGTCCGTGGTGGAGCGCCCTTGTCAAAAACCACCCTGTGTTGGAGCCAGAAGGCCCTGAGACTCAAGGAGCTAACACCACCAGCTCACAAAACCTTCGAGCAGCTTGAACAGAACATTGGTGAGGCTGATAGGATGATAGCTATCCACATCTAGTGGGTTCTTACCAGGTTTTAGCACTGGAAAGATGATACTTTCCCGCTATTGCGACGGGAATTCACCATCACCCCAGATGCAACTGAAGATAGCAAGGAGGTGGTGCTGGTAATTAGCTGACAGATGTTTAGTTATTTGGGAATGGATGTGATCTGGGCCAGGGGATATGTCAGGACAGTCAGAAAGGGCACTGAAGAATTCCCACTCGCTGAAGGCAGCATTATATGGCTCAGAGTGGCATGGAGCAAAAGATAGGTGTTGTCGATCCACCGGCTGTTTGAGGAGAGAAAAGGCAGGGTAGTAATTTTCAGACACAGAGGTGCAAGCATAATGCTTGGCAAGATGCTCTGCGATTACATCTGGATCAGCAGATCCAGCTCCATGTGTGGAAATTCCAGGTACACCTGAAGGGATCTGACAGCTGTAAAAGTATCGGAGCTTGGTCCAAGCCCGCAAAAGAGAGGTCCGTGTTCCAATGGTGCAGATGTATCGTTCCCAACACTCCTGCTTCCGTCATTTGACGAGTAGGCAGACCTGGTCACAGGATTGTTGGAAGGCAATGAGGTTCTCCAGAGACAGGTGGCACTTATAACATTGGAGGGTCCACCTATGGCCTCTAATGGCTGCAGTAATTTCTGGCGACCACCAAGGCACCGACTTCCACCAGAGGCAACTTGAGGAACGAGGTATTGCCAACAATGGTACTAGTGATGGTGTGGACCACCTCATTGATGTATGCATGCAACGGAGATTCAACGGTGGTAGCTGAGGTGAAAGCATCCTAGTAAGCCTTGGGAAAAGCCCATCTGCGCAAGTGTCAAAATGAATGATGGTGGGGTAGAGACAAGAAGAGTGGAAAGTGGTCACTACCACACAAATCATCGTGAGCTCTCCAGTGGATAAACAGGAGAAGGCCAGTACTGCAGACTGAGAGATCAATGGCTGAGTATAAGCCATATGCCACACTGAAATGCGTGGGGACACCTGTATTCAGGACCCAAGGTCGAGTTGAGTTAGTACGTCCTCGACATGTTTACCAAAGCCAGTAACCTTGGTTCCACCTCACAAAGGGTTATGGGCATTAAAATCACGCAGAAGTAGACAAGGTGAGGGAGTTAGGAAATTAGTGTAGCAAATACATGGGGTGGCGCTTCACCAACTGGAGGGAGGTAGACGTTATAGATGGTAATTTCCTGTGTTTTCCTCACCCTGACAGCCACAGCTTCTAAAAGTGTTTGAGGGGACACAGGTTCACTACAGACAGAGGTAAGGACATAGGTACAAATTCCACCTGACAGTATGTCACAGTCAGTACGGTTTTTGTAGTACCCCAATAGCCATGAACTGTAGGGGTCCACATTGCGGGAAACCAGGGTTCCTGAAGGGCAACGAAAAAGCAAGTGTAACGCTTAAGAGCTGTCGTAACTCAGACAGGTGAGAGAAAAAAATCATTGCAGTTCCACTGGTGGATGACACTTCCCGTAGTCAGAGAAGGCATGAAGTGACCAAGGAGGCAGTTTACGCCTCAGCATTATCTGCTGCCTCCGGTTGAGTATTGTATCCATTTTCACTGCAGGTGAGGCGTTAGTGAGATCCAGGTGTTTGGGGGATGCTAAATTCTCTACCTCATCTTCAGAATCCGAACTGGTATGGAGTGGTAGTGTTGGGGCCACCAGAGAGTCCTGTTTCTTAGCAGACTTCTTCGTCTGCTTGCTCTCTTGCTTCTCTTTAGGGGCTTGCTGGGAAGGCTTCTCCGAACTAGCTTCAGGCACGAAGGAAGACTGTGAAACCTTTTGTCCAACAGCTTGTGGCTCCTTCAGCCACTGATGAGTGTTCACTTTTGCGTTAGTGGAGATCTTGGAAGGGAGAGTCCCTAGGGACCACTTCTGTGCGAGAGGGGCCGGAGGAGTCTGAAGCCTCTATGGCTACGAGGAGAAGTCCGATGTACCCAGCATTTCAAGGGGGGGATGGGGGGGGCGGGGGGTGGTACTGCTCCCAAAGTAGCCGCTTTGGGAGAGACAAAAAAAAGAATGCCCCCAACATCAAGGGGACAGATGTATTCGGGCGGCCCTGAGGGTCCACTGTATGAGATGTCAGAACCACACTCACATATGAGGGAAATGTCAACATAGCTGCAGCTTTCAAATTTACAAAGGTTGGAACTTTAATAGTGGCAACTATTTATTTACAGCTTGTACAAAACAGATACGTGTTTCAAAGTTTTACTGATCTTCAAAGTAGTTACCAGCATTGTGTATAACCCATTGCCAGTGATATGGAAGTCCTAGGATACTCTTAGCAGTGCCAGTTGTGTTGACAGCTCGTGTGGCGTGGTCTACTGCATGACGAATTTGTAGCAGTTCTGAAGCAAATGCCGTGAAGTGTTTCCTTCAGTTTAGAAATCAAGTTGAACTTACGAGTCAGAGGAGTGCAGTAGGTGGTATAGCACTTAGTAGCCCCATCAGTCAAACAAATCAGTAACAGCTTGCACTGTATGTGCTTGAGAATTGTCCTGCAAAATGATGGTCAGATCCCACAGAAAGTGTCATCACTTCTGTCTCTAAGCTGGTTGTAGGTTGTGTTCCAAAAATGAACGGCATAGAGAAATAAGTGATGACACTTTCTGCAGGACCTGACTATCATTTTGCAGGACAATGCTCAAGCATGTACAGTGCAAGCTGTTACTGATTTGTTTGAATGATGGGGCTGCTAAGTGCTGTACCAGCTACTGCACTCCCCTGACTTAAGCTCTCGTAAGTTCAACTCGATTTCTATACTAAAGAAACCCTTCACGACATTTGCTTCAGAACTGCTACAAATTCATCGGGCAATAGAGCGCGCCACTCGAACTGTCAACACAACTGGCATTGCTAAGAATATCCTATGACTTCCACATCGCTGACAACACGTTATACACAATGCTGGTGACTACTTTGAAAGTCAGCAAAGCTTTGAAACACGCATCTATTTTGTATGAGCTGTAAATAAATAGTTGCCACTATTAAAGTTCCAACCCTCGTACATTATCATCTTGGTAAGTGAGCTGGTCCAGGGTCTTGTACTCCATAATTTTCCGCTTTCTTTGGAGTACTGTGCAGTCTGGCAAGCAGGGGGAGTGGTGCACCCCACAGTTAACACAAGTGGAAGGATGTGCACATGGAGTATTTGGATGCAGTGGATGTCCACGTTCTCAACATGTGGCTCTGGAATTGCAGCAGGAAGACATGTGCCTGAAGTTCCAGCACCAAAAGCACCTCATAGGGGGAGGGACGTATGGTTTTACGTCACATCAGTATACCATCATCTTGACATTTTCAGGCAATGAATCACCCTCAAAGGCCAAGAAGAAGACACTGGTAGCAACCCTATTGTCTTTGTGTCCCCTAAAGATGCGCTGGATGAAGTGAACACCCTGCCATTCTAAATTGGCACGAAGCTTATTGTCAGACTGCAAGAGAAGGTCGTGATGCAAAATAATCCCCTGGACCATGTTGAGGCTTTTATGTAGGATGATGGAAACAGGAATATTACCCAGCTGGTCACAGGCTAACAATGCCCGGGACTGGGCTGGGGATGCTGTCTGAATGAGGCCTGCTCCATTTCTCATTTTTGACAGTGCAGCCACTTCCCCAAACTTGTCCTCCAGGTGATCGACAAAAATTAAGGCTCTGTAGCCAGAAAGGAGTCCTCATCCATTATACTGCAGACTGAATACCTTGGCAAATAAGGCTCTCTCTTTTCAATATTTCTATGTTCCTCCCCTGGTGTGGCTAGGGAGGGGAACAATTTGGGGTCATAATTCTCAGCATTAAATTCGACTTTCCATTTTTTAGAGACTGTTGTGGCCATTCAGTCCCCAGCAAAAGATGATTTGGTCCACTTCATTGCAGGTCATCCACCCTGATGCCACCCACTCAGATCAGGGACTCTCCCCACGGGCACCACCGAGCCACAGCAAAGGCCACCTGGCGCGATGGCCGTTGCCGAGAGTCCTGATGCCCCAAGAAGGTGGACATCTACTCCTTGGCATACATGGGGAGTGTGCAGGCCAGGCGTCAGCAGTGCGATCCCTGTATTGTCAGAGGGCCACCATCACAGGGGTACATGACGATCCCATCATGATGGACTGGCAACCGTGCTGGATTTTGGGTTATGAGAAATCCAATATTGTCATGGGGGTGAAGAAGGACAGCAGACTATAACTGGATTGCAGGTGGAGTTGCAGATCCAAGACAATAAGAGGTGCAGAAGGTCTAATCGCACACTGGATATATGGTGCACCATGTAAAGTGTCCTTCCCCAAATGGCCCACACTTCACCACGTAAGGTGTCCTTCCCCAAATGGCCCACACTTCACCACGTAAGGTGTCCTCCCCCAAATGGCCTGCACTTCAGATAATTTTGAAAGATGTGTACGTAAACTCTAAAAGGAGAACCATAACTGATTAGGTCAAAAAGTGGGAGACTCCTTTTAGTCACCTCTTATGACAGGCAGGAATACCTTGGGCCTATTCTAACCCCAAACCTGCAGGGGAGCAAAGAACTTCTGTACCAACACATGTCACTTGGAACAACTACTGCAAGGAGATGCCAAATTCACCTGGAACAAGATGCAAGAAAGATCTTTCTTTGTCCTTAAGGAGATGTAACATCTTCTCCAGTTCTAGCATTGTTTGATGAGAATGTTAAAACACAGTTTCATAGTGATGCTAGTGGTTTTAGAATAAGGCATTTCTAGTGCAAATTCAGGAAGGTACTGAAAAAGTGATAGCTCACACTTGGGCATTAACAAGTTCTTGCCATATTTATTTGGCACACCACTTACTGTTGTGACAGACCACAATTCTCTCTGCTGGCTGAATAGTTGGAAGGATCCGTTGTGTTGACTGGTGAAATGGACACTGTGACTTCAGGAGAACAAGCTCATATTTTACAAGGAACTGAAGTTGATTAGTTGTAACCAATTTTATCAGCCCAATTGTTGGAATCCTGGTGGACTATTCTTGCCTTGACTGTGAACAACAGTTGATGGTCCCATCTAGTTCAGCTGAGTGCTTGTACATGTGGCAAAAGTGTATGTTATTTCTGTGTTCTAGACAGAAAAACTTTGTACTTGTGTTAACATGGACATTTCACCTAAGAAGGAGGCAAAAACAGTTGCTATTCATGAACACACTTCTATGACTGCAAGAGACATTGCCTCAGTTGTTGGTGCGGAAAAATTTAGTGTTTCACAACTTATTTGGGCATATAGTGAAATGCCTCCCTGTTTCCAAAGAGAAAAGGCTGATGTGAATGAAACCGAAAAATCATCCCTACAACAGACAAAATTCTGCTTAGAAAATGTAGAATTCATCCTCACAAGACAAGTAAGGACTTTAAAAGAGATATATTGGCTACCGGGGTCAAAATTGTCTGTTCAACAGTATGGTACTGGCTTCTTGATTGTGGGCAGAAGGCACAAAAGTCAATAAAGAAGCAGTTGCTAACACCTGTCATGAAGAAAAACCAGTTGGCATGGGCCATAATATATAAATCTTGGACCTCTAATGACTGGAAAGGTGTAATTTTAGTGATGAGTAACATTTTATTGTTCAAGGTTAGAGAGCACAGGTTTTCACAGGAAGCTCCCATGAGACAGTTGGATCATCTGTTGAGGCACTGTCACCTAACCCAATAGGTAGTGCATCAGGAAGGTTAAAAGTCCATCTCAGGGCAGCTAAATTTGGACAGTGACACTGAGGTGGGTCCTCGCAGTGCAGGAAGTGACTGTGAGTCAGTCAAGAATGGCCGATGCAGAGCCAGCAAAGGACAATTGAGTCCTTGCAAGAGGACCTCCACACATTCGTCTTCTCCTTTACTTGTCAGCAAAGTCAAGGAGTGTCATTCTGTTTCCAGATCCCAAAAAACTTTGTGGTATAACACCAAGAAAAGATCAGACTCTGGTACCTGATCTCCAGACTTTGTTTACGAGTAGCCCGTTTGGCTAGCCTATCGGCAAGTTCATTTCCTGGGATTCCGACATGTGCTGGGGTCCATATGAAGACCACTGACTGTCCATGTTGTTTGGGTACATAAACGGACTCTAGGATAGCCATTATCAACAGATGGCGACGATAGCACTGGTCAAAAGCTGGTAAGGTGCTCAAGGAGTTTGCTACAAATGAGGAAGGACTTGCTAGTGCAGGAATGGATATGCTCAAGAGCATGAGATATGGCTACAGGCTATGCAGCAAAAACACTGCAGTCAGTGCTGTCCAGTATGTACTGTGTGAGCATAAGTGAACCCAATGTGACCATCTACCATTGAGCCATCCACGTAGACCATTTCTGAGCCCTGCAACTCACCGAGAATAGAGAAAAATTGGTGGTGAAGGGCCTCAGGATGAACTGAGTCTTTTGGGCCTTGCCATAAGTCCAGATAAAGCTTTGGTCAAGGTATACAAGGGTGTAGGTGAGTGGACTCGGAGCAGAGGTGGTAGAGGGAAAGACTCAAGTTCTGTCAGAATTGACTGGATGCAGACTGCAATTGTAATTCCCAATCTGGGCTACAGTTGTGAGAGATGGAGTGCCATGTTAGAGAAAAGAAGATGGTAATTGGGATGTTTAGGCAAGCTGCAAATGTGTGCAGTATAATCTGCAAGCAGTTGTTGCCACCTGATCCACAATGGAGGAACCACAGCTTCCACGAGTAGGCTGTTCGCTGGACTCATTCAGAAAGCTCCCATTGCAAATCGAACTCCACAGTGGTGTATAGGGGTCAGTATCTGCAATGCTGAGGGCCATGCTGAACCATGCGCCAGGCTCCCGTAGTCCAGATGGGACTGTACCAGGGCTTTGTATAGCTGCAACTGTGTGGCAATTTGCACCCCAGTCAGTATGACTCAAGCATCGAAGAATGTTAAGATGCCACCAGCACTTTTGCTTAAGCTGATGAAGATGGTGAAGCCAAGTTAAGCGGGCACTGAAAGCAGTCCTAAAAAGTAATAATAGCCCACTACATTAAGCAGATGGTTATCAAGGTAAAGTTGTTGGTGCAGGTGAACTGTACGACGGTCACAGAAGCACAAGTCTTGGTGAATGAAAACTGAAAGCCGTGGGTGAGGGCACATGACTGCACCTTTCATGTGGGTTCCTGCAGTCAACATTCAGCCACACCAATGGTATATGAGCAAAAGGAAATGCAGAAGTTGTCAGCACATAAGAACGATGATATGAGGACCGCACAGCTGCTGCAAGACCATTAATGGCCACTAAAAAGTGTAGGACACTCAGCACAGAGCCCCAAGGGACCCTATTCCCTTGGATATGGGGCAAACTGTGTGAAGCACTAACTTGAACTCTGAAGCTGTGCAGCGATAAAAAGTTTTGCATATAAATCAGGAGCGGGCCCCAGAGACCGCACTTGTGTAATGTAGCAAGGATGTGGTGTCGCCAAGTGGTGTCATAGACTTTTGTCAGGTCAAGAAAGACTGCAATACGATGATGACAGCAGGAAAAGGTTGTTAGGATGGCAGACTCCAGGTATACCAAGTCATCAATGGTGGAGCGACCGTGGTGAAATTCGCCCCAAGACTCAAGGAGACAACACAACCGCCAGCTTACCATACGTTCGAGCAGCTTGCACAGAATGTTGGGGAGGCTAATAGGACAACAGCTACCCAGATCTAGTGGGTTCTTAATGTGTTTTAGCACTGGAACAATGATACTTTCTCGCCATTATGACAGGAATTCACCATCACTCCAGATGCAGTTGAAGACGGCAAGGAGGTGGTAATTTTCAGACACAGAGGTTTGAGCTCAGCAAAATACTCTGTGATTGTGTCTGGGTCAATAGATACAGTTCCATGTGTGGAAATTCCAGGTATACCGGCAGGGGTCTGACATCCGTAAAGGCATTTGAGCTTTGTCCAAATCTGGGAAGGAGAGGCTCATGTAGCAATAGTGGAAACGTACCATTCTCAGCACTCCTGATTCTGTCTTTTGATTACTTGACGGACTTGGGCACATAGCCATTTGAAGGCAATAAGGTGATCCACTGATGGGTGCCACTTATGACATTATAGGGCCTGCCTACGATCCCTAATGACCATAGCAATTTCTGGCGACCACCAAGGCATTTTCTTCTGGGGGACAACCTGAGGAACACGGGATTGCTGATTCAACCACAGAAACAATGGTTGTAGTAACATCCTGGACCACCACAACGATGGTACCAAGCAATTGAGATCCCACAGTGGTAGCAGAGCCCTTCTGGACAAGCATTTAGGTGAATGACACCATGAGAGGGACAGGATCAGCGGACAGTGGCCACTACGACACAAGTTGCCGTGAGCTCTCTAGTGGATAGATGGTAGAAGGCCAGGACAGTAAACTGAGAGATCAGTGACCAAGTATGTACCATGCACCACACTGAAGTGGGCGGGGACACCTATATTTAGGAGGCAAAGGTTGAGATGAGTGAGTAGATTCTCGACATCTTTACCGTGGCCAAGAATTTTCGATCCACACACAAAGTGTTATGGGTGTTCAAATCACCCAGAAGTAGAAAAGGTGGGGGGGCGTTGAGAAATTAGGGCAGCCAATACACGGTGCAGGACTTCACAATCTGTTGGAAGATAGATGGTGTAGACAGTAAATTCCTGCATTGTCCTCACTCTGACAGCCACAGCTTCTAATGGTGTTATAAATGGCCAGGTTTGACATATACAGAGGTAAGGACATATGTACATACTTCACCTGACATCCTGTTACAGTCAGTACGATTTTTGGAACACCCTCAACAGCTTTGAAGGGCGGGGGGCCGCACTGCTGGAAACCAGACTTCCTGAAGAGCAATGCAAGAAGCAGGTATATTGCTTAAGAGCTATCGTAACTCAGCCAGGTGGGGAGAAAAACCACCACAACTCCACTGGAGGATGAAGCCACCAGTAGTCTGGGAAGGCATGAAGGGACCAAGGAGGCAGTTTATGCCTAAGAATCATCTGCAGCCACCGGCTGAGTGCTTGTATCTAATACCCTCGCTGCTGAGGCCTCGGAGAGATCTAGGTCCTCAGGGAATGCTAAAATCTCGACCTCATTCTCATTCTTGGAAGCATTATTGGTAGGGAGTGGTGGTGTGGGGGTCACTGGAGTATCTTGTTTCTTAACAGACTTCTTCTTCACTTGTTTGAGCTTGCTGGGAGGGCCTCTCTGAAGAAGCTTCAGGTACAGAGGAAGACTTAGAACAAGACTTTGAAGTCCTTCGACCAGCAGCTTGTGGATCCTTCAGCCCACTTTGCATGGGGTGAGACTTTGGGAAGCAGAGTCCCAAGGGAACCATTCCATGTGAGAGGAGCCAGAGGAGGCTGTTGCATCTCCAGCTTGGAGGAGGGGACTGACGTCGCCGGCATTTAGGGGAGGGGTTTTGCTCCCAAAGTAGATGCTTTGGGCACAAAAGATGAAGAAGTGCCCCCAACCACCAAGGGGAGGGGAATGTAGCTGGGCAGTCCTGAGGGGCCACTGTAGAAGGCTTCGACAAGGTGACCACTGTCGCCAGTGAGAGTGACATTGTTGTAGTGTAAGCGTAAGATGAGAGCAATCGAACAGCGTTCAACCAGTCATACTTCTTTTTAGCCTCTTGATAAGTCATCCTGTCTGAGCTGTGGTAAAAATTGCTGTTTTGAAGAGCTCGCCGCAGTGCATCGTGTGAAGCAGTCGCCTTCCGTTTCTGGTGGTGGCGCCGCTGTGGCAATCGCAGCTTTGGTGTCTCCATCTGGTAGGAAAAGGGGAAAGGTTGCCAGTTCATGTGCATATAAGGGGCGCTATGAGCTCGCCAGTGGGTCAGTCTCTCGTCCCCAGCTTTCTAGTCGGTCTCTCGTCTGCATTTGTTAGGCAGTTAGTGCCTGTCTGTCGTTCAGAGTGCTAGTATGTCTGTCGTTTGGATCAACCTTTAAAGCCAGCAAAATGAGAGTCTTCCCATTCCGCCAGTAAGAGAACTCAGCGAGTGGTCGCCCAGTCGGGGCTTAGTTCCTGCATCTGAGTCTGCGCATTAGGACACCAGTCTGCTCGAGTTTGCTCAGGCAATGGTTATTGGCATTTGGATCGATCGGTTGGTCGGTCGTGCACTGAGACACAAGATGAATTGTCCGTCTTGAGCATCGGCGCATGTGAGGTCGCCACGTGAGTCCAGTGGGTCACGGCATGTAGCGAGGGGTAGTGACTTTGCGGTCGACACGAGAGCAACAGGAGTCAACCCACGACATCAGTCTGGTCGGTGCGAGCTGCGATGCCATGAGACGGGAGATCGGCGCGCCTTCCTGCGTCCATTGAAGCGGCTGGCAGCAGACAGTTTGGGAGAGTGATTTAGGGGTGCTGTGCCAGGTCTTCTCGAGAAATCGCAGTTTATTAGAAGTTAAGTGATTGGTGATATGTTGTTTGATTTACTCTTGTTAAATTCTACTTGTTTTCTTGGTGAGGTCACCAGCTGTTTCGCTTTGGGGTCATCCCACTATTCTTCTTCGTTTGCCCACCCACGGGAAGGTGGTTGTTTATAAATTGGGTGGTCCGTTTTTCCCTTGTGGAGTAGGGACGGGTTAGAGCAACCTGTGGTTCGGGTTGTCCGGTAATCTCCCTATCAATCTACCGTATGTTAGTAGCTGTATCTGTCATGTTTGTCGGATTTGGTGTGTTAACGAATTTATTGCTTGGAATGTAATGGCCTGATACCTGAAATATGTTTTGATCTTTGGAAACTTTGATATTATTGCCTATGATCTTGAGAGGCGGTATCTGTGTGCTGTAGAGCATCTTAACTATTGTTTGTCCAACCTTGTAGAATTTTATATAAGATTGCATTTCATGGGCTTTTATTTAAATGATCATTTTAGTATATAAAGTTGCCACCCTTTCACCGTAAGACTTTTCTTAGAAGTTAAAATCAAGTTGCACCTTCGGTGGCAAGGTTAATATTTTAATTGTTAGTGTTTTGGACCATTTCCATCCCTCCTACGGGGGTGCATAGTGTGTGTGATTGTGTAAATTGTTAAAACTTTTAGTTTAAAGTTATCTGGTGTGTTGCAGATTTGCACCAGTGTAGTCTTTCAGAGGCTGTTGTGAGCAGTCGTAACTATGGCCGTGTCAAAAGGGAGCAGCAAGGTTCTCTACCTGAAAGCTTATACAATCAAAACTTGTTTCTTTCTGCCTCTGAATTTTTTGTAACTTTGATATTTAGAGGGTGCTTTCTGATAATAATTTTAAATCTGTTTCTTTTTAAAAAAATGTTTTTAGGCACTATTAAAGTGAATAAAATTCCCATTTGTTAAAATGAATTTGTTACGATTTCATCAGTTACTCCCTGGCAACTACTTCCATGCTTACATAGTGTGATTAAATGTGTTAATGTTCTTGATGAATTGCTAGTAAATAAAATAAATTCTTACAAATATTCTTTGAAAATAAATCACAGTTCACTGTCCAGGGCTTGTACTCCATAATTTTCCCCTCCTTTTGGAGGACCACGCAGTCCACCTAGCAGGGAGTGTAGCACTCTCCACAGCTGACACAGGTAGGAGGAGGGGCACATGGAGTGTTCGGATGCAGTAGATGTCAGCAGTCTCCACATGCAGCGCTGGAAGTGCACTGGGAAGATATGTGACTGAATTTCCAGCACTTAAAGCACTGCATAGGGTATACCATCACCCTCACCTTTTCAGGTAATGAATCACCCTCAAAGGCTAAAATGAAGGCACCAGCAGGGATGCTGTTATCTTTAGGTCCCTTATGTCCCCTATGGACAAGCTCGTCAAAGTAAACACCCAATCATTCAAAATTGGCGTGTAGCTCATTAGCGGACCACAATAGGAGATCTCGATGAAAAATAATCCCCTGGACCATGTTTAGGCTTTTATGGTAACTGACCAAAACAGGAATTTCACACAGCTTGTCACATGTGAGCAACACACATGACAGGGCTGGGGATGCAGTATGAATCAAGACTGACCCATTCCATATTTTGGACATTGTCACCACTTCCCCAAACTTATCATCAAGGTGTTTCAAAAATTAGGAAGGATTCCCATCAGTTCTGCTGCCAACTAAATATTGAGGCGAATATGGTTCTCTTTTGTCTATAGCCTTATGTTCCTCCCAATAGCGTAGCGAGTGAGGGGAACGATTTGGGGTTGTACTTATCTGCATTAAAGCCTACCTTGCCTTTCTTAGAGACTGGTGGGGCCATTCAGTTACCAGCAAAAGATGACATGTTCTACTTCACTGTGAGCCATCTGCCCTGATGCCACCCACTCCAACCAGGGGCCTTTCCCCCATGGGCTCTACTCAGTCTCAGCAAAGGCCACCTGGCAGGATGGGCATTGTCAGAAGTCCTGATGCCCCAGACAGATGGGCATCTACTCTTTGGCATACATGGGGAGTTTGCAGCTCAGGCATCAGCAGTGTGATTCCTGTGTTGTCAGGGGACTACAACCAAGTGAATACATGATGGTCCTCCACAACGAACTGGCTACCATGGTGGATATAGAGTGCCAAAAGAGCCATCGTAATTATGGGTGCAGAAGACGACAGTGGACAGTGGAAGTAGATGACACACCTTGTAACGTGTCCTTCCCCAAATACCTCGATTACGGGTGAAGTTGCAGAGCTATGACAATAACAAGTGCAGAAGGTCTCAGCGCATGATGGATATATGATGCAACACATAAGGCGTCCTTTCCCAAAAGGCTCACACTTCTGTAGAATTTGTAAAGGTGGAAGTCAAAACCTAAAAGGGGACCATAAATGATTTGGCTGAAAAGTAGGAGACTCCTTTTAGTCACCTCTTATGACAGGCATGAATACCTCATGTATATTCTAGCCCCCGAACACACAGAGAGGAAAAGCAGAAGCAGAGACAAGGATGCTGACTGCCTTTCAAGGAATCCTTTAGCAGAACACAGCAATGTGGATGAAATATCAGTCACTGTTGTGCATTAAATAATATTATGTTGAACACAGGGAAGTTCCAGCACTATTGACAATCACAAAAGCCTTGGAGGAGGAATCAACCAAAGGAGAATTCCAATCAATTAATGGAATACTGTATGAAAGGATTTACAGTCAAATGGGGTGGGAATGGTCATCATCCCAGCTCATCTACAGCCAGCTATCCTGAGGCTTTTCTACGATGATCCAACCTGTGGGCTCTTGGGATTTCTGAAGATCTGACATAATGAGGCACAGGTATCACCAGCCAGGTGTCTACCAGTCCATTGGACACTATGTGAACCACTACATGGAATGCCAACAATGGAAGCACATGCCACAATTATCTTAATGTGAAGCTCACAAAATAGCAAAGTTCTCTGTAGAAGACGACATTCTGAAGCACAGAGCATGCCTTGTGATGATCTCTCATCTTGGAAAAGTTTTCCAGTTGAGATTAGTATCAGAGGTAATTTCATGTTGTGGCATCATTGGCAGGATGACAGCTGCCTACCATCCGTAGAAGAATGACCTTACAGAACACTTTAATAAGATGCTGGCAGATGTATTCTAGATGCATTTTATTGGAAAACAGAAAGATTGGGCTACAATACTGCCCGATGTGACATCTGAATCCAGCAAAACAAAGCAAGACACTACAGACTTCACACTGTTCTTTCTGCTTCATGGTTGTGAGAACAGAACAACAATGGATACACTGTTCCCATTTTGATCGGAGAATAGTCAGGATAATTATGTGAAACACTTATCAACCACAACTGGAGAAGCAGAACAGCTGGCTCACACACAGACCCTGGACGCTCAGGAAAAGGACCAAGAGCACTATAGTGCCAAACAGTGAGATACAGCCCAGGAGACTTGGTTTGGATTTTTATGACTGTGCAAAAAGTAGGACTATCGGAAAAGTTACTAACACATTACTTTGGGGCCTATTATATCCTTTGATGGATGTCATAAACAAAATTGAGAATTATGACCCTCCATCAAGAAGACAGAAGTGCAAAGACGTTGTACTTGTGTGCCGTATGAATCCCTACTACAGTCCTGAGGTGCACATTGATGATGGGGGCTTATTGTTCAAGAAAACTGAAGACCTGCTCAATGATTGTGGAGCTTTGACGCAATGGGCTACCTTTGAGGCTCATCATACTGAAGAAGATGTAAGAACATGACCGGAATGCGAGACGCCACAAGTGCCGCCATACAGAGGACTACTGACATGATATAGATCCAGGGCGATATAGTCAACTCCACTGAGAATTTCTGGAACAGCTGGTTATTGTTTCTCCGGGAGAGGGAGCAGTGCCAGGAGTTATGGCACATACAGGGTGGCATAGAGATTTGTGTCATTGGCTGGTGTACTATAGGTCATCTGTTCAACCCTGACCACCTGCACTTACTTGATATACAGTATTTATCATTTCTGGAATGTTCTTCAAATATCTTAAGTTTGTAATGTTTCTGTATTCTGGTATATTTAATGTCTGTATAAACCATTCAGCCTTTGTGTGGGTCTATTTGTAAAATTATCATCTTGGCTTGTTTTCACTTCTCCGGCTCACACCAGTCAGGTTCCGGTTGTTGCGGCATACTGCTCTACAAAGAAAATTTAGTAGGTCACTGGAAGTAGACACAATAGCAAGGCAAGATATTTTGTTATTTTTAATCATTTAGTTGAAACGAATGACGATATTAATGTTTTTTTATGAAATACAGTGTAATAAGTACAACTGTATAGTGTTCCTCACATTTCTATTCAAATTATGATGTTTATTATGGAGCAAATAATACACTACTGGCCATTAAAATTGCTACACCAAGAAGAAATGAAGACGATCAATGGTTATGTATTGGACAAATATATTATACTAGAGCTGACATGTGATTACATTTTCACACAATTTGGGTGCATAGATCCTGAGAAACCAGTACCCAGAACAACCACCTCTGGCAGTAATAACAGCCTTGATACGCCTGGGCATTGAGTCAAACAGAGCTTGGATGGCGTGTACAGGTACAGCTGCCCTTGCAGCTTCAACACGATACTACAGTTCATCAAGAGTAGTGACTGGTGTATTGTGACGAGCCAGTTGCTCGGCCACCATTGACCAGACGTTTTCAATTGGTGAGAGATCTAGAGAATGTGCTGGCCAGGGCAGCAGTCGAATATTTTCTGCATCCAGAAAGGCCCGTACAGGACCTGCGACATGCGGTCTCGCATTATCCTGCTGAAATGTAGGGTTTCGCAGGGATCGAATGAAGGGTAGAGCCATGGGTCATAAAACATCTGAAATGTAACGTCCCCTGTTCAAAGTGCCATCAATGCGAACAAGAGGTGACCGAGATGTGTAACCAGTTGCACCCCATACCATCACGCCAGGTGATACGCCTATATGGCGATGACAAATACACACTTAGAATGTGCGTTCATCGCGATTGTCGTCAAACATGGATGGGACCATCATGATGCTGTAAATAGAACCTGGATTGATCTGAAAAAATGACGTTTTGCCATTTGTGCACCCAGGTTCGTTGTTGAGTACACCATAGCAGGCGCTCCTGTCTGTGATGCTGCGTCAAGGGTAACCGCAGCCATGGTCTCCAAGCTGATAGTCCATGCTGCTGCAAACGTCATCGAACTGTTCGTGCAGACGGTTGTTGTCTTGCAAACATCCCCATCTGTTGAGACGTGGCTGCACGATCCGTTACAGCCATGCAGATAAGATGCCTGTCATCTCGACTGCTAGTGATACAAGGCCGTTGGGATCCAGCACGGCGTTCCGTATTACCCTCCTGAACCCACCGATTCCATATTCTGCTAACAGTCATTGGATCTCAACCAATGCGAGCAGCAATGTCGTGATACGATAAACCGCAATCGCGATAGGCTACAATCTGACCTTTATCAAAGTTGGAAACGTGATTGTACGCATTTCTCCTCTTACACAAGGCATCACAACATTTCACCAGGCAACACCGGTCAACTGCTGTTTGTGGATGAGAAATCGGTTGGAAACTTTCCTCATGTCAGCACGTTGTAGGTGTCGCCACCGGTGCCAACCTTTTGTGAATGCTCTGAAAGGCTAATCATTTACATATCACAGCATCTTCTTCCTGTCAGTTAAATTTTGCGTCTGTAGCACGTCATCTTCATGGTGTAGCAATTTTAATGGCCACTAGTGTAGATAGCCGATAGTGGTTAAGTGTTGCACTTCACTGATGACTCTGCATTTGGTTTTGGACTTAATTGTGGCTCTGACATGACATATTTCAATAACTGGAACTCAACATTGCTTGAAGTGAGGCTTCAAACACTGCATCTTTTTTTTTTGCCTATACCAAAGGTCAATATCAAGTCTTTAATGCTGATGTTACAATAGTTCAAAAATGCCATTATCAACATTGAAACATCAAGGCTTAAACCCAGAACATAAATATTTTGTAAATAATGCTGATCACTGAACATTTCTAATTGTCATTGCTGATATCTTAGAATTAAGTGAAATAATTATTCAATAAATTTCAGGGACTAAATAAAAATTACACCAAACAAAAAATAGCCTGATTATTCTCTTTAGCATATATTTAGCTATTCTGTGTCTGTAATTAAAACAATTTCACACTTGTGTATACAATAGTAAAAGTAATTTCACACTTACCAGAATGAAATATCGTGGCTGACTGTCCTTTCTTGACAACTTTAAGAGTTCACCCTCCTTCAGAAATATTCTGCCTGGCTTGATTATTTCATAATTATTCAGTTGAGCTTGGAGCTGAAGTAATTTACTTAAATGATCCTGGGCAACATAAAAAAAATAACTTTACAAATAAGAAATACATGTTTGACAAGAAAGCATATTATACACTGAACTTAACAACAGTAGCCGAACAGCACTCTTTAATCGTAAATTGGCACTTGGATGCTATTACAACCTTTATACCCACACAGAATGAGACAGAGCGCCATATGCTCTATGGAAGAGCTTAAATACTCTAAAGTTGAAAGCCAACTGCCTGCCAAAATATTTTCAAAAATCTCACAAACGTTCCAACTATTCTCCACAAAGTTACATCAATTGATTTGGATTCAATGAAAAGGACTATAGGAGAAGACACATCTGCAACAAAGTACAATTGGGCATGTCATTTCCAACATCATACAAGGACCACCAAAACACGCTGAAGCTGAATCACAGAACTAGCAGTACATTGAATGGAACAGATATTCAGGATGCTATTAACTGTTGCAGCTGATGACAGACAGAGTGCAATCATACTGACATGTCATTTATGTTCAATATTCTTCCTGCAGCAAACAATAATGCAATCCGTGTAGCTGAACACTGGAAATGTAAGATTTAATGATAATTCTGGGTACTAAACAAGCATGTTAAAATTAAAAAGCATGTATCAGATAAAGTGTGAATAGCATTATGAATACCTATTGGGATACTTTGAATCCAGATATTGTGTGATAATCTGCAGACTGTCATTCTGCAATAACGTAAAACTGCAGTGAAGCAGCAAATATTTCTTACAGTTAAACTGAAAATTTTAAAATAATGTTGTGGCAATCTGCATTTCCTCAACAAAATCTCTCAATTTTTTGTAACTATGACATGTCATGCTCACAGATGTTTAAATATTTTACAATGCAGTGATGTTGCTCCACTTATGTGGCCATTGAGAGCTATTTCATGTACCCACAACGACATTTCACCCTCTTTTTAAACAGAGAACTTTATGTTAAAAAAAGTTCTAAATGTATTACCACTGAGGAGACAATTTTCTAATTGAAACATGCAGTTATTAAAATCACATTATAATTACCCAGTTTTGTATATCATAAAATTTCTTTACATTATTACATATCTGATACAGACAATTCAATTGTATATGAGCATGTCTTGGGATTGTTAATAGAGTGAGAATTTGTATCTCCAGCAAAATTCTTGTCTGGAAAATAGTGTACCTAGACGGAGATGACATTTCAGAGTGCTGGTAAAATACAGTCTCTTTTTCCAATAATTTATTTATTCTACATGGGTTTAAATTTTCATGACAATTCTATTCTAGTGATACAGAGTGCCATACCCACTTAATACAGAGATAATATCACATCAGGAAAAAAAACCTCAAGTTGTCATGAGATCTCCAGAGTTTCAATGCCTAACTTGGTAGGACATTTATAAATGGTCATTTGCCTGGGAATTTGCCCAAAGCAGTTTTAAATGGCCAAAAATCTGGGTATTTATAAAAAAAGTACCTTTTAAAGTTTTTACTGCTAGAATGTACAATTTACCAATTAAAATAAGGGATGGTATGATATTCCTGATATTAAAAACTGTTTTCACTTAATCCTATGTATGTCATTCATTTATTATTTGTATCATTCATTTATTACTAAGAACAAAAGGAAAGAAGAGAGAAGCAGTTTTTTTCCTTTTTAAATGAGAATTACAACTTGCTGTACCAAGGAATGGCGCATGTTACTCACAGCTGCTTATCATTTATAATATTACCAGATATACTCTCCACTCTTGGTTTCTCTCTGTCGCAGCCCCACACACACACACACACACACACACACACACACATTAAACAACTGTGTAGTGATAAGCTGGTATAAAAAACATTGTCCTTAAGTCATCGCTCTGTAATATAATGCATTTTATAGCCCATGTTAAATCTCTGAATATTATTGAAGAATGATCATTGATAACAAAATTATTACTCAATGTATTAAACAACTGACACGTGTTTCTTGATGATACATTTATTCTTAAATGTTAAACTGCTTTCAGTGGGGGAGGGGGGAGAGCAACATACGAGACAGATTACAGTTTTCTGTTCTGATCCTTTCTTTTATCTACTTTTGCATGAGTGCACTGCTGTGATGATAAAATAATGACATTAGCACGAGTTTAATAACAAAAGAATGAATGCACACCTTGCAGCTTATCTTCCTGATCCAGCAGTACAAGGTAGTAACCTGAAGCGTTTTGAGGTGTTTGATGCAACAAGCTTTGTTTGTGGCACAGCAAAGAACACTGGACTAAATGTTATTCAGGATAGAGAGAATTTCTTATAGGGACAAACAAGGAATAGGATCCAAACAAAGTATGTGGGAAGGAGTGAGTCCTCTCCCTCAGGAAGATAAAAATCATCATGTAAATCCTTAATTGTGGTGGTGAGGTTTACAAGGAACTTGTGAATTTGCAGAAGCTGCCATAGAAATTCTGGGCACGTCAGTTAAATCTGCAGTGACAGAGCATTCCTTCAGCACTTGCAAAGACAAAATGGAAAGGAATCCAATGGTCAACAAGGAATAAGATTCAGGAGAATCTGGGGCAGAGTCAGAACTTGATGATTCTTCTTCATCCTATGAAGATCAAGAAACTTACAACAATTTTTTAATTTTTTTTGCTGTAGTATAATATAAGTAAACATACTACCTACAGGCTAGCTGCTTAATTTAAGCTATACTTTATTTCAAAAATACTTTTAAACTTGAGTGTTGCTTTCTTCTTTTGTTATGCCCTACCCCAAGAACTGACCTCATTAAAGATCTAAAAAGTTATATTTACAGTCCAATTTGTTTTCCCTAAGAACTTTGCCCTAACTTTCAAGTATCTTTTTCAACTTGGTTAGCAAACCACTAAAAAAGCAGTGTCACAAAACACCTTTTCCAATACAAAATATTAGAACAAAAATTTTTATAAGCGCCACTTGCCAATTCATCTTTAAAATGCATAATTGTCTGGGCATTTTGGGCATTTGCCCACGCATTTATCCTTGGCATTTGTTCCAACTTATAAATGCCCAGGCATTTTACACCACTAACTGTGACTGTATATTAATAAAAAATAAATAACGATAATTGCACCCAGCCATATATAAATTTTTCTTTTTGTTTCCATATACGCACATAAATGATCTGTCAGTCTGGGTGTGCACTGATCAGAATGATTATTCCCAGCACAGCTATCTAGACGAAATGTCACTGTTGAGTGACTGTAGAGATATTCATGATTAAAATGTACACTACAGATTTACTTTTGTTTATTGATTGGAGTCCTTACACTACCAATTTTCAGGGACTCAGCCCTCTTTTCAGGTGTATCTGTAAGTAAAATAAATAATTCCTCCACACTGCAGGACCATACACATGCAAACAAAACTGGAGAAAAAACATAACTGGGGATCAGAAAAATGCACACCATCATGCATACCTATAAATAGAAGGTTGATGCATTTATGTCAAAGCTAACAAAGGTAACAAATCAGCTGTACAGGACTCATCAGACTGAATACCTAAATGTACGCACGCAACATGCACATTTCAACTGCAACTGACATAAGTCTTCCACAGTCTGAAAATGCTAGCGATAGGGCATAGAGTCTAAAGCAATCAAATAAAGCCAGATGGGAGGCAGAAGGCTGAAAATAGCAGGCTAAAAACTATGTAACATGTAGCTAGCTTACAAAATGACCAACCAAACAAATGTTTATGATGTGCTGTCATTGGAAGGCAGCACACAGATAACATGTAAGTGGAACAAGGAAACTGCTTTTCCAAGTATCATTAGCAGAGAAATTGAAACACCTGCAACACTATGCTAGCGCACTGCACCTAAAACTTATGAAATACTTTTACAGAGCGCCGATGTGTCCCATCTGTCAATGGAATGAGAATTGAGCAGTGGCACTATGGGTCACAGCCTCGTAGACACAGCGTAAGAAACACACATTACAGACTGAAGTGTAACCAGGGTTAGTGTTGGAGACACAATGAAAATTGGTAGTTAGAACTGGCTATAGGTAAACTGCCAAAAGTAATAATGGCACATGTACAAGAGATGTTCGCCCTTACAGAAAAATAATGGATTGTGATCACAGTTAATGGAACATATAGTAAACCTGACCTAAAAACAATAGAACCACAGAACACACACACTCACAGCTTAATACTAATGACAAACAATCAGTCAATATGGAACACATGCAGAATATAAATTGGTATGCGCTGAAGTTAGCATTACTACATAAATTACAGTAAGGAGCTATCGTCACGAATAAAACACTAGGCCAGCTAATTAAAAAGCATATATATATATATAAAAAACAAGAAGCATAATGAACAACAATGTCACAATTTAGAACCAGTGGCAAAGAGGCCCAAACATAACAGAAATGCCAAATTGTGATGCATCTCACGAGGTAAAAGTTGAAATTATTTTCCAAGAGGAAAAGGAGACCAATATACAATAAATGGGCAATATAGCAATAAAACACATTAAAAACTCTAGGTCCAGTCACTGTTGTATGTTTTTGGTATAGTGCCAGCAGCCCAAGTTAGATAGTCAGTAATGGGCTACTGAAAGCATTGCACAAAATTATTCAATATTTTTTATGCCTAAGCTCTATTTGTTTGTTAACAGAAGTGTCAGGATTACTAGTTTTGCATTTAAAAAACCTTGATCTTTTCTAGTATAATCAGTGCTATAGCCTTAGGATAAATACAGAGCTTATGCTTGAGAATATACTGAATAATTTTGTACAGTGCTTTCAATAGCCCATTACTGTCTGTAGCTAACTGGCTGGTGGTGTTATACCATAGTGCTGCCCCAGTTCCTGGGACCTAGTGTTTATATGTTTTATTGCTATAACTGTACATACTTTTTTAATCAGTTGGCCTAGTGTTTTATTTGTGATGATAGCTCCTTTACTGTAACTTATGTAGTAATGCTAACTTCAGCACATACCAATTTATATTCTATATGCGTGTTTGGTATTGAGCGAATGTTTGTCAATATGACTTTGAGCTGTTACCTACAGCCAGTTCCAATTTCTAATTTTTGTTGTGTCTCTAACACTAATCCTAGTTACATTTCAGTTTGTAATGTGAGCTGCTTATGCTGTGTTTACAAGGGTGCAACCCGTAGCACCACTGCTCAGTTCTGTTTCCACTGACACATGGAACACATTGGCGCTCTGTAAAAGTCTTTCATAAGTATTAGCTGCAGTGCACTAACACAGTGTTGCAGGTTATTTTGGTTTCTTGGTTAATGATACTTGGAACTGCAGTTTCATTGTTCCACTTACATGCTATCTAAGTGCTGCCTGGCAATGACAGCAATTCATAAACATTTGAGAGGTTGGTCACTTCGTTAAGTGCAGCTACGTGTTACATAGTTCTGCCTTCCACACAGTGTCAAATGTTGATTTATTTGGTTTATTTAGACACCATGCACCATTGCTGGCACATTCACGATATGGATGACTTACATCAATTGCAGTTGAAATTTGCTTGTTATGTGGACCCATTTGGGCATTCAATCTGATGAGCCTTTTAAGTTAACTTTGACATGGACATCTTGACCCATAATTTATACTCTTAGGTATACTCAATAATGTGGGTTTATGTGACCCCAATTATCCTTTTTCTCTCATATTGTTTACATGCTTATGGTCTTGCACTTTGGTGATATTATTTATTTTAACTTACAGGTATACTTGAAGACAAGGTTGAGTCCTTGAAACCTGATAGACCACATACCGAACACTTGGGCAACCTTTTCCTGAATACTGCTCAAGTATTCAGGATCTGTGATCCCCAACAGGTTGGATTAAAGAAAGTCATTGAAGTAATTCAAAACTCACTCTCATAGAGCCACTACTGTTTGGTTTGATTAGTACAAGAGTGATACAGAATTACTCCATGAGGATAGATGGGGATCCTATGAGAAAAAAAGACTATTTTTTCACAGAATGATGTTGAGGAAATTAGGGAACCCGCATTTGCAACACACAGCAGAATGATTATACTGTCTCTAACATTCCTCTAGTGCTCGGACTGTAATAACAAAATAATGGATATTGGGACTCATACAGAAGCATTCAGGCCATCATTTTTCTCTTGCGCAATTTTTGAACGCAAAAGAAAGGGAATTACTTTGAAAACAGCACAAGTACTCTCCACAATGCCCAGTGCAATGTCTCTGAGAGTATGTATATAGCTGTAGATGATTTTGTTTGTACACTCTACTGTGTAATGTTCAGTATTACTTCACGAAGAGAAAAAGCCTATTTTGCTCGCATACACACGTCAAATAGACACACAACTAATAAGTGGGGCAGGATTTACACATTTGAGCTTCAGAAGTGGTGTGTAATATGTCCAGACACTCGTGCACAAGCCAGAGACAAACTAAGTAGTAAAGCAAAATCAGAAACACTGAACTTGGTTTTCAAATGTTCCTTTACATATGGAAATCGAGGGTTACTGCCTCAATTTAGTTGTCACATCACTGTAAAGATGAGTGATATAGATACTAGTGGCACTAGTGTTAAGCTTCAGGGCTCAATGGCATCCCTATGAGAATCTTGCCAAGTACTGTGGTTGAGCTAGCCACTCTT
Source organism: Schistocerca piceifrons (assembly GCF_021461385.2). Taxonomy (NCBI): domain Eukaryota; kingdom Metazoa; phylum Arthropoda; class Insecta; order Orthoptera; family Acrididae; genus Schistocerca; species Schistocerca piceifrons. The sequence continues at coordinate 357,875,041 of NC_060149.1, read as the reverse complement.
TGAACTATAATCTACCATTGATCCCTAGAACAAAAAACAGTGCTCAGTAATTGGAAGAAAGCACAGGTCACGTCTGTCTACAAGAAGGGCAACAGAAGCGATCCACAAAACTACCATCCAATGACATAGATATGTTTTAGAATCTTTGGACATTTTCTGATATCAAACGTAAAAAGGTATCTCTAACAGAATGACATCCTCCAAGTCAATCAGCATGGATTCAAAATACAATTATCATGTGGAACCCAATTCACACTTTTCTTACACAATATCCTGAAAGCCATGGATCAAGGCGGTCAGGCAGGCGCAGTATTTTCTGATTTACAAAAAGCATTTGATTCAGTACCACACTTACATTTATTATGAAAAGTACAATCACATATGATATCAAGCAAAATTTGAACTGGACTGAGGATTTATTGGTAGGGAAGGTGCACCACATTAACTTGAATGGAAAGTCATTGACACATGAAGAAATAACTGAGAGTGCCCCAAAAGTGTGTTGGGAACCTTGCTGTTAATGGTGTATATTAACGACCTTGCAAATAATATTAGTAATCATCTCACAGATAATGAAATGGAAAATTTTCAACTAGTTTTGAAAAACTTGGATTCTTTGTTGTGCTATCTGCCATACAGGGGAAAGCAAATTATTGCGTATGGGGATTTCAATGTAGATTTTCTAGAACGGTCCGATAGGAAGCTTGACCTTGAAGTATTACCTGGTTCTTTCAATTTGACAACCGTTGCTGATTTTCCTACTCAGGTGGTACAGGAAAGCAGCACACTGATAGATAATGTTTTCATAGACCAAGACAAATTTAACCAAATAAAAACTTTTCCTGTTAAGAATGGTCGGTCTGATCATGAAGCACAGCTAGTTACTGTATATGATATAGCTCCATACAGTAATGAAAGGAGTCCTCCAAAATAGTGCAGTCAATTAACGATTTAACAATTGAAAATTTTAGGGAATGCTTGCAACAGTTGGACTGGGATGGGATGTACAGGGAACCTGATGCTAATTTAAAAATTTAACCTATTTCATGATACCTTTGTGAGTGTACCTGAAAACAGTTTCCCTAAGAAAACAGTGGAATATAATTTTAAGAAACCATGTAAAAAGCCATGGCTTACAAAAGGGATAAAATATCTTGTAAAGAGAAAAGGGAAGTATATCTTATAGCTAGGAGGAGTAATCACCACGAAACAGTGAAACATTATAAAAACTACTGCACTGTATTAAGAAAAGTTATTAAAAAGTCCAGAAGTAAGTGCATTATGTCTGAGATTAGCACATCTAATACCAAAATTAAAACTATTTGGAATATTGTTAAAAGGGAAACAGGGCAACTAAGAGCACACAAAGAGTGTATTTCTATCACACTCAATGAAAAGTTTGTGAACAAGAAGTCAGAAGTAGAATCATTTTATAAATGTTGTACAGAAAATATGATCCAGCTATTCATTAGAAAATGCAAGGCAGTATACGAAAGAGGCAATACCTATGCACCTTGATAAAACTGAAATTCAACCATCTCTCCTACTGAAATCAGGAAAATAATAAATTCACTCAAAAGTAAAAGCTCACATGGAATTGATGGCATTTCCAACTGAGTACTACAAGCTTGTTTCCAACAAATAAGTAGGATTCTTAGCCACATATGTAGTAGCTCACTAAAACAGGGCATTTTTCCAAATAGACTGAAATACGCTATTGTTAAACCATTGCATAAAAAAGGGAATAGGTCTGATGCTAACAACTACCGCCCAATCTCACTTCTGACAGCTTTATCCAGAATTCTTGAAAAAGCAATGTATTCAAGCGTAGCATCACGTATTTCTAAACATAAAGTACTAACAAACTGTCAGTTTGGTTTACAGAAAGGCTTTTCAACAGAAAATGCTACATCTGCTTTCACTGACCAAATATTAAATGCAATTAATAACTGAACATCACCCATTGTGATATTTTGTGATCTCTCAAAGGCTTTTGATTGTGTGAATCATGAAATTCTTCTAGATAAGCTTAAGTATTGTGGTATGAGTGGGACAGTGCGCAAATGGTTTAATTCATACTTAACTGAAGAATGCAGAAGATGGAAATTAACAGTACAGATGGGCTGCAAAAATCAGCAGAATCCTCTAACTGGGGGGGGGGGGGGAATCAAGAATGGTGTCGAACAGGGTTCAGTCTTGTGTCCCTTATTGTTCTTAATATATTTTGGGAAAACACAGTTTATACAATTCTGTACCGTAAATGGCATAACACCACTGATAAACATTGACTATGAACAGAAGTCTGTTGCTAAGGCAGAATATTCAAAATTTCTGGGTGTGGGCATTGATGAGAAATTGAATAGGAGGAAACACATAAATGAATTGCTGAAATGGTTAGGTTCAGCTACCTATGGTATTAGGGTTATTGCAAATTTTGGTGATAAACATGTCATGTCAGTAAATTAGCCCATTATGCCTATTTTCATTCACTGCTTTCCTATAGCATCATATTTTGGGGCAATTCATTGTACAAAAGCTTGTAATCAGAATAATAGCTGGAGCCCACCCAAGATCACCTTGCAGACATTTATTTAAGGAACTTGGGATATTCACAGTACCTTCACAATACATATATTCATTTATGAAATTTGTCATTAATAACCCATCCCAATTCAAAAATAACAGTGAAGTGCATAGCTACAACACTAGAAGAAAGGATGATCTTCACTATTCTGGATTAAATCTCACTTTGGCAAAGGGGTGAATTATGTTGCCACAAAAATCTTTGGACATTTGCCAAACAGCATTAAAAGTCTGACAGTAGCCAACCAACATTTAAAAGAATTTCTGAATGACAACTCCTTCTACTCAATAGATTATTTTTTTGATATGAAATAGTAACTGTAAAAAAATTAATTAATTATTTTAGGTAAAGAAAACTTACGTTACAGCAACACGTTCCACATCATTATGAAATGCATTCATGACCTATGGAACAAGGATTAATGTATCTATGAATGAATGAATGTATGTATGTATGTATGTACGTATGTATGTACAGCGATAGGATATGGTTCCTGCAGTACAGGCAAGGGGGTTTCTCCACCAATGGGCTTCAATGGTGTTTTCAAGAATGCGACTTGAAGTGGCATGTAGGCTTAACAGGTGTGCTGCTATCCAGTATAAATAGCTGTCACTCTGTAGTAAAATCATTTACAGCCCAGCAGTGCTATTGGAATGTGGAGGCCATAGGCTATGCTGGACAAGAGGATGCCATGATGCTGCATGCAGCAGTCGTGAGTTAGGGTCTCTGTCACCATACCTGTTTCCTGCACTACATCTGGACTTGGTGCCACCACAGCGTGACAGGGCTACCCAGGTCCACCCCATCAGCGAGGCCTGACTGCACCAAGGAGCCAGCTATCACTGCAAGAATTCCGGCCACCTCGACATGCTGTGTGCTTGTGGCACGACTAACGTAACCAGGTTGTGCGACACATACTGTGCACAGGTGTCGGCAATCCTGGGTGAGTTTTAGAGCAGCCAGCTGGGTGCTAGCACTTGCCATGGGGCCACTGCATCCCTAAGGCGGGGGGGGGGGGGGGGGGGGTCACTACTCCGCATCGGCAGAGTGCAAATGACTGAGTAAAATACCATATTTACTTTAATATGCTGTGTTCCCCTGGGACGACACTGTCCTGCAACCCTGACAGAACCCTCTGCTGTCTGCCATCCTGCATCAAAGCCACCACAATCCCCCGGGGTCAGCTTCATTTGGTATCAGCAGTGGAATCTTTCACCCAGTCACCAAGTCATTTGATGACAGCAGAAAGAGTGACACTGCTTACAATTGTCACCTGTGGATGAAGAATACGACTCCACTTCTGTGGGGATGCAGTTTTGTTGACATACGATGTGGCAGGTGCAGTGTTTTTGGTCGACTTTGAGTATCACAGCAGGCCAGTGGGTCTTTGGTCAGATGTATAACGGTATTTGTGGGTTCAATATGTGGCAGGTAAATGCAGATGGGGTTCTGTGGATGTGGAAATTAGAATGTTGGTTTTTGCAATGGGTGTTATCACACAAAAGAGATGCCTCTCTCTCACTGTCTAGAAGCAAATAAGCTGTTAATCATGAGTAACAATTCAGGAGGTGAAACTAAATTTAGTCCTCATTTCCATGTCTAAATAATAATTATGTGCAGCCAATCAGGCAAGAGTAGTTAGGTTGTAGTAAGAAGTAATATGATAGCGTCACAGTTAAGTGTTCTCATAATCTGATTTCATGTTCCTGTTTTGACATTTTCATTGAATGGAATTATCATGACACCAGAGTATGACAATCACAAGAAATGCACGGTATTGTGGACCATCTGTAAGGCGCACAGGTGTACAACAAGTGTTGCTCAGTATGTAAGCATGTAAAGACGTAAGAGGTGTGGGATTGAAGTATGTTTAAGTGTCCTTGTCATTTCTGTGTGTAATTGATAAAAGGTAATAATGTCATGGTCAGTACCACAGTGAGAGAAGTTTTCAATACCACAGGAGGCTCCTCAGATGAGGCGTTCAAAATTTTAAAAACTGAAGTGGACAATACCCAACTGTCTGAGAATGGAAGCACTTTAGGATAGGGAGAAAGAAACAGCTTACTGCAAAACTCCATAGTATGTGGAGAAGAAGCAGAGAGGGTTTGATGACTGGTGGATTAAAAATTGTCCTTGGGACATGAGGAATAGGAAGATTTTGGAGAAGATGGATAGAAGGGAAAGAGAGGAGGCATATGGAGAACATTGGCAGGAAGAGGGACAGTCCTGGAGATAGACTGACTGGTCACACAACTTGTCCAACAGCTGTTAATATAGTTAACCCAATCAATCTGGAAAGGTGGAGGAGAGAACAGAGAATCTGATGACTGGTGGGACAAGTTTGTGAGTGGGAAGATTATGATAATTATTAAATGGAGTGGCAACATTATACAAATTACTGAGAGTTTACACAATGCATGGAATAAGTTGTTAAAAGCATGTGGAGTATTGTAGAAGTACCAGCTCAGGTATCATGTGGAATTGTGGAGGCCGGGGTAGCAGGAATGAGTGTGGGCAAAGTGAATAAGTGTGTGGATAGCAAAGTGAGTGATGCAAGTGCCACACTATCTATCTCATTGTAGGATAATGGGTGTTTTTTAGAGGCCGTAGAGCCCGGACAAAATGCACAAATGCATCTGCCAACTAAATTTGCAACATGCAGTGTGGAACTGCAGATGATAATGCTAATTTAGACTAAAAGTTGTTGATAGTTATGTTGCAGATGTTGTGGCTAAGATGGTAAAGAACATATATTTCCATATGATGAATGTGTTCCCTAGAGCTTAGGAGGAAACGAAGAAGCTGTGGAACAGGATGTGAGGGCATGGAGGGAGGGAGGGAGGGAGGGAGGGAGGGAGGGAGGGAGGGAGGGAGAAGTTGCCAATGACACATAACTAGCAGGGCAAAAAAGTAAAGGTAGAATGTGATGTGGGTTCCAAGAGAACTAATTCAGTGGAGTAGTACATAAGTAGTCTAGTAGTGTAAGAGTAAGTATAGTAAGCTTAGTAGGTTAATGGGGTCTCAGAACCATGTGGTTTAAGCTGCCATACACTCTTGTGATGGAAACCTGTTTCATAAAATGTGAAACAACATTCACTGGGCATGGGAATCTCGGCTGTAGATTGGATCTATGTGGAGACTCAGGGGTCTGGATCTTCAAGGGGGTAATGTAGCAGCACTACTGTTTTGTGGGTAAATCTATGGGAGTATGTGGGAGTGTGGAGGTAAAGCATTGCAACAGCTGCTGCCACCTGGCAAGTGTGTGATGTAGACATTCCAATTACAGTAACAGGGCTGTTTATTCATTGTTAGACAGGCTAGGCTTGGCTCTGCAAAATGGGCAGCACAGCAGTAAGATACTTGTTGCAGTACAGGCAAAGAGATTTCTCCACCAACAGGTTTCAGTGGTGATGCCAAGAATGTGACTGAAAGCAGCACATCGGCATAAAAGGCGTATTGCTATCCTGCTTAAAGAGATATCACTTTGTAGCAAAATCATTCGCAGCCAAGCATTACTACATGGAGGCTATGGCAGACAAGGGGACATCATGAAGCTGCCAGCAGTAGTCACAAGTTCAGGCCTCCATCACTATACCTATATCCTGCACTAACAATAAGTCCACCTTACAGACTTTGAGCCGTGCCACGACAGGGCTATCCAAAGTCCATTCCATCAGCAGGCCTGACTCCCACCCAGGAAGACACTGGATCAAGTCTCAGGCATGGCAGCTGCCTTTCACCAATAACAATACCATCATAGCAGCAGCTGCGGCACATCCCACCATCACCCATTGGGTCACAGTTGTCCACCAAGGAGTTGGCTACCGTAAGAATTCTGCCCACTACTGATAATGCGTGTTTTGCAGCATGACCCATGTAACTGAGCTGTGTCTCCCATACTGTGCACTGGTGTTAGCAATCATGGACACGCATGCCACCGCCAGCCAGCTGGGCACTTGCTGTCCCCTGCTGGCCCTGTGGCGCCCCCCCCCCCCCCCCCCACTTGTGCCGATAGGGGCTTTTGCCACCCCAAATCAGCAGAGTGCAAATGTCTGAGTAAAATAAAAGGTTTATTTTGGTAGCTGTGTGTTATGTGGGCTGCCACTGGCCTGCAACCTTGCCACAACCCCCAGCCACCTGCCATCCTGCACCGAAGCCACTCCACTATCCCCATGGTTGGCTTCAGTATCACTAACACAAATACAGTAATTATGTGTATCCTGCTGGTTCTGTATTAAATGGCTGAAGTCTGAGAAAATTAAACATGTTCCCTGACAGAATCACCTTGTGCAATGAGACTGAATACATTACACCCACCTGTGGAGAAGTGTCTTACATCTACCTGTAGAGAAGTGTCGACTTATATGATGCGCAAAAGGACATTAACTACACACCAAATGTTTGTTTCAAAACCCAAGATACTGAACATGTGTAACACAACAGCAGTTACTTCTAATCAAAAATCTCCAAGATAATATCCTAGACTGTAAACAGAAAATTAGAAGATGCAAGAAGCTTCCAAGGGGGGACAGGAATTTGTTTCACTCAAGAGTCTCGAGCAAAATAGCAACATTCTCAAGAATCGGTTTGATCTGTATGGAAATAAGATGCATGGGAAACACATATGGATACATTGTGTATGGTCAGGTCACTGACATATATGAAGCCAACCATATTCAATAAAAGGTGGACCAGGAGCCAAGTATCAACTAACATCAGTTAACAGAAAATTCCACGAGGTAAAAAATACTGAGCAGATGTACAATCAAGGTTTATCATATGCAACAACCCAGTGCCAAGGTGGTTATCTTACCTTAAATACCTGAATATGTCCAAACAACACATCACCTACCACTGTTAGATATCTTGTTGCAACTTCTGGGTCACAGAGCTCTCACCAGGGAGTGCTATCACTTTCAAGGGGTTGCTTGATAAACCGCCAAACACACACAATGGCGCCATGTACCCAGCATATAAAGTGTCTCTCGCAATGTGAATTAATCTAAGGACAGTGCATAATCAAAGTTTAGCCTGCAGAAAGATTGTCATGTTTATCTGTAATGCTTCTGGGGTATGTTGCACCCTGCTAATATTATGGGATGGTGCCAACAAGGGGATGCAGATGTCTTCATCAGGATCAGCAAGAAGAGGCATATATTTCATTACATGTCTTTCGTACGAGTATTGTTAATGGTGCAGTCTATAATGATAATATCCTGCAGTGTGCCTTCTTCAATATGCATGTTGAACTGGATTCCACCTACTGAATGATAGATAACACTCAGTCACACAGGGCTGGCCTGGTAGATGAGTATTTGTAACGAGTGGTCACTGTTTGTCTAGTGTGGTCAGTTTGCTCCTTGGCCTTGAATCCGATACAACACACACAGGAGGCTCCAGACTGAAAGGTTGCATTTGTAACTTTGTCATGACAGACCACTGCTGACCTCCAGAGAGCACTACCCTGACAATGAGAGCCATAACAGGAAAGCCTACTGAATGGCCCAATCCACAATATGGAGGGTCATAGTATGTCTTAAATTGCCATGCGAGGCTATAACATCTGTTACTGATATTCTGTAGGTCACTTGTGGAATGTAACCAGCATACATAACCAGCACACACAATCAGCATACCCATGTCACCTTTTGAATCCCTAAGACTTCTTGCCTTGCAAGTGAAACTTTCTCCACTTACTTTATTTTGCACAGTTTCAAGTACATACTCTCAGTCACTGTAAACAGGAGAATTGTGTTTTTGGCCCTCTCCATACAGAGTGTCCAGGAGGAATGGCCAATATTCAGGGATATGACAGGAAGGGTCATTTAGAGCAAAAAAGGCAAATAAACATGAGCTCTTAAATGCATACCTTAAGAGCTATGAGCACTTGTTCATCCTTGTTACTGTGACACACATCGCTTCTACTGAACAAGTTCTCACAGCTCTTAAGGCATACATTTTAGAGCCCGTTTTTACTAGACCTTTACTTCAAATGATTGTTACTGTCATTTCCTTGAATATTGACCAGTCTTCCTGGGACACCCTTTATTACATGTCACAGATCTTTACCATTTTGAAAATGGTGCTGAGCAGAAAAAACGTTTACTTATATGTCTCATACAATTAACATATATTCTCATGAAGTATGAATCTTACCAAGGGATATTGTATTTTTACTTTTTTAATTGTATGGGTACAGCTTGTTTAGAGTAAGTCCATGTGGACTACAACTTATAAAAATTTTACATCTAACATTATTGCTGTAATTTCTGTATTGTAAATTTTACCATATGCTTTTCAAAAACCAAGAGCATATAACTGACAAAAAATTTGTTACAAAAGCTTCTACTTTTAGTACAAGATTAATGCAACTTATGTGGTAAAGTTTTTGTTTTCAGTTGTCATCATTTGTCTGAAAACTATAAGTACTATTAAGATTATTAGGAAACTTACTCCCAATTTGATGCTTCTGTTAGCATGGTCTGCAACATCACACACAATTTTCAGTGCTCTCTGGGTATCCTCGTAATCTGGTGAGGAGGAATCCAGCTGTCGGGAATAGTCTTCAAGTAGAAGTCGGTACTGTGGTATTCGCTGGACAGGTTTTAACATGAAATGCTTAATTGAAAGTTTTTGGCAAATGGGCAAGGCTTCAAAGTCTCTCACTAATTTGGAAAATTTTGGATATTTTTGACAACATTCATCAAAATGACTGCACTGAGCTCCAAAATTCTGAATATATGTGGTATACAGTTTTAAGAATGGACCTTTCCTTACAATGACATCCGCTATCTTTTTAGAAGATTGCCAATTTTCAATTCTGCATTCAAGATCGTGCAGCAGATCCTCATTAAGGCTTTGTAATTGTGGCAAACTATTAAATATCTTACAGAAGTCGTCATCGGGGATTATTTGAAATTGATATTGTTTTCTTGTCATTTCCAAAGCCTGTCGGAAATCTTCATTTAAAAGTTTCAGTACACTGATAAATACTCTTTCTGATGTCATAAGTTCTTTGGCAATGAAAAATGCTTTATTGGCTTTCTGCTCAGATGATGTAAGTTTTACTGCATCTCCCTTGCTAAAATGACCAGTTGCCTCAGAATCAGAGTTCTGACTTGTTTCTGTGATGTCTGTTTTTTCTTGGTCTGAGTGAGCATCACCTTTCATGTAATTCTGTTCTGGAACTTTTGACTTTCTACCTGCAGAGCTCTCTACAACTTTCATAGAAGACAGAGAGTATTCATTGTCTTGACTGCTGCTTGATATAGATGCACAATCTTCATTAGGTAACAAGCCTCTCTCAGACTTTGAATATACATTCCACTGAGGTGACTTCTTAGCAACATCACATTCACTCCCTTGGAACAGATCTTCTAGTGAACTCTGCCTTGCTGTGTTGTCTGAGCTGTCTAGGTCAGCTAAAGCTCCACTTGAGAGGTCACCATCATCATACCACAGAGATAAACTGTTACCTCTTCCCCTAGGTTCATTCCTCATTGCTCTGACACGATCCCTGCAGCTGCTCCATGACAGCCGCCGTGCATGCTTCCTGTTTAATGCTGTGTTCCGGTGGGTCAGACTGCACGGCAATGATGGTGTGGATGAAGTTAATGAATCATCTGACAGTAATCTGAATATTAGTTTCTCACTTCCAGCACTCCTGTACTTAAATTTCTGTTCTGGTGATGACTCCGTTTTTTCTTGAGTAGATGTAGTACTGTTTGAACCAGTGCTGATGGCACATACCTTACCAGTGTCTACATTAAATGAGCTCTGACATACTTCTAAACTTGAAATACCATCACCGCAGATTTTCTGTGATGTAGTGATTTCAACATGGTCAACAACAGAATTCTCCAGTAATATAGTGACATCATTATTTTCCTTTAACAGATTTATATTTTCCTCACAAGTTTGTTTATAAGAAGAACTGTCAATTTCATCTACCCTTTTCCCAATTTCATTTGAACTATTGCGAACAGAGCTATTCACTGACACCCATTCTATCTTACTTGAACTTGAACTATCATGTACATCTGACATCGATTTTTCTTGAAAACTTGTTGCACACATATCACTTTCATTTGGGAGGGCACTAGATTTCTTAATCTCGTTTCTAGGAGCGTCTTGCTCACCAGAATGAGGACAGTCTTCACACTGAGATTTGCACACAGAAAAGTTCTCTGGTGTGACAGTTCCTTTATCTTTGTTATCTGACTTGATAAACTCTGTAGACAACACAGAATTATCTATATTTGAAGAAACATCCTTATCTAACCTACATGTTTCACTAAACGTTGTGGCTGCTGTAGTGTCCATATCAGCTGCTATTTCACTGAGCTGCACTTCATTCTTTACCGAATGACTGGTATTTGGTCTAGCTGCTTCTTTGGATAAATGAGTTATATCTGGACGATTGCAAGTTTCAAATAAGTGCTTTAGGGCATGGAGGTTGAGCCTGTCATCAATAAAACTATTAACTGTAGTTTCTTGTTTTGGATCCTTTTCTGGATTTATACTAGTTGTTTTATCATTAGAACAAACAATACCTTCTGAGTTATTCTTGCGATTTTTTTTCTGACTGTAATTAACAGTGGCATATTCGGGAAAACTTCTCTGGGGTTTAATCAAACTTATACGGCTGTACAAATCCTGTTTGCTTTCTAATTCCTTTGTAGGTAAAACATCTGTAACTGATTTTCTTCTCCTCCTAGGGGGTGGTATAGGGGTTTTACCATTTTTATCTAGTGATATGTTAACACTATGGACCTCACTTAAATGACGTGTGTAAAATCTTCCCAAACTAGAGCTCTTTGCCTTCACCTCAAGATGTTTGACTTTGCATGTGTCACTGTTGTCAAATTTTTTGAGCAATATGTCAGGAGGGCTTGATGAAATAAATTTATCCCTAGAGCTCAAAAATGAAGTACCCTCTATACACTTAAGAAATATATTTCCCTGTAACGCCTTATTTTTAGGAGAACGTGGGGGACGTACTGGAACATCTCGCCTGTCACTTTCCGGAAGACAATCAAATTCCTCAAAATTTGCAACTGGAGCTCTGATATGTAACACATGATAGGAATCAACTTCACTTTTTGGAACTGTATCAGCTCTAACACAAAACTCTTCTACATTTTTTGATTCCAGGCACCTCTCTGCACTTGAGGTATGTTTGTTTGGAATCTTGACATTTTGCACAGAAGTTTCACTAAGTTCCTCAACTGCTGTCTCTGATACAACACGCTTTACACAGTTCTGAGGGGAAGGAGGTTCAGTGTTCACAATAACCTTTTTTGATTTAATTGGTGTCTGTGGTTTAGGGAAAATTTGTGGTCTTGTCAGAACCTGCTTCTTCGATGAAAATGGTTTCCTATTACACTTTTCTTCACACACTTCATGTCCACCACATTTTTTAAAAGTTAAATCTTTGATCTCTTTGCACTCATACTGTTTCTTTAATTCTGTTATGGATGTTGTTGATTTTCCAGTTTCTGTATAATTTTCTGTAGATGCTGTTTCCTTAAAGGTAATGCTCTTTTGACAAGAATTTGCACCTGAACTGCTTCCTCTTGTAACTGTCCTAAAAACGAAAAAAAAAGGTCATGTTATCAAGAATACTCTTCAGATGAGCAACTAAATACAGAAAGAAAACAATTAACAACTAAACATTAGTTACCAATAAAATAAACAAATAAATAAAGATATAAATAAAATTTAAAAAGCAGCAAATCAATGTGATATGCATGAGCTGATTCTCAGGAAGGCTACCATTATTCCATTTAAGGTTGCTGATGTCTAAGCAGAATTGGTGCTAATAGGTATGATGCTGAAGTTCTTGCTGTTTTTTGTAATTAGTAGTTAATAACCTGTCACCAGCAAGGCCATGACAGAGAATTGGAACAATAACTATTTCTCACAGTGACTCCAGTGACATGACAACTTTGATGAACATGTGAACATAATGTTATTAATGGAAAGCAGTATATTTATTCAAACAGTCTTCCAACTCAAAAGCTTATTCTTCCAAAATATTACTGTCAAGGTATTTATCATCCTATCACATCCTCATAAACATAGAACTTATCACAGAATATCAGGACCATTTTTAGTTTACAAATTAAGCGATGAACAGACTTTTAGAACCACTCTGAGCTATGGTGGTAGACCTCCACAGAAAATTTGGAACACACCAAAAATACTGAAACAACATTTATGAGAACATTCTTTGACAGCCGTGACAATTCATTAAGATTTATTTCACAGTTTTAAATACAGTCGAAGTGTTTAAAGGAGGCATACACGAGTAAAATCAGTAAAAAATTATGCAAAGTAAATAATAAAGACATCACAGTTAAGAAAAAGAATATTATCAGAACAAAAATTCACAGAATTTATGTTCAGGCTATGAAAAACAACTCATCTGAAAGTGCAAAACCATAACTGGAATCCATATGCTAAGTTTTCGCAATGGAAGAAGGAAGGAAGGAGGTCATATAGAAATGATGTATAATGAGAAGATCCTTTACGTATGAAAGTGTACTGGTCTATGCATCTGTAGTTAAGTCACTAAATGAGTTAGTTAGGCCATGTGTAATACATTACTTTGGCACTCTAATGCTTTTATGGTGTGAAGAGATTACAAAAACAGAAGGAAGTATGAATCTTATACTGAAGACAAATATACAATGCTCTCAATAGTAGATTATGCTTTAGAACTAAATTCAAGAAATGGGCAAGTTACAGATTTATCACGGCATGTTCACATAAATCACATTGTCTGCATGTTTCAATCATATTACATGGGTGGTCTTTCAGAGTAAAACTTAGAAAGACAAAAATATAAGAAAGTAAATGTCATCATTTGGGTTTCAAATTGGATTTCCCACCACATAAAAATCTGTTGCATCATTTATGAGGTCTTATGGACTTCTAAATAAGTACAAAAAATACTGTGTACCAATGGCATGGACACCATTTTCAGAAAATCATTTCGGAAGAATAAAGACATAGCTACTAGTAAACAGCACAGCTGGAGCATTCTTCCTATGTTTCATGATATCTGAATAAAAGCACTGAAACCATCAGGAAATATTCTGACAAGTACTGGGAAAATCAATAAACGAAACAAAGGTGGGGTGACAAAAATCTAAATGGCCAGACCACAAGCACAAGAATTTCATCAGTATGGCATACAGTTACATTTAAAACTAATGTTTCTTATCATGTTCTAAAATTATAATGTTTTTGGCATGGCAAGAAGATCAGATATCACTTTTCTTCATTTTGTAAAAATGTTATTTTAGCGTTATGACAGTACCTCATAGATTTGAGTCCTGCAGTTGTCCCAGGAGAGTGATGGGCGGGGATACATCCTGTTGGTTTGGGTGGTAGTAGTGGCCTCACTCTGTCTGTGAAAAGTAAAAGTCATCTGCTGTAAAATTCAATTTATAGGAAACTCTTATGCTCCTACATATATACATAATATAAATATGATGTAACCTGAAATATTTGTTCAAGCATGGGCTTGTAGTACATGTTATATGAGTGTATACAGGTGAAAAGCAACAACTGCCATTTCAAAAGTGTTGTGAAACTGATGAAAATACATAAAAGTGGCCCACAACGTATCTAAATTCCAAATAAGAAAAGTGTATAATCAATCTAATTCCCATAACATCCTTTCTAATAAACCATAAGTTGTAATCTGGAAAGTTTCATATACATGAGTAGCATTTTTCAGAGTACAAACAACTATCAATCACAAGTTTATAGACAACATTTTTGCTTTTTAAAGCATGTAATATGCTGCTGTTCTCATATTATTGAGTATATTTGCCATACAAAACATCAAAATTATATGTTGAAAGCACGGTCATGAATAAAGTTCAGTGTGGGCACAATAAGTCTGCTGGGGAATCTGAGATGATGATGATGATGCTCTCCTGCAGCTGTTGACTGCATCAGGCACAACCTGCTACAAGTTATGGTTCTTATAGGCACCAATAATATCTACTGCCTGGGCTCAGAGACCATTCTCAGTTCCTTACAACACCTGGCTAAAGTGGAGAGCATTAGCTTCTTTCATGAGGCAAAAGCACACCTCATAATTTGTAGCATTGGCACAGCAAAAAATTGTAGCTTGGTGCTTCAATCAACCATCCAAATAAAGTAGCCAATGGATGAATGTTTCAAAGAAAATTTACAAATTATTAGACACAAACTGCTCTATGATGCCACATCAATTCTGATACTTCAATTACAAAGGAAACAGATGAGGTAACAAACATAATCAACTTTTTTGATTCAGTGCATGCTGTGAGAAGAATCAGATACCATACGGTTATTAGAGCATCAATGATCAAAATTTTTGAATGAAAAGTAGGATGATATTTTTACTTAAAAATGTGTCAAAAAATTACTAGAAATTATCCAAGCAGCCAACAGCATTCATTTAGCTCTAGGGAAAAGAATGATGAACAGCGCAAATTCATTAGAATTAAAGGATACATGATTAATAAGTTTGTGCTGTGTATGATTAGTAAGGGATGAAAGAAGTACACTTGGTTCAATACCAATTCATAAAGTTAATGCATAAACAGAGAGAGCTGCGTAGCTGATTCGAACGACACGGCATTCTTACTGAATTCCAAGAATGTTGAAAGCTTGTTTTCCAATACAAACTGTGAAACATATTACTTTATTCAACTTAATCTTTCATAATGACCACAAAGGTAAAATTAAGATTAATTCAGGCATATACATAGACGTAGCAACAATTTTACTCCATACACCACATGTGTACTGAACAGGTTTTGGGAAAAGAGGAAGGGGTCGATGAAATTATTCTGGTACCCATCTTCCAGCATACACTGTACAGTGGCTTGTGGAGTATCAGTTAAATGAAGCATGTATTTCAGAGTTTCATCACTATGGTTACTGTGTCAAACAACTCAAAGTTCCACAACAATATCAGCAAATTTTGCCAAATATGGCAAACAGATTTTTTTTTAAGCAGGAAAAGTGCGTGTGCTGGTCTTCCCATCAATAGGCTTTTGAATTCTCACCCACACTAATAGACCCAGTTATCATTCCATACAATGACACATGCAAGGAATTCTTTATCCTTAGCTCAAGAATCTACATTTAAAAATGGACTTGTGTGTGTTCCATTATGGAATCTGCAGTTATCTAAACTAAATGATGTACACATACAACATAATAAGATGGCACACGTAAAAGCAAACATAATTCTATAATTAAATGGAAGTTGGCAACAGCTGAAACAATTTCAAGTAAATCTGGTATAAACGTAAATTACTGATTTGGAAAGAATCCTCAAACAGGGACGGAAGTTGTTTGGTAAGGGAGTGACACTCAAACATAATCAAAACTGACTGATAAGAATTGTTATAGCATTTCACTTCTAGGTATGAGAGCAAGGGTGAGAAGGAACTGTCATGTAGAAAAAACCAAAAACTAATGTGTCATATTGATAGTTTATAGTAACTGTGTTGATTGTTGATAGTCGCAATGACTTTTCAGTTCAAATTAGTCAAAAAGAACAATCGGAGCTCTCTATAGTACTTTAATGAGAACTGAATGTGGCAGAAATCATTTTCCTATACTTGCATAATATGAGAAATGGGGATGAATATGAGAAATAGGGATGAATATGAGGCATATTCAAAAAGTAAGGGCCATAACAAATACATTCGTCAGAATATGCTTTTTTGGCGACTTTCATTTCCTGCAAACCATGTTCACTTTGCCAAATAATCATGGCTCACTTCTAAACATTTTTGTAACTTTGTACTAGCTTCTTAAACCACTCTGCACAGAAGTTCTGCGTCTTGCAATTGAGCCAGTTTACAATAGCAGTGTTGATTTCCCCCCTCATCTTCAAAACATTGTTCACCCAGCCATTGTCTCTCCAAGTGCAAGGAGATGTAATAGTCATTGGGTGCGAGGTTGTGACTACAATGTGCATGGTTGGAAAGTTGCCAATAGAAACACTAAATTTTACCAGTGGTATGGGCAGCAATATGTACATGCATGTTGTCACAGACAAGGACAATTCTGGTGGACAGTTTCCTGCAATATCAATTTTGGATGGCATATTTTAATCTGGTAAGTGTTTTGCAGTACACATCAGCTGTAATTGTAGACTACGTTCCATCAAATAAATCAAAAGCATGCCCTTTTCCTCCAAGAAAACTGCAGCCATAATTTTTTGACTCAAGTAGGGAGACTGATTTCTTTTACTTTTTGGTGAGGTTAGATTTGTACCACTGCAATGACTGATTTTGATTCTGCATTGACGTAGGATATCTTTGTCTTGTTGCATGAAATACTGAAGGAAGACAAATCATCTCAATCTTGCCGATAATGCTCTCCTGTTCAACATTCTTTGCTCTTTGTGATGGTCAGTAAACATTTTCAATACACAACTTGCATGCAATCTGCAACGTTCTAGTTTTTCAGCGGCAAGCCTATCAATAGTAGAGCAGCCAACATGAGAAAATTTAACATCCAGAGTACTAGTTACCAATCAGATCACAGTTTTTGTTCTACTTGTTGGACAATTTCATCAGTCGTGTTACTGAGCCTGCAACTCTGTTCATCATTATGCACATTTGTACAGCCAGTTTCGAATCGCCGACACCAATGTCTCACATTGCCTTCACTAATTGCTGTAGACCTGTAAACTAGGCAAACTCCTGATGAATTTTACCAGCTTTACATCCCTTTGCACACAAGAATTTAATTACAACACACACTTCATAACTGCTGGGGGCAACAATTATCGAAGTCATTGTTGTTTGCTTTTGCCCTTAGTCAAACAACTACAGATTCAAAACAATGACTTCTACAGGCCCATAAAGAATTGATGAGCCCCATCATTCATGCAACTTTGTTCTGAGCCGACTTTTAAACATAAGCAAATGGCCTTTATTTTCCAAATTCACCTTGTGACTAAGTGAGCAACAATGGGTAAGCAGGTAGCATACCTACAAAGCTTTGCGTCATTGTGTTCATTTCAACTTGGTGTTCTTTTTAACAACCTTCTTCGTAGAAACCTGACTAAAAGGTAATGAAATTGAAGTACCTCAAAAGTGAGCTAATGTACTGTTAATACCCACATTAACAAACGGTGGTATTCATGCAAGTAATTTTTGGCACATGTGACAGATGTTAATCAACAATACATTTGCTGTTTACAGCCCATTAATATTACTGCTTCATTACATATTTTTAAACATTAGTTCATTTCCTCTTTCATTTGTGCAACACACACCATATTAATGGACCATTCCTCAGTGAATCCTCCTCGGTTTTCTATTTTGTGTTCCCAAAAACATAATTACCGAACAGTACTACTGCAAGATGCAAACATTTAGCAGGTGGGGAGGGATCAGTTTGTTTAATTTTGTTGAGAGTATATTATACTGTGTTGCATCCTATGAAAAACTGGATTACAGATGAATTTTCATACCATAGTAGTTTATTACAAAACCGGGCACCCACCCAAGCACACGCGCACCCCCCCCCCCCCCCCTCTCTCTCTCTCTCTCTCTCTCTCTCTCTCTCTCTCTCAGACTGGAAAAATAATTAAGAGCACCTGAAAAAATAAAATCAATGTACTGACATTCCTTTCAGAAAAGATGATGCATATTGGAAGCTACTAAGTCAGTCATATTAATGTGAATTTTGGGGCCATACAACCATGTACCAACTGTTTGTGTGAGAACCATTTTGTTAAAAAACACAGTTAAGGGTAAACATGCAGAACTGGTGTACTGTATTCTATAGGACGACTTGGACAGCTTGAAAAAAAAAATCAACACTATAATGAAACTATCTGACAAATTAAATTCTACTCAGGATCAGGGGACTTAAAACTGGACCCTAACTTTTCACGATAGCAATTCCCTTACCAACTGAGATATTGCGGCTCACCTTGTACCCTGACTCAAAGTTTCAAACTGCCTTTTTGGCAGACGTTTTTTTAGTGAAGTACTGGTGGACTGACATAAAACACTTCATTTTCCAGAACAATCACAATAATAAGAAGAGAAAGAGAATTACAACAGTGCAGTTGCTACACTAACCAGACTGAGTGTCATACAGTTTCCTCCAAATTATGCTTATTTTCATGTCTATGAAGGCTAGTACAATTGAAAACTATGAACAGAAAATATGCAACATAATGCCAAATGCTTCCATAACAATGTTTCCCAGGTTCAAATGTGTTCGAGAGTATGCACATTTACAATATATTCAGTTCTCATTTTCCCTGACCAGGCTTTATTAACCTGCTCCCCTCTTTTTGTATACTATCTCAGTGTCTCTAGTTCATTTACTACAGCAGCTTACTGCATATCTCACAATACACTAACTCTGGAAGAAGCTTTTTCAGAGTGATGAGTAAATTTATAAATTAACACAACCATCCAAACCATTCAATGTGTTGTAGCTGTTGTATGGCTTCAGCTGTAAGGTTATTAAAACCTGCATTGAGTATAAACCACTGGAATTGATATAGATGGGTAACAGACGAATTAACCACGTGAATGTGTGGCATTCATTTATAGATGGGCATCCAAGTATGATAAACAAGATGAATAAAGGTATCATGTACCAACCTTGCTTCTGTATAATACCCCCTTCAGCCATCAGACTGGAAAAATAATTAAGAGCACCTGAAAAAATAAAATCAATGTACTGACATTCCTTTCAGAAAAGATGATGCATATTGGAAGCTACTAAGTCAGTCATATTAATGTGAATTTTGGGGCCATACAACCATGTACCAACTGTTTGTGTGAGAACCATTTTGTTAAAAAACACAGTTAAGGGTAAACATGCAGAATTGTTGCAGTTATTGTTGTTATAAAACATGACCAGCTTGCCACCGTTGGTATTTTGAATAGGGGAACTGGTGTACTGTATTCTATAGGACGACTTGGACAGCTTGAATAAATGCTTGGCACACGGTATCAAATAAAAACATGATATGTATAATCAATCACAAAGCAAGAATTCTGAATTCAGAGAATCACTGTATTGTATTACCATGGTTCATAAGAATGAAAAAAAAAAAACAGAGTCTGGGATATTCTAAATCAAGTAAACACAATGGATATTCTCGATTTAAGATAAAGACTTTTTCTTAAAATCCCTGTAAGTGCATTAAAAAAAGTACTTGTACAGGAGTATTTTCAGGATGAGTAAGCAATATATCATAAGTCATGGAGTACAGTCTTTTCAGAAGAGGATGGGAAAGAGAATCACAACAGAAGAGTTGTTACATTGACAAGAAAACTGCATGTCATACAGTTTCATCCAAACTGTTCTTCTTGTTGAACCAGGATACAGCATTAGACCTTTTATTCCATTAATTCCCACTTACTGATGCACTGGATCAATTGGCAGCTGGTCAGCTTGTTGGAACCCACTGCCACAATATATAGATTTTATGGCAAAAATCACTAATGACAGAAGGGTGTCTTATTTTGATCATATTTCAATCCCTACCAATTTGAGAAGTGCTGCATACAAAGTGCCATTAAGTTAGCAGCAGCATACTCACCCATTGGCAAGTATCTTAAATATATTCACCATTGAGTGAGTCAGAAGACATAAGTGACTCATGATTGGAAATGAAAATATTTTTTGATCACTGACAAAAGGAGACTCTGACAGCTTGAAGACTGACTTCATGAATGAATGCTTATGGCAAGTATTCAAATACTGTCCTTCTTAAGAGCACAACAACATTGGTCTTATAGTGGGGATACGAGGTGAAAAGTTGACAAAAGATGCACATGACAATTCAATAATTGTTATGTTTCAACTAGCACAGACAATAGATTATTTGATCACCAATTACAGTAATGGTCAACAACAATACACCTACTGCCCATGTACCACACATTCACATTTATGATTTATTCCACCAGATGCCCACATTGCTATCCATGCCCCATGCAAGTTCATTAGCAAGACAGATCACACTGTTCCACCATAATAGCACTGGAATGGTTGAAGACCGAGGAAAGGTCTGGTGTTTTATAGGTGTGTGTGTGTTAATATACAAAAAACTTTGACATTTGGTGCCCTGACCAGTTTTCAGTACCACGCTCTCTGTGCAGGCTGAGCATATCTTCCAGTCCTGGATTTTTTCCCAAGTGGCAATTGCATCTTTCAAGACATTACATCAACCCATATTGCCAATTTTTTACTGGAACAGTTCAAACACCACTGTGATTTCCACTATCTACAGCACCCTAAAACTCACCAGATCCCCTTTACTGAGCACTTAAAGGACTTACTCATTATGTTCCCCATAACAACACTTTTTTGTTGAAAGACTGGTTATTCCCAACAATTGGATCAATCAGTGAAATGGATTATAATTATAAAAGTTGATGAGTATACCAATAATGATTTATTTAGTATTAGTAATTTATTTTTTCCAGCAATCATTTTACAATGAAATAGGATTTGTCAACTTAATAGATGGAAAACGTAAGTCATATACAGACAGATGAATATACACCAACATTTAAAGAAGAGAGGACAGGACAGGTTGTCAGCATAGTCCACTTGAATGACATCAAGGAAGTCTACAGAAACTTCCATAACATAATGGTAGAGTGGAGAGCATATAAGAGGTGTGCCAATAAAGAAACCAGACTGCCTGTTGTGCGCATTTCTGGTTTAGTCGATGACAAAGAGAAGAAAGGGAGAATAACCTTGGGACTCTCCCGACACGCATACAAAATTTCATGCCACTGTGGTGATAAGTCTGTCCGTGAGACTTCTTAGAAACAGGTCGAGTGTCTGAGCCCCATCAGAATTATGCTACACTCTAAAGTGGAACAACATGTTGACATCCAGTCCCTCACAAAAATTGAATAATCCACCACAGAAACTTATGATTTGTTGAAACAAGCTTACAGTGATCCATGTCTATCTCATACGGCAAGTTTTCAAGTGGGTTAACAGGTTCAAGGACAGTAGGGAAGACATCAAAGACAATCTGAAATTGGGCTGTGCTTCCACTTCAAAAACTGAAGAGAATGTGGAGAAAATCAGTAGAATTGTTCAAGAAGAGCACCACCTGAGCGTTCGAGCAATTTCAGAACTTGTCTGCATGAATAAGGAAACCGTTAAAACAGATTTTGCATGATGATCTGGGCATGACAAAGGTTTGTGTTAGAGTGGTGCCAAGAATCCTCAAAAATCAGCAAAAGCAACATCAAGTGGACTGCTGTGCTGACACACTCGAAAACAGTGAAAATGACCCTGATTACCTAGCAAAGTAATTGCGTGTGACGTAACATGGATATGCCAATACAATCCAGAGACTAAGCGACAATCCATACGTTGGAAGAGCCCTCAGTACATTAGGAAGAAGAAAGTGCACATGAGGAAATCAAAATTCAAAGCAATGATGATTGCTTTCTTTGATATCCAATGGAGTTATCTACACCAACCAGGTGCATGAAGGTCAGACTGTCAATCAAGCTTATTACTTAACTCTTCTGGAGACCCTCCATGAATGTGAGTGATGAAGAAGATGTCTGTGAAGAGTATTTTGGTGAAAAACAACATTCCAGTGGTGGAACATCCACTGTATCCACCTGATCTAGCACCATGCAACTTCCTTCTCTTCCCAAAACTGAAGTCTGCATCTGCACTCAAAGGAACCATGTTCGAGTCTGTGGATGCAGTGAAGGAAAAAGCAATTAGCTTCCTTAACAGCATAACAGAAAATGACTTGCAGCACTGCTTCTAACAGTGGAAAATTCACATGGTGTGGTGAAGGGATCGGGGAGGGGATTGTGTTGAAGGGGACAACATTTCAGTTGTGTAAGTTTTTTTCAATAAAGAGTTAGATCATGAGTCCAGTTTCTTTATTGCAACACCTCATATAACATCTGTTCATATGCAAATAACTGGCATCTGGTGCCATGATTCAAGGAAACTGTCCTCCAAAACTCAAAATTTTATTTTTGGAAAGTAAGTAGCTCGGAGTAGTTATACCATTCAGGTTCTCTGAAATAGGAAAACTACAATATTGATGAAACAGCAGGAATGTAATGCAACATAATAAAACTGATATTATTCCACACATACAACAGGACAGTGAAGTGGGTGTGAAACAGAATGGTTGGGAAAATATTACAATTTATGGTGAATTCAACACAATACATTGAACTCTATATAGTCAAATTACACCATAAGTGCATTAATGATACACAAAGTCATTGTGAAATCTTGTGCTTCTGAAGGAAGGAGGAAAGAAAAAAAGGAAGATTAGAGTATAGCATTCCGCCAACAAGGTCATTACAGAGTCCATTGTGTTAACCTCAGTACCGCCACATTTCTATTTCTGTCTGACATATTTCTCACTTTGTTTGTGTGTTTTTAAACATGAAATTTTGTGATGATGTATAACACGATATTACATAAGCAAAAAACAGAACGCTTCCACAAAGTTTGGAAAGTGCCAGAATGACACTGCTTAGAGTCACTCTGTATGAACACCACTCTGACATTTACAAGTTATTCAACAAAATGCTTATTAGCCCAGCCTCACTGTTTCCATCCAGACAATTTTGCTTAAGTGAAAGTTATGGGAAAGAGAAGAGTACCTTTACACAAAATTCAGTAGAGTATTCACAACCATGCATAAAAATTTTGACAATGGTTAACCAGACATGCACCCAGTAAAATAAAGTTAGTGGTTAAAACTTAGTAATTTTGATGACACACAAAAATATAAGAAACATCAACCACAAACTGTTTTATTCTACAAGTTTCTCTCGTGAAAAATGCAAAAAATGTGCATTAGTGTCTTGAAAGTTCAATGAAAAACTTTAATGTCAACTTTTCTTCCATCTTACACGGCTAAACATTTAAAAAACTGATAAATATCATACCATTATTAACTTCATCATATAACATACAGACTTTTTTTTTCTTCTCATGCTTCAGTTTTACCTTCTATCCTACTTAGATAATTCAGTAATGAACATGTTCTCAACTACAGCATACTAGACACAACATCAGTGGTCAATTATGGTTAAAATACCACAACATACTATCCTGTATATAATAAATATTGTGCTTCCAAGTTAGATCCCCCCCAGATTAGATTAAAGGAAGACAGTGACACATTTCAGAGGAGAGTCGCTAAATTTGTTCTAGGGGGTTCAATTAACATGCGAGTATGACGGAGGTGTTTTGTAAATTCAGATGGGAATCCCTGTAGGGAAGATGACATTCTTTTCCTGAAACATGATTAATAAAATTAGGAGAATTGGCATTTGAAGCTGACTGCAGAATGCTTCTACTGCCACCAAGGTACATTTCGCACAAGGACCATGAAGACGGGGGAAATTAGGGCTTGTATGGAGGCATACAAACAGTCTGTTTTCCCTCATTTCATTTGTAAGGAAATGATTAGTATTGATACAATGTACCCTCCACCATGCACCATATGGTGGCTTACAGAGTATGCACATGGATGTAGACATAAACAGAAGTCTTCACTTACTTCAAATAACAACAGGAAGGCAATCAAAACAATCACAATGAGCATACATGATGCTTCCAACTTAAGTGTGTGGTTTTTTGATACAATCAACATAAAATGGTGCACTCGATGATTGGTCATACAATGTTACATAACTCATGTAACTCTGATATAAATGTAAGAAGACTCGCACAAAAGAAAACTTTAGAATAAACTCAAGAACAAAAATGTATCCAATTTGCACCTTTTCAACAGTGATCTATGCTTATAGTGTTTTTCTGGGTGTATCTCTCAAGGCAGTTAGCACTTTATAAACTTATGGTATAGAAAACATTCAGCATCTGTATTTTCTTCTTATAATATAGCAAATAAAAATAAATCATAAGGCTGCTACAGTACCTGTCTAATGTGTCTATCATGTGTCCAGTTCCAATTGAGGGTAATGCAGTTTTTGTTGTATGAAGATCATTCTAATGCTTAAACACATGCCTGGACTAAGAATTGCATCAGTTCTACCCTAAATTATTTCCTCCAAAATAAATTTCTGTGGAAGACCAACATTAATCTTTGTTAACACTGACAGGAGATCTGTCCCAGGAAAGCATAAAAAAGCAACAACACTGAGATAAAATGAAACTAGTGTTAAATGCAAAACAGTATGCTCATATGAAACATACATGGTAATGAATAAGACAGAAAGAGATAAACACTTTTGTCTCTGGATATGCAGTTGCATGTACTTTACAAGTTTACACGTGGTAAGTCCAACCTCACAACATTCTTTTCTTAAAGGCAAAGCAAAGGAAAAAAATTATGGACACTCATGTGAGTTGAAAATACATGCATTCTTCATTCTCTATTAACTTCTTAAATTTTGAGCTTCTGAGTTTTCAAATGAACTGAAAATTTCTTTATATAAGATGATAAGTGTTAATGTGCAACATTGGGAGTCATGTGACCTGACAATTTTATAAGTCCCATTCATAAAATTGTGTTTATGCGATACATAATCGCCACAAAAATGTTACCCAAAGTCTGGGCAGTCGTGTTTTCTGCTGACTATAGGAGGCAAGTGAGAGACAGAAAATACTCAGGTTTCATAAATGGGATTAGTAAAATTCTGGCAATGAGGTAACTGACCAGCAGACCATTATGATCAGCCATTTAACAGCATGTTGGCTTTCTTTTTTACTGATGCACCCATCTTTACAGAAGACGCATGCCCATGAAGTTCTTGCTAAGTTAAGTGATTAATATTGAAATAAGAGCTAATTTAATTAATATTACATTTTAGACTAGTGTATTTACTTCTTCACTAGGCTGGAAGGTTTCACTTTTCTGAGTGTATTTAGATCAAAAAGAAAGTATTTTGTAAAAGCCATTAGTCATTAGTTTTGTTTACATTTTAAGTGTAAATTTTGGAAGAGAGTAGTTTTTTTTTTTACTAGACTTAGCATTTCAAAGTTAAATTAATTTGTGTGTGTCACACAGAGTTTACATAGTTAGTTAAAACTTTCAAAAGTAAGTTTAAAAGTTTGTTTACATTAGTGTTTAGTTATGTATTAGTATAGGCTATGAAACTTCAGTGCTCTTGTGCCAAGTTATTCTCCGCATTTATGTAATTTTTTCTATCAAACTATATGTGATAAATATGGTGGTTGTCATAAAAATCTGAAGAACAGGATGTTCTGTGAAGACTGTAGGTTATGTAGTGGAGAGGAAACAGGGGTAGTTAATGAGGCTCTTCCCATGGTAATGCACGTTATGTAGAAAGGACAAAAAAATAGCTAAACAGGAGGAAAAAATTTGTGCCCTTAAGGCTGAACTAGAAAATGCGAATTTGGAATTATGTAGGCAAAGGGAGGAAAAAGAGATGGGGTGCTGGGAAAAAACAGCAAGCAAAGGGTGAAGAAGGGAAACTATTGAAAAAACTTTAGAGATTCAATTAGTAAATTAGTTTGGCTTGCTATCTGAAGTAGTGGAGGAAGTGCCTCATCCAGATATAGTTGAATGTAGGTTGAAGCAGAATATTAGCTTAAAGAAAAAAAGTCAAGCTGGGATAAAAAAAGAATAGGAAAAGAAGAATTCTGCTTCTAGGTAGTAGTCAAGGTATGGGTGTAGCCCAGCAGCTTCAGGAGAAATTAGGTGAAGGGTACCAGGTCACAAGTTTTGTGAAACCAAGTGCTAGCCTTAGCCAGGTGATGGAAAACTTAGGTCAGCTATGTAGGGGCTTTAAGAAGGAAGATCACGTATTTATAATTGGGGGAGCAGGAAACAGCCTGGCTATGAATCCAAGATATAGTATTAGGAGTGACATGAATAAAATAGGAGCAGAAACTGGGCATATAAGTGTGGGGTTTGTGGAAGTCTTTCAGCACCATGATCGGCTGGCAAAATCTCACATAAGTGTTGTTACAGTTAATGCTATTGGTAGGTGGGAATACACTACACATGGCCTGCACCTAAATAGGAAAGGAAATGTAAGTTAGCTTCTCCATTAGCAGATACTGTAAGGTGGGCCACAGTCACACAAGGGATGATCCCTGTGGTTAATGGGACCAGGCAGATAGTTTTTTTTTAGGTTAAAGCCAAAGTCCAGATGGACAACAATCAAGAAAAATAGAATAAAAGAACCTTCATGTACAGTAAATAGGGATAAAGCTAAGGGTAGTATCAGTGTACTTCATCAAAATATCAGGAGAATAAAAAATAAAGTAAATGAGCTGTTAATGTGTTTAGATGAATTCAAAAATAAGAATGAGACTGATATACTTTGTCTGAACACCATGGGACTGTTGGCATGGACAGTGTCAGTATAAATGGGAATAATTTAGCATCTTACACTTGCAGATCTAACATGGATAAAGGAGGAGTTGCCATTTACACAAAACAAGCGTACAAACACAAAACTGTAGAAGTACGCAAGTTTTGTGTCAGACAGCACAGTGAAGTTTGTGCATGTAAACTACAGCTAGATAATGTAGTGTTGATATTAGCAACAGTGTACAGGTCCACATTACTAGGTTGGGAGCTATTCATAAAAATATTTGACTTCCTATTATGCTGCCTGTCAGACAATAAAAAGAAGTTATTAATCTGTGGTGATTTCAATGTAAACTTTCTAAGCAATTCTGATAGAAAAAGTGAACTATAAGTGTTGTTAACAACATATAACTTAGAATCAGTGATCAATTTCACCTCATGTATAGCTCAGGACAGTAGTACTCTAATAGATAATGTATTTATACAGAAAGAGGTTGTAGAACAAACACATGCTTTCCCTGTGGAAAATGGATTATCTGACCATGATACACAAGTGATTAACTTACAAAACCTAACAGGGTGTACACTTCAGAAATCATTAAGTAAAAGTGCAAGGGCGCTCAACCCGGTATCTATAGATCACTTCAGAGAAAGTTCAGGAAATGTAAACTGGGAAGACGTATATAATGAGCCAAATGCTAATGATGAATGCAGCATATTTCTTGATAAATTTATATCCCTTTTTGAACATTGTTTTCCAAAGAAAATTACTAACTGTAACAGCACAAACTTTTCAAAGAAACCTTGGATTACTACAGGTATTAAAGTGTCTTCCAAAAGAAAAAGGAAACTGTATCAGACAGCAAGGACTAGTAAAGATCCAGAAGTAGTTTTACACTATAAAAATTATTGTAACATACTGAGAAAAGTTTTAAGGAAATCAAGAAATATGTATGTTACAGATGAAATTAACAACTCCAGCAATAAAATCAAATCAATATGGAATGTTGTTAGAAGGGAGACAGGAAAAGTAACCACTGGGGTAGGCAGTATTACTGTTAAAGATAATGAGACTATCTTAACTAACACAGTGCACAGGTAGCCAGTGTATTTAACAATCACTTCTTAAGTGTAGGAGAAAAATTGGTGAGAATAAGTCAAAAGAAAAAGCCAAGCAGTACATGGAAGAGTCAGTTTTAAAAAATTTTAGTCAGATTAAGTTTCATCTAACAACCTCCTGTGAAATAAGGAAAATCATTAAATCTTTGAAAAATAAATGTTCTGTTGGAGTAGATGACATCTCTAACAAGTTATTAGAACAATGTGGAGCAATTACAGCTGATGTTTTGAGTCACATATGTAATGCAACACTGACTCAGGGTATTTTTCCAGACAGGTTAAAATATGCCATTGTCAGGCCTCCCTACAAAAAGAGGGAAACCACAAATTTCAATAATTACCGGCCAGTATCCTTGCTTACAGCATTTTCAAAAAATTTTGAGAAAGTAATGACTCAAGAGTGGTTAGCCATCTCAACAGTGATGGGATACTTAGTAAATCACAGTTCGGATTTCAGAAATGCTGTTCCACTGAGACAGCAATATACGATTTCACTGTCCACATAGTAGAGTCTTTAAATAGTAACATGTCACTAGTAGGAATATTCTGTGACTTATCCAAAGCATTTGATTGTGTGAACCATGATATTAAGTTAGAGAAATTACAATTCTATGGTATAAATGGAACAGCATATGAGTGGTTTAAGTCATATCTACAGAACAGGAAGCAAAAAGTCTCTTTATATGCTTCAAGTGATTCAAAGGAGTTTGCCACTATATGCTTCAAGCGATTCAAAGGAGTTTGCCACTTTATCTAACTGGGGTGAAATTACATTAGGTGTTCCACAAGGTTCGATCATGGGTCCCCTCCTGTTCTTGATATATGTGAATGACCTACCTTCTTATGTGAAACAAGATGCTGAACTGACACTGTTTGCTGATGATACAAGCATAATTATTAATCCAGTAAAAGAAAGTCCGAGAGAAAATGATACAAATAAGGTCTTTGGAAAAGTTATTAATTGGTTTTCGGTGAATGGGCTTGCTTTGAACTTTGAAAAAACACAGTACATCCAATTTTCTGCCGGAAAAATCATAATTCCTTCAATAAATGTAACATATCAAAAGAAGTCAGTAGCCAGGGTAGAACATACTAAGTTTTTGGGTGTACATACAGATGAGAATCTTAATTTGGAAAATTCATATTTTGGATCTCCTAAAGCGACTAGATTCAGAAACTTTTGCAATCAGAATAATTGCCAATTTTGAGGATGTAGAAATTAGTAAGCTAACATACTTTGCATACTTCCACTCTCTGATGTCATACAGAATAATATTCTGGGGCAACTCAACACTTAGGCAAAAGGTATTCTCTGCTCAAAAGAAAGTAGTTAGAATAATGTGTGGGGTTCATAGTCGCACATCTTGTAGGCATCTGTTTAAAAGGTTAGGAATTATTACAGCTGCTTCACAGTACATTTACTCAGTAATGTAATTTTTTCTCAACAACATGGGCCAGTTTAAAATCAACAGCGACATTCATGATTACAATACCAGAAAAAAGAAAGACCTACACTATCCTTTACTTAACCCATCTTTGGCACAGAAAGGGGTAAAATACACTACTATAAAACTTTTTGATAAATTACCAGATGAAACAGAATGTCTGACAGACAGCAGTAATAGTTTCAAAAACAAATTGAAATCATACCTCCTTGACAACTCCTTCTATACCATAGATGAATTCTTGAATATGAGTAAATAAATCTGGAGATATAATATTTGCATTTTGTGCCATTTAAGGGAATGGGATAGATAATAGAAATATTTAGGTATAAGGCTACAATGAAAAAAAAAAAACCATGTTTCCTGTGCGCATTTCTTGTGCATTTGACACGTTCCACATCATAACGGTTTTTCCGTGCCATTGATCAATGGAACACGTAACTAACTAACTTAGGCAAAAAGTATTCACTGTCAAAGAAAGTGGTTGAAATAATGTGTAGGCTCATAGTCACACATCTGGTAGGCATCTGTTGAAAGGGTTAGGAATTCTTACAACAGCCTCACAGTACATTTACTCAGTAATAAAATTTGTTCTCAACATCATGGACCAGTTTAACAACAACAGCGACATTCATGATTATAATACCAGAAGAAAGAAAGACTCACAGTATCCTCTACTTGATTTATCTTTGGCACACAAAGAAGTAAAATATGCTGCTGTAAAACTTTTTGATAAATTACCAGATGAAATAAAATGTCTGACAGACAGCAGTAGTAGTATTAAAAATAAATGGAAATCATATCTCCTTGACAACTCCCATACCCTAGATAAATCCTTGAATAGGAATAAATAAATCTATAGGTACAATATATTTATTTTGTGCCATTTAAGGGAATGGGGTAGGTAATACAAATTTTAAGTTTTAAAAAACCCTTGATTTATGTGTGCACTTCTTATGTACTTGACACATTCCTCATCATAACAGTTACCGTGAGATTGATCAATGGAACACACAACTAACAAACCAACCAATCAACTTATTTTTTGCAACCTAAATAGCTGCAGTTCATTTTACATGGATTTTGCAAGTCCTCACTACATAGACAGGGGGGGGGGGGGGGGGGGGGGGGGAAGGCACCCAATGCCAATGCACAGTTTGATTATGAATTGCAAGCTGTGAGTTGGTGTTCAGTAACCTGGAATGTGTGTCCAATATGGTTCATGTCTCCAAATTTCATGTGGACATCAACTTAAATTTACCAGCATACAACTGAAAATTACTACATTATGTTCCTAGCCTTGTGATATGTCATGGCTGGTAAAGATAGACCCCACTGTAATGAGAAGTAGCCACTTTCCATGGCCATATGTACTCACTCTTTTTCATTGTTTCCATTTTACACTCTCTTGTTCTCTAGTTATAAAATGTGGCTAGTCAGCATCTTAGCAAGCACACAGACACTTACCACTAAAACACAGTATTCAGAACACATTTAACACAACTGTAATACTTATGGAGATTTGTAGGCAACACAGATGTAAAATATGTTGCTTTCCATATACCAGCATCATGCTGTCAAGGCATACACAAAAAGAGAGACCAGAAAATAAATTACATACAACTGTACTGTTATATCTGCACAAGTAGTTTTAATTAGTACTTCAGATGCCCTGCTGTAGTCTCAGTAACACAAATAAAAACAAAAGAAACAATTTCAGTTATAATAATCACAGAAACTTAGTAGAAGGAAGAGAACCGCCACTGCACCTGTTAACAAACTGAAAGGAACTAACCTTCTGGCTGTGTTCTCTCTTCAGCAGAAGAATGATCCACTCTGCCTAATTCTCATCAGCCCCTTGGCAATAAAACATATTGCTGTTAACAACAGTCCTGTAATTTTTATTTATTTATTTATTTTTTCGTTAAAGGAGAAGAATATAAATATGTTAATCATAAATGTCCATTTTTCTATCAAATCCATTTCAATAAGCATGAAAGAAAATAGTGTACATATCAACCACATTTTGTCAAGACAATTGCTTTTTAATTTTTTTATTACTTTATTCTCAGGACCAGTAAAAAAATAAGGCAACAAATTTCATTATTATTCCCATGGAACTACATTATGTATGAATACATTTATTACACACACAACTGGTAAACAAATCTTAACAAGAGCACGTATCTTTGACATACACCTATTCCAATTTCATTTACCAAATCTTGCACAAGTACTACTTTTCTGCAGCTAAGTTCACAGTAAACAGGAACAGAGTGACTGCTTACAGAGGATGTCTGTACATCTAGATTTCAAAAAACAAATTGAGCGACTTTTGCAGAAATCTTTAAAAATCAATTAATATGGCGATCTTGGCAAAAGTAAAATACAACAAACTGGAGGAAACTAGATATATTAGTAGTACAGAACATTCTGATACCAGGGTTTGTATTTTAACCAGATTTTCTCTAAGTCTACTAATTTTGAAAGTTCAGTAACAACATTTTTACCCAGTAACTTTTGTTTGTCATCAAACTTCACAACAATGGTATCATTTGGTTCTCCTATGGTCACTAAAATATTACAATTGTTTTGTTTTTGTATATCTACAATAATAAAACTCTTCAATGAGAAATATTATACATTTGAGTCTTTGCCTTTTCCTACAATTCCTCCTTCCATAGCTGAGATAACTAACTATGGATATTTGTAACATATCAAATCTACATGGTCCTTCTAGTGTGGTTTTCTGTTCAGGTCTTTTCTTAACTCTTCTATCTGAAAACACTTTTTTAATTTTCCTTGTCCAGTTAATTTCCATTTTCTCCTTCCACATGATGTTTAAAATGCATCAACACTCTTAGTAATGTGAGTGTATGTCTCATGGTTTTTTATGGTTAAAATATATTTCTTTGTCAACACAAAAATATTATGCTAAAATTCTTGCAGTAGAACTTTCTCTGCCTGATGTTCTGTGTCACATATGTGCAAAGCAAAAAAAATTTAATACTGCATTCAGAGTAGTTGAAAACCCATGTAATCATTAATCTTACAATATTAGAAATTTGCCTTACATAAAGAGAGCAACAATTTATTCTATTGAAAGTCCAGGTAGGAATACCTACAATTATGGAAATGATAGATTGCTACTCAACATAAAGATGACATGTTGATTTTCTGACAACCACAATGTGTCATCTTTATGGTGAGTAGCAATCTATCCTTTCCATAATTGTCAACAGTTCATTCTGTATTATTAAATTCTATTACCAACAAGATCAAAGATAGAAAACAGGTGATATTGCATATTGTCTTCTGGTTAACCATGAAATATATTTCTGTCTATATTCTACAGCTTTCATTTTTTAATTCAAAGTTAGCACCTGTAAACTGCCATTAGCAGACTCATCAATTCACACTAGAATATCTTATCATGTCAATGTTGTAGACAGGCAGTGAATGCAACAGGAATGTAATGCAGATCAGGTAAAACAACAAATTGAAATTAGTTATAATTTTACCTTAGTATAACACCACTGACGCTGTAACCAAACTAAATAATTTCAGTGTACATCCATTAATCAGGAATCAACCCTTTGCTTAGTTGCATCTAAATGAACATAGAGGCCATGTGGGATCACATTATATACAACATGATTTGTTTTGTTTGACTCATAAGTGTAGTTTCAGTAACACAATAAAATCTCATATGCAGATCTAACACATAACCAGACATGTGAATTGATAGGACCCCCCTTTTCAACTGCACTACAATTTATCGCATACATCACACAACTAAAGAGTTCACTATGTGGGGAACACAGATGCTCTATATCTACAATGGATTCAAAAATAATTATCAAAGTAATAAAAATATGTTTTGATGATGCAAATGCACAAATCGTCAACTTTCAGTGATTATTGTGGAGTCTACACTCATCAAAAACACTAAACTGCGTAACATTATATGCATATTTCCACGATTTTTTATTTTACTGCATTTAATAATCACATAAAATTGTAAGAGCCATGGTCCAGTCTCATCTCCCCGTGATTCAATTACCTACCTGAGGATTTTGACAATGAGTGCTACAACTTCCTCTCACAGAAACTAAAATTTTGACAATGAGGTGCAATTAAGTGGTACTCCCTAGACTTAGGTAAGGCATTTTATCCTGCTGCAACTCCATCTACATTTACACTCTGCAAGTCATTATAGTGTGTAAAGGCTATCAATCTGTACAAGAAGTCACTATCTTCCAAGCGAAGAAAAATCACTGCCGTACTATCATAGGGTCCTACAGTATATTGCACTTATTCATGTATTATACAAAATAGTATGTACTGTGTTTTATCCAAGTCAAAGGAGAGCCAATTTGCAGGAAACAATCCAGTTGGTTTGTGTAATGTAGACACCAATCATAAATAGTTCCGGTGATTATGACAAGCTTTTTGAAAATTGGTATTTTGGTTAACACTTACCTACAAAGATACTGAACAACTATGGTTCATTTTAAATGAAACACTTTACTTTTTTCAAAGAGGATATGAAACTTCTCACAAACTTGGTTGAAAAATGCACAAAAATTTTGGCCAGTCCACCTATATGCTATAATGTCAGTTGTGTTACGTGATGTTTAAATGGCATCGAGTAGTGAACTATACTGCACTGTCAGCTTCAGGCTTCAGTTTTAGCATATTATTCAGTTATTTTAGAAAACACTTTGAAGATTATCAAACGATAATTCACCTTTCTTCTTTTAAATTAATTACCAAATGTCATACAAAAGTACTTCATTAAACACACACACACACACACACACACACACACACACACACACACACACACACACACACACACACACACACGTACGTATTTCTCAGGGCTAGTTTTACTACAAGGTTTGTTGTTGCTGATAGAACACTAGCAGTAATGTACATTTTCATTTTTAGGTTCACTGGAACGTCCTGGTTGGTCATGGAAAACAATCTTTCTGAATGCCGCCAACAGAATTTATGCTGCTGGAATGGAGGTTCCTAACTGCATTTTGGGGCAAAGGTGAAAGTATTCAGTTTCATGGACAATTCAAATTATTTGGGTGTCTGGACTACGAACCCAAATTTTCGCATATTCACCTCCAAATCAATTTCTGTAGAAACAATTTTAAGTTATTGAATTATAGTTATTAGTTTTACCCAGACCTGCACTTATGAATACAAAGCCACCAGAAAATCAGTTATCAATCATTAAGTTTGATCTGTGTACAATCCAACTCCAAGCCTTTGAATACATCTTCCACTGGTAAGGCAACAGTTCAGAAACTTTTGTGAAGTTGTGCTTTTTGGATGGGTTGTAGAAGTCCAGTTATTTAGCACATCAGTTTATTAATACTTTGGAGAGAAGTTTATTAAACTACGCTAAAAGATTCACAAGGCACTAATTCTCATTATGGCTGTCATGCCTTTTGAAGACAGGTACGGTTTCAGCATTTTCTTAGATGTTTAATATCATCCCAGTTTGAGACACTTGTTAAGCATTCTAACCTAAGGACATCACACACATCCATGCCCGAGGCTGCAACTGTAGCGGTCTCACGGTTCCAGACTGCAGCGCCTAGAACCACACGGCCACTTCGTTTATTGTTTTCCATTTGACATAGTGCATTCCCTAGCCTCACGTCTATTACTTTATGTACATCAAAGGAAGGAAGATTAGTATTTAATGTCCCATTAACATCAATATCATTATACCAAGCACAAGCTCAGATTAAGGAAGGATGGGGACGAAAATCAGGTTTGCCTTTACTGGTGCCTTCCTGGACTTCAACCATTTCTTGTTTGGGTATTCTTATATTGCCTCCACAATGTGATGGCAGTTATATTTTCTCATGTTATTTTTATTTATTTGTGGATAGTTTTGTTGACAACTTGGTATGTCCTCTCAGCTGTAAAAAATTTCCATTGTTTTGAAATGGGAGGGTGGGTGAAGGAACACCATTTTAGGAGGCGTGAGAAGGATCTTGGGTAGGATATCCCTCATTTCAGGGCATGACAAGAATGAAAATGCACATATGCATGGATAACTTCGATGGAAAACATTACTTAGTATGAGAGTAATATATATATATATATGACTCTAGGACAGGCTGTTATGACACTGCCCCAATGGGTTAGACACCTGCGAGCACCCTTAGAGCACATCTGTGGGCAGGTGCAGGTAGTGTAGGCAATCTGTCAGACAGTCCGATTGCATGCATTCTGTGCATGTGTTACCTGCTTGGCTGCCCGAACTCAACCAGTGGTGGCGTGGAGTGAGGTAAAGAAGCAGTAGGTAGGGGAAGTGTGACAAAGCAAGCCGGGATATTTTTACTTCCCCTCTTGTTTTGCCATCTGCCTCCTTAAAATTCATTTTTTTTCCCGTGTCTGACTAATTAACATTAGCATACGTGAGTATAATTTGCATTTCCATAAAAGAGAAAGGTTGGCCCTCAGTTTTAAAGTATATAACATCAGATCTAATTTGATGCTTAGTTTTATGTATGTAATTGATATTCTAACTTATTTTGATTATTCCTAGTTAATATCTTTTAATATAGAGTGAAATCGCTAATTGTTTCATAACTTAAATTCTACTGTTGACTTATAAAAAAATATAAATTCTGTACTGATTATAAAAATTTGGAGGAACAACTAATAGTATTCTTAAAGGAACTATTTGGCTCTGTTCGAAAACATGTTAGCAAAGCCAGCCATTAATTAATTCCAAAGTAATTAACAGTTTTGTCAAAAGTATTGTTTGTATAATGATATCCGTTAATTTCATCATTTAAACAAATAATTCGGCCTAACTCTTGTAGTAGAAGAAACAGTTAAAAAGACGGAATTTTTCAATGTATTCAGTTAATTTAATGAGTTAAGTTTTAATTGTGATTTCTGTAAATTAAACATCAAACAATGTGTAGTTTCAGTGCCTATTATTGTGATAATATATAAGGACCGAATTTTTGGTCCTGACACAGTTAGCCCACTGCCGAGTTTCAGACGCGGAACCTGTATTGGTTAGATCAACAATAATGCATCCACTTAACTGTGAGATAAGTGTTACACCAATAGGTCATGTGTAAAAGCAATAACAGTGTCTGTTCAATTTATTTGAAACACTGTGAAATGTGTGGTTCGGTTTTTACATCTCATAGATTTTCAACAGTAAACTATTGCAGCAGTATGTGGATGTTTGCCTGCAACCTATTTATGAGGCTTATTGAAAGTTAAACAATAGTTAACTGGTCATATTAGATGTGTAAATTGGGGGCTTGTGAACAGCAAAAGTAAAGAACTGTGAAATGCAAATGTGACCCTGTTGGCTACCTCACTTAAGGGGAGTTAGAATGGAAAATTTTTTTTATCTCATTATAAAATTTGCAATTTTCTGAATAAAATGATATATATCACTTATAAATTCACATGAAATGTATTTTCTTTTCTTTTTTTAAATATAATCTACACTGGTTGAATATGTTAAAATTTTCATGTGCATTACTTCAAGATCTAATGAAATTTGTAATTTTTTTATACAGAAGGCTGTGGATTGCTGTGTTATAAATGTTAAATCACGTGTTTGTATTGGCAGCACTGTCAGAAACAGTATCGTATTATTTCATAGTATAAACACCCATTTATGTCAAAGTGCTAACGTTTTTTCCGAGGAAAAGTGACAAATAGATTGGTAAATGTCTCAAAAAGTAAAGTATGACACCAAAATGAAGTGTTTTGAAGAAACGTGGGTTTCATGGTAATAGATTTTCGAATAAAGGGAAACATTGTGATCAACATGTGGCGTGTGAAGTTACAGACACTGAAATACAGGCAAACTCGTCAGTATCTAGAGAAACACCCATTAGCACTTTGAAGATTAAAATAAAATGTCGTGACACACAATTTTCTCAAACAAAAGTGATATAAATTGTAGATTAGGTTATATTCTGATAGATTTATTCATTCTAACAAGGGTGTTAGGTGAATGTGGGTGTTTTAAAATATGTGGAGGGCCAGTTAGTTTACATGAAGACAGTGAGGTATCAAATGGAATAGCCAGGAAACTTATTATTAATTGTGCCAGTTATAAATATACTGATTCATTTTGCAATTCTGATAAATATTAAGATAATTATTTTGAAATAAATGTTAGGTGGTTTTATGGACAGAGAGCTATTGGCAAAGGACACATTGCAGCAGAAACAGTGTGTGCCGTGATGAATACACCACCCCCACCTCTTAAAATCGATAAGTATGCAGGATTTATTGGAGCTACTGTGGAATCTGTTGCATGTGAGTCAATCAAGGGTGCTGCAAACGAAGCTGTTGAAATAAATGATGGTATGACTGACATACCAATAGCTTTTTATGGCACTTGGCTGAAGTGCGGCTACAGTTCTAAGAATTATGTTGCTATGGTGACCAGTGTGGATACTGGAAAAGTAACAGATTTCCAGATTTTAACCAATCATTGTTATAAGTGTAAATCAGGGAATGAAGAAGGGCATATTTCTGACAGGAATTATGAAAGAACAAGTGGTGGTATGGAGGCCTCTGTAGCTACTGAAATTTTTAGTTGATCTGTGAATGAAATGGGAATGTGTTACACTAAGTTCTTAGGTAATGGAGACTCAAAATCATATAACAGTGTAGTAGCCACTCAGCCTTATGGTGAGAAGGCTATCATAAAACTGGAAGTTGTTGGTCATGCCCAGAAGAGGATGGGCACCAGGTTGAGGAAGTTGAAACAAAGTTTGAGACCCAAGACACTTTCTGATGGTAAAACCATAAGGGGCAGCCTGACAGACAAAATGACTGATGAAGTACAGCAGTATTATGGGATGGCCATTAGAAATAATACTGAAGATTTGTTGAAAATGAAGCAAGCAGTATGGGCTACCTTCTTCCACAGGCTGTCAACTGATGAAAAACCAGTACACCACCTTTGCCCTCCTGGACCTGATACATGGTGCAATTACTGCAATGCCCAGTATTCAAACACTTTATACAGCCATAAGCATTCCATCCCAGAAGCAGTCATGGATATCATAAAACCTTTTTACAGAGACCTGGAAAATCCTGAATTACTGAAGCAGTGTCTGCAAGGTCAGACTCAAAATCTCAATGAGTCCTTCAGTAATCTTATATGGACTCACTTACCAAAAAATGTTTTTGTTGGAATGAAGACACTAAAATGAGGAGTCAGTGATGCTGCTATTGCTTTTAATGATGGCAACATTGGTAGGGTGAAAGTGCTACAGCATATGGGAATTAATCCTGGAGCAAACTGCATCAGAGTACTTGAACGGATGGACAAGGTTTGCATTGATAAAGCATAGAATGCAGCACTGTTGGCCACTAAGGATACAGAAAGAAGAAAGTAAGAAAAAACTTGGAAAAAGATCAAGAGGATGATATACAGTATGGTGCAATGGTGCTTTTGAGCAACTAAAAATAAAAAAAAAAACATATATTAAGTGAGTTAAAGTCTTTTAAACTTTAGAAGCCGTTCCTGAAATTTTCATTTTCTGTTGCATTTTTCCTAAATCTCAGAAACCACTCCAAGTAGAGTATTCAGATTTTCAGGGAGTAATAACATACACATCCTGAGCCTACTGAACTAAAAGAAGAACATAATGTTATGTATAATTAAAATTATTTAGGATAACATATGAAAAAGTACACAAAATTTTAACTGTGTAATTAAAAAATTGTATTTCCGAAAGCACTGGCTGAAATGCAATTATTGTAGTTCAGTAGACTCAGAACATACAGTTCAATGTCCTGTAAAAGTTTCATATCAATGACTACAGCGGTTCCTGAAACACAGGGAAGCCAAGTCACTAAATTTAACATTGTCTGGATAGGGCGTTCCAGCTCCCCTTAAAGTAGTAAGTGTTGAACTTCCACCCCCAATTTTTCAGCCGGCATAGCAACACAGTATGTCGACACTGCACACAATCAATGAGGAAATAAAGCAGGTGAACATCACAGAGGGTAGCCTGCAGCTCAGAGAGAGGCAGCGGGTTTGTTGTCTAGGAATGTGGCAAGGGCAGGTCGACAGGTGCATGGGCTAGCCACGTGAGTCCAGGTGTCGGGAGTCAGTAGAGAGCAGTGCACAGTGAAGGTGGCATGGATATGTGATTTGGACGGGGGTGATAGGACAGAGGAATGGGAACAGTAGAGTGAAGGATGTGAAGACAGTGTGTTAATGGAGATTGAGGGCAACAGGTTTATGGGACTGAAGGATGTGTTGCTATGATAACTCCCATCAGTGCAGTTCGAAAAAGCTGGCAGTAGCCTTGGTTGTAAAGCAGCCATTGAAGCTGAGCTCGTTGTGCCCAGCTGCATGTTGTGCCACCAGGTGGTCAACTTTTTAACAAGCCACAGTTTGGTAGTGGCCAATTATTTTGATGGACAGCGGGTTGTTTTTCATACCAACATAAAAAGTTGAGCTGTGATTGCAGCAGAGCTGATGTATGGCACAGTTGTTTATGCAGGTGGGTTAGTGCAAGTCTGTGACAGGACTGGTGTAGGAAATCCTCGGTGGCTGGGCTGGGCAGGTCTTGCACCTGGGTCTTCCATAGGGACATGAGCTCTGTGATAAGGGTGTAGGGAATGGGAGTGGCATAGGAATGGATTAGGATGATATGTAGGTTGGGTGGGTGCTTGAGGGAACACCACATCAGCAGGGGTGGGAAGGATCTTGGGTACGATGTCCCTCATTTCAGGGCATGATGATAATCAAGGCCCTGGTTAAAGATACGGTTCAGTTGTTCCATTCCAGGGTGATACTGGGTGGTGAAAGGGGCACTCCTTTGTAGCCGATTCTTGAGGATGGTGGGACGATTAGGGTTGTGTGAGGATGTGGCATGGGAAATCATGTTTGCAGACATAGTTTTTGGCGGTGGTGGTGGGGAGGGGGGGGGGGATGGGGAGGGGGTTGTGCCTATCAATGAAGGCATTCATGAGACCTTCAGCATACTGGGCAAGGTAGTTCTCATCGCAGCAGCTACACTGTCTGTGGGTGGCCAGTCTGTATGGGAAGAACTTTTTGGTGTGGAATGGATGAAAGCTGCCAAAATGCATATAGTGTTGGTGATTAGTGGGTTTCATGTGGATAGAGGCATGGATGGAGCCATCTGTGAGGTAGAGATCAATGTCCAGGAAGGTAGCACATTGGGTTAAGGAGGACCATGTGAAGCAGATTGGAGAGAAGGCATTGAGGTTGTGAAGGAATGATGATAGGGTATCTTCTCCGTCAGTCCAGATCATGAATATATCAACCATAATCCTGAAGCAGACAAAGGATTTGGAATTTTTGGTGGCTAGAAGAGTTTCTTCTAAATGGCCCATAAAAAAGTTTGCATAGGAGGGTGCCATGTGGGAGCCCATGGCTGTGCTGCATATTTGTTTACATACCTTCTCCTGCCACAGATTTGTTTATTACTGTCTCCTGAAAGGAGACACAGTTGCTTGTCATGATGTACAGGGACTGGACAAAAATATGGAAATACCAAAAACACAACACAATACCGCACCTAATACTGTGCAGGAAACCTGTTGGTCTTCAAAACAGCTTCCACTCGTCTTGAAATGGATGAATACAGGACCTCCACAATTTTCTGGGGAATCTCATACCATTCTATCTGCAAAATAGTGGCAAGACCACGTCCCAACAATACTGAGATTTGGTGACTGTGGTGGCCAGGAGATACGCGACAATTCATCCTCGTGCTCACAAAACCAGTGCTAGATGATGTAAGCTGTGTTAACATCTCTGAACGCAGCCTCTGCATTGGGGAACAAACACTGCACCATGGGATGGACCTGATCAGCCAAATTGGCCACATAACCCTTGGCAGTAATGGGACTTTGGAAACACTGGAGCTCATGGAATACCATGATATGGCTGCCTAAATCATCACCGAGCCCCCACCATGTTTCACTCTTGGGACATAAACTTGGCCAGATATCTGAAACATTGTGAAACATGACTCATCTGACCAAATGACTTTCTTCCATCACTGCACAGGACAAGTTTTATGGCCTTGGCACCATTTTTTCCTTTTATGGGCATCTGAGTCACTGATGAGTAGCTTTTGAAATTCCTGGTCATCCAGCAAATTCCCTGCTTATGGAGCTCCCTTTGTGTTGTTTTGCTGCTGGCAGGGTTCACTGGTGCAACATTAAATTCTGCAATGATTCTTTCAGCAATTGTCCTCTAATTTTTTGTCACAGTCCTCTTTAATTACCATCTGTCACAATCACTCAAGACAAACATTTTTGTCTCCATTGTGACTTAGTGGATGATGTTTTTCAACTTTCTCTGTATGCAGCATAAATCTTCAATACTTTGCCTCTTGAAACACCAAAAACTTAGGTTCTCTTGGTTATGGAAGCAGTCATCATCATAAAAGTCCCAACAATTTGTCCACATTTAAATTCACTTAACTCCAACAAAATGCACTCACACCTACACAGAACACTGTTGTGATTGTGACCGACACTTACAATGTACTGAGAACATTGTATAGGCAATGTTCATGGTCAAATAGAACAGCAAAACCTGCAGGCTCGACTAGCATGTGCATTTATATTCAAGCACATGTTTCTCTCAGTGTTTCCATATTTTTGTCCATTCCCCCATACTCGGTAAAGCATATGAGGAATGAAGTAGTGGGTTTGGAGTCTGAAGGGCATTGGGAAAGGTAGTTTTCAACAGCAGCAAGGCCATAGGCAAGAGAAGTATTGGTGTATATGGAGGTGGCATCAACAGTAACGAGAAGTCAGTATATGGAGGTGGCATCAACAGTAATGAGAAGTCATCCAGGAGGTAAAGGGGTGTTGATGGTGGATAGTCAGCGAAGGAAGGGATTAGTATCTTTGATGTGAGAGGCTACAATGGGTTGGAGGTGTTGATCAACAAGAGGGGAAATTCTTTCAGTTGTTGTTGTTGTTGTTGTTGTTGTGGTCTTCAGTCCTGAGACTGGTTTGATGCAGCTCTCCATGCTACTCTATCCTGTGCAAGCTCCTTCATCTCCCAGTACCTACTGCAACCTACATCCTTCTGAATCTGCTTAGTGTATTCATCTCTTGGTCTCCCTCTACGATTTTTACCCTCCAATGCTAAATTTGTGATCCCTTGATGAGTAGGAGCCCAATAAAGGACTTCAGTAATAATTGGAGGTTATGTTGGATTTCTTGGAGGAAATCACTATGGGAGAGTTTGTAGGTGAAGGAGTGAGACAGTTGGCAAAATCCTTCTGTTAGGTAGTCAGCATAATTCATCACAACAGTGGCAGAGCACTTGTCTGGAGGAAGGACGAGTAGGTCAGGATCTGTTTTGAGGTTGTGATGTCTGTCCTTTTTTCTGCTGAAAGGTGAGTTTCTTAGTAAGGGACCTGGAGAAGGATGATGAGGACTCATACTATAAATGACAAAGCCACTGTTCCAATATTATGAACCACAGATAAAATATTGGGGGTCTCCATATTACAAAAGAAGCCTTTATAAGGTACTTTCTATCTTTTAATGATGAATGTGGTAAAACAGATTTTAGGTGATTATATCAGCACCTTATGATTATCATGACATTACATTACAGAAATTACAATTCTATTGTATAAATGGAATAGCATATAAGTGGTTTAAGTCATACCCACAGAACAGGAAGCAAAAAGTTTCCTTATATGGGTCAAGTGATTTAAATAAGTTTGCCACTTCATCTAACTGGGGTGAAATTACATTAGGTGTTCCACAGGGTTCAATCATGGGTCCCCTTCTGTTCTTGATACATGTGAACGACATCCCTTCCTATTTGAAACAGGAAGCTGAACTGACACTGTTTGCTGATGATACAAGCATCATTATTAATCCAGTAAAAGAAAGTCAAATTGAAAATGATACAAATAAGGTCTTTGGAAAAGTCATTAATTGGTTTTCTGCAAATGGACTTGCTCTATACTTTGAAAAAACACAGT
The DNA here is from genome assembly GCF_021461385.2 of Schistocerca piceifrons. NCBI lineage: Eukaryota > Metazoa > Arthropoda > Insecta > Orthoptera > Acrididae > Schistocerca > Schistocerca piceifrons. The sequence continues at coordinate 357,831,562 of NC_060149.1, read as the reverse complement.
ACATCCAATTTTCTGCTGCAAAAAGTACAGTTCCTTCAATAAATGTAACACATCAACAGAAGTCACCAGACAGGGTAGGGCATACTAAGTTTTTGGATGTACATATAGATGAGAATTTTAATTTGGAAAATTCATATTTTGGATCTCCTAAAGCAACTAGGTTCAGCAACTTTTGCAATCAGAATAATTGCCAATTTTGAGGATATAGAAATTAGTAAGGTAACATAATTTGCATACTTTCACTTTCTGATGTCATATGGAATAATATTTTGGGGTAACTCAACCTTTAGACAAAAAGTATTCACTGCTCAAACGAAAGTGGTTAGAATAATGTGTGGGGTTCATAGTCGCACATCTTGTAGGCATCTTTTTAAAAGATTGGGAATTCTTAAAACAGCCTCACAATACATCTACTCAGTAATGAAATTTGTTCTCAACAACATGGACCAGTTTAAAAACAACAGTGACATTCACGATTATAATACCAGAAAAAAGAAAGACTTACACCATCGTTTGCTCAACCTATCTTTTGCACAGAAAGGGGTAAAATATGCTGGTACAGAAATTTTCGACAAATTACCAGATGAAATAAGTGTCTGACAGACAGCAGCCGGCCGGTGTGGCCGTGCGGTTCTAGGCGCTACAGTCTGGAGCCTAGCGCCCGCTACGGTCGCAGGTTCGAATCCTGCCTCGGGCATGGATGTGTGTGATGTCCTTAGGTTAGTTAAGTTTAATTAGTTCTAAGTTCTAGGCGACTGATGAGCTCAGAAGTTAAGTTGCATAGTGCTCAGAGCCATTTTGAACAGACAGCAGTAATAGCTTCAAAAATAAATTGAAGTCATATCTCCTTGACAACTCCTTCTATACCATAGATGAATTCTTGAATAGGAATAAATAAATCTATAAATATAGTATATGCATTTTTTGCCATTTAAGGGATTGGAGAAAATAATAGAAATATTAATCTTTAACTCTGTATTGGAATATATATTAGCCTCATTTTCAAAAAAAAAAAAAAAAAATATATATATATATATATATATTAAAAAATTTTGTTTCGTATGTGCATTTGTTGTGCACTTGACACGTTCCACATCAAAACGGCTACCGTACTGTGGGATTGATCAATGGAACACGCAACCAACAAAATAAACACAACAAAACCTGATGTACATCACAAAGAATACAGGAAATGAAATCATTCATTGCCTTGTAAATAAATGAATAAAATTAATAAATACACAAATGAAAATAAATTCACAGCTGAACTTAGCGTACTTGTATACAAACATGATCTAACATGAAGCTGTAAATACAGTACTGATATTCAACACAAACGAGACAAAAACTACAGAACTAAGGGATCTACATGACGCTTTGGAACCACAAACTAAAGGGACTCTGTTAACTGCACACATTTACATTTAGTACAAGCAAATCAGTAACAAAACCAAGCAAATGTTCAGCATGCAATTATGGAGCCACTAACGAGTCACTATAAAAACGCCTTAATTTCAATATTCAGTCTATCACATAAACCTGAACATGATGCTAGAGAGTAACTAAATAAAAGAACAACAGAAACTTTAACTAGATGTAAGCACAGCAGTGCCATCAAGAAAATTAGAAGCTGCATAAAGTTACTCACCTGAAAGTCAGAACTCAGTCTGGTCTTTGGCTGTTTCTTCATCTTCAGTTTTTCAACAAAATAGTATACTGAGCAAACCTGAAACACACAAACAATTTACTTTCAATAACATATCATTCAATGAGGACTGCCCCTCCTACACAGAAACTCAGAGTGAATTAAGTTCGACTTCCGCAATGCCAAATAATCATTCTACAAAACACGTCACAATGACCAAAAGATCCACATCAATTAAAAAATCTTTAAACCTGCAACAAATACAGGGCTACCTGTGAAAGCAGTCATGTGATCTACAAGCTAAGTTGCAATCACTGTCCTGTATTCTGTTAGGGCATGACAGTCAACAAGCTGTCATAAAAATGTACATATGCTCACAAAGTCCCAAACTTTTAGAACCAAAATTATACAGATGGTATAGGACTCTAAAATGAGTAGTGTGACATACAAAACCAATGGTTGAAAATAATTAATTCAGGCAATATGAATTCTTGAATGAGACATGCATTTTTATGTAAACTGCTTATGTTTCATAATGCAAAATGGCCTGCTAAGGGTTGACATTGATGGCTACACAGTTGTCCTAGTTACTCATTATAAAAATTACCTATGTGACTATCTCAGTGCCCTCCACCCAATACAGGAATTATATACAGTAAAGGATATAAATTTCTGAACACTGAAAATCTAGTATGATGCAATGGCAGTGGTGGTGGTGGTGGTGGTGGTGGTGGTGGTGGTGGTGGTGGTGGCGGCGGCGGCAATGGTGGTCGTAATGATTTGGTATTAGGGCATTCAATGAGAAGGATATTAGTTCCCTTTGTTGAATAATCACATACAGATATAGTTATCCTCTTCAACTGATGCACTAAACATCTTATTTCCTCTCTCTCGTATGGATTGATTACATTCACACATTCTTCATAGATTATTAAAACAGTATCTAAAACATACTATTACAATACCATAGTGGTGGGAGAAGGTAGCAAGAGTTACAGAGTTACTTAGTGTCCCTCACCCCCCCCCCCCTACCCCGCCCCACAACTACCCCCACCCAGTTGCATTTTATGTCTTAGCGGCACCTTGTCATCAGAGCGCCTACAGAACTGACATGCAATATGGGTTGCTAACCCCTTTCCAGAAGCGTGGAGAGAAACATTGCCAGTGGACAGTAACAGACTTTCCAAATAAACAAGGAACTACTTTTCCAGACAACATGTGACAGTGTTCCACCAATCAGAACTCATATGACTGCTGTAACACTCCACCAACCCAGTTCTACAGGCATTCCTTGACCATCAGACAGGCATTGTTTACCAACCACTAGGAATAGCTCCGGCCAGTACTTAGGCCAATCCTAGCCTTCTATTCACTCGCCATAGTATTGTAGTAGTATGTTTTATTTTGTAGAGTAGTTTTGGTCAGTATTTTCTTCCATTGTCTTGTTTCCTTATCTGTTTTGCTACCACAGAGTTGTAGGGTTTTTGTTTGTTCTGCATTTAAAACTTAGTCTATACCAAGAAGGCGGTTTTTTCTTTAATTGTAATACCAAGAAGGCGGTTTTTTCTTTAATTGTAATAAAGTGTTCAAACTGACTGTTAGTGTTTTCCTGCCAACCGCAGGACACTACAGTTATTGGCGACGAGGATAAAACTTTAATTTTCAAATGGAAAGGCCCCCTCTGAGGAGCTTCTTCAGTCCTTGGTGGAAACTCTACAGCAGATTCAGGCAATGCTCACGTGATCAGGAATTCGCTGTCACTCACCAGTGTTGCAAGTAGCAGCCCATAGGATCGATTCTATTCGTTGGTTCGCAATATGGTGCTATTTCGCACACCAGACGAGGGTCTTTGGGCTGATATTTTGAAGTTACAAGACCTGTCCCTCGACACCTGTCTGCCTATCATTTGTGCATTTGAACCGTCTCACTAGCTACAGCTGCCACGTCTTTATCCAGCTGTTTTTGCAGCTCATCAATTGCCTAGCACCAAGCGGGAGCCTTGTCAATCCGTTTGCCCATTCCATGACAGGAAGTCTTTCACTTTACTTCCATCCTGTATGGACTGTTTCTGGACTCACCGACAGTTGGAGTGCCTCCACCTGTGAGCAAGATGCACGGTTTGCAGCTGAGTGGGCCATATTGCTGTGGTGTGTCAGGTTTCATAGAAATAATGTGTCAATGCCACGCTCTCTGGGGACACACAGGCTCGTCATGAATCATCACCTCAGGACCTGGAAGCCTCGAATTCCATTGATGGCCAAGTATTCTCCATCATTCCCCAGTCGGGTGCCCATTATCTCGTTACCTTGGAGGTCACGCATATTCCAGTGGTCTTCAAAATTGACACGGCATCATCCATCTCTATTGTGGATGGTACCACATATCAATGTTTGGGCTCGTTGGCTTTATCCCCGCACACCAACGCGTTGTGCAGTTTCAGTAATCACTCTATATCCATGAACTGCGTTTTTTCCACACAAATCTGCTACAGCTGTCGTTCCTTCACCGCTCAGCTTTTGGTGGTCAGATCCCTGGAGCTACTAATATTCTGGGTGTGGACTTTTTTGGTCGCCTGGGTTTACCAGTGCAGGACACAGTACAAGCAGTGTTGATTCCCTCATCGGATGCCCTCCTTGTCCCGTTACTCAGAAAATACGACATGTTGCTCTCATCCTCCACACCACGGATGAAGGGTTTCACCGTGCATGTTCAGCTTCTTCCCTCTGCTGTTTCTGGTTTTTTTAAGACTGACATGGTTTCCTTTGCTCTGAGAGACAGACTCCAGGTGAAACTTTGCCGCTTACAGGATGAAGGCATCCTTTCTCCCGTTGCGCACAGTAGCTGGGCGATGCCTATTGTGATAGTCGAGAAGCCGAATGGTGCTTTACGCATCTGTGGTGATTATAAGGTCACAGTCAATTCTCAATCCATCACAGATGCCTATGCTGTCCCATCAGTGGATGACATACTCACATGTCTTGTGGGCTCAACAGTTTTCACCAAAATTGATTTGCACGATGCTTACTTGCAGATGCTGTTGGATGAGGAATCGCAGCAGATCCTAGTCATCAATACCCTATGTGGCCTTTTCCGGTACAACCGCCTCCACTTTGGCATTGCCAGTGCACCCGCCATTTTCCAACGTTATATGGAACACCTCATACGCCAGGTGCAAAGGCGGCCAATTATCCGGACAATGTCATCATCAGTGGCTCGTCTGCAGTGAACATCACTGACAAGCTGGACTGGCTGTTTCAGGTTTTTTCTGAGGCTAACCTTTTTTGTGCGAGAGGTCAGCTATTTCAAGTTAACGATTGATGTACACGGCCTACACGCCTCTAAGGAGTATGTCAAGGTGATTCGAAACATGCCTCCTCCCACCAACGTGAAGCAACTGCAGTCCATACTTGGTCAAATCAACTATTATCGGCATTTTATACCTCACACCATCGAGATTTCGGTGCCCCTGACCTGGTTATTGCACAAGGGTGCGCATTGGGTTTGGGACACAGGGTGTGATCTGGCTTTCACACGTCTCGAGTCAACTCTCTCCTGCCCTCCTTGTCTGGCCCCGCTTACAACCCTTCCTTGCCCCCCATCGTCGCTGCCAATGCCTCAGATTATGGCCTGGATATGGTCCTCTCACATGAGGTCAACAGCATTGAGAGGCTGGTGGCTTTTGCACCCAAAAAATTGCCTGACGCTCAAACCAAGTACAGTCAAATTGAAAAGAAAGCTTTGGCGCTGGTTTATGCCCTGATGAAGTTCTACGATTTCGTATATGGCCATCATTTCACGCTACAGACCAATCACAAACCTTCGGTTTCTTTGTTTCACATGGGTGCTGCAGTGCCCACCCAGACTGCGCGCAGCCTCCAGCATTGGGCGCTCTTCCTAGCAACGTTCGACTTTGATATTGTCTACCGCACCTCTGAAAGGCTCCGAAACACCGATTTTCTGTCCTGGCTGCCTGCTGGGGCAGACTGTGAGTTTGACACTTCCCACTTGGTGTGTTTCCATGTGGACCCGGACATGGACGCAGCTCTGGACACACTTCCATTGGATGCCAATACGGTATGGTGGGCCACCACTCAGGATCAGTCACTGCAAGCTCTCCGCCACCAAATCGCTGTGGGTTGGCCAACCAACTTTTGGGATCATCGGCACAGTCTCTTTTTTTCCGCAGTGGCAGTATCCTTTTGCAGAGTGATTCCAACATTCCCCGGGTGGTCATACCGCATGCGTAGTGCATGTCCTCTACCTTCTCCATGCTGGCCATTGGGGCATCGTCCTTACCAAACAGCTGGCCCACAGACACCTTTATTGGTGCAGTATGCATAAAGACATTGCCTCCCTCATGTCAGCCTGTACCATGTGCCGAACACGTCAAGCAGCACCCCTGCGCCAGTATTTTTTCGTGGCCAGATGCTGCTGCTCATTGGGAACGCAGGGCTGTTCCATGGTTCCCAGTGGCTCATACTGATCGACTCCAGTTCGGGAGACCCATATGTCTCGTGCATGATGAACATCACTTCTGCTGAGACTATCAAAATTCTCCGGCGCCTCTTTGCTGTAGAGAGACTTCCCAAAATGAGTGTCACGGATAATGGTCCACAGTTTACTTTGACCAAGTTTAAGCAACTCAGTACTGCCAATGGAATTTCCCTCATCCATACCACCCTGTTTCACCCTGCACCAAACAGCCGGGCGGAACTTTTTGTGTGAACATTAAAGACCCAGCTTGATAAGTTGCTGAGCCATCACCCGCTGGAGGAAGCTGTGCTTCTTTTCTTGGCTACATACTGTGCCGTCCTCCGTGCCAATAAAAGTCTAGCGGAGATACTTCATGGTCAACCATTCCACTCTCTCTTACTTATCTGTCCTGGTTCCCAAGGCTTCTCACCCTCCCCCCTGCACGCCATCGCACTTCTTTCGCGTTGGGCAAGAGGCCTGTGCACAGATTCTCTCTCATCCACGGGTGCGTTGGGTGCCTCCCATCATCACTGAGCTCTGCGGCCAGGCAATGGCGTCTCTCTGGTGGGCCGACTGTTCCGCCACCTACCAGCACCTCAATCAGCTGCGCCCACGTCTGGTGGACCATGATGCCCTGGGGAGCTGCCAGTGCCTATCGCTGACCGCCGTGTGGCGGAACCTCCGCTTCTGCCTCTGCCTCAGCTGCTGTCTCCACCACCAGTTGCCTGTGCTGCACCGCTACCTCCCACCGCTGCCAGCCATGAACCCATGGACGTCAACCAGGACACCTCAACACCTAAGGACGTTTGTGGTGCTGTGCATTTTTTTCCCCCCAGGGGGAGAAATGTCGAAGCGGCCCCTCATTGTTACAGGGCCCGCAGAATCAACATGCAATATGGGTTACTAAACCCCTTCCAGAAGTGCAGAGAGAAATATTGCCAGTGGACAGAAACAGTAACAGACTTTCCAAATAAACACGGAACTACTTTTCCAGACAACATGTGACAGTGTTCCATCAATCGGAACTCATGACTGATGTAGCCCTCCACTGACCTGGCTTTATAAGCACACCTAGACCGTCAGACCAGCATTGTTTACCAACTGCTAGGAATAGCTCCAGCCAGTACTTACGCTGGCCCTAGCCTTGTATTCACTTGCCATAGTCATGTAGTAGTATATTGTATTTTGTGGAGTAGTTTTGGTCAGTATTTTCTTCCATTGTCTTTTACCTTATCTATTTTGCTACCACAGCGTTGTGGTTTTTTTTTGCTTGTTCTGCATTTAAAACTAAGTGTATGCCAAGAAGGACTTTTCTTTAACTGTAATAAAGTGTGTTCAAATTGACTGTTAGTTCTTTCCTGCCCACCACAGGACACTACATTTTTCATACATTGATGTACGACATATGTACGATTTTAGACATAAAACCTGGCTGCCACAAAGACTAAGTCAGATTCATTAACTTAAGGCTGCCAATGAAACAGACCACCCCTCAGAATTCTAAGTCCAGCCATACGCACAATATGGCAACACTGCATGGAGAAGAAGAGTATGGAAAAGGGGCTGTCAATCTTCACGAGCTGTTACAGTGCAGTATCTACTCATTGTCTAGCAGCAAAAGTAATGTGGTGCAGATATAAAGTCTTTAGTTTGAGCAGCCCACTCCATTCCCTATATTTTTAAATCGCATTTTGGCTGACCACTTAAGTTATCAGTCTGATGAAACCTCAAATATAATTCACTTCAGTTTGTAACCCACCTGTAATACAAAAACTACCAGAAAATATTGCGACAAACAGCTCATGGCTGTGTCAAGATCAGAACAGTTTACACACGAGTGTTTCCTCACTGTACAGCAGCCATTGACCAATGGCTATTGCTAGGCGCCATCTGCAAGGTGAATGCACTGCGAAGCTATGAGTGTATTATCAACTGTCATTTTCTTATCTGAGGTTCTAGTACTTATCTTGCATTCGCTTACTGGATTTTGCATGATTGAAACCTATGAACATTGTTCAAGAGTTGTAAAATAGACTCACAAGTGGAGAAAAGGTCTCAAATTTGTGACATATTTTTCACTTTGGATTTAACAGAGGGGTGAAGGCAGCTTGGAACATTTGTATTGTGTGTGGAGCGGCTGCTTTTGAGCAAAACATGTCAGAAAAGGAATTTCTTGTTTCAAGAAAGACCGTTCTGGCATGAATGATATGCCACATTCAGGAAGTCTCGATAGCAGATATGTGATGAACAGTATATGATGAACTGCGACCACTTAAGCATCACGCGACATTTGCATTCAATAGACAAGGTTCAGAAGTTGGGGTACTCCATGCTCTAATTGAAACAACAAAGAAAAATTACTGCATTTTTTGCTTGAATGGCATCAATTCATACATTAATATTGTTACTGATAGCGAGTTATGATGCCTTTGTGTTAACTTATTAAGAAGACATTAATGGCTGAGCCATAACAAGAGACATATGCTTGAGAAAAGATTATGTGTGAACATATTTTGAATCTGTTGGCTGAAAAAGGGGTGCTGAGCTCTAGGAACTCTTGCGCAGGGTTGTGTCCATCTCAGCTGGTATTTCTTGCCAACAACTGAGACATCTTCCGGTCGCAGTGTAATAAAAATGACAGACAAAATTGCATCACATGTTGATGCTACACAGTAACACACAGCTAATTTCAAAAACAAAACTATCCAGGAGGTTGTTTGGAAAGTCATCCCTCACGCACTTATTATTCTGATCTTAGGTCATCAAATGTTCACCTATACCACTACTTACTGAACAATCAATAAGAAAATTCATTTCCAGATGAAAATGCACTTCCAACCCGGTTTGACATCATCTTTAGCTCAGAAACAGTAGGTTCCTACAGGCGTGGAATTGGTGCACTACCTGAGCATTGTTATTAGATAATGTGTGGGAATATATTGTTGATGACTGACTAATGTTTACTGTTCTGTTCAATAAATTAATGGAAAACACTGTTAAAATATGCACTGTACTAATACAAATGAAATAAAACTTACCATGATAAACTTACGACGAAAGTATACATTAATAAAACATTATGTATAAGTAACAGGAGCATGACTATATCAGCATGAATTACACGGAAGAGCCGAAGAAACTGGTATACCTGCCTAATATCATGTAGGACCCCCACAAGCATGCAGAAGTGCCACAACACGACGTGGCATGGATTCGACTAATGTCTGAACTAGTGCTGGAAAGAACTGAGATCACGAATACTGCAGGGCTGTCCATAAATCCATAAGAGTACAAGGGGGTGGAGACCTCTTCTGAACAGCATGTCGCAAGGTATCTCCGATACAGTCAGTAATGTTCATATCTGGGGAGTTTGTTGGCCAGCGGAAGTATTTAAACACAGAAGAGTTCCTGGAGCTGCCCTGTAGAAATTCAGGAAGTGGGTGTCACATTGTCCTGATGGAATTGCTCAAGTCTGTTGGAATGCACAATGGACATGAATGAATTCAGGTGATCAGACAGGATGCTTACGTACGTGTCACCTGTCAGAGTCTTATCTAGGCGTATCAGGGGCCCATGTTACTCCAACTTCACATGCCCCATACCATTACAGAGCCTTCACCAGATTGAACAGCGCCTGCTGACACGCAGGGTCCATGGATTCATGAGATTGTCTCAATACTCATACATGTCCATCTGCTTGATACAATTAGAAATGAGACTTGTCTGACTACCAGTAGTAACATGTTTCCTATCATCAACAATCCAATGCCGGTGTTGATGGGACAAGGCGAGGTGTAAAGCTTTGTGTCATGCAGTGTACACGAGTGTGCCTTTGGCTCCAAAAGCCCATATTGATTATGTTTTGTTGAATGGTTTGTATGCTGACAGTTGTTAATAGCCCAAAACTGAAATTTGCAGCAATTTGTGGAAGGGTTGCACTTCTGCCATGTTGCTCAATTTTCTTCAGTTGTCATTGGTCCTGTTCTTGCAGGATCTTTTTCTGGCCACAGCAACATTGGAGATTTGATGTCTTACCAGATTCCTGATATTCACAGTACTCTTGTGAAATGGCCGTATGGGAAAATCCTCACTTCATCGCTACCTTGGAGATGCTGTGTCCCATCGCTCATGTGCCGACTGTGACACCACATTCAAACTCGCTTAAATCTTGATAACCTGCCACTGTAGCAGCAGTAATTGATGTAACAATTGCGTAAAACACTCGACTAATATAGGCATCGTCGACCACAGTTTCATATTCTGCCTCTTTAAATCTCTCTGTATTTGAATAGCAATGCATACATCAGTTTCTTTGGTGCTTCAGTGTAGTAAGATGTTCACTTTGGGCTTTGAAACTGTCTGTGTTTACTTGTTGTCCTGTGTCATACTAAAGCAATATGGAAATATTGAATTTCATAAATACAATTCTGTATTCACAAAAACCAAATGTTACGTCGGCAGAAGTGGAAAGAGGCACTATCAATTGTGAAGTGTCATAAGATTTTCGCCCTTACACTACGAGATACTGGAAGTAGTGATACGATATTTGATGAAGAAGTTTCCTTAATGTTTCCTTAATGATTTTTGATGTGGCTGCCTGTAGCTTTGTAACAGAATGGCTAAAAATATAGCCTTCAGTGAGCCTGGAAAATCAAGCCAACACAGCTTTCATTCGACACTCAACTACATTACCCCCGAACAAGCGATGAGCTGAAGTATCAGCCGCTCACTTATTGCTCCAGTGGTGACTGGGACAGATAAATTGCAACATGAAAGATGAGATTATTTGGAATTTCCATATGTAATGACTTTCTTGGAATCAAAACCTTAAATTTATAACCTTGTGCCTAACCTTAAATGAAAATCACAAAGATTATTCAATGATAATGACACACGGAATCAAGTGAAACTAGCAGGGGAGTTCTGTGCCATCCAAGAAGTAACTCGTCTGTCACAGAGTTGCCAAACTTATTCTGCATTGTTGACCAGATTCAATTATACTACTAGCAGGAAGAATACCAGCCGATGTGACCCTTTAGCAGGCTCGGAAGTGATTGCAGCTTACCTCTCAAAGACACAGCTGCTGACAGTTGGACTACCAAAAGTATATGTCACAGAGTTTTATTTCCATTTCTGTAACTATCTAGTGACAGAGCATAATTACTTATAATACTTAGGGGCACCAATTTGAAAATTAAATAGAATAAATCAATAACTGTAAGAATTATTTCTGTTTTTTTCTGTCTTAAGCACACTGAATACTGGAAAGCTCATTCACCAGACAGGATTCACATTTTTGGAGTGTTCCAGTGGTTATACTATAAGCATTATGAGTAGGCAACACATCTTTTTTTATCATTACACACTTTGAAAATATTTATCTTAAGAATGCTTTCATTGGCACTATCCCTAAAACTGAGGTATACAAATGAAAAGATAACAACACAACACTGATTGCAAAATGTCAACATCCACCAAGATACTTCATAAAGTACAAATAATGAAGTTCCAAATCAAGTGATCTACTGTGCATGGAAACCATATGCCACGACTGAAAAAGTGGTTTCCAAAACGAATAGCGAATATTGGACCAGCTAACATGGAAAGAGAAGCAGTTGTCACCACAACGAGGAAGAAGGAACACAGAATGCCGACAGAAAAGTCTAGAAAAAGTCATCCTTAAGCAAAACCATCATTCAGTCCATAAATACTCTAATAATGACAAAAATAATCTACTTGTAATGATTACAATATTACCCCCTCTGATACTTTCTACTTAAAATAGCTTTCCAACTTGCATTACACTACAGACAAAAAGAACCTGAAATAGCAACAGGTTCATCAAGCTAAGATTCTTTGCGTGTTTTCACATGAACAACTCCTCTAGGCTACCACAATATTCAGATGACAATTATTGAGTTATAAGGCGATAGCATAGACGGGCATATGGTTGTAGAATTTGCTGAGACTATCCGCATGCTGCTAATACGTAACACCAAACTACCATTGTGTCATATTATAGACCAGATTTAATTTCTGTCTGTGAAAGAATTGCTCAACAGTGGGTGAATGGCACTAACACCTGTACACCCAACACACAACACAGATCCATTATATGCCAATTAATCGCAGCAAAATGCTCTATGCTTAGATCTTTCTGCCAACAACTTAATTTCTTTTGCAGCAGACTGTTACCCGTTGTGGAGGCAAGACATCAGTGTTACGGTCTATCACACCATCTTTCTCGTCCAATCTCTCTCCCCATCCGTCACATCCACTGTGGATGTCTCATAAGCTTAATGCAATGAACACAGATTTATACTTATGCCATGATCCCACAATAATGGTGTAAATTTTCAACAATGATTGTGGAAAGTAATTGTATGAATTTGAAATAAGGGAAATTGGTCCGCAAACAACTGAGTAAAAAGTGAAAATCTTTCTGTTACCTCTGAGAGTGGCCCTCTTCTATTGCAAGCTTTTTGCTTTCCATATTTTGAGAGGTGGTAATCTGGACAAAAACAAGACAAAAATGACCAATGTTAATGGGCTTTAAACTGCATACCTTAAGAACTGCGAGTACTTGTTCATCTTTACTACTGTGAAACACATCTCTCCCACTGAACAAATACTCATAACTCTACAGTACCCATTTAGAGCCCATGTTTACTACACAATTTGTTATTGTTTTGGTTCATACTACTTCCTCTTAAAATATACAAAGTAAAGAGCTTGCAGCAGAAGAGGTCCAATGTCAGATGTACCAGAATGATTTTTGCTTATAACTTTTGACTTGGTCGTTTTCGGACCCTTACCTAAAATTGATACATTTACTCTCCTCCAGCGCCCCTGAAAGTTTGTTCCATCATCACGGAATCACCCTGCAGTTTTGGAGACATCCAGCGTGGTTGCGATGGGTGAGGTGTTAATGATGGTGTGGTAGACCGTAACACTTTTTCTCACCTCCACCATCGAGTGACAGTCTGCTGCAAAAGAAATTAAGTCGTTGGGAAAAAGGTACAAGAATAGAGCATTGTGCTGTGATTAATTGGCATATAATGGGTCTGTGTTGTATTTGGAGCACAGGGGTGTTGATGCCATTCACCCACTGTTGAGCAATTCTTTCACAGGTAGAAATTAAGTCTGGTCTATAATCCTACTCAGTGGTAGTTTGGCATTACGTATCAGCAGCATGTAGGGATAGTCTTGCCAAATTCTACAATCGTCTATGCTATCTTCTTACAACTCGATAATTCTCTTCTGAATATTGTGGTAGCCTAGAGACATCATTCATACGAAAACATCAGGAACTAAATAATGCTCTGCGCAGGTGCACTGTAGAATCTCAGCACCACACACAGCTGAGTAGTGGGATAAAGACAGTTCTGGTGCAATTTTGATATCAAATTGAAATCAAATTAATTATGAAAATTAATTAATTGATCAATTAACAACCCCCACCCCTGAGGACGTCATGGGTTTTCCCCAGCTGGCACCAAACCAAATTCGAAAATTGTTCTGTTTCAGTCATCATACAGATGCTGATGTCTTTTACCTAAGCCAAACATATTCCACAATCCCAAAACAATTGGTCAGGGATAATGCAACCCTCATTATAGCCTTCTGAATTTAAAACACATTTACCAAGCACATGTAGGAAGTGACATGTCGCTCAATTATTTTGTAAAGATACAGGCTGATTGCTGGAATCATTCACAATATGGGTTTCTCATTATTGATGAGACGAGAAAACTGAATGATAGTCGGAGTACATGAAACTTCCGAAAGTTTCTGTATATGTAGCCTGGTAAGAGAGGTGAATACATCAGCATAAAGATAATGTGATGTGTGCTTGCAGTGAGGGATCACACGCTGTGAGCTGGTGTGGCTGCAATGCCTTCAGAGTTCAAAACAATATTGGAGACAAGAAACAAGTGAAGTCGGAATAAATCAATAAGAAGAATACGAGACGAAGAAGACATGAGATAGTTGGACATCATCGCTTGAGAAGCCCAAAAGTGGCCCAACAGTGCTCCCTGAACCCAGTGACCAACCAGCACCCCCTGCCAATGACGGTGGTGGGGACCGGTCTCATTGTGCACAGTCATAGCAAGCGGAGCCGAGACAGCGAGATGGAAAAACCGCTGCAGTGGTATAAGGCAGTACAAGATGGAGTTGTTGGTGAAGATAGAGGCACTAGCCGATGTTGCAGTGAGGAAGCTTTTCCATCGGGTCAAGAACAGATTCCTGAATAAAATTGAAGAGGTGGTTCAATCTGCAGTTAAGACATGGAGATAGGGCTTTGCGCATTTTTCAGTCCCAACCTAGGTTTTTGTACAGGTTTTCCTTAAGGCTGTAAGGCAAATGCTGGGACTAACATCTCCCTCTCTGCCCAGCAAGTGTTATACCTATCTTCCCTTGCAATGAAATAAAGAGAGGAAATTAATCTTACCCTAATTAAAACAAATAAATGGAGTCACAACAGAATAAAAGTATCTATTGCTGAAACGAGCTAAGCTCTAGATGCAGTTCACCCTCAGCAAGAGGGGAAAAAAGCAAGATAATATGGAAAATGCCTCACATCAATGTGTCAGATGAGGAGAGTTTGAAGCTTTTAAAAGTTCTGGTTGCTGTTACATATCTATCACTAATATTCTGCACTTGGAGGTTTTTGAGTACCCAGTGCTACGGACTACAAGCAGACAAACACAAACAATCAAAACCTCCTCTCAGCTGGAGATGCCAAGATTCATCATAATTGCATTTCGGACTGATAGAAGAGGGAATATAACAAATGATTCCCGTGTATTTGACAACTCCAAGTTAACTAATGCCAGAGTCTACCTGAATCAAAACTCTACCCATACGATTTCCTTCTGCAATGGGATGAAAATGTATACAGTCTAGAACATGACATGTATGCAAGGTTCCATGCTTCTTACTATGGAAGTGCTGAAGGAGGAGGAGGAAGATGTCTGCTCAGTCCACAAAAATTCAAGGAGCCATCACCGATCCTCATAACAGACTCCTCCGAACAGAACATGATAATTAAATCTGGGCCCATAGATGTACGAATTGAATTTGAATCTTCAGCAAATTTCCCGGAACACACTACAGAATATGCTCTAGTTCTACATGACTGTGTGATTAGCTACTACCTGCTCAGCGGTATTGTGCAATGAGCTGTATAAATGAACAGGTGCTGCACCATACCCAGAGCATTCCATAATGGTTAAGTCACAGTCTGATCATCACTGCAGATGTCAGGGTTTCTATGATGATTAGCATAGGCAGTTCATATTTTAAGATGTTGCATTTGTAGCATGCACAGAACACATTCTCAGGAAACATTGCATCACTAAGGTCTTTTAAGAATGCAAAGTGCGCTAAAACATGGACGAGTGCAAAGTGGTTACCACATTTCTACAATGGCATTCGCTGGGATAATGCTGGCATACCCTATAATGATATGGTTAACATCGCTTTGATTTTTCAGCCTTCATCTAAATGAAGGGGAAGGACAAGATCTCATGGATGCATCAAATTTTCAAGTTTGTTGCTATTCAAGACCTGGAATTCTACGGGTTTACTGCTCTCCATCGACTCAAGAAGAAAATGTGCAAAAATAGTGTTGCTGTGTCTGCTTCTAAAAAAGTAAAACTACTTTTAAGTTGAATGAGAAATAAATGAATTTTTACCTCATAATATTTGTGTACGTGTTTACTGATTTCACCCTGATCCATGTCGTTTAGTGCTGGTACTGTGCCTCTGATTTTCCTCAAGCACTGGCAATATAATTTTAGACATGTTTGCTGTGTGTCTTTGGAAGTGGACATGGTCACATAATATCTGTTCCCATAACCCAATATGGGCCACATGGTAACCTCTCTCATGCTTCAAACTAATGCCTTGTGTGTCTTGCACAGCCTTTATATACATTTGTGAGAGCAGGGATTTGTAAAATAACAACAAAGGTGTAAGGTAGAGAATAACATTTTTTTTAATCAGGCATAAACATTCACAGCAGTAATACCACTTACGTTCATAAATCTTGTTTTTTTACAATACACGAATTAATATTGTTTTTCAATTCACAGTTCTTGTTACCATTTGAATTTTTCAAAAACACACACACACACACACACACACACACACACACACACACACACACACAGTTCTTAGTTTTACAAATAATAATACTGGCTACAAAAATTTTACTTTCCATTGCAGTAATGACTGAATATTCCTACATCACTAACAGTACCGGGTGACAAGTTCTACATTACATTGCAATACTGATTAAGCTAATTGCACAGGTACAGTTTCTTTTACACTAATACTGTTACTAATGAAATTCTATTGAATCAGAAGATTTAATTTATATATTGAAGTAGGTGGCTCCAAACATTTTCCACCTCAAGCAGCTGAAATAATTTAATAATCCAATGAAGTGATTGGCTCTAAAACGTTCATCCCAAACAGCTGCACTAAAATGAACTGGTTGGACCTCACACTTAAAACTAATATGACTTTGACAGCTAGCAGCAGGTGAAACTTTATATATATATATATAGAGAGAGAGAGAGAGAGAGAGAGAGAGAGAGAAATTTCACAGTATATCTGTCTTTTGCAATATATATATATATATATATATATATATATATATATAAAAACAAAGATGACGTGACTTACCAAACGAAAGTGCTGGCAGGTCAATAGACACACAAAGAAACAAGCATACACACAAAATTCAAGCTTTCGCAACAAACGGTTGCTTCGTCAGGAAAGAGGGAAGGAGAGGGAAAGACGAAAGGATGTGGGTTTTAAGGGAGAGGGTAAGGAGTCATTCCAATCCCGGGAGCGGAAAGACTTACCTTAGGGGGAAAAAAGGACAGGTATACACTCGCGCGCGCACATACACAGACACAAATGTCTGCTTGTGTCTGTGTATGTGCGGATGGATATTGTGTGATTGTGTGTGTGTGTGTGTGTGTGTGTGTGTGTGTGTGTGTGATATATATATATTGCAAAAGACAGAAATACTGTGAAATTTTTTTTTCTCCATTTACAACTTTTTTTTAACTTTTTTGATGATTTTGCTACAATTTTGTAAACTACTTCCAGCACATTGTGCTTATACATAGTTTGCTACTTATAAAGAAAAAAAAAAAGAGCTGAATGTATTTACACGCAGGCATACATATTTACACAGGCATCCACACTCAAACGCATTGCCTATGCAATCTCACATGCAGGTACACCATAAATCACACACACATAATATTTACATTACGATAGAAGAACTGTACTATTCAGCACACGTTCACACTTGGCCAGTCCCTCTCTGTGTATCCATCCATGCCGAATTCATTACCATGACACCTCATTACTTCATATGGATCTCAGTTCTTCACCCAACAGATGAAGCTATCTGCATGCATATAAAGTTACTTTAGTGCTACAAAATGTGTTTTCGCAAACTCATAGCAGATCCGGTACACGTGGAGTTTAGATAGGTTTAGTCTACATGTCCCAAATAGATGGGTTCCGTAAATTCTACTGAAACCTTTGATATCCCTTCGGCAACAAAGTTCTCATTGAAAATAGTGACCCACTTAAAATTTGGTATGGCGATGCATTTTTCTTACACCCCAATGCCCCTCCCATTCGGTCCTAATCAAAATATAGTGTTCATTTCTTATATTCTGCATGGTTTTACTGAAAACAGAATTATTCATGAATTTATGAAGATCTTTTTGAAATCACTAGTTACACCCACCGTCTTCTTGGTATTTAGTTCAATATACTCCTTCAACCAGGGGGACTGATTGAAGGAGATAGCCCATGTGTTTCTACCTAGCTCCTTCCCTAAGGTTAGGCACTGCTGGAGATTACGATAATGAACTATATACCTCTGCTTGTGTCAAACAGTGGTCATCAGTTTATGGACAGTGCTTCCTCGTGGAATTTGTTGCTCTGGACATAATGGCAAGTCGCTTTGGATTCCATGCATACTAACAGGACACATGAGGTCTGCCTCCATCACATACCCTACATCAGAATCAGGCACCAGTTGCATTATTTTTCCCTGAAATCCCTCCAATTCGTTTTCAGGCACCCACTGAAACCCACCAACTGGCAGTGGCTGATCATGGCAGGCCAGTACAAGTTATTCACATCCAAGTGTAGAATATAAACTTGAATACGTGGCTTATTTGCCTTGGTGTGTTTATGGACATACTGGCAAAGTCCCCCCCCCCCCCCCCCCCTACCAATCCAGCGCTCAAAGAAAAACATACCAGCATTGGTCAAAAGTTCAATGCTGTGCCTTGCTTTCTTGAGCATTGCATCCCGGACAATCCAGGTACCATGTAATAAAATATGGAGTCCAGAGAGTACGTAGTCATGCATAAACTCCAGAAATTTAAAAAAAAAAAAAACAACACGCTTATAGAAACCTGACTGGATTGCAATACCCCTCAGCTGGATTCTTAATTCCAGTGAACAAGATACACCCCTCAAAGGCCCTAGCAATTGCCGAGTATTTTAGAGGGGTCATAATACCACTAATCTGATGTCCTTCACTATCAGGATGCGACAGAGCACTACCACTAGCCACAGGTTCATTAACACTACAACTAGGACATGACTGCGTCCACCCGGTGGATGACGATGTTGGGGAGAGGTGCCTGATGGGGTGAGGCATATGCACCCAGGCATACACATCTTCGTTTGCCGGTGAGGGCAAACACTCAGAACCAGAGTAGGAGGAGGTGATCTCTTCCTCCTCCTCCTACTCCTCCTCCAACTGAAC
Source organism: Schistocerca piceifrons (assembly GCF_021461385.2). Lineage (NCBI taxonomy): Eukaryota > Metazoa > Arthropoda > Insecta > Orthoptera > Acrididae > Schistocerca > Schistocerca piceifrons. The sequence goes on along the minus strand of NC_060149.1, from coordinate 357,812,630 downwards.
CACCCATGGACACCAGAGGGTATGCAAAAGTGCGGGGGCCAGCACTGCACTGGCTACAGCTTATTCTGTCCCCTTTCATGCAGCCACAAGTGGTGACATGCATGATGTTGCATGCCGCTCAGGCCGCGTTTCATTCCTGCACCCACAACCACTGCTCTAGGCACTCGTACCACGCTAGCTGTTATGCTGCTGGTCACAACTGTGGTGCCTCTGTAATAGACGAATACAATGCTCAAAATTTAAAAAAAAAAAAAAAAAAAAAAAAAAAAAAAAAAAAAAAAAAAAAAAAAATGCTGTAAATAAATAACAACACTCCAGAGTAATAATAATTACATGCTGTAAAGACAACAGTCATATTATAATAACCTTTTCCACCTTGGGTCAAAGGATTGAGCAGTTCAGTTGTGCTTTCTAGTATTTCTCCCACCCAAGCCAGTATTTCCTCATTCTACTCCAAAAGGGCAACATGAAGCTGCCTTTCAGCTACCTCAGCAGCCACGACCTCATGCACCCACTCTGATATTTGACCCTCACCTTAAAGCCATCTATCTCGCTCACTGGCACTGACTACAACAATAAGACATCGGACACAATTATTTCCTGAAAATGTTAGAGACATACACACAGAAAATCATACTGAAAATTGTATTCTTTAGAAGGCTGAATCGAAGGCTCCTGGCTCTCGGTCTCGACACATACCCCTACATCTCCTTCTACATCCATAGAAATGCCTAGAAAAGCAAAGATTATGTCTTAGACAACAGAATGCAAACTGTTACAAAAAATAAATGTATATACATTCCCCATCCCCCAATCATTAAAACTGCAGTGCATAACGAGAACAAAACAAATATTTTCTCTAAAAGCTACATGTTAAAAAAATGAATAAAATAATAATAATAATAATAATAATAATAATGAGTGCACTTACATTCTTGCTGCAATAGTCTCTTAAGCCTCCAGCTGCCGATCTAGATCAGCCAACGTCTCAAGAATGTAGGCTAAAACGACAATGGGGGGCGGGGAAGACTGTAATACCAGCTACGGAATAAAAATTTGTCACACACTAAAATTACAACAGCAAACTGTTCAAAAGCTCCATAGTACAGAGGTATGCCTCTACTGACTACAACCTAAACAGTTGCTGTAAGGGATACTAAAATTACAGGGCACACAGGTACATTAAATGAATACAACAATTCCTGGTGAACGTGTTTACTGTTGCTACTGCTGCTGCTGCAGCAATTTGAGCATTTCATTCTTTTTTCCCCAGGAAAAAAAGACACAAGAACACACAAGCAGCCACATAGATGAACTGACAATGACAGAATGAGAGCGACTGCACCACATCGATGGTTTATAAAACCTCTACCCCCTCCACCCACCATTTTACCCAGGGAGCCAAAAGGAGAGCAGCAAACCTCCCCACATGTCGATGAATTTTAGTCCAAGCACGCAGGACAATTTGGTCGTGGTCTGCTGGCCATGGACTTCGTGCACTTTTGTATGCGGGTTCTGGTGCACTCTGGAAATAACCATTTCTTCCACTGATCCATTCTTTGTGTTGGATGCACTCGTTGATCTGGCCGGGGAGCCTGCTTTTGGTCGCTGGTTCACTCTATGGTGAATGCGGCCGCTGACAGACATGTCGCTGAGCGAGTCTCGGGTTACAACAGTGTCTTATGTAGCAAACTAATGTGCTAGTGTATTTAACAATATTTTTACATGATGTAGAATAATCTTTGTTTTGGCATGGTGTAACTGCACTGATATATTTTAGTTTCAATTTATAAACAATATTCCTGTGCAATGTATTTTTGAGTTTATTTGCATTCATTTACTTTTACACGATTTATTTTCGTTCCATGTGCACCTGGGAGGACTGCTACGGTCGCGAGCGGCGACTGGAAGTGGGTACCGGAGCTAAACACTTGAGAGGGCCACAACACATTCCACGACACCTTCCCGTGGCTCGGTGCAACGCGATTTCCAGCACAAGTATATAACACTTTCCAACTACAATGTAATGTTTTGAGTGTGAGAATATATGAAACAAATTGTTTAAAGCAGCGTCTGCATATGTACTGAGGTATCAAACACTTAACCTAATTTGTTTATGCGCATGAGTATTCCAAAGCACTGTTGATCGGTAGTTTTAATTAATATTTCCGATTGTGCATGTGTCTGTTCAATTTGTGAAATCCATCCAGGCATATTGCTTAATGATTTATTTATGTCACATCTTGAAGCAAACTACTGCACAGCGATCCTTTTGAAACTGTATTTAGAGACATATACAAATGGATTTAATAACACCTGAAACAGTTTGTATTCAACGACAAGGAGTATCCATGTGCCACAAAGATAGAAAGTGCACCAGAGAAGAAGGCTGGGGTATTTCCTGTGCGACAGGACGCACTTAGCATGGCTCTGTGGTTGCCATGTGTTGGACCCTGGCTGGTACCACAAACCTGTCGCATGGCTCCTTCCAGCAGCCGTGACTCCAGTGGACGGAGCACGTGCAAGAAAGTTTTTCAGATATATTTAACATGAACTGTCACAGTGTAATTATGCGGTCCCTTTCATTACCAGAATAAAAAAAAAAAAAAAAGGACTGTAATTGTTTAACATTGTCTAAATTGTTAAAACATTGGTGTCAATTTGAGGGTGTATTGTGATTTCAGTAATAAGTAAACTATATACTCAAACACATTGTTTAAACAATGCCTTATGCATGCTACATTAACCACCGTTGTGAGGTTCTCCCACTTCAGCAGCTCAACACAGACTGATTGAATTTCCCGCCATTTTTCTTCTGGGCCACCATCTTCGATTACATCATGGGAGGGGAGAGTACGGGGAGGGGAGGGGAGGGGAGGGAACTGGGAGCTCTCTGAAGGGGTCCTACATGCTGGCTTCGTAAAACCCATGAAGTCATCAGAAGTGGCAGTAATTAATTGGTCAATTAATTAATTTGCATACTTAATTTGATATCAAAATTGTGCCAGAACTATCTTCATCCCACAACTAACCGGTTGTTATTTTGAATTCTCTCCGCCTTAAGCTTACTGCATGTCTCACAAGCTCTTCAACGTAGGCACTTTTTGCTTTTACTGACAATGCATCAGCAAAGGATATGTTGCAGTCATAATGAGTAGATGATAATTGTCGTTCTTTCACAATTTATAGACTGAGTGACGGTTTTGCTTACAGGTGAGTAATTCTAGACTTTACTGTCAGTGTTCTGTGTTACTTTTTCCACGTTCTGATAACAACTGCTTCTCCTTTCACGTTAACATAAGCTGGAGTCAAATGTGGACTGCCAAATTTGCTGGTTTCAATATCAATGAATTTTTGAGCCTAAGCTTTGTGTCACTGCGTATTGAATCTAATCAATGAAATGGGAAAAAGACTCACTGACATATCCTTTGGGTATTCAGGCCCTAGGCAGCTGCATCTTTGAAATACCAGCTGTGGTCATTTCCCAGCCTGTTCCAGGAACAGACTGGCAAGTATTCTATCTGCTAACTGTATAATTGAATCTTGGCAACAATGCAGCTTATGTTTGGCAACTCTGTGACTGATGAGTTGCTTCATGAATGGCACAGAGTTGTCCTGCTAAATTCACTTTATTTATTTGCATCATTTCTATTGAATAATCGGTGTAATTTCCACATAAGGTATGAAATAAGGTTATAAATTTATGGTTTCGAGTCCAGGAAAGTTGTTCCACATGAAGATTGCAACTATCTCATCTTTTACGTTATGATTTATTTGTCCTAACCACCACTGGGGCACTAAGGAAGAGGGAAATACTATAATGCTTCGCTAGCTCTGAGGTAACATGGTCACCTCTCTTGTTTTATTGGTGTTCATATGACCTGCTCTCAGTCTGTTAATAGTAACAATTTCTCTTCTCATCCAAGCAGAGTTCAGAAACTAAGAGTAGCATGGAATCTGTTGATGAATCGACCAGTACAATGTTCGTTTGAGGATATGATTTCTGTCTACTAAACTCGTCCATTCTATTTTTGCTTGACTGGTGAGTCCAACACCAAAATCACTGCATGGTGGGGATGTGTCAGTAGCAAGTAGATGCTGCACTATTTTCACCAGTTGATCTGCATGTTCATTGCACCTAATTCCATTTTGGTTGATATGACACAACCTAGCAAAAAGACTAATTCAATTGTGATTATTATGGAATTCAGTAACAAGTTTATAAAAAAAAAAAGAGAGAGATACAACTCTCAAAAAGACAAATCAAATATTTATGAGAACTTGCAATGTTGTGATTTCAGAAGCATCCCAGCAGGATTTATCGATGATTGGATATCGGGATATATGGTTAATATACTTACTATTGGTAAAAAGATTTTGTTGTAAACAATGCACATCAACTGCAATGAATGACTGATCAGAATGAAACATCAGTGGCAGCATGCATCATCATTTCTTACAAGGTGTGGCACAGGATACTATTCCCATGCCCATTTTTGACAATAATGGTGCTGAGTCTTTTGAATACGTGAATAAGCCACATGATCACCTTTGACAATTATGTTATTGTAAAAACTGTTCCATGAGTAAAAGCAGAACTTTAAACAAACCACATTCAATAATCACTGTTCTAAAATGGGTTTCCGGATAGTGAGAGATAGTCCAACAATATCATTAGTTTGTTTTACCTTTGAGATAAATTTACAGTTAAAACAACCAAAAATAACAATCAGCATAGAACAATCTAATACCAAAATGGTGCTTGTAAAGGGAAATGCACATGAAAGCTCATATTCTGTCTTACACAAGACCTCAAATTTATAGGCAACACTTCCATTGAAGTTACAGTTAGCCTCATATTCGTGTCTTGCTTCTTCATTTATTTCTTAGCAAGGAACGTAATGAAAGCTTTAGAAATACATTCTGAAGTAGAATGAGATTTTCACTCTGCAGCGGAGTGTGCGATGATATGAAACTTCCTGGCAGATTAAAACTGTGTGCCGGACCGAGACTCGAACTCGGGACCTTTGCCTTCCGCGGGCAAGTGCTCTGCCAACTGAGCTACCCAAGCACGACTCATGCCCCATCCTCACAGCTTTATTTCTACCAGTGTCTCATCTCCTACATTCCAAACTTTACAGAAGCTCTCCTGCAAACCATGCAGAACTAGCACTCCTGAAAAAGGATACTGTGGAGACATGGCTTAGCCACAGCCTTGGGGATGTTTCCAGAATGAGATTTTCACTTGCCCGCGAAAGGCAAAGGTCCCGAGTTCGAGACTCGGTCTGGCACCCAGTTTTAATCTGCCAGGAAGTTTCATATCAGCGCACACTCTGCTGCAGAGTGAAAGTCTCATTCTGGAAACATCCCCAAGGCTGTGGCTAAGCCTTGTCTCCGCAATATCCTTTCTTTCAGGAGTGCTAGTTCTGCATGGTCCACAGGAGAGCTTCTGTAAAGTCTGGAAGGTAGGAGACGAGATACTGGCAGAAGTAAAGCTGTGAGGACGGGGCGCGAGTCGTGCTTGGGTAGCTCAGTTGGCAGAGCACTTGCCCGCGAAAGGCAAAGGTCCCGAGTTCGAGTCTCGGTCCGGCACACAGTTTTAATCTGCCAGGAAGTTTCATTCTGAAGTAGTTAAAAAATTTCGAAGCCTTAGAAAAACATTCTGAAGTAGCTGAAAAATTTCAATTCATCTTCTTGTCGCTCGTTAAACACAATGTAAAAGGCTTCTTGTAGTAACTGACTGTTCACTACTGCATGCAACCTGAATGTTTCTTTCAAAGCTTTCAGCCTTACGGGCGCCACTACTGCAAGCGTTGAGGATCCATCTTGACTACCATCCTTTTTTTTTTTTAAGTCTACTTGCATGGACTCCTTGCAGATAAGAAGCAAACCATGATTCTAGAATAATTCTCACTCTACTAGAATGAACAGTGTATTTTTTTCTTTCATGTCTTGAATTTCTGTTGTCATTTACACATTGCGAACGATAATATCCTCAAGAGTAGCACGTTGTGGGCCATTACGACCAAACGCCAAAACATATCACTTATTTACTCGGGACAGGCATGGGATACTGCTCCTCTTCCAGTGTTAAAAACAATTGTGGTATGTTAGTTACAACTGGTACACAAGAATGTATGACCTAAAATGAACCAAACGTAAAGTGGCCAGCAACTACATTTTTTCATTGTAAACTTTTCAAAAAGAGGCATGATATTTTAATTATTTTCGGAGTAACGTGAAAACTATGAGTAATTGCAAATATCAGGCTGCATTATATGACTATAAGGCATGAAAGAACAATTTTTTTTAATCTAATACTTTCCCCATAATCAAATGAGAAAGACTGCATAACACAGAACATCTGTGAATCCCAAAACAGCGGTTTTTTACATTTTTATGCAAAAAGTATAAGTTTTAATGAGAAATTAACTAGTAGATAGATGTAGCTTTGCTTTGTTTACATAAAACAATTTTTTTTAGACACACAACAACTGACTATTTTGGCCCTCCGCATTTCATTCTGCAATTAGCAACATGGCTACAGGATTCTGCATTCTTGCTGCAGTATGTCTTCAGTTGGGGAGACACTACGTTCGTGTGGCCCCAGCCTTAAGTGAACGACTCTAAGCAGGCCAGGGCCACACTAGCAGAGTGTTTCCGCAGTGGCCGATGGACTGCAGCAAGACGAATATTGAATCACATGCTGTGCCTCTAAAAAAAATTGTTTTATATAAAAGAAGCAATGCTACGTCCATCTACTTATTATACGCACCTTATAAGCTAACATCACAGCTTGATAATGAACTGGCTTTCTTTTTGTAGTTGCCCACACTTATTGTGATCCGCAGAAGGAAAGTAAAACACAGTGCTTATTTTGAGAAGTTTGCAGTAAAAAATATATTCGGTGGCCAGTTCACGTCTGGTGCATTTTAGAACATATAATGCTGCATGGAAAATGTAGCTAACATATTGAAATTGTTCCTAACGTTGGAAGGTGAGCCATATCTCTTTCCAGTCCCAAATACTTGAGTGGGTTGCACTGGCGTCTGGCCGGAATGGACAACAATGTGCCACACTCGAGGCTATGGCCACTCACTGTGTGCTGATGTACCTTGGGTTTTTTTTTGTATGTGGTTTATGAAATCAATTACAGTCATACTTCAATTTAACATTGCAGTAAGCATTATTTTTATTTTAAAACTAGTAAGAGACATTCATAGACACATGTTCTGGATCAAACTTACGCAAAGTGGGTGTGGGGACGTAGAACTACTGGCTCTACCCCCCAATAATATCGCTGCCCTACCGCAGCGAGAAAAACTTTATCTTTGCCAGATGAGTTCACTGTAGTATGCACTCTACACTACATGCATTGTGTGTAGGCTGCAAGAATAAAAGTATTCATAGTAAGTGACGGGAATGTGCGCAATTATTTATTGTTGCAAATACCGCACCTGCTCTCCACTAACTACAGTGGTGACCCCGACATGGTATGGGGAGCACGGTGGCTGACTACCTCTCACGACTCGCCACCACATCAGCACACCTTGACTTCGACCAACCAGCGGAGGCACAAACAACTAACACTGACCTTCAAAACCTGCTATCTGGACGCACAACGGGCCTCCAACTCAAGCAGTGAACCATTGCAGGCACAACCAAACTTCCAGAATGAGATTTTCACTCTGCAGCGGAGTGTGCGCTGATATGAAACTTCCTGGCAGATTAAAACTCAGTTCCGGACCAAGACTCGAACTCGGGACCTTTGCCTTTCGTGGGCAAGTGCTCTACCATCTGAGCTACCTAAGCACGACTCATGCCCCATCCTCACAGCTTTACTTCTGCCAGTACCTTGACTCCTACCTTCCAAACTTTACAGAAGCTCTCCTGCGAACCTCTCATTCTGGAAACATCCCCGAGGCTATGGCTAAACCATGTCTCCGCAATATCCTTTCTTTCAGGAGTGCTGGTTCTGTAAGGTTCGCAGGAGAGCCTCTGTTAAGTTTGGAAGGTAGGAAGCGAGGTACTGGCAGAAGTAACGATGTGAGGACGGGGCATGAGTCGTGCTTGTGTAGCTCAGATGGTAGAGCACTTGCACGCGAAAGGCAAAGGTCCCGAGTTCGAGTCTCGGTCCGGCACACAGTTTTAATCTGTCAGGAAGTTTCACAACCAAACTTGTTTCGTGTGACATATCCCATGGTAGGCAATGACCAGTCATCCCACAGAACTTTAGGAAGACAGTTTTCAACCTCCTCCACAACTTATCTGATCCCGGAGTACATCCGACACTGAAACGCATAACAGAACGTTTCATTTGAACTAACATTAAATGGGACTGCACTGCGTGGATAAGAGCCTGCATCCTATGCCAACGGGCCAAGATAGGACGACATGCCCAACCCCCTTCGGGAAACTCCCCATCCTGAATGGCTGTTTCCAATATGGCCACATAGACATGATGGGGCCACTCCCAGATTCAAACAGATAAAAGTACACCTTGTCAACCATACACAGGACAACTCGATGGGTGGAGACCACACCTCTGACTGATATCTCAGGTGACACCGGTGCCCAAGTTTTCATCACACTATGGATTGCATACTTCAGCTGCCCAAAAGTCACCGACAACTGACCAGAGTTGGCAGTTCTAGTCAGCCCTGTTCTCCAAGCCCTGCTGCCTTTGTGGGTGCCGCCGGTTTCACACGATGGCCAACCATCCTCAATCCAACAGACTTGTGGAACTGTGGCACTGCACCCTCATGACAGTGCTCGTATGCCATGACCAGGAGTAAATCGAAGCCCTCCCCAGGGTGCTGCTGGGCATACGAGCTGCTTATAAAGAAGATCTGGGCGCCTCGCTACGTTTCAGTTACTGATCATATAATAATAAATAATTAGGACTAGACTTTTTCCCCCTAAACTTTTATGTTTTGAAAAACCTCATGTTCCTTACAATTATAAGGAAAAAACTAAACACTGAAAGAAGCTGGAAAAATGTAACCAAGGATAAGAAGTCTGAGTCTTTCATAAAAGTTTTGATCACAGTTATGATCACAGTTAAATGTCTCTTACTTTCCTTAAAATGTCTTTCATAAAAGTTTTGATCACAGTTATGATCACAGTTAAATGTCTCTTACTTTCCTTAAAAAATAAAATATATAAAAAAAATAATTGGTGTTAAACAGATCCCTGATAGTCACCATTCTTTTTCTAAATCTACATTTACGAGTTTATGCCAAATGCCACTGTACAGTGCACAGCAGAGTGTACTTTCTTCCAATTTTAGCAGTTTTCTGTCCTCTTCCATTTGTGTGTTGAGCAAAGGAAAAATTACTGTCTGTATGTGTCTGTTTTCACCCTAATTTCACTAATCTTATTCTCCTGATCCCTATGCAAGATAAATTACGCAGGAAGCTTGATAAGGACTCAAAACCCTGGAACAATACTCAAGAACAGTTTGCACTAGCTGCTTGATATGCAGATACATTGCACTTTTTCAGAACCTTCCAATAAAACCAAGTCTTGCATTTGACTTCCCTAATACTAACTTCATGTCTAGAGTGTGGTAGAGGACCCCCTCCCCCCAGCTGTTGTGACTGACTGATCTGTGGCATAGTATGAGATCTAGATTAAGATCTAGATTAGAAAGCGATAATTTGGTTGAGAGGTGGTGAAGCCAACAAACGTGAGTGCAAAATAAAAGTAGTGGTAACAGACTGCTTGGCAACAGCACAGCCCAAAGTCTTTATTTATATATATTTAACTCACTTTTCATTGTCAAAACTTAAGCTGCAAGGTAAATTCAGAATACCAATATTAGGTATGGGGCAAGCCTCTGACAATTATTTTCACGTATATTATAGACATATACCTCAAATAAGCCATGAAAAATGAAGAGGACACTGAGTTATCATAGCAATGACCATGCAGGTGGAGAGGTCTGCACATTTGTGTGAAGTTGAGGGCTACACCAATGATAACGTACCTACTGGAGGGCCTCCCAAGTCTAAAAACCTGACTAAGCATGTCCCACAATGCCCATGTCTTCCCACATTCATTTCCATAGTTCTTCATCAACTCCCTTCATGCTCAACCCAAGGTCTGATACAATCCATGTTGAGGGATGTGTGGCACATGGGAAGATGTGTTGCGAACAGAGCCTCAGGGATACAAGGCGACCTGCCTGAATAATGACCTTTACACCAGCTTGGGGCGCAGCTGATGTTGACCCGATATACCCCCAATTCTAGTGGGAACAAAATGGAGAACACTGAAAACAATTCAGACACTGAGAGGCTTGGTGGCACTTCAAACACCCACACATCGAGTATGGAACTGATGGGTACCATTTCTGCTGGTGGATCAGGTAACAGACCAGTCCAAGAAGGGAAAAACATCTTTGTGATGTTGGAGTAGATTGAGATGAAATCCTTGTGTAGAGGAAGAAACTTCTCAGAGAATAAAATGAAAAGCAAGACACAGAATGGCTTCCTAAACATAAATATAAGGAATTAAATGGTCTTGAACCTAAGATCTCACAACAAAAATGGCCTCGGAGCAAAGAGGGTAAACAGACCCCTTCTACCTCCAAGACTGGGAATAAAACAAAGAGTAGCCTGTTACCCCCACTCAGCAGGATAACCAGATCCAGAAAAAACCACGCAGGAAATAGAGAAACAGACCTACAGTACTGCAATCTCAGTTTTTAGGATGGTGGTTATCTAACAAGAATATCCACTGGTCAACATCACTTCACAACAGTAGGTGCAATGAACCGGAAGGTTGTACCTGGTGGCCAAACCCTTGTGGTGTAAGTTAGTGGGGAATCCCTTAAGACGATGTGATAGCAGGACCTGAAACTGTATTTAGGGTTCTTGCAGGTTACTGTCCGGGTAATTGAGGACATCAGAAGTGATCATGGAACATAGCAGTAGGTCATCAGCTGGAATTGTTGTACACGAACTTGTAAGGCAGTAAGGGGGCACCTCCCACTCTTCAGTCACTTTTTGGGAAGGCAGGAGGTTGAGGTGGTCCCAATTCAGAAAACCAGAGATGAGTACCTACTGGAAAGCAATTTTGAGATCTGAAGGAAATGGCTGATTTTTTTTAAAAAAAAAAAAGCCAGAATGTGTGTTTATGTCAAGAATGGAATTTCATTCGCACTAATGGCAAACTTCTGTTCTAGAGGCGTAGTGACCAATCAAGACAGAATAATGAGAGGAAGGAAGCACAAAGGAATTTGTATCGGCCTCAGATTCCCTTTCTTATGACAACAGTGCTCCTCCTTCCCAGGAACTGATGAGACTGGTACAGAGCTGCTTGCAACTGAGATAACAACTGCTGGTAGGTTGTGACTGCAATACCCACAACCTACTGTGAGGGAGCAGTGACACAAATAGCAAAGACGAGTACCTATTGGAATACATACTGGACAGCAATTCAGAGATCTTGAAAAGGTGTAGGGAACCTACCTTAGGAAGAAAATTTGGCTTGTACGAGTACACCCCCCCCCCCCCTCTCTCTCTCTCTCTCTCTCTCTCTCTCTCTCTCTCTCTCTATCTATCTATCTATCTATCTATCTATCTATCTATCTAACTCACTCACTCACTCACTCTCACTCACCCATGGGCTCAAATGTATGCACAGTTGAGTTGTGTATGGGCAGTATCTTCTCCCACTTCCAGCTACCTGAAATGTGGCTGTTAGCTGTGTCAGCAGGAGCAACAAGCAGCCAGATACTATTCGGAAAAATTTTTCTGGCATGGCCAAGCTGCCAGATTGCCGCATGTGTGCAGCAGTCTGGATGGCAGTGGGGAAGGGGTTGGTCTCCACGTAAACATTGTTTATGTAGTGATTTTGCTATTTCCTCTTCGTTTACCCGTTTCACATCAAATGAAAATAAAACGGGTATCTGTGGGAGGGCGCTACCAAGTGAATTAAAATACATTCACATAATTACGGAAGGATAACCTATGCCATTAGTTTCAGTTTTCTGATCTGATTTGATTTCCACATTTTTGGCAGTCAATAGCCTTGCAGAACAATGAAGTCATTTATGTCGGTTTGCTAAATAAATGTGGCTTTTATTAGTCTTTCCCCAGAGGCAGTCAATTTATTCATCTTCTGGAATGTATGGTATTATACCATATTAAAGAACCAAACATGAGATAATACAGTACTGGTACTCCCAAGAAAATCTGCATACCAAAAACCGCAATGAAATCTTAATGTCAGGTTGGGGCCTACTTCATTGTGAATTTGGTCATATGAATGTCAACTTTAAGCTGAATTATGCATTTTACTATGGTGTACAAAATTCTGATGCTTTTGGAGTATCCTATTTCTGTTATGACATCATGTAAGATCTCTTAATACTATGTATATACTGTACAAAAATATGGGCTTCCTACATCATCATAGCTGCCCACGCGCAGTAACCCTTGTTTCCTGGCGCTCTCTGGCAACTGCTGAGAATGTCCACATCAAGACTGGTATCACTGACGAAGATGCAGTTGTGGCAACAATGATTACTGAAGTAAAAAGGAAATTTAAAACCTGCATAAAGATATATACGCTCAGTAAACTAGTGTCCTATCTCAATTTGGAACTTGAACCTCTCACCACAAGGCAGGAGCATGTAGGGGAATTATGGCGCAAGTTTAAAAGAATAATTAACCACTTACTGGATGGATATGTACCAAGTAGAACAGTTCATAATGGGAGAGCCCCTCCATGGCATACAGTCACTGTAAAGAAACTTCTAAGGAGAAAGATCACTAAATAATGGGTGTAGAACAAAGCATAGGGCTATAGATAAAGAGATGCTGAATGGAACACATTTGGCCATCGAGAGAGCACTGCATGAAGCCTTCAATGACTACCGTAACAGAATACTCTCAAATGATCTTTCACAAAGCTCAAAAAAATTCTTGTTTTATGTAAAGGGTGTTAGCAGCTCCAAAGTTAGTGTCAGGTCCCTAGCAAACAAGTTAGAAACTGAAATTGGGGGTAGCAAGCAAAAGCTGAAATGCTTAACTTTGTTTTCTAATGTTCCTATACAAAGGAAAACTCAGAATTGTCCCAATTTAATCCTCGTACCACTGAAAAGATGAGAGAAATAAGAATTAGTGTCAGTGGTGTTGAGTAACAGCAGAAATCATTAAAACTGAACAAAGCTACAGGGCCCGATGGAATCCCTATCAGATTCCCTACTGAATTTGTGGTGATTGGTTGGTTAGTTTAAAAGAGGGGGGGGGGGGACCAAACTGCTAGGTCATCAATCCCTTGTTCCGATTAAAATAATTCCACAAGGGTGGGAGTAAAATAATCAAGACATACAAAAGAGAGCTGGAAGAAAGGAGAAACCCCACAAGAATGACAGAAGGGCAACAAACACTAAAATGGACAAAATTGGACAAAAACCCACAGAGAGACACAAGAAACATGTAGAAGAGATCAAAGCAAGAGAGCAGATTACCATGGCTGGCTGATCATGAGAATAAAAAGGAGAAGACAAAAATGGTTCAAATGGCTCTGAGCACTATGGGACTTAACATCTATGGTCATCAGTCCCCTAGAACTTCGAACTACTTGAACCTAACTAACCTAAGAACATTACACACATCCATGCCCGAGGCAGGATTCGAACCTGCGACCGTAGCAGTCGCGCGGCTCCGGACTGAGCACCTAGAACCGCTAGACCACCGCAGCCGGCAGGAGAAGACAGCCACTATGCAACACATTAAAACCTTCACCTTAAAAGTACTAGGGTGGAGGACACAGAGGAACAAAGGACATGTGTTAAAACTCAGATCGAATGATAAAACCCACACACACGAATAAAATGTAAAACTAAAGCTGCTGTTGAGGCATTGTCACCCAACACTGAAGGTAGGGTGCTGGGAAAGTTAAAAGTGGGCAGTCCAGCAAGAGGTGGACGACCGTCATTTGTGAGCCACAGTGACACCGAAGTGAGTCCTCGTGACAGAGGAGGTAACCATGCGTTAGGCACATATGGCCAATGTGGAGCCAGCAAAGGGCAACTGATTCCCTGCGAGAGGACTAAATGGAAGACTTCCACACATTTGTAGTCTCCTTAACGACACACAGTTCGTTGTGCGCACTGTTATGCCACTGCATCTCCCAAAGCCAAAAAAAATCCTGCGGCGTAAGACAGAACATAGGTCAGTTTTGGAGATGCCCATCTCAAGAAGCAGTTTCCATGTAGCCTGTTCGGCCAGCCTGTCTGTAAGTTTGTTGCCTGGGATTCCGACGTGTCCTGGGGTCCACACAAACACCACTGAACGATGGGACCTTTCTAGGGCATAGATGGACTCTTGAATGGACACTACCAAAGGATGGCTAGGGTAGCACTGGTTGATAGCTTGTAGGCTGCTCAAGGAGTCAGTACACAGGAGAAATGACTTGCCAGAGCATGAGATATGGCTGCCAGCTCTGCAGTGAAAGCACTGCAGCCATCTGCCAAGGAGTGCTGTTCAACATGTCCTCGATGAACATATGCAAAGCCTACATGACCATCAGCCATTGAACCATCGGAGTAAACAGTAAACCATTTCATGGGCCTGGTACATGTCGAGAATCGAGAGCAAGTGATACCGAAGAGCCGCAGGGTTAACGGAGTCCTTAGGGCCAAGCAAAAGGTAGAGAAGAATCTGCGGCCTAGATGTACACCAAGGAGGTGCATGTGAATGGACCTCGAGGAGAGGTGGTAACGGGAAGGACTCCAGTTCAGACAGAACGGACCGGACACGAACCGCAATTATAAGCCCTGACCTGGGCCACCAATGAAGGAGACGAACCCCTGTGGTTGGGAAAAAGAGACAGTAATTCAGATGCACAGGAGAACTACGGACATGTGCACAGTAACTGGCGAGCAGTTGTGCACGCCTAACATTCAATGGAGGGACTCCGGCCTCCACCAGGACACTGGTCACCGGACTCGTTCCAAAAGCTCCCATCGCTAGTCGAATGCCACAATGGTGCACTGGGTCGAGTAAACGCAATGCTGAGGGGGCCGCTAAACCATAAACCAGACCCACATAGCCAAGGCAGGATTGAACAAGGGCTCTGTAGAGCTGCAGCAGCGTAGAGCTATCTGCACCCGAGTTGGTGTTGCTCAGGCAGCAGAAGACATTGAGGTGCTGCCAGGACTTCCACTTAAGCTGACAAAGGCGAGGTAGCCAAGACAATCGGGCATTAAAAACCAGTCCTACGAATCGATATGTCTGCACTACAGTGAGTGGATCATCATTAAGGTAAAGCTCTGGTTCTGGATGATCAGTGCGATGCCAATAGAAATGCATGACATGCGACTTCACTGCTGAAAACTGGAAATGCAGAAGTCATCCGCATACAGAGAAGGTGAGACCAAGAGCCCTACAGCTGCTGCTATACCGTTAATAGCCACTAAAAATAGGGAGACACACAATATGGAGCCCTGTGGAACACCATCTCCTGAATATGGGGGCAACTATGGGAGGCACCAACTTGGGACAAGGAAAGTACAGAGTGACAGGAAGCTTTGGATAAAAATCAGGAGTGGGCCACGGTGACCCCACTCATACAATGTGGCAGGGATACAATGTCACCAGGTCATGTCATATACTTTACATGTCCATGCCAATAGCTGAGTGGTCAGTGTGACGGATTGCCGTTCTACAGTCCCAGGTTCGATTCCTGGATGGTTCGGAGCTTTTCTCCACTCAGAGACTGGGTGTTGTGTTGTCTTCATCATCATTTCATCCCCATCCAGCGTGCAGGTCACCCAATGTGGTGTCGAATGTAATAAGACTTGCACCAACGTGGCTGGACCTGCCCCGCAAGGGGCATCCCGGCCAATGATGCCAAATGCTCATTTCCATTTCCATACACTTTACATCAGTCAAAAAGGGCTGTCAAAAAGGGCTGTTCAGATGGCAGACTCGAGGGACACAAGATTATCAGTGGTAGAGCAACCCTGCTGGAAGCCGCCCTGACATGGAGCCAGTAGGCCATGTGACTCCAGGACCCAACCCAACCGCTGACACGCAATATGTTCCAGCAACTTACAAAGAAAGTTGCTAAGGATGATGGGCGGGTGGCTATCCACATCAACCGGGTTTTGACCGGGTTTGAGCACCGGAATGTTGGCGCTCTCCTGCCATTGCAATGGGAAGACGCCATCGCACCAAATCTGGTTGAAGATGACAAGGAGATGTCACTTGTAGTCCGACGAGAGATGTTTAATCATCTGACTGTGGATCCGATCCAGCCTAGGAGCTGTGTTGGGGCAATGTGCAAGAGCGCAGAGGAACTTGCACTCTGTAAATGGGCTGTTACAGCATTCAATGTGGCATGTAGTGAATGAGAGGACTTTCCTTTCCATCTTCCGTTTGAGGGTGTGAATGGCTGGGGGGTAGTTCTCAGACACAGAGGCTCGAACATAGTGCTCAGCAAAGTGCTTGGCAATCGGGTTTGGGTTGGTAGATAACAAGACATTGATGTTAATGCCAGGGACACCTGTTAGGGTCTGGTCCCAAAATTCGTCTGATCTTTGTCCAGACTTGGGAAGGTGACATATGGCACCCAATTGTCAACACGTATCTCTTCCAACACCACTGTTTCCATCATTTCACAAGTTGGCAAACACGGGCATGTAGCTGCTTAAAGGCTATCAGGTGCTCTACGGAAGGGTGCCACTTATGCTGCTGTAGATCTCGCCAACGCTCTTTATTGCCTCAGCGACTTCCAGCGACCACCAAGGGATCGCGTTTTCTGCCATAGAAACGATCGTTGCAGAGACTTGCTCAACAACATCATCTATGGCACCATGTGGTGGAGATTCAGTAGTGACAGCAGAGGTGAAGGCCTCCCACTCTGCCTCACAGGTCGTGGTGTGCTCTCCAGTGGATAGATGGGAGAAGGACACGACTGCAAACCAAGAGATCAATGGCTGAATATGTGGCATGTGTCACACTGAAATGTTTGGGTGCACCCATATTTAAGAGACAGAGGCAGAGGCAGAGTTGGAACAGTAAATTTTCGACCTCCCTACCTCGGCCAGTAAGCATGGTGCCACCGCATAAGGTTTTATGTGCATTAAAATCTCCCAGAGGTAGGAATGATTTAGCGAGATGATCAAACAGTGCAGCCAATACGTTCAGGGGAACTGCACCACATGGAGAAAGATACACATTGCAGACAGTTATTTCCTGCATTGTCCCTATCCTGACAGCCACAGCTTGTAAGAGGGGTCTGAAGGCGCACAGGTTCACTACATACTGAGTTCAGGACATAGGCGCAAACTCCACCTGACACTCGATTATAGTCTCTATGGTTCCTGTAATATCCCTTATAGCCATGGAGGGCAGGGGCCTGCATTGCTGGGAACCAGGTTTCCTGGAGGGCAACGCAGAAAGCAGGTGTAAAGCTTAACAGCTGCCGTAGCTCTGCCAGGTGGTAGAAAAAACTGCCGCAATTTCACTGGAAGATTATGTGATCATGAGCCTGGCAAGGTATGAAACACTCAATGAGGCAGTTTACGGCTCAGGGCCACCTGCTGCCACCGATTTATGGCCTGAGCAGTCTAGATCCATTGTGTCCGAGCGTCCAGCGGGATCTAGTGCCTCAGCAGATGACAGAATCTCCACCTCATTCTCAGACACAGAGCTTGTAGGTAGTGGTGGTGTGGGTGCCACAGCAGTGCCTTGGTTCTTGCGGGTCTTTTTCTTTTTAGGTTTCTCTCACTGCTCCTTAGGTTATTCCAGCTGGGAGGGCTTCACTGATTCAATCTCAGGGACTGAGAAGGACCGTGAAGCCCTACGACCAGCTACCTGTAGTTGCTTCAGCCACTGGTGGGTGTCAGCTTTGCCACTGGTAGGAACCTGGGAAGGGAGTGACCCAAGGGATCCCTTCCTGGCAAGAGGAGACGAAGAAGAATAACGCTTCTCCAGCTGAGAAGTGGGGACTGACATCCTGATGGTTTGGGAGGGGGGGGGGGGGGGTGGTTGCTCCTGAAGTATAGGTTGTGCAGGAGCAACAGGGAGCAGAGAGGTAAGTGCCCCCTACCATCAAGGTGGCAGGTGGAGTCCGACAGCTCTGAGAAGCAACTGTACGTGGCAGAACGGGGAAGATGGTAGAACCGTTGTCATAGCGGCAGCGTAGGTTGGCGTCATATGCACAGGGTGTAGCCTCTCATATTTTCTCTTAGTCTCAGTGTAGGTCAGTCAGTCCAGGGTCTTGTTTTCCATTATTTTTCTTTCTTTCTGGAGAATCCTGCAGTCTGGCGAGCAAAGCGAATGGTGCTCTCCAAAGTTGACACAGAAAGGAGGCGGGGCCCAGGGAGTATTGGGATGTGAAGAACATCCACAATCCTGACAGGTGATGCTAGAAGTACAGTGGGAAGACATACGGCCAAATTTCCAGCACTTAAAGAACCGCATCCAGTGAGGGATATATGGCTTTACATCACACTGGTAGGCCATCACCTTGACCTTCTCAGGTAATGTGTCACCCTCGAAGGCCAAGATGAAGGCACCGGTGGCAACCTGATTATCCCTCGGACCCCGGTGGACGCTCTGGATGAAATGAACACCTTGCCGCTCTAAATTGTCGCGCAGCACATCACTGCACTGCAAAAGAGGATCCCTGTGAAATATGATACCTTGGACCATATTTAAGCTCTTATGTGGGGTAATGGAAACAGAAACATCCCCCGGCTTGTCACAAGTGAGTAACATCCAAGACTGGGCAGAGGATGCTGTTTTGATCAAGACTGACCCAGATCTCATTTTGGACAGGCCCTCCACCTCCCCAAACTTGTCCTCTAAACGCTCAAGAAAAAACTGATGCTTCATCATCATGAAAGATTCCCTATCGGCTCTCGAACATACAAGGTACCGGGGCAAATAAGATCCACTGCCATCCTCAGCCTGCCGTTCCTCCCATGGTGTGGCTGGAGGGAGGGGGTGGATTTGGGGTTGTATTTCTTAGCATTGAAGTTAGACCTTGAGCGCTTAGAGACTGTTGGTGTTTGACCACCAGCAAGAGATGATGTACTACACTTCATAGCGTGTCATCTGCCCCCATACCACCCACTCTGACAGGGGTCCTCCCCACGGGTGCGACCCAACCGTAGCAAAGTCCACCTGGCAGGATGGCCATTGGCGGAAGTCTCGATGCCCCAGGGTGACAGGCATCTACTCCTTGGCATGTGTGGGGAATTAATGGTGCAGGCATCAGCAGAGCGATCCCTGTGTGGTCAGGGGGTTACAACCAACAAGGTACATGGTGGACACACCACAACGGACTGGTCACCGTGCTGGATATCAGGCACAAACAAGCTAAGAAGTCCATTATTGTCGACAGTGCAGAAAACGATACCTCACAGAGGGTGGACGAAAATGCACCCAGGAGGGTGACCTTGCCCAACAGCTGGAGAATGAGCGGAAGTGCAGATCCATGTCAACAAAGGACGTGAGAGGTCTCAGTGCATGATGGACACTGTGCACCAGGTAAGGCGCCCTTCCCCAATTGGCTCGCTACAGGGGACCACCACAAAGGCCGAAACATGAGAGACTCCTTTTAGTCACGTCTTATGATGGGCAGGAATACCTCGGGCCTATTCTAACCCCCGGACTCACGGAAAAGGGGGGGGGGGGGGGGAAATCTGTGGCTGAGTTAGCCCCTCTTCTAACTATGACCTATAGTAGATCCCTTGAACAAATAACTGTGCCCAGTTCTTGGAGAAAAGCACTGGTCACAACCATCTACAAGAAGGGTAGTAGAAGTGATCCACAAAACTACCAACCCATATCCTTGACACCGATTTGTTGTGGAATATTAGAACATATTCTGAGCTCAAACATAATGAGATATCTCAAACAGAATGGCCTCCTCCATCCTCACCAGCATGGATTCCAGTAACACTTATGTGAAACCCAACTTGCACTTTTCTCATATTATATAGTGAAAGCTTTGGATCAACACTGTCAGGTAGATGCAGTATTTCTTGATTCCTGAAAAGCGTTTGATTCAGTACCACACCTAGACTTATGATCAAAAGTACAATCATATGGGCTGTCAAGTGAAATTTGTGATTGGATTGAGGACTTTTTGGTAGTGATGACACAACATGTTATCTTGGATGGAGAGTCATCATCACATGTAGAAGTAACTTCGTGTGTGCCCCAGAGAAATGTGTTGGGGCTGTTGCTGTTCATGTCTTATATTAATGAACTTTCGGATAATATTAATAGTAACCTCAGACTTTTTTCAGCTGATGCAGTTCTCTGTAATGAAGTACTGTCTGGAAGAAGCTGCATAAATATTAAGTCAGATACTGATAAGTTTTGAAAGCAATGCAAATATTGGCAACTTGCTTTACAAGTTTAAAAATGTGAAATTGTGCACTTCACAAAACGAAAAAATATAGTATCCTATGACTAGAATATAAATGAGTCACTGTTTGAATCAGTCACTCATACAAATACCTAACTTTAACGCTTTGTAGGGATATGAAATGGAATGATCACATAGGCTCAGTCATGGGTAAAGCAGGTAGTAGACTTCCGTTTATTGGTGGAATACTTGGGAAGTGCAATCAGTTCACAAATGAGTTTGTTTACAAATCACTTATATGACCAGTTTTAGAATATTGTTCAAGTGTGTGTGACCCCTACAAAATAGGACTAACAGGGGATATTGAACGTATACAGAGAAGGGCAGCATGAGTGGTCACAGGTTTGTTCGATCCGTGGGAGACAAGAGATACTGTAGAAATTGAACTGGCAGACTATTGAAGATGGATGTAAAGTATCCCAAGAGAGTCAAGTAGTAAAGTTTCAAGAACTAGCTTCAAATGATGACTCTAGGAATATGCTACAGCCCCCCCCTCTCCCCCCCCCTTCACCCCCCCCCCCCCCCAACGCATCGATCACATAGGGATCTTGAGGATAAGATTTGAATACTTACAGCATGCACAGAAGCATTCAGACAATCATTCTTCCCATGTTCCATACATGAATGGAACAGGAAGGAACTGTGATAACTGGTACACTGGGATATACACACTGCCACACACTTTACAATGATTTGCAGAGTGTAGATATAGAAGTAAAATACATTTCTAACATAATTAACAACTTTTTAAAAAAATTATTTTGACTGGTACAATTTCATCAATATTTGTACAGGGAAATGACAGCAGGAGCATTATCACTAATAAAATTTAAAGTGCCACTCTGTAGTACTATCAGCAAGCACTTGCAATAAAGAAATCACCACCAAATCTAAAACTAGTTCTTGATGAAACAGAAAAAAGAATCAATTACATCAAATCACATCCTCATCAGGGCCAATTTGTTTTCAATATTGTTGCAAGATTATGGGTGCAGACATAAAACACTAACACTCCGCATCGAGGTTAGATGGTAATCTCGGGGTAAGACCTTAACAAGATCATTTGAACTAAGAGCTTACGTACAAGTTTTTATGCCAAACCTTCTTTTAAATTAAAGGGCTGTTTGAGCTGTGTGTCTTGGTTGTTCAGACTAGCTTTTTAGCAGGTATTTTTGAAAAAAATAATGAATTAAATCTATATTTACAAGGAAAAAAGAACAGTTTTCAATACTAATAACAAAATAACTGCCTCCAGAAAAAAGTTAGATTTTGGATTGTTTGTGTTGGCTAGAGAGAAGCAGAAAACTTAATACTGGATGTGTTCGTTGGTGAGACAGCAGACTTACTAAATGAAATATTTGAAGAATTGGTCCAATGTCTCCACAATATGTGCGCATCTTGCGTGGTATATTTTCCTGAAGACAAAACTGAAAGTAAATTCATGGGTTCACAATACTTTTTTTTACTGAATTTGCGGAAATCAGAAAATATGTCAAATGAAACTTGTGAATTCTCTTTAGAAATGAGATCAAATCATTGTTCAAAACAATTTCACTTGGAGATTTTTGGTACAGGATTTATAATGAATATCCTGCTGTGCCCAACAGCAAACTTGAGTGAAATGAGATTCTCGGCATATGCAGCTACAAAGAGAGAATACTGTAACAAAGTAGATGCCGAACCTCATGTGTGTCTAACTCTCTTCTATCAAACCTGACATTAAACAGTTTTTCAATTTAAACTGGAATCAGTACTGTGTTACTTTGCGTACTGTATTTATTTTGTGGTGTTTTGTATACTGTTGAGTGTATAATGAATTATTTTTTTACAATTTTTATTAAATGATTATAATTCAAGAATAAACATAAAACCAGGTTTTTCTTATTTTAAGGCTTTGTAAAATATTTCATATTTCAATTGGTTCCAGAGCCAAAAAAGTTTCAGAACTCCTGGACTACAGGAATCGTGGTGAGACAGACTTGGACTAATATAAGAAATTCCTATACTCACACTTATCTGAAGTTAAAACTTTGATGAGAAATCCAGTAGATATTGAGGCAATGGCAGTTGAAATGACATCTGCCATTAAAACATCATACTTAGAAAACTGCCCAGTCACCAAGAAATGCACAAACAGGAATGTACCTCCATAGAACAATAATATGGAAACACAAAGGAAGCAGGTAAGAAGACTGTCCAGCTTTGCAAGAAGGAATGAACAACAGGCAAAATATCAGGAGATCCTTGACACGTACAAGCTTGCTAATAAACAAGAGAAACTATCATCCTGGGATGGTGGGGTTTCGGGTTCTGCTGAATAGGTCAGGTGTCCACTACACACAGGAGGTGGCTACAGGGGTAGCATGGGCTGTGTGGTGTGGACTGGGCGGTTTTATAGGTTATACAGTCTTGGGAAAGACCAAAAAGGGCTCCAGTCTTCAAGGGTACAGGGCAAAGAAACGACGAGAATCGACCAAGCAACAGTCAGTACTGTAGTTGTAAATTGTTGTAGTGGTGTTGGAAAAGTATGAGAGCTTCAAGCGCTGATAGAAAGTACTGAAGCTGAAATCGTTATAGGAACAGAAAGCTGGCTAAAGCCAGAGATAAATTCTGCCAAAATTTTTGCAGAGGCGCAAACTGTGTTCAGAAAGGATAGATTAAATAAAGTAGGTGGTGGCGTGTTTGTGTTTGTTGGTAGTAGTTTATCTTGTAGTGAAGTTGAAATAGATAGTTCCTGCGAATTACCATGGGTAGAGGTTATACTCAACAGCCGTACCAAATAATAATAGGCTCCTTCTACCGAACCCTCGACTCAGATGAAATAATAGCTGATCGCTTCAAAGGAAACTTTAATCTCATTACAAACAAGTACCCCACTCATACAGTTATAATTGGTGGAGACTTCAATCTACCCTCGATTTGTTGTTGAAAATACATGTTCAAAACCGGTGGTAGACAGAAAACATCTTCTGAAATTGCACTACATGCTTTCTCTGAGAATTATTTT
Organism: Schistocerca piceifrons; assembly: GCF_021461385.2. NCBI lineage: Eukaryota > Metazoa > Arthropoda > Insecta > Orthoptera > Acrididae > Schistocerca > Schistocerca piceifrons. The sequence continues at coordinate 357,789,223 of NC_060149.1, read as the reverse complement.
GAACAATTAGTTTACGAGCCCACACGAATTGTAAATGGTTGCGAAAACATACTTGACCTCGTAGCCACGAACAATCCTCATCTAATAGAGAGCGTCATGACGGATACAGGGATTAGTGAACACAAGGTCATTGTAGTAAGGCTCAAAACCATATCAACCAAAACCACTAAAAATAAATGCAAAATATATGTATTTAAAACAGAAGATATAAATTCGGTTGGTGCCTTCCTAAGAGAGAATCTCCATTCCTTCCAAGCTAATTATGTAAGTGTAGGCCAGATACGGGTCAAATTTAAAGATACAGAATCAACAGCAACATATAGATTCATACTGCATAAGTTAATAAGAGACAGGACTGGTCCACCATGGTACACAAAACACATCAGAACACTGTTGCAGAAGCAACAAAAAATGCATGCCAAATTCAGAAGAACACAAAATCTCCAAGACTGGCTTAGTTCCACAGAAGCTCAAAATTTAGTGCAGATGTCAATGCGAGATGCTTTTAATAGTTTCCACAATGAAATATTGTCTCAAAATATGGTAGAAAACCCAAAGAGATTCTGATCATATGTAAAGTACGCCAGTGGCAAAAAGACAGTCAATACTGTCACTGCGCGATAGCGTGGAAATGTTCCCGACGACTGGGCCTCTAAAATGGAGTTACTAAATACAGTTTTCCATAATTACTTCATGAAAGAAGACAAAGTAAATATTCCAGAATTCGAAACCAGAACAGCTGTTAGCATGAGTGACGTAAAAGTAGATATCTTAGGTGTTGCGAAACAACTCAAATAACTTAAGAAAGGCAAGTCTGCCGGTCCAGATGGTATACCAATCAGGTTCCTCTCAGAGTATGCAGACACAATACCGCCTTTCTTAGCAATCATATACAACCGCTCACTTGACGAAAGGTATGTTCCTAAAGACTGGAAAGTAGCACAGGTCACACCAATATTCAAGAAGGGAAACAGGAGTAACCCATTGAATTACAGACCCATATCACTGACCTCAATTTGCAGTAGGATTTTGAAGCACATACTGTACTCGAACATTATTAATCATCTTGAAGAAAATGACATAACCAACACGGATTCAGAAAATATCGTTCATGTACAACGCAGTGAGCTCTTTTTTCCCATGAAGTAATGAGTGCTGTCGACAAGGGATCTCAGATCGATTCCATATTCCTAATTTCTAGAAGGCTTTTGATACCGTTCCTAACAAGTGGCTATTAATCAAATTGCGGGCATATGGAGTATCGCCTCAGTTGTGTGACTGGATTCGTGATTTCCTCTCAGAGAGGTCACAGTTCGTAGTGACAGACGATATCACCGAGCAATACAGAAGTGATATCTGGTGTTCCGCAAGGTAGTGTCATAGGCCTTCTTCTGTTCCTGATTTATATAAATGATCTAGGTAATAATCTGAGCATCCCCCTTATATTGTTTGCAGGTGACGCTGTAATCTACCGTCTAGTAAAATCATCAGACGATCAATCCCAATTACAAAATGATCTATAGAGAATGGTGCAGAAAGTGGCAATTAGCACTAAACAAAGAAAAGTGTGAGATCATCTACATGGGTACTAAAAGAAATCCGATAAATGTTGGGTATATGATAAATCGCACAAATCTAAGGGCTGTCAATTCGACTAAATACCTAGGAATTACAATTACGAACAACTTAAACTGGAAAGACCCAATAGATAATATTGTGGAGAAGGCAAAACAAAGACTGCGCTTTGTTGGCAGAACACTTAGAAGATGCGACTAACCCACTAAAGAGACAGCCTACATTACACTTGTTCATCCTCTGCTGGAATATTGCTGCGTGGTATGGGATCCTTACCAGGTAGGATTGACAGAGGACATCGTAAAAGTGCAAAGAAGGGCAGCTCGTTTTGTGTTATCACGCAATAGGCGTGAGAGGGTCACTGATATGATACACGAGTTGGGGTGGCAGTCACTGAAACAAAGGCGGTCTTCTTTGTGGTGAGATCTATTTACGAAATTTCAATCACCAACTTTCTCTTCCGAATGCAAAAATATTTTGTTGACACCCACCTACGTACGGAGAAATGATCATAATAATTAAGTAAGTGAAATCAGAGCTCGGACAGAAAGATTTAGGTGTTCCTTTTTCCCCACACGCCATTTGAGAGTGGAATGGTAGAGAAGTAGTATGAAAATGGTTCGATGAACCCTCTGCCAGGGACTTAAGTGTGAATTGCAGAGTAACCATGTAGATGTAGATCCTGGAATTCATTCTGTGAGGAAGTGGAACCTACAGCTCTCATGGCCACACTTCACAAACTCTTCACAAGAAAACCAACTAATCCCGGAGGTGCTCTAAGGCAGGAGAATGGTGGGTATACAAGGACAGCAAATGAAATGCTGGATACGCCCCTTACGACTCACTTCTCTCAGTGCAGTCTGACAGATAACACAGACCACGATCCAATCCCCGTGAGATACTGGTTTATAGGTAACCAACAGGAGAATTGGGAATCTTTCAGAGAGTGTGCTGACATCAAGAAAATCCTGTGAGTAGTGAGAATGTTTCAACAATTCAAGTCACGAGGCTCAGATGGAATATTTCCAGCTCTACTGCAATAGGCAGGAGAGGCTTTGATTAGCCTCCTATGTAGACTTAAGTGTCAATCTAGCAGCAGCAGTCATTCCTAATGCCTGGAGGACAGTGAAGGCTGTTTTCATTCTGAAGCCAGGGAGAAATTGTCAGACCAAGGCTCAGGACATGAGACCAATCAGTCCGTCCTCCTTTCTTCTGATGACATTATCTAAACTGGTTAATGTACACATTAGGGAAAGAATGTCAACTGAGGTTCCTCTACAAAAAACCCAAAATGCATATCAACTGCACAAATCATGTGAAACAGCTTTACACTATCAGGACATTGTTTTCTGGATCTATCTGGATATTGAACGGGGTTTTAGCAACACAATCTTTGAATCAATGGTTAGAGCTGCAGAAGAGCATGGCATCAAGACAATTATATGCAAGTGGATTAAAACTATGCTGAATAGAAGAAAGGTAGAAGTCACCATGAATAAATAGAAAATGGCAATTAATGTCATCAGATGATGTCCACAAGGAGGGATTCTGTCCCCAATACTATGGAACCTGGTGGGAAATGAACTGACTGCAGAGTTAAAAGATGATTTAATCATCTTAGTTATTGGCAAATTTGCAAATACTGTTAGAACAACAGCACACTGTATTCTGAACATTGTGCAAAACTGGTGTAGGAAACACAATTTAAGGGCCAGTCTCACAAAAACTGTTTTAGTACTGTTCATAATGAAACATGTTCAGGACATATACATTTATCTCCACCTCTTCAAGCAAAATTCCACCAGCACAATGGGTAGTGAAGCTTTTAGGGGTAACCCTAGATGAAAAACTAATATCAAACCCACACATAAAGTTTGCCATGTTTCATGCCAAAATGTGCTCTCAGATGCACTAGAATGGCCTGTGGTAAAAACTGGTGTCCAGGAGCATGAACTGGATACACACCCCTGTAGTAAGACCTATGATAATTTATGGGACTACAGTATGATTGAATGAAGAAGAACATAAGGTGACTACTAAAGTGCACAGATTGGCCTTCTTAGCTATAGCAGGCAGCATTAGTAGCACACCCACTGCTAGAATGGTGACTGGTGCTACACATGCCCACATTACATCTTTGGGTTACAATGGAGAGTGTGACAAGGCATACAGGTTAAAAACAGGAAACCTTTACGATATCAACGATCCCACACCAGTATCATGTATGAGGTAAATATGGTCAGGGAAATGCCAGTTGAGCATACACTAACTTCCATTTGCTTCAAGAAACTTCTCAATGTCACACCTGAAAGTAGGGAGCAGTGGAAAAATGATCCACAATACTGTTCATTCATCAGATGTAGTTGGGTTTACTGATGGGTCAGAAACACATGAAGGTGCTGGGGCTGTGGTAAAGGAGTACAGCATAGACCAGAGACCACAACCTCTCTAGGGAAACTGGCCACGGTATTCCAATCAGAGAGATTTGCAATGAGAGTGTGAGAGAAGGAGATTGTATGTTAAGTGCTACAAGGATCACACCTGCACATGACAGGTAAAGAGAAAGAAACTCTTACATGATGAGGGGGATGAAACCAAAGCAAATTTACTCTTCCAATATGAAGCACTGGGGGCCAAAGAAATAGAACATAGGGTAATTAATCCCTCAATAAATTTTATCTAATAAAGCCCTAGTAAAGGATCTCCTATTACTCTTTTAAGGGTACAGGTTGGCTTTAATAGAATTACAAGGAGAGAAATTTCACAGTAAATTCAGTTTCAAGGCTCGCAAAGGTGGCCTAACATCACTGTTGGTTAGTCTTCCTGTGTAAATCAAATCAGATTACCCCTAAATACTTATACGATACGACCTGCTCTAGATGCTGACCACCAATCTTCAAATCAGATGCTACCAGATTATTTCTCTTTGTTACAGGTAATATCTTGCACGTCCAACAGCATCACTAGTGATCAATCTGATAGTTTTGCTGATCATATCTTACAAATCACTTGTATACATTGCGAACATCAGAGATACTATCTGTACTGGGAATACTACACATCTGTTGTCAAACATGTGATATTTTTACCACAATGTGTTTTGGTACTATGTTGTAGCATTATGAAGTGCTATAACACAAGTAAACAAATCGATACATTGCAATACTACACATACTGACAACCATATAAAAATGTTTATACTGTCCTATAGTGTAACATACCTTAAACCTTCTATGCCATTAGGCATTGTCAAAACTAAAAACTCAGCAGTAAACACACACTGTCAGACATAAAACTCTTCCTACTATATCTCATGTTGGCATGTATATTCTCAAGGCATAGTTGTAAACTAGAGACCCCAAAGTCAACAGTCAAACAACCATTTGTTCTTGGGTCTTCCCTACACAGCTAATGAGAAAAGACTATAATACAAGACTTTTAGAAATATCTGTTAACCAAAATAAACTGGAAATACCATGTGACAAAACTTTGTTTGGTCCAAGAGTTGTCTGGGCTAAAAATAAGACAATTAAATGAACATTTTAACTACAGGAAAGGGCTACTTGAATCTTGTCACATAGCTGTACAAGGGATCACTGCAAACCCATATTTAAAAATTTGTGTGTGCTTACAATACCATCCCTATACATATACAAACATGTGTTAATGACAAAGAACCAATACGGGAGACCTGCAACTAAGCAAAAACAACTCATATTCAAAAACATGTGGCCCAGTTGGTTTCATTCTTTATAATGCACTGCCAACATACATAAAAAGTCTGGAGAAGGAAACAGCTATGAGAACAGAGTTACAAACATTTCTTGTAGAGAAGTATCTCTACAGTGTAAAATGTTAAGAAGTATTTATACAGTGTAAAATGTTGAGAAGTATTTCTACAGTGTGACATCAAACAGAGGTAATGCACAAGTAGGCCTAATAAGAAAATAACCACTTCTACAACCCTTTAGATCACATAACATCAACAGATACAAAGAAAGTAAATTGGAAAAAGAAAACACTACATGGCAAGCACCCGTATCATCTAACACAGCCACACATCGATCAAGACGCATCCAACACATGGCTAAGAACAGGCAATATATACAGTGAGACGGAAGGATTCATGATTGCAATACAGGATCAAACAATAAACACCAGATATTACAGCAAGCATATTATTAAAGATCCCAATACCACAACAGATAAATGCAAACTTTGCAAACAACAAATAGAAACAGTAGATCACATCACAAGTGGATGTACAATACTAGCAAATACAGAATACCCCAGACGACATGACAATGTAGCAAAAATAATACATCAACAGCTTGCCTTACAACATAAACTTATAAAACAACACGTTCCACCTACAAGTATGCACCACAAAATGTACTGGAGAATGAGGAATACAAATTATACTGGAACAGAACCATTATAACAGATAAAACAACACCACATAACAAACCTGACATCATACTCACCAATAAAAAGAAGAAATTAACACAACTAATCGAAATATCCATACCCAATACAACAAATATACAAGAGAAAACAGGAGAAAAAATTGAAAAATACATCCAACTGACTGAGGAAGTCAAGGACATGTGGCATCAGGATCAAGTTGACATTATACCAATTATACTATCAACTACAGGAGTCATACCACACAATATCCACCAGCACATCAATGCAATACAGCTACATCCAAACTTATATATACAACTACAGAAATCCGTAATTACTGATACGTGTTCAATTAACCGAAAGTTCCTAAATGCAATATAACATATACCGTACAGTTAAATGGAAGTGACGCTTGATCAAGGTCCGCGTCACTTTCCATTTTTAACCAGACTTAACGTCTGAGAAAGTAAAGAAATAATAATAATAATAATAATAATAATAATAATAGGAATAATAATTACAGCTCAGAGAGAAGAAATAAAAACTTTGAGCTTTGCCAATGGCTCTAGATTATTTCTGTCAGGGACAGCAAAGGACTTGGAAGGACAGTGGAATGAAACGAACAGTATCTTGAAAGGAGGCTGTAAGATGAATATCAACTAAAGTAAAACAAGGTAATGGGATTAATCACATTAAATAAGGTGATGCTGAGGCAATCAGATTAGGAAACAAGACATTAAAAGTAATATGAGTTTTGCTATTTGGGCAGTAAAATAACTGACAATATGAAATGTAAGACAGGCAATGGCAAGAAAATTGTTTGTAAAAAAAAAACCTGTTAGTACTGAAGACAAATTTAGGTCTTAGGAAGTCTTTTCTGAATGTACTTGTATGGAGTATAGCCTTGTATGCAGGTGAAACATGGACGGCATACAGTACAGACGAGAAGAGAATAGTAGCTTTTGAAATATGGTTCAGCAGAAGAGTGCTGAAGATTACATGGGTATATCATATAATTAATGATGAGGTACTGAATAGCATTGGGGAGAAAAAGACAATGTGGCTTAACTCAACTAAAAGAAGGGATCAGTTGACAGGACACATTCCGACATATTGAGGGATCACCAATTTAGTTTTGGAAGGAAGTGTAGGGGTTAAAATTTTTGTAGAGAGATCACGAGACAGATATAGTAACCAGGTTCAAAAAAATGAAGTTTACAGTAATTATTTGTGGATGAAGAGGCTTGCACAGAATAGAGTAGTATGGAGAGCTGCATCAGTCCAGTCTTCGGACTGAACTAAAAAACAAACAAACAAACAATCAGAGAAGGCATTTTGTTACAACATTAGTTGTGATAAATACAGAGTTGACACGTGCTCATGTTTTCAGCACTGTTATGTAATGTGCTCATATGTGTACATTTATCAGAAGTGTAATATTACAAAGCTAAATGTTCTAAGTATATCAATGATTACACTTCTTTTTCATGTTGTAAGCTCCTTGTAGACTAGGTACATGTGGTAATTTTCCAAACCGTAAACAAAGCGAGGTAGTTAAGTCAGTGTTAATGCACTGGACTTGCATTCAGGAGTAGCAGGTTTTGTACACTGTCCAGCCATCCTGGCGTGAATTCTCCATGGTTTACCCAGGATGCTAAGGTGAATGGGGATGTTCCAATTGATAAAACCATTGTCAACTTCCTGCCCTAAATTCCCCTAAAGAAACATGGGAAAAAATCTACGGTTTAATGTCCCATTGAAACGATCATTAAGAGATGTATTATGAGCTCAGATTGATTCGAAGACGAGGAAGAAAATTTCAAAGCAACGACCCTGGTATACGCCTGGAGCAATTTAGGGAAAACATGGAAAATTAAGTCAGGATGGCCGGACACACATTTGAACAGCCGTCCTCCCGAATGGATACAGTTTGCCAACCACTGCATCACCTCACTCGTTGTGCTGAATAGTATAAGGACAAATAAAATCAAAGACAATGAATACTTGGTGGGTGATGTACTTTACCTCATTATAAAAATGAAAAGTAAGCTATTTTCTTAAACGAAGCAATGAGTTTCACATCACAAGGACATATGTATTGGGTATGCAGTTTAACTAATTAATTAGAGGCAGCATTAGGCATGACTGCTCCGCCTTCAACTTCAACTGACAAGATGTACTTCCATTTCAGTATAAATTTTGCTACTGTTGGTATTTATTTTAAAGGATGTTGGGATATATTTCACAAACAATTCAACTTTATGTTCTGTATGTTGCATTCTCTGACCACTTACTTTAGTCTTTCACAGAGAGTACATATACTGCAAAATCAAGTTTCTAAAAATAAATAACCTGCTCGGTTTTATAATATTTTAAGTAGTGCCTCGGCAATACCTTTCATAAAGTTGTAGGATTAATCTGATAACCGAAGAAAGTTTGTCTGTCCCAAATAACACATAATTTTATATATATTTCTCGTAATGACACAAAACGTAAAAAAATGAGAAAACGTGCAAGACGTACAAAGTAAAACGTCACAGGACTATAGTAAACACGAAAAGTAGTTTGGTCAATTATTAGTATGCACTGATTTATGATCACATGACAGTCCTGACGAATACCTGAGAAATGAAAATCAGATTCCACTGTAATCAATATGACGTTTCAATACTAGCAATGCGCGCACTATATTACTAAATTATAAGAAATAAAACTTACTTCTGTATAATCAACCAATAAAAAAAGGATAGCTATTTACTACGTAGGCAAAGATTAACGATCAGCATTTGGCACAGATTAGAGGCGGACGAATTAATCGTAGGCGCAAAAAATATATTGACCTTAAAATGTTAGCTAATAGGTATCACTATTAAATCATTGTTAAAACTAAAAAAGCTATTAGCAATACGAAATTATTTGTTGCTTTATTATAAAATTAAACAGACATAGAGTAGGTGAATCAACAAAATTGATTGTTAAGAGCAAATTTGAAATATGTTAAAATGTAAGTGACTGTCAGTAATATTTCAAGTATGTAACAAGCTGAACGTTGTGGTTTAATTTAGTGTTTCCTCCAATCAGTTTGTCACGTTGGTAGCGGTTTAAAGCTTCGAATTACATTTACTGTGGTCACGTTGTTTGTAAACATTGTGAACATCTGTGAGTTGTGTGCATGTGGGAAGTGGGTGTATAAAGTTTATGACACTTGTTATGTTAAGAATACAATGATGAGCTTTAGTAAGTTGCGACACTTGTCGCGAAGAGTAATCAGTTCGTCTGGGGTATCACGTCAGCTGTCTCAAAAACTTACGGAAGATGCTGTTATTGTAAAAACTGATACCGTTACTGAGGCTCAAATAAGTGGAAAGCCGAAATTAGACAGACCACCATTCGTGAAGGGCTTATTTTTAGGACATTTTGACACTAATGTTCTAACGTATCCAGAAGTTTTGGACAAAGAAGAATTGCAGTGTCTTAATGAACTCGTGGCACCCGTCGAAAGGTTTTTCTCCGAAGGTGGGTGAAAAATGTAGAACGAACGAATACATGCGACTCTTTGAGATGCTTTTACAGTAGCATTCATTCACTATCTAGATACCCAATTCGAGGATACCATAACTTCTCACTCTTTGTCATTCGTTTGCTTTGTAAATTGCGATGGTAAAACAGTGTTTACTTTCATACTATGATTGTTTACTCGCTTTTCTGTTGCAATTGGACTTAGTGTGTGTAACATGCCTGTCACCCAGGGAATCCTAAAATTATGATTCATATTTTTCTTGGTTTTTGTACTAAGTGCCGTGAAATAATGTGTTGATAAGATCAGTGCCAGCTATATAACAAATATTCTCATTACGTCTCAAACCGTACTGGTAACATACCTTAAATTGTGTGGTCGAGGATACTCTGTATTTCCCCTCTTGTGTGTTCCGTCCACAAATGTTTCGGGTCAATAATGACGCGGTAATATTAGATATAAGCTCGATTTTCGGATCAATGGAAGCGTCCAATTCCACCCGTCTGCTTTGCCTCGTGACATAATGACGTTGTGTGTGACGTCCGTACGCCGCGGAGTTTTTGACTTAGTTGTGTTTGTAGATGTGGTGGTGTGGTTGGTGGTACCCTCTGGTGGTGGGAAATACAGAAGCGTCCGACTCCATCCGTCTGCTATGACCCATGACGTCACTAATATGGCGGAAACGACCATAGACTGCGACTCTAATATGGCGCCTATGACGTCTTTATGTAAACATGACCACAAACACGAAAATACATTGAAAAACCACCATACACACCTTCCACAAAAAAACTAACGGGACAAGCGTGGGAAATTAGGGGTTTTTGGCTGGGGACAAAGTAAATATAAACAAATTTAGACACACACCACCACACAAAACGACGGAAAAAAAACAACACAAACCTCCCCAAATTTCACCAAACACAATATGCTCTGTAATCGGACACTTCCATTGACCTATATAGCCCAACAGCAACTCCTGATACTGGAACACCCACAGGAACCACACATTGGAATCGAACACTTCCCTTGACCTATATAGGTCAACAAAAACTGCCGATACCAAATCATAAAACGCAGAACTAAAACCACGTCCACAACCATAACTACTTCAAAAAACACAACAAACCAACAAAATTGGAATCGAACACTTCCCTTGACCCGTTATCCTTACGACATCTCCACATACAGCTGTCCCTGGTCCGAGAAGCTGGAACTTTAGTAAGCCTCATTTCTTCATGACACACTAAACACTTCACGACTTCATCCAAAAATCCGAATAGTCGAAGAAATTTTACTAGAGACGATGCACTGTCCCCCATCATCGCCGTCTACAGAAAACTCTTGACCTTGTCAGTCATATCCATACCTACCAAAGACATAAACAAAGCAATTTACCAAAATTCACACACAATGAACAGAAAAAAAACTACAATAACGTCGACATAATAAAACCAAAATCGTTAACTCACCAAAAAATATTCCAATGAAAGCACAGTCATGACCGATACCACACACGTGCAATGCTACCACGCAAATGAACCCCATACGCCATATAACACATTACCCATAAACATACCACCAGAGACAACCACCGGCCACAACAATAAGCCACCTATAAACACACCACACACGCAAACTAAACCAAAAACATCACCTAACACACAACACATAAACACACCACCAGAGAGCACCACCATTCACATCAAAATGACACCTACAAAAACACCACTCTCACAAAGTAAACTCCGCACCGTTGTGACACCACACAACACAACAGCCTTACGTCACAGGTCAAAACTGACGGGTGGAATTGGATGCTTGCTGAGTTCAACGTGTCGTACTGGATTCATTTGAGGTTCGCTTGTGATTGTGATAACACAGGTTTGAGTTTACGTAGTTTGTGCAGTAACGTGGGTTGTGGAAGTGTTTTCAGTGAGTTATTAAGGTTTTTTTTTGTGTGTTAGGCACTTTTGTTAGGATTTATTAGTTTCATTTTTGCTGTGCTATAGGTATGGCAATGACAGTGAAATTCATAAGCATATCATTGCGTTCGGAGATGGGTGAAGATATGATGCCTGTCGTAAAATTTCTGCAGATGTTTGGTCTGATTGCAGAATATGTTAGGTAGGGTCGACTGAAGCATCCGATCTCACCCGTTGGCGCGATAATATCTGGCGGTTGATTAGTCACTGTGCATGGTTCGAGAAATATAGGTTGGCTATGAGAGAGGTTGTTTTGCTTAGTTATTATTTTTATTATAGGTCCTCTATAAGTTTTTGTGCGCATGAGAAGTTGTGAGTGAGAGAACTGTTTTGAATTGGTTGTCGTTTTGTCAAGAGGTCTATTCAGAGTATGTCAAGTAGAGGGGGAAGTTGGTTTGGTCGGGGGTGGTTGTTAAAATTGATGGGTCACAGTTTGGTAAGAGGAAGTATGGGACGGGCAGCTCTCGGGCTGATTTGTGGGTGTGGGGGGGGGGGGGGCGGCTGTTATATTGGTGGCTGGATATGCTGATTGTGTTTTTAAGGTTTTGCAAGGTCGTATTGAGAGGGAATTCGTGTGTTTGATTGGGGAATATATTGAGGAGGATAGCACTATAGTTTCTGATGCATTTTCGTCTGATAGGGGATCAGGGTAGAGAGGTTATAGTGATTAAGCAGTTAATCACAGTATTACGTGTAAGTATTATGAAACTGGGGCTTGTACTAACACGATAGAGGGGTTCTGGGGTGGAAGGGGGCGATTAAATCAGCGTTATAGGAAGGGGGAAGAGGTGCTCTTCCAAACTGCAACCTCATTTAGATGACTATTGCTGGCAGAAGAGTGCCCTTGAGAGTTATTGTATTTTTAACTTTTTTTTTTTTTTTTTTAGGGGTTGTGGGTAGGATTTATAGGCCGAGGGTGGTGAGTTAATGGGGTTTTGTGTGTGGTTTTTGGAGAGGGAGGTTGGGGGTATTGTTTGTGGGGGTGGGTTTAATGGGGCAAGTTATGGTTTGAGAGGGTGATTTGAGATTATATTGGAGAGGACCAGTTTGGTTGGAGTTTTAAGGTGTGACTGACTTTGGTTAATTTTAGTGTCATTTCTTTGTTGCTGGTTTGTTTGTGGGTGTGATTTGGATGGTTTGGGGTTGGTTTATGGGTGGCAGGTTGTGAATTTTTGTGTGTGTGTGTGTGTGTGTGTGTGTGTGTGTGTGTGTGTGTGTGTGAGTGAGTGAGAGATGGCCATCATACATGGTATTGGGGCGGAGGCTGTTGTTGGTAAGTTATTTTTGTTTTGGTTTTATTCTGTAGTAATTGTGAAGTTTTGTTGTTGTATATTTATGGTGTGTTGATTGTGTTTTAATTAATGTTGTGAGTATGGTGTTTTTGAGATTTTGGTTCAACTTTTTGGAGTTGTAGGTGTTGGTTTCTTGGAATCAGTAGCTGTGGATGATCTATATATGTCAAAGGTAATGTCAAGTTCCACTCTTTGGAGTTGTAGGAGTTGGGTTCTTTGTATTGATAGCTGCAGTTGAACGATATAGGTCAAAGGAAATCTCAGATTCTATCACATTAGTTTCATTTTATTTTTGGAGTGAGACATTACTGTCATTTTTGTTATTTTGCATTTGTTGGCATATATACATAGTGACTTCTTTGTCACCATTTTGACCTGACTGTCACTGAAAGTTGTGGTTTCTGCATTATTGGTGACATTGTGGATCAAAGTAGATTGGTGGAACCGAGCCCTTCTGGAATGCCACTAAACATACAACAATAAAAAACACTGCACGATCCCATAACAAACAATATGAAAAAAAACTTAAATTACAGCATACCGCTACACCAACAAAAACAACAGGAATCGGACATTTCCTCTGATCTACCAAAAAAACCAACACTCAGAACTCCAAAAAGTGGAATTGGTCATTTCCTATGACCTGTATAGCTCAACCGCAACTATTGATACCCAGAGTCCAAACCCTACAACTCTGAAGAGTGGAATTGGTCATTCCCTTTGACTTATATAGCTCAACCGCGGCTATTGATTCCAAAATAAAAACTGACACCCACACCTCTGAAAAGTTGAACTAAAACCCCAACATCTCAAAAAACCCACATTCATTACATCAATTAAAACACAACTGACCTATCATAAATATACAACAAAACATCACAATTACTATAGAATAAAACCAAAACAAAAATTCCTTTCCAACAACAGCATTCGGCAATACGATCTAGGTTGGCCACCATGTTCACTCACCAAAAACAAAAAGTCTCCTAAAACACCCTTAACCTGCCACCCATAAACCAACTCCAGATCACCTGACTGATCCCCATAAAAAAAACCACTAACAAAGAAAAATCACAAAAATTAACCAATATCAATCACACCTTACAAAAACAAAAACTGCAATGAATCTGGTCCTCTCAAGCATAATCTCAAATTATCTTCTCAAACCATAACTTGCCCCATCAACCCCACCTGCACAAACAATACCTACACCTCCCCCCCCCCCCCCTCAACACCCACCCAACCCCATTAACTCACCACCCTTGGCCTATACATCCTACCCACAACCCTAAAAAAAAAAAACCATGAAAAATACAGTAATTCTCAGGGGCACTCTTCTGCCAGCAATAATCATCTAAATGAGATTGCAGTTTGGAAGAGCGCCTCTTCCCCAAACCCCTAAGAGACGAAAATGCATCAGAAACTATAGTGGTATCCTCTTCAACATATTCCTCCATCAAACCCACCAATTCCCTCTCACTATGACCTTGCAAAACCCTAAAAACACAATCAGCATACCCAACCACCGATATAACAGCCCTCCACACCCACAGACCTGCCCGAGAGCTGCCCCTCTGAGACTTCCTCTTAACAAACTGTGATTCATCAATTTCAACAACCGTCCCTGACCCGACCAACTTCACCGAGCGAGGTGGCGCAGTGGTTAGACACTGGGCTCGCATTCGGGAGGACGATGGTTCAATCCCGCGTCCGGCCATCCTGATTTAGGTTTTCCGTGATTTCCCTAATTCGCTCCAGGCAAATGCCGGGATGGTTCCTTTCAAAGGGCACGGCCGACTTCATTCCCCGTCCTTCCCCAAACCGATAAGACCAATGACCTCGTTGTCTGGCCTCCTTACCCAAAACAACCAAACCGACCAACTTCCCTCTATATTTGACATACTCTGAATAAACCTCTAGACAAAACGAAAGCCAATCCAAAACATTTCTCTCTCACACAAGTTCTCATGTGCACAAAAACCTATAGAGGACCTATATCCAAAATAAGTAAGCAAACCAATCTCCCTTGTGGCCAACCTAGATCTCTCGGCCAGCAGATTTTATTGCGCTGATGACGCCCCGTATACGCGTTGCTGGTCCGAGCCACTGGAACTCTCATAAGCCTCATGTTGTTGCCAGAAACATTACACCTAACATATTCTTCAATAAGACTAAACATCTGCAGAAATTTTACAACAGATATCGTATCTTCACCCGTCTTCGAACACAATTGTACACTTGTGAATTTCAGTGTCATAGCCATACCTAACAAAAAAACAAATTAAACTTTTCTCTGCACAACAAACACGAAACTAATAAAACCCAACAAAAACAGCTAACACATAAACAAAAAAAAAACCTTAATAACTCACTGAAAACACTTCCACAACCCACGCTACCACAGAAACTACGTAAACTCACAGCCATGTTAACACGATCACAAGCAAATCTAAAATGAACCCAATACGACAATTTAAACTTGGCAAGTGCACATACACCACCAGAGGGTACCACCAATCGCTCCACCACATCTACAAACACAACCAAGTCAAAATCTCTGCATCATAGTGATTTCACACACCACCATCATTATGTCATGAGTCAAAGCAGACGGGTGGAATTGGACGCTTCCGTTGACCCTTGGTGTGTATACTAGTAATTTTAACAGTAAGCATCTATGTGATGCACAATGCCTCAATTTTTTTAGCAGTCTACCAATGAATCTGCATACATTTTGTTTTATATGATTGTTTCATTTTAAATTTTTGGTTCATGACTGTGTCCACCCCCTCCTCCCTCTCCCCTGGGGCTCGCTGCTCTTAGGCGGGTGCTTGCTTGATTCCTGCGGGACCCCAGTCTTTGCAGCATCTTTTTCCTCCTGTGCTGCATGTCTATCCTGTTGCTGTTCTTTTTCCCCTCCCTTGGGGAATGTGTCTGGGCTGTTTTTGGAAATGTATTCTTCATTTTCAGTAGTCAGTATCAGAATACTCTCCTCTGCATTTAATTCCTTTGTTCTGTGTTCAGCTTCTACCTTTCTCCACTTTAGCATTTGAGATTTCTCTTTTTCTTCTCCCTTCTTGTGCACTCCTGAAGACTGACCCACGTGTCTGATGCATAACGGATAACTGTGTAACGTGTAATTCCTAGCCCGGTGTTGATAGATAGAGTTCGCATGTACCCCCTGCTACAGGCCAGCACTAGGGAGGGATGATTACCTGAGCTGCTGCCTTCCCAACTTGCCGATTGATCTCTCTGTCAGGTGTTTGGGAGGTATGACCTGAGATGTGAACAGTCTCCTAAGGTGGGTGAGCCCCCAGTTGGAAGGAGTGCACCATTGGAGACGCTGGCAGTCATGGGGGAATTTTTCACAATGAGCCAATCGTCATCTTTGCAGTCCACATCTACCAAACTTAAACGGAATGAAGCTCCTGATTCCAAGACCCTCCCATGTGCACCATGCTTCCTCGTGGTTTCGCATACTGAAGACAGTCAGTCCTTTGCAACAATAAATCTGTTTCTTATTCGGAAAGCTGTTGATGCAATTGCTGGCCCTGTGAAATTCTGCTCTCATTTATGCAATGGCACTTTGCTTTTTGAGGCTACTTCTGATTCTCAAGCACAACTGCTGCTTGCAGCTTCGCTCCTCCACCGCTATTCTGTTTGTGTCAAGACCCACTGAACATGGAATTCTTCCCATGGTGTTATTTACACTAGTCTGCTCGATGGTCTGACCGAGGCAGAAATCAAAAATTTACCCCTCTGATGAGGGTGTCATTGCAGTCTCTCAGGTGATGAAGAAAGTAGGTGCATCCTTAGTGCCCAAACACACTTTTTCTCACCTTTGATAGAGTGATGCTTCTGTCCAAGATCAAAGCAAGCTATGAAGTTATTACAGTCCAACTGTACATTCTGAACCTGATGTACTGCTCCCAGTATAATCATTTCAAGTACACTCAAATGTCCTGTAAACACACGGCCAAATGTGTAACCCGTGGTAGAGATGCCCACGTGGGCAATTGTCTGCATCCTTCTCCCTGCTGTATCAACTGCAATGGCAACCATGCAGCCTCCTCTTAAGATTGTCCCATGTATCTTGATGAGTAGGCTGTCCCGGCCGTATGGGTAAAGGAAGAGTGCTTTACCCGGTTGATTGCAAGTTATTGGCTATTTGCAAACCCTGCTTTTTACCATCTGGCACTTATATTATTGTTCTTGCTACATCTTGCTTTATGCCGGACATGCCCATGCAGACATGCAACATCAAATTCAGCACTGCAGTTGTGAAATCACCCAGTGTAATGCTAGCATTGCCGTCTCCTTGTCCAGCTCTGCAACAAGCAACCAAACTTCGTCTCACGGGGAGAAGTCACCTGCTACAAAACCGGCAGGCTGGAAAGGACAGAAGTAATACTCCTGCAAAGACTGTCCCTCCAGATGACAAAAAATCTGAATATTCCTCGGCCACCCGGAAAGGCTCCAAGAAGTCAAAGAAAGGCAAATGGTCGTCTCCTTCGCCAACTCTGAGATCCTCTTCGATGGTGTCACCACGTGATACGCTCACCTGTATGCCTCTATGTCGCCCGTATGCACCACCAACCATTTTTCTGCCCTGGACTCCGCAGATCGACAGAGGGCGACTGCTGATGTCTTTGTAGATCTCACGGAGCAGGATCCCTCCAGCCTCTGCTCCCTGTAGCAGAGAGTCTTTGAAGGCTGACGAGGTGACACCCCTTCATTTTTTCCCTGCTCCCCTTTCCTCGTTATAGCTCTCCTTCAGTGGAATGTTCGCAACCTTGGATCAAACAAAGAGGATTTACAGATTCTCTTAGAAATGCAGTGCCTGCTTGTTATCTGCCTCCAGGAAACAAAATGGCATCCTGACGATCGCTTTGAGATCTCACATTTCTTCCTGGTCCATTTTGACCTTCCAGACAGCATTGCATCTCATTGTGGAGTCATGCTGCTCATACGGGATGACGTTCATAGTCAGTCCAACTCCCTAACTACCCACCTTCAAGCTGTTGCATTTCGCCTGTTCCTTCCTCACTTGACCTTTTCCCTTTGTACTATTTACATCCCTCTGTCATTCAATGTCACCAGGACAGACTTCCTCAGCCTACTGGATAGCTATATTACCCCTTTCTGCTGCTTTTTGACGTTAATGTGCACCATCCCCTTTGGGGTTCTCCCAGAACCTGTTTCAGAGGTGCCCTCTTGGCTGACCTTCTCAATCAACTTAACCTCCTTTGTCTTAACACAGGAGCACCCACATTCCTTTCAGAATTCATGCACACCTATTCCCATTTGGACCTACCCTTCTGCACTGCCCAGTTTGCCCATCGTCTCAAGTGGTTCGTTCTTTCTGACACATACTCAAGCAACCATTTCCCCTGTGCTGTCTGTTTCCTGTATCATATCCCACCTACAAGCACACCCAAATGGCAGCTTACTAAGGCCAATTGGAGGCTTTATTCATTGCTGGCGACCTATGATGAACAACATTTCCCCAGTTGTGATGACCAGGTAGAATGTGTTTTTAACTGTCATCCTACAATGGGAAACTGCATTTGTTATAAACAGTTGCATGCACAGTGTTGTCGCGTTCTTTGGGATAGCAAAAAAGCTAGCTAGTTCATTCACTAGCTCTTTTAACTCCCTCTTCAATCGTGTGGGCCAACTTTTGACAGCTCTCTGGGACCACCCCCTGTGGGTCTGGGGATTAGAATATGCCCAAGGTATTCCTGCCTGTCGTATGAGGTGATTAAAAGGAGTCTCACATGTTTCGGCCTTTATGTGATGGTCCCCTGTAGGGTTTGACCTCCATTTTTCAAAATTTTCCCAAAGAGCAAGCCAATTGGGGAAGGGCGGCTTACATGGTGCATCGTGTCCATCATGCCTTGAGATCTTTAGCCCACTTTCTCGTTGTTTCACAGCAGTCCAGCTCGTTCTGCATCTCTTGGGCGAGGACGCCTTCCTGGCTGCATTTTCCACCATGCAGTATGCAGTATGCAGTGTCGCTTTTTGCACCGATGATGACCATGGACTTCTTTGCACCTCATATCCAGCACGGTACCCAGTTCGTTGTGGTAGGGCCGCCATGTACCCTGTTGGTTGTAGCCCTCTGACAACACAGGGATTGCTCTGCTGATGTCTGCACCATTAACTCCCCATGTATGCCAAGGAGTAGGTGCCCATCACCCTGGGGCATCGGGACTCCTGGCAATATCTATTCTACCAGGTGACCTTTGCTGTGGCTAGGTGGCGCCTGTGGGAGGGTCCCTGGTCGGAGTGGGTGGCATCAGGCGGATGATGCACGATGAAGCATACCACATCATCACTTGCTGGTGATCAAACACCAGCAGTCTCTAAGCATTCCCAATCTCAGTACAATGCAAGAAAGTACTACTCTAAATCATTTCCCTCCCTGGCCACACCATGGGAGGAACGCCTACATCCTGTGGCTATGATCCCCCTCATACGCTGCTGATATGAGACCAGTTGTAGCCTCATCAGTTCTGTGAATTCCAGTCGGCTCTGAGAGCCAGAAGGAAACATCTACCCCCTTGATGGTGGGGGGAACTTCCCCACTTCCCCCCCTGTTGCTCCCACACCACCTACCTCGGGAGCACTGCCCCCCCCCTCCCCCCTCCCCTTAACCATTGGGCCATTGGGGACGCCAGTCCCCACTTCTCAGACGGAGAAGCATAAATCTTCTTCAGCTCCTCTAACTAGGAAGGGGTCTCTTGGGTCACTCCCTTTCCAGGTTTCTGCTAATGGGAAAGATGACGCCTGCCAGTGGCTGAAGTGCCCAAAAGCAGCTGGTCGTAGGGCTTCACGATCATCCTCAGTCCTGGAGACTGAATCAGTGAAGACCTCCCAGCAATAGAAACCCAAGAAGCAGTGAGAAAAGTCCAAAAAGGAGACCCCTAATACTAAGGAAATTGTGGTGGCACCCTCATCATCGCTACCTACAAGCTCTGCGTCTGAGGATAAGGTCGATATTCTGGCGTTCGCTGAGGACGTAGATCTCGCTGGACCCTCAGACACAGTGGTTGTAGACTGCTCAGGCAATAAGTCGCTGGCAACAGGTGGCCCTGAGGCATAAACTGCCTCATTGACTGTACGATGCCTTCCCAGTCTCACAATGACCGAGCTACGGTAACTTTTAAGTTTTACACCTGCTTTCTGCATTGCGCTCCAGGAAACCTGGTTCCCGGCATTGCAGACCCCTGTCAGTGGAGTTTGCGTTGTCCAAAACTCAGTCTGTAGTGAACCTGTGCCCCTTCAAACCCCTCTTGAAGCTGCGGCTGTCAGAATAAGGACGACACAGGAAATAACTGTCTGGGATGTATATCTTCCTCCAGATGGTGCAGTACCCCTGAATGTATTAGCTGCACTGATTGATCAACTCCCTAAACTTTTCATACTTTGGGGAGATTTTAATGCCCGTAACCCCTTGTGGGGTGGCACCGTGCTTCTTGGCCGAGGCAGAGATGTCGAAACTTTACTGTCTCAGTTCGACCTCTGCCTCTTAAATACTGGGGCCGCCACACGTGTCAGTGTGGCTTGTGGTAGTTACTCGGCCATTGATTTATCAGTTTGCAGCCCAGGACTTCTCCCTTCTCTCCACTGGAGAGCACATGACAACCTGTGCAGTAGTGATCACTTCCCCATCTTTATGTCACTGCCCCGGCATCAGGCCCACAGACGCCTGTCCAGATGGGCTTTAAACAAGGCAGACCAGGAAACTTTCACCTCTGTGGTCACCGTTGACTCTGCCCCACACGGGAACACCGATGTGATGGTTGAGCAGGTGACTGCAACAATCGTTACTGCAGCAGAAAATGCGATCCCTTGCCCTTTAGGGTGCTCCCAATGTAGGGTGGTCCCTTGGCGGTCGCCGGAAGTCGCTGAGGCAATTATGGTGCGTCGGCGAGCTCTACAGCGGCATAGGTGGCATCCTTCCCTGGAGCACCTCATAGCCTTTAATTGGCTCCATGCCCACATTCCCCAGCTTATCAGAAGACAGAAGCAGGAGTGTTGGGAGAGATAAGTCTTGACCATTGGGTGCCATATGTCATCTTCCCAAGTGTGGACGAAAATCAGATGTCTTTTTGGGTACCAGACCCCAACAGGTGTCCCTGGCATTAACATCAGTGATGTGTTATCTACCGACGCAAACACGATTGCTGAGCACTTTGCTAAGCACTATGCTTGAGCCTCTGCATTGGAGAACTACCCCCCAGCCTTGTGCACCCTCAAATGGCGGATGGAAAGGAAAGTCCTCTCGTTCGCTGCATGCCACAGTGAACCATTAATGCCCCATTTGCAGAGTGGGAGCTCCTCAGAGCTCTTGCACATTGCCCCGATACAGGTCCTGGGCCAGATTGGATCCACAGTCGGATGATTAAACGTCTCTTATCTGACTACAAGCGACATTTCCTCACCTTCAACCAGATCTGGTGCGATGGCATCTTTCCATCGCGATGGTGGGAGGGCATCATCATTCCGGTGCTTAAAGCCGGTAAAATCCAGTTTGATGTGGATAGCTATCGACCCACCCGTCAGCCTCACTGTTCTTTGTAAGGAACATATGGTGCGTCGGCGGTTGGGTTGGGTCCTGGAGCCACGTGGTCTACTGGCTCCATGTTAGGTCGGCTTCCACCGGGGCCACTCTACCGCTGATAATCTTGTGTCCCTTGAGTATGCCATCCGAACAGCCTTTTCCAGATTGCAACACCTAGTTGCCATCTTTTTTATTTATGAAAAGCGTATGACACGACCTGGCGACATCATATCCTAGCCACTTTATATGAGTGGGGTATCCGAGGCCCACTCCAGATTTTTATCCACAATTTCCCGTTGCTTCATACTTTCCATGTCCAAGTTGGTGCCTCCCATAGTTCCCCTTATATCCAGGAGAATGGGGCCCCGCAGAGCTTCTTTTTTATTGGCCATTAATGGTCTAGCAGCAGCTGTAGGGCAGTCCGTCTCACCTTCCCTGTATGCAGACAACTTCTACATTTCCTACTGCTCCACCAGTACTGGTATTGCTATGGGGAACCATCCACAAGGCACAGTCATGGGCTCTAGCCCACAGTTTCCAGTTTTTGGTCGCAAAGTCGTGAGTTATGCACTTCTGTCAGTGTCGTACCGTTCATCTGGAACCAGAACTTTACCTTAATGTCAATCTACTCACCATAGTGGAGACATATCAATTCTTAGGAATGGTTTTTGACCGCCGATTGACTTTGCTACCTCACCTCTGTCAGCTTAAGTGAAAGTGCTGCCAGCACCTCTATGCCCTCCGCTGTCTGAGCAGCACCAACTGGGGTGCAGATCGCTCTACGCTGCTGCAGCTCTAGAGAGCCCTTGTTCTAACCCACCTTGACTATGGGAGTGTGGTTTATTCTTCGGCAGCACCCTCAGTGTTGTGTTCACCTAGTGACAGGAGCTTTCAGGATGAGTCCAGTGACCATCGTCCTGGTGGAGGCCGGAGTCCCACCATTACAGGTTAGGCTTGCGCAATTGCTCTCCAGCTACGTTGCAAACGTTCGTAGTTCTCCTGCGCATCCGAATTACTGTCTCATTTTCCATCCCACGGTGGTTCATCTCCCTCATCGGTGGCCCAGGTCAAGGCTTACAATTGCAGCTCGTGTGCGACCCCTTTTCTCTGAACTGGAGTCCTTACCTTTACCACCTATACTTTAGGTTCATTCACGAATACCTCCATTGTGTACACCTACGCCGCGGCTTCACCTGGGCCTTTCACGTGGCCCTAAGGACTCAGTTAACCCTGCGACTCTCCGCTGTCACTTCCTCTCTATTCTCAACATGCACCGGGGCCATGAAGTGGTTTACACAGATAGCTGCAAGGTTGTGCACCTTTGGGAGATGGAATGGCATAACCTCAGTATGTACAACAAGCTGCATGCCATTAAGGAAACTACGAATGTGTGGAAAAGCTCCGTGCGTGCTCCTCGCAGGGACTCTGTGGTTCTCTGTCGGCGCCACATTGGCCACACATGGCTGATGCATGGTTACCTCCTCCATCGCGAGGACCCACTTCGGTGTCTCTGTGGCTCACGAAGGATGGTTGTCCATCTCTTACTGGACTGCCCACTTTTAGCCCCTCTGTGGCAGACTTTTAACCTTCCCAGCACCCTGCCTTTGGTGTTGGGTGACAATGCTTCAACTGCAGATTTAGTTTTACATTTTATTCATGAGGGAGTTTTTATTGTACCATCGAAGGGTGGACATTTAGCCTTCTCTCCAAGGCCGCCACCCTCCCTCCATTTTAACTGTCACACTTTCTTTGCATTTGTTTTTTCTTGGTGGTTGTCTTTTCCCTACATTTATTCATCTCCCCTTGTCTTTTTGGGGTGGACATTTTAATGTGTTGCAGAGTGGCTGACTTATCCTCTTTTATTAGTGTGATCAGCCAGCCCAGACCATCTGCTCTATGGTTTTAATATCTTCTAATTTTCCTTGTGGTGTATGTTTTCCCTGTTTCATGTTCATTCCATTAGTTTTCTTTTTAGATGTGGTTCCTCATTACTTTTCCCCTTTTACTTTCTCAAATGTACTTTGGGTGTTTTTGTACCTTGAGCCTTGCTTGCATCAGGAAAGATGGACTGATGACCTTGTAGTTTGGTCCCTTTATACCCCAAACCAACATCTTGGTCCTGTTGCTCTTCCAGTCACTGAAACTATGTAATTCCTGGGTGTAATGCTCAATAGGATACTTTCTTGGTCCTTCCATGTGTCTTACCCAGCAGCCCGCTGCTGCCTAGAGGTGCAGCGACAGCGGAGGGTCTGGCGCGTCGCTTGAGACACCCCAGGTGTCGCTTGCTGCGTCCGCTGACTCAGCCACCGAGGCACCTTCTAGTGTACCCGGCGAGTTGGGGCCACCCTTACCTCAGGGTGAGTGGCGTTGCTCGAGGCGGAGGGTCAATGTCGAGGCTGGACCCGCCCGTTCATCCTGTCAGTGGGCAGTTGGCCGCTCCTTCAACAGGGCCCGAGCAGGCACACAGGGGCAAAGACTTGCTGGTTATTTTGAGCTCCAATGTTAGGTGGGTGATGGAGTCCTTTAAGGAAATAGCGTACAGGACTGGAAATAATTCTAATGTGCACTCGGTTTGTCTGCCGGGGGGCCTCATCCAAGATGTGGAGGTGGCCTTGCCTGCGGCCATCATGCATATGGGGTGCAGTTGTCTGCAAGTAGTTGCTCACATCGGCACCAATGATGCCTGTCGCTTGGGTTCTGACGCGATCCTCAGTTTGTACAGGCGGCTGGGGGATTTGGTGAAGGGTGCAAGCAGAGCTCTACTTGCAGCATCGTTCCCAGAGTGGATTGGGGTCCTTTGGTTTGGAGCCGAGTGGAGGGTCTCAACCAGTGGCTTCGTCGACTCTGTGATGGTCTTGGCTGCAGATTTCTAGACTTGTGCTATTGGGTGGGGAATTGTAGGACGCCCCTAGATAGGTCAGGGGTGCACTACACAAAGGAAGTGGCTACTCGGCTAGCAGAGTAATTGTGGCGTGCACATGGGGTTTTTTTTAGGCTAGGCAGTAGTGCAAGGTGTCCTGATGAACACTCACCAGTCGACGTGCAGGCAGGAAAATCAGGACGTGCCCATTATAAAGACACTTCAGCTTTCAAGATATTAGCACTAAATTTTCAGTGTGTTCGGAATAAAGTTCCTGAATTTACTGCCCTCCAGGAAGCGTGTGGCACGCAAATTATTCTCGGGACTGAGACCTGGCTGAACCCTGAGATAGGAAGTTCTGAAATATTTAGTGAGGGTTGGAACGTGTATCGGAAAGACAGATTAGACACCGTAGGAGGTGGTGTCTTGATTGCAGTTGACAAAAATATTGTGTCTACTGAGGTCGAAGTAGAGTGTGATTGTGAAGTTATCTGGACATGTTTAACAGGGCTAGGAGAAATAAAGTTAATTGTTGGGTGTTATTACCGGCCACCAGGTTCCACTGTGACAGTTCTAGAATCCATATCGCAGAAGTACCCAGATCATGCTATATTAGTCGGAGGTGACTTCAACCTACCTAGTATAGACTGGGATGTCTATGGATTCATTACAGGTGGTACAGACATGCCGTCGTGTGAATTACTTTTGGACACATTATCCGAAAACTGTCTTGAGCAGCTAAATCAACAGCCAACGCCTAATGGAAATATTTTAGATCTGGTAGCCACAAACAGACCAGACCTCATTGATGGTGTCAGTGTTGAGACAGGGACTAGTGATCATGATGTTGTCATTACGATTATGGTTACGAAAGTTAAAAAGGCGGTCAAGAAGGCTAGGAGAGTATTCTTACTAGAAAGACCAGATAAGCAGTTGTTAGCATCCTACTTAGTAAATGAATCGATTTCATTTACTTCCAGTACGATGGACGTGGAAGAATTATGGGCAAATTTTAAACACATTGTAAATCATGCATTGGAGAAGTATGTGCCAAAAAAGTGGGTTACAGACGGAAAAGACCCACTGTGGTTTAACAGCGCAATTCAGAGAAAGCTCAGGAAGCAAAGACAGTTGCACTCGCGGTACAAGAAAGATCGAGAGAATGAGGACAGGCAAAAGTTAGTAGAAATTCGTGCTGCTGTAAAAAGAGCGATGCATGAAGCATACAACCACTACCACCGTCATACCTTAGCAAAAGATCTTGCTGAAAACCCAAGGAAATTCTGGTCTTACGTAAAATTGGTAAGCAGGTCGAAGGCTTCCATACAGTCACTCACTGATCAGTCTGGCCTGGCAACGGAAGACAGCAAAATGAAAGCTGCTATTTTAAATTTAGCATTTGAGAAATCTTTCACGCAGGAGGATCGTACAAACATACTGCTGTTTAAGTCTCGTACAGATTCCAATTCGGTTTTACAGAGAGTACTCTACTGCATTGGCTCCTTACTTAACTTGCATTTATTGCGAATCTCTTGCCCAATGTAAAGTCCCAAGTGACTGGAAAAAAGCTCAGGTGACGCCTGTATATAAGAAGGGTAGATGGACAGATCCTCAAAGTTACAGACCAATATCCTTAACATCGGTTTGTTGCAGGATTCTCAAACATATTCTCAGTTCGAATATAATGAATTTCCTTGAGACAGAGAAGTTGCTGTCCATGCATCAGCATGGCTTTAGAAAGCATCGCTTCTGCGAAATGCAACTTGCCCTTTTTTCACATGGATGAAGGGTATCAGACGGATGCCATATTCCTTGACTTCCGGAAAGCGTTTGACTCGGTGCCCCACTGCAGACTCCTAACTAAGGAACGGGCATATGGGATTGGTTCCCAAATATGTGAGTGGCTCGAAGACTTCTTAAGTAATAGAGCCCAGTACGTTGTCCTCGATGGTGTGTGTTCACCGGAGGTGAGGGTATCATCTGGAGTGCCCCAGGGAAGTGTGGTAGGTCAGCTGTTGTTTTCTATCTACATAAATGATCTTTTGGATAGGGAGGATAGCAACGTGCGGCTGTTTTCTGATGATGCTGTGGTGTACGGGAAGGTGTCGTCGTTGAATGACTGTAAGAGGATACAAGATGACTTGGACAGGATTTGTGATTGGTGTAAAGAATGGCAGCTAACTCTAAATATAGATAAATGTAAATTAATGCAGATGAATAGGAAAAAGAATCCCGTAATGTTTGAATACTCCATTAGTAGTGTAGCACGTGACACAGTCAGGTCGATTAAGTATTTGGGCATAACACTGCAGAGCGACATGAAGTGGGACAAGCATGTAACGGCAGTTGGGAAGGCGGATAGTCATCTTTGGTTCATTGGTAGAATTTTGGGAAGATGTGTTTCATCTGTAAAGGAGACTGTTTATAAAACACTAATACAACCTATTCTTGAGTACTGTTCGAGCGTTTGGGATCCCTATCAGGTCGGATTGAGGAGGACATAGAAGCAATTCAGAGGCAGGCTGCTAGATTTGTTACTGGTAGGTTTGATCATCACGCGAGTGTTACGGAAATGCTTCAGGAACTCGGGTGGGAGTCGCTGGAGGAAAGGAGACGTTCTTTTCGTGAATCACTACTGAGGAAATTTAGAGAACCAGCATTTGAGGCTGATTGCAGTATAGTTTTACTGCCGCCAACTTATATTTCACGGAAAGACCACAAAGATAAGAAAAGAGAGATTAGGGCTTGTACAGAGGCATATTGGCAGTCATTTTTCCCTCATTCTGTTTGGGAGTGGAACAGGGAGAGAAGATGCTAGTTGCGGTATGAGGTACCCTTCACCACGCACCATATGGTGGATTTCGGAGTATGTATGTATATGTATATGTATGCCAGTCCCTCAGTGTCCTACATGTCCTCAGTGGCACTTTCTGGGGAGCACATCGAACCACCCTCCTCCATTTCTACTGGTTTCTTGTGCATTTGAAACTAGACAATGGGTGTTTCATTTCTGCATCTGCACATCTGTCCATCTTACACTGTCTCAATACTTTCCACCATCGTGGTATCCATTTGGCCACTGGCACCTTTTACATTAGCCCGGTTGAGAGTCTGTATGCAGAAGCTGCCGAACTAGTGCTGTCCTACCTCTGTGACTTTCTCCTCAGCAGATATGCATGCCGTTTGTCTGCCATGTATGACCACGAATCCTATGCCTCCTTCTGCAGGCTCCTTTGATCACCAGTGTGGGGTGTGTCCCTCTTGTCTGTTACCTCCTGGAGTTCGCTTTCAGCTCATGCTCTGGCTTCACGACGCTTGCCACTTTCCCAATGGGTGTGAACCCTACACCACCTTGGCTTTGTGTGGCAGCAAGTGTTCACCTTGGCCTTTATTCGCTTCCTAAGGACAGTACTCCAGCCTCGCTCTATCACTTTCAGTTTCACAACCTTCACATGGAACTTCGCAATAGTACCTTTGTGTTCAATGATGGCTCTCGGATTGACTGCAGTGTTGAGTGTGCCTTCGTCATTGGCACTGACATTTCTCGATATCTGCTTCTGGTACACTGTTCAGTATTTACAGCAGAGCTCTTCATCCTGCATCAGGCAATGCAGTACGTCCGGCGATACACACTTTTCAATTGCGTTATCTGCTCCGACTCTTTCAGTGCCCTTCAAAGCCTCCGTATGCTATACACTGTCCCTCCTTTAGTGCAAAGGGTCCAGGAAAGCTGTTACTAGCTCACCCTTGATGGAGCTGCTGTGGTGTTCGTGTGGTTTCCTGGCCATGTTCGTCTGGCAGGAAACGAGGCCACTGATGCTGCTGCCAAGGCTGTAGTCCTCGTACCTCGGCTCACTAGTTCATGCATTCTCTCCAATGATCTCTGTGTTGCCATCTGTCAGAGGGTAGTGTCACTTTAGCATCACCACTGGTCCTCCCTTCATGGGAACAATCTCCAGGTTATTAAGCCTCTTCCAGTGGCTTGGATGACCTCTCGGCCCTCTCTCCATGCTGAGATCATTTTAGCTGGGTTGTGTATCAGGCACTGTCTTTTTAGCCATCACCATTTTTTAAGTGGTGCTCCCCCACCACTTTGTGCTCATTGTGTTCAACCTTTGATGGTCCGCCATTTCTTGATGGAATGCCCTTTTTTAACCACTTATGTTCTCATTTGTGTTTGCCGTCTGAATTATCAGCCATTTTATCAAATGACATCTGGGCTGTCGACCGCGTTTTACTTTTTTATCCGTTGTAGCTATATGACGAAGGACATTTAATCTGTAGTTCAGGACCTCCCTTTCTCTATGGCGTATTTTATAGACATTTCTCCATGTGCTTGTTTTTAGCTGTCTTCTCTTGCGTCGATTGGGATTAACATGTAGTAGTTTTTAAAACCTCTCTTTGTCTTCTTGTTCTACAGTTCTGACATGGGCACTTATGACCCTAGTTGTTTTTGTGCCACAAAACAAAACAATCATGATTTGTACCCATTAAGTAGTTTACTATGTGCTTATTTCTATCTGCTATGATTCCATTCAATTTTGAGAGTTTTATCTGCCATCACTTCTTTCACATCTGACAGTTTTGTTAATATGAAAAATACTGAGTTGCACCATGGAGTCCACGCAAATCTGTAGGTCCTCCAATAACTGGCTGGGTAACTCAGTTCAAAGGTTAAGGAAGGCAATAGGATTGTGGCTAGTCAAGCATTTCAGTGTTTGAAGCAACATTCAGGTTGATGGCAGCTGGTTTGGTACACCATAGGCTGGTATTTTGTTCTCTAAGCATCTATGTAGAACTGTATCAATTGCCTTTTGGGAGTCAAGGAATGTGGAATCAACTTAGGCAGCTCTGTTTGCTGCCGTACGAATTCCATAGGTGAATAGAACAAGTGGAGTAAATGAAAATTCTCCTAAATCCATTTTGATTCTTATGAGAGGATTTTCTGTTTTGAAAAAGGTCTTAACACGCAAACATAATCCACTTTTTGTATTTATACAACAGACCGACTTGAGCAATATAGGCCTATAGTGATTTACATTTGTCTGATGGTCCATCTTTGTAAGAGGAATGATCTGTGCTGTTTCCCATTCACTTATAATGCTTCATTCCTCGAGCATCCTAAGGTAAACTTTTGCTGGAAGGGAACAAGTTCTTTCACATAGTGAGTATAGAATCATACAGACATACTGTAAGATCCTTTTCTTTCTTTAATGACGTGTAGTTGAGTTTTTAGTTTGCTATCACTAGTTTCAGGCAACGGCCTTGCCACAGTGGATACATTGGTTCCCGTGAGATCACCGAAGTTAAGCGCTGTCGGGCATGGTCGGCACTGGGATGGGTGACCATACCGGCCGCCATGCGCTGTTGCCATTTTTTGGGGTGCACTCAGCCTTGTGATGCCAATTGAGGAACTACTCGACCGAATAGTAGCGGCTTCAGTCAAGAATACCGTCATAACGACCGGGAGAGCGGAGTGCTGACCCCATGCCCCCCCCATCCGCATCCTCCACTGAGGATGACATGGCGGTCGGATGGTCTCGGTAGGCCACTCGTGGCCTGAAGACGGAGTGCTTTATCATTAGTTTGAATATCCATCATATTGGAATCCTTCTGACAACTGGAAGGAGGAATTGTAGTATGATTTTCTGCTGCAAAACAATTTGGATAAATGGAATTCCATTTCAGCCTCATCTG
Organism: Schistocerca piceifrons; assembly: GCF_021461385.2. Taxonomy (NCBI): domain Eukaryota; kingdom Metazoa; phylum Arthropoda; class Insecta; order Orthoptera; family Acrididae; genus Schistocerca; species Schistocerca piceifrons. Next base: position 357,759,324 of record NC_060149.1, on the reverse strand, counting down.
TGGCATCCTCCTTTTGATGCTCGTATCATCCTTAAGTGACTGGATAGATATCTTTGATCAGTTTACTGACTTTATTTAAGACAAAAAAACTTATGATTTTTCTCAAATTGGTAGACAGACTTTTACTTTTTATTTCATTAGATGCTTTTCTCATTGGTTAGAGTTTACTGTGCCACCGATGACAAGGTCTTTATAGATAGGGGAAGGGCAGGAAGGAAAGCAGCCATGCCTTTTACAAAGGAACCATTTGGGCATTTACCTTAAGTGATTTAGGGAACCATGTAGAATATAAATCTAGACAACTGGATGAGAATTTGAACTGCCATCCTTCCCAATGTAAGTTTGTGTCTTACCACTGCACCACCATGCTCAGTCATTGCAGAAGATAAAAAAAAATGAAAACTCCAAAAATACTTTCCTGTTGTTCTAGTTGTAATTTCCAAAATACGGTTCCTTCTGTTATCTCATGTAAATGTTACCAGAATGAATAGGTAATAGTTCAGGCCATGTTTTTGGTTCACACTGCTGCAATATGTTTATACTTTATAATAAATGCTGCTTCCAAAGACTTTCATTGTGTTGTTATAATATTCGTTACATAGCATAACTCTGTGTATACATTGTGGCCATAATTTAGTTAATGATATTCAATTAAACGACCCACCCTGATAGTGCATTCGGGAGGGGGGGTGTCGTTTCAAACCTGCCTCTGGCCGTCCAGATTTAGATTTTCAATAATTTCCCTAAATTGCTTCAGGCAAATGGTATGGTGGGATGGTTCCTCTGAAAGGGTGTGGCCACTTTCCTTCTCCACCTGTCCCTAATCTGAGCTTGTGCTCCATCTCTGATGATGGGACGTTGAACACTTGCTGTCTCCTCCTCCTCCCCCCCCCCCCCCCCAACTCAACCCCACACCCCACTCTCCGCCCCCCCTCACCCCCATGCCCCCACTGTCCCCCTCCTCTGTGTGCAGCAGAACTAATGTGTACTCCTTTCTGGAAACTAAGCCTTTGTTTTGTGTTGAGCACCTGGAGGATACGTTTGGGGAAATGACAGCTCTGTCCAAATGGCACAATGAGTTGGTTTTGATTCAGACGGCATCCCCAACCCAGTTCCGGGCATTACTCATGGCAGACTGGGTGATATTCCTGTTTCGGTCGCTCCCCACAAAAGCCTCAGTATGGTCCAGGGAATTATTATTCATTTCGACCTTCTGTTACAGTCCGATCACGAGCTGCATGCCAATTTAGAACAGTGGGGTGTTCATTTCATCCAGCGCATTTACAGGGGAGCCAAAGACAATAAGGTTGCCACTGGTGCCTTCATCTTGGCCTTTGAGAGTGATTCATTACCTGATGGTGTACCAATGTGATGTCAAACTCTACGTCCCTCTCCCTATGCGGTGGTTTAAGTGCTGGAAATATGGGCACATGTCCTCCCGGTGCACTTCCAGCACCACATGTAGAGATTGTGGACATTCGCTACATCCGAATACTCCATGTGCGCCTCCTCCCACCTGTGTGAACTGTGGACAGCATCATTCCCCCTGCTCGCCAGACTGCCCAGTAGTCCAAAAGGAGTGCAAAATTATGGAGTATCAGACCTTGGACAGGCTGTCTTACCACGAGGCTAAACTGGAATAACTAAAGACTAAACCCTGTTCCCATGCAATCTTCTTATGCTGCCACCATGATGGCATCACCAGTGATGACGCCGTTATGCGTATCATCTAAGGCTACACCAGTGGGCCCTCAGGGCCACCCATCTTCCTCCCCCCTCCAGTTGGCTGGGGGCACATCTTCTCCCGTTGCTCCAAAAGCATCTACTTCGGGAGCAAGGCCGCCCCCCTCCAAATCCAGGGGACACCAGTCACCTCCCCCCAGCTGCAGAAGCCTCCTTCGGCTCATCTCGTGCGGAAGGGGTCCCTTGAGACCCTCTCTCCCAAGGTCTCCACTAATGCCACACCAGACACTCACCAGTGCCTAAAGGAGCCAAAAGCTGCTGGACGGAGAGCTTCACGGTCTTCCTCCATGCCTGAAGCTACTTCGGAGAAGTCCTCCCAGCAACCCCCTGAAGAGAATTGACAGGTTAAGCAAACGAAGAAGAAGACTAAGAAACAGGTCCCCCAGGTGGCCCAGACACCACTACACACTACCAGTTCTGCACCTGAGGATGAGGTGGATATCTTAGTGTCCCCTGAGAACCCATATCTCACTGATGCCTCTTCCACAGGGGAATGGATACAAATACTCAATCGGTGGCAGCAGGTGACCCTGAGGTGTAACCTGCCTCCCTGTGTGCTTCATGCCTTCCCAGTCGCATGATGATGTCATCCTCCAGTGGAATTGCGGCAGTTTTTTCCACCAACTGGCTGAGCTATGGCAACTATTAAGTTTTGCACCTGCTTTCTGCATTGCCCTCCAGGAAACCTGGTTCCCGGCAAAGTGGACCCCTGGCCTCCGCAGCTATAAGGGATATTACAGGAACCGTAGTGACTATAATCGAGTGTCAGGTGGAGTTTGCGTTTATGTCCAAAACTCAGTCTGTAGTGAAACTGTGCCCCTTCAAACCCCTTTTGAAGCAGTGGCTGTCAGAATAAGGACGATGCAGGAAATAACTGTTTGCAATGTATATCTTCCTCCAGATGATGCAGTACCCCTGAATGTATTAACTGCACTGATTGATCAACTCCCTAAACCTTGCCTACTTTTGGGTGATTTTAACGCCAATAACACCTTGTGGGGCAGCGCCATGCTTACTGGCCGAAGTAGAGATGTCAAAAATTTGCTGTCTCAGCTCGACCTCTGCCTCCTAAATACGGGGGCCCCCCCACACGTTTCAGCATGGCTCATGGTACTTACTCAGCCATTGATTTATCACTTTGCAGCCCAGGATTTCTCCCATATGTCCACTGGAGAATCCCCAATAACTTGTGTGGTAGTGACCACTTCCCCATCTTCCTGTCACTCCCCTGGCATCATGCCCACAGACACCTAACCAGATGGGCTGTAAACAAGGCAGACTGGGAAGCTTTCACCTTTGCTGTCACTGTTAAATCACGCCCACATGGTACCGTCAATGTGGTGGTTGAGTGGGTCACTAGAACGATCGTTACTGTGGTGGAAAATGTGATCCTTTGTTTCTTAGGGTGACTCCGACGAAAGTCAGTATCTTGGTGGTCACCGGAAATTGCTGAAGCCATTTAACAGTGTAGGCGAGCTCTACAGCGACATACGTGGCAACATTCTCCAACATCAGATGTATTTTTGGGTACCAGACCCCAACAGGTGTCACTGGCATTAACATCGATGGCGTGTTATTTACCAACACAAACATGACTGCCGAGCACTTTGCTGAGCACTATGCCTGGGCTTCTGCATCAGAGAACTACCCGCCAGCCTTTTGCACTATCAAACAGCGGATGGAAGGGAAAGTCCTCTCGTTCACTACATGCCACAGTGAACCCTATAACGCCCCATATATGGAGTGGGAGATCCTCAGTGCCCTTGCACATTGCCCCAATACAGCTCCTGATCCAGATTGGATCCACAGTCAGATGATTAAACATATCTCATCCGACTTCAAGCAATATCTCCTCATCATCTTCAACTGGATCTGGTGTGATGGTATCTTTCCATCGCAACAGTAGGTGAGCACCATCATGCCAGTGCTCAAACCCGGTAAAAACCAGCTTGATGTGGATAGCTATCGGCCCATCAGCCTCACCAACGTTCTTTGTAAGCTGCTAGAACGTTTGGTGTGTTGGCAGTTGGTTTGTCTCCTGGAGTTACGTGGCCTACTGGCTCCATGCCAGGGTGGTTTCCACCAGGGTTACTCTACCACTGATAATCTTGTCACTCGCGTCTGCCACCCAAACAGCCTTTTCCAGATGGAAACACCTTGTTGCCTTCTTTTTCGATTTATGAAAAGCCTATGACTTGACCTGGCGACATCATATCCTTGCTCCATTATATGAGTGGGGTCTCTGAACCGGCTCCCGATTTTTATCCAAACTTTCGTGTCGCTCTGTGCTTTCTGTGTCCAAGTTGGTGCCTCCCATAGTTCCCCCCCCCCCCCCCCCCCCCCCCCATCATATCGAGAAGAATGGGGTCCCGCAGGGCTCTGTATTGAGTATATCTCTATTTTTAGTGGCCATTAATGGTCTAGCAGCAGCTGTCGGACCATCCGTCTCACCTTCTCTGTATGTAGACGATTTCTGCATTTCGTACTGCTGCCCCAGTACTGCTGTTGCTGAGCGGCGCCTACAGGGAGCCATCCACAAGACACACCCATGGGCTGTAGCACATGGCTTCCAGTTTTCAGCCGTGAAATCGTGTGTCATGCACTTCTGTTGGTATCGTACCATTCATTCAGAACTAGAACTTTACCTTAATGATGACCCATGCAATGTAGTGGAGACATATTGATTCTTAGGACTGGTTTTTGACATCAGATTGATTTGACTTCCTCACCTTCGTCAGCCTAAGTGGAAGTGCTGGCAGGACCTCGATGCCCTCTGCTGCCTGAGCAACACCAACTGGGGTGCAGATCACTCTACACAGCTGCAGCTCTACAAGAGCCCTTGTTCAATCCCACATTGACAATGGGAATCTGGTTTATGGTTTGGCAGTGCCCTCAGCATTGCGTTTACTTGATCCTGTGCACCACTGTGGTGTTCGATGAGCGATGGGATCTTTTAGGACAAGTAGACTGACCAGTATCCTGGTGGAGGCCGGAGTCCCTCCATTGAAGGTTAGGCGTGCACAACTGCTCACCAGTTATGTTGCACATATTCGTAGTTCTCCTGAGCATCCGAAATACCACCTCGTTTTCCCAGCCACTGCGGTTCATCTCCTGCATCGGCGGCCCAGGTCAGGGCTTACAATTTTGGTTCATGTCCGTTCCTTTCCGCCCGAACTGGAGTCATTCCCTTTACCACCTCTACTCGAGGTCGATTCACATTCACCTCCATGGTGTAAACATAGGCCAAAGCTTCGCCTGGTCCTTTCACATGGCCCTAAGGACTCAGTTAACCCCACCACTCTCCCCTGTCACTTCCTCTCGATCCTTGACGTGTTCCGGGGCTCTGAAGTGGTTTACACTGATGGCTCGATGACTGTGGTCGTGTTGGCTTTGCCTAAGTCCACAGAGGCCATATTGAGCAACATTCCTTGCCCAATGGCTGCAGTGTATTCAGTGCAGACCTGATGGCCATATCAGGTGCACTTGAGTACATCCGTTCATGCCCTGGCTAGTCATTTCTTCTCTGTACTGACTCCCTGAGCAGCTTAAAAGCTATCGACCAGTGCTACCCTAATCATCCTTTGGTAGCATCCATCCAGGAGTCCATCTATGCCCTGGAACGTCCATTCGTTCAGTGGTGTTTGTGTGGGCCCCGGGTCATGTTGGAATCCCAGGAAATGAACTTGCAGACAGGCTGGCCAAACAAGCTACATGGAAACCGCTTCTGGTGATAGGCATCTCTGTCACTGACCTGTGTTCATTATTACGCCGCCAGGTTTTTCGGCTTTGGGAGATAGAGTGGCATAGTCTCCATACGAACAACAGACTGTGTGTCATTAAGGAGATTATGAATGTGTGGAAGACTTCCATGCAGACCTCTTGCAGGGACTCGGTGGTTCTCTGCTGGCTCCGCATTTGCCATACGTGGCTAACATGTGGTTACCTCCTCCATTGCAAGGACACATCTTGGTGTTGCTGTGGCTCCCCTATGACAGTCGTCCACATCTTGCTGGACTGCCCAATTTTAGCCGCTTTGCGATGGAATTTTAACCTTCCCAGCACCTTACATTCAGTGTTGGGCAACAGTGACTCAACAGCAGATTTAGTTTAACATTTTATTCATGAGGGTTTTTTTTAACATATCATTTAAGGGGCTTTGCAGGGTAGCCATGCAGTCTGAGGTGTCCTCTCACGGTCTGCGCGGCTCCCACCGTCGGAGGTTCGAGTCCTCCCTCGGGCATGGGTGTATGTGTTGTCCTTAGGGTAAGTTAGTTTAAGCTAGATTAAATAGTGTGTAAGCTTAGGGACCCATGTCCTCAGCGGTTTAGTCCCATAAGACCTTACCACAAATTTCCAAAATTTCTTTTAAGGGTGTGGATTTGGCCTTCTCTCCGGGCCCTGCACCCTCCTACATTTTAACTCTCTATCACCCTTTCTTTGCATTTTTTTGTCCTGATGTTCATCTTTTTCCTTCATGTGTTCATCTTGCCTTGTCTTTTGAGGTGGACGTTTCAGTGTGTTGCAGAGTGCTTGGCTCAACCTCTTTTATTCTTGTGATCAGCCAGCCCAGACCTTCTGCTCTTCCCCCTGTGGGTCCGACGTTATAATGGGCCCGAGGAATTCCCACCTGTTGTAAGACATGACTGAAAGGAGTTTCACATGTTTTGGCCTTTATGTGATGGTCCCCTGTAGGGTTTGACCTCCATTCTTCAAAATTTTCCCGAAGAGCGAGCCAATTGGGGAAAGGCACCTTACATGGTGCCTTGTGTCCACCATGCATTGAGATCTGTAGGTAACTTTCTCATTGTCGGGGACTGATGGCCTCAGATTTTAAGTCCCATAGTGCTCAGAGCCATTTTCTCATTGTCACATCGCAGTCCCACCCATTCTCCATCTCTTGGGAGAGGACACCTTCCTGGGTGCATTTTCCACCATGCGCTGTGCAATGTCACTTTGTGCATCGACGAAGACCATGGACATCTTTGTACCTGATATCAAGCATGGCAGCCAGTCCGTTGTGGTGGGGCCACCATGTACCCTGCTGGTTGTAGCTCTCTGACCACAAAGGGATCGCTCTGCTGATGTCTGTGCCGTTAACTCCCCATGTATGCCAAGAAGGGCCCCTGGTCGGAGTGGGTGGCATCAGGGCGGATGACACGCGATGAAGAATAGTCCATCATCTCTTGCTGGTGGTGGAACACCAGCAGTCTCTAAACATTCATGAGCTCAATTCAATGCACAGAAGTATGACCCCAAATCATTCCCCTCCCTGGCCACACCATGGGAGGAATGTCAGACTAAGGATGGCAGTGGATCTTATTCGCCCCGGTACCTTGTATGTTCGAGAGCTGATGGGGTATCTTTCATGACGATGAAGCCTCAGTTTTTGTTGAGCATTCAGAGGACAAGTTTGGGGAGGTGGAGGGCTTGTCCAAAATGAGCTCTGCGTCAGTCTTGATCAAAATAGCATCCTCTGCCCAGTCGTGGGAGTTTCTCGCTTGTGACAAGCTGGGGGATGTTTCTGTTTCCATTACCCCACATAAGAGCTTAAATATGGTCCAAGGTATCATATTTCACAGGGACCTTCTTTTGCAGTCCGATGATGAGCTACGCGTCAATTTAGAGTGGCGAGGTGTTCATTTCGTCCATCGCCTCCGAGGGAAAATCAGGATGCCACCAGTTCCTTCATCTTCGCTTTCGAGGTGGAGACTGGGGTCCCTCCACTGCAGATCAGACGTGCACAATTGCTCACCAGTTACGCAGCAAACATTCGTAGTTCCCTTGAGTATCCAAATTACTGTCTCCTCTTCCCACCCATGGCAGTCCATCTCCCGCATCAGTGGCCCAGGTCGGGGCTAACGATTGCGGGTCACGTGCAGTCCCTTCTCTCCTAACTGGAGTCCTTCCCTTTACCATCATCTCTACTTGTGATCCGTTCATGTACTGTATGCCTCAATGGTGTACGCCCTGGCCACAACTTCGTGTGGACCTTTCATGTGGCCCTAAGGACTCAGTTAACCCTGCGGCTCTCTGCTGTCACTTCCTCTCGATTCTTGACATGTTCCAGGACTCTGAAGTGGTTTACACAGACAGCTCAATGGCTGATGGCCACGTTGGCTTTGCCTATGTTCACAGCGACCATATTGAACAGCATTCCTTACCCGATGGCTGCAGTGTATTCACTGCAGAGTTGGTGCCCATTTCTCGTGCACTCCAGTTTCTCCATTCATGCCCTGGGGAGTCTTTTCTTTTATGTACTGACTCCTTGAGCAGCCTGAAAACTATTGACCAGTGCTACCCTCGTAATCCTTCAGTAGTGTCCATCCAGGAGTCCATCTATGCCCTGTAATGATCCAGTCATTCAGTGGTGTTCATCTGGACCCCTGGTCACGTGCTAATCCCAGAAAATGAACTTGCTGACAGTCTGGCCAAACAGGCTACACGAAACCACTCCTGGAGATGGGCATTCCCACGACTGACCTGTGTTTGTTATTACGCTGCAAGTTTTTTCAGCTTTAGGAGATGGAATGGCAAAATCTCAGTACGCACAACAAACTGCGAGCCATAAGGGGGACCACGAATGTGTGGAACTCCTCGATGAGGTCCTCTCACAGGGACTCCGTGGTTCTCTGCCAGCTCCGCTTTGGCCATGCCTGGGTGATCCACGGCTACCTCCTGCGCTGTGAAGACTCACCTCAGTGTCGGTGCGGCGCCCCGTTGACAGTGGCCCATATTCTTCTGCACTGTCCTCCTTTGGCTGCCCTGTGACTTCATCTGCAGTTGCCGGACTCATTATCATTGATTTTAGCAGACAACGCTTCATCGGCTGATTTGGTTTTACATTTCATCTGTGAGGGTGGGTTTTATCATTCGATCTGAGTTTTAGTGCTTGTTCTTTGTCCCTCTGTGTCCTCCACCCTAGTGCTTTTAGGGTGGAGGTTTTAATGTGTTGCAGGGTGGCTGGCTTTTCCTTTTTTATTTTCGTGGTCGGCCAGCCACTGTAATCTGCTTCCTTGTTTTACTCTCATCTAACTGTTTTTTGCATCTCTCTGTTGTTTTCTTGTTCTCTTTAGTTCCTTTTAGTGGTCCTTTCCTTTCCTTTCCTTTCCTTTCCTTTCCTTTGTTCTTGTGGTTTTTCCTGTCTTTTCGGTTTGTCTTATATGTCTCGTCTATTTTATTCTCACACTTATGGCATTGTTTTATTAGGAACAAGAGACCGATGACCTCGTAGTGTGGTCCCTTTCCCCCCTCTTTTAAACCAACCAACCAACCAACCAACCTTCTTCTCTATGATTTTAATACCTTCTTCTGCTTTTTCTTGTGGTGTAAGTTTTCCCCATTCTTTGTGCTTTCCAGTTGTTTTCTTTTTAGGTGTGGTTCTGCATTTCTTTTCCCACTTTTACTTTCCCAAATGTACTTTGGGTATTGTTTTACCCTGAGCCTTGTTTGTGTCAGAAAGGGACTGATGACCTTGTAGTTTGGTCCCTTTATACCTCAAACAAACAAACCTACCAGTCAATCAACCTCCACCACCACCTCCACCACCAATAACAGCGCATGTTAGCTCACCACTTCTGGTATTCGATGAGGTGTGCTGGCACCAGATTGTATCAGCGAGGTGGATTAATGACAAGAGCCAGGATTCCAACAGCCTTTATGTGCTTTCTAGGCAGTTTGCCACATCCAACTAGGTGAATTCAGATCTGGTCCACTTGTCCCCCCTCGGTTACACAATTTACAAACATTTGGAAACTTTCCCACACTTCCACATTGGCTAACACTGGATACAGACAGATGGGGTGCAAAAATTCTTTACTGGGGATGGGAACGGCTCTGGCCACCATCTACCATTAACTTTGCCAAACAGAATAAACACCAACCCCGTGATGATATGGGGTAAGGCCAGTAAAAGTTAGAAGAAATATATCCAATCAAACTTTTGAGAGGGCTGTATCACAAGGCTTGGAGAAAAAGAAGAATTGTAAGAAAGCTGTACAGATGCAGAATGGTGACTTCAGGACTTTCATACAGAGTGGATGTCCAAAGGGAGAGTTTTAAATAAAACAAGAGGTTTAAAAGCCAATATTCTTACTATATTCCAGTACACTGTGCACAGTCGGTTGTGTCCTGGGGTTGTAAACCAGACCACCAGCCCATCAGGTTGGTTGTGTCAGGTGTTGTTCGGTAGTGGAACAAAGTCCATGAATCATCAAGAGAGAGAGGAGAGGAAAGATGTGCTTGCCTAAAAGAAAGTCCATCTTTTGTCCATGCTCCAGCTGCATCTCACAACCAACACATAATTTTTCCCCCACACTCCCCATTGGTCACTCGGAAGTGGCGCATGGAGTTTTCAGTCTATTAACGAAGGTTGTTGTCTTCAGCCTGAAGACTGGCTTGATGTAGCTTTCCAAACTACTCTGTCCAGTACAAGCTTCTTCACCCGCAAATAATTACTGTAACCAACATCCTTTTGAGTCTCCTCAATGTTCCTCATCTCTTGTTGACCCTCTAAAATTTTTGTCTACACTTACTTCCAAAACCAAATTGGTTATCCCTTGATGTCTCAGATTGTGCCCTATCAACTGGTTTCTTCATTTAGTCAAGTTATGCCACAAATGTGTTGTCAATTCTATTGAGTACCTCCTCATTGGTTACATGATCTACCCATCTAATCTTCAGCAGTCCTCTATAGCTTTAATTCTCTTCTTGTCTAAACTGTTTATCATCCATGTTTCACTTCCATAAAAGGCTACATTCCAGACAAATACCTTCAGAAAATATTTCGTAACACTAAAATCTCTCTGATGCTAACAATTTTTTTTGCAAACAGTTCTTGTCATTACCAGTCAACATTTTATATCATGAGTTATTTTACTGCCCAAATACCAAAACCCATGTACTGCTTTTAGTGTCTCGTTTCCTAACCTAATTGCCGCAGTATTGCCTGATTTAATTCGGCTGTATGTTGTTATCCCCCAGGGAGCTGGCCACTCTTTGATGGGTTCGTGCATGGCTACCACGGGACCCCAGCCTTTGCAGCATTTTTCCTCTTCTGTGCTGCATGTCTATCCTCTTGCTATTCTTTTTCCCCTCCGTTGGGTAACATGTCTGTGGTGTTATTGGGAATGTTCTGCATTGTCAGTCACTGACGTAAGAACCGTCTCATCATTGTATTTCACTCCCTTTTCCTTTCTTTGTTTCCCTTCTCCTCTTGCACCTCTGCTTTGGTGTTTGAAGTTCTTTTTCTTCTTCCTTCCTGTTCACTCCTGAAGGCTTTTCCACACGACTGAGACATAACAGGTGACTGGAAAACGCGTAATTCCGTACCCCGGGTCGACAGGCAGGGTAGGCATGTACCCCTTGGTACAGGCCAGGTCTAGGGAGGGGTGATTGCCTGATCTGCAACCTTCCCAAATTGCCGATTGGTCCCTCTGTCGGGTGTTTGGGAGGTGTGAACAGTTACCTAAGGTAGGTGCGCCCCGTTATGGAGGGGACCCCAGTTGGAAGGGGCACACAATCGGAGACACTGGCAATCATGGGGGATTTTCTCACAATGAGTCAGTCATCTTCATAATCAATGAGTACAAAGCATAAACATAATGAAGTTAATGATTCAAAGACCCTTCCTGCTGCACCATGGTTCCTCGTGATCTTGTGGGTCTGGGGGTCAGAATAGGCCCGAGGTATTCATGCCTGCATAAGAGGTGACTAAAAGTAGTCTTACACCTTTCGGCCTTTATGTGATGGTCCGCTGTAGGGTTTGACCTCCATTTTTTCAAAATTTTCCCGTAGAGCGAGCCAATTGGGGAAGGCCACCTTAAATGGTGCATTGTCCATTGTGTACCGAGACCTTCTGCATCCTGTGTTGACATGGATCTGCACTTCCGCTCATTTTCCAGCTGTTGGGCAAGGTCATCCTACTGGGTGCATATTTTTCTGTCAACTGTGCAGTATCGTTTTCTATGTTTACAATGATAATAGACTTGGATGCTTGGTTGCACCTGATATCCAGCACGGTAGCCATGTACCGTGGTGGTTGTAGCCCCCTGACCACACAGGGATTGCTCTGCTGATGCCTGCACCATTAACTCCCCACGTATGCTGAGAAGTAGATGCCTGTCACCCTGGGGAATCAGGACTCCCGGCAATGGCCATCCTACCAGGTGGCCTTTACTGTGGCTGGGTGGTGCCTGTGGGGAGGGCTCGTGGTCGGAGTGGGTAGTTTCAGAGTGGATGACACGCGATGAAGCATAGTAAATCATCCCTTGCTGGTGGTCAAACACCAGCAGTCTCTAAGCTTTCATGGGCTCTATTCAACGCACAGAAGTACAGCCCCAAATCGTTCCCCTCCATCGCCACACTATGGGAGGAACGTCAGGCTAAGGATGGCAGCGGCTCTTATTCGCCCCAGTACCTTGTATGTTCGAGAGCTGATGGGGAATCTTTCATGACGATAAAGCCTCAGTTTTTTGTTGAGCATTTAGAGGACAAGTTTGGGGAGGTGGAGGGTTTGTCCAAAATGTGATCTGGGTCAATCCTGATAAAAACAGCATCCACTGCCCAGTCATGGACTTTACATGCTTGTAAGAAGTTGGGGGATGTTTCTGTTGTCATCACACCACATAAGAGCTTAAATATGGTCAAAGCTATTAGCTTCCACAGGGACCTTCTTTTGCAATCTGATGACGAGCTGTGCGTCAATTTAGAGCGGTGAGGTGCTCATTTCATCCGGCGCGCCCATCAGGGTCCGAGGGATAATCAGGTTGCCACCAGTGCTTTCATCTTGGCCTTCAAGGGTGACACTGTACCCGAGAAGGTCAAGGTGATGGTCTACCACTGTGATGTAAAGCCCTACATGCTCTCCCAATGCAGTACTTTAAATGCTGGAAGTTCAGCCATATGTCTTCCTGCTATACTTCCAGCATCACATGTCAAGATTGTGGACGTCCATCACATCCCAATAATCCATGTGCCCTGCCTCCCATCTGTGTCAACTGCGGAGAGCACCATTCACCTTGCTTGCCTGACTGGAGGAATCTCCAGAAAGAAAGGAAAATTATAGAGTACGAGACCCTGGGCCAACTGACCTACACTGAGGCTAAGTGGAAATTAGAACGCCTACATCCTGTACGTATGACATCGTCTTTTGCTGCCACTACAACAGTTCTAGCCCCATCAGCTCTGCCAAACTCAGTCACCTCTCAGAGCCAGAAGACTACACCTGCCCCCTTGATGGTGGGGGGCACTCCCCTCTCTGTTGCTCCTGCATCACCTACTTCAGGAGCAACATCCCCCCAACCATCTGGGATATCAGTCCCCACTTCTGCTCCGGAGAATCTTAAGTCTTCTTTGGCTCCTCTCACTAGGAAAGGGGTACCTTGGATCCCTCCCTTCCGAGGTTTCTGCTAGTGGGAAAGATGACACCCACCAGTGGCTGAAGAGCCCAAAAGCAGATGGTCGTAGGGCTTCATGGTCATCCTCAGTCCCGGAGACTGAATCAGTGAAGTCCTCCCAGCCAGGGAAACCCAAAGAGCAGCAAGAGAAATCCAAAAAGATGATCCCCAAGACCAGGGAGTTGCGGTGGCACCCACACCACCGCTACCTACAAGCTCATCATCTGGGGATAAGGTGGAGATTCTGGCGTCCGCTGAGGACCTGTATCTCGCCAGATCCTCAGACACAATGGATATAGACTGCTCAGGCAATAAGCAGGTGACATCATTCTCCAGTTTAATTGTGGCGGTTTTTTCCATCGCCTGGCTGAGCTACGGCAACTGTTAAGCTTTACATCTGCTTTCTGCATTGCCCTCCAGAAACATGGTTCCCAGCGGTGCGGACCCCTGCCCCCCACGGCTATAAGGGATATTACAGGAACCATAGCGACTATAATCAAGCGTCAGGTGGAGTTTGTGTCTGTACTGAACTCAATATGTAGTGAACCTGTGCCTCTTCAAACTCCTCTTGAAGCTGTGGCTTTCAGAATGACGACACAGGAAATAACTGTCTGCAGTGTATATCTGCCTCCAGATGGTGCAGTACCCCTGAACATATTGACTGCACTGATTGATCAACTCCCTAAACCTTTCCTACTTTTGGGAGACTTCAACACCAATAACCCCATGTGGGGTGACACCATACTTACTGGCCGAGGCAGAGATGTCGAAAATTTACTGTCTCATTTCAACCTCTGCCTCTTAAATACTGGGGCCGCCACACATTTCAGTGTGGATCGTGGTAGTCACCCAGCCATTGATTTATCAATTTTCAGCCCAGGACTTCTCCCATCTATCCACTGGAGAGCACATGACGACCTGTGTGGTAGTGACCACTTCCCCATTTTCCTGCCACTGCCCCAGCATCAGGTCCACGGACACCTGTCCAGATGCCCTTGCATCTCTTCGCCATGATTTTCAGCTTCCTTCTTTGTCCTGTCTCCCACATTCCCTCCCAACACCCCCCTTGGTTAGTTCCTTGGCACCAGATTCGGATGGATCTCCGCCAAGGTCCGAAAGATTATGTTCCCCCATTGGTGTTCCGTTGTGTTTTCCGCTGAATGTTATGGGAGTTTGGGGATGCTGTTGTTTTTTACACCGATGGCTCTAAATCTGCTGATCATGTGGGGATATGCCTTCACATCCTCTGTTGGCATGGAAAATCATCTCGTGCCAACTGCATGTGGGGTGTTTACTACAGAATTGATGGCAGTTTCTCAGGACCTTACCTTTATTATACAGTCCCAACACAACAATGTTTTGTTATGTATGGACTCAATGAGTGGCCTTCAGGCTATTGACCGGTGTTTTTCCCGCCATCCCTTGGTCTCGGCCATCCATGACCGTCTCACTGATCTTCACCATGCTGCTTGTTCCGTTGACTTCCTTTGGGTCCCTGGCCATGTGGGTATCCCAGGTAATGAGCTTGCTGATCGTTTGGCTGGGGGAGCAATCACTTACCCCCCTTCCCTGTAACCTCTCCTGCGGCGCATTTGCGGCTTCATTTCAAATCCCACTGCGCACAGTCATGTGCCAACTCTTGAGAGGCTACCTCCCTGTTTAATAACTTCGTGCACTTAAGGTGACACCTGTCCCGTGGCGTTCTTCCTTCTGCCTCTCCCGAAAGGACTCGACTACCCTGTGTCGTCTCTGCTTCGGCCATACCAGGCTGACCCATAGTTTTCTTTTGCGTAATGAGCCACCCCCACTTTGTGGTTGTGGAGCCTTCCAGTCAGTTGCCCACATTTTGGTGGAATTCCCCCTTCTTTTGGCCCTGCATACTAAGTACAGACTTCCCTGTACTGTACCTTTAATATTGGCAGATGATTCCCGGATGGTTGAACTGGTTCTCAGTTTCCTCTGTGAAAGTGGTTTCTATTTCCAGTTCTAAGGTTTTTAATCTCCCTCTGGAGTAGGGGCAGGGCGGTGATGGTTGGGGTGTTTCCCCCTGTAAGCTGTGTTTGGGGATTCCTGACTCCCCTCCCTGGCCAAGATCCTCTTTTCTCTCCCTTTTACTCTGTTTTAATCACTTTTTAGATTTGGTTAGTCTCCTTTTACAATACGCAGTTTTACATTCTAGCGGTTGAACGCTTTTGAATAGCAGGTGGTCTTGCCTGTACTGCATCAGAGGTGGGATATTTCCTGCCTCTAGCATAGCCTTGGGGTTGCCCACTTGCTGACTTCCCTCCTTTTGTTTTCACCATTGACAACACAACTGCACTTTTACATGGTCCCCCCTCCCCGTTATGACTCTTCTGAGACGTAAATCCGTCCAAATGGACCACCTTTGAAACGAAAGACTGATGACCTTGCTGTTTGGTCCCTTCAACCCCAATCAACCAACCTGCACCATGATGACCTACCTATGCCGGAGCTGTGCCCGGCTGACAGTGGCCCATATCTTGGTGAGCTGTCCTTCTTTGGCTGCCCTGCGATTGATTCTTCAGTTACCGGACTCATTGCCATTAATTTTAGCTGACAATGCTTCATCGGCTAATTTAGTTTTACATTTTATACGTGACGATGGGTTTTATCATTCTATATAAGTTTTTGCATATGTCCTTTGTCCCTTTGTGTTCTCCACTCTAATGCTTTTAAGCTGGATGTTTTAATGTGTCACAGAGTGACTGGCTTTTTCTTTTTATTCTCGTGGTTGGCCAGCCACAGTCATCTGCTCTCATGTTTTGTTTTTATCTGTCCTACCTGTTTCCTGCTTCTCTCTGTAGTTTTCTTTTCCTGTTTTGTCCATAGTAGTGTTGGTTGTCCTTCTGTCGTTCTTCTGGTTCTTCCAGTCTCCTGTTATTGCGCTGTTTGTCTCCTTTCTTTTCTTCTTTCCCTTGTGTAATTATTTTAGTGGGAACAAGGGATGATGATCTCACAATTTGGTCCCTTCCCCCCCCCCCCCCTCCTTTGAACCAACCAATCTGCGTACCATTATAGATTTTCTTGTATGGAATTTTGTGGAAAAACAGCCAGTCTCGAACAGTGTCATATGGGGATGGACATATGATAATATAGTGTGGACATGAAATGAATTAAGACAAGCTAGAATCAAGTATTTGATATCTTACTTGGTAAAGTGTTGGCTTATAATGTTAGATCAGCTACATTTTATAGCATTGATTTCCATTCTGTTGATTTCATAATACTTTTGTTTTGTCAGGTTTCCAACAATGGATTAAACACACACCACAATAAAATGTAGAACTACATTGTTGGTGTTGCTGTTATATTATATCTTCAATTACAGAGGTTTAAGTAATTTTAAGGAAATTGTTTTCAAGTACGTTTGTACCAAGTATGTCATGCATGCAGTATACTAATTAATGTGATACTTTTTTTCTAATTATTTTTCAGTTGACTCAAAAGCAATAGACCAATCAGGAGCAATTCCAGATAAAATTTTAGAGAGTCTGAAGTCATTAGGTCTATTTGGACAACAAATTCCTGTTGAATTTGGTGGCCTTGGTCTGAATGCAACTGAGTACGCTCGGCTCGGAGAAGTCATAGCTCTTGATGGCTCCATAGCTGTCACACTTGCAGCACATCAAGCAATTGGCTTGAAGGTAACATACTTCACTGACATTTATAAATATTTTCATGCTATCCTATGCCAATTTCCTAAATGATATAAGATACAAAACTGCACAATTCCACAGTGAGGCATAGCTACCCACCTTACATGTAAATTATAAGCAGTGAACCTGCAGAGGGAACTGCAATGAAGTTTAAAGTTTTGAATTTACATTTTTGTCAAAATGCTACTACAAGAGACATAAATGCAAACTGTTACATGTATTTGCTGTATGGATTAAGAAGGTATGAGTGAAGCTGTGATCCTTGGTAATGGTAGGAGAGCTCAGAACATAGTAGAGAGAATATGACACAGGACAGAGAAGATAGAGTTGGAAAAGTATAAAATGATAATTCAGAGTTGATTTTAAATAAAGTAAAAAGAGAAATCATCTTTCAGCACAGTGGAGACAGAATAGATGGTGAAATATCTTAGTTAGAGGGAAGAGCATGGTGAGAAGAAATTAACAATATGGTGAGTAGGGATGTGAATTATAACTTAGAAAACAGGTAATAAAAACAGATAGGCTAAGAAATAGTTACTAGACATAGGTGCAAGTTAAAATATAAATAATTAATGAAAGAAGAAAAGTGAAATGTGAGTACATAAGTGAGGCAAAAAATACTACATAAAATGTAAGACATGCTGAGCAGTGGGCAGACATGCATGGTCTGAAACTGGATGGTCGTCATGGCATTTGGCCGCTGTCTGACACTAACCATTCATATGGCGTGGCAGCATATTTGTGGTCATACTCACATAGAAAACAAGGCAGAGGTTATGATGATGATAGTGTAAGATGTGGCTGCTTTCACAGGTCATCCTGCATCTCACTGCATAGGTATTATCGGAGATGGGGTTAAATAAGGGTCTGATGGACATATGTATAGCACATGTCTTGCATCTGGGTATTCCACAGGGATGTGACCCATACATAGTTCAGGAGGTGGGAATGGTTGGGACATAGCGACTGACGAGAATTCTGCATTGAGCGGTTGCTGAATACCAATTTCTGGGAGGAGTGAAAGGATGTTCAGTATAATGTTTCTCATTTCATGTCATGACAAGAGTTAGTCAAAGCTGATGGAAAACATGATTCAGTTGTTCTTTTCCCATGTGGTATTGAGCTGTGTGGCTGATTGTCAACATGTGCAATCATCTGATTGAAACCAGATGGGGTGGTTAGTTTCTGTCTGCAAAAGCATTGGCTAAAATTTTAGCATATAGGGAGAAGGTGATCTGCTTGCCAGGACACACAGGATCCATCAGTGGCTGCAGTGTATGGAAGGGTTTGTTTGATGTTGAATTGGTGGCAGTGGTTGAAGTGGAAGTGTTGTTGGCTTTTGATAGGTTTAAAGTGAAAAAGGGATCCCTGTGGAGTCATCAGGAAGGTGGCAGTCAACAACTAGGAATGTAGGGAGTAAGCTACACTTACTACCTGGGTTGTGCCAAATGGCAAACACCTCATGGAATTCTACCAGTTCAGCATCATATGGTTTCCCAAGCTGGAAGCAGGTGAGTACTGTTAGTTCTCTGTAACCATAAGCTCTATGCATACTTCAGAAAAACCATGTGTCATGCTGTTGAAACATGACTTTCATCCATTCACTCATTGACCAGTGTGGTGGGGCAGTTGACAGCAGCAAAACAAAAGCCAAAGTTTCAAAATAATGATTTAAGAAATCATTCGTGCAGGAGAATCATATGAACATACTGTCATTTGACCATCAAACGGATTCCTGTATGGACGACATAGTAATAAATGTCCCTGTTATAGAAAGAAAGAAAGAAATATATATATATATATATATGTCGCCAGGTCTGGATGAAATCCCGGATCAGTTTTACAAAGAGCACGCTATACCAATGGCGCTATACTTAGGTTGCATTTATCATGAATCTCTCACCCAGCACAAAGTTCCAAGTGACTGGAAAAAAAACCCACAGATGACTCTTGTACATTAGAAGCGAAAAAGAATGGACCAGCAAAATTATAGTCAAATATCCCTAATGTAGGTTTGCTGCAGAATCCTTGAACATATTCTCAGTTTTAATATAACAGATTTTCCTGAGACCGAGAAGCTTTTGTCCACGAAGCAGCATGGTTTTAGAAAGTATTGCCCATGCAAAACTCTGCTTGCCCTTTTCTCACGTGATATACTGCAAACTATAGATAGAGGGCAACAAACAGATTCCATATTTGAGATTTCCAGAAAGCATTTTACACGGTACCCCACTGCAAACTGTTAACAAAGGTATGAACATAGGGAGTAGGCTCCCAGATATGTGAGGCATCCAAAGACTTAATAGAACCCAGTATGTTGGCCTCAACAGTGAGTTTTCATCACAGACAATGGAATTGTCATGAGTGCCCCAGGGAAATGTGATAGGACTTCTATTATTTTCTGTGTACATAAACGATCCGGCGGACATGGTGGGCAGCAGTTTATGGTTGTTTGCTAATGATGCTGTGGTGTACAGGAAGATGTCTAAGGTGAGTGACTGTAGGAGGATACAAAATTATTTATACAAAAATTCCTAGCCAAAGTGATGAATGACAGCTACCTCTAAATGTAGAAAAATGTAAGTTAATGCAGATGAGTAGGAAAAGCAACCTCGTAATGTTTGAATATGGTATTAGTAGTGTCCTGCTTGACACTGTTCAATTGTTTAAATTTCTGGGCATAACGTTGCCGAGAAATATGAAATGGAATGAGCATGTGAGGATTGTGGTAGGAAAAGCGAATGGTCGACTTTATTTTATCGGGAGAGTCCTGGGGTGGTTCACCTTTAAAGGAGACTGCATATAGGACACTATTGTGACCTATTCTTGAGTACTGCTCGAGTGTTTGGATCAGATTAAAGGAACGCTTCAAAGCCATTCAGAGGCCAGCTGCTAGATTTGTTACTGGTAGTTTCTAACAACAAGCGTTACAGGGATGCTTCGAGAACTCAAATGGGAATCCCTGGAGGGGAGGTGATGTTCTTTTAAAGGGAAACTATTGAGAAAATTTAGAGAACCATCATATGAAGTTGACTGCAGATGATTCTACTGCTGCCAACATGCATTTTGCATAAGAATCATGAAGATAAGGTACAAGAAATTAGAGCTCATTTCGAGACATTAGAAAGTCATTTTTCCCTCTCTCCATTTGTGAATGGAACAAGAAAGGAAATGACTAGTAATGGTATGGGGTACCTTCTGCCAAGCACTTAGGTGGAATTCAGAGTATGTATGTAGATGTAGATGTTATAGAGAGTGGGGATATTTTCTTGGTTGCAACAATACTAAAAACCTGTGGAGGGGGAAAATTTTTAACTTGAAAGTGTGCTAAATACTGCTCATATTAAACTGATGATCTGTAAGAAAGTGTATACAAAAGTCTCATTATGCTGGAAGGTGACATTGGGTCTTTTGAAAAAGTATCTTTTGTATTCAAAAGCACTGTCAGATCAGAAAACCAGTGTAGGAATAGAACATTTATCATAGGAACATCTCTCAACGAGTTACAAAAGGTGAAACAGTTTGGTGAATATTCAGGATCTGTGAAACTTCACAACTCTCTGAACTCAGCAGGGGGCTGTACTACATAGAAGTCTCATGAGGATTGTTATCCAAAAAAGTTGAAAGTGAATGGAAAGGAAGCGGTGTTGATATGAGTAACTTAATGAAGCAGGTGAATGGTGAGGTAGAGAAAGCCGCTGTATTTCTACTTACTGTCGGTATATCAGTGGTACCAAAATACATCAGAACTGGTTTTTTGTGTGTTAAGGTGCAATCATATGCCAGACTGAAGGTGTATTGAGTGCCAACACTGTAACATGTGGTGGGTGTGACAAAGTGGCACACCAACCTGAAACACCATGGTCAGTGAAACTACTACTCCTTCTTCTTCTTCTTCTTCTTCTTCTTCTTCTTCTTCTTCGTGAAATGTATCTGCTTATGCAGGTCATTCACAAAGACTCTTCCAAGTTTCTTTTCTCCCACAGTCTATAAGTTAGAATCTCCATCCATTGCAGTCCTTTTTTCTCTCCATCTTGTTTGTGGTCATTCAGATTGTGTCCATTCTAGGGCTCTTCTCAGAAGTCTTTCTGATCCCACTCTTTTAATGTGGCCAAACCTTTTAAGCCTATTACTCTCTGTAGTTTCTTTTAGGTGCTTGATCTGCAGGGTTTGTAATATTGTTTCATTTCTTATCCTGTACCTTCTTGTTTTGTCCACAATCCTTCGTAGAAAGTGCACCTCTGTTGCTTGTATTCTGCTCAGATCTTTTTGTCAAAGTCCAACATTCTGATCTATAGATCAAAATTGGCGGATAATGCCTCATAAATCATGATCTTTGCTTTGGCAGGTATTTTCAAATTTCTAATTATATTCGATACACAATTATTCAGCATAAAATGTGCTGTGAATCAAGCAGTTTGCATTCATGAGTGTTTGGCATTCGTTGAAGAAAATAAAATTCAGGAAATCAAGCTCACACAATGAATCATTTATATTGAATTGAAAAATATCAATCAGGTGATAAAACCACCAGTATGTCAACTGAAATTTGCTGCTGTTGCTTAAAAAAATATATAAATGAATAATATCCCTTCAAAAACATCTGTGTAAGCTAGATCAAGTGACGGTGTTTGCAAATGCCCTTTCCAACACACACTTGCTTTTAAGCCAGTCTTACCTACAAGATCATTCACAAACACAGAAGATATGAGTGAGCGAAAGACTGTTATATCTTCCATACCGACTGAAACAGAAAAATCAGAAAATGTGTCTGTCAGGCTGCCTGTTTCAAAACTGAAATATTAAACTGGAAAAGGGCACAGAACCAGAAATCCTGGACTAAAACCTTTAGCCCACATTGACTTAATTTCAACTACTATGTCATGCTAGTCTATCAGCAGAGTCTATAGGTCTTCAAAGTATCTATAATGAAAGTAGCTTTAGAAGCCAAAAGACAGAGAAAAACTTCATATGCTAAAATGGCTCCCATACTGCAATGGATCATTAATGAGATTAGGGACCTTGTGGAGGAGTTAAGATATTTAGCACAAGGAAGATCCCTGTGCCTTTGCTTCCAAGAGACACATTTTAAAGAAACTGGCACCACTGTTGTGATGGGTGATAACCTGTACAAAAAGTGCAACCCTAGTAAAGAGTGGGTTGCAGGTGGTATTTGTGGTGTCACTGCCAGACACCACACTTGCTAGGTGGTAGCCTTTAAATCAGCCGCAGTCCGCTAGTATACGATGCACCCACGTGTCGCCACTGTCAGTGATTGCAGACCGAGCGCCGCCACACGGCAGGTCTAGAGACACTTCCTAGCGCTCGCCCCAGTTGTACAGCCGACTTTGCTAGCGATGGTTCACTGACAAATTACGCTCTCATTTGCCGAGACAATAGTTAGCATAGCCTTCAGCTACGTCATTTGCTACGACCTAGCAAGGCGCCATTATCATTTGCTGTTTATCTTGTGATGCATGTACCGTCAGACCGATGTTCACCAATTATGGATTAAAGTTAAGTATTCCATCAGCTATGTATTATTTTTACTGGACTCAACTCCTTTAACTGTTCCAGACCTCACGCCAGCCTGCGTGAGCTTAAACGCGTGCCTTTTGGCTACCGATCATAGTGGCTTGGCTGTCTTGCCAAGTCACAACAGTATTGCCATCTTTATAAATGACAAATGCCACAAATCATCTCTCTTCCCAAACATCATAATATTCGTTTACATCTAAAATCTTTATTTTCTAACATTCTAACTGTGGAGATGATATGGGATAAAATTGCTCAAGATGTGTGTGAACTGATGCAATACTGTCTACAATCAAGTCATTTTAAATATAAAGGAGAATTTTATGAATAATCTCATTGTGTTGCTATGGATTCACCGTTGTAGCCAGTAGCAACTGACGTTTTTATGGAGCACTTCAAGCAACAGTCAGTGAACAATGTGCCACTAAGGCCTTCTTTTGAGTCCGCTATGTGGATTTGTTATAAGTGACACAGTAAAGAAAAATAAAAAAAATTCAACAATTTCTTAAATGACATTCTACTCAAAATTCAACTTCACATTGTAATACGTTTGTTCCAGTCTCTTTAGTTTGTTAATGCATTTTTTGCATCTATTGGGTTTGCTGGCTTTACTGAGAGAACATGCTTCATTACGAAATACACCTGACCATGTATCTAATAGGAACAAGTGTCTCTTACATTTCTTAAGTACTAAAGTTATACAGTTGAAAATGGAAAATGTCACCTTCAAATAACAATAGCAAAAGTCAAGTTACTTCGTTTTACTGTCCCTGCAGCATCTACCGGTAACACCCTTCCCTTACAGTGCCTAAACTCATTCAGTCTTCTGTGAACCGTTTAGCTTGTTTTACATTCATACTGAAGTAACTATTGCTACCTTGCGTATACACCTTAAGCAGTTAATTACTGATCACAGAAGCCCTTTTCATTTACATTCTACTATCAATATTTTTCTCCATTAATATTACTGATTCACAAACATGATAGTGGTTCAATCTTAATCTCATAACTTATAACTGAATTACTCGCTTTTCTACTGTGAACTGACATAACACTTTTAACTCCTAAGTACACCTTCGTGCTCCATGATGCAGCCCAATAACCATTCTACTGCACACACCAATACAGTGAATGACTACTATCACTGGGATATTGTTACCATTACACTGCCAGGCAATGCTCTCTCCATGGAAAACTTTTGATCAGTTTCAAAATTTCCAGACACCAGTGATAAGTAAGGAGTAAAAGATCAGTATGTTATGACATCAAAGATAGCACTATTTCTTACAGCCTTGGAGATAGTATGAGAAGCTAGTCTTCTGTTCTTAGATGTGTTGGTCTATCGAAGATCTGACAGTTTTCTAGGAAATAGTGTATAGAAAGCCTACAAACAGAAATAGGTATTTAGGTACATACAATACACATTACCACCCAACCCAGAAGTAAGCAATGGTCAATACTCTGTGCGCCTGCCATATCAGTAACAATAACAGCTTCAAATCAAAACTGTATTTCTTAAAGGAGACACTGAAGGGTAATGGCTGTGATAAGTTTTCCATAGATAGGGTGTTCAAACGAAGTAATATTAATTATGCTGATAATAAGAATGAGGAACCACTATCGCACTCTGTAAGGTTACCATTTGTTTCTGGAGTACGATTCACTATGTCACTGTAGCATCTATACCAGTCTTCTGGACAGCTGTAATGACTGCCTGTATGTGGGTTGAATGACTGGTGCTTTTCTGCAACTGGGAACAGGCAAATATGCATGAGGAGGTCGAAGTGCAGGCCTTCTGTTCAGAATCTGTCTTTTTGCCTGATAAGGGCAAAGTGCCATTATATAACTAAGAAGAGCAAGAAGAGATTATTGCAACACTTCCTGAGGTACTTTCTTTGGAAAAATGTTATGAAGGCAACATTTTCAGTCAGTACAAAATAAGACTTTTTCCAACACAAAATGTACACACGTGATCACCTGCACACTGCAGAAGTCTGTGAAGCAGTGTGCAGCATACAGCAAAATGTATGCACGGTATTCAGAAATTCCTTTAACAAACTTCTAGGACTTGGAGAGGAGAGTGAGTAGATAATATTTTGAAACCAAACCCATGTCTGGAAACATACCATTTCTGTGCTACAACTATTTGAAAACATGTTAGTAATGCTACCGAGGTGGAAAGGGTATGCAATGGATTGGATGTTGTGGCGAATGATCTTGATAAAGATGACGAGCAGCTCTTTCATTACTGTGAACTTCGCCATTCAGAAGGATCATATTGGTGCATTCTGCAAATCTGTGCTTGCTCAAACATTCACAGACATGTGAATGAGGCTCAAACCAGGTCAGAGAGGTAGGATACATGTTAAATGAAATCCGATCTGACATAATCACTCCCCATCGTGACAACCCTGTTGCATACCTACCTAGCAAACATGTATTCTAATGGCTGTAGCATGGAAACAGTAAATTTCCGGACATGGTCTCCTATTCAGAATATTACTAAAAGTCCTAGAAGTTTCTAACATGAGATTCTGAACACCCTGTGTAGTGGAAACTGAGAAAACAATTAAAAATATAGTAAAGAGCACAAACACCATGCATATTTAAAACAAAATGTGAAGTGTGTGGTGGCGGAACGTCAGGACAACCACTGCCAGGATGTAGATTTTAGTAATGTACGAATGCTAGCCGAAGAATGTAACATCTATAAAAGGAAAGTCCAAGACATGGTTGAGATCTCTAAGAACAAAAGTAATTTCAATAAATAGGACAGCTACAGGATTCTGACTTCGTGTCGTCTTGCCATCAAGTATGTAAATACCCAGCCTAACAAATACCAAGATGCCACCTCTGCAGCACAACGGTAATATTTTGATAAACATTCCTCCTCTCTTTCTCAGTTGGTTGCTATGGAATACCTATGGAACAGCAATGGTCCATCAACAGCAGTTGAAAAAAAATTATCCAGTTACTTCACTTCTACAGAACAAATGCAGGAAAACTCCTTTTTTAAAAAAGTGAATACAACACTAGTCTTAGACAGTTAACAGCTTATCAGCAACACTGGAAGATCCTGAAGGTGGTCTCAGCAGAGGAGTCATAACTTCACACTATGAAGAAAAAATTTGAAGAGAAATATGACACACCTGTTAACCTAGAAGATTTTACCATCAGTGACAATAGCCACAAAAGCATGTAGACTTACAAAGTTGCTATTTTAATTCATGTACCAAATAAAGTGACAGTGTAGGTGATCTGTGCCCTCTGAAAATTGGGCAGAACACACATTTCAGTACTGCTACAGGTCCATTCTCTACCATTGGTCTAGCCTTTCTTCTCCAGTCCATGCACACACTACTGCATTATTTCCTGGTCTTTATACTCTACCAGACCCAACAGTGCTCATAAGAAAGCCACAAAGTTATGTGCTTGGCAAGACAAATTTGACACCATATAGCCAATTGGTTGTGTTAGAATGTAGAAACTGTGTCCAGAAATCTGTGAAACAAATCATTAGCTTGAGACACCAGTGTAGCATCTATACCAAAGTCTTCTGGACAACTATGATGACAGCCCGTATGTTGGTTGAATGACTGATGTTGTTCTGCAGTTGGGAGCAGGCAAGTGCACATGTGGAGGTTGAAGTGCAGGCAATCTTAGCCTTTCTGGATGATTGAGGGGGGGGGGGGGGGGGGGGATGCGAAGTGTCATTATATAATTAAGTAGAGAGAGAAGAGATTGTTGCAGCACTTCCTTAGCTCCATCAGCCATTGCACTAAACCAACAAGTATCGGAAGCTGTTGGGATGATTTCAGTGGAGAAAGGTGGTGTATCATACTAATGCTGCAATGAAGTATGAGAACATCATGACTGACAAGAGAAACAGTGACAGAGAATTTAACTCAAATCACTGCCATTGCTAGCCAGATTTCTGCATCCTGTATCCACAGAGTGATTGTTGAGAAGTACAAATGGGGCTGCACTATGCAACAAGGCTTCAGGTCATGACAAAATCCTTTGAAGCATGTTGCAATACCTCACTAAATATAATAAAGAAATCCTCCCAAAAATTTTTAATGTTACTGTCATTCTTTTAAGCTCCCTGATTGTAAAATTGGTGACACCATTTAAAATTTTTGTGTTTGCGGGCCCTTTGGGCCTCACTTTTGATGATAAACTTATGTGGTTGCCATACCTGAGGAATCTGAGGACTTATTTCCTTAAAGATTGTACATTACTGGCCATTAAAATTGCTACACCAAGAAGAAATGAAGATGATAAATGGGGTATTCATTGAACAAATATATTATACTAGAACTGACATGTGATTACATTTTCATGCAATTTGGGTGCATAGATCCTGAGAAATCAGTACCCAGAACAACCACCTCTGGCCGTAATAACGGCCTTGATACGCCTGGGCATTGAGTCAAACAGAGCTTGGATGGCGTGCACAGGTACAGCTGCCCATGCAGCTTCACCACAGTTCATCAAGAGTAGTGACTGGCGTATTGTGATGAGCCAGTTGCTAGGCCATCATTGACCAGACATTTTCAATTGGTGAGAGATCTGGAGAACGTGCTGGCCAGGGCAGCAGTCGAACATTTTCTGTATCGAGAAAGGCCCGTACAGGACCTGCAACATCAGGCGCGTGCATTATCCTGCTGAAATGTAGGGTTTCGCAGGTATCGAATGAAGGGTAGAGCCATGGGTCGTAACACATCTGAAATGTAATGTGCACTGTTCAAAGTGCCGTCAATGCGATACAAGAGGTGACCGAGATGTGTAACCAATGGCATCCCATACCATCACGCCGGGTGATACGCCAGTATGGCAATGACGAATACACACTTCCAATGTGCGTTCACCATGATGTCGCCAAACACGGATGTGGACCATCATGATGCCTGTAAACAGTACATGGATTCATCCGAAAAAAAATGACGTTTTTGCCATTCTTGCTCCCGGGTTCGTCGTTGAGTACACCATCGCAGGCGCTCCTGTCTGTGATGCAAGCGTCAAGGGTAACCGCAGCCATGGTCTCCGAGCTGATAGTCCATGCTGCTGCAAACGTCGTCGAACTGTTCGTGCAGATGGTTGTTGTCTTGCAAATGTCCCCACCTGTTGACTCAGGGATCGAGACGTGGCTGCACGATCCGTTACAGTCATGCGGATAAGATGCCTGTCATCTCGACTGATAGTGATACGAGGCTGTTGGGATCCAGCACGGCGTTCCGTATTACACTCCTGAACCCACCGATTCCATATTCTGCTAACAGTCATTGGATCTCAACCAACACGAGCAGCAGTGTCCGCGATACGATAAACCCCAATTGCTGTAGGCTACAATTCCGACCTATATCAAAGTCGAAACGTGATGGTACGCATTTCTCAACCTTACACGAGACATCACAACAACGTTTCACCAGGCAACACCGATCAACTGCTGTTTGTGTATGAGAAATCGGTTGGAAAACTTTCCTCATGTCAGCACATTGTAGGTGTCGCCACCAGCGCCCAAACCTTGTGGTGTATGCTCTGAAAAGCTAATCATTTGCATATCACAGCATCTTCTTCCTGTCGGTTAATTTCGCGTCTATAGCACGTCATCTCATGGTTTAGCAATTTTAATGGCCATTAGTTGCGATATCTGAACATGTATTGCACATAGAACTTAGAAATCATACCCCACACATACATGTCTGCATCCTTGCATCATTAACTTATTCTGGCTGCCTAATGGTTTAGACAGGTTTACTAATCAGAGATTTCATGTAATAATTATTTTGTCACCCCCCGTCTACTTGGCACCATTAGTGTCCAGCTGAATACACAAAATGAAATTTGCAAAGACTTTATGCCCTGGTATCTACATGTCCCCTTTTTTACCTATCCTCGCCAAGCTGCGCAGTGAAATTTCACTGCAGCACTACACATTCATTGCCCGCTGCAAAGTTTACAATTTTGCATTTTCCGTCAATACCTGTGTGAATATAAAGTTTGTGACAATTCCTTATTGTGCATCACTTTCTAAGTGTATATGGTATATAAATATGGAGAGAGATATATAGGGTGATTTGGGAAAAAAAAGAACAGATTTCAAACCGAGTGAGGTGGCGCAGTGGTTAGTTCACTGGACTCGCATTCGGGAGAACGACTGTTCGAACCAGCATCTGGCCACCCTGATTTAGGTTTTCCATGATTTCCCTAAATCATTTTAGGCAAATGTCGGGATGGTTCTTTTGAAAGGGCATGGCCGACTCCCTTCCCCATTCATCCGTAATCCGATTTGACCGATGACTCCGCTGTTTGGTCCCCTCCCACAAATCAACCAACCAACCAACCAACAGATTTCAGTAGTTTATTATAAGGAAACTTTGAAAGATAGGAACATATTGTGCATGTCACTGAATAGTGTTTACACAGACACTATACCACACACTCAACATGAGCACCATACGTTGCTCCAGAAACATCGAAACAGTAGTCCATTTTATTTCACGCATGAATCAGCAGGTACCTGTTTATTGAATCAACAGCTTCAACAATCCAATTTCTCAGCTTTTGAAGTGTAACTGCCATAAGTAAGACAAAGACTCTGTCTTCTATGTACCCCCACAGAATTGCGAGGTATGAAGTCTGGTGACCTGGCAGGCCAAAAGCGATGAACAAGATCTTGTTGTCCACCTCTTCCAATCCAATGTTATAGAATGACAAGATAATGTCACACATCAAGGTGAAAGTTAGGTGGGGTGCCGTCATGCATAAAAATGAAACTGGAGTCTTGATAAAGTTGAGGAAACAACGAATTTTGCAGCATGTTGAGGTATGACATTCCTGTCACAGTTTCCTTAAAAAAAAAAGCACAAAACACTTTCAGTTTCAGTGGATCTTTCATGTCTGACGACGATTCCAGGATTTTGTGACAACACCCCCCCCCCCCCCCCCCCCCCCCCCCCCCCCAAAGTCTTACACTGTATTGGTTCACTGTGCTTGATAAATGAAACGTGGATTCATGTGAAAAGATGAGTCATTCAGAATAAGTATTCTCTGCCATATCCTGGAGAATTGGAATGCAATATTTGTAACTTGTGGTATGATCACTGGGATGCTGTTGCTGCAATAACTGCAACTTGTAAGGCTTCATATACAGGCGTCATTTCAGAATGCACTACACTGTTGTTTGAGGAAGTTGAAGTTCCTCGCCTGCCAGACTTGTGGACTTCTGAGAACTCCACGTAAATGCATTTCAGATACACTCAACGTTTTCAACAGACATGTGTGGCTGACCAGTGCTGTCCCCTTTGCATATGCAACCAGCTTCCAAGAATTTTGTATGCTAATCATAAATCTGCTTGTGCAGCAGCGGCTTCTCGCTAAATCGATGGTGGAATGCACTTTGCACTTGAAAGATGGATTGATTTCATGCAAATTGCCACATACAAAATGATCTCTTGTGCCATAGTTGGCATGTTGCTACAACCAACCAACAATGAAGTTGTGTTAAAACTTTCAACGTTCCTATATCCAGAAACGTGTTTCTATCTCTTGTAGTTTGTAATAAACAATTGAAATCTCTTCTTTCTTTTTGAATCAGCTGGTATATATAGTACATTAAGGGGAAATGCAGTTGACGATCTCGAAAAGTTCTTACCCAATTTACTTCATATTTCAACGTGATACTCTGACAAACATTGGGACAAACATAGGCTACATTTGTTTTTATAAGGAAACATTGTTAACAAAATCTCAAACTTCTTGACTGATTGATGATGATCTAATAAATATTTGGACAGACTTAAGCTATATAGGAGAAACATTTTTAGCAAAAATCTCTGTTGCTTCTTGACTGATTTACTTTAAATTGTTATGTAATATTCTAGTAAACATCTGGATGGACATAGGCTACATATTCCTTCAATATATATAGCACGTAATAGGGGATAGCTGTTAGCAAGTTTCAAAACATGCTTGACCAACTTATTTCAAATTTTTATTCAATACACTAATAAACATTCAGACGAACATATGATGTATTTTTTTAAACAACAATGTAGAGATTTCCTGTTAAAACAAACCACCAGAAAGAAAATGTTGTGCTGTGAAAATGTGGAGCTATGTTTCCTTTCTTGCAGTCAATTTTAACTATGATACGAGGGCATTTAAACCAGCAGACAAATTGTTCCTGCCATATATATTTTTTCTATGTATAAAAAATGTAAATAAAAATTAAATACACAGCTATGTGCTGTTTCGTTTCCTTCCTTGCAGTCTGTTTTAACAGAAAACAAGGAAGTTGTATTTGTGGCTTATCGGCGTATGATTAGAATACTGCTACTGAATCTGAATCATCTGAATGTGATCCTACTCATTTGCAGATTAAACCTGTATGACACACTATCATTGAAGCTACCATCCTCACAGATCCAGCAGCAGGAGAGGTCTCTCATATCATGTATACTGATGATCCTAACCAGTTCACCCATTCATTGGAAGTGACCTCAATTCCCAATCAAGGTTTCATTGGCAATAACAATAAACAAGGCCCAAAGTCAGAGAGAGGGGAAGGAGAGGAGATTCACAGAGAGGGGGAGAAAATGGACATGGAGAGGGAGAAAAGGGGGGAATGGACAAAGGGGAGGGGGAGGAGGAGGAGTAGATAGACAGAGAGGAAGGAGGCGGTGATGAGGCCGGGAGAGGGGGGAAGGAGAATGATATGGACAAAGAGAGGGGGAGGAGAAGATGGTCAGTGGGGGGGGGGGGGGAAGGGGAGGAGATTGGGACGTATATCCAATTCCCATACAACTTTCAGTAACTGAAAGGCATTGTCAGGTTCACTAATGTTATATAGAATCCAGGAACATAGTCCCATAGGGTATTGGTATATCATTCACATTAATATCAGAGATAGGTTAAGAAATGGAAGAAATATATGGCATCGCTGGAGAACCAATAATGTTGAAAAAATAATACCATTATTGAAACTGTTATATCACATGATGTAAAACATGAGTACGAGATATTGAAACCTCAGGCTCTGTTATGTGGTAATAATGGTGTAAAATGCCTGGGCATTTATAAGTTGGGGCAAATGCCCAGAATAAATGCCTGGGCATTTGTGCATTTTGAAGATTAGTTGATAAGTGGGGCTTATAAAAAAAATTTAAGCTGATATTTGTATTGGAGAAGGTGTTTTGCAACACTCATTCCTAAGTGATTGGGAAACCAAGATGAAAAAGCTGCTTGAGAGTTAGGGGAGAGTTATTAGCAGAAATAAATTGGACCATAAACATAACTTTTTACATCTTTAATGATGTCAATTATTGGGGTAATACATAATAAAAAAAGAAAAAACACTAAAATTTAAACACAATTTTTGAAATAAAGTATAGTTTATAGTAAGTAGCTAGCCTGTAGGCTAAATTTTTTACTTGCTACAGATTGCAATTCCAAGATTCCAAGAATTGCCAATTTTTTAGAAATTGACTAGTATTGCAATCAAACGATTGCATCAGCTTAGGCATTGATTCTTCCTTATTAAATCTTTTTTATATTAGTGTGTTCATTTTATTATCACAGAAGTGCAGTCATGTGAAAGTAGATAAAGAAAGGGGCAATATAGAAAACTATAGTCTGTCTCAAATATCACTACATCTGATGGTAAAGCATTTTTCCCTTCTTTTTTTTTCAGTGAAAACAGTTTAATCTTCAAGAATACAATTATCATCAAGAAACACATGCCAGCTGTTCAATACATTCAGTAATAATTTTGCTATCAGTAATCATTCTTCAATAATATTCAGAGATTTGACATGGATTATAAAGAGTGTTACATTAAAAATCAATAATATAATGACAATGTTTTTGATACCAGCTTATTGCGCGAGCACGTGCGTGTGTGAGAGTGAGCGAGAGAGACAGAGAGAGAGAGAGAGAGAGAGAGAGAGAGAGAGAGAGAGAGAGAGAGAGAGAAATGATAGCTTCACCCTGCTGCCCTTCCATTCTTTGTAATAAAGGCAATGAATGATATACATAGGGTTATGTGTAAACATTTATTAACTTTTAATGTCAGGAGTATTGTCCCATCCCTTATTTTGATTGGTGAATTATACATTTTAACATCAAAAACTTAAAAAGTCCTTGATGACTGCACGACACAAAGCTTAATGCCTTGCCTGGGCCCGTCAACACTGACATTGGTCTGTTGATGACTGGAAACATGTTGTGTGGTCGGACGAGTCTGGTTTCAAATTGTATCGAGCGAATGGACATGGACATGTGTGGGTATGGAGATAACCTCAGGAATCCATGGACCCTGCATGTCAGCAGGGAAGTGTGGGAGCTGGTGGAGGCTCTGTAATGGTGTGGGGTGTGTACAGTTGGAATGATCTGGTACCCCTGATACATCTAGAACAATTCTAACAGATGACACATGCATAAGCATCCTGTCTGATCACCTGCATCCATTCATGTCCATTGTGCAGTCTGATGGCTTGAGCAGTTCCAGCAGGACACCCCACAAGTCCGGAATTGATAGAGTGGCTCCAGAAACACTCTTCTGAGTTTAAACACTTCTACTGGGTACAAAACTCCCGAGAAATGAACATTATTGAGCATATCTGGGTTGCCTTGCAACTTTCTGTTCAGAAGAGATCCCCACCCACTTCTACACTTACAGACTTACGGACAGACCTGCAGGAGTCATGGTGTCAGTTCCCTCCAGTGCTACTTCAGACATTAGTCAAGTCCCTGCCCCGTCATGTTGTGGCACTTCTGTGTGCTCGTGGGGGCCCTACATGATATTAGGCAGTATCAGTTTCTTTGGCTGTTCAGTGTATAAAAAACCGCAAGAGAGAGCCACGGGGTGTTGCCTAGCTGGTACCTTGTCTAACATTTTTATAGATCACATAGATTGTGACGTATTGAGCAGCAAGGTAGAATTAATGAAGAATATGAAGTATTGTAAAAGGTATTTTGATGATACTATATTGCTGATGAATGGAAATGACGATGTTCAAGAATTATACACCTCATTTAATAGTGCACACTCCATCTTGAAATTCACTGTAGAAAAGGAAAAAGAGGTATAAGAGCAACTTCCTTGATCTACAAATTTCTAAAGTAGATACAGAATATGTCTTAAACATTTTTAGGAAATCAACCACAACTATTATCATCATGCCATCCATTCAGATATAAAGATACATATTTTCATGCCATGATAGAAAGGCTACATAGAATACCAATGTCTTTAGACAATTTTAATGAAGAATTGGACACACTTGGATATGTATCTTTAGCTAATGGGTATAATGGTGAAACAGGAATCAAGAAATCACCCTCGTAAAAGATAATAATAACAATAAAACTAAATATGTATCTTTCCTGTATGTGGGAAAAATTTCTGATACTATTAATCAAATATTTAGAAATAGTGACATCAGAATAATGTTTCAGATAAAGAACGACATGAAAACTAGGCTCCAGAACAGCTTAAAACAGAAGTCAGCATGTGATCAGGCACATGTATACAGATTAGATTGTGACCAATATGATGAAGTTCTGCATTGGGCAGACAGGCAGAAAATTAAATATCAGATTTCAGCAACATTCCCGCCTTTCTGGTTCCTCAGCCTTGAGTGTGCATGTCTTCTGTACATAAAATAGGCAATATATAAAATAACATGAAGCTGATACACAAGACTAGTAAAGTGTAAGATGTGAATGTACTAGAAGAGACTGAGATTTTCTGCAACTTCAAGCAACAACCTGACTATAATTTGAATGAATAGAAAGATTTAGGGAATAAAAGTTTCTTTTGTAAACTTTACTGAGGTTCTACAATTAAAATGATTAACTTTCTAACCTTTCTGGCTCCTGATGTGTAAGCCTTTTGCAGCCAGTGTCTAAGGGGATTTAGATTCATACCCTCATACTCAAAAAAAGTTAAATTGTTTTTGTTGTAACTGTGGCCAGGACGGTCGTGGGGTAGCAATGACGGAAGGCGCAGCGGGACCCGCAGAAAGGCCCGCGAACAACAACACAACGAAAGAGGGCGGACACGACCAACGAAGTACAGAACGAATACAACAAGACAGAACAACAGTGTCACAAGGAAACAAACACGTCCACTCGAACATGAACCAGGAAGTAAGCTGTCTAGTGCAAAGCGAGGTGTAAACTGACGTAAGCGAGATCAGACTGAATGGCTGAGTGAGAGGCGCACTTAAGTACGCTATCGGGGGCACCGCTATTGGCCACTGGGACCACGTGTTCCACTGTGGCGCCCCCACACTAAAAGCGGCCTCGGAGGCGTGCGCCGCTACAGTTTATGGTGCAGAGACCTCTATGGGGCTTCGACGTCCATGACATCTGGGACGGATTTAAATTCCGCGGTGCATGGTACCAGATCCCTCCCCCCTGAAACTTGCACGTAGGGGCAGAAACACCCCAGACGGTGCCAAGGTGGGCGGCAGTGGGAAGAGGAACTGGGCGTATCAACCGCTAGTGGCGGGGAGGAAGGGACGACCGAGGTATCCTTGACAGCCGATCCAGAGTCCAGGGTGGGGGAGGGAGCCGCCGATCCACCCGGAGGCGAAGAGGGCCGGTGGCAGGCCCACGGGGAGACAGCAACCGGGGGCTGGGGCGGTGACTCGAGGATCACGTCCGTACCCGAAGAAGGTAGGGAAAGAGGTGGCGGCGCGAAGCCCGAGGCCCGAGATAGCACGAGGGCAGAGCTGATTATGATGGTGCCGCTCCAACCCTTTCAACGTCTGCACCGATGTGACACGCTGCCCATGGGCTGCAACGACCGTGGCGGGTGTCCAACCTGCCTTGCGCCCGTACTCACGGGCCCATACGGCCGCGCCAGGGGATTACCGCTGCGAGGGCCGGGAGTGAGGGCGGGAGGAGGATGGCATCAGCAAATGGAGCAGGGTCTGCGGCTGGCGCCCATGAAGGAGCTCTGCCAGACTGTGACCGTCAATTGGTGTAGTGTGATAGGTGCTCAAAAATAGGGTGAGGGCCGACGTGGTTGGAGATGTTTCTACCGCCTTAGTCAACTGGTGTTTAAAAGTGCAGATAAGCCTCTCCGCCACGCATTTGGATGAAGGATGGAATGGGGGGCTATGGATATGCTTGATACTGTTGGCATGACAGAAATCGTGGAAGGAGGAAGCTGTGAATTGGGGACCATTATCGGAGACCAACGTGTGGGGCAGGCCCTCAATGGCGAGAACCTGGGCCAGGGCCGTGAGAGTAGCCTCCGTGGTGGTGGACGCCATTCGGACAACATATGGGTATTTGGAGTAGGTATCAACGATGAGCAACCACATGGACCCCAAAAACGGGCCCGCAAAATCAATATGGATGTGATCCCAAGGCCGGCGAGGCACAGGCCAGGGTGCAAACGACTGAGGGGGGCTTGCCTGTTGACGCGCACAGACAGTACAGCCACAGACCAGGCTCTCAATATCGCCATCGATGCCAGGCCAATACACATGCCGGTGAGCCAAAACTTTAATACGGGACATGCCCCAGTGCCCACAGTGTAACAAACTGAGCAACCGAAGCCGCAATTCTAGAGGGATGACCACCCGGTGGGCATCTGACTCCGTGAGCAACAGAAGGACACCATCGACCACAGAGAGCTTGTGGGACAGGTGGCGCCAGGGGCTGAAATCAGACTGCATCCGACAAGTGACATAGGACAGCCACCCATGGACCACGTAGTTGAGAACCTTCCGCAAGACAGGGTCGTGGCGGGTAGCCGCAGCAAGGTCAGCAGCCATAAGAGGAAGACCGTCCAGCGCATCTCGGTGGGCAGAATCAATGTGAAGGCAGAGGACCTCCTGTTGGTCAAAGGCAGGATCAGGGCCTGCTGGGAGACGTGACAAAGCATCCGCATTAGCAGGGTGGGCGGTGGGATTATACCGGATGGTGTAAGCGTAATTACGTAAAAACAATGCCCAGCACTGGAGACGTTGAGCTGTTCACTCGGGAAGGTGAGAGTAGGGTCCGAAAAGTGTAACTAAGGGTTTATGGTCCGTCAGGAGGGTGAACTTTGCCCCAAAGAGATAGGAATGAAATTTTTGGACGGCGAACACGATCACCAGACCCTTCTTTTCAATCTGGGAGTAGTTCCATTTTGCTGGGGTCAACATCTTAGAGGCATAAGCGATGGGCTGGTCAGAGCCATCAGCATCCCGGTGCGTGAGGACGGCCCCAATGCCGTATGCCGACGCATCAGCTACCACAACCAAGGGGCGGTCCGGAGAGAAGGGAGTAAGGCAAGGGGCGGACTTCAGCATCGCCTTTAAGTAGAGAAAAGCCTGATCACAGGTAGGAGTCCAAACAAAAGGCACCCCTTTGCGACGCAAGTGATTGAGGGGTTGAGCAACGGAGGCAGCCTGGGGCAAGAACTTTAAGTAATAAGTAACCTTGCCCAGAAACACCTGCAGTTCCGATAAGTCCTTGGGACGAGGAAGGGCCTCAGTGGCCGCGACATTATGACCCGAATGGCGAATGCCATCTTTGCTAAGCCAGTGGCCCGAGTATTCCACTTCCGGTTGAATAAAACAGCACTTGTCCAGCTGACAGCGTAGACCAGCAGACTGCAGAGCGGGAAATAAGGCGCTGAGGTTTTGCAAATGTTCCTGGCGGGAGCACCCGGTGACCAAGATGTCCTCCAGATAATTCACACATGCAGGAATAGGCTGGGTAAGCTGCTCCAGGAACCCGTTGGAAAATGGCCGGCGCTGAAGAGAGACTAAAGGGAAGGCGCTTGTACTTATACAATCCGAAAGGCGTGTTGATAACTATGATGTTCTGAGATTCAGCATCCAAGGGCAACTGGTGGTATGCCTCAGCCAGGTTGATCTTGGAAAAATACTCTCCCCCAGCAAGCTTGGCAAGAAGGTCTTCCTGTCGGGGAATGGGGTAAGTGTCAACGAGGGACTGAGCATTGACTGTAGCGCCGAAGTCCCCACACACCCGGAGGGACCCATTGGGTTTCCGTATGACCACCAGTGGCGTCGCCCATGCACTATAGGTTACAGGTTCCAGCACACCAGCAGCCTAGAGCCAATTAAGTTCCTGCTTGACCGCTGGCCGTAAGGCCACCGGAAGGGACCAGGCCCGGAAAAAGCGAGGCTGTGCAATCGGCCGGAGGGTGATGTGCACCTGAAAGCCAGAGGCACAGCCGAGATCCGGTGCAAACAATGACGCAAAAACGGACCACAGATTGGCCAAGTCCTGAAAGGGAACAGCCATGGAAACGACCTTAACTTCATCGGAAACTGAAAAGCCAAACAGTTGAAGCGCATCCAGGCCAAAAATATTTGAAGCCAATGGATGGTCGACGACAAAGAGGGTAAGGATCCGCGGAACATGCTTGTATGTCACCTGGATGACGAACTGCCCATGAAGGGGAATGGAACCGTCTCCGTAGGCAACCAAATGGCGAGAGGGAGGTGACAACGCAGGAGAGCCCAGCCGTATATATGTCGCCATATTAATCGGGGAGACGGTGGCCCCAGTGTCAACCTGAAAACTGACATCCTATGAGTGTGAGGAGAAGCTTCCGCACTGATGGGTCATCCTGTAGGACGACCGGTTGCAGAGCATGGACGGTATCTTGAGGCCCATGGGGGGCAGGATGGGATCGAGTCGAGCGACTAAAACAAACCGATCAGCTGTGGCCCTCCTTGTTACACAGCGTGCACATTTTCCAGTGGTGGGGACAGTCAGCCTGCAAATGGGCAGTAAACCACTGTTGGCAAGACAGAAGTTGGCCGCGCGACCGGCGATGAGGGGCGACCGAAGGCGCCGACGTCATAGAGACGTCGGAACATGAAGAGTCCCAACGTCGCTGGCCCCTGTCGGTCGGGTCACAGCGACATCGCGAGGGCAGAACCCGCCAGGATGCCGCGATCGCTGCCACCTGCGGTCGCAACATAAGATGCTCGTAAGCTGCTTGAGCAATTTCAAAGGAGCAGGCAATGCGGAGAATGTCTTCCAAGGAGGGTTTGTCAAGTTTCAGTGCCGCAGTATGGACCTCGGGGTCGGGAGCCAGCTGAACCACCACATCCTGGATCAGGGAGTCCACATATGAAGCCTTACACTGCTGATTGGTGCACATAAAATCGCATCGACGGCTGAGACCCTGCAAGTCCGTGACCCAGGAACGATACGATTGACCAGGCTGTTTATGATACTGGTGGAACTCCAGCCCAGAGGCGACTACATGGTAGCATTCGGAATAATAGTTTGTCAGCAAAAGGCAGATCTCCTGGAAAGAGAGAGCCACAGGATCGGACAACGGTGCCAACTTGCGGAGAAGAAAGAACGTGTCCAGAGAGGCCCAAGCCAAAAACAACGACCGTTGCAAGGAGTCGTCCGTGACTTGAAAATCCGTGAAATGTTGTTTCAGCTTATGTAAGTAGGTTTCCCAGTCCTCTTTAGCGTCATTAAAGGGTGGAAACGATGGCGGACGCGGGAGAGCATTGGACACCCGAGGGCCCTGAAGCTGGTGTGGTAACACATCCCGGGCATCGACTTTGTCCGTTAGCAACTGCAGCGACTTTTGTAAGATGTCTAACTGGAGCTGCTGCTGCTGCGTGAGCTGCTGCTGTTGCTCCAGCAGACAGACCAACTTCGCCTCCATACCAAGAACGACCACTGTTTACCTCGTTGCCAAAATGTTGTAACTGCGACCAGGACGGTCGCAGGGTAGCAATGACGGAAGGCGCAGCGGGACCCACGGAGAGGCCCGTGAACAACAACACAACGGAAGAGGACGAACACAACAAACGAAGGACAGAGTGAATACAACAAGACCGAACAACAGAGTCACAAGGAAACAAACACGTCCACTCGAACATGAACCAGGAAATAAGCAGTCTAGCGCAAAGCGAGGTGTAAACCGACGTAAGCGAGATCAGACTGACTGACTGGCTGAGCGAGAGGCCAGCGCTTAAGTATGCTATCGGGGGCGCCACTATTGGCCGCTGGGATCACGTGTTCCACTGTGGTGCCCCCACACTAAAAGCGGCCCGGAGGCGCGCCGTCACAGCTTACGGTGCAGAGACCTTTATGGGTCTTCGACGTCCATGACGTCTGGCGTGGATTCAAATTCAGTGGCGTGTGGTACCAGAGTTTTCCTGTTTGTGTATTGCCCATTTTCATATGGATTTGACTGATAAATGTGTTGGACAACTTAAGGAAGAAAATATAGTATTGACATTGTTAAATACTTAAGGCATTCCTTCACCAAAAGTTAGGTTGCTCTTTTAATTTTACTTTCTTATGACCAAGATCTAGGTTATAAGATAACTATGCAGTGCTTATGTTCTATTGCAAATGCTAACCCAACTGCAATATTATAATCATAAGGCAACACTAATGTACCTTTAGTGATATCATGTGTATTTCCCTGTATATTCTAACATTGCCCTCACATTATTGGAAATTGATATACTTGGTTTCTTAAAATTTATTATGGTCACTATATTAACAATGTTTTAGCACCTGAGGTTCACTATCTTGTACTTATGTTTTACATCACATGATGTAATAGTTTCAATAATGGTATTATTTGTCAATGTTCCTAGTTCTCCATTGATACCATATATTTATTCTATTTGTGTAACATCTCTCTGATATTGTTGTGAATGGATATACAGATATCATGTGTGACAATGTTCTTGGATTCTATATCACACAACAGTTCCCTCATAGCATTAACCTATGTGGTATGATATCTGATGCTTAATCAACTATACATAGACATTTTGGTTATTTGTGTCTGTAAGTAGTGCCTGAGGTCTAGATTACATGACAATTGATGAGCTTAGGAGGTATAAGATATGTAACAATACTGCTTATAGCTATTGTATGTTGGCCACTCTGATATTATAACATATTTTTCATATTTGTGATATTATATGATGTTGTTGTTGTGGTCTTCAGTCCTGAGACTGGTTTGATGCTATTTCTTTCTCCTGATAACAAGGTCCTCTTGAGTAGTCCCCACCCGGAGATCCGAATAGGGGACTATTCTACCTCCGGAATATTTTACCCAAGAGGACACCATCATCATTTAACCATACAGTAAAGCTGCATGCCCTCGGGAAAAATTACGGCTGTAGTTTCCCCTTGCTTTCAGCCATTCGCAGTACCAGAACAGCAAGGCCATTTTGGTTATTGTTACAAGGCCAGATCAGTCAATCATCCAGACTGTTGCCCCTGCAACTACTGAAAAGGCTGCTGCCCCTCTTCAGGAACCACACGTTTGTCTGGCCTCTCAACAGATACCCCTCCGTTGTGGTTGCACCTACGGTACGGCCATCTGTATCGCTGAGGCACACAAGCCTCCCCACCAATGGCAAGGTCCATGGTTCATGGGGGGTATGATTATATGATACCTACTGTATATATTCCTAGGTCATTTGTATGTAAAAGTCAACGTTATGTCAATATTTGTAGTCTGTTGGGTGTGATACCTTTTTGTATATCATCTACGTGCCAAAGTGTCGGTTACTGAGATTTATGATATTGCTGTAGTGCCCTAAATTCAGGGATATAATACATGAGGGGTTCCCAGAACTGTAACAAATATAAGCAAGGGTACCCATACACGAAGGGGGGAGGGGGGCTGCCACCCTCCTAGCTCGTAAGGAAAGGAAAAAAATACAGTATGGTCATGTGTTTTTCTTTAAAGTCAGTATTATGTAGGTTTTTGACAGTTGGAACTGAAACTT
The DNA here is from genome assembly GCF_021461385.2 of Schistocerca piceifrons. Lineage (NCBI taxonomy): Eukaryota > Metazoa > Arthropoda > Insecta > Orthoptera > Acrididae > Schistocerca > Schistocerca piceifrons. Next base: position 357,718,215 of record NC_060149.1, on the reverse strand, counting down.
CGCTATAGCTACTTAAAAGTATCCATTCATCTTCCAAAATATTAAATATACTCCATACTGCCACGTGCAACCTTGCATATTAGTGGTCCTTCTATTACCCTTTTTATGACTTATAGTAACAGAGATCTAAGTCATCTGGTGACAGAGGCCTTTGTTAAACGAAATACGTGATTCACAATCATTATGACCCAAAGACTATATCAGATGATTACAGACTTGCCTGTGTAATTTACACTGTTTAACGATACACTTGTTAATATATGCTGATTGTCAATTTATGATTCCGTATGTACCATCTGGTACGTGTTTGTGTATATTCACATGACAGTGTGTACGATGTAAGATGGAAAAAAAAATCAACTTAAAAAGTATTTGGAGCTTGTTTACTTTACTTCTAACGTAACTTTGTCGGGAATAAATATTGAGAATTACGTTCCTGCCTGCTTCAAATCAACAGAACACACTACAAATTAAACACACTTTCATCTCAAAGGAAAGTTCCTGCTAAATGTTTGCTTTATAAACTAGCCCAAAAGGATTACCTGTAATAGTATTTAAGGTATGAATTCTGGGATTGTGCTGTTTGAAAATGTGTTCACATTGCAATCCCCTGTTGTACTCGTGTAATAGTTACTTAGTTGTAATACCTATGTCTATCATTAATAATACTTTATTATTAGCACTGAAATGTGTGATATTTCATCCATTGCACACTTGGGGAACTCTATGGCTGTTATTTAGTTACTTCAAACATCTTTCATTGAAGTGATTTCTTTTTTAAAAAAACTAGGGAATACTGATTGCTGGTACTGAAGAACAGAAGAAGAAATACCTACCTCATTTAGCAACTGGTGAGTGGATTGCTGCATTCTGTTTAACAGAACCTTCCAGTGGTTCTGATGCTGCATCAATCCAGACACGTGCAAAGTTATCTGAAGATGGGAAGTCGTGGATTCTGAATGGTAGCAAGCTGTGGATTAGCAATGGAGGACTTGCAAACATTTTTACAGTTTTCGCGAAAGCAGAGGTAAGATGTTTAATGATATTCTTCTCCGATTTATCATCATATTTCAAGTAAATAATTATATAGCATAATATTTTCTTGGACAGTTGATGAGTTTTATGTGAACTCCATTCTCAGTATAAAATGGAGTTCATGTGAAATATTAGTTATGTTATTTCATAGTTCGCTTTTTTATTTTAGGTAGAAAATCACAAAGGAGAGAAGGAAGAAGTTGTATCAGCTTTTATTGTGGAGAGAGACTTTGGTGGTGTAACGTCAGGAAAACCAGAAGACAAGCTTGGAATTAGAGGGTCCAATACATGTGCGGTAGTAAACTGTTTCTACATACATGCAAATCATTGTGTGAGTGCATGCGTGCACATGCACATGTGTGCACATGGTCAGTTGCAAAATTGAGTGAATGGAGACAAACGACGAAGCCATTTCCATATATTTTCATCATATTTTACTGTTGTTGTAGAGTACAGTAGATGTGACAATGGAAGGCTGCTCACTGAACTGCATACTACATTGTTTGTGTGTGGTTTTTACAGATAATTGTAGATGATAAAAGTTCAATGCAAAATGGTTTTAGAATGAAAGAATAATTTCAAGTGTCAGGAAAGATGTGAAGAAAGTAAATTAAAATAGTCATTTGTGTTGAATGTTGTCATCGTCATCGCTGTCATTTCTTCTTCTTCTTCTTCTTCTTCTTCTTCCTTGGTCACATTAGATCACCTCAGCTGTTACGCATTCAGATTTTCTTTGAAGGTTCGTGTGGTTCACCCAGTACCTTATCATTTGTTTTGACCACAATTTCCTCAATTCATCTGAAATCTCTAAAGTCATTCTATCTTTCACTTCTGTTAAAAATTTGTCCATCTTAACATTGGAGTTAATTTTATGTTTCTCTCTGCATCTACTATCTCGAGTTAAAGTGCTTTGACATCTTGTTGGATTTATAGGATCCACTGTCCTCCAATCTTAATTTGCAGATCTTGTTAATACTTATAAATCCTGTTTTGTAGTACTTATAAGAAGTGAAACAAATGAGACTATGTTCTACTTCATTGTACAAGTGATTGTGTCAGTCTCTTGATAGATAGTTTCATTGAGGAGGATTTCCCAAACTTTTGTGCCAGATATTTTTATTTATGCAAGTTTTGATACAATATGCGCCCTAGTGTGGGCTGCTGGTAGTGAGGTCAGTGCAATTCCTTGGGCTAAGTATATTATGTTTGTGGTGGTGGGAAGACCTTGGTGAAATATAATTAATGGAAGGAGTAAAGGTAACAACTCCATGTATGTCTGAAGCTCATAGTCATGAAAATCAGACAGTTCATAGGTGTAATGCTTGTTCATTGTACGCAGCTGGCAAAATATTTCAGCAATTGAACATGTTGCCACCATCAGGTGCACAGATGAGCTGACTTGGTGTGGATGGCTGACTTCTATCTCATTCCCTTGCAGTCCATTTGAAACTCTTGTCTGCACGTGATGGCAGGCATTGATGATTGAGTAGACAATTTTGTGGGCAACTGTCATTTGCAAAAGCCAGTGGGGTGTCCCAGATGTGGCAGTGTGGCTTTAAGCACTCCACAGACTCTGGCAGCCAGCTTGTTGTGTTTGCTGTCTTCTCCTTAATTAGACTCAGTGGTGGTTCCCAAGCCTTGCTGAGATTATAGCTGCAGTCCCAGTTTATGAGGTTGTCCCTTGTTTGTATTTCAGTGGTCCCAGTATTTGAATGCTTTTGCTAAAATCCTGGTGTGTTCATAACTCATCTCCTGAGTTTCAGACAAACAGTGCTCCGCAACCAGTGACTTCATGGGGTACACTAGGCAAGTGTGCTGCTGGTGTTCTCAGTAGCGATCTTCAGTGGCGCTCACTGTTTGTCCAGAATATTTCTTGCCACATTGACGTGGAATCTAGTATAACCAGCATTCTGTAAACTGACAGTGTTTGAGCTCATCAATAATGCTTGTGTTCTATTTGGTGGGCAGAAGACAGTTTTTACTAAATGCTTTTTCAGGATGTGCTCAATTTTTCCTGATAGTGCACAGCTGGCCACTATAACCAACAGGACACTCATGAATTGCTCGATGAACTAATATGCCATGAGATACTAAGAAACACAAGAATAGCTTTCAGATGAGTCCTTCAACAGAACTATGCAGGGCTACGTAGTCCAGCTGACTGTATTGTGCAGTCCCATTCGCTCTGCAGTGCCAGTACAATGTAATCAGCTGGAACTATATAGCTGTGCAAGTGTATGTGTATTCTATCAGCTCTCAAGAAGGTTGCATCCAAAAGCTGTCAATGCTATCAGTATTGTTTATGTGCCTATTGATAATTTTGTAATTACCACATAGAAAAGAAAAGATTCAAGTTGGAATTGAAGACATAGAATAAGTTTGAGTTTTTGTGTTTCAGATACACAGACTGCAAAAGGATAGAAGGAATAAGAAATAAACCAGAATGTATGTATAGTCGGAATTGCTTTAGTTAAACTACTAAGAGAGTCCATAAATAACTTTCAGAGGTGTCTGAAATGGGAAATTTACAGTTAATATATATTACTAGTTTCAACTTACATTGATGAGTGAAAACAGTGTGCTTGCCTACTTAATAGTTTGTTGCTCCACCCCTGGACCATGAAATAGCAGAAATTCTGCATGGCATCAATTCAACGGGTCTGTGGTAGGTTTCCAGAGATATATGGCACTAGATGCCTATGCAAAGGTCCCATGTGTGTTCCAGAATACATGTACCTGCACGCGCATTGTACTTTATCAGATCTGTCTCAAATGACTGTCTGTCCTGCTTTACAGGGTAGGCAAGCCTCAGACCTCCACGTTTTGTGATGATGAGTGGACAGCCAACACTTTGTCATGTAACTGTGGTTTTAGTGTCCTTCAGCCACTTTCCATAGATGCCCATAACATTTACACACTTGCAGCTGGCAAGCTTCACTGTTTGTGAGATGCTTGTTTCCTGGCACTGGGCCGTAACAATCTTCCCTTTGTCAAAATCACTTGTCAGTGTATTTTCCATTTTTGGCCTGTATCATAGCTAGAATGATTCCATATTCATCTCTGCTCTGTGTATATACTTTCCTTAATGCTTAATGTGCCCACCACACCACCAGCCAGCATTTCACACTAGGACAGCAGAAGGGTCAAAATGACCCTTATCCAACTTTGTCAATGTCATATCCAATTTTTTTTCTTCATTCATGAAATGTTATTATTTTTCCCAATTTGTTCTCCTCTTTTTCACGATATATTAGGATTTACAAAATATCTGTGTTTTCTTGGACATTTCATTTTAAATAGTGTGCCATGGAAATTCAAGTACACTTGAGTTAACTGGGGAGAAAATTCATAGTGACATACATTTAATTAATTGAAACCATAAATTGAAATCGTAACATGCAAATATTATCAAAGCTGACTTTTAGGATAATATGTTCCTCCATAGTAACCAGCAGCCCATAAAGGGTCAAGAGAATATTACACAAGCATTTCTGAGAACAGCTGATCCAGTACATGAATACCAAAACATATAAAGTTATCCATACCATAAATTCTGAAGCCGTCCCCCTCCCCCACCCAACTTAAAATTAATAAACTGCCAGAGATGTGTCTGCCATAAAACAACCAACAATAACATTTTATATTAGTAAAACATCTGTTAATGAATGCTTACAGCTGCATACATAAGACACTAAAATAACAGTGTGATTTACTCAATGTATCTTTCATTGATGAGACAGTGCATCTGTTAGAATTCCACAACTGCATCTTGGAATGAGAATCTTTCCAAACATGCCATCCATCCAGCTGATTAAGAACCAGTAGTCCTTCACTCATAATACTGAGACATTCATCCTCCCAGCTTCCTATTGCAACACAGCAGATTGAAGATTCATACACAAGAAACCCATACAACGTGTGCTCAGTACAGCACTCTACTATAGCACCTTACTTGCAGTGTTGTTAGCAGTGCTTCAGAAACTGTGAAATTGCCCAGCACTACCCGACCAGATAGTGTTCTAAAAACCAAGTGACAATAGAATGTTCCTCAACACAACTTGTATCAACCACTGGCCACAACTTAAGGAATCCATGCTGGTGCCAAATCACATTCATATTACTTTTCTAAAATCCACATATCAGATGATTTCATACAATTCCGGTTCTGTAACATCAGAACATACAATGACGCTCAACAGCTTACAGCAGCACACCATCATGATACACTTAGTGAACTGAACACCTTCCTCCAGCCCACCATTATTTGCCACAGACAGTAAACACGCAGTCTGCTGTTGTCAGTTGGCAGCTCCTTTCCCAACTGCCCCACTGCCTCGTGGCTCCATCCTTGAGAAAAAGATGCTAGACAGTAACTGAAGCAAAATCTCAGTCGATTCGCAGTATCAGTATCGTGCCAACTGTTACAGTACCTAAATTGGTGGAAGGGTTCAATCTGACATCACAATAATTTCTATTCTGGATAAATGTAAACATGCCAACATTGAAGTGGCAAAAAATCAGCACTTGTGCACAGTTGTTGCTGCTCTGTGTTGACTTTTAGCACATACACATTCCAATTTGCCACAGTTTTATCATGTCATTGAGGTAATATTCTGTGCCCACGTGAAGGATATTTTTGAACATATCCCGTCGGCGTGGAGTTTCTGGTGAATGCCAACATTGAGTCAGAAACTATTTTCACTGATGGAGATGAGATTTTTGTACCAGAGAAAATTGAAGGTAAAGACACTGTGAACAATGAGGGATTAGAGGACGTGAATTCAGATGCTGATATATGTCAATACTCATCCAACACAGCATGCCCGGTTGAATGCCTCTACAATGATGGACACTAGGGATGGAGCCAAGGAAGAGATCACCAATTTTTCAATTTCTAGAAGCTTTCAATAAGAGATATCAAACTGTGACAGACAGATGTCAGCCAGATCATCCCCATGTCAGTGTAAAAGTCTCTCCTTATACTGTGCTACTGGACAGTGATCAATGCCAAATGATTCATGAGCTAGCGCAAGAGACAAGATTACGCATGTACAATTGCTTCACATTCTGGAGAAATGCCAAGCCATGTGAACAATGCATTACAATATGTTATGCATAATTCGATGGAAATGCAGAAATGGATACGATATGACACTGCTTGTAGTAACTCAGAACACTCTAAATGTAAAAGATACACCATATCACAATGCTGAGTCATGGGCCACATTTGAAGTACTAGTGAAGCCAATGGCATCATCACAGGTCACTACAATAATCAAATTGTTCATCAGAACACCAACAATGTGAAAGTTATGGTGATTCTCATGTGTGACTGTGTTAGTGTTATCGTAGCACATACCATTCCCCAGAGCAGGTTATCGATGTTCTGTATAGCTGTACATTTTTGCAACACACTCTGCAACTGGCTTTGAGAAGAAAGTGGCAACACTTACTGCAGAACTGCACATCATTTTGTTCAGTCGCATACAGCACAAGCTGTGACTGATTTGTTCAGTCGATGGGGTTGGGTAGTGGCTGGATTGTGGTGTACCATCCACCATACTTCTAGGACTTGAAGCCTTTGTGACTTCGATTTGATCCCTAAGATGGTGAAAGCACTTCATGGCATTCACTTCAGAACTGTTACGGAAGTTTGTTGGTCAGTAGGCTACTGCATTCAAGCTTTTAACACAACTGGTGCTGCTAAATGTATCCCAGATCTTTGACATTTTGTATCAGTTGTAAATAAATTGTTGCCACTATTAAAGCTCCAACCCTAGTAACATGGAACCCTAACAGTCAGAATTCTGAAAAAGCATACCTATACTGTAGCACTATTTAACATCTTAATTGATGCCATACAAGAAAATGAACACAAATGTAATCCAAATTAACACATTAGCCAGAGACTTTTAATATAAACAAAAAAATATTTTTTCAATTTTTAAATTTCTCATGGTATTATATGTTTTAAAAGTTATTGGAAATGACTTGTGTATGATGTCAGCCTCAAGTTAATCACATCTTTTTTCCATCATGATAAGGAGCAGATGACTCATCACTGACATTTCTGACATGATACTAAAATAAATGATGGGCATAATGGCCTGAAACTGGTCATGACAATAAAATAAAGCTTCATGTATTTTTTGCTTGTTGCCATCTCCCTCAGCAATCTCATATATTGTCTAAATGAAAATATCGCCCTCCAGAAGTTGATAGAGCTGTCTAAACATAGTTTCTTGATAGATAATGTACTTCAACTGTTATGTTGGTGAAATGATCTTGTATACTTAAACATCTCTTTACAGGTGTGCAGGTTTTGGATTTTTAGTGAAATGTAATGAGTGTAAGAAGCTGTCATATTCATTGGTATTTCCCTATTTTCAAACATTGTATCTTTACTCCAGTAGCTTTTTCATAGTTTAAGGTATTTTACAACAAGTAGTGAAAGTTTCAAGAAGACCAGTAGTTCTTTAATGTTTACAGGTGTCCAGTGACAAATTGTTGACCGTCCTTCATATACTCATATTTTCTGAGAAATATATTCTCAAGAGTCTCATTTGTGTCTTCAAATTCATACTGACACTACTGTGAGCAGTAGCCTAAACCTGTTTTGTCAGTATGGTGAACATTCGAACATCCTCATTTTGTCATCTTGGAAACAGATATTGCTTTATGTCATGGTTTCTTATTGCAGAAATCATGTGATTCATTTAGTGTTCCCACCACAGGTTGTTGATCATTGTTATTGACTTTATCTTCTGTCTCTGCAGTTTCACGAAGCACATTTGTAAGTTTATAATCATGACACTATGTCACTATCTTCTAATATACTCCGTAATTTATCATTAACTAATTTATCATTTTTTCAGCATTTTTTACATTAAAGGGTCCTAGTGTTGACTGTGTAGCTATCATTTCAGACAATATGTACCACAGCAACTAAAGTAAAGAAAACAAAACTACCTGCCCAGGTAGCCATGTGTGTTAATGTGACTGCTTCTCAGATGAGGAGGTATGCCAGCCATGGATCAAATCTGCCTGACAGATTAACTATGAGGGCTTGGTGTTACAGCCAGCCTGGATTTAATTTTTAAGCAGTTTCCCCACATGGTACTAGATGAATACCAGGTTGGTTCCCGTGTTCCACCTCTGATACACCCTGCAGAAACATTTCAAACACTTTCTCACACTTACACACAATTTACTCTATACAGGCAGACAGATTGTGTTCAATGCTTCTGTCCTGGGGATGAACAGGAGACTAATGGCCTCAGCTGTTTGACCTTCTTAAACACTTACTCAGAAGGGGGGCAGAGCTGCAAGGTGAGAAAATATTCTCTGGGGCTTTGTTGGTCATCAGCCTCATGATCCAGTGACACACATTAACACTATACCTGCATCATGACTTGTTTTGCCATTTCTCTACGTTAGCCGTTCAGAAACATTTCCATAATGTAATTGTTGTCATCTGATTTTATTACTGTTGTTTGGCTCTTCTTGCAACCTGCAGTGTGAATATTACACACACACAGGTTTTGGCCTCTAAGTGAGTGTATATTCATCTGAGTTTAGTTGTAATTAAAGCAAAAGTTTGTTGCAATACTAGAAAACAAGTCAGCTGTAAAAGAAATTGCTTTTAAAACATTTGACTTTGGCCTCTATCTGAATACTGCTCATGTGTTAGGGGTTTTGATCAGTTGAACAAGAAGGGGGCATTAAGTGTGTGAGAGTGAAAGTGAAAATGGTCAAAGTGTAGCTCTTTGAAGATTGTAATGGAAACAATGCAACAGCTGAGCTGACACACTATTAAATACACACATATAAATTTTTCAAGAACCAGTTTTCAAGTCATACTCTAAAAAGAGGCTTAAGATCTCTACATATTGAGCCCAGAAAAATCAAGATGACAGTATTAAAAGCAGCTGTTATAGAGGCATATAAAAGCCTTTATTCTGATATAAATAAAACCACTGAACACTTCACCAGAAATTCAGAATGATTACCAGTCACTGCATCCACAAATAATTATCAGTCACTGCATCCACAAGTTTGTATTTTTGGGATAAAATTTAGTGTTAATATTATACTTAATAGTTTGAAAATTACTCCTGAATAAGCAGGACTCCTGATATTCATTTGTAGTACATTTTAAAAATTGGTGTTCTTATTCTCTCTCCATGATAATTTCAGGGGTTAAAAGTACTAGACTACAAAGTTGTTGTAACACACAACATATAAAAAAGATAGCACCTCCAGAATAAGTATATCTAACGATCTCTCAGGGCAGTAGTTCACAACAGATACAGTGTATGGCACAGTCTCACGGCAAGACAGGTATGGTACAATTCTAGCTAGCATAGTAAATAGCTTGATGAGCGAGAGCAGACTGAGGGCAATCACCAGGTGGTAATCACACACATAGAAAGCATGTCACCGGTGATGCTGGGATGCACCTATGTAGCCATCGTACTATGTTACTTGGCCAATGTGTGTCTCACTAGTGGCCTTACTTCACAGTAGTGGACAAAAAGCGATGGCCATGTCGTATGTGCCAGTCATATATTGAGAGCTGATGTTGGAGATGTCTGCTAGTGCCCAACATTTAGGTGCTAGTCCAGTGATTTTCCGTGTCCCTTCTTCCATGAGGAAGCAGCGAGCTGCATCTCAGTGAGTTGACCCCCGCCAGACCGGGCACCAGGGCAGTGCTCTGAACCAGGCTGATGTCTTCAGAAGTGTCGAGCGGCCTCTCATGTTTTGCCGGCTCCCAGCAGCGTGGAAGAGAGCGTGCATCCAGAAGGTCCCTGCTCAGCGTCACAGCTGTAGTTGTGGTGGCTCTGACACAGGTAGCCGAGACCTCTCCATTTCCACATCAGGATCTTGTACCAAAGGGAGCTACAGTGGTGTGGGCGGTGCAGCTGGGGCCACACAGCCTGATCTTCTGACATCTGGTCCAGCTCAGGTGGCCTATAAACAGGAAGGGTCTGGCTGGAGTTGGCGAACAGGGTTGAAAACCAGAGGACAGCGATAACTCAGGAGCAGGAGGGAAGAAAGCAGAGGACTCAGCGGAAGAGAAACAAAAGGTGGCATCGTCACGATGTGTGTCTGCCAGAGGGCCCAGAGGTGGAGCTCATTTTGTTGGCCTGTACCATCTGGTTCTCCATGACCAGAGCAAACGCACAACATCCTCACTGCTGCCAGAAGACCACTAGAATCCACTTATTCTTGCATCTGAAGCCCAGTGCCCACATGTGGGTGCCTGGCTGGAAGCATGGAGACAGCACTACAGACAGTCTCACAGGTGTTGGCAGCATGAGATAGAGGGGAGCGTGGGGCTGATGGCCATGAAGGAGTTCCATTTGGACTCTTCTCTCCTGTCGGTGTTGACCTGTAGGAACTCAAAAAAGTGTTAGCACCTCACTGTAAGAGCGTCGGACCCATATTTCATCATTTGTGTTTTATAAGTTTTCTAGAGTTTTTGAACATCACCATTTGATAGTGGGTGGAAAGGCGGAGATGTTGAATGCCATTTCTGCAGCAGAACTCATCAAAAACCTGGCTGTTATATGGAGGTCCACTGTCCAACACCAGTGTGAGAGGAAGTCCTTCATTGGCAAAAATTATGCCGAACACTGCGACTGTAGCGTCCACATTTCTGGACCAACAGGTGACCACATACAGAAAGTTGGAGTAGGCATCAAGGACAGTAAGTCAGTATCCAGCAAGGGGCCAGTGAAGTTGACATAGGCCCCCACCCATGGTTGTGAGGGTGTCGGCCAGGGTGAGAACATTTGGTTGGGAGCTGCTTGCTGTGCTTATTTCCTTCATTACAAAAGAAGCCAGAGTGTGTCAATGTTCACTCTGCTGTTGCTGTATGTGCTGTGTTCCCAGAGTTAGATTCCTTTCCCGTGTCTGATGTGATAGCCTCCACCTTGCCCCAGAATCCTAATTGACAGCTGGTAGTCTGGAAAACTTTGAAGGATTGGGCCCATATTAAAACATTCAAAGTAGGGTCCTCAATTTGTAGAGCTTTCCAATGCACCTCCGTATCCGGGGTTGCCCGAATGATCAGATCCTCAATCTCATCTGCAAACGATTCCTTGTTTACCGGATTCACAAAACAGCATTTCAAATTGAATTCCTGCAGTTCAGCCACTGATGTGTGGGTATGAATGATGAGGCTGTTTATAACACTGATAACATTCTACACAGGATGCAATGACATGGCAGTGTCAGTGAAAGTAGGTAGTTAATAGAGCTCACATTTTGTCAAAGGTCAGGTGGGCCAGTTCCATGAGAGGGCCCAGTTTGCACATAAGCTGGAACACACTGGGCGAGATCCATGACAGGAAAAGTGATTTTAACAGCGGCTCAATCCGTTACTTGAAATGTGGCAAAGAGCTGCCAGGGGCACTTTTTGTATGCTTACCACTCTTCCACCATCTCATCAAAGGTGGGAGCGATGGCAGATTTGTAGCCAACTGCTGGGAGAGCAACATGAACAACAAGGCTTCCTGACATTTATGCCTCTCTAACTCCTGTTGCAGCACGATTTCCAACGACACATTCGGTAAACTAGCATGTTGTGTAGGGTCCACGAGTATGTAACGTACATGAAATATGCCCATGGTCATTGCCAGTTATGTTGTAACTTACAACGTAGAAAAATATGGGATGGCACCACTAGAATAAGTATACTTAACAATCACGCAGTACAGTAGTTCACAATGGGTACAATGTATAGCATAGCCGTACGGCAAGACAGGTACAGTACGGTTCTAGCTAGTATAGTAAATAGCACAGTGAGCAAGAGCAGACTGAGGGCAATCACTCGGTAGTGATCGCATACATACAGTGTGTTTAGGTGGCTGCACAGCTGTCATACGTGGTCACTCGGCTGCTGTGTCTCCCCCTGGTGGCCACACTTTGCAGTAGTGGATGAGGAGTGACTATTGCATCATATGTGCCAGTTGTACATCGCTGACATTGGCTGGTGATGGACATCTAGGTGGTAGCCCAGTAGGTTACCAAAAAAGAGAACAAACTATTGCACTGTTCTTGTTCTTGTTGTTATTTATGATGATGAGGATAATGGAATGATGACTGAGTTCAATTATCACGACTTAGCAGGACTGCTCTGTGAAAGATCACTGATTGATTCAAGCACTGACCAGCTTTATATAATTCTGTATTAGTTTTGATGCACAAATGCCAGAGAAACTGATCAAAGAACTTATGAAGTAGTAGTAAGTGATGGATTGAACATACTGAATGACAGTGAGTATATGTTAAGCACACTGTTGTGGAACTTTGTGTATACAGTGTTAAGAAGTGTCTTATTTGTGTTCATAGGTAATATTTTTGTTTATAGATCTTATTGCAATAACCTATTGTACAAGATGCTGTCTGTTATTCTGTAATGACTATAGAAAATGTTGGTTGAGTCGTGTAAGTGTAGTAAAGAAAATTTCATAGTTTATTTCAATGTCAGAACTAGTCCAACTTTGATTTGTATTAAATTCAAGGACTTACTTTATTCATTCATAAGCAGAATATGCATAATACAACCAGTTCTCTTTAGTATTTATAGCTTACATTTAAGTAAGTGTGTAGGTTGTAGTAATCAAACAATAGCTCCATTTGCTTAAGGAGTGAGGTGGCACAGTGGTTAGCACACTAAACTCACATTTGGGAGGACAATGGTTCAAACTCGTGTCTGACTCAGGCAAATGCCAGGGTGGTTCCTTTGAAGGCATATGGCCAACTTCCTTTCCCATTCTTCCCTAATCTTATGGGACCAATGACCTTGCAGTTTGGTACCCTCCCCTAAACTACCCAACCAACCATCCATCCATCCATCCATCCATCCATCCATCCATTTGCTCAATACCACAACTGGTTTCAGCTAGTGACTTATCTCTTGTCATTATCAGGTTTCTATGAAATGTTACATGTCTAATGTCTTCTGCAGATTCTGTATCACCTACATCATTACATGCTCAGAAACAATTATTCTAGAGTGACATTAATTCTGCAATTAGAGGTATAACATTTCATGGAAATTTGATGATTAGTTACTAGTTGCAAACAGCGTCAGCAATGGATCATCATCCATCTAAAACTGCTGTGTAATTGTTATATATTTCTGTAGTTGTGAAAAATTTTTGAATCACATGGGGTAATCGTGGACAAAATTATTAGTGAGCTACCCATTCAGGCAAGGAGGTTAATGTTTAGATTAGGAAAGCCGTCAGAAATTACTACACCAGTTATAAACATTAGATCTTAGAAAATGTGTGATTTATAACACTGAATAAAATTGTTACTTAAAAAATAAAAGAAAATTCAACTGCAACTCCAACTGTGAAAACAAGATGTGAGGTGCTTTATGTGAAAAATAAATTTTCATGTTTTATGTATAGAAAGTATTATCTATATTGCCTTAGTAGTTTCTTTTATCCACGTAGATAAAATGGTTTATGCTTTAAATAGGTATTCTTTGATAATACACCAGTTCCTGTTGAGAATGTCTTGGGAGAGATTGGAGGCGGCTTCAAACTGGCTGTGAATATTTTGAACAGTGGTCGATTCAGCATGGGAAGTTCTTCTGCAGGTATCTATCTCACATGTTTTAACAACTTCAGCTTCAAGAATATGGCATAATTTTTAAATAATTCTCTCATCTCCTTGCATATCTCTGGAATGTATACAATTGTTTTAATATTAAAAGAAATCACAACATGAATTACTATATTGCAGGAATTTTAAAAAAATTAATAGAGTCAACAGCAGAACATGCAATTAACAGAAAACAGTTTGGAAAGCAGATTAAAGATTTCGGACTTATTCAAGAAAAGATTGCAAAAGTGACATGCAGTACATATGCTATGGAAAGTATGGCTTACTTAACAGCAGGAATGTTGGACACATACAAAAATCCTGATTGTGCAATTGAAGCTGCTATAGTAAAGGTACTATGAATTCAAATTTCCAACAAGTTAATTATATATTACCATTACTTTTGTTCAAAATTATGAAAAGGATAAATTACTACTCACCATATAGTGGAGATGTTGAGTCGCAGTCTCTTTGTTGTGCCTGTCTGTGACTCAGCATCTGCACTATACGGTGAGCAGCACTCTGTCCTTTCCATAATACTGTCATTATTCCATCCTGGATTTTCCATTGTTTGTCATTACTTTTGTTCTTAATATAGTGTTATTTGGTGGCTATATAGACGTGTCAGATAATATTCTTGGTGGCCAAATCATGATTGGTCAAAGGATTATTTCCTTGTACTTAACATGACTTTCACCTCTATAAGTATTTTATGTATGAGAAAAAATGAGTTGTACTGTCATTTGGATTCCATGTGTCCATTCATGTGTAGTATGCCCCATAACAGAGGATAGAATGGATTGATTGTAGGCTCTGATTGTTCTTAAGGGATATCAGAACTGTCTGTCTGTAGTATTGATAGTTTTGTGAAGGAGGGTATTAATGTCGGTCAGTTAGGCCTGGCCCAAAGTCGGCATTCCAAAACATCTGAAAGGTGTTCTATAGGATTCAGGTCAGGACTCTGTGCAGGCCAGTCCATTACAGGGATGTTACTGTCATGTAACCACTACGCCACAGGCCGTGCATTATGAACAAGTGCTCAATCATGTTGGAAGGTGCAGTCACCATCCCTGAATTGCTCTTCAACAGTGGGAAGCAAGAAGGTACTTAAAACATCAATGTAGGTCTGTGCTGTGATAGTGACATACAAAACAAGTGGTGCCAGCCCCCTCCATGAAAAACACGACCACACCATAACATCACCGCCTCCGAATTTTACTGTTGGCACTACACATGCTGCCAGATGACGTTCACTGGGCATTCGCCATACCCACGTTCCAAGATGGCCACCGAGTAAGTGACGCCAGAAACCATTTCCAGAAAGTTAAGTGATTTAGACAGGAATATAATTTAGTTTAACGCCGACAACAAATTAAATATGTGCATTAGTGTATCGTTTAGTCTTGCCGTTAAAGGTTTGACTTTTCTTTGCGTATTTTTTCAGAAAACACGAAAAGATCGTAACTTCGCGAAGTCGCACTTAGGCTTAAATTTTGTAAACGTGTTTGTTTCTTGTTTCACAGTAATTTAACTAGTTTCTCGGTAACAAATAAGTAAACTACCGTAAATAGCGTATAACTTCATTGTTTTAATACAGATTTCAGAAAAACAGCGTAACTTTATATCAGAAACTTGCCTATATCCATTTGTTTATAGGCCTAATTCTCATAATGTTTTTGGAGAATCAAAGTTAAAGTATCTCGTTTAATTGACCTTTTTTTCATTCCATCGAGTGAAATATATAATAAATAGCGTATACCTTCGTTGTTTTAATACAGATCTCAGAAAAACAGCGGAATTTTAAATCAGAAACTTGCTTATATACATTTGTGAATAGGCTTAATTCTTGTAACGTCTTTTTTGATTTTCGGTAATTTAATTGATTTATTCTAGCTACAGTATTATTTTTGCCATGAGTGAGAAGTGCCTGACTTGCCGTAGAATTGTTAGTTCTGGGGTTTGGTGTCATGGATGCAGTAGTTTTTTTCACTGGGGGGACTGCAGTGGCGTGGGTGTTGGGAAAGTGGATCAGGCTCATCAGTGGTTATGTAGGATTTGCAGCAGAGATAGGATGATAGTGGAACAGGAGGGGAAAATTGCTGCCCTTCAGGCTGAGCTAGATCAGGCTAGGGAAGATCTGGACAGATTAAGGAGGGAGAAGGGCAAAGAGAGGTGGGAAGTGGCAACAGGTAGCAGAAGGAACAGGCCTAGAACTAAGTCTGACAGTTTTGTGGTGAATGTCAAAAATAAGTTTGACCTGTTGCTTCAGTTAGAAACTGATGAGCCTCAAGCAGAGGTAGGTGTAGACAGGACACAACAAACTTTCAATAGGAAATTGAAAAAGAATGTAGGAAAGTCATCGAAAAGGAAGAAAGTTTTGTTGTTAGGCAGTTCTCATGCCAGAGGTGTAGGCCAACTTCTGCAGGAGGAATTAGGACCAGAATACCAGGTCACAAATTTTTTCAAACCAAGTGCTAGTCTGGATCAGGTGACAGAGGATTTAGGTTCACTCTGTAAAGGATTTACCAGGGAAGACACCGTGGTTGTTGTGGGAGGGCCAGGGAACAGCATCGACAGAGATCCTGGGTACAGTATAGAGTGTGACCTGGTAAAGATTGCATCGGCATCGAGAAACACCAATGTTGAATTTGTATCTGTCCTGAGACGCCATGACCGGCCTCATTTGAACTCTTCTGTTGGGAGAGTTAATTTGGAGTTGGAACGGCTGCTTGGGTCGGGTGCGGGGGCTCATATTGCTGTGGTTCCTGTTGATTATCTCAGTAGGTGGGACTATACCAGGCACGGCCTACATCTCAACAGGAAAGGGAAGGGGAAACTGGCTGGGGTAATAGCAGGAAATTTAAGGGGGGGGAGGCACTGCCATGAATGGTAAAATACCAGTGGTTACAGGTGTTGGAGCAGCACCTTTTTTAGGATAGGTAAGACAGAAAGATGTCAAGTTCTACGAGAGGTCAGGATTGAAACAAATCTTCAGTTTAGGAAAGAAATTAAACAGCACAATTCTAGCACATTGGATCACCAATCACAGCTATCAATTATAAATTTTCACCAATCACCAGAAATTTTACCTCCACCAAGTTGTATCTCAGTCCTAGGTAATTGCATTGAGGAATTAAAGTCACCCAACCCAGTTGACATAATCTGCCTCTCTGAACACCATGTGACCACTGGTATAGGAACTAGGCCTAAGCACAATGAGAAACTCAGACAGGAGAGTACTGCAAATGTTAGAATAAGAAAGGTTCTCATAAAAGTATAATTAAAAATAATGTAAGTATATTTCATCAAAATATTGGGAGTTTAAAGAATAAAGTAGATGAGCTTCTGGTTTGTTTAGAAGATTTAGAAGCTGAGAATGAAATAGATATACTATGCCTGTCTGAGCATCACATTGTTACTGATATGGATAAGGTAAATGTAAGTGGTTATAAGCTCTCTGCACATGTAATGAGAGAAAATATGGAGAAAGGAGGAGTTGCCATATATGTCAAAAGTTATCATTGTGCGAAAAGTATAGAAACAAAAAAGTTTTCTGTAGAGGAACATATAGAAGCATGTGCCTGTGAGCTTAAATTAAATAAAGGCACATTTATAATTGTAACTGTATATAGATCCCCATCAGGAAATTTTCATCTATTTCTGAAAAATTTAGACTCCTTGTTGTGCTATCTGTCAGACAGGGGGAAGCAAATTATTATTTGTGGGGACTTCAATGTAGATTCTCTGAAAGAGGGTAATAGGAAAAACGACCTTGAAGTATTACTCGGTTCTTTCAATTTGGCACCCGTTATTGATTTTCCTACTCGGGTGGTAAAGGATAGCAGCTCACTGATAGATAACTTCTTTATAGACCAAGATAAGTTTAACCAGATAAATGCTCAGCCTGTTGAGAATGGTCTTTCTGATCATGGTGCACAGCTAGCTACAATATATGACATAGCTCCATTCAGCAATACTAAACAGTCCTCCAAAGTAGTACGTTCAGTCAACGATTTAGCAATTGCAAATTTCAGGGAAAGCCTACAGCAGTTAGACTGGGATGAGGTGTACCGTGAACCTGATGCCAATTTAAAATATAATTTATTTCATGACATTTTTGTAAATGCATTTGAAAACTGCTTCCCCAAGAAAATAGTTAAATATACTCGTAAGAAACCTTGTAACAAACCATGGCTTGCTAAGGGTATAAAAATATCTTGTAACCGGAAAAGGGAAATGTATCTGACAGCAAGAAAGAGTAGTGACCCAGAAACTATCAAAAATTATAAAAACTACTGTGTTATATTAAGAAAAGTTATTAAAAAATCCAGGAGTATGTGTATCATGTCTGAAATCAGCAACTCTGATAATAAAATTAAAACAATTTGGAATATTATTGAAAGAGAAACAGGTCAACCAAGAGCAGAGGAAGACAGTATTACCATCAAATTGAATGAAAACTTTACGAACAAAAAGTCAGAAGTTGAAAATATTTTTAATAATCATTTTCTAAATGTTGTGGATATAGTAGGATCCAGGTGTTCATTAGAAGATGCTAGGCTGTTAATGGAAGAGGCCATACCTATGCAATTTGATACAATTGAAATCTCACCCACTTCTCCCTCTGAAATTAGGAAAATAATAAACTTGCTTAAAAGCAAAAACTCACATGGAATTGATGGCATTTCCAGCAAAATACTAAAAGCTTGTTCTCAACAGATAAGTAAGATTCTCAGCCACCTGTGTAATAGCTCTCTGGAACAGGGCATTTTCCCTGATAGACTGAAATATGCTATTGTTATACCTTTGCATAAAAAGGGGGATAGATCTGATGTCAACAATTACCGTCCAATCTCCCTTCTAACAGCTTTATCCAAAATTTTTGAGAAAGTAATGTATTCAAGAGTACCTTCGCATATCTGTAAAAATGAAGTACTAACAAAATGTCAGTTTGGTTTCCAGAAAGGTTTTTCAACAGAAAATGCCATATATGCTTTCACCAGTCAAATTTTGAATGATCTGAATAACCGAACACCACCCATTGGGATTTTTTGTGATCTCTCGAAGGCTTTTGATTGTGTAAATCATGAAATTCTGCTAGACAAGCTCAAGTATTGTGGCATGAGTGGGATAGTGCACAAATGGTTTAATTCGTACCTAACTGGAAGAGTGCAGAAAGTTGAAATAAGTAGTTCTCGTAACATGCAAAGATCAGCACATTCCTCAAACTGGGGAACTATCAAGAATGGGGTTCCACAAGGGTCAGTCTTGGGTCCTTTGTTGTTCTTATTATATATTAATGACTTGCCATTCTATATTCATGAAGAGGCAAAGTTAGTTCTCTTTGCTGATGATACAAGTATAGTAATCACACCTGAGAAACAAGAATTAACTGATGAAATTGTCAATACTGTCTTTCAGAAAATTACTAAGTGGTTCCTTGTAAACGGACTCTCACTGAATTTTGATAAGACACAGTACATACAGTTCCGTACAGTGAATGGTATGATGCCATTAATAAATATAGACCTTAATCAGAAGCATATAGCTAAGGTAGAATATTCCAAATTTTTAGGTATGTCCATTGATGAGAGATGAAATTGGAAGAAACACATTGATGATCTGCTGAAACGTTTGAGTTCAGCTACTTATGCAATAAAGGTCATTGCAAATTTTGGTGATAAACATCTTAGTAAATTAGCTTACTACGCCTATTTTCACTCATTGCTTTCATATGGCATCATATTTTGGGGTAATTCATCACTGAGGAATAAAGTATTTATTGCACAAAAGCGTGTAATCAGAATAATAGCTGGAGTCCACCCAAGATCATCCTGCAGACATTTATTTAAGGATCTAGGGATATTCACAGTAGCTTCTCAGTATATATACTCTCTTATGAAATTTGTTATTAACAACCAAACCCAATTCAAAAGTAATAGCAGTGTGCATAACTACAATACTAGGAGAAAGGACGATCTTCACTATTCAAGATTAAATCTAACTTTGGCACAGAAAGGGGTGAATTATACTGGCACTAAAGTCTTTGATCACTTACCCAATAGTATCAAAAGTCTAACAGATAACCAACAAGTATTTAAGAAGAAATTAAAAGAATTTCTGAATGACAACTCCTTCTACTCCATAGAGGAATTTTTAGATATAAATTAAGAAAAAAAGAAAAAAAAAAAAACAAAAATATTAAAAAAAGAAAAAAAGAAAAAATAAAGAAAAAAAACAAAAAAAATAAAGTTGTTGTATTAACTTAAGTATGTTGTTAAATTAACCTAATTATGTCATGTATTGTAAAATTCGACTCGTTCCACATCCTTACGAAATATCGTATTCATGATCCATGGAACTAGTATTAATTAATCTAATCTAATCTTAATCCACACCGTGCCATTGGATCACCACATTGTGTACCGTGATTCGTCACTCCACACAACATTATTCCACTGTTCAATCGTCCAATGTTTACGCTCCTTACATCAAGCGAGATGTCGTTTGGCATTTACCAGCGTGACGTGTGGCCACTCGACCATGAAATCCAAATTTTCTCACCTCCCACCTAACTGTCATACCACGTGCAGTGTATCCTGATGCAGTTTGCAATTCCTGTGCGATGGTCTGGATAGATGTCTGCCTACTATACATAACGACCCTCTTCAACTGTCGGCAGTTGATGTTAGTGGATCTTGATAGAACTTTCTTGGTACCTCTAATTTCTAAGGTTCCTTTCACATCCATTTCTTCTTCACATCGCAGTTGGCCGAAGTTGAAAACAAATTCCTTACTGAACAATGGGATATACCGAGCAAGATGGTGCAGTTGATAATACAATGGACTTGCATTCGGGAGGATGACAGTTCAAACTTGCATCTGGCTATTCTGATTTAGGTCTTCTGTGATTTCCATAAATCGCTTCAGGCAAATGCCAGGATGGTTCCTCAGAAAGGGCATGGCAGATTTCCTTCCTCGTCCTTCCGTCATCCGATGGGACCGATGACCTCGCTGTTTGGTCCTCTCCTCCAATTCAACCAACCAACGACGAGATAAGTTTGTTTCTCATCTACAAATTTTAAGGCCTATTCTGCAGTTTGTTGTGCATCATTAAATTGATGTTTGAAGTTTCATTATCTTAAGTCTTCCAATTCTGTAGCACTGTTTGAAGTTCCACTGCTTCCCGTGAATTCACTGTAATCTATGTCACACACAATTTGATTTGCGTAACATAGAAGGTAATTATCGTGTCCATCTTTTAAATTTAATTGAGCATTCTTGAAATGGCAAACAACAGTTTTTGTAACAACTTTTGTAACTTGAATATCCATAGTTTTTCTTATGCACTGCACAGACTTACTCAAAATCTGTTCATAATTGATTTTTTACTGTGCTGTGGATCTTCCATGTACATAATTATGTTAAGTATCCACTCCTTAGACAGTGAGTGTCCTTTACTATGTTTCACTGTAGACGAAATTTGTGGCTTCCTGTATGACAAAGATGATGAACTACATGGCTCGACACTTGTACTTGTCAAGTGTGTATCAGTTGTGAGACAGTCATGTAAAGCTGATTGCAAGTCACTAAGTGCTCTCATTTTCAAATGCTGGATGAATATAGACTGGCTATTTGCGCATTGTGAGCTTCCCTTCATTTTCACCCCCACCCCTCTGATAGATTGTTCTTATTCCCACAGTGGTTCTTTCCTGATAGTGATGTGTGTGCCAACTTTGGCTGAAATCAACCCAGTAGTTTAGGAGGAGATTTTATTTAGCGTATGGCATTTACGTACATTTCAGTATTGGATCATGTTATTCTACATTACATATATTCACAGACAAACATCTAGTCCCTGTATATATTCAATGGATTTTTGGGATGTGGAACTTTCATACCAGGTGATTATAATTAAAATGCAGCTACTCACAGAGGTCCATTGTGGGCTGCAGTTACCATATTGCAGCAAAAATGGTAGATATGCTAATGCATTAATGTGGAATTGATTTACACTGGAAAAGAATTAGTTCCAATTTTGGCCACATGTGCAAATCTGGCACTGTACAGCATCTTGTCAACATCTGTGGTGCTCATATTGAACAAATTATGTAAGCAGTGGTTAGTAATCAAGTCAACATTACACCTTTGTCACTTTTTAGACCTTTTCTTCCATGTCACATTCCTTATCCAGTACATATAGAGACATTTCTGTATTTCTTTCATGCATTCTCAAAGCCAGATTTGGATCTGGTGGCCAAAATTGGAACTAATTTTTTTGCCAGTATAAACCGATTCTGCAGTAATGAATAAGAATATCTACAAGTTTCGCCTGCCATACAATAATTACAGCCCACTCAGGACCTCTGGTAGGTAGCTGCACTTTAATTATAGCCGCCTGGTACATACAGACATCCACTTTTATAATATGTATGGCTTCTCTAAGTATTTATATCTTTCACAGTTACCAATGGCTACATTGTCTAATATTTAAAGATCTACTGATTACTTTTCCATAGTTAAGTATTCTGTAACTGTGAAAAGCTCCAGATGTTTGCTGTACCTTGTCCCAACTGGTGGCAGAAAGCACGGGATGGCAGATAATGGAGAAATGACACAGCTAACTCCAGTCACTGACCCTTCCCTTCATTTTCCTCTCTATTGGTGTGGGGCTTCATACACACACCATCCCTTTGTCACATACACAGTTTGTTTTTTTGTGTCTTTTAACATCTAATGATGTCTAAAATCTGCAGTTAATGGCAGTGATTTTGAGCAGCAAAAAATACACTGATGGAAAAAAAATCACAACATCAAAAATAATTAGTGTAGAGTAATGAAATTTCAGGAATATATTTGTCTAGGTAAAATATTTAAGTGATGAATATGGCAAGATCACAGGTTAACCCTTCATTTGGATTCCTGTAATTCTTTCAATGTTACAATGGCTTGTTCAACATTCGCATTTTGAACATTGCAAGATCACAGGTTAATCCTTCATTTGGCACACACAGAAATATTGTGAAGGAAAAGTATTAAATTACTTAAATTAGATGTATATGGTCATGTGAACAATTTTAAACACATTGTTTCAAAATGCAGTAGGTTACCTCTATAATTTCTCTCAAAATGGGCATGGGTGCTACAATAAAAGTACTAAAATGTTCCTGTGGCTGAAAAAAAGGTTGCATTTTGCACTACTCTGTGTAAAATGCTGCAAAACAAAGAACAATTCCACATTTTCCACATTTTACAGTCAGCCATCCCTGAGGGTAAAGTCTACGTCTTTGGTTTTTGGCCCATACTTTGGCCAGTGAACAAAACTGTCATATTGTCTATCATTTACTGGCACAGAAACTGCTGTTTACTTCTTCTTCTGGTCTTGTTGTCCATCTGATACTCAAAGCCAGGCTTCCTCTTTCTGGAAAAGATAAGTCCATTTGCCATGCCCCAAGTAGGAAATCACAGGCACCTTTGTATTGTAAGTCACCTTGAAGATTTCCTCCTTTCATTCATAAGCAGCTTTCATTGCAGAATAGAAAACAGCACCACTAAATCAAAGGAAACTGCTACACTGGTAACTGAGGCTCACGACATTGCAAGGTGTCTGCTAAAGATGCACACTGTTCAAAAACTTTTCACCAGATACAACAGAATGTCACGGTATATGAGATTATATGTTGCTTGCAGGCACCATTACCCATTCAAGGACAAAAATTGAAACATGTTGCAGAAAACATTCTGCAATGTTTATGTTGTTTGAAAGCAACATTGCCAGATGTACATATGAAGTGCTGGTACATAATAACTGGTGTAACTGGCACAATGTTGAATGCAAGCATGCAGATGCACATGCATTGTGTTTTAAAGGTGGTGGATACGAGTTTGTGGGATGGAGTTCCATGCCTGTTGCTCTTGGTCAGTCATTACAGAAATAGTTAATGCTTTTTTGTGGATGACAGTCAGTAGAGCATGTTGGGTTACAAGAGCAGTATGTGGTATCCTGTTGGAAAACAGTCCCTGGAATGCTGTTCGTGGATGGCAGTGCAGTAGGTCAAATCACGAGAGTGATGTAAAATTTTGCAGTCGGGGTTGGTTGGTTAACCTCAAGAGTGCTCTTGCTGTCATACAAAATCAACCACAGACTCCAATTCCAGGTCCAGATCCAGTGTGTCTAGCAAACAGGGGACAGGTTGGTTGCAGGGCCTCAACTGCCTTCCTTCTAAACAACACCACACCCATTACTGGCATCGAGGCATAACCAGCTCTCATCAAAAAACAGAACAGAACTACTCCCTGCCCTCCATGAGCTCTCACTTGAGTCAACTGAAGTTGCAAATGGTGGTGGTTTGGCGTCTGTGGAATGCACGCTAGAGGCCTGTCTGGCATAGAGCTGTCCCTGAAGTAACCTTGGAGCTGGCCTCGAAATAAGAGATTTGTAACAATTCATTGTCACTGTGGCGCCAAATGCTGCTGAAATTGCTGCTGTAGATGCAGTAAGATGTCCCAGAGCCATATGCCGAACATGAAAGTCTTCCCTCTCAGTAGTGCCATGTGGCCATGTGGAGCTCGGTCTTGTTGCAACCAGAAGGAACATCCAGCTTCTCGAGGCCCATATTTCACAACCTCGTTCAAACTCAGTGGAGTGTTGATAATGTCATCTTTGTCACCTTAAAGGCATTCTTGACTAACATCAATTCACCATGTCTAATCTCAAAGGTAACTAATGCTCATGACTGTTACAGCATGTATTGAAACCAAACCTATTTTGCATCCTCATAATGGTGGCACAACTGCCACTCTTATGCGACTGGTATGAAATTTTCCCTTGGCCTGTCCTTCCACATAGAACAGTGAAAACTGGTAGTTAAATAAATTCCTGAAAGTCTCCATTTTGCTCGCTAAAATGATTTTCTTCTTGAGGATATCAAGTTAAAATTACAATTGGCTTTGTATCTGAATTAAACATACTTTTACCTCAAAACTACATATAATAAAATTTGATTGAAGAAATAACTCTTAGATACATGAAATATTTGGGCACATGCCTGTAGAGCATTCACAGTATGACTGTGACATGAACTTACTAAAGTGTTTCTCCAGAGTCTGAGAACTCGGAAGTAAGCAACTGCTTTTCACATGTAGTTTTTCCTTGGTCCCTCCCTTTACTTTCAGACTTTGCCTTATTGCTTGCCTGCCCACACCCCTTCCTCCCAGGTCACGCTTTCCCTCTTAAATTCCCAACCACTTCAGGTCATATTCACAACTGAGCAAATTAATTAGATAACTGCTATCTCTCTGACAGAAACATTGGGAATTTCATTTACATTTAGCTTAATCAGTAGTAGGTTATGATCACACACATTTATATTTTCCTGTCATTGCCTGTAATAACTAACAAACTTTCCTTTGATGGTTATTGATTCTATTTCTTCTTGACGAGTTCTATAACTCAATCTTTCTTTGACGAGTTTCTATAACTCAATCTTTCAAAACTCTGCTTGTTGTATTTAGGTTTTCAGATAATCTTATCAAACACAAGTGAACCTGAAATGCTCTCCCCTCTCCCCCCCCCTCCCCCCCACTCGCTCTCCCTCCCCCCCCCCCCCCTCTCTCTCTTCTCTCTCTCTCTCTCTCTCCTCTCTCTCTCTCTCTCTCTTCTCTCTCTCTCTCTCTCTCTCTTCGCCCCACCCCCATCTCTGCCCCCCCCCCCCTCGCTCTCCACCATTTGTCACGAAATTTTTAGTCCTGGATAGCTCATGTGAATAGGAACCAAAATTACTAATGTTGTGTACGTCGACAACACACCATTTTTAAACCCCGGAAACGTGATGCCATGTGCTCCGATTGGCCATGGATTGCCCTGTTCCTCTCTTGCCATTCGTCGGTTGACGGGGCAGCGCATATGGTGTGTCGGTTCACACATACAAACGTCCCTCACAATCTCTGGCAGGCAGAGCATTCACGGTCATGCATTGTCCAGAGCATCCAGGAGCAGGGCAATCTCGCAGAAAATCCAGAGCATGTAGCGTCAAGTTTCCGTAGTTCAAAATGGTGCATTGTCGACCTACACAACATTAGTAATTTTGGTTCCTATTTGCATCAGCTATCCAGGGTTAAAATTTTATGACAGTTTTTCTCCACCTTGTATATATATTAAAAGATGTATAGGCTGTGTCTGTCTGAATGTTTGTTAGAGTATCGTGTGCAAATTTGAAGTAAGTCAGTCAAGAACTTTTTGAGATTTTTTCTAACAGTGTTAAATGTTGTCTTGTCTACATATAGTAGTGTAATAAAGCTTGGTACACTGATGAGATAGAATGCCTCCTATGTTGTGGTGTGGCCACATTAAGCAAAGTATATAAGCAGCCCAGAGACAAATGGAGAATAATTCAAGCCATTTTCCTTCTTTCCATCTCTGTGCTTCTAAGGCCACCAAATAATCTTTCTGCACTTTTACTGTCCAATTAATTTTCTGGGGGAGCTAAATGTTGAAAGCATGATGATAGGATTCTGCAGTGAGTTTCCAGTGTAACCTCTCTCCAGCAATAGTGATATGCACTGACCACAATAAATTCTTTCTGTGTATCTAGATCAAAATTACCATTAAAAGATATTTTTATGTGACACAGGATTCCATCCACACATTTATTGTAAGCTTGTAAACAAAATCCATGAAAGCTCCTTATCAGCAATGACACGTCTTATTTGTGTGGTATAGTACCCTTTTATAATTCAGTTCTACAATTAAGCATAGTTTATAACCTTCCTGTTTAAAACAAGATAATAAATCTATCTTTAATTTATATTTCAGGTATTTAGTTCAGAAGCTTTGTGGCACAGTGTGAGTGAATGCTTGCAAGTACTTGGAGGCTTAGGGTACATGAGAGATTCTGCATGTGAACGTATCCTGAGAGATTCCCGAATAGCAATGATATTTGAGGGAACGAATGAGATCTTGAGGATTTTTATTTCTCTTATGGGTATGAATTTTTGTTTTATACCAATGTTACCAGATGTTATGTAAATTTTATGCTTGATGCTGGTCCCACTCTTGTAACCTGGTCATGGAGGTGGCTCTGTTGTGATGCAACTATTATTGTTTTGAAGAATTCATGTCTGGTTAGTGAGAAAGTTTTTACAGGGCACTTTGTTTTGAATTTTGTTTTTGTGTGTTCTTCTGTGTTACAATGTTTTTTTATGAGGAATCATTCCAGCATGGTCTGTTAAGCATGTAATTCATCCTAACATTATGTACTTCCCAGCTCATCAAGCCTGCTAAATGTTACCCCTCTTGAGACCAGTGATACTATAGTGGTAGGAGGGATTTGTGATATTTAAGTTTTCTTTTGTATTGTACCTAGCAAATTGGGACAGTGATTATGGCTTTGGACTCACATTTAAGATCAAGCAGTTTCTCTAAATTGAATAAGTTATATAAATGGGTATTTCCTTTGAAAAGGATCTATGTGACTCACCTTAATTTCATTTGTACCTGGTTGCCAGGACTGTCACAACCACTGAAATTGTACACCAATATCCAAGGATATTTGAGAATATAAGACAGTCGGATGCACTATTGTGCAAATCTGATGTGATCAGGTGGTCAACATTTTAACAGCTCTTAGAAATAAACAATCCTGTACAGTTATGTATTGCACTTTATAGTAACATAATTATCGCGAAATTCTTTCTTTTACTGGTTATAATGACATCCTACTACTGACAGAGTTAAAGTGTGTAGATGAAGAGGTAAGATGGCATTTAACTGTGATGTCAACAGTTAGTACCATGTGTTAGTGGAAAATTGTTGGCAAATGTGACATACATTTGTTTTACATATTTGTAATGGCGCACATTAATGGTCAGTTCAATATGGTGCTAAAGGTTGTAGGGGCAATGAGCCAAACAAATTACTGGACTGGCTCTTACACTCACTATTAAATTTTGGATTCCTTTTTGACAACAATTTAAGGGAATGTGGATTCTAGTGACACATTCACAGCACATACATGTTACAGCTGAAGATAGCATGGCATAAATGAGGGTCTTATTTACCAAGAACAGTGCTGTGAATTATGTGAGCTGCTATTAAGTCTTGCTATCATCTATGTCATAGCAGAACTTAATTACAGAATGTTCAATAAAGTGCATTGTTTTTTTTGTGTTGCTTTTCAAACATTGTCTTGTCTCATTATGTTGTTCTGCATAATTTCACAACATGTATAGAGTTCTGATATTTTGTTTGTACATTAAGACATGAGTTTAAGAGAACATCATTCTCATTCCACAGTTGCTGCTACATACAAATATGAATTTAGTTTAAATTACTCACCTTTTGCACGTTAACTAGTCTTAAATTGACTGCTTTAGTTACTTTTTGTTTTGTTGATTTGTGTGTGCCATTTATTACTTCATTGTATTGGACCTCGTAACTGTTTTTTCCCCTCGTGGTCCCTGCATTCTCTGGATCTTTACTGGGTGCTTATGACCTTAGATGTTTTGTGCCCTAAAACCCCATTAAAAATTATCACTTTGTGTTTAAAACACTACATTTCACTGTTTGCTTCATCCGTCTCAACACCAAGTATCATTTGAAGTTGACTGAGACTCTTATCTATAACTAAGAAATAGAAAGAGTTAAACTCACTGAATGATGCGATACTTTAAAAATTAATGTCTAATTATCACCAAAATTTTTCTGGGAGTCCCATGGTTCATATGGTGTGGGAAGGTGTCTGTTGGTATAACCAGACATCAATCTGAAGTGTTTCACACATCTTGAATTCTCTCCCTCAGATGCATTTTAAGGGGTCCTAAACAAGTGTCAAGTCCCTGGGATGATATCTTGAGTGTAAGGAGGGTGAGGGCCAAGGTTCGCAATGCAATACCGCACAAAGTTGGCAGCCATTATCATGAAAAACACTTTTCCACATAATATTCCAAGTGTTTTCTGTTAAACATTCTTCTATGTTGTGGAATAATATTTAGTCTTAACTGTTATTTCTGGACAGAAAAAGCGTGTTTATGGAAACTTACTATTTTAGGATACTGCTTCCAATAACTTCCAAAAGACAGCTGTAATATGGTGCAGAACATTTTTAATACCACTCTATACAGCTCTGTTTAACCCCAGGGATAAAATAATACACTCCTGGAAATGGAAAAAAGAACACATTGACACCGGTGTGTCAGACCCACCATACTTGCTCCGGACACTGCGAGAGGGCTGTACAAGCAATGATCACACGCACGGCACAGCGGACACACCAGGAACCGCGGTGTTGGCCGTCGAATGGCGCTAGCTGCGCAGCATTTGTGCACCGCCGCCGTCAGTGTCAGCCAGTTTGCCGTGGCATACGGAGCTCCATCGCAGTCTTTAACACTGGTAGCATGCCGCGACAGCATGGACGTGAACCGTATGTGCAGTTGACGGACTTTGAGCGAGGGCGTATAGTGGGCATGTGGGAGGCCGGGTGGACGTACCGCCGAATTGCTCAACACGTGGGGCGTGAGGTCTCCACAGTACATCGATGTTGTCGCCAGTGGTCGGCGGAAAGTGCACGTGCCCGTCGACCTGGGACCGGACCGCAGCGACGCACGGATGCACGCCAAGACCGTAGGATCCTACGCAGTGCCGTAGGGGACCGCACCGCCACTTCCCAGCAAATTAGGGACACTGTTGCTCCTGGGGTATCGGCGAGGACCATTCGCAACCGTCTCCATGAAGCTGGGCTACGGTCCCGCACACCGTTAGGCCGTCTTCCGCTCACGCCCCAACATCGTGCAGCCCGCCTCCAGTGGTGTCGCGACAGGCGTGAATGGAGGGACGAATGGAGACGTGTCATCTTCAGCGATGAGAGTCGCTTCTGCCTTGGTGCCAATGATGGTCGTATGCGTGTTTGGCGCCGTGCAGGTGAGCGCCACAATCAGGACTGCATACGACCGAGGCACACTGGGCCAACACCCGGCATCATGGTGTGGGGAGCGATCTCCTACACTGGCCGTACACCACTGGTGATCGTCGAGGGGACACTGAATAGTGCACGGTACATCCAAACCGTCATCGAACCCATCGTTCTACCATTCCTAGACCGGCAAGGGAACTTGCTGTTCCAACAGGACAATGCACGTCCGCATGTATCCCGTGCCACCCAACGTGCTCTAGAAGGTGTAAGTCAACTACCCTGGCCAGCAAGATCTCCGTATCTGTCCCCCATTGAGCATGTTTGGGACTGGATGAAG
Organism: Schistocerca piceifrons; assembly: GCF_021461385.2. Classification (NCBI taxonomy): domain Eukaryota; kingdom Metazoa; phylum Arthropoda; class Insecta; order Orthoptera; family Acrididae; genus Schistocerca; species Schistocerca piceifrons. Next base: position 357,688,314 of record NC_060149.1, on the reverse strand, counting down.
CGTCGTCTCACGCGGTCTGCACGTCCAGCACGAACGCTGGTCCAACTGAGGCGCCAGGTGGAAATGGCATGGCAAGCCGTTCCACAGGACTACATCCAGCATCTCTACGATCGTCTCCATGGGAGAATAGCAGCCTGCATTGCTGCGAAAGGTGGATATACACTGTACTAGTGCCGACATTGTGCATGCTCTGTTGCCTGTGTCTATGTGCCTGTGGTTCTGTCAGTGTGATCATGTGATTTATCTGACCCCAGGAATGTGTCAATAAAGTTTCCCCTTCCTGGGACAATGAATTCACGGTGTTCTTATTTCAATTTCCAGGAGTGTACATCTATGTACCATTGAGTGAAACATAGTGTCACTTTTGGCAAGGAATCCATTTTAAATTCTGTTCTTGGATAGCTTTGCACATCTACATGTGACCAAACATGGGTTTATTTGTAACCAGTTTAGTGCACACTTTGTTCAGGAACAACACGCCAATCTTCATTTGTATCTCAATTAAAATGTCACCCACAATTATTTGAAGCATTGTGCCACTTTTGGCAAAGGAATCCATTTACAATATATTCTTAAACTGCTTTGCGTGTTAGCCTGTGACCAAATATGAGCTTATTTGGAATTCATCCTGCAAACACGTTCCAGAATTGTACTGCTAACATTCATTTTTACCTCTCCCGAAAGATTTTTTTTTCCTCAAATTGTTGGTGCCACTCTTTTCTGATTTTCGTCCAGGTTTTTAGTATTGGCGCCAGATTCAGACATTGATATCAAAATGGATGAACCAGCATTGCCCATTCAGAGTTGAGTTCACAGCCACACTGCAGGTGGTGTGGACACCACACAAGTTGGTAAGACCCTGTGGCAGTGTAGGCAATGAGAGCAATAAATGCACATTCATTGTCCATTCGTGTTTACGTATCTGACACTATGTGGTTGCCAACTTTGCTGTTCACATACAGTGACACGCTTGTTCTTGTTCATTTCTGTGGTTTTGGTATTAAGGTTTTGTTCATATGCTGTTGACAATTCTAGGCCTTATGTTTTGAATTCCTTGTGGCCTTGTCCTCTCGGATTTGTGTTCAGTTTGCCGTTGTACACAAGGTTCTTTTTGGCAGCTTATCATTGTCTCTGAAACCACCTAGTGGCACTCCCTGTCTACATAGTGTGTTATTAAAGGGGCTATCAAGCCGACTCTCGTGTGCAAAATAGCTCATAACAGGGGATCAAAGGAGCTTTGGCACTGTCAAATAACGCTGCAAGAACAGCTTCAGGAACAAATGATGGTGCAGCTACAGCTACAGCAGGAGCAGATGCAGGAGCTGATAAAGCAGAATGTGGAGCTGATCTGAGCTGTGGACATGCAGCCTGCTGATCGAGTGCCATTTTGTGTGTTTGATGACACTGTTGAGAGGTAGGAAAACTGTGTAGATTTATGCAATGTTGTGCATTAAGAAACTTATCAGATCCCATAGTCTAGAGCACTCTGTTACTTTGCAGTAGCAACAGTCTTCATACAATTGTGCAAAAGCTGCATTCGCACACAGACCCTGAGGCATTAAAATTTACTAAACTGTACAAACTACTGAGTGAGCATTTCTGCTACAAATTTATATTGTGGCAGTGTGATTACAATGCAACAAATACAGGAAACATAGTGCTCAGTCATATGCATGCTGGATAGCCGATCTGCAAGGACTAGCTCACAAATGCAAGTTTAAATGTACAAATTGTGGGGTCTCTCATGTTGATTCTATAATTTGAGACATAGTGGTCAGGTTAGCACTGGATCAGAAGGTCCAGTCTATAGCTTTGGAATTGTCAGGCACCAAATTAAACACAACTGAAAAATATTGCTGAAATGTATGAGGTGTTGGCAGCAGCTCAAAGTGCATTTTCAGTCAGTTGGAAAGTAGCTCAGCTCTCTGCCCCATGCTGCCAAGAAAATCCCCCAGATGATGAGCATGGTGTAAGTCCTATGCAAGGAAATGCTTCTTGCTCCCAAGGAGATATCAATGGACTTAGTAAACACATGCAACCAAGCCAGGCATCTGGACATAGATCATGTTCTTGAGATAATAAGAAAAGTTCCCCCTCTGTGTCGGATTGGTCCCCACTGATGCTTAAATCTTGTCCAGACTGTTGGACACACCATGAGTATTGCCAGTGTCCACATTTTTCTGACACATTATGCCTGTCATAAGCCGGGGCACTTGGCAGCAGTGTGCCTGTGTTTGAAAGCAGCAACACAGGCCGATGTGCCAGTGTTAGCCACTACACTGTGATTACAGGACCTGATTGGGCACCAGTTTTAGCTTTAACTCCAGTCTTGGCAGAACCTGACCAAATGCCTAATAAACTCCTGATTGAGTTGAATGTTAGTGGTATTACGACCGAATTCCAGGTGGATGTGGGGGTTGTAATTTCCCTGATCAACCAGGAAACCTATCAGTGTTCGGGCATCCCCTGTCTGCAGCTGCCATAGTGGCAAGTTATCTCATACAGACAAAAAAAAACACCTTTGCAAGAGTAAAATACAAGAAATTGGAATGGTAAATTATTTTGTTGGTCTTAAGTTCACCATCCGCTGTAAATATTTTTGGCTTAGATGCATTTGCTGCACATGGGTTTCAGGAATTGGATGAGGTAAACCTGGTATCCAGCTCAGTACTGTTCCATAGTTTACAACCATTATTAAAGAATTGTAAGCAGTTATTCCAGCCATTGTTGGCTTAGGCCAAAGAATGTGAAGCATATTTCACTCAAGTAGTATGCTGTGTCTAAATTTCGTCATGCACAGCCAGTTCTTTTCACAATGTGTGATGCAGCAAAGGCTGATTTAGACTGGTTACAGTAACTGGGGGTCATTGCACCAATCTCAGCTAGTCAGTGGGCAACTCCTATGGCCATCATGAAGAAAGCAAATGGATCCATTACAATTTGCTGTTATTTTAAAACCATGATTAACACACAAAATGAGATCGACATTTACCCAATCTCTCCACCATAGGAACTTGTAGCAAAGTTAGCAGGATGACCATGTTTCCTAAAGACTGATTTGAAGGATGCATACTTGAAATTACTTCTAGATACAGACACGCAGAAAATCCTGTTACTAATTAAGCCTTTTGGAATGTATGAACCATCTGAGGAAGAAAGGCATTCACTTTATTTGGTCTCCCAAGTGCCACTAACAATTCTTGCAGTTGGAAATGCACCTGAAGTTGCTGCCTCACTTAGTGATCTTCACTACAGGCCAGCTCTTGACGTTTGCAACCAACCTGTCACAATACAGGATTGAGATCATTCTCACACATAAGAATACCGGCAGTACAGAGCAACCAAACTAATTTTGTGTCTAAGACACTCTGCAGGTGCAACAAAATTATTCACAAATTGAGAAGAAGACATTGGCTATTGTGTATGGCATTAATAAACTCCACATTTTCCTACATGGGAATAAGTTCCAGTTACTTAAAGACCACCAACCCCTCATTTCTCTCTTTGGGCGACGTTCTCACCTTCCAGGCAAAATGGCACAGTGTTTGCTATGTTGAGCTTCATTTTTGATCAATTACCATAATGAAATTCATATTGGTCAGCTGCTAAGCATACAAATGCCAATGCATTATCTTGCCTCTCCATTGACCCCAGAACTGAGTTTGAGCATCTGGAAGCGAATTTTTGCTCTAGATGAGACATTGCACAAATACTAGTGGCTACTAGGAACCCCTCCTGTGTAGAGTTGTGTGAATAGTGCAAAGTGATTGGCCAGAGAACATCCCAAAAAGATCAGACCTGGTGTAGAGCTATTATTTTGCTATGAAACAGTGACTGAATGTTGTTCAGGGAGTAGTATTATTGTCTACAGAGGACGCTGAACGTCACATGGTTTTCCACCTCCACTCTGTGGTCACATCCTTCAGTTGCTACAACTGCACATATTACAAACAGAGTGCTTGCTACAATTTTTGCCATAGAGGGAGTTGCCCACACCTTAGTATCTGACAATGGACCTCAGTTTGTTTCAGTGATTTTAGGTATTCTGCCAATGACACTGCATACAGCACCTGATCACCACCCTTTTAGACCCAGCATCAAACTTCAAAGCCGAGTGGCATGTCAGAACATTGAAGTCGCAAATGAGGTAGGCACTGGCATCAGTGAGCACTGATGAGGCCTTAATACACTTCTTGTTACCTACTGCTCCACCCCAGTCAATGAATGAAGCCCAGCTGAGGTACTACGTTGGCGCACACTGTGCAGGCTCCTAGATTTGCTGTGTCCTACCCCACAAACCCAGAGCTCTAGTTACACACCCCACTACCACCAGGGTGCCACTGTTAGCTTGCCTATTTGGCCAAAAGATGGATTGGCCACAGTGCATCATTCTCAGCCACAAGGAATGCCAAATGTTCCTTGTCATGGCTGGGCAGGAGCATCTGATCTGTCACTGAAACCAGTTGCAGCTGCGCAGGAGCCATGCCCACTCCTTAAGCCACTGCAGGCAATTTCCAGTCCCACGCCTCCCAGCAACTACACTTTAAGGCCACCCCTGCAGACTGCCAGTGCTCCTGGTTTGCATCCAGGACACAGCCATAGTGCCGTTACAACCTATGCCCATGCCATCATCATCAGCGGCAGCAGATGACCGAACTGGCACATGACTGGCAACCCATGGAGGTTGAGTCACTTCTTCCAACGTTGCATTCACTGACAGACTCAATGTCTCAGCAACAGCTGCAGCCCCAAATGGACCAGTCATTCACTGAACAAGATGTGGCAAAAAAATGGAAACACCGGAAACTGAGATGCTGTTGGAGTCACTGGCTCCCCCTCGCCCCGGTTGTTGAAGCACACGTCTGGTCATTTCTGACCCTGCGTGCTTATTAAAGGTGGAAGGGATTTGGCATTGTCAATGGATTTACACATTGATATCGTGATGTATGCACCAGTGTTGGCCATTCAGAGTTGTATGGTTCCACAGCTGCTCCACTGGTGGCGTGGTCATTGCATGAGTTGCAAGACCATCTGGCGCCATAGACAATGAGGAAATGTTCTTTCGGAGTTGTTTGGCTTGTTGTTGTCCACTCACTCCTTTTTGGCCACTTACCTTTTTCTCTGAAATTGTCTAGTGGCACTCCCTTCTGGACAGTGCATTTTTAAAATATTCACATTCTTATTCCTAATAAATTTCACCACCAGGACTGCCACCTTTTACTTTACAGAGTGGACAATTCTTCAATATTCAGGTTTTGAGGTAAATACTGAACCTTTACTGACTTTGTCAACTGTTAATATTTTCACTACAACTCATTCACTTCCTCTAGATATTTAACAGAAGTTGTATGTAAGTTTTTGATAAACCTTGCAATTTACATGGTTATTATGTTATGTACCTTCTGTGCTGTAGCTCACCCACACGACTTTGTTGTGCGTGGTAGAGTGGTGATCGTAATGTTCTGCCTGATCAATATAGAAAAATCTGTGAGTTAATCACAATATGCAAATAGAATCACAAGACCATGAAAGCATTCTTCTTAATTCATGTATTAGAATATTGTCTCATAAATCCTAAATCCTTATAACCCTTTAATATGTTTGCTTTAATTGTCGCTCCAGATCCTCCTCTGTGGACCTAATGAGCTTGTTTAAAGAAATAGCATTATTGTAGTTTTTGTTGTATTTTTTACTTGTAATATGATCTGCTCATTTATTTATGTATTCTTTAATCCACTTGTTAGCACTCCTGATTCATAATTTATTACTAGGCTGTTCCATTTCCTATCTGATATGTAGTATTTGGCCACTGTACTCAATATCTTATCACTGCAAACTGGTGTCTACCTTGAGCTTTATCTGTTTGTGCCAGTCTCTGGCATCCACATTTAATGGGATATATGGAAATGACAATCCCCTCCAGGTACATGGCATAGAGTTATACATGAAAACAATAATAAAGTATTTATCATGTATATATATATAAAGTAATTAAAAATTATAAAAGAAAAAGCCCAAAGAAAATCAGATCTTAATAGCAAGATAATGTAAATAATTACCTACATTAAAAGTAATAGCACTAATTTAAAAAAATAGGAGGAAGAGAGTGTAGTACTCAGTTGACCTCGGCCATCCATGTTGCCTTGATTTATGCCTTCTCTTCTTACCTCTTTCACAGTTTGCTTTAAAATAACATGTATTTTCTTTGAATCTTTTTAGTTACATTTGTCTTTATTTCTTTGATGTTTAACCTTCAGTTTTTGCTTGTTAATTTCTAGAAGCTAAAATTATTTACCTAATTTGTGATTATTCTTATAAGAGAGAGATGTAAACATATCCCTTTTGATATTTCATGTTATCTGTTAATAATAATAATAATAATACCAGTCTGGTTTATATCAATAGCCTTGCTTTGATGTTCACTACAGTGGTGTAATATGCTTTGCTGTCATGTTTTACAGAAACTTGCAGAAGCTTCATAAAGTAGTATAGCAAATTGTTTTATGTTCTCATTGAGGTTCTTAAAAGACAAACAGTACAATGTGAGTTTCAGCAAATGCTGGTAGTTTCCAAGTTAATGTACCGGTACACTTTAAATAGTCCCCGTCTCCCTCATATTTAGATAGTGTTGGTGGAAAAGTCATATGGATTAGCATGACAACTCAAGTCATCAGCGACATTTTCAGTAAGTGTTAGCACATTCCGTTTATCTACTAACAGAAGATCACAAGTGAAAATTTTATTATTTCATACACAGAACATGAAATAAAGAAGTCTACCTTAACAGTTATTGCCCATGAATAGTGATATGAGTGTGAGAAGTTTTCCTTGTGTACAAAATATAACAATCATTTAGTGTCTGTTTATAATGAAACTAATATCCTCAGTCATTGAACTTCCATAATATATCATATGCAGCGTTTATATCTGCAAGTAAAATATGAGAAATCTGTTTAGTTCTTTGTATACACAGAATTCTCATTGTAGAGGTATAAAAAAAAGTTATGCTCAACTTAAAAAGGAAACATTCTGCACACATTAACAGTCTACTTTGAAACAAGGCCTTGTCTGTGAATATCACATTTGCCCTAGTGATGAAGACACTGTCAGATGAACCTTTCGCACAAAGTGTACCCTTGCAGGAAAATGAGCCACTGATATTACCTGCACATGCTGTACATGGTACATACACAGCAGGTTATCATGTAGCACTGTCCAGTCAGTCATGTGGTCAACATTACCTGTTGCAGCTAATTGCCTTCCTCTGACATTTAAGGTTGTCACCAACTGCAAGTAGTACTTCTTCCTCCAATTGAGGTGTCCTCGTCCTTCTAGGCCTGCCCCAGTCACAAGTAGTAGGCTTAAATGCCCCGTGTTCCCGAAGACAATGATTGTTTGCTTCCAGTGCCCCCCTGTTGAGGCACTGTTGTTCTGGAAAGCCCTCCAAATAAAAACATTGAGCACTATGACCATCACCATCTGCTAAAATCTACAAAGATGGGCATCTGTCAACTCTGCATTTCAGTACATTTCCATTGCATTGTACTGGAAACCAAGTCCGTGGTGAAAACTACGGTTGATGCTACATGCTTGCACAATCCATTATGAACACTAAACAGTTGATGCTACATGCTTGATACTTGTAGGGCAATGAAGTCTGTCGCATCTCAATATTACCTTCGTTCCAATGGAAAACAAGCACTGTCACTGAACACAAGAATTAAAATGTACTGCACATTCTAACCAAATGTAACTAAGATGGTATTGAAAGATTTTGTGTGAGAAAATGTTTCATGTTATGCTAGTACGTTCTATTTCTGTGTGTTTCCCATTATTAATAAGATTATGAAGAGAAGTACAAAACCGGCTTCTAACATGGAAATAATGTGTTCCTCTGTATGTGAGGAATGTTTCCTGAAAGTTTCGCCATAGCTTTTTGTTACATTCCGTATATCTAATATTTTAAATAATGTTTAGTATGCTTATAAAGTTAATTTGCACACCTGAAAGTTTGTTTTCTTCATAGGACTTCAGCATGCAGGCATCCAGTTAAGTGAAACTGTAAGGAAAATTAGAAACCCAGCAATGAATCCTGGTTTTATTTTGTCAAAATTATGGGAAAGAAGACGTCAGCAAATGGATGATCCAAAATTGATCTTGGGTTTGGAGGGTTATCTTCATCCTTCCCTGCAGGTACATGTGCTATCAGAAGTAGTGAAACAAATGTGCTCATTATCTTATGTTTTGTTTTATAAGCCAAGTGTAGCCTGTAATAAAAATGCGGTAGCAAAACAATTATTTTTAGTGTGAATTTCTGAATAAAGGTTTGTATTGCTATGAACATGGTGCAGGAACCTGAAAATCCAGTGTGTGATTTTACAGTACCAACTCCAGCAATCAGCTTTGTTCTTTGTGAATTACATGAAACTAGTGTCTAATTTGACATTCTTTTATCACTTTCTCATGATGCATTATATTTTTCATAAATTTTTCACTACAAATATAATTCTCCAAAAAAAGCATTGTAGTGTTATAATAATCCCTCATGGCCTAATTATCCCACAACATGGAAGGCATATTGTGAGAATTTTATGGGCATTGTTGAAGTAGATGTGTGTGCCAGGGTGCATCATTAAGAATAACTGTGTGACATATTTCTCTTTGTGTCATCTCACATTGTTCTTTGTGTAGAGGATGGTCATAGGACATTTCTCTGAGTTGTGAAAGAGGAACAGAAGTCCAATTTATAACAAGACAGGACCTCATTGTATTAGCATATGAATGTTTGTGACACGTGCCCTATTAATGGATTGGTCATACATAAGTCACAACCATCACTTGCTCAATATGGCCACACCAATTGCCTGATATTTAAATATTCCTATTTCTAAGGTTTTGTCAAGGAGAAAGTTTATATCCATCCATTCTCAGTAACACTGCTGGAATTGAGAAGGCATGTTACTACATTCATCAAGAATGCAACATGAGAACTACTTCAAAGGACTCTGTGCAAATGGGACTGGTTTGTGGACATTGGTCTCTTTACATATTTAGTGTGTGTATGGGTGGAAGTCAAAATACAGCTTCAGGGAATCGTCAAGTAATTTGCAATTCTACAGCTTCTTCTAGTAAAGTGAAAACAGCAGCCAGCTACTATTAATGTGGGTGTATTTTCACGCAGCCACAGTCTCACAATGTCAACGTGGTCCCACCATGGAAATTTTTGACAGAATAACAGATTTTCTAATAAAGGTGTACATATTCATTCTCATTATTGGGAAGACAGTTAGCTCCAGTTTTGTGTAACAACTCTTTATTATAGTTCTATGAAAGCTACACAGAAAAACAGTTTAATCTAAATAGCATATCTTCTAATTGCAGAAAATCTTCAAACCATATGATTTAATTGTTTATTTTAGGTGCCAGCACAGATGTTGGAGTACTGTGTTCTTCGGTTGCCATATGCTGTTGAAGTTGTTTTGTCCCGGCATGGTCAGAAGATAGTTGATCATCAAATGGAACTCCGTAGAATAGCCGATATTGTTATTGATATATTTGCCATGACAGCTGTACTGGGGAGGGCGTCACGCTCTTATTGTATTGGTCTGCAGCATGCAGAAAGTGAGGTAAGGTTGGAATATACGCTGTTCTTATAAAATTCTTATTTGTGTTACAGAAATGCCAGTGTATTTTACTGCATACTGTTCTCAAACTGTTTACTATCTGCAACTCTTCAGCACTTGCTACTGTAGGCCTAGTAATGCCTTTCATTGTTGGTAGTATATCTGTGTTCTGGTTCCGTTCTTTTTAAATATTCTTCATAACAGTAAAGCGTCTATACAGCATTTGCATGTACTTACATTCATAGAATGCACCTCAAAGTCAATGTTTATCATGCAATTTTTTTGCGTAAATAATATAATTAAAGTTTGAGTTTCAAAATGCTTAAAAAGGAAAAAAGAAAGAAAAACCAGTTCTTAGAATGATGTCAAATTTGAATGGAATATTATTGATGAAGTGGGAAATGTTATGGAAAGAAAAAAAATATAACAAAAATTTTACCATTGGATTGTGCTGTAAGCTACAGAATATGCAAAATAAAAGATGCAGGTTACACAAGTGTTCCTCAGTTTGCCCCTGAGATGCTTGGCATGACTGACTCAATACAGGAACATGTGCAGCTGGTAAAGCTGTTTTACAAGAATGGTGGCTGCGTGCCAGTAGCTCTGCAGAAGTTCCAGACACTCTAATATGAAAACGAGCATTGGCCCAATGTCTTCCAAGGGTCTGGAGAAAATGATTTTGAAATTTGAATAGACAGGTGCTTTTGAAGTGCAGTGTGGCAGAGGGAGGAAAAATTGATCTGACTTCAGTAAAAGTCGTCACAGGATTGCCGGAAGGGTTGAGAGGTGGTGTACAAGCATGCATTGCATGGGGAATTGCCCGAACTTCAGACATGCCTGTGAGCACGGTGCATAAAATTTTACAAAACATCCAGCATTGCTATCCATACAAAGTTACCCATGTTCAGGAATTGCTTCGTGCTGACGTGCCAGTAAGTCAAGCATTTGCTACAGAATTTCTTGCTCGCATGGAAGTGGACAATAGATGGCCATGGAAAATTCTGTGGACAGAATTTTTATCTCTAAGGATGTGTTAATTAACAGAATTGCAGAGTATTGGCAATGGAAAATCCCTGGCACATCAACTGGTAACACTTCATTCTGCAAAGGTAAATGTTTGGTGCAGGTTGATGGCATCATTTATCACAGGGCCGTATTCTTTTGAAGACATAGGTCCTGCGGGTTCTGCGATCTGTAGCGTCATTTGTCACCATTGGTAAATGCTATGAGAGTCTTTTGTACACTAATATTATTACAACCCTTCAACAGTATGGATGTGTGGGTTTGATCATTTTTACACAAGATGGCACTCCTCTCCACATTGCATAGCCAGTGAAGCAGATGCTGCAGAGGCATTTCAGAAATGCATAAATTATCAGCCATCATTTCACTACAGACTGGCCATCTATATCACCTGATCTTAATCCAGACTTCTGTCTGTGGGTTATTTGAAAGATGCCATGTTCAGTGCTCCGATTGCAAATGTAGCTGAATTGAAGGCATGCATTGCACAAGATATTATGTATTTGATTCCTGATACACTTCAATCTATTGTGGAACATGCTGTTCCTCGATTTCAACTTGCGGCAGAAAGCAGTGGGCAGCATATTGAACATATCTTGCGCCAGTCACACAACAATTAAAAACCAATTTTACTGTAGATTTTTATGTAGGCCTAAGGACAATTAAAAACTGATTTTTCCCATCTGCTGTAGTATGAGCTTGCCATGGTGGATGGGCATACTTAACAAACAATGCCACAACTGTTGAATCCAAAACTTGTGCTGTCATGCACAGTACAGTTGGTTTAATGTGCAGTTCGACCCCAGCTGTCTTATTGTCAGTCATCTGTCATTTGTAGCTGAACCCATTTACATTATGACACTCACAGTGCCATGTATTAGGAAAATTTTTGTTTCCCCCTTCTTTGGTAATATTCCATTCAAATTTGACATTATGAGCAGCAGCTCTTTACTTGCAGTGCATTGAAACTGGAACTTTAATTATAATCACCAACTATTTGCAAGAATACAGTATTGTTGATTTTTAAATAAAATTTCAGACAGATACATTATTTAAGAAAAGTGGTTAGAGGTAAATGGATGCAGGTCCAATAAATTATGTAGATCTTGGTTTATTTTTAGGTGCTGATTGCAGGAACATTCTGCAAGGATGCGCTGTTGAGAGTCAAATCTGCTGTCAAAGAAATTGAACTTGGGCCAGTAGCAACAAATGACTCTAATTATTCCAAGGTTGCAGAAAAAATTTTTGAAAATAAAGGATATTTTCCTGTACATCCATTGACACGAAATTTTTAGTCTAATTTTTGTTGTTGTTTGGACTTTTAAATATTTTTTCTTTTTATAATTGCTGAAACTTGTTGATATTGTTTTGTGCCTGACACCGCTGTGAAACTCAGTAAATATATTGTTATACAATTAAAGTTGATACCAGAGTTTTATTTGAGATTCTATAACACCATTAAAATTTTTAGGTAAAGTATCTATACCAACCTGTAAGTATTCCATTGTTGACATATACCTCATGAGTCATGACAGTCCCACTATAAATTCTATGATAAATGTTCTAGATTCTTTTTGACAAACATTAGTCACATAGATTTCCATATTAGCTATTTTAATTTGAGGAACTGGAGTGATAGATTTGGCAGTTCTACAACAACTCAAGCGATATGGAGAAAAGTTGTGTGGCATAACACAATAATGTCATTCAAAATCTAAAACATTCTTCATTTCTGGAGAAAAGCTCAGGATTAATCAAAAATGCAGCCTTTTGTTACACACATTGTACTCATCTGGCAGGATTGAAACAAATTGGCATACTATGAGGTACATTAAAGTTATAACACCTCTGATCTCCTCCCCCCATCCAGGATTGGAAACAGATAGAAACATAGGGCTCACTTTAAAATACGCATGCACTTGTGAATGTGCGACAGAGATAGCAGCACTGTAGAATGTTACAAGAACAGTATGCACTAATTCTTTCTCTCTATTTGCATGGTGTGATACGAACCAAATTCATTGCCAGTTGAGTGAGACATGTCTTGGTGGTGTCATGGATGTGCCTAATGTGTATTCGTGAGTGCAACAGTTCAGAGAAGGCGGAACATCATGTGGAAACAAAAAAGAGACATCTTGGCCTCACACCATCTGGTCTGATGACATGATTGAGCAAGTGGAGAAAGTTGTTTTGGAGGATAGCTGGAGGAGAGTGGAACACATCATCTCCAAAGTTGACATTTCTGTGAGCTGTGTAATACAATTTTGCATCTAGGCCAGAAAACGCAAAAAGTCTCCTCCAGATGGGTGCCACGAATGCTGACAAACAACCACATCACCGTGCACGTAGTATCTTGCTAGGCTATGCTGACATGTGATAACATGAATGGGATTTTCTTTTCATAGATTGTGACAACAGGTGAGGCATGGATGGCATTTTTCAATCCTGAAAATAGAGTAATGTCAGAAATGTGGAATACACTGCAAAATTCTATCCACTAATTTAATGACAAATCAGTGTACAATACTGTAGTGTGACCAGAGATGCTAATCAATCTGTAGACAGGGAGCAATTGTAAGTGATAGAGGATAAAATTGATATGGTATGGAAAGTGCTGTGTGCTCATTAGTCACTGCTGCACAGTGATATTGCACAGCAGGGCGCCACCATCCAGGCACTCCAGTCATGGTACCACCTCAACTTCCAATCTTTTGCTGTGTAGATGTTACTCACAATAAGGGACTGACTTCCGCTTCTGCTGTAAGACTGTCAAATTCATCTGCAGATAGTGTTATTAGCTGTCACAGGGGTCATTGATGTGTGGCACTATTCTCCTCTTTATGAATGCTAGATTATTCTGCCAATCACAGGATAAATAGTGATATGATGTCCACTTTCATTCAGTTCACAGGAGTTCTCTTCACAGTTGCAATTCACATAGCAGTTAACTCCAGCACAGTTCGCACAAAGTTAAAGTCTGTGTGCCCACAGTTCTACAGTTCCACTGGGCAGCAAGCCACTACTTAGGAGTATTCTCCAGACTCTTCAACATCAACTGTTTAGTGAGGTCATTAGTGAGAGACCGAAGAGAGTACTGTCAAAAATAGCAGGTCTGCTAAACATTTTTAGATGATATAGTTATCTTCAAAGTGTTAGGCTACTCAGCATGTTGGACGTTTTCGAATACTGAGCTGTGCATCTGTCAATGCTCAAAACTGATTATTACTTTCTACATAAACTTAATAAATGTATGTTATTTGATTCATTTTGTGTTCCCCATCTCGTGTGTTTTAGAGCCCTATGTTTACATAAAGTTGTTAAGCGTGTGGGCCAACCATCTTGCTCAACAATTAAATATCTGTTGCCGGACGTTTCATTGCTTTTTGTGATGTTGGGCATCATAAGGTCATGATGAATACAACAAAAAGTTGTGGCTGAATGTAAATAATTTAGAAGTACAGGTAACAACTCACTGAATAGTAGAGATCTTGAGTTTTCAACAGGCACATAAAGTTTTCAGTCTTGTTTATGTGACTGTTGATGACTCGACACCTATACTATTTGGAGGGTGAAATTATTTGTGTGTGTTTGATAAAGGACTAATTACAGTGGGCTGAAGCTCTAATTTTGTGAACAGTTACACGTACAAGCTCTCAACAGCTGCAACAGCTTTAGTATTTAGAGCGTAGTCTCGACATACAAAATAACGAACGTTGAGTATAGCTTTGGAAGGTTGAGTGATGAGATGAATACAGGTTCAGTAATAAGTACGGTATATACCAATTGATAATACTACAAGGATGCTAGCTATGCAGCATAACAAGGGTCAACATACGACAGATGTCTATACATAATGCATATCTATGTGGGTGGGGTTAGTGTTTGTTTCCCTGTCCATGCAGGGTGGCCACTCAACATGGAAACCAGAAAATATCAGGGAATTGTAAAGATCCAGGAAAAATCAGGGATTTGTCACATATTTGTAGAATTTTAGTTCATAGCTTTAAAAATTGTGTGCTCCTGTAATGTCGTACAGATCTTACGTAAAAGATGCTAAAATGTTTGAAATGCACTAAGAGTGGTCAGTGTGAGAAACAGTTCACATTACACAGCTCACTAAGATACGTTTTGTTGAGTGGCAGATGAAAAAATTCTATACATGTGAGCCTTGCAACAAGGTGACAGCATGTGAAGGAAGGTATTTGTCCCACAGTTACATTAAATTGTATTTTGCTGGTATTTTTTATTTAACCCTCAGGTGGGCGCATGGCAGCACTCCGTGCTGCCACGTTGAAGTGTATGTGATAAGTAGTAGTAAAGGTGTTTGAATCATCTAGGGACATACGTACCTGCAGTCAGCTACACTGTCAAACAATCCATGCGCCAGATGTCATTTTCCTTCCTTTTAGCAGTCAACAGCCAAGGCTGAATGCGAGTACTCCACTATGGTAGCACTCCGTGCTGTGTGTGCCCATTCATGCACATAAATTTGCTTTTCGAATGTTGGTGAGGGGTTATTGTTTTGTGAGAGACTTTGGCTCTCATTGTTTTTTATTGTTGTATAACATTTTTACCATGAATCATTTAGTAGATGTATGTATGTAGATCAATGTTTTTCATGCAATATTTTATGATATGATGGGTTACCTATTTCATCTATCCATATATTGTTACATTCATATCAGCAGTGTAATACAGATATGTATATAGACTACCTACCTATCTTATGATGATTGCACCTACTATTTATATTTACCTATCTATGTCTATTAGTCTTCACTGTCGTATGTTGTACCTAGGGCAAAACGTGGCACTTCAGATGAGGAGTTCAGGCAACTTGTTGAGTAGTTGGATGCTGACAAGAATACGCAGGTTCAAGAAGGGACACAAAATAGTGAAGAAGACATAGACAGCTCAGATATTGAGGATGAAGAGGAGGTCGTGGAATTAAATGAGCATGACAGCAGTTCAGAGGTTTCTGAAGAGGAAGCAGATGAGATGGAGATTGATGATACTGGTGAGGATTTCTTTTTTTACATCAGAAAAGACAAAGAAACTATTTTGTGCAGCAAACCCCCAGTGAAAGCTGCTTCAAGAGTACCAACGAAGAATATTATCAAGATTTTTCCCAGCGCAAAGCGGATTTTCAGGGATACTCTGAAACCCATTGATGCATTTCTCAAATTTATAGGCCTTGACATTATTGATACAATTGTAGACTGTACCAAAACTTTTATTGCTAACAAAAGGGACAAAGTAAAATACTCCAGAAATCGGGACTGTAAGGACCCTACACAGGATGAGATTATGGGTAATTTGGGTTCTTATTCCTAGTTGGAATGAAGCATGGGAATCACGTGAACTGCAGAGAGCAATAGAAAGGTGATGGAACAAGTATGGTGATCACAAGGGTGACATGCAGTTACAAGAACTTCCCGTTATTGCTTCGATCAATGAGGTTTGATTATCTGTGTACAAGAGAGGAGAGAGAAAAGACTGACAGGCTCGCAGCCATCTGCAGTGTATGACAGATTTTTGGCCAACTGTGGGAATAATTACAGTTGTGGTGAATTCACAACAATCAACGAGATGCTGTTCACATTTAGAGGTAGATGTGGTTTTGTCCGATATGTACCTAGCAAACCGGCCAAATATGGACTGAAATATTATGCTACATGTGACAGTAAAACATGTTATACATCAAATTTCGATATGTACTGTGGAAAGCAGAGGCCAGGCCGTAGGGATGTTTCAAATAAACCCCACAATATAGTTCAAAGACTTTTTCAAGATATTCAACATTCCAACAGGAACATTATGATGGACAGCTACTACACTTGTGTGCCATTAGCTGATATCCTTCTTGAGAAAGGATTGACTGTCATTGGTGCCCACAAAGCCAATAAGAGAGAGATCCCCCCTGAATTTATCTCAAAATCACAGGAAATCGGTTCGTGTCTTCATGTGTTTCAGTACTATAAAACACTTGTTTCAATCCCGACCAAGCGAAGGAAATGTATACTCCTCCTATTGACTATGCATGACTGCAAAGTTACTGATGAAATGATGGCTAAAGAAATTATCAACACTGATTATAAGTCCACCAAGGTGAGGTGTCAATAAAGCCGATAAAATGCTTACTCAACTGCACAGCAACAAGATGGCCTCTTGTTTCTCCATAATAACCCCGAATCCACAATACGCCGTCACAACTTTCTCAGTGAATTAGCGCTCAAACTTTTAGAGGCTCATATGAAAATAAGGGCTCAGATGTGCACACCTCCAAAAGATATCCGACTGTTTCTTGTAAAATACTGTGAGCTACCCCAACCAATTGCAGCCCCAGATGCTGCAAAAAGAAAGGGGCTATGTCCTCTATGTGGAGGAAAAAAGTTCAATCATACAATTATCACATGTAATGATTGAAAACAATTTGTTTGTAAGAAACACTCACGACATATTGCATTTGTAAAGATTGTGATATGTTTGAAAATCATGTATTCTAATGCTTTCTATTTATCTCTGTTTTCGAAAGGGAACCTTATGAACTTACGAATTATGTTCAGACAGGTAGTGGTCTGTTCAGTTACTGTACTCTTGCTCAACGTTGTTTATTCTGATAATGTTCTCAGTGTAAGCAGCTATGTACTATTTTGGCTGTCAAATTCTGGTTATATTTTTTTATAGGTTTGATTTGTAGTCTTGTGAAATTGGCTGTATTCAAAAGGTGTATGTTCTTTCTTTCAAAAGATTATGTTACCACCAATAATGAAATATATTTTCAATTTAGTTACTTGAGTTTGATATTTTATAATTTATTGAGGAACGATTTCTGGTTTACATTGAAAGAATGCATTATTCAGTTTGGTATCATGATTTGTTTCTAATGGTTTTACCTACCTTACATCAAAAACAGGGCCGCTACATGAGCGGAAAAGCCGATTTTCTGGAGGCAGCAGTCAGTGCTGCACACGCGCACTTGTGTGAGTTTCAAAATCACACCCAGTTGAAGGTTAAGTAGGAGGTCATTAGTTAAACTTAAAATGACACGTTGTTAGTTTCTGTTTCTATCTAAATTTTTGGTGGTCACATAGCTAATTTAATCTTATTTTAGGGATCAATTAAAAATGTGTGCTCTTCATATCTGGCATATTTCTTGTTGATATGTTGTGCTTCATCCAGTGTATTGCAATTCACTTTGCCATTTGGTACTAGAATGAAATGTCAATTTGCATATGTTAAATATTTTCATTTATGCATTAACACACAAAACCAGCAAGCCCATTCAGCTTCCACCCTAAAAGACTGTTTGGGAAAAATATAATTATGCTCTGGAAAACTCATGGAACAATCAGGAAAATTAAATCAGCCAGTAGGGTGGCCACCCTGCCATGTCATTCCATAAGCTACACATTTTCTGAAGTGGTGCTAAATGATGAGCACCTTATGGAGATCAGTCTTCAGAGATCAAGTTAAAGTTTGACAAACTCAGTGTTCCTGAGCTGGTAGCTGCTAGTGCCACCAGATGCTATTACCATAATCTTTGGATATGTTTC
The DNA here is from genome assembly GCF_021461385.2 of Schistocerca piceifrons. NCBI lineage: Eukaryota > Metazoa > Arthropoda > Insecta > Orthoptera > Acrididae > Schistocerca > Schistocerca piceifrons. Next base: position 357,670,112 of record NC_060149.1, on the reverse strand, counting down.
AGTGACTCCAAAGTGCCATGATCAAATATTGTGTCTCATGAACAATAGAGATATTGTCTTAACAGTCCAAGTCATGATACGAATCTCTGTACATTATTTAACGCTTCAACCTTAAGAGATGGGGAAAGTCATTAGTGGGCAGTCTCTGTGGCACCTAACATACCACAGTTGTATTAGGCTTGTTCACGTACGTGGGGCTCTGTCTCAGTTGACTTTTATAACACTAGTTTTTTGTGAGAGTGGAAAGGCTCTCAACATGTGTGGACCAGAGCAGGGCTCTAACTACCACTTTACAAGGAGGCCTCAAGCAGACAGTCCTCCTGAAAAGTCTTTGAAACTAAGTAGTTGTATCAGAGCAATGCCAGTGTATAATAAATAATTACTTTTGATGAAGCATAAGAGTGTTCATTCAAGATAATGTCCCATTTTTATATACAAAAGGGCATGGAAGGAATTGCTGTAAATATATAATCAATTAAAAGTTACATTATGGTATGTTGCTAATATAGCCAAATACCCAAACTTCTGGGATTAAAAAGATTGAGGAATATCATATTGTTTTTGAAATGCATCACACACTCAACTGTGTTAAAGTGGTAAAAATTAAAAATTTAGATCTCAAAAACTTAAAGGAAGTGGCAAATAATGAGTGGCAGATGAATAACATTATGACGTGAATAAACAGCAAATTTGGGGAAATTTGTCTTAATACTGACTTTTAAATCGCACTCATTGCGTGAATACATAAAATCAATCCTGCGTCCGGCCATCCTGATTTAGGTTTTCCGTGATTTCCCTAAATCGCTCCAGGCAAATGCCGGGATGGTTCCTTTGAAAGGGCACGGCTGACTTCCTTCCCCGTCCTTCCCTAATCCGATGAGACCGATGACCTCGCTGTTTGGTTTCTTCCCCCAAACAACCCAACCCAATACATAAAATATGGATATGGGACACACATTACAACCAATTAATTAACATAAAAGTTCGGTTCACACATCTAATAATAGTTTGTCCATACAGCCTGAATCCAATGCTCTGTTTTCAGTGTCAAAGATATGTACACACCACTTGCATCAAAGAGGAAGCCAACATGTGGTAAATATCACCTGGATGGTCATGATCCAGGCACATTGTGCACTTCATTGCTTTCTTCCATTACTGTTCATGAAAACATCCAATATGGTGTAAGGAATTCCCAGTCTACATGAAGAATAAAAGATTCAACAGATTTGAATAGTGCAACTGTTATCTTACATGGAGGCAACATAGGCTTTGTGTGTAGATGTTAGTACATCTATTTACACCAGAAACAGTTCCTGTAAAGGTACCATTACAGTTGTAATTGCTAAGGCTGCCAAACCAGCAGTGCCTATTGACACTAAGCTCACGAATTCAGGCCAAAAAATGAAACCAGGGAACATTTCTCCATCTTAACTCCATCCACTGTCTCACATGGAGGGAAATCTGCAGGCAAAAAAGCAGACTTGAGAAGCTTAATGCCATGGCATACGTCTCCAATGATGTTTGATGGTGAGGATTCTTTGACAGAGTGAGAACTGTGTACAAGGAACCACTAAGTCAATCTGTTTTCTTTCCACAACAGATCAACATTGTCCACCTCTGATAGTTGGTGTAGGAAAAATCATGTGGAGACATCTTTTGGCATTGTGAAAGAATACATTGGGTCAGTATCAATGCTACAATGTCCCTCCAGTAATAGTAGCTTTAAGATGTTGAGAGACTTGTGAGCAAACCACATCCAATTTTTTGCATAATCTCTTTGAGGAACACATTTGGGTATTGCCTGTATTTGACAGTGTCTGTAAAGTTTGATACAATGTTCCTACAGACATACATGCAGGAACAAATGCTGCTAATGATTTATAGCAGTACTCACACATGAAATGTGTTCACAAACTGCAAATATTGTACAACCACAGCTATTTAATTTACTTGAAACAAATGGAAATTTGTGCTGGACCTGGACTTAACCTGCATTACGCAAGCAGTCACCTTAACTGCTTTGGATATCTAAACAGGCTTGACATACACTTCCATATGTCCCAGTGCCTGCTACCCCCCAGTGCTCACACAGTTACGTGATTCCCAGATGGGCAGAGGCTTATTTAGTTTCTCTCCAAATTGCCTTGCTTGCCTTTGGCATGAAATACATTAGTACAGTGCCTGTATTTGACAGTGTCAGTAAAGTTTGATGCAATGTTCTTCTGGACATGCATGCATGAAATTAAAATATGACGACTAGCTAGTTTTGGTTGTAAGTAACAACCATCTTCAGATCATGATCATATTAAATGCTGGTTGATCACAAACTGGATGTACCAGTAAAAATATTAATGCAGTGTGAAGCGTTTGTATAGAAAACAACATGAATAAGAAATTTAGTGCTAACAGTAATAACAAAACTGAGCCTCATATTGGACTCGGGTTGAACAAACTGTTTGTACCATTGAAAATCACATCATTCATTAGCTTGCAATTGTATGAAGTTTTTTTGCTGAACTTGCAAATCATACAATTGGAAGTTAATAATTCATGTGATTTGTGCTGATATAATCAGTTTGCTCAATCTGAGTCTCATACTATTATGGTGTACAGGCAGCCTTAGTTTTGTTGTTGCTGTTAGCACCAAATCTCTTATTCATATTGCTTTCTTTACAAATTCATGTCACTGCATGATGATTATTACTGGTACATCCAGTTTGTGTTCAATCTGCATTTAATATGATCATGGTGTGAAGATGGTTGTTACTTGCAATTGAAAGTAGGTAGATGTCATTCAGTTTCCTTACGTAAATGAGATCTAGGCATTAAAAGATTTTTGTAATTAAAAAAATTAACAAATAAGTAGTTAGTGAGCAGGGGAAGATTTTGTATTACTGGAGGAGAAGAAAGCTGCTTGGCCTTTGCAAGGAACCATCCTCGCATTCGGCTAGTGTTGGCTGGGAAATCACAGAAGGCCCAAAATGAGCACTGATATGTATGGTTAGTAGCCTTCAATCGGAAACTTTTTGATTTGTTGTAATAATGTTAGATTGCTAATGTTGGCAAAGGACGGCTACTGCACCAAGTTTTCCAGCCCTTTCCGACACACAGAACGACTGATTTCAACTATAACTTGTAAAAGTTTTGTTGGTAGTTTCATCCCCTTTTGCTGATCTCTACTTGTCGCCAGAAGTTGGAAGTCGTCATGCTGTTTGTGTTCTGTATGAGGTCCCTGCCCTTTGAAAATCAACTGGATAGTTGTATTACAACAGAATTAATTTCATCCTCACTACTTCAAATAAGCACAACATTTGAATGTATCTATAATGTGCTTTCATGAAACAATGTTATTTCCATGAAACATCAGAAAATGCTTGTTTCTCACATTTTGATAAAAACTTGTTTCGTTGCAATAAAAGTGCAGTGTCTGAAAATTCACCAATTTGATGAAAAAATTTCTAGAAGAAAAGTTGTAGAGCATAGAAATGTTTTCAATGAGCCAAAAAGGTGTTGGAAAACCCAGTGGGTTAGTAAACATCAAAATTTACTAGTTTTGTGGAAATCTTATGGTTGATTAAAGTCAATTTTTGGGTACCCATTCAGTGGTTGTTTGCAATATTCACCCTTGTTGTTTTTTTTATCAGTACAATCATTCTCTGGATTTTGTTGCTCCACTGTGAAAACGTGGCCTTTCCTTCGAGTCTTTTGCTGATCACTACTAAATCTGGCATTAATTAACCCTTGCAGTACCAAAGGGTGGGGGGGGGGGGGGCAGTAATGTACTGTATGCCCGCCTTTTGAAAGTATTGGAATCTAGTCTTTTGCTGTATATATTTTAAAGCTGTGAAAAAAATATTCTTTTTAATGTATTCTTCTACCAGATTCCATAAATGTTTTAAATTTTTCAGTTAAATTTAACCCAAAGGTTTTAAGTCTTATTACTAGATGTCACTTTTCACAATGAGTGTCATAGCCAATATTTTCAGGTTCAGAGCCTTGTTTATGCATCAATATCTCTTGTGAGAGAAAGTCACGAAATTCGCATTTTTAAATTTTTTGTGATAGTCGAAAGGTACTCCCAGCTTAGTAGTACATGTTATTGAAAATGCGTTTGTAGTGCTGACAAGGGAACCTCCCCATCGCACCCCTCTCAGATTTAGTTATAAGTTGGCACAGTGGATAGGCCTTGAAAAACTGAACACAGATCAATCGAGAAAACAGGAAGAAGTTGTGTGGAACTATGAAACAAATTAGTAAAATATACAAACTGAGTAGTCCATGTGAAGATAGGCAACATCAAGGACAATGGGAGTCAGGGAGCGCCGTGGTCCCGTGGTTAGCGAGAGCAGTTACAGAACGGAGGTCCTAGGTTCAAGTCTTCCCTCGAGTGAAAAGTTTAATTTTTTATTTTCAGTTTATGTGACAAACTCTTATGTTTTCATCACTTTTTTGGGAGTGATTATCACATCCACAAGAAAACCTAAATCGGGCAAGGTAGAAGAATCTTTTTACCCATTCGCTAAGTGTACAAGTTAGGTGGGTCGACATCATATTCCTGTCATGTGACGCACATGCCGTCACCAGTGTTGTATAGAATATATCAGATGTGTTTTCCTGTGGAGGAATCGGTTGACCCATGACCTTGCGATCAAATTTTTTCTGTTCCCATTGGAGAGGCACGTCCTTTCATCTACTAATCGCACAGTTTTGCGGTGAAGTCGCAAAACACATACACTAAACTTATTACAGTGAACAGAGACGTCAATGAACGAATGGACAGATCATAACTTTGCGAAAATAAAGAAAGTAAAATTTTCAGTCAAGGGAAGACTTGTACCAAGGACCTCTCGTTTGGCAGCTACACACGTTAACCACAGGACCACGGTGCTCCTGAGCTCAGATTCTCCTTGATGTTGCCCATGTTGCGCATGGACTACTCAGTTTGTATATTTTACTAATTTTTTTCATAGTTCCACACAACTTCTTCCTATTTTCTCGATTGATCTGTGTTCAGTTCTTCAAGGCCTATCCACTGTGCCAACTTATAACTAAATCTGAGGGGGGTGTGGTGGGGAGGTTCCCTTGTGAGTGTGGTAAGACAATTTCAGGTTCCTCACTTTACTTCCACATCAGCACCTCTTTAAAAAGTATATTGTTAATGTAAGTTAACAACAGTTAACGAATTTTGTATTTTTTAAATTTTTTTTAGGATTAATACTGAACAAACGCTAACAGAGAAGCAACAACGCGACTATTTTGGTCCAAGATGGCCGCCGAGTAAGTGACGCCAGAAACCATTTCCAGAAAGTTAAGTGATTTAGACAGGAATATAATTTAGTTTAACGCCGACAACAAATTAAATACGTGCATTAGTGTATCGTTTAGTCTTGCCGTTAAAGGTTTGACTTTTCTTTGCGTATTTTTTCAGAAAACACGAAAAGATCGTAACTTCGCGAAGTCGCGCTTAGGCTTAAATTTTGTAAACGTGTTTGTTTCTTGTTTCACGGTAATTTAACTAGTTTCTCGGTAACAAATAAGTAAACTACCGTAAATAGCGTATAACTTCATTGTTTTAATACAGATTTCAGAAAAACAGCGTAACTTTATATCAGAAACTTGCCTATATACATTTGTTTATAGGCCTAATTCTCGTAACGTTTTTGGAGAATCAAAGTTAAAGTATCTCGTTTAATTGACCTTTTTTTCATTCCATCGAGTGAAATATATAACAAATAGCGTATACCTTCGTTGTTTTAATACAGATCTCAGAAAAACAGCGGAATTTTAAATCAGAAACTTGCTTATATACATTTGTGAATAGGCTTAATTCTTGTAACGTCTTTTTTGATTTTCGGTAATTTAATTGATTTATTCTAGCTAAAGTATTATTTTTGCCATGAGTGAGAAGTGCCCTAGAATTGTTAGTTCTGGGGTTTCGTGTCATGGATGCAGTAGTTTTTTCACTGGGGGGACTGCAGTGGCGTGGGTGTTGGGAAAGTGGATCAGGCTCATCAGTGGTTATGTAGGATTTGCAGCAGAGATAGGAAGATAGTGGAACAGGAGGGGAAAATTGCTGCCCTTCAGGCTGAGCTAGATCAGGCTAGGGAAAATCTGGACAGGTTAAGGAGGGAGAAGGGCAAAGAGAGTGGGAAGTGGCAACAGGTAGCAGAAGGAACGGGCCTAGAACTAAGTCTGACAGTTTTGTGGTGAATGTCAAAAATAAGTTTGACCTGTTGCTTCAGTTAGAAACTGATGAGCCTCAAGCAGAGGTAGGTGTAGACAGGACACAACAAACTTTCAATAGGAAATTGAAAAAGAATGTAGGAAAGTCATCGAAAAGGAAGAAAGTTTTGTTGTTAGGCAGTTCTCATGCCAGAGGTGTAGGCCAACTTCTGCAGGAGGAATTAGGACCAGAATACCAGGTCACAAATTTTTTCAAACCAAGTGCTAGTCTGGATCAGGTGACAGAGGATTTAGGTTCACTCTGTAAAGGATTTACCAGGGAAGACACCGTGGTTATTGTGGGAGGGCCAGGGAACAGCATCGACAGAGATCCTGGGTACAGTATAGAGTGTGACCTGGTAAAGATTGCATCGGCATCGAGAAACACCAATGTTGAATTTGTATCTGTCCTGAGACGCCATGACCGGCCTCATTTGAACTCTTCTGTTGGGAGAGTTAATTTGGAGTTGGAACGGCTGCTTGGGTCGGGTGCGGGGGCTCATATTGCTGTGGTTCCTGTTGATTATCTCAGTAGGTGGTACTATACCAGGCACGGCCTACATCTCAACAGGAAAGGGAAGGAGAAACTGGCTGGGGTAATAGCAGGAAATTTAAGGGGGGGGAGGCACTGCCATGAATGGTAAAATACCAGTGGTTACAGGTGTTGGAGCAGCACCTTTTTTAGGATAGGTAAGACAGAAAGATGTCAAGTTCTACGAGAGGTCAGGATTGAAACAAATCTTCAGTTTAGGAAAGAAATTAAACAGCACAATTCTAGCACATTGGATCACCAATCACAGCTATCAATTATAAATTTTCACCAATCACCAGAAATTTTACCTCCACCAAGTTGTATCTCAGTCCTAGGTAATTGCATTGAGGAATTAAAGTCACCCAACCCAGTTGACATAATCTGCCTCTCTGAACACCATGTGACCACTGGTATAGGAACTAGGCCTAAGCACAATGAGAAACTCAGACAGGAGAGTACTGCAAATGTTAGAATAAGGAAAGGTTCTCATAAAAGTATAATTAAAAATAATGTAAGTATATTTCATCAAAATATTGGGAGTTTAAAGAATAAAGTAGATGAGCTTCTGGTTTGTTTAGAAGATTTAGAAGCTGAGAATGAAATAGATATACTATGCCTGTCTGAGCATCACATTGTTACTGATATGGATAAGGTAAATGTAAGTGGTTATAAGCTCTCTGCACATGTAATGAGAGAAAATATGGAGAAAGGAGGAGTTGCCATATATGTCAAAAGTTATCATTGTGCAAAAAGTATAGAAACAAAAAAGTTTTCTGTAGAGGAACATATAGAAGCATGTGCCTGTGAGCTTAAATTAAATAAAGGCACATTTATAATTGTAACTGTATATAGATCCCCATCAGGAAATTTTCATCTATTTCTGAAAAATTTAGACTCCTTGTTGTGCTATCTGTCAGACAGGAGGAAGCAAATTATTATTTGTGGGGACTTCAATGTAGATTCTCTGAAAGAGGGTAATAGGAAAAACGACCTTGAAGTATTACTCGGTTCTTTCAATTTGACACCTGTTATTGATTTTCCTACTCGGGTGGTAAAGGATAGCAGCTCACTGATAGATAACTTCTTTATAGACCAAGATAAGTTTAACCAGATAAATGCTCAGCCTGTTGAGAATGGTCTTTCTGATCATGGTGCACAGCTAGTTACAATATATGACATAGCTCCATTCAGCAATACTAAACAGTCCTCCAAAGTAGTACGTTCAGTCAACGATTTAGCAATTGCAAATTTCAGGGAAAGCCTACAGCAGTTAGACTGGGATGAGGTGTACCGTGAACCTGATGCCAATTTAAAATATAATTTATTTCATGACATTTTTGTAAATGCATTTGAAAACTGCTTCCCCAAGAGAAATAGTTAAATATACTCGTAAGAAACCTTGTAACAAACCATGGCTTGCTAAGGGTATAAAAATATCTTGTAACCGGAAAAGGGAAATGTATCTGACAGCAAGAAAGAGTAGTGACCCAGAAACTATCAAAAATTATAAAAACTACTGTGTTATATTAAGAAAAGTTATTAAAAAATCCAGGAGTATATGTATCATGTCTGAAATCAGCAACTCTGATAATAAAATTTAAACGATTTGGAATATTATTAAAAGAGAAACAGGTCAACCAAGAGCAGAGGAAGACAGTATTACCATCAAATTGAATGAAAACTTTACGAACAAAAAGTCAGAAGTTGAAAATATTTTTAATAATCATTTTCTAAATGTTGTGGATATAGTAGGATCCAGGTGTTCATTAGAAGATGCTAGGCTGTTAATGGAAGAGGCCATACCTATGCAATTTGATACAATTGAAATCTCACCCACTTCTCCCTCTGAAATTAGGAAAATAATAAACTTGCTTAAAAGCAAAAACTCACATGGAATTGATGGCATTTCCAGCAAAATACTAAAAGCTTGTTCTCAACAGATAAGTAAGATTCTCAGCCACCTGTGTAATAGCTCTCTGGAACAGGGCATTTTCCCTGATAGACTGAAATGTGCTATTGTTATACCTTTGCATAAAAAGGGGGATAGATCTGATGTCAACAATTACCGTCCAATCTCCCTTCTAACAGCTTTATCCAAAATTTTTGAGAAAGTAATGTATTCGAGAGTAGCTTCACATTTCTGTAAAAATGAAGTACTAACAAAATGTCAGTTTGGTTTCCAGAAAGGTGTTTCAACAGAAAATGCCATATATGCTTTCACCAGTCAAATTTTGAATGATCTGAATAACCGAACACCGCCCGTTGGGATTTTTTGTGATCTCTCAAAGGCTTTTGATTGTGTAAATCATGAAATTCTGCTAGACAAGCTCAAGTATTGTGGCACGAGTGGGACAGTGCACAAACGGTTTAATTCATACCTAACTGGAAGAGTGCAGAAAGTTGAAATAAGTAGTTCTCGTAACATGCAAAGATCAGCACATTCCTCAAACTGGGGAACTATCAAGAATGGGGTTCCACAAGGGTCAGTCTTGGGTCCTTTGTTGTTCTTATTACATATTAATGACTTGCCATTCTATATTCATGAAGAGGCAAAGTTAGTTCTCTTTGCTGATGATACAAGTATAGTAATCACACCTGACAAACAAGAATTAACTGATGAAATTGTCAATACTGTCTTTCAGAAAATTACTAAGTGGTTCCTTGTAAATGGACTCTCACTGAATTTTGATAAGACACAGTACATACAGTTCCGTACAGTGAATGGTATGACGCCATTAATAAATATAGACCTTAACCAGAAGCATATAGCTAAGGTAGAATATTCCAAATTTTTAGGTATGTCCATTGATGAGAGATGAAATTGGAAGAAACACATTAATGATCTGCGGAAACGTTTGAGTTCAGCTACCTATGCAATAAGGGTCATCGCAAATTTTGGTGATAAACATCTTAGTAAATTAGCTTACTACACCTATTTTCACTCATTGCTTTCATATGGCATCATATTTTGGGGTAATTCATCACTGAGGAATAAAGTATTTATTGCACAAAAGCGTGTAATCAGAATAATAGCTGGAGTCCACCCAAGATCATCCTGCAGACATTTATTTAAGGATCTAGGGATATTCACAGTAGCTTCTCAGTATATATACTCTCTTATGAAATTTGTTATTAACAACCAAACCCAATTCAAAAGTAATAGCAGTGTGCATAACTACAATACTAGGAGAAAGGACGATCTTCACTATTCAAGATTAAATCTAACTTTGCCACAGAAAGGGGTGAATTATACTGGCACTAAAGTCTTTGGTCACTTACCAAATAGTATCAAAAGTCTGACAGATAACCAACAAGTATTTAAGAAGAAATTAAAAGAATTTCTGAATGACAACGCCTTCTACTCCATAGAGGAATTTTTAGATATAAATTAAGAAAAAAAAGAAAAAAAAACAAAACAAAAAAAAAATAAAAAATAAAGAAAAACAAAAAACACAAAAAAATAAAGTTGTTATATTAACTTAAGTATGTTGTTAAATTAACCTAATTATGTCATGTATTGGAAAATTCGACTCGTTCCACATCATTACGAAATATCGTATTCATGATCCATGGAACTAGTATTAATCTAATCTAATATAATCTGACTCTTGATTGTTGCAGCTGGCAGCAATTTAAAAACATGACGTCATAGTCATGAAGACTACCGACTGTTGCCGATGTGTGTTGAGTAGAACTAGGGAGTAGAGTTAAGCTCCACCATAACTACGGTTCAGTAGTTGTGGTAACGTACATAAATGATGTACTAAATATTAGGATTACCGTACCAGCAGGATTGGCAGATAAATAAAATATGACTGGATCTACATCTACATCTACATTGATACTCCGCAAGCCACCCAACAGTGTGTGGCGGAGGGCACTTTACGTGCCACTGTCATTACCTCCCTTTCCTGTTCTAGTCGCGTATGGTTCGCGGGAAGAACGACTGTCTGAAAGCCTCCGTGCGCGCTCTAATCTCTCTAATTTTACATTCGTGATCTCCTCGGGAGGTATAAGTAGGGGGAAGCAATATATTCGATACCTCATCCAGAAACGCACCCTCTCGAAACCTGGCGAGCAAGCTACACCGCGATGCAGAGCACCTCTCTTGCAGAGTCTGCCACTTGAGTTTATTAAACATCTCCGTAACGCTATCACGGTTACCAAATAACCCTGTGACGAAACGCGCCTCTCTTCTTTGGATCTTCTCTATCTCCTCCGTCAGACCGATCTGGTACGGATCGCACACTGATGAGCAATACTCAAGTATAGGTCGAACGAGTGTTTTGTAAGCCACCTCCTTTGTTGATGGACTACATTTTCTAAGCACTCTCCCAATGAATCTCAACCTGGTACCCGCCTTACCAACAATTAATTTTATATGATCATTCCACTTCAAATCGTTCCGCACGCATACTCCCAGATATTTTACAGAAGTAACTGCTACCAGTGTTTGTTCCGCTATCATATAATCATACAATAAAGGATCCTTCTTTCTATGTATTCGCAATACATTACATTTGTCTATGTTAAGGGTCAGTTGCCACTCCCTGCACCAAGTGCCTATCCGCTGCAGATCTTCCTGCATTTCGCTACAATTTTCTAATGCTGCAACTTCTCTGTATACTACAGCATCATCCGCGAAATGCCGCATGGAACTTCAGACACTATCTACTAGGTCATTTATATATATTGTGAAAAGCAATGGTCCCATAACACTCCCCTGTGGCACGCCAGAGGTTACTTTAACGTCTGTAGACGTCTCTCCATTGATAACAACATGCTGTGTTCTGTTTGCTAAAAACTCTTCAATCCAGCCACACAGCTGGTCTGATATTCCGTAGGCTCGTACTTTGTTTATCAGGCGACAGTGCGGAACTGTATCGAACGCCTTCCGGAAGTCAAGAAAAATAGCATCTACCTGGGAGCCTGTATCTAATATTTTCTGGGTCTCATGAACAAATAAAGCGAGTTGGGTCTCACACGATCGATGTTTCCGGAATCCATGTTGATTCCTACATAGCAGATTCTGGGTTTCCAGAAATGACATGATACGCGAGCAAAAAACATGTTCTAAAATTCTACAAGAGATCGACGTCAGAGATATAGGTCTATTGTTTTGCGCATCTGCTCGACGACCCTTCTTGAAGACTGGGACTACCTGTGCTCTTTTCCAATCATTTGGAACCCTCCGTTCCTCTAGAGACTTGCGGTACACGGCTGTTAGAAGGAGGGCAAGTTCTTTCGCGTACTCTGTGTAGAATCGATAAGAGAGCAAACGTGTGCCTACGACTTCAGATGGCTCTAAGCACTATGAGACTTAACATCTGACGTCATCAGTCCTCTAGACTTAGAACTAATTAAACCTAACTAACCTAAGGACATCACACACATCCATTCCCGAGGCAGGAATCGAACCCGCGAACGTAGCAGCAGCGCGGTTCAGGACTGAAGCGCCTAGAACCGCTTGGCCACAGAGCCAACGACTTCTCTTTGTTTTTTGTTCGTTTGCTTTGCACACGATTAGAACCGCACGTCTTTCAGCGTTAGTCACTTGTGTGTTTTATTTCCTTACAAAATGTAAATTGTATTTTGTAACTAATAAAAATCAGTTGATCACGTGACTTTTGCGATCTTATATAACCAATGTAATTACTTGTGACGCAAGTACAGTTTAAATGCGCAAATATAAAAAAATGTATGTAATTGTTTTTTTGTCCTCAGTAGAACGTTCATCTTGATCAAAGGCTACAGTTTATTATTATTATTATTATTATTATTGATAAGTAAGAAAGTTGTTTATGGATAACATAAAATCTCGACGAAGTTTTGAACCGATATTTTATGCTTTTGTTTTGCGTTTTTTTAATTTTATCTTTTTTCTAATTTTCTTTTTTAATTATCTTTTTTGAATGGAATTGTGTTTTTTAACGCTATATGATAAATCTGTTTTTTAAATTTTTACTACATCTCTCTGTTTAAGGTTTTAATCAACAGTTTTCGAATAAAACCTGAATCAAATATTGAGAATTTCAATTTTGCTATAGATACCATACTGTTTATGTTTAAGTAACAAGACAGGACAACTATATGTAACAAAAAATGTTCTGGAGATTACACAACCGTTTATGTATCATCACTCATTTTGTTGATGGTTCACCTCTTCTGGTATCTAGGGAATCTACTTAGACACTGTTTGCATACTTAGACGAAGGGATGGAAAAGCTAGGTATGCAGCACACCTGATGTACAGGTAACGCTGTTAACACTTCAACTGACTAAGCCTACTGGGAAAACTACCGTAGTCTACGTTAACGTCTGTTGTTTATATGAAATCTTGCAGTTTTATTGCTTTAATTATAAGAAATTATTTTAAAAATCAAAATTTCAGAAAATATTTTGTAAAAAATGATTTTTCATTGTAAGTTTTTTCACAAGTTTGAAAAAATTGAAATTTTTTATCTTAAAGCCTCGGGAGGAAGGGGGGGGGGGTGTGTTTGTATGGTTAAAGAGATGCGTTCCAGGATCTAAAATTTTAGGAATTAAGCAGTCACATAGCGAAGGAATAAATGCATACAAACGTTTATTGAGAGGATCAAAATGAGTAAGTGCACTGTACCGCCGTTGATGTTCACGCATAAGTGCAGTAAATCTTATTAGAATGGTCATTATGCTAGATCGGGTACAGTGGAAATTAATCCGACATTTATTGATCGCCAGTTCAAAAATTTTGTGGGGAGGACACATCGAAGGTGAAGTTTTTATTAAGTTCTTCGTTATAAAGGCATTTTAAAAATGATAGTGGAAGTGGTCATAAAATGAAATACTAACTGGGGAATTCAATTAAGAGGGCCCACTGAAAAGTAATGGCTTCCAATTTTTAACGCGAAAACTCTTAATGCTCTTCAAATAAAGCAAACTTTATTAATAATGTACATCATTATGCTTCATGTATGCATATTTACTTCTCTACATAGTCACCCTGGCGACGAACATATTTTTCGTAGTGAGAGTCCAATTTGTTGATACAGCCACTGTAGAACATTAGACATTATTGACGGACCCACAACCTCACATCAGTTTGCACTCCTTCAACACTACGAAAGTTATATCCTCAAAGGCGTTCTTTTAAGTTTTGGGAAAAGCTGAAAATCTGATAGGGCCAAATCGAGACTCCATGGAGGATAATCAATGACAGTGAACTGAAGGTGTCAGATTGTTGCAGACATCGCAGCACTCGTGTGGTCCGGCACTGTCATGCTAAAGGGGGAGTGTGGACAAACTCATGGAATTCGAAACTCGATTACAGCACGCAGCTGCTCACGCACCGACATAGTTACGTTACTCTCCACAGCATTACACACTACAATTCAGAGCCCTCTAGCGGCAGAGGGCTGCAAATAATTTTATGCAGACATGAAGAATAAAGATGTAGACTGTTAATAACTTAGGTCTTATTTAAAAAGGATTAAGAGCTTTCACATAAAAATTTCAGAGGCATTACTTTTCAGTAATCCTTCTTAAAATTTCGAGTAGGGCACTTGAAGAGCTTTTTGTTAAAGCTAAATACGATGGCAATTGTCCGAAAAGGTTCTTTAAAATCTGATGTTGCAAAAACAGCAGCGTTGGGCGACCAAAGGTGATGAGGTAGCTGCCTGGGTGAACTTCATCACACTTAACGACATTCTTAAAAATTATGATTGATGCTTCCCGAAGATCGAGACGAAACGAAAACGGTTGTTCTAAATTTCTATAAAGATTTGTTACTAGTTTGAAAAATAAATCAGCACAAGAAAACAACGATATTCTGTCGAAACACAGAGTATTCCATCTTATTTGGCTTGTGGTACGGTGCCAGAAGCAAATGCAGCACGAGGAACGCGACTTAATGGTTGAAACTGCTGCTGTAATTCTGGGTCCGCAGCTCGTGGTCGTGCGGTAGCGTTCTCGCTTCCCACGCCCGGGTTCGATTCCCAGCGGGGTCAGGGATTTTCTCTGCCTCGTGATGACTGGGTGTTGTGTGATGTCCTTAGGTTAGTTAGGTTTAAGTAGTCCTAAGTTCTAGGGGACTGATGACCATAGATGTTAAGTACCATAGTGCTCAGAGCCATTTGAACTATTTTTTTGTAATTCTGGACGATACTGGATCACGAGTTTATGAACTGGAGACGTATCTCCCTTCAAACATGTTCTTGGATACGGTTGAAAATAACGTCCAGAGTCACTGAAATTACTTCTTAGAAAATGAAAGGAGACCGTTCAGACATAAGACGGCAATCAACTGCTTTTAAGATTCTGTTATTTCTACTGCAAGACTGAGATACTTTGTTACTAATACTGGATCTTGGAAAAATGGAATATAAAAAGTATGGATCAAGAGATCTTGTAGACGTGGTATCAGCTTTTGAATTAACCCTGTAATGATATCAGACTGTTTGAAGTATCCAGGATGCAAAAAAACTGTAGAAGCTCTCAATACAGTTCTTTTATCCAGTTTAGATTCAACAATGTGGACGTCGTATTGAGAAAATTAATAATAAACGCAACCAGTACCGACGTAAACAACCTTTTTGTCCTGTGTTTAATGCCATTCTGTTAAATTTATTCTTTCTAAAACCATTATCTTAATGCATACGGTTTTTATTTACTTGATGAATGGCGATATTTATTTACCATCTACGTTTTTCGGCACTTTCTTAGACTTTCTGAAAACCGACCTTGATGCTCTACAAATGTTCTCTGATACGATTTTGTGTATAACTAGTCAGTTCTCTGATACTGCATGTGTCACGTAATTGTAGAGAAGCAAACTTAACAAAAAACAGAAAATATCACACTATGTACACTAGCCTCTCCGCTCTCCTACATACAGTTACCTAAAATAAACATTTAAAAAGATACTCACCACGGTAATAACATCAATCTCCGTTCTAAGTTGCTGCCGTGCGATGTCCAGCGTCAGTAACTGTGGCAATTAGGGTAGCCCTCACGCAGACAGTGGTACCTGGACTTCCCATGCCTCCAGACATACCATATTCTGCTGAGGCGCAGTCCACACATTGGTGCCAATATTGTCGCCAATGCTGACTCATCACTGCTGTATTCCCCTCGAGCACTAGCCTATGCCACATTAGCAGTAGCCACAGTTTGAAAACATGGTAATTTTGAAATAAAGATTTCTCTGCGATCGATTTTAAGATCGCTACTCTTTTTCTTAGCTTAGCCAACTTTTCAGATAGAGTTTGAACTCCTCCCCCCTAGCAATGACCATGGTCTCCATCCACTGCATGACACGGTTGATGACTGAGAGTGGGTATCGATAGCCTTTAGATTTGGGCATGGACCTACCATGTTGAGGTGTACATATTTTGTATCTCAAACTGACCAAGTCGTGGCTGTGCGTGACGTCCCACTTTGCTCTACTGACAGGCTGTGCATACATGAGTTTTCTGCTAGGCAACACAAAGTGTTCCAGGACGAGTCTTGTTGTAGAACAGATGCCAGGGTGTGACAAGTAGTCAAGCTGTTCAACGATGAACTTCTGCAGTGACTTGGGCACAGGGGGACAAGAGCCATTTTGCGAAACCTCACACAAGAGGTGTTTATCTGTGCCTGGAAATAGGCAACATTCCAACTGTAATTTGGTCATAGCATCGTGGAGTAAATACATGATTTGTCGATTGTGCAGCTATGCCTCTGTGAACTTGCCATAGTCGATCTGTGCTGAGACAATGTTGGTGCACAACATGTAGCCTGTGACAATAATTTCTATGCCGTTTAGATGTCTAGCAAGAGTCGTGAACTGCATTGTATAACTGAAGTGCTAGAATTGTCGAGGGCACATATCTTTTAAAGGATTATGGATCAAGTGCGCTAAAGGTCGATGGTCGGTGTAAGTGATGAGTGATCTGCCTTCCACATTGCCTTTGAGCGGATGAACCACTTTGTACACTGGCAGTAGTTCATGGTCGTAGGCGTATCACTTGTGCTGTGAAAGCGGTCAATTTACGAAAAAAAAGTGGAGCAACTGCAGTATGCCTGTCAATTCTTGTTGAGAACCGCTCCAATAGCGAATTTGATCATGTCAATAGTAAGCGTGAGTTGAGCATGCAGAAGTGTGTGTGCCAACATCGTGGGTTTCATGAGATAATATTTTATTTGCTCAAAAGTGTGCTGCATGTGAGAGCTTCACTCTAACTTACATTTGTCGATGGTATTCTTGTCCTTGAGAACTTCCATAAGTGGTGCCTGAATGGTGGCTGCATGAGGGACATGCCGAGAATAGAAATTAATCATCCCAAGGAAACGATGTAGCTTGTGACAGTCCTGTGATGGCTGCAGCTGACAGATGAGGCCAGTTTGCTGTGGTGCAGTGGGAATACTGGGGGCGTTGATGACGTGTCGAAGAAAGACTACCTCAAGTTACCAAAGTTGTCATTTGTCATCTTCAAGCACTCCGCCATTGGCAGAAAGTGCATCAGGAATTTGTGCAGTTCCTAGGTAGGGGAGAAGATGAGAATGTCGTCCATGTAGGTGTAGCAAAAAGGGAATTTGAACAGAACACTGTCAATAAACCACTTCCAGGTTTGAGACATATTCTTGAGGCCTTAAGGCATATATAGACATTCGCATAACGGAATGATGTGATAATCACAGTTTTGTGAATGTTCTCTGGCTCATTAGTATCTGGATGTATGCCCTTCACATAGTCTAAGACACTGAAAACTAAGGCACTGGCAAGGTAGTGGTGTGGGTGAAGTCTCGTGTGTTCAGTATAGGGTAACTGTCAATGACTGTAGAGGCGTTAAGGGCTCTATAGTCTCTGCACAGTCTCACTGTCTCATATTTATTGAACACCAATGAAACGGGACACGCCTATGAACTATCAGAAGGTCTCATGATCCCATCCTGTAAATGTTCATTGACTATCTCTTTGGCTGTGCAAAACTTGTCTGGTGGTAATCCGTGCAGCCTTGGGTGGCGGTGATCTTGTGGAATGTTCTGTTGCAAACAGCACATTGTGTAAATAACACCTGCTCTATGTGGAAGGTGTAGGAACACTCAGTTTCAGTGGGGAGCACAAGAGCAGTAAGCACATTGCTGGTCTTGATTGTGTGTGGAGGCTGTATGGACTCAGATGCTGCCAGGGAGGTAGCCATTGTCATACTGAAATTGAGCAGAGATGGTGTGGTGGAGTCATCTGGAATGGGCACAAACGAATTTCATGTCTGAGAACTGTCCAGGTAGCGTCGTGTGGCATTCAGTTCCTCTGACACCTAGCAGATTGTGCAACATATAGCGTCGTTTTCGTCCTGTAGACGTAATGACTCCAGTCTCATGTCAAAATAATGCAGTTTGCAGTTGAAGCTGTTTCAGTTCAATGAGGCATGCAATGCTTTCTTATAGGTATCGTTGACATTCATCGGTCAAGCTGCAACACTGAGTGCCATCCGATAGAGGCATGCTGTAGCATGGGGGGGGGGGGGGGTGTAACCGATGAATGATGCCAGTAACAGAGTGTCCCCTGTCCTGATAGATTAGAGTACCACGGGTCAGTTCCGGTAACAGTCGAAAATCATGAAGGAAGTCAGTACCAAACACTGGATCACTGAAATCGGCAATTAAGGAAGTTCAGTGTAAACACTTCCCCAACAGCGAGATACATGGCGCAAGACTCAGCCCCATAGATGGTGATGGAAGGATTATTGGCTGTACAGAGCTGTATGGCAGGATCAGCACTTGACAGTGAAGGTAGACTGGGAGGCAAGGAGCTCAGGTCAGAACCTATGTCAATGAGGAAATATTTTTGATTGATGCAGTCAAAGCTCTAGAGTATGCTGTCATGTGGTGATGATGATGTGTGAGATGTTTCATTGACATGACGTGGATTAAGGCGACTTGAATGGTCTTCTCGACCTGGGGCACCTTCTGTGGACTCCATGTTGCCTTTGAGTACTCAGATGGCATGCAGCAGCTCTACTCAGTGTCGCCAAACTGCGTGTGGAACCAGTAAAACCATCCCTGTACCAGAGTGTGTGTGTGTGTGTGTGTGTGTGTGTGTGTGTGCGCGCGCGCGCGCGCAATATGCAGTTGCCCATTGTGGGAAGTTTGTTGTGATCATATGAAAGTCACTGTCCGCTGTGACGAAGTTGATGTCATGTTTGATGGCAGTCAGATGACCTCGGTCTGACTCAGCTGTAGAGATATGGTGGGTGTGCCAACGCTGCTGTGAGCTGTGTTTGGAGGCATTGTTGTCCGCAGTATTTATAAATTATCGATGTTAAAAAATCATAAAGATTCTGTCTGCCAATTTTAACTTGCAGGCCATCAATTCATGTTCATGCGAGATCATTGCAAGTTGAACTTGAGGCAAGAGTTTGACATCCCAGAGGGTCCAGAGTGTATCGTCTGGCTTCAGTTTGAAATCCACTAGTGTGTGTAACCAGCGCCAAAGTTGTGAAGGTGTCCTGTCCCTCGGTTGTTCGTCATAAATAGCCTGTTGTAACTGTTGTTCCTGTATTTGGGATAGGCGTTGGAAAAGAGCAGATTTCGTGGTGAGGTATTTATTATAAGCTGGGAGCAAAAGAATAGTGTCACTAATCACATGATCTTTTTCACCGAGGTGACTGAGTAACATGACGTTTTTGAACCTGTATGTAGTCGGAAACTCTCAACAATTGCGAAAGAGATAGTAGGTTGATCTGGGTGAAACGGCGGCAGTTTAATTTGAGCACTGTAACAGGCAGTGGTGTTGATGGTGAATGGTCGTGCCAATAACCAAGGCAAAATCTGGACTGGTACAAAGGACAAGTGCTCAGTATCCATACTTGTTTCGGCTGTAGGTGGAGCAGGGAGGCCCAAAAACTGTCCAGCAGGTTGAGCTACAGAGTGTGACGTGAATGGATTGACCGAGTTGAACGTGGCGTGGCATACACATCAACAGCGGCGAACAATCGCGAATGTGGCCGTTTGAGCAGCTGATGCACAGCACTTGTCTGGCCTTTGTGTCGAGTAGAGTCTGGAATAAAATCGCCTAATAAACTGTCTGTAGGATTTCATTGTTCAATATCATTGTCCACTTCTGCAACACTACACTGATGAAAGTTATGTTTGTTTTTTATGCATACAGGTTGCTATGGGGTTTGCTGAAAAACACATCACACTTCTGTATGGAAATCAGTGTCCTGTCTTGGGAACTGCGACCTGTGGCAGCTGGACAGTGGCTGTAGTACTGAAGCACAGTATATAAATCCGGAAATGTAGTAGCACGAAAATTATCCATATATAGTTGTTGCTGGTCACCAATGTAAAATATTATTCAGGATAAGATAAGGGTGACAATCAGTAACACCGAGCGAGGTGGCACAGTGATTAGCACACTGGACTCGCATTTGGGAGGATGACGGTTCAAACCCATGTCTGACTATCCTGATTTAGGTTTTCCGTGATTTCCCTAAATCGGTTCAGTCAAATTCCAGGATGGTTCCTTTCAAAGGGCATGGCCGACTTCCTTCCCCATCTTCCCATAAACCGATGGGACCGATAACCTCATTGTTTGGTCCCCTTCCCCCAAATCAACCAACCAACCAACAATTAGTAACACCATGCTGCTGGTTATAATGCTCTTTATTTATCATATAGCACGACCAAAAGACATGTCATACTGCTTGGCAGTCATTTAGTGAACTGAGTCCACCTTACAAAGATACACTTGGCAGGAATGCAGTCAATGGCCAGAGAGGTGGTTTTCTTGTGGTATCCCCACAGCACCATTCTCCAGCGAGTAGGTCATAGGGACGTTTTTTTGATAAATCCCATCAGCCTTCCATGTGAACTCAGACGGCAACCACCTCTCAGGATTATCCCTGATAAAAGATTCGAATTTGTTGTGACTGGTATCATACTAGCATTCAACCTGATAAGCAAGTGTGGCCTAGACCATGGCAAGTGGGCTGAAGTTGTAATGCCGTGCCATTGTGTCGATGACAGGCTGGGCTGTGATGTTGGCAGATGCAGCATCATTGTAGATGGGCTGGGCTGCAACACATCCAGCCATGGGTACATCATTCTTGTCATAGATGGTCCAGGCTGTGTCACGTCTGCCTACAAATACATCATCATTGTAGACTGGTCAGGCTGCAACATGTTTAGTTGTGAATACATCATCATCATCATCATAAAAGGGCTGGGCTGTGATACATTCTGCCATGGAAACATCATTGTCATCATAGACAGGCTGGGTGGTGATAGTCAAACCACTGATATATCGTCATAGTCATAGATGGGCAGCACAGCCACATGTGCAGTTGCAGGTACATCATCCTCATCGTAGATGGTTTATGCTGTGACATGTCCAGCTGCAGGTACACCATCAGTCACAGTTGTTGCAGACACAAGCCCATGTCGATGCACTTCCATCCCTTCTGCAAAGAAAGAAAGGAAAAGGCTAAATATCACATAAGAGTATATAAAAGTTAAATATCATGTAAGAGTATATAAAAGTTATGTGCAGACATCTATAATAATAATAATAATATTTAGCTGGGTTTGCTGTGTCTGCTTGATCTTTAGGTTTCAGATAAGTTATTCCATGTGTAAGTGTATCAGGGAATGTGTATGGGTCTGCAATGTAACTGTTAAATAATTTAGTTAGATGGTTCACCTCAACACATTCACATCTAACTAAATTATTTAACAGTTACATTGGAGATCCATACACATTCCCTGATACACTTACACATGGAATAACTTATCTGAAACCTAAAGATCAAGCACACACAGCAAACCCAGCTAAATATCGCCCCATAACATGCCTACCAACAATATACAAAATATTAACTTCAATCATTACACAGAAATTAATGACACATAAAACACAGAACAAAATTATAAATGAAGAAAAAAAAGGCTGTTGCAAAGGAGCACGAGGATGTAAAGAGCAACTGATAATAGATGCAGAGGTGACATATCAAGCTAAATCTAAACAAAGGTCGCTACACTATGCATACATTGATTACCAAAAAGCTTTTGATAGTGTACCCCACTCATGGTTACTACAAATATTGGAAATATACAAAGTAGATCCTAAATTAATACAGTTCCTAAACATAGTAATGAAAAATTGGAAAACCACACTTAATATCCAAACAAATTCAAATAATATCACATCACAGCCAATAAAGATTAAGCGTGGAATATACCAAGGAGACTCATTAAGTCCTTTCTGGTTCTGCCTTGCTCTGAACCCACTATCCAACATGCTAAATAATACAAATTATGGATACAATATTACTGGAACATACCCACACAATATCACACATTTGCTATACATGGATGATCTAAAACTACTGGCAGCAACAAATCAACAACTCAACCAATTACTAAAGATAACAGAAGTATTCAGCAATGATATAAATATGGCTTTTGGAACAGACAAATATAAGAAAAATAGCATAGTCAAGGGAAAACACACTAAACAAGAAGATTACATATTGGATAACCACAGCGACTGCATAGAAGCGATGGAAAAAACAGATACCTATAAATACCTAAGATACAGACAAAAAATAGGCATAGATAATACAAATATTAAAGAAGAACTAAAAGAAAAATATACACAAAGACTAACAATTACTGACCTACTCATTTGGAGTAGTGAAATGGAGGAGCACAGACCTAGAAGCACTCAATACACTTACACGATCACAATGCCACAAATATAGAATACATCACATACATTCAGCAACTGAAAGATTCACATTAAGCAGAAAGGAAGGAGGAAGGGGATTTATCGATATAAAAAACCTAAATTATGGACAGGTAGACAATTTAAGAAAATTCTTTCTAGAATGAGCAGAAACTAGCAAAATACACAAAGCAATCACTCATATAAATACATCGGCTACACCACTGCATTTTCATAACCACTTCTACAACCCTTTAGATCACATAACATCAACAGATACGAAGAAAGTAAATTGGAAAAAGAAAACACTACATGGCAAGCACCCGTATCATCTAACACAGCCACACATCGATCAAGACACATCCAACACATGGCTAAGAAAAGGCAATATATACAGTGAGATGGAAGGATTCATGATTGCAATACAGGATCAAACAATAAACACCAGATATTACAGCAAGCATATTATTAAAGATCCCAATACCACAACAGATAAATGCAGACTTTGCAAACAACAAATAGAAACAGTAGATCACATCACAAGCGGATGTACAATACTAGCAAATACAGAATACCCCAGAAGACATGACAATGTAGCAAAAATAATACATCAACAGCTTGCCTTACAACATAAACTTATAAAACAACACGTTCCCACATACAAGTATGCACCACAAAATGTACTGGAGACTGATGAATACAAATTATACTGGAACAGAACCATTATAACAGATAAAACAACACCACATAATAAACCTGACATCATACTCACCAATAAAAAGAAGAAATTAACACAACTAATCGAAATATTCATATCCAATACAACAAATATACAAAAGAAAACATGAGAAAAAATTGAAAAATACATCCAACTGCCTGAGGAAGTCAAGGACATGTGGCATCAGGATAAAGTTGACATTATACCAATTATACTATCAACTACAGGAGTCATACCACACAGTGTCCACCAGCACATCAATGCAATACAGCTACATCCAAACTTATATATACAACTACAGCAGGGCTTAACAACTGGCCGGTTTTGAGCGCGAGTACTCGCGTCTGCTCAGGCACGTGCTCGCGAGGAGGTGCAAGGTCGCAGATTAGGGAGGGAGGGGAAATGCGCGCGCACGTTTAAATAGGGCCGTAGCGTGCCTATTGAATTCGCGCCGACTGTGTAACGTTTAAAGCACTACGATCAGCTCTAACAGTCATTGCGCTGGTTAAGAATCATGTCAAGTCGCCGTTGTGTAACCCCAACCATGCTTTTGCAGTTCAACCCCCATTGAGAGGAATTATATTTGTTCACAGAAAAAGATGGTGTTGCAAAATGTTTAGTATGTCACAAAACGATGAATTCTTTCAGGAAATTTAATTTGCAGCGACATTATATGTCGTACCACGCGAAAGACTGTGGAAGTGGAAAATGTGATGGGCCAGATCGTGCACAGGAAGTTATTAAACTTAAAAGGACGCTACCCGAAGAAGATCTGGACGACGAAGAAAAATCAACTTAGGCAGCTCTCAGAGTGAGTTACAAAATTGCTTTGCTTTTAGCAGAATCCCTGCGCCCCTTCACTGATGGCGATTTAATAAAAGAATGTTTGGTAGTTGCAACGGAACACATGTGTCCATCTCAAGTTGAACGGTTTCGGATTCTGCCATTATGTAACATGACCATTATGCGTACATACAGGATATACAGGGCAGGACATGGCAGACAACGTCCAGAGCCAGCTTGTAAATATCTGTAAAGATTTTATGGCGTATTCTCTAGCTCTGGACGAAAGTGTTATCACTGGAACAGCGCAGCTTGCCATATTTATTAGAGGTGTTAATAGAGATCTTCAGGTGAGGGAATAGCTCCTCGATGTTGTAACCATGAAGAACACTACATCCGGAAGTGATACATTAAGTAGTGTTGAAGAAAGTGTTGAAAATATAGGATTGTCGTGGAATTCGTTAGTTTCGGTGTCTACAAACGGTGCACCAGCGATGACAGAGAAAATATCAGGTTTCGTTGCGCTGTTGAAGGAGAAAATGCAAAAACTGACCATGCCGAATGCAGGGAAAAAATCAGGTCTCGTTGCGCTGTTGAAGGAGAAAATGCAAAAACTGACCGTGCTGAATGAAATAAGGGGCGTTCACTGTGTGATCCACCAGGAAAACTTATGTGCAAAGAGTATCACCCAAAAAATGTGATGGTTGTTGTTGTTCGTACAACCAATTATATAAGGAAGCATGGACTACAAAACAGGCAATTTAAAAGCTTTCTTGAGGGTGTAGAAAGCCAGTATGGTAGCCTGCCTTATTACAGCGAGGTCCGCTGGCTTAGTCGTGGCGAATTATTAAATCGATTTTTTTGCCTATTAGATGAGATAAATGTGTTCATGGAAATAAATAACATGTGTGTTCCTGAATTGAAAGAGCCTTCATGGAAATGTGATCTCACGTTCTTAGCAGATTTAACTAGCCATCTGAATGCTTTGAACATTTCACTACAAGGTAAAGATCTGCTAAATACTCACTTCATAGGTCGAATACGAGCTTTTAAAATGAAATTGACACTTTGTGTGAGTCAGCTGGAAACAGGAAATCTAGCTCATTTTCCTAAATTATCATCCATGAAAGATGTTCACAAAGACTGTGAACGTCATTCACATAGTTTAGTTGCCTTTAAGGAAGAATTTGATCAACACTTTCAAGATCTGACAGCACTAGACAGAGATTTTGATCTGTTCGCCTCTCCATATTCAGCGAATATTGAAAAGATTCATCCTGAGCTGCAACTAGAAATTATTGACCTGCAGTGTGACAGAGAATAGAGACAAATTTCAGAACAAGAAAAACATTTTGTAATTCTACAGACACTTCCCTCAGGATAGATTTCCTCGTTTGCACAAACTGGCGGCTACGATAATATCAATGTTCGGTTCCACGTATGTTTGTGAACAACTGTTCTCTGCAATGAAATGTAACAAGACGCGCCTGAGAAACGCATTGTCTGATCGAAATTTAAACTGCACGCTGCGCCTACAATGCACAAGAACAATTACTCCGAACATAAACGCAATTGTAAAGGACAAAAAGTACAAGACAACCGAGAATCCCACACTTCAGTGACACCTTTTATTGTGTAACAGTTCACAAATTAATACGAATGTAGAGGCGTACACTAAGATAATAAAATTATGTGGCATGTGTACATTCTCCTTTATTTGTTTCATTTGTCGCAGTAATAATTCGTGAGTGATATCCCTGCAGGTGGCCGCGGATTTACATTGACTGGCGGCAGCTGTTGTGTGCCCCATGTGACTCTCCCCACTTTCCGCTTTGGTCCGGTAGTGGGGGTAGCGTGCTCGTGCTGCTCCATGCTCGCGCCTTGCTGCTCACAGCTTGCTCCGCGAGCACGTATGTTGTGAAACCATGAACTACAGAAATCCGTAATTATTGATACATGTTCAATTACCCGAAAGTTCCTAAATGCAATATAGTATATACCGTACAGTTAAAAGGAAGTGACGCTTGATCAAGGTCCGTGTCACTTTCCATTTTTAACCAGACTTAACGTCTGAGAAAGTAAAGAAATAATAACAATAATACTTACATGGAAAATCATCAGTGTTGGTATAGCCACAGTGTGATTTCAACCATACATCATCCTGAGAACTGATCAGAATATCAGACATTAATATTTCGTTCACTCTTGGCTCAAGTTAACATAACTCTTTCCTCAAATTAACATAATCATCGAGTGCGCCTAGAAGCAAACGGGAATATAAGTAATTCACACGTACAAGTGTATGTGTCTCTAACAAAACGAATATTGTAGGATAAAACGATTATGTATTCACTCCTCGACGACAGGTGTAATCCCACAAGAGCTGATACTGGAGAATAGGGATGGCTCAAACAATGAAGTCTCTGGCTCAGTCATAGGCTGTGGCGTGGTTACTGCGTTTAATGGCATTACATTCATGCCTATGATTACTGTGTTTGGTGGGATTTCGTCCATTCCCATAGAAGCTTTATTGTTGAAGAATTCTACAATAAACAGAAAGCACAACGATAGACAATTGCATTATTCACGTACATGGAGAGAGAGAGACAGAGAGAAAGAGAGAGAGAGAGAGAGAGAGAGAGAGAGAGAGGGAAAACGATTACTTACTTTCACAAGATTCATCATTTATCCATGCACCATCCATGCACCACCTGCCAGGAATCTCCGTTCGGTCATCCAGTGCAATGCCCGCAACATGGGCGACAGTATGATTCTATTTACAACAAAAGATAAGAAATCAATTATATGATTTGCAGCTAGAAAGAATGCACATATAGCAACAACAAAATCATCATCAGATACGTGCAGAATGACCAGATTTCAACTGGGGATGCTTATTAGCAGTAACATCATCATCACCAGCAACATGACGCTTCATTTTTAGTGAATTGAATACACCAACAGATATCAGGAAAGAAGAGAAATTGGCTAGTGAGAAGCACCTGAGAGTGGCCCAGGGCAGTCTACTCACTAAAAAAGAAAGCAGGTTATTAAGAAGCACCTGAGAGCGGCTGAGACCAGTCTACTCAATAGCCTGGGGGAAAAGATGGGATATCTTCTAGTAAGAATCACCAGAGAGTTGCTCCAGCCAGTCTACTCTCTAGCAGAAGAAGAAAGGGAAGTGACTCTTGTCAATACACAGACCGAGAAGGACTTTAGCATTGAAACAGTCCTCTTTTGCAGGTGAGAGTCACATTCCTTTGCTTATTTCAGCTAATAGGAATAGAGTACTCTTACCTCGCATAAGCAAGTAAGTGTACCTGAGTGCAAGTAGGTCCGGTCCCATTTTAGTTGTTGAATAACCACAGACTTCAACCAATGGGAATCGAGTATGGTGCTATGTACGTGTTGACGTAACAGTGCATGCTTGTTATCATACCGCACATGTATGCATGTTGGCGGCACAACCGTTGATCAAAGAAACCCGTTATTTTCCAACACTTTGAGGCTGCTCGACAGGCCATGACTTGCTGGCGTTATCAGCCGTCCAGCACCCACATGACCGCTGCCCACAGCGGCAGGGGCCTGTGTGTGGACGTTGTGGCTCCATGCTCCACCTCTGTGCTGAGTGAGTTGAGGTGCAGTTTACCGCAGGTGCTGGCCGTGTCCGTATATGAAGAAGTCGACATCTGCAACGAATGCTGCGACAGAGAACAAAGTCCACTTTCCAGGCGAGGTGTGTACCTCAGTGCACGTTCAAATGATGGCCACATACTTTGAATAGAGAGGCCCATGTTTGCCCCAGGATGCAGGCTTCTATGGACAGATGACCCTTCTAGAAACACACTAAACAGGTTTCTAAAGTTAAAACTCAGCACTCAATAAACAGCAAAGGCAATGTATAATGAATACCTATGTGAAACCTGTAAGAGATATATGAAGATGTGAATAAATAAAAAAATACAAATTTTTTTTAAAAAAAGACTATCCTTTATTGATAGTCCTACTAAAAATTATTTGTACATTATTGAAGCACTTGTATGTCCACCATACTTTTTCCTGAATCTTTGAATGGCTGGCCAGTTATAAGCTTCGAGGTTCATTATTGATGCTTTTTTGAAAAGTCACGAAGCCACAACACTTTTTGTCGACCTTTGACATAAACTATGCTGTCATTATGATCGTAGATTCGGGGCGATGTCAGCATTCTTAAAGCTGGACTTACTTGACACCTCACCACTTTCTATGGTTAAATCAAGCCAACCAAGTAGTTGTCTATCGACCCTTGGCACTCTACACGGTACTAAATGGTTTGGGTGAAGCGATAATTGTAGAAAACGTCATCAGTTCTCGTCCAGTTTTGGTGAATGCAATAAATGCAATGTCTTTAAACACAAATTGTCATCGTGAAGTCTGCACATCCACGATGACGTTTGCACTTTGAGATGCCATCATGGAATGGATCTGGTGTGAAACAGCACCACCACATTTGTACTAATCACTGTACAATTCCTGAAAGATGCGAGTAATTAATAACATGATCATGCAGCAATAATGGGTATGCTGGATTGCTCAGAGGGAAACTGTCAAATGATTTAAATTCTCAAATTATTTAAATTCAGTATGCTTTGTACAATCGGTTATGACAACTGACACCACTTCTTTAAACTTTTGAGGGCTGAGTGTGCATACAAATTCATCATCTTCGTAGTAAGAAGAGTGAAGTCTCGAGTACATATCATATAGTAGACCAACACTATTATTGTTCCAATCAAATTGTAGATTATCATATAGGTAATACATAGAATTCAGGAACACTTTTGGACTGGTTAGGTTGCACTTGTTGAATATGCTGAATTCCTTAGTCATATTCCCCCTCCTGCCTGTCTGGAGCACCAGAATAACGAATCAAGACGTTTCTAGCTGAACAGCTGTCTTTATCGACCAACTATGCTTTGATGTCGTTGGCAGAACTGTATATTTGTAGAGTTACTATGACTGAAAACTTAACACCAGCAGAACTCCAGAATTTAGCACACATAAAAGTTTCTGATGGTCCTCATTTGATACAGATATGTGTGGTACTTTTCATAATAACTTATTCAAAACAATTTTATTTTCTGTTGCTTGCTCTTCTTGAATTTACCCATTACTATCTGTAGCAATTCAAACGAGAACCAGTTCGTGTTTGGCATTCATAATGACACATTTATTATCCACAAAGAACCCCAATAATATTTTGAGAGGGACGCACATACTAATGTGATAACTTATCGATCCATCTATGAGCCAGCCTGCATTTTGTAGAACATTCAGGCCCATATTTGATGCAAACACCTAATTTTTGAGTGTTGGCGTGATTCCAATGTTTCTTGTATGGTCGACTTCATCGCCATTAAGTTTGTATCGTATTTCTTGAAACAGAAAGGAGAATGCATCAGTAAGTCAAGGCATTTTTCCAGAGAGACTGAAATATGTCTGTGTAAAACCCCTCTTTAAGGAGGGTGATAGGAGAGATGTCAATAACCACCGACCTGCTTCACTGCTTACATAATTTTTCAAAATATTTGGGAAGGTGACGTATTCTAGAATAGTATTTCGCCTGAGCAACAACAAAATCCTCAGCAAATCACAGTTTGAATTTCAAGAGAGTTGCTCAACTAGGATAACCATTTACATGTTCACTCACGAGATTTTACGAAACTTTAAATAACAAAATAGCGCCAGTTGATATTGTCTCTGACCTGTCTAAGGCATTTGACTGTCTCAATCACAATGTCCCCCTAGATAATCATAAGTTTTATGGGATTGATGAAATAGCCAACCAATGCATAATGTCATATCTAACCAAAATAATGCAGAGAGTTATACTTACAAATTCAACCAATGTAGCCTGGATTATTCTGCCTTGGGACAAATCACGTAAGGGATTCCCTGATGCTCAATCTTAGGTCCACTATTATTCCTCATATATGTATATGATCTTCTGTCGAAGATACAACAAGCAGAATTAATTATTTTTTTGCAGATGACAGTAGTATTGTAATCAATCCGAGCACACACACAGCAACAGAAGAAATGTTAAACAATGTTCTTAAAAGTATCATTGACTCATTTTCTGTGAACAGTTTCATCCTCAATTCTAAAAAGACGCAACATATTCAGTTCTGCACATGTAGCGGAACTACACCAATAATAAGTGTAGCACATGGCGAGGAAATAATAAATAGGGTGGAAATTTCAGAAGTCTTACATGTCGACATTTATGGGATTTTAAACTGGAAAAGCACAGTTTACAATTTCTAAAACAACTTAGTTCAGCCACATTTGCACTTAGGATAATTGCAAATCTTGGGGAGAGACAAACCAGTAAGTTAACATATTTTGCATATTTTCATGCTGAGGTAACTCATCTTTAAGAAAGAAAGTCTTCATTGCTCAAAAAGGTGCTGTAAGAATGGTAGTTGGGCATTCTGACTGCTGCTTCACAGCATATTTATTCGCTCGTGAATTTTATCGTAAATAATCTACTGCACTCAAAAACAACAGTGATGTACGTAATTAAAATACTAGAAACAAAAATTACATGAATTGCTTCACATTGAAGTTGTCTTCAACACAAAAGGTGTGCACAATGTTGCAACTAAAATGTTTGAGAACTTATCTTGTGATATAAATGTCTGACAGACAGCAAAGTAAAATTTGAAAACAAATTGAAAGAGTTTCTCATTGAGAACTCCATCAATTCTGTTGAAGAACTTCTCTTATACTAATGTGTAAAAGATCGTGGGTAGCTATTACTAACTCACATCTGTGTATTTAATAATAAAAATAATAATAAACAACAAAAACCTATAAATGTTCAGCATGAAGCCGCATTTACAAATTAATTTCCGATGTAAATTTAAAATGACTCATTCCCTATCATTACAATATATTGTGCAAATGATCCATGGAATATGAATCTCACTAACTATCTAATTGACTAACTAACTAACATTACATACAAATCGCGGAGTTCCTGCTGGATCGCTTCCATCATTCTTCATAAACAAGCCAACAAACTATAGAAAATTGCTGCTCGAAATTATTAAATCCTTCGATGTTAAATAACTTATTGTTATTGTTGAGTATCGCTGAAGCGAAAGGTTTGTGCGAAATACACTACTGGCCATTAAAAATGCTACACCAAGAAGATAACGCGCTACAGACGCGAAATTTAACCGACAGGAAGAAGATGCTGTGACATGTAAATGATTAGCTTTTCAGAGCATTCACACAAAGTTGGCGCCGGTGACGACACCTGCAACATGTGGACATGAGGAAAGTTTCCAACCGATTTCTCATACACAAACAGCAGTTGACCAACATTGCCTGGTGAAATGTTGTTGTGATGCCTCGTGTAAGGAGGAGAAATGCGTACCATCACGTTTCCAACTTTGATAAAGGTGGGATTGTAGCCTATCGAGATTGCGGTTCATCGTATAGCGACATTGCTGCTCACGTTGGTCGAGATCCAATGACTGTTAGCACGATATGGAATCGGTGGGTTCAGGAGGGTAATACGGAATGCTGTGATGGATCTCAACGGCCTTGTATCACTAGCAGTCGAGATGACAGGCATCTTGTCCGCATGGCTGTAACGGATCGTGCAGCCACGTCTCGATCCCTGAGTCAACAGATGGGGACGTTTGCAAGTCAACAACCATCTGCACGAACAGTTCGACGACGTTTGCAGCAGCATGGACTATCAGCTCGGAGACCATGGCTGCAGTTACCCTTGACATTGCATCACAGACAGGAGCGCTTGCGATGGTGTACTCTACGACGAACCTGGGTGCACGAATGGCAAAACGTCCTTTTTTCAGATGAATCCCGGTTCTGTTTACAGCATCATGATGGTCGCATCCGTGTTTGGCGACATCGCGCTGAACGCACATTGGAAGCGTGTATTCGTCATCGCCATACTGGCGTATCACCCAGCGTGATGGTATGGGGTGCCATTGGTTACACGTCTCGGTCACCTCTTGTTCGCATTGACGGCACTTTGAACAGTGGACGTTACATTTCAGATGTGTTACGACCCGTGGCACTACCCTTCATTCGATCCCTGTGAAATACTACATTTCAGTAGGATACTGCACGACCGCATGTTCCAGGTCCTGTACGGGCCTTTCTGGATACAGAAAATGTTCGACTGCTGCCCTGGCCAGCACATTCTCCAGATCTCTCACCAATTGAAAAGGTCTGGTCAATGGTGGCCGAGCAACTTGCTCGTCACAATATGCCAGTCACTATTCATGATGAACTGTGGTATTGAATTGAAGCTGCATGGGCAGCTGTACCTGTACACGCCATCCAAGCTCTGTTTGACTCAATTGCCAGGCGTATCAAGGCCGTTATTACGGTCAGAGGTGGTTGTTCTGGGTACTGATTTCTCGGGATCTATGCACCCAAATTGCGCAAAAATGTAATCACATGTCTGTTCTAGTATAATATGTTTGTCCAATGAATACCCGTTTATCATCTACATTTCTTCTTGGTGTAGCAATTTTAATGGCCAGTAGTGTAGGTAGGCGTGTGATATTGTGCCATATGGTTTACCATAAGCCCACAGGTGAGAATTATGGATGTTCAACATACCCGACTGCATAAAGGTAGCCTCATCAGTAAATAAAAAATTTGCAGGGAAGATTTCATTGGCAGCAATCTGCTGTAGTTATCAGCGAGCAAAGTGGAGACGTGGAAGATAACAGTCAGGGATCATTGTTTGCACTCTCTGTCAACGATACGGATGCATTCCGTCTTCATGTAACGTCTTCAAAACACTTTGATGGCTCACACCCAACGCACGTCCTACAGTTCTCGAGCTTGTCAAAGTATTATCCTCTACTGTGTTTAATATTCTCTCTTCCACCGCAGGAGTTCTGCAATATCTTCCAGTACCAGTTCCACGCTTGAAAGCGTAAAACGATCCAGTCGTGCGTAGCTCCCGTTGAAGAAGCTCGAATGTTCGGCGATCCGGCTGATTCCTATCCGGAAATCTCTCCCTGTACATCCTTTGACCAACTAATCCACTTCGTCGTGCAGCCCCATACATGAAATGAATATTGGTCAGCTCTGGCATTGGTGAAACGATGCATGCTGCTCCAGATCTGTACAGGAAATCCAGCTAGCAAAGGGCTTGAATACGCTGCAGTCATCACTGCTCTCTCCCGATTAAAGGCGGCATTACTGCACACACATTCCTATACGACATGTGCTGATTTCGGTCCTCTCTACCTGTGGTATCGATAGCTACGATGCCACGGCGTAGGTGCAAGTCCATAAGTTGGCACTACGACAGACACCGACGACAGTGCCCTCTAGCCGGCGCTGTGGAGCTGTACGAGCTCCGCTCCAGATTTAGCCCATTTGATTCCGAGGAGACGACCTAGCAACATTGTTTCTATTTCACAGTGGCTGAACCACTACTTGTACGCAAAGTTAAGTAAAAGTGATTTTAGTTCACACTGCAGTGCCGAGAGTTCTATCTCACCTGCTCCACCTAGTTTCCTACCTTCGGCCTACTTTCAATTTTCAGGAGCAGACCCACGCGCCACCTTCCAGGCGGGATACAAAATACGTAATACTGTTTCATATCGAGAAACAATTAACAGAACTTGTCTTAATGTTTTTACGGTTGGTTCTCTTCTGTGCATGATTGGGGCATTTCTTAGAAAAATGTTTTTAATGGTGGTGGGAGGGAAAAAGGACGGCAAGCAGACCTATTCACTGATTGATAGGGGACATGGGGTAGGGTACAAACCTATTCAATGATTTCGCTTATTATGAATTAGACGTACATCTTTCGGCAAAATTGTTAACCAAGTGTGTCTATCGATATTGTGGAATGGTGTGTTAGATAGTCAGTGCTATGTTGATCAACAAAGAGAAACAATTTTTTAACATTAAAAGCTGTAAAAAACGGCCTAATTTTATAGGTCCTGCTTATTGTAAACAGTTTCATACCTTTAATTTTGAAAAAAGACATTGCATAGCTAGGAAGACGTTAGTTCCAATTTTCTCTGACACCACTTACAAACAGTAGTCTGAATTTACTATAGACAGCAATAACCGTCCTCTTTCATAAAACTCTCATTATTATTATTGAAATACACTGAGCATTGCTTCTTAACGAAAAAAACGAAATCATAATCTCTTTGAATAAGAAGGAAGCATTTCTTTTGTTTCCTTTTAATCTCCAAAACTTTTACATGTGATTTCCAAACGCAGATTTCGTTTCGACAGTTCAGGAAGCAAATTCTTTCAAAATGCTCATAAGATTTACTTCCAGAGCCGTGACTGGATAGTCATGAAGGACAAGCAGATGCGTGCCACTCGACTGTCATTGTTGATCTGAGGTAAATTTTATGTCTACACGAGGCGCTGAATCGCCTCCAGAGGATGCTAATGATACTGGAACTGTCAGAATGATTGGCGAACAACTTCCTGAGGCAGTTCTTTAACACTACCACGTTCAGTAATTCGTTGTCTTCCAATAGAGGATACATTACATGGTTTCACATCAGTCAATGTTCTCAGCAATGCCGGCTGAAGTGGCCGAACGGTTCTAGGCACTACAGTCTGGAACCACGCGACCACTACAGTCGCAGATTCGAATCCTGCTTCGGGCATGGATGTATGTAATGTCCTTAGGTTAGTTAGGCTTAAGTAGTTCTAGGGGGACTGATGACCTCAGAAGTTAAGTCCCTTAGTGCTCAGAGCCATTAGAACCATTTTTCTCAGCACTTTGAGCTGCACATGAAGTCTGTCCAGCTTAAAGTCAGTAGGTTAGCAGGGCCGGTACGATCGCAGTTTCAAGGTCACTGATGATGTCTCTTCTGGCGTCAGGCTACACAGATGGGTATATGAATGCAGATCCAAGGTCATATTCTTCTCTCTTTCCCCCTGCTACTCACGCACTTAGAATGCTCTCAGTATGAGTGCAGATTCTAGGTAATTCTGGTGTGAAGCTACATGGGTGGATGAGCTTCCCCCACCCCACAGGCCTGCTCAGACGCCCCTCTGCCCCCCCCCCCCCCCAGGACCAACAGTAATGTTTAAGAAATGTGCAAAACCTGTAGACCAATAGTAATCAAGCTTTTCCCCTTGTACTCCACTCCTCATTTTGTACATTAAGAACCCATTGTTTCATGGGTCCCCCTAATTCGAGGTCTAGTCTTCATACTGAAAGCATGAAGCATCAGCAAGGATCAGCCAGCCCAGCTGGCAGAACAAGAAGAAGAAGTGCATTGGATCTGAAAGTTACTGACTGTTTATTATTATCATTGCTACAATTAAAAATAATATATTCATTTATACTTACATTTTGTTATTTTTCCCAGAAGCATACCCAGTGGTAGTGGAACTACATGATGATGACACAAAAATGCTATTGTCAGCATTGTCACACCAGCAGCAGGTCGCCAGGGATCTTCCCGATTTTATCACACCTGGTGGCATTTCAGCATTCAGCTCCACGGAATCAGCCACCATCATTGGAACCAGTACAGCTCACCGAGCCGCAGGCAAGGCCCTGAAGAGTATTACTTTTTGCCAACAGCTATAACATGACAGCGAGTGGTTCTAAACACGTAAATGTGGGACTATCACCAGTCTGTGACTCTGAAGTTCTAATGGAAGCCGAAGATGCCCCATGTGTTGCTGCTGAAGTTCAGTATTCATGGTACAGATGGGAATATCTTTATAGCACAATGAAATACATAGTGAGGAAGGTGATAGATAAATATGACCCATCTCATAAACTGATTGACAATCGCATGTTTTTCTATTGTAGACTGTTAGAATTAACTTCATGGAACATGAACATATATCTACAACATTCAGGTGTTGTTAAACTTAAAGACGTGTATTGTGCATTATCAATTGCCACAGACAGATAGCAGTAGGGCAATGGCGGTGCTGGCACATTTTGTTTGTGCTGGTTGCGTACATTCAAGGGTAAGCATTCATTCAGGGGCAAACCTATTGTGCTGTTAGTTGCTTTATGACCCCCTGGGAGATCACTTATGACTCTCTGGTGATAATCTGCTCTTCTGAGATATCTCCCCAACCCTTCCCCTCCCACTCCACCCCATCCCATCTCTCTGAGAATCCCCAACTATTCTCCTCTCCCCCTCACTGAGACAAGCACACATTTTATATTAAATTAATTGGCTTATTAATTAAATTGATCAATTAATTACCCACTCCCACTCTGGAAAATGCCCCAACCCTCCCATCCCCTCATCTCACGTCCATCCACTCCCCTCCCATACATAGAAAATGGCAGAGAAAGGACTTAGTTTGTGCTGAGCTGCCCTAGAGGAAGGACATACAGTAGTTTATTTTCTTTATTGTGGGTGTTATGGCGGTGGAAATTGGCAGGAAAACCTCAGCCCCTCCCCCTCCCCTCCCCACCTGGAGAAAAGGCGGGAAACGCTTAGTCTGTGCTGAGCTATTGGACTGGAAAGTGCAAATATTTCCTTGTTTGGCAACTACATGCCTTAATTATATAATTACACCGATGCAGATTGGATGTGTTGTATTGTGGGAAACTTTTCATGTGTGTACTCACCTTGATGTGCAGGGATCGATTGAGCTAGTTCACAATGCCACCACTACAGGACATCCTATCCCCACCCCGAGCCCACTCCCTCCCCACCCCTCCCAAAAAAACTGCTGGGAAGAATCGCTGAGCTGGTGGACTGGGAGGGTTCCATGACAGGAAATTAAGTTACATTGAAGAGGACATAATAATAAATAATAATAATAACATTGTGTTCTTTAATTATAAAATTCAATTTCCATGGGTGCATCCCTCTTTTATTTGGCAGGAAAAGCTCATCGTTCTCTGCTGTTTATTTAATTTTGTTGCATGTTTTGTAAAATACACCAAAAAAGTAATTAAATACAAAAAGAGATCGCTTTTTTCCGATTGAAGAAGGAATAATTTCATGAAATCGACCTCAGCATAACTCACAGCACATAACTACACTGTTACCGATTGTGCTAAACATATCTTTCGAAAAAACAAGTTTCCGATTGCACACATTTACTTCTTGCACGCCATCGCGGACTACTGAGCGATGATGGGCTTGCATGCATGTTTAAGAGTGGACAGCGATTGCTGGAGTGACAGGCCACCATCAGTTGCCGCCCCCAGCTACCTGCACTTAAAGCCTGAACAAAGCATGAGGTGCAAATGTCCCTTTGATACTAGACTAACTTTTTGTTTTGCTCCCAAAACACACACCCTCCATACTAGGACAGTGGAACGGCAGCTCTATGTGCTCGCCATACTGTGCAGATACAGACTGAGTTAGTTCACAATACCACTGCAGAGGACGCTGGGAAAAGCAACCTCCCCACCCCTCCTCCCTCCAGTCCTCTCCTTCCCTCTCCATTGCCCCTCTGGTTACTTACTGCTGGACAAAGCATCAGGTGGTGGCAACTCTTTGATATCAATACTTGAAAAATTCCTGTGGAAACACATGCTCTCTCTCTCTCTCTCTCTCTCTCTCTCTCTCTCTCTCTCTTTCTCTCTCAAGTGGCTACTTCCTGCCCAGCAAGCATCTGTCACATCCCATCGGAAACCACCCTATCCCCTCTTCTGTCCTGAACAGGGTAGTGGAAACCTGGTAAATGCCCAGCCCTCCCCCAATTGCTGGGCTGCGGATGTCTTGGAAACAGTCAATTCACGCTACCTCCACTCTATCAATAAGACTGACTAA
Source organism: Schistocerca piceifrons (assembly GCF_021461385.2). NCBI lineage: Eukaryota > Metazoa > Arthropoda > Insecta > Orthoptera > Acrididae > Schistocerca > Schistocerca piceifrons. The sequence continues at coordinate 357,632,394 of NC_060149.1, read as the reverse complement.
TTAATTAAATGAATACCCTCTGTGTGGGATAGTTTTTACTTGCTTCCTATTGGTGAATACTAGGACTGGAATATTTAGCGGAAAATTCGGGGATTTGATCCCACTACTACCGATTTTTCCAAACCCTAATCTTCCCCCCTTCTGGATTTTCCTTGAACCCTGTTGGTGGATACTTGCACAGGTAGGTCGTTTGTCATAAAATTCAATACATTGGAGATTTTAAATTTCACCTGAACTGCACTATGTCCATAAACAATTTGCAGGAGACAGGGCATGGCGTTCGACCGGAGTGTGCTCATAATACCACTGTTGGAAACAATAAATTGATCAATTGGGAATTTGACGTTGCGATTGGGTTTGAGGGACTATATAATTCCTAAGTTGGTTCTCTCAGCTACACCAGTACGAAGAATAGGAAGGAGGAGGAGGAGGAGGAAGAAGAGGAGGAGAAAGAGTCTGCCATATGATAGGATAGTAACAACAACGAATACCACTCCCACCTACCTACTGCAAGATAGAGTCCACCCGACTGTGCTGAGAAGCGGTAAACACTCCACACTTGAACCACATTCCATTCCGTAGTAGTAGCTGAAACATTCATACATTCTGTGCCCTTATGTCCTGATGTCCACACGCAGCACCCCAGGTCAGAGGTCGTGTAGCACTAGTTGCCGCCATGGATGTGCGTTTCAGCGATCGCGCCAAGTCTGCTGCAGCTTCACTCGCCAGCCAGAGAGGACCGCCCGGCCATGGGGGGTGTCCAGATTGACCAGAGTGGTAGGAATTCGGATGTTATCAATGCGTCCAGTGCCAACAAACACATGATCACAAAGGCTGCCCAACAAATACTGAGTATTAGTTCGCTGTTTATACGCCCACAGGACACATGGTGAGGTCAACTGCAACCTGTACCCTGACTGACAGGTCTGGGAGCCTTAGCGGCGGCTCGTGCCTTAAGCCTGAAAAATGTCTATTCATTCTGGCTACCACTTACATCCACCATTCCCCCACACGCAAGAAAGAGCCATCCTAGGAAACCAACCACATATTTATCATTGTAATTATAATTAAATATTACAAACGCAGCGCCAATCTGGTGGTATGCGACAATGAAAGAAGTATCGGAAATACATCCTCCTGACGACTATGGCTCTGAAAATGTCAATTTCCCACGTAAAACTATGTAGTTCTTATGACTGGACATAAATTTTCACGCAAAATCTTTCAACCCCCTTACGGCCATAGAAGCGTTGAAATTGCCGTTTTCCACGTCAAATCTATACCTCCGTTATGACTGGACATAGCCATTTTCTTTGCACTTGTCGGATCACAGACCACAGTAGCTTCACACTCCAACACTTACACATTTCCGTTATCGTTTATATATGTATAGCATCCGAAAAAATTATGGTATGTCCATACTCACACTGGCTAGGTGTCTCTATTCTCCTTATTTCTAGGAAATTATTGGACATTTAAGTCTTCTAGCCAATCAGATTTGAGAACTGACTGCAAGTATTTCTGGAAGATGCTGTACCCCACCAACACCCTCTCAAACATGTGTTGTAAAGCACAGGCGTCCGGCACTATGTGATGACCAACAGTGCTCCTGTGGACTAAAGCGTTGGAGAGACATCACTAGTATGGGTTGATGTTCTATAATAAACATCGTAGTCAATAGTGCGACAAAGAACAGCCAGCCAGTGTGGCCGAGTAGTTCTAGGCGCTTCAGTCTGGAACCGCGCGACCGCTACGGTCGCAGGTTCGAATCCTGCCTCGGGCATGGATGTGTGTGATGTCCTTAGGTTAGTTAGGTTTAAGTAATTCTAAGTTCTAGAGGACTGATGAAATCAGATATTAAGTCCCATAGTGCTCAGAGCCATTTGAACCATTTGACAAAGAACATGTGAGGATCTGCTTAGGGAATCTGATGAGAGGACGTTCTGTGTATCCATGTTGTTACAGCCGAATATGTGGCACGAAGTGATGTCGTGATCACATGAGCAGAAGTGACATAAAATCGATAAAATTGACAAAATACGCCAAAATGCGGGGAACTTGAGGGAGTACTCACATGTCTGTTTGGTGCACGAAAATTCTTGTACATGGGAACGAGTATGTGACAGCGTTTGCAATACGAAAAAAATTTGACATGGAAGCACCAGGAACCACGGAATCGAGTCATTTTTCGTGGATAGCGATAAGAGAGACGGAACAGATTTTCTAACATGGATAACCACCAAATGTAGGGTAATAAATTTATATACGTCTGAAACAAGCCCATGTGTGACCCCAAAATTATCGGCAACCACATTATAGATTTTTATAAAGTATCCTTAGTTAATAAACTCTAACACACAGTATTTACAATGTGATTCTCTGTACTCTCTATCAATCACACCCATATGATTTCAGCTAAAAAATACCTTACAGAACAGTTGCCACCGGGTTGTTAACAACTTTCTGCCGTATGTCTGTTGAGGTAATTGGGATGCATGCAAGTTGACTGCTGTCTTTGATGCTTTCCTGCGAAAGAGAACCATCTGCCTCTAAATTGAGATGCACCTGCGTTAGGAGATAATGGAAAGTAAATTGTGTAGTCGGTTGGGAGCAGGTTAAGTAGATTGTGCATGATCCGTGTCGAACGTAATATCGCAAAGAATTCGTACCTCAATGGTCGACTAATACATACTATATATGGAGTTTTGCCTACAGCGAGACCAGGGTATAAACTCACGGAGGTGTTGAGCAGCCCCATATACCTCCCAGCGACTACTCAGAAATTAGGCCATCTCAAGTTGAACATTATTGACCAGAATAAGAATCTAATTGATTTTTTAAAAAAGGAAATCATGGTACTTCTTCATTTGAAGTAGCAGCAATATGGTTGAAATGTAAAAAGGCAGCCCACACTCCAGTCAGTACACCACTCCACAATACGTAAGAGTTACAAGGTCCTCAAGTTGGTAGGACTTAAACGTTGCAATGACATCACTTGATATAACAATTCCGGATCAATATGACGACTGAATCACTCATAATAAATATACACTACTGGCCATTAAAATTGCTACACCACGAAGATGATGTGCTACAGACGCGAAATTTAACCGACAGGAAGAAGATGCTGTGATATGCAAATGATTAGCTTTTCAGAGCATTCACACAAGGTTGGCGCCGGTGGCGGCACCTACAATATGTGGACATGAGGAAAGTTTCCAACCGATTTCTCATACACAAACAGTAGTTGACCGGCGTTGCCTGGTGAAACGTTGTTGTGATGCCTCATGTAAGGAGTAGAAATGCGTACCATCACGTTTCAGACTTTGATAAAGGTCGGATTGTAGCCTATTGCAATTGCGGTTTATCGTATCGCGACATTGCTGCTCGCGTTGGTCGAGAGCCAATGACTGTTAGCAGAATATTGAATCGGTGGGTTCAGGAGGGTAATACGGAATGCTGTGGTGGATCTCAACGGCCTCGTATCACTAGCAGTCGTGATGACAGGCATCTTATCCGCATGGCTGTAACGGATCGTGCAGCCACGTCTCGATCCCTGAGTCAACAGATAGGGAAGTTTGCAAGACATAACCATCTGCACGCACAGTTCGACGACGTTTGCAGCAGCATGAACCATCAGCTCGGAGACCATGGCTGCGGTTACCCTTGACGCTGCATCACAGACAGGAGCGACTGCGAGGGTGTACTCAACGACGAACCTGGATGCACGAATGGCAAAACGTCATTTTGTCGGATGAATCCAGGTTCTGTTTACAGCATCATGATGGTCGCATCCGTGTTTGGCGACATCGCGCTGAACGCACATTGGAAGCGTGTATTCGTCATCGCCATACTGGCGTACTACCCGGAGTGATGGTATGGGGTGCCATTGGTTACACGTCTCGGTCACCTCTTGTTCGCATTGACGGCACTTTGAACAGTGGACGTTACATTTCAGATGTGTTACGACCCGTGGCTCTACCCTTCATTCGATCCCTGTGAAATACTACATTTCAGTAGGATAATGCACGACCGCATGTTTCAGGTCCTGTACGGGCCTTTCTGGATACAGAAAATGTTCGACTGCTGCCCTGGCCAGCACATTCTCCAGATCTCTCACCAACTGAAAACGTCTGGTCAATGGTAGCCGAGCAACTGGCTCGTCACAATACGTCAGTCACTACTCTTGATGAACTGTGGTATCGTGTTGAAACTGCATGGGCAGCTGTACCTGTACATGCCATCCAAGCTCTGTTTGACTCAATTGTCAAGCGTATCAATGCCGTTATTACGGCCAGAGGTGGTTGTTCTGGGTACTGTTTTCTCAGAATCTATGCACCCAAATTGTGTGAAAATGTAATCACATGTCAGTTCTAGTATAATATATTTGTCCAATGAATACCCGTTTATCATCTGCATTTCTTCTTGGTGTAGCAATTTTAATGGCCGGTAGTGTACATTGAGGTGACAAAAGTCATGGGATACCTCCCAATATCGCATCGGACGTACTTTTGCCCGGCGTAGTGGGACGGCTCAATGTGGCATGGACTCAACAATTCGTTAGAAGACACCTGCAGAAATATTGAACCATGCTATAGCCGTCCATAATCGGGAGAGTGTTGCCGCTGCAGGATTTTGTTCACAAACTGACGTCTCCATTATGCGCCATAAATGTTTGTGGGATTCATGTCGGGCGATCAGGGTGGCCAAACCATTCGGTCAAACTGTCCAGAATGTTCCATGCTGGTGACAGGACACATTGTTATACATAAAAATTCTGTCGTTGTTTGGGAACATGAAATTCATGAATAGCTGTAAATGGTCTCCAAGTAGCCGAACGTCCAAAGGATCCAGTCCATTCCATTTAAACACAGACGACACCATTATGGAGTCACCACCTGCTTTTGCAGTGCCTTGCTGACAAATTGGGTCCATGACTTCGTGGGGTTTGCAAAACACTCGAAAGCTAAAATCAGTTATTACCGACTGAAACCGAGACTCATCTGACCAGTCCATGGTTTTCTGTTCGTCTCGGATCCAACCGATATGCTAACGAGCCCAGGTGAGGCGCTACAGGCGATATGTGCTGTTAGCAAACGTACTCGCATCGATCCTCTGCTACCATAGCCCATTAACGCCAAATTTCGCCACACTGTCGTAACGGATACGTTCGTCGTATATCCCACATTGCTTTCTGCGGTTATTTCACGCAGTGTTGCTTGTCTGTTAGCACTGACAACTCTGCCCAAACGCCGCTGCTCTCGGTCGTTAAGTGAAGGCGGTCGGTCACTGCGTTTTCTGAGGAGAGACGTAATGTCTGAAACATAGTATTCTCGGCCACTCTTGACACTGTGGATCGTGGAATACTGAATTCAGTAAAGATTTCCGAAGTGGACTGTCTCATGCGTCTAGATCCAACTACTATTCTACTTTCAAAGTCTGTTAATTCTCGTCGTGCGGCCATAATCACGTCAGAAACCTTCTTCCATGAATCACCTGAGTACAAATGACAGTTCTGACAATACACTGCGCTTTTCTACCGTGTGTACGCTGTAATACCGCCATCTGTATGTGTGCATATCGCTATCCAATGACTTTTGTCATCTCAGTGTAATGTTGCTGATTCTTCTGAATGAGTCGATATTGTCAACGACAAATACGTACCATGATGGATTATATTTATAGGGATGGCACAACTAAAATTCCGAGACGCCTGAACTACGGCATACATGGAATTCGCGAATTGACACCGCAGGCCTGCTGGAAGTGTTTTTCCGGGCTATAAATAATCTTAGTGACTGCACAGAGTTCCAGAATATGATACCATAGGAGATAATAGAATGTATGCAAAGTAAACAAGCCTTACTGTTTCACTATCACAGACAGCAGAGATTATTTTTATAGTGAAAGTAGCAACATTCAGTTTCAGCATATCATCTTGAATGTGACACTTCCAAGACAGCTTTTCATCTGCGCTCTGTCCTACGAATTCGACGCTATTCACTAATAGTTTGACCATTTTGAAACAAGACAGTTTCTCTTTTACAAGTCTTCCATGCCTGAAACTGTATGAACTGCATTTAGTTGCAGTTTAGAGGGTGACTGTCCGGTGAAATCAATGTGCTGATGTTATCAACTACCTTATAAACTACATCATTTACAATACGTTCCATGTCTTTCTCAATAACGCTTGTGTCATATGGAAAGAAAAACTTCTTCGAATCATCTGCAATATTTAGTGGCAGATAAATACCATTTCTGGTATATCAAGAAAAGCAACAGACCCCTGTGGCACTCACCACTTTACATGATTTACAGATTCAAATCTCTACCCTGCTTGGTGACACTGGAAAACAACTTACAGCTTCCTACTTTCCAGGTATAAAGTGAATCATTGTTGTGATTTTCCCTAATCCCATTATGTGAAAAGTTCTGAAGAAGTGCTCCATGGCCAACACAATCAGATGCTTTCGTTAAATGAAAGACAATACTTACTGTCCTCAACTATCACATAGCTCTGTTACTGCCCTACACGTAAAATAATGACTGCTGATACTCCTTCCCCCAAGCAAAACTGCGAGTCTGACAACAAATTATGTGTTCATGTGTTCAGAGATGTTCCACTGCTCCCTTATGCATTACTTTCTCAAGAAATATCGAAAACACTGGTTGCAAAGAAAATACTTAGTAATTGTCTACATCATGCCCTTTTTATAAAGTGCTTTCACTAATGAATGTTTCAATCTATCTGGATACTGACCACAGCTAGAAAAACACATTATATAAGTTGCTGGATACAGAATCCTTCTTGTTTTTTCAACATACTCATGGAAGTCTTTACTCTTTAGTGGCTAGCGTTCTTGCCTCTGGACCACGGGGTCCCGGGTTCGATTCCTGGCCGGGTTGGGGATTTTCTCTGCCCGGGGACTGGGTGTTTGTGTTGTCCTCATCATTTCATCATCATCATCATTCGTGACAGTGGCTACATTGGACAGTGTAAAAAAATTGGACTGTGAAAAAATTGGGACATTGTATTGGCGCTGATGACCTCGCAGTTGAGCGCCCCACAAGCCAAACATCATCATCATCATCATCATCATCATCATCATTTACTCTTTAGTGATTTAATAATTTATTGAATTTCATCTTTGCTTGTTTCCTTTGGCTGCGTGTAATATAAATGTCCTGGAGCATCAGCTTTCACGAGTCCTGCATATTTACCTGTACCAATAACATCTCGATTAAACTTGCAGAGTAGTTCACAAAGTGATTATTTAACACTATGCCCAACTCTTGTGAATCAGAATCACTATCCTTCTCACGCAAGAGGGGTGTGATGTGCTGAAAATGCACATTATGTCCTGGTACCTCTCTCACAATTGACCTTATAGCTTTAACTCTATTCTGAGGGCTTTTTACCTTCTATGTGTAACGCATTGTTTTAGCGCGTCTGATGACATTCTCCTGCACTTTGCGGTATTATCTGTAGAGAAATGCTGTAGCCGGCCATGGTGGCTGAGCGGTTCTAGGCGCTACAGTCTGGAACCGCGCGACCGCTACGATCGCAGGTTCGAATTCTGCCTCGGGCATGGATGTGTGTGATGTCTTTAGGTTAGTTAGGTTTAAGTAGTTCTAAGTTCTAGGGGACTGATGACCTCAGAAGTTAAGTCCTACAGTGCTTAGAGCCATTTGAACCAGCCAAATGTTGTAACTGGGCTGAGACCAGTAAGGTCCATATACCGTCTCACTGAATATAATTTGATACTCCATGTCCTGCAGGTCAAGTGTACCATCGAGTATTCCATGGCTACATATACACTCATTGCTCATAAATTAAGGATAATTGCAGAATGTGGTGCCACACAACGTGGCACTACACAAAACTGGCGGTAATAGCGTAGGCACATAGGGAACACACACGACACAGATCTGTAAGTCCATGGTATTGGTGATAAGTTAAGAAAAACGACCCGAAATACATTCGCTACAAAACTCCGCTGTTTTCTGCGCATGTACCCCGACATCAATATGGGATATGATCACCATGCACACGTACACAGGCCGCACAACGGGTTGACATACTCTGGATCATGTGGTCGATCAGCTGCCGGGATATAGCCTCTCATTCTTGCACCAGTGCCTGTCGGAGCTCCTGAAGTGTCGTAGGGGTTTGAAGACGTGCAGCGATACGTCGACCGAGAGCATCCCAGAAGTGCTCGATGGGGTTTAGGTCTGGAGAACAGGCAGGCCACTCCATTCACCTGATATCTTCTGTTTCAAGGTACTCCTCCACGATGGCAGGTCGGGGGGGGGGGGCGTGTGTTATCATCCATCAGGAGGGAGGTGGGACCCACTGCACCCCAGTAAAGGCAGACATACTGGTGCAAAATGACCTCCTGATACACCTGACCTATGAGAGTTCCTCTGTCAAAGACATGCAGGGGTGTACGTGCACCAATCATAATCCCACCCCACATCATCAAACCACAACCTCCATACAGGTCCCTTTTAAGGATATTAAGGGGCTGGTATCTAGTTTCTGGTTCACGTCAGATGAAAACCCGGGGAGAATCGCTGTTCAGACTATACCTGGACTCGTCTGTGAACATTACCTGGGACCACTGTTCCAATGACCATGCATTGTATTTTTGAAACTAGGATTTATGGTGTCTCCTTCGACCAGGGGTCAATGGAATGCACCTTGCAGGTCTCCGCGTGAATAAACCATGTCTGTTCAATCGTCTGTAGTGTTGTTGTACACTGTGGACGTCCCGTACTGTAGCGCCTGGTCACGTTTCCTGTCGGCTGGAATCGTTGCCATAATCTTGAGATCACACTTTGTGGCACACGGAGGGCCTATGCTACGACCTGCTGTGTTTGACCAGCCTCCAGTCTCCCTAGTATTCTACCTCTCATAACGTCATCAATATGTGTTCTTTGAGCCATTTTCAACACACAGTCACCATTAGTAGGTCTGAAAACTTCTGCACACTTACTCGCTGCACCGTACTCTGACATGCACCAACACACCTCTGCGTACGTGGACCGCTGCCGGCGCCATCGTGCTATGACTGGATGTCAAATGCACCGGTTGGTCATACCCCGAGGTGGTTTAAACCCGCAAACTGCCCAACAGAGCGTTGTTTCACCATGTATCAGCATTATCCTTAATTTATGAGCATGAGTGTAGTTATGGGTTTTTAGGTAAGTAATTAACACTTTAGGAAGATGCAATCGACCATACGACACCAACAAACGCTCTTCCGAAGCTTGTCGCCTTGATAACTGACAAGTTAAAGTTTTGTGCCACACAAGGATTGCTTTTCGTGGGTAGTGCACTGCTCCTCGGCTTTTAACCTGCTAAAGCCCTGACAAGGAAAGCATACACTCAAGGGTTGCCGTTCTTGTTCATCTTTCACATACTTAGATCCAAGAAATACTGGTCTGGTACAATAAGCTTCTCAAGCGTTTTAGAGAAATAGAGATTCAGAGTTTAACGAGCGCCAGCCGCCGAGCAGCGACGTTCGAGCAACCGACTAAAACGGTAGAGTCTGCCTATAAGACTTTCAACCTCTATTTCTCGGTAAAGTTACAGTAGCTTTTAATGTATCTAAGTACTGCAATGTGCCAAAGATGAGGACGAACGACCCGTTGAATGTAGTTACGTTTCCCATATGAGTCGGCAATTGAGGCGTGATGGGATGACTTAACAGGTGTTGGATGAAAATATGCAAACACAATGGGAAATGCATGCTTGATCATAAATGCAGATGCCAGCCAAGCCTGCTGGCTGCATTGTTGTATCTGACCATGAACGGCATCTGTGCAATGTCCTCAACATGGTAGAAGTGTCAGTCGTCAGAACAATATGCTGTGAAGTTGTGAGTGCATTATGTTGAAGCTGAGTGAAGTGGAGCGTTGGCTAAGAGTAGGTGCTCGTATGGTGGGTGTTTCCGTAACCAATGGAGATTAATGCTTCAAGAGGCACCATATCGAAGATTTACACAGATTTACACCGCATGCAGGGAAAGCGGGAAAGCATCATCCACTAAGTCACAACGCAGAGTGATCGTACGAGACGGTCATCGAAGAGGATTGTGACGAAAAATTAGAGGACAACAGTAGTGGGACAACCTTCATGTCGGCGCACTCTGCATTGTTGCCAAATGTATTCAATATGGCGGCGATGACGTCATCCAAGATGGCGGCATGTAGACTTGGCAGCATTCCATGACGTCATCCAAGATGGCGGATTTTGTCGGGAAAATAGGCCAATTGTGCTGCATCCACTAACCTAACCTCAAGAAAAAATGGCGGTAAATTTGAATTTTGGCGGGAAAATAGCCCAATTGTGCTACATCCACTAACCTAAGCCTCCAGAAAAAAATAGGCGGGAAGTTTGAATTCCAACAGGATAATGCATGCAATGACCATACTTGTATTTATTATTATTGATTATCATTTATTAACATTAATTAACATTTATTATTATTTATTATCATTTATTATTATTTATTATCATTTACTATTGTTTATTATCATTTATTATTATTTATTATTATTGACCTGCCTCCACTAGAAAATTCTCTCCAAATTCAAATTCCAACACGATAATGGCTGCAAAACCTTACTTTTGTTTATTATTATTCATTATTATTTATTATCATTTATTAACATTCATTATCATTCATTGTCATTTATTATCATTCATTATCATTTATTATCATTCATTATCATTTATTATTATTATTATTATTATTTATTATTATAGGCCTACCTCCACTAGAAAATTGCGCCAAATTCAAATTCCAACACGATAATGTCTCGAAAACTGTACTTCTATTTATTATTATCATTTATTATTTATTCAAGATGTCCGATTTTCTCGGCGAGAAAGCCATTTTCCTTCCATCCATAACAAAAATCTATCACAAGTTCAAATCCCAACACCATAATTGATCACAGGTACGAACTTTCTCCGTCACTTATCTTTTTTCGCTGGTAGCCTATCATAATCGCGTCAATTAATAAACTGCACTGATAGTAACGTAAGTCACGTCCTTTGATTTTGCAGGGGGGAAGGGACTGAAGACTTTATTTCAAACAGTACGGTCATCACTTGTTCTCCAACACAGTCAGCACACACATCTTTGATATCACAGCGCAGTCGCCACGACGTCCACGCTCCAACTGAATAAGTTCAAATCCTCGCCACCCCCTGGACAGTGCGCGGAGACACTGCCTACGCCTGTCACGTGAGGCGGCCGGCCACTCGCGGTGAACTGCCGGTACGCTGGAGGCGAGCCCAGGGATCGCTCCCACGTCGTAAACATGGTTTCGCTGGACACGCTGGAACTTACCGAGTTTGACGTCACAGCGGTCCCTTGTACGCTCACCACGTGCATTCGTCGCCTCCGCACGTTTCCCGCCAAAATTGTTTGCCTCGGAGCTGAATCACGCAACGGTCGGCCGTTCCCTGCCATACTTTTGGCGCCAAAGTTGTTTTTCCTGGGCATGTTCAAACCTGTCGATGCCGACCGCTCACCGTCCACCACGTGTCCTTGTGCAAGCGAGAACGCAGTGCTACACTTTTGGCGGCAAAAGTTTGCTCGACAGCGGAATCCGACATGACTATATAACAGCACGTTTGGTCCACACTAGAACGCTCGTTAAATGACTCTCTCTAATAGCTGTACAATCGCTGCGCCGCCGCCCCGCCTACGTAACACACACTCCAAAAACGTGATGGACATAGTCTTCTGTAAATACCTAAGTACTTAATTCCATTTCGTTTTTAATCATATTAAATAATTCAATTTACAATTTCATATACGTATGCAAAGGTGTTCAACTACCAAATTTCAACTACTTCTCGAGGACCAGACAGCCACCTCTCCCTAGGAACCAGCGCCGAGTTTGAATTATGGTAGTAAAGAAAGGTCACTTCTGCTTTCTCTACCAACCTAACAAAATTGTTGGAATGAAAGGGCACTTGTACGAACCTCAGCCGCCGACCACCACTTCCTCCTAGGAACCAGCGCCAAGTTTGAAATCTGCCAATAAACAAAGCTCACTTGTGCTCCCGCCACCAACCTAAGAAAATTGTTGCAAAGGAAGCTCATCACCACTAAACTAAGCCACCATCACTCAGCCTCTTCCTACACGGATTGGATTGTTTTGGGGGGAAGAGACCAAACAGCAAGGTCATCGGTCTCATTGGCTGAGGGAAGGACGGGGAAGGAAGTCAGCCGTGACCTTTCAAAGGAACCGTCCCGGCATTTGCCTGGAGCGATTTAGGGAAATCACGGAAAACCTAAATCAGGATGTCCCGACGCGGGATGGAACTGTCGTCCTCCCGAATGCAAGTCCAGTGTCTTCCTACACGTTTCGGGTAAAAGGACTCACCCTGCACTAGGCCCATAATTGGAGGAACCTATTTACTTTATTTAGGAATGGAGTATATGTATCACACCGACATGATCCACACCATACAGACCTGCAAAACACTCCTACATAACTCATTTATAATGCTCTAGACTCACGCTTGCTAATTGTAAACAGTTAAAAATAACTCATAGCACAGCCTACAGACATGCGAACCGCTCGTAAATAATACAAAACATTTACGTCCAAATAGCCAAACAACTGCTAATTTTCGCAAATAATTTCAGTCCATAGGCTGATGGAAGGAGGAACGAGTGTACTTTATTTATTTGGGGCATATCTTTTTGTAACTTTTGCTTCTCACAGGTAGTGCACTACACTTGGCAACACACCAAGATATTCATTCCAATCCAGACCTGTAACTCCTATAAAGATAAATTTATCCAGTTGTTTGTCGACTCACTCACAGTCTGACCAGATTGCCGCAATTGCGCAAAAACCGCTCAGACTGCGCTGTGCTGCTCGGGGAAGTAAGGAAGGACTGCACTCTATTTATTACAAGCCCTTTTATTTAGTCGTGCAGTATATTTGTCACAAATACGTAAACAACTCCTAATTTCATCACACAATAGCAAACAGCTCTTAAATAATGCAGTACACAATATCGGCAGACGAGCTCTGTACTCTTAAATATACAAATAAAGCACAGCACAGTGCACAGACATGCTCGCAAAAATAATGCAACAGACGCGCCGAAACACCCCCAGCTGCCAAACCGACCAAAAGTCTCTGCTCGGTCCCACCCAAACATGACCACAACACAGTCGCATTCGCGCCTAACACCGGGGAAATTGATGTCGCCTACGCACCTTAGATTACGCTCCAAGGCAGGTGGGAGAGAGGGCTCCAGAGCCTCCACCCAAGTTGCTTCCGCGCTCGCTCGTTAATTGATCAACCGACTCTCATTATTCAATCCACATTCTGCACTTACCTAATCGAAGATCGTCACGAAAACACACGCCCGTACACGTGAGCCTTCGCGCGCGCCGAGCTTAGTACCTCCGCAAGTGAATGTAACAAAGTTCCCATGACTACTTAATGAAATTGATCAATTAATTAACCTCTCTGATGCGGAAAACTGCCATGTCCACTTAGACCGGGAATCAATTTTCCACCAGTACCATGCCCACCTGGATTCAGTCCCTACCAACCACTAAGGCCCCTTACCGACCCATTTTCGTCGGCTAACATGTACTAATGTGTACTACCGTTTACGAACGTGCACCAACCTACATTAACGTATATCACATTTTTTCTATACAAATAAACCAAGTTTAAATTCCGATGGTCAGTTCGTGTTTCGCTACCAACACAAGAAAATTGTGGCAAACGAAGCCACTAACCTAAGTTACCTGTGATGATTCAAAATCGTCTCCTTTGCCTCTCTCACACACCACGAGCGCGAGACCGCCCACGTCACAGCCTGGACCTTTATACTCGCGTCGGACATACTCCTCTGTAAATATTCTAGCTAAACTATGACCCGAATACTGTTGTTCAATCCACACGGTCTAGGACATGGCCAGAGCACACCCCCAGTGCCCAAGCCGAGAACATCGCTCGCCCCACCTGTAGTTAACCGCTGAGAGACGGAGATATGCTGCAATCACATCCCTCGCGCTCTCGTAGCTACTTGCCTCAGCAGTTCGATCTAACGAAACCTCCAAGTAGAAAAAATAATAACCAACTCTCTCATATTCTATATCGTTCCACAAATACTGAACCTACGTCTTATTTAGGCATCGAGTATATCTATCACTCTCAAACAAAAAACACTCGCCCTGACGGACCTGGTGTCATGTTGCACAGTCGGCAGACACGCAAACAATACCTAATTTCAGTGCACAATATCAAACTGCTCCTACATAATGCAGTACACACAACAGTAAACGTCGTCAGTACTAATAATCTGCCCAAATAACGCATAACAAAATTACTCAACAGACGCGCGCATTGAACCTGTCCCACCCACACTAAGTCACACGTCCGACAGCTCTCAATTCACTCAAAGGTCTCTGTTAGAACCCTCAAACATGACTTGATGACAGCCACATTCACACCTAACACCTGAGAAATTCATATCAACTAGACGCCGAACATGACTATCCAAGCCAGGCCGCGCGCGTCGTCTGTCACCGTCCTAACTCAGTGCAGCCCAACACACATGTTAAGGCCGCATTCCATTGCTTGCGGCCTATTTGCGACACATCTCCACCTTCACGTCTGTTGTCAGAATAGCCGAGCGCGAGTTCACACACACACACACACACACACACACACAAAATGGCTCTGAGCACTAAAAAAAAAAAAATCAGAGCCTAGTCAACCTCTCCGAAATTGTATATAACCCCCCCCCCCCCGCCCCAGAAATAGTTAACGCTCGCTTTCGTGTTTTCTCAGCTTATTTGTAAATTCAAATTCTTACCCTCACAGAATTTGTTCACGAAAATAATATTGAATGCGCTCCTAACCTCCTACCCTTCCAGCTCTCAACATACACAAATGTTCTGAACCCTCTTATATCCCAGAACAACCGATTAATAGTTCTTATTCCTTCTTATCGAATTTACAGGTCTAATTTCCTAAGGACCTGTTATCGAAGTACCATACTGCTTTTCTTTCTGAGGCTTTCTGTGCTTACTTTTACAGAGATGGCTAAATTACCTCCACAGGTCCCTCAATCTATACATACACACACACTCATACACGCACGCACACACACACACACACACACACACACTCATACACACACACACACACACACACACACACACACACATGGTCATTCTCTCTACTCATCCCATAACATAAGCAATACTAACTTTACAAGCCATTATATACAAACCCTACACAATGTAAGCCACAGTAATTTTACAATACCGACTATATGCCCCAATGCTCTCCATTCCTAAGGAAGCGCTGTGAACCTGCTCTTTCTTTCTACACATGTGACACTCAGCGGTAATCAGCCCTTCTACATCAACGGACAGAAGTCCCTCTCAGAATTGTTCACAACTTCGGCGATCGCTTCCCCTCAACATAAATGCATTACTTTCTCTTCTTCCTTGCCTTCTCGCTTTTTTTTTATACAAACATGTCCAGACTCATAGACTACAAGAACACCTCAAAATTTTTGGAAGTACAGTATCCTGTATACCACTGACCAACTAGAAACAAACAGACCAAAATAATGATATTCGCACTCTCGAATACCGAAGTAGTTGATGTCATTATACTTACAGTTAAATGTGACTATCGCGGTCTCAATTGATTGTCATTCGACAATGAGCTAAGTATCGGAAATACACTCTCTTGACCCCTGTTACTCTGGAAATATCTCTACCGTTCTTACCACTTCCTCTCTACTCATCACATAACATAAACAATATTAACTTTACAATGCAAACACTTCAACCCAAATCTATTATCATCTCAAATTCTGACTTGATCACCAAAGTCACCCAACACATACTATTACTTCGCTATGCGGTCGTCCAGAGGACATCAAAGTTAAATCTTACAGCAACAGCTCTGTCTCAATCGATCATCCCGTACACTCTCTGTTATCCTTTAACACAGAGGTGAGTAAGTTTAGATGTGAATGATTCTCTGTCATCCTCAAAAGCACCAAACACAGTATTCAACTCGCGTGTATCACTGCTACCTTAGTAGACATACACTATGATACGAACTCAAAGAGAAAAAAATTGACTACCTTCCTGATTCTGCTCGCTTCGATGTCATCGTTTTCCTACATTCCTCCTGTTGCCGCATACTTCACTCCATGTACAAATTGCTCCCTGCGAACCAGAAGATAAGCAAGCACGTCCTCATTTCCACCGCATCTCGGTCTATATTAGGTTAGTTTATACGTATGCGCTAATCATTTTTCGCATTTCTTTCGATTTTATGTCAGATCGATCCCTGCGACCGCGACATAACATCCCGTTCTCTGTTCTAAAATTGCCTGTAGATGTAACCCACGCCTATCCAGTCACCTCCACATTCGGAGAGCGCTTGATTGTCTAGTTGATATGAATTTCTCAGGTGTTAGGTGTGAATGTGGCTGTCATCAAGTCATGTTTGAGGGTTCTAACAGAGACCTTTGAGTGAATTGAGAGCTGTCGGACGTGTGACTTAGTGTGGGTGGGATAGGTTCAATGCGTGCGTCTGTTGAGTAATTTTGCTATGCGTTATTTGGGCAGATTATTAGTACTGATGACGTTTACTGTTATGTGTACTGCATTATGTAGGAGCAGTTTGATATTGTGCACTGAAATTAGGTATTGTTTCCGTGTCTGCCGACTGTGCAACATGACACCAGGTCCGTCAGGGCGAGTGTTTTTTGTTTGAGAGTGATAGATATACTCGATGCCTAAATAAAACGTGGGTTCAGTATTTGTGGAACGATATAGAATATGAGAGAGTTGGTTATTATTTTTTCTACTTGGAGGTTTCGTTAGATCGAATTGCTGAGGCAAGTAGCTACGAGAGCGCGAGGGATGTGATTGCAGCATATCTCCGTCTCTCAGCGGTTAACTACAGGTGGGGCGAGCGATGTTCTCGGCTTGGGCACTGGGGGTGTGCTCTGGCCATGTCCTAGACCGTGTGGATTGAACAACAGTATTCGGGTCATAGTTTAGCTAGAATATTTACAGAGGAGTATGTCCGACGCGAGTATAAAGGTCCAGGCTGTGACGTGGGCGGTCTCGCGCTCGTGGTGTGTGAGAGAGGCAAAGCAGACGATTTTGAATCATCACAGGTAACTTAGGTTAGTGGCTTCGTTTGCCACAATTTTCTTGTGTTGGTAGCGAAACACGAACTGACCATCAGAATTTAAACTTGGTTTATTTGTATAGAAAAAATGTGATATACGTTAATGTAGGTTGGTGCACGTTCGTAAACGGCAGTACACATTAGTACATGTTAGCCGACGAAAATGGGTCGGTAAGGGGCCGTAGTGGTTGGTAGGGACTGAGTCCAGGTGGGCATGGTACTGGTGGAAAATTGATTCCCGGTCTAAGTGGACATGGCAGTTTTCCGCATCAGAGAGGTTAATTAATTGATCAATTTCATTAAGTAGTCATGGGAACTTTGTTACATTCACTTGCGGAGGTACTAAGCTCGGCGCGCGAAGGCTCACGTGTACGGGCGTGTGTTTTCGTGAATGTGGATTGAATAATGAGAGTCGGTTGATCAATTAACTTAGCGAGGGACGTCGTGGCGAGCACATGTGCAGGACCAGCTGTGTGACGTCATGGCGGATTCTACTCTCGAACAAACTTTGGCGTCAATCGTGCGGCAGGGCATTCTTTGTCAACCAAGTGCTGGATCAACCGACCGACCGTTATGACGGGTTCCAACCTGTCCAGCGAACAGCTTTGGCGCCAACTGGTCGGTGCGGGTGGACTTCATTGTCCACGAAAACATGTTTACATCGCTGGACCAGCGCAGGCCTGTGACGCGAGTCGGCGGCAGTAGGCTGTGACGTGGGCGGGCCGCTGGACGGGCAGCGGGCGAGGACGCAGCTGACGGCTGTCACGTGAGGCGACCGCTGGCTTGCCGGTGGCGCGCGGGTCAGTGGCGACCATATGAGCTAATTCAGTTGGACTGGGGGCCTCGTGGCGGTTGGACTGCGATCTAAGATGTGTAGTAACTCTATTGGAGAACAAGTGATGATGGTACTATTTGAAATAAAGACTTTAGTCCTTTTCCCACGAATTCACAGGAGGTGACTTACGTTAGTAAAAGTGCACTTTATTACTATTTGACACGATTTTCATAGCTTAGGAGTGAAAAAATAAGTGAGGGCGAAAAATTCAAACTTCGTAGGATAAGGTGGACTTACGTTATTGCACATGGCCTCAATTGATCTCTTTTTTTTTCGTAGGTGTGACAGATTGTTGTATTTGAATTTGTGAGAGTTTTTTTGTTATGGATGTAAGGGAATTGACTTTCTTGCCACAAAAATCGACCATCTTGAATAAATAATAATAAATCACAATAAATGCTAATAAATAATAGTAAATGATAATAGCAATAAATAGAAGTACGGTTTTCCAAAGATTATGGCGCGTGAATTGCCCTTTCTGGTCGGCTGTCAAGAGCGAGCGCGGAAGCAACTTGGGTGGAGGCTTTGGAGCCCTCTCTCCCACCTGCCTTGGAGCATAGGCGACATCAATTTCCCCGGTGTTAGGCGCGAATGCGACTGTGTTGTGGTCATGTTTGGGTGGGACCGAGCAGAGACTTTTGGTCAGTTTGGCAGCTGGGGGTGTTTGGGCGCGTCTGTTGCACTATTTTGCGAACATGTTTGTGCACAGTGCTGTGCTTTATTTGGATAGTTTAAGAGTACAGAGCTCGTCTGCGGATATTGTGTACTGCATTATTTAAGAGCTGTTTGCTATTGTGTGGTGAAATTAGGAGTTGTTTACGTATTTGTGACAAATATACTCCACGACTGCCGGCCGGTGTGGCCGTGCGGTCTAGGCGCTTCAGTCGGGAAGCGCGTGACCGCTCCGGTCGCAGGTTCGAATCCTGCCTCGGGCATGGATGTGTGTGATGTCCTTAGGTTAATTAGGTTTAAGTAGTTCTAAGTTCTAGGGGACTGATGACCACAGATGTTAAGTCCCATAGTGCTCAGAGCCATACTCCACGACTAAATAAAAGGGCTTGTAATAAATAGAGTGCAGTCCTTCCTTACTTCCCCGAGCAGCACAGCGCAGTCTGAGCGGTTTTTGCGCAATTGCGGCAATCTGGTCAGACTGTGAGTAGGTCGACAAACAACTGGACAAATTTATCTTTATAGGAGTTACAGGTCTGGATTGGAATGAATATCTTGGTGTGTTGCCAAGTGTAGTGCACTACTGGAGTTCAGAACATGCCTTAGGTTAGCCTTACATATCGAAACCTGTGTGAAGCAAAAGTTTCAAAAAGATATGCCCCAAATAAATAAAGTACACTCGTTCCTCCTTCCATCAGCCTATGGACTGAAATTATTTGCGAAAATTAGCAGTTGTTTGGCTATTTGGACGTAAATGTTTTGTATTATTTACGAGCGGTTCGCATGTCTGTAGGCTGTGCTATGAGTTATTTTTAACTGTTTACAATTAGCAAGCGTGAGTCTAGAGCATTATAAATGAGTTATGTAGGAGTGTTTTGCAGGTCTGTATGGTGTGGATCATGTCGGTGTGATACATATACCCCATTCCTAAATAAAGTAAATTGGCTCCTCCAATTATGGACCTAGTGCAGGGTGAGTCCTTTTACCCGAAACGTGTAGGAAAACACTGGACTTGCATTCGGGAGGACGACAGTTCAATCCCGCGTCCGGCCATCCTGATTTAGGTTTTCCGTGATTTCCCTAAATCGCTCCAGGCAAATGCCGGGACGGTTCCTTTGAAAGGTCACGGCTGACTTCCTTCCCCGTCCTTCCCTCAGCCAATGAGACCGATGACCTTGCTGTTTGGTCTCTTCCCCCCAAAACAATCCAATCTGTGTAGGAAGAGGCTGAGTGATGGTGGCTTAGTTTAGTGGTGATGAGCTTCCTTTGCAACAATTTTCTTAGGTTGGTGGCGGGAGCACAAGTGAGCTTTGTTTACTGGCAGATTTCAAACTTGGCGCTGGTTCCTAGGAGGAAGTGGTGGTCAGTGGCTGAGGTTCGTACAAGTGCCCTTTCTTTCCATCAATTTTGTTAGGTTGGTAGAGAAAGCAGAAGTGACCTTTCTTTACTGCCAGAATTCAAACTCGGCGCTGGTTCCTAGGGAGAGGTGGCTGTCTGGTCCTCGAAAAGTAGTTGAAATTTGGTAGTTGAACACCTTTGCATACGTATATGAAATTGTAAATTGAATTATTTAATATGATTAAAAACGAAATGGAATTAAGTACTTAGGTATTTACAGAAGACTATGTCCATCACGTTTTTGGAGTGTGTGTTACGTAGGCGGGGCGGCGGCGCAGCGATTGTACAGCTATTAGAGAGAGTCATTTAACGAGCGTTCTAGTGTGGACCAAACGTGCTGTTATATAGTCATGTCGGATTCCACTGTCGAGCAAACTTTTGCCGCCAAAAGTGTAGCACTGCGTTCTCGCTTGCACAAGGACACGTGGTGGACGGTGAGCGGTCGGCATCGACAGGTTTGAACATGCCCAGGAAAACAACTTTGGCGCCAAAAGTATGGCAGGGAACGGCCGACCGTTGCGTGATTCAGCTCCGAGGCAAACAATTTTGGCGGGAAACGTGCGGAGGCGACGAATGCACGTGGTGAGCGTACAAGGGACCGCTGTGACGTCAAACTCGGTAAGTTCCAGCGTGTCCAGCGAAACCATGTTTACGACGTGGGAGCGATCCCTGGGCTCGCCTCCAGCGTACCGGCAGTTCACCGCGAGTGGCCGGCCGCCTCACGTGACAGGCGTAGGCAGTGTCTCCGCGCACTGTCCAGGGGGTGGCGAGGATTTGAACTTATTCAGTTGGAGCGTGGACGTCGTGGCGACTGCGCTGTGATATCAAAGATGTGTGTGCTGACTGTGTTGGAGAACAAGTGATGACCGTACTGTTTGAAATAAAGTCTTCAGTCCCTTCCCCCCTGCAAAATCAAAGGACGTGACTTACGTTACTATCAGTGCAGTTTATTAATTGACGCGATTATGATAGGCTACCAGCGAAAAAAGATAAGTGACGGAGAAAGTTCGTACCTGTGATCAATTATGGTGTTGGGATTTGAACTTGTGATAGATTTTTGTTATGGATGGAAGGAAAATGGCTTTCTCGCCGAGAAAATCGGACATCTTGTATAAATAATAAATGATAATAATAAATAGAAGTACAGTTTTCGAGACATTATCGTGTTGGAATTTGAATTTGGCGCAATTTTCTAGTGGAGGTAGGCCTATAATAATAAATAATAATAATAATAATAATAAATGATAATGAATGATAATAAATGATAATGAATGATAATAAATGACAATGAATGATAATGAATGTTAATAAATGATAATAAATAATAATGAATAATAATAAACAAAAGTAAGGTTTTGCAGCCATTATCGTGTTGGAATTTGAATTTGGAGAGAATTTTCTAGTGGAGGCAGGTCAATAATAATAAATAATAATAAATGATAATAAATAATAATAAATGATAATAAATAATAATAAATGATAATAAATGATAATGAATGTTGATAATGATAATCAATAATAATAAAGACAAGTACGGTCTTTTCATGCATTATCCTGTTGGAATTCAAACTTCCCACCTTTTTTTCTGGAGGCTTAGGTTAGTGGATGTAGTACAATTGGGCTATTTTCCCGCCAAAATTCAAATTTACCGCCATTTTTTTCTTGAGGTTAGGTTAGTGGATGTAGCAAAATTGGCCTATTTTCTCGCCAAAATCCGCCATCTTGGATGACGTCATGCGATGTTGCCAAGTCTACATGCCGCCATCTTGGATGACGTCATCGCCGCCATCTTGAATAAATTTGGCAACAATGCAGAGTGCGCTGACACGATGGTTGTCCCACTACTGACAAAAGCTGAAACAGTCACTGCAGAGCCGAATGTGGCACTCGCGAACGCTGCCAGCACCAAAACATCACGAGGAGAGATCCTTCACTAGGGAATTGAGGGGCGAGCTGGAACTGCGAAAGCTACTCATTAGTAATGCAGATGCCTATAACAGGGACACATGGTGCCAAAGCCATAGAACCTGGACTATGGAGCAATGGAAGAAAGTCATTTGGTCGAATGTGTCTCGTTTCACACTGTTTCAACTTCTGGTCGAGTATACTCCCATGAGTGAAACAAGGTGAATGTCTGCTGATGATTTGGGCAGTCATGCTGCGATATTCCAAGGGTTCCATGCGTATTCTGCAAGGTCGCATTATTGCCAAGGATATGTCACCAGTTTGGCTGATCAGTTCCATCCCATGGTGCAATGTTTGTTCCCCAGTGGTGATACTGTATTCGAAGACGACAGAGCCCATGCTGCCGGCCGGGGTGGCCGAGCGGTTCTAGGCCCTTCAGTCTGGAACCGCGCGACCGCTACGGTCCCAGGTTCGAATCCTGCCTCGGACATGGATGTGTGTTTTGTCCTTAGGTTAGTTAGGTTTAAGTAGTTCTAAGTTTTAGGGGACTGATGACCTCAGATGTTGAGTCCCATAGTGCTCAGAGCCATTTGAACCATCTGAGAGCCCCTGCTCACACAGATTGCAACGTCCAGTACTAGTTTTGTGAGCATGGGAATGAATTGTCACCACTCCCCTGACCACCACAATCATCAGATCTGAATATCATTGTGGTCTAGTTTGAGAGACGGGTACGTGATGGCTGTCGGTCTTTATCATCATTATCCGACCTTGCCACTATTTTTGCAGAAAGAGTGGTATAAGATTCCCTTGTAAACCTTGCAGAACCATTATTTATCCATTCCTGGGTGACAGGAAGCTCTTTTGAATGCCAACGGGTTTCCTACACCGTATTAGGAGTGATTTGGTGTTTCCATACTTTTGTCCACCCCATGTAACTGCCCGCTAAAGGCAGAGATCCGGGTTCGGATCCCAGTCTGGCACTTAGTTTTAGTTTGTTGCGTACAATGACCAGAACAGATTAATTTGTGCAGCTAACATTTTAATGAAGGAAAAAGATGTATACTGGGGGGGCAAAACTCGAAAAATGGATTTTTACCCTCGCTGAAAATACGAGACTTCTTATTTCGTAATAGCAGGGGAGGTTTTAGTTTGACGTTACCATCCTGGATGCGTTCGAGAGAGAGAGAGAGAGAGAGAGAAGAAGAAGAAGAGAAGAAGAGGTATAGGGATAGAGAGAAAGGAAGATTAGTGTTTAACGTCCTGTCAATAATGAGGTCATTAGAGACGGAGCGGAGGATCGGATTCGTGAAGGATAGGGAAGGAAATCGACCGTGCCTTTTCAAAGAAAGCATCCTGGCATCTGTCCGGAGCGATCCAAGGAAATCACACACACACACACACACACACACACACACAGAGAGAGAGAGAGAGAGAGAGAGAGAGAGAGAGAGAGAGCAATCTGGATTCACCTACAGCTAAACAGAGAAACCACAGACCAACTAAATTTGGATGGTTAAACGGGAAATCGAGTGTGTTAACCACAGCACGCTCTAGATTATAGATATTTCCTGTGAGATTTTGTTTGAGACGACACCATTCTATACAATACCGCCTCACAAGGTGTGCACCTCTCACATTACGTTATACTAGTCGTATTCCCTTGATCTCGAGGAGAAGGGTTTCTGGGATATGGAAAGAGCTCCAACCTGTATCTTTAAGTACGATAAATAAAATAACTTAAAATTATAATTATTATTGTATTACCGAGCTAATATTAATTATAAAATAAACGAAAACATTAGTTATAGGAGTGTATGTCAAGCTACTCTTCAATGGAATAGAAAGAGCTGCACACAGTCGTAAGCTCCACCACATTAAATGAAAGACATTTAATATGCTATGGCAGATTGTTGAATACGTGTGTCCCTGTGTATCTGAATCCTATTTCTCCTAATGTTAAGTACTTAAAGTCTTTTTGGAAACTCTTTTCTACTAATGTTATAGGTCTACTCATACTTTGCACTAGTCATTGAGAAGAGATAAATATTGGTAACGAGAAAGGGCATTAATGGATATATTATGAAACAGTCGTCAAAATACTGCATTTTTGGAGGTTTCTGCAGAATCATCTAGAACTATTACCATACACAATTCTTATAATATGTTACTTTATTCTGAAAAAAAACTATCTGTAAACTGAGGTTCCTAAGTAATGATTCCATAACTCATTAGT
This sequence comes from Schistocerca piceifrons, assembly GCF_021461385.2. Classification (NCBI taxonomy): domain Eukaryota; kingdom Metazoa; phylum Arthropoda; class Insecta; order Orthoptera; family Acrididae; genus Schistocerca; species Schistocerca piceifrons. The sequence goes on along the minus strand of NC_060149.1, from coordinate 357,608,131 downwards.
AAATGAAAATGTGCAGAGTAAAATAATTTCTTTTCTTCATTTTAAGTCATGAATCATGCTTAGTGCAGTTGTGGCTGAACCAATGGTCCTCATTAATTCTAGGGCTCGAGCCTTGCACTGAAGGCACTGATCCATCTGTAGTCCCAAAAACTGAACCCCATGTACCGTTTGTATTTTATTATTTTGGTAGACTATTATTACAGTTTGTGGAGTTCAGGTGAGTACGAGGCTATCAACAGAAAATGATATAGGGGTAATACTGACGTAGATTTAATAATAAATAAGAAAACAGATGCGTGCATGCTCTACTACAAGCAATATAGTGCCCACTGTATGATAATCCAAGATAGACACACAGCGAAGACCCGCCACAGTAGTACAATTGGGAATGCTTACTACCATTGCACATCAGGTAGAGATTGACAGAATGTATGAAGAGATAAAGGAAATTATTCAGATAGTAAGGGACACGAAAATTCGATTGTGATGGGGACTGGAATTCTATAGAAGGAAAAGCACGAGAAGGAAAACTAGTAGGAGACGGTGGATCCGGCGAAAGGAATGAAATGGGAAGCCGTCTGTATAATTTTGTACAGAGCACAATTTAATCATTACTAAGAGTCGGTTTAAGAATTATGCTAGAATTTTAGAATTGTGTGTACCTGGTGGTACGGGAAGGTTTCGGACGTCTTATATAATTGTAAGATAGAGATTTGGGAAACAGATTTCAAACTCTAAACATTTTTAGAAGCAGATTTGGACTCTGGCCATAATTTTTTGGTACGAGCTGCAGATTAAAAATGAAGAAATTGCAGAAATCTGGAATATTAAGCAGATGGCATCTGGATAATTTAAAAGAACCAGAGGTTGTAGGGAGCTTCAAAGGGAGCATTAGGCAACAATTGATTGGTGAAATGAATACAGTTAGAAGAAGAATGTGTAGCTTTGAGAGATGAGGTAGTGCAGTTAGCAGAGGAAAATCTAGAAAAAGGACAAGTGCAATAGAAATTCTTGGATAATACACCAAATACTGAATTTAACTGACGAATGGAGAAAATATAAAAATGCAACAAGTGAAATAAGAAAGGCGAATTCAGACGTTTATAAAATGGACTTGACACAGATACAAAATGTCAAAGCAAGAATAACTGGAAGAGAAATGCAAATCTGTAAAGCGTGTATGACTAAGTTGGGTTGGGTTGATTTGGGGGAAGGGACCAAACAGCGAGGTCATCGGTCTCATCAGATTAGGGAAGGATGAGGAAGTAAGTCGACCATGCCCTGTCAAAGGAACCATCCCGACATTTGCCTGAAGCGATTTAGGGAAATCACGGAAAATCTAAATCAGGATGGCCAGACGCGGGATTGAACCGTCGTCCTCCAGTGTGCGAACCACTGCACTACCTCGCTCGGTGTGTGTATGACTAAAAGAAAAATAGATGCCATATATAAGTAAATTAAATAAAATTTAGGAGGAAAGAGAAGTAGTTGTATGAATATCAAAAATTCAGTTGGCAAGACAGCATAAAACAAAGAAGAGGAAGTTGAAAGGTGGAAGACATATTAGCACGGCTGCGTAAAGGACAGCATCCAGAAGACAATATCATGGAAAGGGAAGAGGAGAGACGACTATGATATGGGAGATGTGACACCATTTGAGGAACTTGGCAGAACACTGCAAGACCTAACGCAAAATAAGGTACCTGGAATATACGACATTCCCTCCGAATTATGAACATCTTTGAGAGAACCAACCTCGACAAAACCATTCTATCTGTACATAAGGAGAATGGAACGACTGGTAGAAGCCGATTCCAGGGAAGATCAGTTTGAGTTCAAGAAAAATTTAGGAAGACGTGAGGCAACACTTAGTCAGCAGGCAGCAGTGTCATTGTTGATAGAGATCCATCCATTGGATATGAAAATTTAAAGTATGCAGTCCACCCACTGCTTGTTGTTTCAACAGTATCCACAATTACTTCTAATCGCCAACAGAAATGGATCTTCTTACAACCAGTATATCAAGAGTTATCTGCACCCATCTCTACTCCGCCCTCACAAACACATTTAATATCACCTGATATTCTTCCGCCCTTCTGTACATTGCACCTTTCCAATATATTTCACCACCAGCGCTAAAACTACAAATTTTCCCTTAATATACCCACATTTATCAAGTTCACCAAATATTTATGGTGCAGCTATTGACATTTCAGGAAACGCAGCAGTTCCGCTTTCCTCACCAACATTAGTTCTGAATAAAGCAATCACATGTACTCCACCATCAGTACCAAAAGGACACAGCGGATTTCCTTTCCCTATTCTACCTCAATCTGAGGTTGTCATCTATCTGCAATTACCTTTTCGTTGACAGTACATTAAACCGTAATCTTCCTTCTCTTCATCATCTCAGTCAACTGACCAGGCTCTAGGTTAACTGCAAGACTTTCATATCCATGATCAAAGTATGTCCTCACAAACCACGCCCCAATAGAATCCCCGTAAAAGACTTGCACTGACACCCCATCCATCCCATATGTCAAAAAACCACCACATCGACAAGACACCACTGAATCCACGGACTCCACTCCCATCATTTCCCAAACTTCCTCCTAACCTCACTCTTTTTTTCTAACCTATCTTTATCAAACATTCACTTCAACTCAAAAATAACTCAGAAATAAGAAAGTACCTCTCTTCCGAAATACACTGCACTGCAGAACTTAATGATTAGATAACTTAAGAAACATAACATATTCCACCGATGAGCCAAAACATTTTGACCACCTGTTTAATAGCGTGTTGGTCCATTTTTGAAACACTGTACAGCAACGATTCTGCTTGGCATGGGTTCTACAAGTCCTTGATAGGTTTCCAGAAGTGTGTAGTACCACATATCTACTCACAGTCAATTAATTCTCGCAAATTACGGGACGGTTGTTTGTGGGCACGCAGCTGGTGCCCGATATGTGTTCCAATGGGTACAGATCAGGGGCATTTGCTAACTAAGACATCAGTGTGAGTTCACTATCATTCTCCTCAAACCACAACAGCACGATTCTACCCTTGTGTCAGGCAGAATTACACTGCTGTAAGATGTCATCACCATCATAGAAGACTTCAGGCATGAAGGGATGCAGCTGGTCTGTAATAATGTTCAAGTAGTTCATTGCTGTCATGGTGTCTTTGAGTACTACCATAGGTCCCATAGAAGCCCGACTTAGTGTAGCCCACAGCGTAATTCTGCTCTCACCTGCGTGCATCTGTGGTGCTGTGCACGTCTTAAGCAACCATTCGCCTGGATGATGGCATGTAAGGACCCGACAATGGACCTGTTCTAACAAGAAATGCGATTCATTCGACTGGCGACACGTTTTTATTGATCCACGGTGAAATTTCAGTGACACTGTGCCCACTGCAGTCATAATTGGCGATGTCGTTGGGTCAACACAGGAACACACAGAGGTCATGTGATGTGGAGCTCCGTGTTCAACAGTGGTCATTGAACAGCGTTCTCTGAAACACTTGTGTCTGCACCAGCATTGTACTTTGACATCAAATCTGCCACAGATCGCTGCCTATCCTGGATTGCACACTGGGGGATCCTTCAACTTCTACGTTTTGTGATGAGACATGGACATTCAGTACCATACGCCCTGCGAGTTATTCCACCATCCTTCAACCATTTTCCATAGGTTCTCAAAACAGTAGTACGCAAACAGCCGACCAGCTTCGCCGTTTCAGAGATTCTCGTTCCCAGCCGCAGCAACACAACAATGTGCCCTTTGCCAAATCGCTTATATCGGTGGATTCCCGCATTTGCGGCCCGTATGTTCGCTATAACGACTGCCCATTCGTCTCTCTTCAGTTTGCATTCTTTACTTACTGCGTCACGTGCTCGCAACGCTACCAGGACGCATTCAACCTCGCGGTGGGCAGTGGTTGTAATATTTTGGCTCATCAGTGTAACTACTTAGTGTAAATGAATGAAAGTGCGGGAGTATGTTGCCAGACGTCTCCCAGTCGTGCACAGAAAACTGTAAGTCACGTGGCGTGAGGTCAGTGTGACTATAACGGCAAATGGAGCTAGCCCTGCAAAACGAGTCAGTTGAAGGAGCAGGAAAGACCGTGTGTGTCAGTCGGCTCTTTGGTGGAGTTCTTCGTAACAATATGGCCGGGAAACAACATCTGCACACGCCATCACAAGGGGAAGAATCATCGGGAAACAGAAAGAAGGACGAAATGTGACGAATGTAGCCCTGGAGTTTGGTATTACTCACAGCATTGTTTCACGTGTATGGGGAGCATTCCGAACCGCAGGCACTGCTGCCCTATGGAGAGGAAATGGTCCATCATGGTCGACTATACGACTACAGCACCAGATGACAACTACATTGTGCAACAAGCAAGAGGAATCCACGTCTGTAAGGTACGCAATCTCTCACTCCATACTGGCACGGCAACTGTATGAGGGTGGTCTCTTTGCCTGATGACCAGTACGTTTTGTTGCAATGACACCCCCGCAGTGAGGGCTGGGGACACTGTTTGCAATGGTACCAAGAGCATAGTGACTGGACCAGCGAGGAATGGAGTCACGTGCGCTTCTCAGGTGAAATCAGATTCAGTCTGAGCAGTGATTCTGGATGTGCTCTTACATGGCGAGAGGCGGGAACACGTAATGCATCTACGAACATTGTCGAATATGATCGTGTTGGTGGTCCAGGTGCTATGCATGGGCATACTGACCTCCAAATCTCTAAACACGGTACACTCATCGGTCAGCGTTATTGTGACACTGTACTCCTTCTCCGTGTACGTCTTTTCAGGGATGCATTCGGCCATGACTTCATTTTTGTTGCTGAGAATGCGCATCGAACAGCGCAGATGGAGGAGCTCTTGGAACGAGATGATATTCGGCAAATAGACTGGCTTGCCCATTCCCCCCACTTAAACACCATCGAGCATGTATGGGATGCATTGGGGAAGCGTAATGCAGCACGTCCATATGTACGAACAAACATCGAGCAGCTGTCAACCAGGCTGGTGGAGGAATGGGACGCCCTACCATAATAACTTCTTAGCAACCTTGTGACCAGCAGAATGCATTTACATCTGTGGTAATCACACATCCTATTAAGAACCATGTCCCTCCTTTTGTAATGTCCAGGGGACCGCTATAAACCGCAGTGACTTCAGTGTATATGTTGTCTTTGAGTAAAAGCATAATTTCTGTTCGTCTCACTGCGTATTTCTTTCAGTTACGTTCTGCAGTAAATTGTAGCAGTTCTATCTATGCATTTTCCAAGTTTCATCGAGCTACGTTACATGATAGTGACACACATTCCGTCATAATAAAGTCTTCAAGCCCTGAATTCATTTCTGTCCTACTATTTAAACTTCCTGTTGTAATATTTAGCCTTCCACGCAGTTATCACGGAAATTCATCGCTTTGATCACAGTATTTGATTCTGAGATGATACCGGATAAGCTTGAGTCAGAACGTAACACCAGTACATGTTTCCATAGCTCTCTGCATCTGTCACAACTGTCGTCCCAAATTTCTAGCCCACACATTTTCAGAATCCCTTCAATTATCAATCATCTTATAAGTACTGGTGACCAAATTAAAAACCACAGACACAACATTGAACCCATCTGATATCAAGCCCTTTCATACTGTTGCCCAAAATGCATAACCTACAACGACTACATCATGCAAGACTGGAAAACTTCTTCCACGTGCCTCACTGTAGAGCGATGACCTTTTGAAATAATATAAGAATCTTGAACCCTCGCCCTCAAGTAACAGTGGTATCTAGCCCATCCCACCCACTCCTGCAAGTGTAAGGCAAAGCCATATCTCACCAAACCCGTATTAACCATGACCATCCACCCTGTCAATACTTTGGTCTGTCCAGACCTATACCATGCTCCCACCACTAAACATATAACCTGTGTTGTCAGAACTGACATTCAAAACATCCAACACATATCCTCCAATAAGTAACGCTGGTTATTTGTTGAGTGTTTCACCTCAGCGTCGACGCCACATATTCATATAACCATTCGCATTTCATTCACTATCACCTAGATACCCTTGTCTAACTCCAATCTCAGCGCCAACTTGGGCAGTATCTCATATTTTACTGGATCCACTGCCCACCACAAACACGTCCAAGATCTATTCCATTGCTCTGACCTTCGCAAAACTCACTTGAAATTACTCCTCACTCTTCACATCAGCTCCTTACTCATATCCCACTTTCACCTTCACCAAACAATTCATTCCATCCAACTTTCTACCCAGAGCTATGTTGTCATCATCGGATCTCTGCAACACAGCATATCGCCCCCAGACTGACAAATTCAGGAATATACTTCTACCCAGAGCTCGTCATCACGCCCCAGGAGACAACCTCCAGCAGAACCACAACACCTCCAATATCGACAACCTTAGCATGATTGCAACGCAAATTCCATTACCATAAATCATCGATACATCAAGAGCAACAATTTTAATTAATTAAATAAACACTTTTGACCATCTTTCAGTATTTTTATTTCCTACTTTGTCACATTCAAAACCGTAGGGCTGAAGAACAAGTACAGCTGCTTCCAGCTCACGCCGACAGGTGAATGAAAAGCAATAAAGTAAAAAACCAAGAGCATCAGTTGTTTAGCTTTCACCGCTGATACTCTCAACTATTGCCTGTATGGTTCTTGCTTGCAATGACTTGTGTGCTTCCCAGTTCTTCTAATAGATATTCTAAGGCTGGATTACCTGCATGCTGGTTACTTCCTCTGGATTTGGACTGGGCTTCTACTTGTTCATGATCCAGAAGAACTTGTGTTTTGCTGCCGAGTGCTGGACTATGGTAATTACTATTTGAGCCTTGTCATTCTATGTATCACAGTATAATAAAATAATTGCGACTAATTGCCAACAGAACACTTTCTATTCCTCCGCTGAGCTCTAATATTCTGATAATGTCTCTATGTACATTAATAAAATAAGTTTATAGACTATCACAGCATTTATCTCCAGTGTAGTTCCTCAGCGTCGCTTCGCATGCAGGCGAACTAGACGTACAGTTAAAACTCTACACAATACGTGTGACATATGTTGAAACTGCTCACATTGTCATGACGCTGTATGGACTCATGTTGGAAAGAGGGGAGAGACGAGAGGAGGAGGAGGGGTGGATAAAGAACTCTAACCCTAAATTCTGATTTTTTGGGTTCCTACAGTTATGTTAAATCATTTCAAACGATTTGTGAGTGCGCCTTACCCATGCCATATTCTTCTCCAACTAAGTTAATGTTTCATCAGCAGTAACACCATTGTCGAGGAGACTTGAAGCATTAATCTACTTAGATGTAGAGGTCCTTCATCCGTTCTTTAGCTGCAAGCCATCACTTCAGCATCCGATCACTTCAGCGGTACTGGCTAACAGATCAACTCTGGTTTCACTTTTCTCCAATGTTCCCACAAAGCAGAGACCACATCCATTTTCTTCGTTCAAAAATGTAAGTCTGCTCTGGTTTACAGAAATTGACAGTTGTGATAGTTCGAATATCCATGTTTTCACCTGTTAAACTGTCAGTTGTCGTCCTCACTATTATGTTTTTTTTTTAATGTTTGCTTCTTTAGGCTTGATTATCAGTCAGCAGTCTCTGTCAGTGGGTATTTACACAATGCAGCTACAGACTGTGCAGCCATCACGACAAACGCTGTAGAAACCGCCAGGTTGTGACACATGATGATTATCTTCAGTTGTCGTCTTCCTGGTGGCCAGGGTCCTCATCATGTTGCAGTCCTTGAGAGCATCTTGTGTTTTTTGGCGTTAAGCGCATCGCCTGGTAAACACCAGCACACTGTGTTTGCATTGTCCCTTCGTACTTGTTTGCTGTTTGCGCGTCGTTTTATTCGAAGACAGTCTAAGCTCTCTATGCCATCCTCTGCACTCTGTGCCAAGCCAGCTGCTTGAAGGTCGCCTTGAACCTCGGCAGCAGAAATGAAGGAGCTGCCGGTATATCGGTCTATCTGCATCTGCTTTTGTAATTTGCAAGGTATTTCTTAGGCTTTCGAACAATGTTGCTGTTCTAGGGTCGTTCATCCTCGTTTCCAGTTCATCAATAAAATAAGGGAGAAAGCATTTCATGCATGCTTTTACGCTTGGCTTACTTTCAGTAGGTGTACGCCTCGACTGAATGGGCGAAGGACGGGGGATGGTGCAGGTTCATTGCTCATGTCTAGTTTTCACAACTGAAAATATTTCGCATCTTTTTATGGCGTGTCTCACTGAAGACTGCTTCCTACCTTTGCCACCATTGTCCTGAGCAAATAAATTAACGGAACTCGTGCCCCTAGCTTCGAACTTCCGAATAGGACCTGGCAAGCATAAAATACGTCCAGCGTCGTACAAGAAGAGTGTAAGTTGTGACTGCTTTTTTATTTCAGCTTCGGCTCTCAGAAGGAATGTTCGCTTCTGTAGCTGACTAGTCAGCTAAATGGCTGCCATGTGGAGGACCCAGGTTCGATTCCCTGCTAATGATTTTCCCTTGCTGGCAAAAATTGGGTGCACTCGACCCCGTGATGCCGATTAAGGACCTAACTGCCCGAGTAGTAGTGGCTCCACGGCCTGGAAAGTCTGCGAAACGGCCGGGAGACCGGTGTGCTGACATATGCCCGCCCACACCGCATCCGCATCCGCATGACGCCGCAAGGCAGACGATGATACGGCGGCCGGTGGACATCCCTTGAGCCTTAAAGATCTGGTGAGGAGCTCGTTTCTTTTTTTTTTATCATCAGAAGGTGTAGGTAATCATCAGATTCCAGAGCTATAAAGCACAAAATGAAGAACGTTTGTTAAGTGCCAAGGTGTCTATTGTATCATTATGGTTTACTGTAATGGAGGCGAAAGCAAAATCGTTTCATTAAACATGGGTCCACAAGCGAGCAGTTTGCGAGATAATTGTGAATGTCTGGTTATGAGCCCTCACTGACTTATTGAAATACTGTAAACTTCGATTAAGTTCTTATCTGACTGGGCTTAGATTTAACCCATGACCTAGCTTCGAAGAAATACAGTACTGCATCAGCACCTAAATGTTACAATTTACTGTATTGTCAACCTGTTAAAGGAGGTGCTACTGAGTAAGGTGGCGCAGTGATTAGCACAGTAGACCCTTATCTGGGAGGACGATGTATCAAATACTCGCGCAGTCCGGAACCGCGCGACTGCTACGGTCGCAGGTTCGAATCCTGCCTCGGGCATGGATGTGTGTGATGTCCTTAGGTTAGTTAGGTTTAAGTAGTTCTAAGTTCTAGGGGACTGATGACCACAGATTTTAAGTCCCATAGTGCTCAGAGCCATTTTTTTTGTCAAATACTCGTCTAGCCATCCAGATTTAGGTTTTCCATTATTTCCCTACACCACTTAAAGCTATTGCTGGGAAGGTTTCTTTGAAAAGAACACAGCCGATTACCTTCCCCATCCTTAAGCAATTCGAGCTCATGCTCCACCTCTAATGACCTCGCTGTCGACGGGACGTTAAACTGATATGGCTACGTACCTAAAGGAGGTGTCCCATGTGTTTTCCTACGATTTGCATGCAGTACTGAACTCGTCTTTACTGTTAGTTCAGTCCTTCAAACATATGTGCATAATCTTGTAAATCTTGACAACACTGCACAATAAACTACTACAGTTCTTGAATTATATCAGGGGGAGTGCTGTAGAGTTCACTTTTGGGCTGAGCCCAGACAGAAAAATTCAGAGGACTGATGTCAGGTGATATTGCAGACCAAGGTATAGCCTCTGGTCGGCCTATCCATCCTGAACCATATTAGAACATTAAATGTCGTTTTATGTCAGCAGCAATTTGAGCCTAATTAGACTGGACTTAATCGAAAAGTTTGCAGTGATAGTAAATTTCTATTATGACACTACTTCACATGAAAGTCAGAGGCAGCTCATAACAACACGTTCGCAATTATAAAACTGAAATACATGGGAAGGCGGATGGCAGGGGTGGGCCAAGGGGAGGAAGGAGGGAGAGGATTAGGTATGAGTTTAAATTTATTGGATATAGGTTCCGCATGTTATGCAAAACCCTGTTTTTTCTTGTTACACAAACTAGTTTTTGGCATCTCTGTGCCACCACCAGTGAGTTTTGTTTATCGGAAAACTGCAAAAAGTGAACATACTTTAGGTTTTAACTGATCTAAGAACATGAGACCTAAAACAGTTTTTGATCGTTTCTGTTCTTGCCTTAATTTTCCATTATACGGTTTTGCAGGACCATCTGCATGACGTTCGCACTGATGACTTGTCATCTGCAAACCAAAAATTGTAAATGTGAGCTTTGTCAGCGCTTTAACACATCCCTTGATCTTTAAAAAACGTGATTTTGGTGTGGCTAAATGTTTTGCGTGTACATTTGTTATTACCCAAGTTTTGTTGTGACAGATCCTTCTTCTTTCGCGTTCTTATAGCATTTCACAAATATATTAAATGTAGTTTTCTACAGTATTGTTTTAACAAACACCTTTCCACTTCGCAAAACGCTGTGAAAACAATATTGTTGTGTGTCCTAACCCTGTTGGTGTCCATTTGTTCCCCGAGTGAGTTTGACGCCGAATTTGAATTTTATTTACCTTTATCACTCTCTCTCTCTCTCTCTCTCTCTCTCTCTCTCTCTCTCTCTGTGTGTGTGTGTGTGTGTGTGTGTGTGTGTGTGTGTCCCTTTAGCTGTTTGTGTTGCCTTTTCTGTGAAGTTCCTTTAAGTGTTAAATAATGAGCTTTCACAGAGAGTAGTGTATTCATTTAAAACTTGTTTGCCTTCCGCTATTTCCTTCTGTATGTGGAAGTTTTCTTCTGTTGTTAGTTTGTGAGATAGGCTGCTGTTGGATTTCCATATTTTTAAAGCTGTTGTTGTTGTAGTTGGGTGGTGGTCATGGGCTACTAGGTGCTCAGCAAATGTGCTATGGGTGCTGTTGCTTTTTAGGACTCTGAGGTGTTCTGAGTATATTGTTTTAAAGTTCCTGCATGTTTTTCCTATGTATACTGATTGGCAAGTGTTGCGTATTGAGTTCGTATAGTCCTGATCTGTTGAACTTATCTGGGGGTGTCTCCTGTTTGCTGAGATTTTTCTGTGTTGTGTTGTTTGTCCTGTATCATATTTGAAGTCCCTGTGTCTCCAATATGTATGAATTTATGTTGTGTTCACCAAATAAGTTTGGCATCCAATATGAGGGTAGCAGGAAACGAAACCTCTGGCACAGAAAACAGCTGCTCTATTGAGGTGCAGTGTACGCTGTTACTATAGTCGAGAGAGCGTAAGAAGATTCCTGACAGCTCACAGCGCTGATGCCAGCTTTCGGCTCTGAAGCGCAAACGGCTGCAAGCCTAAGGCTGCGTTCACACTGCCGGCCGGGCCGAGCCGAGCCTGGCCGGGCCGCCGCCCGCTTCGATATCAAACACATGGTTTTGAATTGCGGTGTTCACACTGGCGGCCGGGCCGCGCCGACACGGCGTGAGCCTCCCGGAGCCGAGCCGACGACATTCCGAGTGTTTAATATTGCCGGCGCGAGCCGACCGCAGGCGCGAACCTGTGGAGCAGCACTACAGCTTCTGCAGTACACGCATCACACGTCTCCCTTCTGCTTTCATCACAAGCGTGACTGCACACGTCTTTTATTTTAAGATGTTACCTCACATTTCACAATCAGTGAGGAAAAATTACGTTTATTATAATGATACATGCGAAATTACTTTTATTTCATTTATTTAATCTACCGTATTTACATGCATTTACAACAATACCTTGCCAGCGATCGCGGCATTGCCGCCACTGAGTAGTTCGCATTTACTTGTAAATGAGTGTCACTGAGGGACGGAAATGTGTGCCTACCAGATGATAAAATGGCTCTGAGCACTATGGGACTTAACATCTATGGTCATCAGTCCCCTAGAACTTAGAACTACTTAAACCTAACTAACCTAACGACAGCACACAACACCCAGCCATCACGAGGCAGAGAAAATCCCTGACCCCGCCGGGAATCGAACCCGGGAACCCGGGCGTGGGAAGCGAGAACGCTACCGCACGACCACAAGATGCGGGCTACCAGATGATAATTCATTGTAAAGTCATGCTGTGGCAGTTCCTTATCAGTGGAAATAGAACCACTGAGTCATAGGACATTGAACGGTCTACCCGACGGGAGGCCCTAGCCACACGACATTTCCATTTTTTCCATCTCAAAACTCTTCGCCTATCAATCTGTCTATGTTACAAGGTAATGAAAAGAATTCTGTGAGGTCATCAGTGGCTTCACATGATGAACCATCACCACTGCCGAGCGCTGCATCATGAAGAAAAAAGAAAAAAAGTTGGAAAATTCTGAAGGAGTATTTCTGCGATTCTTCGTTGAAGGCACAGCAAGACATTACCCAAAATGACGAAGCTAAGTACTTCCTAATGATTCTCAGAAGTCCCATAAACTCTCTTCCCCTCAGAGGTAAGCGTTTGTGAAATTTAAAATACAAAAGCATGACTACAATTAATTGGAGGTAGTGAATGCTCTACAAAGTTCTACTGCAAACCAAAAAGTGTGTACTAACGAATCTTACCTTATCGTTATACACAATATTTCTTCTGCTGTTATACTTCTGGGAAAATTTGTGTTCTGTTTAGAAATTTTGTCTTGAATGTTCTGCAGCACATACTGAAATGTATTATGATTCATTCTGTAATTTGAATAAAATTTTTCATGATAGTTTTTAAGTTCTTCATATAAAGAAAAAAACTCTCCTAAATGTCTGTCGCTATTTATGGGATGAATCCATAACCTCCTACTTCTTCTGCACTTCAAAACTCGACGAGTTACTGCAGAGTCAAAACAATACTAATAAAAGAGTGAAGACATTGTTCTACACGACAGCACAGACTAGCTAAAGGCGAGCAACTGTTGACTGCAGCTGCGTTTTCTACTGACTTGCTTGTCAGCTGTCGAAGGGTGGGGATCTTTTTAAATTTATTTATCTGGCCTCCGGCCAGCCATTTAGCCAAAGAGTGGGGATTACTTTGACAGTGCAGCGCAGCCCGCCAAGGAACAAAAAAAACAATGAAGAACAATGAAACGCACATCTGTGCCGATCTACAGCAGTTTCATTAACTCTCCATTATTTTTTCTGTCAAAGAAGACAACGAGACTACAGAATTGCGCTTCAGTTATCTTTTGGTTCGAAATACGAAATGTACATCATATTAATTGTAGGATGTTGATGACAAATAATTGTTTGTCTTTTGTGATGCAACGCGTGGCCAACTATAAAAGCATAGCAGATGAATGTCCAGTAGCCGAGGGAAAAATTCTTATACATTTGGATTTTTCTAGACAATGAGACCATTAAAATAATACGAGGGACCAACACCAAGTCTGCACTGATCACTAGTAATTAGTTTTTTTCTGTGCTGCATTATATGACTACACTAAACCAAGCTGTAACCGCGCGAACTCCGTGGCTTGCGGACGCGGCACTGACGCCACTGAGTAGCTCGCATTACTTGAGACCAGAGACAGATATCAGTATCATTATCATTTCAAAAACTTTTTGGGACTTTTAGCTACATTTCATTCCCAACAATGTATGGTCTAAAACGGATCTAACAGTAAGCTACCCGCTACATAACTTTTTCACTACAAGATTTGTAAATCAAGTGCACAACGTTGACAAATAGCATCATTTAACAATGACTTATAATCTCGTTCACAGGGCAAAAATGAATTACAACAAAAATAATGTTGGCAACACAATGAGTAACAATTAACATTTATTTTTTAAAATCATAATACATAAATACGCAGTTTTAGTGTGATAATGGTTAGAAGATGTGGCGCTAATACTAAAATTCTGAAGAGTGGCTTAAAACTAACTCAGTGAATGATGACTAACTACAAAACCTTATTACTCCGTTTTTCCTATGTATCTGGGTCAGAAAACTAATACCATCCCTGTCGAAATTCCAACCAGTTTAAAATAACTTTTAGTAGATTAGGCTAAATGGAATGTTAAACTTGCGTAATCATGCCCATCGCAGTTTCCTTCCATGCCATTTTAGAAGTTAGGATGAGCGATTAAATAGCGGCCAGATAGTACTCATCGAATGTGACTCAACGGAAACGAGTTCTAGCGAGCAGGTAGCGGAAGGTAACTTGCAGCAGACCGGCGGTTTGCATTAACATTAGTGAGGGGTGAGGGGAGATTTGCTTGTATCACGAACGATCTTTATTTCGTAAGACATGATCGAAAATAGTCGAGAACACTTCAGCAACAACAAGACATCACTACCAATGAATGATTATCAAAACGTTATATGGCAAGGAATGGTCCCTCTAACACAGTAAGAAAAAGTCAAGTAAGTCGACGACACTGCGGTATATTATGATATTTCTGTCTTTACTTAGAAGTCAAACACTTTATTTATGGAAAAATTATTACTTCATATATCCTCTTTAAAGTCAAGTACACTGAAGATGAGCTCACTCTTGGCATCGAGAACATTTATACCACATTTCTGTCTTTCCAACCTCACCACAAAGGAAGCAGTCTCTTTCATCGACATAATCGGAATCACTGTCAGCGTACTCAGTTTCGATTGCTGAATTTGGAGATGAGTCGCAGAAGTCTGTTGTAGGATCTTTTCTTTGTTTAGTTCCAAAAGCCGCCAAATGCAAGTTTACGTTAGGCCCTTTGATCATTTTTTTGCCTTTGCACTCACATACTCTTTTAAATTTTCATCCCTCTTCATTCTTCTTTCATGTTTCTTCTTTTCATTGTCATCTTTTCTTTGTCTCTTTTCTTCCAGAGTTATTTTCAAAGGTGTCCTGCTTGTGTGTGGAGACGGCAACTTATTGCTTCGTTATTCGATCTCCTTTAGGTGTAAGTCGGGGTAACGGAAGAAAAGCAGAGGTAGATGTGGAGATAGAGGTAGCTGGTGGTACTGGTAATGCGCCAAGTCCTGCGTGGGGTATGGTTTTATGAAGGTCCTGGAAGAGGTTCTGCTGAGGTAACAGGGGTACAATAGAGGTAGTTGTAGAGTTAGATGATGACTCTTGTAGTTAATCAAATTCTGCAGTTGGGTTTAATGATGTACCAGGTAAAGCATCTGTTTCGAACAGAATTTCATTGATGTTTTGTCCATTGTAAGGAATCTTGCAATATCTTGTACTGCCATCACTTGGCCTGGATGATTATTAAGGTAGTCAATATAAGATCTGTTGTGGGCAATCTTCAGATGTCCATAAAATGACACATCCAACAGTTTCAGTATGAGCTGAAAAACCAAGGAGAGTTACAAAATTATCTCTACACACAGTAACTGAATCCAATTTTTTTAGACATAGACGTAAAGTAGCTTGAAGGAGCGTAAATTTCCGAGAGGAGGCGTTAATAGGATTTCTATTTCCTACATGCTGCATTGCCCCTATCATTGATTCCTTGCTCTATTTCTGTCGGTCTGTCTTCCTTATATACACTTTTCCCATGTTTATTACGTAGCATGTAATAAGAATGACACGGCTATACAATTACAAAGGAATTAGAAGCGTGGCAACAGAGAGCGGCAGGTAAGATGACGAATTCACCATCTTAGGCTCTGCATAATTCGCCATCTTAACCGCAGTCGACATTTTGAATACACTTTCACATGCACAAATAATTTAATTCAGCGGTTCTTAAAACATCAGCAAATCTATAAGGCTCAAGAGGAATCAACTGAAATTCATTAATACACTCCTAGAAATTGAAATAAGAACACCTTGAATTCATTGTCCCAGGAAGGGGTAACTTTATTGACACATTCCTGGGGTCAGATACATCACATGATCACACTGACAGAACCACAGGCACATAGACACAGGCAACAGAGCATGCACAATGTCGGCACTAGTACAGTGTATATCCACCTTTCGCAGCAATGCAGGCTGCTATTCTCCCATGGAGACGATCGTAGAGAAGCTGGATGTAGTCCTGTGGAACGGCTTGCCATGCCATTTCCACCTGGCGCCTCAGTTGGACCAGCGTTCGTGCTGGACGTGCAGACCGCGTGAGACGACGCTTCATCCAGTCCCAAACATGCTCAATGGGGGACAGATCCGGAGATCTTGCTGGCCAGGGTAGTTGACTTACACCATCTAGAGCACGTTGGGTGGCACGGGATACATGCGGACGTGCATTGTCCTGTTGGAACAGCAAGTTCCCTTGTCGGTCTAGGAATGGTAGAACGATGGGTTCGATGACGGTTTGGATGTACCGTGCACTATTCAGTGTTCCCTCGACGATCACCAGTGGTGTACAGCCAGTGTAGGAGATCGCTCCCTACACCATGATGCCGGGTGTTGGCCCTGTGTGCCTCGGTCGTATGCAGTCCTGATTGTGGCGCTCACCTGCACGGCGCCAAACACGCATACGACCATCATTGGCACCAAGGCAGAAGCGACTCTCATCGCTGAAGACGACACGTCTCCATTCGTCCCTCCATTCACGCCTGTCGCGACACCACTGGAGGCGGGCTGCACGATGTTGGGGCGTGAGCGGAAGACGGCCTAACGGTGTGCGGGACCGTAGCCCAGCTTCATGGAGACGGTTGCGAATGGTCCTCGCCGATACCCCAGGAGCAACAGTGTCCCTAATTTGCTGGGAAGTGGCGGTGCGGTCCCCTACGGCACTGCGTAGGATCCTACGGTCTTGGCGTGCATCCGTGCGTCGCTGCGGTCCGGTCCCAGGTCGACGGGCACGTGCACCTTCCGCCGACCACTGGCGACAACATCGATGTACTGTGGAGATCTCACGCCCCACGTGTTGAGCAATTCGGCGGTACGTCCACCCAGCCTCCCGCATGCCCACTATACGCCCTCGCTCGAAGTCCGTCAACTGCACATACGGTTCACGTCCACGCTGTCGCGGCATGCTACCAGTGTTAAAGACTGCGATGGAGCTCCGTATACCACGGCAAACTGGCTGACACTGACGGCGGCGGTGCACAAATGCTGCGCAGCTAGCGCCATTCGACGGCCAACACCGCGGTTCCTGGTGTGTCCGCTGTGCCGTGCGTGTGATCATTGCTTGTACAGCCCTCTCGCAGTGTCCGGAGCAAGTATGGTGGGTCTGACACACCGGTGTCAATGTGTTCTTTTTTCCATTTCCAGGAGTGTATAAAAGTATTATTTACATGAAACTCATCTAAACCCTAGGAGAAATTATCACAAAAGCAGCGTGCACTTGCAAGCCTGTGTTCTCAACTAAACAAAATAACCAAGCGAGTCTAGTTTAACAGAAATGCCTGAGGGTTAGTTAGTATAGTTATGTGTTCCATTGATCAATTTCACAGTAACCATTATGACGTGGAAAACGTCAAGTGCATAATAAATGCACACATGAATGAACGTTCTTTTTTTTTAAGCTTAAAATTTTTATTACTGCCCCATTCCCTTAAATGGCACAAAATGCATATATTAC
The DNA here is from genome assembly GCF_021461385.2 of Schistocerca piceifrons. Taxonomy (NCBI): domain Eukaryota; kingdom Metazoa; phylum Arthropoda; class Insecta; order Orthoptera; family Acrididae; genus Schistocerca; species Schistocerca piceifrons. Next base: position 357,590,603 of record NC_060149.1, on the reverse strand, counting down.
ACCTATAGATTTATTTATTCCTATTCAAGAATTCATCTATGATGTAGAATGTGTTGTCAAGGAGATATGATTTCAGTTTATTTTTGAAACTATTACTGCTGTCTTTCAGACATTATATTTTATCTGGTAATTTATCGAAAAGTTTTACAGCAGCATATTTTACTACTTTCTGTGCCAAAGAGAGGTTCGGTAGAGAATAATGTAAGTTTTTCATTCTTCTGGTATTATAATCATGAATGTCACTGTTGTTTTTAATCAGGTCCATGTTGTTGAGAACAAATTTTACTACTGAGTAAATGTACTGTGAGGTTGTTATTATAATTCCTAATCTTTTAAACAGATACCAACAAGATGTGCTATTATGGGCCCCACACATGATTCTAACCACTTTCTTTTGAGCAGCGAATACTTTTTGCCTAAGTGTTCAGTTACTGCAAAATATTATTTTGTATGACATCAGAGAGTAAAAGTATGAAAAGTATGTTATCTTGCTAATTTCTGTATCCTCAAAATTGGCAATGATTCTGATTGCAAAAATTACTGAACCTAGTGGCTTTAGGAAATCCAAAATATGAATTCTCCAATTAAGATTCTCATATACATCTACACCCAAAAACTTAGTACACTCTGCTCTGTCTACTGACTTCTATTGATGTGTTACATTTATTAAAGGAACTTAACTCTATGCAGTAGACTATTGGATGCACTGTGGTTTTTCAAAGTTCAGAACAAGCCCATTCGCAGAAATCAAATTAATAACTTTTCCAAAGACATTATTTGTATCATTTTCTATTGGAGTTTCTTTTACTGGATTAATAATAATGTTTGTATCATTAGCAAACAGTGTCAGTTTAGCTTCTTGTTTCAGATAAGAAAGGAGGTCATTCACATACATCAAGAACAGAAGGGGACCCATGATTGAACCATGTGGAACACCTAATGTAATTTCACCCCAGTTAGATGAAGTTGCAAACTTCCTTAAATCACTTAAACCATATAAAGAAAATTTTTGCTTCTTGTTCTGTAGACATGGCGTGATCCACTATGCTGTTACATTTATAATATAGAATTATAATTTCTGTAACATAATGTCATGGTTCACACAGTCAAATGCATTGGATAAGTAATAGAAAATTCCTATGTGTGACATTTTACTATTTCAAGACTCTATTATGTGGGCAGTGAAATTGTATATTGATGTCTCAGTGGGGCAGCATTTTTGAAATCCGAACTGCGAATTACTAATTTGAAAATGCTGTAAGCAAAGATACTGGCTGGTAATTATTGACATCTGTGGTGTCCCCTTTCTTGTAGAGATGCTTGACAATGGCATTTTTTAACCTGTCTGTGAAAATACCTTGCGTCAGTGATGCATTACATATGTGACTCACAACATCCGCTGTAACTGCCACACATTGTTTTAATATCTTGATAGAGATGTCATCTACTCCTACAGAACATTCATTTTCTAACGTACCTCCACTTCTACTGCTGGCTATTGATGGCGGAGACTTGCCATGAGTACATACAAATGATAATTTGCGCAATGGATATTTTAACGCTATTAAGTCGACCTGACACTTACACGTCTCCCAGTAGGAGTACGTTATTCTCATTAATTATATAAATAGTCATGTGAAATGTACCCATTCCCTAATCTTATCCTATGGATACGATAGAATGTCAGGATAAGTCGACAAAATCCAGTCCTCCTTTTAATGAATAAGTTATATAATGTACGCAAGAGACAAGATTAATTGGTACAGGAAAATACTATCTACTAAAGGATAAATGCTGTGATTTGAACACATTTATTCATCATAAAAAACAATTTAAAGAAAGTGAATAATGATTACTAATCTCAGGTTTTCCCTGTATTAATACTGGCCTTTAAACTGTCTTACTCTGTCCTATAATGTACTTGCGATCTGTGATTAGGTGTGGAGTGACTGACATCCCCCGTTGTACTGAATAACAAGAAGGAACTACTGTCTCAATGAGCAGTGTGAAACCTCAGTGCAGAATGAAGTACAACTGGTGATTCGCCAATGAAGCTATAACCACAGAACTTCTCGTCTCAGCGAGATAATAGCAAAATTGTACTTCACCAAAATTATAGCCGAAGACGTCCGTCGACTGCCGTGGGCCTCCAAGATGACTCTTGCTAGGTGGTAGCCTTTAAATCGGCCGCGGTCCGTTAGTATACGTCGGACCCGCGTGACGCCACTAGCAGCGATTGCAGACCGAGCGCCGCCACACGGCAGGTCTAGAGATACTTCCTAGCACTCCCCCCAGTTGTACAGCCGACTTTGCTAGCGATGGTTCACTGTCTACTTACGTTCTCATTTGCCGAGACGATAGTTTAGCATAGCCTTGAGCTATGTCATTTGCTACGACCTAGCAAGGCGCCATTATCAGTTACTATTGATATTGTGAATCATGTACCATCAAGAGCGACGTTCATCATTAATGGATTAAAGTTAAGTAAATTCTAATTTCCTTGTCCTGTTCCAGACCTCACGCCAGCCTGCGTGAGCTAAAACGCGTGTATTTCGGCCTCCTCTAGTAACACGGTGTTGGCTTTCCTGTCAACCACAACATTGGCGACGAGGCAAAACCGCGTTCTTCTCTAAACTGCCCTGATTTACTTGTGTAATGGCTTCGCCACAATCTCCAGATGTACTGTCCGAATTTTATCGCTTACAGAATCAGCTGACGCAGGCATTGCTGGATGCCCTTGGACAGCTCGTCCAGGGTCGACGTGGAATGCAAAACGATGCGGCAGCCGCCGCTCCACCGCAAAGGCAGCCACAACACGCTGTTGCACCAACTTTTCGACCTTTTGATGCTGCACTGGAAAGCTGGACGGAGTGGTCACGCCAATTTGGATTCCATCTCGCCACCTACAGAATTCAAGGTAACGAGCGGCGGCCTTTTTTGTTGTCTTCAGTATGCGTACATACGTACCGTGTGATAGTCAAATTATTTCCCCGACGCAACGTAGCAACTCTGTCCTACGATGAAATTTTGTCTGCATTAGATGCATATTTCAAAGAATCAGTCAATGTAGTTGCGAAACGGTATACCTTCTTTCGTACAAAACGTACGGCAGGTCAGACTAATTGGGAGTGGGTTGCAATCTTGCAAGGCCTTACTAGGGATTGTGCTTTTGAGTGTCAATGCGGACTCCCTTATTCAGATACTATGGTACGTGATGCAATTGCACAGAACGTTTCTGATGTCTGTTTAAGGGAAAAGATTTTGAAACTAGTCAATCCCTCCCTTCAACAAGTGATGGACATATTGGATCGGCAAGACACACTTGACTTTGCTCAGGAATCATTTGAAACTTCACCAGCCGTGTGTCAGGTTAACCGGCCTGCCGGGCGGGCTGCACGGAGCAGTAAACAGCCCTCGCGCCGGGCTGCGCCGCTGCCGCCAGGCTCTCAGCCACGTGTGCCACGCCGGCAAGCAAATGCAGTGCTCAAATCCTGCCCGCAGTGCGCTACTAGACATTCGCGTGAGAATTGCCCGTCACGTCAAGCTAATTGCTTTTATTGTAATAAAAAAGGACATGTTCAAAGTGTTTGCCAGAAAAAGCTCAGATCGGAAGCTCAAAACCATTCCAGGCCCTTTGCTTCGCGCCGGAATCGGAATCGAACCAAGGATACTCAAGCTCGCGAAACTTCGCCCATGCAAATTCATGTAGTTCATTCCACTCCATTCAGTGCCACTCTCTCTAACAGTGACTGTGTTAGTCGCACAAATAGTGTGGATCGACATAATCGGAAATCCCGTCGAGTCACAAGTGATTTTGTACCAGTGTCAGTTCACGTTGCACGGGACAGTCACTCTTGTCGTCAGCAGGACAATAAACTTTTTGTGAACTTGGACATTAACGGCAAAGTGATACCATTCCAGCTCGATACCGGGGCTGCAGTTTCACTGATCAATCAAGACACTTACAAACTGCTGGGCACACCTCCGTTGTGTGCCGCAAATGTTAAGTTAACTAGCTATTCAGGTCAAGAGATCCCTGTGTTAGGACAGTGCAGCCTTCTTGCAACATACAAAGGACAAACAAAACTTGTGTCATTTTACATCTTTCGTTCTTCTTTTGCAGTGAACTTGTTTGGTTTCGATTTATTTCAGTTGTTTAACTTGTCTATAGTAAATCAGTTTGTATCAGTGAACCAGACTGTGCCTTCAGACAGTGTTTCTCGTCTATGTGAAGAATTTTCAGACATTTTTGCACCGGGCCTTGGTTGCGCTAAGAACTATAAAGCACATTTGGAACTGAAAGAAAACGCCCAACCGAAATTTTTCAGAGCGCGCAATGTTCCCCACGCATTGCGTGATGAAGTCGCAAAACATTACACGATTTGGAATCACAAGGTGTAATTGAACATATGCAGGCTTCTCTCTGGGCATCACCCTTAGTAATTTTGCCAAATCCTTCCGGAAAATTGAGATTTTGTGTGGACTTCAAAGCAACAGTGAATCCACAACTAGTGATTGCAACTTATCCTTTACCCCGCCCAGAGGATCTTTTTGACAAACTGTGCCCGGGTAAATATTTTTCGAAGTTGGACTTCGCAGATGCATACTTGCAAATACTGGTGGACGAAGAATCCCTGCACGTTTTGGTGGTTGACACGCGTCTTGGGTTCTATCAATTCAAATGACTGTCATTCGGGTGTGCATCTGCCCCTGCATTGTTTCAGCAATAACTACAAACTGTTTGTGCGTCGTTCCCTACTGCAGCAAACTATCTGGACGATATTGTGATCTCCGGAAAGACGGAAGAAGAACATTTAGCCCATCTCAGAACATTATTTTAGGTCTTGCGACAAAATGGTCTTCGCTTGCGGAAGGACAAATGTGTGTTTTTTGCTCGTGACTTGCCATACCTGGGACATGTACTCAATGCCCAAGACATACATCCCAGTCCCGAGCACCTCCGTGCCACACAAGACTTGCCTTCGCCGCAGAATTTGAAGCAGCTACAGAGTGTTCTGGGGAAAATCTACTATTATCACCGATATGGTCCACACGCCTCTTCCATTTCAGCTCAGCTTCATCGCTTACGCCGTAAAGGTGTTCCATTCGTCTGGACGACGGAATGCGAACGCGCCTTTCGCCAGCTGAAATCGGCGTTGCTTTCCAATACTTGCCTTACGCCATTCGATTCCCGGAAGCCCCTTTTGTTGATGCTGGATGCATCGGATTTCGGGATCGGTGCTGTGCTTGCGCACGAAGATGGATCGCACGATGGCCCTATTGCCTTTGCGTCCAAATTGCTCTCGTCTGCGCAAAGAAATTATTCACAGATCGAGAAAGAAGCATTGGCTCTCGTATTTAGTGTTACAAAGTTTCATGATTTCTTGTAAGGTCGTCACTTTACCATCATCACAGACCACAAATATTTGACATCGCTTTTTCATCCGAATAAGCCTGTACCTCCACGTACAGCGCAGAAATTCATTCGCTGGTCTATTTTCCTCTCGCAGTACCGCAACGATATCTTGTATCGGTCCACTGCTAAGCACGGAAACGCCGATGCGTTGTCCCGCTTGCCTGTTGCTGAGGATAGAGCATTCGATTCCTCCGAACTTGCTTGCATGTTCATTGATGCGAAAACCGATGACGTGGCCGAATCGTTTCCGATTGATTTGAGTCGTGTAGCTACAGCCACAGCTGCCGACCCTGTCCTTGCTACCGTTCTGCGTTTTGTTGCTACGCAATGGCCCTTGTCAAAGTCACGGATCGGGGACCCGTTGGTTCGCCGATTTTTTGCTCACAAGGAGAGACTTTTTGTTCGACGTGGTGTTTTGCTGTTGCGTTCTGATAATGTTCAGTCCAGGGTCGTGGTCCCACGTTCGTTACAGTCCTCTGTCTTACAGCTTCTCCACCAAAGACATTGGGGTATAGTGAGAACGAAACAACTTGCTCGTCAGCACTGCACTTGGTTCGGAATCGATGCCGCGATTACGAATATGTGCTCTTCTTGCATGGTGTATGCCGAACAACAATCAGCACCACCGCGGAAAATCTTTGCATGGCCAAAAGCCACTTCCCCTTGGCAACGCTTACACATCGATTTTGCTGGTCCATTCTGGAATGCTCGATGGTTGGTTGTGGTAGATTCATTCAGTAATTTTCCTTTTGTTGTCCGGATGTCTTCCACGACGTCATCTGTCACCATCCAAGCGCTATCTGCTATTTTTAGCATGGAAGGTCTTCCACAGACTATTGTTTCTGACAATGGACCACAATTCATGTCCGCAGAATTTCAGTCATTCTGCAAGGCCAATGGTATTCAACATCTGACGTCCGCGCCGTTTTTGCCAGTCAAACGGTGCCGCTGAACGATTGGTCAGGACTTTCAAGTCACAGATGTTGAAGTTAAAAGAGTCGCATTCTCGGGAGGACGCGTTATTGCTCTTTTTGTCCTCGTATCGCTCTCAGCCCCGAGATGGTCGCTCGCCGGCTGAGTTGCTCCACGGACGCCCTTATCGAACCTTGATGTCTTTGCTACATCCGCCACATCAGGTTCCTGTCCAGCGGCAGACACCTGCTTTTGCCCCAGGCGACGTTGTCTACTACCGCCACTACCGAGGTTCACGGCGTTGGCTCGAAGGGCGCATTCTGCGCTGCCTCGGACGCGCTATGTATCTGGTATTGGAGGCCTCTGGTGAGGTGCACCGGCATCTCAACCAGGTGCGCCTCTGTCATCGCACGGGTTCCGCCGCTCACCGTTTGCTTTCAGCGACGGTGCCGTCCGGTCAGCGCCCTGGGGACCCATCTACTGGCTCGCCTCAACCCCAGGTGTTACCGACGCTGCCTTCCATTTTGCCCCATGGCGACGCGCCGCCGCCACCGCCGCCGCCGCCTGTTCTCCCGCCGGCGACGCCCGCAGTGGACGCGTTGCTGCAACCGCTGGGTGCCTCCCTGGGTCACGCGCCGCCGATCGCTTCCCGTGACCAGTTGTCCTCCGACATTGAACTCTTGCCCGCTCCGGACCATATGTCGTCTTCGCCCGTCGGGTGCTCCGGCCCGATGGAGGTCGACCCTTCGGCCCCTCCTGTCTCTCTGCGGGCGCACACACCGCATGTTGGCGTGCGCCCTGGAGCAGGTTTTCAGGCGTTTCCTAGCTCCCTGTGGTCCGAATGGCAGGGTGCGGGTGGCACAGCCTCGCCTGTTGTTACGCTCCCCACCTCGTAGCATACATCAACATGGGGTCCTCCCCACGGCGGGCGGAAGCCTTATGCCACAACCGTACGCCGCTTTGCGGTGGAGCGGGGGAGGAATGTGGTGTCACCGCCAGACACCACACTTGCTAGGTGGTAGCCTTTAAATCCACCGCGGTCCGTCAGTATACGTCGGACCCGCGTGTCGCCACTATCAGTGATTGCAGATCGAGCGCCGCCACACGACAGGTCTAGAGATACTTCCTAGCACTCGCCCCAGTTGTACAGCCGACTTTGCTAGCGATGGTTCACTGCGTACTTACATTCTCATTTGCCGAGACGATAGTTTAGCATAGCCTTCAGCTATGGCCTCCCCAGTTTGTCTGACGAACCGGTTTCAGGCTCTGTCTCAGGCTGATACTGATCTTCGGCCTGACATGGCTGCTTGTCCTGTTCCAGAGGTTGTCCCTCAGTCTGCAAGATCCGGGCGTATACTCCTAGCTCACTCATTTGTTACATAGTTTAATTCTTAATTTCTTTGCGTGTTTTTGGTACTTGCATTGTTTAATTCATAAATTTCGGGCGTATTATAGTATTTGAGAGTTGTAGCATCGCGTTTTAGTACCTAAATAGTGTAAATTCGCATAGTCGTTTGTCTTCTGTTTTTCTTTTGAACGGCCAGTGTCGGTTGGTCACAGTCAGTGTGCTCCCTGCCGCCGTTGGATAAGCAGCTGCAGCAGCAAGTCGTATACTCCTAGCTCACTCATTTGTTACATAGTTTAATTCTTAATTTCTTTGCGTGTTTTTGGTACTTGCATTGTTTAATTCATAAATTTCGGGCGTATTATAGTATTTGAGAGTTGTAGCGTCGCGTTTTAGTACCTGAATAGTGTAAATTCGCGTAGTCGTTTGTCTTCTGTTTTTGTTTTGAACGGCCAGTGACGGTTGGTCACAGTCAGTGTGCTCCCTGCCGCCGTTGGATAAGCAGCTGCAGCAGCAAGTCGTATACTCCTAGCTCACTCATTTGTTACATAGTTTAATTCTTAATTTCTTTGCGTGTTTTTGGTACTTGCATTGTTTAATTCATAAATTTCGGGCGTATTATAGTATTTGAGAGTTGTAGCATCGCGTTTTAGTACCTGAATAGTGTAAATTCGCGTAGTCTCCTTCCGCCTCCGAGCAGTGTCAGCAGTGCGCAAGTAGCAGCATTACTGCATTTACTAGGCAATCTTGTATTTTAATAACCGTTTAAATTTTGTCGATTTGTTTGCGCTCTCTGTAGATTAGTTCAGACATTCTTTGCACAACAGTTTTTAGCATGGATAGGGACTGCAACTGCTGTGTTCGGATGCAGGCTGAGTTGGCATCCCTTCGCTCCCAACTTCAGGCAGTGTTGGCTTTGATCACACAGCTTGAGGCTGTTGCCAATGGGTATCACTGTGGGGGTCCGGATGGGGGTTTGTCGGGGACGGCCAGCTCGTCCCACGCATCCCCCGATCGGACTACGACTGTGGTTGCCCGGGATACTGCCTGCATTGAGGCTGATCCCTCACCTGTGGTAGAGTGGGAGGTCGTCTCAAGGTGTGGCAGGGGGCGAAAGACATTCCGGAGGGCTGAACGGAAGGCCTCTCCAGTTTGTCTGACGAACCGGTTTCAGGCTCTGTCTCAGGCTGATACTGATCTTCGGCCTGACATGGCTGCTTGTCCTGTTCCAGAGGTTGCCCCTCAGACTGCAAGATCCGGGCGGTCGCAGAGGGTGGGCTTACTGGTAGTTGCGAGCTCCAACGTCAGGTGCGTAATGGGGCCCCTTAGGGAAATGGCAGCAAGAGAGGGGAAGAAAACCAATGTGCACTCAGTGTGCATACCGGGGGGAGTCATTCCAGATGTGGAAAGGGTCCTTCCGGATGCCATGAAGGGTACAGGGTGCACCCATCTGCAGGTGGTCGCTCATGTCGGCACCAATGATGTGTGTCGCTATGGATCGGAGGAAATCCTCTCTGGCTTCCGGCGGCTATCTGATTTGGTGAAGACTGCCAGTCTCGCTAGCGGGATGAAAGCAGAGCTCACCATCTGCAGCATCGTCGACAGGACTGACTGCGGACCTTTGGTACAGAGCCGAGTGGAGGGTCTGAATCAGAGGCTGAGACGGTTCTGTGACCGTGTGGACTGCAGATTCCTCAACTTAGGGTGGTGGGGTTTCGGGTTCCGCTGGATAGGTCAGGAGTCCACTACACGCAACAAGCGGCTACACACGTACCAGGGGTTGTGTGGCGTGGGCTGGGCGGTTTTTTAGGTTAGATGGCCTTGGGCAAGTACAGAAAGGGCAACAGCCTCAACGGTTACGGGGCAAAGTCAGGACATGCGGGGACCAAGCAGCAATCGGTATTGTAATTGTCAACTGTCGAAGCTGCGTTGGTAAAGTACCAGAACTTCAAGCGCTGATAGAAAGCACCGAAGCTGAAATCGTTATAGGTACAGAGATAAATTCTGCCGAAATTTTTACAAAGGTACAGACAGTGTTTAGAAAGGATAGATTGCATGCAACTGGTGGTGGAGTGTTCGTCACTGTTAGTAGTAGTTTATCCTGTAGTGAAGTAGAAGTGGATAGTTCCTGTGAATTATTATGGGTGGAGGTTACACTCAACAACCGAACTAGGTTAATAATTGGCTCCTTTTACCGACCTCCCGACTCAGCAGCATTAGTGGCAGAACAACTGAGAGAAAATTTGGAATACATTTCACATAAATTTTCTCAGCATGTTATAGTCTTAGGTGGAGATTTGTCCGCCCCAGTAGCTGAGTGGTCAGCGTGACGGATTGCCGTCCTCTGGGCCCGGGTTCGATTCCCGGCTGGGTCGGAGATTTTCTCCGCTCAGGGACTGGGTGTTGTGTTGTGTTCATCATCATTTCATCCCCATCCGGCGTGCAGGTCGCCCAATGTGGCGCCGAATGTAATAAGACCTGCGATATGGCGGCCGGACCTGCCCCGCGAGGGGCCTCCCGGCCAATGACGCCAAACGCTCATCATCATCATCAGGTGGAGATTTCAGTTTACCAGATAGAGACTGGGACACGCAGATGTTTAGGACGGGTGGTAGGGACAGAGCATCGAGAGGCATTATACTGAGTGCACTATCCGAAAATTACCTCCAGCAATTAAACAGAGAACCGACTCGTGTAGATAACATCTTGGACCTACTGATAACAAACAGACCCGAACTTTTCGACTCTTTAACTGCAGAACAGGGAATCAGTGATCATAAGGCCGTTGCAGCATCCCTGAATATGGAAGTTAATAGGAATATAAAAAATGGGAGGAAGGTTTATCTGTTTAGCAAGAGTAATAGAAGGCAGATTTCAGACTACCTAACAGATCAAAACGAAAATTTCTGTTCCGACTCTGACAATGTTGAGTGTTTATGGAAAAAGTTCAAGGCAATCGTAAAGTGCGTTTTAGACAGGTACGTGCCGAGTAAAACTGTGAGGGACGGGAAAAACCCACCGTGGTACAACAACAAAGTTAGGAAACTACTGCGAAAGCAAAGAGAGCTTCACTCTAAGTTTAAACGCAGCCAAAACCTCTCAGACAAACAGAAGCTAAACGAAGTCGAAGTTAGCGTAAGGAGGGCTATGCGTGAAGCGTTCAGTGAATTCGAAAGTAAAATTCTATATACCGACTTGACAGAAAATCCTAGGAAGTTCTGGTCTTACGTTAAATCAGTAAGTGGCTCGAAATAGCATATCCGGACACTCCGGGATAATGGTATTGAAACAGAGGATGACACGCGTAAAGCTGAAATACTAAACACCTTTTTCCAAAGCTGTTTCACAGAGGAAGACCGCACTGCAGTTCCTTCTCTAAATCCTCGCACAAACGAAAAAATGGCTGACATCGAAAGAAGTGTCCAAGGAATAGAAAAGCAACTGGAATCACTCAATAGAGGAAAGTCCACTGGATCTGACGGGATACCAATTCGATTCTACACAGAGTACGCGAAAGAACTTGCCCCCCTTCTAACAGCCGTGTACCGCAAGTCTCTAGAGGAACGGAGGGTTCCAAATGATTGGAAAAGAGCACAAGTAGTCCCAGTCTTCAAGAAGGGTCGTCGAGCAGATGCGCAAAACTATAGACCTATATCTCTGACGTCGATCTGTTGTAGAATTTTAGAACATGTTTTTTGCTCGAGTATCATGTCGTTTTTGGAAACCCAGAATCTACTATGTAGGAATCAACATGGATTCCGGAAACAGCGATCGTGTGAGACCCAACTCGCTCTATTTGTTCATGAGACCCAGAAAATATTAGATACAGGCTCCCAGGTAGATGCTATTTTTCTTGACTTCCGGAAGGCGTTCGATACAGTTCCGCACTGTCGCCTGATAAACAAAGTAAGAGCCTACGGAATATCAGACCAGCTGTGTGGCTGGATTGAAGAGTTTTTAGCAAACAGAACACAGCATGTTGTTATCAATGGAGAAACGTCTACAGACGTTAAAGTAACCTCTGGCGTGCCACAGGGGAGTGTTATGGGACCATTGCTTTTCACAATATATATAAATGTCCTAGTAGATAGTGTCGGAAGTTCCATGCGGCTTTTCGCGGATGATGCTGTAGTATACAGAGAAGTTGCTGCATTAGAAAATTGTAGCGAAATGCAGGAAGATCTGCAGTGGATAGGCACTTGGTGCAGGGAGTGGCAACTGTCCCTTAACATAGACAAATGTAATGTATTGCGAATACATAGAAAGAAGGATCCTTTATTGTATGATTATATGATAGCGGAACAAACACTGGTAGCTGTTACTTCTGTAAAATATCTGGGAGTATGCGTGCGGAACGGTTTGAAGTGGAATGATCATATAAAATTAATTGTTGGTAAGGCGGGTACCAGGTTGAGATTCATTGGGAGAGTGCTTAGAAAATGTAGTCCATCAACAAAGGAGGTGGCTTACAAAACACTCGTTCGACCTATACTTGAGTATTGCTCATCAGTGTGGGATCCGTACCAGATCGGTTTGACGGAGGAGATAGAGAAGATCCAAAGAAGAGCGGCGCGTTTCGTCACAGGGTTATTTGGTAACCGTGATAGCGTTACGGAGATGTTTAATAAACTCAAGTGGCAGACTCTGCAAGAGAGGCGCTCTGCATCGCGGTGTAGCTTGCTCGCCAGGTTTCGAGAGGGTGCGTTTCTGGATGAGGTATCGAATATATTGCTTCCCCCTACTTATACCTCCCGAGGAGATCACGAATGTAAAATTAGAGAGATTAGAGCGCGCACGGAGGCTTTCAGACAGTCGCTCTTCCCGCGAACCATACGCGACAGGAACAGGAAAGGGAGGTAATGACAGTGGCACGTAAAGTGCCCTCCGCCACACACCGTTGGGTGGCTTGCGGAGTATAAATGTAGATGTAGATGTAGATGTACTATTGGTAATGTGAATCATGTACCATCAAGAGCGACGTTCATCATTAATGGATTAAAGTTAAGTATTCCACCAGCTTCGTCCGTTTTTCTAAATTCTAATTTCCTTGTCCTGTTCCAGACCTCACGCCAGCCTGCGTGAGCTAAAACACGTGCATTTCGGCCTCCTCTAGTAACACGGTGTTGGTTCTCCTGTCAACCACAAAAACTCTTCCGCTCCACGAACCTGCAATGACGACTCCCTAAACTTCTCTCCTCTTTTCTCTGCTCAGGTTGGAAAGCAGTTGAATCGACATCTGTCGAAGTTGTGGGGACAGCATCAAAGGAAGGGTCGAGCAGTGGCGTTCAAACATGCAGTGCAGAGGGAATTCCCTGAACATTGGACATGTCTGTGAACATGGTGCATAAAATCCTACAAAGTATCTTGCGCATAATCTGCCTGGAAGTTTCATACCAGCGCACACTTCGCTGCAGAGTGAAAATTTCGTTCTTCAAACATCCCACAGGCTGCGGCTAAGCCATGACTCCCCAATACCCTTTCTTCTAGGAGTGCTAGTTCTGCCAGGTTCGCAATGGAGCCTCTGTGAAGTTTGGAAGGTAGGAGACGAGATACGACGAGGTACTGGCGGAATTAAAGCTGTGAGGACGGGTCCTAAGTCATGCTTGGGTATCTCAGACGGTAGAGCACTTGCCTGCGAAAGGCAAAGGTCCCGATTTCGAATCTCGGTCCGACACACAGTTTTAATCTGCCAGGAGGTTTCGTTACGCTGCACTTTGCAAGAAGCTTGGGCTGCTAAGTTTAGTAAGTAAAATGTCGAAGTCTAAAGTGTCAAAAAAGGCTTTGCTGAAGCCTAAGAAGCAAATGGTAGTCTCCTCTTATGCATTATTGGCAAGCTTAAGATATTCTGTTACCTATAGTAAGGCAAAGATTAAGCTGTTATGATTACAGAAACCTGATTGGTATTCGTGTAGAAGATTGTTTTTAGTTCGGCAATTCGTTATCTAGTCGCAGACTATATATTCTAAGGACTTGGACAGTGTGGGAGGAATGCAACTTTGCTGGTAATCAGTGGATGCTGTGGCAACACGCTTTTAGGTAGTGGCTTAACTAGCCCCTGTCGAATATTTCCACTGTGTTTCGAATATTTTCCTTATTTTTCAAGTTTTTCACAAGTTTTATCGAAACTGTTCTTTAAGAACAATCATTTCGCCATCATTTTGTCAAATTTTCAATTAAGTTCTGTATTATTTGCTTGAAATTTCAAGATTTTTTCCTTGGAAATTGCCCCTGCACCTACAAGCTTCATTTACTCCAAATAAACCAAAAAACAACGAAAATCTTATAAGTGTAAAGTTAAATCATTGTCTTATTAATGCCTATTTTTTCTTGAACAAAGATAAGAAAATGGAAAAACACAGTAAAACAAGAAATAATTTTTATTACTATTGCTCACTTATTTCCTTAAAATTATATCAGAAAATATTTGTCAATGTAAATGGGACTCTTCAAAGTTTTTGAAGAGTTAGTAAATGTTAATATTAGATATATTTTAAAAGAAACATCAAAGATGTTATTTGATAAATCTGTAAAATGTTAATTTTCACATGAAAATCCTACACTGAGAATTATGATGAGTCTTTTTTCCTAATTTTAGTAATGCTATGGCTTTAAAACATTATTTTTATGATGGGGAATATAACTTAGGACTCAATGAACATACAACTGATATATTTTTCAACGGAAAACATAAATATATTAAATGTGAATTTTATAAAAATTAAAAATATATTAAATGTAAATCTTATGAAATAATTATTTTATGATGTCCAGATGTTAATGTATCTATTATATTGAACTAAACATATAGTTTATTATCATAAAGACCTAATTTTTTATTAAACTCAAGAGAATTGATTACATGTTTATTACTTTTTATTAGATTCATAGACCTATTTTGTTTACTACTGTAAACAAACAATCCTTATAATTTTGTAATCTTACTTGATTTCTTACAAAGTAGTTTTTAATTACTTTAGATCTTTTCTCCACAGTATCAACAAGTTTATAAGCATATATTTTTGATCTTAAACCACAAAACTCCTCCATTCATTACATTCAGCTTTCATTTTACTTGATGTGTTTTCAATTTACTTGAGAAATGTTGTAAAAATTATTTTTTGAGTAACCACTTGTATGCAATTTATTAGGGATTTGCCTCATATCTTCATTTAAATCTTCTGTTATTTGGTAACAAATTTAAGTTTTTTTCCCCAATTTTGGTTTCATAGGTTTATAATGAAACTCATACAAACTCATTTGACAAGTCAAGTACACTCATGCAACTGTAAATCAGCTTCTTAAATGTGAGATTAGATTTATTCATATAAACCACAGCAAGCTTTTCGTTAAATATTTTTCTTCTTTGGTTTAGCTGCAAGCTTTCCACACTTTTCTGAATTTGAATCTAATTTTATGTTCACTCTGTTTTCAATATTTTCCATTGCTTTTCCAAAAATTTAGTCCTCCATCAGCTTGAAAAAAATCATTTTCAAAATCATTTGTTGCTTTAGTTCTCATTTTTGTGTTCAGATCAATATATTTTTGTAGGCAATTAGGTTGGTTAAATTAAAGGATGTATTTATTTTTGTTATCTTCATTCCTAGAAATAAGCATTGTTTAAGATTTCTGTAGCGAACTACATAATTATGTTTGTCATCCAAAATAGTCAATCACTTTTTTCCTTTACTATCAGACACAATTTTATTTTCAGGAGCTAATCGTAAATATTAATGTAAATCATGCAATTCTTCTGGATATTCCAAACCACCTTCAAAGCTATATCTAAACTGAGAAGCTTCCAAAATTTCACTTATTTTTCTAAGAACTATTCGGATTATCTCACTCAAATACATAATGTGGCATATATTGACTAACAGCCAATCATAAATTTTTGCCTCTAAATATATTAAATAATTTGGTTTCTTATTTGAATTGTAGTCTTCCAAATATTTATTATTTGCATTGACACATTTTTACAACATTTAGATGTACTACTTCTAATAGGTTTTTCAACCATTAACATCATATTCATCATGTAATTGAAATTAAACGTTAGTAATTATTAACATTGAATCCCAAGTTATACCTGGCGCCACATCTACCAAGATGAATTTAAATTTGAAACTTCTACATAAATTTTTCTAAAACTTTCAAATACATCAGATAACGACAAAAACATCACTTTTGACATATAAACCACGATATTCACTAAGATTCTTTATCCTAATATTTTCCTCAACTAATTTTGCATGTTTGTAATATTCATCTCTAATATCACATGCATTCAATTTATTATAAAAGTATTGTTTTGATGGAATACCTGTTTCTTCAAATTTTTTTTCCATCTATCAATATCATCATAAGGATAAATACCTTATTAACAACTAAATCTTCTGGAGAAATGTTTCTTATGTTTGTCATTTCATCTTTCTTTCAAATCTGATGGAAGTTTGTCGAGACTTGAAGCCATGAATTAAAATGTATCGATGAATATCATTTTCCAGAACTAATATGTCTGTCTTCAGCATCTGGGATCAAGTTTATATCTTTTTCATTATAATTGAATTCTTTTCTGAGCAAATCAGCATTCTATCTATAGAGAGTATGTATATAAATTAGTACAAAGCTTGGAAGTTATAGTTGTAAATTATAATTATTACGAACTTGACTTATATATGTTTCTATTTAATGATCAGGATAGTTAATTTTACGTTTTTGTGAATAATTACATCTATATTTTGAACATATTTTTGATTGATTCTGTCTGTATTGTTCTTCACGTGCTGATGGGTTCATTTCTTCAGTTTCAGAATTTGGAATATGGCTACCTAAGTTTTCTATACCATGAAAACGCATTTAACTCATATTGCAAATAAATTTCCCTGCTGTATACCATGTTATTTGAGCTGAAATAAGTCGAGTTAACTCTTTTATCCAACAAGATTGTGAGTCATTTCTGTTCTTGAAACAAAGGACATCAGTATGCTTGTCTTCTTCACATCGCACTATTTTCAATATATATATATGTCGAATATTTTCTGTCAAATAAATAAACATTAGTCGGTACACTAATTCTGATCTCGATCTTTGGAGTATTATTAATCTCAACTGGAATTCAAAGGTTGCAGCTTTTTGATCAGTATCACACCAACATTTTTCTTCTTGCTAATCCTTTGCGAATTTTTATTTACAGGATATAATTCTAATATTACTGACCACAAAAAATATTTTTGATCTTTATTATTAACTTTTACACAAACTTTTTTATTATTATGGTTTCTGCTAATTTGATGTAAGATGAACATTTAATGGAATATATGTATTTCTAATTGTATTCCTCTAGCTTGATCTAGACTCCAGTCAGATCTTCGAGCTTGAAATTCAGGCATTCACGATATAAACTCTTTTATCACATTTTTATAATATTTAATCAGATTTTTTCATTTATTTTTGTGCAATTATATGTTATATCTTTAGATATCTTTGTTCTTCCAGAATCTGACGATTTCATCTTAAAATCACAGAGAAGTATAACATTAACATTCAATGCATTATGAAATTTTAAATTTCTTTCAGTATTTTCATAATTTTGATTCTGATGGAATCAAAAATAAATTTGGCTTAAGCAAGTTTAGACTGTTCTCTAAATTTATATGTCCTAATTTAATTTGAAATGCTTTATTAACTAATGTTGGTTAACTGTGTTTTTATTTTTTCAAAATATTACTAGAAAATGGAAATATTTCATTCATTTGTTTAGTCCTATCAGTATCAAAAATTTCATCATTTTCAATTTCAAAATAAAGTGTCCCAAACATTTATCTTCATTTTATGATGTTTAATTACAAAATTAATTCAGTCGTGTTTCCTTAATCTACTACATCAGTAAATTTACTTCTCTTACAATAATCACAAAGGTTAATCTTTGCAGACTGATTTTATTTTGGCGCCATTTATAAGGAAAATTTTTATAAAGGGAATGAAACATAGTGATGATGAAAAATTAAGGTAAAATGTCCTATTTTTAACAATATTGGCAACATTTAAAAAACAAAAACTAAATAGAATTAAGAAATTATCAAAAATTAACTGATTGTATGATAAATGTACTGGAGTTCAAGCTAACAACAAATTTAATTGAGTTCAAGAAAGATATATATTTAAAGTTAAAAAGGGAAATGGGTTCGAGATAAAGATGAATTTAGCATTAAGATTTTAAGATTATGTTCAGTTATGTGCAACCTGATTCTTTTGTCACATTTTTTTATTTTTGTTATATTCTTAAGTTTACTTTTAAAATATACCTTTACGTATTGGATACAAACAAGAAGATTCTAAATCTTTAATCTCTTCTTAATTTATACACTTATTGCTTCCAGTTTGATGTCCATCCTCATCAATTTTTATTCATAATAATATTGTAAAGTATATCTTCAAATAATCGGATTCAACTTTCGTTTTAAATAATTATTATATTAATGTGAAGAATATTTTCCCACATACACAAAGGGATCATTTATTATACTGATCTTATGATAATCATAGAAACGTTTTTGATATATTGTCCATAATTATCATTCATATATTTTGTAAATTGAAATTAACAATTGAGTTCCAAGTTTCAATCGCCTCCATTTGATACAAAAAAACACACAAAAAATTTTACAGTAGCAAAATGTTCAAGTTTTTGTAACATTTTCTTTAGAACATTCATTTTCTCTGGAATTAATTCAGATGATTTAACAGAATTTGTACCAAAGAGGGAAAAAGAAGTTGTACTAACTCTTACTAGCTTTTTTGTAAATTCCGTTTACCCATAGAAGATATTTTCGTTAATAAATACAAGATTCCATTAATGTATTTGAATGTAGAATTAATTCACTTGAGCAATCCAGAAAATTGTCTACTTATAATCTCACATACTTATATTTAAAATTACATTCAGCCAATCCTGCATAGAAAAAAATCACTAAAAGGTAAAAATGTTCTATATGTGTTGACTTCACAATTTAATTTAAAATTTAATATAATCTTGTATTAGATATCAGCTTTTCATATTTAGAGATTAACTGAAATGTATGTAAATTTGTCATATTATCTACACATGAAACAATTTCATCGTTTGGTCTTTGACATACAGCAGTTTTTTTTTAATTTTGTGGTATAAATGTTAACTAATTGGTTATTAAATGTGGTTTGAAATTTTTTATCCTCACCTGTATACATCAATTAGTGATAAAAATTGTTTTAAATTCTGTCCACAAATAATAAGTTGTCAAATTCTTAATCTGACATAATGATTCAATTCATTCAACTTGTGTCATTATTGGTACAGATGATTATATTATTTCAACTGATATTTTATTATATAAATTTTGAATGTCATTGATGTCATCTTGAGATAAATTTAAATTTGTTCTATTATAATATGGATACATAATTGATTCAAAAACATTTGTATATTGAAACCTATTTATTTGAGTTTTTGGCACATTCATATCATGTTTCATGAACCATTTCACATCTTATGCCAAATGCATTTCTACTGGAATATTATAGTATCTGGAAGAGTGCATGAGCTGACATGTTACCTTTTGCATCTAACAGTCTTGGACACCAAATATTTTTATCAATTTCATATTTGTGTATATGTCTTTAATTTTTAATTAAAATTTCAGGATTATTACTACCACAACAATGTATTTTTGTCTCAGATTAAATGATGGTTTTGCTATTTGTAATAATTATTCATTTGCTCCTTTATAATACCATTTAAATTTTTAGTACTATTTATACATACTTGTACGATAGCTATCAAATAAGTGGTTTACACTTCCTGGAGGCAAATTTTTAAAATGTAACGTGTTTTCACATAATTCACTATTTATTTCAAGATAAAAAGATAAAAAAATAACTAATGCTTCTCTGAATACATAATAAATCATCTGACTATTTAAAATCTCTGATACATCCAAGTAACCAAAATCATTTAAATATTTTATTGCTTTACCCTTATGATCTGCAAGTACTATTTCCAACAACAACAGTAAACGTACTTACTTTTATATATATTTAAAATGTAATATCAAATCTGTTTAAAACTTCAGTGGTATCTGAAAAATTTTCATACAACGATTGTATCCAAAGCGATGTTTTCAAGTCACTGCAGGCACCACAGTTCACGAGCAGAACGCAGCAAGTGCCATGACCCCGTTTCCCAGAAACTTTGCTCACTGGAAGAGGAGTCAAGATAGGCAAACACGTTTCTCGACTTATCTGTGGATGCTTGACAGTTTCTGGAAAGAGTGATGGTCGAAGATTTCGAGGTACGTTACGTGCCTATTTCCACAACGATATTCTGAGACCAAATGAAGGCTCACCAGCTACTGTCGTCGCTTCTTCATTTTGCACCCCACGTTCGAAACCAGATAGTTATTTTTACTTCTATATATTTTATTTATATACCATCTTCTTATAAAATTACCTCACGCAGTTTTCCAGTGTCTATAGACATAACATTGTCTTTACTCGTCTAGTAATTCTATGACTTTGAAAAACTGTTTTCAGTAAAATTCCTGTAGTGTATCTTGACTCATAATGAATTACAAGTGCCAGTTTTCGGGAAGACTGCACTGTAGTTCCGTCTCTAGATTGTCACACAGATGACAAAATGGGAGATATCGAAATAGATGACAGAGAGATAGAAAAGCAATTAAAATCGCTCAAAAGAGGAAAGGCCGCTGGACCTGATGGGATACCAGTTCGATTTTATACTGAGCACGAGAAGGAACTTGCCCCTCTTCTTTCAGCCATGTACCGTAGGTCTCTGAAAGAGTGTAGCATTCCAAAAGATTGGAAAAGGGCACAGGTCATCTCCGTTTTCAATAAGGGATGTCGAACAGATGTGCAACGTCAATCAGTAGTAAAATTTTGGAACATGTATTAAGTTCGACTATAATGACTTTTCTGGCGACTAGAAACCTACTCTGTAGGAATCAGCATGGGTTTCGAAAAAGACGATCGTGTGAAACACAGCTCATGCTATTCGTCCATGAGACTCAGAGGTCCATAGACACGGGTTCCCAAGTAGATGCCGTGTTTCTTGACTTCTGCAAGGCGTTTGATACAGTTCCCCACAGTCATTTAATGGGCAAAGTAAGAGCATATGGACTTTCAGACCAATTGTGTAATTGGATTGAAGAGTTCCTAGATGACAGAATGCAGTATGTCATTCTCAATGGAGAGAAGTCTTCTGAAGTAAGACTGATTGCAGGTGTGCCTCAGGGGAGTGTGATAGCACCATTGCTATTCACAATATACATAAATGACCTTGTGGATAACATCGGGAGTTCACTGAGGCTTTTTGTGGATGATGCTTCAGTATATCAAAAGGTTGTAACAATGGCAAATTGTACTGAAATTTAAGAGGATCTGCAACGAATTGACCCATGGTGCAGGGACTGGCAATAGAATCTCAATGTAGACAAGTGTAATGTGATACAAATACATAGAAAGAAAGATCCTTTATCATCTGGGGGCAGGCATTAGGAGTGATTTAAAATGGAATGACCATATAAAATTAATTGTTGGTAAAGCAGATGCCAGACTGAGATTCATTGGAAGAATCCTAAGGAAACGCAGTACAAAAACAAAGGTAGTAGGTTACAGTACACTTGTTCACCCACTGCTTGAATACTGCTCACTGGTGTGGGATCTGTACCAGATAGGGATGATAGAAGAGACAGAGAAGATCAAATTGAGAGCAGTGCACTTCAATACAGGATCATTTAGTAATCGCAAAAGCATTATGGAGATGATAGATAAACTCCGGTGGAAGGCTCTCCAGGAGAGATTTTCAGTAGCTCGGTACAGGCTTTTATTGAAGTTTCGAGAACATTCCTTCACCTAGGAGTCAAGCAGTATATTGCTCCCTCCTACGTATATCTCGCGAATAGACCATGAGGATAAAATCAGAGAGATTAGAGTCCACAGAGAAGCATACCGACAATGTTTCTTTCCACTAACAGTACAAGGCTGGAATAGAAGAAAGGACCGATAGGGGTTCTCAAGGTACCCTCTGTCACACACTGTCAGGTGGCTTGCGGAGTATGGATGTACATGTAGATAGATATAGGAGGAGAAATGATAAAATCAAGAGATTAAGGTCAAATTTAAACTTCTTCAAAATGGAGGTATTAAAACGAATAAATTCATTTTTCAATGAATCACACTAACATAGTTACTTCAACCATAAAAAAAGAATCTAGAAATTAATAGCATGAAGGAAGAAAATTTTCTAATTTTTTTCTAATAAATGGAGTGTGTCCTAGTCGAATCAACAAATATGATAAATATATATGAATTATTTAAGAATAATAATTGTCAGTTAAATTTAGGAACATGTTTTACAGATATTTGGTTTCCTGTTTTTGAACAAAAAATGTGTTGGTAGCAAAAAATAATGTATCATTTTATTTGATTTTACATTTTTAATTTTGTCCAATGAAAGTTGTAAACAAAATAAGAAACATTATGTTAAATTCCTTAGAGAAAATAATATTCCATTGGTTGAAATAAAATGCAATGAACAACTTGCCTAAGAATATGAATATATTCCAAATGAAACTAAATCCTTGAAGCCAAATAATCCTATACAAAGAAATGGATTTTATTAAGAGTTATTAAATTAAATAATCTGTAATGTCATTTAGTATATAACAATCTAAGGAAGTAAGAAAAAATTTTTTGACTCTAGAAATATTTTAATAGATTTTATAAAATATTCCTCAAAATACATGGAAATGGTATAACTCATTTCAATAAACACAGTCGTGATTGCTTTCAAGTTACTTATTTTTATCCTTAGATGACCAGTTTCGATCTTTCAAGAGAAAAACCTGAGATCTGACATTCCTTGATGTCTTTAGGATCTGTTGGCCTAGAGGAGGTCCAACTGCGCATGCTTGTTCTTCATGCCTACATGAATGGACCTGCTACAGACCAACAGTTCCTATGGTCATCAAGGAATGTAAGATCTGATCATGATCTCATAGAAGATCGAATCCAGTAATCTAAAAATATAAATAGACAACTTAAATGTAGTCATGACTGTATTTATTGAGATAAGATATAGTACTGTAAAGATAATGCTCTTCTGGAACAATTTTTCAAAAACTATTAAACTTACAATAGATTTCGAAATTAAATTAAAAATAGAAGAAGAGAAAACAAGAGATTGCTAGAGAATTGGAAGAAGAAAACTAGAAGACTGATAAATTATGAATGATAAATTGCAAAAACGTCTGAAATAGAGTTGAAAGGCTTAATCTATATAGTTACAACAGATGTTCTTAATTTGTTTAAAGTTGATGGCTCACATAGAAAATTAATCAAATCAGGATTATCTACATGTAAAACTTGTGATCATCCACCTAATTAAACTTATTTGGTATATGTCAAGGAAAGTATCACTTATAATGTAATAGAAGCAAAATTTAAATATTTTTTTAAAAATTTTAGTATCGAAGATGATAAGGACTTACACAACTTGAAATTTGATGACACTGAATATTATTTAGATTGATTTGTTGATGGTGGAAATAATTTAATGCTAAAGAAATGCGAGGTTTAAGCTATATTAACTTGCAAAATTGGATTTATATACCGCCTGAAATAGTTATTCCAACACATATATTGAACACCTCAAATCAAAGATCTCCAAAATACTTTACAACTTATTCTGTAATAATGTTGTTACAATGTATATTCTTTGTACTTTGTGATAATTTTTCTCTTCTGCTAAACGATCCTTGCACCTAATAGTTTCCAGACGCCATATTTGTTTAGAAAATATGACAGCATAAATATCATGTGTTACAACAATGAAAAGAAACTGTGGACATTAAAGGTATTCTATTTTATTTATTTTAATTTTACTGTTAGATACATGTTTAGTTTTTTGTCAAAAGAAAGCCAAAACCATGTTTTGAAGTAACATTTGTTTCCCATTAGACAGTGTCATAGATTCCTGCAAAAATCTCAACACAACACACACGCGCGCACACACACACACACACACACACACACACACACACACACACACACACAAACACATAAACACACACACTTATCATAGTAACAAATGTAAATCCACCTGATTATGGAGGTTCGCACCATTGAAACAGACAGTGGAGATAAATAAAGAGTGACTGGTAACAGTAAATTTGTTGTTTCATTTAATCAGCAAAATTATTGAATCTGTTATCACCACTGAAGAACTGACAGTTAAAGTCAAAAGGAAGGTAACTGATATTAGATCATCTCAGTGGAGAAGAAAAAAGCGGCCCATGAAAGACTGTTACGCAATATATGCTAACAATGATAAAATAAGAAAAGATTTTGAAAACTTTTATATGATAATTTTTATAAAACAAATAGGAAGCGATAAATATTTAATTTAACTAAAGAAATACTTTAGGATGAAATCAAGTGTAAATATTAGTCTGTCACTTGTAACATTTATAAACAATACATATTTCACCATATGTAGATTAAGTAAATAATTGACACAACTATCAGTCAATTTATTTACGAATGTAGATATATCAGTCTGATAAGGATAGGAAACAGAAAAATGAGAGTGAATTTTTCTTTGTTGAGTGTCTATCAATTTATAAAATAAAGAAATTACATAAAATAATTGCTCACAACCTAGGCATGTTCTTGCTCTGTGCAAAACATTGTCGATCCCAAAAACCAGTTTTTCATGTGACAAAAGCGTCGAGGAAAGCTCAGCAAATGCTACAACCCCAGGTGGTACCCACTCCACTGTCATCTTGGACGATGCATGCAGGCCTTTGGAGTCTAGGGAGCCTGAACCAACATGCTTGGGGGTATCAGAGACTCCTGCAGAGATTAAGCTCAAACGGCCAAACTACTTTTCCATCTTTAATGCCAACTCACTTCTGAAGGCTGGTAAATTAAAACAACTTACAGACACCCTGCAGCAACATATGATACTAACTGCAGCGATTTAAGAAACAGGATTCACAGATGAACATACCTTTGAGTCAGAGGGCTACAGAATATTTAAAGACAAAACTGGCAAACACATTGTAAAAACTATTCCTCATCTTGGCATAGGATTTATAGTCAACAAGAAAATTCTATATTCCATCACAGACCTCAGTTCACCAAAAAGCCGAGTATCTACTATTTCCTTCCAAAGCACAAACGAAGTTTACAGCGTTGTGAATGTTCATGCACCTACCAACCTGAAAACAAGAGAGATCCGAAAGGAACAAACAAATTTTGAGAAGAACTAGAAGACCTCCTATCCAAAATCCCAGACAAACAAATCATCATGGTGGTTGGAGATTTCAATGCGCAAGTTGGCAAGGAGAGAAAATTCCAAGACATTGTTGGAAATTACTCAGCAGATAAAAAAACCAACCCCAATGAAGAGATTTGTGTGGAATTGTGTAAAGTTTTTAATTTAGTCAAGAAATCAACAGCATTCAGATACTTGTGAAGAAAAAAGAAAACTTGGTCATGCCCAAACTTGAATCTTGGAGAATATCAAATTGATCACGTAGCCATCGACCAAAAATCACAACCAGAGATCCAGAATGTTAAAGTTCTGAGAAATGCGAATCTGGATTCAGATTACTACATTTCAAAGATTAAAATTAAGCTAATTCCAAGATATTCCAGTAAACACAGGCAAAGAAGATGGATTTGACACGGAAAAGCTGATGTCCAATCGGGAATTCACCCGCAAACTTGAATCCGTAGATCCAGATTGTTGAGACGAATTGCAACAAGCCCTGGTCAGACTGCCAAAGAAACTGTTCCATTTCTGAAACCGTAGAAGCATGCTTAGTGGAACAGTGATTGTGAGGCAGCAGTGAAGCAAAGACAGCATGCAAGGCAGAGATGGAATGCAAAGAAAAATAAAGCTAACGAAACTGACTTCCTGGTTGCTGCTGCGAAGATCATACGGGAGTGAGGTGTACATTTGAGGAAATGCAATTGATACAAATTGAACAAGACTTCCAAAAGAGAAATACACGAAACTTCTATAGAACTTTTAAGCCCAATCTCACCAAGTACAATCCTCCAAGCCTACACTTCAAAGTTCCAAATGGGAAGCTAGGTCACAATGATAAAGACAACTGACAGATATTAGCGAATTACTTCACAGCTCTTCTGAATTGTGCACCTCCAAATTACACGTTTCCCTTTACCGCTTATGTAGAAATACACCCAAATTCATCACCGCTCACGAGTGAGGAAATCAAGCTAATTATTCACTCACTTAAATACACTAAAGCGCCAGGGGAAGATTCTACAATTGCTGAGATTTGGAAGTACGCAGGGGATAAAGCAGTAGATAAACTAACAGAAATTATCAGCCAGATTTGGGAAATTGAAAGACTCCCACATAGCTGGAATTTTGCTCAAATTTATCTCTTCATAAGAAAGGCGACGGAACAGATGTAAATAACTATTGTGGTATGTCTCATATCAACAACCTATATGATTCTGTCGAAAGTTCTGCCAACTGGGACAGAAGAACAGCTAGACCCTCATCTGGGAGAGTGTCAAGGAGGTTTCAGGAAGGGGTGACCATGCATCAAACAGATAATGAATCTCAAATAAAAATTTTATTGTGATCATTGTGGATTTAAAAAAGGCATACGACTCAATTGATCGTAAACCTGGCCTAGAATACTAGAAGACCTTGGCCTAGACAAGCAGACCAAAGCCATAATCCAGCAAACACTAACCATGACAACCTCAAAAGTGAAAGTTAGAGGAGAACATCATAAGCTTTTGAAATAAAGACTGGAATGAGGCAAGGACAAGAGCTCTCACCTCTGCTCTTCAACTGTATCCTCGAGAAGGTGATTCGTGAGTGGTCAAAGAATTGGAAAACCAAGGAATTAAAAATGATGTCCGGTTGGGCCTGTAACGCCAGAAATGCATATCCTCCTATTTCCATCTATTGTACTATACACTTTTTTTCTTATTTTGTTACCTGAATATATGACATTTCTCTGCCTTTATGTATTGTAATTGTTTTACTATTTGTATATATATGTATGCATCTATGTCCATGTATAATTGGTTTGTTTTGTAAATATTATTTGTATTTTTACGCTGGGTCTGGCCTAGGGAAAACTATGCTATCGAACGACTACTTCGATAGGTCGTGAGGAGAACCAAAGTGTTTAGGATCTTTGGTAGTGTTAACTCTGCCGCAAGGAGCACGGGCAGAGGAGGGTCTGGCTGGAGTAGTGCAGTGGAGCAGGTGTGTTGTGTGACACTCCCACGAGTTGCCGCGCTTTCGGGGATGAGCAGCATGTAATTGCGCTCGACTTGCTATGTTAGTTTCTGACATGGTGTCGCGGACGGGAGCGTTAGCTGGTACACATCAAGAGCCCGTTTTGGCTGGAAACCGTGTCGAGAAGAAGGCGCCCCAACATCCAGCTTCCGCAACAGCGACGGCCGACAATGAGTGACTGTCGCCACCTCCTCGATCGACAACTTCAAACCTTCAATCAACCAACAAGGAAGACTGGTAGCACGTAAAGTTTTAGAACTGTATGGCAGACCTCAGCTTTTCAAACTGCTAAATTTTTCTCACTAAATAACAGCAACATAGCATGAACCTTTGTTGCTCGTTGTTCCAATTGCATTACCAAGCAGGGTCCCTTCCTTTTCCAGAATGAACCCGAGTGTCATTGAAATTCAAACGCCAGCATTAAAGTAATATCATTCGATTTCACTGCTTTAATTTCAAAGTTCAGTTAAGGTATTCATAGCTGGCTACAATATTTAGATTACACAAGCACAAATTAAGAGTTTGAGTTTTGTTACTGTATTTTAGCTTACCTGTGACTGCAGCTCAGCTTGGTATGCACTAAATTTTACTATTGTTAATTGTTCACAATCATTTAATTCAAGTTCAAAGTTAAATCTCTTATTTCTAAATTGCGTAGATTCAAGTAGCTTTTGAAATGATTGTTGAGGTAGCCCAAGACTAACCTTATTTTAGTGAATTTCGTAGTGCTTCAGCAACAAAGATCACTATTAATTCAGTCACTAAATTAACTTTCAATTTTCTGGTTTTATTAATTCTTTTGCTAAATTAAGTCAGATTGTAGCGAAATTTATTACTTCTGACAAACTTTCAGTTTTCACACTACACGTGTCAACCTACAGTTGCCACGCTTCTAGTGCTAATTATATGTGTAATAACCTTTCTTTTTCAGTTACTATAGTAATTGTCCATAGGAATGGCGACCGTAATTTCCCCCAAATCTCAAATATCTAATTACCGCTAGTTATTTGTTAACGTAACAGCCGCACATTTACTTTCTTTATTAACTTTACCCCATTTCAAAATTAATTTCCACCAGTTTCATTTGCATTTTTCTGTTCATTTAGATGTAACCCTTTCCTCCCTCTTTACCGACAGATTAACTTCGGTGACGATTGCTTTTCCCAAATTTCCATTAGGTACACGCGGTTTAATTTTTCACTGTCATTAAGGTCGATAAGTGAGGGGGAGGTAACACGTGGCGACCTGGTGACAGGACCGTCGTCAGAATTGAGGTTGTTCTGGACACGAATTTTGTATTGTGCAAATCTCGTAACAAAGTACTGGTTACGAACAGGTCGTTACGTCGGCGAGAATAACTAGTGGGAGTAATCCTAATTATATTTGAGATTTGGCATTTATATTGAAAATTATTAAAATGAGTGAAGGCAACAATTACCAAAATGTGGTAGACTTGGATACGGAACAATTGGTCGAACAGTTGGAAACGCGCACCGCAGTACCCATTGTTCAGGGGCAGGCGGCTAGCATGAAAGACGCGACCGCCAAAACGCAACAAAGAGCAGAAATGGAATTCCAAACTTTAGAAAATGTTTCGGAATCGCAAGTGAAAATCAAATCTGAAACCCTTGAAGAAGAATACGGGGGGACAATTAAAGAGGAAGTCGCTACGGAAGTAAAACCGGTAGTTTCCGGGAATTTAACTGATTTATTGAATGTTTTGATTAACGAACTCAAGAGTCAATCGGCAGAAATTAAAGCTCAGGCTGCCAAACAAGAATCTCAGTCTGCAAGGCAAGAAGCTCAGTCTCAAACAATTGAACGGAAGCTAGACAATCAGAACAAAGTTATTAATGTTGTTAACAACAATGTTGGTGTTGTTAACGCAAAAGTTGATAAAATCAAAGAAGATATTGTTGTAATTAATACCGAAATCGGTAATCTTAAACAGGAAATGACAGGCGTTCAGGCGGAAATTGCGAGCATAAATACTCGTTTTAATTCCGAAATTAGCAGAATCGAGAAAAGTGTAGGAGAAGCAGTTGCTCCGATCATCGAGAATAAGGTGACGGAACAAATTCAATTAGTGAAAAAAGAGGATCAACTGAAGGTGGAAACTTTAAAGGTTTTAGCGTCCGAAGTAGATACTAAAGTGAGGAAGCAGGCTAATACCTGCGAAGAGAAAAAGAGGGAAGTGGAAACGCTTGCGACAACCACTTGCCAAGTAATTACGAGAGTGTCGGAATTAGAAAAAAACTTGACGAAAAACAAAGCTATGTGCCAATCTGTGCACACAGTTCGGAATTGTTGACGAAAGAGGAGCTGTTCGACCCCTTGAAAAAAGGCGGTATACCCGCGACGGATTTCATTAAAAATTGTGAAAGAGTTTTACCCAGATCGTGGACTAATGAGGGAAAAATTAATGTGGTTATTGACGTGTTGGCTGGTGATGCCAAGCGTTGGGGCTTAAACCTCAACATCACGAACCTGACTTTTGACGAGTTTAAAAATTTGTTTCTGGCTGAATATTGGTCAGAGCAAAAACAACAAAGTGTCTGGCGCGAATTTGTCGTATCGAGGCCTTTCGATGCGAATTCGCGCGGCTCGATGAAGGAGTTTTGTGAGGGCTGGATTTGCAAGTTGGAATATTTGCGTGATCGCCGCACGGAATTCGAAATAGTCTGGGAACTCTACAAGAAGCTTCCAGATGATACAAAACGCTACGTAGGAAGCAATTACAGGACAATCAATGATTTCCTGGAAAGAGTTGAGGACGAGGACAATTGGCGCAATAATTGCGACAGTGGTAGAGGCCGTGGTAACAGCAAGGGGTACCACAGCAACGATAACTATGGGAACAATGCATACCGCAACCATGGCAGCATTAACTATAATTGTTCGGACCGTAATAACAATCGGTACAATTCAAATAATAACAAGAATGACGGAAACGAGTATCATACTGACGTGATACGGGCTTCACAGAATAGAAATAACGCCAGAGGGTGTGATAAGCCGCCTCAGCAGCATCCGGGGAGCAGATCTGCTGGGACGAGACAGGGAAACCATTAGCCGCGACGGTGAGGGGCCGACCGGGCGTGGAGAAATTTTGGAGGCCCAGTAAAACAGGAGAAAACCCAGGTGGCGTCGTTGTGAAAATTCCGTATGGAATGATCAACAGCGGGAGTGTGTGCCAGTGTTAAGAGAAAGGAGTGCGCCCACAAGCAGTAGATCAGCTGTACACACGGCAGTAGAAAATACATTCACTGTCAGTGAGAACAATTTAAGTAGTGTTCCGGAAATCGATTATAAAGTGGCAGCTGTAACACCCACAGCGGAACTGGAGATTGAGTTTAAGAATGATTCGCAATTGTTGAGAGAAGATCAGATGTCGGATAACACGTCCGTCATCGAGCGAGGGGATGCAGAGAGGGATGAGGTCTGGTTAAGGCAGTTCGGTCGCTTATACGACGAACTAAGAGATTATAGGGGCCTGTACGGGAGAAGTGTTTATGGGGTGCGCGGGCAGGATTTACCGCGTCTCGTCCCACAGGGAGATAGTATTTGTGAAGTGGTAGAAAGGTCTGGCCCTAACCGGCAGACTTTACCAGAAATAGTTGATGTTAATGGGGAGCACGAGCAAGATTCGTCGTGTTTCGTCCCGCAAGAGATGGATGTTGAAGTAGTAAAGGAAAGTTCTGGCCCTAACCGGCAGACCTTACCGAAAGTTATAGTGGTAGAAGTGGCCGACCCATCCGACTCAAAACTCCAGTTTAAAAATTGCGAAAGTATTGAGGAGAGAGATTACGAGAATTTTAGTGATAGCCGGACACGATTGGTAGAAAAGCACGTAGATTACAGCGTGTATGAGGTTAGAGCTGACGTTAGACGGTCAGACGGTAGCAGTGTGGGTTGCGCAGATCCAGAGGAAGTAATTGCAGATACTACTGGGCACATTCTTCCAGGTAGATTGGCAGATGAGACCAAAGAGGAATCAACGAAGGTGACAATTAATGAACTGATAGCAAAGCAACACTCACTAGTTGACGAGTTACAGGAAAAGGTTTCGGTATTGGAGGCGAAGCCACAGACTAAGCCTCAGGACAAACGTGTTGAAATTAAAACTGTATGTGAACAGAGGTTGAAAAAGCCGCCAGATAAGCCGGATTTAGGATCAAAGCTGGATGGTATTTTCTGAAATGACCTGGATATAGACGAGGATTTACTGTGGGAAAATAAAGAAACAGTCGAGGATAAGTGTAGACAGATAGTAGTGTCTGTTAATATGCACGCCTACAACTAAACGTGTTGATTGACACCGGTGCAGAATTGAGTGCTGTATCTGGGAAAATATTTGAGTTACTGAAAGACAGACCTGGTGTCATAGTTATGCCAGTAACAGGAGTGAAAATTATCGGTTCTACTGGGAAGGCCAGTAAACCGGTCACAAAACAGATTTTTGTCAACTTCGAGATATGTGGGGGACGATTTGAACAAGAGTTTGTCGTCGTGCCAGACATAACTATGGAAGTAATTATTGGGTTAGATTGGCTATTAAAGTACCGTGCAGTGATTAATTGCGAAAGCAAAACTTTGACATGTACGTCACTAGATAAAACAATAGTAGTTAGTTTTGATGAGGCAGGAGATGGTGTGCATAGGCAATACCAGCCTACACACATTGTTAACTGGCCGGATGCCATTGACGTAGGTATGAATTTGAACTACTGTGACGTGAGGAATCTTGGCATTGACAATAGTGTAGAAAGTGAATTGGAAAGTATTGTAGATGGTGTGTCAAACGTAACACACGAACAAAGACGAGGCCTGTATGAAGTGCTAATGAGGAATAAGGGTGTGGTTTCAGACAAACTGGGACTTGTGGAAGGATATAAATGCAAGTTGCATGTAATCCCGCACGAATCATTCTTCGTGAGACCGATGCTATACCGCTGTCCAAGAAGGATGCAGTGCAATGGGAGATAGATAAGATGATCGAATGGGGAGTGATTGATGAAGTACGAGTCCAAACAATAACGGTTTGGTCATCGTAGCAAAACAGGATGGTAGTGTGCGTATTGTGATTGACACACGCACGTTGAATAGGGTCGTTCAACGCGAAACAGACAGACCAGAGATTATGGAGGAGATTTTGCAACGTTTTCATGACGTTATGTTCATGACTAGCCTCGATCTGACGGTTAGTTACTGGCAAACAGAACTCGAAGATGAATCTAGGCCATACACCGCCTTCTTGTTCGCGGGCAGGTGTTATCAGTATAGAGTACTGCCATTTGGACTTAATATATCTGTGTCCGTATCCATCAGGGCCCTAGATAAAGTGCTAGGACCGGCTTTGAGTTCAAGATTAACTGTATATGTTGACGACCTATTGTTGGCCAATGCCACTTGGCATGACCAGTGTGACCCGTTAGATGAAGTTTTTAGAGCATTGCGCCGTGGCGGAATGACTCTAAAGCTAAAGAAATGCGAATTTGTGAAGTAGGAATTAAAATTTTTAGGGCATGTAATTACCACTGCGGGTATTACGAAGGACCCAGAGAAACTAGAGGCAATAAGGAATTGTCCTCCACCCAAGTCTAGGAAACAGTTAAAAAGTTTTCTAGGACTCACAGGATTTTACCGTAAATTTGTAAAAGGACAAGTGTTTAATGATGAAAATTTGAATAACCTCTTACGCAAAAATGTTCCGTTTGTGTGGACTGA
This sequence comes from Schistocerca piceifrons, assembly GCF_021461385.2. NCBI lineage: Eukaryota > Metazoa > Arthropoda > Insecta > Orthoptera > Acrididae > Schistocerca > Schistocerca piceifrons. The sequence goes on along the minus strand of NC_060149.1, from coordinate 357,557,858 downwards.
CGGGTGTCAGGCCGCTTTCGAGAGATTAAAAGACGAGTTATTAAGATCTAACATACTATTTCATCCTGATTTATTGCTACCCTTCCATCTGGGAACGGATTCGTCGAATTACGGGGTGGGGGTAGAACTGTTCCACGAAGTTGCTATAGGAGAGGATAAGGAACACCGGACGATAGCATTCGCGAGTCGAACTTTATTAAAAAGTGAGCGAAACTACACGATTTCTCAGAAAGAGTGTCTCGCTATCGTGTGGGGATTCAAGAAGTTCAAAGGTTACCTATGGGACTGTAAGGCGATTATTCATACGAACCATAAGGCGATCACTTATCTGAAGGATTGTAAACTACTTCACGAAAGACTGACTAGGTGGTCGCTGTATTTACAGCAATTTAACTATGACATCTTTACGTAAAACGGACCGACAATTGCGTAGCGGATGCGCTGTCGCCGTTGCCCGAGTCTAATCAAGTGAGGGGGAGGTTACTAGTCTTCCTCTGTGAAACAGCTTTAGAAAACGACATTTAGTATATTGGCCTTTAGTCTGTCATCCTCTGTTTCAGTGCCATGTGTCTGGACATTTTGTTTTGATCCACCTACCGCTTTGACATAAGACCAAAGTTTCTTAGGATTTTCTGCCAAGTCTGTACCTTCATATTGTCATTGACCAATGATTACTTTATCTCCACCAAATTTTTCAGAAAAATGCTAATATGTCTCGATGTACAAGTCATAATCCAAAAACTTTATTTTCGCTAAGATAAATATATTTCAACATTCTTCAGTGATAATTATTTTTTTAACATTTTGTTTTTTTAGACTCTTAGTCTCTTCTTCATATTGATTTAATACATCTTTTATTTATGATTCAGTAAATGTATAATCCATTTCTTTAATTGGTGGTATATCTTGAAATTTTTCTAAATTTGAGGATGATAAGGAATAAATTGTTTTTCAACTTCACTATCTTCTTCAATAACATTTATATTACATCACCTAAACCTACAATTCATTCTTAAGTTTTTCAGCTCTATCAATAACAGGCTGGCCTTTTTTCACATGTTCTGTTCTCAATTGTTCCTACCATATTTTTAAATTCATGATTTCATTCTTCAACTTTTTTCTATTTCATTTAACTTGTTTAAGAACTTCTGGACTTACTGCAGTAAATTTCACTCTTAGACTGTTAGGATAATCATATTCTGCCAAAACTTAATATGATAAAAAACGTTAATAATTTAATTTTATACATATGTTTAAATTTAACGTTTATGGCTACGTTTAGGGTTTATGTTCATTTTTAACATTTATGCATATGGTTATATTTCTTTTTAAAAATTGAATAATTTATAACATTAATTATTTAGTTTTCTTTTTATGTTCAGAATGAAATTAGATTAATAGATTTATAAAAATTATTAAATAAAGTGTTTTACATTTATCAAAGAAAAACACCATATGCACCACACTGCCATTCAGCTTCATTATTAGACCATGGACAAATTATCTAATGTTGATCAGTTTTTTTCTAATATTTCATATTGATCTTAATAATGAAGAGCTTCTGTGTTTTTATATATCCATGTAAAATACAATCAGCATGGTTTGTTAATAGAGTTTGATGTTTTTCTTAGATTTTATTACTGTCCATGTAATTACGTTAAAAATACACCAGTTGTTTTCTGCAACGAAGTTTGTGCGAGTTTGAAAACTTTTACTCTTAGGTGCATATTTTCCATCATTAAGCAGATTCAGAAGGATGTAGGTTGCAGTAAGTACTGGGAGATGAAGAAGCTTGCATAGGATAGAGTAGCATGGAGAGCTGCATCAAACCAGTCTCAGGACTGAAGACCACAACAACAACAACAAAAATCATTCCAACGACTAATAGATTATTCTTTAAACGTATCAAAATTTAAATCTCATCAACAATCTAGTGGTAAATATGATTTAAATATGTGTCATCTCTTCGAAATATATTTAAAAAATTGAGGTTATCTCTGACTATTTGTTTTGGTATCGACTTTGTCTGAGAGAAATTAAAACAATATATTTCTGAATGTCTACCTCTAGTAAAATATTCTTTAACAATATCCTGATTTCCAAGAATGAAATCATCAAGAGAAACAAAGTAACTATCTTCATACTCATTCAATGGTATAAGTTCATCATTTTTTTAGTGAAAGTAACAATAGTTTCTTCAAATTTTTTATGTATTTATTTAAACACTTGATACTTTGGTTGTTCTAAACTTTTAGAATAAACATAGAAGTGATTGTTTTTGTTCTAGTCTAAGGAGTTAAACTATAATTGTCGATCAATAATGTTGTTTTTCCAGATCCACTTGGTCCAATCATCAGTTATCAAACTGAATTAGGTATAAGTTTTCCATGTTTATTTTTTTATTTCCTCTTTTGAATTCTGATTTTCTGATCCCAATCTGTTTTCATTTAATTAATAATAATTTATAAGTAATAAATGAGTTTATTATTCCAATTATGTGGCAACTCAACAGTTATCATGTAAACATTTACTGTACCCATAACTGATAGTTACACAAATGTAGCCTTAGTTGGTTTTTATACAACATTTGTAACTCCAAATATTACATCAAAAATAATAAAATATACTGTGATGGAGAAACAATAGAAATTCCTGTTTGTCAATATAGTTAAAGAGTGAAGAAAAATTTATTAGTATAAAGAAACGAAATTTGTAAATTAAAGCAGATTAAATTTTAAATAAAGTTACTATTGAAACTGCTGTTAAATTGTGAATGGGAATAAAAGATAGTATTCAAAGTGTGTTAGAATTTAATAATCAAATTATTCTGGAAAATCAAAATATTATTGCTTATAATATTCCTAAAATTTTACCATTCGAATTAACTAATGTTAATTTTAATTAAGTTGATTGAATATTTATAACAATGATAATTACTTTCATTGTGAGAGTAATATTATTGCTTTATTGAAGCCTAATGTCAAATGTGGTGTACCTATAACCAATTTATCCCTTATGTTTTCCAGTTCATAATAAAGTTAACGATTTATAAACAAATATTACTGATGAAGATGACAAATTAGGTTGATTTCAGTGGTACTAACTTACCGATTTTTTTAGAAATGAATTACTAAAATTTATTCTTTATAAGTCAGTGAGAGGTATCAGTTTTATTCTTTCCCTGTTAATGAGAAAAATAAAAACAATCTAAAGATTCCTGATAAAGAAGTAGAAATTACCCTTCATACTGGTAAAGGCTGGCTAAATCCAATCATGCTTAATTGTATTTGAGTTCTTAAACATTTACAGCTGAGGAATCGATTGTCGAAGAAAAGATGGAAAATATAATAAATAATTAAACATCTATATGGGAAAGGTATCTGATACTGTCAACATAAAGAAAGGAAATAATGGTTTTTTCTAGAATCGAAAATTCATTTTTTTCTCCATCAGTTTTAATACATTTAACTTCGGCTTTTGCTGATAAAATACGAGGGCGGTTCAGAAAGTAACCTCCGATTGGTCACAGTGCGGGTTGTGGGGGGAGTAGCGACGCCATCTGTGCATTCACGCACTCAACATGTCAGTCGGCATCAAGCCGTGGTCGAGTGAACGTCGTACCTGCGCTAGTTTAGTTTTTGTGGCAATTTGAAATGTGTGCTGCAATAGAAAACCCCGCCAAATGTGAAGTGCGTGCTGTCATAAGGTTTTTTACAGCCAAAGGATATTCTGCAGCAGCTATTCATCGTGAGCTTTGTGCCGTGTATGGACCAAGAGTTATGAGTGAAGGAGTTGTCCGTGAATGGGTACGTTTATTTAAAAGTGGACGAGAAAACGTTCATGATGAAGAGAGGAGTGGTAGACCATCATTGGTGACTGACGAACTCGTTCAGACAGTTGATGCAAAAGTTCGTGAAAATCGACGTTTCTCAATGTCGGAGTTGTCTACTGGTTTTCCACAGATTTCTAAGACTCTCTTGTACGAGATAGTGACAGCAAGATTGGGTTACCGTAAGTTCTGTGCACGATGGGTGCCCAAAATTCTTACCGACCACCACAAAACTCAAAGAATGGCCTCTGCATTAGACTTTCTGTCACGTTATGAGGACGAAGGAGAACCATTGTTAAACAGAATCGTGACCAGTGACGAAACCTGGATTAAGTACGTGAACCCTGAGACAAAAGAACAATCAAAGATGTGGGCACATTCAAATTCGCCTACCAAACCAAGAAAAGCCTCGCAAGATTTTTCTGCCAGAAAACTGATGGCAACGGTGTTTTGGGATGCCAAAGGGGTGTTGTTGGTTGAATTCATGGAACGTGGTACGACCATTAATCAAGACGTGTTCTGTGAAACAATAAAAAAGTTACGACGGGCTATACAGAACAAACGCCGTGGTATGGTGACTTCTGGTATCGTTTTTTTGCACGATAACGCCCGTCCTCACTCTGCTCGCAGAACAACGGCCCTTCTTGAGTGCTTCAAGTGGGACGTTATCAACCATCCACCTTACAGCCCAGACCTGGCGCCAAGTGATTATCACCTCTTCATGCATTTGAAGAAATGGCTCGGGTCACAGCGGTTTGATGACGACGAAGAGCACAAAGATGCGGTCACAGGCTGGCTCCAGGCACAAGCGGGTGATTTTTATGCAGAAGGAATTTCAAAGCTTGTGAAGAGATACGATAAGTGCCTCAATCGCTATGGAGACTATGTAGAAAAATAGTGCAAAGATGTAGTTGTAAGATGTATATATTAAAATATTTTTATTTAACTTGGTGTATTTTTTTAAATCAACTGGAGGTTACTTTCTGAACGGCCCTCGTATGTATAGAACGACATATAATTATTAATGGTAAAATAAGGAACAAAAGAATGAAGTATTAGTATAACTACTGGAAATTTTTGAAGGATTTTCTGAAGACTAAAAGCAAGTAATGTGGGAAAGAGATCTTACTGTAATTCTTACGTTTGATCTGAGTTCAAATGATGTCACTTATCGTTGGACTGATTATAATTATTCTGGAGTCAAAATAAAAAATGGATTGCCAAAAGAAGGGAAAACTCTAGTCGATAAGATGGAAATCCGAGAGCCAGTTGTTATATATGTACCAAATTATGAGGTTGAACACTGAGCAATTATATTCAAAAATCCAGAGATACCGATTTTTTATGTATTACAGACTACAGAGATTACCTACTAAGAGGTATTTTGAGATAGATATAACAAATTGTTATAACTCAATGGAGTTTGATGTGCTTTATTTTATTCTGTTGTTTTTTACACTAATCATAAAGTAATCTGTTGACTGATTCATCAAAATATGATCATATTAAACTACATATATTATATATATAAATGTAGGAACTGAAATATTTGTACAGGAAATGCAACATTTAGAGTCACCAGATAATTATCTCAAAGCATATGACTTGTTCTGTGAATTTAAATAATTCCCGCAATTATGAGGAGGTGTTGATATAGATCCATATACTTTCATAATAGTTTACATTATCTGCTTCATAAGCATGATATGCAGAAAAATATTAGGCCAACACAAAGTAAACAAGGGGAATTGTATCCTAGTTTTAATGCTAATACACAAGAAGATAAATTAATGTATGTACTTATGTATGGAAAAAAGAATTTAACATATGATGCTCAACATTTTCGGTTTCATGTTTTTTTGGTTGAGTGAAAAACTTTTAAAAAGTAATATATAAACACAAATAAAATCTTTTAATATTTTTGTTTTATAATTTATTGGTAAATTATAATAATAGTCTGCTATTTGATTACAATCATAAAAAGAGATCTTGATTTTTCAGTTTCTTCCCAAATATCTATAATCTAAAATCTAATATCTAAATACTCTAATATTTAAAAAGTTCACACTCAGATACTTCATCTACATAAGTATCTTTAATATAATCAATACATCATTATTATTCAAGCTTCTCAAAATTCCACAATTGAAGACGATTTAAAAAAATATTTGCAAATACTACATTGAACTTGTTTCTCTTTTGGTTTATTACGTCTCTCAACAAAAATATATTTATTAAATTTCTAATTATCCCATACATTAGTCATATTCTATTTTATTTGATAGTAAAATAAACTGAAATTTTTAATTTGTTATAATAAGGTGGAAAAAAGGCTAATAATAAAAATTAATTTAGATTTTTAGATCAAACATGGTTTCTATATTTTGATGATAAATAAATTTGAATTTTCTAATTAATAATTTTTCCTATATAAATGGCATCTCTACTTAGAAAACCCAGATGTGTAAACTATGCAAAATTGTTTAAGAAAATTAATGATCCAGAAGTAGAATTTTATATAACATTATTGATATGATTTCCTAAACAGAAAATATTGTTTTTTATATGACATTATTGATGTGATTTCCTCAACAGAGAATATGGTGGAAAAATCTGTATGGAGCTCAATAATTAATTTATAATTATTTTGCCAAACTAATATTAGAGCTTATTAGGAGGATGGTTCATTCTATTTTTGAAAATGGAAATGTTAAATGAGATACAAAGGAAGAAAAAAACAAGGTGATTAAAATGAAGTTCATGATGATGAGTTTATAGATTTAAATTATTTTGCATGAAACATTTTCACTCTTTCTTGTTTTAACTAATTATTTTGAGTAGATGTTTGTATGTTCCAAGTAAATGAAAAAAAAATCAAGAATTTTCAACTAAATATCATGGAAATGGATTGAAAATTTGATAAAACTTTTGGAAAATATCTGGTAATTAAAAACAATTTCGAAAAAACTTGCGGGAAATTTTGTCAAACAGTGAAAGGATTTAGAAAAAACAATGAAAATACTTGAGAAAAACGATGAAAATGGTTGAAAACAGGTATATTTATTCACTTTCTTCTAATGACCATATTTCGTTGCGATTTTCTGTTAATTTTAGGAAGAAACGTTTGTTCCAGCATCATTTCAACCAGTTTCCACAATATTTACTTGAAATTTTACATGTTTCCATTTTCCTGGAAATTGCGTCAGAAGATACAAATTATATCTGCTGCCCAGACTAAAGGCTAACAGGCTTGCAATGATGGCTTGGTCAAACTAAGAGGGTGATAATTTAATTCTTTATCTTAATAAGGGGCAGGTACACAGTAAGTATGACCCAAATTAGGGAATTAGCATAAGAATTTTTGGATTCGTCATTTTCATAAAGAATCGCTAGTTAGCCCTTGTGCTATTGACTCTTTGTCAGCTGGATCTTGTTTCTTAAAGTACCAGAAAAATTTATGCGTGGCTGCTGTGAAGCGTGCTTGCTCATGAGAATAGCATTCGCAGTTTCTGCATTAGAAAGAAGAAAAGCTTTGCGCACAACATCACCTGTTTATTTCTACTTGACGAAATGTTACTCCATTCTATAGACAGTCCAGTAACGTACGCAAAATCATAATAAAAGACCAATTTTTTCGAAGTTTTTAAACTGACACTGAGGTATATGGTAAACGGCAGTACTAGTGATCATCGGTAGCTCGCTAATGTAAACTTACTTCCTTTTATTCTTGATTCGAATTTGCATGCCTTGTAGAAATGAGAGGATGTTGAAAGCATTCTGGACGGTGGAAAAAGCACACAGATCGCCAGGTACAGTAGATGCAGCTGCCACCTCTAGACTCAGTTCACAGAAGGCCTTCTACAGGAGAGGCGAGGGTCCATAACACACTGGCCATCGGCTCTCCTTTTATAGTTCAATGCCAGGACATCCATCTTTGTTATGAGCGAACAAAGACAGGTTTTCCGATGGTGTAAACTCATGGCCGAAATATTTTACAATCTTGGAGTCAAGTGAGAACACAGTCAAAGTCCACTTAATCTAAAGTGATACTTCAGATTTCTCGATGTATATGTACGATACGTTTAGAGTTTCTACATAGCAGGTCTAAAATTTCTCAACGAGTGTATACGAATTGTTTGGTTTTTCTATATAACGAGTCTAAAATTCGCAGCAAAAAACTCAATTGAAAACTGAAATATAATTTATCCACAAAATAGATTTCAGAATGATGTCGTTAATTCCTATTGTGTTTGTCAAAGCGATGAAGTATACACAAGCAAAGTACACTGAGCTGATAAAAGTCGTAGGATACCTCCTAATATCGCCTTGGACCTCCTTTTTCCTGGTATAGTGCAGCAACCTCATGTTTCATGGACACAACTGGCTGGAGGCCCCTGCAGAAATAGTGAACTGCGTTGTCTCCATAGCCGTCCATAATTGCAAATGTTTTGTGGATGCAGGATTTTGTGCACAAACTGACCTTTCAATTATGTCTTATAAATGTTTGGTGGGATTCATGAAAGGCTATCTGCGTGGCGAAATCAGTCGCTTACGTTGTCCAGAATGTTCTTCACACAAATCACGAACAACTGTGCCCCGGTGAGAGTGCGCATTGTCATCTATAAAAGTTCCATCGTTGTTTGGAAAGATGAAATTCATGAACGGCTGCAAATGCTCTCCAAGTAGCCGAAAATAACCATTTCCAGTCAATGACTCATTCCATTCCATGTAAATTCAGCCTACACAATTATGGAGCAACCACCAGCTTGCACAGTGCCTTGTTGACAACCTGGGTCCACAGCTTCTTGGAGTCACACTAGAACCCTATCGTCAGCTCTTACTAACTAAAATTGGAACTCTATGACTAGGCAACAGGTTTCCAGTCGTCTAGGGTCCAACAGATATGGTCACAAGCACAGAAGCGGCCATACAGGCAATGTCGTGCTGTTACCAAAGACACTCTCGTCGGTCGTCTGCTGCCATAGACCATTATCACCAAACTTCGCAGTACTGTCCTAAAGGGTACGTTCGTCGTACGTCCCATCTTGATATCTGCGATTATTCCACGCAATGTTGCTTATTCTTTAGCAGTGGCAACTCTACCAAACTCCACTGGTCTCTGTCGTTTAGTGCAGGCCATAGGCCACTTCGTTGTCTGTAGCGAGAGGTAATGCCTGAAATTTGATATTCTTGGCACACCCTTGAAACTGTGAACTCAGAATACTGAATTCCCTAACGATTTCCAAAATGTCGAATGCATCTAGCTCCAACTATCATCCCTATTCAAAATCTGTTAATTCCCACTGTGCCACTATAATCATGTCGGAAACCTTTTCACATGAATCACCTGACTACAAATGTCATTCCGACAAATGCACTGCCCTTTTATACACTGTGTATGTGATACTGCCACCGTCTGTATGAGTGCATATTCCTGCACCATAACTGTTGTCACCTCAGTGTAAGTAACAATCAAGAGGTTATTGAAAACTGTAAAGATTCAGTAACACAACAGTAATTGCACATTCACTTCCAAGGTTTGATCATCAAGGAATTCATCAGTCTGAATTAGTAATATGGTCGTCGCACTTTCATATACACAAACCGATGATCACTTACTTGTGGTAGACTAATCAATTTACTTCTCCTTTTTACAACTTCAGTGATTCCTGGAATGTTCTATAATTTCTTTTCCTTTATAACAATTATTCATACAGAGTGCATGAAACTGCAGGGATCGTTGTAGCGCAATAACGAACTACACGCATCAAAAAAAGTTTTCCATCACCTGGGTTCTGAGAGTTCCGCAACCTGTATAGAAAATTGGAATACAGATCAACATAAATATCATTTCCGCCCTTTTTATTGCTCATGAAAACCACACATTGCATGTTTTACCACCAAACAGCGAGACCTTCAGAGATGGTGGTCCAGATTGCTGTACACACCGGTACCTCTAATACCCAGTAGCACGTCCTCTTGCATTGATGCATGCCTGTATTCGCCATGGCATATTACCCACAAGTTCATCAAGGCACTGTTGGTCCAGATTGTCCCAGTCCTCAACCACGATTCGGCGTAGATCCCTCAGAGTGGTTGTTGGGTAACGTCATCCATAAACAGCCCTTTTCAATCATCCCAGGCATGTGCGGTTGGATTCATGTCTGGAGAACATGCTAGCTACTCTAGTCGAACGATGTCGTTACCCTCAAGGAATTCATTCACAAGATGTGCACGATGGAAGCGCGAATCAGGGATCGCCATGAAGGCGAATGCGTCGCCAATATGCTGCCGGTATGGTTGCACTATCGGTCAGAGGGTGGCATTCACGTATCGTAGAGCCGTTACAGCGTCTTCCATGACCACCAGCGGCGTATGTCGGTCCCACATAGTGCCGCCCAACAACATCAGGAAACCTCCACCTTGCAGCACTCGCTGAACAGTGTGTCAAAGGCGTTCAGCCTGACTGGATTGCCCCCAAACACGTTTCCGAAGATTGTCTGGTTGAAGGCATATGCGACACTCTTCAGTGAAGATAACGTGATGCCAATCCTGAGCGGTCCATTCTCCATGTTGTTGGGACCATCTATACCGCGCTGCATGGTCTCGTGGTTGCAAAGATGGACCTCGCCATGGACGTTGGGAGAGAAGTTGTGCATCACACAGCCTATTGCACACAGTTTGAGTCGTAACACGACTTCCTGTGGCTGCACGAAAAGCATTATTCAACATGGTGACGTTGCTGTCAGGGTACCTCTGCACCATAATCCGTAGACAGCGTTCATCCACTGCAGTAGAAGCCCTTGGGCGGCCTGAACGAGACATGTCATCGACAGTTCCTGTCTCTCTGTATCTCCTCCATGTCCGAACAACATCGGTTTGGTTCACTCCGAGACACCTGGACACTTCCCTTATTGAGAGCCCTTCCTGGCACAAAGTAACAATGCGTACGCGATCTAACAGCGGTATTGACCATCTAGGCTTGGTTGAACTACAGACAACAAGAGCTGTGTACCTCCTTCCTGTTGGAAAAATTGGAACTGATTGGCTATCTGACCCCCTCCGTCTAATAGGCGCTGCTCGTGCGTGGTTGTTTACATCTTTGGGTGGGTTTCATGACATCTCTGAACAGTCAAAGGGATTGTCTCTGTGATACAATATCCGCTGTCAATGTCTGTCTTCAGTAGTTCTGCGAACCGGGCTGATGGAAAACTTTTTTGATGTGTGTACTATGAGTCATTTGGCTGCAGCGGAGTCGATTAAATGGAAAACTTTAACAAACTTTCAAACTAAACATTTAACTTCAGACCGCGTAATTATTTCCAGGCTCTTCCGCTTAACCAAAGCATAAACGCCCCTAATATTTCGGTAAAACCACAGTATCTAATGCAGTAAGGCGAAATGGATAAAATAATTAAGTAAGTCTTCATTTAATGACCCATAAAATGTATACACTTGACTTCAAGTTGAATATGTCTTGACAATTCTATCAAATTTTCAAATCTTTTCTAATGTCACCCAACAAAACATTTAAATCTCCTGAAATTCAGTACATGTCTTTCTATTGTAAAGCTTCACACTACTGTGATTAAAATTTAGTAACTCATTACACATATTACATTTAATTCAAAAGAATAATTATCCTGTCAGAGAATTCATAGCATTGATGAGCATCTGTCTCATGGTATTATCTCTGACTGTTTGAGGCCCATTGCACTTTCATCTGTCTGTCGTATTTGCTCACTAGCTATACCAGCTCTGACCTATCACCTGCACAGCTAATTCCCTACATTTCAACATCAGAAAGTATAGTTCGCAAACAATCATGTTTTTTTAAAAAATAACCGCACATTACATAGTATATTTCCCCCTTGGCATGATATGCAGGTTATTGCTACAGTTGAGGCCATTGTTTCCACTTCACTATAGCACATGTGTGCACAATTCACTAGATTTCCAATGTTCAGTTTAAAAACCCTTGTGGCATACATGTAAGTGTCAGATATCATCCATTGGTCACACAATAATTCTCATAAAGACTATCATAATAATTGAAATTTAAATCAAAATTATATTGTCTTAAATTAGCTGTTGATTTAGCTAGTTAAGATATTGCTTAGACAAAACTGTTAACTAACTTAATCTAAACCAAGGCTGAAGATAGATACTAGTACACAAGACTGAAGCAGTGCTAGCACTATTGTTACCATAGGTCATGACAATTATCCCAAGTAATTCATTTTGCCATTGGACCCGACAGAAAACCACGAAAAAACAGGGTCAAAACTCAGTCAGACCTGGTATACAGAAATTAATCTCTGGAAATTTTGCATTCGAAAATGCAGAAGATAGAAATCATAAAACTGTTTTCGTAAGAATTTGAACTTCATATAAAAATTGAAAAATGAATTTTTCAGTTATCATTAGACAAAAATTAGTCAGTTTTACATTTAGATCAAACAGTGATCCATAAGATAAACATGTTTCTACATAATATGAAGACTGTTCATGGCATCAGTGATGTGTTATTTACAAGTTAGATTCTATGTTGATTAGATCTGGAGCACCAGGAGGATGGCAGTGTAGGTTCTTGATAGAGTGGATCTGCTTGGGATGGATGCTGGTGATGGTCATGAAATGGAGGGTCTGTTTGTTGACGTCTGACAGGAATGAGTTACGGACATGAAACATATATATAATCAAGGTGGAATTTCAAATAGTGTAACAAAGCTGAAAAGAAATGGGTTAGTAGACAGTTTTATTCCATATCATTTTAGGTAAGTCCACAAATTACTGTTGATTTGGTTATGAACAATACCTTTTGGCCTGTTACCCCACTCCAGAAAATACTATCATGATGATGAATGACCTCACATTCATTCACCAATGCAGATGACAGTAATGAGTCTTTGAATTCTTTGCACTGCAATTCCATGTATAAGCACAAAATCGTTAAGTTTCAGAATGTGTTCCTCAAGCCAACGAAGTCCTTTCATACTCTTGTCTAGTGTATCTTTGGTCTTTCCATACCATTGTGATTCTGGAATCACACATAGATTGTTCCATGGATGGACAACTCTGTGTCATTGTTAATTCGTTACAGCATTCAACATACGTTTTCTCACTTTGAGTACACTGTAGCCACGTTTCACAGTTGTTGGTAATGATTTATTTCTGTTCATGATATGATCACATAAGATCAAATCAAAAGTATATCGTGATTCGGAAATAGATTTTGTAATCTTCAAGCTCATCACAGTATGTGACTTCTCACTAAGGACTTGCTATTCTAATTATGATGTTGTTGTTGTGGTCCTCAGTCTTGAGACTGGTTTGATGCAGTTCTCCATGCTACTCTATCCTGTACAAGCTTCTTCATCTCCTAGTACCTATTGCAACCTGCCAGAATCTGTTTAGTTTATTCATCTCTTGGTATCCCTCTACGATTTTTACCCTCCACATTGCCCTCCAATACTAAATTGGTGATCCCTTGATGCCTCAGAACATGTCCTACCAACCGATCCCTTTGTCTCACCTCATTAGTTATGTGATCTACCCATATAATCTTCAGCATTCTTTTGTAGCACCACATTTCGAAAGCTTCTGTTTTCTTCTTGTCCAAACTATTTATCGTCCATGTTTCACTTCCATACATGGCCACACTCCACGAAAATACTTTCAGAAACGACTTCCTGACACTTAAATCTATACTCGATGTTTACAAATTTCTCTTCTTCAGAAACGCTTTCCTTCCCATTGCCAGTCTACATTTTATATCCTCACTACTTCGACCATCATCAGTTATTTTGCTTCCCAAATAGCAAAACTCCTTTACTACTTTAAGTGTCTCATTTCCTAATTTAATTCCCTCAGCATCACCCGCCTTAATTCAACTAATCATAACTATACAATACTGTAAAATTACATGGGATTTACACCCACACATATCTGTAAACTAAATGTTGAAAGTGCTTTTCTAAAATAAAGTGACATTTTAAAAAAATCCCTTCATTAGAGCAGAAAACCTACCAGTTGTACATCTTTTCAATCTAATAAGATAACTGCAAGAACTGAAAACTTATTCCTATCGATATTCACTACCTATTGAATGCAAACCATTCCCTAAATTATGGCTATATCAAAATTATTTAACTTCAGTATAAGAAACTGATGAAAGTTATATACCTACTTTCAAGTCTGAAAATAAATCCAGCTAATCATCTACACAGAAATGTCTCCTTCTTCTTAGATGTAGTTTTAATTTGGCTTTCTGTGTCTTCTCTTCCTACGACTCCTCTTCAATTTTGACTCTTGGAAACTTATTTATCTGTTCATTTCTTTCAGGTTAGCATAACATAAGTTTGGCTGGAATGTATTTAGTTGATAACTGTGGTACATTATTCATGATTTTTTAAAATTTTACAGATGTTCATACAGCGAATCTGACGGTTGTACCACTACCTTCTTACAAATCGAGTCAGCTCCTACAAAACCCTTTCCATGGGACTGCTCTTTGGGTGATGTCTGGAGATAAAGATTTGTTTGATTCCATTCAATGCAAAGGCATTCCCCCATCGAAAATACATAAAATTTGACACATTGTCTGTTATGATAGCATCAGGCTTGTAAGGGGCCCAACGGAATATGTGGTATATATATTCTGCACAACCACCCCCTAAACGCAGGAATGGGGGCTGGATATTTACCGACCATGTGTGTAAACTCCATGTACCCGATTTTCCTGCAGCAGTTGCTCTTCTCTCCTTTGACTGCCTGCTTCAGTGTATTCTGTAATAATTATTGTATAAATGGTGCGGAGTCACTCACAAAAACAGTACCAACTTAGTCTGGTATGATTCAGTATATTCTGTTACTCATACACGCTGGGTTGGGCTGCGCTGTTTACAGTTTATTCCAGAGTTGACATAGTCAGTATTTGCATTCCAGTTATGTAATCCGTTGTGATGTACTAAGCTTATTATAGAAGTAATATTAACCTATTCAGACGTCTGCAACACACAACAACAACGAAATTCACTGTTAGAATGGTGGTTTGTAAGTAGACGAAAACCACAGTTCTTCCAGTCAGTACTAAACATTATTTCATTCATTTCATGAACGTGCACGTGACTGAATAGCGACGCAAATGTTTCAAAACGTCGGTGTGCTCTATCCAAAACGAAAAGTACCTACATTCATGATATTCAAACAGTCCAACCACACACATTTCTTTCACTTGGAACTGGTAATTACAGTCAGTCTGGTCCATGCTATCTTCCTGAAACCACCCCGATGCGGTTGATTTTGACCTCCCGCCACGACACATGAGAGTGAAAGTCGTCGCCTTTTAGATGAACATTAATACTGGGCCGTGAACACTGTTATGAAATGTACAACTTGAGTTACAAACTCTTACAGTAACTTGATAAATACGTGCTGCAGCCACAGCATCAACACTGCATGAGGCCCGCGCCTCCCGGTAACTAAGCTACGACCACCCATGCGCTCTAATTCCGCAGAAAGACGACTATCAATAGATCAGCGACACAACACTATGCTTATAGACTTTCCAACTTACGGAATGTATTGCTTCTAAAAGCGAGCCAGTATAGCCCCAGTAGTTGCTGATTTTAGTGAATACAATCTGACATATCTTGTAAGTACACCACAGTAGGCAGCAATGTATTTACAACCACCTTTCAACCGAGTGGCGGCCCACACACATCAATAGACACTAAAGCCAAAGGATAGCCAGGAAGTATTGAATGTAAAATGGTTTTCCTACTACCGTTGTTAGGTTTTGCCTTCTGACATACCACACATGTTTTTAGCCCTCATAATACTTTCCTTCTCAAATTAAGGAAGTAACAATAAGATACGATTTTGTTAGCACGTTTCAGCACTCAAAAATGTCCCCACGCAAAATACATATAAAGAATCATCTGTTCCTCACATTCTCACGTTCTGCAGACCTATCAAAATTCAATCAGAAGATTTTTTTGTGTAGAACACAACTTCTCGTTCTAGATGATAACATTCGTACGGTGGATCTTCAGGTTCGGTTCTGATATGATCCCTAATCACCTTTCATTGGGGATCAGGCTCTTGAATATCTGCACATGTCAAGGTAATTATTATTTTCTATGTACTTTGCTTTTGATAAATAAAATCGGAGATTCAGTAGTCTGCACATAATATTCCATTCCTACGTTTAGATCTTCAGGAAGTCGCTACAAAATGTCCACGATGAAGTTGTCCTTCCCACTGATGTATTCAATTTTGAAATTATATTCCTGAAGAAACAGGGTCCACTGAGATTGCTTTTTATGTAATAGCTCGCAGGTTTTCAGGAAAATTAAAATTTGATGGTCACAGAAGAGAGTAGTGAATTTTCCGTACAAATATTAGTGTAATTTCTTAAACGACCACTTCATAGACAAAGCCTCTAGTTCAGTCACAGTGCAATCAGATGAAGTCCGATTAGCAAATGCTGTGGGACAGGATGTACGCTGCCATCTATTACTTCGGTTTGGAAAGGACACAATCCAAGGCAGATGCAACACACATTAATCCAAACCCTAACGATATGTTGGGGTCATGTAACAATTGCGATTTCGACAGCTCTCTTTTAATAGCGTCAAAGACACGTCGACATTCATCTATCCAATGTCAAGTAATGTTTTTGCACAGTAGTCGTAACAGAGGTTCTGCAATTAGTGGCTGGTCTGGCATGAATTGTCTAAAGACGGCACTCCAATAAATCCTTTTCATTGTTTTCTTGTTCGTGGGGTTGCGAAATTTGCTATCACATGGATTTTCTCACTATGCAGAAGAATCCCTTTTGAATCAATCAAATGCCCTAAAAGACTGATCCTCTTAAATGAAAAATGTGTTTTTTGTAAATTGGCTATGATTTTGGTTCATCAGAATTTCTCCAAAACTCTTATTAACAATGAAATATGTTCAGCCCAGGTTGTAGTAACTATTAAAATGTGATTGAAGAACAGAGTGATTTGACTACAGAGTTCAGGGTGTAACGCAAAGTCTAATGCGGAAGTAAAAATGCCAGAACTTATATTTAATCCAACGGGTAACACAGTGGATTGGTAACTATGACTGGTGAATATAAAAGCCGTGTATTTCTGCGATTCAGGCTGGAGGGGCACAAGCCAGTAAGAAGTCTGAGATAGATGATCGTCAAATGATTCACTTCCTCAAATCTCTGCATAAGTTCGCCTATATATTTGGGGGTGTGCATATACCATACAGGCATAATGAGCCTACTGATTTCTCATACATCCACTACAAGGGACACTTTTCCACCAGGCTTAGGCACTAAAAGCAGTGGACTACGATGTGGACTGGTTGAAGGTTCTATTAATCCGCACTACAACATCTGTTTAAGTTCCTCTTCGACAGCTTTCTTCTGTGACCAAGCTACATGATAAAAATGCTGACATAACACTTCATGAGGTAACACCCCAATCTTGTATTGATGATCACAGACAGTTCCTGGCTTTTCCTTGAGTACTTCCCAATAGTGCCACAGGAAATTTGCGAGTCGTTTCTTTTCTGATTCATTTAAATGTTCAGGCTCACTTAGCTTCTGATTATATTTTTGGAGGTCTCTGTTGGATTTACCATGAAAAGTGAAATGGACAGATTTTTAATTCTCCTTCACATTACAGTGTTGATTGGCTTATCCCAGTCACTGCCACGGTGGAACTGCTACTGTAACTCCTCAAATCTTAAGAGTAACTTGGCCTGCCGAGAAGTCGATACTCACATCCGTCTCCTGGAAAAACTCGAAGCCCAGTATACAGGTCGCCCACAAATCTTTCACTATGAGGAATGTGCAGTTTATCGCTCCACTCTCCTTACATTCTTCAAACGAGTGCCCACAACTCCGACTATCTGTCAGTTTTTAACAGGAAACACTGGTACCTTTATTCAAGTTCACAACTGATTAAACAGAGATTCTGAGAGAACAGTCACATAAGTGCCATATCGAGAGTAATCTCTACGGGGATACCACCTATAGTTACTTGTACAGCTGATAAAGTTACTTTCAGATATTTCTTCCCACACTCATGCAAATCTTGTACTGTGTAATATTCCATACACACTCCATTTTCGAATCGGAAGAAATCTATTTAACTATGTTGGCTGTAATTTTCCGTCTAAACTCGCACACTTCCAGTTCAATTGTTCCTGAGCATTTGGATGTACTTCATTCGACGTCGCATCCATGGTTATTGGTGGCTCGTGTCTACATCTTCCATTTACAAGTTGATTTGGTGTACTTATGTCTTCATTATTCCTATTCTTGTTATTGTTATTATTATCATCGCATGAATAAATTGGGTGATATTTTCAATAAAATTTATTTGAGTGCCCGTGATTGTTTCCACATAATGCACTGGCACTGGCATTTTTTTAAAAATTGTTTGTTGGTTGTATCCCTCCAGTGCTACCTTCGTGTAGCAGCCAGTTCGAATTCTCCCAGTACACTGTCGTAGTATTTCCACTTACTTGTCCTTGTTTCATATTTCCATGAGATTGATAATAACCAGTATTTTGTGTCTGTACTGCTTCCTGAATTAAGTCAATAGAATCGAGTGCAAACAGGAATGTCTCAAAATTTTCTTCTGGCACATGTAACTATTTTTCTTGTGCGTCAACAGGCAACTTTCCTTTCAGTATCCATATTATGTCAACACATGACATTGTAACGTCCCAGTGCTTAGCTTTGTTCAAGCATTTCTCGAAATACCTTCTCAGCATTCTGCTACAGAATGAGAATGACTGCATTTGACACTTCCTTGCCTTGTCTTTCTTGAAACTCTTACACCAATATTTGGCAAAAAGGACATTTCGAACACTTTGTATGTTGTACAGTTCTCCATTGTCTCCAATGCCCATAATGAGTCTTCACTGTGAATGTATCTAGATACATATCTCATTTTCTGTTGTTCTGACCATGAACGCAGAAGAACATTGTAGAATCCTTTTATGAACACCACACGACTTACGTTTTTCTTGTCAGGATGGAAAGGCTGATACTTTATGAGCTTTTCCTCTACAAGCGTAGAGTTGTATAGAGTTTGTGATGGTATAGCTCCACGTTCCGTTTGCATCACAGTTTGCTAAACATTAGGACTACATGTGACAACAAAATCTGCTCTGTCATCTGAAGTCTGTGTTCTACTAGCAAGAGCAGCTAAAGGGAGTAGGGATAAATTAGCCCCCTGTCCTTATCTACCCCTTAAGCTATA
The DNA here is from genome assembly GCF_021461385.2 of Schistocerca piceifrons. NCBI lineage: Eukaryota > Metazoa > Arthropoda > Insecta > Orthoptera > Acrididae > Schistocerca > Schistocerca piceifrons. The sequence continues at coordinate 357,538,754 of NC_060149.1, read as the reverse complement.
TGTTCTTCCCAACATCAAGAATCATAACTTATCTGTTGTTTCAAAATGTCAGAGTATTTTTTTACTGAATTTTTCAGATGAAGGAAGAATCTGTGGAAGTTCATCCGCTGCAGGTTGTGTACTTTGTGTAGTGAGTGGATATTTGTTTATTCTTTTCATCCACCCAGTCATTTAATTTAATCGAAATGGGTTGACTATATCTCTCAAACTTTTCTTTACTCAAGTCTTGATGTCCTAAATTGATTTGATATACATTTTTGGTTCAATTTCCCACAGTACTATCTACCTCATCTCTATGTTTTCGAATAGAACTTACATCTGTAGACAGCTTCTGAAATTAAGAAATTAATGAGGCCTGTAAATTTTGAATTTCCTTAACTTCTCTTTGCATATCCTCTAAGTCTTGCTTGCTAGCTAGTATTCCTAAATTTTGTAAGTAACTTAGCTTGTTGAGTGGCCATCTGACCTTCCCATGAAGCTAACTAATTAAATTTGCTCACTTGAGCAGTTAAGTCATTTAGCAACTTGGAAGAATTTGTATCAGTAGCAACAGACCTTGTCCTTTCACTATATCTATAATCACACTAACACTAGAAGATTCAGGATAACCTGAAACTAACATTTCATTCATCTCATTCACTGATTGGATGGATGTGGTTTGTTGGTTTGTCGTCTCATACTGATGGTGGGTACATAACATTAATAGAATTATGTCAAACAATGTGCTTTCCCTAACACACACAACTCAAGTTCAAACACAGAGATTAATTCACTTTATCACAATACATGGCATCATACACAAAAGACAATTCTCAACTCAACCTACATTTTGTGGACACTAGTAAAAGACAATATAGAATTACCTATGCTAATAGAATAATTTTCAACATGAAACTGTACCAGAATATTTAACACCAAAACTATTTGACAGTGTGAGTGGAAACACATTTTAAACAGAACAAACTGGTGACAAAAAAGTGGAAGCAAGAACCCGTCTGTTTCCTGTTTAGCGATTAAGAGAGATCGTGTTTCGCTAGTTGAAACCGTTCATGGATGGTTCAAGCAACATACTCACTTTCATAGGCAAGTGCATGAAACAAACAATCACTAATATACAATATAACAATCAAACAAATAATAAATATACTACCACATACATTGTTTAACTATTTATCATTCACTCCTTTCACCGTGTCAGCATCTGCCACTTCATATTGTCCTTACTGTTGTAAGTTGTGTGTCTGTGTACTGGTGTGTACCACTGCAAAATTACTGTGCAGCTGTGATCATCTAAGTGTATGCATAAAGGCTCTCAAGTATAGAATTATCTCGAATAATAATGTTGTAAGTAGAGCATACGTTTGTATATTCTATCCACACACTCATACAGTACAATCACACAGCGGAAGTCCCCTTGATATAAATTGATACTTTAGATTTCACCACAAAATAAATTTCAAAATGTCGTCATTGATTCCCATAGTAATTGTTAACCCAACTCACAAAGTGATATTTCTGTAACATACTATGAAGTGAGGTCTCTGGGACCACTATGTTTAAGCCAAGATTTAAGGCACATAACATTTGAAACTTTTAATTTATGTTACATAAAATTTATTTTTACAATTACATTAGTTAAGTGTTGTTGAGATTCTCCTTGATATTTTATTGCATTAAATGAAGACTGCAACATTTTACTATTTACTACACAAAATAACGTACATTTGTGTGTTTTTTTAGTAGCACATGTAAATGGACTCTTAGAGAACTAAATTCATCGTTCTGAAAAATTATACTGTCTCTGATGCAAGTAAATTTCTGCAGAAAACTAAATTCCATAGTTTAAATTTGCATATAAAAATTCCACTCGAAAAGGAGAAAAAGTAAGTCTACAAAACTGATAATCAATGTTGGGATCTACATTTTTCTTTTCACCACTCAGTATACATTTGATTAAGATTAATATGTTGAGCATCTTATTTGAGCAAGATACAGATCCCCATCACAGTTATCCTGAGGTTCTTCCTTTGAATTATGTTCTTGTTCGATAGCAGAACTGTTATCACTGGCTATTGTAAAATCGTTATCATCTTTGTCTATTCCTTGATATATATATCTGACACCTTCCTCCATCCATCGACTAAATATTTCATCAAACTCAGAGATCTTAAGTGTTTCCACAAACCTTTTTGATAAAATACAATTTCAGTCTTCATCTAACGATCCATAAGCATCATATACTTGACTTCAGGTTGACTAGCTTTCAGCAGTTCCATCAAATTATCAATTCTTTTCTAATGACAACCAGCAATGCACTTGAACCTCGTGAAATTCAGTACATGTGCTTCTATTACAAAACTTCCCACCATAGTGATTAAATACACATATTACATATTATTCGAAAGAATATTTATCCTGTCAGAGAATTCATTGCGCTGATGAATGCCTACCTTGTTGCATTATATCTGACTGTCTGAGATACAATGCGATTTCATCTGTCTGTCGAGCTCACTCACTGGCTCTGACCTATCACTTGTAGCCCTAATTCCCTACATTTCAACATAAGAACGTATATTTTGTAAACATTCATAAATTTTTAAAATAATCCTATGTGGTACATTACAGTGCATTAGTACCAGCTTCAGCAGGTATAGTTTGAGTTGGAAAATCAGTCTTATTTAAGCTTTTGTGGCTACAGGAGCGAAAGACATAATATAGATAGTTCTTTTAGTGTAGTGGATTGTTTTCTATTTTCAGAATGCTGAAATTTGCTCCTTGGACTTCCTGTGCTTTATTTTCCTCAACGATTGCCAGTAGTAAGGTAACAGTGTAGGTTCTGGCCAGGAATTCGCCAATATCAGCATTATCACTTTCTGATCTGTGGTGTCATAGTGTAGCAGAGACAATTTCACATGTCATATTTCGCTGACATCAGGACTTTCTTATTTCCAAGTTCGCTCCATAAATCATCACATGCAGAAGTAAAGGAAAAGTGGAAGGAGGGGAGGGGAGAGGAGAGCCCTCCAATGCCACTGTGCTCTTGCAATTAGCGCCTCCCACCCCAATTTCCCCCAGTCTGCAGCCAAATATGGCAAAATATCTGAACTGCAGAAAAATTTGGCAATTAAGTTTGCATTACTGGCTTCCAATAATCCGTTTAAGGGCTGGCTCAACAGGCCCATTGGGAACTTTGATTTGAAGCTATATATCATTCGCCATGGAATACTGGAACGAGAAGACAGCATATTTCTCTACAAATAATTAAAAGCCAACATTTGCTCATAAAATATAAAAAACGAAATAGAATTTCTATTTGTTGAGAATAAATTTTGTCTTCAATCCTGTCCCACAAGCTCTGAAAATGCGAAATAAAATCTGGCGCTGATTCACATCCCAGTTCCTCATGTCACCAGCAGGTGACTGCATTGAAAAGACGATATAGCTCTATAAATAAATGAAAAGCAACATCCTTTTGTAAAACAAAGAAAGCAAATTAGGAATTCATATTTGTTTAACGTGTGTTTTTGTTGAACATGAGTTTTGCCATAAATACTATCACACAAACACAGAAAAGCGAAATAGAAGCAAGTCCTGTTCCAAATTGCAGTTCCTCGTATCACCAGCAGATAGCTGCACTGAAAAATCAAATGTAGTTCGATCACTGTACCAGATCACTAGACGGTTACACTGCTAAAATCGTTATTAGTTCATTGATTACGCCATGAATAAGTAGTTCTCACTGTTACCAACAGATTTCGCTACAATAAACAATACAAAAAATCGCAAATTACTTATTTACCAAATCTAACATGTTGAAAAATCAAAATGTATGCAAAATATATAGGCAGTGGAAACAGTACGAGACTTATATAGCTTGTTGAGGTTAAGAAATGAAAAAAACGCTGTTAGACTCAAGTCAATTAATGGACATCACATACATTTACAATGTAAAACCAAACATGAGTTTATCTCCAGATATACACATGTAGAAGTGATTAGTGCTCAAAACTGTGAAGTATATACCCCAATGTCAGATTTTAATGTCTAATAACAGTTGACAGGATAGAAGCTAGGCCTAGTAATTCGATGTCGTAAAATTATCCTCCCTTAATGTATTGGTGCCATAGGAACTTACCACCACACACTGAATGTAACTAATTAGATCCACTCTTGACGTAAATCACTGCGCATCATCAAAGTATATATACCCACGATCTTAAGAGACACAAAAATATTGCATCATATTATTCACTAGAAAAGGGGAAAACGATGCTATTAATCGCCAGTTATTGTTATTGTTACTAATGATGTAGGCCTACTGGAGTTTATGCACAATAACAGCAGTTTGCAGTCAGAAGGCTCGCTAAAAGCCTTATAACTGCATTTTTTTCTTATAATAATATTCACACTGTTCTAAAAATACGTCAGCAGCGCGACAAGTGCGATGCTGAAGTTGCAGCGATATCCAAATATTTAAAGAATGTGTTCAATCTGTACTGTTGCATTTCTGAAAACAATTGCTCATGAAAACAAAAGCCTGTAATCAACTACACAACCACAAAAACGTGCACAACACAATTGTCTTATTAGGGAAGGAAGGAATAAGGTGTGTTTATTACCAAAATATCACACTATAGAGAGACATGGACTACTGTTAAGATAAACACATGACCAAATACAGGAACGGTGTGAGATGTGTCATTTCCAAAGACAATGTCAGAGTCGATATCTCGGAAAATAATTACATTAACTTACCGTATATTGTGCTAGCACAAATTAAAATTGCTGCATCTAATTGCCTATATAACTCATTAAAATACATGTTAATCCTAATGTAAACAAATTCTGTACGAAAATTCAATTTCGTTTGCCTTTCAACGACAATTGGCTCTCAAAATACGCCTAATACATGACATTGTATGAGCAGACTCCATTGCTATAAGTGCTAAACAAATGCCACAAGACATATTACAATAATGCTGTTCTCTATAACCTAAAGATACATAGATGTAGATGTGGAAGCTGTTGTGTTCTAAAATGTAATGGGTCACAACCAGAAATGATAGTAGAGATTCTACCAATCCAAGATGCTGCATCAGCCCTCAACCACCTCGTTCATGTTAGCATTACTAATCAGCAAACCTTAAACAAAATGGCTGTAAGTGTTATGAGGTATACTGCCTCGACACTACAGTATGACAGCATGAGAGTGCTGCTTTGCAGAGAGGAATACATCGACGTCATGATACTCTGGAAACAGAGATGAAGTTATGTGGTTACACCAGCAATAGCAGTCAGGAAATACCAGTACCTGCCGAAGTGACATAATTATATTCCGTAACAGAGTACCATAGTTAGAAAGAAAGATACAAGTCAATGTGCATGTACCTAAACATACTTGCACAGGACTCAAATACCCAGTCCATTATGTAGTAGTCTCTAGCCTGGTAATACCACCTTCTTCAGCGAAGAATGACGTATAAGTTTCCCATAGTGGCAAGTCTGGACGCTTTATAAAATCTGTAAAGTGGTTACCAATAACTTTGCTCACTCCTGGGCTTGTGATTGACACATATATATATTGTATAGGTTTCATTCTACAATTGGAGGTCATCCACATTAAACAGTCAATCCCAACTGCCTTTTCATATAGTATTACCCTAGGTGCCAAGTGTGTTACATAAACGAAAGATAATAAAATTGGAAATGTAGGACCTTGAAGCCATATATGGGGTCACTATGCTTTCAGCTACCTAATTTCAACTACTTTTCAAGGTCATAAAACTATCCACAGACATTGATTATTATAAATGGCAGACTTCGTAGGATTTTGTCTTGGCTGCAAATAATGAAGCATCATATATTGTCAGACTTTAGCAATTCTTTCATGTATATTGACATACAGAAAGGAACTCGCTCTTTATTTTGATTTGGTGTAATTTTAATAACATCCAGCTTAATTTTTAGCTTACAATTTAAATTTACATTGGATTCTTCTAATTCTTTCTCCAGCCAGTAATTTGACAGCTACAAAGAAGGTATGTTCTCGAATTCCAATACATATCTAAGTTTTTTCCTGTAAATTATCTGCTTTCGGGGCTTTGACAATTAGCTCTGTTCTTTCCAACAGTTCTTCTACGTGAGAGCATTCAGAGGTTTTAATTTTCCTTCTTATTTCCTTAATAACACCATTGTTATAAGACTTCTCACCTTCCTGGGTGTACACTACCAGCCTTCTGATGCACATTCTTGTAGAATGTCTGTACGAACTTTATGTGTGAAACTTTTGCAAACGAGTAGCCATTAAATGTCATTAATCTGTTGCTTTTTATGTCTGCAAAGAGTTGTTCTGTTGCAATCCAGCACATCATTTAGATATAATGTAACCATCCTTTGTAAGCAGATCCATTTGGGAAGCTTTATAAACAGATTTTCTGTGTGTCCTTTACTGTAGTAATCATGCTCCAGTCCATTATTTTCGGCCAGGATTCTAAACATATGGCTACTTATCAGTGCTATTAACAGTAAATACAGATATTTTATATTCCCCAGTCACAGCTAGATTTCGCCACACACTTGAAAGATGGTGTTGCCTTCCGGGCAGGCCACTGCTGTGGTAATACCCATCAGGCACTAGCCCTCTCATTTTGTTTTGGTGATTATCATACAATTTCATTTGTCTTTGGTGTATCTAAATTTCCCATGATTGATTTTAATTTGATGGACTGTTAGGGCTAGGGTAAACCACTGATTGATCTCACAGTACTTGCATGACTTAAGTAGCAGTAGCAGAATTAAACTCAGCTACAGAGACAGATTTTTGGTCGCTGGAGGTGACCATTGCATTATGAGCAGCTTTAGAAATTTCCACGCGCAGCAGGCACATTCTCCGAACCTTTTCATTAGTAGCCTTCCTTTGTAGTCACCAAAACTGGCCATGGGCCCTGCAGGGCATTAGTTTATGAGCCGCCATCCTAGCAGTCTGCCTTGTTCCGCTGGAGGCCGAAGCAAGAGGATGGGAACGCCGTGGTTGAATGTGAAATGAAGCTTCTTTAGAAACTGGAGGCGCTGGCCATCCTGGCGCCGGCCTAACTGCTTTACTAGTGAGTGGATGTGGCGTGGGAGTCTGGTCTCCTTATCCAGTGTGCAGATCCAGGTAAAGCGGCGTTGGGTTGGCGCGCCAGCTAATGTGTTTATTGTAAGAACATTGCACCTTGAGAGACAGGATGACTAATCTCCGGATCTCGTATTTCTTAGAAGCTGCCACGCCTCGCCGAAACGGCGCCCACTAAATCGTTTTATGGATGAGACGGGGCAACGCCATGGCTGAATGCGAAATGACCCTTCTTTAGAAACTGGTGGCGCCGGGGATCCTGGCGCCGGCCTAACCGCTTTATTGGCAAATTGACGTGGTGTGGGAGTCTGGTGTCGTTATCCTGTGTGTGGATCCAGGTAAAGTAGCTTCGGGCTGGCGCCTGGTTAATGTGTTTATTACAAGAACAGCATACCTTGTGAGACAGGATTACGAATGTCTCCGGATGTCACATTTCTTAGATGCCGCCTAACCTGGCTGAAACGTCGCCCACTAAATCGTTTTGTGGTCGAGACGGAGCTTGTTTTGACTAGGAAACTTCCCTCATTTTGTGAAATGCGCCGGTGGTTTGGTTGCAGGACCTCCAGGCATTGTGTGCTCTTTTTTCGGAGAACAGAATGTGTCGTGCACTGCAGTGATTGGTTGAGGAAGAGTGGGTCTCCTTGCTAGAAAATTTGACTGGCACGGTAACCATTGTTTGTCCATGACAGGCTTATTCAAGAACATAGGAGGGAATGGCTGTTTTTCATAAGGTTTTGAGCAGCAGTAGAGGAAGGACTTGCTTCTCGACCGTCGCGGAGTATAGATGACAGAGCTCTTCAATTTCGATGACACCTGGGCGAAACTTAGATATTTTTGTGGACGTGAGACAATCACCGGCAGATGTGGGGGTTATCTCCCACAGTATGACACGCCACCGAATCTTGCAGCTTCGGCAGCGCCCTCACGCAGACGGCGACGTCTCGTCTTTCACTGACTTTATTGGTAACGTTGCGCAGCTTTGGCAAATTCAGAAGCTTATGAATGGTTTTCATGGCCATCGTATTTTATAGCAGCCTTGTACTCGCGCACAAGTCACTCCCAGGGTCCATTCCATGCTTAATTATACTTTGACGTGAGAGACCAAGCAGTGGAACGATAAAGCAGAGTGTGTTTGCCTAGACTGGCATTCTTCCATTTACAGTAGCCAGTCTCATCTACACATACATTCCAATTAGGTTCCCCAAGTCTACTGCCAACCAACCTAAGTTCATGTTAAGGAAATTTGTACAGTTGGAGTTTCTATTTATATGTTTGTTCTCTCTTGACCTTGATGTTAGTTAATAAATCTCTTTGTGATACCGTAGATCCTTGTTATTAATTTTGCAACAACACCCATTCTCATTCCCTGCGATGTCATTTCTTTTGTTGTGGGTTTGAGGGAATAAAATTAACTTTATGTCAAGTTAGTCAACTCATTAGGTAATACACACAGGGGCCACTATTTAATGAATGTCAGATTTTCTTGCGCTATTGATAAACATGGCAATTCTCGGGTGTGGTGGTTACGACTTTTTAGTCGTTTGGCAGACAGAGAACTGCTGCCACCTTAGGCCAGCTTGCAAAATGTATTTAAAGCAACATGCAAGCCTTTCATGCACATCTGCAATAGCTTTTTCTTTTTCAAGTTGCAGTTTATATTCTTTCTTTATGGCAGTCGTCTTCGCCATCTACTACAGTTTTCGTTTTTTGGCTTCGATCTCTGCCATTTCCAGTTTTCTTTTTTGTACGTATGCCACAGTAACAGCACTTAATGGCGTATTATCTGTGATGGGGAACGGTTAAGACTGGTGTGGTACATTTACACTTTTTCTTAATACTTGTAGCATAACATTGCTCTTGGGTACCAGTCCTGGTTCTGCTATATCTATATATCTGACGGAATTGTGGAGAACAATGACCTAAATTGAGAGATAGATTTTCCCCTTGCTTTAATGCTGTACTTTGTGTAGTACTTACACTGATTAGCCAAAACATTATGACCACACTGCGAGGTTGGATGCCGCCTGGCGACGCTGCGGGCACGTGACGCACTATGAAAATTATGCAAGTGCAGCAGAGGTGGATGGGGATCACTCTAGAGAAGACATGGGCTGCAAATGGGGAAATCCATTGACATAAGCGACTTTACGCGGGGCAGATTATTATTATGCAGAGCCTGTGGACCAGTATCTCGAAAGAGGCGAAGTTGGTAGAATGTTCATGTGCTACTGTCGTGAGCACTATGGAAAGAGGTAGAAGGACAGTGGAACTATCACTGGGTGCTAAATAGTTGGACATCCACGACTCTTTACAGAACTTTGGCTTCAGAGGCTTGTCTGCTCTGTAAAGTAGGATAGATGCCGAAAGAGCACAATGCTGCTGAACGCACAAGTGTTTTGGATCACACTATTCATTGTATGTTGTTGAACATTGAACTCCGCAGCAGACCACCCCCATGTGTTCAAATGTTGACCCAACGACGTCGTCATTTACGACTTTAGTGGGCATGGGACCATCGGTATTCGACTGTTGATCAATGGAAATGTGTCGGCTCTTCAGGCGAATCACATTTTTGCTAGAATAGAGCAATGGTCGTCTCCACAAACGCCATCATCAAAGTGAACAGCAGCTCGAAATGTGCAGCACGCCACAGATGCAGGCTGGTAGGAGCAGTATTATGTTATGGGAGACATTCTTCTGCTCTTGCATGGGAGCTGTGATAATAATCGAAGACATGACGACAACTTCGAACCACCTGCATCCCTTCATGCTTTCCCTGATGACGAAGTCATCTTTCAGCAGTATAGTTGTCCATGTCTCGGAACCAGAACTGTGCTGCAGTGGTTTGAGGAGAATTATAGTGAACTCACGTTGGATGTCTTGGCGACCAAATTCACCTGATGTAAATCCCATGTGATCCATCTGGGTCGCCATCAGGCGCTATCGCTGTGTACTAAAATCAGTGACCCATTATTTACGCGAATTACATGGCCTTCGTATATACATCTACTGTCACACACCTCCACAAACCTACAAAGAATCTGTCAGATCCCTGACACCCAAAATCAGTTACATGTTTCGTTCCAGAGATGGACAAACAAGCTATTAAGCAGGTGGTCATAATGTTTTGGCTCGTCAGTGTATGTTGCCTTCGTTGGAGACAGTACTAAGAATCTCTATATAGTTTACAGGTAGATAATTAAAAGTAAGTTTTTCTCTATCTTGAGTCTCAGAAAGGGTTATTTGTGCACCAGTCAGTTTTCGTGTTTTTTTTTTTATTAGCCCGATAGACAAACTGTAGAACATTGTTAAACACCACACGGTAGCTGCTCTACAAGTTACTCGTTAACGGACACCATATGGACGTAATTGGCACAGAGAACGGTGGAGCACACTGTAAATACTGTTCGTTGAAGTTTAATACAATTGAACAGTCTTGCTAATGGTCAAACATAAGAGCCATTCTGTAGTTGTATATTGTAGCCTCCAGCCTGGTAATACCTCGTTTTTTATCCAAGGTGGACGTAAACATTTCTCGTAGTCAGCTGGATAAACATGTTGCAGTATTTATAAGATGGTTACCGAAAACTTTCTTAACACCTGGGCTTCTGATTTGACGTATATATTTATTATATATCAATTGGAGTTGATCTACACAAAAAAGTCAATCCTAACTATCTTATCATTGTTTACAATCGCACTGCTGTTTCCTTGGCAGTCTCCCTCCACGTAAAAGTCATCGTTTGATATTAAGTAGTCGCATATCCCAAATTTGTTAAAAATTCCGGCAGGAACTTGCGTTCCATCCAAATTCTAAAAGGTATCAGTCGTCCACGCGAAGCTGCTGCATCTTTCCAGGCAGCATTTTCATTAGACCATGCAATTTAACGTCAGTTTATTCCATTTTATATGCTATAGCCAAAGGATGTTTATATTTCCTCAAAATGGTTCCACTGCTTCTTTGCCCATTTTTCCAGTATTCCTCTTGCTGTCACATTGTTGTGCTCGAGTAGGGGAAAGGTAGCTTTGTCCTGACACCATATCTCACTGTAACGAATTGAGATAATTTACTATGTTTATAATAATTTACAGATCCACACATCTCCTTCTGTAACATTACAGACTGCCCCTTCCCTAATTGCCCGTTACAGTCCAAATGATCACAGACATTAACAGCCGTGATATTATCGCAAAATCGTTCTTTAACAGGTTAAAACACACTTAAATTCGCCCTGTTTGAAGCGTGGCACTTTTGGTGGTATTTATACTATCAATATCAGTAACAAGATTGTCCAGGGTCTCCAGTAATAACTACAAACCAAAGCGTTCGTCAGTTGCTCTCGTCTTCCTCCCTAATAGCCGAGGGATGTTTAGCGCATTGGAGGGAGATATGTTGATACTTTTCACTACCACAAAAGACTGCTCAGTTGCGACTATCAAGCCTCCTTTCACACTCTAAAGCAGGGGTCTCCAAACAACGGCCCGTGGGCAGAAACCAGCCCGCGAGGGCCGGCAAACCGGCCCGCGTTAGCTGGCCGGACATCCCCGGTATCCGGCCCGCCAAATATTTAAGGTGGTACCTATACTGCCAACCATTGAGTTTCGAGGCCTATTGCGACCAATACACCGCGACATTGTCGGAGCTCTATCTTTACAAAGCGGAAGGTCATGGTTAAACTTGTGGCTATCCACAATAAACAGACAGACCATTTTCCATGCGATAGGAAAAAAAATAACGGTTAACAGACTAGTTTGGCGAAAACATTTTACGTAAAAAAATTCTTTGCATTTTATTCTACTCACGAGTCTGGTGCAAGTCTTTCAAATGGACACCACTTTGGCGACTAGCTTCTTAAGCGAGGTTACACTTTCTTTTGATTACGTTTTAAAATACACATAGCAAGTAAAAATATTTTTATTTTAAAGGCAATTTAAAGAAAATGCAATACCTGGTGTACTTAATGATAGTGGATATTTTAGTTGTAGCTGATGAATAAAAATAACTGTAATTAATTTATATCTTGAAAACTCACAGTGTTAGAGTATTCACGTAAAGAAATTTAACATTTTAGTGATAATTAGCGACTTTTATGTAGCTGTAACTTTCCTTTCATATTTACCTCCAGTTGTGGATCAAGTTTCCTGGTAGAGATAATCATCAGCGACTTCAAATGCTTATCATTTAATTTTGATCTGTAAATACTTTTTGCATCTTTCATTTTGGAGAAAGTTTTTTCACACAAATAAGTAGTGCCAAAAGCGGAAAAAAATCCAAGGGCAAATTTATGTAAATTTGGAAACTTTGTGGATGGGAGACACTTATAAAATCCCAGTAATGTTGACTTTGAATGTTTTTCTTTAAAAAAGTCGCTACATAGCAAATCAATAATTTCAAACTAAAGTTCTGCGGGTAACGCTTCTATATCGGCGTCCAAGGGATTCTGAAATATCTTGATATCGTTTGAATTTGCATCGATATCTGTAATATATCTGTAACACATTTTAATTTCTTTCACTGAAGACTGTTTTTCTGAACTGTCTTTTCAACTCCTTTAAAAATATCTTCGCCAGTGGTCGTCCCGTGAATACTGTGAACATCAAGGAGCCCTTCATACACTTCATAATTTTTGTCAATCCTTCGAATAAAATGTAGTACTTGAGCAGTATCTGATACATCTGTTGAATCATCCACGGCCGAAGAGAACCACTCTGTCTTGATTTTTGTCACGCAGTTGTGCTGATATATTTTGTGCAATGTCGTCTGTTCTTCGAGCCACAGTGTTGCGATAAACTTATGTTTTTAAATAAATTAACTTTTTCTGGACACATTTATTCTGCTGTTGCAATAAAGCAGTTCTTAATTAATTCACCGTCGGTAAATGGCTTACATTGTTTCGCTACTAAATGAGCCACTCGAAAACTAACACGAGTTGCTGCATGTTGTTCAGCATTTACTTTCTTAAACAGCGACTGCTGGATTTTTAGCTGGCGTTTCAGAGACTCATAGATGTCTAATCGTTCGCATCCTGTAAACCTGGAGTAATTCTGAGAGTGCTTAGTCTCATAATGACGTTTTATATTGTATTCTTTGAAGACTGATATTGCTTCTTTGCAAATAATACACATTGGTTTGTTGCTTGACTCCACCACGAAATATTGACATCCCCACTGCTCTTTAAAAATTCTACATTCACTGTGAACCATTTCGTTTCTTTTCCATAATTGTACAGAACTTCACAAAAGGTTGTAACCTGAAAATAAAATTGTGCTGTTTAATACTAATAAAATAGGGAGTAGTCTGCCTAAACAAAATGCAATGAATTTATTTTTAAGGTACTTTAGTTACTAAATTAAATAAAATTACTCTGTGGTTCCACTAAAAAATACGGTGAAAAATACTCAAGTCGTGCTATACGATGGTGGTCCTTCTCTTCAAGTGATCTTCCACTCATTCCTTTTGCTTGTACTTACAGTCTAGTTGTAAACTCCTACCTCAGTTCCACTATCCTGTGCTTGCGTGTGCAGGCATTCATCCGTAACATATTTTTATACCACAATACCCATGCAGTCTGTACTTTTGTCAATAAGTGTGACAGGACAGTATCTGTACCTCAAGAAAGTTATGTACTGTCTGTGGGTCACTGAACTACTCACTGCTTTGTGAGTTGACCTTAAGGCAACAGTCACAGGTCAATGTAGTAGTATATGCATTGCAGTTTGTATGGTTCGAGATATAGATGCAGGCATCAATCTCTAACATATGTTTATGCCACAATACCCAAGCAGTCTGTAGTTTTCTCAACGATTATGGAGTTGGAAGTGCTTTGAGACACCCTCCACCGTTGTTGGAGGCATCATCGAAGGTGGCGGTGGCGGCGGCAGCAGCGTCCCATGATCCTTCCAAAGCTGCAACAGAAAGGTTGATCCGCCACTGTTTGGACTGGATCCAACATTTAGGACATCGAAAATTTTTCAGGCTGGATCCAGCATGCACCAGAATTGGGAACACTGTTCAGGGTGGATCCACCTGTGCAAAGGCTGGGATAAAGGTTGGGTGGATCCATCTACACAGAAAAATGCTTGGATGATATTCTGTATGTATTCATTCATATAAGAGCCAAGGTATCGTTCGAAACGTGGATCCAGCAGTGCTATGCCTGGGGACATTGTTTCAGCTGAATTTGTCATGGGCTACATCACAGAGTACTGTTTGGGCTGGATCCAGCATGTAGTACATCTGGGGATACTGTTCATGGCAGTTCCACCTGCGCAAAATCCAACGTAATACTTGGTGTGGATCCATCTATGAAATAATTCTATTATAATGTTTAGTATGAGTCCACCCATGTATGATTCAGAGTAGCATCCAAAAGGTGGATCTTCCCGCATTAGGTCTGACACTGCAGCTGCAGCATCCATCCTCGCCTACAGTTCCACCACAGGTGCTTCTGCTGCCTCCAATGACTCCTCTGTGCAGCTATGGAGGGAGTGTTAAAGCACTTTTAACTCTAAACTCATCGAGAAAACTACAGACTGCATGTGTATTTTGGCATAAGCATATGTTACATGTAGAAGCCTGCATCTATATCTCAAGCCTTACAAACTACAATGTATCTACTACTATGTTGATCAAATGATTGTGGACTTAAGGTAGTTTTGAAAAGCACTGTTTAGTTGGCTTACCCATGTACACTAATATCCTGAGGTACAGCTGTTCTCTACGTCATACTTGTTGAGAAAAGAACAGGATGCATGGGTAATGTGGCATAAACAAACATTGTAGAATGATGACTGCATCTGTATCTCGATTTTCAAAATGCAATGCATCTACTACTACGCTGAGCATATGATCATTAACTTTATATTCCTTAGGTGGTTCTGACTACCTGTGA
Organism: Schistocerca piceifrons; assembly: GCF_021461385.2. Taxonomy (NCBI): domain Eukaryota; kingdom Metazoa; phylum Arthropoda; class Insecta; order Orthoptera; family Acrididae; genus Schistocerca; species Schistocerca piceifrons. The sequence goes on along the minus strand of NC_060149.1, from coordinate 357,523,748 downwards.
GTGACACTGGATGCCTGGCTTTTCTGCCTGCTTTATGCCTATAATGCTACACCATTGGTTATAATGTCTTGTACCAGCATGACAGGATGAGGTGTTGCCTTACTGTATATCATTAGCAGAACACAGATTTCAACAAGTGTGCTGATTGCCTGAAGCCTAACGCCTGATGCTTGACACCTGAAGCCTGACTCCCAACTCCTGATGCCCAACACTGGATGGCTGGCTCCTTATGCCTGTCATTGACCTGAAGGTTGATTTCAACACTACAGCGCTTTAGAAGGAACAGCCCTATTGGAGGCAGTACATCATCATCTTCTAACTTATGCAGCCAGTTATAGGAGGCCCTACAGTTTTAACACAGACTCTGAAGCATGGTGCAACTCTGCATTTCTCACAGTTACAAACATTGCCATGGGTAAAAAAAGCATCAAGCAACATATAAGTTCCTAGGACATACAAGGCGTCGAACCCATGATCTTTGGCTCCACAGTCAGGCACTTTACCACTGAGATTCAGATTCTCTCCTTAAAAGGGGTGAAACTTCTAAGGCAACACAGTACTCAGGATCAAAATAAATTCAGTTGTTTCACTGATGGTGTCTGATACAAATGATTTATATCTAAATTATATAATTTCACCTTTAGGTGCGCCTGCTGTAGACAATCTCAATCGAAACACTTAAGTATGTAAAGTGGTCCAAAATAAATCATGTTAGTTATTCTTCCATAATTTTTCAGTCATGCATTCGGAATATTTTTAATTCTTGTACACGTATTTCAGTTGACAACCTTTCAGCCATTCCCAAGGTGAGTCACTTGCAAGTTTAAAATCATTTTACACGTTATGAAGTAAAAGTGCATGCATTAGTGTAGTCAGAGAGAAAACATAATGCATCTAAGAGTTAAACAATGCTAGCACAGAGTTAACGAATCCACAGTGCTTACAAAGTATGTTGTTGATTACTATGCATGGAATATGTTGGAATGCCTGGCAGTGAAGACTTGGAACAATATTTCCTTTGAGAGTGTTGCCATGAAATAAGGGTTTTCCATCAGCAACGGCCGCTAATAGTGGGCTAATGTGCTACAGCACACTGTAAATATCAAACTCAAATTACGTCACTTCTCTTAGAAGTCAAGACAGAAATGGCACTACAACTATACCATTTCTCTTCAAATTTATTCTGGTGCAAATAAAACAAACGAAAACGCGATTTGTATCGCTCTCTCTGTAACAACTGGAAAGCAAGTTTTGAGTGCTGAAATGGTGGTCAACCATGCTACAATCAACTCATAGAAGGGATGCAGCTGTCTGTCTTTGATTGTAAATGCTCTAATGTGACGTAATCCCTGCCTGTACTAAGGATGCTATGTCACAGTACCACGTCAGTATTTTCATTGAAACTGCATATAAGATATTATGCAAAGAGCATGGCGAGTTTAGGTGATCTGCTAAAGACGCCCTTTTCCAGTAAACCGCTGAAGGGATAAGTGATAGTTAAGGAGTCACGTAGATGCACTTCAAATTTAAATCTTTTAAGTGCAGGGCATGGGAGTGGGCTCCTCGATTTGGCTCAAACCTTATGACTAGAAGCAGTATCTTGAATATTTCACTTCGTGGGGCATAGGAAAAGATAAGACACTCCCTAAAAAATTTATGAACAGAGTATGAGGAATTATTGAGGAATACTTGACATATTGGTGCCATGACGCAGTTGCCATGCGCACTGACTAGCAGTTCGTCGGCTCGGCTTCCTTTCTCGTTGCTGCCATCTTTTCTTCATTTTATTTTATTCCTTGCAATTTTAAACTGTTACTTATAAAATTTAAATGTATTTAAACAGTTCAATTTATATATGTAAAATTAATATATTCAATTTAGTTACGATTATTACCCATGAATGTCAAAAGATGATGAAAAAGACGAGTACACGAAGAGATGTAGTATGAGAGAGTATGAAAAGAGTATGTATTTAAACAGTTCAATTTATATATGTAAAATTAATATATTCAATTTAGTTACGATTATTACGCATGAATGTCAAAAGATGATGAAAAAGACGAGTACACGAAGAGATGTAGTATGAGAGTCTATGAAAAGAGTTTGATCTGCAGGTGTGATGTTCACAATGCATTCTTTTCCTTTCTACGTTTCTTAATCAGGAACAGTGATGTGTTGGGTGCATGGGGAAATGAAAGATCTAGGACATTCTAATGCATCAATAAAAAAAAAAACAAATCATAAACATTTCTACAAGATCCAGAATGAATTTTTCACTCTGCAGTATAGCATGCACTGATATGAAGCTTCCTGGAAGATTAAAACTGTGTGCCTCACTGGGACTTGAACGCAGGGCCTTTGCTTTTCACGGGCAAGTGTTCTACCAAATGAGCTACCCAAGCTGTCCTCACAGCTTTATTACCGCCAGTACTTCACCGGCTACCCTCCAAACTTCACAGAAGTTCTCCTGCAAAACGTGAAGGGCTAGCACTTCTGGAAGAAAGTGAACTGCGGAGACATAGCTTAGCCACAGTCGGGAGGAAATTTCCGCAATGAATTTTTCACTCTACAATGGAGTGTGCACTGATATGAAACTTGCTGGCAGATTAAAACAGTGTGCCACACTGGGACTCGAACACAGGACGTTTGACTTTCGCAGGCAAATGCTTTACCAACAATTCTAGCAAAATGCATGATCCATCCTCACAGCTTCACTTCCGCCATTGCCTTCCAGTCTTCACAGATGTTATCCCACATGGTATGTTGTTTATAGAAAATGACATACTTTATCTTAGTTTCCCTAGGTAAAGCTAATATCGGAACAAAATTAAGTCACGCCTATCATGACAACATAGTGAAACACAATCAGCTTCTTTTTGCAATACTGTAACACATTGGCAAAATTTTGCATGAGCCAACACTTGTTTCCTTGATTTACCGAGCTGGAAACCATCATCTCTGTTGAGCAGGTTATTTTCTAATTGCATTTCCACATCTTCCTTGACCACTAAATCCCAGAACAATGAGGGTGTAACCAGTATCGTAACTTTTTCGCAATCTATGGAATGGCCAGTGGACATACAATGTTCAGCCACTGCATATTTATTAGGCTGTAGAAGGCGGGTGTATCACTGGTGTTCAGCCAGTGTTTTTATACACATGTCAGCCGTAACTATCAACAACATACTTCATAAGCACTGCGGACTCGCTGACTCTGCACTTGCTTTGTTTTACTGTTATACACACAGTTTACTCTATGACTAACACACTTGTTACTGACAGTGTTAACTCACACGTTTACTTTACAGTGTGTAAAGTGATTCAAAATTTAACATTTGATTCACCTTGAGAATGACTGAAAGGTTGTCATCTAAAGTACTGGAACAAAAATTAAAAATATCCTGGATGTATGCCTGAAAAATGATGGAGTATTCAATCTGTTCAGAAAACTTCAAGAAACACAGACTAAGTTTTTGTCAAACAGACATGAAACTTTGGTTACTGTTTGTTTGGCCTTCATATCAGGTGGACACAAGAGCAGACAATTTCATGCTTACAGTAGCACTACTGATTTTAGATGCGATTGTATTTCGAATCAGTTTCTATACTCAAATGTTTCAGTTGAGTTGGAGTGACACAAGCACACCTATATTTTTCAAATCTGTCACATTGTTACAATACTGTTTCATCTCTAACACATCTACAATGCCTGACACAAACTATGAAGCCCTTAAAGACATGGTTGTATGTCAATGCTACTCCATACAAGTGCACAACATTGCTCAGTATGTACTGCTTGACCATGATAACGTGACGATTTTGCTAGTGCTGCCAGAAGCGGAGAAAATCGGCACTACTTGAAAGATACTAATTTGTCTTCAAGCGCTGCCAACGCCAAGCTGCTCCTTGAAGTGAAGTATTACGAAAGGCGTGTGTTCAGTAGCAACGAACGAACCAGGCTTCAGCAGGGGCCCCCCGGCCCCTGGTTGGCGGAGTCCTAGTAGGCTTGCCCTACTTTGCCTCCAAGTCTTCTTTCTTTTGGAGTGGTTAATTCTTCTCTTTTGATTTGTGTCTTCTTGTGGCCCTTCTCAGGTTGGTTAAACTTCTTGGTGTCTGCACTGCAGACACCGGGTGGGCCCATGACAGGCCGTCTTCGCTGCTCCCGGCGCGGACGGCGTAGGGAACGCCTTATTTCGACGGCTGTTGAACAGCCGCCGGTGCGGCGGTCATCACTACTTCAGCAACTCTCTGCAGCGTGTCGGCAATGTGTGTTACCTTGTCGATTGCCGCAGAGAGCGCGGAAATTGCTACAGCCAGCCCTCCTTCTTGCGCTGTTGTAGTGGCGCCTTGGCTGGTTGCTGCTGGGTGACGTGTGGCGGCTGGCGCGTTACCTCGCCTTACGCCTCCCGTCGATGAATGCTCTTCTCTGCGCGCCTTCCCTTGGACGTGGTAGGCGCGCTGGTCTTCAGGTGTGCGCTCGCGCGCACGTGTTCCGACGCGAGTGCACCGGCTTCTGTTGCCCCCTTCAGTGGGGACGGAGTTGGCAGCATTGGCTGCCGGCGTCTGTCTTGCGTGTGCCGACCGCTTCGCCGGTTTTTGCGCCTGGGCGCGGACGGCGGATGGAGCGGTCGGCAGTCGTCGTGGCTTGCTGCCCGTTTTGGCGAGCTATTGCGGCTTTGAAGACTTCGCAGCCGCGGTAGCTTGCCACGTGTGGGCCGCTGCAGTTCGCACACTTGGGAGCGTGCGACCGCGGTAGCGGACACAGTCTGCTGGCATGGTCCCGGGCACACTTCACGCACTTCTCGGGGAAGGAGTAGTGGCGAGCCACGTGCCCCATCCCCTCGCAGCGGAAGCATTGTACCAGGCCCCTCTTCTGCTTCAAGTTTTCGACGGTGACCTTAGTGTTTGCCACCCTCGTCAGCTGGTAGAGCCGCCTGTTTTCTGGTCTATCGGTGGCGATCACCAGAAGTGACGGCGACTCTTTGTGACTGACGTGCGACTTCACGCGCGTCACATTGCGCACGCGGAAGTCGAGCTCAGTCAGTTCATCATGTAGCAGCTCGGGTTGAGCCGCCATGGAAAGTCCTTTGAAGACTATTTTCAGCAGTCGCTCGGGGACGGCGGCGTGTGTGTGTACCAGTGGAGGCCCTGGTTTGACGCCTCGCTCGTCACCCGGATGTAATCTTCCGTGTTGGCGACCTGTAGCCGCACCAGGTTCCCTGTTGCAGCTCGCAAGGTGAAGTCGGCAGTCGTCCACTGCCTCACGAGCTGCAGGAAATCTTTGTAGTCTTCTGCCACCTCGAAGACTATGGGCGGCGGCCTCCGATGTGACCGTCCGGTGGTGGGGACGGCTTCTTCGTCATCTTCTTCATTTGAACGGCCTGCTTTGGCGGCAGCCGTGGGCGCCGACTGCTCGGAAGTAGGCTGTTCAGTCGTATCTTCGACCGCAAGTGCCCCAAAGCGGTTTGCGGTCGATGTGGGCGGCGGTGAAGGCGTCGTTCTTGGTCTGGCTGCACGTCTCGACGTGACGGTCGTCCAGGACGCTCCAGCTCCGCTGTCGTCTGGTAGGGTGCGTCGTCTGTCCCCGTTTGTTGAGACAGCGAGCTGCCTCCTCTTCTTGGGCGTCTATTTGGCGCCGGTTGCTGCGGTTGTGTAAGACCTCTTGCGCCGCTCGCCCGCTGGGCGTTGCTGCGCCCTGGCCTTCATTCTTCGCGCCCTCTCGTCGGCCGGGAGTGCGTGGTGCACTATGATATCGTCTTCTCCAGATACGTCGTCCATGTCGTAATCCGTGGACGGTGGCCGGGTCGTTCTTGGCGGCGGGTCCGACGGCGCCGCCGGGGAAGCACGCTCCTCCGGACGGCGGTCTGCCACACCAACATCTCCAGTCGTCGTAATTGGGGGGCCGGATGGGGCCGTCGACCGAGCAGGCTCGGCCGAACGGCGATCCGCCACATCCATTGCTCTGCTGAGCGATCCTCGAAACTCCGGGCGTGCCGACATCTCTGCTCACTGCCGGAGCGACGACTGTTCAGTAGCAAGTAACTTCTGTACGTACTTGATGGGTTTTTTTGCATTAGAACAAAAATTTACTGATTTTGACTTCAACTCATTGGGGCAAGTTTATTTCAGAAATTTGTTGCAAGTATTAGTTTCAGAACTGCAGTTATTCTTAAAAAAAAAACAGTCCGCCTGCTTAGCTGGGTGGTAACGTGCTTGCCTCCGATGCAAGAGGGCTCGGGTTCAATTCCTGGCCAGGTTGGTGATTTTCTCCTCTCTGGCATTGGGTGCAGTGCTGTCATCATCATCATCATCATCATCATCATCACCGGCGCGCAAGTCGCCCAACGTGGCTTCGATTTAAATAAGACTTGCACTTGGCAGCCGAACTTCCCCGCTTGGGGCAGCCCAGCCAGCGGTGCCATACGCTCGTTTCATTTTTTCTTAAAAACCAGAGTAGTCGCCGCTGTTGTTGCATTATTATTATAAATGAATAAAAATTGTGACGAAATATAAAAAGTATAAAATAGTTTGAGAGAGTTCATTACTATTAGATTTTTGCAAGCAGTATTTACTACTTTTATCACAAATGGAATGCATTTATGTTTATCGTAACATTAAAAAAAAATTAGCTTAAGTTTAAAGGCGCCTTTACTGCCATTCTACTTTCTCTTCTTGTGAGACAAATTTATTGGTAAACTTATTTTGCATTTCCTTGACTGTTGGTGCCAATTACATTTTCTCACTGGTACTGAATACACACAACTTCTTTAGGTTGGAGAAAAACTTCCACGAAATTACAAATTCGGTAAGCACTTGCAGGAAGATTTAAAAAAACTAGAGCTAATTCTCACCTTGCAGTGGAGTGGAGTGTGCGCTGATCTGAAACTTGCTGACGAAACTATGTGCTGGACCAGGGCTCGAGCCTGGAAACCCGGTCTGGTACATAATTTTAATCTGTCCAGAAGTCTCATGCAAGAAACTGTTTCCACTAACATGTGAGCTTCTTGAAGTGCACGCAGTTAGCGTACGTCCACGCAAAAAGATTCCAAAAATGAGTTTTCGACTTTCGATTCATAGTGTTGCAAATTGTACATTCATCTACTTTAATTTTTCATTACAGTCGATAAGTAAATAATACATAAGTTGTAAGTAAAACGGTCGAGCGTGAATATCTCAACAAATTGGTTTCCCATCCGACGGAAGTGTCACTTAAGAGGATCCGCTAGTGGCTCCTCCAGTTTCGTGTTAAGCACAAAACGCGGGTAGTCGTGCTAGAATCTGCTACAAGCAGCCTATGCTGTCTTCCCCTCACTGTTCCTCCACCCTCTGCAGGCGGAATGCGGGGGCATGTCTGTTCCCGACAACCAACGCGCCAATCGTCGACTTATTGTGGCCAGACAGTAAATGACTGTTACAGATAGAATGGCCACGAGAATGTATTAGTGTTGTTCATGCTTTATGTTGTTCCCAGGCCTGGCAGAATATACACTGAAGCGCCAAAGAAACCAGTATAGACGTGTGCATTCAAATACAGAGATATGCAAACAGGCAGAATACGGCGCTGCGGTCGGCATCGCCTATATAAGACAAGTGTCTGGCGCAGTTGTTACAACGATTACTGCTGCTACAATGACAGATTATAAAGATTTAAGTGAGCTTGAACATGGTGGTATAGTCGGCGCACGAGCGATGGGACACAGCATCTCTAAAGTAGCGATGAAGTGGGGATTTTCCCGTACAATCATTTCACGAGTGTACCATGAATATCAGGAAACCGGTAAAACATCAAATCTCTGACTTCACTGTGGCCAGAAAAAGATGCTGCAAGAACGGGACCAACGACGACTGAAGAGAATCGTTCAACGTGACATAAGTGCAACCGTTCTGCAAATTGCTGCAGATTTCAATGCTGGGCCATCACCAAGTGTCAGCGTGTGAACCATTCAATGAAACATCCATGATGTGCGCTTTTAGAGATGAAGACCCACTCGTGCACCCTTGATGACTGCACGACACAAAGCTTCACACCACGCCTGGGTCTGTCTGTTGATGACTGGGAACATGTTGTCTGGTCGAACGAGTCTCATTTCAAACTATTATCAAGGGGATGGACGTGTACGGGTATGGAGACGACCTCATGAATCCATGGACCCTACATGTCAGCAGGGGACCGTTCAAGCTAGTGGAGGCTCTGTAATGGTGTGGGGCGTGTGCAATTGGAGTGAAATGGAACCCCTGATACGTTGAAATACAACATTGAGAGGTGACACGTATATAAGTATCCTGTCTGATCACCTGCACCCATTCATGTCCATTGTGTATTCTGAAGGAGTTCGACAATTCCAGCAACACAAAGCAACACCCCGCACGTCCAGAATTTCTACTTAGTGGCTCCAGAAACACTCTTCTTAATTTAAACACTTCCGCTAGCCAGCAAACTCCCCAGACATGTAAATTATTGAGCATATCTGGGATGCATTGCAACATGCTGTTCAGAAGAGATCTCCACCCCCTCATACTCTTATGGATTTATGGACAGCCCTGTAGGATTCATGGTGTCAGTTCCTTTTAGCACCACTTCAGGCATTAGTCGAGTCCATGCTACATCGCGTTGTAGCACTTCTGCATGATTGCAGTGCCCTACATGATATTAGGCAGGTGTACCAGTTTCTTTGGCTCTTCAGGGCATAAGGACTGTGAACACCATTAGATGTTGAATGATTGCTTTCAAGGGCGCCGAGTTGCTGCACACTCATATGAGACAACATTATCAGCTCCTGGAAGTTTGAAAGAGGCCTCACTGTGGGTATCCATTTGGATGGCTGGTCGAATCGCGCAATATTAAAATTTCCGAGGCAATCAGATGTGGCAGTGTCCTGATGTTAGAGCACATGGAAACTTCAAGGCAGGCATACTTGTCGCCGAGGTTCCAGTCGCCCATGTCTGGCCACTGCAAGGGAGGATCGGCATATTGCACACCAAGCGCATTTTAACATCTGTGCCTGCCACCCGAAAACAAGTAACGGACTCCCTGCAGCATTGCGTGTCATCCCGCACCATTGGTCAGAGACTAGCACCCAGACTACAGAATTACTGTCCACTCCATAAGTTGTCTGTCACTTTGAAACACAAGTGGCTGTGTTTGGGGTTGTGCCATGACTTGGAATAAGGGACTGCTGTAAATAGCGTCACATTATGTTCAGCGATAAATCACGATTCTGCAATACCCCAGATAACCCTCGAAGGCGAGAATGGCGACAACCTGGAGGATAGGTCCCATTCTTCTGATGTTTTGGAGAGGCACAGCAATGCCGTTCCTGGTGTCATGGTGTGGGAGCCAGAGGTGTAACTTCAAGTCATGGGTGGTAGTGATTGAGGGAACTCTGACAATACAACAGTATGTCACAAACATCCTTGTCCTCATGTGTTACCTCTCTTGTGAGTATCATAATGACATTTTACAATAGGATAATGTTTGTCCGCACATGCTTATATGTCTATGAACTGTCTAAGTGATGCTGAGGTACTTCTGTGGCCCGCAAGATCCCTGATAGAACGTGTGGGAGCGTCTTGGATATCAACTCCGTTCCAGTGCCAGTACATCATGGACCAATTACAACAGTTGTAGGCCAGTTTGCCTTAGGGGAGAATACAATAGCTTCGACAAGCTCTCCAACCGAATTAACACATGCATCCAGGCCAGGAAATGCAGCAATTTACTAATAAGCGGGTTCACACAGCTAAGTTCTTTGTATGACCTGATTTTTTTTAATCACTGAAATAACATCACATACCCTCTCAACTCATAAAGTCTCATATTTTCCTCGCCCCCCCCCCCCCCCCCTTTCTTCCAGGCAGTCACTATTCATCAAGTTTGCAAGAAACCACACACTTGCTAGAAGTGTATGTGTTAACTAAGACTGTCAGTATTAGGATAATGACAAACACATTTTGTACTTTATTCAGATTGGCAAGTAGTAACTGTCTCATTCAAAGTTGAACAAGTTCTCAAATGGTTGACAGACTTCAGGCTTGCTGCTGAACACTGCAAGCCTTTCTGTAAATAAAATGACAACAACTTTTAAGATGATTCCTCTTTTTTTTTTTTTTACTTCAATGAAGGAATGATTCTGAGACATAATCAGTGTTGCATTACTAAGTAGGATCCTCTTTTGAGTTGATGCACTGGGCGATTTATTTGAACCTATCTTCTTATCTTGGAAATTTGTTATTGCTTCCAGACAGAACGGTGTTGGAGTGTTCTGAAGAGCAAAATTCTAAATCGTTTCGATCTTGGGAAGAGCCTGGTAACTATACAGTCCAGTAAGGTAATTTTCACGATTGCCAAGCTAAATAAAAAAGTTTCTACCGTTATCGTGACATGGACAAGTAAATCATGACCTCCAAATGACATGCAACATTTCACTACCACATGAAATGTATGAACTTATCAGCCATGGCTGGATGAATATCTTAATGTGCTAACCATTTAACAGTGCTCTGAGGCAACATGTAGCTTTTGGACCATTACAGATGTGTTGGGCATTGCCACTCATTAACATTGATGACCATTTATGAATACTGGCACAGAAATTGCGCACCTTTCCGTTTATCAAGAAAACTGGAGAATTCTCTTCCCAATGCAGTAGCTATCTCTAATTTCCACCACCAACTTCTCTGCATTTAACAGTTCTCTTCCCAAGACCGTGTGTTGTTCATTAAGCAGTTCTCAAATTTATCACTTGTGATTACTTTTCTCTACAAACTTCATCTTTAATCTCCCCTATCAGGAGGAGGAAAAAAAAACAGCAATATTCAGCAATGGGGTCACTCCATTGGTTATGTAATATTAAATTTAGATATTGTGTCAATACATTGAACACGCAGAGGTTGTAACAAAAATTTCACTTGGAGGAACTCTTCATATATGAGTCCTATAAGACATTGTAGAATCATAGCGCTCCACGACTTGCATGAATGTAAGGGGGGTACGGCAGGGTGACCGTCAAAAAAAGCTCTACATGTTTATTACGGAACTCGTATGTATATACATTGAAGATCTACTCCCGAAAATATTATGCGCAAACTCCAAAAAGTAACGATTCTGAGAGCGTCTGAAGCGAAAGCAAAGGGTGTCTTGGTGGTGGTGGTGGTGGTTAGTGTTTAACGTCCCGTCGACAACGAGGTCATTAGAGACGGAGCGCAAGCTCGGGTTAGGGAAGGATTGGGAAGGAAATCGGCCGTGCCCTTTCAAAGGAACCATCCCGGCATTTGCCTGAAACGATTTAGGAAAATCACGGAAAACCTAAATCAGGATGGCCGGAGACGGGATTAAACCGTCGTCCTCCCGAATGCGAGTCCAGTGTGCTAACCACTGCGCGCAAAGAGTGTCTTGGAAAGCCATTGCTACAAGTCGTTATCGATGCCACCACCCCTATTTATACAGACTTGGGTAAACCTGATTTGCTGAAGCGTTGTTTGGGCGGATCTACTCAAAATTTGAACGAAAGTTTCAATAGCCTTATTTTGAGATACGCTCCAAAAATAACATCCAGCCGAAGCGAAATTGTCAACACTGTTTCAAAGTTGGCCGTATGTCTATTCAATGTACGCCATACTGCATTAACGCACATGGCAAATGCCCTTAAATCAAAATCAGCGATGAAATGTCTCGATTCTGTGAAGACAGAACGCCAGCGGCAATGCGCTCAGGGACGAAAAGAGCTTTGAGGACGAAAATGAGGTAGTATCAGGTCAAAGTAGCACAACGAGGCCATCCACTAGCCGGGGCGATAGTTGTCATCGCTGATATCCTATTATTTTCAAGCTTTGATCCTTTTTGTTATGATAAAAACTTAAAACGCGGTTTTTTTCAAAACCATGTTTTTCGGCATAGTTGTCGTCGCCGACGCCACAGTTTTCATACCATTTTAATGATTTTTGGTCTCCCTTCAAGCAAATTCAGCTCTCTTACGTTCATCATAGCCGATTTTTTCGTTGATATTTAGTAATTTCTCAGCCAAAAACGAGGGGTCCAAACATGGCTACTTTTTTTGTAAAACTCTACAATGAACTAAAATTACATCTGTAAGGATCAGTGTGATATGTCAATGTCATGTTTCAGATAACCACAACCAGAGTTACAGCGACAACCATTGATCTACCTCCTTTCAGAGCTGCCTAAGAAAAATCCCAATTAGAAAGTGAATATATTAATATTTTTCAATAAAACCTTCAATGTATGCTTTATTCATTGCAGCAAACCCCATCTGTCTACTACATTCCAGTATGGAGAGAGAGGGAAAAAAAAACCTGAATTTGAGCAATATTTTTATCCGTCGCCCTGTCGTTCCCTTTAAGGAACATCTTACTTCAAAGAACACCTCTCAGCCCTATTAAAAACTTTATTGTTCAATCGGTTTCACGATTAGCCCATCAGCAGTGAAGGGAAAAAGGAATAGCTTATGCAGGATGGATTTTTGCTTCACAACTGATATGGTAGGATTCATATGTTTCATGTACTTGTGACTAATATATACGATAATGCACACATGCAATATAATCTTAGCATTTCATGGCAGTAACAGCATATCAAAAGTCAATTACAGCCCAAAGCATACTAGCTCCATAGCATGCAATGTCCTAGTCAGCAGTGGTGACCAACTTCTGAGTTGTACTTGACTTTTAGTAAAATGCCGCTGGTTTGAAATGCTCCAATTCTACCACTACCTGCAAAAAAAAAACGTGGAGCACAGAAGGGGATATGGACACATACTGAAACATGTTTATTGGGCACTTCACCTTTTTGTCAGGCAGTGTATTATGTGTAGGTTAATCCTAAACAGAATGTCAGACTTACCTTGACCATATATATATATATTAGTCAAGGTAAGTCTGACATTCTGTTTAGGATTAACCTACACATAATATATATAAAGATGGTATCTGTCCTTTCAGACATTTCTGAAAGAACAGTTCGTTAGAATGAAATTACAATGAAATGAATACACTTAGCTGCATACAGGCATTGATATAAGACAACGGGGACAGTTGAAAATGTGTGCCCCGACCAGGACTCTAATCCGGGATCTCCTGCTTACACAGCATACGCTCTATCCATCTGAGCCACCGAGGGGACAGAGGATAGTGTAACTGCAGGGACTTGTCTCTGGCACACCTCCCGTGAGACCCACATTTCCAACTTCTTGTCCCGAATTATATTCATAGTGGCCCTGCCCATTAAACTCATTACCCGCGGCTTTACTGCCGATTCCTGGCCATTATTTAGTTTGCTTTGAAGTAGTAAATATTTACTGAGGAAAGCAAACCTGAGTTTATTATTAATACAAGGGGACATGAGTCTTTTGAAGTGTTTGTTTCAATGGAAAGATGTCTATGTAATTTCAACAATTCAAAGTAAATCATTCATGATTTTTGTAAAGAGAAACTAAAATATATTTAGTCATTCTCCAAAGCAGGTACTTATTGTGCAAATAACTTGAAAAATGATGTAATTATAAATTGCACGACAACTGTCAGGTAAATGATATACACCCAGGTAATGTAACAGAAAATCTATCTTCTCAAGTGCAGTTGATACATACTGAGTATATACCCTGGCTTTACACAAGAAAGCCTACTTAGCTGTGGATCTTGACTGATTTGTGCACCACATCAAAGTGCCTGAAGATTTAGTTACAAATATTTAAATTCACAGTCAGTAAGAGGGAGGAAAAAAGATGCCTTATCAGTCCTGAATAACTGTACTTTCCACCAACATGGGACAGATAATCTGACTTGTCTTTTTTCTCTCCTTTTTTCAACCACATCAGTCTCCATCAATAGGTAGGAAGCTGTGCCGTATTACAAAGAAATAAAGGTCAGTATCATCATACAGACCTAAGAAAGCCAGGATATTATACAGGCTTGACTTATTTTTGTTCTGTCCTAGGCACATTCTTAAAGGTATCAGCTGTGTTGTATACATGAATGCACAAGGCTGAATTGTATATCCAGATCAGCTTAATGACTGTTTCAGTTAGTAACTTTGGAGTCAGCTTGCAATACACTTATTTCATTCTCTACATGTATCATATGGGGAATTAATATGAAACATTGATGTATGTATTTAAAGATATTGGAATGTATGTACTGCAATCCCAAATTTGCCTCTCCTAACATTCCCTTTAGTGTAATCATGATGGCCAAATTTTCTGTGTTTATACAAGATGTTGAATATTTTGCGACACAGTAGTACTCATTAGCACAAGAAGAATGAGTTTAATACAGACGGGCATGGAAAAACATCATTACTGGGGTCTGACCATGTGTTCATTTGGACAGCTGTGGATATGCATATGGTCATTCCATTCGCACCCCATCAACAGTTGTGTTTTATATCTTCATCACAGTATTCTGGCTGTCTGAACATTGGGTAATCTGCAGCAGTTGCGTACTTTGATTCGTGTTTCCTTGTAGTTTCATTCATGTTATTGTGCCATGGAGTCTATGCAACTGGTAGAGTTCCATGCTGGTCTGTACTCTTATTGTGAGTTTCTTATGAAAGCATGGTTCAGCACATTTTCTTCTCTCATTTCCATCACTTGTTAGTAATAGAAGCCTACAACTCCACACATGATAACATGGTGGTGGACCTTTTGGTATAGTTCAGGAAATGAAACTAATCTTTGAGGCCATGCAATCTACACAAAAAAAATATTCACATCACAGGGTAACATGACAAGTTGTTCAGTTGACTCATGTCTAATGGACCCATGTCTGCAACAACTCAAAAAGCAAACAGTGCAAGGTCACATCCATTCCACATTTGTGAGATGAGGAACATGCACTACATTTTGTGGACAAAAATCCAGGAACAAATGTGTTACGAGTGGCAACAGCAGAATATACATCATTTTTCTTGTCTGAGCACTACATGAATAACTGCTGTAGTGTGGATAAATGCAGAGTAACTGCTATGAAAGTGTCATTAACAGCCATATTTGTGAGACTTGTCCTTTTTCAGTGAGTACTATCATGTATAAAATATTTGACACTAACACCCTTGTAAGGATTGTCACAGTAACTATTTTTTTCTGGGAACCCTTTTACATTATCCTTGTTGGACAACCAACAGTTTTGTGTGTGTCTGCTTGACTACCTATGTGATGAGTTTTAATTGCCATCATGAGCCTACATAACCTTGTAGGTCTACCACCTCCAAGTACATGATTCAAGCTAAGTCATACAGGGAATGAAAAACATACCGAGATCTGACTTGTATACTGTTGTAGAGAACCTGGAGGACTTTTAAATGCTTAATGAAGATAAATTTGGTCACTTATAATCACAGACATACTGTGTCCATGACAAAGCCAAATAACAAATGAATCCTAATTCTTAATTGCAAACAATTTCGAAACACCACTGTTCTATGTCCCCCATCCGATGAACCGATTTCAGCACTAGTAGAAGTTAGACTTCTTCATGCACAAATGTTACACATTAGTAATGGTTACCACTAGTTCTTTATCTATTGGCTGTGTTATTATTCCCCCTCAAGATATAAGATTTTGTTGCACTTATGATTCTTCACCAACACTTGCAGCAACATTAATAGTTATGTTGTATTCATAGGATCAAGGATTTCACTAGGATTTTGTCAAGGGATGGACAGAATCAATATTCATGTCACTGCAACAGGCAGCCTCAGGTTTCTCTCATGCCTGTTGGCATATTTAACATTATATGACGTAGATTCCTGCACATTGCATATTTGGATTTTTATACTTAATGACTTTACACTTTAAGCCTGCATATCCCTCCTGTCTTTATTGCATAATACACTATTGTCCATTTTCTCAGTTTTGCTCCTTAAAATATGGATTTCCCAGGAAAAAAATGATAAAACATTTTCTTCAACAATGATCTGAGTTTTCACCAAGTAGATATATAATCTTGTTACTTTCAAGGGCTGTATCTTGACAAACCATTGGGAAGCAGTCATGCTCTAATCTCCCTTCACCCTCCAAGGTTATTTTACACTCTTCTTTCAATGACAATTTGAGTTGAACAAGTAACAAACATGAATTTTTTGGGACACCATGACTATTGTCGACAGGGTTGCTGCAATAAACAGGTCTTATATACTGTGTTTGACAGAAGTCTTTTAAACATGAGCATATTTGCCTTTTTTGGATCACTCATATGAAAAGAACTGTATGAGCTAGTAAATTTTTGATAGTTTACTTACGTGAAGTGGATATTAACGCAAAACTAATTTTGCACATGCTTCAGTAGAACTACATAGGGATCTCAGAACCATTCTGATGATAACAGAGGCACTTTACAGCCTGTTTCCCTGTGCTGCACTATCGTGAACTATCTTTTGCCTGACAGATTTGGGTGCATACTTTTTGTCTACAAGTACAATAAATTTGAACTTCCATATCAAAGAAATGGATTGAGATATCAACAAAATTTTTAAGGCTGTTTGAGATTAGAACCTTAGGAATATATCATAAGAATTTCATCTATTTGCTACGCATTGCCGTTTTCGCATGCACTGCTCATTTTTTTGTGCAAAAAATTGGAAACAATTTGTTGGGAATTTTCTAAGGAACTAGCAATGAATTAATGGTGCCTCCCCAAGTCCCTTGGACCCACTGTAAGCAATATCAAATGCAATGAGAACCAACTGGTGCAATCCATTTGCCTAAGTATGAGTAAGAGTGTAATACTCTTACTTTGACCCTGAACCGTAGGATAGTAACACTAAGATGATCCTCTTGTTAGGTATACAAATGGTCCCTAACCCAAGGGCTATCCAACACACTTGTCCCTACCATTCTATTACCAACAGAATTTTTTTTTCTTCATGGAGTTTTGGAACATATTACATAGTGCATGCTAGCACATACATACTGATTTATCATCTGGCTTTTAGTGCCGGGAATCTGAGATATTCTGTTCATCATTGATGCAGCTCCTTTCATTTAAGTAGTGAGGCTCCATCTTTAAGTGAATCTGTCAGAAAAGAAAAGAATACTGAAGGAATCGGCTGTGGCCTGCAGCAAGGGAGCTACACTGGGATTTGCCTAAATTGAAAATGAAAACCAGAGAAACTCATTTCAAGGTTGCTGGTGGATAGGTTTAAATCACCTCACTCCCCGAATGCAGGGGTTACTAGCTAAGCTCAACATGTGGCAGTACCCAGGTTGTTGGAGATTTGAAAAAGCTGGTTATTTTACATTATTCTAAAATGCATCCCAACAAAAGGAATTCTGATCAATGGTTTTTTTCCTTTAGCTGTGCATGGTATTCTTGGGCTCAGTTATTACAGCATTGCAAGAGTGTAAATGGATTTTGGACAAAATGGGGGTTGCATTGTGCAATCAGCCCTGACGACAATGCAGCCTATTGAAAGAATCTTTTAGGAATGAAAAAACTACAGTATGTGCCATCACACAGAACTTTCACTCTCTACCAACCCATCCCCATTGTTCCATATTGGAACTGGTCGTCATAATTGAGTACCGTCCAAGAGACCAGTTAGCCCAATATTTTGCCTTTGGGCTGCTAATGATAGAATTCTTAGCAAATTTTTTAAAGAAATGCAACCATCAATGTTTGGGCAATATTTTTGTTGATCAAGATATTTGCAATACACAGGTAAATCCAAATGTATTTTTATGCATCAATTTTAATGATATGTTATTTCTAATATTGTTTACTGTTCCATTGCTTTGTGAAATACTGAATTATTGCAAACCCAAAGTCTCCAAATAACGACTAGTGCTACTGTTAAACAGCTCTAGATAGGTTGGTTGGTTGGTTGTTTGGGGAAGGAGACCAGACAGCGTGGTCATCTGTCTCATCGGATTAGTGAAGGATGGGGAAGGAAGTCGGCCGTGCCCTTTCAGCGGAACCATCCTGGCATTTGCCTGGAGTGATTTAGGGAAATCACGGAAAACCTAAACCAGGATGGCCGGACGCGGGATTGAACCGTCGTCCTCCCGAATGCGAGTCCAGTGTCTAACCGATGCGCCACCTCGCTCGGTCTAGATAGGTAATTAGGCTATTATAGCAGTGTGTACAATTTTTAGCTTATTGTAAAGCTAGTGGACCAATCAAAATCTGTTTTCCTCTTCTTTCTTGATGCAGACTTATCCATAATTAGAGACTATCATAACAGCACACATCACGAAAACAATAAACATGAGCACTTACAGTAATTCAACTGCAAGTATGAACTGAACTGATTAATAACAAGCAACAACTGAACTCTAGTAAGCCCAACAATTTACAGTAATTCATCTTGGCTACACTAGTGAGGACAACAATCAATAGCCCTATCAATATATAGATAGATTAAATCTATTTATGGCCTTGTTGACTTTCAGTAGTACACCCTTTTTTGTTGTACAGCTGAAAAATCTAAACATCTTTCAATTACAATACACAATAACTAGGTCACGTTTAGCTTCATTTAGGTGAGAGGTGGGTTCCCTTAGGCTACATTACAGTAGTTTCATAATATAAGGTTATAAAATAATGTTGAAATCAAGAAAATGTTACACACTGTATACATGTTCTATAAGCTGTGGTCAACACAGTACTCTATCATTGCTAATTTTTATCACCATTGCCCGAATGATCTATGTCCTAAATATGACATGCTACACTGCCCAATACAAAATCAAAGTTTAACACTCAAGCCTGCTGAATGTGTATCAGATTGCTCATTGGCTTCCAATATTTTTTTGAAGAAAAAACATCTTACAGCACCTGTTACAATCACCATGAGTTATTCACTACCTGGCTTAGGTTTGCTCATTTGACCACAACAAGTATGTAATTGCACATGCATAAGAGAGAGAGAGAGAGAGAGAGAGAGAGAGAGAGAGAGAGAGAGAGAGAGAGAGAGAGAGAGAGAGTGGGGGGGGGGGGGGGGGCAGGCAATCTATCCCTTTCATAGTATTATTGTATATGCAAAGGATATTCTGTATGCCATCAGGTACCTGATCCAAAAGTTTCCCTCTCATATAAAACATTCGGCTGGGATTTTCAATAACAACTACATTGTAGCCATCCTCCAGAAAGGGATGCACATAATAACTACAAGTTTATTAAGATGACCTATCACTTGACTGAATTACAGAAACCAGAAACTGACAAGCTATCACTTATAATCATACTGCACTAATTATTCTAATTCTTTAACAAACAGAACAATCATATAGGACTACTTACCTGGTGGTAAATGGAAGTATGTCTGACAATGGTCATTATATAATTACCTCACTGGGACAGATATGCTCAACAAATCTTAAAGCATATTAGTGACTATGAACTACACTGTTTTGCAAACAGGGTACAGCTTAGATTGTATTCACAAGTCAAAAAAAAGGGGGGGGGGGGGGGGGAATTTGTAATTCTTCAGGCTTTCCCACTGATCTGACATTCAGAGATTTTTGGTTTTCTGCCACATATCCAGCAGCACACCAAGCTCCACAAGATATGATGAATCTTCTGACATCAGACTTCTGAAGAGGCAAAATGCGCTAGCCCATGAACCTAACATTTAAGTTAATGTTTCAGGAGTGTTTAAACAGTAACTAACAAATTCAGTCATATAGCAACATGTTAGCCTAAAACTGCTCCCTCCATCTAAGTTTTACTTATTGAAATGATAAAAATTAATAAAATTTTACTTCAAGCATCACCATCTATCTGAAGGCAGAGTACTGTTGACTGAGGGCCCATGTTTCCAGCAGAGTGGCTTGTCATCTGTAGGTCTATCCAGTACTCTTCCATTAATACTTATTATATACTCATCTGCTTCTTGGTTGTCAATATGACAGGTGTCTTGTTCATATCTGACAATTCACTGTTGCATGTAACTGAAAATACACAGTAAAGTTCCTCTACTGTGATACAGTCCTGTCAAAATGAAAATGGTATTGTCTATTATCCATAGTTCCTTATACATAGCACACAATCACCCATAGGAATAACTGGTTGCAATCCTCATGTCGTTCCCTCTATATGGTTAATGTATCATGTGTTCACACAGGATAACTTTAAGAGATACACTATAGAAGCTATTTAACAAGCATTGCAAATGGAAGGAAGGTTAATTACTAACATTGCTTTGAAAATTATGCTTTAGAGATTAACAAGGTTTGATTTGACATGTACTTTTTAGTGCAACCATTCTAGGAATTATGTGAGATGGTATCAGACAATCTAATATCTAAACATGGATAGCTGGATAGGAATATGAACCTCACTGATTTATTAGGACTGTACCCACTTGCTACTTCAGTCAGTATCTATCACTGAAATTTCACCACCAAACTAACACCAATATCACCATCACTAGCAGTCTACAATGAAAGTTCGAACTACTGCTGTACAGAAGACACCATGAATTTTACTTCTACCCATAGCTGTCACTTATCACAGATTTTATATTTGGTGTCCAATGTGAAAGAAGAAATGCCATGTGCTTTACATTGTTATGAGGCATTAGAATATGTCATCACTGTAAAAAGATTCCTGAAGCACTATTTGTCAACAATGTGTGTGCATTGTGACAAAAGTTCCACTTTTTTTGTTGTCTACCAAATGCAAAGCCTGAAGTAAATTGTGAAAAGTAATTCAACATCCCTGTTGTCCAGAATGCAGTCAATTTTCAGCTGTTTAGAGTTTCCACTGTAATCTGTCAATCTACAAAATACTTCAGATTTGACAACCACTAGTATTTAAAAATGATTCACAAAATATTGAACATGTTACACTACTCATACGTGGGGTCTTAACACAGATTTTTTCTTCACATTCCCAGCATTGGAACAGATCAAGAGGGTTTAAATGCTCTCCACAATTAAGTTAAACACTCTGGCCAACAACTTTTCATTAACAATGCACAACTCAAATCCTCCAACAAATATCAATTCAATAATTTTATTTTCTCATCACCTCATCCAAATGTATCCGTAGAGTCAGTACCCTTAGTATTGCTGATATGGTTTACCTTGGATTCAAAAATTAATAATAATTTGAATGAAACAGCTGTTCATATGGCTTTAACCTTTCAGTGGAAACTTCAATGTTTGAGTGAAAATTCTGTGATTCTACTTATTAATCCCAAAAAAAAAAAAAAAAAAAAAAAAAAAAAAAAAAAAAAAAAAAAAAAAAAAGTGAGCAATATGACAGATTCCACAGCCAATATAAAAACAATCTATTAATTTACAATGACTTCAGTTTTTGTGTATCAAGGAGTCAAAAAGACAAAGGACAAAAATTAATGTTCCAATCAATCTTCGGTATTACCAGACACTGAATTATAGTTTTCATACAAGCCAGATTGTGAAAAATGCAGTGTGCCAAATGGGAAACTGAAGATCTTTTTCAAGTTGCTGGTCACTGTATTTATAGGTTTCAACTGAGACTGGGGTTAACTCAAGCATTCTATACCACTTCAACTCACAACCAAACATCTTTCAACCTAACCTAGACGAGATAAGCTACTACAGCTCAGTATACCACAACTTACATTTCAATAACACAGATCTAGAAACACTGTAAAAAACAGTGTCAGCAAATATTTGTAATACCTTTTCATATTTTTTGCAACAGTCAGTATGGCTTTTAACTGTCACACATTATGTTATTAGACAAAGCTCACATCTGGTATCAGTACGTTTAGCTGACAACATAACCAATAACCGTCACATACAATCATACAATACAGAACATTACCTAACTTTACACTATCTGTTAATGTTGATCTAAAAAAAAGGCAGGGAATGCTCTTTGCCTCCATTTAAAAAAAAATAAAAAAAAAAAAAAAAAAAATCATTAGTACTTTCATCTTCCTCACAATGTGTGACAATGACTACCTGTACTCTAAATGTTTGCACTACACAGTACCAGTTATTGTTCCTTCATGTCCAGAAAACTGTTCATCTAATTTTTTTCTCTTCTTTAACAACTGCTCAATTATTAGCTGACTAACTGAACCCAATGTCACAGAAAAGGTATCATTGACTAATCGAGAGTATGAGCCATTAGTGAAAAATACAGAATAAAGATTCTGTGCCCAACCAAAAGTTGTAAATTGTGTAGTACGGCTGCAACAGCCACCAAACCTGAAATCAATTTGTCAAGGTCCATGCCATAGTATCCTAAGAAAATCACTGTAGATGGCCCATATCTGTTAATCATCTACAGTTACTTCATCCAAGTAATACCTCCTTTAAATGTGACAAACTGTTTGGTAAAAAAAACAACCAGCAGAAAATGGCAGTACTAGGACACTGCACTACAGTACAGGTTTTTTTTTTAAAAAAAGCCTACACCACCCAATATTATGACAGTCCTGTTAACAGATATTAAAAGTATCTCTTCTGACAAGTTCTATGGCAACAAACATGTGAAAGTAATACCGCAAACCAAAGCTACCAACACAGCACAATTAAATGCCAAATATTTTATTTTCAATATGCATACATAAGTTTAATATTCAGCAACTGCAATACATTGAATGTGTGCAGGTGGTGTATGTTCAAGAAATTAACCTGGTGGCCATCCCATCTGACGGCCTCCAAGAATATGTATATGCAGGTGGTAAACTGACTGACATCCATCTGGTCCATCATTCACCACTAGCCTAAAGCCATTTTTCAGTCCCTGCTGCTTGGCTACCTTCGCTGCAGTGCTCATGAGGTGGCCGAGCAACTGAAAGAGAGTCGAAGTTTCTTTATAGCACACTAAACATCTCGCCGCAACAGCGAGCTACAACCAAAATATATCACTTATCAAATCCAGTGAACATTGGCACAGTAAAAGGTGTAAGATCGGTGACAGAACAATCGGCTACCTTTACTGAACAGCATATGTATATTACCTGTTCATCACTATCACTTGATTCGGAAAGCCTTTGTATTGGTTTACGTGGAATAACTAGAAAGTGCGTAGGTGCCTGTGGATTAATATCCTGAAAGGCAACACACTGAAAAAGAAATCATAAGCTTATATCATTAACCCCTTTTTCCGTGGCAGACAAGAAAACTAAACGCTGATCATCCTACCTGGTCATCTTCATAAATGAAATTACACGGAATTTCTTTTCTTAATATTTTGCCAAAAATAGTGTCGCCACCAGGTGTTGCCTGTCTAGCGCTTTCCACTTCTCCAGCCATTCTATAAATTTAGTTGATATTTCGTGAAATTCTTCTACTCGTTACATCCCCCTGCGGCCTGCACATCGACATTACCTATGAAACTTAACCCCCAAAATTCAATACGGCCATAGATGACTGCAGAATGCAGATACTGCGCAGCGTAGCTCAACGATATATCGACATGTCCTATATCCTTGTAAAAGAGATCTACGGATGAATAATGCTACTACTACTACTACTACTACATTTTACGTCGTTTTTGCGCTATGTAGCTCAAAGTTACATTCACATTTTACGTCGTTTTTGTGAGAACCCCGCATATACGCTGCAGTGCTCGTCTTTGACACGAAAGGCGAGACCCAGCTTAGTGCAAAATCCGTACAATTCACACGTTTATTTATTTACATTTGATATATAAGCTGAATACCGGTATTTTCTTTGTGTCCGAGGACAATCATGTGAGTCAGATAAATTCGTCTCGAAAACTTTTTTAAGTCCAAAAACTAGAAGTAACATTTAAAATATTTTGATTGTATCAAAACTAGTACATGTGTCTTGACGTATTGTCTATTTCAGTAGGAGTGTATAGAGTCTGCATTTATCGTAAATTAACCCTATTTTTGAGCTTAAAAAGGATTAAAAGGATTCATGAAATTTCTTTTTGTATACTAAACGCCTCTGTTCTTAAGGGAAATGGTATGGTAATAATTTTAGCTTAACAAGTTCAGAAATTAAAATAAGAATCACAAAGCGTCTTTTAACGTTATTTGTTTCCTGTTCCATAAAACTTTGAACCAGCCACAATGCAGCCCCACTGTCAATGCTGTTCTTGCCCATGGGATGAGACAGCTGACGCCCATAGATTAGAGATTAGATTAGATCCAGTTTTCGTTCCATAGATCCAAAAATGAGAGGATTCTCTTGAGTGGATACTGTCAAATGAGTGGAATCTGCTGCAAATGGGTATGTTGGGAGGGCTCCCAAGAGTCGTCTTCCAGGTTTACCAAAATACCTCAGGTACTATTCCCTCCTGTGGATCCTGACTCCTCTACAAGAACTACAATATCCATCACTGATCGTTCACTTCACTGTGAGCAGAGTGTCAGTGGTAGAGTTAGGAGTCCAGTACTGGGGAGACAGCGACCAGAGAGAACTCAGGTTGTTATACCCATCTCCCTACCCTAGAGGTTTGAGCTGCTGACTTCACTTGAAGGGAATCCTTCTGTGTCCTGGGTCAAAAAGAATGGGTCTCTTAATCGTTGACAGCTCAAACGTACATTGAAAAAAGGGAAACGGCAGCAAGGGGGGAGAGGGGGGAGGGGGGGGGAATATCAGATGCACTCTGTGTGTATGCATGATGACCTCTTTCAACATGTTGAAGAAGTATTCTGGCAGCCACTGTGGGAACAGGGTGCAACCAACCGAAGATTCTAGCCTACATTTGGAAGAAAAATGCCTGTCATCGAGTGTCTTACCTGGATAATCCAGTGTCTGGCAGAGAAGTTATCTAAGCTCCAAGATCATACTTGGGCATATCCAGCGACTGGTAGAGAAGAATAACATGACCAGCCTTGACGTGGAATTTCAATGAAGCTCACTATTTGGAGCATTGTCTAAAGAATTGATCCTGGCCCCTGGTTAAAATCTGAAAGGAAGGACTGAATCAGAGTCGTCGAAGGTTCTGCAACAAGCTAGGCAGCAACTTCCTGGAGTTAGGCCACAGAGTTGAGAACAATATGGTCCCTCTAAATGGGTCACGTATGCACTACTCATCAGAGGCTGCAACTCAGATAGCTACCTGTATGTGGGTTGCACACAAGGTTTTTCTTAGATTATGTGGCTCCCCATCTAATCCAAACAACGATAGCTGTAAAATACCCAGAAGTATCAGCATAAAATGAAAAAAAGTGTGGCTTAGAGGCGAGAGTGTTAAAATCCTAGTCATTAACTATGAAATGATTCACTGCAAAATGCTGAAGTCTGAGACACTGCTAAAAAGCAGTGGGGCCCACGTAATATTATGAATACAAAGCTTGTTAAAACCAAAATTGATAACAGTGATTTTTTTTATAAATGTGAAGCATATGGCTAAAGGATAGTCTAACGGTAAATGGAGATGGTGTATTTGTCACAGAAGACAAGAAATTCAAATCCACCAAGACAGACACTGAATTGCATGCAAGACTGCCTGAGCAAGACTCAGTATCAAGGATAGGCATAAATTTATGATGGGATCCTTCTATCAGTCACCAGACTCACATCTAGATGTAATCACAAACGTTAGAGAAAAGCTAAGTTCACTAGTACAAGTTCTCGAAACATACTCTCATCATTAGAGGAGATTTTAATCATCCAACAATCAGTTGGGAAGAACATAATTTTGTAAGTGGTGGGTGTGACAAGATGTCCTGTGAAACATTACTAAATGTGTTATCTGAGAACTACCTAGAGCAGATTGTTCAGTAGCCCACTCATAATGGGAATATATTGGATCTAACAGCTACAAATAGATCTGACCTCTTTTAGGATGTCCACATGGAAACTCGTATTAGTGACCACTACATGCAACAATTTTAGCAACCAATATTACCTAAATGCAAAGGGCAACTAAGAAATGCAGAGGGAGAAATATGTTCAGCAAACTAGATGACTAGGCAATAGCACCATGTCTCAATATGACATGCTGCTGTGAAGCAGCATGTATAATAACTGAGGCTCAGATTTATAAGAATAGTTGTCCATGCACTTGATAAATATATATCTCGTAGAAAAGTAGATGTAGATGTACACACAACATACGTTTAATCACAAGCCTGTAATTCAGGGCAAAGCATCAATGGGTCTGCTGACTGGTTAATGTTCATTATGTAAAAAATGAAGCTCGGGCATTTTGTACAAACTGACAGATGTCTCCAAAGTCTTTAAAGTTTGCTTATAGTACTGTGTCCCTTCATAGTTGTCATCTTCGAAAGATATTTTGTAACGAAGTGTTGAAAGAATTTTGCAAGTTTTTTACCATGAGCACTGCATATGAAATGTGATCACGAAACTTTTCTCGTTACCACCATGGCATCATTTGTCAAAATGTTTCTGTGATCTACATCTAAAACTACATTTACAGTCTGCAAACCACTGTAAAGTGTGTGGCAGAGAGTATGTCCCATTGTGCCAGTTATTAGGGTTCCTTCCCGTTCCATTCACTTATGGAGCACAGGAAGAATTATTGATTAAACAACTCTGTTAGCACTGTAATCGGTGTAATCTTACTTCTGCTATCCCCATGGGAGTGACATGTATGGGGTTGTAGTATATTCCTAGAGTCATCACTTGAAGTGGGCTCAGGAAAATTACCAAGTACGCTTTCACAGGACAGTTTGCACCTAACTTCAAGACTCTCACAGTTTAGTTCTTTCAGCACCTACGTGACCATGTCCCATGGGTCAGACAAAGCAGTTTATTGTGCCCTTATTTGTATATGTTGTAAATGTCGTAACTGAATGCTACTAATAATTCAGCCAAACTATGCAATAGCTATAGAAAATTGGTTTTACTGTTATAGTTCTTTAAGGGGAGAATCAGTGCCCTACCCTGATAATGTTGCATTAATATATGTATATTCCTCTTTCTCAGGACCTATCCAAGGTAACAAAATAAAATTCTGCCAGGATATAGAGTCATATCTTATACATTCACTGATCTAGTATCAACTATCCAACTTCGTTAGGAAGCAATATATGAATTTTTTAATGAAGGCCTTAAAAATTATGTAATTAAAAAAATTATGATCAAACTATGAGTGCTATCTCCACCATTGTAGATCCATGTAATACTGCTGTCAATAAGGGGTAAAAATTTCAGAGCTTTAGCTTAAGTAGTTTATGAGATAATGGGAAACAGTTCGAAAAATGTAGTTTTTCAGAAATCGCACTTGAAAGTTGAAGAATAGGAAAATTCACTAATAAATGAAGAGAAGTTTAAAAATCTCCAGTTCTGTAATATTCATCTTTTTGAGGATCAACTGGATGTTGTCTCTTCCTCTGTCTGAAGGATATTGTTGCTTTTGTTGTATATTTGAGCATAATTTCCACCTTGGAGACTCGCTGGCTATCCAGTTTTTGTAGGATTGCTTCCGTATTATGGTCAGACTTAATTTCAAATTGCTTCAGAACCCTCATTCTGCCTGCATTTCCATTATTGGAGGTGATCAGAGCGTCATTGATCCAAATATTCAGTGTTTTCAAGCCCACAAATACGTTTTTTGGCCTCCTGGTCCATATTACATTGTTCAAAGACTCATTTACTTTTTGAGTGTTTCCTGTGAGGCATTTCTTCAGAACATCTGGATACGCTAGATCCCTATATACTGGCTTTATTAGTACTGCGATAGCTTCCGGTATGGTGTTTCTATGGGTATATTCAGTTCCTGCTACCTCAGCTTTGCGGTATTCACACTCATCAACTGAACACAAGTTGTGTAGTAGCTTTTCACCACTTGATGTCTTGTGGAAAAACGTTTCCCATACTGCTTTTCTCATTCCTTCCAAGTTGTCTGAATTCTTTCTAATAACTTGGTCATAGTATTCTCCAGCTGACTGGTTGTTTTGTTAGTCAGAGGTTCTCTAACAGCCTTACCATATTCAAGCTTATGGCTAGAAAAGTTCTGCCTAATTTTACACAATCAGGTATCCATTTGTTTGTGCATATGATAGACACTTTCTAGCTTTTAAGGTGTTAGGTCAGCATAGGGCCTGCTGTCAGTTATTGATCTGAATTAATCGTAATCACCATTACCAATGAATTTAGCATAGCAAACCCCCATGTGATTCTTGAGAGTGCTGTAAGATCTCCACAGATGAGGCACATTCCATTCCTCCACTGGATCCCTCGTTCATTTTCTGAGAGTTGTGTTCATGCAGTTGCTTCTTTTCATTATTGGTACCCACTTTTGTGCATCCATGGGAATGTTTTGACAATACTTCAACATCGAACACCCTCCCAGTATCGATATTCATGGCACCTGCACAAAAGTTATTAGACTGATGAGCCATTTTCTGCTGTGTTCCATCATATGCTATGCAGATGTCGTTACTATCATTTTCTTCAATTGCCTCCACTGTTGCAGATTTAATTGATTGATGCTTCTGCAATTATGTTTACTGTTTCCCCCAAAGGATCTGTGTATCTTGAAGCATTTGTAGGGGCATGACAGATTCATAGAGCAAACAGTTTATCCAGCCTTAGGGCCTTTACTGATGCAACTGAGCCCATAGAAATGTCTTACATTCATCTCAAAAAGGATAGTTTTTTCACATTTATCCAAAATTCTTCCTTACTCTGACCGCTTAAACAAGAGACTTCCAAACTAAGAACTAAACCATTTCTTTTTAAGAATTTTCCGAAACTATTATCCTTCCACCACACAAATTGCAGCATGCACTTTGATTAAGCAGCGGTTTAGTACATTCAAACCTAGTATTAAACTGATATCACTAGCACTGGGTTCACTGTACACTTCATTACTGTTCACAATCTTCTTCTTGGAAGCACTTGGCAGTGAAGAACTTTGTTCAGTGTTGCTTGCCCTAACCTCATTCTTTGGATGTAAACTTCCAACAGGACGTGTTCTGTAGCATCTGTGCCCCTTATTTATTTTCTTCTTAAATGTTATCTTTGCTGGAGCCGTATTAAAGACAGAAACACAAATCAATGAGCAACAAGTCCAAATATACACAATGAAAGGTGTAATGCACTTTACAAAACGTGGATGGTACCATGAAAACCATAAGACACCGATAAATATTTTTTATGTAGAATACATTCCTTATCTAAAGCAGCCCCAACTCCATACTCATTGAGAAAATCACAGACAGCATGGGTATCATGGTATAAAAATATGTTGCAAATAGATACCTGCATCTGTATCGCAAGCCTTACAAACTGCAGATCTTATGAACACTGACTTGAAATTCCCTGGGGCGGGGGGGGGGGGTTCTGCCTAACTGCAGTGACATCGTGTGCCTTGGTTTTCTGCCCAATTCACGCCTATGTCGCTACACTACTAAACTAATGATTTAGTATTTTCACCTCATTATTGGTATATTTTGTTGATGTTTATGTTTTCCCTTCAAAATGTAAACACCTATTGACAGTTTTGCTGAGCTTCAAATATATTGTTCCTTTTTTATTTCACCCATTCTTTGATGTTTCTGCTAAGCTTTGTTTTATAATTTTGTATTTATTAGATATTAAATGTGTTCTTTGATGAGTTTTACTAGAGGTACAGTTTTATATCTTTTCATTATTTTATTTTTTAAATATATTTTATTTAAAATAATTATGTCATAATGTTCATTTACTATCCTTAGCTTATTACCTATTTATATTTGGTTTGAGGTTAGATTAGTTCCTACTTTACTTTTTGTTTTGGGTTGCAGTTATGAAAATAAGTATTTACAAGCCACTGTTGATCTGTTTTTTATGCTTTAGTTGCTAGATTACCTCTATTATTGGTTTTATATACGGTTTATGATTTCGCTAATACCCTTTATTGTCCTTTTTTATTTTAATTCTTATTCCCTTTTGTTTTATTTTTAATAACTTTCCCTTTTTTAGTTAAAATGTCATTGTTTTCAGGTCATCTTTGGCTTCCTAAGGGTCATCCAGAGGTTCCAATTTCTGATATAATATTTCTTACTGGTGCTTTATTGAAGGTAGTTGGACATGGTATTATTCATTTAACAAAGGTTGTTACTCATTTGGGTTTGAGGTTCAATTATTTTTGATTAACTTTGAAGTAACTTGCTGAAATGATATTATTAAATAGAATTGTATCTCGATCTTCCTTTAGAATTTTTGGTATTGTCTTTTTTATCTTTTTTTAGAACTGTTTACACTTTATGTGTACATATACAGGGTGTCCCATTTACCTTGACTAACCAAATAGCTGTTTGTCCTGATGCAAATTACAAAATGTTTCAAGCAAATGTTCTTTAGCCGTCAGGGGACATCAATCTGCATGATTTCCTTAGTTGTAGCTTTGTTTTTTACAAAGATATGAACAGCAGTATGACTTTTTTAAATGGCACCCTGTATTTTTTATTTGGTAATTAATTTCCTCTCCTAAAGACCTATTCAAAAATGTATCCCAGTATCACTGAAACACAACGTTATTAATTACATAACACCACACTGACTTTGAGCCTGGGATCACAAACACGCCCACTTGCTGGAGTTGTTAGAAAACAATTGAAAACCAAGTTACTGCATCCCCAAAGAAAAAAATCCAGAGGATTTCAATCAGGAGGCCTAGCAGGCCAACTAACTGCTCCTCCTAGACCAATCCATCTGGCAGGATACCTTCAGTTCAGAACGCGACATGCATGCAAAGCGTTATGTGTTGGACATCGATCGTGCTTATATCACATAAGCATCCTGGTTCTTAACGACACTTCATCCAGAAGAGGAGGAAGAATTCGTCTGAGGAAGTTGGCATACACTGTGTCCTTATGACAACCATTGATGAAATAAAGGCCAATAATTGTAGTGCCAAGCATCCCTCCATTGACACTGATGTTCCACCTGTCTAAGCCATAGTGGGTTGTCGCTTGGACTAATAATGCATGTTCCTTGTATTTACCCGTCCTTCGTTTGAGAAGGAACATTCATTGCTAAATAGAACATTGGAGAAGAAGTTTGGGTTGGCGAGGATTTATTGCTGTGCCGAGAGAATTGTACATGATACTGAAAATCATTTCCATGCAATTCTTGATGTAGGTGTACATGGTAAGAATGGAACCGGTGACGTGTAAGAATACAATGTACACTGGTTTTAGGAACGCCGGTTCGTGTTCAAGCTGTCATGTGCTCACATGTAGATTCATAACAATGGAAGTGAGAACTTTGGCATCTTTGTCTGTCCGAGTGCTACGACGATTAAGTTGTCATGGGTTGAAACTTTCCATTTAAAAAAAAAGGTTCAAATGTGTGTGAAATCTTATGGGACTTAACTGCTAAGGTCATCAGTCCCTAAGCTTACACACTACTTAACCTAAATTATCCTAAGTACAAACACACTCACCCTTGCCCGAGGGAGGCTTCGAACCTCCGCCGGGACCAGCCGCACAGTCCATGACTATAGCGTTTCCATTTCATGAAGCGTTGCAACAAGACGAGAAAACATTCGTCGGTAAGGTGGCTTCTTGCCAGGATATCGCTTTCTGTACAGTTCCACTGCCTGTGTAGCATTTCGCCTACCTTCAACAACAACAACAATAACAACAATAAGAGAAATATTTTGACAATGCAGTTTGTAGGAAGGACAACCTTTACTGCATGCCTATTCTACACAACAGTATTTAAACTACTGTACTAAATGTACCTGTACATAAGAAAACGGTATTGCAATTACTGTTCTGCTAACTTACATTCCCCATAGATTAGTAGCATTTCTACCTTCTCTTCGTTGGTGTACATTGTACTCACACAACTCTTCAACTGACGATGGTTGACGAAATGACGGGTGTGCGTTCTACTTATGTTTACATTTGTCCTCAGTCAACATCAGCACTTAGATGTGTTCCATTATCCTGAGTACCTGCACTAAGCGCTGGGAGCATCAATGTCAATGTTGTGTTATGTAATTAATAACGTTGTGTTTCAGTGAATGTTACACTGTGATACATTTTGAATAGGTCTTTAGGAGAGGAAATGAATTACCAAATAAAAAATACAGGGTGCTATTTAAAGAAGTCATACTGCTGTTCATATCTTTGTAAAAAAACAAAGCTATAACTAAGGTAATTATGATGATTGATGTCCCCTGATGGCTAAAGAACATTTGCTTGAAACATTTTGTAATTTGCATCTGGACAAACAGTTATTTAGGGTGATCAAGATTAATGGGACATCCTGTACATATATAATCTAAAGTTGTAGCTACCTATTTTTTAGAATCAAAAAATTATAACATAATAAAATATTTATAGTAATCCAATAATTATTTTACATTATTAATATGTTATATATAAAACAACATTACTTAATTAATATTGTTATTATTGTAATATAATCAGTTACTTTACTGCAGTGAATACATAGTGTGTAGTGGGGCGATCACTCAGTTGTAGAAATAATTCAAAAGCCAAAATCGCTTAATTACTGTTTACTGGATGGTTTATAAATGTTAATCTACATTCAGATCTGATGATGGCACCTTTAGTGTGCTCAAACCGGTTATCCAGTAAACAGTATTTAAGTGATGTTGGCTTTTGAATTATTTCAGTTACTTTAATTGCAATAATATAAATATCCTATTATATCAACTACATCTATTATCACTATTTTATATTCAATACTGCAATAAAAGTAATTGTGTATTAATAACATATTATGTTAAGGTATTGATTACATTAATGGAAATATTTTGTATTGTCACAGTTTCATTATTATTAATAGGAAAGAAAGATTAGATGATGAACACAATAATACAACACATTTATTGGGATTAAAATCCCACATTTATCTTTAGTGTACACAGTAGAGAAGTTTTTGTGGTTGTGAAGGGTTATGTGCAATTCTTTTTGATTTTTTTATTATTTCTCACATATTTTCTCGAAATTTTTGTGATTTTGACTACAATTTTTAGCAAGGAACTTCCATGGTTTACTCAAAAGTTTCATAGTGTAAATATTGTACATGTGATGTATGGTGTGCCTGCATGTGTGAGTGCTTATGTGTGTCTGTGGGTATACCTATGAGTGCATTTGAATGAGGATGCCTGTGTAAATATGTCTGCCTGTGTGTAAATATATTCTGTTTATTTTCTTCTGAAAGTAGCATAATATCTATACTTGAACATGTAAGCAGTATGTGCTGGAAAAAATTATAAAAAATTATAAGAAGTGTGCATCATATATAAAAAATACTAAAAATTGAACTAAAATAATCAAGAAGTTAACAAATCGTAAACTGACAAAAAATAGTTTACCGTATTTCTCGCTTTTGCACTTCATGTGCATGTCTGATTGTATGTGTGCATATGTAAATAGATTAGTTTTTAAGATTCACCTACTGCTAACTGTCCAAGCGTACTATTTTTAAGTATGAATTTCATTTGGTTCATTTTAGTGCAGTCGTTTGGGATGAACATTTTAGATACATCCACTTCATTGTGTTATTATTTCAGCTGTTTGAGATGGAAAATGTTCAGAACCACCCAGTTCAAAGTATAAATTAAGTCTTCTGTTTGGCTGGAATTTTACTAGTAATAGTACTAGTGTAAGAAAAACTATACCTCTGCAATAGCTATAAACAGTACTGCAATGTAAAGTAAAAACATTTTTCAATCAATACTATTATTTTTAAAACCAAGAATTGCTAATAAAAAATTTCAAACTGTAACAAGAACTGTAAATTTAAAAGCAGTATTAATTTGTGTATTGTAAAAACAATAAGATTTGTAACTTTAAAGCTGTATTATTAAAGTGAGTATTTATATCTGAATAAAAAAATTGTTATTCGTTATCATACATTTTTGTTGTTATTTCACAAAGCCCTAACCTTAAAAATGTATATAAAGGCTGTCCAAGATGTACAAGATATTAGTTTAAACCATGAGGGAGGCGACATTTAAGATGGAGGAAAACAAAATATACATAATGATTGGATAGGATTTCGCCTATCGTGCTGCACGTATAGGTTTTTGGTAACAGATAGTGCATGGTCATGTCCGCTTCCAAAGACATATAGCAAACATGGCTGAAGTTATATCTCCTGTGCTTGAACAAAGCCACAGACATAGGATCTGGGCAAACCTACGTACTATGTAAGTGAGCTGAGTAGAAAGAAAGAAATACACACAATGTGAGGTAAAAAAATTAGTTTATTTTCATGAATCCAACTTAAAAGTATTTTATATTTTCATAAGCAGACATAGCACTATTTTCATACATCTTCTTCTTCTTGAGTTTATGGATATCAGGACACCTGTAGAATCCCAGGTCTTGAATAGATGCAAACTTAAAGCTTCGCTGCATCCACATGATCTTCTTCTTGCCTTTGATGTAGATGATGGTCTCAGGACGATCAAATATTCGAAGTGATGTCATTATTTCTTTATGAGGTATACCAGGATCGTCCCAGTGGGGTCCATAAAACAAATGTGTTAGCCACTTTGCACTCCTCCATGTGTTAGCACAGTTTACATTCTTGAAAGGCCTTGGTGATGCAATTCTTGCTGAGAATGTCTCTACTATACCAGCATCTTCTGTGTATCCTATGAGTGCAACATCTTTAAATATGAATTGTCTACACTCATCATCATAGAAATCTTGAGTGCCCTCAATGACGTTCACACTGAAAGTTGTCATTGTGAAATGCTCTGGGCATGCCACAGCACTTGGCCATTTATACAGCTCGCTGCACAACAGCAGTAGGTGGGCAATTGTTAATCACACAGTCATGTAGAACTAGAGCATATGCTGCAGTGTGTTCTGGGAAATTTTATGAGGATTCAAATTCGATTTGTACATCTATTGGTCCTGATTTAATTATCTCATTTTGCTTAGAACAGTCTTTCACAATGATTGGTGCCAGCACCTTGAATTTTCATGGACTGAATAGCCATCCTTCCTCTTCAACAGCTTCATAGTAAGAAGAACAGAACCTTCCATACATGTCAAATGCTAGACTGTAAACATTCTGTAGCAGTAAATTGTTATACGGATAGAATTCGGAATTCAAGTAGTCTCTGGCATTAGTTAAATTACAGTTGCCAAATATGGTGGAATCATTTGCTAAATTCACCCTTCTATTGGTCTGGGATGTAATTATGATAAATCTTGGTGCTTCCAGTTGCACTGAGGTTTTAGTAGTCCATATTTGTCTACTCGCTGTCAGTGGCACCAGGTACTCTAAAACGTCCTATGAGCGGAAAGTTAATGGCAGATATGAACCAGTATTCAGAATTTTTAAAAGTTTCAAACGCTCCTCGTCCACCAGAATGATGCGCGGCATTTACCATATAGTTTTATTTATGATGACTGGATTCCCTTCTTGAACTCCTTGAATGTATGAGTTGCTATCCATTGTGCT
Source organism: Schistocerca piceifrons (assembly GCF_021461385.2). Taxonomy (NCBI): domain Eukaryota; kingdom Metazoa; phylum Arthropoda; class Insecta; order Orthoptera; family Acrididae; genus Schistocerca; species Schistocerca piceifrons. The sequence goes on along the minus strand of NC_060149.1, from coordinate 357,488,469 downwards.
CCAAACCAGAATAAGCTTCTGTTTAGCATTCATAACAATTCGCTGCATGTCCTCAAAGTACCCCATAAACATTTTTAGAGGTATGCATGCAGTAAATCGTCAGTACTCTTCTGCTGTTCTGCCCACAAGCTCATCTATGAACCATCCTGAATTTTCTAAGCCATTCAAATCCGAGGGTGATGATAAGACATATGTTTCAACGGTTGATGCTATGCTAACGTTAAGTGTGTGATCCATCTCTACCCCATTACGTTCATAATGTGTTTCCTGGAATAGGAATGCCAAAGCATTACGTGTAAGCTTTGATGGCACTGTATTACTACCATTCTTTTTCTTAAAGTATCCATCCACATATACGAAACTCTTGTGTGGAGGAGTTAAAGTGTCTTGGTGCTGGATGACAGTCCTAATTTCATTGTTCTTGTCAAATGTCGTTGAAGCACAAGGTTTATGCTAGAAGTATTCCTGGCGTACGATTCGCTCATCACATTCCACTGGGTGAGAGATATTGAGCGACGACGTAATTGGGAGGTTCCAAACCTACTAATTTAAGAAACTCGTCGTTCGCAGGTGTTATCACCTTGCGGGTCAGCTGCAGTCTGCTATGCTGTGCGCTGTGTGCGCTGGTTTTATTCTTTACGTTCATCTTGTCTTAGATGTCGTTGTACAATGATTTCCTCGCCACAACAGTTGTAAAGTTGGTTATTCTGATCCACAATACGCAGCTCCAAATAGTCCAATGTCTGAACTGTCACTAGAAGGTATATAGTCGCGTTGGTAGGAGTGTCAACAATCTTATACTCTGTTCCAATTGATGGGAAGCATCCGTAAAATGAATGAACCAATCTGTCGTTGAGATATGAGTTCATTGCAATGTTACACTGAGCACAGAATGTACTGACATGGAGCCTGTGCACTCTCTGATCAGATTTGTAAAATTAGTTGGGATCCGTCTTCAAAACCTGTCCCTTTGTGAAACCCACTAGTGGGCTTACTGCACCTTTTTGCTTAAAGTCAGTCGATGCATTCGCCGTCCTTATTTCAGATTTAAGTGTACAGATGTTTGCACAGAGCTCAATCCCTTTTCCAGACTGTTTAAAACTTCGTTTAAATCGTCAGTATCGCATGCACCAGGTTCAATTTCCACAATTTCGTTTCTACCATTAATTTCCAGATGCATTTTACTATCAGCCTATGTGGTATTTGGGATGGTGTTGTATGTCTCCAGTCCAAACAGCGCGATGCTCTAATCTCCAACGCTTAAATCAACTGGTGGGAAGCACAGACAATGGTTCTTTTAATGTCAGCGTGTACGACGTTTCATCTAAACATCAACTGGTGAATGGGTGCTTAATGCACGTCCTTATATATCATTGGTAAAGGTCAGGAGGAACATGATGCATAGATGACCACACAGGAATGTATTTAAGCCTTGGTAGGGTCGAAAGTTGTAGAACACATGTCATCTGCCTGTCAAGTATCGTTGTAATTCTTCTGGGGGCTGCAGGTCGCCAAATGAGTCGAAATAGTAGACGTCATTTTATATTTCTTTTTTTAACATATGCTACCCAGTGAGCTCCAGGTCCTCCTGCTACATTCAGATTCACAGTTCCGTATTCTCCTGATTTCCACATTGTTTTCGGTAATGTATTCCGCATAAATACACCTAAGAATCTCCGCATGTTGAATCTCTTCGGAACAAACTTAAGCAGATCTGTATTTCTAAGCGCCCTGACTTGTAGGACTGCTAGGGGGCTCCTTTTTTTTGTGAAGAGACCTAGTCTTTTCCGATGGCTCCTGCGTCCATCACGCGGTTATGTCTTCGTGCCTCCTGCAGTTGCTCCTGAGAGTTTTATGCATTCTTGACTGTCTTGGCATTAGCCGCAGCACCTCCAGCCAGTGAAGTCACCGCTGAGAGGCCGGCTAGGGCGGGAATGAGGAAGGGAATAATTCCACCCGACGTCGTGGACATTGGTAGAAACCTGCGTGGTTTAGTCGATCTTTTTTTTCTCGTTCCTTTCTGCTTCTGGGTGCTTTTACCTGCATACAACGCTGTCAGGATACAGTTTTTCATGCACCCTTTGGTTTTCATCTCCTTCCTTAGCGCCCTTTGTGCAGCGCTCATAACTTGGGTGAACTTCTTCCCACCCAAGCCCAACTTAACTTTACCACACATAGTTTTTTAAAATGTTGCAATGCGTTGACTTATAGCAATATTCCTACTTGCACTTATCGCCTTAGCTTTATCAGCTAAACTTCGATCGGCGGTGTAGCGATCTTTATTTGCTGCCTAAGCGATGTCGTGTTCCGTACACGCTTCGTCGAGTAGATGTATCCCCTTATCACGGCGTGCCAGTCGTTTTTGAAGTTTTGTTCCAGGTCCACAGCAGTTATATCTAGGAATGTGTAATCCGACTGGTAGTACGTCGAGAATACCGACCCCTCCTCTATTGCGTCTCTTACCACGAATTTTATGCTACTGAGGTGGTTGTGGTCTGCGCACCCAGTTATATAACAAATCGTCGCCGTCAATCCAGCTATTTTGTGATGCGTGGAAACCAAGCCATTTAACTAACGCTCTTTTTCCTCAACGCCGTATGGTCCTCTCTACGAGATACACATCTGGTTCCGAGCTCTCCTGTAACTCTTGTGTGTAAAAGCATCCTGCAATCTCAGTACCGCTGCTGTCCTTTAAGAGGTAGGTTCTAGGATTCGTTCTCTGCACTTTGGAAACTGTGAATATCTTGGTTACCAATTTGGCATGTATGACTTCTCAAATGCTGTCTAATTTTTTTAAATACTTACTAAATCACCTACATTAAATAGCTATTTAAACGGATCTAACATTTTAATACGATTGTATGCTGTATATAGAAGTCTATTATCACGAACATCTATTGCTCTCATTTTTATTGTGCGATGTTTGGTTCGATTATACTGTGCAGTTATTTGTGGGACGATATCGATCCATTTGTGTGAGCCAAGAAGGTTGAATTGCATCCACACTGTCCTGTTCAGATGTTCCACGATTCTCACCTTCAGGTGGATGAACGTCGAGTAAAGATGTATTCCATACCTCTCCATCACAGTGTTGAAATATCTATTGTAAAACTCACCGCCGTGGTCTGTTTGAAGGTTGTCTCGGCTTCGAGTCTTCCCCGTCTGCAGCAATCCCTCAGACACATGTACGACGTCCTTTCCTGTTTTCGCTTTAACGGGTAATGCCCAGGCATATTTAGAATAAGTATCAATTACCATTAAAATATAGTTGGATCCGTTATTCACACATGAGTATTCCCTCGTGTCGATAAGAGCCGCCTGCTCCGGGTCATCCAAACCATTAATCATAACATATCTTCGAGAGTATGTTTTGCATGCTGGTTTGTGCAGTTCCCGAACTACAGTCTCCATACTTATTCGATTATATCTTTCTCTCTAAGCTCAGAAATTATTCAAACAAATACATTCGAATGAGCTGTATTACCAGCGGCAGCTGATGCCATGAGCAGTCGTAGCCGGTCTATTAGCTCATTGGGGTCGTCGTAGTATATATACTGCGGGAGTCGATTGTTCACTCTTTTAAACTGAATGTCAGTACCATCACCATTGCTATTTTTTTCACCATCCAATATAGATTTTTAATGGATTTGTATCATAAGATTATTTTTGATAAGGAAGCACCAGCATCACAAATATGGGACCGAATGAAGAATGTTGTTTCCTCGTCACTTCCGACATCAGAACAATCGCTGAGTGCAAAACATCCCTGGATATCGCAGTTAACACTACAGTTAATTGAAGAGAGTAACCATCTGAAGAAAACTGGTATCCACACCACCCAGGATCAAGACAGATACAAGAACCTGCGCAGAGTTGTAGAAAGGACAAAGCACATTTCATTACTGATATCTGTAATGAAATAGAACAGCATCATAATCGCAGTCAGGTACGTGATCTCTTCAAGAAAATCAGCAGCATCACAACGGAATTAACAACAGTACAGACAATCAAACATTTGAGCAACTTACTTTGGAACCTACAATTTTACGAAGTGAAATAGAGAATGCGATTCAACATCTGAAGAATTATAAACCCCCTGGTGTAGACGGTATATCTGGAGAAATGATCAAAGAAATGGGACAGGAAGGTATTGATGTGGTGCACTCATTGTGTGAAAGAATATGGGAAACTGGGGAGTGGGCGGATGACTGGTCAAAGTCTCTCTTCATCCCCTTACACAAGAAAGGGTCTATCAGGAACTGCTCCAACTACCGAACTATTGCCCTCATATCTCACGCAAGTAAAATTTTGCTCTACATCCTGAACCAACGTTTGAAGCCGTGCATTCAGCCTCACTTATCCACAGAACAAGCAGGTTTCGCTGAAGGGAAAGGAACTCGTGAACAGACCCTCAACATAAGACAAATAATAGAAAAATCACGAGAGTTCTGTGTTCCTGTTTTTATCTTCTTCCTTTGGCTGTGTTGTCTGGTAAAAGTCGTGGCAGGTGCCTGCAGAGTTCGGTGTGCCACCCCACTTGATAGCATTGATCAAAAGTCTATACAATAATCACTCCACAGTTATAAAGGCAAGTGCTGGCCCATCTGATTCCTTCAGTGTATCAAAAGGTGTGAGACAGGGCTGTGTCTTATCCCCACAACTGTACAACATCTATGCAGAACATGTCGTTAGGAAAACTCTTGATGGTTGGACCAAAGGCACCTCAATTCATGGGAGAGCTATCAACAATCTCCGTTTTGCTGATGACACTGTGCTTTTAGCCAACAGCGAAGATGAACTTGCTGAGCTACTAACAAGAATAAAGGGCATTACTCTAGCATATGGATTAGACATCAATCTCAGCAAGTCCAAACTCATGATAATTGATCGAGAAGAACAGATCCAGCTCACAGGTCGATTAAAGGAACTGGATGTCGTGCATTCTTTCATCTATCTTGGGTCAACCATCTGTAGCATCGGAAGTTGTGAAGATGAGATAAGAAGACGGATCACGCTAGGGCGATTGGCTATGAAGAAGCTCACCAAGATCTGGCAGAGCAGAGCAATAACAAATAGCACAAAGATCCGGCTAGTTGAAACACTCATGTTTTCTGTCTTTTTTTATGGTTGCGAAACATTGACACTCAAGGCCAGAGACAAACAGCGCATTGATGCGTTTGAGCTTTGGTGCTGGCGTAGAATGCTACTCATAAAATGGACCGAAAGAAGAACAAATGCATCCATTATTGAACAACTGAACTCGATATCGCCAGACGTCTTTCTTCTCGAGTCACCGAAAAAATTCTGCAGTTCTTTTGTCATATTGTGATAACAGATGGAGAAAATCTAGAGAAAATAATCTTGTAAGGAAAGATCGAGGGCACGAGAGCAAGAGGAAGAGCAGCGAGCTGATGGATAGATCAAATCAAGAAGTTCTCCGGTCTACCTCTTCAACAGGCACTAAGAGAAGCTGGCAACCGTCTGGGATGGAAACGCTTGGTTCTTGGGGTAACGACGCTCAGCATTGAGCACAACGACTTATGATGATGATGATGATTTCACATTGCTTCGGCTTTTTGCTTTCTTAGGCACATCGGTTAAAAGCAATATTGCAGGATACATTTCCAGATCTTTAGGCGAATAATTTACATTTTTTGTGATCTTAGGAAAATAAGGTTCAGTAGATCGGGTGTTCTTTGAAACTGTTTATCGCCGATCTGCACTGTTTTTTTCATTTAAAGTTATAGGCTATGTGCCCAAATGTATGGTTTCTCACCACTGAAACCAAATATTTAGCTATCCTAGCGTCGTTGTGACGGTTTATGAAATCGGTAATACCGACATCGTTGTCGCTGTGGAATTTTGCTGAGAGTTCATCGCTAGATTCAGTAACTGGTTTAAAGGTTTATTGCAGTGTCTGCTCCCGCTTCAAATGCCCTAATCTCAGAAACCGTAACTTCTCGCAAATGGCCTTCCGTGCGTTGATTACTTTATGTTTGGTCAATATCTCTTTGTATAGTAATCGGACTTCTGTGCAGCGTGAGGTTTTATATATCCGCTCTTCTTCTTCTTATGCTGCTCCCTCTTCTCGGTGACAGCTATTTTCCCTTCAGTTAAGTCGCCTATTTTCTTCTCACTTGTGTTAACCCGTTTGTACAATGTCTCGTTCTCAATAACAGCTATTTCCCATTTAGTTAATTCGTTAACTTTCTTCTCGATTGCATTAACCCGATCATTCGGTGTATTGTTGAGTCTCAGAAGCGTATGACAATACATCTCTAGTTCCTTGCGTACGCCTCCAACTTTACGTTCGAGAGTTTGAATTTTCGCGTCCGTGTACAAGCGAATGTTTTGTCTATGTACATCCATCCTATCAAACTGAGCTCCCAGCATTCATGCAAATTTATCCATGGTGATGCGTATACTGATGTACTCACCTCTTCGCATGGCTACACATATACAGGGTGTTTCAAAAATGACCGGTATATTTGAAACGGCAATAAAAACTAAACGAGCAGCGATAGAAATACACCGTTTGTTGCAATGTGCTTGGGACAACAGTACATTTTCAGGCGGACAAACTCATGAAATTACAGTAGTTACAATTTTCAACAACAGATGGCGCTGCAAGTGATGTGAAAGATATAGAAGACAACGCAGTCTGTGGGTGCGCCATTCTGTACGTCGTCTTTCTGCTGTAAGCGTGTGCTGTTCACAACGTGCAAGTGTGTTGTAGACAACATGGTTTATTCCTTAGAACAGAGGATTTTTCTGGTGTTGGAATTCCACCGCCTAGAACACAGTGTTGTTGCAACAAGACGAAGTTTTCAACGGAGGTTTAATGTAACCAAAGGACCGAAAAGCGATACAATAAAGGATCTGTTTGAAAAATTTCAACGGACTGGGAACGTGACGGATGAACGTGCTGGAAAGGTAGGGCGACCGCGTACGGCAACCACAGAGGGCAACGCGCAGCTAGTGCAGCAGGTGATCCAACAGCGGCCTCGGGTTTCCGTTCGCCGTGTTGCAGCTGCGGTCCAAATGACGCCAATGTCCACGTATCGTCTCATGCGCCAGAGTTTACACCTCTATCCATACAAAATTCAAACGCGGCAACCCCTCAGCGCCGCTACCATTGCTGCACGAGAGACATTCGCTAACGATATAGTGCACAGGATTGATGACGGCGATATGCATGTGGGCAGCATTTGGTTTACTGACGAAGCTTATTTTTACCTGGACGGCTTCATCAATAAACAGAACTGGCGCATATGGGGAAGCGAAAAGCCCCATGTTGCAGTCCCATCGTCCCTGCATCCTCAAAAAGTACTGGTCTGGGCCGCCATTTCTTCCAAAGGAATCATTGGCCCAATTTTCAGATCCGAAACGATTACTGCATCACGCTATCTGGACATTCTTCGTGAATTTGTGGCGGTACAAACTGCCTTAGACGACACTGCGAACACCTCGTGGTTTATGCAAGATGGTGCCCGGCCACATCGCATGGCCGACGTCTGTAATTTCCTGAATGAATATTTCGATGATTGTGTGATTGCTTTGGGCTATCCGAAACATACAGGAGGCGGCGTGGATTGGCCTCCCTATTCGCCAGACATGAAGCCCTGTGACTTCTTTCTGTGGGGACACGTGAAAGACCAGGTGTACCGCCAGAATCCAGAAACAATTGAACAGCTGAAGCAGTACATCTCATCTGCATGTGAAGCCATTCCGCCAGACACGTTGTCAAAGGTTTCGGGTAATTTCATTCAGAGACTACGCCATATTATTGCTACGCATGGTGGATATGTGGAAAATATCGTACTATAGAGTTTTCCAGACCGCAGCGCCATCTGTTGTTGAAAATTGTAACTACTGTAATTTCGAAAGTTTGTCTGCCTGAAAATGTACTGTTGTCCCAAGCATATTGCAACAAACGGTGTATTTCTATCGCTGCTCGTTTAGTTTTTATTGCCGTTTCAAATATACCGGTCATTTTTGAAACACCCTGTAGGAACTCCTGGAAGTTCCGTCTGTACCTGCCATCATTCAGTTTCCCTGTTTTATCAATTGATTCCAGCAATCTGCACATATCTTTACAAAATCATTGAACGACATGTCGGTTAATACATTAGCCTGGTGAATGTGTTTTAAATTCAGATTGTCCTGTTTGAATGCTATAATTAGGTTTGCATTATCCGTCACCAGCTGTTTTGGGATTCTGGAATATGGCTGACTCAGCTAAAATACATCAACAGCCATATGGTGACCGAAACAGGAATATCGCCTAATTTGATTTTGGTTTTCCACAGCAACATCGTCAAATATGAACACTGTTTGGCTTTACTTTTTCCGGTGGAGGGATATCACTGCTCTCACTGAATGTCGTGTACGCCACACCATCTGCACACGTGATATCTCCTGTAATAGTTGGCATTTGGGCTGAAACAGTGTTTGTGAAAATACATGTACATGCTCAAAGCGTACTCTATCTGGATGTGTTAGCAGCGTCATGAGAACATTTGTCTTGTTGCAGTTGGTTGGACCTACAATTATTGCACGTATGTTGTCGGGAAGGAGTACACCATTCTTCTTCTTCCGGTCTTCTTGCACACCATCACAGCTCCAGTCCCTTACAACAAAGTCTTGATGCTTCACCCACCCTCCCATGATACCTACTACGTCAGGTACAGGCGTGCAATCGGTTTTTGTAGAAAATAATGAACTCTGTAATAAATGATGACTAACTGAAAACCTCAGCTGCCGACAGGTGTTGTTGGTATACCTCGATGTGGACAGCTGAAAATGTGTGCCCTGACCGGGACTCGAACCCGGGATCTCCTGCTTACATGGCAGACCCTCTATCCATCTGAGCCACCGAGGACACAGATCAATAGCGCGACTGCAGGGACTTATCCCTTGCACGCTTCCCGTGAGACTAACATTCCCAACTGTCCACAATTCTACATATGTATTGTACCTTATGGAGATTTGCCCACCTACTCATTACTCGCGCACGCTTTGGCGATTCCCGTAAGAGTTTGGGCAACCTGTGCGCATTCGCACAGACGAAGGTCAATGGCTACGTAGCCTTTAACTATATACACGGAGACAGTAACTTGTTCTCGAAAGAACAGTTACTGTTGGTGACTGTGCAGCTTCTCCCTGGAACAAATGATGACTAACTGAAAACCTCAGCTGCCGACAGGTGTTGTTAATATACCTCGATGTGGACAGCTGAAAATGTGTGCCCCGACTGAGTTACTGTCTTCGTGTATATAGTTAAAGGCTACCTAGCCACTGACCTTCGTCTGTGCGAATGCGCACAGGTTGCCCAAACTCTTACGGGAATCGCCAAAGCGTGCGCGAGTAATGAGTAGGTGGGCAAATGTCCATAAGGTACAATACATATGTAGAATTGTGGGCAGTTGGGAATGTGAGTCTCACGGCAAGCGTGCAAGGGATAAGTCCCTGCAGTCGCAGTATTCATCTGTGTCCTCGCTGAGGCCCAAAACTCGCCGTTAGAGGGACGTGGGCACACACCCACGTGATGACAGCGCGAGCTTGTGCACGTGTCGACCGTCGACTGCACTTAGTAGTGCTGAAAACAGAGAAATGAAAGCTTCCAAAGAAGAGCGTATGTGTCCTCGGTGGCACAGATGGATAGAGCGTCTGCTATGTAAGTAGGAGATCCCGGGTTCGAGTCCCGGTCGGTGCACACATTTTCAGCTGTCCACATCGAGGTATATCAACAACACCTGTCGGCAGCTGAGGTTTTCAGTTAGTCATCATTTATTCCAGGGAAAGCTGCACGGTCATCAACAGTAACTGTTCTTTCGAGAACAAGTTACTATCTTCGTGTATAATGAACACTGTGCCCTTCCATGATACCGACTATTTCATGTACTGGCGTGGAATCTTATTTTTTGCTGTCGGATGTTTGCAGTGAAAATACTGGCGGCAATAGCTTTTGTACTTGCAATATAATAAGAGGTAACATATAAAAAATACATACATGGGTGTATACATTTTTATTCAGTAATCATACACAGGATGCATTACATCAACATGTTCTTTCTTTATCTTAACACCAGCACAGATTATAGAAAATAAAGAATTCTTGTAAGCACAGAATTCAACATGTATTTCTCTCAAACTTATTGGCAGTAGGCTACATTAATTTTCGTTGGCACCGTATAGACCCACTTTTCGAAGTCGTCTACATGCACACTGTTCATACTTAGATACTCTGTAATGTCTCTATACATAGCTTTAACACACGGTACCCATCTGTTCAGTCTTTCCAACACAATGGATAGCACCATCTGTAGACCGAACAAGTTGTTGACGGTGCACTGCTGTAGATAAATGGATGAGTCACCCGATTTCACACGGAGTGCAGAGTCATTGTACACTGTTGTAATGGATAAAGTTAGAGCAACACAGTAAATGTCTGGAGGAGGACGGCTCGGATGATACTCGGCGGTCAACTGCTGCTTGATGCAGGTTTTCTCACGGCACAATTCACCTCATTCCACTTCCATAAACTGCATTTTAATACTTTTAGCTGCATTTTCGATCTCTATCACAGCACGCCAGTCTCTATCCGCAGTTGCCTCTGTACTAATATGTAAGCGTTTCGAATCACTAGTGGATAATTCATAAACTGAAGGGAAGATCAGTGGTGCACTGGGTTTCATTGGTATCTTCTCATCCACTACATCCTCACTTTGCCCATGCAGTATCACTGAAATATTCTGCGATGTCGCGTATGATGGAATCCACTGCCGACCTGCATCATGCTGATTAGGACCGCCGGCCAGAGTGACGGAGCGGTTCTAGGAGCTTCAGTTTGGAACAGCGCGACCGCTACGGTCGCAGGTTCCAATCCTGCCTCGGGAATGGATGTGTGTGATGTCCTTAGGTTAGTTAGGTTTAAGTAATTCTAGGGGACTGATGACCTCAGATGTTAAGTCCCATAGTGCTCAGAGCCATTTTGATTAGGACCCCCAGTGCTCTTAGGCAAGTCAGGGGCTGGCTGGGTGTCTTCAACTGACAATAACAGCTAATTGTCCTGCTCATTCAGGCTGACCAGGAACGGGGCTGGATCCCAGGATGCTGCCGCTGCTGCGGGTCCCAAGGGGCTGGGACCTGTCGCTGTTGCAGACAGGTTGGAGGATGTCACATTTGTTGATGAACAAAGAAGAAAAACCGCTACTAGCGATGATATAAGCACAAAGAGTTCATCTTCGTCACACGACAGAAAACACAGACATTAAGCAAGGGATACTTACTCTTCCAGTGCTTTTTCCTATTCTGCTGCTGCTGCGGCTGGGCAGCGTTGGTCGATCTCGACTGGCGCTTTGTTCTGAGTGACTGGCTGACTGGTTGGCCTCAACTGAGGCTGCAGAGTTGCTGGGCCTGCCTTGTATCCCTGTTGTGATTGGATGCTGCGTTCCTATTGGTTACTGCCAATTTCAAGCGCGTCTGGTGGTATAATTGTGCTAGGGGAGTCAAATTGGGCTTTCCTTCAGGAGGACCAGGGTTCGAGTCCCAGAAAGGGCACCGCCACTTTTAATTTCTCGCCAATTCCCGGGTGGGGGGTGGGGGGTGGGGGGTGGGGGGGTGGGGTGGGACGTCAGCACAGTCCTGGGACAAAGAAATTTTCACCAAAATTCGAAATTCCCACTAAAATTCGAAATTCCTGCCGGTAGGGTAAGGGGGAGGGGGGCAGTGGAGAGGGGGCAGGGGTCTGGGTCCCACGTGCAGACTGAGAAAAACACATGACGTCATCTGGGGTGGAAGTGGGCGTGATTGGGGGTAATTAATCGATCAATTTAATTTTTTGCATATGGATTTGATGTCAAAATTGCACCCATGCCGCCATCTCCCTATGACTCACGTAGACTGATGCTCCTGCAACTACTGAAAACGCTGTTTTCCCTCTTCAGGAACAACGGGTTGGTCTGGTCTCTTTACAGACACACCTCCCGTCAATTAGTGTCACTCGAAAAGAAACAAGCCAAAACCTGTAAAATGAAAACCACTTAAGGGATCGTAACGCCATTGCCTACGGCAAAACTTGTGGTCACTATAAGAGCGCTGAGGCCCAAAACTCGCCGTTAGAGGGACGTGGGCACACACCCACGTGATGACAGCGCGAGCTTGTGCACGTGTCGACCGTCGACTGCACTTAGTAGTGCTGAAAACAGAGAAATGAAAGCTTCCAAAGAAGAGCAAAGGGACGTAGTGCGTTTCCTGACAGCGGAGGGAGTGTGGGGACCAAAAACGCATCTCAGAATGGCACAAGTATACAGAGAGCACTCATTACTCTTTGCAATTCCGACGCTAAATAGGACTTCTGGAGTAATGGCTGCCAATGTAACTAGTAGTTCTTCAATAATGAGGGCATCCATCTGCTGGACAATGGTATCGGCAACGCGGGATGACGTTCCAGATCGTCATCAGCCAACGATATCCGTTACTCCTTGAATCGCTTGTGCCACGCATAGAGTTACTCTATGGTGCCACGCCTTGACCCTTGCAACGGACATGCAGCGCACTTCGAAGACATAGCCATTCTTCGATGAATTTCCGTTCCGCACCCTCCTTCCGCTATAAAGAAACCCACTACACACATTTATTCTTCCTCTGAAGGCTCCGTTTCCTCTTTGCAGCATTATTGAGTAGAGTGAACAGCTGAAGCGTGTGCGTGTTCGCTCTGTCATTACGTGCGTCTGCGCCCGTGTCCCTCCAGTGGTGGGTTTGGGGCGTCAGCACCCTTACAGGGACCACAAGTTCTTCCGTAGCTGGTGGCATTACGATATTAACGTACCTTCAGCGGTTTTCATGTTACAGTTTCTAGCTCGCCTCTTTTTTGATGACGTTAATATAAGGGGCAGTCAAATGAAAACGAAATGGATAGAAAAAAGTAAGCTCACTGTTATTATTTCAAAAGTAATCACCATCACTGTTAATACGTTTATTCCACTGTGAGACAAGACGATCAGTGGCTTCATAGAAAAATCTTCGGCGTTACCTGCGGAACCATGATTGTACCCAGGCGTGCACCTTTCATCCGAAGTAAACCGGCGTTCACGAATGTCTCTCTTGGAAACCACATGGAAAGAGTTTTGGTCTGTATGGAGTATGTGTAAAGGCTTCCAAGCGAAACTTCTGCAGCGTAGCTGAAACAATATTGGCAACATATGGGGACGCCAAAATCTCTGATCGTTGCATAAATATATTAACAGTTATGACGATTCCTTTTAAAATAATAAAGAGTTTACTTACTTTTTTTCAGTCTCTCCGTTTTCATTTGACTGTTCCTCATATACAACTCATTTAAATAAAATTTTTCAATAACGCTTAATTTTTATTAAACCTGCCTTGCAAGTTATAAAATGTCCTAAATCTACGTAGAAAAGTTTGCAGAAAGACATTGTCATGTGTGTGTGTGTGTGGTAAGTGGGGAAGGGGGGGGGGTTGCAGGGAGGAGCGCAGCCTTGGCAGTTCTGCTAAGGGTGCAGGGTCACCTCAGTACGACACTGCTCAGTTCAAATTTGTCTTATCTTCGTGGTCCTTACGCTGGTGTACGCGGTCCTGTTGTGAAATGCCCTAATGATTTTACATCACTTGTTTTAAACATGCTGGTGCTCTCGGAAAATTCTCTGTAACCTGTGCCATTGTTTGATTTTCGATTAACGTGATCTCTTGTATTTTCCTTAATGACTTTCCTTGCGTGTTTTTGAACAAATTTTTTCTTGCTTGTATGCTATTTTCAGTAGCATTAAAGCTTAGCATAAAACCAAGGAATTTTACTTGGTATAATCGGTACCTACACTGAACTACTTCTTTGTAAGATATATCGTTTTCAAACTGCCAGTTCTTTGATGTGCTGATTATATTGGTGTCTTTACATTTCATTATAGTAAACTTGAAAACATTAATTTTGTTCTTTTCTCTTGAGAGTGAAATTTTGAACTAAGCTTTGACAGGAATATGGTCTGAATAGCAGTCTCTTCTCCTTTGACTTCTATTGTGTAGACATTTATTATGTTTTCTATTATAACATCAATGATCAGCTTTTAAGATCTGCCATTTCTTGAAACACGTATCTGTTAATGTTTATGTGTAAAAGATGCGCTCTCGAGAAGCACGTCCTTGGAGGCAGCAAAATTTTATTCATCCTATTTTCATTTCTATGTTTGTGTATACCATGTGACTCAATTGTAAGTCTATAATGGTTCTCTCTATCTATCTTCCATTGATACCACCAGATACTATCTTAATCGAATTATTTGGGAAGGCATGTATAAGTTTGCCTCTTTGTTGTAAAAGTCACTGCTTCAAATTTGTTAATAAACTGTAATAGAAACTGTCGGCCGATGTGGCCGAGCGGTTGTAGGCGCTTCAGTCTGGAACCGCGCGACCGCTACGTTCGCAGGTTCGAATCCTGACTCGGTCATGGATGTGTGTGATGTCCTTACGTTAGTTAGGATTAAGTAGTTCTAAGTTCTAGGACATGATGACCTCAGATGTTAAGTCCCATAGTGCTCACAGCCATTTGATTTTTTGTAATAGAAACTGTTTTCATGTATCCTGTCCCTGAAGAATGTATTTGTGTGTGATTTCCACCGTATAAAATTGTGTTACTACACACATTAAAAAAGTTTCCGAGAGTTCTGGAACCTGTACAGAAAACTGGAATAGAGATCAACATAAACATCATGTCCGCCCTTTTTATTGCTCACGAAAACCACACATTGCATGTTGTACCAACATACAGTGAGACTTTCAAAGCTGGTAGTCCAGATTGCAGTACACCCCAGTACCTCTAATACCCAGTAGCACGTCCTCTTGCGTTGATGCATGCCTATATTCGTCGTGACATACTATCCACAAGTTCATCAAGGCATTGTTGGTCCAGATTGTCCGACTCTTCAACGACGATTCGGCGCAGAACCCTCAGAGTGGTTGGTGGGTCACGTTTTCCATAAACAATCTTTTTCAATCTATCCCAGGCATGTTCGATAGGGTTCATGTCTGGAGAACATGCCGGCGCCTCAAGTCGAACGATGTCGATATCCTGAAGGAAGTCATTCACAAGATGTGCACGATGCGGACGCGAATTGTCGTCCATGAAGACGAATGACTCGCCAATATGCTGCTGATATGGTTACACAATCAGTCGGAGGGTGGCATTCACATATCGTACAGCCTTTACGGCGCCTTCCATGACCACAGCCCCACATTATGTCACCCCAAAACATCAAGAAACCTCCACCTCGTTGGACAGTGTGTCTGAGGCATTCAGCCTGACAGGGTTGCCTCCAAACACGTCTCTGACGCTTGTCTGGTTGAAGGCATATGCGACACTCATCAGTGAAGAAGAGAACGTGATGAGAATCCTGAGTGGTCCATTAGGTATGTTGTTGGGCCCATCTGTACCCCACTGCATGGTGTCGTGGTTGCGAGGATGGACCTCGCCATGGAAGTCGTGAGCGAATTTGCGCATCATGCAGCCTATTGTGAACAGTTTGAGTCGTAACACGACGTCCTGTAGCTGCACGAAAAGAATTATTCAACACGTTGGTGTTGCTGTCAGGGTTCCTCTGAGCCATAATCTGTAGGTAGTGGTCATCCACTGCAGGAGTAGCCCTTGGGCGGCCTAAGCGGCCTGAGCGAGGGATGTCATCAGTACTGGGACAAGGGTCATGTCACCCCACACTCAATTGTTGCCAAATTTATTCAAGATGGCGACGATGACGTTTTCCAAGATGGCGAGCTGTAGACTTGGCAACAGCATATGACGTCATCCAAGATAGTGGATTTTGGAGGGAAGTTTTAATTTTGGTGGGAAAATAGGTCTATTGGGCTACCTCCAGTAACCGAACCCTCCAGAAAAAATTGGTGGGAAATTCAAATTCCAGCAGGATAATGTGTCACACCACGAAAATGGCGGTAAAAATAGACCACCCTCTGGTGGTGGCGATGTGTACTAAGTCAGTTGGAGTCCTGACCTTGCGGTGAACACAAAGTAGCAATGCGGACGAAATCGAGGTACAGTATTGACCGTCTAGGCATGGTTGAACTACAGACAACACATTCCTGGTGGAATGACTGGAACTGATCAGCTGTAGAACCCGCCCCCCCTCCCCCCCGTCTAATAGGCGCTTCTAATGCGCGGTTGTTTACATCTTTGGGTGGGTTTAGTGACATCTCTGAAGAGTCAAATGGACTGTATCTGTGATTCAATTTCCACAGTCAACATCTATCTTCAGGAGTTCTGGGAACCGGGGTGATGCAAAACTTCTGTTGATGTGCGTATTTATTTTTATTCTTCTGATACCCCTCAGTGTTATTTCTTGAACTCTATTTTATACCTTTAAATTTTCCATTTGAAATATATCAGAGAACCATGTCGATTTAAATTTATTGTAGTATGTGTTTCTGTACTCAGAGTTTTTAAAAGTTGTTAGTTTGTCACCCAACTAGGTTACTCAGTATCATTGCAAGTCTGTTTTCTAGCAACATGTTTTCTCCCACTGTATCCTGTGACAGGGTTGTGGGCCCTATGCATAACCAATAACAGAGTACCAGGATTAGTTTGGTCTTTCTACCATTAGAGCAATTGCTTTCATTACAGCTTACAAGCCTGCTCTGTCCAAATAGTACATCTGCGTAGATACTCTTTATTTCCCTTCCGCCTCTCATATCTGAAGTGCATTCCCCAATTTACACCTGGGTGTCTGCTCTTTGGAATTTATAGAATTTGTTTCCGTTAACTCTCACACAGTAAGAGCTACTAAATTAACATCTATATCTACACTCTCATCCACACGCACATTCATACTCTGGAAACTACTGTGAAGCATATGGCACAGTTATTACCCATTTTACCAGTTATTAGGGCTTCTTCCTGTTCCATTCATGGATGTAGCACAGGAAGAATCACAGTGTGAATGTGTCTGCGCATGCTTAAGTCAATCTAATCTTTTCCTCACAATCTTTTAGGGAGTGGTATATAGAAGTAGTTGGGTAAAGAGATTCCTGGTGAATTTTAAATCAAATTGATATCAAACTAATTATGCAAGTTAATTAATTGATCAATTAATTACCCTTCCTGATGGCAACATGGGCTATCTGCAGATGACACTTGTCCCCTTCTCCCACCACTCCTCTAGGAAACCTGTGCCTGTCTCATCCCCTCCCCTCCCAACCCCACCCTTCCTGAACACTCCCCCAGCCATAAAAGATGGGAGGATATTCAAATATGGTGAGAAATTCAAATTTGGTAGGAAAATAGGGCAACTGGGCTACCTCCATTAAAGTACTTTCCCCACTCGTATGACAACACCAATCACCCACCACCACTCCCGCACTGGGAAACGGCGGAAAATAGTCAATCTCTGCCCAGATACAGCAGACGAAGGTTAGGTTAGTGTACTTTAATTATTTTAGGTGAGAAGCTGAAGCAAAGATTGGTCCCAATTACATAATTAATCATAAAGATAGGTCCTAATTACACATCTCAAAGCATACTGCTATGCAAGAAGCCCAAAAATCAGAACACAGTTCAAAATTGAAGATGCCATACACAAGTGGTGTTACTCCATTGGAAAAAATTCACAATACCACTTCAAACTAGTAACAGGCAGACCTGAAAAATACATAACTTTACATAGAGCGCTACCTCCAAATACAAGTCGAAATAAATGAATTGATGGAGAAAAGACTCAGTCTAAAACGATAATTGAAACAACCCCCTAAACTGATATATGTATAGAAATTATGGAGCGTTAATAAACAGACTACACACACTGGCTACAATATTGTTTGACGCTTTTCTGTAATGCTGAGTTGTCTTAGTTTATATTAGGTGCTGGAGTCAGGGATGTTAAGACACTTATTTTTCATTTTCCTCAATTTTCGAAGCACAGTTCTAGAGTGGGAAGTGTAAGCACAAATGGAAAAATCAGAACAATTACATATCTAAAAGTTCAGGACATATTTCGAAACCAATCATGAAAACCAATCATGAAAAAAAAACACAAGCTCATAGAAATCTAAAAGATTCTCCTAGAATTCGCAGTACTGTCCTACAGATGAGAAAAACTGCTGGAGTCTTCGGTGAATTTCCGATGTCCTACAACTGCTGGTCTGGAGATGCTCTAAAGCCATAATCGCGGATCGGGGACAGCATCCCATCTGTCTCAACCAGAGGAGGCTGATCTGCCCAGACTTGTCTCTGAGCACTCAAACCAAGAAGATATCACATGGCACTCTGATGTCAAGGAACTTTACATTGGTTGTAACCTCGCCTCACTTATCGACCTTAATGACAGTAAAAATTAAACCGCATGTACCTAATGGAAATTTGGGAAAAGCAATCGTCATCAAAGTTAATCTGTCAGTGAAGATGGAGGAAAGGGTTACATCTAAATGAAAGGAAAAATGCAAATGAAACTGGAGGAAATTAATTTTGAAAAGGGGTAAAGTTAATAAAGAAAGTAAACGTGCGGCCGTTACGTTAACAATTAACTGGCGTTAATTAGATATTTGAGATTTGGGGAAAATTACAGTCGCCAGTCCTATGGACAGTTACTATAATAACTGAAAAAGAAAAGTTATTGCACATATAATTAGCACTAAAAGCGTGGCAACTGAAGGTTGACATGTGTTGTGTGAAAACTGAATGTAATAAATTTCGCTACACTCTGACTTAATTTAGCAAAAGAATTAATAAAACTGGAAAAATGAAAGTTAATTTAGTGACTGAAATTAATAGTGAACTTTGTTTCTGAAGCACTATGGGGTTAGTCTTGGGCTACCCCAACAATCATTTCAAAAGCTAATGGAATCTACGCAACTTAGAAGTAAGAGATTTAACTTTGAACTGGAATTAAATGATTGTGAACAATTAACAATAGTAAAATTTAGTACGTACCAAGCTGAGCTGCAGTCACAGGTAAGCTAAAATATTGTAACAAAACTCACACTCTTAATTTGTGCTTGTGTAATCTAAATATTGTAGCCAGCTATGAATACCTTAACTGAACTTTGAAATTAAAGCAGTGAAATTGAATGATATTACTTTAATGCTGGCATTTGAATTTCAACGACACTCGAGTTCATTTCGGAAAAGGAAGGGACCCTGCTTGGTAATGCAATTGGGACAATGAGCAACAAAGGTTCATGCTAAGTTGCTGTATTTTTGTGATGCAAATGGAACAGTTTGAAAAGCTGAGGACTGCCATACAGTTCTAAAATTTTACGTGCTTTCAGTCTTCCTTGTTGGTTGATTGAAGATTTGATGTCGTCGATCGAGGAGGTGGCGACAGTCACTTATTGTCGGCCGTCGCTGTTGCAGAAGCTGGATGTTGGCGCGCCTTCTTCTCGACACGGTCACCAGGCGAAACGGACTCTTGATGTGTGCCAGCTAATGCTTCCTGTCCGGAACGCCATGTCAGAAACTATCATAGCAAGTCGAGTGCAATTATATGCTGCCAAATCCCGAAAGCGCGACAACTCGCGGGAGCGTCACTCAACACACCTCTCCACTGCCCTACTTCAGCCAGACTCCGCTCTGTCCGCGCTCCACGCGGCAGAGTTAACACTACCAAAGATCCTAAGCACTTTGGTTCTCCACACGACCTATCGATGTAATCGTTTGATAGCATAGTTTTCCCTACGCAAGACCCAGCGTAAAAATACTAATAATATTTAGAAAACAAACCAATTATACATCGACATAAATGCATATATATATATATATATATATATATATATATATATATATATATATATATATATATATATATATATATATATATACAAATAGTAAAACAATTACAATATATAAAGACACAGAAATGTCATATCTTCAGGCAACAAAATAAGGAAAAATCTATAGTACAATAGATGGAAATAGAAGGATATGTATTTCCGGCGTTACAAGGTGACTTGTTCCGCCACCTGTCTTGTTTTCAACAGTCTGTAGAGACTCCTATGCTCCTCGCAAAGGATGTCTTGTGATTCTCTGCCGTCATGGAACTTCCTGTGAATGGTGCATCCTGATTGGTTCCTCTTGAATTTACCTGCCAAAATGCTGCTGCTGGTGTGGGAGCACTGTCAGCCACTTTCTACAGATGGACAAATTACGAGAGTTTCACGGGAAATATATTTTTGTACAAACTAAAAAGAAACATACAATGATCATATTGCACTCACACTTAAAGCCTGCAAAAGAGATCTAAAGATCATGAAATACAGACATTATTACCGCAGACTCCGATACTGTCAAGGTTATATCACCACAAACGGTTGTACCACCATAACATATGTAGTTAAACATAATTCGTGTGCTGCACCATACTAAATCATCACATCTGCATCTTGCATGTAGCTATCGACTACCAGACACTCATACATGTCCCACGAAGACATATTGATCCGAAAAACAGACGTACGTGCATTATATAATATCACAGTGCTAGATGTCATCCACGAGATCGGTCGGTAATCCACTGTATTCAACACTCACGAAGCAAGTGCCTCAAAACTCGCTGGCCTGATGCGCTATCGGAGCACCCTATGGGGACAGCAGCCACTCTCTGAAGTACTGTACTAATGCTGGGCTCGTTCCTCTGGCACAAATGTGTCTGCTAACGGTACTGTTTCCACTCTGGCCTGCTTGGTGCTGTGGTTCCTGCAACAAGTTGCGATCCTCTCCAGGCACTGAGATTACAAAAATATTTACTTTCTGAGCTCATTCGATAAGAAATGCTGCGTCAATCGCGAATTAATGTACCGATTTCGAAACCGATATCAGCTGCAAAATCCGATTTTACACGTCAAAAAACGACAATACTTGTGACACTTTTATGCTGAAACCATTGATTGGCATATGAATATTTCCAAAATTTCATGTATTTTCACATGGTTTACCAGAATATCGTACCATTCTTGCCACTGTTCTCGATGTCAACCACATAACAGTGTGCTACCAACCACTTCCACAGTATAATTCCTGAGATAAAGAATGGAAATCATATCTCTAGAGAGCCGGAACTTTAGCGTGGAACACACTGCAAACCATTGAGTAACTAGAATCTTATCTCGTCTGCGAAACCTTTTAAGAGAAAACTCGAAAACAGAGGAAACTAGTAGTTACACTCGTATTTTTTAACGAATACCAATGTCAGTGATATAAAAAATTTCAGATCATCCTTATACTTCACAAAGAAAACTAAGGTTTCAATACTCATGCGTTTCTCATTTCTAGAGAACCAGCAAATGTCTCTTCCACCGGTGTTTCACCATCGCGATTGAAACACCACATCGCCATCGATGTTCTAACAACTAAGTAAAGACAGGAAATGTCTACAGTGGCAATATACCTCAGAGTGGGACAAGGGCTTCTGGAACTCTCAGGCCTGTCGGACCTACGAGACACACACACACACACACACACACACACACAGAGAGAGAGAGAGAGAGAGAGAGAGAGAGACTTGTAACAACACGTCTCTCTACAGCCCTGACAAATCTATGTGACGTCACTGATCACAGCACCTCACAGTCGAAAAAATGGCTTCTGGAATTCTCGGACCTGCTGGATCGGCGACAAAGATATAGAGACAGACTTGTAACAAATTTTCTCACTACAGCACAGACAAAGAAGTGTGTCATCACTGATCACACCACCTCAAAGTCGAACAAGAGGCTTCAGGAAGTCTCGGACCTGCTGCACTGGTGACACAGAAAGAGAGAGAGAGAGACTTCTAACAACTTGTTTCACTAGAGCCCTGACAAAGAAGTGTGGCATCATGGATTGCACCACCTCACAGTTGACTTTCATTCAAAATTCGAATTTCATTGGTTCCTGAAAATACTCTTTCCTGACCACTGCCTGTTGTACTGCAAGCTCAGAGGCCTGTTATTGCAACAGCCAAGCAGTCAACTGGTAACTTACATGGGAAGCCGGGAGGGGGAGGGAAGGGGAGGGTTCATCGTCCAGCCCAAACTCTCGTCATATTGAATCTTCTTAAACTTCCACGTAAAAATCGAAGAAAACCCACAACACACGTGATCACGAAGGTAGTCCACACATACAGGTATTAGTTCACTATTCACCCACCCAGAGGGCGACACAAATAGGTCAACTGAACCCTTGTACCCTACCTGTCTAGTTTGGGAGTCTCATCTGTCAGATGCGCCTTAAGAAAGAAATGTCAGTTCATTCCAGTCACCGGCTTCTTTCGCCACGCGCCAGAACACCAGCCGGAGTAGTACTAGGAAAACAGCCACATATTCATCAGGATAATTACAATTAAATATTCGACAATGAGCGAAGTATTGGAAATACCTCGTCCTGACGACGTTGGCTCAGG
This sequence comes from Schistocerca piceifrons, assembly GCF_021461385.2. NCBI lineage: Eukaryota > Metazoa > Arthropoda > Insecta > Orthoptera > Acrididae > Schistocerca > Schistocerca piceifrons. Next base: position 357,466,078 of record NC_060149.1, on the reverse strand, counting down.
AAATTTCCGCCGTAAATCTATATCCTTATAACTAGACATAATTTCCCATGTAAAATCTTTCATCCCCATTAGGGCTATCGGTACACTGAAATCGCAGTTTTCTACATCAGTTTTATACCTCGCATACGACTGGTCGTAGTCCAACCCACATCATTTTCTTCGCACATGCTGGAACACTGACCACAGAAACTTTACACTCCAGTACACACAAATTTCAGACAAGCAGAGCAGTTATCGTTTATATGTGTATAGCGTCCAAAAATAATGGTATGTCCACACTCACATGGCTGGGTGTCTCGATTCTCCTCACCACTAGGAAATTAATCGACATATAAGTTTTCCTGGCTATCAGATTCGGGAATAGACGGCAGGTACTGTATTTTCAATCAGCAGTTCTGGAACATAGTGCATCCCGTCAAGGCTCTCTCAAACAAGTGTTGTAAAGAACCGGCGTCTGGCACAATGTGACAATCAACAGCACTCCCAAGGATGAAAGCATTGGAAAGATGTCACCGACATGGATTAGTGTACTATAATAAACATCGTATCCGACAGTGTGACAAATAACATGTAATGATATGCTTAGGGGAGCCAATGAGAGGTCGTTTTGTGTATCCATTTTGTTACAGCTATATTGCCTGCCCTGTTTGTACACTATAGCAGATGTAGTTGAGCCCTTTCATTGTTATATAGTGCAGCTATTTACGAAATGAATCTATCACAGCTTAAAGTCGGATATACTCCTGAATGCGTTGAAATCACAATTCCCTGTGTCAAATCTATCCTGCTCCTGTGGCTAGACATACGTAATTTTGTACAGGAATAGTATTCTGATCCCGTCCGACACACATCTGGTAATATGTCAAAACACCAATCACAATAACTTTACGTTCCAACAGCATAACAATCTCGACAAGTAGCGCGATTATCGTTTATAGGTGTATAGTTCCAAAAAGAATTACGGTATGTCCACACTCACAACAGCTGGGTGACATTTTGCAGGGCATACCATAGCTTTCCAGTAACAAAACCCTCGCACCACATCCTCATAATCATATCACATATTCTTCAAGGAATAAAGAGTGTAATTTCAATTGAAAATCACTCGCATCTTTTATTTGTGTTACATGTGTTCATGCAAGATAGTCTGCGTTTTCCAGAGTAGGAAGAACTGATACTCCCAGTCAAGTCACAGACCCATACTAATTCCATTGAAATCGCATCACGTTAGTAGGGGAAAAAGGGCGATGTCAGTCCATTTTGTTAGTGCGGGTTGCCCAAATCAGGGGCAGCTATGCACTGAGGGGCAAACCTATTGTTCACCTTTGATTGACAGGTAGTTACTCTATTGTTCTCCTTTGACTGACAGATACTTAACCTATTGGCCTGTTAAGTGGTTTTCCATGTCACCCCCATTTCCTTTTGATTGACAGGCACTTATCCTATTGTCCCCCCCCTGCCCATTCCCCCTCCCCTCTCAGAACACCCCCCCCCCCCCCCACACTGCTACAGGTACACTTTTAGGTCTGAGTTATTGGAATAGGCCCTCCTCTCACTCTTATCAATATGATTGACTTCTTCATTCAGTTAATTAATTAATTAACCTCTCTGGCAGGAATGTGCCACACCCACCTGCCACATCCTCTGTCAGGAAGTTCAAATTCCATCAGGACAATGTAACTTCTACTAACCTAAGAAAACGGCGGGAAAGTAGGTCACTTTGGATACCTCCACTAATCTACGTCATCCGACCGCCACCTTCTCCTAGGGATTGGAGGGAAATTTGAATTTTGGCCACTTGGGCTATCTCTACTAACATAAGAAGGTGGCGGGACAGAAAGGGCACTCGGGATACCTCCACTAACCTAAGTCATCTGACCACCACCTATTCCTATGAAATTGTGGGAAGAGGACTTGACCTCTGATGGACATAAGTCTTTATTTTGCATGCACTAGTTATTTCTACAATTAGAGGCAGTACCTCCATACAGTATGTTAACCATGAGGTTTGGAGTCCAACTAACCTAGTACACAGTACTGGCACCAGAGGGCGCTTTCATACATTCCATGAAGAAATCCAAGACGATGCGGGAAAATGGAAAGAAACAATGTGATCGTCACAACGCATAGCAGAGGCGTCTGACATGTGAAATTACAAGTCATGCCGCCACTAACTTTGTAAACAGCACATCTGTGAAGCAGATGTATACACAGGGGCTTGCAGTATCTCACAAACACCTATCGCTAACTTAGCTATGAAACTGTAGTATCGATTTTAGACTTAAGATGCGACAGGGGAATGGAGTACAACGCATAAATCTTCGTTCGTTTATAGGAATGTGTCACGTTTCATCACACGTGTGAAGGAATTCCTTTGATGAACGAGAGGTTTAGGCTACTATTAACGATCGCAAGTAGACACTGCTCTAAGACCCACACAGAACAAGCGGTTGTATACGAGTCGAATGCAGGCTATGTTACACATCTGATTCATCCTGATGGAACATCAGGAAAAAAATGGTCAAATGTCCTGCAGCAACTTCCCCCCCCCCTCTCTCTCTCTCTCTCTCTCTCTCTCTCTCTCTCTCTCTCTCTCTCTAGAATGCATCATCAGTCTACCATTAAATCGCACCACGTTACAACTCCATCTCAACCAACCAATCCGTCGCCTCTATGTCGTCCTTTAACGCAGATGCAAGTGAGTTTAGAGGCAGATGGTTCTCTGTCTTCCTGAAAAGCGTCAAATACAGTACTCAAGTCGCGTGTATTACTGTTATGTCAACAGATATGCAGTAGAATGCTGCCTTGGCGGGAAAAGGTAACTGTTTCCATGCTATGTCGATGTTTTCTCGGATATCTCTTGCTGTCGCATGCTTGTTCCCATGTACAAAATGTTCTGTACCAAGCAGAAGACACGCAAGTACTTCCTCAATTTCACCGCATTTCGGTGTATATTCCATCCATATATACGTATTTTCCGCAATACTATCGTTTTCTTTTATGTCAGTTCTACCCATGCGATCATGACATAACCTCTCGTTCCGTTTCCTAAAATTGCTTGTAAATGTAGTACAGCTGCCAACACCTAGCACAAATGCACTGACCCGAAGGTATAGTATAGCACTATACAATGATACTCGCAAAGTAGAGAGGGGGCCGGTTTAGAGATGATACTGAAATTGGAAAACATGTTGTCGCAGCATTGCTCGGTGTTGAAATTATTGTAAAATTGCTAAAATTGTTCACACTATCAACTTTGATGATGATTATTAGAGTAAATTGATGGTGTCTCTTCCATCACATCTGTCCACTGGTACGCTGTTGGTTACCACATAATAATAATAACGAATACTGAACGTATAGCATTGGTGGCCGAGAAAACCCTCGCGGGGCGGTTCTGCCTCCGCTCCACAAGTTCTTTAACGCCACTACGGCGACTTGTGAGTGAATGAGGATGAAATGATGATGAAAGACACACAACACCCAGTCATCTCGAGGCAGAGAAAATCGCTGACCCGACCGGGAAACGAAGCCGGGACCCCGTGCGCGGGAAGCGAGAACGCCACCGCAAGACCACGAGCCGCGGACTGATTGACTGACATCGCTTGTTTGAGATGGAGAAAGAGTTTTTGTGGAGGGACAACACCTTCTGGGGATGGATAACACCGAAACAGTGATTGCGTACATGACTGCAGTGTGAGGAATCAGTCGAAACGGAACGCAGAGCCATCACCTATTCCGTCACTGTGACAGATGACTTTAAATGTAGAGGTCGTCAATCACTTTCGGACAGCAGTTTGGAAACTCTGCACAACGCCGCCAAACTCTTTCAGTTTCCTTATGTTGTAACTGTCTTTTATTGAAAATCACCTAGGGTGTGTGGCATGTTATGGTAGGCGCAGTACCAAGATGATTTACAACGTGCGACGTCTAGTTTTCTGCGAGAGGCAATGGATCAGAACGTGTTAATGTCAGTTTAGAACTTGACACGGACCTCGAAGTCATGGCAGGAAAACAAAATGTACGGCACTGTACAGAGCGCCTTACAGCAGAAAAAAAAGAGTGTTTCAAACAACGACACAGAGTCACAGGGAGCGTATCTTGCGACTTTTAGTATAGTCTATGGGATACAGTCATCCTATACAGTACAGATGATGAAACTTTAAACTGATCTGTGCAGTGGATCAGCACCTGTATATTTAAAAGGATCGTCACATGTGCTCGATGCCGGCACACATATGGTATTTGTTTTCGATATATTGGAGGAGAGGGATGCAGTAAAAATCTTATGGAGTTCTCTATCGGATTAAGTTAGTGGAGTTTTTATAGTTCGTAACTTATCTCTGGCGGATGGAACAGAATAACAATGATGGAATGTTGGGGTGATAGACGTGAATGGGTCCTGAGGGACGTGGATCTGTACTACCTGCTTGTAGTTTGGAGAAGTACCACAATGCAGTATCAAAATAAGCATCCTGCCCCCAGTTCTCGTATTGTATTTTATACTACCTCATGTTGCAGGAGCAGGCTTCGTTTCCGCCGAATGGTCCTAACACAGTTCTGACAGAGTAACTCAGCTTCGCCTGTTACTACACAGGTTGCACAAGGTGGTAGAAATAGCTTCCCCCGACTTCTACTCAGTTCCGACTTACATTGGAACAATCACACGCCCAAAGCTGTAGGGATGGTAGTGCAGAGTCTGAGGGGTAGTTGCAAGATACATAGGGGCTACCTAAAACCATGTTGGGATTTTACTGTAGCAGATAGGTTCGACAAAGATGGCTCATTCCGAGGTATGAGAGTGCCAGAAATATGATATGGCATCGAGACATAATGCATTATAAAAACTGGAGAAAAATCTACTGGCGGCGGCGTGAGGGAGTTGCACATACCTGTTTCATACCACGCTCCTTAGCCGAATTACTTTGAAAATTCGATACTTTTATTACAAGGGTGCACTGTTTGCGACATGTAACTGCACTGCTGGTGTGATAATATACACTCCGGCGATCACCGTCTATATTCAGTGTCATGGCATTTGTCTGGAAACACCACGACTTTCGTAGGTAATGCCATACGTGGATTTATAAAGTCGCTATAGCTTTTAAAATGGATATTTGTGTGCACTTGTAGAAAGAAGACCGCTTGTGATGGTAACATGGTGGTGTTTTTTTTTAACATATTCCAGTTTGTAAGACGATTACGCCTCTCTTTCTAAGACACGGTAATAGCATTCCCAAGAAAAACTTATGAGACTTGTCCACCCATCGTTGATTTTCGGTCAGTATTATTTTATATCGTCTGCAATCATTTATTGACGAAGTATTATACTTAGTAGTAGGCGGTGCATGATAGGTTCGCCTTGAGCATCAGGCTTATAAATTATGTGTTTGTGTTCCGACATGTGCAAAGGAAATGACTATGTTCAGTCGTAAGGAAGGTATGGATTTGACGTGCAGTACTGTGACACCAAAGGGAAGACTATGTCAAGTCATATGAATGGTATAGATATTTCTATTTCTAGAGCCACAGTCGTCACCAGGGTGTATTTCCTATACTTCACTCATTGTCGGATGTCATTCAACTGAGATGGTAATCGTAACACTGAGTTGTAAGTAGAATGATAAAACATATATGTGACCGGTTTCCTATGACTGCACTGGCATGCAGTGCCAGTGACAGGAATTATTCATGTTTCCCATTAACGGTAGAAGCTGTGCAAATGGAGAGGTCTATTGGAGTATAAGAATGTAGCTGATTTAACTGAATTGTCCTCTAGACAGTTGAATAGCGAACTATTACTTAGTATGTGTTGGGCAGCTTTCGTGATCAAGAGGAAATATGACAAGATTCAACATGGACATCTGTTTGCGTTGGGCCATTATTTCCTCCCATATAAATTGTTGGTTGACTGCTTCTTTGTATTTTACTTCATTATTTAGTTGAGGGAAGATCGATTGAGGTGTGTGCGTCTCGCAAATGAATGAAACGTTTGCCAGTTCTCTAGACATGAGAAACACCTTAGTTGACATTGTAAATTATAGGCATGATTTGGACTCTGTTACATCACCAACATGAGTATTCGCAAAAGGAAATATCATTTTCCTCTATTTGTTTCGAGTTCTCATGTAAAGGTCTTCGTAGGTGGAATAAGTTTCTAATTACTCAGTGCTGGCCGGTGTGGCCGAGCGGTTCTAGGCGCTTCACTCTGGAACCGCGCGACCGCTACGGTCGCAGGTTCGAATCCTGCCTCGGGCATAGATGTGTGTGATGTCCGTAGGTTAGTAAGGTTTAAGTAGTTCTAAGTTCTAGGGGACTGATGATCTCAGATGTTAAGTCCCATAGTGCTCAGAGCCATTTGAACCATTTAATTACTCAGTGGTCAAGAGCACACCCCACCTCGCTAAAATGCGAGGATTGTAGAGAAATAATTTACAGTCTATATCTTCGGAATTATGTTGCACGTGTGATCGGTAGGATACTGCTGTGTGCTTGATATCGAGAAACACCGCGAAAATGGTATAGTATTATGGCAAACCATCCGAAAATATATGGGTTCTTGTAATCCCAGACTCTAGAGATGGGTGTAGAAAAGCAAGCAAGCAAGCAGGTCCGGACCAGAAACAGTAACGCGTTTGTGTCGATGGGAAACTAGTCCGAATTTGTAGAACAGTACTGAGAGAGACTTCGGTCTGCTGTGGGCGCTCTGGTCACCCATTGGAAGTGGATGACTGCCGACCTCGCAGGGAAATATCTAGTGCTGTGAGCGGTATATACAGTGCTGACTGTCTTTGAGGTATATGTACGAATAAAGTAAGAGGGCTGATTTTGTACGGCGCAGTATGCGAATTGTATGGTTACTACATCGACATGGTGTGTGGTGATATATTGCTGGGTTGGAAATCGATTTCATACTCTAATATTCAGGCTCCTGGCCTCAGTGTAATTGAGTAAGAGTGTTTCCGTATTTGATGATATGTATGGCACTTTGCAAGGTTTAGTTATTGGTGCACTATGGCGATCAGTGTAAAATATTTTTTTGACACTGAAAGTCTCGTCAGCAGGAAAAAAGAAAAGGTGGACGTTGCTTCCAAACAGGTGGCTTCAGTAATTCGGTGGGTAAATTCGATAAGAGTCAATTATAGTCCCCCATTCACTCACAAGACATCCTTTGTGCTAGGATATAGGAGTCTCTACATAGTGGTGAGAACGTTTGTGTACGTTGAAAACAGGAAGGGCAACACGTGATGGACGGGATGCCATGTTAGGATCATGAGGAAGAACGAATTTGCATTTTTCTTGTTGTTCTATCGATAGTGATGATGATTACAGTATACCAACTCGCGTCGGTGATGTCTTTCCAAGCATTATGCCTGCGGGTGTGGTATTCATAATCACACATAGTGCTGGACACCTATCCTTCAAGGAGGCAGAATTTTATGTGTAAAATTATGTGCACCATAAATACTGAGATTCGTTCCAGAACCACAGCAATCAAGAGGGGAAATTACCCATAGATCCATCGGTGTCAGACTGCAGTAGCAATCGTAATATTTAATTATAGCTACACTGGTAATTATGTTCCTGGCTCCAAATATTCTGGTGAGTCTTGTATGTATTTGATGATCTGTAGACAACTTTTGCGGGGCTTAATTGCCAGTGCAATTAAGCGATCTGTGCAAAATAGTTTTTTGCCACAGAACGTCTCGTCTGCAGAAAACAATGGCGAACGGTGCTCCCACACCGGCAGCAGCAGCAGTTTGACGGACAATGCAGTGACGAACGGGCTGTCCTGTTAGGACTGCTGGGAACAATGCACCCTGTGCTATTCTGGAAAGCATTGCAACATCTCTCGGTGCTGGACCTGCACCTCAGCTGTGGGGCATTGTGCCAGCAACGGTGCCTAGGTGAACATGTATTTCGACAGAAATTTCTGGGGTGTCAAGTATGAAAGGGATGCAGCCGTCTCATGCTTGCGGGTCCTGAACAGACACCTGTACGTCGCTGGGAGGCTGACAGCTCCATCGCCACTTCATGGGTCCTGCTAGTGCACCCGGGCTCCGGCATTGGTGTTGGGTGTCTGTTGGCCGGTTTTTTTTTTAATTTGCGATCTTTTGTTCAATCTATAGTCCATCGATTTTACCTACCAATAGCGTGCTGGGAATTAAAAAATGTACCCCACACATGTGAAGAACATCGATTTAATAAATTAGCATAAATTTTTTATATCAACATGGTGTTACTGCTACAATAATTTAGGGGAGGGTGTGTGTGAATGGGTGTCATGGAGCACAACAGCAGGTTAAGTGCATAATGCTGGGTAAATTTGCATGATTTTTATGTAAAATGCAGTACAGTAGTTTAAGGGGGCGGGTGATAAAGAGAACACACCAGAAATGGCATTCAAAAGCATGTGAAATTCGAAAAGTGTACCATATAATGGTGTGAGGACGTGACTAATTACTTAATTTGGTATCAAAGGCGGTACAATAGTTTAAGGAAATGGGGTTGACATGGAAAACCACTTAACAGAACAATAGGTTACATACAGACAAAGAGTCGAACATTATGTTAAGGCACCCAGAGTACAGTGCTGAACATTAGGCTATGCAACATGTTTACAAAAGCTAAATGTTTCCAAACAGCAGAGAATGATTAGTAAGAGAAATCCAACCCCCACAAACTGATTTTTTTTATATAAATAAAGAATATACCCTTGAATTTCTGTTATGAAACTCTTCCTCTCCACCACCAGACCGACATCTTGGATTACGTCACGGAATTGACGACAGCGCCCTCTGGTGGCGGTACTGTGTAGTACGCCCAGACCTTGTGGCGATCACATTGTTTCTTTCCATTTTCCCGCACCGTCTTGGATTATGTCATGGAATGGATGAAAGCGCCTAGGAAGAGGTGGTGGTCGGATGACTTAGGTTAGTGGAGGCATCCCAAGTGTCCTTTCTGTCCTGCCATTTTCTTAGGTTAGTAGAGATAGCCCAAGTGGCCAAAATTCAAATTTCCCTCCAATCCCTAGTAGGAGGTGGCGGTCGGATGACTTAGGTTAATGGAGGTATCCAAAGTGACCTACTTTCCCGCCGTTTTCTTAGGTTAGTAGAGGTTGCATTGTCCTGATGGAATTTGAATTTCCTGCCAGAGGGTGTGGCAGGGGCATGGCACATTCCTGCCAGAGAGGTTAATTAACTGATTAATTGAATTAAGTAGTTAATCATATTGATAAGAGTGAGAAGAGGGCCTATTCCAATAACTCAGACCTAAAAGTGTACCTGTAGCAGCGTGGGGGGGGGGGGGGGATGTTCTCAGGGGGGAGGGGAAATACCCTCTGCACAGCCCTTCACTGAACGCAACATCTTTCAGACAATCCCACAGCCAAAAGTCACACAGACTTAAATCAGGTGAGCCGGCCGGGGTGGCCAAGTGGTTCTAGGCGCTACAGTCTGGAACTGCACGACTGCTACGGTCGCAAGTTCGAATCCTGCCTCGGGCATGGATGTGTGTTATGTCCTTAGGTTAGTTAGGTTTAAGTAGTTCAAAGTTTTAGGGGACTGATGACCTCAGAAGTTGAGTCCCATAGTGCTCTGAGCCATTTGAACCATTTTTTAAATCAGGTGATGTGGACAACCAGTCTGCGAGGAAATGAATTCTAGCATTTCCAAAATGCCTATTCAGCAGCTGTTTCACTAGCTGTGGAATGTGTGGAAGAGCACCTTCTTGAAAAAAGTGCTCCTACCCACACGTTCATATTGTTGATGGGTTGAAATGACGTTGGTGTGCGGAAGGCTCTCATAGTATTTACCAATGATGGTAAAAGTAACAGGACTCATAGGATCCATCTCCTTGAAAAAATATGGCCCTTGATAAACGTTTGCGTCAACCTGCACCACACAGTTGTCTTTGCAGAATGAAGTGTACCAGTTGATGTTTGATCGATTTACCATTGCTCATATTCTGCATATCTGTGTATTCACATGTCCTTGGAGATGGAAATGGGCTTCAACTGTCCACAGAATGTTCCACAGACATTCGTTGTCCACTTGCATGCGAGAAAAAAATTCTAGTCGAAACGTTTGCCTTACAGTTCAGCAGGAAGCAACTCTTGAATGTGGGTAATTTTGTATGGGTAGCAATGCAGGGTGTTTCGTAGTATTTTAGGCAACATCCTCACAAGCTTGTCCAACGTTTGGCCAAGTTTGCATGCACTGTATGTTTGCATTCCACTGTTCGACCCATCCTACAATTCTGTGGCCACATCTACTGACATCGAATCAACTGTTTTCCTCCGTCTGCCACAATGTACTGTCTTTTCGAATAACGTACACCTGTACAACTGTACTTTTCCTGAGGGCATGCAGCTCTACTGTGTGGTTGAATTATTATGGGTAAAATACTCTGGAGGTAAAATAGTCCCCCATTTGGATCTCTGGGAAGGGACTGCTCAGAAGGATGTCGTCATCAGGAGGCAAAAAACTGACGTTCTGCAGATCAAAGCGTGTATTGTTAGACCCGTTAATCGCACAGGTTGGTTAGAAAATTTAAAAAAGGGTAGGTGATAGGTTGAAGTTATATGTAGTGGGAATTAGTGAAGTTCAGTGGCAGGAGGAATAGGACATCTGGTCAGGTGAATACAAGGTTAACAAAATCAGATAGGGGTAGGGCAGGAGTAGGAATAATAACGAATAAGAAAATAAAACTGCGAGTAAGTTACTGTAACAGTATAGTTAATGCAATATTGTAGCCAAGTTAGGCACAAAGCCAATACCCATATCACAGTAGTACAAATTTAAATGGCATCTAGCTCTGTAGATGATGAAGAGACTGAAGAAATGTACGAAGAGATAAAAGAAATTATTCAGATAGTTAAGGGAAACGAAAATTTAATTGTGATGGGCGAGTGGTAATCTATAGTGGAAAATGGAAGAAAAGGAAAAATTGTTGGTGAATATGGACTGGGGGAAAGGAATAGAAGAGGAAGCCACCTGGTACAATTTTTCACAGTGCACAATTTAATCATCATCGTGAAAGAAAGTTGCACACATTAGAAGAGACCTAGAATCACCAGAAAATTTCAGATTGATTGCATAATGTTAAAACAAAGATTTCGGAACCATATTTAAACTTTAACACATTTAGAGGGCCGGATGTAGCCTCTGACCACAGTTTATTGGTTATGAACTGCAGATTAAAACTAAAGAAATTGCGAAAAGGTAGGAAATTAAGGCGGTGGGCCCTGCATGGTTTGAAACAACCAGAGGATGTTGAGAGTTTCAGAGGGAGCATTAGGTAACGATTGACTAGGACAGGGGAAAGGAATGAGTACAAGATGAATCAGTAGCATCGAGAGATGAAATAGTGAAAGTAGCAGAGGATCAACTAGGTAAAATGACAAGGACTAATAGAAATCCTCAGATGACACAGGAGATTTAACTGATGCAAGGAAAAAATAGAAAAATGCAGCAAATGAAGTAGCCGGAAGGGAATACAAACGTCTAAATAAGAGATTGGATAAGTTGGAATGGCTAGAGGACAAATGTAAGGATTTAGAAGCAAATTTCACTAGGGGAAAGACACATACCACCTACACGAAAATTAAAGAGCCCTTTGAAGAAAAGAGAAGCAGATATATGAATACAACAGCTCAAATGGGAAACCAGTACTAAGCAAAGAAGAGAAAGCTGAAAGATGGAAGGAGTATGCAGGGCCTCTATACAACAGAGATGAACTTGAAGGCAATATTATAGAAATAGAAGAAGACGTAGATGACGATGAGATGGGAGATACGATATTGCAAGAAGAATTTGACAAAGCAGTGAAACACCTAGCACCAAAAGATATATGTCGAATTAAGGCTCTTAGAGTAGACAATATTCCATCAGAACTACTGTCAGCCTTGGGAGAGCCCGCAACGAAAAAACTCTTCCATCTGGTGTGCAAGATGTATGAGGCAGGCGAAATATCCTCAGCAGTTATTATTCAATTAGCACACTGAGCAAACAGTAAAGGAAATTTGGAGTAGGATTTAAAGTTCAGGGAGAAGAAATAAAAAATTTGACATTTGCTGAAGACACTGTAATTCTGTCACAGACAGCGAAGGACTTCGAAGAGCTTTTCTATGGAATAAAAAGTGTCTCGAAAGGAGGATATAAGATGAGCATCAACAAAAGAATATGTTCTATCAACCAATCTCTTCTTCTACGCCGAGCAAGGTGGCGTGGTGGTCAGCACACTGGACAGAATTCGGGAGGACGACGGTTCAATCCCGCATCTGTTCATCCTGATTTAGGTTTTCTGTGATTTCCCTAAATCGCTTCAGGCAAATTAAGTTAGGAAATGAGATACTTAAAGTAGTAGATGAGTTTTGTTGTTTGTGCAGCAGAATAACTGATGATGGCTGCCGTAGACAGGATATAAAATGTAGACTTGTAGTGGCAAGAAAAGTATTTCTGAAGAAAAGAAATTTGTTAACTTCGAAAATAGATTTAAATTTCACAAAATCATTTGTGAAAGATTTTGTATGGAATGTAGATGAAGGGTTGAGGTTGGGTTGATTTGGGAGAGGAGACCAAACTGTGAGGTCATCAGTCTCATCGGATTAGGGAAGGATGGGGAAGGAAATCAGCCGTGCCCTTTCGAAGGAACCATCCTGGCATTTGCTTGAAGCTATTTAGGGAAATCACGGAAAACCTAAATCAGGATGTCCGGACGCGGGATTGAACCGTCGTCCCCCTGAATGCGAGACCAGTGTGCTGACCACTGCGCCACCTCGCCTGGTGTAGAAGAAGGGATTGGTTGATAGGACACATTCTGAGACATCAAGGAATTACCAGTTTAGTATTGTGGTGAGGTGGGGCGAGGGGGGGGGCAGGGGTAAAAATTGTAAAGGAAGACCAAGAGATGGATACAGTAAGCAGATTCAGAAGGATGTAAGTTTCAGCAGTTACTCAGAGAAGAAGAGGCTTGTACAGGATAGTGTGGCATGGGGAGCTGTATCAAACCAGTCTTTGGACTGAAGAGCACAACAACAACAATCAACAACAATCTTTTTTAAAGACCCTTGGCAGACATCGGACCAATGTCTTTTTTTCATACCCATGAGTGTCCTGAACTTCTGCATTGCTACTGGCATGCAAATGGTACAATCAGTGCTCATCTAAAAGAGCATTACCAGCAGTGCATGATCCTGCATTCAGGCAAGCATGTCGAGCTTCTTGGACAGAAACAGGAACAGCTGTGTATCTTATGTCTTTTGTTTTGCATGTTCTACTGGTCAGAGCGCCATCTAGTGGTAAAAGTTTCGTTTTTTTTCTTTTGTTTCCCTGACGTTTCCCCCTTCTTTTATAATATTTCCCTCGGATTGGATGTCATTCTGAGCAATGGTTCGCTTTTTACGGGGTTCTGAAACTGCAACTTTAATTGTAATCACCCTGTATATAAACGATTTAGGAAACAATGTGTGTAGCTCTATTAGATCATTTGCAGATGATGCTGCCATTTACCATCTCGTATAGTCATCAGATGATTAAAACCAACTGCAATATGATTTAAACTAGATATCTGTATGGCGCGAAAATTGCCGATCGACTCTAAATAATAAAAAGTATGATGTCATCAACAGAGTACTAAAATTAATCCGCTAAATTTCGTTTACACAATAAATCACTCAAATCTAAAGGCTTTGGGAAATGCGAACCAAAGACTGTGATTTTTTTCAGAACACTAAGAAGATGCAACAGGTCTACTAAAGAGACTGCCTACACTACACTTGTCAGTCCTTTTCTGGAATACTGCTGTTTGTCGTGCGGGATGTAGCTCAACGTGTTCGGTCAGAGGGTTCCGTATCCTCTGTAATAAAAAAAACTGAGTTAATCGATCATCAATGAACTTCATCGAATGTCTTACGACGTCCGCCCCGAGCAGATACAACGAACAAAAGCGAACAAAATGAGATTAAAAAAATAAAAAAAAGCGGTCTAGGGTGCTGCAGTCATGAACTGTGCGGCTGGTCCTGGCGGAGGTTCGAGTCCTCCCTCGGGCATGGGTGTGTGTGTTTGTCCTTAGTATAATTTCGGTTGAGTAGTGTGCAAGCTTAGGGGCTGATGACCTTCGCAGTTAAGTCCCATAGGATTTCACACACATTTGAATATTGCTGTTCAGAGTGGGAAACGCATCAGAGGTCATCAAAAAAGTTCAAAGCAGGGCAGCTCGTTCTCTCTAACAGCGAGATACAGGAGTGTGTGCCACACATATGATACGCCAACTGTTGTGGCAATCATTAAAACAATGGGGTTTTTCATTGTGGCAGGATCTTCTCATGAACTTTCAATCGCCAACTTTCTCCTCCGAATGTAAAGCTATTTTGTTGGCACCCATCTACATAGGTAGAAATTGTCATTATAATAAAGTAACATAAATCAGAGCTCACACAGAAAGATTTAAATGTTTATTTTTCCCACATGCTGTTCGAGAGTGGAATGGTGCAACAATAGCTTGAAACAGATTCGACGAGCTCTCTGTCAGGCACTTAACAGTGAATTGAAGAGTAGTCCTGTAGATGTAGTTGTAGCCATACATTGTCAGAGTGCACGAAGTTGCAACAATGGCAGAACAAAACTGTACTTTTTTTTGCATCTGTGAACATTTCTATAACATGATGTTAAATATACTGCATTTTTTGTGGCCTGTTATCTTTCAATTGCATTTCTATCAATTCATTTTTGCTAATGTAATTCAGAGTATAAAAATAAGACTAAAAAGATTTTTGTGTAATTCAGAATCCCAATAGCAATTGCAGCTTATAAACTTTTGTATTCTGTTCTTATGTTTTATTAATATGACAAAGTGTGCACAGTATGGAATCATGGCTGCTAACAAACTAATATTCGTTTACTCAACGAATAATACATGCAATGACTTATTAGAAGGATCATTAAGATACATTAAAGCAATCATTGTATTTGTAGTTACGTGTTCCTTATGTGTCTAAGAGTAGTAGGACAAAGGGGCTGTGAAGTCAGTCTGCATTGCTGCCAAATTTCTGACCCCTCCGCCACTGTCCCCCTCCAATTATCCCTCCCCTCCCCTCCCCTTCCCCTATTCACAGTGGTGGGAATTTCAAATTTTGGTGGCATAGTGGGAATGCAAACGTTGCCCCACACTTCCCTTTCACCCTCACCACCCTCTCCTTCTCCCCTTAACCTTGTGTTCTGCTAAGTGCTTTATGACCCCTTGAGGATTGATTTGTCACCCCTGAGGATAATCTGTCCTTCTGTGAAACCCCCTCCGCCCAGTACCTCTGGAAAAAGGAGTGTTTGTTCAGTTCTGAGCCATTGACTGCCTCCTAGGAAACCCCTCAGCCCTTCACACCCCTCCCCCACTTCCCTCTGCTCCCCATCTGAAAACTGTTGGAAAAAAGATAGTCTGTGCTGGAAAGGAAAGATAACACGAAATTCAAATCGATATTAGTAATAATAATAATAATTATTATTATTATTATTATACATGGCTGATTATTCTTTATTTAATCAGTTTGTGTGAGACGGGGCTCCCTCACCTAGAGAGAGCTCAAATCTGCCCCCATTTCCCATGACATGAAAACTATCAGCACCGAGGAATGGAATGAAATGTGCTATATTTGCCCCCATTTTTGGTAGCCTGTGCATATGTAAGTAGTCCAGGCGCCACCACGAAGCTCAAAAGCCGCCCAATGTTATAATTACAAATTACGATACTAATACAATTTGTGACACCTATCCATACAGAGAGAGATGGGTGATCGTAATAAAATCTTACTGAATTTATAAAGTGTTTTGCCTAAGGACTGTAGTTTTTGCACCTTCTCTCTGCTGATGGCTATTTCCTACACTAGTACATAGTATTTGTGTTATATGAAAGAGGCAGTGTAACAGGATTCAGAATATGTCCACATGTATGTACCACCCATAAAGTAATGGTAGTGGTGGTTTAGCTAAAATACATAAATTGAGAATCATGCTGCAGTGTCACTGACTATTAACATCACAAGATCGATGCAATAAAGGGTTTTGTTAATGTGACAAGTCATGGAGGCTGGTGATTTGGAGCTCGAGTAATTGGGTAAAATGCATTTAAATTAAATTAGGTTTAAAAAACATAGTAAAATTACGAAAATTGATGGAAAATACGTAAAATTGATGAAAATACGACGAAAATGTGGAGGGATGAAGGTACTGGTTGTATGAAAATCATTACATTCCTCCACCAGCGCGACTGATGCTGATGGTGCATATTACCCATGCTCTGTGGGTTTAAGTCCTGCAGAATATCCCCTCGTTCCACCTGTGGTTATGCATTGTAAGCCATAAAAATGAATACCTAGGACACCAAAACAGAGATCATAAACCTGGGTGCCATATGCACCTCCATAATGAGGAATCAATGCTCGTGGTCTCCTCAAAATCTGCTACCCCATCACTGTGGAAGATGATATCAAATGTAAAGGTCATCAACTTTGGACAGCTGTTCAGAAATGCTCCACAATACTGCAAACTCTTCGAGTTTCCATATGTTGTAATGTCTTCCATAATAAGAAACACCACCTCTGTCATTTATTTAAACCATCCTGTGTGTTGTGGGAACAGCACAGTTTACACCATGTTATGTCCAGCTTTCTGTAAGAGCCAATGGATTGAGACGTGTTAACATCGGTTTAGCACCTGACACAGACCTCAAAGTCAAGGTAGGAAAACAAAATGTGTAGTGGTGTACAAAACTGTAGTCATACACTCCTTGGATGTGTTACATGAAACAAAAAAAGTATCAAACTGCTTATGAAAGAACAATGCTAAATCCTCTTGGGACTGATAGTGGGAAATGGTCTTCCTACAGTACAGGCGAGAAAACTTTACACAGGCCTATGGAAGCAACTTTGGTCAGTGTCCACCTGCTCCAGTAGACCAATATGTGTATATTTAATGGGGTCACCACATATGCTCGATGTCAACATGCAGACAGTATTTGTTTCCTTTACTCCATTGGCTGTTACAAAATAACGAGGGAGAGAGAGAGAGAGAGAGAGAGAGAGAGAGAGAGAGAGAGAGAGAGAGACTGTGCTGTCAGTGAAGACTTGGACACCATTACTCCGCTGTAATTCTAGCATGGTAATCATAGGAATAAGATCAGGACATGCAGAGGGGGGGGGGGGGGTATTTATAGACTGTCATTACATATCAACGAATTGTAGGTGTCATTGTTCTGAATTTCCTTGTGCAGTCCATGTATACTCTGCTTGATCGTGAATTTCCCCCTTTAAGTTAGTGTATTATTCTTCTTGTCAGTGACAGTTGGATGACTACACAGTATGCTAACTAATGGAACAATGCTGTTGGAATGTGATAGGTTTTCAACAGAAATAGCAGGGGTCTGTGACTTGATGGGGGACGTCTCTTACTTGTCGAAATCAGATGGACTCAAATGCTGTATATCAAAGACTGGAAGATTCGTGAGAATACAGCAGGTAAGCAATACTCTGACAAAAGGGTAGATGAGAGGTGAGCTTTATACTGCTTTTTCTAAGTGTTGTGGGCAAACATATTACAACCTCTTACATAAGTTTCATGAAGTGACTGCAATGAGAAAATTAGGAGCTAATATGAAGATTTTTACCGAGAGACAATCAGCAGCAGAAGTTCTGTCTTCTGTTTTCTTGATGGATAAGATACAACATTCTTCCACGAGTTTTGTATGCCTATAAATGGATGGAGTGACATCTTAATAGGTAGACTAAATTTACATTTACATCTCCACCGATCAGCCAGAACATTATGACCACCTTCCTAATAGCCAATATCTTCTCGTTTGGCACATAAAACAGCAGCAATGGGTCGTGGCATGGAAGCAGTGAGGTCTTCATATGTCACTGAACAGAACAGGCACCACATCCGCACACACAAGTCACCTAATTCCCATAAATTTTGGGGAGGGGGGTGATTAGGCCTGACGTCACGTTCGACCACATCCCAGATGTGTACAATAAGGTCCAGATCCGGCGAGTTGGGGGGGGGGGGGGCGGCACATCAACTGGAACTCGCCATTGTGTTCCTTTAATCACCCCATCACTCTCCTGGTCTTGTGACATGGCGCATTATCTTGTTGAAAAATCCCACTGCCATCAGGAAACCTGATTGTCTTGAAGGGATGTACATAGTCAGCAACCAGTGTACAATACACCTTGGTGCCTTGCACGAGCTCCACTGGACTCATGGATGTCCATGTGAATGTTCCCCAGAGTATAATGGAGCCGCCACCAGTTTGTCTCCGTCTCACAAGTGCAGGTGTCAAGGAGCTGTTTACCTGGGAGGTGACAGATTTATGTTCTCCCTTCAGCATGATGAAGAAGGTATCAGGATTCATCAGACCATGCAACGCTCTGAAGCTGCAACAGCGACAAGTGCTGATGGTCACATGCCCATTTCAGTCGTAGTTGTCGATGTCATGGTGCTAACATTGGCATATGCATGGGTCGTCAGCTGCAGAGGCCAATCATTAGGAGTGTTCAGTGCACTAAGTGTTCAGACACACTTGTACTCTGCCCAGCATTAAAGTCTGATGATAGTTCTGCCACAGCTCGCTGCCTGTCCTGTTTTACCAGTCTGCCCAGCCTACGACATAAAATATCTGTAATAAGGGGTGGCCACCCAACACCACAACGTCCAAATGTGGTTTCACCTTGGTTTTGCCACATGTTGAAGACACTCACCGCAGCACTCTTCGAACACCCAATGAATCTTGAAGTTTCCGAAATGCTCTTGCTGAGCCTCCAGGCCATCACAATCTTCCCTGGTCACACTAAAATACATCGCGCGCCTTCCCAATTCTACATATGGAGAGCACACTCTCTGACACTACACGCAGCGTGCATGTGTCTGACTGCAGTCATTCCTCGCCAGGTGACGCTACTATCGCCTGGACGGGTTTGTATCGATAATAGATCAGTGATCATAATGTTCTGGCTGATCAATGTATATGCATACTTCGAAAGTCATCATACGGGGTTTGGCAGACGATACCATGTACCACTACTAATAATTTTCTTTCCTGTTCCACTCGCAAATAGAGCGAAGGGAAAAAGACTATCTATATGCCTCCATATCAGCGCTAATTTCTTGTACCTTATCTTTGTGGTCCTTACACGAAATACATACTGGCGGTGGTAGAATCTTTCTGCAGTCCGTTTCAAATGTCGGTTCTCAAAAGTGTTTCGCGAAAAAACACCATCTTCCCTCCAGCGATTCCCAATGGAGCTACCTGGCGAGTGTAATCCGACTACAGGAAAAAAAAATTGCTTAGCATGCAAAGTGGGTCTCATGATCAATTTAATTGATTACTCTATCAATTTGATATTAATGACGTGCTGCCACGCGTGGTAGCCGTGCGGTCTAGGTCGCCTTGACACGGATCGCGCGGCTCCCCCCTTCGGAGGTTCGAGTCCTCCCCAGGGACTTGGATGTGTGTGTTGTGCTTAGCGTAGGTTAGTTTAAGTTAGATTAAGTAGCGCGTAAGCTCAAATGGCTCTGAGCACTATGGGACTCAACTTCTGAGGTCACCAGTCCCCTACAACTTAGAACTACTTAAACCCAACTAACCTAAGGACATCACACACATCCATGCCCGAGGCAGGATTCGAACCTGCGACCGTAGCGGTCGCACGGTTCCGGACTGCGCGCCTAGAACCGCGAGACCACCGAGGCCGGCTAACGCGTAAGCCTAGGGACCGATGGCCTTCGCAGTTTGCTCCCATAGGAACTTAACTTTTTTTTTTTTTTTTTTTTTAGACATGCAACCAGGCGAGTGGAAGCGAGGGTGAGAGCACAAAGGATATGATTCACCAGTTGGAGCGGTAATCAGTCGTTTGTCGTGGCGGCAAGATCTTTTAACGAAATTTCAATCTCCCACCTACACAGGAAGAAATGACCATCGTAATAAAATCATCTATATTGCCCAATTTATAAAGTGATATGTAGTATAAACCTGATATTTAAACTCCTCTGTTCTGCTGCCTTAAGTGACTTCATAGGGAATGAAACATTTAGTTACTTTAAGAGAGTTCAAAAGTGAGGAGGCATCCTAAGACTGCTCTTAGCAGTCCATCATGATCCAAAAACGAGTTTAATATTCTAGTTCCATTATGCACGACAAGAACAGATATTTTTTTACCTGATGAAATAATGTCTAGAGGAAATATGCCATATGCCACACTGTTGTACAGGACTTTCATAACAAGTAACGATACTTCAGTA
This sequence comes from Schistocerca piceifrons, assembly GCF_021461385.2. Taxonomy (NCBI): domain Eukaryota; kingdom Metazoa; phylum Arthropoda; class Insecta; order Orthoptera; family Acrididae; genus Schistocerca; species Schistocerca piceifrons. The sequence continues at coordinate 357,445,790 of NC_060149.1, read as the reverse complement.
TTGTGAAAACGCATGTCTGCTCCGTTTTCTTCTGTCTTCGCAAATAACTCGTATAAAAGGGAGGAATCTACATTTTGCGTTAGAAATTCAAGGTGTATGGGCTACAAAATCCCTGTCTGGAATTGGGTAAGTTGAATTTTTTAAAATGGGAATAGTCTATGTCAGGAGTGGAATTGCAGTTAGTACTATATGTCCAAGTAGCATCTGCTTGTTGCACAGTGTCTGTGGCTAGCGGCCAACCTGAAGCTGTGTCTTAGTAACCACTTGAGAGAAATCGGAGGTGGGTTTCCCAGCTATCAAATATCAAAGAACGCCGACTTCTACTCCACAGTCACTGGACTGTCCAAGTGATGATGATGTTCAAGGCGCCCTCTGGGTGGGTGAATAGCAAACTGTTGCTCAGCATGCATTTGGTTGACTTCATGATCACATGCGTTACAGGCAACACATGGAGGAGGTGCTTGTGTTTTCAAACATCTCTGCATAAAAGACTGCCATTGTACGGCGAGTGTTTTAAAAATTTAACTGCTTGATTTGCTTTTGTCTTTCTATACATGACAAGATGGACCACGTCACTCTTTGTGACGTGATTACCAGTCAGTAGTTCCCACCTATGTCACTTGGGGCGCTGGGATCACTTGCTAGTTGTTCCCGGGGCCAGGCACAAGACTTCTGGACATCGTGAGAAGCAGATGTGTTGTCGCAACTATCCCAGTGAAGTGCAGTAAGGGAGTTATATTTCTAGTACCATGCATCTGCTTGGAGCTGTTGGTGGATGCATGTTTTATAGAGTCTATTTGTGGTATATGTGTTAGGCAGGGTTTTTTGTGATCTTTTTTGGAATGTCTAGGTCTTTATAAGCGATGTTTTTTGTGATATGTTATCCCCACTGCCATTCTGTAGCACTGTAATCAGAGCACATCCAATGTTTGTGGCAGTGGATAGCTAGTGCTTCCTACCACCCCCTGCCTGTTAGCCCAACCACGCAAAGGATTGCTGTCATGTGACTTTTGTTTGGACATTAGTGCAACTTCTGATCTGTGCGCAACATGAGCCAGCCCTGTGTATGGGCCTCTTTCTTGACCTGTGCGTACAGGAATACGCGAGGCCGCTGGCGCCGCTGCAATTCCTGGCACATCTGCCTTGTGGTCAGTACAAAGACGCAATTCGAAGATTTTCTCAGCCAGATGTGGGTTGTGGTGGTGGAGGAGGGTGCCTGTGTTCTCAAATGACGGTGCTTACGAGACTTTAGATATATTTAGCGCTAGATAGATTTGTAGCGGAAATTTAACTACTTGATTTGCAGAATGTCTGCATATGATTCTCAGACATTGAAAATATGCTTTATTATGAAGAAGGATTATCATTAAGTGGTGTCGAGTGTTTTAAGCGATTTGTTTTATTCCTATAAACTGTTAAACAATTCATTTGGTAGGGTAGTGCAAATGGCCCATTTCCTGCCATTTTTGAATCGCAGTTCCGCTAGCTCTCTCTTTCTCCCTAGCATTAGCGAATAGGAACACAGAATTCTGAGGATGGACGAAAACCTCCATCGATATGTTTGAGATGTTAGTTCATACACAAATAGGACGTAACCACTTGAGAAAGGCAAAGACAGGAAGTGAGTCTGGAATTTCCTGATCAACAGAATGCTGCCACCTGATGCTTTGTTCGGGGTTGTGAGATCAAACGAGACTGACATCTGGTCTGTGGCCTGTGGTACTTAGCATTGTGATCTGTAATTATGACATTGGGTGATTCTGACCTCCATGTCAAGCTCATGGACAACATACATATGCATGGGCGACCCAAAATGGTGGCAAATATACTGCACATCATTCCATTCCTCAGTGCTTACAGTTATTATGGCACAGGAACTGGATTTGTGAGCACTACCCAGGTGAGGGAGCCCTGTCTATGGCAAACAGATTAAATAAAGAATATGCAACTATGTATTATTATTATTATTGACATTGATTTGAAATTCATGTTGTGAGATCTTTCATCTCCAGCACAGACTTCTTCTTTCCAATAATTTCCAGGTGGAGAGGGGAGGGGGGAGAGATGGGAGAGGGGGAAGAGATGGGAAGGGCTGGGGGATTTCGCAGAAGAGAACAGGTGGCTCAGAACTGAACAAATGTCCGTTTTTCCCAAAGGGGTGGGGGGTTTCTCAGGAGGACTGATCATCCCCAGGGGGTCATAATTCAACTCTCAAGGGGTCGTAAACTATTTAGCAAAACAATAGGTTAAGAGGAGGGGAGGGGAGGGGAGGGGAGAAGTGTGGGGGGACATCTGCATTTCTATTACTCCACCAAAATTTGAAATTTCCACTACCGCCAATAGAGGTGGTGTGTGGGAGAGGGCGGATGTTTGGCAACATTGCAGACTATCTTCAAAGCCCCTTTGTCCCACTACTCCTAAATATGAGAGTAAGTCAAATGAAAACCTTAATTATTTAATATTTTTATTCAACAAAAGTGGAATAAAGTCTTCCTGTTGTTCAACACCCTTCCTCCAGTGCATAGGAAGGACAGCGTTCACCTGAAAAATATTTCTTTTGTCCTTTGCACAGCCACTTGTGCACTGCCTGCTGTGCCTCTTCTTCAGAACAAAATTATTTCTCTCCCATCACCTCTTTGAGTGGTCCAGTTACGTGATAATCACTCAATGTGAGGTCTAGTAAGTGTGTTACTAAACAACGCCTCGTTCATCTAAAAGAGAGTTAGAAAAACCTTACCTGCAGATAGCTAAGCCCAGAATTCTTTGGTTTTGGTGATGATGAATAGCGCCATTCCTTGCTTGCTCCCTGTTTCTTTCGGTTTGGTGGTAGTGTACCCAGATTTTGTCTCCTGCAACGATTCTCAGGCAGAAGCCATCATCTTCTGCTTCAAAGTCACGTAAAAGTTCTTTACAGACGTCAATGCATCACTCTTTCAGTTGTGGAGTGAGCTGCCATGACACCCATCTCACAGAGACTTTGGAAAACTTAAGCACGTCATGCGTTATGTGATGAGATGAGCTATTACTTGGGCTCACGTCACAGGGCGATGTTCTACTTCCACATACATACTCTGCAAGCCATCGTACCGTGGGTGGCGGAGGGTACACTGTACCACTTGTAATCATTTCCTTTCCTGTTGTACTCGCATATAGAGGCGGGAAAAAACGAATGTCTATATGCCTCCATATGAGCCCTAATTTCTCTTATCTCCTTACGTGAAATGTACTTTGGCGGCAGGCAGTAGAATCTTTCTACACTCAGCTTCAAATGCTGATTGTCTAAATTTTCTCAGTGGTGTTCCTCGAAAAGAATGTCGCCTATCCTCCAGGGCTTCCCATTTGAGTTGCCGAAGCATCTCCGTAATACGAGTACTTCTGTGTTGTTCGAACCCACTGGTAACAAGTTTAGCAGCTGGTCACTGAATTTCTTCCATGTCGTCCTTTAATCTGATCTGGCGCGGATCCCAAAAACTAACAGCACTCAAGAATGGCTCATACTAGTTTCCCATATGTCGTCTCCATCACATACTAACCACACTTTCCATCCCAGTGGCATCAACGGCTGCAGTAGACTCACATCACAATGCAATGTACCCCAACCAGGCACTGCGCGTTTGTCACAGAAGCCACAGCGCTTCCGAACTTTCGACTCTATTCACACACTTGCTGCAATTATAGATATGTATCACCATACTGTACTTCCATTCGCTGATGGATTCCTATATGTTTCGTACCCGCACTGCTCAGAAAACTTATGACCGAACACAGTTCTTCCTTGCTGCATGTCGCAAGAGCGACAGCCATTTGAAACTGCAGTCGTCTATTCATAGCTCCAGAGAGGCAAGATTTGTCTTTAGCTCTTCCTGTGTTTTACTAGGAGTGTATTTCTTAAATTTCGTGCGTGTTTTTCTATTTAAGAATCTAATCCCGCGTTTTCAACTAAGTGTAAATTCAGGCAGTCTGTAGCGCAGTTTTCATTTCTTCTGAACAACCTGCTACACAGCTCATTAAGGCATCGGCGTCCATTGGTGGCACAAGGGGGTTAGTAAGTTGCATTCTACAGTCTGTCCAAAGGATTGACGCTTCGGTAGGAACATGTGGAGGCGTGGAACACACACGTAATCTGGCATTTTCAACTCAGTCACACAGGCGAACTATTCACTTTATAAATATGGAAACTGCATCAATGTGTTACTCTACGTTTTGATTTTAGTTTTATCTGCGGTAATAAATTATTAAGACGATATACGGACAGTTAACGAAAATTAATTTTCTCACAATGTTACCGAATTTCAACATGCGTGACACTTTTTTGTTATTTAAGTTAGGTGACTACTTTATGCGAATGAAATCTTAAGAATACATCATATTTTTATATGATCAAACCAGAACTCTATCGGAGATCTCTAATGCGAGATAATTTGAGTTAGAAATGGCGCACAATTTCCGCTCGTGCTTCAACCACTAATCGGGGGCCGTACGGTTTCGTCACGAGAAAGAGATGGCTATTGGTTTGTAATGAAACAGTTATTAATTTTTCTGATCCACCTACTTAATTCTTACAAAACAAAAAATAACATTAAGCGTGTTTATCATGATGGGAAAACGCCAACCCCTAGTGTTTAGAAAGAACAGAAGCGATACAAAAAAACAGGGCCTCTGTATTACAGCAGTCATATTGTAAACAGTAATATTTATGTTGTGAGATACGGACTGAATTCCTGAGATGAACTTCCTTTGGAATTAGTTTCTATTACGGCTTTATTAAAGTTTCAAAACTTACGACGATGTAATTTTGTTGTGTAGGTGCTTCTTGTAGACGTAAACTGCGCATGCCAAACATGCACTTGAACCCGCCTGTGTTCCGTTTCTACGGGGATAATGGAAAAACACTGATATCACTCTCATCGCTATGGCGGATTCTTGAAGTGTGATTATCACTGTTCTCATTTAATGAAATTATCATCTCCTCCACTCAATTTTCCCAAGGAGCTTCATTCGGCTATGCTCGTTGCATGATGCTCTGCGTATCTTGACGGCTTTCTTCCAGTCTTCAGAGCTGATGGTCCTGACAGCCTTTCTTGGGAGTGCATCGACTACAGAGACAGTAAATTTATTATTATTCATGGCAACGTAACTTTTAATTTGGGCCCATATTAACTCTAATGGGTTGAAATGGCAGTGATAAGATGGTAGCCTAAAGACTGTATGCTCATGTTTTTTGTCAGTTCGTAGATTTTACACTGGGCTTATGGAGAGAAATTTTTTCCACAAGCTCCACCTTTTTAAGATCATCGCTTACGTCGACGTTTTAACGCTGAAGCCAATCAATCATTTCCCTCTTTCGATTTGTCATGGTAAGTGCCTTGTCAACAACTGAATGGTAAGGAGCATTATCTAAGACTATCATTGACGGCTTTTCAAGATTAGGCATTAGCGAATCTTCTAACTACTCTGTAAATGTAACGTGGTTCATTTGTTCGTAATAATTTCCAGTTTTCTTTCACATTAGAAGTAGGAGACCGTTTGAGAGAATCCGTTGCGAGGTTCCTGCATGAAGAAGAACAAGTCTGGCCCTCTTGCCAAAACGCATTGCCATTGTTCCTTTAGCTGTTTCGTCTGTACAGCCCTGCTTGACAACGTGTTCCAGAGTGTGACTAGTAATTCCTGCAGCAATAATAATAAACATGACTCTGCAAACGAATCGATATTGGTAATCCGCTTATCCGTATGACGTGTTTTCCCCATGAGTGTTAAATTTCGATGGTTCTTCCAGCCTCCTTTTGCTTGTCGAACATTAGCTTACCAGTCTTCGCAACAAAGTTTTTGTTTGTATTCATAACGGCAGCAGTTCTGTCGATTACTTTGTTAACAGAGAGTAGTGGGACACCATTAAGTTCTTCAATCTCAAAGTAGGCACACAACGCGCAAACCATTTCTCTCTATTGCTCCCGTATGGCAATCCCCTGGCTAAGAGAACATCATCGAAATTTATAACTTTCGGCGAACTTCCCACTGACACCGTTGAGTACCACACAATGAATAACAGAAAAAATGAATAAAAGAATAACTCCTACAATCGTAAAACTAAACACACAAAGTCACAGGGCGCAGCGATCACGTAGGACAGCAAGATGACGAAGTGAATCTCACTGCAGGCAGGAAGTGGTGTCGTTTGGTGTAAAGGTTTGGCAACTTCGGGAGTTTGCTGTGGCTACAATTAGCGCGGTATTAGCGAAAGTGGCCCGTACCTGCCACGTTAACTTTCACTCCTACCACTTCCGTCCTCTCTGTCAAACCCTAAAGTAATTTTGGACAGACTATAGGTTCCTATCTGCGTTTATAGTTTACTTCTTCAGTTTATCTTTCTAGCACGAGTAGGATGTGTGCATGCTGTGTGCAGACATGGGAGGAGCTGGCGACAGTTTGCGAACTGCTTACTGCGCTTTTGGCTATGGTCAGCCCTCCTGCTGCTGCCTCTGTGTGCAGTGCTGGCAAATTATCTGGCGCTTCACATGAGATATCCCAGTTGTCGCTTGTTTCGCCCATGGACTCTGCTGCCAAGGCATGTCCTATTGTACCAGACATGTTGGATCTGCGCTCACAGCAGGGTGAGTGACAGGTGATAATGCGTTTGCATCGCTCGAGGCATAGGGAAAATGTGGAGGCTGACCGTCTGGCCTTGCCTGTTCGACGTGTGCTCCTTCAGCAGGGTCCAAGCAGGCACACACGTGCAGAGGTTTGCTAATTATCGGGAGCTCCAACATTAGGCGTGCTATGAAGCCCCTTAGGAAAACAGTATTCAGGGCTGGAAAGAAAGCCAATGTGCACTCGGTATGCACAGATGCGCAGGCAGTCTTTCCTGCAGCTATCGAGCATGCAATGTACAGTCGTCTACAAGTTGTGTCTCTTATCAGAACCGACAACACCCTTCGCATGGGCTCTGAGGTCATCCTCAATTCACACAGGTGGCCAGACGAGGTGGTGAAGGCTGCTGCCCTTTCATGTGGGGTGCGAGCGAAGCTCACAATTTTCAGCATTGTTACCAGAGTTGACTGGGGTCCTTTGGTTTGGAAGTGAGTGGAGGGTCTCAACCGAAGGCTTCATCGAATGTGACAAGTCTCGGCTGCAAATTTCTAGACCTGCAGTATCGGACGAAGCATTGTAGGGCTCCCTGCAGGGTACTACATTTCACTGAGCCCTTACTTAGCTTGCACTTATTGTAAATCTCTTGCCCAGCACAAAGTTGCAAGCAACTGAAAAAAGTCCACGTGACTCGCAAAATTACAGACCAATATCCATAACATTGGTTAGCTGCAGAATCATTGAACATGTTCTCAATTCAAATATAATAAATTTTCTTTAGACTCAGAAGCCATTGTCCACGAATCAGCATAATTTTAGAAAGCATTGCTCCTGCGAGACTCAGCTTGCCCTTTTCTCATATTATATACTGTGAACTATGGATGAAGGTCAACAGCCAGTTTCCATATTTCTAGATTTACAGAAAGCCATTCGACAAGGTGGTCCACTGCAGGTTGTTAAAGATATGAGCATATGAAATAGGTTCCCATTTAAGTGAGTGGCTTGAAGACTTCTTAGGTAATAGAACCCACTATGTTGTCCTCGATTGCTAGTGTTCATCGCAGACTAGCACATCATCACGAGTGTCCCAGGGAAGTGTTATAGGACCAATATTATTTTCTATATACATAAATGATGTGACAGACAGGGTGAGCAGCAATCTGCAGTTGTTTGCTGATAATGCTGTGGTGTATGGGAAGGTGTCATCGTTGAGAGACTGTAAGAGGATACAAGACGACTTCCCAGAATTTCTAGTTGATGTGATGGATAGCAGTTAGCTCTGAAAGCAGAAAAAAATTAAGTTAATGCAGATGAGTAGGAAAAACAAACCCGTAATGGTCTGGCACAGAATTAGTAGTGTCCTGCTTGATGCAGTCATGTTGTTTAAATATTTGGGAGTAATGTTGTAAAGCACATGAGGATTTGTGGTACGGAAAGCAACTAGTCAACATCAGTTTATTGGGAGAATTCTGGGAAAGTGTGGTTCATCTGTAAAGGGGTGTAAAGGAGCCCACATATAGGATGCTAGTGTGACCTATTCTTAAGTACTGCTCGAGTGTTTGGGATCTGTACCAGGTTGGATTAAAGGAAAACATCAAAGCAGTTCCGAGGTGAGCTGCAAGATTTGTTACCAATAGGTTCGAACAACATGTAAGTGATACCAAGATGGTTTGGGAACTCAAATGGGAATCCCTGGAGAGAAAGCAATCTTCTTTTCGAGGAATACTATTGAGAAAATTTAGAGCACAGGCATTTGAAGCTTACTGCAGAACAGTTCTACTGCCACCAACATACATTTCGCTTAAGGATCATGAAGATATGATACAAGAAATTAGGGATCATATGGAGGCATGTAGTTGATGCCAGTGGAACAGGAAAGAAAATGACTATTAGTGGTACAGGATACCCTCCACCACACACCGTATTGCATCTTGCAGATTACATATGTAGATGAATTGTGGCCACATTTCACTTGTCTATAGTATGCTGGCAAGTGTAGCTCATTTGTTGTATCACTAGTAATAATACTACCAACTTACAGAACAATGGCCCAAAATGTTTTTTTTTATCACACTTTTAAAATTTTCATTTAATTCCCCTGATACACAGTTCTTGGGTGACAGTTAACTGACTTCCTTAGCAACTATTATCTTGTTTTAATTAAAGAAGCTTGCATGCTAGTTATATGTGAATATTTCACAAGCATCCAAATGGAGAGTTAAACTGTTAAAATGTTTTGGGCATGTTCTGAGACTGTGCTGATTTATACATCTGCAAATCTTGCAGTGTTTGAAAAATATCTTGGCATACAGTACTGTTTATTGTTTATTTTAAACGTTCAGGAGTGCATTCCTGAGCACTTACCATTGGAGTCCTTGCTATCTTGATATACATTACCATTATTAATCTGAGTTTTGGCAGCTATTTCTATTTTAAATTAATGTAATTTATATGTTAAGTTCATGCCTTGATTTTATGTACATAAAATCATAAAATTCTTGGATACAGGGGACAATTTTTTACTAGGTCTGTAATATTTCTTGAGGAAACTTCTCAGTAAAATCATATACATAAAGAGTTTTTGCCACAGTTACCCTACACAGTAGCACAAGGAGTGCACAACATGTGACCAGTGGGTCAATGGTGGGACGCCAAAGCTTGAGTGCACTCAATCTGTCATCAAGTTGATAATTTTTGTTCAAAGCTACTACATTACCAATGCTAATATTATAAAAAGGATATATTGCTACTCACCATACTGCAGTATTTTCGTTGTGCCTATCTGTGAGTTGACATTTTATCTAAACAGTTGTTATCAATCTATCCTTTTACAATGTTGTTATTCCATCCTGAACGTCCCATTGCTTTGTATTACTAATTTTATATTACATATAAATGTCGGCAACACGTGTATTTTGTATTAGTGACGCAACTTTCACCGAGCCCCACCTTTTGGTGGAACAGAAATTAGTGACATTGTCAAGGATTTTGCCAATACGCAAGTTCAAGAAGTAGATTTTACATAAATAATATTGTTATTTTTAACACTGAATGGCTGACTAGATGTACTGTATGTGTGGTAGTAAATGAAGATTCTATTATGCGTATTTTTGTGTAAATCCTAAAACAAAATTAATTCTCCTATAAATTTTTGAATACTAGTGATTCATTATCTACTTGACCTATCTTTAGCAGCATCTGGGAGGTGCCAATATAGTGCTCACATCCCAGATAACTTACGGTCTAGGTTTCAGCTAATATATTATTTTGCAGTGCTCACAGATTCACGAGTCAATACCAACCAACAGCTGTAATAGTTGTTCTCGATATCTTATTGCAAAGACACCCCACATTAACCTTGTGAAATTTTATAGGATGGGTAAAGAAAAAAGTAAGAGTCATTTCTGAACTAATAGTATATTCTGTATAAATAAAGAACAAATCTCATACAATATAGCTGCATCAAATGAAGTATAAAATATGTTATTTCAGTTTTTAATTTTTTATACATATATATTTATATAGATAGACAGACAGATAGATAGATAGATAGATAGATAGGTATACATATATGTATATTTTTATGTACATTTACTAGCTCTCTTTAATGGCAGATTTTAGATTTAATTGACTAAAATGATACAACTCAGTGCAGAACAGAATACAGGTATACTTGTCATTACCATTGATGAAAGGATAATATCTCTCTCTCTCTCTCTCTCTCTCTCTCTCTCTCACACACACACACACACACACACACACACACACACACACACACACAGACACAGTCTATCTGAAGTTATGGACAAGATTGAAGTATTTGACAGTTTTTGAAACAAACTATGAAACATTCAGAAAATAGTCAGGAATTGAGGTATTTAAAGATTAGGTGATAAACAGTGCCAACAATTACTATTGTAAGTATTTATATGCACTGCTGTAACAAGGTAAATGCCTAAAACTACACAATACTTAATACAATGTCTAGCCAATAGTACAAATACTGGCACAAACAATGTCCTTTTAATTTAAAAAAAAATAACAATAGCATTTTTGAAACAAATGAGATCTTTTACACAGAAGTGCAGAAAATACGACATTAGCTCTGCAGTTTGCTTAATGTAAGTAAGTATACACATTTCCTTTAGCCAGTTACCTTGTTTTAAAGAAGTACTGAGCCTGCCTTGAATATTTAGGAGCCTTAACTATTCACAAATTATATTTTTTATCCAAAAAAAATAATGTCATATCTTCAAAGCAGTAAGTACTGTGGCACAATACACAGAAAAATCAAAATTTTACCATTTAATTACACTACATTCCACTTACTCTAAATTTGTATTTAAAATTTACTGCCTAGGTGAGAATTTAGGATTCGTTGGGCCATGTGTAAATGAACGTAGTTCATATGACATTTCAAGACCATGAGCTGTAGCTGTATCCATGTCTGCCTTGCGGAAAATTATCATACGAATATCAGTATGTAAGTAGATTCTACCCGATTTTGAACTGGAGAAACTGAAACATGAATAAGATTCACTATAATAGTTGCTTTTAATAATTAATATTCAAGTCTACATGGCAAAATATACATAAAACATAGAAGGTACAAAATATTGCAGGGCTAATAAAACCACTGTTAACACATCATATGTTCCTCTTTCAGGAAACAGAAAAATTAATTATGGAGATGATGTATCTGAGTAACAGAATGAAACAACAAGTTTACTGTTATCTGCAACTGTGTGTTTATATTCAGTAACATAACAGTACATCTACATCTACGTGATTAGTCTGCTATTCACAATAAAGAGAACCTGGCAGAGGATTCAATGAACAACCTTGAAGCTGTCTGTACCGTTCCACTCTCTAACGGCGTGTGGGAAACACGAGCACTCAAATTTTTCTGTGCTAGCCCTGTTCTTTCTTATTTTATCATGATGATCATTTCTCCCTATGTAGGTGGGTGGGTGGGTGCCAAAAGAATATTTTCATAATTGGAGTAGAAAACTGGTGATTGAAATTTCATGAGAAGATCCTGTCGCAATGAAAAATGCCTTTGTTTTAATGATTGCCACTCCAATTCATGTATCATGTCTGTGGCACTATCTCCCCAATTCCATGAAAATACTAAACAAGCTGCCCTTCTTTGAACTTTTTTGATGTCAACCATCAGTCCCACCTGATGCGGATCCCACACCGCACAGCAATACTCCAGAATTGATCAGACACGCATGGTGCAAACAGTCTCTTTAATAGACCTTTTGCACCTTTTAAGTGTTCTGCCAATGAATCGCAGTCTTTGGTTTGCTCTACCCACAACATTATCCATGTGACCGCTTCAATTTAGGTTATTTGCAACTGTGATCCCTAAGTATTTAGTTGAATTTACAGCCTTCAGGTTTGTGCGACTTATTGCGTAATCAAAATTTAGCAGATTTCTTTTAGTACCCATGTGAACAACTTCCCACTTTTCTTTATTCAGAGTCAATTGCCACTTTTCACACCACCAGGTATCGTATCTAATTCATTTTGGTCATCTGATGACTTTACAAGATGGTAAACGACAGCATCATCTGCAAACAATCTAATAGATCTCCTCAGATTGTCTCCTATGTCATTGATATAGATCAGGAACAATAGAGGGCCTCTAATATTTCCTTGGGGAATGCCAGATATTACTTCTGTTTTACTCGATGACGTTAACGTCAATCACTACGAACTGTGACCTCTCTGACAGGAAATCACGAATCCAGTTGGGCAACTGAGGCAATATTCCATAGGAATGCAGTTTGGTTAGAAGACACTTGTGAGGAACAGTGTTGAAAGCCTTCTGGAAATCTAAAAATATGGAATCAATTTGACATCACCTGTCAATAGCACTCATTACGACATGAGTATAAAGAGCTAGTTGTGTTCCGCAAGACCAATATTTTCTGAATCCATGCTGACTATGTGTCAGTAAACTGTTTTCTTCGAGGTACTTCATAATGTTCGAACACAGTGTATCATCCAAAACCCAACTGCAAATTGATGTTAGTGATATGGGCCTGTAATTCAGTGGAGTACTCCATTTTCCTTTCTGGGTATTGGTGCGTCTTGAGCAATTTTCCAGTCTTTAGGTGCAGATCTTTCTGTGAGCAGGTGGTTGTATATAATTGCTAAATACAGAGCTATTTTATCAGCATACTCTGAAAGGAACCTGACTGGTATACAATCTGGACTGGAGGTTTGCCTTTATTAAGTGATTTAAGCTGCTTTGCTACACCGAGGATATCTACTACTTTGTTTCTCATCTTATCAGTTATTCTTCATTGGAATTCTGGAATATTTACTTTGTCTTCTTTGGTGAAGGAGTTTCGGAAAACTGTGTTTAATAACTCTGCTTTAGTGGCACTGTCATCAGTGACTTCACCGTTATCATCACGCAGTGAAGGTATTGATCGCGTATTGCCATTAGTGTGCTTTATGTATGACCAGAATCTCTTTGGGTTTTCTGCCAGATTCCGAGACAGAATTTTGTTGTGGAAATTATTATAAGCATCTCACATGGAAGTATGCACCATCTTTCGAACTTCTGCAAGACTTTGCCAATCTTGGGGATTTTGCGTTCATTTAAATTTGGCATGTTCTTTTCGTTGCTTCTGCAACAGCGATCAGACCCATTTTGTGTACCATGGCGCATTAGTACCATCACTTATTAATTTATGTGGTATATCTCTCTCAACTGCTGTCAATACTATCTCTTTGAAATCATTCCACAACTTTTCTACACTTACATGATCAGAACAGGAGGAGTGGAGAGTGTCTCTTAAAAAGGCTTTAAGAGCATTCCTGTCTCATTCAATATCATTAACTGTCATCGTAAAGCCTAACCTAATACACTACTGGCCATTAAAATTGCTACACCATGAAGATGATGTGCTATAGACGCAAAATTTAACTGACAGGCAGAAGATGCTGTGACATGCAAATGATTAGCTTTTATAGAGCATTCACACAAGGTTGGCGCCGGTGGCGCACCTACAACATGCTGACACGAGGAAAGTTTCCAACCGATTTCTCATACACAAACAGCAGTTGATCGGCATTGCCTGGTGAAACTTTGTTGTGATGCCTCGTGTGAGGAGGAGAAATGCATACCATCGCGTTTCCGACTTTGATAAAGGTCGGATTGTAGCCTATCGCGATTGCGGTTTATCGTATCATGACGTTGCTGCTCGCACTGGTCGAGATCCAATGACTGTTAGCAGAATATGGAATTGGTGGGTTCATGGGGGTAATACGGAATGCCGTGCTGGATCCCAATGGCCTCTTATCACTAGTAGTCGAGATGACAGGCATCTTATCCGCATGGCTGTAACGGATTGTGCAGCTACGTCTCGATCCCTGAGGTAACAGATGGGGACGTTTGCAAGGCAACAACCATCTGCACGAACAGTTCCACAATGTTTGCCGCAGCATGGACTATCAGCTCTGAGACCATGGCTGCAGTTACCCTCGATGCTGCATCACAGACAGGAGCGCCTGCGATGGTGTACTCAACGACAAACTTGGGTGCACGAATGGCAAAAAGTCATTTTTTTGGATGAATCCAGGTTCTGTTTACAGTATCATGATGGTCGCATCCTTGCTTGGCGACATCGAGATGAACGCATATTGGAAGCGTGTATTCGTCATCGCCATACTGGCGTATCACCCGGAGTGATGGTATGGGGTGCCATTGGTTTCATGTCTCGGTCACCTCTTGTTCACATTGACGGCACTTTGAACAGTGGATGTTAAATTTCAGATGTGTTACGACCCATGGCTCTACCCTTCATTCGATCCGTGCGAAACCCTACATTTCAGCAGGATAATGCACGACCGCATGTTGCAGGTCCTGTACGGGCCTTTCTGGCTACAGAAAATGTTCGACTGCTGTCCTGGCTAGCACATTCTCCAGATCTCCCACCAACTGAAAACGTCTGGTCAATGGAGGCCGAGCAACTAGCTCGTCACAATATGCCAGTCACTACTCTTTATGAACTGTGGTATCGTGTTGAAGTTGCATGGGCAGCTGTACCTGTACACACCATCCAAGCTCTGTTTGACTCATTGGCCAGGCATATCAAGGCCCTTATTATGGCCAGAGGTGGTTGTTCTGGGTACTGATTTCTCAGGATCTATGCACCCAAATTGCGTGAAAATGTAATCACATGTCAGTTCTAGTATAATATATTTGTCCAATGAATACCCGTTTGCCATCTGCATTTCTTCTTGGTGTAGCAATTTTAATGGCCAGTAGTGTATGCCCTGATTTAAAGAACCTGAGTAAAGGGAGACGAGAAGGTGACCTAATGAGCCAACGATACAACAGAAACCCACAAGATGCATAAGGGAAAGGTAACTTGAAAAAAAATTTTTCTTTGGTATTTCTATCTCAATACGAAGTGTCAATAATGAGCACACCACTGCCTTTCTATCTTAATTTAACTCAACCTGTCTTCCATTATTTACTCATTAAAAAAACTGCATTTTATTTTTATTTTTTTTTTACCGAACATCATGTTAATCATTGACTGTAGAAATTTCTGCAGTCAACAATAAATATGTTGTCTTTTAAAAAATTCTACTGACTGGACCACAACCTTGAGAAGTTAATTACTCTCATCAGTCAATTCTTTAATATATTAAAAGTTTATTTATGGAAGTTTCCATTCAACATACGGATATAAAATCTTGGATAACTAGTGTGGATGCTTTTCCATTAATTTTCTCAATATCTGTTAACTACTGAAGTAAGGTCTAAACATTCAAATGTGAAAAATTTCCTGTGTAAGGCTATAGCACTATCTATTAATAATTTGAGGTTTCCATTCAGAGAGTTAATTCAGGATCTGGAAATTATCATCTACCATCCACCCACCAAAACAGCTGAAATAGACATCATGTAAGATTACAGTTTACACATCCTTTATATCCATGTATGTTACCTTTATATCCATATATGTTAGTTAAGATGGCAACGAGTATAGATGTGGTAGTAAATCGCTCCATAAATTGTGAGTCTTTAGCATCTATAAGATACATATTACGTGACAAAATTGTGTAAAGTGGGATCAGACATGCTCGGTGATGCATAAATGGTATCACTCGCATTGCTTCGTGAAAATAAATCAAGAAAACCTTTCGTGTGCTTGTGGAACAAAGTTTAACGGATGTTTGGCCGCAACTGAAATGTACCGCGCAAATTGTGAACTTATAGTATTAGAAACACTGCAGAATGAACTGAAAGCAACAAGATAACATGTTCAGTTGTTGTAAAATATTGTTAAAAGCCTATCTGATCCAGCACTTAGAGAACTCTGACAATTTCAGGAGCACACTGAACCAAAGAAGTGTGCAAAACCTAAATCTGATTCAAACAATTTTAAAGTTCTGTTAAGTAACGGATTTCAGTGTCTCATTACAGATTGTGAAGTTAATAATGACGAGTCCGGCAACTCGCACCAAGATTATTTATCTGAATTGGCGGGAAGTAAATGCAAAATGTCAGAAAAATGTAACTGCTGCGACAATGCAAATAAAATGACGAAAATAAACTTTAGTAGGCCTACAGTTTTGGAATTGCGGGTATTCTTTGCCTCCAGCAAGATCTCTCTGTTGCAAGTGTTGTGAAACCTGGAGCAGGTCTAACAGAAGTTTTAAAAGAAACTATAACTGCATGTTGCAAAGTGAATGTATAGTAATAATGGGTGGGGCAAATGATGTGTATAAGAATGAAGTAATAGTGGCAAACAGTGTTTTAAGAAATGCGCTATGTACATTAGTGAATCGAAATGTGATTGTGGTAGGCATAACACACAGGTATGATCTTATTGAATCTTCTTGTGTGAACAGAGAGATCCAAAAAGCAAACAGAATGTACAAAAAGATCTGCAAGGCCACTTCAAATGCATTTTTCCTTAATATTTATGACCTGGAGAGAAAGCACTTTACTACACATGGAATGCATTTAAATAAATGGGGCAAATTGCTACTCAGCCAGAAGATCATGGCATTAGTGGAAAGTGTTTTCCTAGAAGTAAGAAATGTAATCCAATCCTATTGTCGATTGTGGAGAGCTGCAATGTATCTTGCCTACCAACTACTCCAGCTGCTGCAGTAACACAACTTGAAGAAACATTGATTACAGAAGAACGTGTTGGGAGAGAAGCAGGCATATTAACAGCTAAAACAGATGGAACAACACAGCA
Organism: Schistocerca piceifrons; assembly: GCF_021461385.2. Classification (NCBI taxonomy): domain Eukaryota; kingdom Metazoa; phylum Arthropoda; class Insecta; order Orthoptera; family Acrididae; genus Schistocerca; species Schistocerca piceifrons. The sequence goes on along the minus strand of NC_060149.1, from coordinate 357,428,967 downwards.
AGGAACAGAAAAAACAGAAACAGCAAGGGTGGTAGCATACTCAGCTACAAAAACTGTTGCTCCATCAAGTGGTACAGGTATCCATTCTGCAGCAATATCTGAACTACTCACAAGGGGAACCCAGTCATTGAGATCAAGACATTAACATGAAGAAGGGAAGAGAGTTCAACAAACAGTAGCAGTGTCAAGTGTTGTGGGTAAGCGAAAAACAGTATCTCCTCTCCCTGTAAACAATTTTATAGTCAAAGGCAGCAAGGAGAAGAAGCCCATAAGGTAAATAGTGCATGAGAGTTAATAGCCCCTCACCATAATGATACATCTGTGAGGAAAGACAGGTTTTATCTTAAAATATGCTATCTTAACATTCAAGAAGTGAGGGATAAGGAACTTCTTGTCAGTAATCTTGGAATAGAAAAAGGGTCTGATATTTTGTGTTTGAGAGAACACTGGGCTACTGAGAGTGACCTAACATTTGTTAAATTTGATAGTTATAATACAGCCAATAGCTACTGCAGAAAATTGCATTTAAGGGGTGGTGTAGCAATCTATGTTAACAAGTCACTTATATGTTCAGTCAGTACATTGGATCTAGATTTTCTGTGTGATGAACTGAACTTTGAAGCTGCTGGTATAGTTTTAGACAGTTTTAAGTTATTGGTAATATCCCTGTACAGATCACCTAAGGGCATCATCAGTGTATTTCTAGATAAACTGGACCAGCTCTTACATGTACTTGGTGAAACTAGATGGATAAATTATGATATTGTAATCGGTGGTGATCTGAATTCAGATTTTGATGTAACAACACACAAACGTAGTGTCACTGAACTTCAAAATCTACTAAGACAATCCAACTTACGCTGTGTCAATAATAGGCCCACAAGAGAACAAGCATGTCTTGACAATATTTTTGTGAATTTTAAAACAACAGACAAATCATGTGTTGTGTCAGAGTTTGCATTTTCTGATCATAGTTCTGTAAGCTTAAATTATACATGTAGGTTCCTTCCTGATAGACTAGCATAACTAAGCCTGTCCCAAAAATTTTTATCACCAGACCTGTCTCAGATGAAAAAATTCATAGATTTTTTAATTCCCTTGCTGACAAAGACTGGTTTGGTCAGCGTTATGGAGACACACCGTATACTTTAAGTAATGATTTGCCAGCAATATATACTATTTGATAGGTTTTTTAAAGTATTTTTGGCACACTTTAATGACTGAATTCCAACAAAGAAATTCAAAGTAGGCCTAACTGATCGAGTCCTGAAAACTAAAGTTCCAAGAAGACAAAATACTTGGTATACAAAACGGCCGACCACTCTGAAAAACCAAATAATGTTGCACAATGTTTATTGTAGACTGAAGACTAATCAAGCTAAACTAGCCTATGTTACATGTAGGAATGAATATAAAAAAGCGATCATAGAAGCCAAAAACGCACACAGTCTCAGAAGTATTGAGAAATCCACTAACAAGTGCAAAGCTGCTTGGAAGCTAATAAATAGTGTCGCTAAAGATGAAAGAAATGTTACAATTAATATCTCTGCCCAAAAGTTCAATGATTATTTTGTTAAATCAAGTAGGAATTAGCATTGCTAAACCTGAAATCAGCTCATCAAAGTTACCGTCAAAAAATAGTTGTAGATCATGAACAAATACAAGTATCTTCAGTTTCTGAGGTCTCACCAGATTTTGTATTAAGAATCGTGAAATGGTTAAAAATCATCAGACAGTGTAGACATATATGACTTATCCTGTAACATACTGTAGAAAGTCGTAGGCAGTATAGTGTACCCCTTTACACATTGTATAAGCAAATGTCTAGCTGAGGGATATTTTCCTGATGAGCTTAAACTGTCTAGGGTAGTTCCAGTTTATAAAAAGGGGATAAAGACTCTGCCTCAAGTTACCAGCCAATTTCCATAGTCCCATCTTTTTCTAAAGTTCTGGAATGCACAATTTATAAACAATTATCTGATTACTTTGATAATATAGGAATTATTAGTGGATCTCAATATGGTTTTAGGAAAAACATGTCAACAATTGATGCGATAGATACTGTTGTAAAATACATCCATCAAGTATTTGAGGATAAAGACTTTGCTCAAGTCACTTTTTGTGACCTAAGCAAAGCCTTTTACGGTGTAGGACATACACTACTACTTGAAAAATTGGACTTCTATGGTGTTAGAGGTAATAGCCTTAAACTATTAAGATCATTTTTACAGAACCGTAAGCAAGCTGTCTGTGTTGGCAAAGAACTATCCAGTGTAGAACTAGTTAAGGTAGGTGTCCCACAGGGATCTGTACTGGGCCCTTTCCTGTTCCTAATAATGATTAACAACCTGCAGTCATGTATTAAATCAAAAGCTGTACTACACTCCTGGAAATTGAAATAAGAACACCGTGAATTCATTGTCCCAGGAAGGGGAAACTTCATTGACACATTCCTGGGGTCAGATACATCACATGATCACACTGACAGAACCACAGGCACATAGACACAGGCAACAGAGCATGCACAATGTCGGCACTAGTACAGTGTATATCCACCTTTCGCAGCAATGCAGGCTGCTATTCTCCCATGGAGACGATCGTAGAGATGCTGGATGTAGTCCTGTGGAACGGCTTGCCATGCCATTTCCACCTGGCGCCTCAGTTGGACCAGCGTTCGTGCTGGACGTGCAGACCGCGTGAGACGACGCTTCATCCAGTCCCAAACATGCTCAATGGGGGACAGATCCGGAGATCTTGCTGGCCAGGGTAGTTGACTTACACCTTCTAGAGCACGTTGGGTGGCACGGGATACATGCGGACGTGCATTGTCCTGTTGGAACAGCAAGTTCCCTTGCCGGTCTAGGAATGGTAGAACGATGGGTTCGATGACGGTTTGGATGTACCGTGCACTATTCAGTGTCCCCTCGACGATCACCAGTGGTGTCCGGCCAGTGTAGGAGATCGCTCCCCACACCATGATGCCAGGTGTTGGCCCTGTGTGCCTCGGTCGTATGCAGTCCTGATTGTGGCGCTCACCTGCACGGCGCCAAACACGCATACGACCATCATTGGCACCAAGGCAGAAGCGACTCTCATCGCTGAAGACGACGCGTCTCCATTCGTCCCTCCATTCACGCCTGTCGCGACACCACTGGAGGCAGGCTGCACGATGTTGGGGCGTGAGCGGAAGACGGCCTAACGGTGTGCGGGACCGTAGCCCAGCTTCATGGAGACGGTTGCGAATGGTCCTGCCGATACCCCAGGAGCAACAGTGTCCCTAATTTGCTGGGAAGTGGCGGTGCGGTCCCCTACGGCACTGCGTAGGATCCTACGGTCTTGGCGTGCATCCGTGCGTCGCTGCGGTCCGGTCCCAGGTCGACGGGCACGTGCACCTTCCGCCGACAACTGGCGACAACATCGATGTACTGTGGAGACCTCACGCCCCACGTGTTGAGCAATTCGGCGGTACGTCCACCCGGCCTCCCGCATGCCCACTATACGCCCTCGCTCAAAGTCCGTCAACTGCACATACGGTTCACGTCCACGCTGTCGCGGCATGCTACCAGTGTTAAAGACTGCGATGGAGCTCCGTATGTCACGGCAAACTGGCTGACACTGACGGCGGCGGTGCACAAATGCTGCGCAGCTAGCGCCATTCGACAGCCAGCACCGCGGTTCCTGGTGTGTCCGCTATGCCGTGCGTGTGATCATTGCTTGTACAGCCCTCTCGCAGTGTCCGGAGCAAGTATGGTGGGTCTGACACACCGGTGTCAATGTGTTCTTTTTTCCATTTCCAGGAGTGTATATGCAGATGATACAACTTTTCTGAACAGCAGTAATGACCTCAATAGCCTTAAAACTTGTGTTACAAAGACAATTGCTCAAGCATCATACGAGTTTAAAGCAAATGGATTTTTTCTTAATGAAAATAAAACTCAGCAGATAGTATCTAGTCTAAAAGTCAAGCTACTACCTGATGATCCTAGTTATGTTAAGTTTGTGGGGGTATATTTGGATGACAAATTAATTATCTTGGGGTCTACATGTCAAGTATCTTGGTGGTAATTGTCTAGGGTAATCTATCTGTTAAGGTGACTAATGGATTTTGTATCTAAAAATTATGTTAGAATATCCTCTCTCTCATTCCTCCAAAGCATAATAACCTATGGTATCATTTTATGGGGAAACTTCAGTTGTGTGCGTGACATCCTTCTGCTGCAGAAGAAAGATATTAGGGTAATTGCAGGCTCATCATATAAGGCACACTGTGAACCATTGTTTTCTGAGCAAAAAATTATGACAGTAGTAAACACACACACACACACACACACACACACACACACACACACACACACACACTCTCTCTCTCTCTCTCTCTCTCTCTCTCTCTCTCTCTATGTTTTAATCTACACGAAAAAGAAGCTACCCGAAGCTAAATGCAGAGAAAATATACATTGCTACAACACTAGGACGAATAGATGTATTTATACTCCATTCCACAGACACTCAAAATCACTGAACAGTTATGAACTAATGGGGCACAAATTATTTAATAAACTTCCACTAGCTGTTCAAGATTTACCAGAGCAACCATTCAAACAAGCAATGTGTGACTGGTTAGTTGCCCACCCACTCTACAACGAAGGATTTTATCAATTGTAAAATTATACTGTAATAACAAACTGATTACTCTTTTGCAACAGGAATTATGTCGTAATATAAGTATGACTTTGTAGGATTTCACCAATCGTAATATAACCATGTAATAATAAACCTATTGTTCTTCTGCAACATTAATTATATTGTATTATTTGTATGACCTTGTCAACTGTAATATTATACTGTAATACCAAAGCTATTGCTCTTCTGAAACAGGAATTATATTGTGTTATAAGTATGACTTTGTAGGATTTCATCAATTGTAATATTACACTGTAATGACAAACCTATTGTTCTATTGCAACATGAATTATATTGTATTATATGTATGACTGTCTATTGCCTAATGGCAATAGAACTATTCTATTCTATTCTATTCACTTCGCAAATTAGTACTATTTTAGAAGGTTCATTTACAGTTTAAGAGATTCCAAAATATTCCTTGTAATAAAAAATATCTAAGGAAATGAGAAGCAGCTCTACGCATGAACACTGATTGCTCTACTGAGGCGTACCATTATGTAACAGTAACTATACAAGGTTTCTCAGGAGGAAAGGTCATAATTCAGGGATATGACTAGAATGATCCTTCGAAGCAAAAAGGAACTAGTAAATATGGGCTCAAAAACTCAGCATACGTACTGTGAATCAAATCTTTTCCATTGCAAACTCTTTGCCTTCCATATTTTGAGATGTGGGCCAAAAGAAGAAAAAATGTCCAGTTAACATGGGCTCTAAAATGCATACCTTACAAACCATGTGCACTATTCATCTTTGCTACTGTAAGACACATCTCATTTACTGGACAAGTGCCCACAGCTTTTAAGGTATGGACTTTAGATAATCATTCCTGTCATATCCCTACATATTGTCCATTTCTCCTTGGACACCCTGTCTAATAAATGAACATCTGTAATAACACTGTTACTATATGTGAACAAAGCAGTTACTTGAGCACCATACAGTAGGAGAGGGATGTAATTTTCAAAAATTAGCAGTGTAATTAGGGACAAGCCCATAGCTCTTTTGCAACAGTTAAATATGCTAATTACTGCTTATAGTTGCCAACATTTTTATTCATTTCAATTTGAATTTTGAAAGCCCTAAGTGGTAATCACCATGTTTTTAGTCACTGTTCACTGAAGGTTAACTGTCAAAGCTGTTATCCTTTTTGGTTACGTGTCTGAATGATTCTCAGTACAACTTCTATTTGGAGAACCAGTAATAATTTCCATTAATTTTGAAAGCAGTTTTCCTAAATACATCACCAAATAAATTAATTCAACACTATGAAGTCTTCAAAGAAACATTGAGGCCCATAGGTATCAGAATATGTTCAAAATAAAAAAGGAAAATCTACAAAAACAGCCAGAACAAGCAAACATTGATATTTTAAATGGTGCTGCAATGTATAATGAGAAGCTGTAAAAGAAGATTCAGGAGTCTGCACAGCTTGTCAGAAATTTGCAGTAATATGAAATCAAAATGGAATATTGTTGAAAGAAAAAAAAAGGAAAGAAGCCACATACATATATCTAATTACATAACCATTTATTTCTTGTGTTATATTTAACTTCATTGGAAAGTACATTTAAAGTTTTCACAATGTGACTGAAGACACTTTCCTCATCATCCACTGTAGATTTAGTAGAGTCATACAGGGTGGGACAAAACATAACGAACAGAAAACACTATCACAGAACTACTTCCCAAGGCTTTTTGCAACTTTACAAGAAGATAAGGTTTCTACAATACACTTTTAGTTTGTTGACTATTTTAATATTCTACTGTAACTTGAATACAGGAATGTGCCAAATTTTAGTAAATTCTATTTCATTCTGGTGTAATGTTTTGTTTATATTATAAATTTGGTGAGCTAGGGTTTGACGTACCGCCAACTGCTAGAGACCAACTTACCGTAGATGTATGAGATACCGTAGCCACTTTTGAGCATCATAGGGCTGCTTGCCATCCAAATTGGCAGGCATATACAAAGTTCGTTGCCTTAAGAATGTTTGTGAATTTGCAGGCATGTCACATAAATCATACATCACCACAAACATTTTCACCACTGTTCCAAGGGGATTGAACAGAGTCACTTGTACTGTGCCACTTCGAGGAACATTATAACCTTTCTTTCCAAGGTTAATATGGCCCTGAAAGAAGAAAATTATTTCAGTTACCAATTTGTATCAAAATAAATAAAGACTATTATCATGATCAGAGGGAAATATAATTTTTAATGAATAAGAAAGATATTTTCCGAGCACAGGAGAATTTTGGCTTCTGGCTAGATGAAGTACTCCACTAACTCCACCTGTGGGGATAAGATGTACCAAACTCACAAAGCATATTAAGTGAAAATATATAAGAAGAAGATTTCTGTTACAATAGTCATTGGCGACTACAGTCAATATCCTTCCTTTGACGGCAAATACTGAAATCACGTTTTATGCAGCTCCATACTTTCCAGTGTGTGAGTAACATGGCTGAACTGGCAGGTCATCATCACTTAACGCTCCCACAACCCTTGTCTTCCTTCCAGTTCATTATTTAGTCATATACCATTGTAGGTGGTTTGAACTCTTCTATATATCCTACAACCGCTTTGATTCATTTGAGAGAAGGAAGCTATTAAACAATAATATTTTGTCTTCTGCTTCATCTTAAGTTATCCGTTAAGATTAGCCCAAGATGATTGGGAGAGAAGAGATGGAACTTCAGAAGTTCTTTTACGTAAAAATATAAAACACCATGAGGATTAAAGTTTATTGTCCAGTTGACATCAAGGATGTTCGTATAAGAGCACTAGTTCTACTTGGAACAACATTAGGGGAAGGAATGAGTTATAATGTTCTTGTTGCAACAACCTAAACATTGTTCTCCGACTATCTTGGCGGTATAATAATTAAATTTGTCAATTCTTCACACCCAAGAATAGGTGTCAAGCATCACCTGACAATTCTATTTCTTCTCTTTTGTTTTCCATTTTTCCAATGTTCTTTGATCTTCTCCTGTAGTTATTTTCTTACAGCCACTAGTCCTCCTGAATTTTTGTTCAACAACAACCTTCCCATAGTATTTCATTTCTAATAGCTTCCTGATTATTTGTTGTTCTGTGGTATCTTCTCTTTTTAAATTCTGTTTTTTGTGATCCAAGCTAGTGTTGGTTTCTTCCCCTCTGACAGTCTTTCAAAAAGCACTGTTACTACTGTCGTCGTCATCATCATCTTCTTCTTCTTCTTCAGTCCAAAGACTGGTTTGATACAGCTCTCCATGTAACTCTATCCTTTGCAAGCCTCTTCATTTCCAAATAACTGCTGCAACCCACATACTTCTGAACCTGCTTACTGTACTCACGTCTATCTCCCTCTACACTTTTTATCCCTGTAATTCACTCCTATACTAAATTGATAATCCCATGATGTCTCAAAATGTGTATTATCAACCGATGTCTTCGTTTAATCAATTTGTGCCAAAAATTTCTTGTCTCCCCACTTCTATTCAGTATCTTCTCATTAGTTACATGAACTAACCATCTAATCTTCAGCATTCTTCTGTAGCACCACTGTAGTGAAAAGACAACAGAACAGTCTACTATAACCCTCCTTTTGCTCTTTCTTATTGTATATCATATTGTCCTGGTTTTTCAGTTTTAAGGATTCTGGCTGTCGGCTGGGTGCTGTTCCTTCTATTTCTTATAAAGTGCAACCCAAACTATTACTCCAAGTGTAGGTCCAGTGCATCTAGCGCATACACACGTCAGATATCACTAAAACAAAGGCATTTTTCGTTGCAGAGAAATCTGCTCATGAAATTTTAATCACCAACTTTCTCCCCTGCCTGTGAAAATATTTTGTTCATGCTGACCTACATAGGGAGTAATGATCATGATAAAACAAGGGAAATCAGAGCTCACGCGGAAAGATATAGGTGTTCATTCTTTCTGCACACTATAAGAGATTGAAATAATAGAGAATTGTGAAGGTGGTTCAATGAACCCTCTGCCAAAACTTAAATGTGATTTTCAGAGTATCCATGTAAGTGTAGGTGTAGGTGGGTTGTAGGTCCTCAACTGGCCACCACCTAACCAACACACAGTCATCACTGGCACTGAGGCAAAACTAGCTTTCATTAGAAAACACAACAGACCTTCACCCTGTCCTCCAATAAGCTCTCAATTGACACCACTGATGTCGCAGGTGGTGGTGTTTTGGGGTCAGTGGAATGCACGCTACAGGGTGTCTGGCTCAGAGCTGTCCTTTAAGTAACAAAATTGTAGCAGTTTTTGTGTCACTGTGGTGCCAACTGCTGCTCAAATCACTGCTGCAGATGCTACACAATGCGCCAGACCCATATGCCAAGCACACTGATCTTCCCTCTCAGTAGTACCACGTGGCCATCTGGAGCCTGGTTGTCTTGTGACTGTACATTCCTGAGGCCACCACTGCAAGCACCCATGTACAGTGGCCACAGTCCTGCCACGTCTTTCTGCAACATCGCAGAAGGAACATCCAGTATCTCATAGCCCTATTACACAACCTTGTTCAAACTCTGTGAGGATTGATAGTGACATCCTTGTTTCCTTACAGGCATTCTTTACTAACACCAACTCACCTCTTTAAAGCAAACCTGATTTGCATCATCATACTGGTACTACCAGCACCTCTCTCATGCGACTGTTGTGGAATTTGAATAATCATCTTTCACATGTAGAAACACGCCTACCAACATTTGTTTATGCCGCACAACTTTTTCTTGGTGCTGTGATTTTAGTTTTGTTTTTATCCGTTCAGTGTATGTGGACTGTTCCAGTGCTGCTGCTTGATAATGGAACCAACACAAACCCACTATTAACAAATTAACCATCACAATACCAAGGAGGGAGGGAGGGAGGGGGGGGGCAGGGCTAGTTTATGCTCACCTTTTGAAAATATTGTGCTCTAGCCATTTACTATGTACTCTAAAATTTTGAAAACTACGTATTGTTTTAATGAATTTTGGCATGTTCCACAAATATTTTAAAATTTTCAGTTTAACTTGACTAACAATTTAAGCCTCAGTAGTAGATACTACTTCCACAATGACTATCATATTGAATATTTTCAGGTTCAGGACCTTCCTTACACATCAATCTCTTTAGAAAGTATGTTGTGAATAAAAACCACCAGTTAACAAAATCTGCATTTTTAAATTTTGTTTTCATGGCACCCTATTTGCTTCAGTAATGTGTACCATATGCCTAGACTGTGACCCTGCCATCCTTCCCTCTTGTGTCTGCATTCCTAGCCAGCAAATCTGCTGCCTCCCTCTGAGCCACTAGATACCCACCCCAACCCCTGTTCCTACCTCCCACTTCTTCCCTCCTCCCCACCCCCCCCCCCCCCACCCCCCAGTACCACTCTACCTGACAACCCCCAGTACACTAAGTCCCCCCTGCCAAAATGCAGTCTTGGCATTCTGTGAGCACTCAGCACAGGGGCACAGACATGGTGTATTGTGCCTGGTAACAACTCAATGATTCTGCCATTCAGTGGACGATTTCATTTACAGCTGAAGTATTTAGGTTTTTTTTTTTTTTTTGTATCATGTATAATATCCCTTCTCTTGTTCCTTCTGGGGCTGTGACTTATAAAATAATCCAAATCATCTTCATTTCATTATTGTCATTTCCTGGACTTAACACACGTTAATCACATTTGCCTCATAATAGATATGTTTGTGTATTAGTTTTTGTTCGACTGGCAATATATTTTCGTACTCAACACTGTTTTTCCACATCTCATTCAAGATTTTAATTTCAACAGGACAGTGCAGGGATCTATAGTAGTGAGCTCTAAACACTTTTAACCCATCGTCTATGATGATGTCATACAGAAGAAACTCATTTCATTTGTATATAAGAATGCATCCAGCTGACAGTTATTAACAGTGCCACTGTTTGAAACTCTCCAGGAAATGCCTTACATACCTTTCAATTTTGTTAAAGTTCTTCAGTTCTTGTAATAAACATTTCTTACTGTTCATATGATCTACTTTTACAGTTGTTTGTGACTTAAGCAATACTACAACATATTGCTACAACTGCCTTTCATAGGCAGTGCATTGTGTACTGTGCTAGTGTTCATCACAGAACATACTCTGATAAAAAGTAAAATGTTGTCATTTGATTAATATTCCTGACACAAAGCTGAAATACTGGGTACTTCCTTTCTCCTGGGAAAGGGGAGAAGGGGGGAGGGTGAGAATGGGGAAGAGCATGAGGATTAAGCCCACATCATCAAGGAAGAGTTTGGAAGGTGCAGAGAGGAACTAATGTCAAGCTGAAACTGAGTTTGTCCCTCAGGTATTCTGAGACAGTGCAGTTGGTAGTGCACTACTTGCAGAAGGCAGGTGCCAGAATTTGTGTCGTGATACATCACACTGCTCCAACTTGTCACAAATGGTTAAACATTTTAATGACCCTTCCTTTACTATGTCTGTGTACTTTCTCCAATGATTTTCTTTGCCTCACAACACCATATTTACTGTGGATTATTGTCACTTTCAAATTTCTTCGTGCTTTTAGAACAAACTCAGATGACATAAACAAGATTATCTGAATGTGATGTTAGTGGTTCAGCTTATTTTGGTGCTGTAAGAATGAGGTGTCCATTGTTTATCAATATGACATGAATAATAATTTATAACTAATGATAATTTCAAGTGGTTTGTTAATGAATGAACATAACAAGACAACAAACATTAACCATGAAATCTGTACTATTTATGGGACAAACAGCAGCTAATGACAGGAGGTACTTTTGAAGGTGTTTGATAAGCAATTGTATCTGGCCAAAAGACCACAATTACAATTATTCTGCTCAAAATTGCCCAGTCTTACAGATATGCTATGGTTTCCAGTGATTTTTAGTCCTTTATGCATTAGTTGCCACTGACTAGTTTGGGTTGTATGGTTGTGGTCCGTGAAACATTTTCGATCCTGACTTTTGATCCAGAACTGTATTCAACATCTTCAGAGGTGTTCCTGGTTCTGCTAAGTCTTCCAGATTGATGTCAGAGTGACACATTGTGAAAAGGGAGCATGGCAGAAGTTGACAGCTCTTAATGAAATGTCACAAATGAGAAAGTTTCATGGACTATAACAATACAACCCAGAAGATTCACCAGCAACTACAACAGCTGGTGGTAAAAGCCGTCACTGTATGACATTTGTGCATTTCAGATATTTCCTTCCTGGATTATTCTTCCGTGACAATATTTGAAGAATTTCCACCAGCGGTTACAGTCACATAAAGAGTTTTCTACAATGAATATATACTGAAACTGGCTCCACTCTACAATGAATGTGGAAAACCATGTTTATTATGTAAAAAGGTATTGGCAGATGTGCACTTGCATATGCAATGATCTTCACTGTTACTGCTACACATTCGAAATTTGCATTGCATTGCATTGCATTGAATTATAACAAATTTTCATATTTTGTAGGAACATACATTTGTGAGTCCTTTTACTTTTTTGACTGTTTTCTTTGCTGTCAGATCCTATTAACATTCACTCAGTAATCTTACTCATAAAAAAAAGAATTATTTCTTCATTTCATCTCATCTCAAACATGCTGTAAGTAATCTTATGAAGTCTTGAAACGAATTTTCTCCAAATGATTCCATGAATTTCATACTGTAATAATCTTTTGTTTTCCTCAATCTTATTTAGTGCCATAAACACTGTAATACATCTACCTCGTCTGTTATTTCTGTTGTGGAGCTGCAGGAATGTTGTAACACTCTTAGCCTCATAAATAATAGCATCAGCTAAATTAATGCACTTGTTTAATTCAGTGAAACAAAAATACAAATTAATCTTAGCCAGTGTAACACACTGCAGAGAAGCACAGCCAAGCAAAAACCTATGAACATTTTAATTTTCTCAGGATGAAACTGTGGTGTCACCGCCAGACACCACACTTGCTAGGTGGTAGCTTTAAATCGGCCGCGGTCCATTAGTACATGTCGGACCCGCGTGTCGCCACTTGCAGTGATAGCAGACCGAGCGCCACCACACGGCAGGTCTAGAGAGACGTACTAGCACTCGCCCCAGTTGTACGGACGACGTAGCTAGCGATGCACACTGACGAAGCCTCGCTCATTTGCAGAGCAGATAGTTAGAATAGCCTTCAGCTAAGTCAATGGCTACGACCTAGCAAGGCGCCATTAGCCTTACATAGCTTGTATCTAAAGAGTCTCACTTGTCTCGTCAAGAGCGATGTACCACAAGGATGGATTAAAGTTAAGTATTCCAGAAGCTACGTACTTTTCTTTATAGCGTTCATTACGTATCCTGTTTCAGACCTATCTCTTGCCTGCGTGAACTAAACGCATGCCTTTCGGCTACTTCCGTGGCGTGGCTGTCTTGCTACGCCACAACAGAAACCATAAGCAATACTATAGATTCCAAAATATCCTACAAGGGGTCACATCACAATTCATCATTGTATGGTTTGAGGCCGTGTGCAAGATACATGATAAAAATGAAATTTCCTGTGTTATTTGAAATAAGCATGCGCACATGTGCTGTCTTACAAAATTAGACTGCGAACAAAAGAGTGGAACATACATTGCAAATCTGAACACTTGCACCACAATTCATAAATTACTAGCTCACAATTGTGCTAATAGTATAGAGTCTCAAAAACTCTGTGCTCTTCAATGCCAACCTCTAGCAGATTATATTCCACTCTCAGGTGAACCTGTAAGACCTAATAACACTGAGGAGTGCAGAATTTTTATACCTCTGTCTTACCTTAAGCTGTGGACCAATGCAGCAAGTGTATAGACTAAATTTTCATTCTGTGTGTGTGTGTGTGTGTGTGTGTGTGTGTGTGTGTGTGTTTTTTTTTTTTTTGCTTTGAAACTTGCTGGCAGATTAAAACTGTGGGTCAGACTGGGACTCAAACTTGGGACCTTTGTCTTTTGTGGGCAAATGCTCTACCAACTGAGCTATCCAAGCATGCCTCATGACTCACCCTCACAGTTCCACTTCCACCAATATTACCTCTCTCCTGTATTCCAAACTTTGCAGAAGTTCTCCTAATACCTTGTGGGATGAGCACTCCCTGACTAAAGGATATACTGGAGAAATTGTTTAGGAAATTTGGAGGATAGGAGACAGATACTGATGGAAGTGAAGCTATGAGAATGTGTCATAATTTGTGCTTGGATAGCTCAGTTGGTCAAGCACTTACATGTGAAAGGCAAAATGTCCCAGATTTCAGTTCCGAACCACCAGGAAGCTTCAGAGCAAATATCTGGCTAAGTGCATTAAAATAAATACAATGTTTTTCTCATACTCAAGTTACTAATTCAACAGACACTGTTTCCCGAGCTATACTTCTCACCACACACCCTGTATCAACCCAACTCCTTCACTTCAACAATGAGCATAATGGTAATCTGGTGAAAGTATGGTAATGTGTGTACACACAAAAGGAAAACAATTTTTAATTTTATGTTGCTCTTTATATTTATATATTGACTTATTTACACATTCTGTCTCTTTTGCATTGCAGGGTGTCATTAGCTATCGGACTGTGTGCTGGAAGTTTAAAGGAATGAGTGAATAATATACAATGTGAAAAGTAAATGCAACATTTTTAACAAATATTTTATTATATACATTTTTTAGTGATTTGTGACATAATTAATAATTCCCTCTTAGTTTAACTTTGTTGATTTCGTGAAACTGGGAGTAGTTTTTTCTTCAAGTATATATTTTTAAAGAAAGGATAGGTTTTGGGGTAAATACTCAGAAAAATTACAGGTCTCCTGCAAATGTGACACCATGAATAAGGGATTCTTCTTAAATATGTACATGACTGAATCATCAGAGAAATTATATAGCTATGTGAGTAAAACAGTTCCTTTTAACAATCAAGAACCAAACCATAAACTGTATGTTCACAACAGACAACTCAGTGATCCAGTAACCAGAGACAAGCGTGGAGTTTGCTTAATTGTAACCAGAATTTCCAAGAGAGGTGCAGATGAAGTTGATGGGAACCCTGATGTCCGTGCTATATAACTGGAAAACAACAACAGCACAAGACAAAATTTTACAACTAATGCCATTTTACAAAATATTCAGATAGGAAGATTCGCTGAGCACACAAAAAATGAAAAGAGTATTCACAATTCACAGTGACACGCTGTAGGTTGTAAAACTCCATTACTCTTAATGATAAATTCTGAAATATATAGGATTACATTTTAAGAGTAAGAATGATGCCTGAACAGTTACAATACATTAAATGTTTGTGTATTATAATCATGGGGGAAACACTTTGCCACAATGACATTATTTTTCTTACTGATTTAATTACTCATTCACTGTCTATGTTGTCAGTTTACATAGGTTACACATTTTCTTTTAAAATGTGTCACATTCCCGTCATTAGTTAATCACACCATACACTAATTAAATATTGTCTTTATTTGTGTGCATTTATTTATTTATTTATTTATTATCTCCTTGCAATGAATGGGTACCATAATGCACAGAAATGAGGGTGGTGATTATATCTAATACATTCGGGTCTGGCTCCCACTTCCCTTGAATGTGGCTAAAAATTGTAACACACAGAAACAAAATATATGAGAGAGTACTCTGTAAGCATCAACTTCACAAGGCCACTAATGTAATGAATACTTCTTGTTTATTTATTGCAGAACTTTTAAGGAAGTTCTTTTTTGAAACAATTATGGAAGTGTGTTACAAGGTACATGGTTACAAAAATGGTCAGGTCTTTTGTATGACATCTGCTTGATGTCCAGTTATTGAGTTACATAATATTCTTTGTAACTTTTCAAAAATGAAATATTGTTGACTTTTCTGCATTATTCTGCAAAATTATGTGAATGCCAATAACTTAAAAGTTAATATGTTCAAAATATTCCATTTTAGATACTGATGAAACTTCAAATTAAAAAAAAAAAAAAAAAATCCCTCACATTTCGAAGTTTCTTAAAATACTTAAATTTTTATATTAGAGAGAAAGCTTGAGTAAATTATGATACTTTGCCTGATTTCATTCATTCAGTAATTTCCTATGGAATTATCAATTGCAGTAACTCGCATTTAAGGAAGAAAAGATTTCATTGCATGAAGGTGTGCAGTAAGATCATCATAAGGTGCTGGCTCGTGAACATATGAAGTTTAATGAGTTGGGAATTTTAACCACATAGGCATCAAATTTCACGAGAACATTTATCATCCACTAAATCCTGAGTGAATAACAGCTACCATAATTATAATAATATAATGAAAAATTATCTTGACTCTTATTTAAAAACTGATTTCACAGACGTGTGTCAAACAATGCTGTTACCACAATCTTCATGCATTTACCTAATGATGCTAAATGCTTCACAGATATCACAACCGAATTTTAAGTGTGCACAGGAAGTTCTCTCTATGCAAACACTTTGTGTAAAAATTTCAGTTAATAAGTTTTGGCCTACATTGAAAATATAGGACAAATCATACATTGAATTGAATTTAATATGATCCTTTAGAAATACATTATTTACAATAAATGAACATGTTTATATGAGTCATCAGAAACAGACCTCGCTTATTATCACTTACTTTCTAAGACTGACTTCTTCTGTGTCATTAAGATCTTTACCTTTGTAGTGCCCCATAGAAGTAATTAAAATTTAACATCCTTTATTGAGAAACAAGTAGTGAATTTTTATGTCACAACTCTCTTGTTCAGCTTTTCCTGTGTTTTATGTTTCAACTCTTAGTTTAGCTCCCTGAATGAAATTGTGCTGCTGATGTTTGTACACCATTAGTACCACATACTACAGCATGTTTCAAACTTTTTTGCAATGCATCCTTCATAGCTGATTACTTGCAAAATATATTGAAGCAATAAGCAGTCAGAGCAATAAGACAGCTGTGGAGTTGGGAAGAAGATGAGTGTAAAAACTGTCAAATCACCGATATACTATTACACCTAGTTTAGTCAGTAGTTTTTAGCAGTTTGCTGGTTCTTGTAACTTATTTACTGGCTGTGTTCTTGGAAATGAAATCTGCTGATGCGTCCATTATCAGTGACGATTCTTTCATCTCTTTTGATGTGTATTAGTCCTTATACTGTAAGCTAGAGTATCAAAGTTTTCAGCAAATACTGTGAGCTGCTCTTTTACAATACTTTTATCTACCCTACATCCATTACCTATTTTAGTCTGTTTTTATTTGATAACTTCCAAACAGATTCTGCCTTATTCTCAGTCTTTATACTTCTGGTTTTGCATAATGGGTGCATTATTTCCATTTAAAATTTTATCTCTTTTTTGTTAATTACTTCCATTATTGATTACAGACAATAAATAGTGTTTATAAATTTCTCACATAGCAAACTTTTTTTATAAAATGAATGAATTCTCAGAGTTATATTGGACTCCTTAGTGTAAGGTCAGAGCAAACCACTTAGTTAAAAAAACACTCTTAAAAGAAAAAAAACTGTGATACTTATTTCATAAAGAAGAAATGTACTTTAATGTTAATTATGATAGGAAAAAATCTGTCTAGTTGTAATATTATACATGACCTATTGTTCTAAGATAATGGTAAAACAGTGTATACACTATCTGATCAAAAGTATCTGGACATCCCTAAGTAATGCTGAACTGAGCACAAGATGTCATGAGAAGTGGATTCGGCAGTATAAAAGAGCCCAAGTAGTATTGTGTTGTCAGTAGACAAGCAGTAACGGCAGAGTTGGTTGGGCAGGAGAGCTCGGTGACTTCTAACATGGACTAATCACTATTTCAACTCTTCTACAGCTGTCCAAGCCAATGTTGGTGATGTGATTATGAATCTGAAATGTGAAGCAGCAACAACAGCTAAAGCAAGACCAGGCAGACCTCCTGTACCGACAGACAGGGACCACCGAGCATTGTGGGAGGGGGGGGGGGGGGGGGGATGTAAAAAATGGCATGAAATCAACAGAAGTTATCACTCTTGAGTTATGAAGTGCTGCTAGCAGTCCAGCTAGCACAGTGACAGTGCATAGGGAGTTAAAAATAAAAGGGGTACAATGGCTGATCAGCTCCTCATAAGCCACACATTATGAAATTGCGAAGGTGGGATGGCTCCACTTGCTACAATCCTGCTCCTTAAAGAAATATTTTTTTTCCAATATGTATGTAAGCACATGCAACAATTGTGTGCAATGATCAATTTCTCAATAAGGCTGATGTTCACAAAATTTCATTGTCCACCAAGTAATTGTGTGATTTCAAACTGCAAAGTAATTGTTATTTTTATCTACAAAAAATTTATTTCAATAGTAACGAAACATATTTGATACCTATAGAACATGGGGAGTTGGGATTTCCAGTCATCATGTAGCTATAATTTATAAAACAACATACCTCAATCAAAAGCCCTTTAGTTACTCTTTTAAAAAAAATATTTACTTTTTTCCAAAAACCTGTTTCAAATGATTATTTATAATTATAATTAACAATCATCTCAGAGTTGTGAATGTTAGATTCTGACAACTGAAGTCATAATTTTGTTGTCGGATTTTTATTTATTTATTTATTTTTTTAACTGTACAATAAATTTGGGTATCAGAACATGATATTAATTGAGATAATGAATAAATTAGGAAAACTGTGAACCTTTACATTTTACATGAAAATCAGTAAATCTCATTGGAGGTGTACATGGTATTGACAAACATTTCATATAACTAGAGTAATTTTACAGTTACCTAATTACGATCATACTAAATTATTACTTGGTTCACTAGAATGGCATCTATGCTTTTAGTTAAGAGTCTGGTCAAATCATTCACTTTGACATCATCAAGTAGTCATTGCGTTATATTTGCATCGATAAAATCTGGATCTTCCTGTGAAAGTACATTGTACAAATATTGCCACTGTCAGAATACTACTTAGTCTAGTGGTTGTGTCAACCTGTGATTTACATTCTTAATGACATCTTACAGACGATTATGAGAAGCATTAAATATGGGATTTTGTCCCGTTACCTGATTCTGCATTGTGTACATAATTTCAAAACTTAGTATAAAATTAGTAAAATTAGATTATAGCCAGCAACCAGACAATAGACACCATGTGCTACCAAGGGCCATCAATCACAGGTGAGGCATGTTACGATTTCTGTAGTCATTGCTAAGCAACATTTGAGATAGTGGTAAGAGTGACATTGCTGGACAGTGACTGACAATGAGTGATTTGCTGTGATGGATCATGCTATGCCCAGTGCCAATCCAATGGAAGGATTTGGGGCTGATGAATGCCTGAAGAAAATTACCTGCTAGCCCTGACCCAAGCCCAATGCAACACCTTTGGGACAAGTTACATCATCAATTTCGCTCCAGACCCCAGTGTCAAACATCAATACCTTCCCTGGTTTCTGGTCTTGAGAAAGAATAGGCTGCCATTTCCCTAGAGACATTCAGATGCATCATTGTATGTGTCCCCAGCAAAGCTCAAGCCATCCTAAAGCAGATGGTGGATACACCCATATTAGTCCACTAATACGGTGTCTTGATACATTCAATCAGGTAGTGCATATGTTATCTAAAATGTTCATGTAGTACTGTATTCTTTCACTTGACTTATTTTATATCACTAGTACACAACTTTTAGAACACATAATCTAAAGAACCAAATAAACAATCAAATCAAATTCACTTCTGATGGCACATAATCATCTGAGCCCAGATTCTAGAGATATCATATGTCTTTCACTAACTTCTTGTTCGTCACTTAATGAATGCCTTCCACAGATTTAGTTTCTCCATACAATTGTATATTTTGGAGATGACAATGGTTTCATCCACTGAAGCACATTTTTGAATTTACATTATTAAGCACTGATGCTGGTTCTAATACCAGTAACTTAGGCTTGTTTTAATATTCTGTACTAATTATTTTGTGGCAGCAGGTGGCACTTTCTGTGCATTAGTATATGGATCTACCAGGAAATCCATCTCTTATTAACTGTTCTTGTCCACCACAAACAGAAACAAGTATAATTCAAACATATGGATGCAGTGTTTTGATCTTGACATGGGTATGTACAGAGTGATTCAAAAAACATGTCCCATAGCAAAGTATGGTGAACTGTAACTCCACTTACAAACTTTCGGAGGTTGCAGTATGGAACAAAACAAGAACAAAGTTTAGTGAACATGGGCTTTAAAATGCATACTTTTTCATCTTCACTACCATCAAATACATCTCTTCTACTGAAGAAGTGCTCATAGCTCTTAAGGTATGCATTTTGTAGCCCAGTTTCACAAGACTCTTTTTTTTTCTTGGTTTGGTCCATACTACCATCTCCGAAAGTTTGTTGGCGTTTTGGTTCACCCTATTTGTCCTATGTGACATAACTTTTGAATTACCTGGTATTAAAAGAAAGCCCTGGAGCAAAATACTATTAAAACATCACAATTTTGACTTAAAAACTGCTGAAACTAATCTGCTGAAGTCATGAATGGAACTACACTAGAATCAATCTCTAACTTTAAATACCTTGGAAGTGTTGATTTAAACAACGCTAACACGGGCTGTACTTTACAGCAAAATGAAGCAACTTTTTCCGAAGAATTAAAAAATCTTCTATGGAAGAGGTAAATATCATGGTACCCAAAATAAACAATGCTGAACACTTGCTGTCAATCCTCCTTTACAAGTCAGAAGTTTGTGCTCTACTAGACAGTTAAAAATTAATTTAATTTCTGCTGCTTTAGTTTTCAGAATTGTGAACCAAAAACAACTAAGGATAAAACTAGAAGCGAAGAAGGGATGAAAAGTCAGCATTGAAGAGTATATTCTTGACATCATATGCCATTTTACATGTTATTGGCATGACTAATTAATGTCTTCAGCAGAAAGACAAAAAATGATTATTTAAACTTAATTGAACTGTACTGTGTCTCCACATATAAAAACCAATTCTATGTTGCCACTCCTACCTCAAAGTCCCACTGCTGCAGTCAACAAATACTGTAAGAATCCATGCAATTCACAGTATTATAACACTGGCAGCATTCAGTTTCTGTACTTTCCAAAACTCTTTCTCCATTAATGGTTAATGCTGCTCAGAACTGATCAAACAAGTTCAAAAATGGCTCTGAGCACTATGGGACTTAACAGCTATTGTCATCAGTCCCCTAGAGCTGAGAACTACTTAAACCTAACTAACCTAAGGACATCACACAACACCCAGTCATCGATCAAACAAGTGTGTGTATATTTAGAAAACTAGGAGTTTACCATTTTCTTCAATGGAAAACAATCATGTTCTTTGCGAATGACACAAGCACATAGTTCACTCACCAAGATGGTTACTAAAAGACAGAATCGTCTGGTATCATGACGTGCAAGTAAAAATACAGACATCTGTAAGTTTCATTGGTGGTCTGACCTGGCACTTAGTGCAAACAATACATTTCTCCTTGCAGCAGCTACCTCAGCACATAGTAGGAAGGAAACAGTTTGTTGGCCCACCATTGATGAACACATGTAAGAGAAGCAGAGAGTAAATATGGAATGGACAGGTATAGCGGCATGCTTTTTAAAGGACTATATAAACATCAGCCTTAATCAGTTCATGCAAACAATGAAATGTTTGAAAAGCTATATGGACAGACACTTCTCCAAAATACATGTCCAGTGCCTTAATCACACAGATATCCTTTAGTGATTAAGACAAGACTTTCAATAAGTGGGACTCAAATCCCCATGTGGATAATCTGATTTGTGTTTCTCTGCATCACTGAATACAAATACTGGCTGGTTACTTTGAGATGACACCATTCTTGCCGAATTGGAGCTTGGCTCCATCTCCAATGAGCTCACCGTCAAAGAGATGTTTCACTCTTCTCTTTCTTTCAACCAGTGCACCACCTCCATTGGTAAGTACTGGATACAAAAGTCCATGTAACAAGCTAAAGTTTTTAAATAGCAACGAATCCCTCACAGAAGAAAAAGAAACTAAGAAAAAGTGTTGCTTTTGTTTTGAAAATGAGGGTACACTCTTGCATCAGATGTATCAGTTGACAGAAATCTCTTGCACAAAAATCGAAATACATCAGACTAAGATCACATTTCTCTCTCATTTTATTGGTAGACTATGAGCAGCATGGACACTTGAGCAACTGAAAACTGTACGTTGGTGTAATACAGACATCTGATTTGTCACAAATTCTCAACATCAGGTTAAAAAGGAACTATTTTGTAGGTTGCACAGTGTGATGACTCTTTCTCAGCGATTTCTTTACCAGTCCTTACAAAATCATAGTTTACATTAATGTCCTAGATTGACACATTTTTTAAAATTTGTCAGTAAGACTATTTCATATTGGGTCTTAATGCAATTAATGTTTTTAGTTAAATTATACTGAGGTTAGTCAATTTTCAACAGGTAAAATAAAAAATACTTGCACAATCAAACAGTGGAAACTCCAGGTTTGAAAATCAACAAAGTAATTAAAAGATAGATTGCTACTTACCATAAAGATGACATTAAGTTGCAGACAGGCACAATTAAAAAGACAGTTACACAGTAGCTTTTAGCCACAGTCTTGTCAGAAAAAGAGAAACACACACCATTCATTCACACAAGCAAGCACACTACACATACACGACTGCCAACTCTAGTAGCTCCAGCCACTGGCATTCTGGTCCAAGCTGCCCAAGTTGGCAGTCATGGTGCATGAGGTGTGTTAGCTTCTGTGAATGAATGGGGTGTGTGTGTGTGTGTGTGTGTGTGTGTGTGTGTGTGTGTGTGTGTGTGTGTGTGTGTGGGGGGGGGGGGGGGGGGGGAGGGGGAGAGAGAGAGAGAGAGAGAGAGAGAGAGAGAGAGAGAGAGAGAGAGAGAGAGAGATATATGTAAGTGTCTTAATTGTGCCTGTCCACAACTTAACATGTCATATTTACGGTAAGCAGCTGTTATCATCAAGTTGCCACCACCTGGTGTCTAACATCTTAACAAAAAGCACAACATTACATCCACAACTACATTTTTATTACTTTTAAATGATTTTAGAAGGTCACAACACTTCCCAATGTATAACACAGTTTTTATTGTGAAAGTGTAAGTCAGGAGAGAGAAACAAAAAAATTACTTACAAGGTAGGGTGTAGAAACTTTATCATTATCCCCCAAGGTGTAAAAAAACACTGTGACAGGCAGCACAAGATGACGTGGACAAAATGAGCCGCTGGCACCGAGATCTGCAGTGAAGCCATGGACTGTGCTTACAGGTTCCAATCTTCCATTCAGGACAGACTCTTCAAAACTACCTGCAAGAGAAAGATGTACATCCTATCAAAAGTGAAAAAGAAATATATTAAAAAGTACATAGGGTTGAGGTAATGAAAACATTCAGAAGTATTAGGAATATTTCACACTTTCAGTTTAGTAACAAAATGTTGAAATTGCACAATTCTCTTTTTTCAGGCTATTCAATATAGTGGAAGTCCATTTTTATGTATTAGTAACCTACATTTGTATAACTCTAAATTTAAACTATGAGCATAGTGCACACAGTAATGTGTGAAGATTGCACAGTAATATTCATTTTCTGGATGAAAGTACAAAAGTGTGTTAGAAGTGTGGAAAGACAATATTGAAAAAAGCAGCTTTATGTTAGTACTGGGTGGAAGTGCAGAGTCTGCAAATGGAAAAATCTATTACATTTATGACTGATGACGAAGTCAAAGATTCATTAGTCAAGCTCCATTTGGTCCCAAAAAGTTTTATGGCACTTATTGTGACTTGTCTCTTGTCATCATTTGCAAAGTAAGTAACTGGCATGATGGAGCCAACAAAGGAACTCTACCTACACTAAGACTGAGTGCAATTGCATCAATTCATTTGGACACACTGTTTTTATTCAATGAATGGCCTTTGAAGAAAACACTCCATTATTTACATCAGGGCAGTAATTTCCACTTCTGTTTGTCACATCTTTGCACATCTATGGAGAACAATTGCTTTTGTCTCATCTGATGAGTGACTACATTTATCAGTAATAAGAAGAAATTCTGTCTTCCATTTTAAAAGAAATGTTGTATCCACACTACAACAAATGCAATGCAAATTATGGTAGTATTTAGATCTATTTTTCAGAATTTGAGAGTGTTAATGCTCAATAAGTGCTTAATATAAAACATTTTCAGCAGCAGTCCTGATATAAGGATGATTAATTCACATCTACCAGCAGTGAGGAGCAATCAGGAGAATTAAAGAAAGGCAGGAAGGAACAAAAATGTGAAAAATGATAAACGAGAAGCTATACAGATTCCAGAAGT
This sequence comes from Schistocerca piceifrons, assembly GCF_021461385.2. Lineage (NCBI taxonomy): Eukaryota > Metazoa > Arthropoda > Insecta > Orthoptera > Acrididae > Schistocerca > Schistocerca piceifrons. Next base: position 357,404,942 of record NC_060149.1, on the reverse strand, counting down.
AAGGAGGAGTTACCCAAGACTTTGAATTTGGCGTAACCCAAGAGCACTGAGAATTCCTACGGAAACAATGGGAGAAAGACTCAAATTCAGGGTACAAACAATGAGCAGTTAGTAAAGCAAAGTTAAAAATTTGAGCTTAACCCTCGATAGATGCACAGTGTAAATTTCAGTGAAATTAGTTGCATTTTTTAAGAGAATATGACAAAAACTAGGATTTTCTTGAGGAAGTAGGAGAGGAAACTCCCCTGCTCAGGCTGAAAACATGCTCCAAGAATCAGTTACTTTGATTAGAGAAATCTAGTTGACAAATCAACACCAAATTATTCCCCTATGCCTTTGACATGTTGCATATTACTTGGTATCCTTATTAAACCTACTCTTTTGTTCAATGGTGAAACTTAAATAATAAAAGGTGTTCTAAGAAATACTTTCTTATGGCACATCTTGCACTTACAGGAGGTGGGAGGAAGGAGGGAGGGGAGAAGCTTTCTGTGTTAGAGCATACTTTATTAACAGCTTAATTAACTCAGGAATACTTATGACCATAATTTCTTTGAAGTAGCTACACAGTCCCACTTTACAATACAATCTATAGCAAAATTTATAACCAAACCATAGTCTTACCTAACAATGATGAACAAGGATAACCACTGTATCTCAGTCGTTGAAAATCCTCACGAGCATTCTCAAGGAAATTGCCAGGTGGTACAGTATCAACTGGACTTGGTGTTTCAGCATCATCACTACTTGTACTTTGACTGTCATCACTACTTTCAAACAGAGCACTGAAGACAAAGAATACCATGGTTGTGTAACTGTTTGAAGCTTAAAACACTGATAAAATAGTATACATTTAAACCAGTAGAAGGAAATTGTTGGTTCACATTAACACTTGCTCTAACAATCTTCAATAAAATTATTTTCTAATGTCAGACTGGTATTCAGCTAATTGCCATCACCACCAGCTTCTTTTTCAACAGAAGATTAATATATTGCAAAAATAAGTTACAAATCAGAGTGATATGTAGTCAATTTTGAGAAATAATAAAAATAATGGCATGTAAATATTATGTATCATCACATCGACAAACAATCTGATACCTAGCACATACTGTAAGCACACATGAGAGGTGAAATGTAAATACATAGTTATCAGCAAAATGGTCTGTTAATGAACAGACATTTTCAAGTAATGATAGCACCTGCTACTTGGTTGGTGTTTTGATCCTACACCTCTTTGCCATTCTCTCAACTAACTAGAACTTGTGAAGACACAAAGGAATTAAAGAAAATAGCTGCCAGTGGGTGTTGATTTATATCAATGGATGAAGTTGAAAATTTTGGGCAGACCTGGATTCAAACCCAGGTCTCTTGCTTACTAGGCTGATGCGATGACCACTACACCATCCAAACACAGTGGTCACAGCAATCCCATGTACTGCACTAGCACACCTCCCGCCAGACTCAAATTCTCAACTTATACCGCACACTGCTGAGCTGTGCCCTGCTAATTAGTCACCTTACTCGCTGAATCTTGCCGAATCCCCTAAGAGTTCAAGCGTGGTGTACACTTGCACTTAAGGGATCACTGGCCACCATCGCATTAATTATATACGTCCAAAAAAAAAAAAAAACACATTTAGAACTTGTTAGTTTCTCAAATGAACAGTTAAAGAGCAACAGGAGTTTCAAGAGATATTTGCATGTAAAACTATTATAGTATATTACAGACAGAACTAATAGCAACAAACCTGCGAATAGCTGAGACAGAATTTAGAGTGCTGTCGAAGTCAAATCGTGTTGTGGAAGTAGTACGTCTAACAGGCGCAGGACTTGATGTCAGTGGCAATCCAGTACGACAATGGAAAACCATAGATGCAGCAGAGTCAAGTGAACGTCTAAAACGTGCCTTGTCCCTTGCTGATGGCACCTGCCAATTGTGATTTACCTGCACAATATTATTTCATTACTTCCAATTAATTTCGGATACAAGCATTAATTATTTTCATTTTTATTTACATCTATTGTAAATGATTTAGCTTCCATATTTCCATGTATACTAAAGTACTGGGGGGGGGGGACAGAAAGATAGACATGCACTGATTACATAAATGAAGTGTTCAAAGCAGGGTTTCACTGTTCAGCACCATTTGGAAATATGCTGCTCAATGCTTCAACCACTGGTCAGAAGTTCTCTCTTCTCTTACAAGTGTGTATTGTACTAAATATTTTCCACGTCCAAAAATTGCAATACCAAGATGAAATCGTGACTGTTACACAGATTAGGCACACGACAACAAACAAACTATAAAAATTACATAATTGTAAACAAGATGTAACACAAATCCAGCATTGTGCAAGGCCTGTCATGCACAGCAATTAGAGAATCTAAAGATTGTAGCATGGAAGCAATGATGACTTTAGTATGTTCCTGCGAAATCTGCCTTCAACTAGCTTGCACAGAAGCCCACAATACAATTAAAATGGTTCTTAAGGGCTTTGATTCTCAAACTTTTCATTTTTATGCTATACCTATCAACAATGAACACGGCTACATGTTTGTAACTACAATCACATCCAACAGGTGCACTGCTATCACTAAGAAGTTAATGTGGGACATACTGAAGTCTGAGGCAAATGTGGTTTCTGGACAATTGAATCCAAGGCAACTGCATTGGCATTATCAGCCCAGCCCAACAGCAAACAGTGTTAACCACTGATACTGATAAAGACACGTCCAAATCATTCCAGGATTCCAATGCAACAGTAAATACTATAGATGATACTGTATAATCCATGATCTTCATGCAAACAAGATGACAGTCATCATATGTGGTGGCCACATTGCATGGTCCAGAACCCTTCCATTTCTGTGTACAGCACTCAACTGCCTACACGTTCATCTCGTGCACCTTTGATCTACTTGCATGCCCTGTATCTTCCAAAATGCCATGTCATAACAAACCAATTACCAAGACCATTCTGTTCTATTAAAAATTCTTTGCATTCTCATTTTGTGCACTTTCATGTTGACGAAACTTAGTGGAGTGTGCTTTCCCATTTCCACTTTGTGGGGTGAACTTTGTGTAACAGTGATCTTTCCAGTTCCAATAAAGTGGGTGCTTCTGGAGCTATATGTAAGTCATCTGTATGCAGTCTCTACCATGTCTACCTTCGAGGCTGTTCTGAACATTCTCTGCTTTCGGATTCATTCATGTACTTCATTTTGGATGCTGTGATTTTTGCAAATGTTACTGAAGTAATAAGCCTCTATAGGTCTTATTTTGAACCAGATATAAGTTATCAAATTAGAAATATAGATTAATTAAATATCAAATGCAACAGAAGGACAGACTGTTCAACACAGACTTCTGATATGCTTAATGCACCATGTCATTACATGGCTTTTCTCAAAATAATGGGAAAAACAAGCACTTGAAAAAAACACCTATATTTCTTATTGTAGAAGGTCAAACAACTGATTTTAAAGATTTCCTTCACAATCAAAAGCATACACTGCTATTGGGCTGAAAACAATAAAGGATAGCGGCTGCCGAAAATTTAATTTGGAGGAACAGTGTATCCTAATGCTAAATCTTAGTTGCAATGAGGTTTATCTTTAGAAATTGATTGTAAGTATAGTTTTGTACCAAGTCAAAATTCTTGTTGATATTCACACAATTATACCTGCTTCTGTCTATAACACAGGTTGAAAATGAAATCCCTCATACTTTAAGAGTTTTTCATATGGCCCCGATAATGATGATACAAACAGGTCAGGTAACTTCCAAATATTCTTTTTTGGCATCTCCAAAAGTTTTACTCTTTTCAACAAAGTACAGCTGAAATGTTCATTTGATAAATGCTTAACAGTTTCATGGATGGTAGTGCACAATTCAACATCAAAACAACGCAAGGGCATGTTCATGATGATGCAAATGGAGATTGTACAAAAATAAATTTATGTCAATATTAAAATTTTGCATTAACCTACTCAGACCAAAATCAATACACTAAATCACAGTAACGTGCAATTTCAGTTCATATACTTTTACTTGAAGTGTTGAGATACTGTCATCTATTCAAAGATTAGATTACTGTAGTTTCAACAGTTACCATTAAAATTACACCAAAATTTATTAAAAAATATGTGAGGTTATTATCTGCACAACTGAACAGAAATTTAGTGCTATATTAGAGGAAAAAGCATAGTCATAAATTACATTATTTCTTACCTCTGAGAGACTTTTTATTTCATTGTTGAGGTTTTTCGTAACATTTGTACATTTTGAGCCATAATTTACTGAAGTTAAATTTCCCACAGCAAATTTTGTGGAGCACTCTGTATCACTTTGCAGTGATGTATCAGGTAAGTTGCCATCTTCTTGTGAACCAGTCTGAATTTCACGAACACACTTAAAATGATTATCTGTCTCTAATGTTGTCTCCCAAGTCCTGACTTCTGAACAACCCTCTGACAGTTGAGCTGATAATTTGGAACAAGTGTTTTCTGCACCTTTGTTTATGGCTTTTTGCTCACTAACCAAAACTGAAGTTTGTACTGAAGAAGGCAATTCACTTCTTCCTATAATACTGATGTCTGAAGTATCACAGTCTTGCAAATTTATAGATTTCATTCCTGTAATGATATCACAATGAGATTTACTGTTATCACAGTCATTAAAAGCACTTTTACTTGTACTAAGTTTGTGTTTATTTTTTAAAACTTTCTCCGACAACACCAAAGGTTTCTCAAATGTCAGTGCTTCTTCCTGATTTTTGCTCTTCCCACACACTCGCTGAAAACCTTGGTCATCGGATGAGGTAGTTGAAACATGTGTCCTATACACATCGGAATAACTTCTTGAACTGCTTCCCACTGAGGCCTGCTTTGATAGAATATGCTCTCTCATATCTAAAGTTTTTTTCAGCCCTTTATTTGCACCCTGAGTGAATGAACGAGATGGAGCATTTTTATCCCTAAAAGGAAAGAAACAACACATTAATACATAATCAAAGTTGACTACCGCTTGTCTAATAAAGGAATGTATGATCACAAATAATAGTAAATGGAGTTGACAATTATTCTGATCTTGAAACTTCCTGGCAGATTAAAACTGTGTGCCGGACCGAGACTCGAACTCAGTACCTTTGCCTTTCGCGGGCAAGTGCTCTACCGACTGAGCTCTCCAAGCACGACTCACTTTTGTCAGTCCTGGATTTGTACCCAGACAGCTGCCTTTCACAAGCAGTGCATTACAACTTTTACTATGAGTATGCAAGTTTGGAATTAATAGAAAGAAACCTGTAGCATGTTGAAATGCTAAATCTGTTTTAGAGGCACACTTGGGTATCACAATTTGGTAGTGTACTGAGTAACAGACAAGTCTCTGCATTAAATTTCTGGTCAAGAACGAAGTTTTAACTAGTCTTATATAAACAGTGCATGTATTTTCAATTTTGTGAGTTTACTGTAATATCTGTCATTCAACTTACACTCTGAAGTGATACACTGTCCATTTGTAATTATATTTTGTTTATACTAAATAGGGAGGGAGGTGGGGGAGGGAGAGAGGGAGAGGGAGGGGGAGGGGGAGAGGGAGAGGGGGAGAGGGAGAGAGGGAGAGAGAGAGAGAGAGAGAGAGAGAGAGAGAGAGAGGGGGGGGGGAGAGAGAGAGAGAGAGAGAGAGAGAGAGAGAGGGGGGGAGAGAGAGAGAGAGAGAGAGAGAGAGGGGGGGGGGGGAGAGAGAGAGAGAGAGAGGGGGGGGGGAGGAGGAGCAGTTTTTAATTTGATAAAGAGCTGTAATTATTAAAAATAAGATCAATAAGTAAAAATTATTTTCTTTTTTATTTTCATGTATAGGATGCATACGGTTAAGCAATAAAACTGAAGAAAGTATGACACATTCAGTAGTTATTGCTTAAAAACATCAACAGTCCTAAGTAAGGATTAAAACAACATCCAATAATCACTATTTTAAACTATGGATTTGAAAAATTTATGTTTATATGGCAGCTACAGTTCCATGCAGCCTCTGCTAGCAATAAAGAGAGAAACCACAAATCATAACAACATGTGGAAAGAACAATACATTATGTCAATTATTTAAGCAATCATGTTTGGATGTATAACGTAATGAAAGGTTATGTATTCTAAATGTTTACAGGATCACTGTTACTGAGGGTGCTTTACCAACAGCAAAAGAATATGTCACGTAAAACAATTCCTCAGTTTGCTCAAGATGGAAAAAAAAAATCAATTCTCTGCACAAAAATGAAATACAAGCAAGAAAGAAAGAAGCCACCCAATGGCACAGAGCTCCTTATATATTTTTTGATGGCGGTCTGAACCCTGCTCACACTTTTTGTTCCTTCTAACATTGCCTTCACTACAGTTTATTATGAGGCATCTTGCAAGATCAAAGTCAGATAATGTGCCAAATATTATTTCATTGGGAACAGAGAGATGAACATTGATGAATTTCTTTTGCAATTCTACAAGAATTCCAAGGAACTACAATCCTAAAAAAATATAGTACCTGAGCACTGCTAACACTTCTCCCAATTCTTTGTTGCTGAGCTCCAATTTTTTGGTTGTGCACTGACCATTCTTTGTGTAATCTGACTCTAGATCCAAGTCATCATCATCTCCACAACTGCATCGATGTTTACCCGAACGTGTGCAGGGATTTCTCATTCGATCATCGACAACCCCATGAGCTGAAAAAAATAAGTGTAACTCAGTATCAAACAATAAATAGCCTTTCAGTAAATGAAATAGCATAAATTACCGAGGTGTTGAGTGATTGAGGAACATGTAAACTTTGATACTTTTCAGTAATACATGTTTACCAGTAATCTCAATTATCCTCCAGTCAAATACAGATTGTGAAATTGCTAACAACTGAAGAAGGAAATGGCAACTTAAAAATTTTATGCCAGACTGTAACTCTTAACAAGTCATATATGAGAAGCACACTTCCACGGTCTGTCGGTGCTATATGAACCTAATTACATTTTTTAACTTGTCACTTCGTGGGGCATTAATTATTCTTCCCTACAACTAAAGGGAGAAGTTCTATCAGTACATAAAAGGTCATTTTATACTATAATTATTCTGTCATTAGTTAAAACAGTGGACAAATCCTTATTTTAATTAAGGACAGCTCTGCCATCAAAATAAAAAATACAATTATTTAAACAATGTTAAACCAAAATTAGTACATTACAAGTACCATGTGCAGGCAGGTCCACATGCCAGAGCACAAAGCTGTGTGGTCAGTACACAGATATGGATGAATAACTTATCTTTGTGGGTGGATGGAGATAACCCATGATCATGTTGTGGTGCTTCAAATGTCTAAGCTTATGGCAACTTGCCTTTACAAATGTCTGCTTGTGTATGTGCGGATGGATATGTGTGTGCAAGTGTATACCTGTCCTTTTTTCCCCCTAAGGTAAGTTTTTCCGCTGCCGGGATTGGAATGACTCCTTACCCTCTCCCTTAAAACCCACATCCTTTCGTCTTTCCCTCTCTTTCCCTCTTTCATGATGAAGCAACCGTTGGTTGCGAAAGCTTGAATTTTGTGTGTATGTTTGTGTTTGTTTATGTGTCTGCCAACCTGCCAGCACTTTCGTTTGGTAAGTCACATCATCTTTGTTTTTAGATACATACATACATACATACATAAATCCTTGTTCCACAGATCACGAATATGACATTTCGTAACGATGTGGAACATGTCACTTTAACATAAATTTTCTTTATACAAAATAATTAATTTTTTTCAGTTACTACTTCATACCTAAATATTCATCTATTTCGTAGGCATAGTTTTCATTCAGGAATTCTTTTAAGTTGCTTTTAAATGTTGAAATGTTGGTTGGCTATCTGTCAGACTTTTAATGCTATTTGGCAAATGACCAAATATTTTTTTGGCAGGATAATTCACCCCTTTCTGTGCCAAACTGAGATTTGATCCACAATAGTAAAGATCATCCTTTCTTCTAGTGTTGTAGCTATGCACTTCACTGTTATTTTTGAATTTGGATGGGTTATTAATGACAAATTTTGTGGGTGAATATATGTATTGCGAAGGTACTGTGAATATCCCAAGTTCCTTAAATAAATGTCTGCAAGGTGATCTTGGGTGGGGATCCACATATTATTCTGATTACACGCTTTTCTGGAATGAATACTTTCTCTCTTAATGACCAATTGCTCCAAAATATGATGCCATATGAAAGCAATGCCACAAGTGTGAGAATAAAATAGACGAAACAGAAGAGAGAAACAAGGAAGCAGATTACAGTGCCTGACCGACCACAAAAATAAAAAAGGAAAAGCCAGCCACCCTGCAACACATTAAAATCTTCACCCTGAAAGCACTAGGTTGGAGGACACAGAGGGACAGAGGATAGGTGCTAAAACTCAGATCGAATGATAAAACCCACCTTCATGGATGAAACGTAAAACCAAATCAGCCGATGAGGTGTTGTCTACTAAAATCAATGATAATGAGTCTGGCAACCGAAGATGAAGTTGCAGGGCAGCCAAAGGAGGACATAGCAAAAGAATATGGGCACACTGTCAACCGGGTGCCGCACCGACACTGAGGTGGGTCTTCAGGGGCAGGAGGTAGCCTTGGGTCGCCCATGCATGGCCAATGCAGAGCCTGCAGAGAACCACAGAGTCCCTGCGAGACACCCTCACTGAGGACTCCCACACATTCATGTTCCTCTTAGTGGCTCACAGTTTGTTGTGCGTACTGCGATTTTTCCATTCCGTCTCCAAAAACTGAAAAACTTTGTGGCATAATAACAAACGCAGGTCAGTTGTGAGGATGCCCATCTGCAGGAGTGGTTTCCGTGTAGCCTGTTTGGCCAGCCTGTCAGCAAGTTCATTTTCTGGGATTAGCACGTGACCAGGGGTCCAGACGAACACCACCGAATGACTGGATCATTCCAGGGTATAGATGGACTCCTGGAGGGACACTACCAAAGGATTACGAGGGTAGCACTGGACAATAGTTTTCAGGCTGCTCAAGGAGTCAGTACATAAAAGAAAAGACTCTCCAGGGCATGAACGGAGATACTGAAGTGCACGAGAAATGTCCACCAGTTCTGCAGTGAATACACTGTAGCCATCAGGTAAGGAATGCTGTTCAATATGGCTGCCGTGAACGTAGGCAAAGCCAACATGACTATCAGCCATCGAGCTGTCGGTGTAAACCACTCCAGAGCCCTGGAACACATCAAGAATCAAGAGGAAGTGACAGCAGAGAGCCGCAGGGTTAATGGAGTCCTTAGGACCACGTTAAGGGTCCAGACGAAGTTGCGGATGAGGCATATACCATGGAGGTGTACTTGAGTGGACTGCAAGTAGAGGTGGTGAAGTGAATGACTCCAGTTCGGAGAGAAGGGACCGCATGCGAACTGCAATCGTTAGCCCCGACCTGGGCTGCCAATGCGGGAGACTGCTGCAGGTGGGAAAAGAAAACGGTAATTCGGTTGCTCAGGGAAACTACGAATGTGTGCTGCATAACTGGCGAGCAGTTGCGCACGTCTGATTGGCAGTGGAGGGACACCAACCTCCACCAGTACAGTGGTTGCTGGACTCATCCTAAAAGCTCCTGTCGCTAGCCTAACCCCGCAGTGGTGCACAGGGTTGAGTAAATGCAACGCTGAAGGTGCTGCCGAACCATAAACCACACTCCCAAAGTCAATTTGGAACTGGACAAGGGCTCTGAAGAGCCAGCAGTGAATGAAAAAAGCTATAGTAGGCTAATTTACTGATAGGTTTATCACCAAAATTTGCAATGACCCTCACAGCAAAAATAGCTGAACCCAACTGTTTCAGTAGATCATCGATGTGTTTCTTCCACTTCAATTTCTCATCAATGCACAAACCCAGAAATTTTGAATATTCTGCCTTAGCAGCAGACTTCTGTTCATAGTATATGTTTATCAGTGGTGTTATGCCATTTACAGTACAGAATTGTATGAACTGTGTTTTCTCAAAATTTTGCGAGTCCATTTGCAGAGAACCACTTGATAATTTTCTGAAAGACATTATTTATCATTTCCTCAGCTGATTCTTGCTTGTTGGGTGTGATTACTACACTTGTATCATCAGCAAAAAGCACTAGCTTTGCATCTTCATGAATATATAGTGGCAAGTCATTTATATATATCAAGAACAATAAGGGACCCATGACTGAACCCTGTGTGACATTATTCTTGATACCTCCCCGGTTGAAGACTCTGCTGATTTTTGCAGACTATCTGTACTGCATTCTTCCAGTTAAATATGAATTAAACCATTTGTGCTCTGTCCCACTCATACCACAATACTTGAGCTTATCTAGAATAATTTCGTGATTCACACAATCAAAAGCCTTTGAGAGATCACAAAATATCCCAATGGATGATGATTGGCTATTCAGTGCATTTAATATTTGATCAGTGAAAGCATAAATAGCATTTTCTGTTGAAAAGGCCCTTCTGAGAACCAAACTGACATTTTGTTAGTACTTTATTTTTACAAATATGTGATGCTACTCTTGAATATGTTGCTTTTTCAAAAATTTTGGATAAAGCTGTCAGATGTGAGATTATGCAGTAGTTGTTAGCATCAGACCTATCTCCTTTTTTATGCAATGGTTTAACAATAGCATATTTCAGTCTATCTGGAAAAAATACTCTGTTTCAGTGAGGTACTACATATGTGGCTGAGAATCCCAGGTATTTGTTGGGAACAAGCTTTTAGTACTCTGTCGGAAATGCCATCAATTCCATGTGAGCTTTTACTTTTGAGTGAATTTATTATTTTCCTAATTTCAGTAGGAGAGGTGGGTTGAATTTCAGTTTTATCAAATTGCATAGGTATTGCATCTTCCACTTTCTAATGAAAATTTTCTAATGAATATGCTGGATCCTATTTTCTCTACAACACTTAAGAAATGATTATTAAAAGTGTTTCCTACTTCTGACTTCTTGTTAACAAACTTTTCACCAAGTTTGATAGAAATACAGTCTTTGCGTGCTCTTGGTTGCCCTGTGTCCCTTTTAACATTATTCCAAATTGTTTTAATTTTATCATCAGATGTGCTAATCTCAGACACAATGCACATACTTCTGGACTTTTCTTAATACAGTGAAGTAGTTTTTATATTTCACTGTTTTGGGGTGATTACTCCTCCTAGCTATAAGATGCATTTCCCTTTTCTGTTTGCAAGATATTTTTATCCTTTTAGTAAGCCATGGCATCTTACATGGTTTCTTACAATTATATTCCACCATTTTCTTAGGGAAACTGTTTTCAAGTACACTCATAAAGGTATCACGAAATACTTTAAATTTTAAATTAGCAGGTTCCCTGTACAGCTCATCCCAGTCTAACTGTTGCAAGCTTTCCCTAAAATTTTGAATAGTTAAATCGTTAATTGAACACATTATTTTGGAAGACTGTTTTGCAATACTGTATGGAGCTATACCATATACTGCAATTAGCTGTGCAACATGACCAGACAGACCATTCTTAACAGGATAAGTTTTTAACTGATTAAATTTATCTTGGTCTATGAAAACATTATCTATCTGTGTGCTGCTTTCCTGTACCACCCGAGTAGAAAAAATCAATAACTGACATCAAATTGAAAGAACAAAGTAATACTTCACGGCCAAGCTTTATATTTAACTCTTACAGAAAAATCTACATTGATATCCCCACAAACAATAATTTGCTTTCCCCTGTCCGACAGATAGCACAACAAAGAACCCAAATTTTTGAAAATAGTTGAAAATTCCCCAATGGGGACCTATACATGGCTACAAGTGTCTTCATAGGTGTGTCTCCTGCTGCATCAGCTAATTTGCTCCCCTATATTCCCACATGGCCACATGCCCAGCAGAATGCTACATTTCTCGCAGATACGGTAACTGATGTAAAGTGTCCTGAACATTTTGAACAATTATATCTGCTACATATTAGTGCACGGTATACTGCCCAGGAGTAGGTAGTTCCAAAACATGAGGAATTTAATGCCTTTGTCATACATCATTTGCTCCACTGGTGTAAGAATTTAGCACAAAAGACAGTAAACTCATTTGAAAAGTGGATCCTGAAGATACCATCTGGGAAAAGAACTATTTCACAGACAATACCACAGAACTCTTTGAGACTTCAGTTATACAAGCTCTGTAAGCAGATGAGCAGCTAATCTGCATGCAAATAAATACAGAAAGCATTTAAGTGTGCGCACAAGTGCGCATGTTTTTTGGAGCACGAGGAGATTTTGTCTGACAATATATGTTTATCAGTCCCAGTACAGTGACTGAGTATAGAACTACTGGTCTAACTAAGGTCCTGACATTTGACTGTATCCAGTATCTTCAGGTGTGAATATAATTCAGATCCTCCTGCACTATGGTCATAAACTGAATGAGATTGAACAAAGTTTCTGTGAAGTTAGGGAAGAAAGGAAAGTTATAGTTAAATGTCCCAACAATGGAGGTGTCACTGGAGACTGAGCACAAGCTTAGATTAGAAAAGGAATTTGGCCATGACCTTTTCATGGTAGCTATTTAGAGAAACTGCAGAAAACCTACACTTGGATGGTTGAGGAGGAATCTGAGCTGTTCTACTCTTAAATGTAACTGTTGTGTCTGATCACTGCATCACCACTCTCAGTTTCCTATCAAATTGGAGGGGGCATTTCTGTTTGTTTTCCATATTTTGCCCTTAAGATATTCCCTTTCATTGCGTCAAGTATCTCGAATGGTCTTGTTTTAATTTCTCTGAAATGAGATAGTTTATTAGGTCTTTTCAGTGAATCTGATGATTTTCTGCTATTCTGGGTTTACACCTATATATTGTCAACAAAATACCCTCATGAATGTTCACTTGATTCTGGAGTTCACTATCAATAAGTTGTACAACCAACTTTGCTAGCGATGGTTCACTGACAAAATACGTTCTCATTTGCTGAGATGATAGTTAGCATAGCCTTCAGCTATGTCATTTGCTACGACCTAGCAAGGCACCATTACCAGTTACTATTGATACTGAATTATGTACAGTCCAGAGCAACAATCATCATTAATGGATTAAAGTTAAGTATTCCACCAGTTACGTCCATTTTTCAACAGTCTAATTTCCTTGCCCTGTTCCAGACTTCACGCCAGCTTGCGTGAGCTAAAACGCGTGCCTTTCGGCTTCCTCCAGTACCCAGTGTTGGCTCTCCTGCCAATCCACAACAGTTTTTCTTTTTTTAAGTGTGCAAAAGCAACTAGGATCATATGCGCCTATGTTGGGACAGTAGAACATGCAAGACAAAGAGGAGTTAAAAACTACTGCACATTAATCCCAATTGATGGGAGAGAAGACCGCTAAAAAGAGGGACATGGAGGAAAGTCTATCAAGTATGCCATACACAGAAACGTAGGTCCCGAGTTAAAGATTAAATGCCCTTCACCATATTGCTATGATGGGTTACAAGTGAAATGGGGTTGACAGCCCGTGCACCCTTTGCTAAAATGGCCAGTAACTCAAACAGCAAGCATAAATGAGAATGTAAGTGGTTAAAAAAAGGGGCATTCCATCAGGACATGGCGAACTGTCTAAGGTTGAGGGCAATGAGCACAAAGTGGTGGGGGAGCACCACTTAACAAATGGTGATGGCTAAAAAGAGAGTGTCCGATATGCGATGTAGCTAAAATGATCTCCTCACAGCATGAGGGCCGAGAGGAGGTCGACCAAGCCACTGGGAGAGGCTTAATAACTCTGAGCTTGTTCCCACGAAAGGATGACTAGTGGCGATGCCAAAGTGACACCAACCTGCTGACAGATGGCAACACAGAGATCATCGGAGGGAATGTAAGAACCAGTGGGCTGAGGTACGAGGATTGCAGCTTTGGCAGCAGAGTAAGTGGCCTCATTTCCTGTTGGACTCACATGACCACGAACCCACATAATCATCACAATGGCTCCATCATGAATAAGTGACAGCTTTCCTGGACCTGTTGCACTAAGGTATGGACAGTGTACAGCACACAGAGGCTTTGAAGGGCACAGAGAGCTGGAGCAGATGATGCAATTGAAAAGCCTGTATTGCCAGGTGTACTGTGTGGCCTGATTCAGGGTGAAGAACTCTGCTGTAAATACTGAGCAGTGTCACGGAAGTCAATACTGAAAAATTGTCCGTATGTACCAATGACGAAGGCACAGATGACACCACAGTCAGTCAGAGCCATCAGTGTGCACAAAGGTACTATCACGAAGGTCATGCATGAAGCCAAGGTGGTGAGGGGTTCACATCCATTGGAAGAGTGGCAGGGTAGCATGAAGTTCCCGGAGCAAGAGCAGAAAGCGAACTCCAGGAGGTAACAGAAGAGGGACGCATCCCATACTTGAGATCAAAGGAGTCATCGAAGAAAGAGGCATAGGATGGATGGTGACGGATAGCAGACAAACGGCATACGTATCTGCTGAGGAGAAAGTCATGGCAGTAGGACAGCGGTAATTCGGAAGCTTCTCCAACTATCAACTGGGCTAGCGTAAAAGACGCCGGTGGCCAAACGGATGTCATGATGGTGGATAGTATTGAGACAGCATAAGAGGGACGGATGTGCAGATGCATAAACGAGCCGGCCGGGGTGACCGATCAGTTCTAGGTGCTACAGTTTGGAACCGCGCGACCGCTACGGTTGCAGGTTCGAATCCTGCCTGGGGCATGGATGTGTGTGATGTCCTTAGGGTGGTTAGGTTTAAGTAGTTCTAAGTTCTAGGGGACTGATGACCTCAGAATTTGAGTCCCATAGTACTCAGAGCCACAGCCACAGCCCATAAACAAAACAACCATAGTTTAGTTTTGAACAGACAAGGGACCAGTACAAATGGAAGAGAGTAGTTTGATCTGCTCCCCAGGAAGTACCACTGAGGACACACACTACTCTGAGGGACTGCACGCAGCAGGTTGCCACGTAAGACACATGAGAGGACCAAGAAAATTTCCTATTGAGCATGAGCCTTGCAAATTTTGTAGTTTCAATGAACGGAAGAGTAACAGGCCAAAGATGTAGAGACGGTGGAAGAAACCAATGGTGCCACCAGAAATTCAAATGAACGGTTTTGTCAGTAAAAAAGCCCAAGCCATTGTCGATGCTCCATAAGTAAAGACAACCGAGACATCACTAAAGATGCCGCTCAATGAGACAAGTCCATGGAGAACTTCAATAGATGGCAAAATCGTCATTAAAAATGGAGCTGGAGATTCCCAGCAAGACACAGACCATTATAGGGTCAATGACAATAGCAAAGAGAACAATGCTCAGGATGGAACCCTGAGGCACACCGTTTTCCTGGATAGATGTGTCCAACAAGGCAGAACCCACATGTACCTGGAAAATACTGTCTTTCAAAACTTCCTGAAGGAAACGGGGCATGCGGCCACAGAAGCCCCATGTGTAGAGAGAATGGGTGATACCAGTACTCCAACAGGTGTCATAGGCTTTCTCCAAATCGAAAAACACAGCCACAGTCTGGGATTTCTGCAGAAAACCATTCATGACAGGGGTGAACAAAGGGACGAGATGGTCAAAGCAGAACAGCGCACTCTGAATTCACTCTGTGCAGTGGTTAGCAAATTGCGAGGCTCAAGCCACCATACCAGCTGGGTACGAATCACACATTCCATCATTTAGCTGGTGAGAGAAATGGGGAGGTTTGGTGTTTCTCCTTACTGGGCTTAGGTACGGGTATGGGTATAACAGTGGCTTCACGTCAGCATCTGGGAAACATGTCCTCTGCCCTGATGCTATTGTACATGAAACAAAAAATAAAGGTGCTGCAACATCTGAATGTGAACATTGTCTGGCCCTGGGACAGAGTATCGGGATGAAGTGAGAGCATGATCTAGCTCCCTTATAGTAAACGCGGCATTGTAGCGCTCAAGATCCTGAGAGGGTAAGGGTATCACCCGAGCCTCCACCACTTGTTTCCAATGGAGAAAGGCAAGGTGATAGTGGGAGCAACTCAAAATCTCTGCAAAATGGCAGCCCAAGGTGTTTGAGATAACAATAGGTTCCACTATGACAACATCTGATACTGTCAGAAGGAAAATTGGTGAAAGAACATTGGTCCCAGAGAGCCATTGGAGGCTGGCCCACACAATGGAAGGAGGAGTGGAACTGTTGAAAGGACTTGTGAATGAAATCCAGCTAGCTTTATTGCTATCCCAAAGAAAACAACGATATTGGCACGCAACTATTTATAATGAATGCAGTTTGCCATCATAGGATGATGGTTAAAAATGCAGAGAGCACATCTCCGTGTTGGCCTTAGAGTGCTGCCATTTGGAGAGAGAGAGAGAGAGAGAGAGAGAGAGAGAGAGAGAGTGTGTGTGTGTGTGTGTGTGTGTGTGTGTGTGTGTGTGTGTGTGTGTGGTGGGATAGGTTTGCGTGGAGTCTGAAAGGACCATGGGTGCTCCCATGTTAAGGCTGATGAGGTTACGGTGACTGAGAAGGTCACCACTTCTCTGACAGGTTCAAGGCAAGCCCCAAAGTGAATGGTGCAGAAAGGGGGGAGGGAGTTACCCAATAAGCTGGAGGTATCTGCCCTGGTGACATCAAATGACGAAGGGATGTAAACGGTACAAAAGGAAAAGGTCAAGTGAGAAAGGAAAATGCAGACTGCAACAGCTTGGAGACAGATAGTCAGGGAGATGAGTTGAGTATGATCATCATCCCAGATGAGCATCACAACTCGCCCATGAGATGGAATGGCATCCTCGAGGAAGGGGGGGGGGGGGGGTTTGGAAGGAGGTTCAAAGCACACCGGGAAGAAATACCAAGGGCTCAAAGTGGACGTGAGGATGCAATTTTGTTTCCTGGTGTCAGAGCCCAAGGGGATGCTGCAATTCTAAGAGCAGTGATAAGTCCCCTTTGTTGAATCGAAAGCCATGAATGTTCCATTGTAGGAGAGTCATGACGAGGAAAAAAATGAAGGGGTGTCACCTCAGTGGCTGCCGAGTGCCAGCTTTCGAAGACTCAATGCTACAGGTCACAGAGGGTGGAGGATCCTGTTCTGTCTCGTTCTGTCGGTCAGCAGAGTTCGGGGCAGAAAAATTGCTGGTGGTGCGCGCCGGCGACATGGAGGTTGGCCAGGCAAGGGTATCTTGTGGTGACATCACTGAAGAGGATCTCAGAGTCAGTGAAGGAGAAGACCATATGTGGTTGTTTGACTTCTTGGAGCAAGATGTAGCAAGAACAGCACTGTAGGTGCCAGATGGTAGAATATAGGGTTTCCAAATAACCAATAACTTGCGAGCGACCAGGTGACACACTTTTTCCTTCACCCGTATCTCCCAGATAGCCCACTCATCGAGATACATGGGACAATCTCTGGAGGAGGCAGCATGGTCACCACAGTAGTTTATACAGTGGGAAGGAGGAGGTAGACAATTGACCTTATGAGCATCCCTACCACAGGTTACACATTTGGCCAAGTTTTGACAGAACGTTTGAGTGTGCTTGATACGATAACTTGACAGAAGAACTACTCTCTCAACAGTGAGTAAAGAGTGTGTGTGGGCACTAAGGATGCATCTACTTTTTTCATCGCCCAATGGACTGCAATGACACCCTGATCAGAGAGGTTCGTTTTGATTTCTGCCTCAGCTGGACCATCGAGTAGCCTAGTGTAAATAATGCCACGGGAAGAATTCATTGTTCGATGGGCCTTGACACAAACAGGATAGTGGTGGAGCAGCGTAGCTGCAAGCAGTTGTGCTTGAGAACTGGAAGTAGTAACTCATGAGTAGTTAGCCTCATGTATCTATATGAAATATACATGGTCTCAGAATTTCTGGAGTTCACAATCAGTTAATATTTATGTGCGTTCTTTTTGATCTTCTTCTTCCTCCACCGCACGGATCCTCTGATTTTGGTGCATCGGTCGTGGAACCCTTGTCCGCCGGAAGAATGACGATGGACCGGTCAGCCTTCAGATCACGGATAGCCTGGGCTTCAGCAGTGGTGATGTTGGGAGTAGGATTAAGGCCAGCTTCACACGTCCGTCCACATCAAACCCACCAACAAGCAACAGTAATTAACAATGCCCTGTAGGTATATACCAGATGTGGCTTGAATTGCAGGATTTCATGGGAGCCAGCAATTGCATCAACACCTTTCTGAATAATAACTGGATTTACAATAGCAAAGGATTGACTGTCTTCAGTACGAGAAACCATGAGGAACCATGCTGCAACTTTTGGGGAGGGGGGGGGGGCTGAATAGTTAGCCTCATTCCATTTACATTTGGTGGACACTGACGGTGAAAAAAAGATAATTGGCTCATTGCGAGAAAAATTCCCCTTGCCAGCATCTCGAATGGCATGCTCCTTCCAACTGGGGGCCTCCCCTCACAAAGGGATGCACCCACCTTAGGTTATTGTTCACACCTCAGGTCACAACTCCCAATCACCTGACAGAAGGACCAATCGACAATTTAGGAAGGTAGCAGCTCAGGCAAGAAGTACCAGGGGGTATGTGTGAACCAGGTCAACATGGGGCTGGGAAGTACGCATTGCCCAGTCACCCGTTATGCTTCAGAGATGTGGGATGTGGGCTGGCCTTCAGGAGCGCACAGGGAGAGAGGGAGAGAGAGAGAGAGAGAGAGAGAGAGAGAGAGAGAGAGAGAAGGCATGGAAGACGGTGGAGAGACTGGACTGTTCTGATATCGACAACTGAATATGCAGAACACATCTCCTACAACATTCCACACATGATCCCCAGGGGAAGGGAAAAAGAATAGCAAGAGGACAGACATGCAGCACAGAAGGGAAAAGATGCTGCAAAGGCTGGGGCCCCATGGAAGCCAAGCACAAACCTACTACAGAATGGCGAGTAATAAAAAAATGAAATAAAAGAAGAGCTACTCTCTTTTTTCCTTAGTAGCATCTGCAGTGAAACATCAAGAGTCTATGTGTAACCAAGTACATTAACAATGAAATAGTGAAGACAGACGACAATGTTACAAAGTATAGTGAGCATAAAAGTTTTGTTACACAAGACAAATCATGAAAATCACCTTGCAACCACTACTGGAAGCAGAAAACAATGCTTCTAATGTAACTAACACAAAAAAATCATTTCGAATAAACAGAGTCAGTTGAAAATTTAGTTAAAAATTTACTCATATAATGAAAGATAATTTGGAAATGAGGATGCAACTCTACAGTGATCACCAAAAATTATAGTTTAGAAAAGCTAGTGTCACATCTGACAAAACCGTCTCTTGAAATAAGTGGAAAAGTGCAGAAAAGTAATTAACTGTTCAAAGTGGTCCCACTAAATGCTTAAATGCAGATCAACAGCTCGTTACTGAGTCTGAATATTTGTACCAGAGCTGCGTGTTACAAAGTTCAATCAATGTGTGACTAATATTGCTTTTTAAAAAAAACGAAAAACTGGTATCAGTAATGATTTTAGTCTGTCAGAAGTGAAACTTTCACCTGCTAGAAATACAGAATGATGTGAGATACATTATAGGAAAATAACTGCTCATTTTAGTGATAAGTAAACCCCATCTGCTATGGCAGAATATATGTGTAGAACCAAAAATACCATATAAGGCTGTGCTTCAGCTTCCTGTTGAGAAAGAACCACCAATAGTTCAAACATCTGCAATGGTATCGGTCAGAAATTAAACTGTCAGAAACGGGGAAAAAATCTGAGAATAAGCACTAGTGGTGAGCAAGGAGTGCTACACAGAGAGAAAAGGGCATACCTCCATTTAGGAAAAGTGAACAAATGCACAACTGAAAATGTGAAGAAAATGTTTCCAGGTTATAGCAAATTTCAAGTACAGAAACTAGAAACCAACAGTGTAAATAGCAGCTTCTAGATTGGTGTCTACTTTCATCTAAAGAACAAGCAAACTGACATTGCTATATGACCCAAGAATGTTTTAATAAGGCATTTTTTATTCCGAAGATTAACCAGTGCCCATATAAAATTGAAAATCAGAGCCACTGATTATCCCACAGAAAAGATGTTGGTGCTGACAGTAATATGTCATTAGTTATAACAAGTGTTAATGTGCAGTGTTTATGAACCAAAGGTGGACTTCTCGTCATTCTTTATAGAAGAAGTTAAATCAAATGTTTTATGTATCTGTGAGCACTGGCTCAGTGAGGCAGAAGATTATTATTACAGATCTGTTGAATATTTGGATATGGTAAATGCATGGTATCTAATTACAACAACCTGTGGTGGTGCGTCAGTGTATGCAAAGTATTAACAAACATTGATCTCGTTGTTACTCTGTGTATCATTCACAATGTGGTAACTTTGGAGACACGTCTTTATGAGCTTAATAAACAGTTACGGGCTGTTAGTGGCCAACGAACACCCAACAAGGGATGATGCAGACACTTATCACCAACCTCAATAGTTGTGATTATAGTGTCAAGAGTAGTTGAACCAATGACTGCAGATCACAGGACATCAGTAATGGAACTCAATATGAAGAGTAAGAGTGAATTGCAATGAGTACATGGCATTCAAATTAAACATTCAGAAGGAGGATTATTAAATAAGACAGACTAAATAACCCTAAAGCAGCACTGTCTCTTGTAAACTTGCAGCAGAAAAGGGGGCCAATGACTCATTTAAATGTGTGTTCCAAACTTTAAGAATGAAATTTGATGACATATGTGGTTGGATAGAAATTTTTCTAACAGACGGGGAGCAGTATGTCATCCTAAATGGGGTGACTTCAACAGAAACAAGCGTAACTTCAGTTGTGCCCCAGGGAAGCGCAATAGATCCTCTGCTTTTTACGATTTACATAAATGATCTGGTTGATGGTATTGACAGCTGCCCGAGACTGTTTGCCAATGATGCTGTAGTCTACAGGAAAGTAGTATCACACTAAAGTTGTGAACGAATCAATGAGGATTCGCAGAAAATAAATGCGTGGTGTAATGACTGGCAGTTATCTCTCAATAATAGTAAGTGTAACCTACTGCGTATAACAAGGCAAAAATCCCCATTAATGTACGAGAACAAAATAAATGCCCAGTCTTTGGAAGCAGTAACGTCCGTCTTTCAAAATGATCTTAAATGGAATGATCAAATCACACAAGTAATGGGTAAGGCAAACTCTAGATTGCAATTTATTGGTAGAATCCTGAAGTGATGCAGTCCTTCAACAAAGGAAATAGCTTACAACACATTAGTTTGTCCAGTCTTAGAGTATTGTTCGTCTGTATGGGACCTGTACCAGTTGGGTCCGATTCAAGAGATTGAGAAGGTCCAAAGAAGAGCAGCAAGATTCGTGGATTTGTGACTGGTACATTTAGCCATCACGAGGGCGTTACAAATATCATAGAAGGTTTGAAGTGGGATACACTTTCAGATAGACGGCGCACTAAACAGAAGGGGCTGCTCACTAAATTCCGAAATCCAATCTTCACCGAGGATGTAGAGCATATATTATTACCACCAACTTTCAAATCACGCAATGATCACCATTCAAAGATAAGGGAAATAAGAGCTCGTACTGAGACGTTCAGACAGTCATTTCTCCCTCGCACGATCCGCGAGGGAAACAGGGGGGGGGGGGGGGAGATATGATTTTGGTGCAAATTGTGCCCTCCGCCACACACCGCTTGGTGGCTAGCGGAGTATATATGTAGATGTGGATGTAGACGCAGTCTAAATAAAAGACTACCCGTGTGAAGTGTCCTGTTTCAGACCAATTCCAATAATTTCAATTATAGCTAAAGTTATGGGCTCTGTGATGAAACACCAGATACTAAATTATTTTGGAGGCAATGACCTCTTCCACGAAACAGCACAGTTTTCACAAAGGAAAGTCAATGAAGACAGAGTGTGTGGCACTGACACTCTGTGATCTTCGCAACACATTTGAATGCATCTCGCACAAGATATTGCTTAATAAGCTAAAGTGTTATAGTACTGGAGGTGATGTTCTGGCAACTCTTTAGTCTTATCTTGAAAACTGAAGGCAGGTAGTATCAGCCCATATAGCAATCTCTCATGAACAGAAACAGGAGCATAGCATACACCAGGGATCCATCACAGGACCTCTCCTGTTTATTATTAATGTCAATGATATAGGTTGTAACAACCACGTTACAGTCTGCTGATGACACCATCCTTTTTGCCAAAGGAAAAACTGCTCCAGAAGCTCTACAAGCTCTCTTTGAAAACATCGAGGGGTAGTTTATCAAAAACAAAATGACAATGAATTAAGGAAAAAAAAAAAAAAGACACCACATATGTCATGCAGCCTCAGCAATGTTGGATGCCAGGATAATATGGAGGCTGTAAAACTGCTGGGATTCATGACTGACAGCAACCTACCAATCAATGAGCGCACAATGTATGTGTGCTCCAAGCTCTCCCATGTAATATACCTCCTAAGGAAGCTAAAGGGTTTATTAACTGACCAGTACCTTATAGCATTGTATTATGCACTATTTCATAGCACATTAATTATGACTTGCTGTTATGGGGACACACTTTAGGTTGCAAGGACATGTTAATACTAAAAGGAAGAGGAGGGGGCGGGGGGGGGGGGGGTGGCACACTTTCAGGATCAACACTTCACACAAAAGACTGGAGCACTGCAAGCTTATATTTACACAGTTAGGAATAACGACCATTTTCAGGCATTATTTGTGTTCATGCCTCATCAGTGTAAGACGAAACCAAGGGACTTTCAGCATGAGGCAAGAAATACATACTTATGACATCTGCAACAAGAGAAAAGTTGAAATATCAAGATGCCAATTGTTTGGAATGCAAGGTAGTTTTCCAACAGTTTCTCTAACAATATTCAAAATGCTGCCTGGAAAAGTGCAGTGTGTGCAACCAGAAACATTCAAAAGGAAAATTGCACGACTTTAAATAGCACCCTTTCTACTCCATTGAAGAATTTTTCAGCAGTGATTCAATTAAATAATATTGTTTCCCTATCACTGTGAACAATTTTCTTCATACGTTATACAAGAAACAGTAAAATCTCATACATATACACACTCCTGGAAATGGAAAAAAGAACACATTGACACCGGTGTGTCAGACCCACCATACTTGCTCCGGACACTGCGAGAGGGCTGTACAAGCAATGATCACACGCACGGCACAGCGGACACACCAGGAACCGCGGTGTTGGCCGTCGAATGGCGCTAGCTGCGCAGCATTTGTGCACCGCCGCCGTCAGTGTCAGCCAGTTTGCCGTGGCATACGGAGCTCCATCGCAGTCTTTAACACTGGTAGCATGCCGTGACAGCGTGGACGTGAACCGTATGTGCAGTTGACGGACTTTGAGCGAGGGCGTATAGTGGGCATGCGGGAGCCCGGGTGGACGTACCGCCGAATTGCTCAACACGTGGGGCGTGAGGTCTCCACAGTACATCGATGTTGTCGCCAGTGGTCGGCGGAAGGTGCACGTGCCCGTCGACCTGGGACCGGACCGCAGCGACGCACGGATGCACGCCAAGACCGTAGGATCCTACGCAGTGCCGTAGGGGACCGCACCGCCACTTCCAAGCAAATTAGGGACACTGTTGCTCCTGGGGTATCGGCGAGGACCATTCGCAACCGTCTCCATGAAGCTGGGCTACGGTCCCGCACACCGTTAGGCCGTCTTCCGCTCACGCCCCAACATCGTGCAGCCCGCCTCCAGTGGTGTCGCGACAGGCGTGAATGGAGGGACGAATGGAGACGTGTCGTCTTCAGCGATGAGAGTCGCTTCTGCCTTGGTGCCAATGATGGTCGTATGCGTGTTTGGCGCCGTGCAGGTGAGCGCCACAATCAGGACTGCATACGACCGAGGCACACAGGGCCAACACCCGGCATCATGGTGTGGTGAGCGATCTCCTACACTGGCCGTACACCACTGGTGATCGTCGAGGGGACACTGAATAGTGCACGGTACATCCAAACCGTCATCGAACCCATCGTTCTACCATTCCTAGACCGGCACGGGAACTTGCTGTTCCAACAGGACAATGCACGTCCACATGTATCCTGTGCCACCCAACGTGCTCTAGAAGGTGAAAGTCAACTACCCTGGCCAGCAAGATCTCCGGATCTGTCCCCCATTGAGCATGTTTGGGACTGGATGAAGCGTCGTCTCTCGCGGTCTGCACGTCCAGCACGAATGCTGGTCCAACTGAGGCGCCAGGTGGAAATGGCATGGCAAGCCGTTCCACAGGACTACATCCAGCATCTCTACGATCGTCTCCATGGGAGAATAGCAGCCTGCATTGCTGCGAAAGGTGGATATACACTGTACTAGTGCCGACATTGTGCATGCTCTGTTGCCTGTGTCTATGTGCCTGTGGTTCTGTCAGTGTGATCGTGTGATGTATCTGACCCCAGGAATGTGTCAATAAAGTTTCCCCTTCCTGGGACAATGAATTCACGGTGTTCTTATTTCAATTTCCAGGAGTGTATGTACATAATTTTGACACTGTCTGTCCAGTCATGACAGATCTAGTAATAAATTAATAATACAGAAATTAAAAATGACTAGTGATCAGTAATGCAGGTGAAGTAATTACATTATATTCATAAACAATAAGCCAAACAAATTGACAGAAGCAATCAGACCTGTATCCTTGATGTCCCTGCGTCTAAGTGTAGCGTGCCTTCCCCTGCGCCGCCCAGTTTCTGGTGCTGACACATCGCATCTGCTGCTGCTCCCACCGCTGCTGCTGCTGCTGCTGCTACTGCTGACAGTACTACTGCTGCTTGTGCTACTGCTACTACTGCTTCTACTGCCACTCACGCCATGATTGTCATCTTCATTTTCTGTAACAAGCCATTTGCTTGCTAGGAAGTCCACATATATTTAAACAGTATAATAAGTAAACACAAACAGACAACTTTATTTTGACTTTTGTAATTACAGTAACAACAATAAAATTTAGAACAACATGCCTCCTTGTTAAATTAAAATCACAAATTATGTATTCGAAGGTGAGCTATAAAATCCAAAGTACACACACATTTTACTGTGTTCAGGCCTAAAACAACAAAGAATCTGTCAGATCTGTACCATGTTTTAATGGCAATAAGATGGTACACAGGTGCTGAAACATGACCTTTGCTTGTGGGGGTGGGAGGGAGGGAGAAAGAATCTTGGATCTTTCACAAATATGGGAAAATAATAATTATAAAAGTTTCAAGATCCAACATTATTATTACAAAAGAATTTTTTTTGTACTAGCAATTCACTGTGAGATTAAAGTGGCACACAAGGAAGACAACATCCACTATTACTATCATCCAACATTACTGTTATCGAAGTAGTGTCTTGACCTGCTTTCAAACAGTTCCACTCAAACGCCCCATCATTTGTTTCCTGAAGGTTCATTCCCCCACATATACTACTAGTCTTTTTCACATTTGGTTTCTTATCTCTCTTAGCATTTATAGAAACCTATGCCAAATTTACATTACTTTACCGAATGTTTTCTAATTCATTTTCCAAAATGTGCATGCTTCTAACATTAGGAGCATGTATCAGAGTTTACTCTAGAATTTACAGTAGTCATAAGTGTCATAAACATGCAACAAAATTTATTTAGGTCTAAAAACACTTTCTTGACAAACAGATGACAATGAATGAATCACCCTTATGAGACATCCATATAGGGTGACAGCACTTACGTCTGAATCTCTCCCTTCAGTTACACTCTGGAGTACATGCACCATATTGATAACCATTAGTGACTTTTAGTTTTAAATATTCACTTATGCTTATGTACAAGAGTTGAATGATAAGTAATGGCTCCACGTACAGCACTCCTGAATATGCCGTTCTCCTGGAGGTGCCATACTTGCCCAGTTTCTCCTTCATAAATGTTTTGAAGGGACAGCATCATCTAAACAAGCTGAGCATTTCATTTCATCAATGGTGAGGTGCACTCCTCGTTTATATAATAGTGGAAACCTATTGTTCACTTTGTTGGAAACTTCAGCGACTACTAAGGACTTCTCTGCTTCCTCTCTTTGCTGTTGAGTAGTTTTGTCATCAATCATAATGATTTTAATAAATTCCTTGAAATGTTCTCTTGCCATAATATTCTTGTAAATAGGTGACCCATTAGGTTTGACCAGAGATTTTAAACATTCAAAGAATTGTCCTTATTTGTACCCAGAAGTACTAGTATTCCTACAAAGGCATACAACAGAGTGGTGTTGTGAGTTTCAGCCTGTCACAAAGTCAAATTTTGCGGCCTGGGATTTTCATCCATTCCAAAGAAGTCTTTAGGGAAACCACTAGAAATACAATGTTGAAGACCTGGTTGGAGAAACCCATGTGGAGATTTCAATGAAACGTTTTTACTCACTGTCTAAAGGGTGCCCAGTTATGTGACAAATATACCTGAAAGAATATCATAAGTTTGGTTTCATTCACTAAATTAGTCCTATTCAGTACCTTGTACTGTGCACAGAGGTATTAATTGTCACCCCAATCATCGTATCATTGTAAGTAGCACTAAACTTACCAGATTTTTCCAATTAGTGATTTTTTCAGTTTTCAGTGAAAATTTTCAGTGTATTCTCTCAGTGAGATACCTAAATAGGATCAAATTACAGTTTAGTGAAGGAGGACAGAAGAAGGTGAAGAGTAGAGTATAACATCCTTTCAAAAAAGAAGTCTCTCAGGTAGAGCACAAGCTCAGATTGTCAGTGGATGGGGAAAGAAAACAACTATCATTTCTAAAGGAACCGTACCAGCATCTGCACCACATGGTTTACAGAAATCACAGAATCTTTATACAAATGGCCAAATGGGCACTTCAACTGCCATCTTCTCAAAAGAGAATCCGGTGATTTAACTGCTGAATACTTTGCTCTGTAGCTTAGCAATGAACCATGCCTCTTTAACAACAACTTTTTATTTTACTGGAAAAGAAGGCTGACTATTATCTATGCTCATACCAATATAGTGTGCCATGTCATTGTTCTGGAGAAGAAAAATTGCAATTGCTTTATTTTAAATTAAGTACTGTTGAGTGCCCAAAAGCTCCAAGTTATTAATGGCATTATCAGACAACGTCTTTACAATTCATAAATCTTGGACCCAAGAAGGTAATGCATTTTCCCTTTGACTGCAAATGTTCTTACAAACACTCTATCCTTTAGCTGTACTCAGTGAACAGTTATCTATGGTTAAGAAGTACAGCAAAAATCATCGGATCTGACAAGCACGTGAACACTTCTAAACTTTCAGCTCTCTAACAGTGTACAAATTATCAGTGAAACTTGAATGGAAACTTCAGTAGGAAACTTATGACTTTGCTTTTATTTGAAGTTTATAGTTGCATCAATTGTAAAATCACTAAGTACTCAACTGTCACTTTATAATTGTTCATAATTGGCCAGTCTCTTTACCATCTGACCTACAGTCTGGTTTCCACATTTCTCACCGACTCACTGACTAATTTGAGTTAAGTCACTACTACACCATAGTTTGTCCAATGAATATCTTTCTATGTTCCATGTGTATAAGCTGAATCCCTTTGTTGAAGACTTGCAATCTACCCTTTGTTTAAATACATCCATTTAGGACTGTTCTATTTTTGAAATAGAGCAATATGGAATAGTTCCACTTGCTCTGTTATAACTCCGATTACAAATACCTTTTATCTTTTTTCACTTATCTAATACATGTGCCTCATGTAAATGAAATATGAAGTATCTTTTACAAACTATGTTTATAATCATTATCGTCGAGAGTGCAACTTAGAACTGATGAGAATATTGATTTAAAAACTCTATACAAACATTTATCTTGTGGGAATATTCGAAAGTTAAGACAATCTAGAACTGCAAGCCCTTGAAAAATGTCAGCCCACTAACAACTGTTCATTTCAGAACTGACATAACTTATTTTACAGCCTTGTTTCTCTACAAAAAATGTTTTGTCTTTAAAAATTTTGTAGTGCAGGAAATGTATCTACTCTAAATATATATCAACACAAGAAGAATAGCTTGGAATCATTTTAAAAAATAAAAGTTTCTGAATATGGTCATTTTTCTGTATCTAAAAAAAATTTTCAACAGTAGCAAAACTTTTCTCCCCAAAGTTCATACCAAAAGTCTGCTCCAGAACATGGAACCAAGTACCAATGCCATTCAAAGAATATGGAGCCAACAGTTAAAATTAACTCCATTAGCAAATGAATCTACATACTGCCTACTTTTCCCATCTTTCATTTTGCTATTGAATATGGATCTGCTCTCTATCTGAACATTTTATAAAAACTCCACTGAGATGGCTTCATAACAGCCAAATGTACTTAAATCATCAGAATAGATTAGCAGTAATTATTACAAGTTGTCTCTCTTGTCATTTAGAGTAGACTCAGTGGAGTCTTTGAGGATGCTGATCTCAATCAACTTCAGAAACTGTAAGGGGCACTCAGATGAAAATGAGACAGATAGGAAAAACTTAAGTAATCTGTTTATTATTTCAGAAGTAATCACCATGACATAACCCTTAACTCACAAGGTAGGGTCTCTCAAACTGCGCAAAAATTTTCGAACTTGCTCTCCAAGGCCAGTTGTTGTGGAATACTTCTATACTCCCCCTACCCTCCTTAAATTGCTGAGCCTATGATGATTTGTCGTCGGTTGCATTATCATCTTCTGTGTTTATTGCTGACATGTTATTGATGGTGTTTGAGTCTCTTAGACCACACTTCGTGAACTACATATCTGTTTTCTTCAGTAAAGTACCGTATAGCTCAAAATGCATTGGCATGAAACTGTCATTTTTAACTTTCCTGAGTTTTATGAAATTGTTAGTTGGTCTATGGAGGAAGGTGTCAGTGATATGAATCAATGAATATATGAAAAAGACTATTTTACATTAGCCAATGATCACAGTACTGCTATCAAACAAGAGAATCATTCAGAGGAAGAACTTCAGGAAAGTTGTGATGGGGATCTGTCTGTTTTTTCAATGATATACTTAAAGTGTCTGTTAAACTCAAGTGTTCTGAGTGGTGATAACAAAAATGTAGTTCCCAGCAACGAATGTCAATTTGATAGCCTTTCTTTTTGCACCTATCAGGTGTGCAGAGATTGTATGATTTTTCAGACTGTACTATAATGGTCTATTTATGTGTACTATTTAAACGAAGCACACAAACTTATGTGCTTTTGTGTGATAAATGGTAAAAGGCTGCAGGCTTTGTTTGCTGCAATAAAATAAACTAGAAGCATTTAACCAACACTTAAATAATTGTAAAAATAAATGTTATATAGCATAAATTAAAAATTTCAAATGATTTTTGCCTTAAACCTTGGTTTAAACATCGAGGTCCCACAGACTCCACCACGTGGTATACATTACAGAAAAGTCACCTCGCGAGTTAAGGGGTAATACATATATCACATGTGAGACAAGACAATCCATGCTTTCTTGGAAAAATATTAGTGGTTGCCTGCAGAACCATGATTGTACCCAGGCATTCATCTCTTCATGCAAAGCAAATCTACAGCCATGAATGTCTTTCTTCAGGGCTCCAAAAATGTGGAAAGCATATGAGGAGATATTGGGGCTGTATGGAGAGTGTGTAAGGGGCAAGGGCTTCCCAGTAAAACTTCTGCAGCATTCTCTTGGCAACAAGTGGGCTAGCATACATGTGGTTAATTTGTTTTTACTACACAGCAGATGTTTCCCTTGGAAGCCCTTACATATCCTCCATACAGTCATAATCTCTCCCCATGCGATTTCCCTATTTTTGGACACCCCAAACAAAGACATTTGTGGTTGCCAATTTGCTTTGGATCAAGAGGTGCACGCCTGGGTACAATCATGGTTCAGTAGGCAACCGCAAACGTTTTTCCATGGAGGCACTGACCATCTTGTCTCACAGTGGGATAAATGTGTTAACAGTTATGATGGGTAATTTTGAAATAGTAAGCAGTTTACTTACTTTTTGCTGCCAGTTTTATTTTCATTTTACTGCACCTTACAAAAGCTGATTGTCATGCATAAGTTTTGTGAAAATGAACATTCACTAATGGCACTTTAGAACTTACAGTGTTGCCTTGGTAATTTAAACACATTCCAAGCACCTATTTATTTATGAAGGAGAGAGAAGACGTCTTAGAAGGCAGTTTAAGGTTGGCAACCCAACATTCTGAGAGTTTAAGGTATTATTTGAAATACTGAGATCACGGGTTTAAACAAGTTTAACAACATATTAAAAAAAAAAAAGGGTAGTACCTAATGATGAAATGTTACAACTACAAAGAGTAAATCAAAGTATTTAAACAGTGGAAACCGAAGATGAAAAACATCCAACCCCTCTTACTTTAGAACTAGTTGTTCCACTCTCAGGGGAAAAAGGCAGGACAGAACATAGACAAGATGAACATGCATTCATTTAATGCAAGGAAAGAATATGAACTAATTTTGAAATCAAATAAAATTAACAAAATCTCAAAAGGAAGTCTTCAGAAATTTCCTGTTATGCGTTCCATATACAAGAGATTCTGTATTTTTTCTCTCTCTTAGTTCTACTTCCTTGTTGTAGTTCTGAAGGTGAAGAAGTATGTATAATTTCCCTTTCACATATAGTGTTATTCTTTTTCTTTTGAACAGAATACTTTAAACTTTAACCACCTTTTTTCAGCCATTGAACCCACAACTACTGGATTAACTGTTACCAATATCATAGGAGCAGCATGTAACAAAACATTCTCCTGTACAGGAAGGATTTGTTTTGAGCGACGCATTTGAAATGGTCATGAGAATATAAAAGTACTTGCAAAACTTCCAGGCCAGTCCAGCATGTGGTCCTCTCCTTTAATATTTATATCAGTACCACATTTCTGAGCAAGCAGTGGAACTTAAACTGCAAGCATGCGGTCACTATTGACAAGTTTTGGACACAGTTTCTCGAAAATGCAGATGTTTTTAAACTTTTAGGACAAGTAAACCCAAACACAGAGTGGGTTCTAACATTTGTATTGTCTTGATGTATACCAGCTTTCCATGTTAAACTTCCCATTCTTCCTACCTTTAATTTTCTATTTACACACTACACCATTCTCTTTCAACCATTTCACTTTTATCTTAATTTATTTTTTCTCCAATTCTGGTCTAGTCCTCTCAAAAAAATCTTACTTTTTCTATTTTCATTCACTTTACATTTTGATTCATTCTCCGATTTCTTCCGATTTTGACTGCCAACTTTGGCTTATTAATAACTAACAGTAAGTTATTAGTGTTCAGGATTTTCAACGTGTTATTCTATTTTGACTTCACTGCCATTTCTTTGATGTTGCCTTTCTTGAAATAAAGAGTGCAATTTTTTATTCCCTGTGGATTGGTGCATATTCGCCTTTACTACCATCTTATGTCTTGACGAAATTCTGAAAAACAACAGATCAAACTGTTTCCTTTTCCAATTTGTGTACTTGTTTCATCCTGCAACAGTAAGTACTGTTAACGTTACTCTTAAGCAAAAAATCCTCTTGGCAAACACAATATTAACACTTTGAATGTAATCTCTCAAGCAATTTTGAACACTTTCCACTACGTAGCTGTAGGACTGGCTTAGATTTGTGCAGCAGCATGTAAATAAACAGCACTATATATTCGAAACCTTTGCACAACTGACTCGGCAACAGTTCTTTCTACACACATGCAAGAATAGAGTGTCACAAAACGAAATTAAGGAAAGCATACTGGCTAAAATTAAAAATTTGTGTTAAATGAGCTTAGGTAAAATGTTGTTACAGTTGTGTGTGTCATGAAGACATTACCTGCTCTCTTTACACTGTGGATTTTGAGTTGCAGCACTAACCTCTGCAAACAGAAGGCGTAGTTCCATAAATAAGCACATCCTCCGAGACATCACGGCAGGTTGGTGGAGGACTCTGATATTTACACGGATGACGGTGGATGCCACTGACACTGGTGCTAGTGCTGTTAAATTAAAAGTGCTATCAGAACACCAGCAACCAGATGATGTCATGAACTGAAACCTATTCTTCACCTCTAGATACGTTATAATAGCACTAAACACCACACATTTATGCTGTACAGAAAAATAAAGTAACAAGAAATGGTATAATGAATATGGAAAAACTGATTATTATTTTCATAACACTAACAACTTTATTTTAGTTTCTTCTAATTTATAGCAATCAGATATCAACAGCATCTACAATATGTATCAATGTCCTTAACAAATCCAATGAACAGACCACACACTGCAGTGTTTTGGTACTATCTGAAGTGAATCTTTGTATGCCACTAATACAGGTAATGTTTGCATACAGTAAATTAAAAAAGTTCTAACTACACTGCCAGGATGTAACATCAACTCACAGTGTCCTTGTATCCTTTGAAGCAATGGTGTTGTGCAGTGGACACAATGACTGCGGAATTGAATCTGTCCGTGGCAGTGATCGCAAGCACACCTATAACATTTAGTTTTGATGCAAGGGTTACTTCCAGTTACACTAAAGAAGGCATAATTTTTTGCATTCATCAAAAGGAATCTAATGAATGGGTGGAGACAATGTTAACACATTAATAAACAATCTCATCCTTTAACAGTTATGCATAACCAAAGCAGTTGTTCAGAAAAATAACCTTCTGCAGTGTATAACTCTTGTCATAAAAAAAGCCAATAAAAGTATATTTGATATATTACACTAGTATACAAAGGTCATTCTAAAATTAAAATATGTACAGTTTAGGTCACATACATGCTTTATTTCAAAATTTTGACATTATGCTTACATGTGGAAAGCCATACAACAGTGTAGGATGACCACATTTTACTGAAACAAGAAAATTTCACAGCTGCTTCATGGAAGTACAGAAATTACAATGGGACTGTTGGAGGGCGAGGGTCAGGGAAAGGGGGTGGGATGAGGAGGAAGAAAGAAAGAAATTCCATGATAAAAAAAAATCATAAAAACTACCTATTAAGGAATTAGAAAACTAATTCCTAGGGCAAATGCAATGAAACACATCACAGAAATATTCAGTAAAACCATCTTCTGTTGTCCTGTTATTTATTGATATGTTCTGGCTGGAGTTTCATTGTTAAGATAAGAAAGAAAAAAAGGAAAGGAGAAAACCAGAGTGATAGAAAGTATTCAAGAACATAACTGACAACTATACAAACAGTGACAGCACTTCAGAAAATTTTAATAGTAATGCTCTACTCACCTTCACAGCAACATTACGTGACAATGCAGCCAAAGGAAAAGTATGTTCCTCATGTTTGCAAGGGAAGACAGATGCCTGATCTGGGACGGTAAGCCGATACATTATGTGACTTGGATTACAGCCCTTGGTATTGCTCCACCATGCAGATAACTGTGAGAAATGTAGCTGTGAGCGCACAGCTTGGAACAGGCCTCTAACTGTCATAGGGGCCTCACCATACCTGTGTAAATTATTTCATAAAACAGAAATAACAAACAAATTAAATTTTCTATTTTGTGTAGTCATTTAGAAGTATCCAACAAATATAAATAAAGTGGTAGACAACTTATTTTCATAATTTTCAATGTAGCCTAACAAATAACTGGAATCATTTACCAGGCATTAATTCACTACTTTACGTAACAGTACAGATACCCTCTTCCATTTCCATTATTACTCAATATATTCTGAACTAGATTTAATACTAGCATTACAATTCCATCGTATTTGAGACACAAATGCCATTATAAAATTTAAATGCAGTATTTGATTGCTTAGCATACTGCTAAAATACGAAAGCAGAAACAGAAAAAATGCTCTAACAGTAGCCCAGGTAAATGATGTTGACTAATCACTTACACAATTGATGGATGGTAAGTTACCCTCAGAATACAGTAAAATCCCCTATGTAATGTTTTAAATATGAGCTCATACAAGCACAAAAGAGTCAGAAACATACTGCATTCCTCTAGTCAGATAAAATGACCAGTAAACTCATTGCTGTGTTCTTGTCGTGTTACAAGTTATATTCAGTTAAAATGGGGAATATGGCAAAGTGCATACTGCTGGCACTTAAAATAATGAGTTCTCTTATTGGAGAAGGAATCTGAGTGTTCAGTGACAGTACAGTATTTGCAAGCGTACTACATTAATTTCTCTCATTCCAATGGCCACAAGGAGGAATAGTAATTTATTTGTCAAAGTATCAAATTTACCTTAATAAAATATCTATCAATTCATTTATACAGAAATGAATAAACACACTTGTTTAAAAAGGAGACAGTTTGGAACCCCAGTGTGTGGTATGTAAGCATCCCTAATTCTTTCACGGCTGAAAGGTCACACATGTCCTAATAAAGTAATACACACACACACACACACACACACACACACACACAGACACAGACACAGACACACACAGACACAGACACAGACACAGAGAGAGAGAGAAAGAGAGAGAGAGAGAGAGAGAGAGTTTTTTTCCATTAAAATCATTTCAAATCACAATCTCTTCCATTTCCAGTATGTTGTGCGCTTTCTTATACGTAAGACATTGTTTTGAAACATCAGAACACTGTGCAGTAATTCTGCTGCTTTGCACATAATTTGTATTTAGGGGCATGTACATGCAACAGCAAACTTTATAGATTGTAGGGTAGGGAACATTAGTATTTGGTATATCATAACCATATGTAATTTTTATGTTGAAAATTTGTATATGATATTTCATGTTTTTCATTGTCACAAGAGTAATTGTGTGTTGGTATTGATTTCTTTCACTTTTTTCTGTATTTGCCATCCTGGCTCAACCACTCTACAAATAAAAATTTAACTTCTAAAATCTTAGACTGTCAGGTGTAAACAAACTTGCTCAATCTATTTTTTCATGTGGAAGTGTATTATTGATGATAAAGCAAGACAGTTTAGCTTTTATTTTTCAAATAAATGTAAAATACATTTAACCACAAAAGGTTTGTTTGATTCATATGCAGCCTCACATTTCTTAATTCCAGTGTCCACTTATCAAAGTATACAACCAAATTTGTATTTCCTTCATTACTTTTTGTAATTGGAAAAAGGAGTCCTTTGCATAGTAAAGGTTTGAACTGGATAGATGAATGATTGAGCGTGTGGCATTGGGGGCCGGGAGACCCCTCGCAGGGCGGTTCGGCCGCCGCTCCACAAGTTCTTTAACACCACTACGGCGACTTGCGAGTGAATGAGGATGAAATGATGATGAAAGACACACAACACCCAGTCATCTCGAGGCAGAGAAAATCCCTGACCCCACCGTGAATCGAACCCGGGACCCCGTGTGCGGGAAGCGAGAACACTACCGCAAGACCACGAACCGCGGATAGATAGGAGGACACTAAGCAAATTGGGCCAGACTCTGAATTAAGGTGCAAACAAGTATCTCTGCTCTAATATGCATGTTACAGCTACGTACTTTGTGAGTTCATGTGGTAAGCCAACAATCATACGCCAAACAGTAAAGGAAGAGATACAGCAGCGTATGGCTACCAGAATTGTCTGACAGAGTACACAAGAAATATCAGCCTTTAATTTTGAAACAGCAGAGAATGTTAAAGAAGAGATGTATCAGTCTTTACCACCAATCTTCTTCACCAGCTGAATGCACAAGAAAAATGGACTCTGCCAACATGGACTTCCATTGCAGCCATCAAATGATGACCCAGTACCTGACCAATGCAGGTACAACCCATGCCTCCAAGTATAATGCCACACAGAACATACATACATTTGGAGGACAGAGGACAACATGCCAGTGTGTTTCCACTGTGGTCACCCTAGACACACTGTACATTACTACAGGCAGAGTAATAAAGTTTTCAGGAACTACTACAGTGTCAACTGTCAAGCATCACAACAGTCCTATTCACGTCTGTCAGCTGCAGACCTGTGGGATGAAGACCATGGCCATACCATGGATGAGACTATGCTCCAACATGCCATAGCCTTTCAATATTATGGTACAGAAGTCACCTAGCCACCATTTTGAGAGAAACTTAGTGAGGCAATCATATATGGCAGTGAGACCACCACAGATGCAAATCCTGCAAGGATGACGAGTCAGGAAATCTCACTGAAGGCATTACCATCACCAACAATGACTAACGTGCCCAGGTGTTTTTCGACTTAGGGGCTTCCTTTTCTGTAATGTTGGAAGCTTATTATGGTCATCTAAAGAAGATTGTTCTCTGATATAAAATTGATTGTGCTGAAGGTCACAAATGAAAAATACACTGGCAGTGGATATTGTCATTCTAGCAGCAATAGTGTCACATAGATATTTAGGCTATGTGCTCATCCTTGGCCATGGGGACAGGTTCATTATCTCAAATAAGTCAGAAATGATCATGGAGAAACTTAACTGTTTTGTATATTCTAAAACACACTGTATTACATAGGCTATATATGATGTTTGTTTAAAAAATTATAATTATAAAATTATGAGAATGGTTTGTTTTGTTTCTCACAGTCAGTTTTAACAGGAAACCTAAAAATAGCAGTGGCACGTATTTAGACTTTTTCAGACATCCATTGAGCAGAAGCAGTATGGCAGCACATTAAGACATTATATACACTGTTTTCTTATAGTCATCATGAATTTATGGATTTCACACCCTCCAATGCCAACATTGACCCAAGGCAAGAGATTTACTATAACTGAGGGGAAAAAAAAAGCTGCTACTAATTTTTGCAGAGTATTCAAATGAAGGAAAAAACCTGTCATAAAATTTGATTCTATTACAAAATGTAGAGTCAACAGTGAATGATCTGCATACTTACACAAACAACATCATTGGTTAATTTCACAGCACATATGCAGAGCATATCTAGATATTCATTCAGCACAAGCAGAATATTCACATTCAAGGTTACCTGTGTCATACGGACAACAAAAAGCAAATGGAAGCAGTTCCAGGATAGTTCTGGGGACACAGTATACATTTCCCTAGTTGCTGATGTAACACTTCCCGTTCTGTTGAAACTGTATGAGAAAAAGCTAAACTTCACATTTTCATAATTTTATAATTATTTTGAAAGAAATGAGCTGCTTTAACCATGGAATACTTTTTATTAAAAGTCACAACAGGTTTTGCACCAATAGAAGAAGACCCCCTGGTGATAAAGATTCTTTTCAATAGACCATCGCCGAAAGGTAACTGCTTTAGAGCCACTCCCCATCATTCTTGCCATATTGTAAACAAATAGCAGGCTAAATGCGGTAGTCATTACTTAAAATGAAGAGGGTAGCAGAACCGCACCACAAGCAGGAAGGTGGTTGGTGGCAGCAGGCAGGAAATACTGACCATCATGCCAAGCTATAGCATAGCAGTCAGTACCGTACTGCCTTGCTTGCTGCCTCTCCATTACCTTCCTGGATGTGGTACAGTTCTGCTCTCCCATGATATTAAATAAGGACTATTGGTCTGGGTGTGCTATTTGTTTACAATATCATGCAAATGATGGGGATTGGCTCTAAACCAGTTACCTTTTGGCGATGTCCTATTAAAAAGAATCTTTATCAGCAGAGGGTCTTCTAGTGGCACAAAACCTGTCTTGACTTTTAATTAAAGTATGCTACAGCCAAAGTGGATTATTTCTTTCAAAATGTAGAAGTTTGGCTGCAGTTGCTCGCAGTTTAAAGTAACATGCACATTTTATAATTACTTTTAAGTGATTGTTTTTAAACACATAGAACACTTTAGTTTTTCCACGATTATTTTGAATCATTATGTATAACGAACCCCCCTTCATGGCCGAGGGCAGGCACAGAGTGGAAACATCCACATGAGACTATTGCCACTGCCAAATTGCCAAATACATCCAGCTGACTGGAACATGTATTGTATGAATAACTACCAATGACAGAACACATTCCTTTGAATTTATTGTTTTAACAGACTATAGTTATAACCCTGTTCTTGGATGGGACTTTTTGCAGGTATTGCAAACAGTCCTAGACTGGAAGATCTGAGGACCTCAAGATTAATGGAGCTATTCTAACAAGCACACAGAATGATTGCTCTGGGCAGTTGTTTGCCATCAAAGAAATTGTTACCTGCCGTCATCAATAACATGACTTCCAATCATCAAAGAGGACACTCAGTTACACTGTGAAGCTATTATCAATTCTAAAAAAGTACTCACGCCTACAAAAGAAATGTATATCCCAGCAATGATCATAAGCATCGTAGAAGGTCAAGGAGAACTTTGGACCATTAACTGTCATTAGCAGTTGCAATTCACCTCTAAAGTTACAAGAGTAGGGTCAGCTGAACCTGACCAGGAAGGGCAGCTTAGTAACATCAGTGAAGAACTGTGCTCTGCTGCCATTATAGATAACACATTCTATCTGCTTACTGATTAGCTCGAAGGACTCAATGGGCCGACTGGCAAGAGGAGCACTCAGGCTTCAGGAATATGATATCACACTGGTATCATAAAGTGGATCCAAATGTAAGGACACCAACTGCCTTTTAAGGAATGCTTTAGCAGATCATGGCAGTATGGATGAAATCTCTATCACTGCTGTATTAAATGACATTGCTGCTGGACAGATGTAAGATCCAACACTGCTGAAAACCACAGAAGCCTTGGAGGAGGAGGAGGAGGAGGAGGAGGAGGAGGAGGAGGAACCAATGGAGAACTCCAATTAATCAACAGAACATGATACAAGAGGAACTGAGATTCAATGTGGGCAGGAATAGTTGCTCGTCACACCAGCTCATCTACAGCCAGCTATTGTGATGTCACGTAGGATTCATAGTGGCTCCAGACATAATCAGATGCAGGTATCACTGACCAGGTCTCTACTATCTCGTTAGACACTAAGTGAGCCATTGTAAGGAAAGCTGACGATTGAAGCAAATGCCACAATTATTCCTGGCACAACCGTTACCAATCCCACCTGCAGCAGTGTCATTCCACCATGTTGGAATCCACCCTTTGGAGAGGTTCCCAAAGTTGCAGATGAGAATCTACGGATGATATTTCCCACTGGGGTACACGAAAAGAGCCTCAAAGTGTTCATTTTCATTTGAAGTCACCATAAGACCACAAAATCCCAGTGCCCCATGGACACAATGTCCATGAGGGCATCGGCCAATCCTTCCACCACCAGAGAAAATCAAATAAAAAGCACTTTTCAGAGGCATCTCTGTCTGCTGCTAGCCCGAATGTTGAGGGAATAACAAAGAACAAACAAGACTTATTTTCACAACTATGCCAAATGCATACATGTGCTGTATTGTGTGCATAGGAAACACACACAGATAAGAATCAGCACACAGGACCCAAATTAATGGGATTCATTTAGTCATAGAGAGAGACCACACAACAAACACTGCAGTGAAATTTTCATTAGACCTGACGTGACATGACATGACCTTAACTTCCACAGGGAAAACAGTAGTAAATGGCACTGAAATCTCTACTACAGAATGTAGCCTCTTCGCAGTAACATCCACACATAAACCCCGAGGTGAAAACCTTTCTTATCGTGCCAGACAACTTTAACATCTAAAGACACAGTTTATCATTGGTGACTTCAACTGCCAGTGATACAGTGAAACTGATGGCAATGGCCAGTTGCTACATGAATGGATGGAAATGAACAACTTCTGTCTCCTATACGACTCAAAGCTGCCCTACACCTTCAAGAGCAATATTTGAAAACAAGGCAACAACCCTGAAAACTGCTTTCTCAGCAGCAATATCCAAGACATATGTGTTAAAAAATGTATATGAAGCTCCTCCAAATCTCAACAAAGGCCCAATGCAATTCAGGTCTTCTCTGAAGTCAAATTTATTAACATGTCCTTTCAAAGAAGGTTCAATTTTAAAAAAGGCAGATGGATGGATTTTTCCAGGGAATTTGACCAGGAAGTTAACAACATAGATCCTGTACACAAAAACTACACACACAGAACAGGTGACATACATTGGAATGATGCTTGACAGGTCCCTCACATACAAACACCACTGCAAAAGAACCTGAAATGAGGTAGTTGCAAGGAACAATATCCTTAGAATGCTAACTGGCAGTAAGTGGGACACCAAATCATCTGTGCTTCAAACCACCACCTTAACACTTTGCTTTCCTGCAGCTGAGTACATTTGTCCTGTCTGGTCTAGATCAGTGCATGCAAAGAAGATTGATATAAGCGTTCACAAAACTTTTAGGCTAGTCACAGGATTCATGAAGCCCACCCCACTGGAAAAGCTCTACTAAGCTTTAGGTTTCAGCAGTCCCAAATCTCACAGGGTAGTTCATGAAAGTAACAAGCAGTTCAAAAAGGGTAGTGATGACAATCATCCACTACACAACAGCATTTATAGATTAAAAAGACTAAAACCATGATATTTGTTCCTCAACTACACCTTAGATGAACACCCCTGTCAGCTACCTTATTTTTGAACATCCACCAAGTGGTATCGAATTTAACTACAATTCATGGAAAATGCTAAACCGTATCAGAACTGGTATAGCTCCCTTAAAAATCAATCTGATAAAATGGCGTCTATTAGAACATAATGACAATAAGTGTGACTGTGGAGAAATACAAAAAAGCTTCTAACATATCCCAGTATTGGGCCAAAAAATTGAAACTCTGGACATGAAAAATTACATTAAGGCTGCACTGACCACTTCACTCGTTATGTTGTCACTATAGCTGTGCTGAATGTGAAGCGCCAGAAACTGCAAAGTTCCTTGCAGAAGACATCATTCTGAAGTATGGAGAACCCCCTTGTGATGATCTCTGATCATGTAAAAGTTTCCCATTTGAGACTAGTACCAGAGATCATTTCATATTAGGGCATCAACCACAGGATGACAACTGCCTACCATCCACACACCGTCAGGTGGCTTGCAGAGTATGGATGTAGCTGTAGATTGGCCCTATGAAACATTTTCAGATGCTGGCAGATATGCTCTCAATACACGTTGATGTCAAACAGTGCAATTGGAACATACTATTGTGAAAACAGACACAATGTCTGATGGGATACCACAATCACTGATTATACAATGTTACTTATAATCCATCTTGATTGTGAAAATGTTTATTCACATGACCGGTTTCAGTTCCTCTAGAACCATCTTCAGATCTGCAATTTCAGTTACAGGAGTAACCCGTCCACACGCAGCAACCTTCACATGCTGCATCACTTCCGCAGCATGTGGAGGTTGCTGTGTGTGGACGGGTTACTCCTGTAACCAAAAGTGCAGATCTGAAGATGGTTCTAGAGGAACCAAAACCGGTCATGTGAATAAACATTTTTGCAATCAAGATGGATTATAAGTGACATTGGAACATACTATTGTCTGTTGCAACATTCACATACAACACAGCGAAGCATGACACTACAGGCCTCACACCATTCTTTCTGTACCACAGTTGTGAGGCCTGAATGACAATGGCTACATGGTTCAGATTTCAATTGGACAATGTGCAGGGTGATTCTGTGAAATGCATTACCTGCACCAAAGAGGCAAGGTAGCTGGCAAGTGTATGGACACTGGATGCCCAGGAGGAAGACCGAGAGCACTATAATGCCAAGCACTGGCAAGTGATATACAGCCTGGCAGACTTTATATGGATTTCTACACATGTGCAGAAAGTGCGACTCTTGAAATAGTTACTGAAGAGCTACTTTGGGCCATACCATATTCTTTATCAATTGTCAGACATTGTATATGAAGTCAATGACTAACACCCTTCATCAAGAAGGCCGAAGTGCTGAGACAACCATGTTCTCTGTATGAAGCCCCATTACAGTCTGGAGGTGTAGAATAATGGGAGTTTTTTTTGGAAACTGAAGACCCACCTCTAATATTGTGAAGCTTCAACAGGATGGGTTACCTTCAACACTCATCATTGTGAAGATTATGTAACAACATGACCATAATGCACGTACCTGACAGTGCTGCCATACAGAGGCCTACTGACAAGATCTAGATTCAGGGTGTTGTAGATGGCTAATACGAGAATTTCTGAAACAATGGATTGCTGTTTCTCCATGAGAGGGAGCAATACCATGAGCTGTAAGGCACGGATTGTTGTGTACTGATTAATGCCAGTGAGCGACATGCTGTGGGCTCAGCTCAAAGCCGACCATCAACCATTTGTTATTTATTTGTTATTTGTTATTTAGAATTTATCATTTCTGGAAAGTTCTTAAAGTCCTTCATATTTCTAATGTTTGTATATTCTGGAATATTCAACGTCTGTGCAAATAACAGTCTTCTCCACCTAGGTGGTCAGTTCTGTTCTGGCTGTACAATGCTGTCCACAATAAACATGTTTTCAGTACTAAGTGTTTAACCTCACTGATGACCCTGCCTTCGGATTTAGTTTATACATTATAATATGGGCACATTCCATTTCCTGCTATAGACAGGGGCATACGAGGGTAATGTAAAGAATAAGCAGAAAATCAAAACAAAGGATATAGTCCTCCTCCTCAACCACCACCACCACCACCACCACGTCAGAAGAATAAAATTATTGCGGGCATTGTTTTAATAAATGTTTTGTGCACTTGCCCACAGAAGCATTTACCTACCTGTTATCAGTCAGATTAACTGTCCACTGCTCAAGAAGAATTTCTGTATCCAAAGGGGTATTAACCATTTCCGTTGACAAGCTGCGATGATTTCCACATGTACAGTCAGCACACTTCAGCACTTCAACACACACAGACATTCCATTACGATGTAAAAGCTGCACCTGTTTGCGTAATTTCTCCGCACGCACACACTGAAAATAAAAGCAAAACAGTTCTGTAAATTTATAATTTCCAAGTAATACTGTTCTTGCTTCAAGAAATAATACACATTGAAGGGAAGATATTACTTTAGTTAATAGATGTATACATCACTGACCAAACTACTGGAAAACTACAGTTGCAATACAAATGTTAAGGTGATTAAAAGCCCACAGTGATAAAACAGTACCTCATATTTAACAATACTTCATTTTTTCTCTCTCTCTCTCTCTCTCTCTCTCTCTCTCTCTCTCTTCCCCCCCCCCCCCCCACCAGTTTGGTAAGTCTCATCACAGAGAAGAATGAACTGGGAAGAAGATTTTTTTTCATCTCTTGACTTATGACAAAGATTGAGTCAGTGGCATTTAGTTTTATTTCTTTGAGCAAACAAGAGAAAATTCTATCACAAACACTTTGCTGGACCTTTTCGATATTTTGTTTTGTTGCCTGTGCACTTTATAGTATTAGTGATTTATTCCTTCAGTATGGAATCTACAGAATATTGTAAGGGTTATAATAGAGGGAAACATTCCACGTAGGAAAAATATATCTAAAAACAAAGATGATGTGACTTACCAAATGAAAGTGCTGGCAGGTCGACAGACACACAAACACAAACATACACACAAACACAAACATACACACAAAATTCAAGCTTTCGCAACAAACTGTTGCCTCATCAGGAAAGAGGGAAGGAGAGGGAAAGACGAAAGGATGTGGGTTTTAAGGGAGAGGTAAGGAGTCATTCCAATCCCGGGAGCGGAAAGACTTACCTTAGGGGGAAAAAAAGGACGGGTATACACTCGCACGCACACACACACATATCCATCCACACATATACAGACACAAGCAGACATATTTAAAGACGACATCATCATCATCATCATCATCATCATCATCATCATCATCATCATCATCATCATCATCATCATCATCATCATCATCATCATCATCATCATGTTTCGTTTGATAAGAAGGCGAAAAGAACAACTCTGTGTGTTGTTATAATAGACAAAGAAAGGAGAGATGTGAAACTTCCTGGCAGATTAAAACTGTGCTGTACAAGGTACTCCAATGTGGAGTCTTTCCATTTTATCACCATTGCTCTTACTGAATGAATTAGTCAGGCAGAACTTACAACCTGCCCTCACAGATTTACTTCTGTTAGCGATTCGTCTATACTTTCCTCTCTTCACAACAAGTTCTCCTTCAGAAAAATGTATTGCATAGAAATGGTTGGTAAAAGCAATGCCCATGAAAGGCGAGGTTTCAGATTCAAATCCTGGTCAAGCACAGAGGAAGTTTCCAGGCATTCTGTATACAGCAGTAAAGTGAAAGATTCATTCCTAAGGAAGCGAAGTTTTTACTATAGCTTTGCGGCAGTTATATGAGGCGTGTTTTTTAAAGTAAGGTCTGTTTTGTTGTAGACCCTAGTAGTTCGCGCACATACTGCAACGAGTGCATGCATCGTGTACCGGCATGCCTCGGGAACAACTGTGCTCAGTTTCAGCTCTGTAGCTGACCTGCACGGTTCTGTTCTGTTCTTTCAAAACGTGTATGACCATCAACTCGCCCGCCACATGTGAGGTTCGCTCAGTGATACGGCTTTTGTCAGCAAGGAACCTGCCTGCTGCAGAAATTCATTGACAGATTTGCGAAGTGTATGATGATACTGATATGAGTGAAAGCACAGTGCGTAAGTGGGTACGAGAATTCAAAGATGGCCATGACAACATCCATGATTAGGACTGCTCCGGTCACCCTTCTTTGATTACAGATGATTTGGTGGCTTCAGCTGAAGTGAGGATT
Organism: Schistocerca piceifrons; assembly: GCF_021461385.2. Lineage (NCBI taxonomy): Eukaryota > Metazoa > Arthropoda > Insecta > Orthoptera > Acrididae > Schistocerca > Schistocerca piceifrons. The sequence continues at coordinate 357,360,328 of NC_060149.1, read as the reverse complement.
CATGAGAACAGATGCTTCACAATAACAGGTCTCTCAAATGAATTTCATGATTGTCAAGATCAGTGCCTTACAACATTGTTTCTGAACTTTATCACGAAGAAAGTGACGGCTTCTTGAGTCAGATCGTAACTGGAGACGAAACACACGTGTTTTGGGATAGGCATGGTGTTTTGTTGGTAGACTTCACGCAACAAGGAACCACTATCAATGCAGAAGCAAACTGCCAAACCCTGAGAAAGCTACACAGAGTGATTCAAAATAAAAGACGTGGCATGCTGACAAAGGGAATTGTCCTTCTCCATGACAAGGCAAGACCTCACACTGCAGGTCAGACCCACGATTTATTGGACAGTTTTGGCTGAGAGGCTTTAGACCACCCACCCTACAGTCCTGATCTTGCACTGAGTGATTAGCATCTGTTCATCCACCTCAAACACCACCTCAGTGGCAACTGTTACAATGTCGACGATGACATGAAAACGGCAGTGAACTCTTGGTTATTGGAGCAGGTGGCAAGTTTTTATGAAGAGGGTATTTTAAAATTTGTTGAGAGGTAATGTTTGAATAAACTTGGCAACTATGGTGAAAAATAAAGAGAAGTATGTACTTTCTGAAAATAAATTTACTTTTTTGAAATAACCTTTTGTTGTTTACTTATGTTCAACTGGACCTTACTTAAAAAACACGCCTCATAAAAAGATTGTCTAAGAACAACCACCCTCACTGGAGTGTATTCAAAATGAAAATCACTTTTAATCATTTCCGCAGAATTTTAGTTTTTAAAATGGGTCTGAGAAGGCACAAATGTAACATACTAGTAAAAGATTTCAAAGATATGCATTAAAAGAGCTCATGAAAATAGGTGAATACTTACAAGGGCATTTGTAAGTGAGCAAACATGAGGTTTGGCTGATATGTGAGGCCCTTCCCCATATCCACGCTGATTTGCACACTCTCCTTGGACCCGACCCTCCACAACCAGCATTCCCAGCTCTTCCAACACTTTGACTGCTTCTGCCTCCATTACTCACTCTGAAATTAATGGCAGTAAGAAACAAGTTAGTATGTTTTGAGAATCAGCAAAAATAAACACTGTTGCAGTACAATTCTAAGTGAATTTAATCGGAACCTTGACTTTCAGTCTACTCACTGGAGAAGTATCTTGCAATGAATAGCACAAATACCACTGTCGTATTCTACTCAAAAATTATACTGACCATGGTGCTGCAATAACATAATGGACACTGATTATTGAGGACTAGGCTTCAGTTCCTACAATGGCCTTCAATGGCTACAGAGATTAAAGTTTGCTGTGGTTTTCCTAAACTGCTTAAGGCAAATGCTCCGATAGTTTCCTAGAAAAGGATACTGCAAAATTATTTCTCTACCCTCTGACACCCTCAAAACATTCTTTCTTTGCTGGAATAAATTAACTTCAACAACAGGACTAGATTCTTTTTTCACAAAACCAGCCAAAACTGGTGGAGCGTGAGCTGGTCTTGAGTTGTTTGACACCACTGTCTATACCACAACGCATAACAGACGGACAGAAAACACATAATATATCTTATGTTCGACATCTGTCACTCAAAACAGTCCCCCTTCATTGGTACTACATAAGCTGAATGATCTGGCCTCACTACAAACGTTCATTCAGTCTCCACTAGTCCTTTTCCAGAAATCTGGAACTCTAAACAATCATTAAAAAATACCTATGTAATGTCTGTCACTCAACAATCTCGCTTTGTGGGCTACTGTCTAAAGTAATGTGGTTTTTGTATACGAAACTTTTGCACTTAATCACGGAAGTGTTTGCACGCCAATAAACTTATCAGCACCTAATACTAGTCTGATAAGGTGTTTTATTAAGTTTTATGATATATTTAATACCACTTAACTGAACTGACTGATAGTTTTCCAGTTTTTTACCTTACATCTAAAGAAATACCAGGGGACTATCGTTTAAGTTCTTCAATTCGTTACACAGGCAAATCTCATGTTCCAACAATACATTACATGCCGTAAATCCTCACTGTTTATCACATCCCCTCAACAATAAAACCATCATCAACATACTGAAAATTAGTAGAAGTTACACAAGTAAATCCGAGGACTTTGCTTTTGTTCGAGGTTAAATGTGGAACAATTAACAACTTACATTCTTTCCCTAAAGCAATCAATATCAACAAGGGGGAAAATGTCGTTTTCGAAATGACGGCCTTATATTGTTTTTCTTTCCATTCGAACAATTTAGCGTATGTAGTTGCTCTGGTGGCAGTTAATTATCTTTGCTTTTCGTAATTAAATCCATTGCAGCGACTGATATTTTGATCACAGGCAATATATTAGGTTGGGGTAAAATTTCGTAGCGTTTTTCCATAACTTTAATAAACACAATAGACAAACATAAGAGACTGTAGCCATAAATAATATATTCTCAATATTTGCAACAATTTGCCAACACTGGGATAACTTTTCCATTCTGTGGCTGTGGAAATCACGAGGTTTTGAGGCGAAGACTTCATGGAGCCATGTCCCGACCGCATTTTCATCCGGAATGGAAGTTCCCTGAAGGCTGCTCGAAAGAGAGCGGAATATGTGAAATGCTACGGGCGCAAGGTCAGGTGAATATGGTAGGTGCGCAATGACTACCCAACCGAATTTCTGTATAGTGTCTTTTCATTCTATCATAATACGGACGGACATTATCGTGGAGTAGCATCACTTCACACAGTTTTCCTGGTCGTTGTTCTTGGTCTGCGTCTGCAAGACGTCTCGGTTGTTGAGAATAAATGTCTGCAGTGATGGCGAAACAATTCGTAGTAAACTACACCGTCGTCGTTGCACCAGATGCGTAACATTTCTTTTGTGGGAGCGCGCAGGTGTTGGCAGGAGAGTTGCTGCTATTTCGTTTGCATGTTTTAGCATAAAGACACCATTTCTCGTCACAAATAACGATATAGAATAGGAATGGCCGGAATTGTTCACGAGCCACTTCATGATGAGCAAGCAAAGATGCACATAGGGTCACCCGCAGATTTTTGTGATTTTGGCTTAGATCATGCGGTATCCATACACCTGATTTTTAAACCTTCCCCATTTTATGTAAATGTCGCACAATGATGCAATGATCACAGTTTATCACATTAGCGAGTGCTCGAACAGAGTGACTTGGATAATTGTGGATTAACGCGTTAAAACGAAATTCATGAAACCCCAAAGGCCTTCCTGAACGTGGTGCGTTACTGAAGTTCTTAAAACGATAAAGTTATTTTCTTGATGGGCTCTGTCCATACACGGTGCAAACGTTTCTGACTGCCTCCACTGCTGTCACCCCTCTATTGAAGTCAAACGCAAGCATACGTATATAATGTTCCAATTGCTCCAATTGACACGCCATTTCCTAGCGTCCACAGCTGTACTGACTGTCTCCAAATGACATTACACAAACTGAAATAGATGACAGATGACAATAGATAAGTAATCCCACAGCAACCGAAATACCAACATGCCAAAGAAAAACGCTATGAAGTTGTGCACCAAACCAACAAAATGTCAGTGGATACTCTAAGGAATATTACAACTATGATGGAAAAAACAACGGGACATTTTTAAAATTGTTTTTAAAATTTTGTCTTAGCGACACTATCGGTATTCATTTGATTGAGATAATGTCAAGCGCCCCCACGAGAGAATGGCAGAATCATGACCATCGAACGAAAAATTATGGCCTAACATGTTTTACCTTAAATAAAACGTATGAGCTACCAATGGCACTGCGTGATAGCGAACTGTCTCTTCTGACACAAAAAAATTCGTTCGGTTACAGTAAATTGATTCTAAGGGCGGTTGAACGACGCAGAAAATAGACAGGGACTCGGTATGTTCATTTCCAGATAACGTCAACACCAATTTTTACGTCATACACATACACCGACTTAAAAAAAAAAACATCACGACTACCTTTGTAAATAGCTTGTAGGTCCACCTTTGGACTGCAATACAGCAACGATTCTGCTTGGCATGAATCGATAAATCCTTGGCAGGTTTCCCGATCTATGTTTTACCACATGCGCCCAGGTCACCTAATTCCCTTACATTACGGGCGTGTGGTTGTGGGGGATTTGTGGACTCAGAGCTGCGCCCGATAGCATACCAGACATACTCAATTGTTCAGACATAAATGCGAGAGTTTACTATCCTGCTCCTCAAAGTACTATAGCACGATCCTGGCCTTGCGACAAGGATATGTATTCTACTGGGAGGCGTCAAGTATGAAGGGATGCAAATGGTTGATCAATGTGCACTGAACGGTGTGCTCCGAAAGAGTTGTACCTGCCTCATCATTGTACTGTGTCGTCAGATCTGCCACAGATCGCCGCCAATCCTGCTGTACTGAGTGGAGAAGTCTTCGACCTCCGAAGTTCTGTGATGAGACGTGGACGTCCAACATCTTGTCCCCTACCCGTAGTTTCACCGTTGTCAAAACACTTTCCATAAATGCTCACTTTAACACGCAAACAGCCGACGAGCTCTGTCGGATGCTTATTCCCGTGTACCGGGCCTTAACAGTGAGCGTTCTGTCAAAGTTGCTTATGTCCGTACATTCTGTATTTCGTATCATTGTTAGAATGATTCCCAATGCATGCGACGAATCTTCAAGGAGTTGTGCTTAATCTTTTGGATTAGTGACATGTTTTTCCTATTATTTTTGTTTACTTTTCCGTATACATTAGTTACGATGGTCTTATTGTTTACTCACTTTGCCTAGTATCACCCAGCTGTCACTGCACCGATTTGTTGTCGCTCTCTTGTATGGACGCTATGCTGCATTCTTCAGCCTACCGCCCGAATTTTCGTGCTGTACTCCCGCCGCGTTTTCTCGTAGAAGATGGGGCAGTCGCTGTAAAACGGTCCCCTGCAAGTGGAGACTCAACCATTTCATGCAGCTGAGCTGCCGGAAAGGTCCTCAGAAGGTGTAGAGCCAATCGAAGTGCGTGGTTCTGCACTACTTATAGCGTCTGTATGAGCGATTCGGCGACCTGAGTACACACGACGGCAGCGCAAAATTCTGTTCCTGACGTCCCAGATATGCTGGCGCCACGCAGTTTGGCGAGACACTAAGGTACACCTTGTCACTCCATGTAACAAGGCTGCCTGTTATGTTGATGGGCGATGGCGCTGCAGGCGAGTAACTACCTGCCCTGGCATCACTGAATTTAAGGCGCCACTTCAGGGACCACGTGTGCAGGTTGTCAGACGCGAGCTGTATTCGATGTCCGAGAGTGTTGGCACCCATGCTGCAGCGGAAGATCACTGTAGTGGAAGTATCTATGTGTCAGCAGTGTAAAGCATGTACAGGATCGCTCCATGGTCAGAGCCCTGTGGCACACCAGCATATATGACGAACTGCGAGCAGCCCAGCCTCAGGTCGCACATGGAATGTCGTCGTCAGGGTAGGAGCAGATAAGACAAACGTAACACCAGCAGTCCATGCTCAAGTAACTTTAAAAAGACGTCACACCACACGCTGTCTAACGGTCAGGAATACTCGCGGCACTCCAGAGGAGAGAAAGCCCCATCCAATAACCGCACCAGTTGATGCTCGGTTAGATGCCACTTCCGAAACCCAAACTGCTCCTCCGGTAGTGTCGCTGCGGATGTGACGTGGCGCTGTAGGCTCTTGAGATACCCCCTCTCTCAGACCTGTAACAGGACTGGTAATGCACTTATACACTAAGGCGCCAAAGAAACTGGTATAAGCATGCGTATTCAAACACGGAGGTATGTAAACAGACAGAATACGGCGCTGCGGTCGGCAACGCCTATACAAGTCAACAAGTGTCTGGCGCAGTTGTTACATCGGTTACTGCTGCTACAATGGCAGGTTATCAAGACGGAAGTGAGTTTGAACGTGGTGTTATACTCGGCGCACGGACGATGGGACACAGCATCACCGAGGTAGCGGTGGGGTGGGGTGGGGATTTTCCCCATTCGATCACTTCACGAGTGTACCGTGAACATCAGAAATCCGGTAAAACATCAAATCACCGACATCGCTGTAGCTGGAGATCCTGCAAGAACGGGAACAACGACGACTGAAGATAATCGTTCAACGTGACAGAAGTGCAACTCTTGCGCAGATTGCTGCAGATTTCAACGCTGGGACCGCTTTCGGTGCCGAAGGCCCATTCGTGTACTGTTGATGACTGCACGACAGAAAGCTTTACGCCTCGCCTGGGCCCGTCAGCACCGACATTGGGCTGTTGTTGACTGGAAACATGTTGCCTGGTCGGACGAGTCTCGTTTCAAATTGTATCGAGCTGATGGACATGTAGGGATATGGAGACAACGTTATGAATCAGTGGATCCTGCATGTCAGCTGTTCAAGCTGGTGGAGGTTCTGTAATGGTGGGGGGCGTGCATAGTTCGAGTTATATGGGACCCCTGATAAGTCTAGGTACGACTCTGACAGGTGACACGTATGTAGGCTAACCATCCTGCCTGATCACCTGCATCCATTCATGTCCATTGTGCATTCCAACGGACCTAGGCAATTCCAGCAGGACAATACAACACCCACACGTCCAGAATTGCTACAGAATGGCTCCAAGAACACTAGTCGAGTCCATACCACGTCGTTTGGGCACTTCTGCGTGCTGGGGGGGGGGGGGGGGGGACTACACGACATTAAGCAGGTGTACCAGTTTCTTTGGCTTTTCAGTGTAGGTCTATAATACTAATCAAGTAGCAAATCTTTGTCAGTTTTCGGTGTAGCCACTACCTCTGCATGTTTCCACTCTAACGGATAGTGACCGTTCCAGAACATCTCTTCGAATGTGCTGACCGGATTGCGGCGGCAGCTGGTGGCATCTGCATCTGTAAGGCAGTATTGACGTCTTCGGGACCTCCAGCCTTCCTGGTGCTGAGGTTGTTGAGTACCGACGTGATCTCTTCAGGTGATTCTTCCGTGTCGTCCTCTACATCTCTCGCCACAAGGTAGGGTGGAATTAGCTCAGCCACCAATGCGATATGATCTGCATCCACTGGATGGTCTATAGCTAGAGTTTTTGCTTCCTCATTTGGTTCACTGACGAACATGTTACCACCTCGGAGCGCAGGTATTCGCTGTGTGTGTCTGAGGAAGTGGTTGCCTGTCCTCCAAGGAGAACTATCATCAAACTGTATTACAGGACCATATCTGTCCTTTCTCAGTTTCGATGTGCGTCACTGTCACCTCAGTGTTGTGCCCTAGGCGACTGAGAAACCGTTTAGCGACACCAATCCTTTACGAGTTGCCACACTCGGTATATTCTGTTCTTTTCAGTTATGAATGCAGGTATACCTAGTGGTAGTCTTGAGTTGTTCCTTGAAGTGCGTGTGGCGGTGGTGGTTCTTCCGTAGCAGCGGTTAGTGCTACGTCAATTTAAGTAGCGCAGGTGGGGAGACTATCGCAAGCTTGTAGGTGATTTTGGTACGCTAGTGGTCCCAGAGACGTCAGCACCAGTGTCAAAAATGACTGGTAGGTTGTCTGACTATAATGCGTTACGTCATGAGTAAATTTGCTACGCATGCCTTTAATGACGGCGAAATCGGTGTCATCAAGTTTCCCTTTGTCGTTGGGAAATATGGTGGGGTCGTATGGCCTCACTAGTAAGGCCACATGTTCTGCGATGGGCAGTAGGCGTTCGTCCGCTTGTATTTGTACGTTTTTAGTGCCAGGTTGCCGGGTGGGCCCGGGTTCGATTCCCGGCTGGGTTGGAGATTTTCTCCGCTGAGGGACTGGGTGTTTGTGTCATCTTCATCACCAACATTTCATCCTCATCGACGCCCAAGTCGCCGAAGTGGCGTCACCTCGAAAGACTTGCACCAGGCGATCAGGTCTACCCGCCGGGAGGCCCTCGCTGCACGACATTCATTTCAGTGCCAGGTAACATGTCTAGCGTTCAGGTCACCTGGCATAAAAGTCCAGCCACGAAGTTCAACAAGACTTCGAAATCATTGGGATCGAGGGCACGAGACTACAGTAAATGTGATACATCCCATTGACGTATGGACGACGATACCAGTGGCGGGTGCTGAATTAGGTAGCGGCAGATGCTGTTTCACACATACACTTGTATACCGCTGTAACGCTATCAGCCGTTGGTCGATCCGTGAGGAAAGGGGTGTAGTTTGGTGCTCAAGTATATACTCTGGACCTTACATGTGTTTCACGTATCAAGAAAATGTAACTTCATCTCTGAGACATTTTCGAAGTTCACCAGTTGACTTTAGACGCCATTTGCGTTCCACGCAGGTGTTGTCTGTCCATTACTGCTGTTTACAATGCGGCCGTTGTGGTTTACATGCGGTGGCTACTTTGAGTACGTGACATCACTGCAGTATTAAGTTGCAGCGGCAGGAGCTCCAACTTTGTTATGCTGTTCATTAGAGCAATGACTTGCTGCTGGGGTCGTTATTTGGAGCAGCTCTTATGACACTGATACTGGTTATAGTTTCTTTGGCTGCTTCTACAGCGATGGTCGTGGATGGGCTAACTTCAGTTGGGTGATGTTCGTGTTTTTCACTCTTATATAGATACGTGTGACGTCGAGATGCAGCGCTCGGCTGCATCAGTGGGGTATCTGAAGTAAATTGCGGTATTACTTCGCGTGGCTATTGTGAACAGGTGGCAGCATCTTCAGGCGCCTGTGGCGTAGCCTTCTACACGTTTCCAGTGGCGTTCCCCTCTGTGACGCGCTTGGGCGCTGCTGGAAAGATGCTTCTGCATTGGCTGGCGCTGTTGACGCGGTAGCTGCGGCGTAGCAGAAACCGTGGCGTGTCTTTGACCATCATCTTTTCTTGCAGATCCATCGTTTCTCCATGTTTGCGATCTCTAGCGCGTTTCCATACGGTGCAGCCGCGGAAGCCAGCCGCACGTCTTTCCTCGCCACAAAGTGCGAAGTCGGTGTCGAGCCACGTGGGAGAGGGTAATCACGACTTGTGCGCTTGCCAACACATCTGACACACTTGTCTGGCATGGAACAGTGCCACGCAGCGTGATTGATGCCCTGGCATCGGTAGCATTGCGCCGAGCCCCGTTTAGCTCTTAGATTTTCTGCTCGCACCGTGAATTTGGGGAGGCAAGTCAGTTGAAAACACTTTTTGTTTTACAGATTGTCAGTTGCAATAACCAGGCATAGTGTCTTATCTTTTGTCTACAGCGATATGAGAAGTCCAGATCGCGTCAAGTGTGGACTTGTGTGGTAACTTACTTTCCGACGCTTCCTGTGTCACTTGTAGGAAATCTTCAGCAGTACGCAGAGATTTCTTGTAAAGGCCTCTGCTGGCCATCTTCACGTTTAACAAAGTTGTTGTCCAGCTCCAGAGAAGTTGCTGAATGTGGCTGTAGTTCTCTTGAAATTTAAGTACTAGCGGTGGAGCTCGTGGATCGTTCTGAACCTTTTTGGTGATTTAATATCAATGAAAAAAGATACTAGCAGTTTCTTCTGGGGAAGTGATTGATAATTTTACACGTCGAGCATTAACTCTAGTTTGCACAAATTAATTCTAGCCTGCACAAAGCCGTCGGCATCTGTTACTGGTGTCTAATGCGACTCCTTAGCTGCAGCCTTTGTCATAGATCATACTGGTCGGGTAATGTAACGTGTCAGGTATGCCCAACACAGTGGCAGTCGTAGAAAATACATCTTCGTCTTCAGTGCCTTTACGGAGAAGTACTTTATTTGCTTAGGTATTCCTTACATGCAATAACTAGCAGCAAACTGCCATCTGGCAAACAAACGTTAATAATTTTCTTTTACAATTTGCTTGCGTTAGTATGCGTCAACGTGCCACACGAGCTAGTGGGGTGGGGAAAGTGGCGATTAATTGGGAAAACGCACAAATTCCCAGACAGGAGCTGAGACTTGCCTACGAAAATTAGAAGCTTTGTAACATCAATGAAAACAACAATGATCTACTAAGAAGACTGCCTACACTACGCTTGTCCGTCCTCTTTTAGAATACTGCTGCGCGGTGTGGGATCGTTACCAGATAGGACTGACGGAGTACACCGAAAAAGTTCAAAGACGGGCAGCACGTTTTGTATTATCGCGAAATATGGGAGAGTGTCACAGAAATGATACAGGATTTGGGCTGGACATCATTAAAAGAAAGGCGTTTTTCGTTGCGACGGAATCTTCTCACGAAATTCTCACCAATTTTGTCCTCCAAATGCGAAAATATTTTGTTGACACCGACCTACATAAGAAGGAACGATCACCACGATAAAACAAGGGAAAACAGAGCTCATACGGAAAGATATAGGTGTTTGTTCTTTCAGCGCGCGCTATACGAGATTAGAATAATAGAGAATTGTGAAGGTGGTTCGATAAACCCTCTGCCAGGTACTTAAATGTGATTTGCAGAGCATCCATGTAGATGTACGCAAACACGCTTGATGCTCGCCATAGATTCACTAACAAAAATAAACAATTTGTTTGAAAACTTAGGGTCATAGTGCGTGCTAATGCTTTGAATAGCATTAATACTGAAGAAATTTGAGATCAATTAACGACTGAAAGGAGGGCTAAGGTTAATGTATGGGACCACATGCCCCAAGAAATAGTCCATTAATGTATTTGGTGAGCGAGCTGCCCACGGAAAAGGACCAATCCGTTGTTCAAATTGCACAGTAATGTGATTGCTAACGTCGAGTGTGAATTGTGCCGGAGCCTCGTCTCAACTGCACAGCCTCTAGGAAGGAACGTTTTGTACACGACTGCGTTCAGTTTATCAGGAAGTGCGCAAAGTCCAAACACAAAATCGTTGAGAATACCAGACCACACATTCTTTCATCGACAAAGCAGTGCATGTGGCTTTTGGACATCCCATACATTGCTACTCCCACTGTTGGACATGCTCTCTTGTAAAGACATACACAGGAAAATTATGGCTTTCTGACACTGCAGCAGAAACCAATTTGCAAACCCCTCTCGACGTGGGAAGTCCATTGGCTGCAATAACTGCAACCTCTGATTATGTAGACTGACCAGGCGTCCCGGTTTTCACTTTAATGTTCTGGTTCCTCAAGAAAATCATTCGGGATACATAATTGCCCCGGTTTTTAATCTAGAAATAAAATTATGCAATAATATCACTCATTTAATTAAATATTTGTGAAAAATAAGTTTCATAGGAGGAGAACGTTATAGAAATATACAGGGTGTTACAAAAAGGTACGGCCAAACTTTCAGGAAACATTCTTCACACACAAAGAAAGAAAATATGTTATGTGGACATGTGTCCGGAAACGCTTACTTTCCATGTTAGAGCTCATTTTATTACTTCTCTTCAAATCACATTAATCATGGAATGGAAACACACAGCAACAGAACGTACCAGCGTGACTTCAAACACTTTGTTACAGAAAATGTTCAAAATGTCCTCCGTTAGCGAGGATACATGCATCCACCCTCCGTCGCATGGAATCCCTGATGCGCTGCTGCAGCCCTGGAGAATGGCGTATTGTATCACAGCCGTCCACAAAACGAGCACGAAGAGTCTCTACATTTGGTACCGGGGTTGCGTAGACAAGAGCTTTCAAATGCCCCCATAAATGAAAGTCAAGAGGGTTGAGGTCAGGAGAGCGTGGAGGCCATGGAATTGGTCCGCCTCTACCAATCCATCGGTCGCCGAATCTGTTGTTGAGAAGCGCACGAACACTTCGACTGAAATGTGCAGGAGCTCCATCGTGCATGAACCACATGTTGTGTCGTACTTGTAAAGGCACATGTTCTAGCAGCACAGGTAGAGTATCCCGTATGAAATCATGACGGTGAATCGAGGAAGTACAATACATACTGACGAAACTAAAATGAGCTCTAACATGGAAATTAAGCGTTTCCGGACACATGTCCACATAACATATTTTCTTTCTTTGTGTGTGTGTGTGTGTGTGTGTGTGTGTGTGTGTGTGTGTGTGTGTGTGGAATGTTTCCTGAAAGCTTGGCCGTACCTTTTTGTAACACCCTGTATATTTTCACAATACCCGCTATAGGCCTATCGCATTTGGTTTCACTCGTCCAACGCCTAAAGAAAGAGTAAGAGGTATGTTGAAAACAAAAGCTGTTATTAGCCGACCTTCCACTTTGTGGCCATCGAACAAGTAAAACCAAAGGAAGTATAAAGGGCCATTACTTAAACGATTACTTCTAATGGGCCTGCACTCATATGGAAGTTAAATTTTTGAAGAATGTGAGCGATGCTGCGTGTGTTAGCAGTGCTTATTGAACATTGTTTGTAAGTATGCATGCTTGCTGTAACAGTCTGCACTTCCACTAAATGACTAAACATTGTAGAAAATATATCCGGGCAATTACAATAAAAATCAGTCTTTATTTCTAAAGAAAATAATTTTATTTGTGTGTAATGTACCGATTACAAAATATCACGGTAAGTGACAAGAAAGATAAGCGTGTATGTAGCAATGAAGTCGGGCAGAAAGTATAAACACAGGTGTCCCGGTTTTTCTCTCTTTGAAATCTGGTTGCCTATGATGCTGCTGCTGCACGTGCATTTATTGTTCATGTAAGATACTCGAAATAGTTTTATTTCGTTATCATAATCGATGGTTTAGGAAAGCCTGCAACTATGCCATTCATGACTAAGAAAAACTGCACCAGTTACTTATTTTTTCATGCCCAGCACAACCTGTTTCGAGAATTTATCCTCATTTTCAAGTGCATTTGTTTACATAAATATTTATGTGACGTTCTTCCATTGCAGTCAGTGAAACCACACACAAGCTGCATGTTTGCAAACACTAACAGTCAACATATCCATACTGCTGCGTATCGATCGATGTTAACTAAAACTGCCAGAAAAACAAATCCGAGACAGAACCGAGCAGTACTCGAAGAAAGCTAGAAGGCGAAGAGTAGCGGGCAGTACTGTTGTCAACAGCAAATACCGCAGTGAACAGAACGAGTTTTTGCACAAACAAGACCTACGGTGCATACCGTGCAGACATCTTCAGAGCGATACAGGTAGAAGATAATTGGGATAAGAAAGTAAACTAAAAGCAACTATTTAAACATCTTGTCTAGGCAGGTATCAGCATACATATACTATAGGAAATGCATTACACTACTGTTTACTTTAATGCAATTTATTTACCGACCAGTTTCAGTCCAGGACCGTGTTCTCGGTAGTTAAATTTACAACCGCATATTTGACAGCCGTGAACATGGTCCTGGACTGAAACCTGTCGGTACATAATCTGCTTTACAGTCATTTTCTTGTGCATTTCTTACAGGAAATGCAGTTACTCTGTAGAGCCACTACAAACCAAGGGTCCCTTATACCAAATTACTCTGAAAATATCCATGGGTAACCTCTGAAACTTTGCCTGTGGACTTCGGGTTCACCCTCTAAATATGTTCTCGCTCTTGGTAACTTTTGATGGGCTTTACAAAATGTAAAATTCATTAATGGTACCAGATTGGTGTACTGTCGAACTCACAATTTTTTGTTCTAATTTGTCTTCTGTATTAAAACTGACAATGATCAAGGCACTGAATCGGTAGGCAGTATAATCAGATAAAAATGTTGACAGGGTTAATGTAGGTAATTATCAATAATGGGACTGAACAGTTTTTTCTAATAAAATAGGTCTTTTACCACATTTGACTAGGTTGGCGAGTTCTTTACGACAGATACTTTGCAGCGGCAATGTAGCCACAATTGGCCTATCGTGGCGTATAAAATAAGGAAAAAGAAAAATATTCTCGCAGAAAAAAAATGGTTTCACTTACGATATTTGGTCGGATTGACTGAAGAAATAGTTAGCCGTCCGGTTAGCCGAGCGGTCTAACGCACGGCTTTCCGGAGCGGGAAGGACCGCCGGGCGGATTTGTGTCTAGGTCCGGTGAACTGGCCAGTCTGTGGATGGTTTTTAGGCGGTTTTACATCTGCATCGGCGAATGCAGACTGGTTCCCCTTATTCCGCCGCAGTTACACTATGTCGGCGATTGCTGCGCAAACAAGTTCTCCACGTACGCGAACACCACCATTACTCTACCACACACAAATATAGGGGTTACACCCCTGGGGGGGGGGAGGGGGGGGAGGGGTGAAGTGGACTGCGGTAGTCGTCGTCGACCACTGCGGCTGCGGGCGGGGGGGGGGGGGGCTGAGCCTCTCCGTCGTTTCTAGGCCCCCGGTTAACATACAACATGGTCCGAGTTTTATGAATGCTGGATTCCAAGTAACAAGGGCAGATGCGGCAAGTGTGTAGGATCACAGAATGTATTTACGAGCAATGTGCTTGCTGATCACTGAAGGCCATGTTATATGGAAGAGCGTGTACACAACTTTTATCCACTAGTTGGTGTCAAGCGGCTGATGGTACATGGCGCTCTAATTACTATTATAGTCTAATAAAGTATTGATAATAGATATTTTTCAAATACTTTTGAGTCAAGGCAAATCCATAATAAAACCATTTTTTCTTAATTACCAGAAAAATTAATTTTAACCCACGGGATAATTATCTCTTGGTTGGGATTTACTGCTCTAGTAAATCGGCCGTGCTGCACTATTAAAACTCTTTGCAAAGGTAAACTCTCTAAACTACTGCTTAATGCATGTATCATGCAAAGACACGGGTGAGTACGATGGAATGGGGAGTATGAAGAGAAATCTAAGGATACTAGGCGCTGTGGTCCTAATTAGAAGTTCCCCCGAGTCCTAGTCCTGCGACCGTCTTGAAACCGTCAGTGCTGTAGTTTGAATACACAAATGAGGCATTAAGATCTTTGTGTACTGTAACAGTGTTTCAGTCCCTCAAATCTCTTGTTAAGGTCATCTTTGGTCTTTTATGAAAATAAATTGACGGGTTCTTCGCCTACTGAATTCTTGAGAGCATGGGGAGAATATTTTTTTTTTGCATAAAATTCTATTACAGAAATGAAACTATTTGACGTGAGAATATCTATGAATGATTTTAGGTATGCTGTGCAAGCAAACAATTTCTTTCGGAAATGCTGCGGCTCAAGTTCATTATTACGAACTATATATCTGAGTGGGGCAGAACATGTGAGTAAAACACTTTTGCCAATTCTTAATGCGTAGAAAGTGATGTATCATACTGACGAATACACCAAGCACCCGATTATCCAAGCTAATGCAGACCAAGTGTCCCAAGGAAAACCGACAATCCAAAATACATGTGTGTTTACCGGAAATATCTTTTTGATATATTTATGAAGCACGTTACATGTCACATTTTAAAGCCAGGCTATACTTGCTGGAAACGGAAAAATTATTTACCAAATTACCATTGAAACACAGTTTTTCGTATCACTTCCTGTCGGCGGCTAGAAAAGTAACAACATGCATTCTTTCAGGCGATGTTTAACACCATGTTTTTATTAACAGAGGGCAAGAAGTTTGAAGGTAACCGTTCCAGAAGATCATTCCCTTTCAATGTCGATTTTAAGTGGGTTAGAAATTAC
This sequence comes from Schistocerca piceifrons, assembly GCF_021461385.2. Classification (NCBI taxonomy): domain Eukaryota; kingdom Metazoa; phylum Arthropoda; class Insecta; order Orthoptera; family Acrididae; genus Schistocerca; species Schistocerca piceifrons. The sequence goes on along the minus strand of NC_060149.1, from coordinate 357,344,828 downwards.
GAACTTTAGTACCTTGATAAAGCGGTAGGCAAACACACGAACCGAAAAATCAGCCGTGGAAAAACCGGAAAAATATTTTGGTTATGTCTGGCGGTGGACTTTAGGTACGCATCACCTTCCAGCTGTAAAAGATGAGTCGTAAAGTATACGCTTCATTTTTAATTTTTTTTCCAATCACCACCCAACTTCGCGCGGGTAATCCGTAAAACCATACCCTGATTATCGGGAACCTGCTATACCTTCTTTTAAACGTTGGAATATAAACTGATGTTATTCCTAGTTCATGAAAAAGGCTGCGCAGATATGCGCTGTTAATCTTAAACAGTAACATTATTTTCAATTAAAACTGCTATCTATTAATTTTCCCCGAAAGACTGGAGAGTGCGATTGCAAGGCCCGCGACACCGGGATGGGGATGGGGAAGGGGTACAGTATGCGCTCTATGGATAAAACGCCTCTGGTTTGCAGACATTCCTATGTCAGGGTCCACTGAGCACACTTCCGAACCATACAGTATGACTGGGCGCCAGATTGTTTTGATGCGAGGATGGCGAGGTGTCGGGTTGCACTGCGCAGCGCCTGCGACCAAACAAACCTGGTTTCCCCTTCCAATTCGCCTTCTCCTTCTCCTTCCCCTTCCCCTTCAGCGACAGATGGCGCGGACAGCTGGGCAGGCGGGCTCGGGCGCGGGCGCAGGCGCAGACACATGGACGCACGTGGCCCCGTGGTCAGCTGGTCGTCATGTTATTCTGTCACCTGCAACACACAAGGCACCTCTTATCTAACCGCAGCCGCGCGTGGACTCCGCCTCTCTAAATACACAAAGCGTGACTGACGAGACTTACGCTCGCCCAATGCAACGGCTCAGTTCACTCTGTACGTCTAAAAACAATGAACAAAGAATTGAGCTGAACGTCTACTGCCAAAGCTACGCTATTGTCTGAATTTGATTAGCTTTGTTTTTTTTTTCAGTCTCCAGAGAGTTTACGGAATGTCGAGTACGTATGTTCTGCTGATAAGGTAATAAAGTCATTAAGGCTTGTTTAAAACCCCACAACATTCCACTAGGCATCGTCCTGCTTGAGAAACTTTCTGCCAACTTAAAGGAATCGTGCTCCAATTTCTTGTGAGTGCTGAGCGGCACAAATCCGCCCCTCTCAACATCCTTAACTTTTGCCGCCTGGGTAGCATACAACTGAAACAGCACTCCAGTTTCAATGATAATAGATAAGTTACTAGAGACAGATTTAGTTTTTCTTAAACCTGAAAACATTTTTTAAATGTCATGTCCCGTTTGTACCTCCACCAAGTGCAAATACCGCTGTCAAATTCTTCAGTCGAGTACTATCTCCCTACCACGGATGGGGAATATCCATTTTGGTCTTTTTGCTTCCGGAGTTCGTAGTTTGTGTTATTACACACACACACACACACACACACACACACACACACACACACACAAAAGTTAAATATTTTATTTGTGGTTTTAGGGCGCACAACTTCAATGGTCATTAGCGCCCAGACTACGTTAGGAATGCACCGCGAGGCACAAGTTTAAAACAGCAACTAAAAGGGAAAACACGATAAAAGACAGACTGACAGGCATAGGATTAAAAAACAGCATAATCAAATGTCCTTAGAGAGGTTTATCAAGTTGATAAAACGAAGAACGCGAGCAGCTGCTCGTGGGTCATACGCTAAAATGGCATCTAGAGTACATGGCAGGCCAAGATCAAGACGCAGTGTGTTAAAATCCGGACAGGACGTTAAAATGTTGCGGACCATCAGCAATTGCCCACATGGGCAGAACGGCGCCGGCGCAGCCGTCAGCAGATGGCGATGGCTGAACCGGCAGTGTCCAATTCGTAACCGTGCCAAAACGACCTCCTCCCGCCGAGAAGGGCGGGAGGAGGACGTCCAAGCTGCGGGAAGAGGTTTCAAGGCCCGAAGCTTGTCTGTAAGTGCAGCCCAATCGGCATGCCACAGCGATAAAATGCGCCGACAAATTACCCTGCTACAATCTGACGAAGGGACACAACAAGAAGCTGTCCGAGGCTGGAGGACCGCAGCCTTGGCCGCGGCATCTGCAGCTTCGTTCCCAGGGATACCGACATGGCCAGGAACCCACATAAAGCTAACCGGAGAACCGACGTCCACCAGCTGCTGAAGAGAGCGTTGGATCCGGTGCACGAAAGGGTGAACCGGATACGGATCACTGAGGCTCTGGATGGCGCTCAGGGAATCGGAGCAGATGACATAAGCAGAATGTCGGTGGCGGCAGATGTAAAGAACAGCCTGGTAGAGGGCAAAGAGCTCAGCTGTGAAGACCGAACAATGGCCATGGAGCCGGTATATGAAACTTTGTGCCCCGCCAATAAAAGAACACCCGACCCCGTCATTGGTCTTTGAGCCATCTGTATAAATGAAGGTCATATTAATGAACTTCGAAGTTCGACAAAACGTGAGTGGTAGACCGAACCGGGGGTAACCTCCTTTGGGAGCGAGCTGAGGTCAAGGTGAACGCGAACCTGAGCCTGGAGCCAAGGTGGCGTGTGGCTCTTGCCCACTCGAAAGGTTGCAGGGAGTGAAAAATTAAGGTGTTGAAGGAGGCGACGAAAGCGAACTCCAGGGGGTGGCAGGGCAGAGACATACAACCCGTATTGACGGTCGAGAGAGTCGTCAAAAAAGGAACGATAAGACGGGTGGTCGGGCATTGACAGTTGTCGACAGGCATACCGAAAAAGCAGTATATCGCGCCGGTAGGTGAGTGGCAATTCACCAGCGTCAACATGAAGACTCTCGACGGGACTAGTATAAAACGCTCCGATCGCAAGTCGTAAACCCCGATGTTGTATGGAGTTGAGGCGGCGTAAGATGGATGGCCGTGCAGAGGAGTATACGAAGCTCCCATAATCCAGCTTGGAGCGGACGATCGACCGATATAGACGAAGTAGGACGGTTCGATCCGCTCCCCACGACATACCACTGAGAACACGGAGGACATTTAGAGAACGGGTACAACGGGCAGCCAAATATGACACATGTGGAGACCAGCTAAGTTTCCTGTCAAATGTAAGACCTAAAAATTTTGTTGTCTCCACGAATGGGAGAGCAACGGGACCGAGTCGTAAGGACGGTGGGAGAAACTATTTGTAGCGCCAGAAGTTAATACAGACCGTCTTCTCGGCAGAAAAACGAAAGCCATTGGCGACACTCCAGGAGTAAAGACGGTCCAGAGAACGCTGAAGACAGCGCTCCAGGAAACATGTACGCTGCGCGCTGCAATATATGGTAAAATCGTCCACGAAAAGGGAGCCTGATACATCAGTTGGGAGGCAATCCATTATTGGATTGATCGCTATGGCGAAGAGAGCGACGCTCAAAACTGAGCTCTGTGGCACCCCATTCTCCTGGCGAAAGGTGTCTGACAGGACAGAACCCACACGTACCCTGAACTGTCGATCCATTAAAAAGGAACGAATAAAAAGAGGGAGGCGACCGCGAAGGCCCCATGTATGCATGGTGCGGAGAATGCCCGCCCTCCAACAGGTGTCGTAAGCCTTCTCCAAATCAAAGAACACAGCCGCGGTCGGGCGCTTCCGCAAGAAGTTATTCATAATGAAGGTCGACAAGGTAACCAGATGGTCAACAGCAGAGCGGCGCCTACGAAATCCACATTGTACATTGGTAAGTAGGCGTCGAGACTCGAGCAGCCAAACCAAACGAGAGTTAACCATTCGCTCCATCACTTTACAGACACAGCTGGTAAACGAGATGGGTCGATAACTGGAAGGCAAGTGCTTGTCCTTCCCCGGCTTAGGAATCGGGACAACAATAGACAAGCGCCAGCATGCGGGAACATGTCCCTCAATCCAGATGCGATTGTAAGTACGAAGAAGAAAAGCTTTACCCGCAGGAGAAAGGTTCTTCAGTATCTGAATATGAATAGAATCAGGTCCTGGAGCGGAGGACCGAGACCGGGCAAGTGCGTTTTCGACTTCCCGCATGGTGAATGGGGCATTATAAATTTCACGATTAGAGGAGCGGAAGTTAGGTGGCCTAGCCTCCTCTGCCTGTTTGCGGGGGAGGAAGGCAGGGTGGTAATGAGCGGAGCTCGAAACCTCTGCGAAAAAGCGGCCGAAGGCATTGGAGACATCCTCAGGGTCCACAAGGACCTCATTTGCGACCGCCAAGTCAGAAACTGGTGAGTGGACCTTAGTGCCAGATAGCCGGCGCAGGCTACCCCAGACAACAGAAGGAGTAAAACTGTTGAAGGTGCTTGTGAAAGCACTCCAGCTGGCTTTCTTGCTTTCTTTAATAATACGACGACACTGTGCACGTAATCGTTTATAAGTGATACAATTCGCCGCTGTAGGGTGGCGTTTAAAGGTGCGTAAAGCACGTCGACGAGCACGTAAAGCGTCTCTAGATGCTGCGGTCCACCAGGGGACCGGTACGCGACGTGGAGAAGAAGTAGGGTGAAGGATGGAATATTCAGCAGCAGTGAGAATGACTTCCGTGAGGTGTGAGACCTGACGATCGCAGCTTGTGAAGGTTTGATCCTGAAAGGTCGTCCTGGAAGAGAAGAGCCCCCAGTCTGCTTTGGAGATGGTCCAACTAGATGAGCACGGAGAGGGGGTATGCTGCAGGAGATGGATAACACACGGGAAGTGGTCGCTCGAATATGTATCAGAAAGTGCATACCACTCAAACCGGCGAGCAAGTTGGGTAGTACATATAGAGAGATCTAAATGGGAATAGGTGTGAGATGTGTCCGAAAGAAAAGTAGGGGCGCCAGTATTGAGGCAGACAAGATTGAGCTGGTTGAAAAGGTCTGCTAACAGGGAGCCCCTCGGGCAGGATGCTGGAGAGCCCCAAAGGGGATGGTGGGCATTGAAGTCTCCAGTTAACAAAAATGGTGCAGGTAGCTGAGCAATAAGTTGCATTATGTCTGCCCTGGTAACGGCAGACGACGATGGAGTGTAAACGGTACAAATGGAAAATGTAAAAGTGGGGAGAGTAATTCGGGTGGCAACTGCCTGCAGGCCGGTGTGCAATGTGATGGGATCGTAGTAAATATCATCCCGGACCAGCAACAGAACCCCTCCATGAGCCGGAATACCTACCACAGGGGGTGGGTCAAAACGCACAGAGGTGTAGTGTGCCAAGGCAATTTGATCGCATGGGCGTAGCTTCGTTTCCTGGAGGGCTACGACGAACGGACAGTGCAAGCGGAGCAGCAACTTCAAGTCCTCTCGGTTGGAGCGAATGCTGCGAATATTCCAGTGAATAAGTGCCATCGTAAGAAGAAAAGGAAGATGAAAGAAGGGGTCACCTCGAAGGCCGCTGAGGGCCTGGCTTCGAGCGAGCACTGCCGCCGCTATCAGTAGGCGGACAGTCATCGTCCATTGGTTCTATAGGTTCATCGGCCATCTGGGTAAGATGGCCGGGAGGGGGAGCTTCCTCCGCCGGTGAACGGCCAGATGTTCGGCTACCAGCGGTGCGGCCAGGCGAAACGGATGACGGCCTGGGGCGGCAACCGCTGGGTGGCGCAGGAGAAGAAATGCGCCGTGGCGGAGGAGAACTGTGCTTCCTATGAGCCTTCTTGGAAGGTCGTTTGGTGGAAGTACTGGTCGATAGCTGGGAGGTCGAGGTACGTAGGAAGTCTACACGGGACGGTTCCTTCTTGAAGGCCCGTGCATCTGACTGCTGGGTCTTCGTCTTAGCAGAAGCTGATGAAGGGGCTTGTGTCTGTGGGGTGATGGGAGGAAGAGGGGACGTCGACCGCGCGATCTTAGCACTGGCCGAACGGACAACCGTGGTGCTGAAGGTCAGATCGCATGTCTGGGTTGCCACTTCCCTGGTAGTCCGAGGAGAGGCGAGGACAGTACTGTATTTCTCCGCAGGGAGCAGCGTGGGCTTCCTACTAGCAAACAGCTTGCGAGCAGCCGAGGTGGACACTCTCTCTTTGACCCGAATTTCTTGGATACAGCGTTCTTCCTTATAGATGGGACAGTCGCGGGAGGACGCTGCATGGTCATCCTGACAGTTCACACAACGAGGAGACGGAGGTGGACAGTCACCCTCATGGGCATCCCTGCCACAAGTGACACATTTAGCCGCATTGGAACAAGACTGGCGAGTGTGATTAAAACGCTGACACTGGTAGCAGCGCGTAGGCGTCGGGACATAGGGGCGAACAGAAATAACCTCGTAGCCCGCTTTGATGCGCGATGGCAGCTGAACACTATCGAAGGTCAAGAAAAGTGTCCGGGTCGGTACAAGGTCATTGTTGACCTTTTTCATGACTATGGACAGCCGTCACGCCCTGCTCAGCGAGGAAAGACTGAATCTCCTCGTCAGTCAATCCGTCGAGGGATCTAGTATAGACCACACCACGAGACGAATTCAAAGTTCGGTGAGCCTCCACCCGGACAGGGAACGTGTACAGGAGTGTGGATCGAAGCAGTTTCTGTGCCTGAAAGGCGTTCTCAGTTTCTGGTAACAAGGTACCATTACGCAACCTGGTACACGACTTGACAGATCCGGCTATGGCATCTACGCCCTTCTGGATAACGAAAGGGTTGACAGACGAGAAATCCTTTCCGTCCTCAGATCGAGAAACGACGAGGAACTGTGGGGCAGGCGGTAGTACTTTTGTCACTGGTGGCTGGTCATGTTTCCGTTTGTGGGCAGAAGTCGAGAGAGAAGAAGAGAAATCCATTGCGGAGGAAACCCCCATGATTGCCAGCGTCTCCGATGGCGCGCTCCTTCCTTATGGGGACCCTCTCAGAGGGCACTCCCGCCTTAGGTGAATGTTTACACCTCAGGTCACATCTCCCGAGAAACAGACGGAGGGACCAATCGGCATGGTCAGAAGGTATCAGCTCAGGCAATCACCCCTCCCCGGGCCTGGCCTTTACCAGGGGGTACGTGCGTGCCTTACTTGTCTACCCCGTCACCGGCTACGCGTGCGAACGCGTGGGTCGGCCTTCAGGCAAGCACAGGGAGGAAGGAAGAAGAGGAAAAGGAACAGAGAGAGGACAGACTGTCTCAAACGCCGAGGCGGAGACCAGAGAAGGCAAGGAGAAGAAGGCAAGGAGAAGAAGGCAAGGAGAAGAAGGCAAGGAGAAGAAGGCAAGGAGAAGAAGGCAAGGAGAAGAAGGCAAGGAGAAGAAGGCAAGGAGAAGAAGGCAAGGAGAAGAAGGCAAGGGAAAGAGTAAGGAAGACTGAGATGGAAAAGAACAAAGAAAGGAACCAACCAAAGGAAGGAAGAAACGAGAAATGAAAAACCAAAAGGACCACAAATATAGGTCGTGGAACCGTCCGTCTCCGGACGCAGACGCTAACTACCCCTTTGAGGGGGATGGACTCCTTTTAGTCGCCTCTTACGACAGGCAGGAATACCTCGGGCCTATTCTAACCCCCGGACCCGCAGGGGGGACAAAAGTTAAATGTGACAGACTAATTCTTTCTGAGCATATTACAAATTACGTTACAAAAGAATTTCTTCTTTGGACAAAAAATCCCTATGTAAACTAACACTGTTAATAATCGAATGCAGTGAGCTCAGTGGCTTCGTGTTCAAGTGACAGGCTGCGAATTCAAAGGTTTCGAATTCGATCCACGGTTCTAGAATTTTTAGTTGTCACTTATCACCTCTTTCCATCTTTGGGTCTGTCAGTCTAAAGCTCTGGGGAAGCTAACGACGCATTACCTCGAATAGGATTATTCCTAGTAAACTCGTGTGGTCTTCAACCCAGTCTTCCAGTTGGCAGATTTACCTATTTTTAAGATTTTAATTATTTGGTTATCACTTGTCTAATAACAACGACAACGATATACAAAATATAGAGAACAAGTTTAGTATTATATGAGAAAAACCGAGATCTAAAAACCAAAACACTGAAAGAAATTAACATATTATAACAGTGTTGCTCTTCCATCATTTTTTTTACTGAAGCAGGTCATCTGTTTTAAATAGAGAGAGAGATTCTAAAAGAGCACAAATAAAATCTGTAAGAGCTGATAATGGCTGTAGAAGGACAGGTAGAATAATAAAGTATGGCATTAGGGAAGAACTTCAGCTACGTTGCGTACAAGGAAAGTTATGGGAAGACGGAAGACGACTTAACATCATAAGAGAATTGAGCCAGAATGACTGTGCGTATATTCGAGAAGAGAGATTTTGGCAGACCAAGGAAAAGTTAGGATGGAAACATGCAGTAAAAGCCGTAGGTAGATTAACAGTGCGGAGCCTATGATGGAAACGATCTAGAAATGTGGTTCTACCCTGCCGTCGTGCACATCTCAAATGAATACAATAAAACTGACGTGTACTATCCAGGCATGAAAATCTGGCAACCAGCTATTGCGCAAATGCATACATTATTAATTAAACTTTCGCCAAGCATTTATTCTTTCAATATTTGTATTGCGTAACCCTACTCAGAGAGGAATGACCTCTGCAAATGAAGTATTACAGTTGGATGCTAACTTCGGGGTCAGAAAAGAAATTAATTAATGTGCCACATTCTTCGCTCATTTAGCAAATAATACACGTCATAAGAAGGTTTCATTTATAAGTGGCAGTCAAATGAAAACAAGATGGACGGAAAAAAGTAAATTTTTCATTTTTTCAAAAATAATCGTCTTAACTGAACACATTAATCCCACTGCGAGGCAACATCAATTCCTTCATGGAAAATCCTTTGCCGTTGCCTATGGAGCCATGATTGTCCCAGACATGCACGTCTTCGAGCGAAGCGAATCTACAGCCGTGAAGGTCTTTCTTTATAGCTCCAAAAATACGGAAATCACATGGGGAGAGATCGCAACCGTATGGAGAGTGTCTAAGGGCTTCCCAGCGAAACTTCTGCCGCTTCATCTAAACAACTTAAAACACCAAGTGAACGGGCATTATCCTGCAACAGAATGATGCCGTCCCTCAACATTCCAGGGCATCTGGACTACGCTGCAGAAGTTTCGCTAAGAAGCTCTTACCCTTAAGACATCCTCCATATAGTGCCAACATCTTCCCCACGAAATTTCCATATTTTTGGTGCCCTGAAGAAAGACATTCGTGGCCGGCGATTTGCTTCGGACGAAGCGATGCATAGCTGTGTACAATCATGGTTCCGTGGGCAACTGGAAAGATTTTTCCTTAGAGGCATTGACCAGCTTGTCGCACAGTGGGATAAATTTATTAACAGTTCTGGAGATTACTTTCAAAATAACATTTGACTTACTTTTTTCCATTTCTATCATTTTCATTCGACTGCCCCTTATGATGACTACTCAGCAATTCATGCTTAAGTGTTTTACACAGTGTACGTAACACTATGTGATCAAAAGTATCCGGATACCTGGCTGAAAATTACTTAAAAGTTCGTGGCGCTCTCCATCAGTAATGCTGGAACTCAGTATGGTGTTGGCCCACCCTTAGCCTTGATGACAGCTTCCACTCACTGGCATGCGTTCAATCAGGTGCTGGAAGGTTTCTTGGGGAACGGCAGTCCATTCTTCACGGAGTGCTGCACTGAGGAGAGGTATCGATGTCGGTCAGTGAGGTCTGACACGAAGTCAGCGTTTCAAAACATCCCAAAGGTGGTCTGTAGGATTCAGGTCAGGACTCTGTGCAGGTCAGTCCATTACAGGGATGTTGTCGTCGTGTAACCACTCCGCCACAGGCCGTGCATTATGAGCAGGTGCTCCATCGTGTTGAAAGATGCAATCGCCATCCCCGAATTGCTCTCCAACAGTTGGAAGCAGGACGATGCTTAAAACATCTATGTAGGCCTGTGCTGTGGTAGTACCACGCAAAACACCAAGGGATGCAAGCCCTTCCATGAGAAAGACAACCACACCATAAAACCACCGCCTCCTAATTTTACTGTTGACACTACACACGCTGGCAGATGACGTTCACCGGGCATTCGCCATACCCACACCCTGCCATGGGATCGCCACGTTGTGTACCGTAATTCGTCAATCCACACAACGTTTGTCTACTGTTCAATCGTCCAATGTTTACGCTACTTACACCAAGCGAGGCGTCGTTTGGCATTTACCGACGTGATGTGTGGCTTATGAGTAGCGGCTCGATCATGAAATCGAAGTTTTCTCACCTCCCGCCTAACGGTCATAGTACTTGCAGTGGATCCTGATGCAGTTTGTAATTCCTGTGTGCTGGTCTGTACAGATGTCTGCCTATTACACATTGCGACCCTCTTCAACTATCGGCGATGTCTGTCAGTCAACAGACGAAGTCTGCCCTGTACGCTTTTGTGCTGTACGTGTCCCTTCACGTTTCCACTTCACTACCACATCGGAACCAGTGGACCTGGAGATGTTTAGGAGTGTAAATCTCTCGTACAGACGTATAACACAAGTGACACCCAATCACCTGACCACGTTTGAAGTCCGTGAGTTCTGCGGAGCGCCCCATTCTGCTCTCTCACCATGTCTAACGACTATTAAGGTCACTGGTATGGAGTACCTGCCAACACAATGCACCTAATAAGAAAAACCTATGTTTTTGGGCGTGTCCGGATACTTTTGATCGCATAGTGTAGAACCATTTTCAGACATGTCTCGACCGTTCCACTCTCGAACAACTAAATGTTTCCGTTCTAGACCTGGTTTCTCTTATTACAAGTGGTCATTTCTACCTATGTAGGTGGGGAGTCAACAAAATATTTTGGCATTCTGAGCAAAAAGTTGGAGATTTAAATTTCATGTAACGATGTCGCCACAGTGGCAAACTCCTTTGTTTGAGTGATTGCTACCCCAAGTCTTATCATTTCCATGACACGCTCTCAACCGTTCTGCGATAATATAACATTAGCTGCCGTTCTTTCGGCTACTTCAATACCCACGGTCAGCTGTCTGGCATCTGACACGGCGCAGCGATGCTCTAGAAGAAGACAGACAAGCTAGTGTACACATTCTCTTTAGCAGATTTGTTGCATCTGCTAGGTGTTTTGTCAATAAAAACAGTGTTTGGTTCGCCTTCCCCCACAGCATTTTCAGTGTGATAGCTTCAGTTTAAGTTGATTGTAATTCTAATCCCTATTTTTAATCCCGTTGTAAATTACCAACGAATAATGTCAGGAAGATAAATTTACTTTTTTTGTAAACTTTTCTCGCTGTTTTATACAGATAGCTGCAAGCGACTCAATCAAATTTGTCAGTGAATTGCGTTGCTCCATACAAATAATGATTATTTAAAAATTTTTGTACCTTAACGCTTTGCAAGAGAATAAAAGTTCAGTTCACTATCCATTTTAACAATACGCACGAGGAACAGTAATAGTTGTTGACGAGTGACTAGTAATGTGGGTTTGACTGGTGACAGCTAGTACGTGGGAAACGAATTTAACCCTTTTTTGCGACTGCTTACGCAAAAAGGTGCACGGAGCTCTGTGGTGACGCGGTAAGTTACTAATGTCATTATCGACTCGCCTCCACGCGGCACAGCGAGCTTGCTAACCAGAGATCGAACGGTCACGAAAGGTGGAAGAAGAGCTTACGAACAACAGAAACATCTGGGACAACTCTCCGACGCGCGTCTGGTTTCTGGCACTAGTCCTCGTATATAATTTTAGGCGCAGGGACTTTATATAAAAGCTTACACACACACACACACACACACACACACACACACACACACACACACACACTAAATGTCACACTGTATCAGAATCACAAACTGCCAGACTGAGTCAAAGGAGATAACCCATTTCTAACGGGGTTCCGATTTTAGAGGTCCACAATTTCGATAATTCTATTGGAGAGGTCACACGTACGCAAGTCAAACGTTTTTGTGATATTGTGAAACGAAAATATTAAGGAAGCACTAAACACGAGCCAAGCATAAGAAAATGACTCGGACCACTTAACTTCAAAGCTTACTGTGCGAATCAATCGTCAGCCATCTTTATCAAGTATCGTAGCACACTTCAGTTGCACCTAGGACACGGCGGCCAGCGACAGAATTTATGGTCACGCTGCTATCTGAATGTAAGCATTCTTGACGTTGCTTGAGAGTTATACAATCAAGGCTGTCACTGCACTGCAAAATAATGGATCATGAGAATGACTAGTGAACATTCACTGGGGCATGTTATGGCGAGAGTGATATGCGATGAAATTGGTGTGGTGATCTGCTACTTTTCCTTTTGGGTTCAGACTTATTTTTTGTTAATGACAAAATAGACAAGTGCCTATGGTGGAAAAATCACATACTAAAATGCTTTCCACCCTATGACAATTGTCTGGACTGGTATTTCTTGCTCAGGTATGATAAAGCTCTTGTCGACATAGCAATAGACAACGCATCATTGTTGTTGTTGTTGTTTTAGTGTGCACAGAAGTATGATCATAGGCACTCTTCTTGTTGTGATCTTCAGTCCAGAGACTGGTTTGATGCAACTCTCCGTGCTACTCTATCCTGTGAAAGCCTCTTCATCTCCGAGTAACTACTACAACCTACACCCTTCTGAATCTGTTTGCTGTATTCATCTCTTGATCTCCCTCTACGAACCCCCAACGCTTTCCTCCAGTACTAAATTGGTGGTCCCTTGATGTCTCAGAATGTGTCGTATCAACCGATCGTTTCTCTTATTCGGGCTGTCACCAATTTCTTTTCTCCACAACTCCATTCAGTACCTCCTCATTAGCTACACGATCTTATGAAATATGAATGCTTGTATTTGGTGAAACGACAGTAGTTTTCCCTCACAAGTATCACGGTGTTCCATGGGCACAAATTTGATACTTTGAAGGGACTGTACGAAAATGACTACGTTTGTGAAGACGAGGAGAGCAGCTCTGCAGTGCTACACTTGCGAAAAGAGTAAGAGAACATGAGGATGTTGTAAAAGTACAGCTCTGCCAGAAGCACAACTGCTACTGTTACTAGTTGTATGTTGACGTCAGTACAGTTTGCGTTTCTGAGTCTAGTCGGGAAACTACTCGATGTTCGCTTAATCTAGTGGGAGAATCACCTGGAAAACCACACACTGATTGTTTGGTCTAACTATTGTGAACCCGACGCGCCGATTCGATCTCTTCACGCATTAAGCAGTACGAGCACGGCCGATTCCTGGGTGACAGGGACAGTGTGGCAAATTGAATCGGTCATGGCCATATTGATAAAATGTTCACGAAGACCGCCCAGCAGCTGCGTTCAAGCGGCAATAAAGGTGAAGGGTGTATGAACCTCACATTAATGCCCACTTATAGATTCCGCACACTTTTGATCAGATAGTGTGTACCAGGAGTCGAATCAGTGTCCGCTGTGAAGCATAGACAAGCTGTCGTACTACGTCGGATACCTGCGGACTGATAGTTTGCAAGCACAAAGTACTAGACTGTCAGTTCTCTGAACAGAGGTTGGCGGTCTTATAAAAAAGTAGTGAAAAACTATTCACTGAGCCGGTAAAAAAACACCAATTACAGGTGGTTTGCTTTATTTTGAATTGTGTGATTTGTTAGCTTCTCGCATTTTTAGACTTTCTGGTGCTTGTGGGGTTATCCTACATGGAACAAATGCTCCACCACTTGACAATTGTTTAATTAGCACTATATCAGTTTTTGCTTGAATGCCACATTTGAAGATTATATCAAGCTCAAGTGACTGCAGCTACAGCAATAGTAGAAGTAAAGAGACAGACAGACAGAAAATAAAACGTGTAGGACTCGCACTCTGAGTGTTCCGTAACAAATTATGTATATAGATAATGTCATGTGGCTAAATGGGCTGGTGCAAGTCTTTCTATTGGACGCCACTTCGGCGACTTGCATATCCCTAACCTACCCCAGCTACCCAACGGGGGGAGTGGAGATCTACAATTCAACGTGGAATCCGAACTTCGTGTTGCTTCTGGCGATTCCTCACATAGTTTAGAGGTGAATGGTAGGTTAAAATGAAAACTGAAAAATTCGTTGTCCGACCATGATTCGATCCCACAACCTCTTGTTTCCAAGCACGCTTTACCACTTTTTTGTTGTTGATCTCATTTTGTTGTTTCATTTGTTCGGGGCGGACGTCCCATTACACTCTTTCAAGTTCGCCGTTGATCTATTCACTCAGCTTTTTATTATTATTATTATTATTATTATTATTATTATTATTATTATTATTATTATTATTATTATTATTATTATTATTATTACAGAGAGCAGGTAACCCTCTGCCCGAACATGCTGAGCTACCGTGCCGGGTAACACTAGACTGCCATGCCCGGCATGTCTACTGACAGTTCGTCTACAAGTTTTGATGACTGACCTTGCTTCTGTCAAACTATAAGACGGAAATGATAGTATCGTTTGATTGCACGAAATTAGAAGCTTCCATTTTTTTTTGTGGACTGACAAACGGCCGACCTGTGTTCGAACCACCCGCGTTATTTTTTTTTCTTCACAACGTTATGAACTGTCCGTCCGGTCATTGACATGTTTGTTCTCTTTCTGTAGTCTTGGCAGTTGGCATACTATAGACTAGCTATAGAATACGGATCATGTCGTAAGAATACATAATCGGCGCAAGTAAAATGTGATGAATAGTGAGAGCAGGCGAGATACCACATAGAAGTCTCACAAGAATGAAAACAACAAATAAACGGGCGTGAACTATGTCACAGCAAAAGGAATTCAAGAGTCAAACCTTCCAAAACGGAACACAATTTTAAAAAACGTCAAAAACATATGTTCTGACAGAGTACGGAGAAACTGTGTGCTTGTGAAACTGTTGAGCTCATTTGTTGCGGCTTATGTGACAAAACTTACATTTTCATCATTTCCTTGGGAGTGATCACTTTCACATTCGTGTGAACACCTATATCGGGCAAGGAGACATATCTCTCTCACTTACCAGTCGTACAAATTAGGTGCGTCGATAAGAGATTCCTGTTATATTACACATGTACGTTTGCGGTTCCCATTCGAAAGCCACTTCCTTTCGGCTGTTAATAGAGTAGTTGTGCAGAATCAAATACCATTATAGGTCCCTACCTTACACCTTGCTGTTGCAAACGGACGTTACTCCTCGGGAGACATACAAATTTGAATAAAGCGAACAGCGAAGAAAAAGAAGAAGAAGAAATGGCACGAGGGAGATTTTTGAACACGGCTGGTCCACATGGCACGCTAACACCGTGACCACTTAAGCACGATGCCATTTTTCTCGACAGCTGCTCTATATTGTACTACTAATTCTTTGACCGTTCACCCTTTCTATTTTGCTTTATTTTCCTTCACAGTTCAGTAAACCTCCTTCCTGTTTCTATGCTCGATCTGTGTCCAGTTTCTGACGGGCTGTCCACTGGGCCCTCTTACCACCAAATCTGAGGGGGTCGGAGGGGGGGGGGGGGGGGGGGGGGGGAGGCGATGGGAGTTTCCCCTGTGAGAACAGGGATCTCAAGTCACACACAAAGTGGTCCTAAGAGGGTTTCGTTTTTACCGATCGAGATACGGACTACTAAAAATGACTGCGACTTCGTCTAGCAGAGCACACTTTGTTCACCGACCACTGCTTACTCCTTTATATGAGGCGCAAGTAAATCACGGGGTATGTCAACAAAATTTTTCTCCCAGACGTTAACGTCATCATCGGAACTATCAGAAACTTCCTGTTCAGTCGACTAGTCGATGGTCTTCGGGTTTAAGGGGCCTCGTCTGAGTCCTTCCATTAAAGTAAAACCCTTCCAGATACTGGAACGGTCAAAAATATCTGGACACCCCTACTTCATGCAGAACTGACCACCACGTAACACGAGAGGCGGATCAGACAGTATAAAATGGGGCGGGGAGAATAGTGTTGTCAGAGGAGCAGCAGAATGGGTCGGCCAGGAGAGGTTAGTGGCTTCGAATATGGAATAATCATTGTATGTCACCTGAGTAACAAATCCATTACGGAAATTTCAACACTTCTAAAGCTGCCATAGTCGACTGTTGGTGATGTGGAAACGCAAAGGAACGATCACAGTTAAACCAAGACCTGGCAGACCTTATGTTCTGACGGATAGGGACTGTCGAGCATTGCAAAAGGTCGTTGCAAGAAATCGCATGAAATCCGCGGAAGGAATCACTCCTGAGTTCCAAATTCCTACCAACAGTCCAGCTAGCACAATGATTATGCTAAGCACGTTAAAAAGAGTAAGGGTACGACTATCGAGCAGCTCCAAGCAGCTCCTCATAAGCCACACACAACTGTAGTTAACACTAAGCGACACCCCACCATCTTGTGTAGTGCGAGCAGTGAAGTGCGGAGGTGGTGTTTCGGTACCGGTGTGGACTCCTTACTGTGCTTAAGAAGACGTTAAATGCGGCACGACACGAATACGTTGTACAGCAGTGTGTACTGCGTACAGTAGATGAACAGTTCCGGGACGACGACTGTCAGTATGAGAATGTACCCCGTCAAATCAGCATATGAGAGAGAATTGTTGGTGGGCAATAGCATTTCCTCCTCCCCCCCCCCCCCCCCCAAAGAGTCTCAATCAAAACGCAATTGGGTTAAGTAGGAAGATCGACATCGCTCCAGACCTTCTGTAGTTTCGACTGTTGAGGAAGAATGGGCTGCTGGTGCTCCAGACACTGAGACACCTCATGAAAGTGTCCCCGCGGCAGGGTTCAAGCGGTCATAGAGGCGAAAAGTGGACAAACTGCATATTACTGTCCAATTTTAGGTTCCGGAAGCTTTTGATTTCACAGTGTATACCAGGAGTCGAATCCGTGTCCGCCGTGGAGCGCATACAAGCTGACGTACTACGTCGGATTTCTGTGGAAATGAGAAATATTTCACATTGCCGCCACCATATGGCACCGAAAAGACATTATCGTTGCACTAATGGTCGATGGAAAATTGCAGATGTCCTAACGCCGTGTGTACTAGAAATCTAAACTGGATGAGGGGGAAATGCCGAGGAGCTACGTCTTGTTGTATGAGGACACGCCACGGTAGTTTATAAGTCCACAAACCCAAAATACAAAAATTTTGTGCACTTTTTTTACATTGCAGAGACAAGCAGTTGGAATCAAAGTTGCGTGGACGCGTGGCATTCAAGGAAACGTTCACTGCTGTATAAGAAACGGCACGAGATGTTTTTAAATTCAAATCGGTGCCCCGTAGAAAATTATTCAAAGAGAAACGGTGGCGCGCGACACACTTCCGAGGCTGCATGCGGAAGAGAACGCAACCCAAATTCCTCGTCGCCAAACGCGTTCCCAGTTCAGAGTACAGTGCTGAGAAAGTCGCCAGCCGACGAGCTCTGTTATTCAGCAACGTGGGCAGGCAAAGGCGTATGTTTTTTAATATTGTCAAACGGCGGACACACTGAAAACACTGCAGTGAAATCAGCCCCGAAGGTGAGGTTGTCTTACCTGACTCATCTCTTCCCTTTATTCCGCATTTTGTAATATCTAAAGATCCTTTATCTATTACGAATGTAAGGCATAGAAACAGACAGTGACTTAACTCTATAACGGTATTTTTCTAAGAGAAGGAGAAAAAAACGTGGAGTGTCACGTTGAGTATATTTTATAACTCCGTTGTCTAAATGAGATGGTTGAACATGATATGTGGAATTAGTTTCTAAGTTTTCGTTCTCATGAAGAAACAGACATTTGAAGCGCTCAGTAACTGGACCACCCACCTTACATTCTTTTACATAGATACGCAAAAAATAATGTTCACCAAACTTTTATAGATTGCTGTATACAGTCTAAAGCAGAGTTTAATATGTTGCTAGGTCATTTCCAATCATACCATTCGATCCATACTGCCAGTTCAAATTAAACAAGTTTTTATAACATTTGTAATACCTCTGAAAACGGCACACTCCAACAGTGGAAACATGTAAACTTTAAGGCCATAATGAGTTCTCACTCTGCGGCGGAGTGTCAGCTAATTTGAAACTTACTGGCCGATTATAATTCTGCTAGACCGGAAGGTGGGGGGAGAAGGATGGGGGAGAGGGGGAGAGGGAGGGGGAGGGGGAGGGGGGGGAGGGGGGGGGAGGGGGGAGAGAGAGAGAGAGAGAGAGAGAGAGAGAGAGAGAGAGAGAGAGACGGAAGAAAGGCAAGGGTGTCAGGAGTCCCAGTCCATTGCACAGTTTTAATCTAACAAGAAGTTTCATGTAAGCTTCAGTTTTAAAAATTTAAACGCTTGGTATAATATGATTAGGGACAATGCGTGAGTAAAATGTTTGTCCAACTGTAGCTCGTTACGCTAGACTGTAATAAGTGATTAATACTAATACAGTTTCATCCAGCACCTTAGAGTCTCGTGAACACTCTGAACCAGATGTGACAGTAAAATAATTCAAACGGCGATAGAGACTATCTGAAACAGGAAACATCGCTGCAATTCTTCGCCCTAGGTTCGTGATTTGCTACTGTTCCATCCTTTTCATTTCCATGGTTGCAACTTTCTTTTTTCTTTCTGATGCAGCACTCATTGTCTGTACCTAACCTGCAGTGCTCATCAGATTCTAAAGCAACTGCATTTAGCGACAGAAGATACAGCACTATGTCTAGACCAAAGCGATTCCATGGGATGGTTCAAAAACTTAGGTATGGCGTTGAGCTTCGTGATCCAGGTCAGTGCCTTGCGATAAATTTCAGATGCTGTATGAACTGCACTCTTCCGCAGTCTCATCCCTCTTTCATCGTAATTGTGCCGATAGAAATTTCTTCACCTTACAGGATCCCAACTGCGTCGTCCAATTTAGATGCTACTGCATGCGTGGGCCATGTAGGCGTGAATATGGAAACATGGCACAATCTAACAGGAAACTACTACCGATTGAGTCACTGTACCATTGTTTTAGAACTTGGGAGCGGCAGAATTCAAACCCCCCCCCCCCCCCCCAATACAAGCTTTCTTTCTTTCTTTCTTTCTTTCTTTCTTTCTTTCTTTCTTGAGTTTCCCTGAAACATTTCATTTCATATGAACACTGGGTATAGTCCTTCGGTAACTGTACTCTGCGAATTACTACGAATTGGGTATTTTTCAATAAACCCCATTATTGAGGCTTCTTCCATTTCGTTCACAAAAGGAGCGAGAATGATTGCTTCATGACTCTTCTGGAGTCTAAATAAATAATTTATTTATTTATTTAAACAGCTTGCGCAGCGGAGTAGTAGTAAGCCGAAGAGTAACGGTAACACCTGCCTTGATAACCTGTTCTCGGAATTTTACAAGAAGGTTTTTTTTTCTTCAACATTTCTGTTACACTGCTCCGTGACACAAACCAAGCTGCTAGCACTATCTTATCGGCTGTACAAATCTGAAACATGATTAGTGTAACATTTCGGCGGCGACAAAGCCTTTAGAGACGGCGCCCAAGCTGGGAAAGAACTAGTCCGTTTCCTTCTAGAAGGAACAACCCCGGCATTTGCTTTAAGTGATTTAGGGAATCCACGGAACACGAACTCTAATGGGAGTCCATTAGCGTAATCACTGCGTCACCTCGCTCCGTTATAAGTTTTTTGCAGGCCATCTCGCTCGTTGGCAGTTTGCTTTACCTAATGGATCCTAGTGTCCACTCAACTATATGTCCTCAGGGGTTATTATGTCTATATATGACTATGACGCGCCTAATTACAGTTGGACATTAATAATTGCTAAATTATTATGTTTTGGGAACGGTATGACTAAACAAATAGCTAGTTACGATCTGCACAAGGCTGGTATTTTATCACAATGTGACGATCCATTGACTTCTTTTAATGTGGTTACCACTTCTAATAGGTAGTCCCGCTATCTGGGACTGTAACTAATACTACCTGCAAATAAATAACATGAAATTACACGCTCGAAGCATGAAATGTCGTGGTCCTGGCACACTTTCCAGGCAAAGGATAACTTCTGTGTCTGCAGAAAGGACACTATCCACGAGAAATTGCAACTACCAGTACCTAAGTTCTCTGGCAAGTGACAAACGTGTCCAAGTAACCAATAATAGAGTACAATCCAATTTGGATAAGCGATAGTTCAGTGGACGATGTACGTTTCGTGGCATCAAAAACGGCGGTGAACGGGATGAAGTATGCAGCGGAGTTAAATAGTATGACAAGTTTGAACTCAGTTGTCTACAAAAATGTGCAGTGATAAACTTAGCCGGCCAGTGTGGCCGAGCGGTTCTAGGCCCTACAGTCTGGGACCGCGCGACTGCTACGGTCGCAGGTTCGAGTCCTGCCTCGGGCATGGATGTGTGTGATGTCCTTAGGTTAGTTAGGTTTAAGTAGTTCTAAGTTCTAGGGGACTGATGACCTCAGAAGTTAAGTCCCATAGTGCTCAGAGCCATTTGAACCATTTTGATACACTTACAGAAATGTCCAATTTGTTGTCGCAGTTTCGTATCTCGAAAACGTTTTTCTAGCTCCTCTGTTCATAGAAAATTTATCAGTATCTGCTGAAGATTAAAAAAAAAAAAAACCCTTACACTGTCTCAGCGAGCTACACTTATACCACTGAACGTTGCTATTTAGTTTGTTTAAAGTAAGCAGCAGCTTATGGCGTTGTGTAGTGCCATTTATAAAATTCATCGAAGCTCTATAACACAAGAGAAAATCTTCATTTATTAAGAACTGAAATGGCGAATGTAACGGCACTTTGTGATTAGTCTCACTCATCTAGGTTCGAGTTAATTTTGTATGACTTACTTTTTCATTCTTGTTCAAGCGCATTTGGCAACCTGTCAGGATGTATACAGGGTCCTAAAAATGAAGAACGTAAGAAAAGGACGCGGAAAATGAGACAACGGCGAAGGGGAGGGGGGGAGGGAGAAGGGTGGAGTGTGTGGTTGGTATCTTAAGAACGCAACAAGCGAACGCAGAAGTGTCTCAACGGCCAGTAACCTGAATCAGCTTTCAGAGAGAAAACTGAGCGACACGCACGCCGGTGGTTAGGAAGTTGCACAGCTTTTGGTTGCGTGCCAGCTGGTAACAGAAGGCCTTACAGGGCTTTGTATGAGGACTCTGGCTGCTTCTGCCTTCTGATATCTGCTCCACGGCTTTAACACACTCTTCTTACTTTGTTATGTACAATAGTTGAAAACACACTACTCATACCTTTGTTAGCGAACTATTTGCTGTCGAAAAGATGCAATTTGTTCAGTGTGGGATGGGGGAGGAGGGTAGAGATTCCTTTCAAACAAATGGAAGCATCTTGCAGTTCTTTTATCACTATTTCCAACGCTGGTTTAACTGAAAAAGAATACATCTAAAACCAGCCCGTTAAATCATGACCGTTAAGTAACGAAGGGACCGTACACCCGTACCAATCAGCTGTTGTAATTGTGGATTTGAATCTTTTATGTCTTAGATCAGTAATGTCTTTTCTCGACATCTAGTGGCGGGAGTGTGAAATATTTCTTATTTCCACAGAAATCCGACGTAGTACCGATACCTAAACGTGAAACACGATAGCTTATCATCCCATCGACTTTGTCATTAGACATATTTGAAATTAGACTAAGAAAGGAATCTTAGTGGACTTTTTGATAGAAACAATGCCAAAGTGGTGAGTGGAAACCACGGAACAGGTGAATTCGGATGGTGGGGCGAGGATTTGAGCCAGCTGTGCTCCTCCGCATACAATTCAGTGTAATTTGCAAAGCCCCTCGGTACTTTCTGGGGAAAGGTTAGACTCCAGAAATCGCCCCCTCCCCCATGCCAACTCTTGTTCAATGTGCTCTAATTTATACTAAAGAGCAGCTGAATTAAGTAACTTCTGTGCTATAGAAAGAATCCCCATTTTTCGCCGATGAATGTAATATTTCGGCGTGTCACGTGAATAGGATTTTTTTTTGTGGGGTTTAAGGGCGCTCAACTACTGAGGTCATTAGCGCCCAGTCACTATTGTTAGAGCACATGGAATCTAGTAAAACTCAAGGGGAGGGGGGGGGGGGGACACCAGAATGACCTGACAAAGATGCAGATAAAATAAGTAAAAAGGTTAGATGTCTTTGGACAAGCCAGTCAAAGTTATAAAACGCAGAACACGAGCAGCTGCTCGAGCGTCATCAGCTAAAATATCCAGTAAAGTAGATGGCAGGGACAGGACAACACGAGATTGACTAAAGCGGGGACACGACAATAAAACATGGCGCACTGTTAATGCCTGACCACAAGGGCACTGCGGGGCTGGGTCACCGGAGAGCAGGTAGCGGTGGCTAAACCGGCAATGCCCAATCCGCAACCTGGTCAGAAGGACCTCTTCTCGCCGAGATGGTCGGGAGGAGGTTGTCCAAGTAGTTGGGAGCAGTTTTACTGCCCGGAGCTTGTTTCCTTGGAGGGATGACCAAGCATCCCACCACAACGACACAAGCCTCTGACAAACATCCCCACGAACGTCAGATGACGGGACACAATGGGAGGCTGGCCGAGGCAGGAGGACTGCAGCCTTGGCTGCAGCATCCGCAGCCTCATTCCCAGGCACTCCTACATGTCCGGGATCCCACAGAAAGCTGACAGGAGAACCATTATCAGCGAAAGAATGGAGGGACTGCTGTATCCGTTGAACCAAGGGATGGACCGGACAGGGAGCTCCAAGGCTCTGAAGAGCACTGAGTGAGTCAGAGCAGAGTACATACGATGAATGGCGGTGGCTGCGGGCATACTGAACGGCCTGATGGAGAGCAAAAAGCTCGGCCGTAAAGCTGGAACATTGGTCGAGGAGCCGGTATTTAAAGGTTGCGGCCCCGACGACAAAGGCACAGCCGACACCATCGTCAGTTTTGGAGCCATCGGTGTAAATGAAGGTGTGACCGGCAAGTCGAGCACGAAGTTCGACAAACCGTGAGCAATACACAGCAGCCGGAGTACCCTCCTTCGGGAGTGAACTGAGGTCGAGATAAATATGAACCGGAGCCTGGAGCCAAGGTGGTGTCGGGCTCTCACCCTCTCTGAAGGTGGTAGGGAGGGCAAAATCCAATTGTCGAAGCAGGCGACGGAAGCGGACTCCGGGGGGCAGACACATACAACCCGTACTGACGGTCGAGAGAATCGGCGAAGGAGGACTGGTAAGAGGGGTGGTCGGGCATAGACAACAGCCGGCAGGCATACCGACACAGCAGTACGTCGCGTCGGTAGGTCAATGGTAATTCGGCAGCTTCAGCATAAAGACTCTCGACAGGACTAGTGTAGAAGGCTCCGGTCGCAAGACGTAACCCCCGATGGTGGATGGAGTTGAGACGGCGTAAGAGGGATGGCCGAGCAGACGAGTAGACGAAGCTCCCATAATCCAGCTTCGATCGGACTATGGACCGATACAAGCGAAGCAGGACAGTGCGATCCGCTCCCCAAGATGAACCACTAAGAACTCTGAGGACATTAAGGGAACGTGTACAACGGGCCGTCAAATAAGAGACATACGGAGACCAACACAGTTTCCTGTCCAACGTGAGCCCTAGAAACTTAGTTGTTTCCACGAATGAGAGAACAACGGGACCGAGATGTAAGGATGGCGGAAGGAACGCTTTATATCGCCAAAAGATGATACAAACCGTCTTCTCTTCAGAGAACCGGAAGCCATTTGCCACGCTCCATGAGTATAGGCTGTCTAGACAACGCTGAAGGCAGCGCTCCAGGAGGCATGTTCTCTGGGCACTGCAGTAGATCGCGAAGTCATCGACAAAGAGAGAGCCTGAGACATTAGGTGGAATGCAATCCATAATTGGATTGATCGCGATGGCAAAAAGGGCTACGCTCAAGACGGAGCCCTGAGGCACTCCGTTCTCCTGGAGGAAGACTTCGGACAATACGGAACCCACACGTACCCTAAACTTTCGATCCGTTAAAAAGGAATCAATAAAATGGGGCAGGCGACCTCGTAGGCCCCACCTGTACATAGTGCGGAGGATACCTCCTCTCCAACAGGTATCATAAGCCTTCTCCAAATCGAAGAACACGGCTACCGTTTGGCGCCTTCGCAAAAAGTTCTTCATGATGAATGTCGACAAGGTCACAAGGTGGTCAACAGCGGAGCGGCGGCGACGAAAGCCGCATTGGACATTGGTAAGTAGCCGTCGAGATTCAAGAATCCAAACTAACCGAGCATGAACCATGCGCTCCATCACCTTACAGACACAGCTTGTAAGAGAAATGGGGCGGTAACTAGAAGGAAGGTGTCTATCCATCCCGGGTTTGGATATAGGAACAACGACGGCGTCACGCCAACGCATGGGGACCTGACCTTCGGTCCAGACGCGATTGTAGGTACGAAGAAGGAAGCTTTTGCCCGCCGGAGAAAGGTGTACCAGCATCTGAACGTGAATGGCATCTGGCCCCGGAGCAGAGGACCGGGACAGTGCAAGCGCACGTTCGAGTTCCCGCATAGTAAAGGGGGCATTATAAGTTTCCGGATTCAGCGAGTGGAAGGAAGGTCGCCGAGCCTCTTCTGCCTCTTTCCTGGGAAGGAAGGCAGGGTGGTAATGGGCGGAGCTGGAAACCTCCGCGAAAAACCGGCCGAAGGCGTTGGAGACAGCCACAGGATCAACGAGGATCTCATTACCTGAGGTCAGGCCAGGTACCGAGGAGTGGGCCCTTAATGCCCGACAGCCGGCGCAGGCCACCCCATACGACAGAAGAGGGAGTAAAACTGTTAAAGGAGCTGGTGAAAGAGGCCCAACAAGCTTTTTTGCTGTCTTTGATGACTCTACGGCATTGCGCTCTGAGTCGTTTGTACCCGATACAATTCGCCAACGTAGGATGGCGGCGAAAGGTGCGTAA
This sequence comes from Schistocerca piceifrons, assembly GCF_021461385.2. Taxonomy (NCBI): domain Eukaryota; kingdom Metazoa; phylum Arthropoda; class Insecta; order Orthoptera; family Acrididae; genus Schistocerca; species Schistocerca piceifrons. Next base: position 357,320,090 of record NC_060149.1, on the reverse strand, counting down.
AGCACGCCGTCGAGCACGGATAGCGTCTCTACAAGCCTCGTTCCACCAGGGGACGGAAACGCGACGTGAAGAAGAGGTAGTACGAGGAATGGAACGTTCGGCAGCATTGATGATAACAGCCGTGAGGTATTCGACCTGACTGTCACAACTGAGAAAATCGTGGTCCGGAAAGGTCGCCAGGGAGGAGTAAAGTCCCCAGTCAGCTTTCGGTATGTTCCAGCTAGAAGGACGTGGTGATGGGGTGTGGTGCAGGAGACGAACGACACAGGTGAAGTGGTCGCTCGAATAGGTGTCAGAAAGGACATACCACTCGAAGGACATACCACTCGAACCGACGGGCAAGAGTGGTAGAACGGATCGAGTGGTCCAAGTGGGAGTAGGTATGAGTAGAGTCCGAGAGGAAAGTCGGGGCGCCAGTATTGAGGCAGACAAGATTGAGATGGTTGAAGACATCCGCCAAGAGTGAGCCTCTTTGACAGGATGCAGGAGAGCCTCAAAGGGGATGATGGGCATTGAAGTCGCCAAACAATAAAAACGGCGGGGGAAGCTGAACAATCAGGTGCATCATGTCAGCCCGACTAACAGCGGATGACGATGGAGTGTAGATGGTACAAACTGAAAAAGTAAAAGCAGAAAGAGTAATACGGACAGCTATTGCTTGGAGTGGGGTAGTCAATGGGATGGGATGGTAATAGACATCGTCCCGAACGAGCAACATGACCCCACCATGAGCTGGGATACCGTCCACAGGGGTGAGGTCATACCGCTCCGAGGTATAGTGGGTAAAGGCAATACGGTCAGTCGGGCGCAACTTGGTTTCCTGGAGACCAAGGACGAGCGGACAGTGCAGGCGGAGGAGCAGTTGTAATTCCTCCCGATTACATCGAATACCTCGTATGTTCCAATGTAACAAGGCCATCGCTAGTCAATAAAGAGGGGGAACGAGACGGGGGAAGAGCTGGTCACCTCGAGGGCCGCGGAGGGCCAGGTTTCGAGGGAACAACGCTACAACCGGCGGGAGGCGGATCCTGTTCCATCGAGTCGTCGCCAGCTGCGGCCGCTGTCCCTGGTGGTGTAGGAGGGGCAGCATCATTTGCCGACGAGAGGCCAGCTGAGCGCCTGGCAGCAGAGCGTCCCGGCGAAACTGAGGACGGCCGGGAGCAGCGACTCACGGATGGAGCGTCAGACGAAACGCGCCGGGGTGGAGAGGGGGATAGAGACTACTTCTTGGAGGCCTTCTTGGAAGTCCGAGGAGGCACAGGGATGGTGGGCTGGACCCGAAGAAGGTCCTCACGCGCGGGATCCGTTTTGGAACGCCGGACCTCGGAAGCTGGGGTCTGGAACGTTTCCCCGATGGACGCCTGAGAAGAGGATCGCTTCTCAGGCGGCGGGGGGGGGGGGAGGAGGAGGAGGAGGAGGAGGAGGAAGGGTGGCCCCTGGGGCAGAGGGGGCGGGGGCCACGGGGGAGGAGGAGTTGGAAGGGAGGGATTTGGGAGGCGGAGGTAGAGACCCCGGATGGGGGGAGGAGGCGGAGGGGGGACAGGATAGGGGTGAGGATACTGCGGAAGGAGTGGACACAACTGAGGCAAACGAAGTGGTCAACGGCACGGGATGGAGGCGGTCATACTTCTTCCTGGCCTCAGAATAAGAGAGACGATCCAAAGTTTTGAGTTCTTGTATCTTCTTCTCCTTCTGATATGCGGGGCAGTCTGAGGATCTAGGCGAGTGGATGCCAGGACAATTAACGCACCGAGGTGGTGGGGTGCATGTATGTTCCTCACGAAGAGGACGTCCACAATCGCCACAAAGGGGCTCAGCCTCAAACCGTAACGACATGTGCCCAAAGCGCAAACACCGAAAACAGCGCATAGGAGGCGGGACATAAGGTCGCACGTCGCACCGGTAGCACATCACCTTTACCTTCTTCGGGAGAACGTCCCCCTCGAAGGCGAGGATAAAGGCCCCAGTGTCGATGCGACGGTCTTTGGGGCCGCGCTGGACTCGCCGGACGAAATGCACGCCTCGGCGCTCCAGGTTGGCCCTGAGCTCATCAGATTGCAGCAGGAGGTCCAGATGAAAAATAACCCCCTGCGTCCTATTTAGTGCCAGATGCGGGACAATGGACACTGGGATGTCCCCTAGGCGGTCGCACGCCTGGAGCGCCGCCGACTGTGTGGCGAAGGTGGTCTTTATAAGAACGGACCCCGAACGCATCTTACTGAGAGCCTCGATTTCCCTGAAGATGTCCTCAATGTGCTGAACAAAGAACATGGGCTTGGAGGTGGCGAACGTCCCCCCATCGGTTCGAGAACAGACCAAATAGCGGGGGAAGTACTTCGCCCCAAGCCGGCGGGCCTGTCCCTCCTCCCAGGGAGTGGCCAGGGGGGAAAGGGCAGGAGAACCAGAAGTAGAGACAGTACCTTTCCTTTTGAAAGACTCGGCCGCAGAGCAACCTGATACGTGTTGACGTTTCATCTGCGAAACGTCCGCCCCGATACCACCCACTCCGACCAGGGGCTCTCCCCACGGGCGCCACCCAGCCTCAGCAAGGGCCACCTGGCAGGATGACCGTTGCCGGGAGTCCTGATGCCCCAAGGAGACGGGCATCTACTCCTTGGCCGACGTGGGGAGGGTGCAGCTCAGGTATCGGCAGTACGCCCCTGTGTTGTCAGGGGGCTACAACCTAGAGGGTACATGACGACCCCACCACAACGGGCTGGCTACCGTGCTGGATTTCTGGTGCCATGGAAAGTCCATCATGATCGTAGGTGCAATGGGGACGCACTATGGGCGTAACTTGTACAACCCATCAGGCGTTTAGGCCCAATTTGAGGAATAGTGGGTATGGTTACAACACCGGTACAATGCTGAGTGCCAAGGTCTTAGTGTACTGAGGACCAGTGGTACACCACGTAAGGCGTCCTTCCCCAAAAGGCTCGTACTTCTGTAGAATTTTGAAAAATGGAGGTCAAACCCCAAGGGGGACCATCACATGGAAGGCCGAAACGGTTGAAACTGCTTTTAGTCGCCTCTTACGACAGGCAGGAATACTTCGGGCCTATTCTTACCCCAGACCCGCAGGGGGACGTGAATAGGATGTCATTTGCTCACAGAATGGGCTTAAGTATCATAGTCCAACGCTGCGTATTTCAAAAATATTCCATTTATGTGCGAATTCCCAAGGGACCAAACTGCTGAGGTCACCGGTCTCTAGACTTACACACTACTTGAACTACCTGATGCTAAGAACAACACAGACATCCATGACCGAATGACGACTCGAATCTCCGGAGGGAGGGGCCGCGCAATCCGTGACATGGCGCCTCAAACCGCGCGGCCACTTTGTGCGGCTCTGCGTATTTGATCGGGGCCTTATCACTGCTGTCCACTGCACAGAAATCCCCCACCAGTGCAATGCTGGACAATAACGATCAGTGAACAATATTACAGTCAAGAACCACCTCCCCGCTAACAGGTGCGTAAATCACTGCCCCTCACACGACATACAAATCAATGTGGGCGTCAAAACACTTCCATTAGACGCTTGAAACATGAAGGCCGCTTAGTCTCTTGAGCTGACGCCAAAACAAATACGTAGAGAACGAAGTGATGAGCCAAAACATTATGACCAATGTTCACCGCGAGACAGGCACATGAAGTAAGGGTAGTACAGTATATGAGCTGAGCAGAGGTGAACAACTACCACCATCACACTTTTGCTAGAGATCTGGCAGAGAACCTAAGAAAATTCTGGTCGTATGCAAAATCGCTAAGCGGGTCTAAGGCTTCCATTCAGTCCCTTGTTGGCCAGTCTGGTATGGCAGTTAAAGATAGCAAACTGAAAGCCGAAGTTTTAAATTTCACTTTCTCGAAACCGTTCACTCAGGAGAACCGTACAAACATATCGTCATTTGACCATCGGACAGACTCCCATATGGACGACATAGAAATATGTACATCTGGGATAGAGAAGTAACTTAAACATTTGGAAACATAAATCACCAGGTCCGCATAGAATCCCAGTTCGATTTTACAATGAGTACTCTACGGCATTGGCCCCTTACCTAGCTTGCATTTATCGTGAATCTATAGCCCAGCACAGAGTCCCAAGCGACTGGCAAAAACGCAGGTGACTCCAGTATATAAGAAAGGTAAAAGAACGGATCCGCAAAATTACCGACCAATATCCCTAACTTCTGTTTGTTGGCGAACCCTTTAACACATTCTCACTTCGAACATAATAAACTTTCCTGAGTCTAAGATGCTTATGTCCAAGACTCAGCATGGTTTTAGAAAGCATCGCTCGTGCGGAAGTCAGCTTCCCCTTTTCTCATATGATATACTGAGAACTATGGATTAAGGGCAACAGGCAGATTCCATATTTCTATATTTCCGGACAGCATTTGACACGGTACCCCATTGCAGGCTGCTAACGAAGGTGCGAGCATTTGGAATAAGTTCATAGGTAAGTGCAGTGGCTCGACGACTTCTTAAATAATGGAACCCAGTATGTTGTGCTCGACGACGAGTGTTCATCTGAGACAAGGGTATCGTCAGGAGGGCGCCAGGGAAGTGTGATAGGGCCGCCTCTGTTATCTATATAGCCTACATAAATGATTTGGCAGACAAGAGTGGAGAGCAGTCTGCGGTTGTTTGCTGACGATGCCGTGGTGTACGGTAAGGTGTGTAAGTTGAGTGACTGTAGGAAGATACAAGACAACTTTGACAAAATTTCCAGTTGGTCTGATGAATAGCAGCTAGCCCTAAATGTGGAAAAATGTAAGGTAATGCGGATGAGTAGGAAGAAGGAACTTGTAATGTTCGGATACAGTATTACTAGTATCCAGCTTGACACAGTCAAGTCGTTTAAATATCTGGGCGTAACGTGCAAAGCGATATGAGGTGGAACAAGCATGTGAAAACTGTGGTAGGGAAGGCAAATGGCCGACTTCGGTTTACTGGGAGAATTTTAGAAAAGAGTGGTTCACTTGTAAAGGAGACCGCATATATGACGCTGTTGCGACCTATTCTTGAGTACTGCTCGAGTGTTTGGGATCCGTACCAGGTCGGATTGAAGGAACACATCGAAGCAGAGAGGGGGGGGGGGGGGGGCTGCTAGATTTGTTACCAGTAGGTTCGAACAAAACTTACGTTTTGCGGAGATGCTTCGGAAACTCAAACGGAAATCCCTGGAGGGAAGGCGGCTTTCTTTTCGGGAGACACTATTGAGAAAATTTAGGAAACTGACATTTGAAGCTTACTGCCGAACGATTCTGCTGCGGCCAACATACATCACGCGTAAGGACCACGAAGGTAAGATACGAGAAATCGGGGCTCTTACGGAGGCGTAGACACTCGTTTTTCCATCGCTCTACTGGCGAGTGGAACAAGAGGGGAAATGTCAAGTAGTGGTACAGCGTACCTTACGCCACGCATCTTGCGGTGGCTTACGGCGTATCTATATAGATCATTCTAACGACGATACAAAACAAATAGGGATATCTACTGACACAGCCAACTTTAACGAAAGGGCGGTTGCTTATGGCCCGGCGTCTGGGAACGAGTAGCTCCGAAACGACGAAGTTGGCTAATGGCGTGCGACTGTCACGGAAAATAGTTGCTGGATGGTGAAAGAACGAGGAGGAGACCACGAGTTTGACTTCCACGCCTCATCGCGCAACGCGGAGGACGATGTCTTCACAGATCCGTAAAGCAGGATAGGCTGCTACCAGTGGAAAATCTGACTAAAGATTACATTGCTGCTGCAGGCACAAGTGTTCCAGAGCACACCGTTCGACGTACATTGTATGACATAGCTCTCCGAGGCAGATGACCACTACGTGTTCCCATGTTGACCCAACATCATCATCATTTAAGACTGGTGTGAGCGCTGGGCCAGAGAGGCTTAATGGTAACAAGTCGTATGGTGGGACCAATAATTCTTTTTCCACGATGTCGACGTTTGTGTACGAATACGCTACGCAATCATCTGGGGCAACACCAACTCGAAATATGCACCGCGCCAAGGACGCAGGCCTGCAGGCCGGTGGAGGGGCTTTCACCTGAGCTTCTGTGCCACAACGACAGCCGTGGACTACGTGAACATTATTACGGACCACCTACATCCCTTCGTCTTCCCAGACAGTGATGTGATTTTCCAGCAGGATAACTGTGTCCCAAGGTCAGAATCGTGCTGCAGTTGTTTCAGGAGCACAATAGTGAATTAACGTTCACATCTTCGTCTCCATATTCGCACGATTTGAACGTAACAGGACAAACATGGGACGCTACCGAGGACAGCTCCGCATCCACAAAACACCGACCCGTACCTTATGGGTACAGTGTGAACGTTGCGTGGACATCTGGTGCCACACACTTCCAGGAACTTAATTAGGACTCTTAGAAGCCATGCTATGCAGAACTGCTGCTATATTGCAGTCCAAAAGTAGACCTACGTGATATTAAAGAGTTGATCGTAATGTTTTGGGTCGTCATTGTGCGAGATGACAACCCATTTGCCAACACGACAGCATTTAACTGTGTGATGTAGGCATCTTCGTGTGGATATGTGTAAAAAGGATGAAATGGGGTTCAATACGTCTACCATGTCACTCAACTGCGAATAATAAGAAAACCTACTATCCGGTAACGGACTAGCATTTAGCCACTTACACCAGCCCGCTCATATCCTATACCTTCAGCATGATAATGCAACAATGCACCACCTCATGGCTCCTGATGGAGTGAGAATGGTTGGAAGAATACACTAAGGAAATAAGGGTGCCTGTTGGCCACCAGTTCACTTTACCTAGTACTTTTGATCCAATCTGCGACGCCATCGAGCAGTGTTTGGGCCCAATGCTTTCGATGTCTTTTAGTGTACATGGCGTGACAAATTTCCGCCATCAGGTCAAACGATCCTACTAAACGCTAACTGTTGACCGTTAGGGTATTTATGAGTGTATATTGTGTATCAAATTTTGCATCTTGGAAAGTCTGCCAACGAAAAATTAGACTAATAGCTTTTACGGTATGTTGTTGATTGTTACTTTGGGACCGTTGGTAACGAAGGAACAAACATGTAGATCAAATGGTTCAAATGGCTCTGAGCACTATGGGACTCAACTGCTGAGGTCATTAGTCCCCTAGAGCTTAGAACTAGTTAAACCTAACTAACCTAAGGACATCACAAACATCCATGCCCGGGGCAGGATTCGAACCTGCGACCGTAGCGGTCTTGCGGTTCCAGACTGCAGCGCCTTTAACCGCACGGCCACTTCGGCCGGCACACATGTAGATCAGCATCCACGAAATCTGCAAGTAGAACTCTAAATTATTACTGCGGCATATAGAAGGAGAAAGCTCCAGGACCTATTATACAACGTCCTAAATGTAAAATAAATAGTACGAACAAAAATATGTACATATTCCAGGCCACTGAAGATGGATAAGGGCAAAACACGCAGAGCACATAAATTTTGTTTTAGTCAGTTGTAATTGGACGGTTTCAAAGTAGTAATTATCAGCGTATCTTAATAATATACGCGACTGAGGACTACAAAAGTTGAAGACGAATACTTCTTCCCATTATACGGCGTTAGCCCAAACTCGACCGATAAAATTTACAGTGATATTCAACAACATTTTCTGAGTATTTTGGTGTAGTTGACGCGTGGTCTCCAGTGGCTCGTTACGAGTGATTCCTTTTGTTTTTGTTTTTTTGTCGCCCCAATTTATCTTTGTATTTGTACTGCACTGAAAATATCTGCACGAAAGTGGAAATGTCGACGAGATGGGCTGTATGTCTTATTCGGAAACACACCTGTTTTATTCAGTCACGGTACTTGCTGTTGACAAGAGTAATTCCCTTCTTCCAGCTTGCATTCAAGGTCTGCCAGGTTCTGTCTATGCTGCGATACGCAGCAGTATGGATAGGTTTACAAAAGAAGAGTTGGCCGAAATGCTTCTCATGCGTGGGTTCCTTGAAGGCAATGACAGAGCGAGACGGTATTACTCTGCGATAGAAGTGCACGTGATCAGGCTGGGGATCGTTGTATTATTCTGTTTTGTATCGTAAGTTCTGGTGACCGCATATATACAGACTTTTCCACTGTTTTGAAGTTATTTACACAGAAAAGTAATCGGGGTAACAGACCTAATAAATCAATTAACAATTACTCTGCAACGAGTTACCATAGACCACGGGTCCCTCATACCAAAATACTAAGAAAATATCCCTCAACAGCACTGAAATTTTGACGGTTTTGTTCGGGTTGAACCTGTTCACGTCTTAAATATAGTTAATCACCAAGGAGTTCGGTGAGCACTTCTGTGCTGGCCTCGCACAACTCATTATGATTTTTTCTGTCTTATTTTAATCCAACTTGTCAAGGTGCCAAACAGAAATACAGTACTCAAAATTGGCCGAATTATGCTTTGGTAGGCGATATTTCTTCAAATTCTTCCGAGAAATTTTATTTGCGAACTGACGTAGTTAAATTCGGTGGTTGTGTGGTATGAATGGACATGCACTACGGTTAGCTTTGCCCGGTCCAAAAACGGAAAACCCAGACTGCGTTACATTTAGCCGGAAATTTTGCCCTAGAAGATGGACTTCCTGTTTTAAATAGAAATAGAGTCATCTGGTTATTTTCAGACGTTTATTAATAATCAGTTGCAGTCAGTTTTTTGCGAGATCGACTTTAAACATGCTTAAACTACAGAAACGATCAGTTAACAGCCTTATAATTTGTCAGTTCTGATAGCAACTAAGTGCTCAGTCTTCTTCGGAAGACAATCTTATGTGAAAATAAATTAAATGCTCGCCATTCAACAAAATAAGTAATTTTCTATTTTTTCTGGGACGCAAAACAAAAAGATATTCAACAAATTTGGTCATTTTAGTTAGAATTATCAAGAAATAACAATAATCCCTAATAAAGTAGTAGTATTGCTCATTTAATCCCTTGTCTTGGAAATCATTTCGTGGAATTCTTGAGAGGATAATTTCAAATTAATTAACAACAACAACAACAAAAACATCGTCTTCGCCGGGTTGCAATTTATTGCGTTCCTTTGTCCATTGGGCGTTTATGGAAGAGAACACCCTTTCAGAGTTGGCATTATGGCCTGGAATTGCTTAGTAATATTCTGTCAATTTCAATAATTCAGAGTGAAATTCATTATCATGCTGTAATTTGGAAAAAGATGTCCCTTTTTCATGTGCCAAAAGTTTCTTAAACGCAGAGTCGTCTCTTTTCTTTTGTTGCTTGAATTTCGTGAAATTTTGCTAGTAATCAGGGACTTTACTACCATCCAACTTTACGCTTTTTCTACCTAAAAAAAACCTAGTTTCTGCTGCTTGTTCCCTGGTTGGAGCATCAACTTGTGTCATACATTGAAAGTGCTTTGAGTGTTAAATTCACACTTCTAGGATTTTAAGTAGTCTTTGGCAAATTATGTACATATTATTCATGTTTGCTCTAAATGTTTCCATCTGATATTTTGTGCCGCCTCGTCTTCATCGCTAAGAAACCTAACGAAAACCGGACACGCCATACTTGCATTATGTGACGAGAGCCGACGGTAAAAAGGGGGGTACCTGGCAACCGTAAGTAAAGTATCTCTGCAAAAGTGCACGGTCAACCCAGCCTGACCGCGCAGCCTTTGCGTACCCCTGGCTTTGGCTGCTCACCAAGTGTCATTCGCTCTAAAGTTGCAGAAGGTACCTGTTGCTCGCCTGATTTCTTAAGCTCCTAGGCTTAGCTCGTACATTGAACCGAATCCCGCCATAAACTGCGCGCGGCATCCTCCAAAAATGATCACACTTCGTGGCCGTCAGTAAGATGAAACAGGAACGCACGAACGGCGTGAGCCACATGACATTAAAAATGAATGCGGCTCTAATCTCCGTTTAGAAGGCTTCGTTTAGCTTGTCCACACTTAGTGTAACTGTCGAGATGGGTCCGGGAACGTCAAGTTTCATTCACGGCTCTATTAAGTCCAAACTGCGGTGGTGCTCTGTTAGCAACAATCTTGTTATTGCAGGGATATTGCACACAACGTTGAAGAACGAGTTGCCGTGGCTCAAGAGTCCTTCAAAGCATGCAGCCCGCGTCCTTGGACTTTCGCAAGCTCAAGCGAAGGTGTGAAGCAAGCGTGGCTTGGCGTGCAGCAAGCAGCTGGCTTTCGCATTGCTCCACTTGTGGAGCGCACGTTACGCAAGTGCAGCCAGGTGGTCAGCCTCTCAGAAAATTCATTGTTTCTCCGGCGTGCTGCGCAACTTTCGCCCTTAGGCGCGTTTCCGCGTGCCTTTCACCGGCACCTGCCACCCTGCGCGCGCACCCAACCACCCGGATAGACTGCGCGGCCGAGGGGAAGGAAAGGGAGATTGATCAACCGCTCTCGCCGTTGCCACAGCCTCACCGTAACACTGCAACCCATTCGAGATCGCCGCGAGTCTCTCAGAGAAGGACGGTTCTTTTTAGGCATATAACGACACCTTTGAAATTTATCGCCGCTTGTTGAAAGCACCATCCCAGAATTCAATCACAGAGTTATAGGAAAAGACCCATATTTTAGGTCTAGACCAGGTGTCTAGAAAATTTTTAGTCCGCGGGCCACACTGACTCCTCCACGAAGTCATAAGGGCCAAGATCTACCTAGTGGGATTAAAGCACCCTAGCACTCCATGATCACCGTAATGTAAGGCTAAAGGAAAGATGAAATCGCAAAAATCTAAGGTTGTGGGAACAGCTAGCACTGAAACGAACTACGATTTTTATTTAATTACATAATTTTGGTTGGTGGACGTACCTGACCGAAACTCTGGCGAATTTCACCGACAAGAAAGTATATCATTGCACATTCTGTATGTATTTTACAACGTAATCAAAAGAAAGTGAAACCTCGCTTAAGAAGCATCTTCCATAATGATTGATTACTAAGGCTATTCGCCGAAGTGGCGTCAAATGGTTCTGAGCACTATGGGACTTAACATCTGTGGTCATCAGTCCCCTAGAACTTAGAACTACTTAAACCTAACTAACCTAAGGACATCACACACATCCATGCCCGAGGCAGGATTCGAACCTGCGACCGGAGCGGTCACGCGGTTCCAGACTGAAGCGCCTAGACCGCACGGCCACACCAGCCGGAGAAGTGGCGTCCATTTGAAAGACTTGCACCAGACTCGTGAGTAGAATAAAACGCAAAGAATTTTTTTTTACTTAAAATGTTTTCGCCAAACTAGTCTGTTAACCGTTCTTTTTTTCTCACTATCGCACGGAGAATGGTCTGTCTGTTTATTGTGGTGAGCCGCAAGTTTAACCATGACCTTCCGCTTTGTAAGGATAGAGCGCCCACAATGTCGCGGTGTATTGGTCGCGATAGGCCTCGAAACTCAATTGTTGGCAGTTTAGGTACCACCTCAAATATTTGGCGGGCCGGATACCGGGGATGTCCGGTCAGCTAACGCGGGCCGCTTTCGGACCGCGGGTCGTAGTTTGGAGACCCCTGGTCTAGACGACTATTCCGAGAATTGAAAACCACACCTTCTGAAAGCCATTTCCGCGTTTGAAGTAGTGACAACGCTATTCAACGTTAGCAGTTCTCTAGAAAATTGATGCAGGTATTAGGTGAAGTTTTCACATTCAAAGCTACATTTACATCCACTCAGTGTATGTATGTTACTTCATTTACTTTGTTAAGGTGACCATATTTCAGCTGCAGATAGTACATTTTATGCGAAACACTTTGGTCACTCACAGGTAGAAAGTATGCCTTCTGCATGGGCCTCTTCGAAATGTAGCACGAAAACTCCGTTTCTCGCCTGCAGCGCACGTACATGCTTTGCACAGACAAATGCAATGAACTGTCATTATCCGAAGAGACTTTCAATACATTTCATAGGAAGTTTAATCTGCGTCGTTGAATATAAGCCTTTTGAATTGTTCCGTGAAATTAAGTTAGGTTAATTTTGAGATTAGCGTAGTCAATATGGCTCCACTAAGCCACGTGTGTGCATCAGGCGGAAGGAATGAATTTCCGAACGGGAGAGGGAAATTATGTCGAAAGCACGCTAATTGTTGATGAGGACAATAAGCAAAACCACTACTCTCTGGCCGCTCAAAACAGTCACTTCGCTTGGAGCCACACTGACTGCGCTATTCTCAAACGTAAGCGAACTTAATCCACACACAACGATTCAGAAACGATCGATTTCTAATGACGCCGATCCAACTTCCGACCAAAGCCTTTTCTCAACTGGAAAAAAAAAAAAAAAAAAAAAAAATGTTTCCAAATCTTAGTCCAAGCCCGGGCCTGCAACACCACTCCATCACTCGCCCATAAATTCTTAGCACACAAAAGACAACTGCTAAACGATGATCGCTAACGCATGCAATATAGCAATAGTGAAACACGAACAACAAACCGAGTTCCATGCGGCGCTCAATGTCACCGGAGCTAAGCACCATCATTGTGCTAGCTATACTGCTGCCAACACTTCGTAACTGACGAGTTATTCCTTCAGCTGATTTTATGCTATTCTTTTTTTCAGCTAGCATCCGCATTGTTCAACGGTCCCTGACCACCGCCACTACAGGTGATCTGCCTGGTTTTGGTTTAGCTGGTTGATACTTTCGCGTTTTTATTTCACAATCACTTCATCAGCGGTCGAGTTGGGTAGCTGCACAATGTCCCAGACGAGTTTGTTACTCGGGTGACATTCGACATTCGAAGTCACTGACCCCTCCTCACCCACACATCCTGCCGTCACTGCTTCTCTACTGACAACACAATACTCCCCGCCTCCTTTTACAGTGGCGGGTCCGCCTGTCGTAGTATGTGGTGATCACTCACGCATTACAAAAGGATGTCCGGATATTTTTGATGGGATAGTACAGATATCTAGCTAAATGTCCAGACAAATTCAGTTTCATACGGAGGGTTACAGAGAGTCGCTCTTTCCGCCAAGCACTCGCAAATGGAACTAAAAATGAGTGGAAAACAACAATACTATAAGTACCCTCCACCACACATCGTAAGCTTGCTTGAAGAATTTAGACGCAGATAATGCAAAGATTTTGTAACACGAACCGCGTGATTTTCCAGAGGCGGCTTTTCCTTATCAACCCTGTTTTGGAGGGTTATCTTTCCTCGCTGCCTCTTAGTACTCGTTTAGCAAGCTTTAATTAAGCAAACTTTTTCCTGCTTTGGTCGCATTAGCAGCTCTATGAGTAGCCCGTGCTAGCCCAGCCCTACATGACTGGATAAATGTAATACAAGCAGGCTGTAGCAGGTGCCGTTTAGCCTGAATAGGCATGCGTCAGCATTTATGATGTTCGAGGGCCGCGCACTAACCACACCCTAGGCTTTATCACAGTGCATGTACCTAACTTACACTTCCTGTAGTTTCCCTGAATCAGTTCAGGTGAATGGCAGAGTAGTTATTTCAACGCGATGTCAGATGTCCTTTCTCCCCTTGTCCCACTGAGCTAGTGACCCACATATAATGATCACTACGTAGACGGAGCTTTAAAGAAACCATTCTGTGGTTATGACTCCGTCAGCTGGAAATTAGGAACGAGCTGTTTGATGGCACCATCCATCCACTAGCCGAATCACTAGTAAGCGCATGATTATATACAGGGTGGTCCATTGATAGTGACCGGGCCAAATATCTCACGAAATAAGCGTCAAACGAAAAAACTACAAAGACGAAACTTGTCTAGCCTGAAGGGGGAAACCAGATGGCGCTATGGTTGGCCCGCTAGATGGCGCTGCCATAGGTCAAACGGATATCAACTGTGTTTTTTTACATAGGAACCCCCATTTTTTTACTACATATTCGTGTAGTACGTAAAGAAATGATTGTTTTATTTGGACCACTTTTTTCGCTTTGTGATAGATGGCGCTGTAATAGACACAAACGTATAAGTACGTGGTATCACGTAACATTCCACCAGTGCGGACGATATTTGCTTCGTGATACATTACCCCTGTTAAAATGGACCGTTTACCAATTGCGGAAAAGGTCGATATCGTGTTGATGTATGGCTATTGTGATCAAAATGCCCAACGGGCGTGCGCTATGTATGCTGCTCGGTATCCTGGACGACATCATCCAAGTGTCCGGACCGTTCACCGGATAGTTACGTTATTTAAGGGAACAGGAAGTGTTCAGCCACATGTGAAACGTCAACCACGACCTGCAACAAATGATGATGCTCAAGTAGGTTTTTTAGCCGCTAACGCCGCTAATCCGCACTTCAGTAGCAGACAAATTGCGCGAGAATCGGGAATCTCAAAAACGTCGGTGTTGAGAATGCTACATCAACATCGATAGCACCCGTGCCATATTTCTATGCACCAGGAATTGCATGGCGACGACTTTGAACGTCGTGTACAGTTCTGCCACTGGGCACAAGAGAAATTACGGGACGATGACAGATTTTTTGCACGCGTTCTATTTAGCGGCGAAGCGTCATTCACCAACAGCGGTAACATAAACCAGCATAATATGCACTATTGGGCAACGGAAAATCCACGATTGCTGCGACAGGTGGAACATCAGCGACCTTGGCGTGCTAATGTATGGTGCGGCATTATGGGAGGAATGATAACTGGCGCCTATTTTATCGATGGCAATCAAAATGGTGCAGTGTATGCTGATTTCCCACGTAATGTTCTACCGATGTTACTACAACATGTTTCACTGCATGACAGAATGGCGATGTACTTCCAACATGATGGATGTCCGGCACATAGCTCGCGTGCGGTTGAAGCGGTATTGAATAGCGTATTTCATGACAGGTGGATTGCTCGCCGAAGCACCATACCCAAACATTACGGAAGGCGAACTACTCGGTGTTGAGAGGAATGTCGTTACGCGTACTGCCAAATGCATTGAGGTTGACGGACATCATTTTGAACATTTATTGCATTAATGTGATATTATTTACAGGTAATCACGCTGTAACAGCATGCGTTCTCAGAAATGCTAAGTTCACAAAGGTACATGTATCACATTGGAACAACCGAAATAAAATGTTCAAACGTACCTACGTTCTGTATTTTAATTTAAAAACGCTACCTGTTACCAACTGTTCGCATAAAATTGTGAGCCATATGTTTGTGACTATTACAGCGCCATCTATCACAAAGCGAAGAAAGTGGTCCAACTAAAACATTCATATTTCTTTACGTACTACACCAATATGTAATAATAAATGGGGGTTCCTATTTTAAAAAACGCAGTTGATATCCGTTTGACCTATGGCAGCGCAGTCTAGTGGGTCAACCATAGCGCCGTCTGTTTTCCCCTTCAAGCTAGACAAGTTTTGTTCTTTGTTAATTTTTCGTTTGACGCTGTTTCGTGAGATATTTGGCCCGGTCACGATCAATGGACAACCCTGTATTTATTACGCCCAGGTCACCCATCAACCAAAACACATTACCAGTTCCAGCAATTTATTTCTATTTATTTCTATCTTCAGCTGCCGTTAACCTACTAACAATTTCAACATGATATGAGCATATAAAAATTGAGGTTATGCAGTCTGAACATCGTTAAGCGTGATAGAGGTGTACATGGTACATAGCAAAAGAAGCCACTTAATTCTGTTTAGCAATATCAGTACTTAAAAGAAGGCTAATGATCAGTCTAGAGAACTATAAATCGTTGCGAGCATATGGTCTGTATTACAGTCAGAATGTAAACTTGAAGTGTTGCGTCATCAAATGCTTTTCGACTGAATTGTCTGTAGGGGGTGGGGGGGGGGGAGGGGGGGTTATTGAACGCTCAAGAATTTTTTTGGTGTTTACACTCAGTCATATTTCCGGCCATGGCACACGAGAATCTTGGATCTTACCCCTGCCGCTTTCGCAAAAATGTATTCTAGACTAGAGGATCGTTAAATGACTCAGTGGGCTACATGGCAGGAATTTGGCAGTTCAGATATATTTTCTGTGCTTCTCATACTATACAGATACTTTTAGAGCATTCCTCCCAACTTTGTTCTTAAGATTAAAGCTCTTAACTTCCGTAAAAATAAAACTAGCGTTAATGAAGTATGAGAACTTCATATTAGACCACTATTACACTTCACTACATCTGCAGTAAGTTGCAGTACAATGTGTGGCGGAGTGCACTGTGAAACTATCTCCTATCCCCTACCTCTCTTCCCCCTTACCCATCGACTTCGTATTTCATTCGCCGATTATAGGCGAGAAGAATAACTGTAGATACCCATATGTATAAACCTGAATTCCTCCCATTACGCTCTCTTAGTTTTTATCCGAAATACTTTTTGCAAGAAGGTATAGGATGGTTATAATTAAATTTTTAGCTACTCGAGAGGGCCCCCATGAAAACCAGCGATCGTAGGACAATTGAACTTTGTGGAAACATTTTTAAGGACATGCGGAAAAGAAATATCGAATAATCAAACCATCGAGAGAAACAGTTTCCACAGGAGGGGGAAAAGAGAGTTAACTACGTACCATGTCTACGACCCAGGTTACAAACTTTGTTCATTGTGACGACCATCTGCATCCACGACAGCCTGGAATAACACTATAGACACCATTTCACAATTGTCTGCGGCACTTTCTGAAACGTGGACCATGGTATGTTCAGCTGTCTTGACAAACCGTGCAATGCTTGAAGATCGCACATTACCTCCATCATTCTCAGCCATACCACAGTAACTACTTCTGAAACTTATGTTGCAACTGGCCGTCTGTCTCTCCTAGTAGCGATTCCCAGATTGACAGTTAATTCGAATTTCATAATTATCGTCGTCGTCGTCTTCAATCCTGGTGCGGAAAGACAACCTCTCCGCATTCCTGCGTCTATAATGCACACTGGTGCTTTTGTTTCAACCCTTCATCGCATTGCCAATACCGGCTCCTAACAGCAAGTCATGACGCTAACGCCGCTAACAACGCAAATCCTGCAGCGCGCAGGCTGAACATCATTCCTATGAAGTCAGGTAGCCCTGCCGTAGTGTTCCATCTACACTGGCCAAAGCAGCGAAAGTTTAGCTGTAGCCAACCTGTATGTTGAAGGGTTGAAACAACTGCGACAGTCACTTTTCTATGATAATTTATTTTCACTTCACCAGTTTCAGACTAGTTTGCCCTTCTTCAGCGGTGGTCAGGTTGAGCTGGATTGTGACAGTTTGGTTTCGAGCTGTCATAGAAAAAATGCTTCTTGATGTGTCATGGACTCCACAGAACTGTCAAACATTCCATCTCCGTCCAAGTACCACTCTGCCAAACACTTAGGATAGGGCCCCAGGAACACCGTAAAATTCTCAAAAACTGGTCCAACGTGCGTTTTGTAAGCTACCTGACTGGCCCTCTTGTTACATTTCCTTAGCGTTCTTCCAATACATCTGGTTCTGTCTTCTTATAGACTACTTACATACGAAGTAATGCTGCCGGCCGGTGTGGCCGAGCGGTTCTAGGCATTTCAGTCTGGAACTGCGCGACCGCTACGGTCGCAGGGTCGAATCCTGCCTCGGGCATGGATGTGGTGTCCTTAGGTTAGTTAGGTTTAAGTAGTTGTAGGTTCTAGGGGACTGATGACCTCAGGTGTTAAGCCCCATAGTGCTCAGAGCAATTTTTTTTTTTTTTTTTTTTTTTTGAAGTAAAGCCTTTAGTACAGGGCATTTTTTGTAATTATAAACAACAATGGATGACCTAGTTTATAAAAAGCTCCCGCCGTTTGATGCTGCGTGTCTGTTTCCCGCCCAAATGACATGACTCAACCGTCTTCAACGGCAACACAGCGGTGACTCGCGCAGCGCCCACGATTTTGCATACATTATGGGCGTGATGTAAGGCGGCATTCGGTGCGAAGATCGAGCTCCAAGGCTGCGACCGCCAACTGAAAACAGAGATAGCAACGGCAGCTGAATGGCCGGAAATAGACGGGAATGTGAAGCACCGCAGCAGCCGCCAGCCGCAGAACCAGCGCGCTGCACAAACCACAGCTGACGATCTGCGTATTGCTTCTTCATTTTCTTTCATTGTTGTCCTAAGTACTTGCACATGAAAGAGTTTAGGGTGAACGTACATCGATGCCAGTGCGTCTGGTTCTGAGCTTCCCCAGATGCTAAGCGATTACGCATCCAGGTTGGTATTACGTCGCTAGCACTAGAAACCGTAGGCAGTTTGCAACCAACCTTCATTATTGTGTGTGTTAAAGATACATATTATGTATTCGTAATCTATTTTCGTCTTATGCGTATCTATCAAGAGGTTCATAAAATAATGGCTTTCATAGTTTCGTAATCTTATAATCCACAGATCAATAGGCACCAAATCTGTTATTACTAATAGAATGATGTTGCTTTTATGCTGAAGAGTCGAATTGACGCAATAAAACTCCAGCATAACTCAGCTAGAACACACCGACGACTTTAAGAATCTGGACAACTGTCAATCGAAGCCAATATCACTGATGAATTAAAATATACACTACTGGCCATTAAAATCGCTACACCAAGAAGAAATGCAGGTGATAAACGGGTATTCATTGGACAAATATATTATACTACAACTGACATGTGATTACATTTTCACGCAGTTTGGGTCCTGAGAAATCAGTACCCAGAACAACCACCTCTGGCCGTAATAACGGCCTTGATACGCCTGGGCATTGAGTCAAAAAGAGCTTGGACGGCGTGTGCAGGTACAGCTGCCCATGCAGCTTCAACACGATACTATAGTTCATCAACAGTAGTGACTGGCGTATTGTGACGAGCCAGTTGCTCTGCCACCATTGACCTGACGTTTTCAATTGGTGAGAGATCTGGAGAATGTGCTGGCCAGGTCAGCAGTCGAACATTTTCTGTAACCAGAAAGGCCCGTACAAGACTTGCAACATGCGGTCGTGCATTATCCTGCTGAAATGTAGGGTTTCGCAGGTATCGAATGAAGGGTAGAGCCACGGGTTGTAACACATCTGAAATGTAACGTCCACTGTTCAAAGTGCCGTCAATGCGAACAAGAGGTGACCGAGACGTGTAACCAATGGCACCCCATACCATGACGCCGAGTGATACGCCAGTATGGCGATGACGAATACACGCTTCCAATGTGCGTTCACCGCGATGTCGCCAAACACGGATGCGACCATCATGATGCTGTAAACAGAACCTGGATTCATTCAAAAAAATTGACGTTCTACCATTCGTGCACCCAGGTTCGTCGTTGAGTACATCATCGCAGGCGCTCCTGTCAGTGATGGAGCGTCGAGGGTAACCGCAACCATGGTCTCCGAGCTGATAGTCCATGCTGCTGCAAACGTCGTCGAACTGTTAGTGCAGATGGTTGTTCTCTTGCAAACATCCCCATCTGTTGACTCAGGAATCGAGACGTGGCTGCACGATCCGTTTTAGCCATGCGGATAAGATGCCTGTCATCTCGACTGTTAGTGATACGAGGCCGTTGGGATCCAGCACGGCGTTCTGTATTACCCTCCTGAACCCACCGAGTCCATATTCTTCCAACAGTCGTTGGATCTCTACCAACGCGAGCAGCAATGTCGCGATACAATAAACCGCAATTGCGATAGGCAACAATCAGGCCTTTATCAAAGTCGGAAACGTGATGCTATACATTTCTCCTCCTTACACGAGGCATCACAACAACGTTTCACCAGGCAACGCCGGTCAACTGCTGTTTGTGTATGAGAAATCAGTTGGAAACTTTCCTCGTGTCAGCACGTTGCAGGAGTCGCCACCGGCCCCAACCTTGTGTGAATGATCTGAAAAGTTAATCATTTGCATATCAGAGCATCTTCTTCCTGTCGGTTAAATTTCGCGTTTGTAGCACGTCATCTTCGTGGTGTAGCAATTTTAATGGCCAGTAGTGTATTTTTAGTTAAAAGATTCACTACCTCTCCCTCTACCAGGATAAGATCGGAAAGATCGTACTCTATTTGCTGTACTTTTTCCCATGTCCAAGATGACGGAAGTGTAGAAAGGAAATACTTTCATTAGTTTCAGTCTCAGCTGTTCGTTATTAAGAATACCCTGGGTTACAGAATTCCGTGCATCGGAATTGGCGATTCATTTTCGTCTCACTTGTTAACTTATTTTTCGTCAGAGAACTTTAATCAATGACGATATTTGAGTAACGCGTATAGCTATCTAGTTACTTTTTATTCCAATTTCAGCGGAGTCCCGTATCCCAGCAAGTTTTTAGTAACGAACAGCTGGAACTGAAACATACTAAAAATATTTTCTTTCTGCACTTCAAACCACCTGAAAGTGGAGCTGAGGACAACTCAGGTCAACAACTTATGAAAAAGCGCATCCTTGGTATAAAAAGCGTGTAATTTCTTCACTTATGACGCGAAGTTCCACATGTTAACCCTATGGCAAGGTACTCTCCTCTTTGCCAAAATCTAGGTCTGTATCTTAAACCGTTCATGATAGGCGAGGGATTTTAAAGGTATAATGAAATATTCTTATCGTTGGCGCTCGCTATCGGGACTTTGTACACTACATTTTCTCGAGACTGTGGATAGCTACCATCTCAAGATTAACGAAAAACTCAATCTTAGCTAAATTTCATACACAGCAATGTCTAATGTTATATGCACCAGACGCTCTATCATAGCGATCCCTATTTTTCAGTGTAAACTTTCGAATATCGCTCAGTGTCTCACTTAAATGCGAAATATCACAACTGTGCCGAGTAACAAAACGGGAGCCTCATCATGAGGTTCATATATAAAGCTGTATTTAACGCAAAAATAAAAATTTTTAACCGAATACTTCCTGTAAAATCGTATGATAAAGACTGCAGAGCTAACGGAGCGTGCTCATAACTGCACTGCTGCACCTTAAAACCAACGTTTTCTGCGTTCACCCGTACGCACTAACAACATCGTGAGACAATACGCAGACTACCGGCTTGCATTGTGTTGCCACACTTGGGTCTGATGTTCTGTGCCGGCACGTCTGACACATAACGGTAACTGCCTAATCTCTATCTTCTCGTGAGACAAAGATGAGGATACTAACCTTCATTCACCATGAAGATTTAACCGAACACGTAGATAAGCATAGTTTCCTTATTTTTTATTTCAGCTTCTCCCATCAAAAACTGTTTTGTTCATATCGAAGCCGACATCTTGCAGCCTGAAATTAAATGTAAATATTGCACAGCTTAGCGTACGAGTGGATTTCAGAAAGAAAGGTACACATTATTATGGCAGACCAAGTCACTTTTACTGAATGCTACACTACACTGCAAAGTGACACAGATGAATGACCCTGTTTTTCAACTCAGTCAACAAGTATCTGTAAACAACAGTCTGAGCGCTCTACCAGTCTCATCCAAGAAAGCTGCTCTTGTGTTACGGACCATACTGGAACCGCTGTGTCGATGTCCTCATCGTTGGACAATATCTTTTCCCCCTGGCATTCTTCCTTGATTGACTAGAGATTGTCGTCTATGACATTCGTTCCTGATCAGCATCACACTCGTCTGTGCGGCCTCGGTCAAATTGTTGGCACCATTTCAGTTCGGCTGAACGCGACATTCAATTTGGTCCATATACATACAGAATTACACGGGGAATCTGCGTGCAGTTTAAACATTTTGCCCACAAACGTCTTACTGTTCCCCTTACTCCAACTTTGGAGTAAGTTTTCAGTTGCCGCGCCATTTCAGTCGCTGCATGCTACACTACACTGCAAAGTGACACAGATGAATGACCCTGGGTACGACAGGAAGTCCATCTGGCCACCTTCTGACGCTAACATCGCCAAATCCATGGTAACAAGGGCGACCCCCCGCTAAAGTGGGACAAAGGCCCAAAGGAAATTAATGATGCTGGTGATTACTTTGTTTGGCGTGGCACTATCACAGCGCAGTCCTACCGTGTGCAATGGTCTTTGAGTGGGACGATATGTGTAACTTATTTTCTGAAATCACTCCCCATTTTCTACAACAACGCGCAGGGTAAAATGATGTAGTCTGATGGTTCGAAGCTCGAAATAACAGGAATAATGTTAGGTTATAGCTGGGTTTTAGTTCTTCGACACTTGCCGTAGTCAATCACCAAATAATTGTTGGTTATGACAATCTTTCTTCGCCATCTACACCACCTGATCGTCAAAGCCAAGGATAGCAACAAAGACCAGGCACTTACGTGCAATTGTTTGGACAAATCGCTACGAAAAGCAGAATCCTTACTACGGAATTTTCCTCTCACGATTTCATTTTCAGAGCCTAAAAGTAAAACAGCTATTACTCCTTAAATGAAAACAGCTCAGTCCCCTTCTGACGGTAGTCCATTTCAACAATAAGCGGACATTGTTTAACTTAAAGATTTTCCGAAAGTCACGGAACTTCCCAATAAAAACTAAAATCAGGCGCCACGCATAATAATCGTTGACATATAAATAATACACTCCTGGAAATTGAAATAAGAACACCGTGAATTCATTGTCCCAGGAAGGGGAAACTTTATTGACACATTCCTGGGGTCAGATACATCACATGATCACACTGAGAGAACTACAGGCACATAGACACAGGCAACAGAGCATGCACAATGTCAGCACTAGTACAGTGTATATCCACCTTTCACAGCAATGCAGGCTGCTATTCTCCCATGGAGACGATCGTAGAGATGCTGGATGTAGTCCTGTGGAACGGCTTGCCATGCCATTTCCACCTGGCGCCTCAGTTGGACCAGCGTTCGTGCTGGATGTGCAGCCGCGTAGGACGACGCTTCATCCAGTCCCAAACATGCTCAATGGGGGACAGATCCGGAGATCTTGCTGGCCAGGGTAGTTGACTTACACCTTCTAGAGCACGTTGGGTGGCACAGGATACATGCGGACGTGCATTGTCCTGTTGGAACAGCAAGTTCCCTTGCCGGTCTAGGAATGGTAGAACGATGGGTTCGATGACGGTTTGGATGTACCGTGCACTATTCAGTGTCCCCTCGACGATCACCAGTGGTGTACGGCCAGTGTAAGAGATCGCTCCCACACCATGATGCCGGGTGTTGGCCCTGTGTGCCTCGGTCGTATGCAGACCTGATTGTGGCGCTCACCTGCACGGCGCCAAACACGCATACGACCATCATTGGCACCAAGGCAGAAGCGACTCTCATCGCTGAAGACGACACGTCTCCATTCGTCCCTCCATTCACGCCTGTCGCGACACCACTGGAGGCGGGCTGCACGATGTTGGGGCGTGAGCGGAAGACGGCCTAACGGTGTGCGGGACCGTAGCCCAGCTTCATGGACACGGTTGCGAATGGTCCTCGCCGATACCCCAGGAGCAACAGTGTCCCTAATTTGCTGGGAAGTGGCGGTGCGGTCCCCTACGGCACTGCGTAGGATCCTACGGTCTTGGCGTGCATCCGTGCGTCGCTGCGGTCCGGTCCCAGGTCGACGGGCACGTGCACCTTCCGCCGACCACTGGCGACAACATCGATGTACTGTGGAGACCTCACGCCCCACGTGTTGAGCAATTCGGCGGTACGTCCACCCGGCCTCCCGCATGCCCACTATACGCCCTCGCTCAAAGTCCGTCAACTGCACATACGGTTCACGTCCACGCTGTCGCGGCGTGCTACCAGTGTTAAAGACTGCGATGGAGCTCCGTGTGCCACGGCAAACTGGCTGACACTGACGGCGGCGGTGCACAAATGCTGCGCAGCTAACGCCATTCGACGGCCAACACCGCGGTTCCTGGTGTGTCCGCTGTGCCGTGCGTGTGATCATTGCTTGTACAGCCCTCTCGCAGTGTCCGGAGCAAGTATGGTGGGTCTGACACACCGGTGTCAATGTGTTCTTTTTTCCATTTCCAGGAGTGTAGGTAAAGATCGTGGGGAACTCACTGGAACAAGTTTCAACTTTTATGCTCCTGCGTCGTCTAAACTGCGCTTAGGTCACGCAGGATGGAGACTTTTGTGACGGGCTAGTAGAAGGGCTGTATCACTACTCAACAGCTACACTATATGATCAAAAGTATCCGGACACCCTCAAAGCATACGTTTTTCATATAACGTGCGGTGTGCTGCCACGTACTGCCAGGTACTCCATATCAGCGACCTTAGTAGTCATTAGACATCTTGAGAGCAGAATGAGGCGCTCCGCGGAGCTAACGGACTTTAAACGTGGTCAGGTGATTGGGTGTAACTTGTGTTATACGTCCGTACGAGAGATTTACACGCTCCTAAACTTCCCTAGGTCCACCGTTTCCGATGTGGTAGTGAAGTGGAAACGTGAAAGGACACGTACAGCACAAAAGCGTACAGGCCGATTTCGTCTGTTGACTGGCAGAGACCGTAGACAGTTGAAGAAGGTCGTAATGTGTAATAGGCTGACATCTATCCAGACCATCACACTGGAATTCCAAACTGCATCAGGATCCACTACAAGTACTATGACAGTTAGGCGGGAGGTTAGAAAACTTTGATTTCATGGTCGATCGGCTGCTCATAAGCCACACATCACGCCGGTAAATGTGAAACGGCGCCTCGCTCGGTGTGAGGAGTGTAAACATTGGACGACTGAACGGTGGAAAAACGTTGTGTGGAGTGACGAAGCACGGTACACAACGTGGCGATCCGATGGCACGGTGTGGGTATGGCGAATGCCCGGTGGACGTCATCTGCCAGCGTGTGTAGTGCCAACAGTAAAATTCGGAGGCGGTGGTGTTATGGTGTGGTCGTGTAGTCGTGTTTTTCATGGAGGGGCTTGTTTTCCGTGGCACTATCTCAACGCAGTCCTACATTGATGTTTTAAGCACCTTCTTGCTTCCCACTGTTGAAGAGGAATTCGGGGATGGAGATTGCACCTTTCCACACGATCGAGCACCTGTTCATAATGTACAGCCTGTGGCGGAGTGGTTACACGACGACAACATCCCGTAATGGACTGCCTTGCACAGAGTCCTGACCTGAATCCTACAGAACACCTTTGGAATGTTTTGAAACGCCAGGTTCGTGCCAAGCCTCACCGACCGACATCGATATCTCTCTTCAGTGCAGCACTCCGTGTAGAATGCGCTGCCATTCCCAAGAAAACTTCCAGCGCCTGATTGAACGTTTGCCTGCGAGAGTGGAAGCTGTCATCAAGGCCAACACAGTATTGAATTCCAGCATTACCGATGGAGGGCGCCACGAATTTTTAGGTCATTTTCAGCCAGGTATCCGGATACTTTTGATCACCTATTTGTATTTTGCATCTGAGCTGTGACATCCAGTCGTATATTTTTGTTTGTAGAATTCGAATCAACCTTTCAAAATGTTCTAGCACATAAGATTTGAGTTTCTAGGGTTTTTATTGTTTATTAGTTATTTCCCGTATTTCACTGTTTTCTGTCTTTTGTTTAGGCGTCCATCTTTAAATTTTTTTGTACAATAATGCCAGGAGATCTACACATAGTCACTATAATACTATATGGCACGTGCGGTGAGATTATCAACTTTACTCACCTGATGGCAAGATGGACCATAGTGCAAAAGGGATTATGATCTAGCGCATGTTGAAACACGCATGGTAGAGTCCTCCTCACACTTACCTCGAAACAGTAAATTACGAATTTTTATTATCTAAGTGACAGTTTCTTGTGATATAAAGTGGAACACTGTGGCATTTAAAACTTACACTTAGTAAAAATAGCAACTGGCAAACGGCATCATTGTCTAAACCACCCCGACAGCTATTGCTATGTGGAAATTCATCCCAAAATCTCGAAGAAAACCAATCACTGATTTAGTTAATGAGGCATATAAACTATATTTTGATAGCCCTATTGGTGATCAAGATAAAAATTTTGAGCGTCATATTGCCTGCATAACTTGTACTACCACTTACACCAAATGGCTGAAAGAAAAACGCCGGGCCATGCTATTCTCCCTTCCAGTAGTATGGTGCGAACCGTAATACTATTTTTTCAGACTTTTACTTCTGTCTCGCAAGTATTGGAGGGAATTCAAGCTAAACTAGACATAAAATAAAGTACCCAAATGTATCTTCAGTGTAGATGGCTATATCCCGGGAAGGGTTGCCTCTTCCTATGTGTAACTTGCAATCCCTAAGTTTACAGGATGGGTTCAAGTTTTTTTTTTTTTTTTTTTTTTTGCCAATGGGACAGCGGTGATGTCAAGAACCACAATACAGTTTCCTACATTGAGTGAAGCAAAGCTGAAGGAAGGTGTATTTGTTGGACCACAAATAAGAAAATTTATGCAAGATCCAACTTTTGATACCGAACTCACAAATATCGAATTATTTGCTTGTTCCTCTTTCAGACCTACTATGATGATTATGATGATGGTTGGTTTGTGGGGCGCTCAATTGCGCGGTCATCAGCGCCCGTACAAAGTCCCAATTTTTTCACAGTCCTGTTTTGTACTCAGTGCAATCTGTTCGCTGTCATGAATGATGATGATGAAATGATGAGGACAACACAAACACCCAGTCCCCGGGCAGAGAAAATCCCCAATCCGGCCGGGAATCGAACCCGGGATACAGAGGCAGCAACGCTAGCCCCTAGACCACGAGCTGCGGACTCGAAACTAGTGTGAAGGGCTTTGTGTACAACAGAGGAGATGATTATGTTCCCTTTGTGAATGATCTGTTAAACAGCTACCAGAACATGACACGTAGAATATATATTAAAATTCACTTTTTACATTTTATAAGCGAAGGGCGGCGTGAACGCTTTCACCAGCACATCCATACGATGGAATACCGTAATCGCGATCTCTGGAACCCTTCGATGATGGACGACTATTGCTGAGGTCTTGTCAGAGAGTGATGAAACAGAGCATCGTTCACTTTTTTGAATACCAAATGAAATTAAAGTTGAAAATAGATTGTGAATTAATTTAGGCTTTCTATTGGTGCTATGTCCGTATATACATATTAAACACTACTGAGTTCTAAAGTTCTGAATATGTATTTCTTGTACGTTTTAATTCGGTCGATGTTCGCCAGTACTGTTTTTGGTTCTGCTGTCTTCGAAGTGTAACTCGATAGAGGAAAACTTATTTTATCAGTGAACTCAGCAACCCAAAAGGAAATAAATCCTACAAACCAAATG